>NW_026606152.1:17838297-20456595 GCF_029834395.1 Sorex fumeus | reverse complement strand
TAAGGCCTCGGTTGGGGCTGGAAGTCTTCAGCTGTTGGGCCCTGGCGAGGATAGTCAGGACACAGGGTAGGAGACTCTGCCTTGTGCTCTCCCGGGAGCTTGTTGTGATAATCTTTGGATCCTGGCCCTTTGTTGGGGTTACACGGCAGTTGGAGGGTGTAACTGTTTAGCTACTGACAGGTCCAAGTCCCAAACCGTGCAGGCTTAGAGATCTCAGTCCCGGGTCCCACACACCTGGGTTCCTCTGCCAGTTCGGTTATGTCTGAGGCTTATCCAAGTGTGTGGAGAGTGGCTCCAGTAAGGCCTCGGTTGGGGCCTGGAAGTCTTCCGCTGTTGGGCCCTGGCGAGGATAGTCAGACACAGGGTAGGAGACTCTGCCTTGTGCTCTCCCGGGAGCTTGTTGTGATAATCTTTGGATCCTGGCCTTTGTTGGGGTTACACGGCAGTTGGAGGGTGTAACTGTTTAGCTACTGACAGGTCCAGTCCCAAACCGTGCAGGCTTAGAGATCTCAGTCCCGGGTCCCACACACCTGGGTTCCTCTGCCAGTTCGGTTATGTCTGAGGCTTATCCAAGTGTGTGGAGAGTGGCTCCAGTAAGGCCTCGGTTGGGGCCTGGAAGTCTTCAGCTGTTGGGCCCTGGCGAGGATAGTCAGACACAGGGTAGGAGACTCTGCCTTGTGCTCTCCCGGGAGCTTGTTGTGATAATCTTTGGATCCTGGCCTTTGTTGGGGTTACACGGCAGTTGGAGGGTGTAACTGTTTAGCTACTGACAGGTCCAGTCCCAAACCGTGCAGGCTTAGAGATCTCAGTCCCGGGTCCCACACACCTGGGTTCCTCTGCCAGTTCGGTTATGTCTGAGGCTTATCCAAGTGTGTGGAGAGTGGCTCCAGTAAGGCCTCGGTTGGGGCCTGGAAGTCTTCAGCTGTTGGGCCCTGGCGAGGATAGTCAGACACAGGGTAGGAGACTCTGCCTTGTGCTCTCCCGGGAGCTTGTTGTGATAATCTTTGGATCCTGGCCTTTGTTGGGGTTACACGGCAGTTGGAGGGTGTAACTGTTTAGCTACTGACAGGTCCAGTCCCAAACCGTGCAGGCTTAGAGATCTCAGTCCCGGGTCCCACACACCTGGGTTCCTCTGCCAGTTCGGTTATGTCTGAGGCTTATCCAAGTGTGTGGAGAGTGGCTCCAGTAAGGCCTCGGTTGGGGCCTGGAAGTCTTCAGCTGTTGGGCCCTGGCGAGGATAGTCAGACACAGGGTAGGAGGACTCTGCCTTGTGCTCTCCCGGGAGCTTGTTGTGATAATCTTTGGATCCTGGCCTTTGTTGGGGTTTACACGGCAGTTGGAGGGTGTAACTGTTTAGCTACTGACAGGTCCAGTCCCAAACCGTGCAGGCTTAGAGATCTCAGTCCCGGGTCCCACACACCTGGGTTCCTCTGCCAGTTCGGTTATGTCTGAGGCTTATCCAAGTGTGTGGAGAGTGGCTCCAGTAAGGCCTCGGTTGGGCCTGGAAGTCTTCAGCTGTTGGGCCCTGGCGAGGATAGTCAGACACAGGGTAGGAGACTCTGCCTTGTGCTCTCCCGGGAGCTTGTTGTGATAATCTTTGGATCCTGGCCTTTGTTGGGGTTACACGGCAGTTGGAGGGTGTAACTGTTTAGCTACTGACAGGTCCAGTCCCAAACCGTGCAGGCTTAGAGATCTCAGTCCCGGGTCCCACACACCTGGGTTCCTCTGCCAGTTCGGTTATGTCTGAGGCTTATCCACGTGTGTGGAGAGTGGCTCCAGTAAGGCCTCGGTTGGGGCCTGGAAGTCTTCAGCTGTTGGGCCCTGGCGAGGATAGTCAGACACAGGGTAGGAGACTCTGCCTTGTGCTCTCCCGGGAGCTTGTTGTGATAATCTTTGGATCCTGGCCTTTGTTGGGGTTACACGGCAGTTGGAGGGTGTAACTGTTTAGCTACTGACAGGTCCAGTCCCAAACCGTGCAGGCTTAGAGATCTCAGTCCCGGGTCCCACACACCTGGGTTCCTCTGCCAGTTCGGTTATGTCTGAGGCTTATCCAAGTGTGTGGAGAGTGGCTCCAGTAAGGCCTCGGTTGGGGCCTGGAAGTCTTCAGCTGTTGGGCCCTGGCGAGGATAGTCAGACACAGGGTAGGAGACTCTGCCTTGTGCTCTCCCGGGAGCTTGTTGTGATAATCTTTGGATCCCTGGCCTTTGTTGGGGTTACACGGGAGTTGGAGGGTGTAACTGTTTAGCTACTGACAGGTCCAGTCCCAAACCGTGCAGGCTTAGAGATCTCAGTCCCGGGTCCCACACACCTGGGTTCCTCTGCCAGTTCGGTTATGTCTGAGGCTTATCCAAGTGTGTCGGAGAGTGGCTCCAGTAAGGCCTCGGTTGGGGCCTGGAAGTCTTCAGCTGTTGGGCCCTGGCGAGGATAGTCAGACACAGGGTAGGAGACTCTGCCTTGTGCTCTCCCGGGAGCTTGTTGTGATAATCTTTGGATCCTGGCCTTTGTTGGGGTTACACGGCAGTTGGAGGGTGTAACTGTTTAGCTACTGACAGGTCCAGTCCCAACCGTGCAGGCTTAGAGATCTCAGTCCCGGGTCCCACACACCTGGGTTCCTCTGCCAGTTCGGTTATGTCTGAGGCTTATCCACGTGTGTGGAGAGTGGCTCCAGTAAGGCCTCGGTTGGGGCCTGGAAGTCTTCAGCTGTTGGGCCCTGGCGAGGATAGTCAGACACAGGGTAGGAGACTCTGCCTTGTGCTCTCCCGGGAGCTTGTTGTGATAATCTTTGGATCCTGGCCTTTGTTGGGGTTACACGGCAGTTGGAGGGTGTAACTGTTTAGCTACTGACAGGTCCAGTCCCAAACCGTGCAGGCTTAGAGATCTCAGTCCCGGGTCCCACACACCTGGGTTCCTCTGCCAGTTCGGTTATGTCTGAGGCTTATCCAAGTGTGTGGAGAGTGGCTCCAGTAAGGCCTCGGTTGGGGCCTGGAAGTCTTCAGCTGTTGGGCCCTGGCGAGGATAGTCAGACACAGGGTAGGAGACTCTGCCTTGTGCTCTCCCGGGAGCTTGTTGTGATAATCTTTGGATCCTGGCCTTTGTTGGGGTCACACGGCAGTTGGAGGGTGTAACTGTTTAGCTACTGACAGGTCCAGTCCCAAACCGTGCAGGCTTAGAGATCTCAGTCCCGGGTCCCACACACCTGGGTTCCTCTGCCAGTTCGGTTATGTCTGAGGCTTATACAAGTGTGTGGAGAGTGGCTCCAGTAAGGCCTCGGTTGGGGCCTGGAAGTCTTCAGCTGTTGGGCCCTGGCGAGGATAGTCAGACACAGGGTAGGAGACTCTGCCTTGTGCTCTCCCGGGAGCTTGTTGTGATAATCTTTGGATCCTGGCCTTTGTTGGGGTTACACGGCAGTTGGAGGGTGTAACTGTTTAGCTACTGACAGGTCCAGTCCCAAACCGTGCAGGCTTAGAGATCTCAGTCCCGGGTCCCACACACCTGGGTTCCTCTGCCAGTTCGGTTATGTCTGAGGCTTATCCACGTGTGTGGAGAGTGGCTCCAGTAAGGCCTCGGTTGGGGCCTGGAAGTCTTCAGCTGTTGGGCCCTGGCGAGGAAAGTCAGACACAGGGTAGGAGACTCTGCCTTGTGCTCTCCCGGGAGCTTGTTGTGATAATCTTTTGGATCCTGGCCTTTGTTGGGGTTACACGGCAGTTGGAGGGTGTAACTGTTTAGCTACTGACAGGTCCAGTCCCAAACCGTGCAGGCTTAGAGATCTCAGTCCCGGGTCCCACACACCTGGGTTCCTCTGCCAGTTCGGTTATGTCTGAGGCTTATCCAAGTGTGTGGAGAGTGGCTCCAGTAAGGCCTCGGTTGGGGCCTGGAAGTCTTCAGCTGTTGGGCCCTGGCGAGGATAGTCAGACACAGGGTAGGAGACTCTGCCTTGTGCTCTCCCGGGAGCTTGTTGTGATAATCTTTGGATCCTGGCCTTTGTTGGGGTTACACGGCAGTTGGAGGGTGTAACTGTTTAGCTACTGACAGGTCCAGTCCCAAACCGTGCAGGCTTAGAGATCTCAGTCCCGGGTCCCACACACCTGGGTTCCTCTGCCAGTTCGGTTATGTCTGAGGCTTATTCAAGTGTGTGGAGAGTGGCTCCAGTAAGGCCTCGGTTGGGGCCTGGAAGTCTTCAGCTGTTGGGCCCTGGCGAGGATAGTCAGACACAGGGTAGGAGACTCTGCCTTGTGCTCTCCCGGGAGCTTGTTGTGATAATCTTTGGATCCTGGCCTTTGTTGGGGTTACACGGCAGTTGGAGGGTGTAACTGTTTAGCTACTGACAGGTCCAGTCCCAAACCGTGCAGGCTTAGAGATCTCAGTCCCGGGTCCCAAACACCTGGGTTCCTCTGCCAGTTCGGTTATGTCTGAGGCTTATCCAAGTGTGTGGAGAGTGGCTCCAGTAAGGCCTCGGTTGGGGCCTGGAAGTCTTCAGCTGTTGGGCCCTGGCGAGGATAGTCAGACACAGGGTAGGAGACTCTGCCTTGTGCTCTCCCGGGAGCTTGTTGTGATAATCTTTGGATCCTGGCCTTTGTTGGGGTCACACGGCAGTTGGAGGGTGTAACTGTTTAGCTACTGACAGGTCCAGTCCCAAACCGTGCAGGCTTAGAGATCTCAGTCCCGGGGTCCCACACACCTGGGTTCCTCTGCCAGTTCGGTTATGTCTGAGGCTTATCCAAGTGTGTGGAGAGTGGCTCCAGTAAGGCCTCGGTTGGGGCCTGGAAGTCTTCAGCTGTTGGGCCCTGGCGAGGATAGTCAGACACAGGGTAGGAGACTCTGCCTTGTGCTCTCCCGGGAGCTTGTTGTGATAATCTTTGGATCCTGGCCTTTGTTGGGGTCACACGGCAGTTGGAGGGTGTAACTGTTTAGCTACTGACAGGTCCAGTCCCAAACCGTGCAGGCTTAGAGATCTCAGTCCCGGGTCCCACACACCTGGGTTCCTCTGCCAGTTCGGTTATGTCTGAGGCTTATCCACGTGTGTGGAGAGTGGCTCCAGTAAGGCCTCGGTTGGGGCCTGGAAGTCTTCAGCTGTTGGGCCCTGGCGAGGATAGTCAGACACAGGGTAGGAGACTCTGCCTTGTGCTCTCCCGGGAGCTTGTTGTGATAATCTTTGGATCCTGGCCTTTGTTGGGGTTACACGGCAGTTGGAGGGTGTAACTGTTTAGCTACTGACAGGTCCAGTCCCAACCGTGCAGGCTTAGAGATCTCAGTCCCGGGTCCCACACACCTGGGTTCCTCTGCCAGTTCGGTTATGTCTGAGGCTTATCCAAGTGTGTGGAGAGTGGCTCCAGTAAGGCCTCGGTTGGGGCCTGGAAGTCTTCAGCTGTTGGGCCCTGGCGAGGATAGTCAGACACAGGGTAGGAGACTCTGCCTTGTGCTCTCCCGGGAGCTTGTTGTGATAATCTTTGGATCCTGGCCTTTGTTGGGGTTACACGGCAGTTGGAGGGTGTAACTGTTTAGCTACTGACAGGTCCAGTCCCAAACCGTGCAGGCTTAGAGATCTCAGTCCCGGGTCCCACACACCTGGGTTCCTCTGCCAGTTCGGTTATGTCTGAGGCTTATCCAAGTGTGTGGAGAGTGGCTCCAGTAAGGCCTCGGTTGGGGCCTGGAAGTCTTCAGCTGTTGGGCCCTGGCGAGGATAGTCAGACACAGGGTAGGAGACTCTGCCTTGTGCTCTCCCGGGAGCTTGTTGTGATAATCTTTGGATCCTGGCCTTTGTTGGGGTCACACGGCAGTTGGAGGGTGTAACTGTTTAGCTACTGACAGGTCCAGTCCCAAACCGTGCAGGCTTAGAGATCTCAGTCCCGGGTCCCACACACCTGGGTTCCTCTGCCAGTTCGGTTATGTCTGAGGCTTATCCAAGTGTGTGGAGAGTGGCTCCAGTAAGGCCTCGGTTGGGGCCTGGAAGTCTTCAGCTGTTGGGCCCTGGCGAGGATAGTCAGACACAGGGTAGGAGACTCTGCCTTGTGCTCTCCCGGGAGCTTGTTGTGATAATCTTTGGATCCTGGCCTTTGTTGGGGTCACACGGCAGTTGGAGGGTGTAACTGTTTAGCTACTGACAGGTCCAGTCCCAAACCGTGCAGGCTTAGAGATCTCAGTCCCGGGTCCCACACACCTGGGTTCCTCTGCCAGTTCGGTTATGTCTGAGGCTTATCCAAGTGTGTGGAGAGTGGCTCCAGTAAGGCCTCGGTTGGGGCCTGGAAGTCTTCAGCTGTTGGGCCCTGGCGAGGATAGTCAGACACAGGGTAGGAGACTCTGCCTTGTGCTCTCCCGGGAGCTTGTTGTGATAATCTTTGGATCCTGGCCTTTGTTGGGGTTACACGGCAGTTGGAGGGGTGTAACTGTTTAGCTACTGACAGGTCCAGTCCCAAACCGTGCAGGCTTAGAGATCTCAGTCCCGGGTCCCACACACCTGGGTTCCTCTGCCAGTTCGGTTATGTCTGAGGCTTATCCAAGTGTGTGGAGAGTGGCTCCAGTAAGGCCTCGGTTTGGGCCTGGAAGTCTTCAGCTGTTGGGCCCTGGCGAGGATAGTCAGACACAGGGTAGGAGACTCTGCCTTGTGCTCTCCCGGGAGCTTGTTGTGATAATCTTTGGATCCTGGCCTTTGTTGGGGTTACACGGCAGTTGGAGGGTGTAACTGTTTAGCTACTGACAGGTCCAGTCCCAAACCGTGCAGGCTTAGAGATCTCAGTCCCGGGTCCCACACACCTGGGTTCCTCTGCCAGTTCGGTTATGTCTGAGGCTTATCCAAGTGTGTGGAGAGTGGCTCCAGTAAGGCCTCGGTTGGGGCCTGGAAGTCTTCAGCTGTTGGGCCCTGGCGAGGATAGTCAGACACAGGGTAGGAGACTCTGCCTTGTGCTCTCCCGGGAGCTTGTTGTGATAATCTTTGGATCCTGGCCTTTGTTGGGGTCACACGGCAGTTGGAGGGTGTAACTGTTTAGCTACTGACAGGTCCAGTCCCAATCCGTGCAGGCTTAGAGATCTCAGTCCCGGTCCCACACACCTGGGTTCCTCTGCCAGTTCGGTTATGTCTGAGGCTTATCCAAGTGTGTGGAGAGTGGCTCCAGTAAGGCCTCGGTTGGGGCCTGGAAGTCTTCAGCTGTTGGGCCCTGGCGAGGATAGTCAGACACAGGGTAGGAGACTCTGCCTTGTGCTCTCCCGGGAGCTTGTTGTGATAATCTTTGGATCCTGGCCTTTGTTGGGGTCACACGGCAGTTGGAGGGTGTAACTGTTTAGCTACTGACAGGTCCAGTCCCAAACCGTGCAGGCTTAGAGATCTCAGTCCCGGGTCCCACACACCTGGGTTCCTCTGCCAGTTCGGTTATGTCTGAGGCTTATCCAAGTGTGTGGAGAGTGGCTCCAGTAAGGCCTCGGTTGGGGCCTGGAAGTCTTCAGCTGTTGGGCCCTGGCGAGGATAGTCAGACACAGGGTAGGAGACTCTGCCTTGTGCTCTCCCGGGAGCTTGTTGTGATAATCTTTGGATCCTGGCCTTTGTTGGGGTTACACGGCAGTTGGAGGGTGTAACTGTTTAGCTACTGACAGGTCCAGTCCCAAACCGTGCAGGCTTAGAGATCTCAGTCCCGGGTCCCACACACCTGGGTTCCTCTGCCAGTTCGGTTATGTCTGAGGCTTATCCAAGTGTGTGGAGAGTGGCTCCAGTAAGGCCTCGGTTGGGGCCTGGAAGCCTTCAGCTGTTGGGCCCTGGCGAGGATAGTCAGACACAGGGTAGGAGACTCTGCCTTGTGCTCTCCCGGGAGCTTGTTGTGATAATCTTTGGATCCTGGCCTTTGTTGGGGTTACACGGCAGTTGGAGGGTGTAACTGTTTAGCTACTGACAGGTCCAGTCCCAAACCGTGCAGGCTTAGAGATCTCAGTCCCAGGTTCCACACACCTGGGTTCCTCTGCCAGTTCGGTTATGTCTGAGGCTTATCCAAGTGTGTGGAGAGTGGCTCCAGTAAGGCCTCGGTTGGGGCCTGGAAGTCTTCAGCTGTTGGGCCCTGGCGAGGATAGTCAGACACAGGGTAGGAGACTCTGCCTTGTGCTCTCCCGGGAGCTTGTTGTGATAATCTTTGGATCCTGGCCTTTGTTGGGGTCACACGGCAGTTGGAGGGTGTAACTGTTTAGCTACTGACAGGTCCAGTCCCAAACCGTGCAGGCTTAGAGATCTCAGTCCCGGGTCCCACACACCTGGGTTCCTCTGCCAGTTCGGTTATGTCTGAGGCTTATCCAAGTGTGTGGAGAGTGGCTCCAGTAAGGCCTCGGTTGGGGCCTGGAAGTCTTCAGCTGTTGGGCCCTGGCGAGGATAGTCAGACACAGGGTAGGAGACTCTGCCTTGTGCTCTCCCGGGAGCTTGTTGTGATAATCTTTGGATCCTGGCCTTTGTTGGGGTTACACGGCAGTTGGAGGGTGTAACTGTTTAGCTACTGACAGGTCCAGTCCCCAAACCGTGCAGGCTTAGAGATCTCAGTCCCGGGTCCCACACACCTGGGTTCCTCTGCCAGTTCGGTTATGTCTGAGGCTTATCCACGTGTGTGGAGAGTGGCTCCAGTAAGGCCTCGGTTGGGGCCTGGAAGTCTTCAGCTGTTGGGCCCTGGCGAGGATAGTCAGACACAGGGTAGGAGACTCTGCCTTGTGCTCTCCCGGGAGCTTGTTGTGATAATCTTTGGATCCTGGCCTTTGTTGGGGTTACACGGCAGTTGGAGGGTGTAACTGTTTAGCTACTGACAGGTCCAGTCCCAAACCGTGCAGGCTTAGAGATCTCAGTCCCGGGTCCCACACACCTGGGTTCCTCTGCCAGTTCGGTTATGTCTGAGGCTTATCCAAGTGTGTGGAGAGTGGCTCCAGTAAGGCCTCGGTTGGGGCCTGGAAGTCTTCAGCTGTTGGGCCCTGGCGAGGATAGTCAGACACAGGGTAGGAGACTCTGCCTTGTGCTCTCCCGGGAGCTTGTTGTGATAATCTTTGGATCCTGGCCTTTGTTGGGGTTACACGGCAGTTGGAGGGTGTAACTGTTTAGCTACTGACAGGTCCAGTCCCAAACCGTGCAGGCTTAGAGATCTCAGTCCCGGGTCCCACACACCTGGGTTCCTCTGCCAGTTCGGTTATGTCTGAGGCTTATCCAAGTGTGTGGAGAGTGGCTCCAGTAAGGCCTCGGTTGGGGCCTGGAAGTCTTCAGCTGTTGGGCCCTGGCGAGGATAGTCAGACACAGGGTAGGAGACTCTGCCTTGTGCTCTCCCGGGAGCTTGTTGTGATAATCTTTGGATCCTGGCCTTTGTTGGGGTTACACGGCAGTTGGAGGGTGTAACTGTTTAGCTACTGACAGGTCCAGTCCCAAACCGTGCAGGCTTAGAGATCTCAGTCCCGGGTCCCACACACCTGGGTTCCTCTGCCAGTTCGGTTATGTCTGAGGCTTATCCAAGTGTGTGGAGAGTGGCTCCAGTAAGGCCTCGGTTGGGGCCTGGAAGTCTTCAGCTGTTGGGCCCTGGCGAGGATAGTCAGACACAGGGTAGGAGACTCTGCCTTGTGCTCTCCCGGGAGCTTGTTGTGATAATCTTTGGATCCTGGCCTTTGTTGGGGTTACACGGCAGTTGGAGGGTGTAACTGTTTAGCTACTGACAGGTCCAGTCCCAAACCGTGCAGGCTTAGAGATCTCAGTCCCGGGTCCCACACACCTGGGTTCCTCTGCCAGTTCGGTTATGTCTGAGGCTTATCCAAGTGTGTGGAGAGTGGCTCCAGTAAGGCCTCGGTTGGGGCCTGGAAGTCTTCAGCTGTTGGGCCCTGGCGAGGATAGTCAGACACAGGGTAGGAGACTCTGCCTTGTGCTCTCCCGGGAGCTTGTTGTGATAATCTTTGGATCCTGGCCTTTGTTGGGGTTACACGGCAGTTGGAGGGTGTAACTGTTTAGCTACTGACAGGTCCAGTCCCAAACCGTGCAGGCTTAGAGATCTCAGTCCCGGGTCCCACACACCTGGGTTCCTCTGCCAGTTCGGTTATGTCTGAGGCTTATCCAAGTGTGTGGAGAGTGGCTCCAGTAAGGCCTCGGTTGGGGCCTGGAAGTCTTCAGCTGTTGGGCCCTGGCGAGGATAGTCAGACACAGGGTAGGAGACTCTGCCTTGTGCTCTCCCGGGAGCTTGTTGTGATAATCTTTGGATCCTGGCCTTTGTTGGGGTTACACGGCAGTTGGAGGGTGTAACTGTTTAGCTACTGACAGGTCCAGTCCCAAACCGTGCAGGCTTAGAGATCTCAGTCCCGGGTCCCACACACCTGGGTTCCTCTGCCAGTTCGGTTATGTCTGAGGCTTATCCAAGTGTGTGGAGAGTGGCTCCAGTAAGGCCTCGGTTGGGGCCTGGAAGTCTTCAGCTGTTGGGCCCTGGCGAGGATAGTCAGACACAGGGTAGGAGACTCTGCCTTGTGCTCTCCCGGGAGCTTGTTGTGATAATCTTTGGATCCTGGCCTTTGTTGGGGTTACACGGCAGTTGGAGGGTGTAACTGTTTAGCTACTGACAGGTCCAGTCCCAAACCGTGCAGGCTTAGAGATCTCAGTCCCGGGTCCCACACACCTGGGTTCCTCTGCCAGTTCGGTTATGTCTGAGGCTTATCCAAGTGTGTGGAGAGTGGCTCCAGTAAGGCCTCGGTTGGGGCCTGGAAGTCTTCAGCTGTTGGGCCCTGGCGAGGATAGTCAGACACAGGGTAGGAGACTCTGCCTTGTGCTCTCCCGGGAGCTTGTTGTGATAATCTTTGGATCCTGGCCTTTGTTGGGGTTACACGGCAGTTGGAGGGTGTAACTGTTTAGCTACTGACAGGTCCAGTCCCAAACCGTGCAGGCTTAGAGATCTCAGTCCCGGGTCCCACACACCTGGGTTCCTCTGCCAGTTCGGTTATGTCTGAGGCTTATCCAAGTGTGTGGAGAGTGGCTCCAGTAAGGCCTTGGTTGGGGCCTGGAAGTCTTCAGCTGTTGGGCCCTGGCGAGGATAGTCAGACACAGGGTAGGAGACTCTGCCTTGTGCTCTCCCGGGAGCTTGTTGTGATAATCTTTGGATCCTGGCCTTTGTTGGGGTTACACGGCAGTTGGAGGGTGTAACTGTTTAGCTACTGACAGGTCCAGTCCCAAACCGTGCAGGCTTAGAGATCTCAGTCCCGGGTCCCACACACCTGGGTTCCTCTGCCAGTTCGGTTATGTCTGAGGCTTATCCAAGTGTGTGGAGAGTGGCTCCAGTAAGGCCTTGGTTGGGGCCTGGAAGTCTTCAGCTGTTGGGCCCTGGCGAGGATAGTCAGACACAGGGTAGGAGACTCTGCCTTGTGCTCTCCCGGGAGCTTGTTGTGATAATCTTTGGATCCTGGCCTTTGTTGGGGTTACACGGCAGTTGGAGGGTGTAACTGTTTAGCTACTGACAGGTCCAGTCCCAAACCGTGCAGGCTTAGAGATCTCAGTCCCGGGTCCCACACACCTGGGTTCCTCTGCCAGTTCGGTTACGTCTGAGGCTTATCCAAGTGTGTGGAGAGTGGCTCCAGTAAGGCCTCGGTTGGGGCCTGGAAGTCTTCAGCTGTTGGGCCCTGGCGAGGATAGTCAGACACAGGGTAGGAGACTCTGCCTTGTGCTCTCCCGGGAGCTTGTTGTGATAATCTTTGGATCCTGGCCTTTGTTGGGGTTACACGGCAGTTGGAGGGTGTAACTGTTTAGCTACTGACAGGTCCAGTCCCAAACCGTGCAGGCTTAGAGATCTCAGTCCCGGGTCCCACACACCTGGGTTCCTCTGCCAGTTCGGTTATGTCTGAGGCTTATCCAAGTGTGTGGAGAGTGGCTCCAGTAAGGCCTTGGTTGGGGCCTGGAAGTCTTCAGCTGTTGGGCCCTGGCGAGGATAGTCAGACACAGGGTAGGAGACTCTGCCTTGTGCTCTCCCGGGAGCTTGTTGTGATAATCTTTGGATCCTGGCCTTTGTTGGGGTTACACGGCAGTTGGAGGGTGTAACTGTTTAGCTACTGACAGGTCCAGTCCCAAACCGTGCAGGCTTAGAGATCTCAGTCCCGGGTCCCACACACCTGGGTTCCTCTGCCAGTTCGGTTATGTCTGAGGCTTATCCAAGTGTGTGGAGAGTGGCTCCAGTAAGGCCTCGGTTGGGGCCTGGAAGTCTTCAGCTGTTGGGCCCTGGCGAGGATAGTCAGACACAGGGTAGGAGACTCTGCCTTGTGCTCTCCCGGGAGCTTGTTGTGATAATCTTTGGATCCTGGCCTTTGTTGGGGTTACACGGCAGTTGGAGGGTGTAACTGTTTAGCTACTGACAGGTCCAGTCCCAAACCGTGCAGGCTTAGAGATCTCAGTCCCGGGTCCCACACACCTGGGTTCCTCTGCCAGTTCGGTTATGTCTGAGGCTTATCCAAGTGTGTGGAGAGTGGCTCCAGTAAGGCCTCGGTTGGGGCCTGGAAGTCTTCAGCTGTTGGGCCCTGGCGAGGATAGTCAGACACAGGGTAGGAGACTCTGCCTTGTGCTCTCCCGGGAGCTTGTTGTGATAATCTTTGGATCCTGGCCTTTGTTGGGGTTACACGGCAGTTGGAGGGTGTAACTGTTTAGCTACTGACAGGTCCAATCCCAAACCGTGCAGGCTTAGAGATCTCAGTCCCGGGTCCCACACACCTGGGTTCCTCTGCCAGTTCGGTTATGTCTGAGGCTTATCCAAGTGTGTGGAGAGTGGCTCCAGTAAGGCCTCGGTTGGGGCCTGGAAGTCTTCAGCTGTTGGGCCCTGGCGAGGATAGTCAGACACAGGGTAGGAGACTCTGCCTTGTGCTCTCCCGGGAGCTTGTTGTGATAATCTTTGGATCCTGGCCTTTGTTGGGGTTACACGGCAGTTGGAGGGTGTAACTGTTTAGCTACTGACAGGTCCAGTCCCAAACCGTGCAGGCTTAGAGATCTCAGTCCCGGGTCCCACACACCTGGGTTCCTCTGCCAGTTCGGTTATGTCTGAGGCTTATCCAAGTGTGTGGAGAGTGGCTCCAGTAAGGCCTCGGTTGGGGCCTGGAAGTCTTCAGCTGTTGGGCCCTGGCGAGGATAGTCAGACACAGGGTAGGAGACTCTGCCTTGTGCTCTCCCGGGAGCTTGTTGTGATAATCTTTGGATCCTGGCCTTTGTTGGGGTTACACGGCAGTTGGAGGGTGTAACTGTTTAGCTACTGACAGGTCCAGTCCCAAACCGTGCAGGCTTAGAGATCTCAGTCCCGGGTCCCACACACCTGGGTTCCTCTGCCAGTTCGGTTATGTCTGAGGCTTATCCAAGTGTGTGGAGAGTGGCTCCAGTAAGGCCTCGGTTGGGGCCTGGAAGTCTTCAGCTGTTGGGCCCTGGCGAGGATAGTCAGACACAGGGTAGGAGACTCTGCCTTGTGCTCTCCCGGGAGCTTGTTGTGATAATCTTTGGATCCTGGCCTTTGTTGGGGTTACACGGCAGTTGGAGGGTGTAACTGTTTAGCTACTGACAGGTCCAGTCCCAAACCGTGCAGGCTTAGAGATCTCAGTCCCGGGTCCCACACACCTGGGTTCCTCTGCCAGTTCGGTTATGTCTGAGGCTTATCCAAGTGTGTGGAGAGTGGCTCCAGTAAGGCCTCGGTTGGGGCCTGGAAGTCTTCAGCTGTTGGGCCCTGGCGAGGATAGTCAGACACAGGGTAGGAGACTCTGCCTTGTGCTCTCCCGGGAGCTTGTTGTGATAATCTTTGGATCCTGGCCTTTGTTGGGGTTACACGGCAGTTGGAGGGTGTAACTGTTTAGCTACTGACAGGTCCAGTCCCAAACCGTGCAGGCTTAGAGATCTCAGTCCCGGGTCCCACACACCTGGGTTCCTCTGCCAGTTCGGTTATGTCTGAGGCTTATCCAAGTGTGTGGAGAGTGGCTCCAGTAAGGCCTCGGTTGGGGCCTGGAAGTCTTCAGCTGTTGGGCCCTGGCGAGGATAGTCAGACACAGGGTAGGAGACTCTGCCTTGTGCTCTCCCGGGAGCTTGTTGTGATAATCTTTGGATCCTGGCCTTTGTTGGGGTTACACGGCAGTTGGAGGGTGTAACTGTTTAGCTACTGACAGGTCCAGTCCCAAACCGTGCAGGCTTAGAGATCTCAGTCCCGGGTCCCACACACCTGGGTTCCTCTGCCAGTTCGGTTATGTCTGAGGCTTATTCAAGTGTGTGGAGAGTGGCTCCAGTAAGGCCTTGGTTGGGGCCTGGAAGTCTTCAGCTGTTGGGCCCTGGCGAGGATAGTCAGACACAGGGTAGGAGACTCTGCCTTGTGCTCTCCCGGGAGCTTGTTGTGATAATCTTTGGATCCTGGCCTTTGTTGGGGTTACACGGCAGTTGGAGGGTGTAACTGTTTAGCTACTGACAGGTCCAGTCCCAAACCGTGCAGGCTTAGAGATCTCAGTCCCGGGTCCCACACACCTGGGTTCCTCTGCCAGTTCGGTTATGTCTGAGGCTTATCCAAGTGTGTGGAGAGTGGCTCCAGTAAGGCCTCGGTTGGGGCCTGGAAGTCTTCAGCTGTTGGGCCCTGGCGAGGATAGTCAGACACAGGGTAGGAGACTCTGCCTTGTGCTCTCCCGGGAGCTTGTTGTGATAATCTTTGGATCCTGGCCTTTGTTGGGGTTACACGGCAGTTGGAGGGTGTAACTGTTTAGCTACTGACAGGTCCAGTCCCAAACCGTGCAGGCTTAGAGATCTCAGTCCCGGGTCCCACACACCTGGGTTCCTCTGCCAGTTCGGTTATGTCTGAGGCTTATCCAAGTGTGTGGAGAGTGGCTCCAGTAAGGCCTCGGTTGGGGCCTGGAAGTCTTCAGCTGTTGGGCCCTGGCGAGGATAGTCAGACACAGGGTAGGAGACTCTGCCTTGTGCTCTCCCGGGAGCTTGTTGTGATAATCTTTGGATCCTGGCCTTTGTTGGGGTTACACGGCAGTTGGAGGGTGTAACTGTTTAGCTACTGACAGGTCCAGTCCCAAACCGTGCAGGCTTAGAGATCTCAGTCCCGGGTCCCACACACCTGGGTTCCTCTGCCAGTTCGGTTATGTCTGAGGCTTATCCAAGTGTGTGGAGAGTGGCTCCAGTAAGGCCTCGGTTGGGGCCTGGAAGTCTTCAGCTGTTGGGCCCTGGCGAGGATAGTCAGACACAGGGTAGGAGACTCTGCCTTGTGCTCTCCCGGGAGCTTGTTGTGATAATCTTTGGATCCTGGCCTTTGTTGGGGTTACACGGCAGTTGGAGGGTGTAACTGTTTAGCTACTGACAGGTCCAGTCCCAAACCGTGCAGGCTTAGAGATCTCAGTCCCGGGTCCCACACACCTGGGTTCCTCTGCCAGTTCGGTTATGTCTGAGGCTTATCCAAGTGTGTGGAGAGTGGCTCCAGTAAGGCCTCGGTTGGGGCCTGGAAGTCTTCAGCTGTTGGGCCCTGGCGAGGATAGTCAGACACAGGGTAGGAGACTCTGCCTTGTGCTCTCCCGGGAGCTTGTTGTGATAATCTTTGGATCCTGGCCTTTGTTGGGGTTACACGGCAGTTGGAGGGTGTAACTGTTTAGCTACTGACAGGTCCAGTCCCAAACCGTGCAGGCTTAGAGATCTCAGTCCCGGGTCCCACACACCTGGGTTCCTCTGCCAGTTCGGTTATGTCTGAGGCTTATCCAAGTGTGTGGAGAGTGGCTCCAGTAAGGCCTTGGTTGGGGCCTGGAAGTCTTCAGCTGTTGGGCCCTGGCGAGGATAGTCAGACACAGGGTAGGAGACTCTGCCTTGTGCTCTCCCGGGAGCTTGTTGTGATAATCTTTGGATCCTGGCCTTTGTTGGGGTTACACAGCAGTTGGAGGGTGTAACTGTTTAGCTACTGACAGGTCCAGTCCCAAACCGTGCAGGCTTAGAGATCTCAGTCCCGGGTCCCACACACCTGGGTTCCTCTGCCAGTTCGGTTATGTCTGAGGCTTATCCAAGTGTGTGGAGAGTGGCTCCAGTAAGGCCTTGGTTGGGGCCTGGAAGTCTTCAGCTGTTGGGCCCTGGCGAGGATAGTCAGACACAGGGTAGGAGACTCTGCCTTGTGCTCTCCCGGGAGCTTGTTGTGATAATCTTTGGATCCTGGCCTTTGTTGGGGTTACACGGCAGTTGGAGGGTGTAACTGTTTAGCTACTGACAGGTCCAGTCCCAAACCGTGCAGGCTTAGAGATCTCAGTCCCGGGTCCCACACACCTGGGTTCCTCTGCCAGTTCGGTTATGTCTGAGGCTTATCCAAGTGTGTGGAGAGTGGCTCCAGTAAGGCCTTGGTTGGGGCCTGGAAGTCTTCAGCTGTTGGGCCCTGGCGAGGATAGTCAGACACAGGGTAGGAGACTCTGCCATGTGCTCCCCCGGGAGCTTGTTGTGATAATCTTTGGGTCCTGGCCTTTGTTGGGGTTACACGGCAGTTGGAGGGTGTAACTGTTTAGCTACTGACAGGTCCAGTCCCAAACTGTGCAGGCTTAGAGATCTCAGTCCCGGGTCCCACACACCTGGGTTCCTCTGCCAGTTCGGTTATGTCTGAGGCTTATCCAAGTGTGTGGAGAGTGGCTCCAGTAAGGCCTCGGTTGGGGCCTGGAAGTCTTCAGCTGTTGGGCCCTGGCGAGGATAGTCAGACACAGGGTAGGAGACTCTGCCTTGTGCTCTCCCGGGAGCTTGTTGTGATAATCTTTGGATCCTGGCCTTTGTTGGGGTTACACGGCAGTTGGAGGGTGTAACTGTTTAGCTACTGACAGGTCCAGTCCCAAACCGTGCAGGCTTAGAGATCTCAGTCCCGGGTCCCACACACCTGGGTTCCTCTGCCAGTTCGGTTATGTCTGAGGCTTATCCAAGTGTGTGGAGAGTGGCTCCAGTAAGGCCTCGGTTGGGGCCTGGAAGTCTTCAGCTGTTGGGCCCTGGCGAGGATAGTCAGACACAGGGTAGGAGACTCTGCCTTGTGCTCTCCCGGGAGCTTGTTGTGATAATCTTTGGATCCTGGCCTTTGTTGGGGTTACACGGCAGTTGGAGGGTGTAACTGTTTAGCTACTGACAGGTCCAGTCCCAAACCGTGCAGGCTTAGAGATCTCAGTCCCGGGTCCCACACACCTGGGTTCCTCTGCCCGTTCGGTTATGTCTGAGGCTTATCCAAGTGTGTGGAGAGTGGCTCCAGTAAGGCCTTGGTTGGGGCCTGGAAGTCTTCAGCTGTTGGGCCCTGGCGAGGATAGTCAGACACAGGGTAGGAGACTCTGCCTTGTGCTCTCCCGGGAGCTTGTTGTGATAATCTTTGGATCCTGGCCTTTGTTGGGGTTACACGGCAGTTGGAGGGTGTAACTGTTTAGCTACTGACAGGTCCAGTCCCAAACCGTGCAGGCTTAGAGATCTCAGTCCCGGGTCCCACACACCTGGGTTCCTCTGCCAGTTCGGTTATGTCTGAGGCTTATCCAAGTGTGTGGAGAGTGGCTCCAGTAAGGCCTTGGTTGGGGCCTGGAAGTCTTCAGCTGTTGGGCCCTTGCGAGGATAGTCAGACACAGGGTAGGAGACTCTGCCTTGTGCTCTCCCGGGAGCTTGTTGTGATAATCTTTGGATCCTGGCCTTTGTTGGGGTTACACGGCAGTTGGAGGGTGTAACTGTTTAGCTACTGACAGGTCCAGTCCCAAACCGTGCAGGCTTAGAGATCTCAGTCCCGGGTCCCACACACCTGGGTTCCTCTGCCAGTTCGGTTATGTCTGAGGCTTATCCAAGTGTGTGGAGAGTGGCTCCAGTAAGGCCTTGGTTGGGGCCTGGAAGTCTTCAGCTGTTGGGCCCTGGCGAGGATAGTCAGACACAGGGTAGGAGACTCTGCCTTGTGCTCTCCCGGGAGCTTGTTGTGATAATCTTTGGATCCTGGCCTTTGTTGGGGTTACACGGCAGTTGGAGGGTGTAACTGTTTAGCTACTGACAGGTCCAGTCCCAAACCGTGCAGGCTTAGAGATCTCAGTCCCGGGTCCCACACACCTGGGTTCCTCTGCCAGTTCGGTTATGTCTGAGGCTTATCCAAGTGTGTGGAGAGTGGCTCCAGTAAGGCCTCGGTTGGGGCCTGGAAGACTTCAGCTGTTGGGCCCTGGCGAGGATAGTCAGACACAGGGTAGGAGACTCTGCCTAGTGCTCTCCCGGGAGCTTGTTGTGATAATCTTTGGATCCTGGCCTTTGTTGGGGTTAAACGGCAGTTGGAGGGTGTAACTGTTTAGCTACTGACAGGTCCAGTCCCAAACCGTGCAGGCTTAGAGATCTCAGTCCCGGGTCCCACACACCTGGGTTCCTCTGCCAGTTCGGTTATGTCTGAGGCTTATCCAAGTGTGTGGAGAGTGGCTCCAGTAAGGCCTTGGTTGGGGCCTGGAAGTCTTCAGCTGTTGGGCCCTGGCGAGGATAGTCAGACACAGGGTAGGAGACTCTGCCTTGTGCTCTCCCGGGAGCTTGTTGTGATAATCTTTGGATCCTGGCCTTTGTTGGGGTTACACGGCAGTTGGAGGGTGTAACTGTTTAGCTACTGACAGGTCCAGTCCCAAACCGTGCAGGCTTAGAGATCTCAGTCCCGGGTCCCACACACCTGGGTTCCTCTGCCAGTTCGGTTATGTCTGAGGCTTATCCAAGTGTGTGGAGAGTGGCTCCAGTAAGGCCTTGGTTGGGGCCTGGAAGTCTTCAGCTGTTGGGCCCTGGCGAGGATAGTCAGACACAGGGTAGGAGACTCTGCCTTGTGCTCTCCCGGGAGCTTGTTGTGATAATCTTTGGATCCTGGCCTTTGTTGGGGTTACACGGCAGTTGGAGGGTGTAACTGTTTAGCTACTGACAGGTCCAGTCCCAAACCGTGCAGGCTTAGAGATCTCAGTCCCGGGTCCCACACACCTGGGTTCCTCTGCCAGTTCGGTTATGTCTGAGGCTTATCCAAGTGTGTGGAGAGTGGCTCCAGTAAGGCCTCGGTAGGGGCCTGGAAGTCTTCAGCTGTTGGGCCCTGGCGAGGATAGTCAGACACAGGGTAGGAGACTCTGCCTTGTGCTCTCCCGGGAGCTTGTTGTGATAATCTTTGGATCCTGGCCTTTGTTGGGGTTACACGGCAGTTGGAGGGTGTAACTGTTTAGATACTGACAGGTCCAGTCCCAAACCGTGCAGGCTTAGAGATCTCAGTCCCGGGTCCCACACACCTGGGTTCCTCTGCCAGTTCGGTTATGTCTGAGGCTTATCCAAGTGTGTGGAGAGTGGCTCCAGTAAGGCCTTGGTTGGGGCCTGGAAGTCTTCAGCTGTTGGGCCCTGGCGAGGATAGTCAGACACAGGGTAGGAGACTCTGCCTTGTGCTCTCCCGGGAGCTTGTTGTGATAATCTTTGGATCCTGGCCTTTGTTGGGGTTACACGGCAGTTGGAGGGTGTAACTGTTTAGCTACTGACAGGTCCAGTCCCAAACCGTGCAGGCTTAGAGATCTCAGTCCCGGGTCCCACACACCTGGGTTCCTCTGCCAGTTCGGTTATGTCTGAGGCTTATCCAAGTGTGTGGAGAGTGGCTCCAGTAAGGCCTTGGTTGGGGCCTGGAAGTCTTCATCTGTTGGGCCCTGGCGAGGATAGTCAGACACAGGGTAGGAGACTCTGCCTTGTGCTCTCCCGGGAGCTTGTTGTGATAATCTTTGGATCCTGGCCTTTGTTGGGGTTACACGGCAGTTGGAGGGTGTAACTGTTTAGCTACTGACAGGTCCAGTCCCAAACCGTGCAGGCTTAGAGATCTCAGTCCCGGGTCCCACACACCTGGGTTCCTCTGCCAGTTCGGTTATGTCTGAGGCTTATCCAAGTGTGTGGAGAGTGGCTCCAGTAAGGCCTTGGTTGGGGCCTGGAAGTCTTCAGCTGTTGGGCCCTGGCGAGGATAGTCAGACACAGGGTAGGAGACTCTGCCTTGTGCTCTCCCGGGAGCTTGTTGTGATAATCTTTGGATCCTGGCCTTTGTTGGGGTTACACGGCAGTTGGAGGGTGTAACTGTTTAGCTACTGACAGGTCCAGTCCCAAACCGTGCAGGCTTAGAGATCTCAGTCCCGGGTCCCACACACCTGGGTTCCTCTGCCAGTTCGGTTATGTCTGAGGCTTATCCAAGTGTGTGGAGATTGGCTCCAGTAAGGCCTCGGTTGGGGACTGGAAGTCTTCAGCTGTTGGGCCCTGGCGAGGATAGTCAGACACAGGGTAGGAGACTCTGCCTTGTGCTCTCCCGGGAGCTTGTTGTGATAATCTTTGGATCCTGGCCTTTGTTGGGGTTACACGGCAGTTGGAGGGTGTAACTGTTTAGCTACTGACAGGTCCAGTCCCAAACCGTGCAGGCTTAGAGATCTCAGTCCCGGGTCCCACACACCTGGGTTCCTCTGCCAGTTCGGTTATGTCTGAGGCTTATCCAAGTGTGTGGAGAGTGGCTCCAGTAAGGCCTTGGTTGGGGCCTGGAAGTCTTCAGCTGTTGGGCCCTGGCGAGGATAGTCAGACACAGGGTAGGAGACTCTGCCTTGTGCTCTCCCGGGAGCTTGTTGTGATAATCTTTGGATCCTGGCCTTTGTTGGGGTTACACGGCAGTTGGAGGGTGTAACTGTTTAGCTACTGACAGGTCCAGTCCCAAACTGTGCAGGCCTAGAGATCTCAGTCCCGGGTCCCACACACCTGGGTTCCTCTGCCAGTTCGGTTATGTCTGAGGCTTATCCAAGTGTGTGGAGAGTGGCTCCAGTAAGGCCTCGGTTGGGGCCTGGAAGTCTTCAGCTGTTGGGCCCTGGCGAGGATAGTCAGACACAGGGTAGGAGACTCTGCCTTGTGCTCTCCCGGGAGCTTGTTGTGATAATCTTTGGATCCTGGCCTTTGTTGGGGTTACACGGCAGTTGGAGGGTGTAACTGTTTAGCTACTGACAGGTCCAGTCCCAAACCGTGCAGGCTTAGAGATCTCAGTCCCGGGTCCCACACACCTGGGTTCCTCTGCCAGTTCGGTTATGTCTGAGGCTTATCCAAGTGTGTGGAGAGTGGCTCCAGTAAGGCCTCGGTTGGGGCCTGGAAGTCTTCAGCTGTTGGGCCCTGGCGAGGATAGTCAGACACAGGGTAGGAGACTCTGCCTTGTGCTCTCCCGGGAGCTTGTTGTGATAATCTTTGGATCCTGGCCTTTGTTGGGGTTACACGGCAGTTGGAGGGTGTAACTGTTTAGCTACTGACAGGTCCAGTCCCAAACCGTGCAGGCTTAGAGATCTCAGTCCCGGGTCCCACACACCTGGGTTCCTCTGCCAGTTCGGTTATGTCTGAGGCTTATCCAAGTGTGTGGAGAGTGGCTCCAGTAAGGCCTCGGTTGGGGCCTGGAAGTCTTCAGCTGTTGGGCCCTGGCGAGGATAGTCAGACACAGGGTAGGAGACTCTGCCTTGTGCTCTCCCGGGAGCTTGTTGTGATAATCTTTGGATCCTGGCCTTTGTTGGGGTTACACGGCAGTTGGAGGGTGTAACTGTTTAGCTACTGACAGGTCCAGTCCCAAACCGTGCAGGCTTAGAGATCTCAGTCCCGGGTCCCACACACCTGGGTTCCTCTGCCAGTTCGGTTATGTCTGAGGCTTATCCAAGTGTGTGGAGAGTGTCTCCAGTAAGGCCTTGGTTGGGGCCTGGAAGTCTTCAGCTGTTGGGCCCTGGCGAGGATAGACAGACACAGGGTAGGAGACTCTGCCTTGTGCTCTCCCGGGAGCTTGTTGTGATAATCTTTGGATCCTGGCCTTTGTTGGGGTTACACGGCAGTTGGAGGGTGTAACTGTTTAGCTACTGACAGGTCCAGTCCCAAACCGTGCAGGCTTAGAGATCTCAGTCCCGGGTCCCACACACCTGGGTTCCTCTGCCAGTTCGGTTATGTCTGAGGCTTATCCAAGTGTGCGGAGAGTGGCTCCAGTAAGGCCTTGGTTGGGGCCTGGAAGTCTTCAGCTGTTGGGCCCTGGCGAGGATAGTCAGACACAGGGTAGGAGACTCTGCCTTGTGCTCTCCCGGGAGCTTGTTGTGATAATCTTTGGATCCTGGCCTTTGTTGGGGTTACACGGCAGTTGGAGGGTGTAACTGTTTAGCTACTGACAGGTCCAGTCCCAAACCGTGCAGGCTTAGAGATCTCAGTCCCGGGTCCCACACACCTGGGTTCCTCTGCCAGTTCGGTTATGTCTGAGGCTTATCCAAGTGTGTGGAGAGTGGCTCCAGTAAGGCCTCGGTTGGGGCCTGGAAGTCTTCAGCTGTTGGGCCCTGGCGAGGATAGTCAGACACAGGGTAGGAGACTCTGCCTTGTGCTCTCCCGGGAGCTTGTTGTGATAATCTTTGGATCCTGGCCTTTGTTGGGGTTACACGGCAGTTGGAGGGTGTAACTGTTTAGCTACTGACAGGTCCAGTCCCAAACCGTGCAGGCTTAGAGATCTCAGTCCCGGGTCCCACACACCTGGGTTCCTCTGCCAGTTCGGTTATGTCTGAGGCTTATCCAAGTGTGTGGAGAGTGGCTCCAGTAAGGCCTTGGTTGGGGCCTGGAAGTCTTCAGCTGTTGGGCCCTGGCGAGGATAGTCAGACACAGGGTAGGAGACTCTGCCTTGTGCTCTCCCGGGAGCTTGTTGTGATAATCTTTGGATCCTGGCCTTTGTTGGGGTTACACGGCAGTTGGAGGGTGTAACTGTTTAGCTACTGACAGGTCCAGTCCCAAACCGTGCAGGCTTAGAGATCTCAGTCCCGGGTCCCACACACCTGGGTTCCTCTGCCAGTTCGGTTATGTCTGAGGCTTATCCAAGTGTGTGGAGAGTGGCTCCAGTAAGGCCTTGGTTGGGGCCTGGAAGTCTTCAGCTGTTGGGCCCTGGCGAGGATAGTCAGACACAGGGTAGGAGACTCTGCCTTGTGCTCTCCCGGGAGCTTGTTGTGATAATCTTTGGATCCTGGCCTTTGTTGGGGTTACACGGCAGTTGGAGGGTGTAACTGTTTAGCTACTGACAGGTCCAGTCCCAAACCGTGCAGGCTTAGAGATCTCAGTCCCGGGTCCCACACACCTGGGTTCCTCTGCCAGTTCGGTTATGTCTGAGGCTTATCCAAGTGTGTGGAGAGTGGCTCCAGTAAGGCCTTGGTTGGGGCCTGGAAGTCTTCAGCTGTTGGGCCCTGGCGAGGATAGTCAGACACAGGGTAGGAGACTCTGCCTTGTGCTCTCCCGGGAGCTTGTTGTGATAATCTTTGGATCCTGGCCTTTGTTGGGGTTACACGGCAGTTGGAGGGTGTAACTGTTTAGCTACTGACAGGTCCAGTCCCAAACCGTGCAGGCTTAGAGATCTCAGTCCCGGGTCCCACACACCTGGGTTCCTCTGCCAGTTCGGTTATGTCTGAGGCTTATCCAAGTGTGTGGAGAGTGGCTCCAGTAAGGCCTTGGTTGGGGCCTGGAAGTCTTCAGCTGTTGGGCCCTGGCGAGGATAGTCAGACACAGGGTAGGAGACTCTGCCTTGTGCTCTCCCGGGAGCTTGTTGTGATAATCTTTGGATCCTGGCCTTTGTTGGGGTCACACGGCAGTTGGAGGGTGTAACTGTTTAGCTACTGACAGGTCCAGTCCCAAACCGTGCAGGCTTAGAGATCTAAGTCCCGGGTCCCACACACCTGGGTTCCTCTGCCAGTTCGGTTATGTCTGAGGCTTATCCAAGTGTGTGGAGAGTGGCTCCAGTAAGGCCTTGGTTGGGGCCTGGAAGTCTTCAGCTGTTGGGCCC
This sequence comes from Sorex fumeus, assembly GCF_029834395.1. Taxonomy (NCBI): domain Eukaryota; kingdom Metazoa; phylum Chordata; class Mammalia; order Eulipotyphla; family Soricidae; genus Sorex; species Sorex fumeus. Next base: position 20,432,866 of record NW_026606152.1, on the reverse strand, counting down.
TGGCGAGGATAGTCAGACACAGGGAAGGAGACTCTGCCTTGTGCTCTCCCGGGAGCTTGTTGTGATAATCTTTGGATCCTGGCCTTTGTTGGGGTTACACGGCAGTTGGAGGGTGTAACTGTTTAGCTACTGACAGGTCCAGTCCCAAACCGTGCAGGCTTAGAGATCTCAGTCCCGGGTCCCACACACCTGGGTTCCTCTGCCAGTTCGGTTATGTCTGAGGCTTATCCAAGTGTGTGGAGAGTGGCTCCAGTAAGGCCTTGGTTGGGGCCTGGAAGTCTTCAGCTGTTGGGCCCTGGCGAGGATAGTCAGACACAGGGTAGGAGACTCTGCCTTGTGCTCTCCCGGGAGCTTGTTGTGATAATCTTTGGATCCTGGCCTTTGTTGGGGTTACACGGCAGTTGGAGGGTGTAACTGTTTAGCTACTGACAGGTCCAGTCCCAAACCGTGCAGGCTTAGAGATCTCAGTCCCGGGTCCCACACACCTGGGTTCCTCTGCCAGTTCGGTTATGTCTGAGGCTTATCCAAGTGTGTGGAGAGTGGCTCCAGTAAGGCCTTGGTTGGGGCCTGGAAGTCTTCAGCTGTTGGGCCCTGGCGAGGATAGTCAGACACAGGGTAGGAGACTCTGCCTTGTGCTCTCCCGGGAGCTTGTTGTGATAATCTTTGGATCCTGGCCTTTGTTGGGATTACACGGCAGTTGGAGGGTGTAACTGTTTAGCTACTGACAGGTCCAGTCCCAAACCGTGCAGGCTTAGAGATCTCAGTCCCGGGTCCCACACACCTGGGTTCCTCTGCCAGTTCGGTTATGTCTGAGGCTTATCCAAGTGTGTGGAGAGTGGCTCCAGTAAGGCCTCGGTTGGGGCCTGGAAGTCTTCAGCTGTTGGGCCCTGGCGAGGATAGTCAGACACAGGGTAGGAGACTCTGCCTTGTGCTCTCCCGGGAGCTTGTTGTGATAATCTTTGGATCCTGGCCTTTGTTGGGGTTACACGGCAGTTGGAGGGTGTAACTGTTTAGCTACTGACAGGTCCAGTCCCAAACCGTGCAGGCTTAGAGATCTCAGTCCCGGGTCCCACACACCTGGGTTCCTCTGCCAGTTCGGTTATGTCTGAGGCTTATCCAAGTGTGTGGAGAGTGGCTCCAGTAAGGCCTCGGTTGGGGCCTGGAAGTCTTCAGCTGTTGGGCCCTGGCGAGGATAGTCAGACACAGGGTAGGAGACTCTGCCTTGTGCTCTCCCGGGAGCTTGTTGTGATAATCTTTGGATCCTGGCCTTTGTTGGGGTTACACGGCAGTTGGAGGGTGTAACTGTTTAGCTACTGACAGGTCCAGTCCCAAACCGTGCAGGCTTAGAGATCTCAGTCCCGGGTCCCACACACCTGGGTTCCTCTGCCAGTTCGGTTATGTCTGAGGCTTATCCAAGTGTGTGGAGAGTGGCTCCAGTAAGGCCTCGGTTGGGGCCTGGAAGTCTTCAGCTGTTGGGCCCTGGCGAGGATAGTCAGACACAGGGTAGGAGACTCTGCCTTGTGCTCTCCCGGGAGCTTGTTGTGATAATCTTTGGATCCTGGCCTTTGTTGGGGTTACACGGCAGTTGGAGGGTGTAACTGTTTAGCTACTGACAGGTCCAGTCCCAAACCGTGCAGGCTTAGAGATCTCAGTCCCGGGTCCCACACACCTGGGTTCCTCTGCCAGTTCGGTTATGTCTGAGGCTTATCCAAGTGTGTGGAGAGTGGCTCCAGTAAGGCCTCGGTTGGGGCCTGGAAGTCTTCAGCTGTTGGGCCCTGGCGAGGATAGTCAGACACAGGGTAGGAGACTCTGCCTTGTGCTCTCCCGGGAGCTTGTTGTGATAATCTTTGGATCCTGGCCTTTGTTGGGGTTACACGGCAGTTGGAGGGTGTAACTGTTTAGCTACTGACAGGTCCAGTCCCAAACCGTGCAGGCTTAGAGATCTCAGTCCCGGGTCCCACACACCTGGGTTCCTCTGCCAGTTCGGTTATGTCTGAGGCTTATCCAAGTGTGTGGAGAGTGGCTCCAGTAAGGCCTCGGTTGGGGCCTGGAAGTCTTCAGCTGTTGGGCCCTGGCGAGGATAGTCAGACACAGGGTAGGAGACTCTGCCTTGTGCTCTCCCGGGAGCTTGTTGTGATAATCTTTGGATCCTGGCCTTTGTTGGGGTTACACGGCAGTTGGAGGGTGTAACTGTTTAGCTACTGACAGGTCCAGTCCCAAACCGTGCAGGCTTAGAGATCTCAGTCCCGGGTCCCACACACCTGGGTTCCTCTGCCAGTTCGGTTATGTCTGAGGCTTATCCAAGTGTGTGGAGAGTGGCTCCAGTAAGGCCTCGGTTGGGGCCTGGAAGTCTTCAGCTGTTGGGCCCTGGCGAGGATAGTCAGACACAGGGTAGGAGACTCTGCCTTGTGCTCTCCCGGGAGCTTGTTGTGATAATCTTTGGATCCTGGCCTTTGTTGGGGTTACACGGCAGTTGGAGGGTGTAACTGTTTAGCTACTGACAGGTCCAGTCCCAAACCGTGCAGGCTTAGAGATCTCAGTCCCGGGTCCCACACACCTGGGTTCCTCTGCCAGTTCGGTTATGTCTGAGGCTTATCCAAGTGTGTGGAGAGTGGCTCCAGTAAGGCCTCGGTTGGGGCCTGGAAGTCTTCAGCTGTTGGGCCCTGGCGAGGATAGTCAGACACAGGGTAGGAGACTCTGCCTTGTGCTCTCCCGGGAGCTTGTTGTGATAATCTTTGGATCCTGGCCTTTGTTGGGGTTACACGGCAGTTGGAGGGTGTAACTGTTTAGCTACTGACAGGTCCAGTCCCAAACCGTGCAGGCTTAGAGATCTCAGTCCCGGGTCCCACACACCTGGGTTCCTCTGCCAGTTCGGTTATGTCTGAGGCTTATCCAAGTGTGTGGAGAGTGGCTCCAGTAAGGCCTTGGTTGGGGCCTGGAAGTCTTCAGCTGTTGGGCCCTGGCGAGGATAGTCAGACACAGGGTAGGAGACTCTGCCTTGTGCTCTCCCGGGAGCTTGTTGTGATAATCTTTGGATCCTGGCCTTTGTTGGGGTTACACGGCAGTTGGAGGGTGTAACTGTTTAGCTACTGACAGGTCCAGTCCCAAACCGTGCAGGCTTAGAGATCTCAGTCCCGGGTCCCACACACCTGGGTTCCTCTGCCAGTTCGGTTATGTCTGAGGCTTATCCAAGTGTGTGGAGAGTGGCTCCAGTAAGGCCTTGGTTGGGGCCTGGAAGTCTTCAGCTGTTGGGCCCTGGCGAGGATAGTCAGACACAGGGTAGGAGACTCTGCCTTGTGCTCTCCCGGGAGCTTGTTGTGATAATCTTTGGATCCTGGCCTTTGTTGGGGTTACACGGCAGTTGGAGGGTGTAACTGTTTAGCTACTGACAGGTCCAGTCCCAAACCGTGCAGGCTTAGAGATCTCAGTCCCGGGTCCCACACACCTGGGTTCCTCTGCCAGTTCGGTTATGTCTGAGGCTTATCCAAGTGTGTGGAGAGTGGCTCCAGTAAGGCCTCGGTTGGGGCCTGGAAGTCTTCAGCTGTTGGGCCCTGGCGAGGATAGTCAGACACAGGGTAGGAGACTCTGCCTTGTGCTCTCCCGGGAGCTTGTTGTGATAATCTTTGGATCCTGGCCTTTGTTGGGGTTACACGGCAGTTGGAGGGTGTAACTGTTTAGCTACTGACAGGTAGAGTCCCAAACCGTGCAGGCTTAGAGATCTCAGTCCCGGGTCCCACACACCTGGGTTCCTCTGCCAGTTCGGTTATGTCTGAGGCTTATCCAAGTGTGTGGAGAGTGGCTCCAGTAAGGCCTTGGTTGGGGCCTGGAAGTCTTCAGCTGTTGGGCCCTGGCGAGGATAGTCAGACACAGGGTAGGAGACTCTGCCTTGTGCTCTCCCGGGAGCTTGTTGTGATAATCTTTGGATCCTGGCCTTTGTTGGGGTTACACGGCAGTTGGAGGGTGTAACTGTTTAGCTACTGACAGGTCCAGTCCCAAACCGTGCAGGCTTAGAGATCTCAGTCCCGGGTCCCACACACCTGGGTTCCTCTGCCAGTTCGGTTATGTCTGAGGCTTATCCAAGTGTGTGGAGAGTGGCTCCAGTAAGGCCTCGGTTGGGGCCTGGAAGTCTTCAGCTGTTGGGCCCTGGCGAGGATAGTCAGACACAGGGTAGGAGACTCTGCCTTGTGCTCTCCCGGGAGCTTGTTGTGATAATCTTTGGATCCTGGCCTTTGTTGGGGTTACACGGCAGTTGGAGGGTGTAACTGTTTAGCTACTGACAGGTCCAGTCCCAAACCGTGCAGGCTTAGAGATCTCAGTCCCGGGTCCCACACACCTGGGTTCCTCTGCCAGTTCGGTTATGTCTGAGGCTTATCCAAGTGTGTGGAGAGTGGCTCCAGTAAGGCCTCGGTTGGGGCCTGGAAGTCTTCAGCTGTTGGGCCCTGGCGAGGATAGTCAGACACAGGGTAGGAGACTCTGCCTTGTGCTCTCCCGGGAGCTTGTTGTGATAATCTTTGGATCCTGGCCTTTGTTGGGGTTACACGGCAGTTGGAGGGTGTAACTGTTTAGCTACTGACAGGTCCAGTCCCAAACCGTGCAGGCTTAGAGATCTCAGTCCCGGGTCCCACACACCTGGGTTCCTCTGCCAGTTCGGTTATGTCTGAGGCTTATCCAAGTGTGTGGAGAGTGGCTCCAGTAAGGCCTCGGTTGGGGCCTGGAAGTCTTCAGCTGTTGGGCCCTGGCGAGGATAGTCAGACACAGGGTAGGAGACTCTGCCTTGTGCTCTCCCGGGAGCTTGTTGTGATAATCTTTGGATCCTGGCCTTTGTTGGGGTTACACGGCAGTTGGAGGGTGTAACTGTTTAGCTACTGACAGGTCCAGTCCCAAACCGTGCAGGCTTAGAGATCTCAGTCCCGGGTCCCACACACCTGGGTTCCTCTGCCAGTTCGGTTATGTCTGAGGCTTATCCAAGTGTGTGGAGAGTGGCTCCAGTAAGGCCTCGGTTGGGGCCTGGAAGTCTTCAGCTGTTGGGCCCTGGCGAGGATAGTCAGACACAGGGTAGGAGACTCTGCCTTGTGCTCTCCCGGGAGCTTGTTGTGATAATCTTTGGATCCTGGCCTTTGTTGGGGTTACACGGCAGTTGGAGGGTGTAACTGTTTAGCTACTGACAGGTCCAGTCCCAAACCGTGCAGGCTTAGAGATCTCAGTCCCGGGTCCCACACACCTGGGTTCCTCTGCCAGTTCGGTTATGTCTGAGGCTTATCCAAGTGTGTGGAGAGTGGCTCCAGTAAGGCCTCGGTTGGGGCCTGGAAGTCTTCAGCTGTTGGGCCCTGGCGAGGATAGTCAGACACAGGGTAGGAGACTCTGCCTTGTGCTCTCCCGGGAGCTTGTTGTGATAATCTTTGGATCCTGGCCTTTGTTGGGGTTACACGGCAGTTGGAGGGTGTAACTGTTTAGCTACTGACAGGTCCAGTCCCAAACCGTGCAGGCTTAGAGATCTCAGTCCCGGGTCCCACACACCTGGGTTCCTCTGCCAGTTCGGTTATGTCTGAGGCTTATCCAAGTGTGTGGAGAGTGGCTCCAGTAAGGCCTTGGTTGGGGCCTGGAAGTCTTCAGCTGTTGGGCCCTGGCGAGGATAGTCAGACACAGGGTAGGAGACTCTGCCTTGTGCTCTCCCGGGAGCTTGTTGTGATAATCTTTGGATCCTGGCCTTTGTTGGGGTTACACGGCAGTTGGAGGGTGTAACTGTTTAGCTACTGACAGGTCCAGTCCCAAACCGTGCAGGCTTAGAGATCTCAGTCCCGGGTCCCACACACCTGGGTTCCTCTGCCAGTTCGGTTATGTCTGAGGCTTATCCAAGTGTGTGGAGAGTGGCTCCAGTAAGGCCTCGGTTGGGGCCTGGAAGTCTTCAGCTGTTGGGCCCTGGCGAGGATAGTCAGACACAGGGTAGGAGACTCTGCCTTGTGCTCTCCCGGGAGCTTGTTGTGATAATCTTTGGATCCTGGCCTTTGTTGGGGTTACACGGCAGTTGGAGGGTGTAACTGTTTAGCTACTGACAGGTCCAGTCCCAAACCGTGCAGGCTTAGAGATCTCAGTCCCGGGTCCCATACACCTGGGTTCCTCTGCCAGTTCGGTTATGTCTGAGGCTTATCCAAGTGTGTGGAGAGTGGCTCCAGTAAGGCCTTGGTTGGGGCCTGGAAGTCTTCAGCTGTTGGGCCCTGGCGAGGATAGTCAGACACAGGGTAGGAGACTCTGCCTTGTGCTCTCCCGGGAGCTTGTTGTGATAATCTTTGGATCCTGGCCTTTGTTGGGGTTACACGGCAGTTGGAGGGTGTAACTGTTTAGCTACTGACAGGTCCAGTCCCAAACCGTGCAGGCTTAGAGATCTCAGTCCCGGGTCCCACACACCTGGGTTCCTCTGCCAGTTCGGTTATGTCTGAGGCTTATCCAAGTGTGTGGAGAGTGGCTCCAGTAAGGCCTCGGTTGGGGCCTGGAAGTCTTCAGCTGTTGGGCCCTGGCGACGATAGTCAGACACAGGGTAGGAGACTCTGCCTTGTGCTCTCCCGGGAGCTTGTTGTGATAATCTTTGGATCCTGGCCTTTGTTGGGTTTACACGGCAGTTGGAGGGTGTAACTGTTTAGCTACTGACAGGTCCAGTCCCAAACCGTGCAGGCTTAGAGATCTCAGTCCCGGGTCCCACACACCTGGGTTCCTCTGCCAGTTCGGTTATGTCTGAGGCTTATCCAAGTGTGTGGAGAGTGGCTCCAGTAAGGCCTCGGTTGGGGCCTGGAAGTCTTCAGCTGTTGGGCCCTGGCGAGGATAGTCAGACACAGGGTAGGAGACTCTGCCTTGTGCTCTCCCGGGAGCTTGTTGTGATAATCTTTGGATCCTGGCCTTTGTTGGGGTTACACGGCAGTTGGAGGGTGTAACTGTTTAGCTACTGACAGGTCCAGTCCCAAACCGTGCAGGCTTAGAGATCTCAGTCCCGGGTCCCACACACCTGGGTTCCTCTGCCAGTTCGGTTATGTCTGAGGCTTATCCAAGTGTGTGGAGAGTGGCTCCAGTAAGGCCTCGGTTGGGGCCTGGAAGTCTTCAGCTGTTGGGCCCTGGCGAGGATAGTCAGACACAGGGTAGGAGACTCTGCCTTGTGCTCTCCCGGGAGCTTGTTGTGATAATCTTTGGATCCTGGCCTTTGTTGGGGTTACACGGCAGTTGGAGGGTGTAACTGTTTAGCTACTGACAGGTCCAGTCCCAAACCGTGCAGGCTTAGAGATCTCAGTCCCGGGTCCCACACACCTGGGTTCCTCTGCCAGTTCGGTTATGTCTGAGGCTTATCCAAGTGTGTGGAGAGTGGCTCCAGTAAGGCCTCGGTTGGGGCCTGGAAGTCTTCAGCTGTTGGGCCCTGGCGAGGATAGTCAGACACAGGGTAGGAGACTCTGCCTTGTGCTCTCCCGGGAGCTTGTTGTGATAATCTTTGGATCCTGGCCTTTGTTGGGGTTACACGGCAGTTGGAGGGTGTAACTGTTTAGCTACTGACAGGTCCAGTCCCAAACCGTGCAGGCTTAGAGATCTCAGTCCCGGGTCCCACACACCTGGGTTCCTCTGCCAGTTCGGTTATGTCTGAGGCTTATCCAAGTGTGTGGAGAGTGGCTCCAGTAAGGCCTCGGTTGGGGCCTGGAAGTCTTCAGCTGTTGGGCCCTGGCGAGGATAGTCAGACACAGGGTAGGAGACTCTGCCTTGTGCTCTCCCGGGAGCTTGTTGTGATAATCTTTGGATCCTGGCCTTTGTTGGGGTTACACGGCAGTTGGAGGGTGTAACTGTTTAGCTACTGACAGGTCCAGTCCCAAACCGTGCAGGCTTAGAGATCTCAGTCCCGGGTCCCACACACCTGGGTTCCTCTGCCAGTTCGGTTATGTCTGAGGCTTATCCAAGTGTGTGGAGAGTGGCTCCAGTAAGGCCTCGGTTGGGGCCTGGAAGTCTTCAGCTGTTGGGCCCTGGCGAGGATAGTCAGACACAGGGTAGGAGACTCTGCCTTGTGCTCTCCCGGGAGCTTGTTGTGATAATCTTTGGATCCTGGCCTTTGTTGGGGTTACACGGCAGTTGGAGGGTGTAACTGTTTAGCTACTGACAGGTCCAGTCCCAAACCGTGCAGGCTTAGAGATCTCAGTCCCGGGTCCCACACACCTGGGTTCCTCTGCCAGTTCGGTTATGTCTGAGGCTTATCCAAGTGTGTGGAGAGTGGCTCCAGTAAGGCCTCGGTTGGGGCCTGGAAGTCTTCAGCTGTTGGGCCCTGGCGAGGATAGTCAGACACAGGGTAGGAGACTCTGCCTTGTGCTCTCCCGGGAGCTTGTTGTGATAATCTTTGGATCCTGGCCTTTGTTGGGGTTACACGGCAGTTGGAGGGTGTAACTGTTTAGCTACTGACAGGTCCAGTCCCAAACCGTGCAGGCTTAGAGATCTCAGTCCCGGGTCCCACACACCTGGGTTCCTCTGCCAGTTCGGTTATGTCTGAGGCTTATCCAAGTGTGTGGAGAGTGGCTCCAGTAAGGCCTCGGTTGGGGCCTGGAAGTCTTCAGCTGTTGGGCCCTGGCGAGGATAGTCAGACACAGGGTAGGAGACTCTGCCTTGTGCTCTCCCGGGAGCTTGTTGTGATAATCTTTGGATCCTGGCCTTTGTTGGGGTTACACGGCAGTTGGAGGGTGTAACTGTTTAGCTACTGACAGGTCCAGTCCCAAACCGTGCAGGCTTAGAGATCTCAGTCCCGGGTCCCACACACCTGGGTTCCTCTGCCAGTTCGGTTATGTCTGAGGCTTATCCAAGTGTGTGGAGAGTGGCTCCAGTAAGGCCTCGGTTGGGGCCTGGAAGTCTTCAGCTGTTGGGCCCTGGCGAGGATAGTCAGACACAGGGTAGGAGACTCTGCCTTGTGCTCTCCCGGGAGCTTGTTGTGATAATCTTTGGATCCTGGCCTTTGTTGGGGTTACACGGCAGTTGGAGGGTGTAACTGTTTAGCTACTGACAGGTCCAGTCCCAAACCGTGCAGGCTTAGAGATCTCAGTCCCGGGTCCCACACACCTGGGTTCCTCTGCCAGTTCGGTTATGTCTGAGGCTTATCCAAGTGTGTGGAGAGTGGCTCCAGTAAGGCCTCGGTTGGGGCCTGGAAGTCTTCAGCTGTTGGGCCCTGGCGAGGATAGTCAGACACAGGGTAGGAGACTCTGCCTTGTGCTCTCCCGGGAGCTTGTTGTGATAATCTTTGGATCCTGGCCTTTGTTGGGGTTACACGGCAGTTGGAGGGTGTAACTGTTTAGCTACTGACAGGTCCAGTCCCAAACCGTGCAGGCTTAGAGATCTCAGTCCCGGGTCCCACACACCTGGGTTCCTCTGCCAGTTCGGTTATGTCTGAGGCTTATCCAAGTGTGTGGAGAGTGGCTCCAGTAAGGCCTTGGTTGGGGCCTGGAAGTCTTCAGCTGTTGGGCCCTGGCGAGGATAGTCAGACACAGGGTAGGAGACTCTGCCTTGTGCTCTCCCGGGAGCTTGTTGTGATAATCTTTGGATCCTGGCCTTTGTTGGGGTTACACGGCAGTTGGAGGGTGTAACTGTTTAGCTACTGACAGGTCCAGTCCCAAACCGTGCAGGCTTAGAGATCTCAGTCCCGGGTCCCACACACCTGGGTTCCTCTGCCAGTTCGGTTATGTCTGAGGCTTATCCAAGTGTGTGGAGAGTGGCTCCAGTAAGGCCTCGGTTGGGGCCTGGAAGTCTTCAGCTGTTGGGCCCTGGCGAGGATAGTCAGACACAGGGTAGGAGACTCTGCCTTGTGCTCTCCCGGGAGCTTGTTGTGATAATCTTTGGATCCTGGCCTTTGTTGGGGTTACACGGCAGTTGGAGGGTGTAACTGTTTAGCTACTGACAGGTCCAGTCCCAAACCGTGCAGGCTTAGAGATCTCAGTCCCGGGTCCCATACACCTGGGTTCCTCTGCCAGTTCGGTTATGTCTGAGGCTTATCCAAGTGTGTGGAGAGTGGCTCCAGTAAGGCCTTGGTTGGGGCCTGGAAGTCTTCAGCTGTTGGGCCCTGGCGAGGATAGTCAGACACAGGGTAGGAGACTCTGCCTTGTGCTCTCCCGGGAGCTTGTTGTGATAATCTTTGGATCCTGGCCTTTGTTGGGGTTACACGGCAGTTGGAGGGTGTAACTGTTTAGCTACTGACAGGTCCAGTCCCAAACCGTGCAGGCTTAGAGATCTCAGTCCCGGGTCCCACACACCTGGGTTCCTCTGCCAGTTCGGTTATGTCTGAGGCTTATCCAAGTGTGTGGAGAGTGGCTCCAGTAAGGCCTTGGTTGGGGCCTGGAAGTCTTCAGCTGTTGGGCCCTGGCGAGGATAGTCAGACACAGGGTAGGAGACTCTGCCTTGTGCTCTCCCGGGAGCTTGTTGTGATAATCTTTGGATCCTGGCCTTTGTTGGGGTTACACGGCAGTTGGAGGGTGTAACTGTTTAGCTACTGACAGGTCCAGTCCCAAACCGTGCAGGCTTAGAGATCTCAGTCCCGGGTCCCACACACCTGGGTTCCTCTGCCAGTTCGGTTATGTCTGAGGCTTATCCAAGTGTGTGGAGAGTGGCTCCAGTAAGGCCTCGGTTGGGGCCTGGAAGTCTTCAGCTGTTGGGCCCTGGCGAGGATAGTCAGACACAGGGTAGGAGACTCTGCCTTGTGCTCTCCCGGGAGCTTGTTGTGATAATCTTTGGATCCTGGCCTTTGTTGGGGTTACACGGCAGTTGGAGGGTGTAACTGTTTAGCTACTGACAGGTCCAGTCCCAAACCGTGCAGGCTTAGAGATCTCAGTCCCGGGTCCCACACACCTGGGTTCCTCTGCCAGTTCGGTTATGTCTGAGGCTTATCCAAGTGTGTGGAGAGTGGCTCCAGTAAGGCCTCGGTTGGGGCCTGGAAGTCTTCAGCTGTTGGGCCCTGGCGAGGATAGTCAGACACAGGGTAGGAGACTCTGCCTTGTGCTCTCCCGGGAGCTTGTTGTGATAATCTTTGGATCCTGGCCTTTGTTGGGGTTACACGGCAGTTGGAGGGTGTAACTGTTTAGCTACTGACAGGTCCAGTCCCAAACCGTGCAGGCTTAGAGATCTCAGTCCCGGGTCCCACACACCTGGGTTCCTCTGCCAGTTCGGTTATGTCTGAGGCTTATCCAAGTGTGTGGAGAGTGGCTCCAGTAAGGCCTCGGTTGGGGCCTGGAAGTCTTCAGCTGTTGGGCCCTGGCGAGGATAGTCAGACACAGGGTAGGAGACTCTGCCTTGTGCTCTCCCGGGAGCTTGTTGTGATAATCTTTGGATCCTGGCCTTTGTTGGGGTTACACGGCAGTTGGAGGGTGTAACTGTTTAGCTACTGACAGGTCCAGTCCCAAACCGTGCAGGCTTAGAGATCTCAGTCCCGGGTCCCACACACCTGGGTTCCTCTGCCAGTTCGGTTATGTCTGAGGCTTATCCAAGTGTGTGGAGAGTGGCTCCAGTAAGGCCTCGGTTGGGGCCTGGAAGTCTTCAGCTGTTGGGCCCTGGCGAGGATAGTCAGACACAGGGTAGGAGACTCTGCCTTGTGCTCTCCCGGGAGCTTGTTGTGATAATCTTTGGATCCTGGCCTTTCTTGGGGTTACACGGCAGTTGGAGGGTGTAACTGTTTAGCTACTGACAGGTCCAGTCCCAAACCGTGCAGGCTTAGAGATCTCAGTCCCGGGTCCCACACACCTGGGTTCCTCTGCCAGTTCGGTTATGTCTGAGGCTTATCCAAGTGTGTGGAGAGTGGCTCCAGTAAGGCCTTGGTTGGGGCCTGGAAGTCTTCAGCTGTTGGGCCCTGGCGAGGATAGTCAGACACAGGGTAGGAGACTCTGCCTTGTGCTCTCCCGGGAGCTTGTTGTGATAATCTTTGGATCCTGGCCTTTGTTGGGGTTACACGGCAGTTGGAGGGTGTAACTGTTTAGCTACTGACAGGTCCAGTCCCAAACCGTGCAGGCTTAGAGATCTCAGTCCCGGGTCCCACACACCTGGGTTCCTCTGCCAGTTCGGTTATGTCTGAGGCTTATCCAAGTGTGTGGAGAGTGGCTCCAGTAAGGCCTCGGTTGGGGCCTGGAAGTCTTCAGCTGTTGGGCCCTGGCGAGGATAGTCAGACACAGGGTAGGAGACTCTGCCTTGTGCTCTCCCGGGAGCTTGTTGTGATAATCTTTGGATCCTGGCCTTTGTTGGGGTTACACGGCAGTTGGAGGGTGTAACTGTTTAGCTACTGACAGGTCCAGTCCCAAACCGTGCAGGCTTAGAGATCTCAGTCCCGGGTCCCACACACCTGGGTTCCTCTGCCAGTTCGGTTATGTCTGAGGCTTATCCAAGTGTGTGGAGAGTGGCTCCAGTAAGGCCTTGGTTGGGGCCTGGAAGTCTTCAGCTGTTGGGCCCTGGCGAGGATAGTCAGACACAGGGTAGGAGACTCTGCCTTGTGCTCTCCCGGGAGCTTGTTGTGATAATCTTTGGATCCTGGCCTTTGTTGGGGTTACACGGCAGTTGGAGGGTGTAACTGTTTAGCTACTGACAGGTCCAGTCCCAAACCGTGCAGGCTTAGAGATCTCAGTCCCGGGTCCCACACACCTGGGTTCCTCTGCCCGTTCGGTTATGTCTGAGGCTTATCCAAGTGTGTGGAGAGTGGCTCCAGTAAGGCCTCGGTTGGGGCCTGGAAGTCTTCAGCTGTTGGGCCCTGGCGAGGATAGTCAGACACAGGGTAGGAGACTCTGCCTTGTGCTCTCCCGGGAGCTTGTTGTGATAATCTTTGGATCCTGGCCTTTGTTGGGGTTACACGGCAGTTGGAGGGTGTAACTGTTTAGCTACTGACAGGTAGAGTCCCAAACCGTGCAGGCTTAGAGATCTCAGTCCCGGGTCCCACACACCTGGGTTCCTCTGCCAGTTCGGTTATGTCTGAGGCTTATCCAAGTGTGTGGAGAGTGGCTCCAGTAAGGCCTTGGTTGGGGCCTGGAAGTCTTCAGCTGTTGGGCCCTGGCGAGGATAGTCAGACACAGGGTAGGGGACTCTGCCTTGTGCTCTCCCGGGAGCTTGTTGTGATAATCTTTGGATCCTGGCCTTTCTTGGGGTTACACGGCAGTTGGAGGGTGTAACTGTTTAGCTACTGACAGGTCCAGTCCCAAACCGTGCAGGCTTAGAGATCTCAGTCCCGGGTCCCACACACCTGGGTTCCTCTGCCAGTTCGGTTATGTCTGAGGCTTATCCAAGTGTGTGGAGAGTGGCTCCAGTAAGGCCTTGGTTGGGGCCTGGAAGTCTTCAGCTGTTGGGCCCTGGCGAGGATAGTCAGACACAGGGTAGGAGACTCTGCCTTGTGCTCTCCCGGGAGCTTGTTGTGATAATCTTTGGATCCTGGCCTTTCTTGGGGTTACACGGCAGTTGGAGGGTGTAACTGTTTAGCTACTGACAGGTCCAGTCCCAAACCGTGCAGGCTTAGAGATCTCAGTCCCGGGTCCCACACACCTGGGTTCCTCTGCCAGTTCGGTTATGTCTGAGGCTTATCCAAGTGTGTGGAGAGTGGCTCCAGTAAGGCCTTGGTTGGGGCCTGGAAGTCTTCAGCTGTTGGGCCCTGGCGAGGATAGTCAGACACAGGGTAGGAGACTCTGCCTTGTGCTCTCCCGGGAGCTTGTTGTGATAATCTTTGGATCCTGGCCTTTGTTGGGGTTACACGGCAGTTGGAGGGTGTAACTGTTTAGCTACTGACAGGTCCAGTCCCAAACCGTGCAGGCTTAGAGATCTCAGTCCCGGGTCCCACACACCTGGGTTCCTCTGCCAGTTCGGTTATGTCTGAGGCTTATCCAAGTGTGTGGAGAGTGGCTCCAGTAAGGCCTTGTTTGGGGCCTGGAAGTCTTCAGCTGTTGGGCCCTGGCGAGGATAGTCAGACACAGGGTAGGAGACTCTGCCTTGTGCTCTCCCGGGAGCTTGTTGTGATAATCTTTGGATCCTGGCCTTTGTTGGGGTTACACGGCAGTTGGAGGGTGTAACTGTTTAGCTACTGACAGGTCCAGTCCCAAACCGTGCAGGCTTAGAGATCTCAGTCCCGGGTCCCACACACCTGGGTTCCTCTGCCAGTTCGGTTATGTCTCAGGCTTATCCAAGTGTGTGGAGAGTGGCTCCAGTAAGGCCTCGGTTGGGGCCTGGAAGTCTTCAGCTGTTGGGCCCTGGCGAGGATAGTCAGACACAGGGTAGGAGACTCTGCCTTGTGCTCTCCCGGGAGCTTGTTGTGATAATCTTTGGATCCTGGCCTTTGTTGGGGTTACACGGCAGTTGGAGGGTGTAACTGTTTAGCTACTGACAGGTCCAGTCCCAAACCGTGCAGGCTTAGAGATCTCAGTCCCGGGTCCCACACACCTGGGTTCCTCTGCCAGTTCGGTTATGTCTGAGGCTAATCCAAGTGTGTGGAGAGTGGCTCCAGTAAGGCCTTGGTTGGGGCCTGGAAGTCTTCAGCTGTTGGGCCCTGGCGAGGATAGTCAGACACAGGGTAGGAGACTCTGCCTTGTGCTCTCCCGGGAGCTTGTTGTGATAATCTTTGGATCCTGGCCTTTGTTGGGGTTACACGGCAGTTGGAGGGTGTAACTGTTTAGCTACTGACAGGTCCAGTCCCAAACCGTGCAGGCTTAGAGATCTCAGTCCCGGGTCCCACACACCTGGGTTCCTCTGCCAGTTCGGTTATGTCTGAGGCTTATCCAAGTGTGTGGAGAGTGGCTCCAGTAAGGCCTCGGTTGGGGCCTGGAAGTCTTCAGCTGTTGGGCCCTGGCGAGGATAGTCAGACACAGGGTAGGAGACTCTGCCTTGTGCTCTCCCGGGAGCTTGTTGTGATAATCTTTGGATCCTGGCCTTTGTTGGGGTTACACGGCAGTTGGAGGGTGTAACTGTTTAGCTACTGACAGGTCCAGTCCCAAACCGTGCAGGCTTAGAGATCTCAGTCCCGGGTCCCACACACCTGGGTTCCTCTGCCAGTTCGGTTATGTCTGAGGCTTATCCAAGTGTGTGGAGAGTGGCTCCAGTAAGGCCTTGGTTGGGGCCTGGAAGTCTTCAGCTGTTGGGCCCTGGCGAGGATAGTCAGACACAGGGTAGGAGACTCTGCCTTGTGCTCTCCCGGGAGCTTGTTGTGATAATCTTTGGATCCTGGCCTTTGTTGGGGTTACACGGCAGTTGGAGGGTGTAACGGTTTAGCTACTGACAG
Source organism: Sorex fumeus (assembly GCF_029834395.1). Classification (NCBI taxonomy): domain Eukaryota; kingdom Metazoa; phylum Chordata; class Mammalia; order Eulipotyphla; family Soricidae; genus Sorex; species Sorex fumeus. The sequence goes on along the minus strand of NW_026606152.1, from coordinate 20,417,634 downwards.
GTCCATTCCCAAACCGTGCAGGCTTAGAGATCTCAGTCCCGGGTCCCACACACCTGGGTTCCTCTGCCAGTTCGGTTATGTCTGAGGCTTATCCAAGTGTGTGGAGAGTGGCTCCAGTAAGGCCTTGGTTGGGGCCTGGAAGTCTTCAGCTGTTGGGCCCTGGCGAGGATAGTCAGACACAGGGTAGGAGACTCTGCCTTGTGCTCTCCCGGGAGCTTGTTGTGATAATCTTTGGATCCTGGCCTTTGTTGGGGTTACACGGCAGTTGGAGGGTGTAACTGTTTAGCTACTGACAGGTCCAGTCCCAAACCGTGCAGGCTTAGAGATCTCAGTCCCGGGTCCCACACACCTGGGTTCCTCTGCCAGTTCGGTTATGTCTGAGGCTTATCCAGGTGTGTGGAGAGTGGCTCCAGGAAGGCCTCGGTTGGGGCCTGGAAGTCTTCAGCTGTTGGGCCCTGGCGAGGATAGTCAGACACAGGGTAGGAGACTCTGCCTTGTGCTCTCCCGGGAGCTTGTTGTGATAATCTTTGGATCCTGGCCTTTGTTGGGGTTACACGGCAGTTGGAGGGTGTAACTGTTTAGCTACTGACAGGTCCAGTCCCAAACCGTGCAGGCTTAGAGATCTCAGTCCCGGGTCCCACACACCTGGGTTCCTCTGCCCGTTCGGTTATGTCTGAGGCTTATCCAAGTGTGTGGAGAGTGGCTCCAGTAAGGCCTCGGTTGGGGCCTGGAAGTCTTCAGCTGTTGGGCCCTGGCGAGGATAGTCAGACACAGGGTAGGAGACTCTGCCTTGTGCTCTCCCGGGAGCTTGTTGTGATAATCTTTGGATCCTGGCCTTTGTTGGGGTTACACGGCAGTTGGAGGGTGTAACTGTTTAGCTACTGACAGGTCCAGTCCCAAACCGTGCAGGCTTAGAGATCTCAGTCCCGGGTCCCACACACCTGGGTTCCTCTGCCAGTTCGGTTATGTCTGAGGCTTATCCAAGTGTGTGGAGAGTGGCTCCAGTAAGGCCTTGGTTGGGGCCTGGAAGTCTTCAGCTGTTGGGCCCTGGCGAGGATAGTCAGACACAGGGTAGGAGACTCTGCCTTGTGCTCTCCCGGGAGCTTGTTGTGATAATCTTTGGATCCTGGCCTTTGTTGGGGTTACACGGCAGTTGGAGGGTGTAACTGTTTAGCTACTGACAGGTCCAGTCCCAAACCGTGCAGGCTTAGAGATCTCAGTCCCGGGTCCCACACACCTGGGTTCCTCTGCCCGTTCGGTTATGTCTGAGGCTTATCCAAGTGTGTGGAGAGTGGCTCCAGTAAGGCCTCGGTTGGGGCCTGGAAGTCTTCAGCTGTTGGGCCCTGGCGAGGATAGTCAGACACAGGGTAGGAGACTCTGCCTTGTGCTCTCCCGGGAGCTTGTTGTGATAATCTTTGGATCCTGGCCTTTGTTGGGGTTACACGGCAGTTGGAGGGTGTAACTGTTTAGCTACTGACAGGTCCAGTCCCAAACCGTGCAGGCTTAGAGATCTCAGTCCCGGGTCCCACACAGCTGGGTTCCTCTGCCAGTTCGGTTATGTCTGAGGCTTATCCAAGTGTGTGGAGAGTGGCTCCAGTAAGGCCTTGGTTGGGGCCTGGAAGTCTTCAGCTGTTGGGCCCTGGCGAGGATAGTCAGACACAGGGTAGGAGACTCTGCCTTGTGCTCTCCCGGGAGCTTGTTGTGATAATCTTTGGATCCTGGCCTTTCTTGGGGTTACACGGCAGTTGGAGGGTGTAACTGTTTAGCTACTGACAGGTCCAGTCCCAAACCGTGCAGGCTTAGAGATCTCAGTCCCGGGTCCCACACACCTGGGTTCCTCTGCCAGTTCGGTTATGTCTGAGGCTTATCCAAGTGTGTGGAGAGTGGCTCCAGTAAGGCCTTGGTTGGGGCCTGGAAGTCTTCAGCTGTTGGGCCCTGGCGAGGATAGTCAGACACAGGGTAGGAGACTCTGCCTTGTGCTCTCCCGGGAGCTTGTTGTGATAATCTTTGGATCCTGGCCTTTGTTGGGGTTACACGGCAGTTGGAGGGTGTAACTGTTTAGCTACTGACAGGTCCAGTCCCAAACCGTGCAGGCTTAGAGATCTCAGTCCCGGGTCCCACACACCTGGGTTCCTCTGCCAGTTCGGTTATGTCTGAGGCTTATCCAAGTGTGTGGAGAGTGGCTCCAGTAAGGCCTCGGTTGGGGCCTGGAAGTCTTCAGCTGTTGGGCCCTGGCGAGGATAGTCAGACACAGGGTAGGAGACTCTGCCTTGTGCTCTCCCGGGACCTTGTTGTGATAATCTTTGGATCCTGGCCTTTGTTGGGGTTACACGGCAGTTGGAGGGTGTAACTGTTTAGCTACTGACAGGTCCAGTCCCAAACCGTGCAGGCTTAGAGATCTCAGTCCCGGGTCCCACACACCTGGGTTCCTCTGCCAGTTCGGTTATGTCTGAGGCTTATCCAAGTGTGTGGAGAGTGGCTCCAGTAAGGCCTCGGTTGGGGCCTGGAAGTCTTCAGCTGTTGGGTCCTGGCGAGGATAGTCAGACACAGGGTAGGAGACTCTGCCTTGTGCTCTCCCGGGAGCTTGTTGTGATAATCTTTGGATCCTGGCCTTTGTTGGGGTTACACGGCAGTTGGAGGGTGTAACTGTTTAGCTACTGACAGGTCCAGTCCCAAACCGTGCAGGCTTAGAGATCTCAGTCCCGGGTCCCACACACCTGGGTTCCTCTGCCAGTTCGGTTATGTCTGAGGCTTATCCAAGTGTGTGGAGAGTGGCTCCAGTAAGGCCTTGGTTGGGGCCTGGAAGTCTTCAGCTGTTGGGCCCTGGCGAGGATAGTCAGACACAGGGTAGGAGACTCTGCCTTGTGCTCTCCCGGGAGCTTGTTGTGATAATCTTTGGATCCTGGCCTTTGTTGGGGTTACACGGCAGTTGGAGGGTGTAACTGTTTAGCTACTGACAGGTCCAGTCCCAAACCGTGCAGGCTTAGAGATCTCAGTCCCGGGTCCCACACACCTGGGTTCCTCTGCCCGTTCGGTTATGTCTGAGGCTTATCCAAGTGTGTGGAGAGTGGCTCCAGTAAGGCCTCGGTTGGGGCCTGGAAGTCTTCAGCTGTTGGGCCCTGGCGAGGATAGTCAGACACAGGGTAGGAGACTCTGCCTTGTGCTCTCCCGGGAGCTTGTTGTGATAATCTTTGGATCCTGGCCTTTGTTGGGGTTACACGGCAGTTGGAGGGTGTAACTGTTTAGCTACTGACAGGTAGAGTCCCAAACCGTGCAGGCTTAGAGATCTCAGTCCCGGGTCCCACACACCTGGGTTCCTCTGCCAGTTCGGTCATGTCTGAGGCTTATCCAAGTGTGTGGAGAGTGGCTCCAGTAAGGCCTTGGTTGGGGCCTGGAAGTCTTCAGCTGTTGGGCCCTGGCGAGGATAGTCAGACACAGGGTAGGGGACTCTGCCTTGTGCTCTCCCGGGAGCTTGTTGTGATAATCTTTGGATCCTGGCCTTTCTTGGGGTTACACGGCAGTTGGAGGGTGTAACTGTTTAGCTACTGACAGGTCCAGTCCCAAACCGTGCAGGCTTAGAGATCTCAGTCCCGGGTCCCACACACCTGGGTTCCTCTGCCAGTTCGGTTATGTCTGAGGCTTATCCAAGTGTGTGGAGAGTGGCTCCAGTAAGGCCTTGGTTGGGGCCTGGAAGTCTTCAGCTGTTGGGCCCTGGCGAGGATAGTCAGACACAGGGTAGGAGACTCTGCCTTGTGCTCTCCCGGGAGCTTGTTGTGATAATCTTTGGATCCTGGCCTTTCTTGGGGTTACACGGCAGTTGGAGGGTGTAACTGTTTAGCTACTGACAGGTCCAGTCCCAAACCGTGCAGGCTTAGAGATCTCAGTCCCGGGTCCCACACACCTGGGTTCCTCTGCCAGTTCGGTTATGTCTGAGGCTTATCCAAGTGTGTGGAGAGTGGCTCCAGTAAGGCCTTGGTTGGGGCCTGGAAGTCTTCAGCTGTTGGGCCCTGGCGAGGATAGTCAGACACAGGGTAGGAGACTCTGCCTTGTGCTCTCCCGGGAGCTTGTTGTGATAATCTTTGGATCCTGGCCTTTCTTGGGGTTACACGGCAGTTGGAGGGTGTAACTGTTTAGCTACTGACAGGTCCAGTCCCAAACCGTGCAGGCTTAGAGATCTCAGTCCCGGGTCCCACACACCTGGGTTCCTCTGCCAGTTCGGTTATGTCTGAGGCTTATCCAAGTGTGTGGAGAGTGGCTCCAGTAAGGCCTTGGTTGGGACCTGGAAGTCTTCAGCTGTTGGGCCCTGGCGAGGATAGTCAGACACAGGGTAGGAGACTATGCCTTGTGCTCTCCCGGGAGCTTGTTGTGATAATCTTTGGATCCTGGCCTTTGTTGGGGTTACACGGCAGTTGGAGGGTGTAACTGTTTAGCTACTGACAGGTCCAGTCCCAAACCGTGCAGGCTTAGAGATCTCAGTCCCGGGTCCCACACACCTGGGTTCCTCTGCCAGTTCGGTTATGTCTGAGGCTTATCCAAGTGTGTGGAGAGTGGCTCCAGTAAGGCCTCGGTTGGGGCCTGGAAGTCTTCAGCTGTTGGGCCCTGGCGAGGATAGTCAGACACAGGGTAGGAGACTCTGCCTTGTGCTCTCCCGGGAGCTTGTTGTGATAATCTTTGGATCCTGGCCTTTGTTGGGGTTACACGGCAGTTGGAGGGTGTAACTGTTTAGCTACTGACAGGTCCAGTCCCAAACCGTGCAGGCTTAGAGATCTCAGTCCCGGGTCCCACACACCTGGGTTCCTCTGCCAGTTCGGTTATGTCTGAGGCTTATCCAAGTGTGTGGAGAGTGGCTCCAGTAAGGCCTTGGTTGGGGCCTGGAAGTCTTCAGCTGTTGGGCCCTGGCGAGGATAGTCAGACACAGGGTAGGAGACTCTGCCTTGTGCTCTCCCGGGAGCTTGTTGTGATAATCTTTGGATCCTGGCCTTTGTTGGGGTTACACGGCAGTTGGAGGGTGTAACTGTTTAGCTACTGACAGGTCCAGTCCCAAACCGTGCAGGCTTAGAGATCTCAGTCCCGGGTCCCACACACCTGGGTTCCTCTGCCAGTTCGGTTATGTCTGAGGCTTATCCAAGTGTGTGGAGAGTGGCTCCAGTAAGGCCTCGGTTGGGGCCTGGAAGTCTTCAGCTGTTGGGCCCTGGCGAGGATAGTCAGACACAGGGTAGGAGACTCTGCCTTGTGCTCTCCCGGGAGCTTGTTGTGATAATCTTTGGATCCTGGCCTTTGTTGGGGTTACACGGCAGTTGGAGGGTGTAACTGTTTAGCTACTGACAGGTAGAGTCCCAAAACGTGCAGGCTTAGAGATCTCAGTCCCGGGTCCCACACACCTGGGTTCCTCTGCCAGTTCGGTTATGTCTGAGGCTTATCCAAGTGTGTGGAGAGTGGCTCCAGTAAGGCCTTGGTTGGGGCCTGGAAGTCTTCAGCTGTTGGGCCCTGGCGAGGATAGTCAGACACAGGGTAGGAGACTCTGCCTTGTGCTCTCCCGGGAGCTTGTTGTGATAATCTTTGGATCCTGGCCTTTGTTGGGGTTACACGGCAGTTGGAGGGTGTAACTGTTTAGCTACTGACAGGTCCATTCCCAAACCGTGCAGGCTTAGAGATCTCAGTCCCGGGTCCCACACACCTGGGTTCCTCTGCCAGTTCGGTTATGTCTGAGGCTTATCCAAGTGTGTGGAGAGTGGCTCCAGTAAGGCCTTGGTTGGGGCCTGGAAGTCTTCAGCTGTTGGGCCCTGGCGAGGATAGTCAGACACAGGGTAGGAGACTCTGCCTTGTGCTCTCCCGGGAGCTTGTTGTGATAATCTTTGGATCCTGGCCTTTCTTGGGGTTACACGGCAGTTGGAGGGTGTAACTGTTTAGCTACTGACAGGTCCAGTCCCAAACCGTGCAGGCTTAGAGATCTCAGTCCCGGGTCCCACACACCTGGGTTCCTCTGCCAGTTCGGTTATGTCTGAGGCTTATCCAGGTGTGTGGAGAGTGGCTCCAGTAAGGCCTCGGTTGGGGCCTGGAAGTCTTCAGCTGTTGGGCCCTGGCGAGGATAGTCAGACACAGGGTAGGAGACTCTGCCTTGTGCTCTCCCGGGAGCTTGTTGTGATAATCTTTGGATCCTGGCCTTTGTTGGGGTTACACGGCAGTTGGAGGGTGTAACTGTTTAGCTACTGACAGGTCCAGTCCCAAACCGTGCAGGCTTAGAGATCTCAGTCCCGGGTCCCACACACCTGGGTTCCTCTGCCAGTTCGGTTATGTCTGAGGCTTATCCAAGTGTGTGGAGAGTGGCTCCAGTAAGGCCTCGGTTGGGGCCTGGAAGTCTTCAGCTGTTGGGCCCTGGCGACGATAGTCAGACACAGGGTAGGAGACTCTGCCTTGTGCTCTCCCGGGAGCTTGTTGTGATAATCTTTGGATCCTGGCCTTTGTTGGGGTTACACGGCAGTTGGAGGGTGTAACTGTTTAGCTACTGACAGGTCCAGTCCCAAACCGTGCAGGCTTAGAGATCTCAGTCCCGGGTCCCACACACCTGGGTTCCTCTGCCAGTTCGGTTATGTCTGAGGCTTATCCAAGTGTGTGGAGAGTGGCTCCAGTAAGGCCTTGTTTGGGGCCTGGAAGTCTTCAGCTGTTGGGCCCTGGCGAGGATAGTCAGACACAGGGTAGGAGACTCTGCCTTGTGCTCTCCCGGGAGCTTGTTGTGATAATCTTTGGATCCTGGCCTTTGTTGGGGTTACACGGCAGTTGGAGGGTGTAACTGTTTAGCTACTGACAGGTCCAGTCCCAAACCGTGCAGGCTTAGAGATCTCAGTCCCGGGTCCCACACACCTGGGTTCCTCTGCCCGTTCGGTTATGTCTGAGGCTTATCCAAGTGTGTGGAGAATGGCTCCAGTAAGGCCTCGGTTGGGGCCTGGAAGTCTTCAGCTGTTGGGCCCTGGCGAGGATAGTCAGACACAGGGTAGGAGACTCTGCCTTGTGCTCTCCCGGGAGCTTGTTGTGATAATCTTTGGATCCTGGCCTTTGTTGGGGTTACACGGCAGTTGGAGGGTGTAACTGTTTAGCTACTGACAGGTCCAGTCCCAAACCGTGCAGGCTTAGAGATCTCAGTCCCGGGTCCCACACAGCTGGGTTCCTCTGCCAGTTCGGTTATGTCTGAGGCTTATCCAAGTGTGTGGAGAGTGGCTCCAGTAAGGCCTTGGTTGGGGCCTGGAAGTCTTCAGCTGTTGGGCCCTGGCGAGGATAGTCAGACACAGGGTAGGAGACTCTGCCTTGTGCTCTCCCGGGAGCTTGATGTGATAATCTTTGGATCCTGGCCTTTGTTGGGGTTACACGGCAGTTGGAGGGTGTAACTGTTTAGCTACTGACAGGTCCAGTCCCAAACCGTGCAGGCTTAGAGATCTCAGTCCCGGGTCCCACACACCTGGGTTCCTCTGCCAGTTCGGTTATGTCTGAGGCTTATCCAAGTGTGTGGAGAGTGGCTCCAGTAAGGCCTTGGTTGGGGCCTGGAAGTCTTCAGCTGTTGGGCCCTGGCGAGGATAGTCAGACACAGGGTAGGAGACTCTGCCTTGTGCTCTCCCGGGAGCTTGTTGTGATAATCTTTGGATCCTGGCCTTTGTTGGGGTTACACGGCAGTTGGAGGGTGTAACTGTTTAGCTACTGACAGGTCCAGTCCCAAACCGTGCAGGCTTAGAGATCTCAGTCCCGGGTCCCACACACCTGGGTTCCTCTGCCAGTTCGGTTATGTCTGAGGCTTATCCAAGTGTGTGGAGAGTGGCTCCAGTAAGGCCTTGGTTGGGGCCTGGAAGTCTTCAGCTGTTGGGCCCTGGCGAGGATAGTCAGACACAGGGTAGGAGACTCTGCCTTGTGCTCTCCCGGGAGCTTGTTGTGATAATCTTTGGATCCTGGCCTTTGTTGGGGTTACACGGCAGTTGGAGGGTGTAACTGTTTAGCTACTGACAGGTCCAGTCCCAAACCGTGCAGGCTTAGAGATCTCAGTCCCGGGTCCCACACACCTGGGTTCCTCTGCCAGTTCGGTTATGTCTGAGGCTTATCCAAGTGTGTGGAGAGTGGCTCCAGTAAGGCCTCGGTTGGGGCCTGGAAGTCTTCAGCTGTTGGGCCCTGGCGAGGATAGTCAGACACAGGGTAGGAGACTCTGCCTTGTGCTCTCCCGGGAGCTTGTTGTGATAATCTTTGGATCCTGGCCTTTGTTGGGGTTACACGGCAGTTGGAGGGTGTAACTGTTTAGCTACTGACAGGTCCAGTCCCAAACCGTGCAGGCTTAGAGATCTCAGTCCCGGGTCCCACACACCTGGGTTCCTCTGCCCGTTCGGTTATGTCTGAGGCTTATCCAAGTGTGTGGAGAGTGGCTCCAGTAAGGCCTTGGTTGGGGCCTGGAAGTCTTCAGCTGTTGGGCCCTGGCGAGGATAGTCAGACACAGGGTAGGAGACTCTGCCTTGTGCTCTCCCGGGAGCTTGTTGTGATAATCTTTGGATCCTGGCCTTTGTTGGGGTTACACGGCAGTTGGAGGGTGTAACTGTTTAGCTACTGACAGGTCCAGTCCCAAACCGTGCAGGCTTAGAGATCTCAGTCCCGGGTCCCACACACCTGGGTTCCTCTGCCAGTTCGGTTATGTCTGAGGCTTATCCAAGTGTGTGGAGAGTGGCTCCAGTAAGGCCTTGGTTGGGGCCTGGAAGTCTTCAGCTGTTGGGCCCTGGCGAGGATAGTCAGACACAGGGTAGGAGACTCTGCCTTGTGCTCTCCCGGGAGCTTGTTGTGATAATCTTTGGATCCTGGCCTTTGTTGGGGTTACACGGCAGTTGGAGGGTGTAACTGTTTAGCTACTGACAGGTCCAGTCCCAAACCGTGCAGGCTTAGAGATCTCAGTCCCGGGTCCCACACACCTGGGTTCCTCTGCCAGTTCGGTTATGTCTGAGGCTTATCCAAGTGTGTGGAGAGTGGCTCCAGTAAGGCCTTGGTTGGGGCCTGGAAGTCTTCAGCTGTTGGGCCCTGGCGAGGATAGTCAGACACAGGGTAGGAGACTCTGCCTTGTGCTCTCCCGGGAGCTTGTTGTGATAATCTTTGGATCCTGGCCTTTGTTGGGGTTACACGGCAGTTGGAGGGTGTAACTGTTTAGCTACTGACAGGTCCAGTCCCAAACCGTGCAGGCTTAGAGATCTCAGTCCCGGGTCCCACACACCTGGGTTCCTCTGCCAGTTCGGTTATGTCTGAGGCTTATCCAAGTGTGTGGAGAGTGGCTCCAGTAAGGCCTCGGTTGGGGCCTGGAAGTCTTCAGCTGTTGGGCCCTGGCGAGGATAGTCAGACACAGGGTAGGAGACTCTGCCTTGTGCTCTCCCGGGAGCTTGTTGTGATAATCTTTGGATCCTGGCCTTTGTTGGGGTTACACGGCAGTTGGAGGGTGTAACTGTTTAGCTACTGACAGGTCCAGTCCCAAACCGTGCAGGCTTAGAGATCTCAGTCCCGGGTCCCACACACCTGGGTTCCTCTGCCAGTTCGGTTATGTCTGAGGCTTATCCAAGTGTGTGGAGAGTGGCTCCAGTAAGGCCTTGGTTGGGGCCTGGAAGTCTTCAGCTGTTGGGCCCTGGCGAGGATAGTCAGACACAGGGTAGGAGACTCTGCCTTGTGCTCTCCCGGGAGCTTGTTGTGATAATCTTTGGATCCTGGCCTTTGTTGGGGTTACACGGCAGTTGGAGGGTGTAACTGTTTAGCTACTGACAGGTCCAGTCCCAAACCGTGCAGGCTTAGAGATCTCAGTCCCGGGTCCCACACACCTGGGTTCCTCTGCCAGTTCGGTTATGTCTGAGGCTTATCCAAGTGTGTGGAGAGTGGCTCCAGTAAGGCCTCGGTTGGGGCCTGGAAGTCTTCAGCTGTTGGGCCCTGGCGAGGATAGTCAGACACAGGGTAGGAGACTCTGCCTTGTGCTCTCCCGGGAGCTTGTTGTGATAATCTTTGGATCCTGGCCTTTGTTGGGGTTACACGGCAGTTGGAGGGTGTAACTGTTTAGCTACTGACAGGTCCAGTCCCAAACCGTGCAGGCTTAGAGATCTCAGTCCCGGGTCCCACACACCTGGGTTCCTCTGCCAGTTCGGTTATGTCTGAGGCTTATCCAAGTGTGTGGAGAGTGGCTCCAGTAAGGCCTTGGTTGGGGCCTGGAAGTCTTCAGCTGTTGGGCCCTGGCGAGGATAGTCAGACACAGGGTAGGAGACTCTGCCTTGTGCTCTCCCGGGAGCTTGTTGTGATAATCTTTGGATCCTGGCCTTTGTTGGGGTTACACGGCAGTTGGAGGGTGTAACTGTTTAGCTACTGACAGGTCCAGTCCCAAACCGTGCAGGCTTAGAGGTCTCAGTCCCGGGTCCCACACACCTGGGTTCCTCTGCCAGTTCGGTTATGTCTGAGGCTTATCCAAGTGTGTGGAGAGTGGCTCCAGTAAGGCCTTGGTTGGGGCCTGGAAGTCTTCAGCTGTTGGGCCCTGGCGAGGATAGTCAGACACAGGGTAGGAGACTCTGCCTTGTGCTCTCCCGGGAGCTTGTTGTGATAATCTTTGGATCCTGGCCTTTGTTGGGGTTACACGGCAGTTGGAGGGTGTAACTGTTTAGCTACTGACAGGTCCAGTCTCAAACCGTGCAGGCTTAGAGATCTCAGTCCCGGGTCCCACACACCTGGGTTCCTCTGCCAGTTCGGTTATGTCTGAGGCTTATCCAAGTGTGTGGAGAGTGGCTCCAGTAAGGCCTTGGTTGGGGCCTGGAAGTCTTCAGCTGTTGGGCCCTGGCGAGGATAGTCAGACACAGGGTAGGAGACTCTGCCTTGTGCTCTCCCGGGAGCTTGTTGTGATAATCTTTGGATCCTGGCCTTTGTTGGGGTTACACGGCAGTTGGAGGGTGTAACTGTTTAGCTACTGACAGGTCCAGTCCCAAACCGTGCAGGCTTAGAGATCTCAGTCCCGGGTCCCACACACCTGGGTTCCTCTGCCAGTTCGGTTATGTCTGAGGCTTATCCAAGTGTGTGGAGAGTGGCTCCAGTAAGGCCTTGGTTGGGGCCTGGAAGTCTTCAGCTGTTGGGCCCTGGCGAGGATAGTCAGACACAGGGTAGGAGACTCTGCCTTGTGCTCTCCCGGGAGCTTGTTGTGATAATCTTTGGATCCTGGCCTTTGTTGGGGTTACACGGCAGTTGGAGGGTGTAACTGTTTAGCTACTGACAGGTCCAGTCCCAAACCGTGCAGGCTTAGAGATCTCAGTCCCGGGTCCCACACACCTGGGTTCCTCTGCCAGTTCGGTTATGTCTGAGGCTTATCCAAGTGTGTGGAGAGTGGCTCCAGTAAGGCCTTGGTTGGGGCCTGGAAGTCTTCAGCTGTTGGGCCCTGGCGAGGATAGTCAGACACAGGGTAGGAGACTCTGCCTTGTGCTCTCCCGGGAGCTTGTTGTGATAATCTTTGGATCCTGGCCTTTGTTGGGGTTACACGGCAGTTGGAGGGTGTAACTGTTTAGCTACTGACAGGTCCAGTCCCAAACCGTGCAGGCTTAGAGATCTCAGTCCCGGGTCCCACACACCTGGGTTCCTCTGCCAGTTCGGTTATGTATGAGGCTTATCCAAGTGTGTGGAGAGTGGCTCCAGTAAGGCCTCGGTTGGGGCCTGGAAGTCTTCAGCTGTTGGGCCCTGGCGAGGATAGTCAGACACAGGGTAGGAGACTCTGCCTTGTGCTCTCCCGGGAGCTTGTTGTGATAATCTTTGGATCCTGGCCTTTGTTGGGGTTACACGGCAGTTGGAGGGTGTAACTGTTTAGCTACTGACAGGTCCAGTCCCAAACCGTGCAGGCTTAGAGATCTCAGTCCCGGGTCCCACACACCTGGGTTCCTCTGCCAGTTCGGTTATGTCTGAGGCTTATCCAAGTGTGTGGAGAGTGGCTCCAGTAAGGCCTTGGTTGGGGCCTGGAAGTCTTCAGCTGTTGGGCCCTGGCGAGGATAGTCAGACACAGGGTAGGAGACTCTGCCTCGTGCTCTCCCGGGAGCTTGTTGTGATAATCTTTGGATCCTGGCCTTTGTTGGGGTTACACGGCAGTTGGAGGGTGTAACTGTTTAGCTACTGACAGGTCCAGTCCCAAACCGTGCAGGCTTAGAGATCTCAGTCCCGGGTCCCACACACCTGGGTTCCTCTGCCAGTTCGGTTATGTCTGAGGCTTATCCAAGTGTGTGGAGAGTGGCTCCAGTAAGGCCTCGGTTGGGGCCTGGAAGTCTTCAGCTGTTGGGCCCTGGCGAGGATAGTCAGACACAGGGTAGGAGACTCTGCCTTGTGCTCTCCCGGGAGCTTGTTGTGATAATCTTTGGATCCTGGCCTTTGTTGGGGTTACACGGCAGTTGGAGGGTGTAACTGTTTAGCTACTGACAGGTCCAGTCCCAAACCGTGCAGGCTTAGAGATCTCAGTCCCGGGTCCCACACACCTGGGTTCCTCTGCCAGTTCGGTTATGTCTGAGGCTTATCCAAGTGTGTGGAGAGTGGCTCCAGTAAGGCCTTGGTTGGGGCCTGGAAGTCTTCAGCTGTTGGGCCCTGGCGAGGATAGTCAGACACAGGGTAGGAGACTCTGCCTTGTGCTCTCCCGGGAGCTTGTTGTGATAATCTTTGGATCCTGGCCTTTGTTGGGGTTACACGGCAGTTGGAGGGTGTAACTGTTTAGCTACTGACAGGTCCAGTCCCAAACCGTGCAGGCTTAGAGATCTCAGTCCCGGGTCCCACACACCTGGGTTCCTCTGCCAGTTCGGTTATGTCTGAGGCTTATCCAAGTGTGTGGAGAGTGGCTCCAGTAAGGCCTTGGTTGGGGCCTGGAAGTCTTCAGCTGTTGGGCCCTGGCGAGGATAGTCAGACACAGGGTAGGAGACTCTGCCTTGTGCTCTCCCGGGAGCTTGTTGTGATAATCTTTGGATCCTGGCCTTTGTTGGGGTTACACGGCAGTTGGAGGGTGTAACTGTTTAGCTACTGACAGGTCCAGTCCCAAACCGTGCAGGCTTAGAGATCTCAGTCCCGGGTCCCACACACCTGGGTTCCTCTGCCAGTTCGGTTATGTCTGAGGCTTATCCAAGTGTGTGGAGAGTGGCTCCAGTAAGGCCTTGGTTGGGGCCTGGAAGTCTTCAGCTGTTGGGCCCTGGCGAGGATAGTCAGACACAGGGTAGGAGACTCTGCCTTGTGCTCTCCCGGGAGCTTGTTGTGATAATCTTTGGATCCTGGCCTTTGTTGGGGTTACACGGCAGTTGGAGGGTGTAACTGTTTAGCTACTGACAGGTCCAGTCCCAAACCGTGCAGGCTTAGAGATCTCAGTCCCGGGTCCCACACACCTGGGTTCCTCTGCCAGTTCGGTTATGTCTGAGGCTTATCCAAGTGTGTGGAGAGTGGCTCCAGTAAGGCCTTGGTTGGGGCCTGGAAGTCTTCAGCTGTTGGGCCCTGGCGAGGATAGTCAGACACAGGGTAGGAGACTCTGCCTTGTGCTCTCCCGGGAGCTTGTTGTGATAATCTTTGGATCCTGGCCTTTGTTGGGGTTACACGGCAGTTGGAGGGTGTAACTGTTTAGCTACTGACAGGTCCAGTCCCAAACCGTGCAGGCTTAGAGATCTCAGTCCCGGGTCCCACACACCTGGGTTCCTCTGCCAGTTCGGTTATGTCTGAGGCTTATCCAAGTGTGTGGAGAGTGGCTCCAGTAAGGCCTCGGTTGGGGCCTGGAAGTCTTCAGCTGTTGGGCCCTGGCGAGGATAGTCAGACACAGGGTAGGAGACTGTGCCTTGTGCTCTCCCGGGAGCTTGTTGTGATAATCTTTGGATCCTGGCCTTTGTTGGGGTTACACGGCAGTTGGAGGGTGTAACTGTTTAGCTACTGACAGGTCCAGTCCCAAACCGTGCAGGCTTAGAGATCTCAGTCCCGGGTCCCACACACCTGGGTTCCTCTGCCAGTTCGGTTATGTCTGAGGCTTATCCAAGTGTGTGGAGAGTGGCTCCAGTAAGGCCTTGGTTGGGGCCTGGAAGTCTTCAGCTGTTGGGCCCTGGCGAGGATAGTCAGACACAGGGTAGGAGACTCTGCCTTGTGCTCTCCCGGGAGCTTGTTGTGATAATCTTTGGATCCTGGCCTTTGTTGGGGTTACACGGCAGTTGGAGGGTGTAACTGTTTAGCTACTGACAGGTCCAGTCCCAAACCGTGCAGGCTTAGAGATCTCAGTCCCGGGTCCCACACACCTGGGTTCCTCTGCCAGTTCGGTTATGTCTGAGGCTTATCCAAGTGTGTGGAGAGTGGCTCCAGTAAGGCCTTGGTTGGGGCCTGGAAGTCTTCAGCTGTTGGGCCCTGGCGAGGATAGTCAGACACAGGGTAGGAGACTCTGCCTTGTGCTCTCCCGGGAGCTTGTTGTGATAATCTTTGGATCCTGGCCTTTGTTGGGGTTACACGGCAGTTGGAGGGTGTAACTGTTTAGCTACTGAGAGGTCCAGTCCCAAACCGTGCAGGCTTAGAGATCTCAGTCCCGGGTCCCACACACCTGGGTTCCTCTGCCAGTTCGGTTATGTCTGAGGCTTATCCAAGTGTGTGGAGAGTGGCTCCAGTAAGGCCTCGGTTGGGGCCTGGAAGTCTTCAGCTGTTGGGCCCTGGCGAGGATAGTCAGACACAGGGTAGGAGACTCTGCCTTGTGCTCTCCCGGGAGCTTGTTGTGATAATCTTTGGATCCTGGCCTTTGTTGGGGTTACACGGCAGTTGGAGGGTGTAACTGTTTAGCTACTGACAGGTCCAGTCCCAAACCGTGCAGGCTTAGAGATCTCAGTCCCGGGTCCCACACACCTGGGTTCCTCTGCCAGTTCGGTTATGTCTGAGGCTTATCCAAGTGTGTGGAGAGTGGCTCCAGTAAGGCCTTGGTTGGGGCCTGGAAGTCTTCAGCTGTTGGGCCCTGGCGAGGATAGTCAGACACAGGGTAGGAGACTCTGCCTTGTGCTCTCCCGGGAGCTTGTTGTGATAATCTTTGGATCCTGGCCTTTGTTGGGGTTACACGGCAGTTGGAGGGTGTAACTGTTTAGCTACTGACAGGTCCAGTCCCAAACCGTGCAGGCTTAGAGATCTCAGTCCCGGGTCCCACACACCTGGGTTCCTCTGCCCGTTCGGTTATGTCTGAGGCTTATCCAAGTGTGTGGAGAGTGGCTCCAGTAAGGCCTCGGTTGGGGCCTGGAAGTCTTCAGCTGTTGGGCCCTGGCGAGGATAGTCAGACACAGGGTAGGAGACTCTGCCTTGTGCTCTCCCGGGAGCTTGTTGTGATAATCTTTGGATCCTGGCCTTTGTTGGGGTTACACGGCAGTTGGAGGGTGTAACTGTTTAGCTACTGACAGGTCCAGTCCCAAACCGTGCAGGCTTAGAGATCTCAGTCCCGGGTCCCACACACCTGGGTTCCTCTGCCAGTTCGGTTATGTCTGAGGCTTATCCAAGTGTGTGGAGAGTGGCTCCAGTAAGGCCTTGGTTGGGGCCTGGAAGTCTTCAGCTGTTGGGCCCTGGCGAGGATAGTCAGACACAGGGTAGGAGACTCTGCCTTGTGCTCTCCCGGGAGCTTGTTGTGATAATCTTTGGATCCTGGCCTTTGTTGGGGTTACACGGCAGTTGGAGGGTGTAACTGTTTAGCTACTGACAGGTCCAGTCCCAAACCGTGCAGGCTTAGAGATCTCAGTCCCGGGTCCCACACACCTGGGTTCCTCTGCCAGTTCGGTTATGTCTGAGGCTTATCCAAGTGTGTGGAGAGTGGCTCCAGTAAGGCCTCGGTTGGGGCCTGGAAGTCTTCAGCTGTTGGGCCCTGGCGAGGATAGTCAGACACAGGGTAGGAGACTCTGCCTTGTGCTCTCCCGGGAGCTTGTTGTGATAATCTTTGGATCCTGGCCTTTGTTGGGGTTACACGGCAGTTGGAGGGTGTAACTGTTTAGCTACTGACAGGTCCAGTCCCAAACCGTGCAGGCTTAGAGATCTCAGTCCCGGGTCCCACACACCTGGGTTCCTCTGCCAGTTCGGTTATGTCTGAGGCTTATCCAAGTGTGTGGAGAGTGGCTCCAGTAAGGCCTTGGTTGGGGCCTGGAAGTCTTCAGCTGTTGGGCCCTGGCGAGGATAGTCAGACACAGGGTAGGAGACTCTGCCTTGTGCTCTCCCGGGAGCTTGTTGTGATAATCTTTGGATCCTGGCCTTTCTTGGGGTTACACGGCAGTTGGAGGGTGTAACTGTTTAGCTACTGACAGGTCCAGTCCCAAACCGTGCAGGCTTAGAGATCTCAGTCCCGGGTCCCACACACCTGGGTTCCTCTGCCAGTTCGGTTATGTCTGAGGCTTATCCAAGTGTGTGGAGAGTGGCTCCAGTAAGGCCTTGGTTGGGGCCTGGAAGTCTTCAGCTGTTGGGCCCTGGCGAGGATAGTCAGACACAGGGTAGGAGACTCTGCCTTGTGCTCTCCCGGGAGCTTGTTGTGATAATCTTTGGATCCTGGCCTTTGTTGGGGTTACACGGCAGTTGGAGGGTGTAACTGTTTAGCTACTGACAGGTCCAGTCCCAAACCGTGCAGGCTTAGAGATCTCAGTCCCGGGTCCCACACACCTGGGTTCCTCTGCCAGTTCGGTTATGTCTGAGGCTTATCCAAGTGTGTGGAGAGTGGCTCCAGTAAGGCCTTGGTTGGGGCCTGGAAGTCTTCAGCTGTTGGGCCCTGGCGAGGATAGTCAGACACAGGGTAGGAGACTCTGCCTTGTGCTCTCCCGGGAGCTTGTTGTGATAATCTTTGGATCCTGGCCTTTGTTGGGGTTACACGGCAGTTGGAGGGTGTAACTGTTTAGCTACTGACAGGTCCAGTCCCAAACCGTGCAGGCTTAGAGATCTCAGTCCCGGGTCCCACACACCTGGGTTCCTCTGCCAGTTCGGTTATGTCTGAGGCTTATCCAAGTGTGTGGAGAGTGACTCCAGTAAGGCCTTGGTTGGGGCCTGGAAGTCTTCAGCTGTTGGGCCCTGGCGAGGATAGTCAGACACAGGGTAGGAGACTCTGCCTTGTGCTCTCCCGGGAGCTTGTTGTGATAATCTTTGGATCCTGGCCTTTGTTGGGGTTACACGGCAGTTGGAGGGCGTAACTGTTTAGCTACTGACAGGTCCAGTCCCAAACCGTGCAGGCTTAGAGATCTCAGTCCCGGGTCCCACACACCTGGGTTCCTCTGCCAGTTCGGTTATGTCTGAGGCTTATCCAAGTGTGTGGAGAGTGGCTCCAGTAAGGCCTTGGTTGGGGCCTGGAAGTCTTCAGCTGTTGGGCCCTGGCGAGGATAGTCAGACATAGGGTAGGAGACTCTGTCTTGTGCTCTCCCGGGAGCTTGTTGTGATAATCTTTGGATCCTGGCCTTTGTTGGGGTTACACGGCAGTTGGAGGGTGTAACTGTTTAGCTACTGACAGGTCCAGTCCCAAACCGTGCAGGCTTAGAGATCTCAGTCCCGGGTCCCACACACCTGGGTTCCTCTGCCAGTTCGGTTATGTCTGAGGCTTATCCAAGTGTGTGGAGAGTGGCTCCAGTAAGGCCTCGGTTGGGGCCTGGAAGTCTTCAGCTGTTGGGCCCTGGCGAGGATAGTCAGACACAGGGTAGGAGACTCTGCCTTGTGCTCTCCCGGGAGCTTGTTGTGATAATCTTTGGATCCTGGCCTTTGTTGGGGTTACACGGCAGTTGGAGGGTGTAACTGTTTAGCTACTGACAGGTCCAGTCCCAAACCGTGCAGGCTTAGAGATCTCAGTCCCGGGTCCCACACACCTGGGTTCCTCTGCCAGTTCGGTTATGTATGAGGCTTATCCAAGTGTGTGGAGAGTGGCTCCAGTAAGGCCTCGGTTGGGGCCTGGAAGTCTTCAGCTGTTGGGCCCTGGCGAGGATAGTCAGACACAGGGTAGGAGACTCTGCCTTGTGCTCTCCCGGGAGCTTGTTGTGATAATCTTTGGATCCTGGCCTTTGTTGGGGTTACACGGCAGTTGGAGGGTGTAACTGTTTAGCTACTGACAGGTCCAGTCCCAAACCGTGCAGGCTTAGAGATCTCAGTCCCGGGTCCCACACACCTGGGTTCCTCTGCCAGTTCGGTTATGTCTGAGGCTTATCCAAGTGTGTGGAGAGTGGCTCCAGTAAGGCCTTGGTTGGGGCCTGGAAGTCTTCAGCTGTTGGGCCCTGGCGAGGATAGTCAGACACAGGGTAGGAGACTCTGCCTCGTGCTCTCCCGGGAGCTTGTTGTGATAATCTTTGGATCCTGGCCTTTGTTGGGGTTACACGGCAGTTGGAGGGTGTAACTGTTTAGCTACTGACAGGTCCAGTCCCAAACCGTGCAGGCTTAGAGATCTCAGTCCCGGGTCCCACACACCTGGGTTCCTCTGCCAGTTCGGTTATGTCTGAGGCTTATCCAAGTGTGTGGAGAGTGGCTCCAGTAAGGCCTCGGTTGGGGCCTGGAAGTCTTCCGCTGTTGGGCCCTGGCGAGGATAGTCAGACACAGGGTAGGAGACTCTGCCTTGTGCTCTCCCGGGAGCTTGTTGTGATAATCTTTGGATCCTGGCCTTTGTTGGGGTTACACGGCAGTTGGAGGGTGTAACTGTTTAGCTACTGACAGGTCCAGTCCCAAACCGTGCAGGCTTAGAGATCTCAGTCCCGGGTCCCACACACCTGGGTTCCTCTGCCAGTTCGGTTATGTCTGAGGCTTATCCAAGTGTGTGGAGAGTGGCTCCAGTAAGGCCTTGGTTGGGGCCTGGAAGTCTTCAGCTGTTGGGCCCTGGCGAGGATAGTCAGACACAGGGTAGGAGACTCTGCCTTGTGCTCTCCCGGGAGCTTGTTGTGATAATCTTTGGATCCTGGCCTTTGTTGGGGTTACACGGCAGTTGGAGGGTGTAACTGTTTAGCTACTGACAGGTCCAGTCCCAAACCGTGCAGGCTTAGAGATCTCAGTCCCGGGTCCCACACACCTGGGTTCCTCTGCCAGTTCGGTTATGTCTGAGGCTTATCCAAGTGTGTGGAGAGTGGCTCCAGTAAGGCCTTGGTTGGGGCCTGGAAGTCTTCAGCTGTTGGGCCCTGGCGAGGATAGTCAGACACAGTGTAGGAGACTCTGCCTTGTGCTCTCCCGGGAGCTTGTTGTGATAATCTTTGGATCCTGGCCTTTGTTGGGGTTACACGGCAGTTGGAGGGTGTAACTGTTTAGCTACTGACAGGTCCAGTCCCAAACCGTGCAGGCTTAGAGATCTCAGTCCCGGGTCCCACACACCTGGGTTCCTCTGCCAGTTCGGTTATGTCTGAGGCTTATCCAAGTGTGTGGAGAGTGGCTCCAGTAAGGCCTTGGTTGGGGCCTGGAAGTCTTCAGCTGTTGGGCCCTGGCGAGGATAGTCAGACACAGGGTAGGAGACTCTGCCTTGTGCTCTCCCGGGAGCTTGTTGTGATAATCTTTGGATCCTGGCCTTTGTTGGGGTTACACGGCAGTTGGAGGGTGTAACTGTTTAGCTACTGACAGGTCCAGTCCCAAACCGTGCAGGCTTAGAGATCTCAGTCCCGGGTCCCACACACCTGGGTTCCTCTGCCAGTTCGGTTATGTCTGAGGCTTATCCAAGTGTGTGGAGAGTGGCTCCAGTAAGGCCTTGGTTGGGGCCTGGAAGTCTTCAGCTGTTGGGCCCTGGCGAGGATAGTCAGACACAGGGTAGGAGACTCTGCCTTGTGCTCTCCCGGGAGCTTGTTGTGATAATCTTTGGATCCTGGCCTTTGTTGGGGTTACACGGCAGTTGGAGGGTGTAACTGTTTAGCTACTGACAGGTCCAGTCCCAAACCGTGCAGGCTTAGAGATCTCAGTCCCGGGTCCCACACACCTGGGTTCCTCTGCCAGTTCGGTTATGTCTGAGGCTTATCCAAGTGTGTGGAGAGTGGCTCCAGTAAGGCCTCGGTTGGGGCCTGGAAGTCTTCAGCTGTTGGGCCCTGGCGAGGATAGTCAGACACAGGGTAGGAGACTGTGCCTTGTGCTCTCCCGGGAGCTTGTTGTGATAATCTTTGGATCCTGGCCTTTGTTGGGGTTACACGGCAGTTGGAGGGTGTAACTGTTTAGCTACTGACAGGTCCAGTCCCAAACCGTGCAGGCTTAGAGATCTCAGTCCCGGGTCCCACACACCTGGGTTCCTCTGCCAGTTCGGTTATGTCTGAGGCTTATCCAAGTGTGTGGAGAGTGGCTCCAGTAAGGCCTTGGTTGGGGCCTGGAAGTCTTCAGCTGTTGGGCCCTGGCGAGGATAGTCAGACACAGGGTAGGAGACTCTGCCTTGTGCTCTCCCGGGAGCTTGTTGTGATAATCTTTGGATCCTGGCCTTTGTTGGGGTTACACGGCAGTTGGAGGGTGTAACTGTTTAGCTACTGACAGGTCCAGTCCCAAACCGTGCAGGCTTAGAGATCTCAGTCCCGGGTCCCACACACCTGGGTTCCTCTGCCAGTTCGGTTATGTCTGAGGCTTATCCAAGTGTGTGGAGAGTGGCTCCAGTAAGGCCTTGGTTGGGGCCTGGAAGTCTTCAGCTGTTGGGCCCTGGCGAGGATAGTCAGACACAGGGTAGGAGACTCTGCCTTGTGCTCTCCCGGGAGCTTGTTGTGATAATCTTTGGATCCTGGCCTTTGTTGGGGTTACACGGCAGTTGGAGGGTGTAACTGTTTAGCTACTGAGAGGTCCAGTCCCAAACCGTGCAGGCTTAGAGATCTCAGTCCCGGGTCCCACACACCTGGGTTCCTCTGCCAGTTCGGTTATGTCTGAGGCTTATCCAAGTGTGTGGAGAGTGGCTCCAGTAAGGCCTTGGTTGGGGCCTGGAAGTCTTCAGCTGTTGGGCCCTGGCGAGGATAGTCAGACACAGGGTAGGAGACTCTGCCTTGTGCTCTCCCGGGAGCTTGTTGTGATAATCTTTGGATCCTGGCCTTTGTTGGGGTTACACGGCAGTTGGAGGGTGTAACTGTTTAGCTACTGACAGGTCCAGTCCCAAACCGTGCAGGCTTAGAGATCTCAGTCCCGGGTCCCACACACCTGGGTTCCTCTGCCAGTTCGGTTATGTCTGAGGCTTATCCAAGTGTGTGGAGAGTGGCTCCAGTAAGGCCTTGGTTGGGGCCTGGAAGTCTTCAGCTGTTGGGCCCTGGCGAGGATAGTCAGACACAGGGTAGGAGACTCTGCCTTGTGCTCTCCCGGGAGCTTGTTGTGATAATCTTTGGATCCTGGCCTTTGTTGGGGTTACACGGCAGTTGGAGGGTGTAACTGTTTAGCTACTGACAGGTCCAGTCCCAAACCGTGCAGGCTTAGAGATCTCAGTCCCGGGTCCCACACACCTGGGTTCCTCTGCCCGTTCGGTTATGTCTGAGGCTTATCCAAGTGTGTGGAGAGTGGCTCCAGTAAGGCCTTGGTTGGGGCCTGGAAGTCTTCAGCTGTTGGGCCCTGGCGAGGATAGTCAGACACAGGGTAGGAGACTCTGCCTTGTGCTCTCCCGGGAGCTTGTTGTGATAATCTTTGGATCCTGGCCTTTGTTGGGGTTACACGGCAGTTGGAGGGTGTAACTGTTTAGCTACTGACAGGTCCAGTCCCAAACCGTGCAGGCTTAGAGATCTCAGTCCCGGGTCCCACACACCTGGGTTCCTCTGCCAGTTCGGTTATGTCTGAGGCTTATCCAAGTGTGTGGAGAGTGGCTCCAGTAAGGCCTTGGTTGGGGCCTGGAAGTCTTCAGCTGTTGGGCCCTGGCGAGGATAGTCAGACACAGGGTAGGAGACTCTGCCTTGTGCTCTCCCGGGAGCTTGTTGTGATAATCTTTGGATCCTGGCCTTTGTTGGGGTTACACGGCAGTTGGAGGGTGTAACTGTTTAGCTACTGACAGGTCCAGTCCCAAACCGTGCAGGCTTAGAGATCTCAGTCCCGGGTCCCACACACCTGGGTTCCTCTGCCAGTTCGGTTATGTCTGAGGCTTATCCAAGTGTGTGGAGAGTGACTCCAGTAAGGCCTTGGTTGGGGCCTGGAAGTCTTCAGCTGTTGGGCCCTGGCGAGGATAGTCAGACACAGGGTAGGAGACTCTGCCTTGTGCTCTCCCGGGAGCTTGTTGTGATAATCTTTGGATCCTGGCCTTTGTTGGGGTTACACGGCAGTTGGAGGGCGTAACTGTTTAGCTACTGACAGGTCCAGTCCCAAACCGTGCAGGCTTAGAGATCTCAGTCCCGGGTCCCACACACCTGGGTTCCTCTGCCAGTTCGGTTATGTCTGAGGCTTATCCAAGTGTGTGGAGAGTGGCTCCAGTAAGGCCTTGGTTGGGGCCTGGAAGTCTTCAGCTGTTGGGCCCTGGCGAGGATAGTCAGACACAGGGTAGGAGACTCTGCCTTGTGCTCTCCCGGGAGCTTGTTGTGATAATCTTTGGATCCTGGCCTTTGTTGGGGTTACACGGCAGTTGGAGGGTGTAACTGTTTAGCTACTGACAGGTCCAGTCCCAAACCGTGCAGGCTTAGAGATCTCAGTCCCGGGTCCCACACACCTGGGTTCCTCTGCCAGTTCGGTTATGTCTGAGGCTTATCCAAGTGTGTGGAGAGTGGCTCCAGTAAGGCCTCGGTTGGGGCCTGGAAGTCTTCAGCTGTTGGGCCCTGGCGAGGATAGTCAGACACAGGGTAGGAGACTCTGCCTTGTGCTCTCCCGGGAGCTTGTTGTGATAATCTTTGGATCCTGGCCTTTGTTGGGGTTACACGGCAGTTGGAGGGTGTAACTGTTTAGCTACTGACAGGTCCAGTCCCAAACCGTGCAGGCTTAGAGATCTCAGTCCCGGGTCCCACACACCTGGGTTCCTCTGCCAGTTCGGTTATGTATGAGGCTTATCCAAGTGTGTGGAGAGTGGCTCCAGTAAGGCCTCGGTTGGGGCCTGGAAGTCTTCAGCTGTTGGGCCCTGGCGAGGATAGTCAGACACAGGGTAGGAGACTCTGCCTTGTGCTCTCCCGGGAGCTTGTTGTGATAATCTTTGGATCCTGGCCTTTGTTGGGGTTACACGGCAGTTGGAGGGTGTAACTGTTTAGCTACTGACAGGTCCAGTCCCAAACCGTGCAGGCTTAGAGATCTCAGTCCCGGGTCCCACACACCTGGGTTCCTCTGCCAGTTCGGTTATGTCTGAGGCTTATCCAAGTGTGTGGAGAGTGGCTCCAGTAAGGCCTTGGTTGGGGCCTGGAAGTCTTCAGCTGTTGGGCCCTGGCGAGGATAGTCAGACACAGGGTAGGAGACTCTGCCTCGTGCTCTCCCGGGAGCTTGTTGTGATAATCTTTGGATCCTGGCCTTTGTTGGGGTTACACGGCAGTTGGAGGGTGTAACTGTTTAGCTACTGACAGGTCCAGTCCCAAACCGTGCAGGCTTAGAGATCTCAGTCCCGGGTCCCACACACCTGGGTTCCTCTGCCAGTTCGGTTATGTCTGAGGCTTATCCAAGTGTGTGGAGAGTGGCTCCAGTAAGGCCTCGGTTGGGGCCTGGAAGTCTTCCGCTGTTGGGCCCTGGCGAGGATAGTCAGACACAGGGTAGGAGACTCTGCCTTGTGCTCTCCCGGGAGCTTGTTGTGATAATCTTTGGATCCTGGCCTTTGTTGGGGTTACACGGCAGTTGGAGGGTGTAACTGTTTAGCTACTGACAGGTCCAGTCCCAAACCGTGCAGGCTTAGAGATCTCAGTCCCGGGTCCCACACACCTGGGTTCCTCTGCCAGTTCGGTTATGTCTGAGGCTTATCCAAGTGTGTGGAGAGTGGCTCCAGTAAGGCCTTGGTTGGGGCCTGGAAGTCTTCAGCTGTTGGGCCCTGGCGAGGATAGTCAGACACAGGGTAGGAGACTCTGCCTTGTGCTCTCCCGGGAGCTTGTTGTGATAATCTTTGGATCCTGGCCTTTGTTGGGGTTACACGGCAGTTGGAGGGTGTAACTGTTTAGCTACTGACAGGTCCAGTCCCAAACCGTGCAGGCTTAGAGATCTCAGTCCCGGGTCCCACACACCTGGGTTCCTCTGCCAGTTCGGTTATGTCTGAGGCTTATCCAAGTGTGTGGAGAGTGGCTCCAGTAAGGCCTTGGTTGGGGCCTGGAAGTCTTCAGCTGTTGGGCCCTGGCGAGGATAGTCAGACACAGTGTAGGAGACTCTGCCTTGTGCTCTCCCGGGAGCTTGTTGTGATAATCTTTGGATCCTGGCCTTTGTTGGGGTTACACGGCAGTTGGAGGGTGTAACTGTTTAGCTACTGACAGGTCCAGTCCCAAACCGTGCAGGCTTAGAGATCTCAGTCCCGGGTCCCACACACCTGGGTTCCTCTGCCAGTTCGGTTATGTCTGAGGCTTATCCAAGTGTGTGGAGAGTGGCTCCAGTAAGGCCTTGGTTGGGGCCTGGAAGTCTTCAGCTGTTGGGCCCTGGCGAGGATAGTCAGACACAGGGTAGGAGACTCTGCCTTGTGCTCTCCCGGGAGCTTGTTGTGATAATCTTTGGATCCTGGCCTTTGTTGGGGTTACACGGCAGTTGGAGGGTGTAACTGTTTAGCTACTGACAGGTCCAGTCCCAAACCGTGCAGGCTTAGAGATCTCAGTCCCGGGTCCCACACACCTGGGTTCCTCTGCCAGTTCGGTTATGTCTGAGGCTTATCCAAGTGTGTGGAGAGTGGCTCCAGTAAGGCCTTGGTTGGGGCCTGGAAGTCTTCAGCTGTTGGGCCCTGGCGAGGATAGTCAGACACAGGGTAGGAGACTCTGCCTTGTGCTCTCCCGGGAGCTTGTTGTGATAATCTTTGGATCCTGGCCTTTGTTGGGGTTACACGGCAGTTGGAGGGTGTAACTGTTTAGCTACTGACAGGTCCAGTCCCAAACCGTGCAGGCTTAGAGATCTCAGTCCCGGGTCCCACACACCTGGGTTCCTCTGCCAGTTCGGTTATGTCTGAGGCTTATCCAAGTGTGTGGAGAGTGGCTCCAGTAAGGCCTCGGTTGGGGCCTGGAAGTCTTCAGCTGTTGGGCCCTGGCGAGGATAGTCAGACACAGGGTAGGAGACTGTGCCTTGTGCTCTCCCGGGAGCTTGTTGTGATAATCTTTGGATCCTGGCCTTTGTTGGGGTTACACGGCAGTTGGAGGGTGTAACTGTTTAGCTACTGACAGGTCCAGTCCCAAACCGTGCAGGCTTAGAGATCTCAGTCCCGGGTCCCACACACCTGGGTTCCTCTGCCAGTTCGGTTATGTCTGAGGCTTATCCAAGTGTGTGGAGAGTGGCTCCAGTAAGGCCTTGGTTGGGGCCTGGAAGTCTTCAGCTGTTGGGCCCTGGCGAGGATAGTCAGACACAGGGTAGGAGACTCTGCCTTGTGCTCTCCCGGGAGCTTGTTGTGATAATCTTTGGATCCTGGCCTTTGTTGGGGTTACACGGCAGTTGGAGGGTGTAACTGTTTAGCTACTGACAGGTCCAGTCCCAAACCGTGCAGGCTTAGAGATCTCAGTCCCGGGTCCCACACACCTGGGTTCCTCTGCCAGTTCGGTTATGTCTGAGGCTTATCCAAGTGTGTGGAGAGTGGCTCCAGTAAGGCCTTGGTTGGGGCCTGGAAGTCTTCAGCTGTTGGGCCCTGGCGAGGATAGTCAGACACAGGGTAGGAGACTCTGCCTTGTGCTCTCCCGGGAGCTTGTTGTGATAATCTTTGGATCCTGGCCTTTGTTGGGGTTACACGGCAGTTGGAGGGTGTAACTGTTTAGCTACTGAGAGGTCCAGTCCCAAACCGTGCAGGCTTAGAGATCTCAGTCCCGGGTCCCACACACCTGGGTTCCTCTGCCAGTTCGGTTATGTCTGAGGCTTATCCAAGTGTGTGGAGAGTGGCTCCAGTAAGGCCTCGGTTGGGGCCTGGAAGTCTTCAGCTGTTGGGCCCTGGCGAGGATAGTCAGACACAGGGTAGGAGACTCTGCCTTGTGCTCTCCCGGGAGCTTGTTGTGATAATCTTTGGATCCTGGCCTTTGTTGGGGTTACACGGCAGTTGGAGGGTGTAACTGTTTAGCTACTGACAGGTCCAGTCCCAAACCGTGCAGGCTTAGAGATCTCAGTCCCGGGTCCCACACACCTGGGTTCCTCTGCCAGTTCGGTTATGTCTGAGGCTTATCCAAGTGTGTGGAGAGTGGCTCCAGTAAGGCCTTGGTTGGGGCCTGGAAGTCTTCAGCTGTTGGGCCCTGGCGAGGATAGTCAGACACAGGGTAGGAGACTCTGCCTTGTGCTCTCCCGGGAGCTTGTTGTGATAATCTTTGGATCCTGGCCTTTGTTGGGGTTACACGGCAGTTGGAGGGTGTAACTGTTTAGCTACTGACAGGTCCAGTCCCAAACCGTGCAGGCTTAGAGATCTCAGTCCCGGGTCCCACACACCTGGGTTCCTCTGCCCGTTCGGTTATGTCTGAGGCTTATCCAAGTGTGTGGAGAGTGGCTCCAGTAAGGCCTCGGTTGGGGCCTGGAAGTCTTCAGCTGTTGGGCCCTGGCGAGGATAGTCAGACACAGGGTAGGAGACTCTGCCTTGTGCTCTCCCGGGAGCTTGTTGTGATAATCTTTGGATCCTGGCCTTTGTTGGGGTTACACGGCAGTTGGAGGGTGTAACTGTTTAGCTACTGACAGGTCCAGTCCCAAACCGTGCAGGCTTAGAGATCTCAGTCCCGGGTCCCACACACCTGGGTTCCTCTGCCAGTTCGGTTATGTCTGAGGCTTATCCAAGTGTGTGGAGAGTGGCTCCAGTAAGGCCTTGGTTGGGGCCTGGAAGTCTTCAGCTGTTGGGCCCTGGCGAGGATAGTCAGACACAGGGTAGGAGACTCTGCCTTGTGCTCTCCCGGGAGCTTGTTGTGATAATCTTTGGATCCTGGCCTTTGTTGGGGTTACACGGCAGTTGGAGGGTGTAACTGTTTAGCTACTGACAGGTCCAGTCCCAAACCGTGCAGGCTTAGAGATCTCAGTCCCGGGTCCCACACACCTGGGTTCCTCTGCCAGTTCGGTTATGTCTGAGGCTTATCCAAGTGTGTGGAGAGTGGCTCCAGTAAGGCCTCGGTTGGGGCCTGGAAGTCTTCAGCTGTTGGGCCCTGGCGAGGATAGTCAGACACAGGGTAGGAGACTCTGCCTTGTGCTCTCCCGGGAGCTTGTTGTGATAATCTTTGGATCCTGGCCTTTGTTGGGGTTACACGGCAGTTGGAGGGTGTAACTGTTTAGCTACTGACAGGTCCAGTCCCAAACCGTGCAGGCTTAGAGATCTCAGTCCCGGGTCCCACACACCTGGGTTCCTCTGCCAGTTCGGTTATGTCTGAGGCTTATCCAAGTGTGTGGAGAGTGGCTCCAGTAAGGCCTTGGTTGGGGCCTGGAAGTCTTCAGCTGTTGGGCCCTGGCGAGGATAGTCAGACACAGGGTAGGAGACTCTGCCTTGTGCTCTCCCGGGAGCTTGTTGTGATAATCTTTGGATCCTGGCCTTTGTTGGGGTTACACGGCAGTTGGAGGGTGTAACTGTTTAGCTACTGACAGGTCCAGTCCCAAACCGTGCAGGCTTAGAGATCTCAGTCCCGGGTCCCACACACCTGGGTTCCTCTGCCAGTTCGGTTATGTCTGAGGCTTATCCAAGTGTGTGGAGAGTGGCTCCAGTAAGGCCTTGGTTGGGGCCTGGAAGTCTTCAGCTGTTGGGCCCTGGCGAGGATAGTCAGACACAGGGTAGGAGACTCTGCCTTGTGCTCTCCCGGGAGCTTGTTGTGATAATCTTTGGATCCTGGCCTTTGTTGGGGTTACACGGCAGTTGGAGGGTGTAACTGTTTAGCTACTGACAGGTCCAGTCCCAAACCGTGCAGGCTTAGAGATCTCAGTCCCGGGTCCCACACACCTGGGTTCCTCTGCCAGTTCGGTTATGTCTGAGGCTTATCCAAGTGTGTGGAGAGTGGCTCCAGTAAGGCCTTGGTTGGGGCCTGGAAGTCTTCAGCTGTTGGGCCCTGGCGAGGATAGTCAGACACAGGGTAGGAGACTCTGCCTTGTGCTCTCCCGGGAGCTTGTTGTGATAATCTTTGGATCCTGGCCTTTGTTGGGGTTACACGGCAGTTGGAGGGTGTAACTGTTTAGCTACTGACAGGTCCAGTCCCAAACCGTGCAGGCTTAGAGATCTCAGTCCCGGGTCCCACACACCTGGGTTCCTCTGCCAGTTCGGTTATGTCTGAGGCTTATCCAAGTGTGTGGAGAGTGACTCCAGTAAGGCCTTGGTTGGGGCCTGGAAGTCTTCAGCTGTTGGGCCCTGGCGAGGATAGTCAGACACAGGGTAGGAGACTCTGCCTTGTGCTCTCCCGGGAGCTTGTTGTGATAATCTTTGGATCCTGGCCTTTGTTGGGGTTACACGGCAGTTGGAGGGCGTAACTGTTTAGCTACTGACAGGTCCAGTCCCAAACCGTGCAGGCTTAGAGATCTCAGTCCCGGGTCCCACACACCTGGGTTCCTCTGCCAGTTCGGTTATGTCTGAGGCTTATCCAAGTGTGTGGAGAGTGGCTCCAGTAAGGCCTTGGTTGGGGCCTGGAAGTCTTCAGCTGTTGGGCCCTGGCGAGGATAGTCAGACACAGGGTAGGAGACTCTGCCTTGTGCTCTCCCGGGAGCTTGTTGTGATAATCTTTGGATCCTGGCCTTTGTTGGGGTTACACGGCAGTTGGAGGGTGTAACTGTTTAGCTACTGACAGGTCCAGTCCCAAACCGTGCAGGCTTAGAGATCTCAGTCCCGGGTCCCACACACCTGGGTTCCTCTGCCAGTTCGGTTATGTCTGAGGCTTATCCAAGTGTGTGGAGAGTGGCTCCAGTAAGGCCTCGGTTGGGGCCTGGAAGTCTTCAGCTGTTGGGCCCTGGCGAGGATAGTCAGACACAGGGTAGGAGACTCTGCCTTGTGCTCTCCCGGGAGCTTGTTGTGATAATCTTTGGATCCTGGCCTTTGTTGGGGTTACACGGCAGTTGGAGGGCGTAACTGTTTAGCTACTGACAGGTCCAGTCCCAAACCGTGCAGGCTTAGAGATCTCAGTCCCGGGTCCCACACACCTGGGTTCCTCTGCCAGTTCGGTTATGTCTGAGGCTTATCCAAGTGTGTGGAGAGTGGCTCCAGTAAGGCCTTGGTTGGGGCCTGGAAGTCTTCAGCTGTTGGGCCCTGGCGAGGATAGTCAGACACAGGGTAGGAGACTCTGCCTTGTGCTCTCCCGGGAGCTTGTTGTGATAATCTTTGGATCCTGGCCTTTGTTGGGGTTACACGGCAGTTGGAGGGCGTAACTGTTTAGCTACTGACAGGTCCAGTCCCAAACCGTGCAGGCTTAGAGATCTCAGTCCCGGGTCCCACACACCTGGGTTCCTCTGCCAGTTCGGTTATGTCTGAGGCTTATCCAAGTGTGTGGAGAGTGGCTCCAGTAAGGCCTTGGTTGGGGCCTGGAAGTCTTCAGCTGTTGGGCCCTGGCGAGGATAGTCAGACACAGGGTAGGAGACTCTGCCTTGTGCTCTCCCGGGAGCTTGTTGTGATAATCTTTGGATCCTGGCCTTTGTTGGGGTTACACGGCAGTTGGAGGGTGTAACTGTTTAGCTACTGACAGGTCCAGTCCCAAACCGTGCAGGCTTAGAGATCTCAGTCCCGGGTCCCACACACCTGGGTTCCTCTGCCAGTTCGGTTATGTCTGAGGCTTATCCAAGTGTGTGGAGAGTGGCTCCAGTAAGGCCTCGGTTGGGGCCTGGAAGTCTTCAGCTGTTGGGCCCTGGCGAGGATAGTCAGACACAGGGTAGGAGACTCTGCCTTGTGCTCTCCCGGGAGCTTGTTGTGATAATCTTTGGATCCTGGCCTTTGTTGGGGTTACACGGCAGTTGGAGGGCGTAACTGTTTAGCTACTGACAGGTCCAGTCCCAAACCGTGCAGGCTTAGAGATCTCAGTCCCGGGTCCCACACACCTGGGTTCCTCTGCCAGTTCGGTTATGTCTGAGGCTTATCCAAGTGTGTGGAGAGTGGCTCCAGTAAGGCCTTGGTTGGGGCCTGGAAGTCTTCAGCTGTTGGGCCCTGGCGAGGATAGTCAGACACAGGGTAGGAGACTCTGCCTTGTGCTCTCCCGGGAGCTTGTTGTGATAATCTTTGGATCCTGGCCTTTGTTGGGGTTACACGGCAGTTGGAGGGTGTAACTGTTTAGCTACTGACAGGTCCAGTCCCAAACCGTGCAGGCTTAGAGATCTCAGTCCCGGGTCCCACACACCTGGGTTCCTCTGCCAGTTCGGTTATGTCTGAGGCTTATCCAAGTGTGTGGAGAGGGGCTCCAGTAAGGCCTCGGTTGGGGCCTGGAAGTCTTCAGCTGTTGGGCCCTGGCGAGGATAGTCAGACACAGGGTAGGAGACTCTGCCTTGTGCTCTCCCGGGAGCTTGTTGTGATAATCTTTGGATCCTGGCCTTTGTTGGGGTTACACGGCAGTTGGAGGGTGTAACTGTTTAGCTACTGACAGGTCCAGTCCCAAACCGTGCAGGCTTAGAGATCTCAGTCCCGGGTCCCACACACCTGGGTTCCTCTGCCAGTTCGGTTATGTCTGAGGCTTATCCAAGTGTGTGGAGAGTGGCTCCAGTAAGGCCTTGGTTGGGGCCTGGAAGTCTTCAGCTGTTGGGCCCTGGCGAGGATAGTCAGACACAGGGTAGGAGACTCTGCCTTGTGCTCTCCCGGGAGCTTGTTGTGATAATCTTTGGATCCTGGCCTTTGTTGGGGTTACACGGCAGTTGGAGGGTGTAACTGTTTAGCTACTGACAGGTCCAGTCCCAAACCGTGCAGGCTTAGAGATCTCAGTCCCGGGTCCCACACACCTGGGTTCCTCTGCCAGTTCGGTTATGTCTGAGGCTTATCCAAGTGTGTGGAGAGTGGCTCCAGTAAGGCCTCGGTTGGGGCCTGGAAGTCTTCAGCTGTTGGGCCCTGGCGAGGATAGTCAGACACAGGGTAGGAGACTCTGCCTTGTGCTCTCCCGGGAGCTTGTTGTGATAATCTTTGGATCCTGGCCTTTGTTGGGGTTACACGGCAGTTGGAGGGTGTAACTGTTTAGCTACTGACAGGTCCAGTCCCAAACCGTGCAGGCTTAGAGATCTCAGTCCCGGGTCCCACACACCTGGGTTCCTCTGCCAGTTCGGTTATGTCTGAGGCTTATCCAAGTGTGTGGAGAGTGGCTCCAGTAAGGCCTTGGTTGGGGCCTGGAAGTCTTCAGCTGTTGGGCCCTGGCGAGGATAGTCAGACACAGGGTAGGAGACTCTGCCTTGTGCTCTCCCGGGAGCTTGTTGTGATAATCTTTGGATCCTGGCCTTTGTTGGGGTTACACGGCAGTTGGAGGGTGTAACTGTTTAGCTACTGACAGGTCCAGTCCCAAACCGTGCAGGCTTAGAGATCTCAGTCCCGGGTCCCACACACCTGGGTTCCTCTGCCAGTTCGGTTATGTCTGAGGCTTATCCAAGTGTGTGGAGAGTGGCTCCAGTAAGGCCTCGGTTGGGGCCTGGAAGTCTTCAGCTGTTGGGCCCTGGCGAGGATAGTCAGACACAGGGTAGGAGACTCTGCCTTGTGCTCTCCCGGGAGCTTGTTGTGATAATCTTTGGATCCTGGCCTTTGTTGGGGTTACACGGCAGTTGGAGGGTGTAACTGTTTAGCTACTGACAGGTCCAGTCCCAAACCGTGCAGGCTTAGAGATCTCAGTCCCGGGTCCCACACACCTGGGTTCCTCTGCCAGTTCGGTTATGTCTGAGGCTTATCCAAGTGTGTGGAGAGTGGCTCCAGTAAGGCCTTGGTTGGGGCCTGGAAGTCTTCAGCTGTTGGGCCCTGGCGAGGATAGTCAGACACAGGGTAGGAGACTCTGCCTTGTGCTCTCCCGGGAGCTTGTTGTGATAATCTTTGGATCCTGGCCTTTGTTGGGGTTACACGGCAGTTGGAGGGTGTAACTGTTTAGCTACTGACAGGTCCAGTCCCAAACCGTGCAGGCTTAGAGATCTCAGTCCCGGGTCCCACACACCTGGGTTCCTCTGCCAGTTCGGTTATGTCTGAGGCTTATCCAAGTGTGTGGAGAGTGGCTCCAGTAAGGCCTCGGTTGGGGCCTGGAAGTCTTCAGCTGTTGGGCCCTGGCGAGGATAGTCAGACACAGGGTAGGAGACTCTGCTTGTGCTCTCCCGGGAGCTTGTTGTGATAATCTTTGGATCCTGGCCTTTGTTGGGGTTACACGGCAGTTGGAGGGTGTAACTGTTTAGCTACTGACAGGTCCAGTCCCAAACCGTGCAGGCTTAGAGATCTCAGTCCCGGGTCCCACACACCTGGGTTCCTCTGCCAGTTCGGTTATGTCTGAGGCTTATCCAAGTGTGTGGAGAGTGGCTCCAGTAAGGCCTCGGTTGGGGCCTGGAAGTCTTCAGCTGTTGGGCCCTGGCGAGGATAGTCAGACACAGGGTAGGAGACTCTGCCTTGTGCTCTCCCGGGAGCTTGTTGTGATAATCTTTGGATCCTGGCCTTTGTTGGGGTTACACGGCAGTTGGAGGGTGTAACTGTTTAGCTACTGACAGGTCCAGTCCCAAACCGTGCAGGCTTAGAGATCTCAGTCCCGGGTCCCACACACCTGGGTTCCTCTGCCAGTTCGGTTATGTCTGAGGCTTATCCAAGTGTGTGGAGAGTGGCTCCAGTAAGGCCTCGGTTGGGGCCTGGAAGTCTTCAGCTGTTGGGCCCTGGCGAGGATAGTCAGACACAGGGTAGGAGACTCTGCCTTGTGCTCTCCCGGGAGCTTGTTGTGATAATCTTTGGATCCTGGCCTTTGTTGGGGTTACACGGCAGTTGGAGGGTGTAACTGTTTAGCTACTGACAGGTCCAGTCCCAAACCGTGCAGGCTTAGAGATCTCAGTCCCGGGTCCCACACACCTGGGTTCCTCTGCCAGTTCGGTTATGTCTGAGGCTTATCCAAGTGTGTGGAGAGTGGCTCCAGTAAGGCCTTGGTTGGGGCCTGGAAGTCTTCAGCTGTTGGGCCCTGGCGAGGATAGTCAGACACAGGGTAGGAGACTCTGCCTTGTGCTCTCCCGGGAGCTTGTTGTGATAATCTTTGGATCCTGGCCTTTGTTGGGGTTACACGGCAGTTGGAGGGTGTAACTGTTTAGCTACTGACAGGTCCAGTCCCAAACCGTGCAGGCTTAGAGATCTCAGTCCCGGGTCCCACACACCTGGGTTCCTCTGCCAGTTCGGTTATGTCTGAGGCTTATCCAAGTGTGTGGAGAGTGGCTCCAGTAAGGCCTCGGTTGGGGCCTGGAAGTCTTCAGCTGTTGGGCCCTGGCGAGGATAGTCAGACACAGGGTAGGAGACTCTGCCTTGTGCTCTCCCGGGAGCTTGTTGTGATAATCTTTGGATCCTGGCCTTTGTTGGGGTTACACGGCAGTTGGAGGGTGTAACTGTTTAGCTACTGACAGGTCCAGTCCCAAACCGTGCAGGCTTAGAGATCTCAGTCCCGGGTCCCACACACCTGGGTTCCTCTGCCAGTTCGGTTATGTCTGAGGCTTATCCAAGTGTGTGGAGAGTGGCTCCAGTAAGGCCTCGGTTGGGGCCTGGAAGTCTTCAGCTGTTGGGCCCTGGCGAGGATAGTCAGACACAGGGTAGGAGACTCTGCCTTGTGCTCTCCCGGGAGCTTGTTGTGATAATCTTTGGATCCTGGCCTTTGTTGGGGTTACACGGCAGTTGGAGGGTGTAACTGTTTAGCTACTGACAGGTCCAGTCCCAAACCGTGCAGGCTTAGAGATCTCAGTCCCGGGTCCCACACACCTGGGTTCCTCTGCCAGTTCGGTTATGTCTGAGGCTTATCCAAGTGTGTGGAGAGTGGCTCCAGTAAGGCCTTGGTTGGGGCCTGGAAGTCTTCAGCTGTTGGGCCCTGGCGAGGATAGTCAGACACAGGGTAGGAGACTCTGCCTTGTGCTCTCCCGGGAGCTTGTTGTGATAATCTTTGGATCCTGGCCTTTGTTGGGGTTACACGGCAGTTGGAGGGTGTAACTGTTTAGCTACTGACAGGTCCAGTCCCAAACCGTGCAGGCTTAGAGATCTCAGTCCCGGGTCCCACACACCTGGGTTCCTCTGCCAGTTCGGTTATGTCTGAGGCTTATCCAAGTGTGTGGAGAGTGGCTCCAGTAAGGCCTCGGTTGGGGCCTGGAAGTCTTCAGCTGTTGGGCCCTGGCGAGGATAGTCAGACACAGGGTAGGAGACTCTGCCTTGTGCTCTCCCGGGAGCTTGTTGTGATAATCTTTGGATCCTGGCCTTTGTTGGGGTTACACGGCAGTTGGAGGGTGTAACTGTTTAGCTACTGACAGGTCCAGTCCCAAACCGTGCAGGCTTAGAGATCTCAGTCCCGGGTCCCACACACCTGGGTTCCTCTGCCAGTTCGGTTATGTCTGAGGCTTATCCAAGTGTGTGGAGAGTGGCTCCAGTAAGGCCTTGGTTGGGGCCTGGAAGTCTTCAGCTGTTGGGCCCTGGCGAGTATAGTCAGACACAGGGTAGGAGACTCTGCCTTGTGCTCTCCCGGGAGCTTGTTGTGATAATCTTTGGATCCTGGCCTTTGTTGGGGTTACACGGCAGTTGGAGGGTGTAACTGTTTAGCTACTGACAGGTCCAGTCCCAAACCGTGCAGGCTTAGAGATCTCAGTCCCGGGTCCCACACACCTGGGTTCCTCTGCCAGTTCGGTTATGTCTGAGGCTTATCCAAGTGTGTGGAGAGTGGCTCCAGTAAGGCCTCGGTTGGGGCCTGGAAGTCTTCAGCTGTTGGGCCCTGGCGAGGATAGTCAGACACAGGGTAGGAGACTCTGCCTTGTGCTCTCCCGGGAGCTTGTTGTGATAATCTTTGGATCCTGGCCTTTGTTGGGGTTACACGGCAGTTGGAGGGTGTAACTGTTTAGCTACTGACAGGTCCAGTCCCAAACCGTGCAGGCTTAGAGATCTCAGTCCCGGGTCCCACACACCTGGGTTCCTCTGCCAGTTCGGTTATGTCTGAGGCTTATCCAAGTGTGTGGAGAGTGGCTCCAGTAAGGCCTTGGTTGGGGCCTGGAAGTCTTCAGCTGTTGGGCCCTGGCGAGGATAGTCAGACACAGGGTAGGAGACTCTGCCTTGTGCTCTCCCGGGAGCTTGTTGTGATAATCTTTGGATCCTGGCCTTTGTTGGGGTTACACGGCAGTTGGAGGGTGTAACTGTTTAGCTACTGACAGGTCCAGTCCCAAACCGTGCAGGCTTAGAGATCTCAGTCCCGGGTCCCACACACCTGGGTTCCTCTGCCAGTTCGGTTATGTCTGAGGCTTATCCAAGTGTGTGGAGAGTGGCTCCAGTAAGGCCTCGGTTGGGGCCTGGAAGTCTTCAGCTGTTGGGCCCTGGCGAGGATAATCAGACACAGGGTAGGAGACTCTGCCTTGTGCTCTCCCGGGAGCTTGTTGTGATAATCTTTGGATCCTGGCCTTTGTTGGGGTTACACGGCAGTTGGAGGGTGTAACTGTTTAGCTACTGACAGGTCCAGTCCCAAACCGTGCAGGCTTAGAGATCTCAGTCCCGGGTCCCACACACCTGGGTTCCTCTGCCAGTTCGGTTATGTCTGAGGCTTATCCAAGTGTGTGGAGAGTGGCTCCAGTAAGGCCTCGGTTGGGGCCTGGAAGTCTTCAGCTGTTGGGCCCTGGCGAGGATAGTCAGACACAGGGTAGGAGACTCTGCCTTGTGCTCTCCCGGGAGCTTGTTGTGATAATCTTTGGATCCTGGCCTTTGTTGGGGTTACACGGCAGTTGGAGGGTGTAACTGTTTAGCTACTGACAGGTCCAGTCCCAAACCGTGCAGGCTTAGAGATCTCAGTCCCGGGTCCCACACACCTGGGTTCCTCTGCCAGTTCGGTTATGTCTGAGGCTTATCCAAGTGTGTGGAGAGTGGCTCCAGTAAGGCCTTGGTTGGGGCCTGGAAGTCTTCAGCTGTTGGGCCCTGGCGAGGATAGTCAGACACAGGGTAGGAGACTCTGCCTTGTGCTCTCCCGGGAGCTTGTTGTGATAATCTTTGGATCCTGGCCTTTGTTGGGGTTACACGGCAGTTGGAGGGTGTAACTGTTTAGCTACTGACAGGTCCAGTCCCAAACCGTGCAGGCTTAGAGATCTCAGTCCCGGGTCCCACACACCTGGGTTCCTCTGCCAGTTCGGTTATGTCTGAGGCTTATCCAAGTGTGTGGAGAGTGGCTCCAGTAAGGCCTCGGTTGGGGCCTGGAAGTCTTCAGCTGTTGGGCCCTGGCGAGGATAGTCAGACACAGGGTAGGAGACTCTGCCTTGTGCTCTCCCGGGAGCTTGTTGTGATAATCTTTGGATCCTGGCCTTTGTTGGGGTTACACGGCAGTTGGAGGGTGTAACTGTTTAGCTACTGACAGGTCCAGTCCCAAACCGTGCAGGCTTAGAGATCTCAGTCCCGGGTCCCACACACCTGGGTTCCTCTGCCAGTTCGGTTATGTCTGAGGCTTATCCAAGTGTGTGGAGAGTGGCTCCAGTAAGGCCTTGGTTGGGGCCTGGAAGTCTTCAGCTGTTGGGCCCTGGCGAGGATAGTCAGACACAGGGTAGGAGACTCTGCCTTGTGCTCTCCCGGGAGCTTGTTGTGATAATCTTTGGATCCTGGCCTTTGTTGGGGTTACACGGCAGTTGGAGGGTGTAACTGTTTAGCTACTGACAGGTCCAGTCCCAAACCGTGCAGGCTTAGAGATCTCAGTCCCGGGTCCCACACACCTGGGTTCCTCTGCCAGTTCGGTTATGTCTGAGGCTTATCCAAGTGTGTGGAGAGTGGCTCCAGTAAGGCCTCGGTTGGGGCCTGGAAGTCTTCAGCTGTTGGGCCCTGGCGAGGATAGTCAGACACAGGGTAGGAGACTCTGCCTTGTGCTCTCCCGGGAGCTTGTTGTGATAATCTTTGGATCCTGGCCTTTGTTGGGGTTACACGGCAGTTGGAGGGTGTAACTGTTTAGCTACTGACAGGTCCAGTCCCAAACCGTGCAGGCTTAGAGATCTCAGTCCCGGGTCCCACACACCTGGGTTCCTCTGCCAGTTCGGTTATGTCTGAGGCTTATCCAAGTGTGTGGAGAGTGGCTCCAGTAAGGCCTTGGTTGGGGCCTGGAAGTCTTCAGCTGTTGGGCCCTGGCGAGGATAGTCAGACACAGGGTAGGAGACTCTGCCTTGTGCTCTCCCGGGAGCTTGTTGTGATAATCTTTGGATCCTGGCCTTTCTTGGGGTTACACGGCAGTTGGAGGGTGTAACTGTTTAGCTACTGACAGGTCCAGTCCCAAACCGTGCAAGCTTAGAGATCTCAGTCCCGGGTCCCACACACCTGGGTTCCTCTGCCAGTTCGGTTATGTCTGAGGCTTATCCAAGTGTGTGGAGAGTGGCTCCAGTAAGGCCTTGGTTGGGGCCTGGAAGTCTTCAGCTGTTGGGCCCTGGCGAGGATAGTCAGACACAGGGTAGGAGACTCTGCCTTGTGCTCTCCCGGGAGCTTGTTGTGATAATCTTTGGATCCTGGCCTTTGTTGGGGTTACACGGCAGTTGGAGGGTGTAACTGTTTAGCTACTGACAGGTCCAGTCCCAAACCGTGCAGGCTTAGAGATCTCAGTCCCGGGTCCCACACACCTGGGTTCCTCTGCCAGTTCGGTTATGTCTGAGGCTTATCCAAGTGTGTGGAGAGTGGCTCCAGTAAGGCCTTGGTTGGGGCCTGGAAGTCTTCAGCTGTTGGGCCCTGGCGAGGATAGTCAGACACAGGGTAGGAGACTCTGCCTTGTGCTCTCCCGGGAGCTTGTTGTGATAATCTTTGGATCCTGGCCTTTGTTGGGGTTACACGGCAGTTGGAGGGTGTAACTGTTTAGCTACTGACAGGTCCAGTCCCAAACCGTGCAGGCTTAGAGATCTCAGTCCCGGGTCCCACACACCTGGGTTCCTCTGCCAGTTCGGTTATGTCTGAGGCTTATCCAAGTGTGTGGAGAGTGACTCCAGTAA
This sequence comes from Sorex fumeus, assembly GCF_029834395.1. NCBI lineage: Eukaryota > Metazoa > Chordata > Mammalia > Eulipotyphla > Soricidae > Sorex > Sorex fumeus. The sequence goes on along the minus strand of NW_026606152.1, from coordinate 20,379,627 downwards.
GGCCTTGGTTGGGGCCTGGAAGTCTTCAGCTGTTGGGCCCTGGCGAGGATAGTCAGACACAGGGTAGGAGACTCTGCCTTATGCTCTCCCGGGAGCTTGTTGTGATAATCTTTGGATCCTGGCCTTTGTTGGGGTTACACGGCAGTTGGAGGGCGTAACTGTTTAGCTACTGACAGGTCCAGTCCCAAACCGTGCAGGCTTAGAGATCTCAGTCCCGGGTCCCACACACCTGGGTTCCTCTGCCAGTTCGGTTATGTCTGAGGCTTATCCAAGTGTGTGGAGAGTGGCTCCAGTAAGGCCTTGGTTGGGGCCTGGAAGTCTTCAGCTGTTGGGCCCTGGCGAGGATAGTCAGACACAGGGTAGGAGACTCTGCCTTGTGCTCTCCCGGGAGCTTGTTGTGATAATCTTTGGATCCTGGCCTTTGTTGGGGTTACACGGCAGTTGGAGGGTGTAACTGTTTAGCTACTGACAGGTCCAGTCCCAAACCGTGCAGGCTTAGAGATCTCAGTCCCGGGTCCCACACACCTGGGTTCCTCTGCCAGTTCGGTTATGTCTGAGGCTTATCCAAGTGTGTGGAGAGTGGCTCCAGTAAGGCCTCGGTTGGGGCCTGGAAGTCTTCAGCTGTTGGGCCCTGGCGAGGATAGTCAGACACAGGGTAGGAGACTCTGCCTTGTGCTCTCCCGGGAGCTTGTTGTGATAATCTTTGGATCCTGGCCTTTGTTGGGGTTACACGGCAGTTGGAGGGTGTAACTGTTTAGCTACTGACAGGTCCAGTCCCAAACCGTGCAGGCTTAGAGATCTCAGTCCCGGGTCCCACACACCTGGGTTCCTCTGCCAGTTCGGTTATGTCTGAGGCTTATCCAAGTGTGTGGAGAGTGGCTCCAGTAAGGCCTTGGTTGGGGCCTGGAAGTCTTCAGCTGTTGGGCCCTGGCGAGGATAGTCAGACACAGGGTAGGAGACTCTGCCTTGTGCTCTCCCGGGAGCTTGTTGTGATAATCTTTGGATCCTGGCCTTTGTTGGGGTTACACGGCAGTTGGAGGGTGTAACTGTTTAGCTACTGACAGGTCCAGTCCCAAACCGTGCAGGCTTAGAGATCTCAGTCCCGGGTCCCACACACCTGGGTTCCTCTGCCAGTTCGGTTATGTCTGAGGCTTATCCAAGTGTGTGGAGAGGGGCTCCAGTAAGGCCTCGGTTGGGGCCTGGAAGTCTTCAGCTGTTGGGCCCTGGCGAGGATAGTCAGACACAGGGTAGGAGACTCTGCCTTGTGCTCTCCCGGGAGCTTGTTGTGATAATCTTTGGATCCTGGCCTTTGTTGGGGTTACACGGCAGTTGGAGGGTGTAACTGTTTAGCTACTGACAGGTCCAGTCCCAAACCGTGCAGGCTTAGAGATCTCAGTCCCGGGTCCCACACACCTGGGTTCCTCTGCCAGTTCGGTTATGTCTGAGGCTTATCCAAGTGTGTGGAGAGTGGCTCCAGTAAGGCCTTGGTTGGGGCCTGGAAGTCTACAGCTGTTGGGCCCTGGCGAGGATAGTCAGACACAGGGTAGGAGACTCTGCCTTGTGCTCTCCCGGGAGCTTGTTGTGATAATCTTTGGATCCTGGCCTTTGTTGGGGTTACACGGCAGTTGGAGGGTGTAACTGTTTAGCTACTGACAGGTCCAGTCCCAAACCGTGCAGGCTTAGAGATCTCAGTCCCGGGTCCCACACACCTGGGTTCCTCTGCCAGTTCGGTTATGTCTGAGGCTTATCCAAGTGTGTGGAGAGTGGCTCCAGTAAGGCCTCGGTTGGGGCCTGGAAGTCTTCAGCTGTTGGGCCCTGGCGAGGATAGTCAGACACAGGGTAGGAGACTCTGCCTTGTGCTCTCCCGGGAGCTTGTTGTGATAATCTTTGGATCCTGGCCTTTGTTGGGGTTACACGGCAGTTGGAGGGTGTAACTGTTTAGCTACTGACAGGTCCAGTCCCAAACCGTGCAGGCTTAGAGATCTCAGTCCCGGGTCCCACACACCTGGGTTCCTCTGCCAGTTCGGTTATGTCTGAGGCTTATCCAAGTGTGTGGAGAGTGGCTCCAGTAAGGCCTTGGTTGGGGCCTGGAAGTCTTCAGCTGTTGGGCCCTGGCGAGGATAGTCAGACACAGGGTAGGAGACTCTGCCTTGTGCTCTCCCGGGAGCTTGTTGTGATAATCTTTGGATCCTGGCCTTTGTTGGGGTTACACGGCAGTTGGAGGGTGTAACTGTTTAGCTACTGACAGGTCCAGTCCCAAACCGTGCAGGCTTAGAGATCTCAGTCCCGGGTCCCACACACCTGGGTTCCTCTGCCAGTTCGGTTATGTCTGAGGCTTATCCAAGTGTGTGGAGAGTGGCTCCAGTAAGGCCTCGGTTGGGGCCTGGAAGTCTTCAGCTGTTGGGCCCTGGCGAGGATAGTCAGACACAGGGTAGGAGACTCTGCCTTGTGCTCTCCCGGGAGCTTGTTGTGATAATCTTTGGATCCTGGCCTTTGTTGGGGTTACACGGCAGTTGGAGGGTGTAACTGTTTAGCTACTGACAGGTCCAGTCCCAAACCGTGCAGGCTTAGAGATCTCAGTCCCGGGTCCCACACACCTGGGTTCCTCTGCCAGTTCGGTTATGTCTGAGGCTTATCCAAGTGTGTGGAGAGTGGCTCCAGTAAGGCCTTGGTTGGGGCCTGGAAGTCTTCAGCTGTTGGGCCCTGGCGAGGATAGTCAGACACAGGGTAGGAGACTCTGCCTTGTGCTCTCCCGGGAGCTTGTTGTGATAATCTTTGGATCCTGGCCTTTGTTGGGGTTACACGGCAGTTGGAGGGTGTAACTGTTTAGCTACTGACAGGTCCAGTCCCAAACCGTGCAGGCTTAGAGATCTCAGTCCCGGGTCCCACACACCTGGGTTCCTCTGCCAGTTCGGTTATGTCTGAGGCTTATCCAAGTGTGTGGAGAGTGGCTCCAGTAAGGCCTCGGTTGGGGCCTGGAAGTCTTCAGCTGTTGGGCCCTGGCGAGGATAGTCAGACACAGGGTAGGAGACTCTGCCTTGTGCTCTCCCGGGAGCTTGTTGTGATAATCTTTGGATCCTGGCCTTTGTTGGGGTTACACGGCAGTTGGAGGGTGTAACTGTTTAGCTACTGACAGGTCCAGTCCCAAACCGTGCAGGCTTAGAGATCTCAGTCCCGGGTCCCACACACCTGGGTTCCTCTGCCAGTTCGGTTATGTCTGAGGCTTATCCAAGTGTGTGGAGAGTGGCTCCAGTAAGGCCTCGGTTGGGGCCTGGAAGTCTTCAGCTGTTGGGCCCTGGCGAGGATAGTCAGACACAGGGTAGGAGACTCTGCCTTGTGCTCTCCCGGGAGCTTGTTGTGATAATCTTTGGATCCTGGCCTTTGTTGGGGTTACACGGCAGTTGGAGGGTGTAACTGTTTAGCTACTGACAGGTCCAGTCCCAAACCGTGCAGGCTTAGAGATCTCAGTCCCGGGTCCCACACACCTGGGTTCCTCTGCCAGTTCGGTTATGTCTGAGGCTTATCCAAGTGTGTGGAGAGTGGCTCCAGTAAGGCCTCGGTTGGGGCCTGGAAGTCTTCAGCTGTTGGGCCCTGGCGAGGATAGTCAGACACAGGGTAGGAGACTCTGCCTTGTGCTCTCCCGGGAGCTTGTTGTGATAATCTTTGGATCCTGGCCTTTGTTGGGGTTACACGGCAGTTGGAGGGTGTAACTGTTTAGCTACTGACAGGTCCAGTCCCAAACCGTGCAGGCTTAGAGATCTCAGTCCCGGGTCCCACACACCTGGGTTCCTCTGCCAGTTCGGTTATGTCTGAGGCTTATCCAAGTGTGTGGAGAGTGGCTCCAGTAAGGCCTTGTTTGGGGCCTGGAAGTCTTCAGCTGTTGGGCCCTGGCGAGGATAGTCAGACACAGGGTAGGAGACTCTGCCTTGTGCTCTCCCGGGAGCTTGTTGTGATAATCTTTGGATCCTGGCCTTTGTTGGGGTTACACGGCAGTTGGAGGGTGTAACTGTTTAGCTACTGACAGGTCCAGTCCCAAACCGTGCAGGCTTAGAGATCTCAGTCCCGGGTCCCACAAACCTGGGTTCCTCTGCCAGTTCGGTTATGTCTGAGGCTTATCCAAGTGTGTGGAGAGGGGCTCCAGTAAGGCCTCGGTTGGGGCCTGGAAGTCTTCAGCTGTTGGGCCCTGGCGAGGATAGTCAGACACAGGGTAGGAGACTCTGCCTTGTGCTCTCCCGGGAGCTTGTTGTGATAATCTTTGGATCCTGGCCTTTGTTGGGGTTACACGGCAGTTGGAGGGTGTAACTGTTTAGCTACTGACAGGTCCAGTCCCAAACCGTGCAGGCTTAGAGATCTCAGTCCCGGGTCCCACACACCTGGGTTCCTCTGCCAGTTCGGTTATGTCTGAGGCTTATCCAAGTGTGTGGAGAGTGGCTCCAGTAAGGCCTCGGTTGGGGCCTGGAAGTCTTCAGCTGTTGGGCCCTGGCGAGGATAGTCAGACACAGGGTAGGAGACTCTGCCTTGTGCTCTCCCGGGAGCTTGTTGTGATAATCTTTGGATCCTGGCCTTTGTTGGGGTTACACGGCAGTTGGAGGGTGTAACTGTTTAGCTACTGACAGGTCCAGTCCCAAACCGTGCAGGCTTAGAGATCTCAGTCCCGGGTCCCACACACCTGGGTTCCTCTGCCAGTTCGGTTATGTCTGAGGCTTATCCAAGTGTGTGGAGAGTGGCTCCAGTAAGGCCTTGGTTGGGGCCTGGAAGTCTTCAGCTGTTGGGCCCTGGCGAGGATAGTCAGACACAGGGTAGGAGACTCTGCCTTGTGCTCTCCCGGGAGCTTGTTGTGATAATCTTTGGATCCTGGCCTTTGTTGGGGTTACACGGCAGTTGGAGGGTGTAACTGTTTAGCTACTGACAGGTCCAGTCCCAAACCGTGCAGGCTTAGAGATCTCAGTCCCGGGTCCCACACACCTGGGTTCCTCTGCCAGTTCGGTTATGTCTGAGGCTTATCCAAGTGTGTGGAGAGTGGCTCCAGTAAGGCCTCGGTTGGGGCCTGGAAGTCTTCAGCTGTTGGGCCCTGGCGAGGATAGTCAGACACAGGGTAGGAGACTCTGCCTTGTGCTCTCCCGGGAGCTTGTTGTGATAATCTTTGGATCCTGGCCTTTGTTGGGGTTACACGGCAGTTGGAGGGTGTAACTGTTTAGCTACTGACAGGTCCAGTCCCAAACCGTGCAGGCTTAGAGATCTCAGTCCCGGGTCCCACACACCTGGGTTCCTCTGCCAGTTCGGTTATGTCTGAGGCTTATCCAAGTGTGTGGAGAGTGGCTCCAGTAAGGCCTTGGTTGGGGCCTGGAAGTCTTCAGCTGTTGGGCCCTGGCGAGGATAGTCAGACACAGGGTAGGAGACTCTGCCTTGTGCTCTCCCGGGAGCTTGTTGTGATAATCTTTGGATCCTGGCCTTTGTTGGGGTTACACGGCAGTTGGAGGGTGTAACTGTTTAGCTACTGACAGGTCCAGTCCCAAACCGTGCAGGCTTAGAGATCTCAGTCCCGGGTCCCACACACCTGGGTTCCTCTGCCAGTTCGGTTATGTCTGAGGCTTATCCAAGTGTGTGGAGAGTGGCTCCAGTAAGGCCTCGGTTGGGGCCTGGAAGTCTTCAGCTGTTGGGCCCTGGCGAGGATAGTCAGACACAGGGTAGGAGACTCTGCCTTGTGCTCTCCCGGGAGCTTGTTGTGATAATCTTTGGATCCTGGCCTTTGTTGGGGTTACACGGCAGTTGGAGGGTGTAACTGTTTAGCTACTGACAGGTCCAGTCCCAAACCGTGCAGGCTTAGAGATCTCAGTCCCGGGTCCCACACACCTGGGTTCCTCTGCCAGTTCGGTTATGTCTGAGGCTTATCCAAGTGTGTGGAGAGTGGCTCCAGTAAGGCCTTGGTTGGGGCCTGGAAGTCTTCAGCTGTTGGGCCCTGGCGAGGATAGTCAGACACAGGGTAGGAGACTCTGCCTTGTGCTCTCCCGGGAGCTTGTTGTGATAATCTTTGGATCCTGGCCTTTGTTGGGGTTACACGGCAGTTGGAGGGTGTAACTGTTTAGCTACTGACAGGTCCAGTCCCAAACCGTGCAGGCTTAGAGATCTCAGTCCCGGGTCCCACACACCTGGGTTCCTCTGCCAGTTCGGTTATGTCTGAGGCTTATCCAAGTGTGTGGAGAGTGGCTCCAGTAAGGCCTCGGTTGGGGCCTGGAAGTCTTCAGCTGTTGGGCCCTGGCGAGGATAATCAGACACAGGGTAGGAGACTCTGCCTTGTGCTCTCCCGGGAGCTTGTTGTGATAATCTTTGGATCCTGGCCTTTGTTGGGGTTACACGGCAGTTGGAGGGTGTAACTGTTTAGCTACTGACAGGTCCAGTCCCAAACCGTGCAGGCTTAGAGATCTCAGTCCCGGGTCCCACACACCTGGGTTCCTCTGCCAGTTCGGTTATGTCTGAGGCTTATCCAAGTGTGTGGAGAGTGGCTCCAGTAAGGCCTCGGTTGGGGCCTGGAAGTCTTCAGCTGTTGGGCCCTGGCGAGGATAGTCAGACACAGGGTAGGAGACTCTGCCTTGTGCTCTCCCGGGAGCTTGTTGTGATAATCTTTGGATCCTGGCCTTTGTTGGGGTTACACGGCAGTTGGAGGGTGTAACTGTTTAGCTACTGACAGGTCCAGTCCCAAACCGTGCAGGCTTAGAGATCTCAGTCCCGGGTCCCACACACCTGGGTTCCTCTGCCAGTTCGGTTATGTCTGAGGCTTATCCAAGTGTGTGGAGAGTGGCTCCAGTAAGGCCTTGGTTGGGGCCTGGAAGTCTTCAGCTGTTGGGCCCTGGCGAGGATAGTCAGACACAGGGTAGGAGACTCTGCCTTGTGCTCTCCCGGGAGCTTGTTGTGATAATCTTTGGATCCTGGCCTTTGTTGGGGTTACACGGCAGTTGGAGGGTGTAACTGTTTAGCTACTGACAGGTCCAGTCCCAAACCGTGCAGGCTTAGAGATCTCAGTCCCGGGTCCCACACACCTGGGTTCCTCTGCCAGTTCGGTTATGTCTGAGGCTTATCCAAGTGTGTGGAGAGTGGCTCCAGTAAGGCCTCGGTTGGGGCCTGGAAGTCTTCAGCTGTTGGGCCCTGGCGAGGATAGTCAGACACAGGGTAGGAGACTCTGCCTTGTGCTCTCCCGGGAGCTTGTTGTGATAATCTTTGGATCCTGGCCTTTGTTGGGGTTACACGGCAGTTGGAGGGTGTAACTGTTTAGCTACTGACAGGTCCAGTCCCAAACCGTGCAGGCTTAGAGATCTCAGTCCCGGGTCCCACACACCTGGGTTCCTCTGCCAGTTCGGTTATGTCTGAGGCTTATCCAAGTGTGTGGAGAGTGGCTCCAGTAAGGCCTTGGTTGGGGCCTGGAAGTCTTCAGCTGTTGGGCCCTGGCGAGGATAGTCAGACACAGGGTAGGAGACTCTGCCTTGTGCTCTCCCGGGAGCTTGTTGTGATAATCTTTGGATCCTGGCCTTTGTTGGGGTTACACGGCAGTTGGAGGGTGTAACTGTTTAGCTACTGACAGGTCCAGTCCCAAACCGTGCAGGCTTAGAGATCTCAGTCCCGGGTCCCACACACCTGGGTTCCTCTGCCAGTTCGGTTATGTCTGAGGCTTATCCAAGTGTGTGGAGAGTGGCTCCAGTAAGGCCTCGGTTGGGGCCTGGAAGTCTTCAGCTGTTGGGCCCTGGCGAGGATAATCAGACACAGGGTAGGAGACTCTGCCTTGTGCTCTCCCGGGAGCTTGTTGTGATAATCTTTGGATCCTGGCCTTTGTTGGGGTTACACGGCAGTTGGAGGGTGTAACTGTTTAGCTACTGACAGGTCCAGTCCCAAACCGTGCAGGCTTAGAGATCTCAGTCCCGGGTCCCACACACCTGGGTTCCTCTGCCAGTTCGGTTATGTCTGAGGCTTATCCAAGTGTGTGGAGAGTGGCTCCAGTAAGGCCTCGGTTGGGGCCTGGAAGTCTTCAGCTGTTGGGCCCTGGCGAGGATAGTCAGACACAGGGTAGGAGACTCTGCCTTGTGCTCTCCCGGGAGCTTGTTGTGATAATCTTTGGATCCTGGCCTTTGTTGGGGTTACACGGCAGTTGGAGGGTGTAACTGTTTAGCTACTGACAGGTCCAGTCCCAAACCGTGCAGGCTTAGAGATCTCAGTCCCGGGTCCCACACACCTGGGTTCCTCTGCCAGTTCGGTTATGTCTGAGGCTTATCCAAGTGTGTGGAGAGTGGCTCCAGTAAGGCCTTGGTTGGGGCCTGGAAGTCTTCAGCTGTTGGGCCCTGGCGAGGATAGTCAGACACAGGGTAGGAGACTCTGCCTTGTGCTCTCCCGGGAGCTTGTTGTGATAATCTTTGGATCCTGGCCTTTGTTGGGGTTACACGGCAGTTGGAGGGTGTAACTGTTTAGCTACTGACAGGTCCAGTCCCAAACCGTGCAGGCTTAGAGATCTCAGTCCCGGGTCCCACACACCTGGGTTCCTCTGCCAGTTCGGTTATGTCTGAGGCTTATCCAAGTGTGTGGAGAGTGGCTCCAGTAAGGCCTTGGTTGGGGCCTGGAAGTCTTCAGCTGTTGGGCCCTGGCGAGGATAGTCAGACACAGGGTAGGAGACTCTGCCTTGTGCTCTCCCGGGAGCTTGTTGTGATAATCTTTGGATCCTGGCCTTTGTTGGGGTTACACGGCAGTTGGAGGGTGTAACTGTTTAGCTACTGACAGGTCCAGTCCCAAACCGTGCAGGCTTAGAGATCTCAGTCCCGGGTCCCACACACCTGGGTTCCTCTGCCAGTTCGGTTATGTCTGAGGCTTATCCAAGTGTGTGGAGAGTGGCTCCAGTAAGGCCTTGGTTGGGGCCTGGAAGTCTTCAGCTGTTGGGCCCTGGCGAGGATAGTCAGACACAGGGTAGGAGACTCTGCCTTGTGCTCTCCCGGGAGCTTGTTGTGATAATCTTTGGATCCTGGCCTTTGTTGGGGTTACACGGCAGTTGGAGGGTGTAACTGTTTAGCTACTGACAGGTCCAGTCCCAAACCGTGCAGGCTTAGAGATCTCAGTCCCGGGTCCCACACACCTGGGTTCCTCTGCCAGTTCGGTTATGTCTGAGGCTTATCCAAGTGTGTGGAGAGTGGCTCCAGTAAGGCCTCGGTTGGGGCCTGGAAGTCTTCAGCTGTTGGGCCCTGGCGAGGATAGTCAGACACAGGGTAGGAGACTCTGCCTTGTGCTCTCCCGGGAGCTTGTTGTGATAATCTTTGGATCCTGGCCTTTGTTGGGGTTACACGGCAGTTGGAGGGTGTAACTGTTTAGCTACTGACAGGTCCAGTCCCAAACCGTGCAGGCTTAGAGATCTCAGTCCCGGGTCCCACACACCTGGGTTCCTCTGCCAGTTCGGTTATGTCTGAGGCTTATCCAAGTGTGTGGAGAGTGGCTCCAGTAAGGCCTTGGTTGGGGCCTGGAAGTCTTCAGCTGTTGGGCCCTGGCGAGGATAGTCAGACACAGGGTAGGAGACTCTGCCTTGTGCTCTCCCGGGAGCTTGTTGTGATAATCTTTGGATCCTGGCCTTTGTTGGGGTTACACGGCAGTTGGAGGGTGTAACTGTTTAGCTACTGACAGGTCCAGTCCCAAACCGTGCAGGCTTAGAGATCTCAGTCCCGGGTCCCACACACCTGGGTTCCTCTGCCAGTTCGGTTATGTCTGAGGCTTATCCAAGTGTGTGGAGAGTGGCTCCAGTAAGGCCTCGGTTGGGGCCTGGAAGTCTTCAGCTGTTGGGCCCTGGCGAGGATAGTCAGACACAGGGTAGGAGACTCTGCCTTGTGCTCTCCCGGGAGCTTGTTGTGATAATCTTTGGATCCTGGCCTTTGTTGGGGTTACACGGCAGTTGGAGGGTGTAACTGTTTAGCTACTGACAGGTCCAGTCCCAAACCGTGCAGGCTTAGAGATCTCAGTCCCGGGTCCCACACACCTGGGTTCCTCTGCCAGTTCGGTTATGTCTGAGGCTTATCCAAGTGTGTGGAGAGTGGCTCCAGTAAGGCCTCGGTTGGGGCCTGGAAGTCTTCAGCTGTTGGGCCCTGGCGAGGACAGTCAGACACAGGGTAGGAGACTCTGCCTTGTGCTCTCCCGGGAGCTTGTTGTGATAATCTTTGGATCCTGGCCTTTGTTGGGGTTACACGGCAGTTGGAGGGTGTAACTGTTTAGCTACTGACAGGTCCAGTCCCAAACCGTGCAGGCTTAGAGATCTCAGTCCCGGGTCCCACACACCTGGGTTCCTCTGCCAGTTCGGTTATGTCTGAGGCTTATCCAAGTGTGTGGAGAGTGGCTCCAGTAAGGCCTCGGTTGGGGCCTGGAAGTCTTCAGCTGTTGGGCCCTGGCGAGGATAGTCAGACACAGGGTAGGAGACTCTGCCTTGTGCTCTCCCGGGAGCTTGTTGTGATAATCTTTGGATCCTGGCCTTTGTTGGGGTTACACGGCAGTTGGAGGGTGTAACTGTTTAGCTACTGACAGGTCCAGTCCCAAACCGTGCAGGCTTAGAGATCTCAGTCCCGGGTCCCACACACCTGGGTTCCTCTGCCAGTTCGGTTATGTCTGAGGCTTATCCAAGTGTGTGGAGAGTGGCTCCAGTAAGGCCTCGGTTGGGGCCTGGAAGTCTTCAGCTGTTGGGCCCTGGCGAGGATAGTCAGACACAGGGTAGGAGACTCTGCCTTGTGCTCTCCCGGGAGCTTGTTGTGATAATCTTTGGATCCTGGCCTTTGTTGGGGTTACACGGCAGTTGGAGGGTGTAACTGTTTAGCTACTGACAGGTCCAGTCCCAAACCGTGCAGGCTTAGAGATCTCAGTCCCGGGTCCCACACACCTGGGTTCCTCTGCCAGTTCGGTTATGTCTGTGGCTTATCCAAGTGTGTGGAGAGTGGCTCCAGTAAGGCCTCGGTTGGGGCCTGGAAGTCTTCAGCTGTTGGGCCCTGGCGAGGATAGTTAGACACAGGGTAGGAGACTCTGCCTTGTGCTCTCCCGGGAGCTTGTTGTGATAATCTTTGGATCCTGGCCTTTGTTGGGGTTACACGGCAGTTGGAGGGTGTAACTGTTTAGCTACTGACAGGTCCAGTCCCAAACCGTGCAGGCTTAGAGATCTCAGTCCCGGGTCCCACACACCTGGGTTCCTCTGCCAGTTCGGTTATGTCTGAGGCTTATCCAAGTGTGTGGAGAGTGGCTCCAGTAAGGCCTTGGTTGGGGCCTGGAAGTCTTCAGCTCTTGGGCCCTGGCGAGGATAGTCAGACACAGGGTAGGAGACTCTGCCTTGTGCTCTCCCGGGAGCTTGTTGTGATAATCTTTGGATCCTGGCCTTTGTTGGGGTTACACGGCAGTTGGAGGGTGTAACTGTTTAGCTACTGACAGGTCCAGTCCCAAACCGTGCAGGCTTAGAGATCTCAGTCCCGGGTCCCACACACCTGGGTTCCTCTGCCAGTTCGGTTATGTCTGAGGCTTATCCAAGTGTGTGGAGAGTGGCTCCAGTAAGGCCTCGGTTGGGGCCTGGAAGTCTTCAGCTGTTGGGCCCTGGCGAGGATAGTCAGACACAGGGTAGGAGACTCTGCCTTGTGCTCTCCCAGGAGCTTGTTGTGATAATCTTTGGATCCTGGCCTTTGTTGGGGTTACACGGCAGTTGGAGGGTGTAACTGTTTAGCTACTGACAGGTCCAGTCCCAAACCGTGCAGGCTTAGAGATCTCAGTCCCGGGTCCCACACACCTGGGTTCCTCTGCCAGTTCGGTTATGTCTGAGGCTTATCCAAGTGTGTGGAGAGTGGCTCCAGTAAGGCCTCGGTTGGGGCCTGGAAGTCTTCAGCTGTTGGGCCCTGGCGAGGATAGTCAGACACAGGGTAGGAGACTCTGCCTTGTGCTCTCCCGGGAGCTTGTTGTGATAATCTTTGGATCCTGGCCTTTGTTGGGGTTACACGGCAGTTGGAGGGTGTAACTGTTTAGCTACTGACAGGTCCAGTCCCAAACCGTGCAGGCTTAGAGATCTCAGTCCCGGGTCCCACACACCTGGGTTCCTCTGCCAGTTCGGTTATGTCTGAGGCTTATCCAAGTGTGTGGAGAGTGGCTCCAGTAAGGCCTCGGTTGGGGCCTGGAAGTCTTCAGCTGTTGGGCCCTGGCGAGGATAGTCAGACACAGGGTAGGAGACTCTGCCTTGTGCTCTCCCGGGAGCTTGTTGTGATAATCTTTGGATCCTGGCCTTTGTTGGGGTTACACGGCAGTTGGAGGGTGTAACTGTTTAGCTACTGACAGGTCCAGTCCCAAACCGTGCAGGCTTAGAGATCTCAGTCCCGGGTCCCACACACCTGGGTTCCTCTGCCAGTTCGGTTATGTCTGAGGCTTATCCAAGTGTGTGGAGAGTGGCTCCAGTAAAGCCTCGGTTGGGGCCTGGAAGTCTTCAGCTGTTGGGCCCTGGCAAGGATAGTCAGACACAGGGTAGGAGACTCTGCCTTGTGCTCTCCCGGGAGCTTGTTGTGATAATCTTTGGATCCTGGCCTTTGTTGGGGTTACACGGCAGTTGGAGGGTGTAACTGTTTAGCTACTGACAGGTCCAGTCCCAAACCGTGCAGGCTTAGAGATCTCAGTCCCGGGTCCCACACACCTGGGTTCCTCTGCCAGTTCGGTTATGTCTGAGGCTTATCCAAGTGTGTGGAGAGTGGCTCCAGTAAGGCCTCGGTTGGGGCCTGGAAGTCTTCAGCTGTTGGGCCCTGGCGAGGATAGTCAGACACAGGGTAGGAGACTCTGCCTTGTGCTCTCCCGGGAGCTTGTTGTGATAATCTTTGGATCCTGGCCTTTGTTGGGGTTACACGGCAGTTGGAGGGTGTAACTGTTTAGCTACTGACAGGTCCAGTCCCAAACCGTGCAGGCTTAGAGATCTCAGTCCCGGGTCCCACACACCTGGGTTCCTCTGCCAGTTCGGTTATGTCTGAGGCTTATCCAAGTGTGTGGAGAGTGGCTCCAGTAAGGCCTTGGTTGGGGCCTGGAAGTCTTCAGCTGTTGGGCCCTGGCGAGGATAGTCAGACACAGGGTAGGAGACTCTGCCTTGTGCTCTCCCGGGAGCTTGTTGTGATAATCTTTGGATCCTGGCCTTTGTTGGGGTTACACGGCAGTTGGAGGGTGTAACTGTTTAGCTACTGACAGGTCCAGTCCCAAACCGTGCAGGCTTAGAGATCTCAGTCCCGGGTCCCACACACCTGGGTTCCTCTGCCAGTTCGGTTATGTCTGAGGCTTATCCAAGTGTGTGGAGAGTGGCTCCAGTAAGGCCTCGGTTGGGGCCTGGAAGTCTTCAGCTGTTGGGCCCTGGCGAGGATAGTCAGACACAGGGTAGGAGACTCTGCCTTGTGCTCTCCCGGGAGCTTGTTGTGATAATCTTTGGATCCTGGCCTTTGTTGGGGTTACACGGCAGTTGGAGGGTGTAACTGTTTAGCTACTGACAGGTCCAGTCCCAAACCGTGCAGGCTTAGAGATCTCAGTCCCGGGTCCCACACAGCTGGGTTCCTCTGCCAGTTCGGTTATGTCTGAGGCTTATCCAAGTGTGTGGAGAGTGGCTCCAGTAAGGCCTTGGTTGGGGCCTGGAAGTCTTCAGCTGTTGGGCCCTGGCGAGGATAGTCAGACACAGGGTAGGAGACTCTGCCTTGTGCTCTCCCGGGAGCTTGTTGTGATAATCTTTGGATCCTGGCCTTTGTTGGGGTTACACGGCAGTTGGAGGGTGTAACTGTTTAGCTACTGACAGGTCCAGTCCCAAACCGTGCAGGCTTAGAGATCTCAGTCCCGGGTCCCACACACCTGGGTTCCTCTGCCAGTTCGGTTATGTCTGAGGCTTATCCAAGTGTGTGGAGAGTGGCTCCAGTAAGGCCTCGGTTGGGGCCTGGAAGTCTTCAGCTGTTGGGCCCTGGCGAGGATAGTCAGACACAGGGTAGGAGACTCTGCCTTGTGCTCTCCCGGGAGCTTGTTGTGATAATCTTTGGATCCTGGCCTTTGTTGGGGTTACACGGCAGTTGGAGGGTGTAACTGTTTAGCTACTGACAGGTCCAGTCCCAAACCGTGCAGGCTTAGAGATCTCAGTCCCGGGTCCCACACACCTGGGTTCCTCTGCCAGTTCGGTTATGTCTGAGGCTTATCCAAGTGTGTGGAGAGTGGCTCCAGTAAGGCCTCGGTTGGGGCCTGGAAGTCTTCAGCTGTTGGGCCCTGGCGAGGATAGTCAGACACAGGGTAGGAGACTCTGCCTTGTGCTCTCCCGGGAGCTTGTTGTGATAATCTTTGGATCCTGGCCTTTGTTGGGGTTACACGGCAGTTGGAGGGTGTAACTGTTTAGCTACTGACAGGTCCAGTCCCAAACCGTGCAGGCTTAGAGATCTCAGTCCCGGGTCCCACACACCTGGGTTCCTCTGCCAGTTCGGTTATGTCTGAGGCTTATCCAAGTGTGTGGAGAGTGGCTCCAGTAAGGCCTCGGTTGGGGCCTGGAAGTCTTCAGCTGTTGGGCCCTGGCGAGGATAGTCAGACACAGGGTAGGAGACTCTGCCTTGTGCTCTCCCGGGAGCTTGTTGTGATAATCTTTGGATCCTGGCCTTTGTTGGGGTTACACGGCAGTTGGAGGGTGTAACTGTTTAGCTACTGACAGGTCCAGTCCCAAACCGTGCAGGCTTAGAGATCTCAGTCCCGGGTCCCACACACCTGGGTTCCTCTGCCAGTTCGGTTATGTCTGAGGCTTATCCAAGTGTGTGGAGAGTGGCTCCAGTAAGGCCTCGGTTGGGGCCTGGAAGTCTTCAGCTGTTGGGCCCTGGCGAGGATAGTCAGACACAGGGTAGGAGACTCTGCCTTGTGCTCTCCCGGGAGCTTGTTGTGATAATCTTTGGATCCTGGCCTTTGTTGGGGTTACACGGCAGTTGGAGGGTGTAACTGTTTAGCTACTGACAGGTCCAGTCCCAAACCGTGCAGGCTTAGAGATCTCAGTCCCGGGTCCCACACACCTGGGTTCCTCTGCCAGTTCGGTTATGTCTGAGGCTTATCCAAGTGTGTGGAGAGTGGCTCCAGTAAGGCCTCGGTTGGGGCCTGGAAGTCTTCAGCGGTTGGGCCCTGGCGAGGAAAGTCAGACACAGGGTAGGAGACTCTGCCTTGTGCTCTCCCGGGAGCTTGTTGTGATAATCTTTGGATCCTGGCCTTTGTTGGGGTTACACGGCAGTTGGAGGGTGTAACTGTTTAGCTACTGACAGGTCCAGTCCCAAACCGTGCAGGCTTAGAGATCTCAGTCCCGGGTCCCACACACCTGGGTTCCTCTGCCAGTTCGGTTATGTCTGAGGCTTATCCAAGTGTGTGGAGAGTGGCTCCAGTAAGGCCTTGGTTGGGGCCTGGAAGTCTTCAGCTGTTGGGCCCTGGCGAGGATAGTCAGACACAGGGTAGGAGACTCTGCCTTGTGCTCTCCCGGGAGCTTGTTGTGATAATCTTTGGATCCTGGCCTTTGTTGGGGTTACACGGCAGTTGGAGGGTGTAACTGTTTAGCTACTGACAGGTCCAGTCCCAAACCGTGCAGGCTTAGAGATCTCAGTCCCGGGTCCCACACACCTGGGTTCCTCTGCCAGTTCGGTTATGTCTGAGGCTTATCCAAGTGTGTGGAGAGTGGCTCCAGTAAGGCCTCGGTTGGGGCCTGGAAGTCTTCAGCTGTTGGGCCCTGGCGAGGATAGTCAGACACAGGGTAGGAGACTCTGCCTTGTGCTCTCCCGGGAGCTTGTTGTGATAATCTTTGGATCCTGGCCTTTGTTGGGGTTACACGGCAGTTGGAGGGTGTAACTGTTTAGCTACTGACAGGTCCAGTCCCAAACCGTGCAGGCTTAGAGATCTCAGTCCCGGGTCCCACACACCTGGGTTCCTCTGCCAGTTCGGTTATGTCTGAGGCTTATCCAAGTGTGTGGAGAGTGGCTCCAGTAAGGCCTCGGTTGGGGCCTGGAAGTCTTCAGCTGTTGGGCCCTGGCGAGGATAGTCAGACACAGGGTAGGAGACTCTGCCTTGTGCTCTCCCGGGAGCTTGTTGTGATAATCTTTGGATCCTGGCCTTTGTTGGGGTTACACGGCAGTTGGAGGGTGTAACTGTTTAGCTACTGACAGGTCCAGTCCCAAACCGTGCAGGCTTAGAGATCTCAGTCCCGGGTCCCACACACCTGGGTTCCTCTGCCAGTTCGGTTATGTCTGAGGCTTATCCAAGTGTGTGGAGAGTGGCTCCAGTAAGGCCTTGGTTGGGGCCTGGAAGTCTTCAGCTGTTGGGCCCTAGCGAGGATAATCAGACACAGGGTAGGAGACTCTGCCTTGTGCTCTCCCGGGAGCTTGTTGTGATAATCTTTGGATCCTGGCCTTTGTTGGGGTTACACGGCAGTTGGAGGGTGTAACTGTTTAGCTACTGACAGGTCCAGTCCCAAACCGTGCAGGCTTAGAGATCTCAGTCCCGGGTCCCACACACCTGGGTTCCTCTGCCAGTTCGGTTATGTCTGAGGCTTATCCAAGTGTGTGGAGAGTGGCTCCAGTAAGGCCTCGGTTGGGGCCTGGAAGTCTTCAGCTGTTGGGCCCTGGCGAGGATAGTCAGACACAGGGTAGGAGACTCTGCCTTGTGCTCTCCCGGGAGCTTGTTGTGATAATCTTTGGATCCTGGCCTTTGTTGGGGTTACACGGCAGTTGGAGGGTGTAACTGTTTAGCTACTGACAGGTCCAGTCCCAAACCGTGCAGGCTTAGAGATCTCAGTCCCGGGTCCCACACACCTGGGTTCCTCTGCCAGTTCGGTTATGTCTGAGGCTTATCCAAGTGTGTGGAGAGTGTCTCCAGTAAGGCCTCGGTTGGGGCCTGGAAGTCTTCAGCTGTTGGGCCCTGGCGCGGATAGTCAGACACAGGGTAGGAGACTCTGCCTTGTGCTCTCCCGGGAGCTTGTTGTGATAATCTTTGGATCCTGGACTTTGTTGGGGTTACACGGCAGTTGGAGGGTGTAACTGTTTAGCTACTGACAGGTCCAGTCCCAAACCGTGCAGGCTTAGAGATCTCAGTCCCGGGTCCCACACACCTGGGTTCCTCTGCCAGTTCGGTTATGTCTGAGGCTTATCCAAGTGTGTGGAGAGTGGCTCCAGTAAGGCCTTGGTTGGGGCCTGGAAGTCTTCAGCTGTTGGGCCCTGGCGAGGATAGTCAGACACAGGGTAGGAGACTCTGCCTTGTGCTCTCCCGGGAGCTTGTTGTGATAATCTTTGGATCCTGGCCTTTGTTGGGGTTACACGGCAGTTGGAGGGTGTAACTGTTTAGCTACTGACAGGTCCAGTCCCAAACCGTGCAGGCTTAGAGATCTCAGTCCCGGGTCCCACACACCTGGGTTCCTCTGCCAGTTCGGTTATGTCTGAGGCTTATCCAAGTGTGTGGAGAGTGGCTCCAGTAAGGCCTCGGTTGGGGCCTGGAAGTCTTCAGCTGTTGGGCCCTGGCGAGGATAGTCAGACACAGGGTAGGAGACTCTGCCTTGTGCTCTCCCGGGAGCTTGTTGTGATAATCTTTGGATCCTGGCCTTTGTTGGGGTTACACGGCAGTTGGAGGGTGTAACTGTTTAGCTACTGACAGGTCCAGTCCCAAACCGTGCAGGCTTAGAGATCTCAGTCCCGGGTCCCACACACCTGGGTTCCTCTGCCAGTTCGGTTATGTCTGAGGCTTATCCAAGTGTGTGGAGAGTGGCTCCAGTAAGGCCTCGGTTGGGGCCTGGAAGTCTTCAGCTGTTGGGCCCTGGCGAGGATAGTCAGACACAGGGTAGGAGACTCTGCCTTGTGCTCTCCCGGGAGCTTGTTGTGATAATCTTTGGATCCTGGCCTTTGTTGGGGTTACACGGCAGTTGGAGGGTGTAACTGTTTAGCTACTGACAGGTCCAGTCCCAAACCGTGCAGGCTTAGAGATCTCAGTCCCGGGTCCCACACACCTGGGTTCCTCTGCCAGTTCGGTTATGTCTGAGGCTTATCCAAGTGTGTGGAGAGTGGCTCCAGTAAGGCCTCGGTTGGGGCCTGGAAGTCTTCAGCTGTTGGGCCCTGGCGAGGATAGTCAGACACAGGGTAGGAGACTCTGCCTTGTGCTCTCCCGGGAGCTTGTTGTGATAATCTTTGGATCCTGGCCTTTGTTGGGGTTACACGGCAGTTGGAGGGTGTAACTGTTTAGCTACTGACAGGTCCAGTCCCAAACCGTGCAGGCTTAGAGATCTCAGTCCCGGGTCCCACACACCTGGGTTCCTCTGCCAGTTCGGTTATGTCTGAGGCTTATCCAAGTGTGTGGAGAGTGTCTCCAGTAAGGCCTCGGTTGGGGCCTGGAAGTCTTCAGCTGTTGGGCCCTGGCGCGGATAGTCAGACACAGGGTAGGAGACTCTGCCTTGTGCTCTCCCGGGAGCTTGTTGTGATAATCTTTGGATCCTGGACTTTGTTGGGGTTACACGGCAGTTGGAGGGTGTAACTGTTTAGCTACTGACAGGTCCAGTCCCAAACCGTGCAGGCTTAGAGATCTCAGTCCCGGGTCCCACACACCTGGGTTCCTCTGCCAGTTCGGTTATGTCTGAGGCTTATCCAAGTGTGTGGAGAGTGGCTCCAGTAAGGCCTCGGTTGGGGCCTGGAAGTCTTCAGCTGTTGGGCCCTGGCGAGGATAGTCAGTCACAGGGTAGGAGACTCTGCCTTGTGCTCTCCCGGGAGCTTGTTGTGATAATCTTTGGATCCTGGCCTTTGTTGGGGTTACACGGCAGTTGGAGGGTGTAACTGTTTAGCTACTGACAGGTCCAGTCCCAAACCGTGCAGGCTTAGAGATCTCAGTCCCGGGTCCCACACACCTGGGTTCCTCTGCCAGTTCGGTTATGTCTGAGGCTTATCCAAGTGTGTGGAGAGTGGCTCCAGTAAGGCCTTGGTTGGGGCCTGGAAGTCTTCAGCTGTTGGGCCCTGGCGAGGATAGTCAGACACAGGGTAGGAGACTCTGCCTTGTGCTCTCCCGGGAGCTTGTTGTGATAATCTTTGGATCCTGGCCTTTGTTGGGGTTACACGGCAGTTGGAGGGTGTAACTGTTTAGCTACTGACAGGTCCAGTCCCAAACCGTGCAGGCTTAGAGATCTCAGTCCCGGGTCCCACACACCTGGGTTCCTCTGCCAGTTCGGTTATGTCTGAGGCTTATCCAAGTGTGTGGAGAGTGGCTCCAGTAAGGCCTCGGTTGGGGCCTGGAAGTCTTCAGCTGTTGGGCCCTGGCGAGGATAGTCAGACACAGGGTAGGAGACTCTGCCTTGTGCTCTCCCGGGAGCTTGTTGTGATAATCTTTGGATCCTGGCCTTTGTTGGGGTTACACGGCAGTTGGAGGGTGTAACTGTTTAGCTACTGACAGGTCCAGTCCCAAACCGTGCAGGCTTAGAGATCTCAGTCCCGGGTCCCACACACCTGGGTTCCTCTGCCAGTTCGGTTATGTCTGAGGCTTATCCAAGTGTGTGGAGAGTGGCTCCAGTAAGGCCTTGGTTGGGGCCTGGAAGTCTTCAGCTGTTGGGCCCTGGCGAGGATAGTCAGACACAGGGTAGGAGACTCTGCCTTGTGCTCTCCCGGGAGCTTGTTGTGATAATCTTTGGATCCTGGCCTTTGTTGGGGTTACACGGCAGTTGGAGGGTGTAACTGTTTAGCTACTGACAGGTCCAGTCCCAAACCGTGCAGGCTTAGAGATCTCAGTCCCGGGTCCCACACACCTGGGTTCCTCTGCCAGTTCGGTTATGTCTGAGGCTTATCCAAGTGTGTGGAGAGTGGCTCCAGTAAGGCCTCGGTTGGGGCCTGGAAGTCTTCAGCTGTTGGGCCCTGGCGAGGATAGTCAGACACAGGGTAGGAGACTCTGCCTTGTGCTCTCCCGGGAGCTTGTTGTGATAATCTTTGGATCCTGGCCTTTGTTGGGGTTACACGGCAGTTGGAGGGTGTAACTGTTTAGCTACTGACAGGTCCAGTCCCAAACCGTGCAGGCTTAGAGATCTCAGTCCCGGGTCCCACACACCTGGGTTCCTCTGCCAGTTCGGTTATGTCTGAGGCTTATCCAAGTGTGTGGAGAGTGGCTCCAGTAAGGCCTCGGTTGGGGCCTGGAAGTCTTCAGCTGTTGGGCCCTGGCGAGGATAGTCAGACACAGGGTAGGAGACTCTGCCTTGTGCTCTCCCGGGAGCTTGTTGTGATAATCTTTGGATCCTGGCCTTTGTTGGGGTTACACGGCAGTTGGAGGGTGTAACTGTTTAGCTACTGACAGGTCCAGTCCCAAACCGTGCAGGCTTAGAGATCTCAGTCCCGGGTCCCACACATCTGGGTTCCTCTGCCAGTTCGGTTATGTCTGAGGCTTATCCAAGTGTGTGGAGAGTGGCTCCAGTAAGGCCTCGGTTGGGGCCTGGAAGTCTTCAGCTGTTGGGCCCTGGCGAGGATAGTCAGACACAGGGTAGGAGACTCTGCCTTGTGCTCTCCCGGGAGCTTGTTGTGATAATCTTTGGATCCTGGCCTTTGTTGGGGTTACACGGCAGTTGGAGGGTGTAACTGTTTAGCTACT
The DNA here is from genome assembly GCF_029834395.1 of Sorex fumeus. Classification (NCBI taxonomy): domain Eukaryota; kingdom Metazoa; phylum Chordata; class Mammalia; order Eulipotyphla; family Soricidae; genus Sorex; species Sorex fumeus. Next base: position 20,359,032 of record NW_026606152.1, on the reverse strand, counting down.
GACAGGTCCAGTCCCAAACCGTGCAGGCTTAGAGATCTCAGTCCCGGGTCCCACACACCTGGGTTCCTCTGCCAGTTCGGTTATGTCTGAGGCTTATCCAAGTGTGTGGAGAGTGGCTCCAGTAAGGCCTCGGTTGGGGCCTGGAAGTCTTCAGCTGTTGGGCCCTGGCGAGGATAGTCAGACACAGGGTAGGAGACTCTGCCTTGTGCTCTCCCGGGAGCTTGTTGTGATAATCTTTGGATCCTGGCCTTTGTTGGGGTTACACGGCAGTTGGAAGGTGTAACTGTTTAGCTACTGACAGGTCCAGTCCCAAACCGTGCAGGCTTAGAGATCTCAGTCCCGGGTCCCACACACCTGGGTTCCTCTGCCAGTTCGGTTATGTCTGAGGCTTATCCAAGTGTGTGGAGAGTGGCTCCAGTAAGGCCTCGGTTGGGGCCTGGAAGTCTTCAGCTGTTGGGCCCTGGCGAGGATAGTCAGACACAGGGTAGGAGACTCTGCCTTGTGCTCTCCCGGGAGCTTGTTGTGATAATCTTTGGATCCTGGCCTTTGTTGGGGTTACACGGCAGTTGGAGGGTGTAACTGTTTAGCTACTGACAGGTCCAGTCCCAAACCGTGCAGGCTTAGAGATCTCAGTCCCGGGTCCCACACACCTGGGTTCCTCTGCCAGTTCGGTTATGTCTGAGGCTTATCCAAGTGTGTGGAGAGTGGCTCCAGTAAGGCCTCGGTTGGGGCCTGGAAGTCTTCAGCTGTTGGGCCCTGGCGAGGATAGTCAGACACAGGGTAGGAGACTCTGCCTTGTGCTCTCCCGGGAGCTTGTTGTGATAATCTTTGGATCCTGGCCTTTGTTGGGGTTACACGGCAGTTGGAGGGTGTAACTGTTTAGCTACTGACAGGTCCAGTCCCAAACCGTGCAGGCTTAGAGATCTCAGTCCCGGGTCCCACACACCTGGGTTCCTCTGCCAGTTCGGTTATGTCTGAGGCTTATCCAAGTGTGTGGAGAGTGGCTCCAGTAAGGCCTCGGTTGGGGCCTGGAAGTCTTCAGCTGTTGGGCCCTGGCGAGGATAGTCAGACACAGGGTAGGAGACTCTGCCTTGTGCTCTCCCGGGAGCTTGTTGTGATAATCTTTGGATCCTGGCCTTTGTTGGGGTTACACGGCAGTTGGAGGGTGTAACTGTTTAGCTACTGACAGGTCCAGTCCCAAACCGTGCAGGCTTAGAGATCTCAGTCCCGGGTCCCACACACCTGGGTTCCTCTGCCAGTTCGGTTATGTCTGAGGCTTATCCAAGTGTGCGGAGAGTGGCTCCAGTAAGGCCTCGGTTGGGGCCTGGAAGTCTTCAGCTGTTGGGCCCTGGCGAGGATAGTCAGACACAGGGTAGGAGACTCTGCCTTGTGCTCTCCCGGGAGCTTGTTGTGATAATCTTTGGATCCTGGCCTTTGTTGGGGTTACACGGCAGTTGGAGGGTGTAACTGTTTAGCTACTGACAGGTCCAGTCCCAAACCGTGCAGGCTTAGAGATCTCAGTCCCGGGTCCCACACACCTGGGTTCCTCTGCCAGTTCGGTTATGTCTGAGGCTTATCCAAGTGTGTGGAGAGTGGCTCCAGTAAGGCCTCGGTTGGGGGCTGGAAGTCTTCAGCTGTTGGGCCCTGGCGAGGATAGTCAGACACAGGGTAGGAGACTCTGCCTTGTGCTCTCCCGGGAGCTTGTTGTGATAGTCTTTGGATCCTGGCCTTTGTTGGGGTTACACGGCAGTTGGAGGGTGTAACTGTTTAGCTACTGACAGGTCCAGTCCCAAACCGTGCAGGCTTAGAGATCTCAGTCCCGGGTCCCACACACCTGGGTTCCTCTGCCAGTTCGGTTATGTCTGAGGCTTATCCAAGTGTGTGGAGACTGGCTCCAGTAAGGCCTCGGTTGGGGCCTGGAAGTCTTCAGCTGTTGGGCCCTGGCGAGGATAGTCAGACACAGGGTAGGAGACTCTGCCTTGTGCTCTCCCGGGAGCTTGTTGTGATAATCTTTGGATCCTGGCCTTTGTTGGGGTTACACGGCAGTTGGAGGGTGTAACTGTTTAGCTACTGACAGGTTCAGTCCCAAACCGTGCAGGCTTAGAGATCTCAGTCCCGGGTCCCACACACCTGGGTTCCTCTGCCAGTTCGGTTATGTCTGAGGCTTATCCAAGTGTGTGGAGAGTGGCTCCAGTAAGGCCTCGGTTGGGGCCTGGAAGTCTTCAGCTGTTGGGCCCTGGCGAGGATAGTCAGACACAGGGTAGGAGACTCTGCCTTGTGCTCTCCCGGGAGCTTGTTGTGATAATCTTTGGATCCTGGCCTTTGTTGGGGTTACACGGCAGTTGGAGGGTGTAACTGTTTAGCTACTGACAGGTCCAGTCCCAAACCGTGCAGGCTTAGAGATCTCAGTCCCGGGTCCCACACACCTGGGTTCCTCTGCCAGTTCGGTTATGTCTGAGGCTTATCCAAGTGTGTGGAGAGTGGCTCCAGTAAGGCCTCGGTTGGGGCCTGGAAGTCTTCAGCTGTTGGGCCCTGGCGAGGATAGTCAGACACAGGGTAGGAGACTCTGCCTTGTGCTCTCCCGGGAGCTTGTTGTGATAATCTTTGGATCCTGGCCTTTGTTGGGGTTACACGGCAGTTGGAGGGTGTAACTGTTTAGCTACTGACAGGTCCAGTCCCAAACCGTGCAGGCTTAGAGATCTCAGTCCCGGGTCCCACACACCTGGGTTCCTCTGCCAGTTCGGTTATGTCTGAGGCTTATCCAAGTGTGTGGAGAGTGGCTCCAGTAAGGCCTTGGTTGGGGCCTGGAAGTCTTCAGCTGTTGGGCCCTGGCGAGGATAGTCAGACACAGGGTAGGAGACTCTGCCTTGTGCTCTCCCGGGAGCTTGTTGTGATAATCTTTGGATCCTGGCCTTTGTTGGGGTTACACGGCAGTTGGAGGGTGTAACTGTTTAGCTACTGACAGGTCCAGTCCCAAACCGTGCAGGCTTAAAGATCTCAGTCCCGGGTCCCACACACCTGGGTTCCTCTGCCAGTTCGGTTATGTCTGAGGCTTATCCAAGTGTGCGGAGAGTGGCTCCAGTAAGGCCTCGGTTGGGGCCTGGAAGTCTTCAGCTGTTGGGCCCTGGCGAGGATAGTCAGACACAGGGTAGGAGACTCTGCCTTGTGCTCTCCCGGGAGCTTGTTGTGATAATCTTTGGATCCTGGCCTTTGTTGGGGTTACACGGCAGTTGGAGGGTGTAACTGTTTAGCTACTGACAGGTCCAGTCCCAAACCGTGCAGGCTTAGAGATCTCAGTCCCGGGTCCCACACACCTGGGTTCCTCTGCCAGTTCGGTTATGTCTGAGGCTTATCCAAGTGTGTGGAGAGTGGCTCCAGTAAGGCCTTGGTTGGGGCCTGGAAGTCTTCAGCTGTTGGGCCCTGGCGAGGATAGTCAGACACAGGGTAGGAGACTCTGCCTTGTGCTCTCCCGGGAGCTTGTTGTGATAATCTTTGGATCCTGGCCTTTGTTGGGGTTACACGGCAGTTGGAGGGTGTAACTGTTTAGCTACTGACAGGTCCAGTCCCAAACCGTGCAGGCTTAGAGATCTCAGTCCCGGGTCCCACACACCTGGGTTCCTCTGCCAGTTCGGTTATGTCTGAGGCTTATCCAAGTGTGTGGAGAGTGTCTCCAGTAAGGCCTCGGTTGGGGCCTGGAAGTCTTCAGCTGTTGGGCCCTGGCGCGGATAGTCAGACACAGGGTAGGAGACTCTGCCTTGTGCTCTCCCGGGAGCTTGTTGTGATAATCTTTGGATCCTGGCCTTTGTTGGGGTTACACGGCAGTTGGAGGGTGTAACTGTTTAGCTACTGACAGGTCCAGTCCCAAACCGTGCAGGCTTAGAGATCTCAGTCCCGGGTCCCACACACCTGGGTTCCTCTGCCAGTTCGGTTATGTCTGAGGCTTATCCAAGTGTGTGGAGAGTGGCTCCAGTAAGGCCTCGGTTGGGACCTGGAAGTCTTCAGCTGTTGGGCCCTGGCGAGGATAGTCAGACACAGGGTAGGAGACTCTGCCTTGTGCTCTCCCGGGAGCTTGTTGTGATAATCTTTGGATCCTGGCCTTTGTTGGGGTTACACGGCAGTTGGAGGGTGTAACTGTTTAGCTACTGACAGGTCCAGTCCCAAACCGTGCAGGCTTAGAGATCTCAGTCCCGGGTCCCACACACCTGGGTTCCTCTGCCAGTTCGGTTATGTCTGAGGCTTATCCAAGTGTGTGGAGAGTGGCTCCAGTAAGGCCTTGGTTGGGGCCTGGAAGTCTTCAGCTGTTGGGCCCTGGCGAGGATAGTCAGACACAGGGTAGGAGACTCTGCCTTGTGCTCTCCCGGGAGCTTGTTGTGATAATCTTTGGATCCTGGCCTTTGTTGGGGTTACACGGCAGTTGGAGGGTGTAACTGTTTAGCTACTGACAGGTCCAGTCCCAAACCGTGCAGGCTTAGAGATCTCAGTCCCGGGTCCCTGACACCTGGGTTCCTCTGCCAGTTCGGTTATGTCTGAGGCTTATCCAAGTGTGTGGAGAGTGGCTCCAGTAAGGCCTCGGTTGGGGCCTGGAAGTCTTCAGCTGTTGGGCCCTGGCGAGGATAGTCAGACACAGGGTAGGAGACTCTGCCTTGTGCTCTCCCGGGAGCTTGTTGTGATAATCTTTGGATCCTGGCCTTTGTTGGGGTTACACGGCAGTTGGAGGGTGTAACTGTTTAGCTACTGACAGGTCCAGTCCCAAACCGTGCAGGCTTAGAGATCTCAGTCCCGGGTCCCACACACCTGGGTTCCTCTGCCAGTTCGGTTATGTCTGAGGCTTATCCAAGTGTGTGGAGAGTGGCTCCAGTAAGGCCTCGGTTGGGGCCTGGAAGTCTTCAGCTGTTGGGCCCTGGCGAGGATAGTCAGACACAGGGTAGGAGACTCTGCCTTGTGCTCTCCCGGGAGCTTGTTGTGATAATCTTTGGATCCTGGCCTTTGTTGGGGTTACACGGCAGTTGGAGGGTGTAACTGTTTAGCTACTGACAGGTCCAGTCCCAAACCGTGCAGGCTTAGAGATCTCAGTCCCGGGTCCCACACACCTGGGTTCCTCTGCCAGTTCGGTTATGTCTGAGGCTTATCCAAGTGTGTGGAGAGTGGCTCCAGTAAGGCCTCGGTTGGGGCCTGGAAGTCTTCAGCTGTTGGGCCCTGGCGAGGATAGTCAGACACAGGGTAGGAGACTCTGCCTTGTGCTCTCCCGGGAGCTTGTTGTGATAATCTTTGGATCCTGGCCTTTGTTGGGGTTACACGGCAGTTGGAGGGTGTAACTGTTTAGCTACTGACAGGTCCAGTCCCAAACCGTGCAGGCTTAGAGATCTCAGTCCCGGGTCCCACACACCTGGGTTCCTCTGCCAGTTCGGTTATGTCTGAGGCTTATCCAAGTGTGTGGAGAGTGGCTCCAGTAAGGCCTCGGTTGGGGCCTGGAAGTCTTCAGCTGTTGGGCCCTGGCGAGGATAGTCAGACACAGGGTAGGAGACTCTGCCTTGTGCTCTCCCGGGAGCTTGTTGTGATAATCTTTGGATCCTGGCCTTTGTTGGGGTTACACGGCAGTTGGAGGGTGTAACTGTTTAGCTACTGACAGGTCCAGTCCCAAACCGTGCAGGCTTAGAGATCTCAGTCCCGGGTCCCACACACCTGGGTTCCTCTGCCAGTTCGGTTATGTCTGAGGCTTATCCAAGTGTGTGGAGAGTGGCTCCAGTAAGGCCTCGGGTGGGGCCTGGAAGTCTTCAGCTGTTGGGCCCTGGCGAGGATAGTCAGACACAGGGTAGGAGACTCTGCCTTGTGCTCTCCCGGGAGCTTGTTGTGATAATCTTTGGATCCTGGCCTTTGTTGGGGTTACACGGCAGTTGGAGGGTGTAACTGTTTAGCTACTGACAGGTCCAGTCCCAAACCGTGCAGGCTTAGAGATCTCAGTCCCGGGTCCCACACACCTGGGTTCCTCTGCCAGTTCGGTTATGTCTGAGGCTTATCCAAGTGTGTGGAGAGTGGCTCCAGTAAGGCCTCGGTTGGGGCCTGGAAGTCTTCAGCTGTTGGGCCCTGGCGAGGATAGTCAGACACAGGGTAGGAGACTCTGCCTTGTGCTCTCCCGGGAGCTTGTTGTGATAATCTTTGGATCCTGGCCTTTGTTGGGGTTACACGGCAGTTGGAGGGTGTAACTGTTTAGCTACTGACAGGTCCAGTCCCAAACCGTGCAGGCTTAGAGATCTCAGTCCCGGGTCCCACACACCTGGGTTCCTCTGCCAGTTCGGTTATGTCTGAGGCTTATCCAAGTGTGTGGAGAGTGTCTCCAGTAAGGCCTCGGTTGGGGCCTGGAAGTCTTCAGCTGTTGGGCCCTGGCGCGGATAGTCAGACACAGGGTAGGAGACTCTGCCTTGTGCTCTCCCGGGAGCTTGTTGTGATAATCTTTGGATCCTGGACTTTGTTGGGGTTACACGGCAGTTGGAGGGTGTAACTGTTTAGCTACTGACAGGTCCAGTCCCAAACCGTGCAGGCTTAGAGATCTCAGTCCCGGGTCCCACACACCTGGGTTCCTCTGCCAGTTCGGTTATGTCTGAGGCTTATCCAAGTGTGTGGAGAGTGGCTCCAGTAAGGCCTCGGTTGGGGCCTGGAAGTCTTCAGCTGTTGGGCCCTGGCGAGGATAGTCAGTCACAGGGTAGGAGACTCTGCCTTGTGCTCTCCCGGGAGCTTGTTGTGATAATCTTTGGATCCTGGCCTTTGTTGGGGTTACACGGCAGTTGGAGGGTGTAACTGTTTAGCTACTGACAGGTCCAGTCCCAAACCGTGCAGGCTTAGAGATCTCAGTCCCGGGTCCCACACACCTGGGTTCCTCTGCCAGTTCGGTTATGTCTGAGGCTTATCCAAGTGTGTGGAGAGTGGCTCCAGTAAGGCCTTGGTTGGGGCCTGGAAGTCTTCAGCTGTTGGGCCCTGGCGAGGATAGTCAGACACAGGGTAGGAGACTCTGCCTTGTGCTCTCCCGGGAGCTTGTTGTGATAATCTTTGGATCCTGGCCTTTGTTGGGGTTACACGGCAGTTGGAGGGTGTAACTGTTTAGCTACTGACAGGTCCAGTCCCAAACCGTGCAGGCTTAGAGATCTCAGTCCCGGGTCCCACACACCTGGGTTCCTCTGCCAGTTCGGTTATGTCTGAGGCTTATCCAAGTGTGTGGAGAGTGGCTCCAGTAAGGCCTCGGTTGGGGCCTGGAAGTCTTCAGCTGTTGGGCCCTGGCGAGGATAGTCAGACACAGGGTAGGAGACTCTGCCTTGTGCTCTCCCGGGAGCTTGTTGTGATAATCTTTGGATCCTGGCCTTTGTTGGGGTTACACGGCAGTTGGAGGGTGTAACTGTTTAGCTACTGACAGGTCCAGTCCCAAACCGTGCAGGCTTAGAGATCTCAGTCCCGGGTCCCACACACCTGGGTTCCTCTGCCAGTTCGGTTATGTCTGAGGCTTATCCAAGTGTGTGGAGAGTGGCTCCAGTAAGGCCTTGGTTGGGGCCTGGAAGTCTTCAGCTGTTGGGCCCTGGCGAGGATAGTCAGACACAGGGTAGGAGACTCTGCCTTGTGCTCTCCCGGGAGCTTGTTGTGATAATCTTTGGATCCTGGCCTTTGTTGGGGTTACACGGCAGTTGGAGGGTGTAACTGTTTAGCTACTGACAGGTCCAGTCCCAAACCGTGCAGGCTTAGAGATCTCAGTCCCGGGTCCCACACACCTGGGTTCCTCTGCCAGTTCGGTTATGTCTGAGGCTTATCCAAGTGTGTGGAGAGTGGCTCCAGTAAGGCCTCGGTTGGGGCCTGGAAGTCTTCAGCTGTTGGGCCCTGGCGAGGATAGTCAGACACAGGGTAGGAGACTCTGCCTTGTGCTCTCCCGGGAGCTTGTTGTGATAATCTTTGGATCCTGGCCTTTGTTGGGGTTACACGGCAGTTGGAGGGTGTAACTGTTTAGCTACTGACAGGTCCAGTCCCAAACCGTGCAGGCTTAGAGATCTCAGTCCCGGGTCCCACACACCTGGGTTCCTCTGCCAGTTCGGTTATGTCTGAGGCTTATCCAAGTGTGTGGAGAGTGGCTCCAGTAAGGCCTCGGTTGGGGCCTGGAAGTCTTCAGCTGTTGGGCCCTGGCGAGGATAGTCAGACACAGGGTAGGAGACTCTGCCTTGTGCTCTCCCGGGAGCTTGTTGTGATAATCTTTGGATCCTGGCCTTTGTTGGGGTTACACGGCAGTTGGAGGGTGTAACTGTTTAGCTACTGACAGGTCCAGTCCCAAACCGTGCAGGCTTAGAGATCTCAGTCCCGGGTCCCACACACCTGGGTTCCTCTGCCAGTTCGGTTATGTCTGAGGCTTATCCAAGTGTGTGGAGAGTGGCTCCAGTAAGGCCTTGGTTGGGGCCTGGAAGTCTTCAGCTGTTGGGCCCTGGCGAGGATAGTCAGACACAGGGTAGGAGACTCTGCCTTGTGCTCTCCCGGGAGCTTGTTGTGATAATCTTTGGATCCTGGCCTTTGTTGGGGTTACACGGCAGTTGGAGGGTGTAACTGTTTAGCTACTGACAGGTCCAGTCCCAAACCGTGCAGGCTTAGAGATCTCAGTCCCGGGTCCCACACACCTGGGTTCCTCTGCCAGTTCGGTTATGTCTGAGGCTTATCCAAGTGTGTGGAGAGTGGCTCCAGTAAGGCCTCGGTTGGGGCCTGGAAGTCTTCAGCTGTTGGGCCCTGGCGAGGATAGTCAGACACAGGGTAGGAGACTCTGCCTTGTGCTCTCCCGGGAGCTTGTTGTGATAATCTTTGGATCCTGGCCTTTGTTGGGGTTACACGGCAGTTGGAGGGTGTAACTGTTTAGCTACTGACAGGTCCAGTCCCAAACCGTGCAGGCTTAGAGATCTCAGTCCCGGGTCCCACACACCTGGGTTCCTCTGCCAGTTCGGTTATGTCTAAGGCTTATTCAAGTGTGTGGAGAGTGGCTCCAGTAAGGCCTCGGTTGGGGCCTGGAAGTCTTCAGCTGTTGGGCCCTGGCGAGGATAGTCAGACATAGGGTAGGAGACTCTGCCTTGTGCTCTCCCGGGAGCTTGTTGTGATAATCTTTGGATCCTGGCCTTTGTTGGGGTTACACGGCAGTTGGAGGGTGTAACTGTTTAGCCACTGACAGGTCCAGTCCCAAACCGTGCAGGCTTAGAGATCTCAGTCCCGGGTCCCACACACCTGGGTTCCTCTGCCAGTTCGGTTATGTCTGAGGCTTATCCAAGTGTGTGGAGAGTGGCTCCAGTAAGGCCTTGGTTGGGGCCTGGAAGTCTTCAGCTGTTGGGCCCTGGCGAGGATAGTCAGACACAGGGTAGGAGACTCTGCCTTGTGCTCTCCCGGGAGCTTGTTGTGATAATCTTTGGATCCTGGCCTTTGTTGGGGTTACACGGCAGTTGGAGGGTGTAACTGTTTAGCTACTGACAGGTCCAGTCCCAAACCGTGCAGGCTTAGAGATCTCAGTCCCGGGTCCCACACACCTGGGTTCCTCTGCCAGTTCGGTTATGTCTGAGGCTTATCCAAGTGTGTGGAGAGTGGCTCCAGTAAGGCCTTGGTTGGGGCCTGGAAGTCTTCAGCTGTTGGGCCCTGGCGAGGATAGTCAGACACAGGGTAGGAGACTCTGCCTTGTGCTCTCCCGGGAGCTTGTTGTGATAATCTTTGGATCCTGGCCTTTGTTGGGGTTACACGGCAGTTGGAGGGTGTAACTGTTTAGCTACTGACAGGTCCAGTCCCAAACCGTGCAGGCTTAGAGATCTCAGTCCCGGGTCCCACACACCTGGGTTCCTCTGCCAGTTCGGTTATGTCTGAGGCTTATCCAAGTGTGTGGAGAGTGGCTCCAGTAAGGCCTTGGTTGGGGCCTGGAAGTCTTCAGCTGTTGGGCCCTGGCGAGGATAGTCAGACACAGGGTAGGAGACTCTGCCTTGTGCTCTCCCGGGAGCTTGTTGTGATAATCTTTGGATCCTGGCCTTTGTTGGGGTTACACGGCAGTTGGAGGGTGTAACTGTTTAGCTACTGACAGGTCCAGTCCCAAACCGTGCAGGCTTAGAGATCTCAGTCCCGGGTCCCACACACCTGGGTTCCTCTGCCAGTTCGGTTATGTCTGAGGCTTATCCAAGTGTGTGGAGAGTGGCTCCAGTAAGGCCTTGGTTGGGGCCTGGAAGTCTTCAGCTGTTGGGCCCTGGCCAGGATAGTCAGACACAGGGTAGGAGACTCTGCCTTGTGCTCTCCCGGGAGCTTGTTGTGATAATCTTTGGATCCTGGCCTTTGTTGGGGTTACACGGCAGTTGGAGGGTGTAACTGTTTAGCTACTGACAGGTCCAGTCCCAAACCGTGCAGGCTTAGAGATCTCAGTCCCGGGTCCCACACACCTGGGTTCCTCTGCCAGTTCGGTTATGTCTGAGGCTTATCCAAGTGTGTGGAGAGTGGCTCCAGTAAGGCCTTGGTTGGGGCCTGGAAGTCTTCAGCTGTTGGGCCCTGGCGAGGATAGTCAGACACAGGGTAGGAGACTCTGCCTTGTGCTCTCCCGGGAGCTTGTTGTGATAATCTTTGGATCCTGGCCTTTGTTGGGGTTACACGGCAGTTGGAGGGTGTAACTGTTTAGCTACTGACAGGTCCAGTCCCAAACCGTGCAGGCTTAGAGATCTCAGTCCCGGGTCCCACACACCTGGGTTCCTCTGCCAGTTCGGTTATGTCTGAGGCTTATCCAAGTGTGTGGAGAGTGGCTCCAGTAAGGCCTCGGTTGGGGCCTGGAAGTCTTCAGCTGTTGGGCCCTGGCGAGGATAGTCAGACACAGGGTAGGAGACTCTGCCTTGTGCTCTCCCGGGAGCTTGTTGTGATAATCTTTGGATCCTGGCCTTTGTTGGGGTTACACGGCAGTTGGAGGGTGTAACTGTTTAGCTACTGACAGGTCCAGTCCCAAACCGTGCAGGCTTAGAGATCTCAGTCCCGGGTCCCACACACCTGGGTTCCTCTGCCAGTTCGGTTATGTCTGAGGCTTATCCAAGTGTGTGGAGAGTGGCTCCAGTAAGGCCTTGGTTGGGGCCTGGAAGTCTTCAGCTGTTGGGCCCTGGCGAGGATAGTCAGACACAGGGTAGGAGACTCTGCCTTGTGCTCTCCCGGGAGCTTGTTGTGATAATCTTTGGATCCTGGCCTTTGTTGGGGTTACACGGCAGTTGGAGGGTGTAACTGTTTAGCTACTGACAGGTCCAGTCCCAAACCGTGCAGGCTTAGAGATCTCAGTCCCGGGTCCCACACACCTGGGTTCCTCTGCCAGTTCGGTTATGTCTGAGGCTTATCCAAGTGTGTGGAGAGTGGCTCCAGTAAGGCCTTGGTTGGGGCCTGGAAGTCTTCAGCTGTTGGGCCCTGGCGAGGATAGTCAGACACAGGGTAGGAGACTCTGCCTTGTGCTCTCCCGGGAGCTTGTTGTGATAATCTTTGGATCCTGGCCTTTGTTGGGGTTACACGGCAGTTGGAGGGTGTAACTGTTTAGCTACTGACAGGTCCAGTCCCAAACCGTGCAGGCTTAGAGATCTCAGTCCCGGGTCCCACACACCTGGGTTCCTCTGCCAGTTCGGTTATGTCTGAGGCTTATCCAAGTGTGTGGAGAGTGGCTCCAGTAAGGCCTTGGTTGGGGCCTGGAAGTCTTCAGCTGTTGGGCCCTGGTGAGGATAGTCAGACACAGGGTAGGAGACTCTGCCTTGTGCTCTCCCGGGAGATTGTTGTGATAATCTTTGGATCCTGGCCTTTGTTTGGGTTACACGGCAGTTGGAGGGTGTAACTGTTTAGCTACTGACAGGTCCAGTCCCAAACCGTGCAGGCTTAGAGATCTCAGTCCCGGGTCCCACACACCTGGGTTCCTCTGCCAGTTCGGTTATGTCTGAGGCTTATCCAAGTGTGTGGAGAGTGGCTCCAGTAAGGCCTTGGTTGGGGCCTGGAAGTCTTCAGCTGTTGGGCCCTGGCGAGGATAGTCAGACACAGGGTAGGAGACTCTGCCTTGTGCTCTCCCGGGAGCTTGTTGTGATAATCTTTGGATCCTGGCCTTTGTTGGGGTTACACGGCAGTTGGAGGGTGTAACTGTTTAGCTACTGACAGGTCCAGTCCCAAACCGTGCAGGCTTAGAGATCTCAGTCCCGGGTCCCACACACCTGGGTTCCTCTGCCAGTTCGGTTATGTCTGAGGCTTATCCAAGTGTGTGGAGAGTGGCTCCAGTAAGGCCTTGGTTGGGGCCTGGAAGTCTTCAGCTGTTGGGCCCTGGCGAGGATAGTCAGACACAGGGTAGGAGACTCTGCCTTGTGCTCTCCCGGGAGCTTGTTGTGATAATCTTTGGATCCTGGCCTTTGTTGGGGTTACACGGCAGTTGGAGGGTGTAACTGTTTAGCTACTGACAGGTCCAGTCCCAAACCGTGCAGGCTTAGAGATCTCAGTCCCGGGTCCCACACACCTGGGTTCCTCTGCCAGTTCGGTTATGTCTGAGGCTTATCCAAGTGTGTGGAGAGTGGCTCCAGTAAGGCCTTGGTTGGGGCCTGGAAATCTTCAGCTGTTGGGCCCTGGCGAGGATAGTCAGACACAGGGTAGGAGACTCTGCCTTGTGCTCTCCCGGGAGCTTGTTGTGATAATCTTTGGATCCTGGCCTTTGTTGGGGTTACACGGCAGTTGGAGGGTGTAACTGTTTAGCTACTGACAGGTCCAGTCCCAAACCGTGCAGGCTTAGAGATCTCAGTCCCGGGTCCCACACACCTGGGTTCCTCTGCCAGTTCGGTTATGTCTGAGGCTTATCCAAGTGTGTGGAGAGTGGCTCCAGTAAGGCCTCGGTTGGGGCCTGGAAGTCTTCAGCTGTTGGGCCCTGGCGAGGATAGTCAGACACAGGGTAGGAGACTCTGCCTTGTGCTCTCCCGGGAGCTTGTTGTGATAATCTTTGGATCCTGGCCTTTGTTGGGGTTACACGGCAGTTGGAGGGTGTAACTGTTTAGCTACTGACAGGTCCAGTCCCAAACCGTGCAGGCTTAGAGATCTCAGTCCCGGGTCCCACACACCTGGGTTCCTCTGCCAGTTCGGTTATGTCTGAGGCTTATCCAAGTGTGTGGAGAGTGGCTCCAGTAAGGCCACGGTTGGGGCCTGGAAGTCTTCAGCTGTTGGGCCCTGGCGAGGATAGTCAGACACAGGGTAGGAGACTCTGCCTTGTGCTCTCCCGGGAGCTTGTTGTGATAATCTTTGGATCCTGGCCTTTGTTGGGGTTACACGGCAGTTGGAGGGTGTAACTGTTTAGCTACTGACAGGTCCAGTCCCAAACCGTGCAGGCTTAGAGATCTCACTCCCGGGTCCCACACACCTGGGTTCCTCTGCCAGTTCGGTTATGTCTGAGGCTTATCCAAGTGTGTGGAGAGTGGCTCCAGTAAGGCCTCGATTGGGGCCTGGAAGTCTTCAGCTGTTGGGCCCTGGCGAGGATAGTCAGACACAGGGTAGGAGACTCTGCCTTGTGCTCTCCCGGGAGCTTGTTGTGATAATCTTTGGATCCTGGCCTTTGTTGGGGTTACACGGCAGTTGGAGGGTGTAACTGTTTAGCTACTGACAGGTCCAGTCCCAAACCGTGCAGGCTTAGAGATCTCAGTCCCGGGTCCCACACACCTGGGTTCCTCTGCCAGTTCGGTTATGTCTGAGGCTTATCCAAGTTTGTGGAGAGTGGCTCCAGTAAGGCCTCGGTTGGGGCCTGGAAGTCTTCAGCTGTTGGGCCCTGGCGAGGATAGTCAGACACAGGGTAGGAGACTCTGCCTTGTGCTCTCCCGGGAGCTTGTTGTGATAATCTTTGGATCCTGGCCTTTGTTGGGGTTACACGGCAGTTGGAGGGTGTAACTGTTTAGCTACTGACAGGTCCAGTCCCAAACCGTGCAGGCTTAGAGATCTCAGTCCCGGGTCCCACACACCTGGGTTCCTCTGCCAGTTCGGTTATGTCTGAGGCTTATCCAAGTGTGTGGAGAGTGGCTCCAGTAAGGCCTCGGTTGGGGCCTGGAAGTCTTCAGCTGTTGGGCCCTGGCGAGGATAGTCAGACACAGGGTAGGAGACTCTGCCTTGTGCTCTCCCGGGAGCTTGTTGTGATAATCTTTGGATCCAGGCCTTTGTTGGGGTTACACGGCAGTTGGAGGGTGTAACTGTTTAGCTACTGACAGGTCCAGTCCCAAACCGTGCAGGCTTAGAGATCTCAGTCCCGGGTCCCACACACCTGGGTTCCTCTGCCAGTTCGGTTATGTCTGAGGCTTATCCAAGTGTGTGGAGAGTGGCTCCAGTAAGGCCTCGGTTGGGGCCTGGAAGTCTTCAGCTGTTGGGCCCTGGCGAGGATAGTCAGACACAGGGTAGGAGACTCTGCCTTGTGCTCTCCCGGGAGCTTGTTGTGATAATCTTTGGATCCTGGCCTTTGTTGGGGTTACACGGCAGTTGGAGGGTGTAACTGTTTAGCTACTGACAGGTCCAGTCCCAAACCGTGCAGGCTTAGAGATCTCAGTCCCGGGTCCCACACACCTGGGTTCCTCTGCCAGTTCGGTTATGTCTGAGGCTTATCCAAGTGTGTGGAGAGTGGCTCCAGTAAGGCCTTGGTTGGGGCCTGGAAGTCTTCAGCTGTTGGGCCCTGGCGAGGATAGTCAGACACAGGGTAGGAGACTCTGCCTTGTGCTCTCCCGGGAGCTTGTTGTGATAATCTTTGGATCCTGGCCTTTGTTGGGGTTACACGGCAGTTGGAGGGTGTAACTGTTTAGCTACTGACAGGTCCAGTCCCAAACCGTGCAGGCTTAGAGATCTCAGTCCCGGGTCCCACACACCTGGGTTCCTCTGCCAGTTCGGTTATGTCTGAGGCTTATCCAAGTTTGTGGAGAGTGGCTCCAGTAAGGCCTCGGTTGGGGCCTGGAAGTCTTCAGCTGTTGGGCCCTGGCGAGGATAGTCAGACACAGGGTAGGAGACTCTGCCTTGTGCTCTCCCGGGAGCTTGTTGTGATAATCTTTGGATCCTGGCCTTTGTTGGGGTTACACGGCAGTTGGAGGGTGTAACTGTTTAGCTACTGACAGGTCCAGTCCCAAACCGTGCAGGCTTAGAGATCTCAGTCCCGGGTCCCACACACCTGGGTTCCTCTGCCAGTTCGGTTATGTCTGAGGCTTATCCAAGTTTGTGGAGAGTGGCTCCAGTAAGGCCTCGGTTGGGGCCTGGAAGTCTTCAGCTGTTGGGCCCTGGCGAGGATAGTCAGACACAGGGTAGGAGACTCTGCCTTGTGCTCTCCCGGGAGCTTGTTGTGATAATCTTTGGATCCTGGCCTTTGTTGGGGTTACACGGCAGTTGGAGGGTGTAACTGTTTAGCTACTGACAGGTCCAGTCCCAAACCGTGCAGGCTTAGAGATCTCAGTCCCGGGTCCCACACACCTGGGTTCCTCTGCCAGTTCGGTTATGTCTGAGGCTTATCCAAGTGTGTGGAGAGTGGCTCCAGTAAGGCCTTGGTTGGGGCCTTGAAGTCTTCAGCTGTTGGGCCCTGGCGAGGATAGTCAGACACAGGGTAGGAGACTCTGCCTTGTGCTCTCCCGGGAGCTTGTTGTGATAATCTTTGGATCCTGGCCTTTGTTGGGGTTACACGGCAGTTGGAGGGTGTAACTGTTTAGCTACTGACAGGTCCAGTCCCAAACCGTGCAGGCTTAGAGATCTCAGTCCCGGGTCCCACACACCTGGGTTCCTCTGCCAGTTCGGTTATGTCTGAGGCTTATCCAAGTGTGTGGAGAGTGGCTCCAGTAAGGCCTTGGTTGGGGCCTGGAAGTCTTCAGCTGTTGGGCCCTGGCGAGGATAGTCAGACACAGGGTAGGAGACTCTGCCTTGTGCTCTCCCGGGAGCTTGTTGTGATAATCTTTGGATCCTGGCCTTTGTTGGGGTTACACGGCAGTTGGAGGGTGTAACTGTTTAGCTACTGACAGGTCCAGTCCCAAACCGTGCAGGCTTAGAGATCTCAGTCCCGGGTCCCACACACCTGGGTTCCTCTGCCAGTTCGGTTATGTCTGAGGCTTATCCAAGTGTGTGGAGAGTGGCTCCAGTAAGGCCTTGGTTGGGGCCTGGAAGTCTTCAGCTGTTGGGCCCTGGTGAGGATAGTCAGACACAGGGTAGGAGACTCTGCCTTGTGCTCTCCCGGGAGATTGTTGTGATAATCTTTGGATCCTGGCCTTTGTTGGGGTTACACGGCAGTTGGAGGGTGTAACTGTTTAGCTACTGACAGGTCCAGTCCCAAACCGTGCAGGCTTAGAGATCTCAGTCCCGGGTCCCACACACCTGGGTTCCTCTGCCAGTTCGGTTATGTCTGAGGCTTATCCAAGTGTGTGGAGAGTGGCTCCAGTAAGGCCTTGGTTGGGGCCTGGAAGTCTTCAGCTGTTGGGCCCTGGCGAGGATAGTCAGACACAGGGTAGGAGACTCTGCCTTGTGCTCTCCCGGGAGCTTGTTGTGATAATCTTTGGATCCTGGCCTTTGTTGGGGTTACACGGCAGTTGGAGGGTGTAACTGTTTAGCTACTGACAGGTCCAGTCCCAAACCGTGCAGGGTTAGAGATCTCAGTCCCGGGTCCCACACACCTGGGTTCCTCTGCCAGTTCGGTTATGTCTGAGGCTTATCCAAGTGTGTGGAGAGTGGCTCCAGTAAGGCCTTGGTTGGGGCCTGGAAGTCTTCAGCTGTTGGGCCCTGGCGAGGATAGTCAGACACAGGGTAGGAGACTCTGCCTTGTGCTCTCCCGGGAGCTTGTTGTGATAATCTTTGGATCCTGGCCTTTGTTGGGGTTACACGGCAGTTGGAGGGTGTAACTGTTTAGCTACTGACAGGTCCAGTCCCAAACCGTGCAGGCTTAGAGATCTCAGTCCCGGGTCCCACACACCTGGGTTCCTCTGCCAGTTCGGTTATGTCTGAGGCTTATCCATGTGTGTGGAGAGTGGCTCCAGTAAGGCCTTGGTTGGGGCCTGGAAATCTTCAGCTGTTGGGCCCTGGCGAGGATAGTCAGACACAGGGTAGGAGACTCTGCCTTGTGCTCTCCCGGGAGCTTGTTGTGATAATCTTTGGATCCTGGCCTTTGTTGGGGTTACACGGCAGTTGGAGGGTGTAACTGTTTAGCTACTGACAGGTCCAGTCCCAAACCGTGCAGGCTTAGAGATCTCAGTCCCGGGTCCCACACACCTGGGTTCCTCTGCCAGTTCGGTTATGTCTGAGGCTTATCCAAGTGTGTGGAGAGTGGCTCCAGTAAGGCCTCGGTTGGGGCCTGGAAGTCTTCAGCTGTTGGGCCCTGGCGAGGATAGTCAGACACAGGGTAGGAGACTCTGCCTTGTACTCTCCCGGGAGCTTGTTGTGATAATCTTTGGATCCTGGCCTTTGTTGGGGTTACACGGCAGTTGGAGGGTGTAACTGTTTAGCTACTGACAGGTCCAGTCCCAAACCGTGCAGGCTTAGAGATCTCAGTCCCGGGTCCCACACACCTGGGTTCCTCTGCCAGTTCGGTTATGTCTGAGGCTTATCCAAGTGTGTGGAGAGTGGCTCCAGTAAGGCCACGGTTGGGGCCTGGAAGTCTTCAGCTGTTGGGCCCTGGCGAGGATAGTCAGACACAGGGTAGGAGACTCTGCCTTGTGCTCTCCCGGGAGCTTGTTGTGATAATCTTTGGATCCTGGCCTTTGTTGGGGTTACACGGCAGTTGGAGGGTGTAACTGTTTAGCTACTGACAGGTCCAGTCCCAAACCGTGCAGGCTTAGAGATCTCAGTCCCGGGTCCCACACACCTGGGTTCCTCTGCCAGTTCGGTTATGTCTGAGGCTTATCCAAGTGTGTGGAGAGTGGCTCCAGTAAGGCCTCGGTTGGGGCCTGGAAGTCTTCAGCTGTTGGGCCCTGGCGAGGATAGTCAGACACAGGGTAGGAGACTCTGCCTTGTGCTCTCCCGGGAGCTTGTTGTGATAATCTTTGGATCCTGGCCTTTGTTGGGGTTACACGGCAGTTGGAGGGTGTAACTGTTTAGCTACTGACAGGTCCAGTCCCAAACCGTGCAGGCTTAGAGATCTCAGTCCCGGGTCCCACACACCTGGGTTCCTCTGCCAGTTCGGTTATGTCTGAGGCTTATCCAAGTTTGTGGAGAGTGGCTCCAGTAAGGCCTCGGTTGGGGCCTGGAAGTCTTCAGCTGTTGGGCCCTGGCGAGGATAGTCAGACACAGGGTAGGAGACTCTGCCTTGTGCTCTCCCGGGAGCTTGTTGTGATAATCTTTGGATCCTGGCCTTTGTTGGGGTTACACGGCAGTTGGAGGGTGTAACTGTTTAGCTACTGACAGGTCCAGTCCCAAACCGTGCAGGCTTAGAGATCTCAGTCCCGGGTCCCACACACCTGGGTTCCTCTGCCAGTTCGGTTATGTCTGAGGCTTATCCAAGTGTGTGGAGAGTGGCTCCAGTAAGGCCTCGGTTGGGGCCTGGAAGTCTTCAGCTGTTGGGCCCTGGCGAGGATAGTCAGACACAGGGTAGGAGACTCTGCCTTGTGCTCTCCCGGGAGCTTGTTGTGATAATCTTTGGATCCTGGCCTTTGTTGGGGTTACACGGCAGTTGGAGGGTGTAACTGTTTAGCTACTGACAGGTCCAGTCCCAAACCGTGCAGGCTTAGAGATCTCAGTCCCGGGTCCCACACACCTGGGTTCCTCTGCCAGTTCGGTTATGTCTGAGGCTTATCCAAGTGTGTGGAGAGTGGCTCCAGTAAGGCCTCGGTTGGGGCCTGGAAGTCTTCAGCTGTTGGGCCCTGGCGAGGATAGTCAGACACAGGGTAGGAGACTCTGCCTTGTGCTCTCCCGGGAGCTTGTTGTGATAATCTTTGGATCCTGGCCTTTGTTGGGGTTACACGGCAGTTGGAGGGTGTAACTGTTTAGCTACTGACAGGTCCAGTCCCAAACCGTGCAGGCTTAGAGATCTCAGTCCCGGGTCCCACACACCTGGGTTCCTCTGCCAGTTCGGTTATGTCTGAGGCTTATCCAAGTGTGTGGAGAGTGGCTCCAGTAAGGCCTCGGTTGGGGCCTGGAAGTCTTCCGCTGTTGGGCCCTGGCGAGGATAGTCAGACACAGGGTAGGAGACTCTGCCTTGTGCTCTCCCGGGAGCTTGTTGTGATAATCTTTGGATCCTGGCCTTTGTTGGGGTTACACGGCAGTTGGAGGGTGTAACTGTTTAGCTACTGACAGGTCCAGTCCCAAACCGTGCAGGCTTAGAGATCTCAGTCCCGGGTCCCACACACCTGGGTTCCTCTGCCAGTTCGGTTATGTCTGAGGCTTATCCAAGTGTGTGGAGAGTGGCTCCAGTAAGGCCTCGGTTGGGGCCTGGAAGTCTTCAGCTGTTGGGCCCTGGCGAGGATAGTCAGACACAGGGTAGGAGACTCTGCCTTGTGCTCTCCCGGGAGCTTGTTGTGATAATATTTCGATCCTGGCCTTTGTTGGGGTTACACGGCAGTTGGAGGGTGTAACTGTTTAGCTACTGACAGGTCCAGTCCCAAACCGTGCAGGCTTAGAGATCTCAGTCCCGGGTCCCACACACCTGGGTTCCTCTGCCAGTTCGGTTATGTCTGAGGCTTATCCAAGTGTGTGGAGAGTGGCTCCAGTAAGGCCTCGGTTGGGGCCTGGAAGTCTTCAGCTGTTGGGCCCTGGCGAGGATAGTCAGACACAGGGTAGGAGACTCTGCCTTGTGCTCTCCCGGGAGCTTGTTGTGATAATCTTTGGATCCTGGCCTTTGTTGGGGTTACACGGCAGTTGGAGGGTGTAACTGTTTAGCTACTGACAGGTCCAGTCCCAAACCGTGCAGGCTTAGAGATCTCAGTCCCGGGTCCCACACACCTGGGTTCCTCTGCCAGTTCGGTTATGTCTGAGGCTTATCCAAGTGTGTGGAGAGTGGCTCCAGTAAGGCCTCGGTTGGGGCCTGGAAGTCTTCAGCTGTTGGGCCCTGGCGAGGATAGTCAGACACAGGGTAGGAGACTCTGCCTTGTGCTCTCCCGGGAGCTTGTTGTGATAATCTTTGGATCCTGGCCTTTGTTGGGGTTACACGGCAGTTGGAGGGTGTAACTGTTTAGCTACTGACAGGTCCAGTCCCAAACCGTGCAGGCTTAGAGATCTCAGTCCCGGGTCCCACACACCTGGGTTCCTCTGCCAGTTCGGTTATGTCTGAGGCTTATCCAAGTGTGTGGAGAGTGGCTCCAGTAAGGCCTCGGTTGGGGCCTGGAAGTCTTCAGCTGTTGGGCCCTGGCGAGGATAGTCAGACACAGGGTAGGAGACTCTGCCTTGTGCTCTCCCGGGAGCTTGTTGTGATAATCTTTGGATCCTGGCCTTTGTTGGGGTTACACGGCAGTTGGAGGGTGTAACTGTTTAGCTACTGACAGGTCCAGTCCCAAACCGTGCAGGCTTAGAGATCTCAGTCCCGGGTCCCACACACCTGGGTTCCTCTGCCAGTTCGGTTATGTCTGAGGCTTATCCAAGTGTGTGGAGAGTGGCTCCAGTAAGGCCTCGGTTGGGGCCTGGAAGTCTTCAGCTGTTGGGCCCTGGCGAGGAAAGTCAGACACAGGGTAGGAGACTCTGCCTTGTGCTCTCCCGGGAGCTTGTTGTGATAATCTTTGGATCCTGGCCTTTGTTGGGGTTACACGGCAGTTGGAGGGTGTAACTGTTTAGCTACTGACAGGTCCAGTCCCAAACCGTGCAGGCTTAGAGATCTCAGTCCCGGGTCCCACACACCTGGGTTCCTCTGCCAGTTCGGTTATGTCTGAGGCTTATCCATGTGTGTGGAGAGTGGCTCCAGTAAGGCCTCGGTTGGGGCCTGGAAGTCTTCACCTGTTGGGCCCTGGCGAGGATAGTCAGACACAGGGAAGGAGACTCTGCCTTGTGCTCTCCCGGGAGCTTGTTGTGATAATCTTTGGATCCTGGCCTTTGTTGGGGTTACACGGCAGTTGGAGGGTGTAACTGTTTAGCTACTGACAGGTCCAGTCCCAAACCGTGCAGGCTTAGAGATCTCAGTCCCGGGTCCCACACACCTGGGTTCCTCTGCCAGTTCGGTTATGTCTGAGGCTTATCCAAGTGTGTGGAGAGTGGCTCCAGTAAGGCCTCGGTTGGGGCCTGGAAGTCTTCAGCTGTTGGGCCCTGGCGAGGATAGTCAGACACAGGGTAGGAGACTCTGCCTTGTGCTCTCCCGGGAGCTTGTTGTGATAATCTTTGGATCCTGGCCTTTGTTGGGGTTACACGGCAGTTGGAGGGTGTAACTGTTTAGCTACTGACAGGTCCAGTCCCAAACCGTGCAGGCTTAGAGATCTCAGTCCCGGGTCCCACACACCTGGGTTCCTCTGCCAGTTCGGTTATGTCTGAGGCTTATCCAAGTGTGTGGAGAGTGGCTCCAGTAAGGCCTCGGTTGGGGCCTGGAAGTCTTCAGCTGTTGGGCCCTGGCGAGGATAGTCAGACACAGGGCAGGAGACTCTGCCTTGTGCTCTCCCGGGAGCTTGTTGTGATAATCTTTGGATCCTGGCCTTTGTTGGGGTTACACGGCAGTTGGAGGGTGTAACTGTTTAGCTACTGACAGGTCCAGTCCCAAACCGTGCAGGCTTAGAGATCTCAGTCCCGGGTCCCACACACCTGGGTTCCTCTGCCAGTTCGGTTATGTCTGAGGATTATCCAAGTGTGTGGAGAGTGGCTCCAGTAAGGCCTCGGTTGGGGCCTGGAAGTCTTCAGCTGTTGGGCCCTGGCGAGGATAGTCAGACACAGGGTAGGAGACTCTGCCTTGTGCTCTCCCGGGAGCTTGTTGTGATAATCTTTGGATCCTGGCCTTTGTTGGGGTTACACGGCAGTTGGAGGGTGTAACTGTTTAGCTACTGACAGGTCCAGTCCCAAACCGTGCAGGCTTAGAGATCTCAGTCCCGGGTCCCACACACCTGGGTTCCTCTGCCAGTTCGGTTATGTCTGAGGCTTATCCAAGTTTGTGGAGAGTGGCTCCAGTAAGGCCTCGGTTGGGGCCTGGAAGTCTTCAGCTGTTGGGCCCTGGCGAGGATAGTCAGACACAGGGTAGGAGACTCTGCCTTGTGCTCTCCCGGGAGCTTGTTGTGATAATCTTTGGATCCTGGCCTTTGTTGGGGTTACACGGCAGTTGGAGGGTGTAACTGTTTAGCTACTGACAGGTCCAGTCCCAAACCGTGCAGGCTTAGAGATCTCAGTCCCGGGTCCCACACACCTGGGTTCCTCTGCCAGTTCGGTTATGTCTGAGGCTTATCCAAGTGTGTGGAGAGTGGCTCCAGTAAGGCCTCGGTTGGGGCCTGGAAGTCTTCAGCTGTTGGGCCCTGGCGAGGATAGTCAGACACAGGGTAGGAGACTCTGCCTTGTGCTCTCCCGGGAGCTTGTTGTGATAATCTTTGGATCCTGGCCTTTGTTGGGGTTACACGGCAGTTGGAGGGTGTAACTGTTTAGCTACTGACAGGTCCAGTCCCAAACCGTGCAGGCTTAGAGATCTCAGTCCCGGGTCCCACACACCTGGGTTCCTCTGCCAGTTCGGTTATGTCTGAGGCTTATCCAAGTGTGTGGAGAGTGGCTCCAGTAAGGCTTCGGTTGGGGCCTGGAAGTCTTCAGCTGTTGGGCCCTGGCGAGGATAGTCAGACACAGGGTAGGAGACTCTGCCTTGTGCTCTCCCGGGAGCTTGTTGTGATAATCTTTGGATCCTGGCCTTTGTTGGGGTTACACGGCAGTTGGAGGGTGTAACTGTTTAGCTACTGACAGGTCCAGTCCCAAACCGTGCAGGCTTAGAGATCTCAGTCCCGGGTCCCACACACCTGGGTTCCTCTGCCAGTTCGGTTATGTCTGAGGCTTATCCAAGTGTGTGGAGAGTGGCTCCAGTAAGGCCTCGGTTGGGGCCTGGAAGTCTTCAGCTGTTGGGCCCTGGCGAGGATAGTCAGACACAGGGTAGGAGACTCTGCCTTGTGCTCTCCCGGGAGCTTGTTGTGATAATCTTTGGATCCTGGCCTTTGTTGGGGTTACACGGCAGTTGGAGGGTGTAACTGTTTAGCTACTGACAGGTCCAGTCCCAAACCGTGCAGGCTTAGAGATCTCAGTCCCGGGTCCCACACACCTGGGTTCCTCTGCCAGTTCGGTTATGTCTGAGGCTTATCCAAGTGTGTGGAGAGTGGCTCCAGTAAGGCCTCGGTTGGGGCCTGGAAGTCTTCACCTGTTGGGCCCTGGCGAGGATAGTCAGACACAGGGTAGGAGACTCTGCCTTGTGCTCTCCCGGGAGCTTGTTGTGATAATCTTTGGATCCTGGCCTTTGTTGGGGTTACACGGCAGTTGGAGGGTGTAACTGTTTAGCTACTGACAGGTCCAGTCCCAAACCGTGCAGGCTTAGAGATCTCAGTCCCGGGTCCCACACACCTGGGTTCCTCTGCCAGTTCGGTTATGTCTGAGGCTTATCCAAGTGTGTGGAGAGTGGCTCCAGTAAGGCCTCGGTTGGGGCCTGGAAGTCTTCAGCTGTTGGGCCCTGGCGAGGATAGTCAGACACAGGGTAGGAGACTCTGCCTTGTGCTCTCCCGGGAGCTTGTTGTGATAATCTTTGGATCCTGGCCTTTGTTGGGGTTACACGGCAGTTGGAGGGTGTAACTGTTTAGCTACTGACAGGTCCAGTCCCAAACCGTGCAGGCTTAGAGATCTCAGTCCCGGGTCCCACACACCTGGGTTCCTCTGCCAGTTCGGTTATGTCTGAGGCTTATCCAAGTGTGTGGAGAGTGGCTCCAGTAAGGCCTCGGTTGGGGCCTGGAAGTCTTCAGCTGTTGGGCCCTGGCGAGGATAGTCAGACACAGGGCAGGAGACTCTGCCTTGTGCTCTCCCGGGAGCTTGTTGTGATAATCTATGGATCCTGGCCTTTGTTGGGGTTACACGGCAGTTGGAGGGTGTAACTGTTTAGCTACTGACAGGTCCAGTCCCAAACCGTGCAGGCTTAGAGATCTCAGTCCCGGGTCCCACACACCTGGGTTCCTCTGCCAGTTCGGTTATGTCTGAGGCTTATCCAAGTGTGTGGAGAGTGGCTCCAGTAAGGCCTCGGTTGGGGCCTGGAAATCTTCAGCTGTTGGGCCCTGGCGAGGATAGTCAGACACAGGGTAGGAGACTCTGCCTTGTGCTCTCCCGGGAGCTTGTTGTGATAATCTTTGGATCCTGGCCTTTGTTGGGGTTACACGGCAGTTGGAGGGTGTAACTGTTTAGCTACTGACAGGTCCAGTCCCAAACCGTGCAGGCTTAGAGATCTCAGTCCCGGGTCCCACACACCTGGGTTCCTCTGCCAGTTCGGTTATGTCTGAGGCTTATCCAAGTGTGTGGAGAGTGGCTCCAGTAAGGCCTCGGTTGGGGCCTGGAAGTCTTCAGCTGTTGGGCCCTGGCGAGGATAGTCAGACACAGGGTAGGAGACTCTGCCTTGTGCTCTCCCGGGAGCTTGTTGTGATAATCTTTGGATCCTGGCCTTTGTTGGGGTTACACGGCAGTTGGAGGGTGTAACTGTTTAGCTACTGACAGGTCCAGTCCCAAACCGTGCAGGCTTAGAGATCTCAGTCCCGGGTCCCACACACCTGGGTTCCTCTGCCAGTTCGGTTATGTCTGAGGCTTATCCAAGTGTGTGGAGAGTGGCTCCAGTAAGGCCTCGGTTGGGGCCTGGAAGTCTTCAGCTGTTGGGCCCTGGCGAGGATAGTCAGACACAGGGTAGGAGACTCTGCCTTGTGCTCTCCCGGGAGCTTGTTGTGATAATCTTTGGATCCTGGCCTTTGTTGGGGTTACACGGCAGTTGGAGGGTGTAACTGTTTAGCTACTGACAGGTCCAGTCCCAAACCGTGCAGGCTTAGAGATCTCAGTCCCGGGTCCCACACACCTGGGTTCCTCTGCCAGTTCGGTTATGTCTGAGGCTTATCCAAGTGTGTGGAGAGTGGCTCCAGTAAGGCCTCGGTTGGGGCCTGGAAGTCTTCAGCTGTTGGGCCCTGGCGAGGATAGTCAGACACAGGGTAGGAGACTCTGCCTTGTGCTCTCCCGGGAGCTTGTTGTGATAATCTTTGGATCCTGGCCTTTGTTGGGGTTACACGGCAGTTGGAGGGTGTAACTGTTTAGCTACTGACAGGTCCAGTCCCAAACCGTGCAGGCTTAGAGATCTCAGTCCCGGGTCCCACACACCTGGGTTCCTCTGCCAGTTCGGTTATGTCTGAGGCTTATCCAAGTGTGTGGAGAGTGGCTCCAGTAAGGCCTCGGTTGGGGCCTGGAAGTCTTCAGCTGTTGGGCCCTGGCGAGGATAGTCAGACACAGGGTAGGAGACTCTGCCTTGTGCTCTCCCGGGAGCTTGTTGTGATAATCTTTGGATCCTGGCCTTTGTTGGGGTTACACGGCAGTTGGAGGGTGTAACTGTTTAGCTACTGACAGGTCCAGTCCCAAACCGTGCAGGCTTAGAGATCTCAGTCCCGGGTCCCACACACCTGGGTTCCTCTGCCAGTTCGGTTATGTCTGAGGCTTATCCAAGTGTGTGGAGAGTGGCTCCAGTAAGGCCTCGGTTGGGGCCTGGAAGTCTTCAGCTGTTGGGCCCTGGCGAGGATAGTCAGACACAGGGTAGGAGACTCTGCCTTGTGCTCTCCCGGGAGCTTGTTGTGATAATCTTTGGATCCTGGCCTTTGTTGGGGTTACACGGCAGTTGGAGGGTGTAACTGTTTAGCTACTGACAGGTCCAGTCCCAAACCGTGCAGGCTTAGAGATCTCAGTCCCGGGTCCCACACACCTGGGTTCCTCTGCCAGTTCGGTTATGTCTGAGGCTTATCCAAGTGTGTGGAGAGTGGCTCCAGTAAGGCCTCGGTTGGGGCCTGGAAGTCTTCAGCTGTTG
Source organism: Sorex fumeus (assembly GCF_029834395.1). NCBI lineage: Eukaryota > Metazoa > Chordata > Mammalia > Eulipotyphla > Soricidae > Sorex > Sorex fumeus. The sequence continues at coordinate 20,333,120 of NW_026606152.1, read as the reverse complement.
GGCCCTGGCGAGGATAGTCAGACACAGGGTAGGAGACTCTGCCTTGTGCTCTCCCGGGAGCTTGTTGTGATAATCTTTGGATCCTGGCCTTTGTTGGGGTTACACGGCAGTTGGAGGGTGTAACTGTTTAGCTACTGACAGGTCCAGTCCCAAACCGTGCAGGCTTAGAGATCTCAGTCCCGGGTCCCACACACCTGGGTTCCTCTGCCAGTTCGGTTATGTCTGAGGCTTATCCAAGTGTGTGGAGAGTGGCTCCAGTAAGGCCTCGGTTGGGGCCTGGAAGTCTTCAGCTGTTGGGCCCTGGCGAGGATAGTCAGACACAGGGTAGGAGACTCTGCCTTGTGCTCTCCCGGGAGCTTGTTGTGATAATCTTTGGATCCTGGCCTTTGTTGGGGTTACACGGCAGTTGGAGGGTGTAACTGTTTAGCTACTGACAGGTCCAGTCCCAAACCGTGCAGGCTTAGAGATCTCAGTCCCGGGTCCCACACACCTGGGTTCCTCTGCCAGTTCGGTTATGTCTGAGGCTTATCCAAGTGTGTGGAGAGTGGCTCCAGTAAGGCCTCGGTTGGGGCCTGGAAGTCTTCAGCTGTTGGGCCCTGGCGAGGATAGTCAGACACAGGGTAGGAGACTCTGCCTTGTGCTCTCCCGGGAGCTTGTTGTGATAATCTTTGGATCCTGGCCTTTGTTGGGGTTACACGGCAGTTGGAGGGTGTAACTGTTTAGCTACTGACAGGTCCAGTCCCAAACCGTGCAGGCTTAGAGATCTCAGTCCCGGGTCCCACACACCTGGGTTCCTCTGCCAGTTCGGTTATGTCTGAGGCTTATCCAAGTGTGTGGAGAGTGGCTCCAGTAAGGCCTCGGTTGGGGCCTGGAAGTCTTCAGCTGTTGGGCCCTGGCGAGGATAGTCAGACACAGGGTAGGAGACTCTGCCTTGTGCTCTCCCGGGAGCTTGTTGTGATAATCTTTGGATCCTGGCCTTTGTTGGGGTTACACGGCAGTTGGAGGGTGTAACTGTTTAGCTACTGACAGGTCCAGTCCCAAACCGTGCAGGCTTAGAGATCTCAGTCCCGGGTCCCACACACCTGGGTTCCTCTGCCAGTTCGGTTATGTCTGAGGCTTATCCAAGTGTGTGGAGAGTGGCTCCAGTAAGGCCTCGGTTGGGGCCTGGAAGTCTTCAGCTGTTGGGCCCTGGCGAGGATAGTCAGACACAGGGTAGGAGACTCTGCCTTGTGCTCTCCCGGGAGCTTGTTGTGATAATCTTTGGATCCTGGCCTTTGTTGGGGTTACACGGCAGTTGGAGGGTGTAACTGTTTAGCTACTGACAGGTCCAGTCCCAAACCGTGCAGGCTTAGAGATCTCAGTCCCGGGTCCCACACACCTGGGTTCCTCTGCCAGTTCGGTTATGTCTGAGGCTTATCCAAGTGTGTGGAGAGTGGCTCCAGTAAGGCCTCGGTTGGGGCCTGGAAGTCTTCAGCTGTTGGGCCCTGGCGAGGATAGTCAGACACAGGGTAGGAGACTCTGCCTTGTGCTCTCCCGGGAGCTTGTTGTGATAATCTTTGGATCCTGGCCTTTGTTGGGGTTACACGGCAGTTGGAGGGTGTAACTGTTTAGCTACTGACAGGTCCAGTCCCAAACCGTGCAGGCTTAGAGATCTCAGTCCCGGGTCCCACACACCTGGGTTCCTCTGCCAGTTCGGTTATGTCTGAGGCTTATCCAAGTGTGTGGAGAGTGGCTCCAGTAAGGCCTCGGTTGGGGCCTGGAAGTCTTCAGCTGTTGGGCCCTGGCGAGGATAGTCAGACACAGGGTAGGAGACTCTGCCTTGTGCTCTCCCGGGAGCTTGTTGTGATAATCTTTGGATCCTGGCCTTTGTTGGGGTTACACGGCAGTTGGAGGGTGTAACTGTTTAGCTACTGACAGGTCCAGTCCCAAACCGTGCAGGCTTAGAGATCTCAGTCCCGGGTCCCACACACCTGGGTTCCTCTGCCAGTTCGGTTATGTCTGAGGCTTATCCAAGTGTGTGGAGAGTGGCTCCAGTAAGGCCTCGGTTGGGGCCTGGAAGTCTTCAGCTGTTGGGCCCTGGCGAGGATAGTCAGACACAGGGTAGGAGACTCTGCCTTGTGCTCTCCCGGGAGCTTGTTGTGATAATCTTTGGATCCTGGCCTTTGTTGGGGTTACACGGCAGTTGGAGGGTGTAACTGTTTAGCTACTGACAGGTCCAGTCCCAAACCGTGCAGGCTTAGAGATCTCAGTCCCGGGTCCCACACACCTGGGTTCCTCTGCCAGTTCGGTTATGTCTGAGGCTTATCCAAGTGTGTGGAGAGTGGCTCCAGTAAGGCCTCGGTTGGGGCCTGGAAGTCTTCAGCTGTTGGGCCCTGGCGAGGATAGTCAGACACAGGGTAGGAGACTCTGCCTTGTGCTCTCCCGGGAGCTTGTTGTGATAATCTTTGGATCCTGGCCTTTGTTGGGGTTACACGGCAGTTGGAGGGTGTAACTGTTTAGCTACTGACAGGTCCAGTCCCAAACCGTGCAGGCTTAGAGATCTCAGTCCCGGGTCCCACACACCTGGGTTCCTCTGCCAGTTCGGTTATGTCTGAGGCTTATCCAAGTGTGTGGAGAGTGGCTCCAGTAAGGCCTCGGTTGGGGCCTGGAAGTCTTCAGCTGTTGGGCCCTGGCGAGGATAGTCAGACACAGGGTAGGAGACTCTGCCTTGTGCTCTCCCGGGAGCTTGTTGTGATAATCTTTGGATCCTGGCCTTTGTTGGGGTTACACGGCAGTTGGAGGGTGTAACTGTTTAGCTACTGACAGGTCCAGTCCCAAACCGTGCAGGCTTAGAGATCTCAGTCCCGGGTCCCACACACCTGGGTTCCTCTGCCAGTTCGGTTATGTCTGAGGCTTATCCAAGTGTGTGGAGAGTGGCTCCAGTAAGGCCTCGGTTGGGGCCTGGAAGTCTTCAGCTGTTGGGCCCTGGCGAGGATAGTCAGACACAGGGTAGGAGACTCTGCCTTGTGCTCTCCCGGGAGCTTGTTGTGATAATCTTTGGATCCTGGCCTTTGTTGGGGTTACACGGCAGTTGGAGGGTGTAACTGTTTAGCTACTGACAGGTCCAGTCCCAAACCGTGCAGGCTTAGAGATCTCAGTCCCGGGTCCCACACACCTGGGTTCCTCTGCCAGTTCGGTTATGTCTGAGGCTTATCCAAGTGTGTGGAGAGTGGCTCCAGTAAGGCCTTGGTTGGGGCCTGGAAGTCTTCAGCTGTTGGGCCCTGGCGAGGATAGTCAGACACAGGGTAGGAGACTCTGCCTTGTGCTCTCCCGGGAGCTTGTTGTGATAATCTTTGGATCCTGGCCTTTGTTGGGGTTACACGGCAGTTGGAGGGTGTAACTGTTTAGCTACTGACAGGTCCAGTCCCAAACCGTGCAGGCTTAGAGATCTCAGTCCCGGGTCCCACACACCTGGGTTCCTCTGCCAGTTCGGTTATGTCTGAGGCTTATCCAAGTGTGTGGAGAGTGGCTCCAGTAAGGCCTTGGTTGGGGCCTGGAAGTCTTCAGCTGTTGGGCCCTGGCGAGGATAGTCAGACACAGGGTAGGAGACTCTGCCTTGTGCTCTCCCGGGAGCTTGTTGTGATAATCTTTGGATCCTGGCCTTTGTTGGGGTTACACGGCAGTTGGAGGGTGTAACTGTTTAGCTACTGACAGGTCCAGTCCCAAACCGTGCAGGCTTAGAGATCTCAGTCCCGGGTCCCACACACCTGGGTTCCTCTGCCAGTTCGGTTATGTCTGAGGCTTATCCAAGTGTGTGGAGAGTGGCTCCAGTAAGGCCTCGGTTGGGGCCTGGAAGTCTTCAGCTGTTGGGCCCTGGCGAGGATAGTCAGACACAGGGTAGGAGACTCTGCCTTGTGCTCTCCCGGGAGCTTGTTGTGATAATCTTTGGATCCTGGCCTTTGTTGGGGTTACACGGCAGTTGGAGGGTGTAACTGTTTAGCTACTGACAGGTCCAGTCCCAAACCGTGCAGGCTTAGAGATCTCAGTCCCGGGTCCCACACACCTGGGTTCCTCTGCCAGTTCGGTTATGTCTGAGGCTTATCCAAGTGTGTGGAGAGTGGCTCCAGTAAGGCCACGGTTGGGGCCTGGAAGTCTTCAGCTGTTGGGCCCTGGCGAGGATAGTCAGACACAGGGTAGGAGACTCTGCCTTGTGCTCTCCCGGGAGCTTGTTGTGATAATCTTTGGATCCTGGCCTTTGTTGGGGTTACACGGCAGTTGGAGGGTGTAACTGTTTAGCTACTGACAGGTCCAGTCCCAAACCGTGCAGGCTTAGAGATCTCAGTCCCGGGTCCCACACACCTGGGTTCCTCTGCCAGTTCGGTTATGTCTGAGGCTTATCCAAGTGTGTGGAGAGTGGCTCCAGTAAGGCCTCGGTTGGGGCCTGGAAGTCTTCAGCTGTTGGGCCCTGGCGAGGATAGTCAGACACAGGGTAGGAGACTCTGCCTTGTGCTCTCCCGGGAGCTTGTTGTGATAATCTTTGGATCCTGGCCTTTGTTGGGGTTACACGGCAGTTGGAGGGTGTAACTGTTTAGCTACTGACAGGTCCAGTCCCAAACCGTGCAGGCTTAGAGATCTCAGTCCCGGGTCCCACACACCTGGGTTCCTCTGCCAGTTCGGTTATGTCTGAGGCTTATCCAAGTTTGTGGAGAGTGGCTCCAGTAAGGCCTCGGTTGGGGCCTGGAAGTCTTCAGCTGTTGGGCCCTGGCGAGGATAGTCAGACACAGGGTAGGAGACTCTGCCTTGTGCTCTCCCGGGAGCTTGTTGTGATAATCTTTGGATCCTGGCCTTTGTTGGGGTTACACGGCAGTTGGAGGGTGTAACTGTTTAGCTACTGACAGGTCCAGTCCCAAACCGTGCAGGCTTAGAGATCTCAGTCCCGGGTCCCACACACCTGGGTTCCTCTGCCAGTTCGGTTATGTCTGAGGCTTATCCAAGTGTGTGGAGAGTGGCTCCAGTAAGGCCTCGGTTGGGGCCTGGAAGTCTTCAGCTGTTGGGCCCTGGCGAGGATAGTCAGACACAGGGTAGGAGACTCTGCCTTGTGCTCTCCCGGGAGCTTGTTGTGATAATCTTTGGATCCTGGCCTTTGTTGGGGTTACACGGCAGTTGGAGGGTGTAACTGTTTAGCTACTGACAGGTCCAGTCCCAAACCGTGCAGGCTTAGAGATCTCAGTCCCGGGTCCCACACACCTGGGTTCCTCTGCCAGTTCGGTTATGTCTGAGGCTTATCCAAGTGTGTGGAGAGTGGCTCCAGTAAGGCCTCGGTTGGGGCCTGGAAGTCTTCAGCTGTTGGGCCCTGGCGAGGATAGTCAGACACAGGGTAGGAGACTCTGCCTTGTGCTCTCCCGGGAGCTTGTTGTGATAATCTTTGGATCCTGGCCTTTGTTGGGGTTACACGGCAGTTGGAGGGTGTAACTGTTTAGCTACTGACAGGTCCAGTCCCAAACCGTGCAGGCTTAGAGATCTCAGTCCCGGGTCCCACACACCTGGGTTCCTCTGCCAGTTCGGTTATGTCTGAGGCTTATCCAAGTGTGTGGAGAGTGGCTCCAGTAAGGCCTCGGTTGGGGCCTGGAAGTCTTCAGCTGTTGGGCCCTGGCGAGGATAGTCAGACACAGGGTAGGAGACTCTGCCTTGTGATCTCCCGGGAGCTTGTTGTGATAATCTTTGGATCCTGGCCTTTGTTGGGGTTACACGGCAGTTGGAGGGTGTAACTGTTTAGCTACTGACAGGTCCAGTCCCAAACCGTGCAGGCTTAGAGATCTCAGTCCCGGGTCCCACACCCCTGGGTTCCTCTTCCAGTTCGGTTATGTCTGAGGCTTATCCAAGTGTGTGGAGAGTGGCTCCAGTAAGGCCTCGGTTGGGGCCTGGAAGTCTTCAGCTGTTGGGCCCTGGCGAGGATAGTCAGACACAGGGTAGGAGACTCTGCCTTGTGCTCTCCCGGGAGCTTGTTGTGATAATCTTTGGATCCTGGCCTTTGTTGGGGTTACACGGCAGTTGGAGGGTGTAACTGTTTAGCTACTGACAGGTCCAGTCCCAAACCGTGCAGGCTTAGAGATCTCAGTCCCGGGTCCCACACACCTGGGTTCCTCTGCCAGTTCGGTTATGTCTGAGGCTTATCCAAGTGTGTGGAGAGTGGCTCCAGTAAGGCCTCGGTTGGGGCCTGGAAGTCTTCAGGTGTTGGGCCCTGGCGAGGATAGTCAGACACAGGGCAGGAGACTCTGCCTTGTGCTCTCCCGGGAGCTTGTTGTGATAATCTTTGGATCCTGGCCTTTGTTGGGGTTACACGGCAGTTGGAGGGTGTAACTGTTTAGCTACTGACAGGTCCAGTCCCAAACCGTGCAGGCTTAGAGATCTCAGTCCCGGGTCCCACACACCTGGGTTCCTCTGCCAGTTCGGTTATGTCTGAGGCTTATCCAAGTGTGTGGAGAGTGGCTCCAGTAAGGCCTCGGTTGGGGCCTGGAAGTCTTCAGCTGTTGGGCCCTGGCGAGGATAGTCAGACACAGGGTAGGAGACTCTGCCTTGTGCTCTCCCGGGAGCTTGTTGTGATAATCTTTCGATCCTGGCCTTTGTTGGGGTTACACGGCAGTTGGAGGGTGTAACTGTTTAGCTACTGACAGGTCCAGTCCCAAACCGTGCAGGCTTAGAGATCTCAGTCCCGGGTCCCACACACCTGGGTTCCTCTGCCAGTTCGGTTATGTCTGAGGCTTATCCAAGTGTGTGGAGAGTGGCTCCAGTAAGGCTTCGGTTGGGGCCTGGAAGTCTTCAGCTGTTGGGCCCTGGCGAGGATAGTCAGACACAGGGTAGGAGACTCTGCCTTGTGCTCTCCCGGGAGCTTGTTGTGATAATCTTTGGATCCTGGCCTTTGTTGGGGTTACACGGCAGTTGGAGGGTGTAACTGTTTAGCTACTGACAGGTCCAGTCCCAAACCGTGCAGGCTTAGAGATCTCAGTCCCGGGTCCCACACACCTGGGTTCCTCTGCCAGTTCGGTTATGTCTGAGGCTTATCCAAGTTTGTGGAGAGTGGCTCCAGTAAGGCCTCGGTTGGGGCCTGGAAGTCTTCAGCTGTTGGGCCCTGGCGAGGATAGTCAGACACAGGGTAGGAGACTCTGCCTTGTGCTCTCCCGGGAGCTTGTTGTGATAATCTTTGGATCCTGGCCTTTGTTGGGGTTACACGGCAGTTGGAGGGTGTAACTGTTTAGCTACTGACAGGTCCAGTCCCAAACCGTGCAGGCTTAGAGATCTCAGTCCCGGGTCCCACACACCTGGGTTCCTCTGCCAGTTCGGTTATGTCTGAGGCTTATCCAAGTGTGTGGAGAGTGGCTCCAGTAAGGCCTCGGTTGGGGCCTGGAAGTCTTCACCTGTTGGGCCCTGGCGAGGATAGTCAGACACAGGGTAGGAGACTCTGCCTTGTGCTCTCCCGGGAGCTTGTTGTGATAATCTTTGGATCCTGGCCTTTGTTGGGGTTACACGGCAGTTGGAGGGTGTAACTGTTTAGCTACTGACAGGTCCAGTCCCAAACCGTGCAGGCTTAGAGATCTCAGTCCCGGGTCCCACACACCTGGGTTCCTCTGCCAGTTCGGTTATGTCTGAGGCTTATCCAAGTGTGTGGAGAGTGGCTCCAGTAAGGCCTCGGTTGGGGCCTGGAAGTCTTCAGCTGTTGGGCCCTGGCGAGGATAGTCAGACACAGGGTAGGAGACTCTGCCTTGTGCTCTCCCGGGAGCTTGTTGTGATAATCTTTGGATCCTGGCCTTTGTTGGGGTTACACGGCAGTTGGAGGGTGTAACTGTTTAGCTACTGACAGGTCCAGTCCCAAACCGTGCAGGCTTAGAGATCTCAGTCCCGGGTCCCACACACCTGGGTTCCTCTGCCAGTTCGGTTATGTCTGAGGCTTATCCAAGTGTGTGGAGAGTGGCTCCAGTAAGGCCTCGGTTGGGGCCTGGAAGTCTTCAGCTGTTGGGCCCTGGCGAGGATAGTCAGACACAGGGCAGGAGACTCTGCCTTGTGCTCTCCCGGGAGCTTGTTGTGATAATCTATGGATCCTGGCCTTTGTTGGGGTTACACGGCAGTTGGAGGGTGTAACTGTTTAGCTACTGACAGGTCCAGTCCCAAACCGTGCAGGCTTAGAGATCTCAGTCCCGGGTCCCACACACCTGGGTTCCTCTGCCAGTTCGGTTATGTCTGAGGCTTATCCAAGTGTGTGGAGAGTGGCTCCAGTAAGGCCTCGGTTGGGGCCTGGAAGTCTTCAGCTGTTGGGCCCTGGCGAGGATAGTCAGACACAGGGTAGGAGACTCTGCCTTGTGCTCTCCCGGGAGCTTGTTGTGATAATCTTTGGATCCTGGCCTTTGTTGGGGTTACACGGCAGTTGGAGGGTGTAACTGTTTAGCTACTGACAGGTCCAGTCCCAAACCGTGCAGGCTTAGAGATCTCAGTCCCGGGTCCCACACACCTGGGTTCCTCTGCCAGTTCGGTTATGTCTGAGGCTTATCCAAGTGTGTGGAGAGTGGCTCCAGTAAGGCCTCGGTTGGGGCCTGGAAGTCTTCAGCTGTTGGGCCCTGGCGAGGATAGTCAGACACAGGGTAGGAGACTCTGCCTTGTGCTCTCCCGGGAGCTTGTTGTGATAATCTTTGGATCCTGGCCTTTGTTGGGGTTACACGGCAGTTGGAGGGTGTAACTGTTTAGCTACTGACAGGTCCAGTCCCAAACCGTGCAGGCTTAGAGATCTCAGTCCCGGGTCCCACACACCTGGGTTCCTCTGCCAGTTCGGTTATGTCTGAGGCTTATCCAAGTGTGTGGAGAGTGGCTCCAGTAAGGCCTCGGTTGGGGCCTGGAAGTCTTCAGCTGTTGGGCCCTGGCGAGGATAGTCAGACACAGGGTAGGAGACTCTGCCTTGTGCTCTCCCGGGAGCTTGTTGTGATAATCTTTGGATCCTGGCCTTTGTTGGGGTTACACGGCAGTTGGAGGGTGTAACTGTTTAGCTACTGACAGGTCCAGTCCCAAACCGTGCAGGCTTAGAGATCTCAGTCCCGGGTCCCACACACCTGGGTTCCTCTGCCAGTTCGGTTATGTCTGAGGCTTATCCAAGTGTGTGGAGAGTGGCTCCAGTAAGGCCTCGGTTGGGGCCTGGAAGTCTTCAGCTGTTGGGCCCCTGGCGAGGATAGTCAGACACAGGGTAGGAGACTCTGCCTTGTGCTCTCCCGGGAGCTTGTTGTGATAATCTTTGGATCCTGGCCTTTGTTGGGGTTACACGGCAGTTGGAGGGTGTAACTGTTTAGCTACTGACAGGTCCAGTCCCAAACCGTGCAGGCTTAGAGATCTCAGTCCCGGGTCCCACACACCTGGGTTCCTCTGCCAGTTCGGTTATGTCTGAGGCTTATCCAAGTGTGTGGAGAGTGGCTCCAGTAAGGCCTCGGTTGGGGCCTGGAAGTCTTCAGCTGTTGGGCCCTGGCGAGGATAGTCAGACACAGGGTAGGAGACTCTGCCTTGTGCTCTCCCGGGAGCTTGTTGTGATAATCTTTGGATCCTGGCCTTTGTTGGGGTTACACGGCAGTTGGAGGGTGTAACTGTTTAGCTACTGACAGGTCCAGTCCCAAACCGTGCAGGCTTAGAGATCTCAGTCCCGGGTCCCACACACCTGGGTTCCTCTGCCAGTTCGGTTATGTCTGAGGCTTATCCAAGTGTGTGGAGAGTGGCTCCAGTAAGGCCTCGGTTGGGGCCTGGAAGTCTTCAGCTGTTGGGCCCTGGCGAGGATAGTCAGACACAGGGTAGGAGACTCTGCCTTGTGCTCTCCCGGGAGCTTGTTGTGATAATCTTTGGATCCTGGCCTTTGTTGGGGTTACACGGCAGTTGGAGGGTGTAACTGTTTAGCTACTGACAGGTCCAGTCCCAAACCGTGCAGGCTTAGAGATCTCAGTCCCGGGTCCCACACACCTGGGTTCCTCTGCCAGTTCGGTTATGTCTGAGGCTTATCCAAGTGTGTGGAGAGTGGCTCCAGTAAGGCCTCGGTTGGGGCCTGGAAGTCTTCAGCTGTTGGGCCCTGGCGAGGATAGTCAGACACAGGGCAGGAGACTCTGCCTTGTGCTCTCCCGGGAGCTTGTTGTGATAATCTATGGATCCTGGCCTTTGTTGGGGTTACACGGCAGTTGGAGGGTGTAACTGTTTAGCTACTGACAGGTCCAGTCCCAAACCGTGCAGGCTTAGAGATCTCAGTCCCGGGTCCCACACACCTGGGTTCCTCTGCCAGTTCGGTTATGTCTGAGGCTTATCCAAGTGTGTGGAGAGTGGCTCCAGTAAGGCCTCGGTTGGGGCCTGGAAGTCTTCAGCTGTTGGGCCCTGGCGAGGATAGTCAGACACAGGGTAGGAGACTCTGCCTTGTGCTCTCCCGGGAGCTTGTTGTGATAATCTTTGGATCCTGGCCTTTGTTGGGGTTACACGGCAGTTGGAGGGTGTAACTGTTTAGCTACTGACAGGTCCAGTCCCAAACCGTGCAGGCTTAGAGATCTCAGTCCCGGGTCCCACACACCTGGGTTCCTCTGCCAGTTCGGTTATGTCTGAGGCTTATCCAAGTGTGTGGAGAGTGGCTCCAGTAAGGCCTCGGTTGGGGGCCTGGAAGTCTTCAGCTGTTGGGCCCTGGCGAGGATAGTCAGACACAGGGTAGGAGACTCTGCCTTGTGCTCTCCCGGGAGCTTGTTGTGATAATCTTTGGATCCTGGCCTTTGTTGGGGTTACACGGCAGTTGGAGGGTGTAACTGTTTAGCTACTGACAGGTCCAGTCCCCAAACCGTGCAGGCTTAGAGATCTCAGTCCCGGGTCCCACACACCTGGGTTCCTCTGCCAGTTCGGTTATGTCTGAGGCTTATCCAAGTGTGTGGAGAGTGGCTCCAGTAAGGCCTCGGTTGGGGCCTGGAAGTCTTCAGCTGTTGGGCCCTGGCGAGGATAGTCAGACACAGGGTAGGAGACTCTGCCTTGTGCTCTCCCGGAGCTTGTTGTGATAATCTTTGGATCCTGGCCTTTGTTGGGGTTACACGGCAGTTGGAGGGTGTAACTGTTTAGCTACTGACAGGTCCAGTCCCAAACCGTGCAGGCTTAGAGATCTCAGTCCCGGGTCCCACACACCTGGGTTCCTCTGCCAGTTCGGTTATGTCTGAGGCTTATCCAAGTGTGTGGAGAGTGGCTCCAGTAAGGCCTCGGTTGGGGCCTGGAAGTCTTCAGCTGTTGGGCCCTGGCGAGGATAGTCAGACACAGGGTAGGAGACTCTGCCTTGTGCTCTCCCGGGAGCTTGTTGTGATAATCTTTGGATCCTGGCCTTTGTTGGGGTTACACGGCAGTTGGAGGGTGTAACTGTTTAGCTACTGACAGGTCCAGTCCCAAACCGTGCAGGCTTAGAGATCTCAGTCCCGGGTCCCACACACCTGGGTTCCTCTGCCAGTTCGGTTATGTCTGAGGCTTATCCAAGTGTGTGGAGAGTGGCTCCAGTAAGGCCTCGGTTGGGGCCTGGAAGTCTTCAGCTGTTGGGCCCTGGCGAGGATAGTCAGACACAGGGTAGGAGACTCTGCCTTGTGCTCTCCCGGGAGCTTGTTGTGATAATCTTTGGATCCTGGCCTTTGTTGGGGTTACAACGGCAGTTGGAGGGTGTAACTGTTTAGCTACTGACAGGTCCAGTCCCAAACCGTGCAGGCTTAGAGATCTCAGTCCCGGGTCCCACACACCTGGGTTCCTCTGCCAGTTCGGTTATGTCTGAGGCTTATCCAAGTGTGTGGAGAGTGGCTCCAGTAAGGCCTCGGTTGGGGCCTGGAAGTCTTCAGCTGTTGGGCCCTGGCGAGGATAGTCAGACACAGGGTAGGAGACTCTGCCTTGTGCTCTCCCGGGAGCTTGTTGTGATAATCTTTGGATCCTGGCCTTTGTTGGGGTTACACGGCAGTTGGAGGGTGTAACTGTTTAGCTACTGACAGGTCCAGTCCCAAACCGTGCAGGCTTAGAGATCTCAGTCCCGGGTCCCACACACCTGGGTTCCTCTGCCAGTTCGGTTATGTCTGAGGCTTATCCAAGTGTGTGGAGAGTGGCTCCAGTAAGGCCTCGGTTGGGGCCTGGAAGTCTTCAGCTGTTGGGCCCTGGCGAGGATAGTCAGACACAGGGTAGGAGACTCTGCCTTGTGCTCTCCCGGGAGCTTGTTGTGATAATCTTTGGATCCTGGCCTTTGTTGGGGTTACACGGCAGTTGGAGGGTGTAACTGTTTAGCTACTGACAGGTCCAGTCCCAAACCGTGCAGGCTTAGAGATCTCAGTCCCGGGTCCCACACACCTGGGTTCCTCTGCCAGTTCGGTTATGTCTGAGGCTTATCCAAGTGTGTGGAGAGTGGCTCCAGTAAGGCCTCGGTTGGGGCCTGGAAGTCTTCACCTGTTGGGCCCTGGCGAGGATAGTCAGACACAGGGTAGGAGACTCTGCCTTGTGCTCTCCCGGGAGCTTGTTGTGATAATCTTTGGATCCTGGCCTTTGTTGGGGTTACACGGCAGTTGGAGGGTGTAACTGTTTAGCTACTGACAGGTCCAGTCCCAAACCGTGCAGGCTTAGAGATCTCAGTCCCGGGTCCCACACACCTGGGTTCCTCTGCCAGTTCGGTTATGTCTGAGGCTTATCCAAGTGTGTGGAGAGTGGCTCCAGTAAGGCCTCGGTTGGGGCCTGGAAGTCTTCAGCTGTTGGGCCCTGGCGAGGATAGTCAGACACAGGGTAGGAGACTCTGCCTTGTGCTCTCCCGGGAGCTTGTTGTGATAATCTTTGGATCCTGGCCTTTGTTGGGGTTACACGGCAGTTGGAGGGTGTAACTGTTTAGCTACTGACAGGTCCAGTCCCAAACCGTGCAGGCTTAGAGATCTCAGTCCCGGGTCCCACACACCTGGGTTCCTCTGCCAGTTCGGTTATGTCTGAGGCTTATCCAAGTGTGTGGAGAGTGGCTCCAGTAAGGCCTCGGTTGGGGCCTGGAAGTCTTCAGCTGTTGGGCCCTGGCGAGGATAGTCAGACACAGGGCAGGAGACTCTGCCTTGTGCTCTCCCGGGAGCTTGTTGTGATAATCTATGGATCCTGGCCTTTGTTGGGGTTACACGGCAGTTGGAGGGTGTAACTGTTTAGCTACTGACAGGTCCAGTCCCAAACCGTGCAGGCTTAGAGATCTCAGTCCCGGGTCCCACACACCTGGGTTCCTCTGCCAGTTCGGTTATGTCTGAGGCTTATCCAAGTGTGTGGAGAGTGGCTCCAGTAAGGCCTCGGTTGGGGCCTGGAAGTCTTCAGCTGTTGGGCCCTGGCGAGGATAGTCAGACACAGGGTAGGAGACTCTGCCTTGTGCTCTCCCGGGAGCTTGTTGTGATAATCTTTGGATCCTGGCCTTTGTTGGGGTTACACGGCAGTTGGAGGGTGTAACTGTTTAGCTACTGACAGGTCCAGTCCCAAACCGTGCAGGCTTAGAGATCTCAGTCCCGGGTCCCACACACCTGGGTTCCTCTGCCAGTTCGGTTATGTCTGAGGCTTATCCAAGTGTGTGGAGAGTGGCTCCAGTAAGGCCTCGGTTGGGGCCTGGAAGTCTTCAGCTGTTGGGCCCTGGCGAGGATAGTCAGACACAGGGTAGGAGACTCTGCCTTGTGCTCTCCCGGGAGCTTGTTGTGATAATCTTTGGATCCTGGCCTTTGTTGGGGTTACACGGCAGTTGGAGGGTGTAACTGTTTAGCTACTGACAGGTCCAGTCCCAAACCGTGCAGGCTTAGAGATCTCAGTCCCGGGTCCCACACACCTGGGTTCCTCTGCCAGTTCGGTTATGTCTGAGGCTTATCCAAGTGTGTGGAGAGTGGCTCCAGTAAGGCCTCGGTTGGGGCCTGGAAGTCTTCAGCTGTTGGGCCCTGGCGAGGATAGTCAGACACAGGGTAGGAGACTCTGCCTTGTGCTCTCCCGGGAGCTTGTTGTGATAATCTTTGGATCCTGGCCTTTGTTGGGGTTACACGGCAGTTGGAGGGTGTAACTGTTTAGCTACTGACAGGTCCAGTCCCAAACCGTGCAGGCTTAGAGATCTCAGTCCCGGGTCCCACACACCTGGGTTCCTCTGCCAGTTCGGTTATGTCTGAGGCTTATCCAAGTGTGTGGAGAGTGGCTCCAGTAAGGCCTCGGTTGGGGCCTGGAAGTCTTCAGCTGTTGGGCCCTGGCGAGGATAGTCAGACACAGGGTAGGAGACTCTGCCTTGTGCTCTCCCGGGAGCTTGTTGTGATAATCTTTGGATCCTGGCCTTTGTTGGGGTTACACGGCAGTTGGAGGGTGTAACTGTTTAGCTACTGACAGGTCCAGTCCCAAACCGTGCAGGCTTAGAGATCTCAGTCCCGGGTCCCACACACCTGGGTTCCTCTGCCAGTTCGGTTATGTCTGAGGCTTATCCAAGTGTGTGGAGAGTGGCTCCAGTAAGGCCTCGGTTGGGGCCTGGAAGTCTTCAGCTGTTGGGCCCTGGCGAGGATAGTCAGACACAGGGTAGGAGACTCTGCCTTGTGCTCTTCCGGGAGCTTGTTGTGATAATCTTTGGATCCTGGCCTTTGTTGGGGTTACACGGCAGTTGGAGGGTGTAACTGTTTAGCTACTGACAGGTCCAGTCCCAAACCGTGCAGGCTTAGAGATCTCAGTCCCGGGTCCCACACACCTGGGTTCCTCTGCCAGTTCGGTTATGTCTGAGGCTTATCCAAGTGTGTGGAGAGTGGCTCCAGTAAGGCCTCGGTTGGGGCCTGGAAGTCTTCAGCTGTTGGGCCCTGGCGAGGATAGTCAGACACAGTGTAGGAGACTCTGCCTTGTGCTCTCCCGGGAGCTTGTTGTGATAATCTTTGGATCCTGGCCTTTGTTGGGGTTACACGGCAGTTGGAGGGTGTAACTGTTTAGCTACTGACAGGTCCAGTCCCAAACCGTGCAGGCTTAGAGATCTCAGTCCCGGGTCCCACACACCTGGGTTCCTCTGCCAGTTCGGTTATGTCTGAGGCTTATCCAAGTGTGTGGAGAGTGGCTCCAGTAAGGCCTCGGTTGGGGCCTGGAAGTCTTCAGCTGTTGGGCCCTGGCGAGGATAGTCAGACACAGGGTAGGAGACTCTGCCTTGTGCTCTCCCGGGAGCTTGTTGTGATAATCTTTGGATCCTGGCCTTTGTTGGGGTTACACGGCAGTTGGAGGGTGTAACTGTTTAGCTACTGACAGGTCCAGTCCCAAACCGTGCAGGCTTAGAGATCTCAGTCCCGGGTC
Source organism: Sorex fumeus (assembly GCF_029834395.1). NCBI lineage: Eukaryota > Metazoa > Chordata > Mammalia > Eulipotyphla > Soricidae > Sorex > Sorex fumeus. The sequence goes on along the minus strand of NW_026606152.1, from coordinate 20,317,835 downwards.
CCACACACCTGGGTTCCTCTGCCAGTTCGGTTATGTCTGAGGCTTATCCAAGTGTGTGGAGAGTGGCTCCAGTAAGGCCTCGGTTGGGGCCTGGAAGTCTTCAGCTGTTGGGCCCTGGCGAGGATAGTCAGACACAGGGTAGGAGACTCTGCCTTGTGCTCTCCCGGGAGCTTGTTGTGATAATCTTTGGATCCTGGCCTTTGTTGGGGTTACACGGCAGTTGGAGGGTGTAACTGTTTAGCTACTGACAGGTCCAGTCCCAAACCGTGCAGGCTTAGAGATCTCAGTCCCGGGTCCCACACACCTGGGTTCCTCTGCCAGTTCGGTTATGTCTGAGGCTTATCCAAGTTTGTGGAGAGTGGCTCCAGTAAGGCCTCGGTTGGGGCCTGGAAGTCTTCAGCTGTTGGGCCCTGGCGAGGATAGTCAGACACAGGGTAGGAGACTCTGCCTTGTGCTCTCCCGGGAGCTTGTTGTGATAATCTTTGGATCCTGGCCTTTGTTGGGGTTACACGGCAGTTGGAGGGTGTAACTGTTTAGCTACTGACAGGTCCAGTCCCAAACCGTGCAGGCTTAGAGATCTCAGTCCCGGGTCCCACACACCTGGGTTCCTCTGCCAGTTCGGTTATGTCTGAGGCTTATCCAAGTGTGTGGAGAGTGGCTCCAGTAAGGCCTCGGTTGGGGCCTGGAAGTCTTCAGCTGTTGGGCCCTGGCGAGGATAGTCAGACACAGGGTAGGAGACTCTGCATTGTGCTCTCCCGGGAGCTTGTTGTGATAATCTTTGGATCCTGGCCTTTGTTGGGGTTACACGGCAGTTGGAGGGTGTAACTGTTTAGCTACTGACAGGTCCAGTCCCAAACCGTGCAGGCTTAGAGATCTCAGTCCCGGGTCCCACACACCTGGGTTCCTCTGCCAGTTCGGTTATGTCTGAGGCTTATCCAAGTGTGTGGAGAGTGGCTCCAGTAAGGCCTCGGTTGGGGCCTGGAAGTCTTCAGCTGTTGGGCCCTGGCGAGGATAGTCAGACACAGGGTAGGAGACTCTGCCTTGTGCTCTCCCGGGAGCTTGTTGTGATAATCTTTGGATCCTGGCCTTTGTTGGGGTTACACGGCAGTTGGAGGGTGTAACTGTTTAGCTACTGACAGGTCCAGTCCCAAACCGTGCAGGCTTAGAGATCTCAGTCCCGGGTCCCACACACCTGGGTTCCTCTGCCAGTTCGGTTATGTCTGAGGCTTATCCAAGTGTGTGGAGAGTGGCTCCAGTAAGGCCTCGGTTGGGGCCTGGAAGTCTTCAGCTGTTGGGCCCTGGCGAGGAAAGTCAGACACAGGGTAGGAGACTCTGCCTTGTGCTCTCCCGGGAGCTTGTTGTGATAATCTTTGGATCCTGGCCTTTGTTGGGGTTACACGGCAGTTGGAGGGTGTAACTGTTTAGCTACTGACAGGTCCAGTCCCAAACCGTGCAGGCTTAGAGATCTCAGTCCCGGGTCCCACACACCTGGGTTCCTCTGCCAGTTCGGTTATGTCTGAGGCTTATCCAAGTGTGTGGAGAGTGGCTCCAGTAAGGCCTCGGTTGGGGCCTGGAAGTCTTCAGCTGTTGGGCCCTGGCGAGGATAGTCAGACACAGGGTAGGAGACTCTGCCTTGTTCTCTCCCGGGAGCTTGTTGTGATAATCTTTGGATCCTGGCCTTTGTTGGGGTTACACGGCAGTTGGAGGGTGTAACTGTTTAGCTACTGACAGGTCCAGTCCCAAACCGTGCAGGCTTAGAGATCTCAGTCCCGGGTCCCACACACCTGGGTTCCTCTGCCAGTTCGGTTATGTCTGAGGCTTATCCAAGTGTGTGGAGAGTGGCTCCAGTAAGGCCTCGGTTGGGGCCTGGAAGTCTTCAGCGGTTGGGCCCTGGCGAGGAAAGTCAGACACAGGGTAGGAGACTCTGCCTTGTGCTCTCCCGGGAGCTTGTTGTGATAATCTTTGGATCCTGGCCTTTGTTGGGGTTACACGGCAGTTGGAGGGTGTAACTGTTTAGCTACTGACAGGTCCAGTCCCAAACCGTGCAGGCTTAGAGATCTCAGTCCCGGGTCCCACACACCTGGGTTCCTCTGCCAGTTCGGTTATGTCTGAGGCTTATCCAAGTGTGTGGAGAGTGGCTCCAGTAAGGCCTCGGTTGGGGCCTGGAAGTCTTCAGCTGTTGGGCCCTGGCGAGGATAGTCAGACACAGGGTAGGAGACTCTGCCTTGTGCTCTCCCGGGAGCTTGTTGTGATAATCTTTGGATCCTGGCCTTTGTTGGGGTTACACGGCAGTTGGAGGGTGTAACTGTTTAGCTACTGACAGGTCCAGTCCCAAACCGTGCAGGCTTAGAGATCTCAGTCCCGGGTCCCACACACCTGGGTTCCTCTGCCAGTTCGGTTATGTCTGAGGCTTATCCAAGTGTGTGGAGAGTGGCTCCAGTAAGGCCTCGGTTGGGGCCTGGAAGTCTTCAGCTGTTGGGCCCTGGCGAGGATAGTCAGACACAGGGTAGGAGACTCTGCCTTGTGCTCTCCCGGGAGCTTGTTGTGATAATCTTTGGATCCTGGCCTTTGTTGGGGTTACACGGCAGTTGGAGGGTGTAACTGTTTAGCTACTGACAGGTCCAGTCCCAAACCGTGCAGGCTTAGAGATCTCAGTCCCGGGTCCCACACACCTGGGTTCCTCTGCCAGTTCGGTTATGTCTGAGGCTTATCCAAGTGTGTGGAGAGTGGCTCCAGTAAGGCCTCGGTTGGGGCCTGGAAGTCTTCAGCTTTTGGGCCCTGGCGAGGATAGTCAGACACAGGGTAGGAGACTCTGCATTGTGCTCTCCCGGGAGCTTGTTGTGATAATCTTTGGATCCTGGCCTTTGTTGGGGTTACACGGCAGTTGGAGGGTGTAACTGTTTAGCTACTGACAGGTCCAGTCCCAAACCGTGCAGGCTTAGAGATCTCAGTCCCGGGTCCCACACACCTGGGTTCCTCTGCCAGTTCGGTTATGTCTGAGGCTTATCCAAGTGTGTGGAGAGTGGCTCCAGTAAGGCCTCGGTTGGGGCCTGGAAGTCTTCAGCTGTTGGGCCCTGGCGAGGATAGTCAGACACAGGGTAGGAGACTCTGCCTTGTGCTCTCCCGGGAGCTTGTTGTGATAATCTTTGGATCCTGGCCTTTGTTGGGGTTACACGGCAGTTGGAGGGTGTAACTGTTTAGCTACTGACAGGTCCAGTCCCAAACCGTGCAGGCTTAGAGATCTCAGTCCCGGGTCCCACACACCTGGGTTCCTCTGCCAGTTCGGTTATGTCTGAGGCTTATCCAAGTGTGTGGAGAGTGGCTCCAGTAAGGCCTCGGTTGGGGCCTGGAAGTCTTCAGCTGTTGGGCCCTGGCGAGGATAGTCAGACACAGGGTAGGAGACTCTGCCTTGTGCTCTCCCGGGAGCTTGTTGTGATAATCTTTGGATCCTGGCCTTTGTTGGGGTTACACGGCAGTTGGAGGGTGTAACTGTTTAGCTACTGACAGGTCCAGTCCCAAACCGTGCAGGCTTAGAGATCTCAGTCCCGGGTCCCACACACCTGGGTTCCTCTGCCAGTTCGGTTATGTCTGAGGCTTATCCAAGTGTGTGGAGAGTGGCTCCAGTAAGGCCTCGGTTGGGGCCTGGAAGTCTTCAGCTGTTGGGCCCTGGCGAGGATAGTCAGACACAGGGTAGGAGACTCTGCCTTGTGCTCTCCCGGGAGCTTGTTGTGATAATCTTTGGATCCTGGCCTTTGTTGGGGTTACACGGCAGTTGGAGGGTGTAACTGTTTAGCTACTGACAGGTCCAGTCCCAAACCGTGCAGGCTTAGAGATCTCAGTCCCGGGTCCCACACACCTGGGTTCCTCTGCCAGTTCGGTTATGTCTGAGGCTTATCCAAGTGTGTGGAGAGTGGCTCCAGTAAGGCCTCGGTTGGGGCCTGGAAGTCTTCAGCTGTTGGGCCCTGGCGAGGATAGTCAGACACAGGGTAGGAGACTCTGCCTTGTGCTCTCCCGGGAGCTTGTTGTGATAATCTTTGGATCCTGGCCTTTGTTGGGGTTACACGGCAGTTGGAGGGTGTAACTGTTTAGCTACTGACAGGTCCAGTCCCAAACCGTGCAGGCTTAGAGATCTCAGTCCCGGGTCCCACACACCTGGGTTCCTCTGCCAGTTCGGTTATGTCTGAGGCTTATCCAAGTGTGTGGAGAGTGGCTCCAGTAAGGCCTCGGTTGGGGCCTGGAAGTCTTCAGCTGTTGGGCCCTGGCGAGGATAGTCAGACACAGGGTAGGAGACTCTGCCTTGTGCTCTCCCGGGAGCTTGTTGTGATAATCTTTGGATCCTGGCCTTTGTTGGGGTTACACGGCAGTTGGAGGGTGTAACTGTTTAGCTACTGACAGGTCCAGTCCCAAACCGTGCAGGCTTAGAGATCTCAGTCCCGGGTCCCACACACCTGGGTTCCTCTGCCAGTTCGGTTATGTCTGAGGCTTATCCAAGTGTGTGGAGAGTGGCTCCAGTAAGGCCTCGGTTGGGGCCTGGAAGTCTTCAGCTGTTGGGCCCTGGCGAGGATAGTCAGACACAGGGTAGGAGACTCTGCCTTGTGCTCTCCCGGGAGCTTGTTGTGATAATCTTTGGATCCTGGCCTTTGTTGGGGTTACACGGCAGTTGGAGGGTGTAACTGTTTAGCTACTGACAGGTCCAGTCCCAAACCGTGCAGGCTTAGAGATCTCAGTCCCGGGTCCCACACACCTGGGTTCCTCTGCCAGTTCGGTTATGTCTGAGGCTTATCCAAGTGTGTGGAGAGTGGCTCCAGTAAGGCCTCGGTTGGGGCCTGGAAGTCTTCAGCTGTTGGGCCCTGGCGAGGATAGTCAGACACAGGGTAGGAGACTCTGCCTTGTGCTCTCCCGGGAGCTTGTTGTGATAATCTTTGGATCCTGGCCTTTGTTGGGGTTACACGGCAGTTGGAGGGTGTAACTGTTTAGCTACTGACAGGTCCAGTCCCAAACCGTGCAGGCTTAGAGATCTCAGTCCCGGGTCCCACACACCTGGGTTCCTCTGCCAGTTCGGTTATGTCTGAGGCTTATCCAAGTGTGTGGAGAGTGGCTCCAGTAAGGCCTCGGTTGGGGCCTGGAAGTCTTCAGCTGTTGGGCCCTGGCGAGGATAGTCAGACACAGGGTAGGAGACTCTGCCTTGTGCTCTCCCGGGAGCTTGTTGTGATAATCTTTGGATCCTGGCCTTTGTTGGGGTTACACGGCAGTTGGAGGGTGTAACTGTTTAGCTACTGACAGATCCAGTCCCAAACCGTGCAGGCTTAGAGATCTCAGTCCCGGGTCCCACACACCTGGGTTCCTCTGCCAGTTCGGTTATGTCTGAGGCTTATCCAAGTGTGTGGAGAGTGGCTCCAGTAAGGCCTCGGTTGGGGCCTGGAAGTCTTCAGCTGTTGGGCCCTGGCGAGGATAGTCAGACACAGGGTAGGAGACTCTGCCTTGTGCTCTCCCGGGAGCTTGTTGTGATAATCTTTGGATCCTGGCCTTTGTTGGGGTTACACGGCAGTTGGAGAGTGTAACTGTTTAGCTACTGACAGGTCCAGTCCCAAACCGTGCAGGCTTAGAGATCTCAGTCCCGGGTCCCACACACCTGGGTTCCTCTGCCAGTTCGGTTATGTCTGAGGCTTATCCAAGTGTGTGGAGAGTGGCTCCAGTAAGGCCTTGGTTGGGGCCTGGAAGTCTTCAGCTGTTGGGCCCTGGCGAGGATAGTCAGACACGGGGTAGGAGACTCTGCCTTGTGCTCTCCCGGGAGCTTGTTGTGATAATCTTTGGATCCTGGCCTTTGTTGGGGTTACACGGCAGTTGGAGGGTGTAACTGTTTAGCTACTGACAGGTCCAGTCCCAAACCGTGCAGGCTTAGAGATCTCAGTCCCGGGTCCCACACACCTGGGTTCCTCTGCCAGTTCGGTTATGTCTGAGGCTTATCCAAGTGTGTGGAGAGTAGCTCCAGTAAGGCCTCGGTTGGGGCCTGGAAGTCTTCAGCTGTTGGGCCCTGGCGAGGATAGTCAGACACAGGGTAGGAGACTCTGCCTTGTGCTCTCCCGGGAGCTTGTTGTGATAATCTTTGGATCCTGGCCTTTGTTGGGGTTACACGGCAGTTGGAGGGTGTAACTGTTTAGCTACTGACAGGTCCAGTCCCAAACCGTGCAGGCTTAGAGATCTCAGTCCCGGGTCCCACACACCTGGGTTCCTCTGCCAGTTCGGTTATGTCTGAGGCTTATCCAAGTGTGTGGAGAGTGGCTCCAGTAAGGCCTCGGTTGGGGCCTGGAAGTCTTCAGCTGTTGGGCCCTGGCGAGGATAGTCAGACACAGGGTAGGAGACTCTGCCTTGTGCTCTCCCGGGAGCTTGTTGTGATAATCTTTGGATCCTGGCCTTTGTTGGGGTTACACGGCAGTTGGAGGGTGTAACTGTTTAGCTACTGACAGGTCCAGTCCCAAACCGTGCAGGCTTAGAGATCTCAGTCCCGGGTCCCACACACCTGGGTTCCTCTGCCAGTTCGGTTATGTCTGAGGCTTATCCAAGTGTGTGGAGAGTGGCTCCAGTAAGGCCTCGGTTGGGGCCTGGAAGTCTTCAGCTGTTGGGCCCTGGCGAGGATAGTCAGACACAGGGTAGGAGACTCTGCCTTGTGCTCTCCCGGGAGCTTGTTGTGATAATCTTTGGATCCTGGCCTTTGTTGGGGTTACACGGCAGTTGGAGGGTGTAACTGTTTAGCTACTGACAGGTCCAGTCCCAAACCGTGCAGGCTTAGAGATCTCAGTTCCGGGTCCCACACACCTGGGTTCCTCTGCCAGTTCGGTTATGTCTGAGGCTTATCCAAGTGTGTGGAGAGTGGCTCCAGTAAGGCCTCGGTTGGGGCCTGGAGGTCTTCAGCTGTTGGGCCCTGGCGAGGATAGTCAGACACAGGGTAGGAGACTCTGCCTTGTGCTCTCCCGGGAGCTTGTTGTGATAATCTTTGGATCCTGGCCTTTGTTGGGGTTACACGGCAGTTGGAGGGTGTAACTGTTTAGCTACTGACAGGTCCAGTCCCAAACCGTGCAGGCTTAGAGATCTCAGTCCCGGGTCCCACACACCTGGGTTCCTCTGCCAGTTCGGTTATGTCTGAGGCTTATCCAAGTGTGTGGAGAGTGGCTCCAGTAAGGCCTCGGTTGGGGCCTGGAAGTCTTCAGCTGTTGGGCCCTGGCGAGGATAGTCAGACACAGGGTAGGAGACTCTGCCTTGTGCTCTCCCGGGAGCTTGTTGTGATAATCTTTGGATCCTGGCCTTTGTTGGGGTTACACGGCAGTTGGAGGGTGTAACTGTTTAGCTACTGACAGGTCCAGTCCCAAACCGTGCAGGCTTAGAGACTCAGTCCCGGGTCCCACACACCTGGGTTCCTCTGCCAGTTCGGTTATGTCTGAGGCTTATCCAAGTGTGTGGAGAGTGGCTCCAGTAAGGCCTTGGTTGGGGCCTGGAAGTCTTCAGCTGTTGGGCCCTGGCGAGGATAGTCAGACACGGGGTAGGAGACTCTGCCTTGTGCTCTCCCGGGAGCTTGTTGTGATAATCTTTGGATCCTGGCCTTTGTTGGGGTTACACGGCAGTTGGAGGGTGTAACTGTTTAGCTACTGACAGGTCCAGTCCCAAACCATGCAGGCTTGAGATCTCAGTCCCGGGTCCCACACACCTGGGTTCCTCTGCCAGTTCGGTTATGTCTGAGGCTTATCCAAGTGTGTGGAGAGTGGCTCCAGTAAGGCCTTGGTTGGGGCCTGGAAGTCTTCAGCTGTTGGGCCCTGGCGAGGATTGTCAGACACGGGGTAGGAGACTCTGCCTTGTGCTCTCCCGGGAGCTTGTTGTGATAATCTTTGGATCCTGGCCTTTGTTGGGGTTACACGGCAGTTGGAGGGTGTAACTGTTTAGCTACTGACAGGTCCAGTCCCAAACCGTGCAGGCTTAGAGATCTCAGTCCCGGGTCCCACACGCCTGGGTTCCTCTGCCAGTTCGGTTATGTCTGAGGCTTATCCAAGTGTGTGGAGAGTGGCTCCAGTAAGGCCTTGGTTGGGGCCTGGAAGTCTTCAGCTGTTGGGCCCTGGCGAGGATAGTCAGACACAGGGTAGGAGACTCTGCCTTGTGCTCTCCCGGGAGCTTGTTGTGATAATCTTTGGATCCTGGCCTTTGTTGGGGTTACACGGCAGTTGGAGGGTGTAACTGTTTAGCTACTGACAGGTCCAGTCCCAAACCGTGCAGGCTTAGAGATCTCAGTCCCGGGTCCCACACACCTGGGTTCCTCTGCCAGTTCGGTTATGTCTGAGGCTTATCCAAGTGTGTGGAGAGTGGCTCCAGTAAGGCCTCGGTTGGGGCCTGGAAGTCTTCAGCTGTTGGGCCCTGGCGAGGATAGTCAGACACAGGGTAGGAGACTCTGCCTTGTGCTCTCCCGGGAGCTTGTTGTGATAATCTTTGGATCCTGGCCTTTGTTGGGGTTACACGGCAGTTGGAGGGTGTAACTGTTTAGCTACTGACAGGTCCAGTCCCAAACCGTGCAGGCTTAGAGATCTCAGTCCCGGGTCCCACACACCTGGGTTCCTCTGCCAGTTCGGTTATGTCTGAGGCTTATCCAAGTGTGTGGAGAGTGGCTCCAGTAAGGCCTCGGTTGGGGCCTGGAAGTCTTCAGCTGTTGGCCCCTGGCGAGGATAGTCAGACACAGGGTAGGAGACTCTGCCTTGTGCTCTCCCGGGAGCTTGTTGTGATAATCTTTGGATCCTGGCCTTTGTTGGGGTTACACGGCAGTTGGAGGGTGTAACTGTTTAGCTACTGACAGGTCCAGTCCCAAACCGTGCAGGCTTAGAGATCTCAGTCCCGGGTCCCACACACCTGGGTTCCTCTGCCAGTTCGGTTATGTCTGAGGCTTATCCAAGTGTGTGGAGAGTGGCTCCAGTAAGGCCTCGGTTGGGGCCTGGAAGTCTTCAGCTGTTGGGCCCTGGCGAGGATAGTCAGACACAGGGTAGGAGACTCTGCCTTGTGCTCTCCCGGGAGCTTGTTGTGATAATCTTTGGATCCTGGCCTTTGTTGGGGTTACACGGCAGTTGGAGGGTGTAACTGTTTAGCTACTGACAGGTCCAGTCCCAAACCGTGCAGGCTTAGAGATCTCAGTCCCGGGTCCCACACACCTGGGTTCCTCTGCCAGTTCGGTTATGTCTGAGGATTATCCAAGTGTGTGGAGAGTGGCTCCAGTAAGGCCTTGGTTGGGGCCTGGAAGTCTTCAGCTGTTGGGCCCTGGCGAGGATAGTCAGACACAGGGTAGGAGACTCTGCCTTGTGCTCTCCCGGGAGCTTGTTGTGATAATCTTTGGATCCTGGCCTTTGTTGGGGTTACACGGCAGTTGGAGGGTGTAACTGTTTAGCTACTGACAGGTCCAGTCCCAAACCGTGCAGGCTTAGAGATCTCAGTCCCGGGTCCCACACACCTGGGTTCCTCTGCCAGTTCGGTTATGTCTGAGGCTTATCCAAGTGTGTGGAGAGTGGCTCCAGTAAGGCCTCGGTTGGGGCCTGGAAGTCTTCAGCTGTTGGGCCCTGGCGAGGATAGTCAGACACAGGGTAGGAGACTCTGCCTTGTGCTCTCCCGGGAGCTTGTTGTGATAATCTTTGGATCCTGGCCTTTGTTGGGGTTACACGGCAGTTGGAGGGTGTAACTGTTTAGCTACTGACAGGTCCAGTCCCAAACCGTGCAGGCTTAGAGATCTCAGTCCCGGGTCCCACACACCTGGGTTCCTCTGCCAGTTCGGTTATGTCTGAGGCTTATCCAAGTGTGTGGAGAGTGGCTCCAGTAAGGCCTCGGTTGGGGCCTGGAAGTCTTCAGCTGTTGGGCCCTGGCGAGGATAGTCAGACACAGGGTAGGAGACTCTGCCTTGTGCTCTCCCGGGAGCTTGTTGTGATAATCTTTGGATCCTGGCCTTTGTTGGGGTTACACGGCAGTTGGAGGGTGTAACTGTTTAGCTACTGACAGGTCCAGTCCCAAACCGTGCAGGCTTAGAGATCTCAGTCCCGGGTCCCACACACCTGGGTTCCTCTGCCAGTTCGGTTATGTCTGAGGCTTATCCAAGTGTGTGGAGAGTGGCTCCAGTAAGGCCTCGGTTGGGGCCTGGAAGTCTTCAGCTGTTGGGCCCTGGCGAGGATAGTCAGACACAGGGTAGGAGACTCTGCCTTGTGCTCTCCCGGGAGCTTGTTGTGATAATCTTTGGATCCTGGCCTTTGTTGGGGTTACACGGCAGTTGGAGGGTGTAACTGTTTAGCTACTGACAGGTCCAGTCCCAAACCGTGCAGGCTTAGAGATCTCAGTCCCGGGTCCCACACACCTGGGTTCCTCTGCCAGTTCGGTTATGTCTGAGGCTTATCCAAGTGTGTGGAGAGTGGCTCCAGTAAGGCCTCGGTTGGGGCCTGGAAGTCTTCAGCTGTTGGGCCCTGGCGAGGATAGTCAGACACAGGGTAGGAGACTCTGCCTTGTGCTCTCCCGGGAGCTTGTTGTGATAATCTTTGGATCCTGGCCTTTGTTGGGGTTACACGGCAGTTGGAGGGTGTAACTGTTTAGCTACTGACAGGTCCAGTCCCAAACCGTGCAGGCTTAGAGATCTCAGTCCCGGGTCCCACACACCTGGGTTCCTCTGCCAGTTCGGTTATGTCTGAGGCTTATCCAAGTGTGTGGAGAGTGGCTCCAGTAAGGCCTCGGTTGGGGCCTGGAAGTCTTCAGCTGTTGGGCCCTGGCGAGGATAGTCAGACACAGGGTAGGAGACTCTGCCTTGTGCTCTCCCGGGAGCTTGTTGTGATAATCTTTGGATCCTGGCCTTTGTTGGGGTTACACAGCAGTTGGAGGGTGTAACTGTTTAGCTACTGACAGGTCCAGTCCCAAACCGTGCAGGCTTAGAGATCTCAGTCCCGGGTCCCACACACCTGGGTTCCTCTGCCAGTTCGGTTATGTCTGAGGCTTATCCAAGTGTGTGGAGAGTGGCTCCAGTAAGGCCTCGGTTGGGGCCTGGAAGTCTTCAGCTGTTGGGCCCTGGCGAGGATAGTCAGACACAGGGTAGGAGACTCTGCCTTGTGCTCTCCCGGGAGCTTGTTGTGATAATCTTTGGATCCTGGCCTTTGTTGGGGTTACACGGCAGTTGGAGGGTGTAACTGTTTAGCTACTGACAGGTCCAGTCCCAAACCGTGCAGGCTTAGAGATCTCAGTCCCGGGTCCCACACACCTGGGTTCCTCTGCCAGTTCGGTTATGTCTGAGGCTTATCCAAGTGTGTGGAGAGTGGCTCCAGTAAGGCCTTGGTTGGGGCCTGGAAGTCTTCAGCTGTTGGGCCCTGGCGAGGATAGTCAGACACAGGGTAGGAGACTCTGCCTTGTGCTCTCCCGGGAGCTTGTTGTGATAATCTTTGGATCCTGGCCTTTGTTGGGGTTACACGGCAGTTGGAGGGTGTAACTGTTTAGCTACTGACAGGTCCAGTCCCAAACCGTGCAGGCTTAGAGATCTCAGTCCCGGGTCCCACACACCTGGGTTCCTCTGCCAGTTCGGTTATGTCTGAGGCTTATCCAAGTGTGTGGAGAGTGGCTCCAGTAAGGCCTTGGTTGGGGCCTGGAAGTCTTCAGCTGTTGGGCCCTGGCGAGCATAGTCAGACACAGGGTAGGAGACTCTGCCTTGTGCTCTCCCGGGAGCTTGTTGTGATAATCTTTGGATCCTGGCCTTTGTTGGGGTTACACGGCAGTTGGAGGGTGTAACTGTTTAGCTACTGACAGGTCCAGTCCCAAACCGTGCAGGCTTAGAGATCTCAGTCCCGGGTCCCACACACCTGGGTTCCTCTGCCAGTTCGGTTATGTCTGAGGCTTATCCAAGTGTGTGGAGAGTGGCTCCAGTAAGGCCTTGGTTGGGGCCTGGAAGTCTTCAGCTGTTGGGCCCTGGCGAGGATAGTCAGACACGGGGTAGGAGACTCTGCCTTGTGCTCTCCCGGGAGCTTGTTGTGATAATCTTTGGATCCTGGCCTTTGTTGGGGTTACACGGCAGTTGGAGGGTGTAACTGTTTAGCTACTGACAGGTCCAGTCCCAAACCGTGCAGGCTTAGAGATCTCAGTCCCGGGTCCCACACACCTGGGTTCCTCTGCCAGTTCGGTTATGTCTGAGGCTTATCCAAGTGTGTGGAGAGTGGCTCCAGTAAGGCCTTGGTTGGGGCCTGGAAGTCTTCAGCTGTTGGGCCCTGGCGAGGATAGTCAGACACAGGGTAGGAGACTCTGCCTTGTGCTCTCCCGGGAGCTTGTTGTGATAATCTTTGGATCCTGGCCTTTGTTGGGGTTACACGGCAGTTGGAGGGTGTAACTGTTTAGCTACTGACAGGTCCAGTCCCAAACCGTGCAGGCTTAGAGATCTCAGTCCCGGGTCCCACACACCTGGGTTCCTCTGCCAGTTCGGTTATGTCTGAGGCTTATCCAAGTGTGTGGAGAGTGGCTCCAGTAAGGCCTCGGTTGGGGCCTGGAAGTCTTCAGCTGTTGGGCCCTGGCGAGGATAGTCAGACACAGGGTAGGAGACTCTGCCTTGTGCTCTCCCGGGAGCTTGTTGTGATAATCTTTGGATCCTGGCCTTTGTTGGGGTTACACGGCAGTTGGAGGGTGTAACTGTTTAGCTACTGACAGGTCCAGTCCCAAACCGTGCAGGCTTAGAGATCTCAGTCCCGGGTCCCACACACCTGGGTTCCTCTGCCAGTTCGGTTATGTCTGAGGCTTATCCAAGTGTGTGGAGAGTGGCTCCAGTAAGGCCTTGGTTGGGGCCTGGAAGTCTTCAGCTGTTGGGCCCTGGCGAGGATAGTCAGACACGGGGTAGGAGATTCTGCCTTGTGCTCTCCCGGGAGCTTGTTGTGATAATCTTTGGATCCTGGCCTTTGTTGGGGTTACACGGCAGTTGGAGGGTGTAACTGTTTAGCTACTGACAGGTCCAGTCCCAAACCGTGCAGGCTTAGAGATCTCAGTCCCGGGTCCCACACACCTGGGTTCCTCTGCCAGTTCGGTTATGTCTGAGGCTTATCCAAGTGTGTGGAGAGTGGCTCCAGTAAGGCCTCGGTTGGGGCCTGGAAGTCTTCAGCTGTTGGGCCCTGGCGAGGATAGTCAGACACAGGGTAGGAGACTCTGCCTTGTGCTCTCCCGGGAGCTTGTTGTGATAATCTTTGGATCCTGGCCTTTGTTGGGGTTACACGGCAGTTGGAGGGTGTAACTGTTTAGCTACTGACAGGTCCAGTCCCAAACCGTGCAGGCTTAGAGATCTCAGTCCCGGGTCCCACACACCTGGGTTCCTCTGCCAGTTCGGTTATGTCTGAGGCTTATCCAAGTGTGTGGAGAGTGGCTCCAGTAAGGCCTCGGTTGGGGCCTGGAAGTCTTCAGCTGTTGGGCCCTGGCGAGGATAGTCAGACACAGGGTAGGAGACTCTGCCTTGTGCTCTCCCGGGAGCTTGTTGTGATAATCTTTGGATCCTGGCCTTTGTTGGGGTTACACGGCAGTTGGAGGGTGTAACTGTTTAGCTACTGACAGGTCCAGTCCCAAACCGTGCAGGCTTAGAGATCTCAGTCCCGGGTCCCACACACCTGGGTTCCTCTGCCAGTTCGGTTATGTCTGAGGCTTATCCAAGTGTGTGGAGAGTGGCTCCAGTAAGGCCTCGGTTGGGGCCTGGAAGTCTTCAGCTGTTGGGCCCTGGCGAGGATAGTCAGACACAGGGTAGGAGACTCTGCCTTGTGCTCTCCCGGGAGCTTGTTGTGATAATCTTTGGATCCTGGCCTTTGTTGGGGTTACACGGCAGTTGGAGGGTGTAACTGTTTAGCTACTGACAGGTCCAGTCCCAAACCGTGCAGGCTTAGAGATCTCAGTCCCGGGTCCCACACACCTGGGTTCCTCTGCCAGTTCGGTTATGTCTGAGGCTTATCCAAGTGTGTGGAGAGTGGCTCCAGTAAGGCCTCGGTTGGGGCCTGGAAGTCTTCAGCTGTTGGGCCCTGGCGAGGATAGTCAGACACAGGGTAGGAGACTCTGCCTTGTGCTCTCCCGGGAGCTTGTTGTGATAATCTTTGGATCCTGGCCTTTGTTGGGGTTACACGGCAGTTGGAGGGTGTAACTGTTTAGCTACTGACAGGTCCAGTCCCAAACCGTGCAGGCTTAGAGATCTCAGTCCCGGGTCCCACACACCTGGGTTCCTCTGCCAGTTCGGTTATGTCTGAGGCTTATCCAAGTGTGTGGAGAGTGGCTCCAGTAAGGCCTCGGTTGGGGCCTGGAAGTCTTCAGCTGTTGGGCCCTGGCGAGGATAGTCAGACACGGGGTAGGAGACTCTGCCTTGTGCTCTCCCGGGAGCTTGTTGTGATAATCTTTGGATCCTGGCCTTTGTTGGGGTTACACGGCAGTTGGAGGGTGTAACTGTTTAGCTACTGACAGGTCCAGTCCCAAACCGTGCAGGCTTAGAGACTCAGTCCCGGGTCCCACACACCTGGGTTCCTATGCCAGTTCGGTTATGTCTGAGGCTTATCCAAGTGTGTGGAGAGTGGCTCCAGTAAGGCCTTGGTTGGGGCCTGGAAGTCTTCAGCTGTTGGGCCCTGGCGAGGATAGTCAGACACGGGGTAGGAGACTCTGCCTTGTGCTCTCCCGGGAGCTTGTTGTGATAATCTTTGGATCCTGGCCTTTGTTGGGGTTACACGGCAGTTGGAGGGTGTAACTGTTTAGCTACTGACAGGTCCAGTCCCAAACCGTGCAGGCTTAGAGATCTCAGTCCCGGGTCCCACACACCTGGGTTCCTCTGCCAGTTCGGTTATGTCTGAGGCTTATCCAAGTGTGTGGAGAGTGGCTCCAGTAAGGCCTCGGTTGGGGCCTGGAAGTCTTCAGCTGTTGGGCCCTGGCGAGGATAGTCAGACACGGGGTAGGAGACTCTGCCTTGTGCTCTCCCGGGAGCTTGTTGTGATAATCTTTGGATCCTGGCCTTTGTTGGGGTTACACGGCAGTTGGAGGGTGTAACTGTTTAGCTACTGACAGGTCCAGTCCCAAACCGTGCAGGCTTAGAGATCTCAGTCCCGGGTCCCACACACCTGGGTTCCTCTGCCAGTTCGGTTATGTCTGAGGCTTATCCAAGTGTGTGGAGAGTGGCTCCAGTAAGGCCTCGGTTGGGGCCTGGAAGTCTTCAGCTGTTGGGCCCTGGCGAGGATAGTCAGACACAGGGTAGGAGACTCTGCCTTGTGCTCTCCCGGGAGCTTGTTGTGATAATCTTTGGATCCTGGCCTTTGTTGGGGTTACACGGCAGTTGGAGGGTGTAACTGTTTAGCTACTGACAGGTCCAGTCCCAAACCGTGCAGGCTTAGAGATCTCAGTCCCGGGTCCCACACACCTGGGTTCCTCTGCCAGTTCGGTTATGTCTGAGGCTTATCCAAGTGTGTGGAGAGTGGCTCCAGTAAGGCCTCGGTTGGGGCCTGGAAGTCTTCAGCTGTTGGGCCCTGGCGAGGATAGTCAGACACAGGGTAGGAGACTCTGCCTTGTGCTCTCCCGGGAGCTTGTTGTGATAATCTTTGGATCCTGGCCTTTGTTGGGGTTACACGGCAGTTGGAGGGTGTAACTGTTTAGCTACTGACAGGTCCAGTCCCAAACCGTGCAGGCTTAGAGATCTCAGTCCCGGGTCCCACACACCTGGGTTCCTCTGCCAGTTCGGTTATGTCTGAGGCTTATCCAAGTGTGTGGAGAGTGGCTCCAGTAAGGCCTCGGTTGGGGCCTGGAAGTCTTCAGCTGTTGGGCCCTGGCGAGGATAGTCAGACACAGGGTAGGAGACTCTGCCTTGTGCTCTCCCGGGAGCTTGTTGTGATAATCTTTGGATCCTGGCCTTTGTTGGGGTTACACGGCAGTTGGAGGGTGTAACTGTTTAGCTACTGACAGGTCCAGTCCCAAACCGTGCAGGCTTAGAGATCTCAGTCCCGGGTCCCACACACCTGGGTTCCTCTGCCAGTTCGGTTATGTCTGAGGCTTATCCAAGTGTGTGGAGAGTGGCTCCAGTAAGGCCTCGGTTGGGGCCTGGAAGTCTTCAGCTGTTGGGCCCTGGCGAGGATAGTCAGACACAGGGTAGGAGACTCTGCCTTGTGCTCTCCCGGGAGCTTGTTGTGATAATCTTTGGATCCTGGCCTTTGTTGGGGTTACACGGCAGTTGGAGGGTGTAACTGTTTAGCTACTGACAGGTCCAGTCCCAAACCGTGCAGGCTTAGAGATCTCAGTCCCGGGTCCCACACACCTGGGTTCCTCTGCCAGTTCGGTTATGTCTGAGGCTTATCCAAGTGTGTGGAGAGTGGCTCGAGTACGGCCTTGGTTGGGGCCTGGAAGTCTTCAGCTGTTGGGCCCTGGCGAGGATAGTCAGACACAGGGTAGGAGACTCTGCCTTGTGCTCTCCCGGGAGCTTGTTGTGATAATCTTTGGATCCTGGCCTTTGTTGGGGTTACACGGCAGTTGGAGGGTGTAACTGTTTAGCTACTGACAGGTCCAGTCCCAAACCGTGCAGGCTTAGAGATCTCAGTCCCGGGTCCCACACACCTGGGTTCCTCTGCCAGTTCGGTTATGTCTGAGGCTTATCCAAGTGTGTGGAGAGTGGCTCCAGTAAGGCCTTGGTTGGGGCCTGGAAGTCTTCAGCTGTTGGGCCCTGGCGAGGATAGTCAGACACAGGGTAGGAGACTCTGCCTTGTGCTCTCCCGGGAGCTTGTTGTGATAATCTTTGGATCCTGGCCTTTGTTGGGGTTACACGGCAGTTGGAGGGTGTAACTGTTTAGCTACTGACAGGTCCAGTCCCAAACCGTGCAGGCTTAGAGATCTCAGTCCCGGGTCCCACACACCTGGGTTCCTCTGCCAGTTCGGTTATGTCTGAGGCTTATCCAAGTGTGTGGAGAGTGGCTCCAGTAAGGCCTTGGTTGGGGCCTGGAAGTCTTCAGCTGTTGGGCCCTGGCGAGGATAGTCAGACACAGGGTAGGAGACTCTGCCTTGTGCTCTCCCGGGAGCTTGTTGTGATAATCTTTGGATCCTGGCCTTTGTTGGGGTTACACGGCAGTTGGAGGGTGTAACTGTTTAGCTACTGACAGGTCCAGTCCCAAACCGTGCAGGCTTAGAGATCTCAGTCCCGGGTCCCACACACCTGGGTTCCTCTGCCAGTTCGGTTATGTCTGAGGCTTATCCAAGTGTGTGGAGAGTGGCTCCAGTAAGGCCTTGGTTGGGGCCTGGAAGTCTTCAGCTGTTGGGCCCTGGCGAGGATAGTCAGACACAGGGTAGGAGACTCTGCCTTGTGCTCTCCCGGGAGCTTGTTGTGATAATCTTTGGATCCTGGCCTTTGTTGGGGTTACACGGCAGTTGGAGGGTGTAACTGTTTAGCTACTGACAGGTCCAGTCCCAAACCGTGCAGGCTTAGAGATCTCAGTCCCGGGTCCCACACACCTGGGTTCCTCTGCCAGTTCGGTTATGTCTGAGGCTTATCCAAGTGTGTGGAGAGTGGCTCCAGTAAGGCCTTGGTTGGGGCCTGGAAGTCTTCAGCTGTTGGGCCCTGGCGAGGATAGTCAGACACAGGGTAGGAGACTCTGCCTTGTGCTCTCCCGGGAGCTTGTTGTGATAATCTTTGGATCCTGGCCTTTGTTGGGGTTACACGGCAGTTGGAGGGTGTAACTGTTTAGCTACTGACAGGTCCAGTCCCAAACCGTGCAGGCTTAGAGATCTCAGTCCCGGGTCCCACACACCTGGGTTCCTCTGCCAGTTCGGTTATGTCTGAGGCTTATCCAAGTGTGTGGAGAGTGGCTCCAGTAAGGCCTTGGTTGGGGCCTGGAAGTCTTCAGCTGTTGGGCCCTGGCGAGGATAGTCAGACACAGGGTAGGAGACTCTGCCTTGTGCTCTCCCGGGAGCTTGTTGTGATAATCTTTGGATCCTGGCCTTTGTTGGGGTTACACGGCAGTTGGAGGGTGTAACTGTTTAGCTACTGACAGGTCCAGTCCCAAACCGTGCAGGCTTAGAGATCTCAGTCCCGGGTCCCACACACCTGGGTTCCTCTGCCAGTTCGGTTATGTCTGAGGCTTATCCAAGTGTGTGGAGAGTGGCTCCAGTAAGGCCTTGGTTGGGGCCTGGAAGTCTTCAGCTGTTGGGCCCTGGCGAGGATAGTCAGACACAGGGTAGGAGACTCTGCCTTGTGCTCTCCCGGGAGCTTGTTGTGATAATCTTTGGATCCTGGCCTTTGTTGGGGTTACACGGCAGTTGGAGGGTGTAACTGTTTAGCTACTGACAGGTCCAGTCCCAAACCGTGCAGGCTTAGAGATCTCAGTCCCGGGTCCCACACACCTGGGTTCCTCTGCCAGTTCGGTTATGTCTGAGGCTTATCCAAGTGTGTGGAGAGTGGCTCCAGTAAGGCCTTGGTTGGGGCCTGGAAGTCTTCAGCTGTTGGGCCCTGGCGAGGATAGTCAGACACAGGGTAGGAGACTCTGCCTTGTGCTCTCCCGGGAGCTTGTTGTGATAATCTTTGGATCCTGGCCTTTGTTGGGGTTACACGGCAGTTGGAGGGTGTAACTGTTTAGCTACTGACAGGTCCAGTCCCAAACCGTGCAGGCTTAGAGATCTCAGTCCCGGGTCCCACACACCTGGGTTCCTCTGCCAGTTCGGTTATGTCTGAGGCTTATCCAAGTGTGTGGAGAGTGGCTCCAGTAAGGCCTTGGTTGGGGCCTGGAAGTCTTCAGCTGTTGGGCCCTGGCGAGGATAGTCAGACACAGGGTAGGAGACTCTGCCTTGTGCTCTTCCGGGAGCTTGTTGTGATAATCTTTGGATCCTGGCCTTTGTTGGGGTTACACGGCAGTTGGAGGGTGTAACTGTTTAGCTACTGACAGGTCCAGTCCCAAACCGTGCAGGCTTAGAGATCTCAGTCCCGGGTCCCACACACCTGGGTTCCTCTGCCAGTTCGGTTATGTCTGAGGCTTATCCAAGTGTGTGGAGAGTGGCTCCAGTAAGGCCTTGGTTGGGGCCTGGAAGTCTTCAGCTGTTGGGCCCTGGCGAGGATAGTCAGACACAGGGTAGGAGACTCTGCCTTGTGCTCTCCCGGGAGCTTGTTGTGATAATCTTTGGATCCTGGCCTTTGTTGGGGTTACACGGCAGTTGGAGGGTGTAACTGTTTAGCTACTGACAGGTCCAGTCCCAAACCGTGCAGGCTTAGAGATCTCAGTCCCGGGTCCCACACACCTGGGTTCCTCTGCCAGTTCGGTTATGTCTGAGGCTTATCCAAGTGTGTGGAGAGTGGCTCCAGTAAGGCCTTGGTTGGGGCCTGGAAGTCTTCAGCTGTTGGGCCCTGGCGAGGATAGTCAGACACAGGGTAGGAGACTCTGCCTTGTGCTCTCCCGGGAGCTTGTTGTGATAATCTTTGGATCCTGGCCTTTGTTGGGGTTACACGGCAGTTGGAGGGTGTAACTGTTTAGCTACTGACAGGTCCAGTCCCAAACCGTGCAGGCTTAGAGATCTCAGTCCCGGGTCCCACACACCTGGGTTCCTCTGCCAGTTCGGTTATGTCTGAGGCTTATCCAAGTGTGTGGAGAGTGGCTCCAGTAAGGCCTTGGTTGGGGCCTGGAAGTCTTCAGCTGTTGGGCCCTGGCGAGGATAGTCAGACACAGGGTAGGAGACTCTGCCTTGTGCTCTCCCGGGAGCTTGTTGTGATAATCTTTGGATCCTGGCCTTTGTTGGGGTTACACGGCAGTTGGAGGGTGTAACTGTTTAGCTACTGACAGGTCCAGTCCCAAACCGTGCAGGCTTAGAGATCTCAGTCCCGGGTCCCACACACCTGGGTTCCTCTGCCAGTTCGGTTATGTCTGAGGCTTATCCAAGTGTGTGGAGAGTGGCTCCAGTAAGGCCTTGGTTGGGGCCTGGAAGTCTTCAGCTGTTGGGCCCTGGCGAGGATAGTCAGACACAGGGTAGGAGACTCTGCCTTGTGCTCTCCTGGGAGCTTGTTGTGATAATCTTTGGATCCTGGCCTTTGTTGGGGTTACACGGCAGTTGGAGGGTGTAACTGTTTAGCTACTGACAGGTCCAGTCCCAAACCGTGCAGGCTTAGAGATCTCAGTCCCGGGTCCCACACACCTGGGTTCCTCTGCCAGTTCGGTTATGTCTGAGGCTTATCCAAGTGTGTGGAGAGTGGCTCCAGTAAGGCCTTGGTTGGGGCCTGGAAGTCTTCAGCTGTTGGGCCCTGGCGAGGATAGTCAGACACAGGGTAGGAGACTCTGCCTTGTGCTCTCCCGGGAGCTTGTTGTGATAATCTTTGGATCCTGGCCTTTGTTGGGGTTACACGGCAGTTGGAGGGTGTAACTGTTTAGCTACTGACAGGTCCAGTCCCAAACCGTGCAGGCTTAGAGATCTCAGTCCCGGGTCCCACACACCTGGGTTCCTCTGCCAGTTCGGTTATGTCTGAGGCTTATCCAAGTGTGTGGAGAGTGGCTCCAGTAAGGCCTTGGTTGGGGCCTGGAAGTCTTCAGCTGTTGGGCCCTGGCGAGGATAGTCAGACACAGGGTAGGAGACTCTGCCTTGTGCTCTCCCGGGAGCTTGTTGTGATAATCTTTGGATCCTGGCCTTTGTTGGGGTTACACGGCAGTTGGAGGGTGTAACTGTTTAGCTACTGACAGGTCCAGTCCCAAACCGTGCAGGCTTAGAGATCTCAGTCCCGGGTCCCACACACCTGGGTTCCTCTGCCAGTTCGGTTATGTCTGAGGCTTATCCAAGTGTGTGGAGAGTGGCTCCAGTAAGGCCTTGGTTGGGGCCTGGAAGTCTTCAGCTGTTGGGCCCTGGCGAGGATAGTCAGACACAGGGTAGGAGACTCTGCCTTGTGCGCTCCCGGGAGCTTGTTGTGATAATCTTTGGATCCTGGCCTTTGTTGGGGTTACACGGCAGTTGGAGGGTGTAACTGTTTAGCTACTGACAGGTCCAGTCCCAAACCGTGCAGGCTTAGAGATCTCAGTCCCGGGTCCCACACACCTGGGTTCCTCTGCCAGTTCGGTTATGTCTGAGGCTTATCCAAGTGTGTGGAGAGTGGCTCCAGTAAGGCCTTGGTTGGGGCCTGGAAGTCTTCAGCTGTTGGGCCCTGGCGAGGATAGTCAGACACAGGGTAGGAGACTCTGCCTTGTGCTCTCCCGGGAGCTTGTTGTGATAATCTTTGGATCCTGGCCTTTGTTGGGGTTACACGGCAGTTGGAGGGTGTAACTGTTTAGCTACTGACAGGTCCAGTCCCAAACCGTGCAGGCTTAGAGATCTCAGTCCCGGGTCCCACACACCTGGGTTCCTCTGCCAGTTCGGTTATGTCTGAGGCTTATCCAAGTGTGTGGAGAGTGGCTCCAGTAAGGCCTTGGTTGGGGCCTGGAAGTCTTCAGCTGTTGGGCCCTGGCGAGGATAGTCAGACACAGGGTAGGAGACTCTGCCTTGTGCTCTCCCGGGAGCTTGTTGTGATAATCTTTGGATCCTGGCCTTTGTTGGGGTTACACGGCAGTTGGAGGGTGTAACTGTTTAGCTACTGACAGGTCCAGTCCCAAACCGTGCAGGCTTAGAGATCTCAGTCCCGGGTCCCACACACCTGGGTTCCTCTGCCAGTTCGGTTATGTCTGAGGCTTATCCAAGTGTGTGGAGAGTGGCTCCAGTAAGGCCTTGGTTGGGGCCTGGAAGTCTTCAGCTGTTGGGCCCTGGCGAGGATAGTCAGACACAGGGTAGGAGACTCTGCCTTGTGCTCTCCCGGGAGCTTGTTGTGATAATCTTTGGATCCTGGCCTTTGTTGGGGTTACACGGCAGTTGGAGGGTGTAACTGTTTAGCTACTGACAGGTCCAGTCCCAAACCGTGCAGGCTTAGAGATCTCAGTCCCGGGTCCCACACACCTGGGTTCCTCTGCCAGTTCGGTTATGTCTGAGGCTTATCCAAGTGTGTGGAGAGTGGCTCCAGTAAGGCCTCGGTTGGGGCCTGGAAGTCTTCAGCTGTTGGGCCCTGGCGAGGATAGTCAGACACAGGGTAGGAGACTCTGCCTTGTGCTCTCCCGGGAGCTTGTTGTGATAATCTTTGGATCCTGGCCTTTGTTGGGGTTACACGGCAGTTGGAGGGTGTAACTGTTTAGCTACTGACAGGTCCAGTCCCAAACCGTGCAGGCTTAGAGATCTCAGTCCCGGGTCCCACACACCTGGGTTCCTCTGCCAGTTCGGTTATGTCTGAGGCTTATCCAAGTGTGTGGAGAGTGGCTCCAGTAAGGCCTCGGTTGGGGCCTGGAAGTCTTCAGGTGTTGGGCCCTGGCGAGGATAGTCAGAAACAGGGTAGGAGACTCTGCCTTGTGCTCTCCCGGGAGCTTGTTGTGATAATCTTTGGATCCTGGCCTTTGTTGGGGTTACACGGCAGTTGGAGGGTGTAACTGTTTAGCTACTGACAGGTCCAGTCCCAAACCGTGCAGGCTTAGAGATCTCAGTCCCGGGTCCCACACACCTGGGTTCCTCTGCCAGTTCGGTTATGTCTGAGGCTTATCCAAGTGTGTGGAGAGTGGCTCCAGTAAGGCCTCGGTTGGGGCCTGGAAGTCTTCAGCTGTTGGGCCCTGGCGAGGATAGTCAGACACAGGGTAGGAGACTCTGCCTTGTGCTCTCCCGGGAGCTTGTTGTGATAATCTTTGGATCCTGGCCTTTGTTGGGGTTACACGGCAGTTGGAGGGTGTAACTGTTTAGCTACTGACAGGTCCAGTCCCAAACCGTGCAGGCTTAGAGATCTCAGTCCCGGGTCCCACACACCTGGGTTCCTCTGCCAGTTCGGTTATGTCTGAGGCTTATCCAAGTGTGTGGAGAGTGGCTCCAGTAAGGCCTCGGTTGGGGCCTGGAAGTCTTCAGCTGTTGGGCCCTGGCGAGGATAGTCAGACACAGGGTAGGAGACTCTGCCTTGTGCTCTCCCCGGGAGCTTGTTGTGATAATCTTTGGATCCTGGCCTTTGTTGGGGTTACACGGCAGTTGGAGGGTGTAACTGTTTAGCTACTGACAGGTCCAGTCCCAAACCGTGCAGGCTTAGAGATCTCAGTCCCGGGTCCCACACACCTGGGTTCCTCTGCCAGTTCGGTTATGTCTGAGGCTTATCCAAGTGTGTGGAGAGTGGCTCCAGTAAGGCCTCGGTTGGGGCCTGGAAGTCTTCAGCTGTTGGGCCCTGGCGAGGATAGTCAGACACAGGGTAGGAGACTCTGCCTTGTGCTCTCCCGGGAGCTTGTTGTGATAATCTTTGGATCCTGGCCTTTGTTGGGGTTACACGGCAGTTGGAGGGTGTAACTGTTTAGCTACTGACAGGTCCAGTCCCAAACCGTGCAGGCTTAGAGATCTCAGTCCCGGGTCCCACACACCTGGGTTCCTCTGCCAGTTCGGTTATGTCTGAGGCTTATCCAAGTGTGTGGAGAGTGGCTCCAGTAAGGCCTCGGTTGGGGCCTGGAAGTCTTCAGCTGTTGGGCCCTGGCGAGGATAGTCAGACACAGGGTAGGAGACTCTGCCTTGTGCTCTCCCGGGAGCTTGTTGTGATAATCGTTGGATCCTGGCCTTTGTTGGGGTTACACGGCAGTTGGAGGGTGTAACTGTTTAGCTACTGACAGGTCCAGTCCCAAACCGTGCAGGCTTAGAGATCTCAGTCCCGGGTCCCACACACCTGGGTTCCTCTGCCAGTTCGGTTATGTCTGAGGCTTATCCAAGTGTGTGGAGAGTGGCTCCAGTAAGGCCTCGGTTGGGGCCTGGAAGTCTTCAGCTGTTGGGCCCTGGCGAGGATAGTCAGAAACAGGGTAGGAGACTCTGCCTTGTGCTCTCCCGGGAGCTTGTTGTGATAATCTTTGGATCCTGGCCTTTGTTGGGGTTACAGGGCAGTTGGAGGGTGTAACTGTTTAGCTACTGACAGGTCCAGTCCCAAACCGTGCAGGCTTAGAGATCTCAGTCCCGGGTCCCACACACCTGGGTTCCTCTGCCAGTTCGGTTATGTCTGAGGCTTATCCAAGTGTGTGGAGAGTGGCTCCAGTAAGGCCTCGGTTGGGGCCTGGAAGTCTTCAGCTGTTGGGCCCTGGCGAGGATAGTCAGACACAGGGTAGGAGACTCTGCCTTGTGCTCTCCCGGGAGCTTGTTGTGATAATCTTTGGATCCTGGCCTTTGTTGGGGTTACACGGCAGTTGGAGGGTGTAACTGTTTAGCTACTGACAGGTCCAGTCCCAAACCGTGCAGGCTTAGAGATCTCAGTCCCGGGTCCCACACACCTGGGTTCCTCTGCCAGTTCGGTTATGTCTGAGGCTTATCCAAGTGTGTGGAGAGTGGCTCCAGTAAGGCCTCGGTTGGGGCCTGGAAGTCTTCAGCTGTTGGGCCCTGGCGAGGATAGTCAGACACAGGGTAGGAGACTCTGCCTTGTGCTCTCCCGGGAGCTTGTTGTGATAATCTTTGGATCCTGGCCTTTGTTGGGGTTACACGGCAGTTGGAGGGTGTAACTGTTTAGCTACTGACAGGTCCAGTCCCAAAACGTGCAGGCTTAGAGATCTCAGTCCCGGGTCCCACACACCTGGGTTCCTCTGCCAGTTCGGTTATGTCTGAGGCTTATCCAAGTGTGTGGAGAGTGGCTCCAGTAAGGCCTCGGTTGGGGCCTGGAAGTCTTCAGCTGTTGGGCCCTGGCGAGGATAGTCAGACACAGGGTAGGAGACTCTGCCTTGTGCTCTCCCGGGAGCTTGTTGTGATAATCTTTGGATCCTGGCCTTTGTTGGGGTTACACGGCAGTTGGAGGGTGTAACTGTTTAGCTACTGACAGGTCCAGTCCCAAACCGTGCAGGCTTAGAGATCTCAGTCCCGGGTCCCACACACCTGGGTTCCTCTGCCAGTTCGGTTATGTCTGAGGCTTATCCAAGTGTGTGGAGAGTGGCTCCAGTAAGGCCTCGGTTGGGGCCTGGAAGTCTTCAGCTGTTGGGCCCTGGCGAGGATAGTCAGACACAGGGTAGGAGACTCTGCCTTGTGCTCTCCCGGGAGCTTGTTGTGATAATCTTTGGATCCTGGCCTTTGTTGGGGTTACACGGCAGTTGGAGGGTGTAACTGTTTAGCTACTGACAGGTCCAGTCCCAAACCGTGCAGGCTTAGAGATCTCAGTCCCGGGTCCCACACACCTGGGTTCCTCTGCCAGTTCGGTTATGTCTGAGGCTTATCCAAGTGTGTGGAGAGTGGCTCCAGTAAGGCCTCGGTTGGGGCCTGGAAGTCTTCAGCTGTTGGGCCCTGGCGAGGATAGTCAGACACAGGGTAGGAGACTCTGCCTTGTGCTCTCCCGGGAGCTTGTTGTGATAATCTTTGGATCCTGGCCTTTGTTGGGGTTACACGGCAGTTGGAGGGTGTAACTGTTTAGCTACTGACAGGTCCAGTCCCAAACCGTGCAGGCTTAGAGATCTCAGTCCCGGGTCCCACACACCTGGGTTCCTCTGCCAGTTCGGTTATGTCTGAGGCTTATCCAAGTGTGTGGAGAGTGGCTCCAGTAAGGCCTCGGTTGGGGCCTGGAAGTCTTCAGCTGTTGGGCCCTGGCGAGGATAGTCAGACACAGGGTAGGAGACTCTGCCTTGTGCTCTCCCGGGAGCTTGTTGTGATAATCTTTGGATCCTGGCCTTTGTTGGGGTTACACGGCAGTTGGAGGGTGTAACTGTTTAGCTACTGACAGGTCCAGTCCCAAACCGTGCAGGCTTAGAGATCTCAGTCCCGGGTCCCAAACACCTGGGTTCCTCTGCCAGTTCGGTTATGTCTGAGGCTTATCCAAGTGTGTGGAGAGTGGCTCCAGTAAGGCCTCGGTTGGGGCCTGGAAGTCTTCAGCTGTTGGGCCCTGGCGAGGATAGTCAGACACAGGGTAGGAGACTCTGCCTTGTGCTCTCCCGGGAGCTTGTTGTGATAATCTTTGGATCCTGGCCTTTGTTGGGGTTACACGGCAGTTGGAGGGTGTAACTGTTTAGCTACTGACAGGTCCAGTCCCAAACCGTGCAGGCTTAGAGATCTCAGTCCCGGGTCCCACACACCTGGGTTCCTCTGCCAGTTCGGTTATGTCTGAGGCTTATCCAAGTGTGTGGAGAGTGGCTCCAGTAAGGCCTCGGTTGGGGCCTGGAAGTCTTCAGCTGTTGGGCCCTGGCGAGGATAGTCAGACACAGGGTAGGAGACTCTGCCTTGTGCTCTCCCGGGAGCTTGTTGTGATAATCTTTGGATCCTGGCCTTTGTTGGGGTTACACGGCAGTTGGAGGGTGTAACTGTTTAGCTACTGACAGGTCCAGTCCCAAACCGTGCAGGCTTAGAGATCTCAGTCCCGGGTCCCACACACCTGGGTTCCTCTGCCAGTTCGGTTATGTCTGAGGCTTATCCAAGTGTGTGGAGAGTGGCTCCAGTAAGGCCTTGGTTGGGGCCTGGAAGTCTTCAGCTGTTGGGCCCTGGCGAGGATAGTCAGACACAGGGTAGGAGACTCTGCCTTGTGCTCTCCCGGGAGCTTGTTGTGATAATCTTTGGATCCTGGCCTTTGTTGGGGTTACACGGCAGTTGGAGGGTGTAACTGTTTAGCTACTGACAGGTCCAGTCCCAAACCGTGCAGGCTTAGAGATCTCAGTCCCGGGTCCCACACACCTGGGTTCCTCTGCCAGTTCGGTTATGTCTGAGGCTTATCCAAGTGTGTGGAGAGTGGCTCCAGTAAGGCCCTGGTTGGGGCCTGGAAGTCTTCAGCTGTTGGGCCCTGGCGAGGATAGTCAGACACAGGGTAGGAGACTCTGCCTTGTGCTCTCCCGGGAGCTTGTTGTGATAATCTTTGGATCCTGGCCTTTGTTGGGGTTACACGGCAGTTGGAGGGTGTAACTGTTTAGCTACTGACAGGTCCAGTCCCAAACCGTGCAGGCTTAGAGATCTCAGTCCCGGGTCCCACACACCTGGGTTCCTCTGCCAGTTCGGTTATGTCTGAGGCTTATCCAAGTGTGTGGAGAGTGGCTCCAGTAAGGCCTTGGTTGGGGCCTGGAAGTCTTCAGCTGTTGGGCCCTGGCGAGGATAGTCAGACACAGGGTAGGAGACTCTGCCTTGTGCTCTCCCGGGAGCTTGTTGTGATAATCTTTGGATCCTGGCCTTTGTTGGGGTTACACGGCAGTTGGAGGGTGCAACTGTTTAGCTACTGACAGGTCCAGTCCCAAACCGTGCAGGCTTAGAGATCTCAGTCCCGGGTCCCACACACCTGGGTTCCTCTGCCAGTTCGGTTATGTCTGAGGCTTATCCAAGTGTGTGGAGAGTGGCTCCAGTAAGGCCTTGGTTGGGGCCTGGAAGTCTTCAGCTGTTGGGCCCTGGCGAGGATAGACAGACACAGGGTAGGAGACTCTGCCTTGTGCTCTCCCGGGAGCTTGTTGTGATAATCTTTGGATCCTGGCCTTTGTTGGGGTTACACGGCAGTTGGAGGGTGTAACTGTTTAGCTACTGACAGGTCCAGTCCCAAACCGTGCAGGCTTAGAGATCTCAGTCCCGGGTCCCACACACCTGGGTTCCTCTGCCAGTTCGGTTATGTCTGAGGCTTATCCAAGTGTGTGGAGAGTGGCTCCAGTAAGGCCTTGGTTGGGGCCTGGAAGTCTTCAGCTGTTGGGCCCTGGCGAGGATAGTCAGACACAGGGTAGGAGACTCTGCCTTGTGCTCTCCCGGGAGCTTGTTGTGATAATCTTTGGATCCTGGCCTTTGTTGGGGTTACACGGCAGTTGGAGGGTGTAACTGTTTAGCTACTGACAGGTCCAGTCCCAAACCGTGCAGGCTTAGAGATCTCAGTCCCGGGTCCCACACACCTGGGTTCCTCTGCCAGTTCGGTTATGTCTGAGGCTTATCCAAGTGTGTGGAGAGTGGCTCCAGTAAGGCCTTGGTTGGGGCCTGGAAGTCTTCAGCTGTTGGGCCCTGGCGAGGATAGTCAGACACAGGGTAGGAGACTCTGCCTTGTGCTCTCCCGGGAGCTTGTTGTGATAATCTTTGGATCCTGGCCTTTGTTGGGGTTACACGGCAGTTGGAGGGTGTAACTGTTTAGCTACTGACAGGTCCAGTCCCAAACCGTGCAGGCTTAGAGATCTCAGTCCCGGGTCCCACACACCTGGGTTCCTCTGCCAGTTCGGTTATGTCTGAGGCTTATCCAAGTGTGTGGAGAGTGGCTCCAGTAAGGCCTCGGTTGGGGCCTGGAAGTCTTCAGCTGTTGGGCCCTGGCGAGGATAGTCAGACACAGGGTAGGAGACTCTGCCTTGTGCTCTCCCGGGAGCTTGTTGTGATAATCTTTGGATCCTGGCCTTTGTTGGGGTTACACGGCAGTTGGAGGGTGTAACTGTTTAGCTACTGACAGGTCCAGTCCCAAACCGTGCAGGCTTAGAGATCTCAGTCCCGGGTCCCACACACCTGGGTTCCTCTGCCAGTTCGGTTATGTCTGAGGCTTATCCAAGTGTGTGGAGAGTGGCTCCAGTAAGGCCTTGGTTGGGGCCTGGAAGTCTTCAGCTGTTGGGCCCTGGCGAGGATAGTCAGACACAGGGTAGGAGACTCTGCCTTGTGCTCTCCCGGGAGCTTGTTGTGATAATCTTTGGATCCTGGCCTTTGTTGGGGTTACACGGCAGTTGGAGGGTGTAACTGTTTAGCTACTGACAGGTCCAGTCCCAAACCGTGCAGGCTTAGAGATCTCAGTCCCGGGTCCCACACACCTGGGTTCCTCTGCCAGTTCGGTTATGTCTGAGGCTTATCCAAGTGTGTGGAGAGTGGCTCCAGTAAGGCCTTGGTTGGGGCCTGGAAGTCTTCAGCTGTTGGGCCCTGGCGAGGATAGTCAGACACAGGGTAGGAGACTCTGCCTTGTGCTCTCCCGGGAGCTTGTTGTGATAATCTTTGGATCCTGGCCTTTGTTGGGGTTACACGGCAGTTGGAGGGTGTAACTGTTTAGCTACTGACAGGTCCAGTCCCAAACCGTGCAGGCTTAGAGATCTCAGTCCCGGGTCCCACACACCTGGGTTCCTCTGCCAGTTCGGTTATGTCTGAGGCTTATCCAAGTGTGTGGAGAGTGGCTCCAGTAAGGCCTCGGTTGGGGCCTGGAAGTCTTCAGCTGTTGGGCCCTGGCGAGGATAGTCAGACACAGGGTAGGAGACTCTGCCTTGTGCTCTCCCGGGAGCTTGTTGTGATAATCTTTGGATCCTGGCCTTTGTTGGGGTTACACGGCAGTTGGAGGGTGTAACTGTTTAGCTACTGACAGGTCCAGTCCCAAACCGTGCAGGCTTAGAGATCTCAGTCCCGGGTCCCACACACCTGGGTTCCTCTGCCAGTTCGGTTATGTCTGAGGCTTATCCAAGTGTGTGGAGAGTGGCTCCAGTAAGGCCTCGGTTGGGGCCTGGAAGTCTTCAGCTGTTGGGCCCTGGCGAGGATAGTCAGACACAGGGTAGGAGACTCTGCCTTGTGCTCTCCCGGGAGCTTGTTGTGATAATCTTTGGATCCTGGCCTTTGTTGGGGTTACACGGCAGTTGGAGGGTGTAACTGTTTAGCTACTGACAGGTCCAGTCCCAAACCGTGCAGGCTTAGAGATCTCAGTCCCGGGTCCCACACACCTGGGTTCCTCTGCCAGTTCGGTTATGTCTGAGGCTTATCCAAGTGTGTGGAGAGTGGCTCCAGTAAGGCCTCGGTTGGGGCCTGGAAGTCTTCAGCTGTTGGGCCCTGGCGAGGATAGTCAGACACAGGGTAGGAGACTCTGCCTTGTGCTCTCCCGGGAGCTTGTTGTGATAATCTTTGGATCCTGGCCTTTGTTGGGGTTACACGGCAGTTGGAGGGTGTAACTGTTTAGCTACTGACAGGTCCAGTCCCAAACCGTGCAGGCTTAGAGATCTCAGTCCCGGGTCCCACACACCTGGGTTCCTCTGCCAGTTCGGTTATGTCTGAGGCTTATCCAAGTGTGTGGAGAGTGGCTCCAGTAAGGCCTTGGTTGGGGCCTGGAAGTCTTCAGCTGTTGGGCCCTGGCGAGGATAGTCAGACACAGGGTAGGAGACTCTGCCTTGTGCTCTCCCGGGAGCTTGTTGTGATAATCTTTGGATCCTGGCCTTTGTTGGGGTTACACAGCAGTTGGAGGGTGTAACTGTTTAGCTACTGACAGGTCCAGTCCCAAACCGTGCAGGCTTAGAGATCTCAGTCCCGGGTCCCACACACCTGGGTTCCTCTGCCAGTTCGGTTATGTCTGAGGCTTATCCAAGTGTGTGGAGAGTGGCTCCAGTAAGGCCTCGGTTGGGGCCTGGAAGTCTTCAGCTGTTGGGCCCTGGCGAGGATAGTCAGACACAGGGTAGGAGACTCTGCCTTGTGCTCTCCCGGGAGCTTGTTGTGATAATCTTTGGATCCTGGCCTTTGTTGGGGTTACACGGCAGTTGGAGGGTGTAACTGTTTAGCTACTGACAGGTCCAGTCCCAAACCGTGCAGGCTTAGAGATCTCAGTCCCAGGTCCCACACACCTGGTTTCCTCTGCCAGTTCGGTTATGTCTGAGGCTTATCCAAGTGTGTGGAGAGTGGCTCCAGTAAGGCCTCGGTTGGGGCCTGGAAGTCTTCAGCTGTTGGGCCCTGGCGAGGATAGTCAGACACAGGGTAGGAGACTCTGCCTTGTGCTCTCCCGGGAGCTTGTTGTGATAATCTTTGGATCCTGGCCTTTGTTGGGGTTACACGGCAGTTGGAGGGTGTAACTGTTTAGCTACTGACAGGTCCAGTCCCAAACCGTGCAGGCTTAGAGATCTCAGTCCCGGGTCCCACACACCTGGGTTCCTCTGCCAGTTCGGTTATGTCTGAGGCTTATCCAAGTGTGTGGAGAGTGGCTCCAGTAAGGCCTCGGTTGGGGCCTGGAAGTCTTCAGCTGTTGGGCCCTGGCGAGGATAGTCAGAC
This sequence comes from Sorex fumeus, assembly GCF_029834395.1. Taxonomy (NCBI): domain Eukaryota; kingdom Metazoa; phylum Chordata; class Mammalia; order Eulipotyphla; family Soricidae; genus Sorex; species Sorex fumeus. Next base: position 20,286,920 of record NW_026606152.1, on the reverse strand, counting down.
ACAGGGTAGGAGACTCTGCCTTGTGCTCTCCCGGGAGCTTGTTGTGATAATCTTTGGATCCTGGCCTTTGTTGGGGTTACACGGCAGTTGGAGGGTGTAACTGTTTAGCTACTGACAGGTCCAGTCCCAAACCGTGCAGGCTTAGAGATCTCAGTCCCGGGTCCCACACACCTGGGTTCCTCTGCCAGTTCGGTTATGTCTGAGGCTTATCCAAGTGTGTGGAGAGTGGCTCCAGTAAGGCCTTGGTTGGGGCCTGGAAGTCTTCAGCTGTTGGGCCCTGGCGAGGATAGTCAGACACAGGGTAGGAGACTCTGCCTTGTGCTCTCCCGGGAGCTTGTTGTGATAATCTTTGGATCCTGGCCTTTGTTGGGGTTACACGGCAGTTGGAGGGTGTAACTGTTTAGCTACTGACAGGTCCAGTCCCAAACCGTGCAGGCTTAGAGATCTCAGTCCCGGGTCCCACACACCTGGGTTCCTCTGCCAGTTCGGTTATGTCTGAGGCTTATCCAAGTGTGTGGAGAGTGGCTCCAGTAAGGCCTTGGTTGGGGCCTGGAAGTCTTCAGCTGTTGGGCCCTGGCGAGGATAGTCAGACACAGGGTAGGAGACTCTGCCTTGTGCTCTCCCGGGAGCTTGTTGTGATAATCTTTGGATCCTGGCCTTTGTTGGGGTTACACGGCAGTTGGAGGGTGTAACTGTTTAGCTACTGACAGGTCCAGTCCCAAACCGTGCAGGCTTAGAGATCTCAGTCCCGGGTCCCACACACCTGGGTTCCTCTGCCAGTTCGGTTATGTCTGAGGCTTATCCAAGTGTGTGGAGAGTGGCTCCAGTAAGGCCTTGGTTGGGGCCTGGAAGTCTTCAGCTGTTGGGCCCTGGCGAGGATAGTCAGACACAGGGTAGGAGACTCTGCCTTGTGCTCTCCCGGGAGCTTGTTAATTGGTTCTTAATAAAAGTTCAGAATTTTGAGATGCAGTCCACTATGGTTGATTTGGGAGTGGCTGGGGATTGAAGGATTTGATGGGAAAGAATGGGAAGTTAGAGAGAGGAAAAAGGGGGAATAGGCAAGACTCCAAGAAATACAAACTTTGTCCAGGGTTATAAAGCCCATAAGAGGCGAGAAATTGCATGGACCTGAGGAAGATTGGGGTAGGGTCAGAGGAAGAATATAGCTGACAGGGCATTTGCTTTGCAAGTAAGAAGGAATCAGTTCATTTCTTGCAATCTTTTATGGGCCCCAGAGACCCACCCGATGTGAAACTTTAGCACTGAGCCAGGAGTAAGGCCAGAGCACAGTTAAGTATGCCCCATCCCTGTTGTCCTCCAAAAAAAAATGGGAGAAATGGCACAGTCTGCGGTTTTCGGTTAAAAAAATAAATTTGGAATAGGCTGAGGTAGGCAGATGAGTCTAATATGACCAGTAGAAAAGTTAAAATTCTTCCATAGAGGCTGTGTTTACGCCTCATGGTCACCTTTGGAAGATAACCAAATTTGAGACACATCACTAAAATGTTTGGTTGGTCTATCCATAAATGTTGGCTGGGGGATGCGAACACTTACACTGGGTAATAAACCTACCAGATGAGTGATCAACGCCCTCAGAGTCATTCAATGATGACTCTGAACAGTGACAAAGCCAAGAGAACAGTTGCAGCATGAAGCCTGAAGATAAGCTCCTGGGAGATTCAAAATAAGTCACCATGTCCTCGGGCCCTCTGTTCAGCACCCCTAGCTGCATCATTTCACTTATTCCCAACAATATTCATAGTTTCTATCACGGTGACACTTTACTAGCTAGTTTCAACAATGACATCCAGTGCCGATTTAAGTCTTTGGATTTGTAAACTCCCCAAGGTAGCCAAGCCAGCTTTCAGGAAATTTCTGGTGGCGGGAGCTCAAATTATATTAGCTTCAGCGGGCTGGTCTTTGGTCTTCCATGGTCCCTGGTGCCTGTAGGTTTCTCTAAACATCGCTTTAAAATGTAGCTCACACAAGATCCAGCTTTATAAATGGTGTTGTGACTGTGTTGCGGTAGGTACCGTACTAAAACATGTGTCCTAGGTCACCTCTCCCAAAGCAGTTGGTACCGGTTGACCTTGAGCCTGGAAGGTGATGGTGGAAAGAGATCATCCTAGGAGAGTTAATGGGGTGATGGATGGATGGAAAGGAAACCGGGAAGAGTAGGGAACTGGAAATCTGGTGATCATCATGGGATAGTTGGTGGATGTTTTTCAAATACGTTAAAATATATTTTGTAAATGAGATTCAAGACTTAATCACTTAATCACTTAACTTCCCGTTAGTTGTCGAGTTGCTCGAGCGGGCGCCAGTAACGTCTCCATTTGTCCCTGTCGCGTGCTAGTGTAGCCCAATGGCATCTGTTCGCTCCGGGAACATGAAGGGCCTCAAACCGATCGTTCATGATCTTGACGAAGAAGTCTGACCATCTGGTAGGTGGTCGGCCACGCGGTCTCCTGACATCCCGTGGAATCCAATCAGTAACAGCTCTAGTCCAACGGTCGTCTTTAAATCTCATTACGTGACCAGCCCATCTGATTTTCGACACCTTGGCAAATGAGACAGCATCCCTGATCCTTGATTGTCAATGGATGTCAGAACTCCGGATTCTTCTCTCATTTGAGTGAAACGTGATATTCCAAGCATAGCTCTTTCTATTCTTCTTTGGGAGACCTGGATGGCGTTCTCATCTTGTTTGCGTAGGGCCCAGGTCTCTGAGGAATATGTTAATGCAGGAAGAACAGTGGAATCAAAGAGATGTGCCCGGAGCCGAAGGTTCTTCGTCCTCTTAGCTATTTCTTCGACGTTCTTGAAGGCGTTCCAAGCCGCTCTCTTCCTCCTGCGCAGCTCGGGTGCCAGGTCATTTGTCATGTTGACCTCTCGACCTAGGTAGACATAGCTGTTGCATTTGGAGATGGTCGTTCCATTGAGAGCGAATGGGGCATCAGGAAGAAGGCTGTTTCTCATAAACATTGTCTTCGTAAGATTCAGCTGTAGTCCTACCTTTCCACACTCACGGTCAAAGTCGGCCAGCATTTGTGCCGCTTGGCTGATGTTTGGTGTTATTAAAACAATGTCATCAGCAAAGCGGAGGTGGTGTAATTGCCGACTATCTATCTTCACTCCCATTCCTTCCCATTCCAGTCGTCGCATGATGTTCTCGAGGGTGGCACTGAAGAGTTTCGGTGAAATGGTATCACCCTGCCACACCCCTCTCTTGACATCAACGATCACTTCTTTGTAGAATGGTGAGATCCTGGTAGTGAATCCGCAATAAAGCTCAAGGAGGATCCTGATGTATTGGGCTTGAACGCCCTGATTGGCTAGGGCTTCAATGACCGCTTCCGTCTCAACAGAATCAAAGGCCTTCTTTAAATCAATGAACGTTAAGCAGAGCGGCATCTTGTACTCCCGAGAAACCTCAATAAGCTTGGTTATCGTGTGGATATGGTCGATGGTGCTGAATCCTTTCTGGAACCCTGCTTGCTCGCATGGTTGTCCTTCATCTAATGTTCTGCCAATCCTATTCAGGATGACTCGAGTGAATAGTTTGTAGATGACAGACAATAGGCAGATTGGGCGATAGTTGCCAATGTCATGGATGTCTCCCTTCGTGAACAGTAGTACGGTTCTGCTGGTTTTCCATTGGGACGGAACCTTGCATTCAGACAGGTAGCGAGTGAAGAGCCGAGCCAGTGTATTGATGAGTACTGAGGGCAGGTTCTTCAGGTGTTCAGGTCTGACCTTGTCTGGGCCGGGTGCTGTTTGTTTCTTTACCAACGAAATGGCGTGTCGGATTTCGGAGGGGAGAACATTGGGAAAAGCATACCCATCCTGTGGAATTTGGTATGCTGGCAAGTGGACATGGCTGTCGAAGAGATTCGAGTAGAAGTCATGGATAATCTTCTCCATTGCTGTTCTGGAGGATGTGATGGATCCATCAGGGCGTCGGAGGGCAGTCATCTTGGTCTTATAGTTGGCGAAGGACAGGTGGGCCTTACGAATACTTTTCCCGGCTTCTGCTGCATCTACCAGTACTTCTGCTCTTCTCTCTTTGAGGTCTTCCTTGATCGCATCTCTGCACTGCTTTGCGAGCTCGGATGTTAGCTTGCGGTTGCCTGAGGCATGCGCCAAACCATGCTGGCGAATTAGCTCAAGAGTTTTCGAAGATAGGCGATTTTTTGTGGCTATCTCTCTTTTGGCGTTCCTCGCACATTCATGGAGGTGCTGAAACAGTTGATCGTATTCCTCGTCAATGTTGTCAACAATGGCATCTTCCCATGTTGCCCCAATAGTACCAAAGAGTTCCCAGTTGGTGGTCATTCTGGGAGTTCTCTTTTTGAACTTTGCAGCCCTTTCTCCCCGCTCTGTGAAGTAGAATTTTGCACGAAGGAGACGGTGGTCCAATCCCGTTCAAAATTTTGGGACAACAGCGACATCAGTCAGGCAAAACCGTCGATTGAATATGATGTGGTCTATTTCGTTGTGGAATCGTCCACCAGGAGACTCCCATGTCCATCATTTAGATTCTGCCTTCTGGAACTGTGAGTTACCATGAATGGTCTTGGTCGACATGATGAACTCTGACAGTCTCTCACCCTGTTCGTTCCATTCCAGGCCATTTGTCCCGATGCATCCATCGAGGACCTGATGGTACTAGCACGAATGATCAAATACGACATCATTGGTCTGACCGAGACAAGAAGGCACGAATCTCACCATGCCGTTTTCGACACTGGAGAAGAATTGTTCCTCGGAACATGTGATAAAAGAGGTGTTGGATGCGTCGGTGTCCTTGTCAACACAAACTTGACCAAGAGCATTGATTCATTCGAATGTCTAACAACTGGAATCGGACGTTTACATTTGAATAGATGTGGCTCACTGCCTGCAGTTTCTATCTCCGTTGTCTATGCACCAACATCTCATTATGATGAAAGAGAAATCGAGAAGTTCTACATGGAGCTAGAGAAGTTCTATAAAGAAGACCACACCTTCTACAAGATCATTGTGGGTGATTTTAATGCCAAGATAGGACCAAGAAGATCAGCTGAAGAACTTCACATCGGGACCCATCAGTCTTAGTATAAGTATATATTTCTAGGGGAAAAAAGCAGAAGAAAAAGAGTTGCTGCTATCAAATAATGCCAAATCTTTGCCAAGAAATCCTTTTAAAATAAAAATTGTGACTATGGACTGTACATTATTGCCACTCAATGCCTTTTTTGCAGACCACAACACCCAAAAGGAGAGAGAGAACAAAAGGGAAACCCCTGCCACAGAGGCAGGGTGGGATGGGGGGGATAGATGTGAGAGGGATACCGGAATCCATGGTGGTGGGAAATGAGCACTGGCGGAGGGATGGGCAATTTATCATTCTATAATAGAAACCCAAGAACAAAAATTTGTAAATGTACAACTGCACCTCATGGTATTTCACTAATAAAAGTTTTAAAAAATAAAATAAAATAAAATTTGTTTTGTCTGCCAGAGATCAGCAGATGGGAACCTGAGTGAAGGCAAAAGATTAAATTGGTTGAGTTTTATTTATCCTTGAGTATATTAATTTGATTTTGGAGTCAATGTATATGACAGATTATCAAGACACAGAAATTATCAGCACTTCTCTTGTTTAAAAGTATAATGATACACCATATCTCTATCTCACATTCTTTTTATTTCTGATAGTTTGACACAAAAGATATGTCGAAGTCATAGATAAATGTAAATTATTTAAACACTTTTTTGATTATTTAAAATTACATTATAGAATTACATTACAGAGTTTCATAAATTTTAGGATTATACAAAATCAACATGCATGTATCATATTACAATCGCTACTGAAAGGCCTACTCTGTCATTCACCATTGTTCAGTTTTTCCACTTTGATTACACATTTCCATCTGGTAACTATATAGTCTTATAGTTCTACAGTTTGTTTTTATTGCTTTGAAAAGATCAAAGTTATGCAATTTTCAACATTGCATGAAACTGGAGGATATCATGCATGAAAAGTTAGCCTTAAGGAAAGGAACAGATACAGAGAGATTTTTCTCATATATGGGATGTAAAGACACACAGCAAGGTAGCAACAAAGGTTCAAGGGCAATGTAAGGGGAGAACTGAACCACACAATTGAGTCAGAAGATTGGGAGTGAGGGACTCTGGGGGTTTGGGGGAGAGGGAGGGTTTAGTTTTTGAAAGAATGAGAGTGTCATGTTGGAATTATGTTTATGAGAAACCATTATTAATTGAATTATAAATCATAGAATATAAATAATGTTTTAGACGTTTGTCTGTCTCATTTTATTCTTTTAATTTGCTTTCTACATATGCCACTTATATATGTACTTGTATGATGCCTATCTTTCTCTGCTTGGTTTATGTCACTAAACATAATATCGTCATGTTATCCATTTTTATACAAATAATAAGAAGATTTCACTTCATACAACTGATTAGTATTCCATTGCTTTACCACCTTTCATTTTCAAAATTTGTGGTTTAAAAGATACAAATATTGGTTTTAACAAGGCTCTGGTGTCTTAACAGATGTGATAAATACCAGGTTGTTCACTCTATGGCTTAGAGGCCAGCTGCACTCTCTAGGAGTAAAGGCAGAGCAGATAGAGAAGGGAGCACCAAATAAATGGTGCTGGGAAGATCTGACCAGGATGTGAGCTGCCTGCTGAAAGTAGTTTATGGACCGAACATGATTGCCACCCAATGTCTCTTCTGCAGACCACAGCTCCCAAAAGGAGAGATAGAACTAAAGGGAGTGCCCTACCAAAAAGGCAGTCTGGGATGGGGGATGGGGGCTGGGAGGAATACAGTGATTGGTGGGAGTGGAGATTGGGCACTGGTGGTGGGATGGGTACTCGATCATTGTATAACTGAAACCCATGCACAACAACTTGTAAGTCTACAACTGTACCTCATGGTGATTCACTAATAAAACAAAACAAGACAAAAAATTAAAAAAAAAATAAAATTGCTCTTGTGTTTACTAGTCATTTTACTAGTCATTTACTAGTCATTACTAGTCATGGACATATCTCTCTATTATGACTACCTAATGTGAGTAGCTGGAATGGTAGTTTTCACTTTAGGTACCAGAGGGTTGCCTTAGACAAACACTGAAATGATATACACATTTTATTTATTCTAATATATTTTTCACAAATTGAGGAGATTCATCATAGTTAATTGGTTGATAGTAAATGTTATGAAGTTTGAGATGCTGTCAAATGTGGTTGTTTTGGGGAGGGGCTGGGGGTTGAAGGATGGCATGGGAAAGAGTGGGAAGTTATAGAGAGGACAAAGGGGGAATAGACAAGACTCTGAGAAAGAGAAACTTGGTCCAGGGTTATAAAGGCCATAAGAGGAGTAATTGCATGGGCCTGGTGAAGAGTGGGGTAGGATCAGAGGAAGAGTATAGCTGATAGGGCATTTGCTCTGCAAGCAAGAAGGACCCAGTTCAATTCTTGCAATCCTTTAGGTTCCCCAGAGACGCACCAGATGTGAAACTTGAGCGCAGAGCCAGGAGTAAGACCAGAGCACAGTCAAGTATGCCCCATCCCTGGTGTCCTCCAAAAAAAAACAATGGGAGAAATGGCACGGTCTGGGGGTTTGGATTAAAAGAACAAGGTTTACACATCAAGGTTCAGTCCTCCTGAACCTTGTTTTTATTGCCTATGGGTATTATTTTTACACTTGATCACTTGACATCCCCTTACTCATTGATTTGCACGGGCGGGCACCAGTAACATCTCCATTCGTTCCTCTTTGTTGCTAGTGTAGCCCAATGGTGTCTGCTCACTCCAGAAACACAAAGAGCCTCAAACCATCGTTCAGGGTCTTGATAAAAAAGTCTGACCGTCTCATACATGGGCGACCACATGATCTTTTGACTTCCCATGCAATCCAGTTGGTAATGACTCTAGTTCAGTGGTCATCTCCAAATCGCATTACATGTCCAGCCCATATGATTTTCAAAGCCTTAGCCAACGGGACAGTCTCCCTGATTCTCGATCACCGACCAACGACTGAACTTTGGATTCCTTCCCTCACTTGAGTGAAGCCTGATAGTCCAAGCATAGCTCTTTTGGTTCCTCTTTCCTTTTTCTTTTTTTCTTTTGCTTTTGGGTCACACCGGGCGATGCACAGGGGGTTGCTCCTGGATCAGGCACTCGGGAATTACTCCTAGCTGTGCTCAGGGGATCATAATGGATGCTGGGAATCGAACCCAGGTTGGCTGCGTGCAAGGCAAATTCCCACTGTGCTATTGCTCCAGCCCCTCAATACCTCTTTGGGAGACCCAAATAGCGTTCTCACCCCGTTTCCATAGGGACCACGTGTCTAATGTATGTTAAGGCAGAAAGAATAGTGGAGTCAAAGAGATGTGCCCGGAGCTGGCGGTTCTTCATGCTCTTAGCTATTTCTTTGACACTCTTGACGGCATTCCAAGCTGTTCTCTTTCTCTTGCACAACTCAGGTGCCAGGTCGTTTGTCATGTTGAGTTCTCGACCTAGGTACATATAATTGCTGCATTCAGAGATGTTCTTTTATTTGAGAGTGAATGGAATGTTAGGAACGAGTTCCTTTCTCATGAACATTGTCTTCGTGGGATTCAGCTGCAGTCCGACATTCCATACTTACGGACGAAGTCGGCCAGAATTTCTACCACTTGTCTAATATTTGGTATTATGAGAACGATGTCATCAGCGAAGTGGAGGTGGTGTAGTTGCCAAACTTCTTTCTTCACTCCTGTTCCTTCCCATTCTAGTCATCTCATGATGTATGTGAGTTTGAACGACCTGTTTGGCTAGGGCTTCTATGACTGCTTCCACCTCAACAGAATCAAAGGCCTTCTTTAAATCAGTAAATGTTAGACAGAGTGGCATCTTGAACTCCCGAGAAACCTCAAGGAGCTCGGTTACTGTGTGGATATGGTCGATCATGCTTATTCCTTTTCAGACTACGGTTTGTCTCATGGTTGTCTTTCATCTAGTGTTCTGCCAATCCTCTTCTGGAGTGAACAGCTTGTAGAGGATGGACTATAGGCAGATTGGGCAATAGTTGCCAAAGTCGTGGATGTCTCCCGTCTTGTACAGTAGAACAGTCTTGCTGGTTTTCCATTGGGTCAGAAACTTGCATTCAGACAAGTAGCGTGTGAAGAGCCGAGCCAGTGTATGGATGAGTACTGATGGCAGATTCTTCAGGTGTTTTGATCTTACCTTGTGTGGTATGGGTCCTGTTCGCTTCTTTACTGACAAAATGTCCTGTCAGATTTCGGAAGGGAGAATGTTGGAATCACATATCCTTCCTGTGGAATTTGGTATGTGGGCAGGTGGACATGGGTATTGAAGAGATCCGAGTAGAAGTCATGGATAATATTCTCCATTACCCTCACGGAAGATGTGATAGATCCATCAGGACTTTGGAGGGCAGTCATCTTGGTCTTGTAGTTGGCAAAGGACAAGCGGGTGTTATGACTACTTTTCTCGGCTTCTGCTGCATCAGCCAGCACTGCTGCTCTTGTCTCTTTGGGGTCTTCCTTTATTGCTTCTCTGCACTGCTTTGCGATCTTGAACATTAGCTTAGGGTTGCCTGAGGCTCCTGCCAAGCCACATTGGCAAATGGGTGCGCTCCCTTCCCGAAAAAAAGGAAGAAAAGAAAAAACATATAACTGATTCTTGAGTAACATGGAGGTTAAGGGTGCTAATTCCTATATAATTTTTGAAAGCCCCAAATTTAATGTATAGTCTGCTATTGACCAAGCCCCGCATCTTTTCCCGCTGAACTCGACACCCTCCACAGTGGGACACCTTCCCCAGACACCTAGAGCAGCTCCATGGGACTGTCCATCACCTAATCAGCCCCTCCCCTCCAGGTGCGTAGGGGGAGCATAAGCCAGCTTCATTGCTCCTCATCCTAATCCGCGCGCATTTTCCTGCAGAACTGGACACCCTAAATCAGGGGACACCTGCAGCAGCTCCATGGGATTTTTCCATCGGCCCTCCTACATTCCAGGATCCTGGGTGGGAGTGACCCTGCGATGGGCCATGGGCGTGGCCACCATGTAGGGGGCGTGGCCTCCCAGAAGTGGGCATGGCCACCTCCTGGATGGGCAGCCACAGTTATATTTTCCAATTTGGGCACTCAGGACTTTCATCCCTCACTTTGTCGCCTAATATGACTAAGAATGTCTGACCACCTCTACTAGAATACAACAACATCCCACTCGCCTACTCCATTTCTAATAAAAGACCAGTATGAAATGTGCTGTACAAGCACAAATGTAAAAAGTACCTCCTCCAAAGCTTCACTCAATGTCGGTTTTAAAACAAAGAATAAGGCCTGATTGAGAAGAAGGTCGGAATATAGAAAGGGAGAAGGTTGGCTACCATCGACAAACCTTATCCAAAATCCTTTCCCATGATAAGAGAGAACAGTACCTGTGATTTCAGGGGTCTACCTCTAGGATACCATAAAAACATGAAGAAAGAGCGCAAATCTCCACCACAAGGAGAATATGAAGAAAAGAATCCCGAATCCTCAAACGAGGTTGTCCACAATTGCGCTCTCTTTGATAAGGAATTCCAGGATAAAATGCAGAGGGTGTTCAAGGGTCTACTCAAAGAATCAATGGAAGAGATATCCAAAGACTAAAAGAAGAAATGAAAGAAACAATAGAACAGATAGTCAAGAAAATACAGGAAGAAAAGAGAACAGAATTTAAAAAAAGCTACAAAAAGGAGAGTCACAAATAAAGGATTCAGTGGATGGAATTAAAAAGGCAGTAAGTGCCCTAAACAATAGGATAAGTGCAGATGAAGAGAGGATCAGCGAGCTTGAAGATGAGCAAGAGAAATCCCATCGGGAACAACAAGCAATAGGAAAAGACCTCAAAATGACTCTAAGGAGAATCAAAGTACTAGGGGATGACGCCAAGAGGAACAACATTAGAATCATTGCAGTACCAGAAGGACAGGGAGAAAACCCCAATGAAAAAAGCTAGAATCAAAGAAACCATTGCTGAAAAGTTCCCAGAGTTAAGGAAAGCAGACATCCAGATCGAAGGAGCCAGAAGGGTACCAGCTAAAGGAGACCCCAGAAAAAAACACTCCAAGGCATATCATAGTCAGAACGATGGATGCTGTGGACAGAGACACAATATTACAAGCAGCAAGGTCAAAGAAGGAAATTACATACAAAGGAGCACCCCTTATATTCACAGCTGACCTATCAGTGGAAACACTCCAAGCCCGAAGGCAATGGTGGGATATAGTGAAAAAATTCAATGAAATGAACGCCTCACCGAGAATACTCTATCCAGCTAAACTCTTACTCAAATTCGATGGAACAATACACCACTTTTTAGATAAACACAAGCTGAGGAACTTCATACACTCCAAACTAAATCTAAAAGTAGGACTAAAGGGGCTCCTGTAAGATAAGAAGGAAAACACGTGTAAATCAACTCCTACAGGAAGATGGCACAAAACCCCATGACCATAATTTCCCTTACTGTCAATGGTCTAAATGCACCTACCAAGAGACACAGAGTGGCAAAATGGATCCAGAAACAGAAACCAACATTCTGCTGTCTACAAGAAACTCATCTGAACAATCAGAGCAAACACAGGCTCAAAGTGAAAGGATGGAAAACAATCCTGCAAGCAAACAGCTCCCTCACGAAAGCTGGGGTGGCCACACTAGTATCCGACAATATTAATTTCAGGCTGAAAAAGATTAGAAGGGACAGCGAAGGCCACTTTCTCTTCATCAAGGGGTACATTCCACAGGAAGAAATCATACTCTTAAATGTATACGTACCTAATGAAGGAATAGCTAGATACTTAAAACAACTGCTAACAGAATTTAAAGAGGACAGTGGTAGCAACACAATAGTAGATGAGACTTCAACAACACCTTATCACCTCTGGATACATCAACAAGAACAAAACTCAGCAAGGAAACATTGACTTTGAATGAAGAAATAGAAGAGAAAGGACTTATAGACCTATATAGGGCTTTACACCCCCCAAAGAAAGAATACACATTCTTCTCCAGTGCCCATGGAACATTTTCCAAAATAGACTATGTGCTAGGCCACAAAACATACCTCAATAGAATCAGGAAGATAGAAAGAGTATCAACAATCTTTTCAGACCATGATGCACTGAGGATAGATGTGAATCACACACAGACACGGACACCTGAAAACTAAACAAGTCACTGCTGAACAATGAGTGGGTCAGGAAGCACGTCTAGGAAGAAATCAAAAGATAACTAGAAACAAATAAGAACGATGGCACGAACTACCAGAACTTATGGGATGCAGCTATATCCCTATTAAGGGGAAAATTTATAGCTCTTTAAGCATATCTAAGGACGAAAGAAAGGATGCACATAAGCAACTTGACTTCATAGCTCAAGATCTTAGAAAAGGATCAAGAGAAGGAGCCTAAATCGGGCTGAAGGAAAGAGATCATAAAACTTAGAGCAGAAATAAACGACATGGAAACCTAAGAAACAATCCGAAAGATCAATGAAACCAAGAGCTGGCTCTTAGAGAAAATAAACAAGATAGATAAACCACTAGCAACACTCACAAAGAAAGAGAGAGAGAACACTAATAAACCGAAACAAAAATAAAAATGGAGATATCACAACAGAAACCAAAGAAAATCAAAAGATCATCAGAGACTACTTTGAAAGTCTGTATGCCAAGAAAAAAGAGAAGTTAGAAGAAATGTATAAATTCCTGGATTCCGATAATCTCCCAAATCTGAGTCAAGAAGATATAGAATACCTGAATACACCTAGTCACATCAAGGAAATAGAAACTGTAATTAAAATTCTTCCCCAAAACAAAACCCCAGGTCCAGATGGATTCACTACCAAATTTTTCCAAACATCTTAAGAGGATCTACTGCCAGTCCTTCTCAAACTTTTCCAGGAAATTGAAAAAACAGAAACTCTTCCAAACAGTTTCTATGTAGCCCATATCTCTCTAATACTAAATGGAAACAAAGACACCACGAGAGAAGAAAACTACAGGCCGATATCACTGATGAACACGGAGGAGAAGATTCTGAACAAAATACTAGCAAATAGCATTCAACAACTCATCAAAAAGATCATACACTATGACCAAGTGGGATTCATCCCGGGCGATGCAAGGATGGTTTAACATTCGGAAATCAATCAACATAATCCATCATATCAAGAAAACAAAGGATAAAAATCATATGATCATATCAATAGATGCAGAGAAAGCAATTGTCAAGATCCAGCATCCGTTTATGATGAAATCCCTCGCCAAATTAGGGATAGAGGGAACTTTCCCAAATATAGTTTAAGCCAGCTACCACAAGCATACGGCAAGCATCATCCTCAATGGGGAAAAACTGAGAGCGTTCCCCCAATATCAGGAACGAGATGAGGATTCCCACTCTCTCAACTGCTGTTCAATATAGTACTGGAAATACTAGCAATAGCAAGTAGGCAAGAAAAAGAGATTAAGTCCATCCAAATAGGAAAGGAAGAAATCAAGTTCTCACTATTCGCAAATGATATGATACTATACTTAGAGTACCCTAAAAACTGTACCAAGAAACTTCTAGAAATGATACACTCGATTGTAAATTACAGGTATAAAATAAATACCCAAAAGTCCATGGCTTTACTATATACAAATAGTGAGAGAGAACAAAATGACAAGATGAAAACAATCCCATTACAATTGTATGCCAGAAAATCAACTACCTAGGCATTAGTTTAACTAAGGAAGTAAAGGAACTGTATAAAGAAAACTACAAAACGCTGCTTCTTTAAAATAAAAGAGGACGCGAGGAAAAGGAAAAATATCCCCTATTAATGGATCGGGAGAATTAATATTGTCAAAATGGCAATACATCCCCAAGCACTGTACAAATTCAATGTGATCCGTATTAGGATACCCACGACATACTTCAAAGAATTGGAGCAAACACTCCTGAAATTTATATGGAACAATAAGCCCCCACGAATAGCTAAAGCAATTCTTGGGAAAAAGAAAATGGGAGGAATTAACCTCCCGAACCTCAAGCTCTACTACAAGTAGTAATAATTAAAACAGCATGATACTGAAACAAAGGTATAGCTGCAGACCTATGGAACAGGGTTGAATATACTGACATCTCCCCTCAAACATATGATCACCTAATCTTTGAGAAAGGGGCAAGAAATGTGAAGTGGAGTACAGAAAGTCTTTTTAACAAATGGTGCTTGCAAAACTGGATGACTACATGTGAACTACTGGAATTCGATCTCTGCCTAACACAATGTACAAAATTAAGATCAAAATGGATCAAAGACCTAAACATCAGACCGCAACCCATAAGGTACATTGAAGAGAAAGTTGGCAAAACCCTCCATGACTTTGAAGCTAATGGCATTTTCAAGGATGTCACATCACTGGCCAAGCAAGTGAAAACAGAGATAGACGAATGGGAATATCTTAAACTAAGAAGCTTCTGCACCTCAAAAGAAACAATGACTAAAATACAGAGAGAGTCTACAGAATGAGGAAGGATATTCTCCAAATACACATCTGACAAGGGGGTGATATCAAATATATACAAAGCACTGATTGAACTCCACAAGAAGAAAACATCCAACCCCATCAAAAAGTGGGGCAATGAAATGAACAGAGACTTTCTCAAACAAGAAATCCGAATGGCTAAAAGGCACATGAGAAAATGCTCTACATCATTAATCATCAGGGAGATGCGGATCAAAACAACAATGAGATATCATTTCACACCACAGACACTGGCCCACATTTAAAAAAACAAAAGCAACCTGTGTTGGCATGATGTGGTGACAAAGGTACACTCCTTCAATGCTGGTGGTAATTCTGACTGGCTCAAACATTTCGGAAAACAGTATGGATGATTTCGGAAAACAGTATGAATGATTCTCAAAAAATTAGAAATTGAGCTCCCGTCTGACCCAGCAATACCACTCCTGGAAATATACCTCAGAGAAGCAAAAAATTAGAGTGAAGTGACACCTGCACTTATTTGTTCATTGGCGTACTATTTACAACAGGTAGAATATGGAAAAAAAAACCCCGATTGCCTGAGAACCGATGACTAGTTACAGAAAATTTGGTACATCTACACAATGGAGTACTATGTAGCAGTTCGAAAAAAATGAAGTCATGAAATTTACTTACAAGTGCTACTGCGTGGAAAATATTATGCTAAGCGAAATGAGTCAGAAAGAGAGGGACAGACATAGAAAGACTGCATTCAACTGGGTAACATAAAGTAGCAAACTAAGAGAATAACAACAAGAACAGCTGTGATAAATATCAGTTTGTTCACTCCATGGCTTAGAGGCCATCGGCACACTCTAGGGGTAAAGGCAGCTCAGATAGGGAAGGGAGCACCAAATAATGGGTTCTGAGAAGATCCACCCAGAATGAGAGATGCATGCTGACAGCAGTTTATAGACAGAACATCATTGCCACCCAAAGTCTCTCCTGCAGATCACAGCACCGAAAAGGAGAGATAGAAGAAAAGGGAGTGCCCTGCCACAAAGGCAAGGCAGGATGGGGGATAGGGGGGTGTGAGGGATACTGGGAGTGGTAGGGGTGGAGAATGGGCACTGGTGTTGGGATGGGTACTCGATCATTGTATAACTGTAACCCAAGCACACAACTTGTAAGTCCACAACTGTAACTCAAGGTGTTTAACTAATAAAACAAAACAAAACAAAACAGAAAAACAAAACAAAACAAAATAAAACAAGAGAAATATCTAACAATAGCAAAGAGGACTGTAGTACTCAAACAGTTTAGAAACAGGAACATTGGCAAGTATTTTTAAATAAGCATCCAGGAGAGAATATAGCATTGTGAGTGAACAAATCTAATCTATGGATTCATCTCATCCTCGAAATGGAAAATGACAATCTGTTACAGTTACAAATTTCGAAATAAGATATATACCATCCACTTTTTTGCTGTGTATCTATGCTTTGACAAGTATTATTTTAATTTTTAAATTTCTTTAATTATTAAGACAGTATTTCCCTGCATTAAACTATTTAATTAAATGTTTTATTAAAAATGTTTTTTTTTGCGCGATTATTTTTTTTTATTAGTGAAACACCATGAGGTACAGTTGTAGATTTACAATTTTTTGTGCTTGGGTTTGATTATACAATGATAAGATACCCATCCCTCCACCAGTGCCCATTTTCCACCACCATGGATAATATCCCCCCCACCCCCATACCCCCATCCCCCCTACCTCTGTGGCAGGGCAATCCCCTGTGTTCTCTCTCTCCTTTTGGGTGTTGTGGTCTGCAAAAGAGGCATTGAGTGGCAAACATGTTCAGTCCATAGTCCACTTTCGACATGCATCTCCCCTCCTGAGAGGATCCTCCAAACACCCTTTATTTGGTGCTCCCTTCTCTGTCTGAGCTGCCTTTTTCTCTAGAATGCCCGACTGGGCACTAAGCTATGGAGTAATCCTCCTGGTGCTGATCTCAGCTATTCTTGGGTATTAATCTCATATTTTGTTACTTTATATCCCCCAGATGAATGCAATCTTTCTATGTCTATCCCTCTCTTTCTGACTCATTTCGCTTAGCATGATACTTTCCAAGTTGTACCACTTGTATGTAAATTTCATGACTGCATCTTTTCTAAGAGCTACATAGTACTCCATTGTATAGATGTACCAAAGTTTCTTTAACCAGTCATCTGTTCTTGGGCATTCAGGTTTCTTCCAGTTTCTGGCTATTGTAAAGAGTGCTGCAATGAACAAACAAGTGCAGATGTCACTTCGACTACACTTTTTTGCCTCTCTGGGATATATTCCCAGGAGTGGTATTGCTGGGTCAAATGGGAGCTCAATTTCTAATTTTTTGAGAAACGTCCATACTGTTTTCCAGAAGGGCTGAACTAGTCAACATTCCCACCAACAGTGAAGGAGTGTCCCTTTCTCTCCACATCCGCACCAGCATCGGTTGCTTTTGTTCTTGTGAATGTGGGCCAGTCTCTGAGGTGTGAGATGGTATCTCATTGTGGTTTTGATCTGCATCTCCCTGATGATTAATGATGTAGAGCATTTTCTCATGTGCTTTTTTGCCATTCGGATTTCTTCTTTGAGAAAGTTTCTGTTCATTTCATTGCCCCATTTTTGGATGGGGTTGGATGTTTTCTTCTTGTGGAGTTTAACCAATATTTTGTATAATCTGGATATCAACCCCTTGTCAGATGTGTATTCGGCGAATATCCTTTCCCATTCTGTAGACTGTCTTTGTATTTTGGTCACTGTTTATTTGGAGGTGCAGAAGCTTCTTAGTTTAAGATAGTCCCATTCATCTATCTCTGTTTTCACTTGCTCAGCCAGTGGCGTGGCATTCTTGAAGATACCATTAGCTTCAATGTCATGGAGGGTTTTGCCAACTTTGTCTTCAATGTACCTTATGGTTTCTGGTCTGATGTTAGGGTCTTTAATCCATTTTGATCTTACTTTTGTACACGGTATTAGGCAGAGTTCTGAGCCCATTTTTTTGCATGTAGTCGTCCAGTGATGCCAGCACAATTTGTTAAAGAGGCTTTCCTTACTCCACTTCACATTACTTGCACCTTTATCAAAGATTAGATGATCATATAATTGAGGGGAGATGTCAGTTTATTCAACCTTTTCCATTAGTCTGCAGTTCTGCCTTTGTTCCAGTACCATGCTGTTTTAAATATTACTGCTTTGTAGTACACTTTGAAGTTTGGGAGGTTGATTCCTCCCATTTTCTTTTTCCCAAGAATTGCTTTAGCTATTCGTGGGGCTTATTGTTCCATATAAATTTCAGGACTGTTTGCTCCATTTCTTTGAAGAATGTCGTGGGTATCCTTATAGGGATTGCATTGAATTTATACAATGCTTTCGGTAGTATTGCCATTTTGACAATGTTAAGTCTGCCTACCCATGAGCAGGGGATATCTTTCCATTTCCTCATGTCCTCTTTTATTACCTGAAGTAGCGTTTTGTAGTTTTCTTTATACAGGTCCTTTACTTCCTTAGTTAAGCTGATTCCTAAGTACTTGATTTTATGGGGCACAATTGTGAACGGGATTGTTTTTTTCAAGTTGCTTTCTTCTCTCTCACTGTTTGCATATAGGAATGCCATGGACTTTTGGGAATTGATTTTATAGCCTGCAACTTTACTATACGAGTCTATTGTTTCTAGGAGTTTTTTGGGGGAGGTTATTGGGTTCTCTAAGTAGAGTATCATATCATCTGCGAATAATGAGAGCTTGATTTCTTCCTTTCCTACCTGAATGCCCTTAATATATTTTTCTTGCCTAATCGCTATTGAAAGTAATTACAGTACTATATTGAACAGCAGTGGAGAGAGTGGGCATCCTTGTCTCGTCCCTGATCTTAGAGGGAAGGCTCTCAGTTTTTCCCCACTGAGCGTGATGCTTGCTGTAGGCTTGTGGTAGATGGCTTTAATTATGTTGAGGAAGGTCCCCTCTATACCCATTTTGGCTAGGGTTTTCATCATAAAGGGGTGCAGGATCTTTTCAAATGCTTTCTCTGCATCTATTGATATAATCATATGCTTTTTATCTTTTCTTTTGTTGATATGATGGATTACGTTGATTGATTTCCGAATGTTGAACCATCCTTGCATCCCTGGGATGAATCCTACTTGGTCATGGTGTATGATCTTTTTGATGAGTAGTTGGATTCTATTTGCTAGTAGTTTGTTGAGGATCTTTGCATCTATGTTCATCAGGGATATCGGTCTGTAATTCTCTTTCTTTGTGGTATCTTTGTCTGCTTTTGGTATCAGTGTGATATTTGCTTCGTAGAAACTGTTTGGAAGTGTTTTTGATATTTCAATTTCGTGGAAAAGCTTAAAGAGCATCGGGAGTAAGTCCTCTTTAAAGATTTGGAAGAATTCACTAGTGAATCCATCCGGGCCAGGACTTTTGTGCTTGGGGAGACTTTTTATTACCATTTCAATTTCCTTGATGGTGATAGGTCTGTTCAGGTGTTTCAGGTCTTCTTGGTTCAGCCTTGGGAGGCTGTAGGAGTCTAGGAATTTATCCATTTCCTCGAGGTTTTGATGTTCCGTGGCATACAGTTTCTCAAAGTACTCCCTGAGGATCCTTTGAATTTCTGTAGTTTCTGTTGTAATGACCTCCTTTACATTTCTGATTCGGTTTAATAGGGTTTTCTCTCTCCCTTTCTTTGTGAGTTTTGCTAGAGGCTTATCTATCTTGTTAATTTTCTCGAAGAACCAGCTCTTGGTTTCATTGATCTTTCAGATTGTTTTTTGGGTTTCCATCTCGTTAATCTCTGCTCTGAGTTTTATTATTTCCTTTCTCCTGTTTGGGTTGTGCTCCTTTTTTTAGTCCTTCTCCAAGCTCTTAAGCTGTGAGGTTAGGTTACTTATGTGTGCTCGCTCCTCCTTCCTGAGTAATGCTTGTAGAGCTATCAACTGTCCTCTTAACACAGCTTTCGCTGTGTCCCATAAGTTTTGGTACCTCGTGTTCTCATTTTCATTCGTTTCTAGGAATATTTTGATTTACTTTTTGATTTCCTGTCTAAGCCATTCGTTTTCAATAGAGCACTGTTTAATTTCCAGGTGTTTGATTTAGTTTTCTGTTTTTGTGTGTGATTTACTTCTAATTTCAGCACATTATTGTCTGAGAAGATTGTCGATACAATCTCTATCTTCTTAGTTTTTTGGAGGCATGTTTTGTGGCTCAGCATGTGGTCTATCTTGGAGAATGTTCCATGTACAGTTGAGAAGAATGTGTATTCAGCTTTTTGTGGATGAAGTGTCCTGTATATATCTACTAAGTCCCTTTCTTCCATTGTTTCCCTCAGATGAAGTATGTCCTTGCTAAGCTTGAGGCTGGTTGCTCTATCAAGAGGTGACAAAGCGGTGTTGAAGTCTCTCACTACTATTGTGTTGCTATTGATGCCTTTTTCCAAATCTATGAGTAGTTGTTTTAAGTACTTTGCTGGTCTCTCATTAGGTGCATATACATTTATTATTGTAAGTTCTTCCTGTTGTACAGATCCTTTGATCAATAAGAAATGGCCTTCACTCTCTCTTATGGCATTTTTTCACTCTGAAATTGATGTGGTCTGATATTAGGATGGCTACCCCAGCTTTTCTACGGGAGCTGTTTGCCTGAAGGATTGTTTTCCAGCCTTTGAGTCTGAGTCTGTGTTTGCTTTGACTATTGAGATGTGTTTCTTGCAGGCAGCAGAATGTTGGGTTCAATTTTCTAATCCATCCTGCCACTCTATGTCTTTTAATTGGTGCGTTTAGCACATTGACATTGAGAGAGATTATTGTTATGGGATTTTGTCCCATTGTTCTGTTGAAATTTGGTGTATTTGAGGGGCCTGTCTTGCCGTAAAGTAGCCCATTTAGTTGTTCTTGTAACCATGGTTTTAGTTGTTCTTGTTAACCATGGTTGTTCTTGTAACCATGAAGTTCCTGAGCAGTTGTTAGTCTGTGAAACTGTGTGCTGTTCCTTCTATTATAAATGAGAGTCTCGCTGGGTAAAGTATTTTTGGAGAAGCATTTATTTCACTGAGTTTTTTCACTATGTCCCACCACTATTTGCGGGCCATGAGGGTTTCATCAGAAAAATCAGCTGTGAATTTTAAGGATGCTCCTTTTTAAGACATTTCTTTCTTCTATCTTGCTGCATTCAGAATTTTATCTCTGTCTAAGGTTTTGGTCATTTTGATAAGAATGTGTCTTGGGGTATTTTTATTCTGATTTCTTTTAGCTGGTACTCTTCTGGACTCCTGAATGTGGTCACAAGTTTTCTTCAGTTCTGGAAACGTTGGAGCAATGATGTCTTTGACAGTTTCTTCTTCATCAAGATTTTAAATGTCTTTTTTTAAAAGAAATATTGAGGCCAAAGAGCTAGTGCAGTACGTAGAGGGTGTTTACCTTGTAGCAGCTAATCTGAGTTCAGTCCCCAGAACCCTGAGCCTGCCAGTTGTGATCTCTGGATACAGATTGAGAAGTGAGCCCGGAGCACATCTAGGTGCACTACCTCCCCACAAAAAAGGAGGAAAAGAAAAGAAAATATATAAATGATTCTTGAGTAACATAGAGATTAAGGGTGCTAATTCCTATATAACGTTTGAAAACCCCCAAATTTAATAGATAGTCTGCTATTGACCAAGAAGTTGGTTTATTATTTGTATTAACTTACATTGTCTGCAAGTGGTGCTATGTGTGGTCTGTAAATCTGTAAATTTGATACATTTAAAAAATTATAATGGATTTTATAATAGACTTTATAATACATTTGTATTTTATGTTTAATAAGTGATAAATTATATCTCTACTTTGTGGGTTATTTGAGCCATAGTATGTGGTGCTTGGGACTTCAGACTCTGTGCTCAAGGGTCATTCCTGGTGGTGCCAGCCATTAATTTGAGTTGACTGTGTGCAAGGTACGTGCTTTAACCCCTATACTAAGTCTGGGATCCAATCACATAAATTATTTGCATATATTTTATTCATGCATAGCATAACTTTTCTTAGATTTTTGATTTTTCTAGGATATATTGATCATCTTTAATTATTCCACATCAATACCAATGTCCAAAAATGTTTCAAAATATAATTATTGAAAAAAATCATATAGACGTTCAAATTTGTGTTGTTTGTGGGATAACTATATTAAGAAGAAATAGAACCACAAGAAACATACAAGTAAAATGAAGGTACATTTCTTTGGAGTCTTTCAATTATGTATTTATACTAGCATATATACAAGTAAAATTCTTAAAATATAAATTTCAGTGACTATTAAATTTTTGAGTTTTTTATAATTATAATGTTTTACTGCTAAGTCTATATTTATGTGAACATTTATATCTATTTGTCTAATTTTCTGATTGTTTACTTAAGATCAGTAGTTAAAGCTAACTTACTGATGAATGGGTGTGTGGCTCAGGGCTAAGAAACTTGGCTTGCATGTATGAAACTTTGGGTTGGCCTCCTGCAAGGCAAATGCCCTACCCACTGTGCTGTAAACGTTATATAAAATATACTAATAATAAGACCTAATGATGTTGGTGAACAGTGCAATATAAATGATTATTTAGTAATTTTCTTGATTTATTAATGAAACATGTGAGCTCTTGAGTATAATGGGAGTATTTTTCTAACATAAAGTCTGACGAAGGTGAAACTGTTATAACTGTCTTGTAGGATTCCATGTCCCTATTCTGCTTCATTCTACCTCTATCTCTATCCAATCCGGTCTTCTTGGGAATCTGACCTCCTGTTTGCTATCCTCCACCTTTCAACTGCCTACTTTATGACATCATTCTCCCACCCAACCAACCAACAACTGATAGAATCTTGGGGTTCCCATGCAGTTGTTTGTAAACAAAGTTGAATCATCATGACAAGTGACCAGTGACCAATAGCTGGAATGGTAGGTTCCAGTTTATGTACAAGATGGTTACCTTAGAAAAACACTGAAATGCCATACACATTTTATTTATTCTAATATATTTTTAACAAATTGAAGAGATGCATCGTAGTTCATTGGTTGTTAAAAAAAAGTTCTAAAAGGGAATGTACCGCCACAGAGGCAGGGTGGGATGGGGTGGATGGCGGGGGATATTATCCATGGTGGTGGAAAATTGGCATTGGTGGAGGGATGGTATTTGATCATTGTATGACCGAAACCCAAGCGCAAAGATTTTTAAATCTACAACTATACCCCATGGTTCTTCACTAATAAAAATAATGATTAAAAAAAAGTTCTGAAGTTTGAGATGCTGTGGTTGTTTTTCGGAGAGGCTGGGGGTTGAAGGATGTCATGGAAAAGAATGAGAAGTTATAGAGAGGACAAAGGGGAATAGACAAGACTTTAAGAAAGATAAACATGGTCCAGGGTTACAAAGCCCATCAGAGGAGAAATTGCATGGGCCTGATGAAGATTGGGTTAGAGTCAGAGGAACAGTATAGCTGACAGGGCATTTGCCAGTTCTTGCAATCCTTTAGGGTCCCCAGAGACTCACCAGATGTGAAACTTGAGCGTAGAGCCAGGAGTAAGACCAGAGCACAGTCAAGTATGCCCCATCCCTGGTGTCCTCCAAAAAAAATATGGGACAAATGGCATGGTCTGGGGGTTTGGATTAAAAGAATGAATTTGAAATAGTCTAAAGAAGGCAGATGAGTCTAAGGTGACCGGAAGAAAGTTAAAATTCTTTCATGGAGGCTGTGTTTATGCCTCATAGCCACCTTTGGAAATAACGAAATTTGAGACACATCTCTAAAAGGTTTGGGTGGTCTATTAATAAATGATGGCTGGGGGATGCGAACACATAAAATGGGGAATGAACCTTCCAGAGGAGTGGTCAACGCCATCAGAGTCATTCAAGGATGACTCTTAACAGGGCCCAAGCCAAGAGAACAGTTGCAGCATGAATCCCCAAGATCAGCGACTGGGAAATGTAAAGATAAGACACCATGTCCTCGGGCCCTCTGTTCAGCACCCCTAGCTGCACCATTTCACTTATTCCCAACAATATTCAGAGTCGATTTCACGGTGACAATTTACTAGCTAGTTTCAACAATGAGGTCCATTGCCTCTGTAAGTCTTTGGATTTGTAAACTCCCCACGGTGGCCAAGCCTGCTTTCAGGCAACGACATCCGGACATTTCTGGCCGGGAAAGCTTAAATTATATTATCTTGAGGGGCTTCTCTGTGGTGTTCCTTGGTCTCTGGTGCCTGTAGCCTTCTCTAAACATCGCTATTAACTGCAGCTCACACAAGAACCAACGTTATCAATAGCTTTGGGGCTGTATTGCGGGATGAACTGGACTAAGGCATGCGCTTTAGGGCACCACTCCCAAAGCGGTTGGTACCGCTTGACCTTGAGCCTGGATGGTGGTGGTGGAAAGCGATGGTTTTAGGAGAGTTCATGGGGTAATGGATGGATGGATGGATGGAAAGGGAACCGTGAATGGTAGGGAACTGGACAGCTGGTGATCTTATAGGAGAGATGGTAGATGTGTTTTAATTACGTTAACATGTTATTTGGAAATGATAAGCAAAACAAAAATATGAAAATAAGATAGGTTCCAAAGAACAGGTTACATATCAGACCGAGAGAGCTGAAAGGGCTGGCATTCCTTCTGGAGCTTTCAATTATACCATTTGCTAAAGATGGTATTTTCACATCACTTACCTGTGGAGAGAAATAGTGAGAAAGAGAATGCCACCAGAAAAGCAAACTGGATGACCACGGTTCATAAAAGCCAGGTGGAAGGTGTTCACATGGATCCCAAGTGCAAGTGGGTTAACAGGAACATATATTTCACTACGTCTGCTTAGTACCAGTAACTACTTTGGTGGAAATGGAGGAAGACGAATGCAGTTTCTGACAGACCTGAGACTAAACTGCTAACAAATTTTCCTCGGATAGGTTAGTTCACTGGCAGGGAAGAGAACAACTTGAAAAGTCTTTTGCTACCTTTCATGTATGGCTAGAGGAAAATGCTCCCAGTAATCTCTCAAAACTAACAAGCTTCAACTCCCCTGAAGGAAAGTTGTATTCACTGAGGAAAAAATGCTGGGAGAAAAGTCTGAAATGATGGGAAAAGAGACAATAAGTGCAAAAGGAGGGACTTGAAATTTAGCAAAAACAAAGCTTGAAACAACAAGATCTAGTGAGCACATGATTTACTGGGAATGGGATCTGAGGAGGAAAAGAGTGATATCAGGGATGTGAACAAGGAATATTCAAGTTAAGGAAGACTTAGCTAGCTGATTGCCCCATGGGCAACATGGTTCCAAGACTACCAGAACTTACCAAGGAATTTACTTTAATTTTCTTTCTTTTATATTGTCTATTACAACATGTATTCTTTGCCTTCTTCAACGACATAGAGTGTTCATTTCTTTCTCAATATTCTGTTCACTTGTGTAAGCATCTTAATCAACTGCTGGATAACAGAATTATTTGATCAGATGTATTATTTACTATAATATTTAGTTGAGATTACTGAAAAGTAGGTCTAAAGTGAAATTTGTTTTGATTGGTAGAAGTAGAGTAGCGAGGACTAGGGATGGAATTAGAGATTTTGGGATACCACATTTAGTTCCTAATAAAACAAGTAAAGGACAGTGTCCCAAATAGTCTATTGAAAAAGACATCCATCTCTATTTAACATGGAAATTCAGCATATTTTATATTAAATTACAAATGAATTTATATTCTTGTATTTGGTCTTTTAAAGACATTCAAGATTCTTTCAGGAAACAAACACTGCCTATGAAATCATAACAACTTAATCATAAAAACCTGATAACTACTTAAGTTTCCAAGAATGTCAGTGCTAAGAATTATTTCCCTTGATATCACTAGAGCATATTATAGGCATATGAATACATCTGTGTTAATAAATAATTGATATCTAATTTAAAGTCTCACCATACATGGTTGTGGGTATTGTGACATAGTTATATATATTTTCATAATTTTGCAATAAGACCTCTGGGTGTGAATCCTTGAATCATAAATACCTTTTAGTATATTCCAGCACCAACACCTCCCACCTTAGTTACTATATATATGACCTCCTTTGGAGTCATTTGCTTTTTTCACTTTGTTTTAGTCCTTCTCTCTCTCTCTTTTCAAATGTGAGTTATCTTCTTCAAATCAAGGTGCTTGTATTTGCTGTGGCAGTTTTAATCTTTATGAGTGATTCAAATTTTATTCATTTATTTTTTAATTAAATCACCATGAGATGGGCCATTACAAAGCTATTTTATGCAATTTAATTTTTAATCCTTTCAGTGAAGCCAGGGAAAAACTCTTACTCGGGAAATTCAGAATTTCCATATTTTAAGTGAATCAACACTGATTATTTTTGTATGTTTTTAATTTTTTATTTTTTTTATTGAAAAGGGACCACCAAATAATGGGTGTTGGGAGGATCCTCCCAGGATGGGAGATGCATGCTGAACGTAGACTATAGACCAAACGTGATTGCCACTCAATGTCTCTTTTGGTATGTTTTTTAGATAACTGTTCCCTTCTTCTGTTTGCTTAGGTCCAGGACTTTGACTCTTCCCTCGCTGTTCTTTCAGGAAGCAAGAGAGATGTCTTCAGGAAAGAAGAGCAGCTCAGAAGGCTGAGTCCCTTGGATGGGTTTGGTGCCATCTTCTTTCAGAAATTGATTTATTGTTTCTTACCAATCTTAAAATGGGTTGGGATTTAAAATGAAGGTCACATGAAGAACTGAATGCTGAAAGGAGGAAAGGGATATGCATGATAACCTTTCAGTACCGGTATTGCAAACCATAATGTCCAACAGAAGAGAATGGGGTGGGGGTAGGGGCGCAGAGGAAGAGACAGACAGCGACACAGATAGAGACAGAGACAGATAGAGACAGAGAAACAGACAGACAGAGTCAGAGAGAGAAGAAAAGTGTCTGCCATAAAGCACAGAGGCTGGCTGGGGGTGGGTGGCAGGAGGGAAAATGGGGGCATTGGTGGTTGGAAATGTACACTGTCATGAAGGAATGGATGTTGGAACACTATGATGGAAACTCAATCACAAATTTTTAGCTGTGTATCTGTGTAATTGTGCATTTAATTAAAAAATTTTAAAGAAAAAAATAAGGTTTCAAATGAAAAATTTGAGAGATTTCTGATGAAAGAGGCATTCTGGCGGAAACCTCACTGCTTGAGCAACAATACTAGTCCCTAGTTTTGGAAGGTGCACAGCGCCATTATGGGGTGTGTATGGGCCTGTGTCTCATTCCCTAAGTCTCTCAACCCTACTGCTAATCCTGTTCCTTTCCCACACGTGAAGAGAAATCTTCACCTTGGTTAACAGCCTTCTTATAAATCAGAGACTGTGTGATAAGAAAGACAGCTTTCAGCGAGGGCAATTTCAAAGTTTCAAAAATTCCCAAATTAAAGCAGTCAGAAGTAAAATCCCTGTTGTGTCCCTATCTGTAAGAGTGAGCTGCACACACTCTTTATAATAGCCAGAATATGGGGAAAACCTGAGTGCCCGAGAACAGAAGATTGGTTAAAGAAACTTTGGTACATTGACACAATGGAGTACTAGATAGCAGTTAAAAAAGATGAAGTCATGAAATTTACATACACGTGGTACTACATGGAGAGTATCGTTAAGCGAAATGAGTCAGAAAGAGAGGGACAGACAGAGCAAGATTGCATTTACCCGGAGAATATAAAATAACAAAATAGGAGACCAACTCCCAAGAGTGGCCGAGATTAGTGTCAGGAATTTTTCTTCATACCTTGGAGACCAGCCACACACACTAGCAGAAAAGGCAGCTCAGATAGAGAATGGAGCACCAAATTAAGGGTGTTGGGAGGATCCTCCCTGGATGGGAGAGCATGCTGAACATAGACTATAGACCAAACATGATTGTCACTCTATGCGTCTTTTGCAAACCACAACACCTAAAAGGAGAGAGAGAACAAAGGCGAATGCCCTGCCACAGAGTCAGGGTGGGATTAGGGGATGGGGGGTGGGAGGGATACTGGGATCCCTGGTGGTGGGAAATGGGCACTGGTGGAGGGATGGGCATTTGATCATTGTATAATTGAAACCCAAGCAGAACAATTTGAAAGTCTACAACTATACCTCATGGTGTCTCGCTAATATAAATTTAAAAATTAAAAATAAAAAAATGGAAGATAAAGTAAAAATGAAACAAGAGAAAGATCTAACAATAGCAAAGAGAACTATACTACTCAAAACGTTGAGAAACAGGCACATTGGGAAGTATTTTTAAATAAGCATCCAGGAGAAAATATAGCATTGTTCACGAACAAATCTACTCTATGGATTCATCTCATCCTTGAAATGGAAAAGGACAATGTGTTACAGTTACAAATTTGCAAATAAGATATATACCATCTATTTTTTGCTATGTTTCTATGCTTTACCAAGTATTATTCTAATTTTTAAATTTACTTTAATGGTTAAAACAGTATTTGCCTGCATTAAACTTTTTAATTAAATGTTTTATTAGAAATGACTTTTAATGATTAAAAAAGTTTTATTCACATGTCATTTTCTAAAAGAAATATATAGGCCAAAGAGCTAGTGCAGTATGTAGAGGGTGTGTACCTTGTATGGAGCAAACCTGAATTCAATGCCCAGAACCCTGAGCCTGGCAGGAGTGATCTCTGGATACAGAGTCAGAAGTGAGCCCGGAGCACATCTGGGTGCGCTACCCTCCCCACAAAAACGGAAGAGAAGGAAAGAAAAACATATAACTGATTCTTGAGTAACATAGAGGTTAAGGGTGCTAACTCCTATATAACTTTTGAAAACCCCCAAATTTAATAGATAGTCTGCTATTGACCAAGAAGTTGGTTTTCTAATAGTATTTAATTCCATTATCTGAAAATAGTGCTATGTGTGGCCTGTCAATCTGTAAATTTTGATACATTTAAAAACTTTAATGGATTTTATAATAGACTTTATAATACATTTGTATTTTAAGGTAGTAAGTGATAATTTATATTTATAATTTTGTGGGGTATTTGGGCCATAGTATGTGGTGCTTCGGACTTCAGTCTCTGTGCTCAAGGGTCGTTCCTGGTGGTGCTAGCCATTAATTTGGGTTGACTGTGTGCATGGTAAGTGATTTAACCCTGTTACTAAGTCTGGGGTCCAATTAAATAAACTATCTGCATATATTTTATACATGCATGGCATACTTTTTCTTAGATTTTTTTTATATTTCTAGGATATATTGATCATCTTTACTTATTTCACTCCATACCAATGTCCAAAAATTTTCAAAATATAATTATTGAAAAAAATCATATAGAAGTCCAAATTTGTATTGTTCATGGGATAACTATATTAAGAAGAAAATAGAACCACAATGAACATACAAGTAAAATGAAGGTACATTTCTTTGGAGTCTTTCAATTATGTATTTATATTAGTCTATATACATGTTTTCAGGGTACCTTAAATATCCAACCTGCATGGCAGAGCCTGGCAAGCTATCCATGGTCTAAGCCAAATAGACCAAATTGATATGCAAAATCCAGTAATAAATGGATCTCACATCCCTAACCCTGAATATGCAGAGTCGAGAAGGATATGGAAGGAGAGGCTGATAAAATACCAAAGCAGAAATAGGCTGCCAAAACGTAGAAAAACAAAAATGATTGTCTGTACTTTTAATGCTCGTACGCTGGCATCTGCTGCATCCATTGAAGACCTTATGGTACAAGCGCGAAAGATCAAGTACAACATCATTGGTCTGACCGAAATGAGAAGACATCAATCACATCATGCCGTTTTCGACACTGGAGAAGAACTGTTCCTTGGAACATGTGATAAAAGAGGCGTCGGTGGTGTCGGTATCCTTGTCAACACAAACTTAGTCACGAGCATTGATTCATTTGAATGCCTAACAACCCGAATTGGACTATTACACTTGAATAAATGTGGCTCACTACCGGCAGTTTCTATCTTTGTTGTCTATGCACCAACATCCAGTTATGGTGAAAGAGAAACTGAGAAATTCTACATGGAGCTGGAGAAGTTCTATAAAGAAGATTACACCTTCTACAAGTTCATTGTCAGTGATTTAAATGCCAAGGTAGGACCAAGAAGATCAGTCGATGAACTCCACATCGGGAATCATGGCCTGGAATGGAACGAACAGGGTGACAGACTGTCTGAGTTCATCATGTCAACCAAAACCTTCCATGGTAACTCACAGTACCAAAAGGCTGAATCTAAACGTTGGACATGGGAGTCTCCCAATGGAGGGTTCCACAATGAAATAGACTACATCATATTCAATCCGCAGTTTTGCCTAACCGATGTTGCTGTTGTCCCAAAATTCCAAACGGGATCAGACCACTGTCTTCTTCGTGCAAAATTCTACCTCACAGAACGAGGAGAAAGGAACACAAGGTTTAAGAAGAGGACTCCCAGAACAACCACCAACTGGGAGCTCTTTGGCTCTGTTGCGGCAACATGGGAAGATGCCGTCATTGACAACATTGATGAGGAATACGATCGAATGATTCAACACCTCCATGATTGTGCAAAGAATGCCAAGAGAGAGATAACCACAAAAATCCGCCTTTCTTCGAACACTCTTGAACTTATTCGCCAACGTGGCTTGACACATGCCTCAGGCAACCACAAGCGAACATCCGAACTGGCAAAACAGTGAAGAGAAGCCATCAAAGATGACCTCAAAAACAGGAGAGCAGCAGTACTGGTAGATGCGGCAGAAGCTGGGAAAAGCATTCGTAATGCCCGCCTGTCCTTCACCAACTAGAAAACCAAGATGACTGCCCTACAACATCATGATGGATCTATCACATCTTCCAGAAGGGCAATGGAGAAGATTATTCATGACTTCTACTCAGATCTCTTTAATAGCCACGTCCACTTGCCCACATACCACATACCACATGATGAATATGTCTTTCCCAAAGTTCTCCCTTCCGAAATCCAACATGCCATCTCGTCAGTAAAGAAACAAAGAGCACCTGGCCCAGACAAGATCAGACCTGAACACCTGAAGAACTTACCATCAGTACTCATCAATACATTGGCTCGGCTCTTCACACGCTACCTGTCTGAATACAAGGTTCCATCCCAATGGAAAACCAGCAGGACTGTACTACTATACAAGAAAAGAGACATCCACGACATTGGCAACTATCGCCCAATCTGCCTATTGTCTGTCATCTACAAACTATTCACTTGAGTCATCCTGAATAGGATTAGCAGAACACTAGATGAAGGACAACCATGTGAACAAGCTGGATTCCGAGAAGGATTCAGTACCATCGACCATATCCACATGATTACTAAGCTCATTGAGGTTTCTCGGGAGTTCAAGATGCCGCTTTGTCTAATGTTCATTGATTTAAAGAAGGCCTTTGATTCTGTTGAGACGGAAGCGGTCATGGAAGCCCTAGCCAATCAGGGCATAAAAAACTCAATACATCAGGATCCTTCGTGAGCTCTCTTGCAGATTCACTACCAAGATCTCACCATTCTACAAAGAAGTAATCATCCATATCAAGAGAGGGGTTTGGCAGGGTGATACCATTTCACCAAAATTCTTCAGTGCCACCCGCGAGAATATCATGCGATGACTGCTATGGGAAAGCATGGGAGTGAAGATAGATGGTCGGTAACTATACCACCTCTGCTTTGCTGATGACATCGTTCAAATAACACCAAACATCAGCCAAGCAGTACAAATGCTGAACAACTTTGACCATGAATGTGGAAAGGTCGGACTACAGCTGAATCTTACGAAGACAATGTTTATGAGAAACAGCCTTGTTCCTGACGCTCCATTCGCTCTCAACGGAACCACCATCTCCAAATGCAACAGTTATATATACCTAGGTCGAGAAATCAACATGATGAATGACCTGGCACCTGGGTTGCGCAGGAGGAAGAGAGCGGCTTGGAATGCCTTCAAGAGCATTGAAGAAATAACTAAAAGGACAAAGAACCAGCAGCTACGAGCACATCTCTTTGATTCCACTGTTCTTCCTGCATTAACATATGCCTCAGAGACCTGGACCCTACGAAAACAGGATGAGAACGCTATTCAGGTCTCTCAAAGAGGAATCGAAAGAACAATGCTTGGAATATCACGATTCACTCAAATGAGAGATAGAATCCGGAGTTCTGATCTTCGTCAACGCTCAAGAATCAGGGACGCTGTCTCATTTCCCAAGACATCAAAAATCAGATGGGCTGGACATGTAATGAGGTTTACAGACAACTGCTGGACTAGAGCCATTACTGATTGGATTCCACGGGACATCAAAAGATCACGTGGATGCCCACCTACAATATGGTCAGACTTCTTCATCAAGAACCTAAATGATCGGTTTGAGGCTCTGCATGTTCCTAGAACGAACAGATACCATTGGGCTACGCTAGCACGCAACCAGGATGAATGGAGATGTTACTGGCACCTGCTCGAATAAATCGATGAATAACGGGAATTAAGTGATTAAGTGATTAAGTGATATACAAGTATAATTTTTTAAATAATCAATTTCAGTTACTATAAAATGCTTATTATATTTTATAATTGTAATGTTTTCCTGCTAAGATTACATGGATGTGAACATTTATGTCTATTTTTCTACATATCTAATTGTTTACTTTAATAACAATTCTTAAAAGCTAACTTACTTATGACCGGATATGTAGCTCAGGACAAAAGAACTTGGCTTGCATGTATGAAACTTTGGTTTCTATTCTTTACACTATAGAAACAAAAGCAAAATCATTAACTGTGGTTGGAAATATGCCTCGGTGGTAAAATATTTGCCTCACATTTCTGAGGTTATGGGTTTGATCCCTGAATTTCCATCTACACACACAAAAGCTAACTTACAACAAAGTATCTCACTGGAGACCTAACTGGGCCCGCTCAAGAAAATCGATGAAGAACGTGAGGACACTGACAGTGACAGTGACTTAAAGAACATTCAACTGCTTTAAACTATATATTGCGTAACTATTATAGAGATTTAACTCTCAATAAAATAACGTGAAAAGGTCTATTTTCTAGCATCTTTGCTAGGAAGAGATATTACCTGATTTTTAAATATTTGTATTTTGGGGGGAAATTTTAATTTCTCATTTTAATTTGTGCTCTTTGTCTACTAGTGAGCTTGAAAATTGATCTTGTGTGGGACTACATGGAAAATATTATGCTAAGCGAAGTCAGAAAGAGAGGGACAGACATAGAAAGATTGCATTCATCTAGGTAACATAAAGTAACAAAATAAGAGACAAACACCCAAGAACAGCTGTGATAAATACCAGGTTGTTCACTCCATGGCTTAGAGGCCAGCTGCACTGTCTAGGGGTAAAGGCAGCGCAGATAGAGAAGGGAGCACCCAATAAAGGGTGCTGGGAAGATCTGCCCAGGATGGGAGATGCCTGCTGAAAGTAGTCTATTGACTGAAGAGGATTGCCACCCGATGTCTCTTCTGCAGACCACAGCACCCAATGGGAGAGATAGAACAAAAAGGACTGCCCTACCAAAGAGGCGGTGTGGGATGGGGGATGGGGGGTGGGAAGGATACTGGGATAGGTGGGGCTGGAGATTGGGCACTGGTCATGGGACGGGTACTCTATCATTGTATAACTGAAACCCAAGCACAACAACTTGTAAGTCTACAACTGTACCTCATGGTGTTTCACTAATAAAAAAAAACAAAACAAAAATTAAAAAAAGGAAATTGCTCTTGTGTTTACTAGTCATTTACACTTCTTTCAATAGAGATTATATGATCATGGTTTATGCTTATTTTTACTATTGAAGTTGAATAGCTAAATACTGATTTATTTCACAGCACTAATTTATTAAAAACATTCATCCTTGGCCTATCATATTAATTGCCATTATTTGTTGGTTTTGCTTGTTTTTTGATCACTTAAATTGGTTTTGGTCCTTTTCTTTCAGATAGAAAAAGTTTGACACAAATGAGCAAATGTTTTTCTTTATCTTCTAAAGTTTTAAACTGAGAACAACTGTTTGTTTTGTACAAAAAAGATACCTGTGCATTTACTGTTTCTTCTCATTTTATTTACGTTTTAACACGTCTCGACTCATCTACATCTTATCATAGTAAGTGTTTTCATATTGAAAGAAACCACCATTTTTTTCAATCATAGCACTGTAGCACTGTCCTCCCACGGTTCATCCATTTGCTTGAGCGGGAAGAAGTTAACATCTTACAACAAATTGTGAGACAATTTATCAATGGTTTTGGCCTATTGAATAGGTCATGGGTAGCTTGCCAGGCTTTTGCTATGTGGACGAGATACTCTGGGTAGCTTGCCGGACAGAGGAATAGGAATCAGGATTGGCCTCCTGCAAGGCAAATGCCCTACCCGCTGTGTTGTAAACGTTATCTAAAATATACTAGTAATACCAAATGTTGTTTCTTTAACAGTACAATATAAAATATTATTTCGTAATTTTCTTGATTTGTTAATGAAATATGTAAGCTCTTGAGTATAATGGGAGTATTTTTCTAACACAGGAGTCTGAGGAAGGTGAAACTGTTATAACCGTCTTGTTGGATTCCATCTTCCTAGCCTACTTCATTCTACCCCACTCTCTATCCAATCCGGTCTTCTTCTTGGGAATCTGAACTCCTGATTGGCTAGCATCTACCTTTCAACTGTCTACTTTATGACATCATTCTCCCACCAAACCAGCCACCAACTTGTAGAATCTTGGGGGCCCCATGCAGTTGTTTGTAAAAAATTTGAATCATCCTGGCAAGTGACGAGTGACCAATGACCAATCAAGTGTGAGCAGTCGTCCGTACTGAACACTTGCGGTCTTAAACCGCTTCAGTGTTCAGACGCACTCACGTACCGTCTCCTCTTCTCGTCTACCTTTCATTGGTATTTCCTCTTCTCTGACCATGTCAGGTAAGGAATAATACTTTTCAAAGCTTTTCATTAGATTTATCATCCCTAAACTTAGCATTCAAGGAAAAACAGCACGTAGTAATGAAAGAAAGCATTCAAGTAGAATTTTATAAGCCTCATTTTAGCTTGACTTTGACATTTGCTGTGTGATTTTAGACATTTGTTTACTTTCTCTGACATACAAAGTGTTTTTCCTCATTGATTACATTATATTTTAGACATATTTAGGAGCTCAAATACACACACACACACACACATATATATATATATATATATATTTATATATGAGGGTTGATTCTCTGCGTTTCTTTTTCCGTTTAATAGTGAATTTTACATGATATCCATTGAAAACAAGTAAATCAGAGACAGTATTTATACAGAAACAGAAAATACAGATGCTGTGGAAAACTGTTAATATGTACTAGCATGTGTTCTCTGTAATGGTATCTCCACTTGTATTTATAATTCAGTATTTTAAATATAGTGATATTACAAAGTAATAATAATTGATCTTTGAGTTTTCTATTTAAACCGGTAATAAGAAAATATGGGGCATGGGGAAGGTGTGGAGTGCTGAGCGGTAGGGAGACAAGCCCTCAAAGGTAAGAAAGTTTGGGATCACTTTCATCAAACATTGAGCAATCGAAACCAAGACGATATGAGAGAGAAAAAAATAGGAAAGAAAGAAAGAAGGAAAGAAAGAAAGACAGACAGACAGACAGAAAGAGAGAGAGAAAGAAAGAAAGAAAGAAAGAAAGAAAGAAAGAAAGAGAGAAAGAAAGAATAGGGACAGCGATTATCAAGGAAGGGGAAAAGATTTGGACAAAACGTTGAAGAGAACCAAAGACTTAAGATCAAAAAAGAAAGAATATGTATTAAATATGCTGAGATATATCCACTGAGAGCAAGATAAAGCAATTTATTTCAATAAATGCCAGGACTAGAAAGTATACTATGCCTTGAATAGGGTTCCAGTAGAAAAAGCAGTTTATCAGAAAGCCATCCTTGCT
Source organism: Sorex fumeus (assembly GCF_029834395.1). Classification (NCBI taxonomy): domain Eukaryota; kingdom Metazoa; phylum Chordata; class Mammalia; order Eulipotyphla; family Soricidae; genus Sorex; species Sorex fumeus. Next base: position 20,251,365 of record NW_026606152.1, on the reverse strand, counting down.
GGCATTTTTCCTGATTACCTCTGAGAACACAGTAGTTGGAACTTGAGTATAAACATGCTTCAGAAATGATGCTCCCCATAAATAGCTAATAGTGCTCATCTAGGGTGGTGGAAGACACAGAATCTTCAATGTTTTTATTATGTTATGGTTTTTAAGTACATGTACGCGCTGCCTGTTAAAATAAAAAAAATGGTATATTCTAACTTGAATCAGGAGATTTGATTCATTTGTGTGGTAAGTAGGTTCCAGGTTAAAGCTGCTTGTCATCTTTACAAATATTATTTCATGTGGTTTTTTTCTTCCTAACATGAGAGTACTTTGATAATAGTCAACTTTTGTTTTTAGATCCTAAGAGGAAATAGAAAAATCAAGTCTCACATGACTAATTACACATTTTTGTCATATTTGTGAATTCTGAGTTTTCTTACATTAAAGATATTTTATTGGATTTTGGTGCTCGCTCATTTATTAAATATTGAGAAGAAAGTTTTCCTGGTTGATAAAGATAATTCTAATCTAGGGGTTGAAAGTAAATTTGCAATATTTTGTGATCACTTTATAAATGGTCATTTCTGTTTCTTGTGTGATCAAGTGAAATCCTCTGCTATGTTTTACACATGTTGTTTGCTGGTTAATATTCAATGGTACAGATGAGAATAATTTTTTTGTATTTTCAAAGTTTCTTTCTGTATTTTACTCATTTAAAACATTTCTTGTCTATGAAATACAATCATGTTTATTCCTATTTTCTTTTTTTTTATGTTTATTTTCCTATTTACCATGTAGTTACTGGTAAATCCTTTCTCTTTAATGGACTGGTTAAGTGTGCACTCAAAAATCACCTTCTATTCCATTTTTTGGCTAGCAGTTTTTTCTACAATAGAATACTGTCTTCATATGGTATACGTGGAACAATTTATTAATAACCTTATTAGACTGTTTTATTTGCTTTTTTGGGGGGAACCCATCTACTGTTATTCAAGGCTTACTCTTTGGTCTGTTCTCCATAACATACTGTACTATGCTGCTTGCTACAGAGCCCAGATTTCATTAATATCTATATACTTCTTTTTCAGTTCTGTGATACTTATTTTTCATGATGTTTTCTTTACACTTCCTCCTATGTAAATCACATGATAGAAAAATTATATTTGTGTATGCATTATTATTCTTATTGTTATGTGTACCTACATTGTTGATATACAACTTAAGACACAGAATTTAAATAAAGTTTTCCTTCCAAAAATGTTTCTTGGGAAAAACTCAAGTAGTCATTTTTGAAGTGGATCAAAAATCAGGGTAACCTTCAATGCATCAACAAGATTAAGTCGTATGTGAACCGTAAGTAACAGGTACTCATGGCACAAGTCAAATGGAAACCTGATGATTACAGTGATAATAGTTGTAAAGACCCCAAATGCCTATATTAATGTAAGGTATATTCCTTCTGGTTTCTGGCCTTGTAGTGATCATGCAGGGTCCTGGCCAAAAGTCCACATGCTTTAGGTTGCTTAACCTGGAAATTCATAAGGGATAGAGAGAGAGAGTACTAGAGGGGATAAGGCATTTGCCTTGTACACAGCCAATTCAGTTGAATCTCTGTCACAGCATACACTCTCGCAAATGTTCTAAGGGGTCACTCCCGAGTGTAGAGCCAGGAAAAGCCCAAGATCACTGTCAGTTTTTGGTCCAAACTCTATACCACCCCACGCCCAATAAGAATTATTGGAATATATGAAATCTCTGCCTTCTCTGGGCCTCAGGTTTCTTTTTGTTGAGAAAATGTTACCCATTCTCTTAGACTTCCTAGTTTGAAAAAGCTTCCATTCTAGGAAATAGCATAGGAGTCAATAGGAGAGCAAGCTAAGGAGAAACTATCTGTAAGCAAGAAATCCAGGTACAGACACGATCACCTGGTTCTTCTACAGTTCTGTGTTTACTTTGAGAGCACGATACCAAATACACAAAGTGCCCAAAGTTTCCAGGCTTTGAATCACCCCAAGTGGTTGGAATTTTGGAAACTCAGTTGACTGTTTGTAGTAGAAGCATCCTGAGGCTTAAATTTTAAGTTCATATTGTTCCTCTCAGCGTTGAAGGAGATTATTAGTCTCACAGATCTTTTTCATCACCCTCTTGTTCCTTACAGAAAATTTTCAAAATCCATCTGTATTGGGAACTGCACATACTCTGCAGCTTTCCCTTCCCATGGTGAACAATGCAGCTTCCCGAACAGGAAGTGTCTGCAACTACTCCAGAGTATCTGCTCCAGCTGGTAGTTCTGCTTGGCTCCTGCCCTCAGCCTCTGGCACCTCTTTCCAACCACTGATGGGTAGTGCCTATCTTTACCAAAATTTCAGCACAGCAATGCTGTCTGGAGTGTTTCACCAGAGTCATATATCCACCTCAGCTGCTTCCTACCCGAGTGTTTTGGAATGGGATATTGCAGGAAGTGCTGAAGAGAAGTCTTCCATGGGAGACTTTTCTGTGACTGTCCTTGACCAAGACCCCGCTGTCTCTTCCATGTCTATGGCAGCTCGCTATGAGAAAATCCTAGCTACCAACAACACGGTGTCTGTGTACCCATCACTTTCTGCCAGTCTTGTTGAGAGAACACCATCTCTGGTTCCACATCAGAGTCAAAGCCTGTCACTTCCCTACCAGGAAGGAAGCCAGGTGTATTACTATCATCAAGGAATTCTGGGAACTTTCCTTTCTGGCCTGCAGTCCTATGACTCCATGTCATACACAGGGTAAAAGGGCTCTGCCCCCCAAACTTACAGCAACTCATCGCGAGAAATGGTTATGTTTCTCAAGGAGGTCCAGCCCCCAAATAACCAACCACCAGGCTTCTCCTCTGGAATCGACTTCTCTCTGTCTGCTCAACCCATCACAGAATCGAGTTATCAAGTTGAGTACACTAAGAAAAGGGAAAGAAATTTAAACAATTGGGGTCAAAAGAGAGGAAAACTGTCCATAGTTAGGTGGTATTTAAATACACTGAGATTTTTAAATTTAAAAAAAAAACTCAGTTCATGTTTACTCCCCTCACTCATTTTACAGCATGTTATTTTCACACTCAACATAAGAGCTCCTAATGGAGATTGGAAGGTATGATAGTATAATGGACATCTAGCTTTCATATCATGAAATTTTAGGAGCACACAAAAGGATTCCACATTTTTCCCTAGTTGTTTCATTTATTTTTTAATTTTTATTAGTTAAACATCATGAGGCACAGTTGTAGACTTACAAAACATTGTGCTTGGATTTCATTTATACAATGATGGAGTACCTATCCCTCCACCAGTTCCCATTCTCCACCACCATGGATCCCAGTATTCCTCAGACCACTAATACCCCCCATGCCACCCAGCCTGCCACATTTTTCACTGTTCTATGTCAGCAGTCCTCCAGAATTACCACACTAAAAGTAAAATACATGTCTTAAACTAGTATTTTTTTTATTTTTTACGAAGTTTCAGAACTCTTATTGTAATGGTACCACTTTAACTTTCCCTTCTATTAATGAACAGCAAGGTTCTGAATAAACTTGTGGTTCAGAGATTCTGTCTCAAATCATCAAACCTAGCATCTGTACTTCAGAACAAATATCATGCTGAAGTAAAGCTTCATTCATACTCTTATTCTATGATATTAACGTCCTTTTATTTTTCCATGATAGTGAATAAATTGAGAGTAAAATTCATTACAATGTTAAGCTCTGTATGGCACTCATTAGTTTAAAAATCTCTAATATTTTTTTTAAAAAGCTTTTGTTTGGAAGAGTTTGAATCTGTGTCATAGCCCAAAGTGCTCAGGGATTACTCCTGGGTCTCTTCTAGGGATTACTGCTGATGATGCTTAGGAGATCATATGATATGAAAGATCAAACAGAGGTCAGCTCTGCGCAGGGCCAGTGCCTTACCAAATGGACTATCCTTCTGTCCCATGTCTCTTAGTTTTAAATGCAGTTTACACAGAAACTCTTTCAAATACAAATAAAACTAAAAACAGCAGCAACACATGACAAACAGGAAGAACTACAACATTTACCTCCAATCCTTGAGCACAGGGCCTTGTCCATTATCCGTAGAATACCCAGTAACAATGCCTTGCCTATTGCTGGTAGGTGCACAGTTGTTGCAAATATATGTTAACAGGAACATATATTTAATTAACTCTGCTTGGTACCAGTAACTACTTTGTTGTAAATGGGGGGGAAAAGAACGCAGTTTCTGACTGACCTGAGACTAACCAGTTAATAGATTTTCCCAGGAAAGGGTACTTGACTGGCTGGGAACAGAAAAACGTGAAAAGTGTTTTGCTACCTTTAATGTGGAAATTGATCCCAGTAATCTCTTAAAAATAACAAGTTTCAACTCTGGAAGGAATGCTGTATTCACTGATGAAAGAATGTTGGGAGAAAAGTCTGAAATGATGGGAAAAGAGACAATAAGTGCAAAAGGAAGGGCTTGAAATTTGGGTTCCTCTGAAAACAAAGCTTGAAACAACAAGCTCTGGTGGGAACATGATCTACTGCGAATGGGATCTGAGGAGGAAAAGAGTGATATCAGCGATGTGAACAAGGGAAATCCAAGTTAAGGAAGACTTTTAGCTAGCTGACTACCCCATGGGCAACATGGTTCCATGATGACCAGAAATTACCAATTAATTTACTTTAATTTTCTTTCTTTTATATGGTCAATTACAACATGTATTCTGTGTCTTCTTCAAACAGAATTTGGAGTATTCATTTCATTCTCAATATTCTGTTCATTGTGGTAAGCATCTTTAACAACTGCTGGATAACAGAATTATTTGATCAGACTTATTTTTTACTTTAATGTTTAGTTGAGATTACTGAATATTAGGTCTAAAGTGAAGTTTGTTTTGATTGGTAGAATTAGAGTAGCGAGGAGTAGGGATGGAATTAGAGTTCATGGGGTACCACATTCAGTTCCTAATAAAATAAGTAAAGGACAGTGTCCCAAATAGACTATTGAAAAAGATATTCATCTCCATTTAACCTGTAAATTCAGCATTTTCTATATTTAATTAAAAATGAAAGAATGTTCCTATATTTTGTCTTTTAAAGACATTCCAGATTGGTTAAGGAAACAAACACTGCATATGAAATCATAACAACGTAACCATAAAAACCTGATTACTGCTTAAATTTCCAAGAATGTCAGTGCTAAGAATTATTTCCCTGGATCTCCTTAGTGTACATGATAGTCATATGAATACACCTGTGTGGATATATCACTGGTATCTAATTTAGAGAATAGATATATAGTGATTAGATCACATAACTGAGTGTGATCTCAACTTTTCTACACACTCCCATGCCCCACACACCCAAAGACTCGTACTAATCCTTATAGATCCATGACTTTTCCTCCTCCCCTCTCCCAGAGTCTTTTAAAATTTCTTTTCAAGTACTAATGTAATGTGCTTTAGAAAATATTGAGTTAAACCTAATTGTTGTCATTTAGCTTTTAGATAGAGAACCAAGAAAATCTTATTAAAAGCGTATTTTTGTATTCTTTGAAAATGGTAATAACATTATCCTTGAGTCCTCAATAGACATTGTATAAAGTATTTTGTGAGGAATTCCCTGTACAAATCAATACTCGAAGAAATAAATGACTTCTCTGAATGAGAATGAACTGGGACATTTCAAAGTATCAATCAGTGAGTCAAAGATGAATCATAGCATCATATAACTAAAAATGATCTTGATGTAATCTAGTGAACACCATTACATTTTTTTCTTATACCAGATTGTAGCACTTTTAATTTTTTAAATTATTATCCATTTATTTTTATCAGTGAAACACCATGAGGTACAGTTGTAGACTTACAAACTTTTGTGCTTGGGTTTCAGTTATACAAGTATCAAGTACCAATCCCTCCACCAGTGCCCATTCTCCACCACCAAGGAACCCAGTGACCCTCCCACCCCCCAACTCCCCCACTCTGCCCCAACTCAGGGCATACCCTTTTGCTTTTCCTTTACTTTAGGGTGCTGTGGTTTGAAATGAAGGTCAATATCATTACATTTTCAAAGAAGAAAATAGACCCCTAGATGTTCAAGACCCTGCTAGTCTCCTGGACTTCTTCCCAGCATGTACCCTGCTCCACGCCCGCCCTTTGGAAATAAGCTGGGAAGGAAAACTGGATGTTCCTTTCCTCACACTGACCTGAAAGACTCTTGCTGATTCTCAGCCACATCAACTATTTCATTTGTTTCCTGATATCACCTCCTGTCTTTTATTTTTTATTTTATTTATTTATTTATTTATTTTTTCTTTTTTATTAGTGAAACACCATGAGGTACAGTTGTAGATTTACAAATTTTTGTGCTTGGATCTCGGTCATACCACGATCAAATACCCATCCCTCCACGAGTGCCCATTTTCCACCACCAGGATAATATCCCTCCCCCCCATCCTCCCATCCCCCCATCCCCCCCTGCCACTGTGGCAGGGCATTCCCCCCTGTTCTCTCTCTCCTCCTGGGCGCAGTGATCAGCCAAAGAGGCATTGAGTGGCGAACATGTTCAGTCCAGTCTACTTTCAACCTGCATCTCCCCTCCTGGGAGGATCCTCCAAACACCCTCCACTTGGTGTTCCCCTTTCTATCTGAATTGTCCTTTCCCCTAGAATACCCAGCTGGCCTCTAAGTTATGGAGTAATTCTCCTGGTGTTGCTCTCAGCTATTCTTGGGTATTAATCTCATATTTTATTATTTTATATCCCCCAGATGAATGCTATCTTTCTATGTCTATCCCTCTCTTTCTGACTCATTTCGCTTAGCATGATACTTTCCATATTGTACCACTTGTCCAGGTGGGTTGGAGGACCCGAGCGGAGTCTTTTATTTTTTTTTAAAAATATTTGATTTGTTTCTGGAATAGAAAGAAAAAAACTAAATGGACTAATAAAACAAAAGCAAAATCAAATCTTTACACTCTGACATCAGAATAGTCCTTACAAGAGGGGAAGTAAAAGACTAAAATGGGTCGGGGAGTGTTGTTAGTTGGTTGTGGACAGTAGCTGGATGTTTGACAGTGCATGGAGCATGAAGACAGAGTTGCTGAGATGAGGAAGTCTGTACTTGAAGCGAATACACTTTGTAAACTAGTCATCACAATTATATGTCCATATGAAATTTATCTACATATGCTTTGTGCCTCCCTTGCATTTATGTGTTATGCATGCCTTTATCCAGGGCTCAGAAATGCATCTGAGGGCATTCGGAAAATTAGATGAGGCCCATGTAGGGGGAGAGAATTAGTAAATAATTGGAGGAGGAAGAAATATGAGTTGGAGCTTACGAGATGTGTAAGAGGAATATATAGATATGTATGTATGTGTAAATACACATATATATGCATAAAAATATATATGGGCAGGAGTGATAGCATAGTGGGTAAGTTTGCCTTGCACGCTCAACCTGGGTTTGATTCCTAGGCTCCTCTCAGAGAGCCCGGCAAGCTACTGAGAGTAACCCTCCCGCATGGCAAAGCCTGGCAAGCTACATGTGATGTATTCCCTGAGTTTTTGTTAATAGCTTCCGTTTTTTAGAAAGCATCATAATAAATTATATTATTTAAAAATAAATAAGTTGGGTTTGTAAGTGGATTCTGTATGTTTGGAATCTGGGATGTATTTTCCTATGTAAGATACATTAAACATGATATTTATAACAGAAATCCCATCTGCAGTACTATTCACAATAGCCAGAAGAAACTATGGTATGCCTACACAATTGAATACTACACAGTTGGCAGGAAACTGACATCATGAAATTTGCTTATAAATGGATGTATAGGCAAGAATATCATGCCCAATGAAATCAGTCACAAGGAAAGGGGTATAGTGATAGGACTACCCCTTTTTTGGATATAATAAACCAGAATATGAGACTAATACCCAAGGATAGCAGAAATACAGGCCAGGAGACTTGGTCAATCTTTGGACGCTTGCCACGAGTGCTGAAGGCGGGCATTTGGAATAAAGAAGGGACAGTTATGACAATGATAGTTGGAAGTGATTACTCTGGGTGAGAACTGAGTGCTGAAAGTAGGTAAAGGAATAAACGTGAGAACCTCTCAATATCTGTATTACAATCCATAATGCCCAAAGGATGAGAGAGAGAGAGAGATAAAGAGAGAGAAAGAGGTGCCTGCCACAGTGTAGAGATAGCAGGCTGTCAGGGGGGGAGGGGTTTGAGGTTGGGAGAGGGAGTGGTGGGAGAGAAACTGGGGACATTAGCAATGGAACTGTATACTAATGGAGGTTGGGTGTTGAAATATCCTATGAATGAAACTGAATCATGAAAAGCTTTGTAATGTGTGTCTCCTGCAGATTCAATACAAAAACATGATATTTAGTTTCTACCACCATGACTAACCTATGAGTTTGCTGAAATGTATTTTTATCACCTTGGCTGGTCTCATTACATGGGTGCCTGTGTGGTAATTTTTTTTTATTTTATATAGACTGAAGATACAAAACTAATAGGGTTGGGACTTATGGTGGAAGGGGAGAAGAGCACAAAAACCCTGTTGACCACAGCTCAGCAGGGTCAGCTAGCTTTCGTGAAGACAGAACTCCTTCACTGATTTCCTCTTTTTAATGTGGAAAACTGAAAAGACTTTGCAGGCTGTCAGTGGGTTGTCCCCTCCAGTTCACACTATTTTCTTTTCGATCAGAATTGTTTAAAGATTATTTGAAAAATTTGGAGCTTAATGATTTGTTCTCATATATTTCCACTACATGATGTCAGTGGGCATTGATCCAGGAAGGCCAGCATGAAAAAGTTGAGTTGTATGTCTTAACCACCAATGCCAACACTACTGTAAGTATGGAACCCAAAGTACAATAGTTAAACTTCAAAATGTGTTTGTCAAGGAAATAGGTGGGAATGCAGGGTGAAATAGGTCATTTGTTGGTGGAGGGTTGCAGACACTGGTAGTGTAATTAGAATTGGAATATTATATGACAAAACTCCATTATAAATGATTTTGAAAATCAAAATTGCCTAAATTTAAAAAAAGAGAAGTCAACTTATGTCTATATTTCAAGAAAGCTTGTCTTAGCAAATTTTGGCAGGGAGACCATACTTGGTAGAGAGAGGGAGAAAGAAAGGGACAGTTGACAGTTGGGAAGAGAAGCCTGGATATCATGGAAGAGATGAAAGCTGATCTTAGAAGATTTGGAGCCATCAGAGTTTAGAGAGTTAAATGGTGAGACCATTGCAGTCTAGATAGTTAAATAGAGAGATTGGTTTCAGTCATCAGCAGTGTATACATAGAGAGAGCTCACAGATATTCAGGCTATATTACCTAACAAGGGGAGCGTTTTTTTCCTGAAGCACTAAGTAAGGATAATATTTTGCCAGGAAGAATGATAAGAAGTTGGTTCTCTTTCACAGATTTATACATTAGAGATGAAAACTTTTATACAAAGGAATCTATCATCTTGTCCTGTTGCTCTATTTTCTTGTCATCATTCCATTCTCCCCCACAACCCTACCTAATCAGGGCTCTCAACATTTCTCAGCAGTGTCACCACATAGCCCCAGAGCATGTGTTAACTGCTGGTAGCTCACAGCCCTCATGTTTGTCCCCCATCCAAGCCAGAGTCATCCTTCTGAAACCAAGGATATTTGCTGAAAGCCCGTTCTTCCTTGAAGTGGCAGTCATGGTTTACCTCTTCTTAATCATTTTGTTTACAAATTTAGATGAATGTCACTATAATAGTGACAGGGATTTTCCAAACTAAGAAAAGCATAAACATTTCCCTTTCCCCGAAGAAATTTGGGCTAGTTATTTTCTATCCACTGCTAATAATATGTGATAATTAGGAAACAGAACTGAAGTAAAAACAGGTACATTTGTCAATTTGGTGCCATGACTAGTCAGTCTGAGTATAAGTATGTATTTCTAGAAAAAAAAAGCAGAAGAAAAGGAGTTGGTTGCTAGCAAAGAATGCCAAATCTCTGCCAAGAACTCCTTTGAAAATAAGAATTGTGACTATGGACGGAACATAATTGCAACTCAATGCCTCTTTTGTAGACCACAACACCCAAAAGGAGAGAGAGAACAAAAGGGAATGCCTGCCACAGTAGCAGGGTGGGAATGGGGGGATCAGTGTGGGAGGAATACTGGAATCCATGGTGGTGGAAAATGGGGACTGGTGGAAGAATGGGCATTTGATCAATGTATAATCGAAACCCAAGAACAAAAATTTGTAAATGTAGAACTGTACCTCATGGTGTTTCACTAATAAAAATTTTAAAAAATTAAAATAAAATAAAAATTGTTTTGTCTGCCAGAGATCAGCAGATGGGAACCTGAGTGAAGGTAAAAGATTAAATTAAGATTAAATTGGTTGACTTCTATTTTTCCTTGAGTACATTAATTTGATTTTGGAGTCAATTTATATGACAGTTCATCAAGGCACAGAAATTTTAACACTTCTCTTGTTTAAAAGTATAGTGATACACCATGTCTGTATCTCACATTATTTTTATTTTTGATAGTTTGACACAAAAGATACGTCAAAATCATAGATAAATGAAAATTATTCAAATAATTTTTGATTATTTAAAATTACTTTATAGAATTATATTATAGAATTTCATAAATTTTCGGATTATGCAGAGTCAAAGTACATGTATCATATTACACTCACTACTGAAAGGCCTACTCTGTCATTCACCGTTGTTCAGTTTTTCCACTTTGATTACACCTTTCCATTTGGAAACTAAATAGTCTCATAGTTCTAAAGTTTGTTTTTATTGCTTGGAAAGATCAGAATTATGCAATTTTCAACATTGGATGAAACTAGAGGATATCATGCATGTAAAGTTAGCCTTAAGGAAAGGAACAGATACAGAGAGATTTTTCTCATATGTGGATTTTAAAGACAAACAGCAAGGTAGCAACAAAGGTTCAAGAGCAATGTAAGGGGAGAACTGATCCACACAATTGAGTCAGGGGATTGGGAGTGAGGGATTCTGGGGTTTTGGGGGGATAGGGAGGGTTTATTCTTTGAGAGAATGAGGAGTGTCATGTTGGAATTATGTGTATGAGAAACCATTATTAATTGAATTATACATCATAGAATATAAATAATGTTTTAGACGTTTGTCTGTCTCATTTTATTCTATTAATTAGATTTCTCCATATGCCACATATGCATGAACTTGTTGGATACCTATCTTTCTCTGCCTGGTTTATGTCACTAAACATAATATCCTCATGTTATCCATTTTTATACAAATAATAAGAAGATTTCACTTCATACAACTGAGTAGTATTCCATTGCTTTACCACCGTTCATTTTCAAAATTTGTGGTTTAAAAGATACAAACATTGGTTTTAACAATGCTCTGGTGTTTTAAAATTTTTAGTTTAGGGAAGCAAAATAGATTTTACTGAAAAACACTTAGAAACTTGTGAAACAGGTGTAGGGTGGAATGGAATATATGTTCAAGGAGAACACTTGTTTAACAAAGCAAGCAAAGAGAGACATAGAGAAAGGAAGCACGGTATTTCTTCAAGGGAGAACACAAGCTTGAGGACCAAGCCCACTCTGGTAATTTAGGAATAAGAACTTGGAGTGGTATGAACTTAACTTGTGCACTTTACGGGAGAACCTGAGTGAAACTATTAGAAGTACGTTCAGTAGCATGATAAACTGGAGTCTGCACTTGGAGGGAGGAGGGTAGAGATTTCTTTGGGGAGATCCGGACTATGGAGAACAGTAATATTATAACATTAATAATAGTATCGTACCATGGGATTCCAATAAAATCTTTAACAGTGGCGTCAGATATGATAACATTCTTAGGTATTTGGATTTCCTGTGGAAACAACGGGAAAGCTGAGTTTATGCACTGGATGCCTCAGCCTGAAACAAGGTCAACAAGTCATGAATGAAAAATTTCAAGTTAGATGGATCAAGGATTCTGATCCCAGTGGAAGGCTAGCTTTTGGGTGGACAATTTCTACTGATGGCCTGATGTAGATTCTGATCCTCGGACATGTAACAGAAAGGAGGTAGTGACAGGTATCCTCAGAAGTGAAGCCTCTGAGACAGAATTCATTCATGCCAACATACGGGTTATCAATGTTTGCTCATGGCTGCTACCCTTATAACATGTCATCCAATGGTTTTGTGGTTTCAATTTACTGTGTAAATATAAAGATGAAGTTTCTAAATGGAAGGTAAAAATCTGAGGCCCTCAAGATGATGAATTATGGGGATGCGGGGGGGGGGGGAGCTGGAGCTATACAGCATGTAGGGCATTTACCTTGCACACGGCCTACCCAGGTTAGATTGCCAGCATCCTGTATGTTCCCCCCCAAGCACCGTGAGGTGTAATTCCTGAGTGCAGAACCAGGAGTAAACCCTGTGCATCGCCAGGTGTGACCCAAAAACACACACAAAAAAAGATGATGACTTGCCTTTAGATATTTTGAAGTCAAGTAGAAACAGCCAGAAATCTCCCCAGAAAAGAGTTCTCCTGGGTCGAAAACATCATCACCTCTAGCGTGAGAAGATACAGAAAATAAGGTTTCCATTTTATGCCAAGTTAAAGCAAGCCAGACATGATCTTGGAAAGTTTGGCAAAGGAAAGCATGGCTATAGGAAGGATAAGGTGACAACTGAGGCTTAGAGGTAAAATATACAAGAGAAGCAAAGGTCAAGAAGTAGGCGGTACAGTGGCGACAAGGTATACTAAGAAGAGCATTTTTTAAAAAATAAAATGCAATGACACATCAAATAAGACCTTTTTAAATGTTTCAGAACAGGGATATAACTCAGTGATAGAGCATTTGCCTTCCATTGTATGATGATCTGGGATTGATACTTAGCATTGCAAACAGCATTATTTTTTAATTTTTAATTTCTTTCTTGCTTGCTTCCTGGCTTGCTTGCTTTTTTGGTTTTTTGGGTCGCACCTGGCTATGTATAGTGGTTATTTTTTATTTTTAAAAAGACTTATAATTTTACCTTTTTACCTGTGGTTTAAAAGGAAATCTAAAATATTTTAGAGTAAATATATGTGAGGAAGAATAAAATTCACAGGAACTACTTAGTGTTCTTAATGATACAGGAATCAGAATTTTGAGATTAATTGTATGGGTATTGCATAAATATTTTTTCCCCATTACGTGGGCTCTCTTTTTATCATGGGCACCATTTTTTCTAAGTTGCAGAAACTTCTTAGTTTAATGTAGTCTCATTTGTTTATCTTCACTTCCTCTTCCTTGGTCAGTGGTGTTTCATTCTAGAAGTTTCCATTAGCTTGAATGTCATGAAGGGATCTTCCCACATTTTTCTCCATATATCTTAAGAATTCAGGTATGATATTGAGGTCTTTAATACATTTGATCTGACTTTGTGCCTGGCACTATAAAGAGATCTGAGTTCATTTTTTTTTGCATGTTGCTGTCCAGTTTTCCCAGCACCAGTTGCTGAAGAGAGTTCCTAGCTCAACTTCATATTTCTTGAGCCGTTATGAAAGATTCGGTAATAATAATCTGAGGGCCAGCGTCAGGATATTTGACTATATTCCATTGTTCTGAGGCCTGTCTTTATATGAATGTCATGATATTTTGATTACTACAACTTTGTAGTAGGGTTTGAAGTTGGGGAAGGTGTTCCCTTCTTCTTTTTACCAAAGATTGCTTTAGCTCTTCATGGGAGAGAAGGTTGTGTATGAGTTTCAAGAGTGTTTAATCAATTTCTTTGAAAAATATCATGGGTATCCTTATAGAATGTGCATTAAATCTTTATAGAGCTTTGGGGTGTATTGCCATTTTGACAGTACTAAATCTCTCAATCTATGAGCATGGGATGTGATTCCATTTCCTCATATACTCTCTTTTTTCGTGAAGTAGTGTTTTGTAGGGTTTTTTTTTTGTATAGTTCCTTAACCTTTTTAGTTGATTCTAATATACTAGATTTTCTGAGGTATTATTGTGAATAGGATTGTTTTTCTCTATCTCTTTTTTCTCTTTCATTATTAATATATGGGAAAGCCATGGAGTACCGGATATTACTTTTGTAATATGCTACTTTACTAAACAAATCTATTGTTCCCAGGTGCTTTTTTGTAGATTCTTTGGGATTTCCTAAGTATAGTATCATGTCGTCTCCAAATAGTAAAAGCTTGAGTTCTTCCTTTTTTATCTGGATGCCCTTGATATCTTTTTTTTTTTTTACCGAAATCATATGGCAAGTACTTCAAGTACTATGTTGAATAGGAGTGGTGAGAGTGGGTAACTTGTTTTGTGCCTGTTTGTATTCTGGGATTCTAGCTCATTGATTTCTGCTCCAAGCCTTTAGTTTTTCCCCATTGAGAATAACGCTTGCTTTGGGTTTGTGGTAATTTGCTTTGACTAGATTGAAGAAAGTACTTTCAACTCCCATTTTGTTGAGAGTTTTTCATCATGAATAGGTGCTGGATGTCATCAAATGCTTTATCTACATATATTGATATGATCATATGACTATCTTTATTTTATTGAGATGGTGTATTCTGTTGATTGACTAGAGAATGTTAAGCCATCCTTGCATCCCCAAGATAAACCTACTTGGTCATAGTGTGTGATCTTTTGTTGAGTTACTGGATTCTCTTTGCTGGTATTTTCTTGAGAATCTGTGTATCTGTATTCATCAAGGAAATAGGTCTGTAATTTTCTTTTTTTGTGGTGTCTCTGTCTGTTTTGAGTATTAGGGTGATCTTTGCCTCATAGAAACTATTTGGGAGTATTTATGATTCTTCAATTTCCTGGAAAATCTTGAAAAATGTTGGCAGCATTTCCTCTTTAAAGGTTTGAAATATTTCACTATTGAATCCATCTGGGCCAGGGATTCTGTTTGGGGGGGATACTTTTGACCATCATTTCAATTTCCTTGGTAGTGATAGGTTCAAGTATTCCAAATCTTCTTGGTTCAACGTTGGGAGGCAATTGGAATCCAAAAATTTATTAATTTATTCAAGATTCTCTCATTTCCTGCTGCAAAGTTTCTCAATATAATCTCTGATGATCCTATGGATTTCTGTAGTTTCTATTAGGATATGCCCATTTGCATTTCTGATTTGATTTATTAGAATTATTTCTCTTTGTTAATTTGAGAGGCTTCTCGTGGTTTATTGATCTTATTTATTTTCTCAAAGAACCAGCTTTTGCTCTTATTGGTCTTTTGGATTGTATTTTGGGATTCTAGCTCATTGACGTCTGGTACAAGTTTTATTATTTCCTTCCTCCAGCCTAGTTTGGACTACTTTTGTTGGTCATTTTCCAAAATCTTGAGCTCTAATTAATTCATGTAGATCCTCTCTTTCTTCCTGATGAATTCTGGCAGAGCTATACTCTTTCCTATTAACACTGCTTTTGCTGTGTCCCACAAGTTCTGGTAGCTCGTGTACTCATTCTCATTTGTTTCTGGAAACTTTTTATTTCCTCTTTGATTTCTTCTCTAAGCCAACAGTTGTTCATTACTTCCCTTAAAGAAAATATTTCCTTGCTGAGCTTTAGTCCTTTTGATCTATTGAGAAGTGACAAAGTAGTGTTGAAATCTCCAACTAGTATTGTGTTGCTATCAATGTTTTTCTTTAAGTCAATTAGAAGTTGTTTTTAAGTATTTTGCTGGTCTGTCATGAGGAGAATCTACATTGAGGAGGGTGAGTTTTTTCTGATGTACAGATCCCATGATCATGAAGAAATGACCTTCACTGTCTCTTATAACCTATAGCCTGAAGTCCATGTGGTTTGATACTAGTATGGCCACTCCAGGTTTGTGGAGGTGTTCTTTTCTTTCTTGAAGAATTGTTTTCCAGCCTTTGAATTTGAGCCCGTGGTTGCTTTGATTGTTCAGAAGTGTTTCTTCAGGCAGCAGAATGTTGGGTTCAGTTTTATAATTCATCTTCCCATTCTGTGCCTCTGAATTGGCACATTTAGTCCATTGACATTGAGAGAGATTGTTGTGATGGGGATTTGTGCTATCTTTATGTAGAATTTTTGTACTTGTGCGGATTGTCTTAGCTTAAAGTAGCCCTGTTAATTCTTCTTGCAACAACAATATGGAACACTTTACAAGTTTGCATGTCATCTCTGTGCAAGGACAATGCTAATCTATGTATCATTTCAATTTTAATATATATGTCATCAAATATAGTATGAGTTAATTTTTCCATATTTTTCTCTACTTATTAATTTGAGGGTTGTCCTTACTCACTCCTATGGCAGACAGTGATTCATAAGCAAGGTATGTATTTCAAAGCAGCTTGAATAGATAGATTTAGAACTTTAATGTCCCAGAAAGAAAAATATGGTTTTTACCATATTATCTTTTTCCATACCCAAGGCATCAGTTTTACAAAATAATTCTTTTGGAAGATAGTATATGAGTCTTGTTTAATGCCCTTCCCTGAAACCTTCATTAAGATCATTAAACTAGAGCCTTTTGCTGTTCTCACCTCAGTCCCGTGTACATCTCCAGGAAAAGGTGGATGGTGTTGTCTGCAATTTGACCACCTTGAATGTAAGTCGGATTTTTCTCCTGAATGAAGAGGTGAGGAGCATATTGATGATTTCATTCCACCTTATTACAAGTTCAACTTGAAAGGAAGGTGAGACTCATGAGGCTCCTGTAAAGGACAGAAAAAAGGGTCTCAGTGAAGTTTAATGGCCAACACATATTAGCAACACAGATGACTCAAAGTAGCCTGTGTGCATCTTTGTGTATAGTGAGTTTCATATCTACTGATAGTGATTCTCAGTCATGACACACAGGCAAAACAGACCTGTAATTAAAAATCTAGTTCTCTGAGCAGAGTGGGGTCTCTGAGGTGATTGAACAAGTGTATAGTAATTTATTACTAAGCACATAAGTAGTTTGAATGATGTGTACTTTTCGATCTAAAATTAATTCCAAATATGTCTAAAATTACAGTGTCCTGACCCCGCACCTGGCTTTCCTCACCTGGGCACTTTGGAAGGGTCGGGGTTAGTTTCCCTCACCTCCTGATTAGAGCCCCGGTAGCTGATGAACTCTGCTACCAGCTATAGGTACGCTTAAGACCACTCTCCCCAAGCTTGAAGGAGCCTCATGCATGAAGGAATTGGAAGCAGAACCTGTGTATACACACAAAAAATAAAAGGCCGGTGGTCTGGCCGTTTCCCCACTCCACGAAGGTCAATGGCGATGGTCAGGAGATGGAAGGAAATGGGGGCCAGGCTGGTTGTTCCTAGCAGCAGGTTATTACATGGAAGAGATGTATGACATGGAGGCCTCAGGAATCCTCAAGCACGTGCGCGCACTGTAAGCCCGGAAGTTCCCCTTATATAGATCATAGAACCTCTAAAAGGCACATTACAGTGAATTCATAAAAGAAGTTACAGAAAGAACATTGAGGCAGCAATCCATATGTTGTTTCTTTACATCCACATTGTTTCCTTACATCAGCAGTCCAATAATACTGGCCTCTAGAAAGAAGATACAAAGCCAAACTGAAACCTTTCACAAGCACTTTCACAAGCTGTAAGCACCTTGATTTGCATCCCAAAGAACAGCCTGTCTAGAGCTGGGAATCTATATCCCAAAGATCAGTCCTGACTAGCACCTGAGATCTGCAGATCTAAGACCAGCTAGGTTTCTGAGAGAAAAGGCAAACTGTCTCAATATACTGAAATCATTTACTGAAGGCAGTTTGAAGGGGAGAAACAGTCTCATCCAAGCTAGTCAGGACACACAGGAAAACAGCTTCTAGGAGGTCTTTCTCCTCTCCTTGTCCAACCAACATATAAGCATATATAATATTAATCATTTTGTATGAACACCTTAAGAAATGCATTGAGCTTATAGAATTGCTCTTCTAGGGCCATTTCAATCTCAGACTGCAGTGCTCAGGCCAGATATCTTTCCTATTCCTAGCAGCAGGGCCCCTAATGTCGTCGTTACTTTTGGATCATGACATCATTTGCCTATGATCCATCTCTTAACTTATAGTTAAGAATCGTGGCACCTTGGCTTGGCCCATCGCGATGCCAGGGTAGCACATAACTTACTGGCTTGCCCTTGTTCCATCCAGTCCCACGTCGGGACCCTGCCCTTGGGGTACTAGGAAGTGAGGGCAACTGAGGCTTAAGTTGAGAAGGCAGATGCCCAGGAGTGAATAATATTCAAAGCCAATCAATTCCTAAGTTACAAAGCATATTAAGTAATTGTCTTCCTGTACCAATACAAAAGGACATTGCATTAAGGTAAACTGCTCAAAACACACAAGGAGACGGAGGAAGGCAATATTAACTTACAGTATAGCTTCAGTGTCTAAGAAGGAGGAGACCTTACAAATTGGTTGGGGAAGAGAGCATAGAAGTGGTTACAGACAGACAAAGTAATGGGAGTGTCTCGGGAGCACTGTGATGGGTGCAATTTGATAAACCTAAGCTCCATATACTCCAACAGAACCCAGGTGTATGGGAACAGGGGATGAGATCTCCAAAGCTGCTCAGATCAAGAATGGACCCCCTCCATCAAGATCCACCATCTTCTAGTAGCTAAATGTTACAACCACGAACTGCCCCTGGAGCCATGTCATCCCATCAATGGCCAAGATCCAGAGACTGGATATTGTTGATAAAATAACAACTCTTATTGTTCAGTTCTCACTCTCAGAGAACCTGGTAGGCTTCTGCGAGTATCATGCCTGCATGGCAGAGTCTGTGTTTCTGGTCACTGTTTCTTTTGAGGTACAGAAGCTGCTTAATTTAAAATAGTCCCCTTTGTTTATCTCTGTTTCCAGTTGCTTGGCAAGTGGCGTGTTATCTTTGAAGATACCTTTAACTTCAATGTCGTGGAGGGATATGCCGACCTTGTATTCAATGTACATGAGGGATTCTGGTCTGATTTTGAGGACTTTGACGCATTTTTATCTGACTTTTGTGCATGGTCTTAGGTAGAGGTCTGAGCCATTTTTTTTCCATGTAGCTGTCCAGTTTTTTTCTGCACCGTTTGTTGAAGAGGACTCTCTTGCTCCACTTCACATTTCTTGCTCCCTTATCAAAGATTAGATGATTATATATTTGAGGGTGTGTGTCAGTATATTCAATCCTTTTCCAATGGTCTCCGGCTCTGCCTTTGTTCCAGTACCATGCTGTTCTCATTATTATCACTTCATAGTAGAGTTTGAGGTTGGGGAAGGTGATGCACCATCGTTTTTTCCCCAAGATTTGCTTTAGCTATTCGTGGGCGTTTGTTGTTCCATTCGAATTTCAGGAGTGCTTGATCAATTTCTATGAAGAATGTCATGGGTATCTTTATAGGGATCACATTGAATTTGTACAATGCTTTGGGGAGTATTGCCATTTTGACAATGGTAATTCTCCCATTCCATAAGCAGGAGATATGTTTCCATTTCCTCGTGTCCTTTGTTATTTCCTGTTGTATAGGTCCTTTACCTCCTTAGGTTAGCAGATTCCAAGGTTCTTGATTTTTCTGAGGCACGATTGTGAATGGAATTGTTTTTTCATGTCACTTTCTTCTCTCTCATTATTTGCATATAAAAAAGCCATAGACTTTTGGGTATTGGTTTTATAGCCTGCAATTTTACTATGAAAGTCTATTGTTTCTAGGAACTTTTTTGGTAGAGGTTTTAGTATTCTTTAAATAGAGTATGATATCTGCTGTGAATAGTGAGAGCTTATTTCTACCTTTCGTACATGAAAAATCCTTAATATCTTTTTCTTACCTTATTTCTATTGCAAGTACTTCCAGTACCACCTTGAACAGAAGTGCCAAAATGAACTTTTACTTAGCACTTTTTGTCTGTAAATTTCTATGCTAAGAACAGTGGAATAAACAGTGATATCTTAGTAATTTACAAGTAAATTATGAAGACAGATAATATAAAATAATTTCTTTGTACAAATTTCCAAAATGTGTCGCTTTTATTAAATACATTAAGAATAAATCGTAGATCTTGATTATACCCTGAAGATTATTTACTTGTTAGAAGTTACCTTTCTTCTAATGTCATTTTGAAATGTGATTGCTTTGAATGACATTTCCACCTTTGCCTCAATCCTACTTGTTCACACAATTGTTCCCATCTGTTCTGTGACAGGGAAAAAAAAGATACATTTGTCTAACTCCTTTTTAGAGTATGTATGCCTAACTAAATTTCCTTTTCATCTACAAATTTGAGTTCTGATGTCCTCATTTACATAATTAAAATTATAAGTTCCATTCACGTGCCAATCTGTCATTTCTTATAGTATGGAAATAACTAATATTTCTCAGCTCATTTCTAGCCGAGCAAAGCTGTGTATTGGTCAACATAGAATTCAGTTAGACAAGTGATGATAGAAACGTTTCCTGATTTTCTTTTTTGAGACATGTATTAAATCTTCTTCTCTGGTGTAACTTTGATTTTATCAATGCAGTATGTCTACACCTGTGCTGTGCTGTACTGTTTGTCCAGACGATCCATTTATAATAGCAAAAGAGGCCAGTCACTCTACCCCCTACAACCCCCCTACCAAACTAGCACTCTGTTTCTATTTCCATGATAACCACCCTCCCAAAGATTATGAAGAAACACATTTCAGAGAGATAATTTATCCTAGCCTTCATGCACAGAGAAAGTGGAAAGTTTTGTGAATTCTCTGATTAAGGATCAACTGATCAAACATAAAAGGCAGGAGCTAAGCAAACTCCTCCAGAAATGATAAATCTTTCCAGGAACTAAAAGTAAAACATAAACATACTGCCTGAGTAGAGACAAGGGCCAGGAAGATTGCTCCATGGTTGGAAGCCTGTCTCTTGAGCTGGGGGAGAAGGCAGCTGGGATAGAGAAGTGAACACTAAGTCATGTTCCCTTCAATGATGTGGGAGGGATCGCTCGGGATGGGAGATGTGTGCTAAAAGTATATAATGGACCAAACATGATAGCCTCTCATTATCTGTATTGCAAACCATAATGCTTATAAGTAGAGAGAGAATAAGAGGGAAATTGTCTGCTACAGAGGCAGGAGGAGGGGTGAGGCGGATGGGGGAGGGATACCAAGGACATTGGTGGTGGAAAATGTACATTGGTGGAGGGATGGGTGTTTGATCATTGTATGACTGAAACTCAAACATGAAAGTTTTGTAACTGTAAAAAATAAAATAAAATAAATAGTAACTAGTGAAAAAAAAAAAGAAGTTACCTTTCTAAAATGCAATAAAGTGACACATTTTGAAAATGTTGATTATTCGCTCATTAATTCAATGAATCTTTGTTAGTCTGGTGGTGCATTGCCTCCAGGAAGTCAACCTGTACCCTCAGGTGAGTGCATCAACAGTCTGATGGTGTCTTCATGATTCCTGATAACCTCAAATGGCCACTGTGCCTCTGGCTGGATCCCAAAACCTCAGTACTACGTTTCCCGAGAAATTAAACTCCCAAAAGATATGTGGGAGTCATGTTCACAAACCACCCCTGGCTCAGTTATACAAGCTAATGGATTGGTCTTGTTTCAGAGACCCATAAACAAATCTTGAAAGAGATCAAAAGCCACAGTTAACCTTGGACCTGCAAAAGGATGAACACACTAGGGTAAATCGAGGGAGGCAGGTTAGTTGGGTGCCCACCCAACCAGAACCTAGTGCAGCCACTTGCTCCCACAATCCAAAATCGCCACCATGCCCTCGTCTGGTTTCCAACTTCTCAGGATGGCTCTCACTGAAATATAACAGCTGAAAATTCAGATATGCGGGTTTTGTGACTGAAATCTCCAGGCTTTCTCTGGGTCACAATGGGAATCCCATCCCCACTGCCCTGTACTTATGGAAGCCTCAGCAGTCATTTCCATACCTCAAAGCTACTCCAGCCTTAGCTTCCTGATAAAAACACTAAATTCCTTGAACAAACATGATGAACAAACACGAGACCCATGATGCACAAAATAATAAGGAGACAGAGAGAAACAATTAAAGAGCCTGCCATAGAGACAGGCATGGGGTGTGGGTAGGGTGTTGGGGGATGGTTTTACGGAACCAGGAACATTGGTGGTGGGAAATGTACAATAGTGGAGGGATGGATGTTGGATCGTTGTATGACTGGAAGCAAATTATGAATAGATTTGTAATAGTCTATCTCACAGATATTGAATAAAACATTAAAAATATATATGCTTCATTTGTACCTCAGACCACTGATAGAACATTAAAACCCAGCATATCTATTTTTGTGTTCTCTGTAGGAAAAAACATGTTACTCACCTGTGTGCCAATAGCTTGAAGAATGCTATACACTAAGATACATCCTTGACTGTCAATAACATGAATAAGTAATTGCAGCTATGTTATGTTTTAGAATCAGTTCATGGACAAGAAATCAAGAGGAGGAAGTGGAAAAGAGCATCAGTTTTGAATGGATAATGTTTATAATGTTTGACGAGCATGCAAGGGAGACTAAAGATTTGGCATGAGAAGAGGGAAGAAACAGAAGAGTGAAGTACTAATAAGTATCATGAGAAAAATGCAAGGGAGGACATTTCCTGGCAAGTGTCACACTTTGTTGAGATTTTGGTGAGTATAAGTATTAGAGAGTATCTTTCCCATTTAGTGGTAAAAAGGAAACTTTGATGTGTGCATTTAAAAATTACTTTAAAAATTAGAATCACAAAGAGATACACAGTTAAAAAGTTGCTCATAATTGAGTTTCAGTCATGTAATGTTCTAGCACCCTTCCAGTATAATGGGGGCATTTTTGAAGGAAGATCCCTGGTGGGAAGACTAGGGCATCTGAATCTTAACACATTTCACCAAATATATGATCTCTTCTCACATGATATACCCTTTCTCCCCTGCTTCTTTGATTTATGTTTTCATACAATATTTCCTTGTGAAACTCACCTCAAGTAAGGGTCCCTATTTAAGACAAGTACATGTTTCTGGGGCATTACATATTTTTCGGTTGCTGGAAGAGTCTCTATAGCAATGCTCAGGAGGTGTGGGGGCCCCAAAGACAATTCTCAGAAAACGTGGTCATGGTGGTTGGGGTCCTCCTATGCTATACAGCCTTTGATACTCTGGCAATCAGGTGGTGCAGGGAGTCAAATTGAGTGCATGTGAGGCAAGTTCCATAAGCACTACACTATCTCCTGCGGCCCTGGGTATTAGATTGATGTCAGCATTCGAGGTCCTCCCTTTTGTCAGAAAGCAGAAACTTGTGAAGGAGAAAGTGGAAGAGACCTTAGGGTATAGCTAGGTTGACTGAGTACATGGTGGTACCATTAAGATTGGAACATAAAGTAAAAATAAAACAAGAGAAATATCTAACAATAGCAAAGAGGGCTATAGTACTCCAAAAATATATATTCTTAAACTAAGAATCTTCTGCACCTCCAAAGAAACAGTGACCAAAATACAAAGACAGTCTACAGAATGGGAAAGGATATTCACCGAATACACTTCTGACAAGGGGTTGATATCAATGATATACAAAATACTGGTTGAACTCGACAAGAAGACAACATCCAACCCCATCAAAAAATGGGGCAATGAAATGAACAGAAACTCTCTCAAAGAAGAAATCCGAATGGCAAAAAAGCACAAGAGAATATGTTCTACATCATTAATCATCAGGGAGATGCAGATCAAAACCACAATGAGATACCATCTCACATCTCAAAGACTGGACCACATTCAAAAGAACAAAAGCAACCGATGCTGGCGCGGATGTGGCGAGATAGGGACACTCCTTCACAGTTGGTGGGAATGCCGACTAGTTCAGCCCTTTTGGAAAACAGTATGGACGTTTCTCAAAAAATTAGAAATTGAGGTCCAATTTGACCCAGCGACACCACTCCTGGGAATATATCCCAGAGAGGTATAAATGTGTAGTCGAAGTGACATCTGCACTTATTTGTTCATTGCAGCACTCTTTACAATTGCCAGAAACTGGAAGAAACCTGAGTGCCCAAGAAGAGATGACTGGTTAAAGAAACTTTGGTACATCTACACAATGGAGTACTATGTAGCTCTTAGAAAAAATGAAGTCATGAAATTTACATACAAGTGGTACAATATGGAAAGTATCATGCTAAGCAAAATGAGTCAGAAACAGAGGGATAGACATAGAAAGATTGCATTCATCTGGGGGATATAAAGTAACAAAATATGAGATTAATACCCAAGAATAGCTGAGATCATCACCAGGAGGATTACTCCATAGCTTAGAGGCCAGCCAGGTATTCTAGGGGAAAGGGCAGTTCAGGTAGAGAAAGGAGCACCAAATGAAAGGTGTTTGGAGGATCCTCCCAGGAAGGGAGATGCATGTTGACAGTAGACTATGGACTGAACATGTTTGCCACTCAATGACTCTTTTGCAGACCACAACATCCAAAAGAAGAGAGAGAACAAAAGGGAATGCCCTGCCAAAGAGGCAGGGTGGGGGTGTTGGGGGGATATTATCCATGGTGGTGGAAAATGGGTACTGGTGGAGGGATGGGTATTTGATCATTGTATGACCGAAACCCAAGCACAAAGATTCGTAAATCTACAACTGTACATTATGGTGCTTAACTATTAAAAATTTTTTTGAAAAGTTATTAAAAAAAGAAACATATGGGGAAAAGAGCTAGTGCAGTGTGTAGAGGGTGTTTACATTGTATGCAGCTAATCTGAGTTAAATCCCCAGAACCCTGAGCCTGCCAGAAGTAATTCTGGATAGAAAATCAGAAGTGAGCCCGGAGCACATCTAGGTGCACTCCCCTCCCCACAAAAAAGGAAGAAAAGAAAAGAAAACATATAACTGATTCTTGAGTAAAATAGAGATTAAGGGTACTAACTCCTATATAACGTTTGAAAACCCCCAAATTTAATAGCGAGTCTGCTATTGACGAACAAGATGGTTTATTAATAGTATTTACTTACATTGTCTGCTAGTGGTGCTATATGTGGTCTGTAAATCTGTAAATTTGATACATTTAAAAATTTTATAATGGATTTTATAATAGACTTTATAATACATTGGTATTTTGTGTTTAATAAGTGACAAATTATATCTCTACTTTGTGGGTTATTTGGGCCATAGTATGTGGTGCTTGGGACTTCGGACTCTGTGCTCAATGGTCATTTCTGGTGGTGCCAGCCATTAATTTGGGTTGACTGTGTGCATGGTACGTGCTTTAACCCCTATACTAAGTCTGGGGTCCAATCAAATTAATTATCTGCATATATTTTATACATGCATGGCATAAATTTCTTAGATTTTTGATTATTCTAGGATATACTTATCATCTTTAATTATTCCACATCAATACCAATGTCCAAAAATGTTTCAAAAATAATTATTGAAAAAAATCATATAGAAGTTCAAATTTGTGTTGTTCGTGAGATAACTATATTAAGAAGAAATAGAACCACAAGAAACATACAAGTAAAATGAAGGTACATTTCTTTGGAGTCTTTAAATTATGTATTTATATTAGTATATATACAAGTATAATTTTTAAAAAATAAATTTCAGTGAAAATAAAATTTTTGAGTTTTGTTAATTGTAATGTTGTACTGCTAAGTATATATTTATGTGAACATTTATATATATATTTGTCTATTTTTCTCATTATTTACTTAAGATCTGGAGTTAAAAGCTAACTTACTGATGACAGGGTATATGGCTCAGGGCTAAAGCACTTGGCTTGCATGTATAAAACTTTGGGTTGGCCTCCTGCAAGGCAAATGCCCTACCCACTGTGCTGTAAACGTTATATAAAATATACTAATAATAAGAGCTAATGATGTTGGTGAACAGTGCAATATAAATGATTACTTAGTAATTTTCTTGATTTATTAATGAAATATGTAAGCTCTTGAGTATAATGGGAGTATTTTTCTAACGTAAGAGTCTGAGGAATGTGAAACTGTTATAACTCTACTGTAGGATTCCATCTCCCTAGCCTGCTTCATTCTACCTCTCTCTCTATCCAATCCGGTAATCTTCTTGGAAATCTGACCTCGTGATTGGCTAGCCTCAACCTTTCAACTGCCTATTTTATGACATCATTCTCTCATCAAACCAACCAACAACTGGTAGAATCTTGGGGTTCCCATGCAGGTGTTTGTAAACAAATTTGAAACATCATGTCAAGTGACCAGTGACCAATAGCTGGAATGGTGGGTACCACTTTATTTACCAGATGGTTACCTTAGACAAACACGGAAATGCCATACAAATTTATTTATTATAATATATTTTTAACAAATTGAAGAGATGCATCATAGTTAATTGGTTGTTAATAAAAGTTATGAAGTTTGAGATGCTGTGGTTGTTTTGGGGAGAGGCCGGGGGTTGAAGGATGGCATGGGAAAGAATAGGAAGTTATAGAGAGGACAAAGGGGGAATACACAAGACTCTAAGAAAGATAAACTTGGTCCAGGGTTCTAAAGCCCATGAGAAATTGCATGGGCTTGATGAAGAGTGGGGTAGAGTCAGAGGAATAGTATTGCTGACAGGGCATTTACTCTGCAAGCAAGAAGGACCCAGTTCAATTCTTGCAATCCTTTAGGGTCCCCAGAGACCCACCAGATGTGAAACTTGAGTGCAGGGCCAGGAGTAAGACCAGAGCACAGTCAAGTATGCCCCATCCCTGGTGTCCTCCAAAAAAAAATGGGAGAAATGACACAGTCTGGGGATTAGGATTAAAAGAAAAAAATTGGAATAGGCTAAAGAAGGCAGATGAGTCAAAGGTGACCCGAAATAAAGTTAAAATTCTTTCATGGAGGATGTGTTTATGCCTCAGGGCCACGTTTGGAAAATAATGAAATTTGAGACACATCTCTAAAAGGTTTGGGTGGTCTAATCATAAATGATGGTTGGGGGTTGTGAACACATATACTGGGGAATGAACCTTCCAGATGAGTGGTAAACGCCCTCAGAGTCATTCAAGGATGACTCTTAACAGGGACCAAGCCAAGAGAACAGTTGCAGCATGAAGCCTGAAGATGAGCTCCTGGAAGATGCAAAGATAAGTCACCAAGTCCTCTGGCCCTCTGTTCAGCACCCCTACCTGCACCATTTCCCTTATTCCCAACAATATTCAGAGTCGCTATCACGGTGACCCTTTGCTAGCTAGTATCAACAATGAGGTTCATTGCCTCTGTAAGTCTTTGCATTTGTAAACTCCCCGCTGTGGTCAAGCCTGCTTTCAGGCAATGGCATCTGGACATTTCTAGCAGGGGGAGCTCAAATTATATTACCTTGAGGGGCTGCACTGTGGTCTTCCATGGTCCCTGGTGCCTGTAGCCTTCTCTACACTTCGCGTTTAACTGCAGCTCACACAAGAACCAACGTTATAAGTGTCGTTGGGGCTGTGTTGGGGGATGTACCGGACTAAGACATGCGCACTAGGTCACCACTCCCAAAGCGGTTGGTACCGCTTAACCTTGATCCTGGAAGTTGGTGGTGGAAATAGATGGTCCTAGGAGAGTTAATGGGGTGATGGATGGATGGCAAGGAAACCGTGAAGGGTAGGGAACTGGACAGCTGGTGATCATCATAGGAGAGTTGGTAGATGTGTTTTAATTACGTTAATGTTTTTCGAAAAAGATAAGCAAAACAAACATATGAAAACATGATAGGTTCCAAAGAACAGGTTACATATAAGACCGAAAGAGCTGAAAGGGCTGTCATTCCTTCTGGAGCTTTCAATCATAACATTTACGAAAGTTTGTATTTTCACGTTACTTAGCTGTGGAGAGGAATAACGAGAAACAGAATGCCACCGGAAAAGCAAACTGAATGACCACCTTTCATAAAAGCCAGGTGAAAGGTGTTCACATGGATCCCAAATGCAAGTGGGTTAACAGGAACATATATTTAATTAAGTCTGCTTGGTACCAGTAACTACTTTTGTGGAAATGGAGGAAAACGAATGCAGTTTCTGACACACTGAGAATAAACTGCAAACAAATTTTCCCAGGAAATGGTAGTTGACTGGCTGGGAACAGAGCAACTTGAATAGTGTTTTGCTACCTTTCATGTATGACTAGAGGAAAATGATCCCAGTAAACTCTCGAAACTAACAAACTTCAACTCCCTTGAAGGAAAGTTGTATTCAGTGAGGAAAAATTGCTGAGAGAAAAGTCTGAAATGATGGAAAAAGAGACAATAAGTGCAAAAGGAAGGACTTGACATTTGGGTTCCTCTGAAAACAAAGCTTGAAATAAAAGATCTGGTGAGCACATGATTTACTGAGAATGGGATCTGAGAGGAAAAGAGTGATATCAGGGATGTGAACAAGGAACATCCAAATTAGGAAGACTTTGCTAGCTGATTACCCCATGGGCAACATGGTTCCAAGACTACCAGAACTTACCAAGGAATTTACTTTAATTTTCTTTCTTTCATATGGTCAATTACAACATGTATTTTTTGCATAATTCAATGACACTTTAGAGTGTCCATTTCTTTCCCAATATTCTTTTCACTTGTGTAAGCATCTTAAACAGCTGCTGGATACAGAATTATTTGATCAGACTTATTTTTTTACTATAAGTTTAGTTGAGATTCCGGAAAACTAGATCTAAAGTGAAGTTTGTTTTGATTAGTAGAAGTAGAATAGCGAGGACTAGGGATGGAATTAGAGATTATAGTGTACCATATTCAGTTCCTAATAGGACAAGTCAAGGACAGTGTCCCAAATAGACTATTGAAAAAGATATCC
Organism: Sorex fumeus; assembly: GCF_029834395.1. Taxonomy (NCBI): domain Eukaryota; kingdom Metazoa; phylum Chordata; class Mammalia; order Eulipotyphla; family Soricidae; genus Sorex; species Sorex fumeus. Next base: position 20,222,624 of record NW_026606152.1, on the reverse strand, counting down.
ATCTCTATTTAACATGGAAATTCAGCATATTTTATATTAAATTAAAAATGAATTAATATTCCTGTATTTGGTCTTTTAAAAACATTCAAGGTTGGTTAAGGAATCAAACATTGCCGATGAAATCATAACAACTTAATCATAAAATCCTGATTACTACTTAAGTGTCCAAGAATGTCAGTGCTAAGAATTATTTCCGTTGATCTCACTAGTACATATGATAGGCATATGAATAAATCTGTGTGGATAAATAATTGGTATCTAATTTAGAGTCTCACCATACATGGTTGTGGGTATTGTGAAATATATTTTCATAATTTTGCAATAAGATCTCGGGGTGTGAATCCTTGAATCATAAATACCTTTTCGTATGTTCCAGCACTACCTCCTCCCACGTTAATTACTATATATATGACCTCCTAAGGAGTCATTGCTTTTTTCACTTTGTTTTAGTCTTTCTCTCTTTATTTTCAAATGTGAGTTATCTGCATCAAATCAAGGTGCATGTATTTGGTGTGGCAGTTTTAATCTTTATGAGTTATTTATATTTTATTCATTTATTTTTTAATTGAATAACCATAAGATGGGCCATTACAAAGCTATTTTATGCAATTTAATTTTTAATCCTTTCAGTGAAGCCAGGGAAAATCTCTTACTCGGGAAATTCAGAATTTCCATATTTCAAGTGAATCAAAACTGATTGTTTTTGTATTTTTTTTATTTTTTTATTATTTTTTTGATAGAAAAGGGACCACCAAATAATGGGTGTTGGGAGGATCCTCCCAGGATGGGAGATGCATGCTGAAATTAGACTCTAGACCGAACATGATTGCCACTCAATGCCTCTTTTGGTATTTTTTTAGATAATTGTTCCCCTCTTCTGTTTGCTTAGGTCCGGGACTTGGCCTCTCCCCTTGCTGTTCTTTCAAGAAGCCAGAGAGACGTCTTTAGGCAGGAAGAGCAGCTCAGCGGCAGGGTCTCTTGGATGGGTTTGGTGCCATCTTCTTTCAGAAATTGATTTAGTGTTTCGTACCAATCTGAAAATGGCTTGGGATTTAAACTGAAGGTCACATATAGAACTGAGTGTTGAAAGGAGGAAAAGGATAAGCATGATAACCTTTCAGTACCTGTATTGCAAACCATAATGTGCAAAAGGAAAGAATGGGGGAGGGCAGGAGAAAGAGACAGACAGCGAGACAGACAGACACAGAGACAGAGAGAGACAGACAGACAGAGTCAGAGAGAGAAGAAAAGTGTCTGCCATAGAGCACAGAGGCTGGCTGGGTGTGGGTGGCAAGAGGGAAAATGTGGACATTGGTGGTTGGAAATGTACATTGTCATGAAGGAATGGGTGTTGGAACACTATGATGGAAACTCAATCACAACTTTGTAGCTGTGTATCTGTGTAATTATGCATTTAAGTTAAAAATTTAAAAGAAAAAAATAAGATTTCAAATGAAAAATTTGAGACATTTCTGAAGAAATTGGCATTCTGGCAGAAACCTCACTGCTTGAGCAACAAAACTTTCAGACAGGGCAATTTCAAAATTTCAAAAATTCCCATATTAAAGCAGTCAGAAGCAAAACCCCAGTTGTGTCCCCATCCATAACAGTGAGCTGCACACACTCTTTACCATAGCCAGAATCTGGGAAAAACCTGAGTGCCCCAGAAAAGAAGACTGGTTAAAGAATCATTGGTACCTTGCCACAATGGAGTACCATGTCGGGGTTAGAAAAGATGAAGTCATGAAATTTACATACAAGTGGTACTACATGGAGAGTATCATGTTAAGCGAAACGAGTCAGAAAGAGAGGGACAGACAGAGCAAGATTGCATTCACCCGGAGAACATAAAATAACAAAATAGGAGACCAACTCCAAGAGTGGCCGAGGTTAGTGTCAGGAATTTTTCTTCATAGCTTTGAGACCAACCACACACGCTAGCAGAAAAGGCAGCTCAGATAGAGAATGGAGCACCAAATAAAGGGTGTTGGGAGGATCCTCCCAGTATTGGAGAGCATGCTGAACATAGAATATAGACCAAACATGATTGTCACTCAATGCCCCTTTTGCAAACCACAACACCTAAGAGGAGAGAGAGAACCAAGGGGAATGGCCTGCCACAGAGTCAGGTTGGGATGAGGGAATGGGAGATGGGAGGGAGACTGGGGCACATTGGTGGTTCGAAATGGGCACTGGTGATGGGATGGGTATTTGATCATTTTATCATTGAAACCCAAGCACAAAAATTTGTAAGTCTACAACTGTACCTCATGGTGTCTCAGTAATAAAAATTTAGAAATTAAAAATAAAAAAATTGGAACTTAATCACTTAATCACTTAACTTTCCGTTAGTCGTCGATTTGCATGAGCATACGCCAGTAACATCTCCATTTATCCCTGTCGCGTGCTAGTGTAGCCCAATGCCATCTGTTCGCTCCAGGAACATGAATGGCCTCAAACCGATCGTTCATGATCTTGATGAAGAAATCTGACCATCTGGAAGGTGGGTGACCACGCGGTCTTCTGACATCCCATGGAATCCAGTCGGTAACAGCTCTAGTCCAGCAGTCATCTTTAAATCTCATTACGTGACCAGCCCATCTGACACCTTGGAAAATGAGACAGCGTCCCTGATTCTTGATCTTAGAAGGATGTCAGAACTCTGGATTCTTTCTCTCATTTGAGTGAAACGTGATATTCCAAGCATGGCTCTTTCTATTGTTCTTTGGGTGACCTGAATAGCGTTCTCATCTTGTTTGTGTAGGGACCAGGTCTCTGAGGCATATGTTAATGCAGAAGAACAGTGGAATCAAAGAGATGTGCCCGGAGCCAGAGGTTCTTCGTCCTCTTAGCTATTTCTTCGACGTTCTTGAAGGTGTTCCAAGCCTCTGTCTTCCTCCTGTGCAGCTCGGGTGCCAGGTCATTTGTCCTGTTGACCTCTGGACCTAGGTACACATAGCTGTTGCAATCAGAGATGGTCCTTCCATTGAGAGCGAATGGGGAGTCTGGAACAAGGCTGTTTTTCATAAACATTGTCTTATTAAGATTCAGCTGTAGTCCTACCTTTCCACACTCACAGTCAAAGTCGGCCAGCATTTGTGCAGCTTGGCTGATGTTTGGTGTTATTGAAACAATGTCATCAGCAAAGCGGAGGTGGTGTAGTTGCCGACCATCTATCTTCACTCCCATTCCTTCCCATTCCAGTCGTCGCATGATGTTCTCAAGGGAGGCTCTGAAGAGTTTCGGTGAAATGGTATCACCCTGCCACACCCCTCTCTTGACATCAACGATCACTTCTTTGTAGAATGGTGAGATCCTGGTAGTGAATCCGCAATACAGCTCTCGGAGGATCCTGATGTATTGGGCTTGAATGCCCTGATTGGCTAGGGCTTCAATGACCGCTTCCGTCTCAACAGAATCAAAGGCCTTCTTTAAATCAATGAATGTTAAACAGAGCAGCATCCTGAACTACCGAGAAACCTCAATGAGCTTGGTTATTGTGTGGATATGGTCGATGGTGCTGAATCCTTTGCGGAACCCTGCTTGTTCTCATGGTAGTCCTTTATCTAGTGTTCTGCCAATCCTATTCAGGATGACTCGAGTGAACAGCTTGTAGATGACAGACAATAGGCAGATCGGGCGATAGTTGCCAATGTCATGGATGTCTCCCTTCGTAGAAGTCATGGATAATCTTCTCCATTGCCGTTCTGGAGGATGTGATGGATCCATCAGGACGTCGGAGGGCAGTCATCTTGGTCTTATAGTTGGTGAAGGACAGGCGGGCCTTACAAATACGTTTCCTGGCTTCTGCCGCATCTACCAGTACTTCTGCTCTTCTCTCTTTGAGGTCTTCCTTGATCGCATCTCTGCACTGCTTTACGAGCTCGGACGTTAGCGTGCGGATGCCTGAGGCATGCGCCAAACCACGCTGGCGAATTAGCTCAAGAGTTTTCGAAGATAGGCGGTTTTTTTGTGGCTATCTCTCTTTTGGCGTTCCTCACACATTCATGGAGGTGCTGAACCAGTTGATCGTATTCCTAGTCAATGAGGTCAACAATGGCATCTTCCCATGTTGCCGCAGTAGTACCAAAGAGTTCCCAGTTGGTGGTCATTCTGGGAGTTCTGTTTTTGAACTTTGCAACCCTTTCTCCCTGCTCTGTGAAGTAGAATTTTGCACGAAGGAGACAGTGGTCCGATCCCGTTCGAAATTTTGGGGCAACAGCGACATCAGTAAGGCAAAACCGTCGATTGAATATGATGTGGTCTATTTCGTTGTGGAATCATCCACCGGGAGACTCCCATGTCCATCATTTAGATTCTGCCCTCTGGAACTGTGAGTTACCATGAATGGTCTTGGTCGACATGATGAAGTCAGAAAGTCTCTCACCCTGTTCGTTCCTTCCTAGGCCATGGGTCCCCATGGGAAGTTCTTCAGCTGATCTTCTCGTTCCTATCTTGGCATTAAAATCACCCACAATGATCTTGTAGAAGGTGTGGTCTTCTTTATAGAACTTCTCTAGCTCCATGTAGAACTTCTCGATTTCTCTTTCCTCATAATGAGATGTTGGTGCGTAGACAACAAAGATAGAAACTGCAGGCAGTGAGTCACATCTATTCAAATGAAAACGTCCGATTCGGGTTGTTAGGCATTCGAATGTATCAATGCTCTTGGCCAAGTTTGTGTTGTCAAGGACACCGATGCCTCCAACACCACTTTTATCACATGTTCCGAGCAACAATTCTTCTCCAGTGTCGAAAATGGCATGGTGAGATTCGTGTCTTCTTGTCTCGGTCAGACCAATGATGTCGTACTTGATCATTCGTGCTTGTAACATCAGGTCCTCAATGGATGCATCTGATACTAGCGTACGTGCATTGAAAGTGGTGGGGTCCAACAGGTACAGCCCGCCCCCAAGGGCCTGGGTTCCTCTCTGGGCACGCGCAGCTAGAAACAGCCCCGAGACAGCCGGTTTTCAACCCCTGAGCCGCGTGGGACGGGCACAGAGGCCCAGCTCTGGGCAACAAAGCTGAACGGCTCCAATTCCAACAGGTACAGCCCGCCCCCAAGGCCTGGGTTCCTCTCTGGGCACGCGCAGCTAGAAACAGCCCCGAGACAGCCGGTTTTCAACCCCTGAGCCGCGTGGGACGGGCACAGAGGCCCAGCTCTGGGCAACAAAGCTGAACGGCTCCAATTCCAACAGGTACAGCCCGCCCCCAAGGGCCTGGGTTCCTCTCTGGGCACGCGCAGCTAGAAACAGCCCCGAGACAGCCGGTTTTCAACCCCTGAGCCGCGTGGGACGGGCACAGAGGCCCAGCTCTGGGCAACAAAGCTGAACGGCTCCAATTCCAACAGGTACAGCCCGCCCCCAAGGGCCTGGGTTCCTCTCTGGGCACGCGCAGCTAGAAACAGCCCCGAGACAGCCGGTTTTCAACCCCTGAGCCGCGTGGGACGGGCACAGAGGCCAGCTCTGGGCAACAAAGCTGAACGGCTCCAATTCCAACAGGTACAGCCCGCCCCCAAGGGCCTGGGTTCCTCTCTGGGCACTCGCAGCTAGAAACAGCCCCGAGACAGCCGGTTTTCAACCCCTGAGCCGCGTGGGACGGGCACAGAGGCCAGCTCTGGGCAACAAAGCTGAACGGCTCCAATTCCAACAGGTACAGCCCGCCCCCAAGGGCCTGGGTTCCTCTCTGGGCACGCGCAGCTAGAAACAGCCCCGAGACAGCCGGTTTTCAACCCCTGAGCCGCGTGGGACGGGCACAGAGGCCAGCTCTGGGCAACAAAGCTGAACGGCTCCAATTCCAACAGGTACAGCCCGCCCCCAAGGGCCTGGGTTCCTCTCTGGGCACACGCAGCTAGAAACAGCCCCGAGACAGCCGGTTTTCAACCCCTGAGCCGCGTGGGACGGGCACAGAGGCCCAGCTCTGGGCAACAAAGCTGAACGGCTCCAATTCCAAACAGGAGACATTCCCAACTCCTCGCCTAGTGCCAGGGACTCTTTCCGGAGCCGCAGCCGCTGACGCAGCCACGAAATATTTTCCCACTACATATGCCATAGGAACCATAAGCTAACTTCTTAGATGGAAACTTCTCTATTTTAGCTCAGCCACTAGAAATACAGTTGCCAATAACTCATAAGCCTATCTTAACTCACACTGCATATCAAGCAGAATAGTAATACTGAACGTGAAGGACTAAACCACACCTCTCACAATGGTAAAGCAACGCAAAAGCCCACCAAACATTCATATTGAAGAGTCTAGCCCAGATGACACCAACAGTACTGTAGTGTTAGACAACCTCTCTGACAAGGAATTCAGAAGGGAGCTACTTAGGATGCTTAGGGAATTAAAAGAAACAATGGAAAGCAATGCCAATAGAAGACAAGAGGATCTGAAGGCAGAAATGAGGAAAATGCAATCAGAAATGTCAGACCTGAAAAATCTCTTAGGCGAATTGAAAAGCTCAGTGGAAGGCCTCAGCAGCAGAGTAACAGCGGCTGAGAACAGAATCAGTGAGCTCGAAGATGAAGTTCAGAGACTCTCCAGAAAAGAGCAGAAAATGGAAAAGAGACTCACAATTCGGGAACAGATGGCAAGAGAAGATCGTGATGAAGCCAAGAGGGGTAACATAAGAATTATTGGAGTCCCAGAGGGACAGGAAGAAAACCTCGATGAAGAAGAAACTGTCAAAGAAATCATTGCTACAACATTTCCAGAGCTGAAGAAAACTTGTGATCACATTCAGGAGGCCCGAAGGGTACCAGCTAGAAGAAATCCGAATAAAAATACCCCAAGACACATTCTGATCAAAATGACCAAAACCTTAGACAGAGACAAAATTCTGAAAGCAGCAAGATCGAAGAAAGAAATCTCTTACAAAGGAGCATCCTTAAAATTCACAGCTGATTTTTCTGATGAAACCCTCATGGCCCGAAAACAGTGGTGGGACATAGTAAAAAAACTCAATGAAATAAATGCCTCCCCCAAAATACTTTTCCCAGCAAGACTCTCATTCATAATAGAAGGAACAACACACAGTTTCACAGACAAACAACAGCTCAGGAACTTCATAGACTCAAAACCATGGTTACAAGAACAACTAAATGGGCTACTTTAAGGCAAGAAAGGCCCCTCAAATACACCCAATTTTAACATAACAATGGGACAAAATCCCATAACAATAATCTCTCTCAATGTCAATGGGCTAAACGCACCAATTAAAAGACATAGAGTGGCAGGATGGATTAGAAAATTGAACCCAACATTCTGCTGCCTGCAAGAAACGCATCTCAATAGTCAAAGCAAACACAGACTCAGAGTCAAAGGCTGGAAAACAATCCTACAGGCAAACAGCTCCCATAAAAAAGCTGGGGTAGCCATCCTTATATCAGACCACATTGATTTCAGAGTGAGGAAGGTCATAAGAGACAGTGAAGGCCATTACTTATTGATCAGAGGATCTGTACAACAGGAAGAACTTACAATAATAAATGTATATGCACCTAATGAGAGACCAGCAAAGTACTTAAAACAACTACTCATAGATTTGGAAAAAGACATCAATAGCAACACAATACTAGTGGGAGACTTCAACACTGCTTTGTCACCAATTGATAGATCAACCAGACTCAAGCTTAGCAAGGACATACTTCATTTGAGGGAAACAATGGAAGAAAGGGACTTAGTAGATATATACAGGACACTTCATCCACAAAAAGCTGAATACACATTCTTCTCAAGCGTACATGGAACATTCTCCAAGATAGACCACATGCTGAGCCACAAAACATGCCTCCATAAAATTAAGAAGGTAGAGATTGTATCAACAATCTTCTCAGACCATAATGCGCTGAAATTAGAAGTAAATCACACACAAAAACAGAAAACTAAATCAAACACCTGGATTAAACAGTGCACTATTGAACAACGAGTGGATTAGACAGGAAATCAAAGAGGAAATCAAAAGATTCCTAGAAACGAATGAAAATGAGAACACGAGTTACCAAAACTTATGGGACACAGCAAAGGCTGTGTTAAGAGGAAAGTTTATAGCTCTACAAGCATTCCTCAGGAAGGAGGAGCGAGCACACATAAGTAACCTAACCTCACAGCTTAAGAGCTTGGAGAAGGACCAAAAAAAGGAGCACAACCCGAACAGGAGAAAGGAAATAATAAAACTCAGAGCAGAGATTAACGAGATGGAAACCCAAAAAACAATCCGAAAGATCAATGAAACCAAGAGCTGGTTCTTTGAGAAAATTAACAAGATCGATAAGCCTCTAGCAAAACTCACAAAGAAAGGGAGAGAGAAAACCCTAATAAACCGAATCAGAAATGAAAAGGGGGTCATTACAACAGAAACCACAGAAATTCAGAGGATCCTCAGGGAGTACTTTGAGAAGCTTTATGCCACGGAACATCAAAACCTCGAGGAAATGGATAAATTCCTAGACTCCTACAGACTCCCAAGGCTGAACCAAGAAGACCTGGAATACCTGAACAGACCTATCACCATCAAGGAAATTGAAATGGTAATAAAAAGTCTCCCCAAGCACAAAAGTCCTGGCCCGGATGGATTCACTAGTGAATTCTTCCAAATCTTTAAAATGGACTTACTCCCAATACTCTTTAAGCTTTTCCACGAAATTGAAATATCAAAAACACTTCCAAACAGTTTCTACGAAGCAAATATCACACTGATACCAAAAGCAGACAGAGATACCACAAAGAAAGAGAATTACAGGCCGATATCCCTGATGAACACAGATGCAAAGATCCTCAACAAACTACTAGCAAATAGAATCCAACTACTCATCAAAAAGATCATACACCATGACCAAGTAGGATTCATCCCAGGGATGCAAGGATGGTTCAACATTCGGAAATCAATCAACATAATCCACCATATCAACAAAAGAAAAGATAAAAAGCATATGATCATATCAATAGATGCAGAGAAAGCATTTGATAAGATCCAGCACCCCTTTATGATGAAAACCCTAGCCAAAATGGGTATAGAGGGGACCTTCCTCAACATAATTAAAGCCATCTACCACAAGCCTACAGCAAGCATCATCCTCAATGGGGAAAAACTGAGAGCCTTCCCTCTAAGATCAGGGACGAGACAGGGATGCCCACTCTCTCCACTGCTGTTGAATATAGTACTGGAAGAACTTGCAATAGCGATTAGGCAGGAAAAAGATATTAAGTGCATTCAGGTAGGAAAGGAAGAAATCAAGCTCTCACTATTCGCAGATGATATGATACTCTACTTAGAGAACCCAATAACTTCCACCAAAAAACTCTTAGAAACAATAGACTCGTATAGTAAAGTTGCAGGTTATAAAATCAATACCCAAAAGTCCATGGCTTTCCTATACGCAAACAGTGAGAGAGAAGAAAGCAACATGAAAAAAACAATCCCATTCACAATTGTGCCCCAGAAAATCAAGTACCTAGGAATCAGCTTAACTAAGGAAGTAAAGGACCTGTACAAAGAAAACTACAAAACGCTACTTCAGGAAATAAAAGAGGACATGAGGAAATGGAAAGATATCCCCTGCTCATGGGTCGGGAGACTTAACATTGTCAAAATGGCAATACTACCGAAAGCATTGTATAAATTCAATGCAATCCCTATAAGGATACCCATGACATTCTTCAAAGAAATGGAGCAAACACTCTTGAAATTTATATGGAACAATAAGCCCCCACGAATAGCTACAGCAATTCTTGGGAAAAAGAAAATGGGAGGAATCAACCTCCCGAACTTCAAACTGTACTACAAAGCAGTAATAATTAAAACAGCATGGTACTGGAACAAAGGCAGAACTGCAGACCAATGGAACAGGGTTGAATACACTGACATCTCTCCTCAATCATATGCTCATCTAATCTTTGATAAAGGTGCAAGTAATGTGAAGTGGAGTAAGGAAAGCCTCTTTAATAAATTGTGTTGGCATCACTGGATGGCTACATGCAAAAAAATAGGCTCAGAACTCTGCCTAACACCATGTACAAAAGTAAGATCAAAATGGATTAAAGACCTCAACATCAGACCAGAAACCATAAGGTACATTGAAGATAAAGTTGGCAAAACCCTCCATGACATTGAAGCTAATGGTATCTTCAAAGATGCCACGCCACTGGCCGAGCAAGTGAAAACAGAGATAGATAAATGGGACTATCTTAAAGTAAGAAGCTTCTGCACCTCCAAAGAAACAGTGACCAAAATACAAAGACAGTCTACAGAATGGGAAAGGATATTCACTGAATACACATCTGACAAGGGGTTGATATCCAGGATATACAAAATACTGGTTAAACTCCACAAGAAGAAAACATCCAACCCCATCCAAAAATGGGGCAATGAAATGAACAGAAACTTTCTCAAAGAAGAAATCCGAATGGCAAAAAAGCACATGAGAAAATGCTCTACATCATTAATCATCAGGGAGATGCAGATCAAAACCACAATGAGATACCATCTCACACCTCAGAGACTGGCCCAAATTCAAAAGAGCAAAAGCAACCGATGCTGGCGTGGATGTGGCGAGAAAGGGACACTCCTTCACTGTTGGTGGGAATGTCCACTGGTTCAGCCCTTCTGGAAAACAGTATGGACGATTCTCAAAAAATTAGAAATTGAGCTCCCATTTGACCCAGCAATACCACTCTTGGGAATATATCCCAGAGAGGCAAAAATGTATAGTCGAAGTGACATCTGCACTTGTTTGTTCATTGCAGCCCTCTTTACAATAGCCAGAAACTGGAAGAAACCTGAATGCCCAAGAACAGATGACTGGTTAAAGAAACTTTGGTACATCTACACAATGGAGTACTATGTAGCTCTTAGAAAAGATGAAGTCATGAAATGTACATACAAGTGGTACAATATGGAAAGTATCATGCTAAGCGAAATGAGTCAGAAAGAGAGGGATAGACATAGAAAGATTGCATTCATCTGGGGGATATAAAGTAACAAAGTATGAGATTAATACCCAAGAATTGCTGAGATCAGCACCAGGAGGATTACTCCATAACTTAGAGGCCAGCCGGGTATCCTAGAGGAAAGGGCTATTCAGATAGAGAAGGGAGCACCAAATAAAGGATGTTTGGAGGATCCTCCCAGGAGGGGAGATGCATGTCGAAAGTAGACTATGGACTGAACATGTTTGCCACTCAATGCCTCTTTTCCAGACCACAACACCCAAAAGGAGAGAGAGAACACAGGGGATTGCCCTGCCACAGAGACGGGGGGATGGGGGGATGGGGGTGGGAGGGATATTATCCATGGTGGTGGAAAATGGGCACTGGTGGAGGGATGGGTATCTGATCATTGTATAATTGAAACCAAAGCACAAAAAATTGTAAATCTACAACTTTAAAAAAAATAAAATAAAATAAAATGGAAAAAAAAAAAAAAGAAAGTGGTGGGAAATGGGCACTGGTGAAGGGATGGGTATTTGATCATTGTATCATTGTACATTGTATCATTGAAACCCAAGCACAAAAATGTGTAAGTCTACAACTGTACCTCATGGTGTCTCAGTAATAAAAATTTAGAAATTAAAAATAAAAAAATTGGAACATAATGTAAAAATAAAACAAGAGAAAGATCTAACAATAGCAAAGAGGGCTATAGTATTCAAAACGTTGAGAAACAGGCACTTTGGCAAATATTTTTAAGTAAGCATCCTGGAGAGAATATAGCATTTTGAGTGAACAAATCTACTCTATGGATTCCTCTCATCCTTGAAATGGTAAAGGACAATGTGTTACAGTTACCAATTTGCAAATAAGATATATAGCACCTATTGCTTGCTAGGTTTCTATGCTTTATCAAGTTTTATTCTAATTTTAAATTTACTTTAATAAATAAAACAGTATTTCCCTGCATGAAACTTTTTAATTAAACTTTTTATTAGAAATGAGTTTTAATTATTAAAAATGCTTTATTCACATGTAATTTTCTAAAAGAAACATATAGGCCAAAGAGCTAGTGCAGCATGTAGAGGGTGTTTACCTTGTATGCAGCTAACCTGAGTTCAATTACCAGAACCCTGAACCCACCAGGGGTGATCTCTGGATACAGAGTCAGAAGTGAGCCAAGAGCTCATCTGGGTGCGCTCCCCTCCCCACATAGAATTAAGAATAGAAAAGAAATACATATAACTGATTCTTGAGTGACACAGATCATAAGGGTGCTAACTCCTCTATAACGTTTGAAAACCCCCAAATTTAATAGATAGTCTGCTATTGACGGGCTGGAGCGATAGCACAGCGGTAGGGGGTTTGCCTTGCAGGCAGCCAACATGGCTGACCTGAGTTCAATTCCTCCGCCCCTCTCGGAGAGCCCGGCAAGCTACCAAGAGTATCTCGCCCACACAGCAGAGCCTGGCAAGCTCCCAGTGACGTAATCAATATGCCAGACACAGTAACAACAAAGTCTCCAATGGAGACGTTACTGGGCCCACTCGAGCAAATCGATGATCAACGGGAGGGCCTTTACCTTTACCTTTACCTGCTATTGACCAAGAAGATGGTTTTCTAATAGTATTTAATTCCATTGTCTGCAAGTAGTGATATGTGTGGCCTGTCAATCTGTGAATTTTAATAAATTTAAAAACTTATAATGAATTTTATAATAGACTTTATAATAAATTTGTATTTTATGGTAGTAAGTGATAATTTATAATTCTACTTTTGTGGGGTATTTGGGCCATAGTATGTGGTGCTTGGGACTTCAGACTCTGTGCTCAAGGGTCATTCCTGGTGGTGCCAGCCATTAATTTTGGTTGACTGTGTGCATGGTAAGTGCTTTAACCCCTATACTAAGTCTGGGGTCCAATCAAATAAACTATCTGCATATATTTTATACATGCATGGCATACTTTTTCTTAGATTTTTTTTATAATTTTCGGTTGTATTGATCATCTTTAATTATTTCACATCATACCAATGTCTAAATATTTTCAAAATATAATTATTAAAAAAAGTCTCACATAAGTCCAAATTTGTATGTTCTTGGGATAACTATATTAAGAAGAAAATAGAACCACAATAAACATATAAGTAAAATGGAGGTACATTTTTTGGAGTCTTTCAATTATGTATTTATATTAGTCTATATATAAGTATGATTTTTAAATAATCAATTTCAGTTACTATAAAATGTTTATTGTGATTTTATAATTGTAATGTTTTACTGCGAAGATAACACTGATGTGAACTCTATATCTATTTGTCTACTTTTGTAATTGTTTACTTAAGATCAATTCTTAAAAGCTAACTTACTTGTGACGTGATATGTAGCTCAGGACAAAAGAACTTGGCTTGCATGTATGAAACTTTGGTTTCTATTCTTCGCACTACAGAAACAAAAGCAAAATCATTAACTGTGATTGGAAATATGCCTCGGTGGTAAAATATTTGCCTCACATTTCTGAGGTTATGGGTTTGATCCCTGAATTTCCATATACACACACAAAAGCTAACTTAAAACAAAGTCTCAAGCTGGAGACATTACTGGGCCCGCTCTAGAAAATCGATAAAAAATGGGAGGACAGTGACAGTGACAGTGACTTAAAAAACTTTAAACTGCTTTAAACTATATATTGCCTAACTATTATACAGATATAATTCTCAACAAAATAACTTTAAAAGGCCTATTTTCTAGCATCTTTGCTAGGGAAAGATAGCACCTGATTTTCCAATATATGTAATTTGGGGGGAAATTTTAATTTCTCATTTTAATTTGTTCTCTTTCTCTACTAGTGAGCTTGAAAATTCCTCTTGTGTGGTACTAGATGGAAAATATTATGCTATGGGAAATGAGTCTTAAAGAGAGGGACAGACTTAGAAAGATTGCATTCATCTGGGTAACATAAAGGAACAAAATAAGAGTCTAACACACAAGAACAGCTGTGATACATAACAGGTTATTCACTCCATGGCTTAGAGGCCAGCTGCACTGTCTAGGGGTAAAGGCAGCGCAGATAGAGAAGGGAGCACCCAATAAAGGGTGCTGGGAAGATCTGCCCAGGATGGGAGATGCCTGCTGAACGTAGTCTAAGGACCGAACAGGATTGCCACCCAATGTCTCTTCTGCAGACCACAGCACCCAAAGGGAGAGATAGAACAAAAGGTAGTGCCCTACCAAAGAGGCAGGCTGGGATGGGGGATGGGGGGTGGGAGGGATACTGGGATTGGTGGGACTGGAGATTGGGCACTGGTGGTGTTGATGGGTACTTGATCACTGTATAACTGAAACACAAGCACAACAACTTGTAAGTCTACTACTGTACCTCATGGTTTTTCACTAATAAAACAAAACAAAACAAAAATTAAAAAAAAAAAGAAAATTGCTCCTGTGTTTACAAGTCATTTACACTTCTTTCTTTTTTTTTCCCTTTATTGATTTTATTTTTTTTTAAAGTTGTAGATTTACAATTTTTTGTGTTTTGGTTTCAATTATACAATGATCAGATACCCATCCCTCCACCAGTGCCCATTTTCCACCACCATGGATAATATCCCTCCCACCCCCATCCCCCCATCCCCCCTGTCTCTGTGGCAGGGCAATCCCCTGTGTTCTCTCTCTCCTTTTGGGTGTTGTGGTCTGCAAAAGAGGCATTGAGTGGCAAACATGTTCAGTCCATAGTCTACTTTCGACATGCATCTCCCCTCCTGGGAGGATCCTCCAAACATCCTTTATTTGGTGCTCCCTTCTCTATCTGAACTGCCCTTTCCTCTAGGATACCCGGCTGGCCTCTAAGTTATGGAGTAATCCTCCTGGTGCTGATCTCAGCTATTCTTGGGTATTAATCTCATACTTTGTTACTTTATATCCCCCAGATGAATGCAATCTTTCTATGTCTATCCCTCTCTTTCTGACTCATTTCGCTTAGCATGATACTTTCCATATTGTACCACTTGTATGTACATTTCATGACTTCATCTTTTCTAAGAGCTACATAGTACTCCATTGTGTAGATGTACCAAAGTTTCTTTAACCAGTCATCTGTTCTTGGGCATTCAGGTTTCTTCCAGTTTCTGGCTATTGTAAAGAGTGCTGCAATGAACAAACAAGTGCAGATGTCACTTCGATTATACATTTTTGCCTCTCTGGGATATATTCCCAGGAGTGGTATTGCTGGGTCAAATGGGAGCTCAATTTCTAATTTTTTGAGAATCGTCCATACTGTTTTCCAGAAGGGCTGAACCAGTGGACATTCCCACCAACAGTGAAGGAGTGTCCCTTTCTCGCCACATCCACGCCAGCATCGGTTGCTTTTGTTCTTTTGAATGTGGGCTAGTCTCTGAGGTGTGAGATGGTATCTCATTGTGGTTTTGATCTGCATCTCCCTGATGATTAATGATGTAGAGCATTTTCTCATGTGCTTTTTTGCCATTCGGATTTCTTCTTTGAGAAAGTTTCTGTTCATTTCATTGCCCCATTTTTGGATGGGGTTGGATGTTTTCTTCTTGTGGAGTTTAACCAGTATTTTGTATATCCTGGATATCAACCCCTTGTCAGATGTGTATTCGGTGAATATCCTTTCCCATTCTGTAGACTGTCTTTATATTTTGGTCACTGTTTATTTGGAGGTGCAGAAGCTTCTTAGTTTAAGATAGTCCCATTTATCTATCTCTGTTTTCACTTGTTCAGACAGTGGCGTGGCATCTTTGAAGATACCATTAGCTTCAATGTCATGGAGGGTTTTGTCAATTTTATCTTCAATATACCTTATGGTTTCTGGTCTGATGTTGAGGTCTTTAATCCATTTTGATCTTACTTTTGTACATGGTGTTAGG
Organism: Sorex fumeus; assembly: GCF_029834395.1. Classification (NCBI taxonomy): domain Eukaryota; kingdom Metazoa; phylum Chordata; class Mammalia; order Eulipotyphla; family Soricidae; genus Sorex; species Sorex fumeus. The sequence continues at coordinate 20,206,808 of NW_026606152.1, read as the reverse complement.
CAGAGTTCTGAGCCTATTTTTTTGCATGTAGCCATCCAGTGATGCCAACACAATTTATTAAAGAGGCTTTCCTTACTCCACTTCACATTACTTGCACCTTTATCAAAGATTAGATGAGCATATGATTGAGGAGAGATGTCAGTGTATTCAACCCTGTTCCATTGGTCTGCAGTTCTGCCTTTGTTCCAGTACCATGCTGTTTTAATTATTACTGCTTTGTAGTACAGTTTGAAGTTCGGGAGGTTGATTCCTACCATTTTCTTTTTCCCAAGAATTGCTTTAGCTATTCTTGGGGGCTTATTGTTCCATATAAATTTCAGGAGTGTTTGCTCCATTTCTTTGAAGAATGTCATGGGTATCCTTATAGGGATTGCATTGAATTTATACAATGCTTTTGGTAGTATTGCCATTTTGACAATGTTAAGTCTCCCGACCCATGAGCAGGGGATATCTTTCCATTTCCTCATGTCCTCTTTTATTTCCTGAAGTAGCGTTTTGTAGTTTTCTTTGTACAGGTCCTTTACTTCCTTAGTTAAGCTGATTCCTAGGTACTTGATTTTCTGGGGCACAATTGTGAACGGGATTGTTTTTTTCATGTTGCTTTCTTCTCTCTCACTGTTTGCGTATAGGAAAGCCATGGACTTTTGGGTATTGATTTTATAACCTGCAACTTTACTATACGAGTCTATTTTTTCTAGGAGTTTGTTGGTGGAAGTTATTGGGTTCTCTAAGTAGAGTATCATATCATCTGCGAATAGTGAGAGCTTGATTTCTTCCTTTCCTACTTGAATGCCCTTAATACCTTTTTCCTGCCTAATCGCTATTGCAAGTACTTCCAGTACTATATTGAACAGCAGTGGAGAGAGTGGGCATCCCTGTCTCGTCCCTGATCTTAGAGGGAAGGCTCTCAGTTTTTCCCCATTGAGGATGATGCTTGCTGTAGGCTTGTGGTAGATGGCTTTAATTATGTTGAGGAAGGTCCCCTCTATACCCATTTTGGCTAGGGTTTTCATCATAAAGGGGTGCTGGATCTTATCAAATGCTTTCTCTGCATCTATTGATATGATCATATGCTTATTATCTTTTCTTTTGTTGATATGGTGGATTATGTTGATTGATTTCCGAATGTTAAACCATCCTTGCATCCCTGGGATGAATCCTACTTGGTCATGGTGTATGATCTTTTTGATGAGTAGTTGGATTCTATTTGCTAGTAGTTTGTTGAGGATCTTTGCATCTGTGTTCATCAGGGATATCGGCCTGTAATTCTCTTTCTTTGTGGTATCTCTGTCTGCTTTTGGTATCAGTGTGATATTTGCTTCGTAGAAACTGTTCGGAAGTGTTTTTGATATTTCAATTTCGTGGAAAAGCTTAAAGAGCATCGGGAGTAAGTCCTCTTTAAAGATTTGGAAGAATTCACTAGTGACTCCATCCGGGCCAGGACTTTTGTGCTTGGGGAGACTTTTTATTACCATTTCAATTTCCTTGATGGTGATAGGTCTGTTCAGGTATTCGAGGTCTTCTTGGTTCAGCCTTGGGAGTCTGTAGGAGTCTAGGAATTTATCCATTTCCTCGAGGGTTTGATGTTCCGTGGCATAAAGCTTTTCAAAGTACTCCCTGAGGATCCTCTGAATTTCTGTGGTTTCTGTTGTAATGACCCCCTTTTCATTTCTGATTCGGTTTATTAGGGTTTTCTCTCTCCCTGTCTTTGTGAGTTTTGCTAGAGGCTTATCGATCTTGTTAATTTTCTCGAAGAACCAGCTGTTGGTTTCATTGATCTTTCGGATTGTTTTTTGGGTTTCCATCTCGTTAATCTCTGCTCTGAGTTTTATTATTTCCTTTCTCCTGTTCGGGTTGTGCTCCTTTTTTTGGTCCTTCTCCAAGCTCTTAAGCTGTGAGGTAAGGTTACTTATGTGTGCTCGCTCCTCCTTCCTGAGGAATGCTTGTAGAGCTATAAACTTTTCTCTTAACACAGCCTTTGCTGTGTCCCATAAGTTTTGGTAACTCGTGTTCTCATTTTCATTCGTTTCTAGGAATCTTTTGATTTCCTCTTTGATTTCCTGTCTAATCCACTCGTTGTTCAATAGTGCACTGTTTAATTTCCAGGTGTTTGATTTAGTTTTCTGTTTTTGTGTGTGATTTACTTCTAATTTCAGCGCATTATGGTCTGATAAGATTGTTGATACAATCTCTACCTTCTTAATTTTATGGAGGCATGTTTTGTGGCTCAGCATGTGGTCTATCTTGGAGAATGTTCCATGTACGCTTGAGAAGAATGTGTATTCAGCTTTTTGTGGATGAAGTGTCCTGTATATATCTACTAAGTCCCTTTCTTTCATTGTTTCCCTCAAATGAAGTATGTCCTTGCTAAGCTTGAGTCTGGTTGATCTATCAATTGGTGACAAAGCAGTGTTGAAGTCTCCCACTAGTATTGTGTTGCTATTGATGTCTTTTTCCAAATCTATGAATAGTTGTTTTAAGTACTTTGCTGGTCTCTCATTAGGTGCATATACATTTATTATTGTAAGTTCTTCCTGATGTACAGATCCTTTGATCAATAAGAAATGGCCTTCACTGTCTCTTATGGCCTTCCTCACTCTGAAATCGATGTGGTCTGATATAAGAATGGCTACCCCAGCTTTTTTATGGGAGCTGTTTGCCTGTAGGATTGTTTTCCAGCCTTTGACTCTGAGTCTGTGTTTGCTTTGACTATTGAGATGCGTTTCTTGCAGGCAACAGAATGTTGGGTTCAATTTTCTAATCCATCCTGCCACTCTATGTCTTTTAATTGGTGTGTTTAGCCCATTGACATTGAGAGAGATTATTGTTATGGGATTTTTTCCCATTGTTCTGTTAAAATTTGGTATATTTGAGGGGCCTTTCTTGCCTTAAAGTAGCCCATTTAGTTGTTCTTGTAACCATGGTTTTGAGTCTATGAAGTTCCTGAGCTGTTGTTTGTCTGTGAAACTGTGTGTTGTTCCTTCTATTATGAATGAGAGTCTTGCTGGGAAAAGTATTTTTGGGGAGGCATTTATTTCATTGAGTTTTTTTACTATGTCCCACCACTGTTTTCGGGCCATGAGGGTTTCATCAGAAAAATCAGCTGTGAATTTTAAGGATGCTCCTTTGTAAGAGATTTCTTTCTTCGATCTTGCTGCTTTCAGAATTTTGTCTCTGTCTAAGGTTTTGGTCATTTTGATCAGAATGTGTGTTGGGGTATTTTTATTCGGATTTCTTCTAGCTGGTACCCTTCGGGCCTCCTGAATGTGGTCACAAGTTTTCTTCAGCTCTGGAAATGTTGTAGCAATGATTTCTTTGACAGTTTCTTCTTCATCGAGGTTTTCTTCCTGTCCCTCTGGGACTCCAATAATTCTTATGTTACCCCTCTTGGCTTCATCACGATCTTCTCTTGCCATCTGTTCCCGAATTGTTAGTCTCTTTTCCATTTTCTGCTCTTTTCTGGAGAGTCTCTGAACTTGATCTTCGAGCTCACTGATTCTGTTCTCAGCAGCTCTTACTCTGCTGCTGAGGCCTTCCACTGAGCTTTTCAATTCGCCTACGAGATTTTTCAGGTCTGACATTTCTGATTGCATTTTCCTCATTTCTGCCTTCAGATCCTCTTGTCTTCTATTGGCATTGCTTTCCATTGTTTCTTTTAATTCCCAAAGCATCCTAAGTAGCTCCCTTCTGAATTCCTTGTCAGAGAGGTTGTCTAACACTACAGTACTGTTGGTGTCATCTGGGCTAGACTCTTCAATATGAAAGTTTGGTGGGCTTTTGCGTTGCTTTACCATTGTGAGAGGTGTGGTTTAGTCCTTCAGGTTCACTGTTACTATTCTGCTTTGATATGCAGTGTGAGTTAAGATAGGCTTATGAGTTATTGGCTACTGTGTTTCTAGTGGCTGAGGTAAAATAGAGAAGTTTCCATCTAAGAAGTTAGCTTATGGTTCCTATGGCATATGTAGTGGGAAAATATTTCACGGCCGCGGCTCCGGAAAGAGTCCCTGGCACTAGGCGAGGAGTTGGGAAAGTCTCCTGTTTGGAATTGGAGCCATTCAGCTTTGTTGCCCAGAGCTGGGCCTCTGTGCCCGTCCCACGCAGATCAGGGGTTGAAAACCGGCTGTCTAGGGGCTGTTTCTAGCTGCGCGTGCCCAGAGAGGGACCCAAGCCCTTGGGGGCGGGCTGTACCTGTTGGAATTGGAGCCATTCAGCTTTGTTGCCCAGAGCTGGGCCTCTGTGCCCGTCCCACGCAGATCAGGGGTTGAAAACCGGCTGTCTAGGGGCTGTTTCTAGGGGCGCATGCCCAGAGAGGGACCCGAGCCCTTGGGGGCGGGCTGTACCTGTTGGAAATGGAGCCATTCAGCTTTGTTGCCCAGAGCTTGGCCTCTGTGCCCGTCCCATGCAGATCAGGGGTTGAAAACCGGCTGTCTAGGGGCTGTTTCTAGCTGCGCGTGCCCAGAGAGGGACCCGAGCCCTTGGGGGCGGGCTGTACCTTTTGGAATTGGAGCCGTTCAGCTTTCTTGCCCAGAGCTGGGCCTCTGTGCCCGTCCCACGCAGATCAGGGGTTGAAAACCGGCTGTCTAGGGGCTGTTTCTAGCTGCGTGTGCCCAGAGAGGGACCCGAGCCCTTGGGGGCGGGCTATACCTGTTGGAATTGCAGCAGTTCAGCTTTGTTGCCCAGAGCTGGGCCTCTGTGCCCGTCCCACGCAGATCAGGGGTTGAAAACCGGCTGTCTAGGGGCTGTTTCTAGCTGCGCGTGCCCAGAGAGGGACCAAGCCCTTGGGGGCGGGCTGTACCTGTTGGAATTGGAGCCATTCAGCTTTGTTGCCCAGGGCTGGGCCTCTGTGCCCGTCCCACGCAGATCAGGGGTTGAAAACCGGCTGTCTAGGGGCTGTTTCTAGCTGCGCGTGCCCAGAGAGGGACCCGAGCCCTTGGGGGCGGGCTGTACCTGTTGGAATTTACACTTCTTTCAATAGAGATTATATGATCATGGTTTATGTTTATTTTTTCTATTCAAGTTTAATAGCTAAATACTGATTTATTTCACAGCACTAATTTATTAAAACCATTCATCCTTGGCCTACCATATTAATTGCCAGTATTTGTTGGTTTTGCTTGTGTTTTGATCACTTAATTTGGTTTTTGTCATTTTCTTTCAGATTGTAAAATTTTGAGACAAATGAGCATATGTTTTTCTTTATCTTGTACAGTTTTAAACTGAGAACAACTGTTTGTTTTGAACAAATAAGATAACTGTGCATTTACTATTTCTTCTCATTTTATTTACATTTTAACACATCTGGATTCATCTACAACTTATCCTAGTAAGTGTTGTCATATTGAAAGAAACCAACCTTTTTTTCAATCATAGCACTGTAGCACTGTCCTCCTGCGGTTCATCCATTTGCTCGAGCGGGAACCAGTAACATCTTCCAACAAATTGTGAGACTTGTTGTCACTGGTTTTCGCCTATGGAATAGGTCATGGGTAGCTTGCCAGCCTTTTGCTATGTGGACGAGATACTCTGGGTAGCTTGCCGGACAGAGGAATCGGAATCAGGGTTGGCCTCTTGCAAGGCAAATGCCCTGCCGTCTGTGCTGTGAATGTTATCTAAAATATACTAGTAATACCAAATGGTGTTTCTTTAACAGTGAAATATAAACGATTATTTTGTAATTTTCTTGATTTGTTAATGAGATATGTAAGCTCTTGAGTATAATGGGAGTATTTTTCTAACACAAGAGTCTGAGGAAGGTGAAACTCTTATAACTGTCTTGTAGGATTCCATCTCCCTAGCGTGCTTCATTCTACCCCGTTCTCTATCCAATCCGGTCTTCTTCTTGGGATTCTGACCTCCTGATTGGCTAGCCTCTGCCTTTCAACTGCCTACTTTATGACACCATTCTTTCACCAAACCAACCACCAACTGGTAGAATCTTGGGGGTCCCATGCAGTTGTTTGTAAACAAATGTGAATCATCATGGCAAGTGACAAGTGACCAATGACCAACCACCAGTGAGCAGTCGTCTGTACTGAACACATGTGGTCTTAAGCCGCTTCAGTGTTCAGACGTACTCTGGCACCGTCTCCTCTTCTCGTCTACCTTTTATCGGTATTTCCTCTTCTCTGACCATGTCAGGTAAGGATTTATCATCCTTAAACTTAGCAGTCAAGTAAAAACAGCACGGAGTAATGAAAGTAAGTATTCAAGTACAATTTTACAAGCCTCATTTGAGCTTGTCTTTGACATTTGCTGTGTGATTTTAAACATTGGCTTACTTTCTCTCACATACAAAGTGTTTTTCCTCATTGATTACATTATATTTTAGACATACTTAGGAGCTCAAATACACACATTCACACACACACACGCACACACACACTTAATCACTTAATCACTTAATCCCCGTTATTCATCGATTTATTCGAGCGGGTGCCAGTAAAGTCTCCATTCATCCCGGTTGCGTGCTAGCGTAGCCCAATGGTAATTGTTCGTTTTAGGAACATGTAGAGCCTCAAACCTATCATTTAGGGTCTTGTCGAAGAAGTCTGACCATCTTATAGGTGGGCGTCCACGTGATCTTTTGATGTCTCGTGGAATCCAATCAGAAATGTCTCTAGTCCAGCGGTTGTCTCTAAACCTCATTACGTGTCCAGCCCATCTGATTTTTGATGTCTTGGCAAATGAGACAGCGTCCCTGATTCTTGAGCGTTGACGAAGATCAGAACTCCGGATTCTATCTCTCATTTGAGTGAATCGTGATATTCCAAGCATAGTTCTTTCGATTCCTCTTTGAGAGACCCGAATGGTGTTCTCATCCTGTTTTCATAGGGTCCAGGTCTCTGAGGCATATGTTAATGCGGGAAGAATAGTGGAATCAAAGAGATGTGCTCGTAGCTGGAGGTTCTTTGTCCTTTTAGTTATTTCTTCAATGCTCTTGAAGGCATTCCAAGCCGCTCTCTTCCTCCTGCCCAACTCAGGTGCCAGGTCATTCATCATGTTGATTTCTCGACCTAGGTATATATAACTGTTGCATTCGGAGATGGTGGTTCTGTTGAGAGCAAATGGAGCGTCAGGAACAAGGCTGTTTCTCATAAACATTGTCTTCGTAAGATTCAGCTGTAGTCCGACCTTTCTACATTCATGGTCAAAGTCGTTCAGCATTTGTGCTGCTTGGTTGATGATTGGTGTTATTAGAACGATGTCATCAGCAAAGCGGAGGTGGTGTAGTTCCCGACCATCTATCTTCACTCCCATGTTTTCCCATTCCAGTCGTCGCATGATGTTCTCGAGGGTGGCACTGAAGAGTTTTGGTGAAATGGTATCACCCTGCCAAACCCCTCTCTTGATATGGATGATTACTTCTTTGTAGAATGGTGAGATCTTGGTAGTGAATCCGCAATAGAGCTCAGGAAGGATCCTGATGTATTGAGTTTGTATGCCCTGATTGGCCAGGGCTTCCATGACCGCTTCTGTCTCAACAGAATCAAAGGCCTTCTTTAAATCGATGAACATTAGACAGAGCAGCATCTTGAAATCCCGAGATACCTCAATGAGCTTGGTTATTGTGTGGATATGGTCGATGGTACTGAATCCTTCTCGGAATCCAGCTTGTTCACATGGTTGTCCTTCATCTAGTGTTCTGCTAATCCTATTCAGGATAACTCGAGTGAATAGTTTGTAGATGACAGACAATAGGCAGATTGGGCGATAATTGCCAATGTCGTGGATGTCTGCTTTCTTTCACACACACACACACACACACACACACACACACACACATATGAGTGTTGATTCTCTGTGTTTCTTTTTCCTTTTCATAGTGAATTTTACATGATATCCATTGAAAACAAGTAAATCAGAGACAATATTTTTACAGAAACTGAAAATATAGATGCTGTGGAAAACTGTCAATATATACTCGCACGAGTTCTCTGTAATGGTCTCTCCACTTGTATTTATACTTCAGTATTTTAAATATAGTGTTATTACAAAGTAATAATCATTAACCTTTGAGTTTTCTATTTAAACCAGGTAATAAGAAAATATGGGGCATGGGGAAGGTGTGGAGTGCTGAGCGGTAGGGAGGCAAGCCCTCAAAGGTAAGAAAATTTGGGATCACTTTCATCAAACATTGACCTATCGAAACCAAGACGATATGAGGGACAATAAAATTGGAATGAAAGAAAGAAGAAAGAAAGAAAGAAAGAAAGAAAGAAAGAAAGAAAGAAAGAAAGAAAGAACAGGGACGTCAAGTATCAAGGAAAGGGGGAAAAGTTTGGAAAGAATGTTGAAGAGAACCAAAGATTTAAAATCAAAAGAGAAAGAATATATATTAAATATGCTGAGATAAATACACTGAGAGCAAGTCCAAGCAATTTACTTCAATAAATGCCCGGACTAGAAAGGATACTATGCCTTGAATAGGGTACCAGTAGGAAAAGCAGTTTCTCAGAAAGCCATCCTTGCTGTCTTTTTTCCTTATTATCTCTTAGAACACAGTACTTGGTACTTGACAATTTGAGTATAAACATCCTTCAGAAATGATGCTTCCCATGAATAGATAATAGTGCTCATCTAGGATGGTGGAAGACACAGAATCTTCAATGTTTTTATTACGTTCTGGTTTTTAAGTACATGTACGCGCTGTCTGTTAAAATAAAAAAAAATGGCATATTCTAACTTGAATCAGGAGATTTGATTCATTTGTGTGGTAAGTAGGTTCCAGGTTAAAGCTGCTCGTAATCTTTACAAATATTATTTCATGTGACTTTTTCTTCCTAACATGAGAGTATTTTGATAATAGTTAACATCTGTTTTTAGATCCTAAGAGGAAATAGAAAAATCAAGCCTCACATGTCTAATTACACATTTTTGTCATATTTGTGAATTATGATTTTTCCTACATTAAAGATAATTTATTGGATTTTGTTGCTCATTTATTAAACATTGAGAAGAACGTTTTCCTGGTTGATAAATATAATTCTAATGTAGGGGTTGAAAGTAAATTTGCAATATTTTGTGATCACTTTTTAAATGGTCTTTTCTGTTTCTTGTGTGATCAAGTGAAATCCTATGCTATGTTTAACACGTGTTGTTTTCTGGTTAATATTCAAATGTACTGATGAGAATAATTTTTTGTACTTTCGAAGTTTCTTTCTGTATTTTACTCATTTAAAACTTTTCTTGTCTATGAAATACAACCACGTTTACTCCTATTTTCTTTTTGTTATGTAGTTACTGGTAAATCCTTTCTCTTTAATGGACTGGTAAAGTGTGCACTCAAAAATCACCTTCTATTCCATTTTTTGGCTAGCAGTTTTTTCTAAAATATAATACTGTCTTCTTATTGTATATGTGGAACAATTTATTAATAACCTTATTGTACTGTTTTATTTGGTTTTGTTTGGAATCACATACACTGTTTTTTCAGGGCTTAATCTTGGGTCTTCTCTAACATAACTTACTGTACTATGCTGCTTGCTACAGAGACCAGATTTCATTAATGTCTATATACTTATTTTTCAGTTCTGTGATACATATTTTTCATGATGTTTTCTTTACACTTCCTCCTATGTAAATCACATGAAATAGAAAAATTATATTCATGTATGCATTATTATTCTCAGAATTATTAGTAACTACATTGTAGATAAACAAAGTAAGGCACAGAGTTTAAATAAAGTTTTCCATCCAAAAACATTTCTTGGGAAAAACTCAAGTAGTCATTTTTGAAGTGGATCAAAAATGAGGGTAACCTTCAGTGCATCAACAAGATTAAGTCGTATATGAACCAAAAGTAACAGGTATTCATGGCACAAGTCAAATGGAAACCTGATGATTACAATGGTAATAGTTGTAAAGACCCCAAATGCTGATATTAATGTAAGGTATCTTTCTTCCGGTGTCTGGCCTTGTAGTGATCATGCAGGGTCCTGGCCAAAAGAATACATGCTTTAGTATGTGTTATCTGGAAATTATTAAGGGACAGAGAGAGATAGTACAGGAGGGGATAAGGCACTTGCCTTGTTCACAACCAATCCAATTGAATCTCTTTCATGGCATACACACTCCCGAATGTTCTAAGGGGTCACTCCAGAGTGCAGAGCCAGGAAGAACCCAAGATCACTATCAGTTATTGGTCCAAACTCTACACCACCCCACGCCCCGCCCAATAAAAATTATTGGAATATAGGAAATCTCTTTGCCATATCTGGGCCTGAGGTTTCTTCTTGTCCAGAGAATGTTTCCCATTCTCTTAGACTTCCTAGTTTGAAAAAGCTTCCATTCTGTAAGCAAGAAATCCAGGTACAGACACGATCACCTGGTTCTTCTACAGTTCTGTGTTCACTGTGGGAACACGATACCAAATACACAAAGTGCCAAAATGTTCCCATCTTTGAATCACCCCAAATTGTTGGAATTTTGGAAATTCAGTTGACTGTTGTTACTAGAAACATCTCGATGGCCTGAAATTTAAGTTCATATTGTTCCTCTCAGCGTTGAAGGAGATTATTAGTCTCACAGATTTTTTTCATCACCGTCTTGTTCCTTACAGAAAATTTTCAAAATCCATCTGTATTGGGAACTGCACATACTCTGCAGCTTTTTCTTCCCATGGTGAATGATGCAGCTTCCGTACTAGGAAGTGTCTGCAAATACTCCAGTGTATCTGCTCCAGCTGGTAGTTCTACTTGGCTCCTGCCCTCAGCCTCTGGCACCTCTTTCCAACCACTGATTGGTAGTGCCTATCTTTACTAACATTTCAGCACAAAAATGCTATCTGGAGTGTTTCACCAGAGTCATATATCCACCTCAGCTACTTCCGACCAGAGTGTTTTGGAATGGGATATTGCAGGAAGTGTTGAAGAGAGGTCTTCCATGGGAGACTTTACTGTGACTGTCCTTGAGCAAGACACCGCTGTCTCTTCCATGTCTATGGCAGCTCGCTATGAGAAAATCCTAGATACCAACAACACGGTGTCTGTGTACCCATAACTTTCTGTCAGTCTTGTTGAGAGAACACCACCTCTGGTTCCACATCAGAGAGGAAGCCTGTCACTTCCCTACCAGGAACGAAGTCAGGTGTATTACAATCATCAAGGCACTCTGGTAACTCTCCTTTCATGCCTGCAGTCTTATGACACCATGTCATACATAGGTCAAAATGGCTCTGCCCCCCAAGCTTACAGCAACTCATCTAGAGAAATATTTATGGTTCTGAAGGAGGTCCAGCCGCCAAATAACCAAATACCCGCCCTTCCCCTAGAATCGACTTCTCTCTGTCTAATCAACCCATCACAGAATCGAGTTATCAAGGTGAGTAGAACTGAGAGAAGGGAAAGAAAATTCAAAAATTGGGGTCAAAAAAGAGGAAAACTGTCCGTAGACAGGTGGTATTCATATACACTGAGATTTTTAAGTTTATGAAAAGAACTTAAATAAACTCAGTTTATGTTTACTCCCCTCACTCATTTTACAGCATGTTATTTTCACACTCAACATAAGAGCACCTAATGGAGATTGGAAGGTATGATAGTAAATGGACATCTAGGTTTCATATAATGAAACTTCAGGAGCACACAAAAGAATGCCACATTTTTCCCTAGTTATTTCATTTATATTTTAATTTTTATTAGTTAAACATCATGAGGGACAGTTGTAGACTTAAAATTATTGTGCTTGTTTTCATTTATACAATGATGGAGTACTTATCCCTCCACCAGTGCCCATTCTCCAGCACCACGGTTCCCAGTATTCCTCCCACCACCATAACCCCCTTCCAACTCTGCCTCTGTGGCAGGGAATGCCACATTTTTCACTGTTCTATTTCAGCAGTCCTCAAGAATTACCACACTAAAAGTAAAATACGTGTCTTAAACTAGTATTTTGTTATTTTCTTAAGAAGTTTCAGAACTCTTATTGTAATTGTACCACTTTAACTTTCCCTTCCATTAAGAACAGCAAGGTTCTGAATACACTTGTGGTTCAGAGATTCTGACTCAAATCATGAAACCTAGAATCTGTACTTCAGCACAAATATCATGCTGAAGTAGTGCTTCATTCAAAGTCTTATTCTATGATATTAACGCCCTTTTATTTTTCCATGAAAGTGAATAAATTGAGAGTAAAATACATTACAATGCTACGCTCTGTATGGCATTTATTAGTTTGAAAATCTATAATTTTTTTAAAAAAAAACATTTTGTTTGGAGGAAGTTGATTCTGTCTCATAGACCGAAGTGCTCAGGGATTACTCCTGGATCTGTGCTGGGGATCACTGCTGAAGATGCTTAGGAGATCATAGGTGATACGAAAGATCAAACTGAGGTCAGCTGTGCGCAGGGCCATTGCCTTACCAAATGTACTTTCCCTCTGTCCCAAGTCTCTTATTTTTCAATTCAATTTAAACAGAAACTCTCTCAAATACAAAGAAAACCAAAAATCAATAGCACTACATGACAAACAGTAAGAACTACAACATTTACCTCCAATCCTTGAGCACAGGGTCTTGTCCATTTTCCTTAGAATAGCCAGTAACAATGTCTTGCCAATTGCGGGTAGGTGCACTGTTGTTGCACCACCAGTTTTGTGGACCGAATATCTCATATCGCAGGCACTGATTTCTTCCATGGTTCTTTTTAGTGATGAATTTCCTGGGGATGGAGACTTCCCAGGCATCGCAACCTTCAGGTCAGACATTTGGTCTGACACAAATTTCCGAATTGCCCACATCTTCCAGTAGCTGGATTCAAAGACCTGAGAGTAATCCAGCACCTGAGCTTCAGGAAGTTCCCATAATATCTCCAGCCAAAGTAACCTGGCGCTGACCCCAACTCCAACTCAGGAACAAAATGTTAAGAATTTTGATTAGATGAAAACTGGGCTTTCAAAACCTCTGGAGACCTACCAGATCCCAGTAGACTTAGATCAATGCAAAGATCTACAGGTAATGAACACCACTGACACCATCACTCTGAAGCAGTTGCAAGAAAACTCAGGTGGAACTTAGGGGACCTCCCATGAAAACAGAACAACAAAAAGGAGGCTTCTGAACCTCTGGAGGGAGAACCCAAGGCCAAAATCCAGCCATACATCCGAGAATGCATGATAAGCGGAGCGGGGATTTTTCGTAATGCTGCAGTCAGTGATAGGTGTCCTGTGGCCACAGCCAAAACTAACAGCAAACCTCACAAAGCTGCCTCCAGGAGTATCAGCAAGACAAAGAGCCATGGCCAGGAGAAGATAAAAAACAATAGAGAAAACTCTAAGAAAGCTAACGAGTGTAAGCAGCCAGGGAACAAGGTCAAGGCAGAAGAAAACCCAAACATTGGCAAGATGAAACGCAAGGAAACTCAACCTTAGCTTTTCCAAGAGGCAGTTAAAAAGCCCCGCTGCTCCCTAGGCATACATATGCTGGATTCTGTACAAGTTTTTCATGCTCTGGGGAAGGAGAGTGATCCAAAACTTGGAATCTCTTCCTCCCAGGTCCTGAGTACTCAAAGAAGCCTAAAGATGTCAAGATATCCTCAGCAGTCAGGCTATGGCTAGGTGCTACACAGGATGGCTAGGTGCTACACAGGCCTTGAGAAAACTCAGGTCAAAGACAACAAACCAAGTAGCAGTGCTGAAAAACGCTCATCTCGAGCAAAGTGTGAGCTGCACATCCTGGGAAGGTCAAATTGGTACCTTTGCCTTTTCTTACCATGGAGAATCTGCAAGCTCGACCTGTTCCTCTGAGAAGACAATCTGTGTCCTCACATGGTCCTGCTGCAGCTTACCATGCCAAGCCTGGCTCTACCAATGCAGAACAGCCAACTACTGCCAATTCTTCCCAGTCAACCACTGCATTTTTCTCGGGTTCTGCCAAACCTGCTAAGTCCATTTCAACCAACCCATCTCGACCAGGTTTGCAGAACCCTAGTAGCCGACCTATTCGACTCCCCACAGCTTCTAGACCTGCTCCCTACAACAGCACCTGGCACTTCTCTCCAGCGTGAACCTCCTCCAGTCTCTGTGAACAAGCGACAGTTGCCACCCAAATGTCAGAGTCAGTTTCTTTTCCAAGATTTCCGTTTCCAACCGATTCCATGGAGAAAGCCCAATGTTCCTGAACCACACATGTCAAAGCCCATCACCAAAGAGCAGAGACCAGAGCGTGAGGCTATGAAAAAGAAGTCTCTGCAGGAGCGTGAGAAGCCTGCCAAACACACCTTTTTGGGGGAAAGTGCAGTACTTTATTGAGAGGGAAAAGAGATGGACATCTCTCTCTACTATGGCTACGTAATGGGAGTAGCTGGAATGGTAGGTTCCACTTGAGGTACCAGATGTTTTTCCTAGGCAAACACTGACATGCCATACACCTTTTATTTATTCTAATATATTTTTTCAAAGTAAAGAGATGCATCACAGTTAATTGGTTGTTAATAAAAGTTCTGAATTTTGAGATGCTGCCAACAGTGGTTGTTTTTGGGAGTGGCTGGTGGTTGAAGGATGGAATGGGAAAGAACGGGAAGTTAGAGACAGGAAAAAGGGTGAATAGACAAGACTCTCCAAAATACAAACTTATCCAGGTTTATAAAGCCCATCAGAGGAGAAATTGCATGGGCCTGATGATGAGTGGGCTAGGGTCAGAGGAAGAGTATAGCTGACAGGGCATTTGCTCTGCAAACAAAAAGGACTCAGTTCAGTTCTTGCAGTCTTTTATGGTCCCCAGAGACCCACTAGATGTGAAATTTTAGCACAGAGCCAGGAGTAAGACCAGAGCACAGTCAAGTATGACTATCCCTTGTGTCCTCGGAAAAAAATGGGAGAAATGGCACAGTCTGCGGTTTTCGGTTAAAAGAGTAAATTTGGAATAGGCTGAGAAAGTAAGATGAGTCTTAGATGACCAGAAGGAAAGTAAAAATTCTTCCATGGAGTCTGTGTTTACGCCTCATGGCCACCTTTGGAAAATAACCAAATTTGAAACACATCACTAAAAGGTTTGTGTGGTCTATCAATAAATGATGGCTGGGGGATGCAAACACAAACACTGGGGAATAAACCTACCAGATGAGTGATCAACGCCCTCAGAGTCATTCAAGTATGACTCTTAACAGGGACAAAGCCAAGAGAACAGTTGCAGCTTTAAGCCTGAATATCAACTCCTGGGAGATGCAAAGATAAGTCACCATGTCCTCAGGCCCTCTGTTCAGCACCCGTAGCTGCACCATTTCACTTATTCCGAACAATATTCAGAGTTGCTATCATGGTGACACTTTACTAGGGAGTTTTAACAATGCAGTCCATTGCCTTTGTAAGTCTTTGAATTTGTAAACTCCCCAAGGTAGCCAAACCAGCTTTCAGGAAATTTCTGGTGGGGGGAGCTCAAATTATATTAGCTTGAGGGGCTGGTCTTTGGTCTTCCATGTTCCCTGGTTCCTGTAGCTTTCTCTAAACATCGCTTTTAACTGCAGCTCACACAAGAATCAACTTTATAAATGGCATTGTGGCTGCATTGCGGTAGGTACCATACTAAGACATGCATCGTAGGTCACCACTCCGAAAGCAGTTGGTATCGGTTGACCTTGAGCCTGGAAGTTTGTGGTGGAAAGAGATGGTCCTAGGAGAGTTAATGGGGTGATGGATGGATGGAAAGGAAACTGAGAAGGGTAGGGAAGTGGAAATCTGGTGATCATCATGGGATAGTTGGTGGATATTTTTCAAATAAGGTAAAATATTTTTTCTAAATGAGATTCAAGACAAAAATATGAAAATAAGATAGTTTCCAAAGAACAGGTTACATATAAGACCGAGAGAGCTGAAAGGGCTGGCATTCCTTCTGGAGCTTTCAATCATACCATTTACTAAAGATGGTATTTTCACATCACTTAGCTGTGGAGAGGAATAGTGAGAAACAGAATGCCACCAGAAAAGCAATCTGGGTGACCACCTTCAATAAAAGCCAGGTGGAAGGTGTTCACATGGATCCCAAGTGAAAATATATGTTAACAGGAACACGTATTTAACTAACTCTGCTTGGTACCAGTAACTACTTTGTTGAAAATGGGGGGAAATGAACGCAGTTTCTGATTGACCTGAGACAAACCAGTTAATAGATTTTTCCCAGAAAAGGGTAGTTGACTGGCTGTGAACAGAAAACGTGAAAAGTGTTTTGCTACCTTTAATGTATGGCTGGAGGGAATTGATCCCAGTAATCTCTTAAAACTAACAAGCTTCAACTCTCTTGAAGGAATGTTGTATTCACTGAGGAAGAAATGTTGCGAGAAAAGTCTGAACTGATGGGAAAAGAGACAATAAGTGTAAAAGGAGGGCTTGAAATTTGGGTTCCTCTGAAAACAAAGCTTGAAACAACAAGATCTGTGGGTAACATGATCTACTGGAAATGGGATCTGAGGAGGAAAAGAGTGATATCAGGGATGTGAACAAGGGAAATCCAAGTTAAGGAAGACTTAGTTAGCTGACTACCCCATGGTCAACATGGTTCCAAGACTACCAGAAATTACCAAGAAATTTACTTTAATTTTCTTTCTTTTATATGGTCAATTACAACATGTATTCTGTGCCTTCTTCAAACAGAATTTTTCTTTCTCAATATTCTGTTCATTTGTGTAAGCATCTTAAACAACTGCTGGATAACAGAATTATTTGAGCAGACTTATTTTTTACTTTAATGTTTAGTTAATGTGTCTGGCATATCGAATACTCTCGGTAGCTTGCCGGGCTCTCCGAGAGGGGTGGAGGACTTGAACTCGGGTCGGCCATGTTGGCTGCGTGCAAGGCAGACGCCCTACCCACTGTGCTATCGCTCCAGCAAATATTTAGTTGAGATTACTGAAAACTGGGCCTAAATTGAAGTTTGTCTTCATTGGTACAAGTAGTGAATGGAGGTCTAGGCATGGAATTAGAGATCATAGGTTAACACATGCAGTTCCTAATAAAACAAGTAAAGGACAGTGTCCCAAATAGATTATTGAAAAAGATATTCATCTCTATTTAACCTTTAATTTCAGCATTTTCTATATTAAATTAAAAATGAAAGAATGATCCTATATTTGGTCTTTTAAAGACATTCCACATAGGTTAAGGAAACAAACACTGCCTATGAAATCATAACAACTTAATCATAAAAACCTGATTACTACTTAAATTTACAAGAATGTCAGTCCTAAGAATTATTTCCCTGGATCTCACTAGTGTACATGATATTCATATGAATACATCTGTGTGGAAACATCGCTGGTATCTAATTTAGAGAATAGATATATAGAGATTAGATCACATAGCTGAGTGTGATCTCAACTTTTCTAGACACTTCCCTACCCCACACACACCCAAAGACTTGTACTAATCCTTATGGATCCATGACTTTTCCTCCTCCCATCTCCAA
Organism: Sorex fumeus; assembly: GCF_029834395.1. Taxonomy (NCBI): domain Eukaryota; kingdom Metazoa; phylum Chordata; class Mammalia; order Eulipotyphla; family Soricidae; genus Sorex; species Sorex fumeus. The sequence goes on along the minus strand of NW_026606152.1, from coordinate 20,189,416 downwards.
GAATCTTTTAAAATTTCTTTTCAAGTACTAATGTAATGCGCTTTAGAAAATATTGAGTTAAACTTATTTCTTGTCATTTATCTTTTAGATAGAGAACCAAGAAAATCTTATTAAAAGTGTATTTTTGTATTCTTTGAAAATGGTAATAAGAACATTATTATTGAGTCCCTGAATATACATTATATAAAGAATTTTCTGAGAAATTCCCTGTACAAATCAATACTCGAAGAAATAAATGACTTCTCTGAATGAGAATGAACTGGGACATTTCAAAGTATCAATCAGTGAATCAAAGATGAATCATAGCATCATATAGCTAAAAATGATCTTGATGTAATGTAGTCAACACCATTATATTTTTTTTCTTATACCAGCTGATAGCACTTTTAATTTTTTTGTTTTTATTTATTTATTTTTATTAGTGAAACACCATGAGGTGCAGTTGTAGACTTACATACCTTTGTGCTTGGGTTTCAGTTATACAAGTGTCAAGTACCCATCCCTCCACCAGTGCCCATTCTCCAACACCAAGGAACCCAGTGACCCTCCCACCCCCCATCTCCCCAAATCCGCCCCGCCTCAGGGCATTCCCTTTTGGTTTTTCTTTGCTTTGGGGTGTTGTGGTTTGCAATTGAGGTCAATACCATTACATTTTCAAATAAGAAAATAGGCCCCAAGATGTTCAAGACACTGCTAGTGTCCTGGGCTTCTTCCCAGCATGTACCCTGCTCCAAGCCCGCCCTTTGGAAATATGCTGGGAAGGACAACTGGATGTTCCTTTCCTCACACTGACCTGAAAGACTCTTGCTGATTCTCAGCCAGATCAACTATTTCATTTGTTGCCTGATATCACCTCCTGTCCTTTATTTGTTTTTTAAAAAAAAAAAAACATTTGATTTGTTTCTGGAATATAAAGAAAAAAACTGAATGGAGTAATGAAACAAAAGCAAAATCGAACCTTTACACTCTGCCATCAGAATAGTCCTTACAAGAGGGGAAGTAAATGACTGAAATGGGTAAGGGACTGCTGTTAGTTGGTTGTGCACAGTAGCTGGATATTTGAAAGTGCATGGAGTATGAATACACAGTTGCTGAGATGAGGAAGTCTGTATTTGAAGGGAATACAGTTTGTTAACTAGTCATCACAATTACATGATTGCCACTCAATGCCTCTTTTCGTATGTTTTTTAGATAATTCTTCCCCTCCTGTGTTTGCTTAGGACAGCACATTGTCTCTCCCCTCCCTGTTCTTTCAGGAAGCCAGAGAGAAGTCTTCAGGCAGGAAGAGCATGAAATTTACATAGGAGTGGTACTACCTGGACTGTATCATGTTCAGCGAAATGAGTCAGAAAGAGAGGGACAGAAAGAACAAGATTGCATTCACCCGGAGAACATAAAATAACAAAACAGGAGACTAACTCCCAAGAGTGGCCGAGATTAGTGTCAGGAATTTTTCCTCGTAGCTTGGAGACCAACCACACACGCTAGCAGAAAAGGCAGCTCAGATAGAGAATGGAGCACCAAATAAAGGGTGTTGGGAGGATTCTCCCAGGATGGGAGAGCATGCTGAACATAGACTATAGACCAAACATGATTGTCACTCAATGCCTCTTTTGCAAACCACAACACCTAAAAGGAGAGAGAGAACAAAGGGGAATGCCCTGCCACAGAGTCAGGGTGGGATGAGGGGATGGGGGGTGGGAGGCATACTGGGATCCCTGGTGGTGGGAAATGGGCACTGGTGGAGGGATGGGTATTTGATCATTGTATAAATGAAACCCACGCACAAAAATTCATATGTCTACAACCGTACCTCATGGTGTCTCACTAATAAAAATTTGAAAATTAAAAATAAAAAAATTGGAACATAAAGTAAAAATACAACAAGAGAAAGATCTAACAATAGCAAAGAGGCCTATAGTACTCAAAATGTTGAGAAATAGGCACTTTGGCAAGTATTTTTAAATACGCATTCAGGAGAGAATATAGCATTTTTTGTGTACAAATCTACGCTATGGATTCATCTTATCCTTGAAAAGGAAAAGGACAATGTGTTCCAGTTACCAACTTTCAAAAAAGATATATATCATCTATTTTTTGCTATGTTTCTATGCTTTACCAAATAGTATTCTAATTTTTAAATTGACTTTAATTATTAAAACAGTATTTGCCTGCATTAAACTTTTTAATTAAATGTTTTATTAGAAGTGATTTTTAATTATTAAAATGTTTTATTCACATGTAATTTTCTAAAAGAAACATATAGGCCAAAGAGCTAGTGCAGCATGTAGAGGGTGTTTACCTTGTATGCAGCTAACCTGAATTCAATCCCCAGAACCCTGAGCCTGCCAGGGGTGATCTCTGGATACAGAGTCAGAAGGGAGCCCGGAGCACATCTGGGTGCACTGCACTCCCCACATAAAGGGAAGAATAGAAAAGAAAAACACATAACTGATTCTTGAGTAACATAGAGCTTAACTATGCTAACTCCTCTATAATGTTTGAAAACCCCCAAATTTAATAGATAGTCTGCTATTAACCAAGAACATGGTTTTCTAATTGTATTTAATTCCATTGTCTGCAACTAGTGCTATGTGTGGCCTGTCCATCTGTAAATTTTGGTATGCTTCAAAACTTTAATCGATTTTATAATAGACTATATAATACATCTGTATTTGATTTTATTAAGTGATAATTTATATTTCTATTTTTGTGGGGTATTTGGGCCATAGTATGTGGTAAATGGGACTTCAGAATCTGTGCTCACGGTTTATTCCTGGTAGTGCCAACCATTAATTTGGGTTGACTGTATGCATGGTAAGTGCTTTAACCCCTATATTAAGTCTGGGGTCCAATCAAATCAATTATCTGCATATATTTTATACATGCATGCATGGCATACTTTTTCTTAGATTTTTTTTTATATTTCTAGGATATATTGATCATCTTTAATTATTTCACATACATATCAACGTCCAAAAATTCTCGAAATATAATTATTGAAAAATATAATATAGCAGTCCAAATTTGTATTGCTAATGGGATAACTATATTAAGAAGAAAATAGAACCACAATAAGCATACAATTAAAATGGACATACATTTCTTTGGAGTCTTTCAATTATGCATTTATATTAGTCTATATACAAGTATGATTTTTAAATAGACAATTTCTGTTACTATAAAATGTTTATTGAGATTTTATAATTGTAATGTTTTCCAGCTAAGATGATATTGATTTGAACATTTATATCTATTTGTCTACTTTTCTAATTGTTTCCTTAATATCAATTCTTAAAAACTAACTTACTTATGACCCGATATGTAGCTCAGGACAAAAGAACTTGGCTTTCATGTATGAAATTTTGGTTTCTATTCTTCGCACTATAGAAGCAAAAGCAAAATCATTAACTGTGGTTGGAAAAATAGCTCGGTGGTAAAATATTTGCCTCACATTTGGGAGGTTTTGGGTTTGATCCCTGAATTTCCATATACACACACAAAAGCTAACTTACAACAAAGTCTCACACTCGATACCTAACTGGACCCTCTCCAGAAATTCGATGAACAACGGGAGGACAGTGACAGTGACAGTGACTTAATGAACATTAAACTGCTTTAAGATATATATTGCCTAAATATTATACAGATTTAACTCTCAATAAAATAACTTGAAAAGATCTATTTTCTAGCATCTTTTCTAGGGAAAGATAGCACCTGATTTTTCAATATTTGTTATTTGGGGGGAAATTTTAATTTCTCTTTTTAATTTGTGCTCTTTGTCTACTAGTGAGCTTGAAAATTGCTCTTGTGTGGTACTACATGGAAAATATTATGCTATGGGGAATGAGTCAGAAAGAGAGGAACAGATATAGAAAGATTGCATTCATCTGGGTAACATAAAGGAACAAAATAAGAAATTAACACACAAGAACAGCTATGATAAATACCAGGTTGTTCACTCCATGGCTTAGAGGTCAGCTGCACTGTCTAGGGGTAAAGGCAGCGCAGATAGAGAAGGGAGCACCCAATAAAGGGTGCTGGGAAGATCTGCCCAGGATGGGAGATGCCTGCTGAAAGTAGTCTAAGGACCGAACAGGATTGCCACCCAATGTCCCTTCTGCAGACCATAGCACCCAAAAGGAGAGATAGAACAAAAGGTAGTGCCCTACCAAAGAGGCAGGTGAGATGGGGGATGGGGAGTAGGAGGGATACTTGGATTGGTGGGAGTGGAGATTGGTCACTGGTGGTGGAATGGGTACTCGATCACTGTATAATTCAAAACCAAGTGCAACAACTTGTAAGTCTACAACTGTACCTCATGGTGTTTCACTAATAAAACAAAACAAAACAAAAATTCAAAAAAAAGAAAATTGCTCTTGTGTTTACTAGTCATTTACACTTCTTTCAATAGACATTATATGATCATGTTTTATGCTTATTTTTTCTATTCAAATTTAATAGAAAAATACTGATTTATTTCACAGCACTAATTTTTTAAAACCTTTCATCCTTGGCCTATCATATTAATTGCCACTATTTGTTGGTGTTGCTTGTTTTTTGATCACTTAATTTGGTTTTTGTCCTTTTCTTTCAGATTGTAAAATTTTGCACCAATGAGCATATGTTTTTCTTTATTTTCTACAGTTTTAAATTGAGAACAACTGTTAGTTTTGTACAAATAAGATACCTGTGCATTTACTATTTCTTCTCATTTTATTTATTTTAACACATCTCGATTTCATCTACAACTTATCCTAGTAAGTGTTGTCATATTGAAAGAAACCACAATTTTTTTCAATCATAGCACTGTAGCGCTGTCCTCCCGCGGTTCATCCATTTGCTCGAGCGGGAACCAGTAACATATTAAACCAAATTGTGAGACATGTTGACACTGGTTTTGGCCTATCGAATAGTTCATGGGGAGCTTGCCAGGCTTTTGCTATGTGGATGAAATACATTGGGTAGTTTGCCGGGCAGAGGAATCGGAATCAGGGTTGGCCTCCTGCAAGGCAAATGCCCTACCTGCTGTGCTGTAAAAGTTATCTAAAATATACTAGTAATACCAAATGTTGTTTCTTTAACAGTGCAATATAAACGATTATTTAGTAATTTTTTGATTTGTTAATGAAATATGTAAGCTCTTGAGTATAATGAGAATATTTTTCTAACACAAGAGTCTGACGAAGATGAAACTGTTATAACTGTCTTGTTGGATTCCATCTCCCTAGCCTGCTTCATTCTACCCTGCTCTCTATCCATTCCGGTCTTCTTCTTGGGATTCTGACCTCCTGATTGGCTAGGCTCTAACTTTCAACTGCCTACTTTATGACATCATTCTCCCACCAAACAAACCTCCAACTGGTAGAATCTTGGGGGTCCCATGTAGTAGTTTGTAAACAAATTTGAAACATCATGGCAAGTGACGAGTGACCAATGACCAATCACGTGTGAGCACTCATTTGTACTGAACACTTGTGGTCTTAAGCCTCTTCAGTGTTCAGACGTACTCTCCTACCATCTCCTCTTCTCGTCTACCTTTCATCGGTATTTCCTCTTCTCTGACCATGTCAGGAAAGGAATAATACTTTTCAAAGCTTTTCATTAGATTTATCATCCATAAACTTAGCAGTCAAGTAAAAACAGCACGGAGTAATGAAGGTAAGTATTCAAGTAGAATTTTATAAGCCTCATTTTAGCTTGACTTTGACATTTGCTGTGTGATTTTAGACATTGGCTTACTTTCTCTCACATACAAAGTGTTTTTCCTCATTGATTACATTATATTTTAGACATACTTAGGAGCTCAAATACACACACATACTTAAATACACACACACACACACACATATATATATATATATATATGAGTGTTGATTCTCTGTGTTTCTTTTTCCTTTTAATAGTGAATTTTTCATGATTTCCATTGAAAATAAGTAAATCAGAGACAGTATTTTTACAGAAACCGAAAATATAGATGCTGTGGAAAACTGTTAATATATACTAGCATGTTTTATCTGTAATGGTCTCTCCACTTGTATTTACACTTCAGTATTTTAAATATAGTGATATTACAAAGTAATAATCATTCATCTTTGACATTTGATTTTAGCCAGGTAATAAAAAAATATGGGGCATGAATAAGGTGTGGAGTGCTGAGGGTAGGGAGGCAAGCACTCAAAGTTAAGAAAGTTTGGGATCACTTTCATCAAACATTGACCAATCGAAACCTAGACGATATGAGGGAGAAATAAATAGAAAATAAAGAACGAAAGAAAGAAAGAAAGACAGAAGAAAGAAAGAAAGAAAGAAAGAAAGAAAGAAAGAAAGAAAGAAAGAAAGAAAGAAAGCAAGCAAGCATAGGGACGTCGATTATCAAGGAAGGGGAAAACGTTTGTACAGAATGTTGAAGGGAACCAAAGATTTAAAATCAAAAAAGAAAGGTACCAGTAGGAAAAGCAGTTTATCAGAAAGGCATCCTAGCTGGCTTTTTTCCTTATTATCTCTTAGAACATAGTACTTGGTACTTGACAATTTGAGTATAAACACGCTTCAGAAATGATGCTCCCCATAAATAGCTAATAGTGCTGATCTAGGGCCGTGGAAGACACAGAATCTTCAATGTTTTTATTACGTTCTGTACTTAAAGTACATGTACGCGCTGCCTGTTAAATAAAAAAATGGTATATTCTAACTTGAATCAGGAGATTTGATTCATTTGTGTGGTAAGTAGGTTCCAGGTTAAAGCTGCTTGTCATCTTTACAAATATTATTTCATGTGATTTTTTCTTCCTAACGTGAATATTTAGATAATAGTCAACTTCTGTTTTAAATCCTAAGAGGAAGTAGAAAAACCAAGTCTCACAGGTCTAATTACACATTTCTGTCATATTTGTTAATTATTATTTTTCCTACATAAAAGATATTTTATTGGATTTCGGTGCTCATTTATTAAACATTGAGAAGAATGTTTTCCAGGTTGATAAATATAATTCTAATGTAGGGGTTGAAAGTAAGTTTGCAATATTTTATGATCACTTTTTAAATGGTCTTTTCTGTTTTTGTGTGATCAAGTGAAATCCTCTGCTATGTTTAACACGTGTTGTTTGCTGGTTAATATTCAAAGATACTGATGAGAATAATTTTTTGTACTTTCGAAATTTCTTCCTGTATTTTACTCATTTAAAACATTTCTTGTCTATGAAATACAATCACGTTTACTTATATTTTCTTTTTGTTATGTAGTTACTGGTAAATCCTTTCTCTTTAATGGAGTGGTAAAGTGTGCACTCAAAAATCTCCTTCTATTCCATTTTTTGGCTACCAGTTTTTTCTAAAATAGAATACTGTCTTCATATTGTATATGTGGAACAATTTATTAATAAACTTATTGGACTGTTTTATTTGGTTTTGCTTGCGCTCACATCCGCTGTTATTCAAAGCCTACTCTTACGTCTGCTCTCCATAACTTACTGTACTGTGCTGCTTGCTACAGAGCCCAGATTTCATTAAAATCTATATTCTCCTTTTTCAGTTCTGTGATACATATTTTTCATGATGTTTTCTTTACACTTCCTCCTATGAAAATCACATGAAATAGAAAAATAATATTCATGTATGCATTATTTTTCTTAGAATTATTAGTAACTACATTGTAGATAAACAACATAAGACACAGAGTTTAAATAAAGTTTTCCTTCCAAAAACATTTCTTGAAAAAACTCCAGTAGTCCTTTTTGAAGTGGATCAAAAATGAGGGTAACCTTCAATGCATCCACAAGATTAAGTCGTATGTGAACAGTAAGTAACAGGAACTCATCTCACAAGTCAAATGGAAACCTGATGATTACAATGGTAATAGTTGTAAAGAACCCAAATGCCTAAATTAATGTAAGGTATCTTCCTTCTGGTTTCTGGCGTTGTAGTGATCATGCAGGATCCTGGCAAAAAAACCACATGCTTTAGTTTGTGTAACCTGGAAATTCTTAAGGGACACAGAGAGATAGTACTGGAGGGGATAAGGCATTTTCCTTGTACACAGCCAATCCAGTTGAATCTCTGTCACGGCATACAATCTCCCGAATGTTTTAAGGGGTCACTCCAGAATGTAGAGCCAGGAAGAACCCAAGATCACTGTCAGTTGTTGGTCCAAACTCCACACCACCCCAAGCCCCGGCCAATAAAAATTATTGGAATATATGAAATCTCTTTGCCATCTCTGGGCCTCAGGTTTCTTCTTGTCCATTGATTGTTGCCCTTTCTCTTAGACGTCCTAGTTTGAAAAAACTTCCATTCTAGGAAATAGTATAGGACTCAATAGGAGGCAAGCTACAGGCATTTCTAGGGTAAGGAGAATTATCTGTAAGCAAGAAATCCAGGTACAGACATGATCACCTGGCTCTTCTACAGTTCTGTGTTCACTTTGGGAGCACGATACCAAATGCACAAAGTGCCAAAAAGTTCCAGGCTTTGAATCACCCCAAAGTGTTGGAATTTTGGAAACTCAGTTGACTGTTTGTAGTAGAAGCATCCTGATGGCTTAAATTTTAAGTTCATATTGTTCCTCTCAGCATTGAAGAGATTATTAGTCTCACAGATTTCTATCATCACCCTCTTGTTCCTTACAGAAAATTTTCAAAATCCATCTGTATTGGGAACTGCACATACTCTGCAGCTTTCCCTTCCCGTGGAGAACAATGCAGCTTCCCTAACAGGAAGTGTCTGCAACTACTCCAGAGTATCTGCTCCAGCTGGTAGTTCTGCTTGACTCCTGCCCTCAGCCTCTGGCACATCTTTCCAACCGCTGATGGGTAGTGCCTATATTTACAACATTTCAGCACAACAATGCTATCTGGAGTGTTTCACCAGAGTCATATATCTACCTCAGCTGCTTCCTACCCAAGTGTTTTGGAATGGGATATTGCAGGAAGTGCTGAAGTGATGTCTTCCATGGGAGACTTTTTTGTGACTATTCTTGACCAAGACACTGCTATCTCTTCCATGTCTATGGCAGCTCGCTATGAGAAAACACTAGTTACCAACAACACGGTGTCTGTGTTCCAATCAGTTTCTGCCAGTCTTGTTGAGAGAAGACCATCTCAGGTTCCACATCAGAGTCAAAGCCTGTCACTTCCCTACAAGGAAGGAAGCCAGGTGTATTACTATCATCAAGGCACTCTGGGAACTCTCCTTTCCAGCATGCAGTCCTATGACTCCATGTCATACACAGGGCTAAATGGCTCTGCCCCCCAAGCTTACAGCAACTCATCTTGAGAAATGGTTAAGGTTCTCAAGGAGGTCCAGCCCCCAAATAACCAAATACCCGCCTCCTAGTCTGGAATCGACTTCTCTCTGTCTTCTCAACCCATCACAGAATCGAGTTATCAAGGTGAGTAAAACGGAGAGAAGGGAAAGAAAATTCAAAAATTGGGGTCAAAAAAGAGGAAAACTGTTCGTAGACAGGTACTATTCATATACACTGAGATTTTTAAATTAAAAAAACTCAGTTCATGTTTACTCCCCTCACTCATTTAACAGCATGATATTTTCACACTCAATATAAGAGCTCCTAATGGAGATTGGAAGTTATGATAGTATAATGGACATCTAAGTTTCATATAATGAAACGTCAGAAGCAGAGAAAAAAATAGCGCATTTTTCCCTTCTTATTTCATTTTTTAAATTTTTATTAGTTAAACGTCATGAGGGACAGTTGTAGACTTACAAATTGTTGTGATTCGATTTCATTTATACAATGATGGAGTACTTATCCCTCCACCAGTGCCCATTCTCCAGCACCACGGTTCCCAGTATTTCTCCCACCACCCATACCCCCTATTCCACTCAGCCTCTGTGGCAGGGAATGCCACATTTTTCACTGTTCTATTTCAGCAGTCCTCCAGAATTACCACACTAAAAGTAAAATACATATCTTAAACTAGTATTTTGTTATTTTCTTAAGAAGTTTCAGAACTCTAATTGTAATGGTACCACGTTAACTTTCCCTTCCATAAATGAACAGCAAGGTTCTGAATACACTTGTGTTTCAGAGATTCTGACTCAAATTATGAAACCTAGAATCTGTACCTCAGCACAAATATCATGATGAAGTAGTGCTTCATTCATACTCTTATTGTATGATATTAACGCCCGTTTATTTTTCCATGAAAGTGAATAAATTATCAGTACAATACATTACAAAGCTAAGCTCTGTGTGGCACTTATTAGTTTGAAAATCTATAATTATTTTTTAAAAAAACCTTTTGTTTGGAGGACATTGAAACTGTGTCATAGACCGAAGTGCTCAGGGATTACTCCTGGATCTCTGCTGGGGATCACTGCTGAAGATGCTTAGGAGATCATAAGTGATACTAAAGATCAAATTGCGGTCAGGTGTGCGCAGGGCCATTGCCTTAACTAATGTAATATTGCTCTTCCCAAGTCTCTTATTTTTCAAGTTAGTTTACACAGAAATTCTTTCAAATACAAAGAAAACCAAAAAACAAGTGCAACACATGAAAAACAGTAAGAACTACAACATTTACGTCCAATCTTTGAGCACAGGACTTGTCCATTATCCGAAGAATACCCAGTAATAATGCATTGCCTATTGCTGGTAGGTGCACATTTGTTGCACCACTAGTTTTGTGGACCGAATATCTCATTTCGCAAGCACTGATTTCTTCCTTGGTTCCTTTTTAGTGATGAATTTCCTGGGGATGGAGACCTCCCTGCCATCGCAACCTTCAGGTCAGACATTTGGTCTGACACAGATTTCCGAATTGCCCACATCTTGCAGTAGCAGGATTCAAAGACATTTGAGTAATCCACCACCTGAGCTTATGGACTAATAAAACAAAAGTAAAATAAAACCTTTACACTCTGACATCAAAATCGTCCTTATAGGAGGGGAAGTAAATGACTGAAATGGGTAGGAGATTGTTGTTAGTTAGTTGTGGACAGTAGCTGGATATTTGACGGTGCATGGAGTATGAATACACAGTTCCAGAGATCAGGAACTCTGTACTTGAAGCGAATACAGTTTGTAAACTTGTCATCACAATTATATGTCCATATGAAATTTATCTACATATGCTTTGTGCCTTCCTTGCATGTATGTGTTATGCATTCCTTTATCATGGCCTCAGAAATGCATCTGAGGGGACTCGGAAAATTAGTTGAGCCCCAAGTATGGGGAGAGAAGTAGTAAAGAATTGGAGGAGGAAAAAATATGAGTTGGAGCTTAAGAGCCGTGTAAGAGGAATATATCAATATGTATGTGTCTGTAAATACACATATATATGTATAAATATATATATGGGCTGGAGCCATAGCACAGTGAGTAAGACGTTTGCCTTACACGTGGCCAACCTGGGTTCGATTGCTCTCCTCCTCTCAGAGAGCCCAGCAAGCTACTGAGAGTAACCCTCCCTCATGGCAAAGCCTGGCAAGCTACCTGTGAAGTATTCGACATGCCAAGAACAGTAACAACAAGTCTCACCATAGGGACGTTTCTGGTGCCTGGTCGAGCAAATCAGTGAACAATGGGAGGACAGTGCTACAGTGCTCTGGTTAATTCAAACGTTGTTTATGTAAAATATGAAAGAATCAAATAAATATTCTATAAAGCTGATTACACCTATTAAATTAATATAACTTTAAATAGTGTTTAGAAATTAAGTTGAAGAATTTTAAGGCTATCGAAAGATATTGACAATATATCAAGAAACACATGGATTTTTGAGGAGCAAGAACACGTACCTGTTGTCCTTTCTTAAGGTTATATTTTTTCGCTTTTATAGAATATGTTTTCCCTGAATTTTTGTTAATAGCTTCCCTTTTTTAGAAAGCATCATAATAAATTATATTTTTTAAAAAAATTAAAAAAAGCTCTGTTAGTGAGTGGATTCTGTATGTTTGGAACGTGGGAATTATTTTCCTATGTAATTTACATTAAACAAGATATTTACAACAGAAATACCATCTGCAGTACCATTCACAATAGCCAGAAGAAACTATGGTATACCTACACAATTGAATACTACGCAGTTGGAAGGAAACTGACATCATGAAATTGGCTTACAAATGGATGTACAGGGAAGAATATCATGCTCAATGAAATCAGTCAGAAGGAAAGGGGTATACTGATTGGACTACCCCATTTTTTGGATATAAAAAACCAGAATGTGAGACTAATACCCAAGGATAGCAGAAACACCGGCCAGGAGAATTGGTCAATGGTTGGACGCTTGCCACAAGTGCTGAAGGCGAGCATTTGGAATAAAGAAGGGACCGCTATGTTTTCTTCTTGTGGAGTTTAACCAGTATTTTGTATATCCTGGATATCAACCCTTTGTCAGATGTGTATTCGGTGAATATCCTTTCCCATTCTGTAGACTGTCTTTGTATTTTGGTCACTGTTTCTTTGGAGGTGCAGAAGCTTCTTAGTTTAAGATAGTCCCATTTATCTATCTCTGTTTTCACTTGCTCGGCCAGTGGCGTGGCATCTTTGAAGATACCATTAGCTTCAATGTCATGGAGGGTTTTGCCAACTTTATCTTCAATGTACCTTATGGTTTCTGGTCTGATGTTGAGGTCTTTAATCCGTTTTGATCTTACTTTTGTACATGGTGTTAGGCAGAGTTCTGAGCCTATTTTTTTGCATGTAGCCGAAGAAGGGACCGCTATGACAATGATAGTTGGAAGTGATTACTCTGGGTGAGAACTGAGTCCTGAAAGTAGGTAAAGGAATAAACGTGAGAACTTCTCCCTCTCTGTATTATAATCCATAATGCCCAAAGTATGTGAGAGAGAGAGAGAGAGAGAGAGAGAGAGAGAGAGAGAGAGAGAGAGAGAGAGGTGCCTGCCATAGTGTAGAGACAGCAGGCTGTCAGGTGGGGTTTGGGGTTGGGAGAGGGAGTGGTGGGAGAGAAACTGGGGACATTAGCAATGGAAATGTATACTAGTGGAGGTTAGGTGTTAAAATATCCTATGATTGAAACTGAATCATGAAAAGGTTTGTAATATGTTTCTCCTGCAGATTCAATACAAAAATATGATATTTAGATTCTACCACCATGAATAACCTATGAATTTGCTGAAATTTATTTTTATCACCTTGGCTGGGCTCATTGCATGGATGTCTGTGTGGTAAAACTTTTTCATTTTATGTGGACTGAAGAGACAAAAATCATAGGGTTGGGACTTCTGGTGGAAGGAGAGAAGAGCACAAAACACCCTGTTGAACACATCTCAGCAGGGTCACCTAAGTTGCGTGATGACAGACCTCCTTCACTGATTTCTTCTTTTGTAATGTGGAAAAATGAAAAGACTTTGCAGGCTGACAAGGGGTTGTCTCCTCCAGTTCTCACTATTTTCTTTTCGATCAGAACTGTTTAAAGATTATTAGAAAAATTTGGAGCTAAATGATTTGTTCTCATATATTTCCCCTACATGGTGTCAGTGGGCATTGATCCAGTAAGGCCAGCATGAAAAAGTTGAGGTTTATGTCTTAACCACCAATGCCAACACTACTGTATGTATCAACCCAAAGTACAATAGTAAAACTTCAAAATGTGTTTGTCAAGGAAATCGGTGGGAATGCAGGGAAAAATGGGTAATTTGTTGGTGGAGGGATGCAGACACTGGTGGTGTGATTAGAATTGGAATATTGTATGACAAATCTCCAATATAAATGACTTTGAAAATCAAAATTGCCTAAATTTAAAAAAAAGAAGTCAACTTATGTCTAAATTTCAAGAAGGCTTGTCTTGGCAAATTTTGGCAGGGAGACCATAGTTGGTAGAGAGAGGGAGAAAGAAAGGGAGAGTTGACAGTTGAGAAGAGAAGCCTGGATATCATGGAAGAGATGAAAGCTGATCTTAGAAGATTTGGAGCCATCAGAGTTTAGAGAGCTAAATGGTCTGAACATTGCAGTTTAGATACTTGAATAGTGAGATTGGTTTCAGTCATCAGCACTGTATATATAGAAAGAGTTCAAAGACCTCACAGATATTCAGGCTATAATAACTAACAAGGGAAGTGTTTTTTTCCTGAAGCATTATGTAAGGATAATATATTGCCAGGAAGAATGATAAGAAGTTGGTTCTCTTTTTCACAGATTAATACATTAGAGATGAAAACTTTTATTCAAAGGAATCTATGATCTTGTCCTGTTTCTCTGTTTTCTTGTCATCATTCCATTCTCCCCCATGACCCTACCTAATCAGGGCTCTCGACATTTCTCAGCAGTGTCACCACATAGCCTCAGAGCATGTGTTAACTGCAGGTAGCTCACAGCTCTCATGTTTGCCCCCAATCCAAGCCAGAGCCATCCTTCTAAAACCAAGGATATTTGCTGAAGGCCCGTTCTTCCTTGAAGTGGCAGTCATGGTTTACCTCTTCTTAATCATTTTGTTTACAAATTTAGATGTATGTCACTATACTAGTGACAGGGATTTTCCAAACTATGGAAAGCATAAACATTTCCATTTCCCCCACGAATTTTGGGCTAGTTATTTTCTGTCCACTGCTAATAATTTGTGATAATTAGGAAATAGAACTGAAGTAAAAACAGGGACATTTTTCAATTTGGTGCCATAACTAATCAGTCTTAGTATAAGTATATATTTCTAGAAAAAAAAATGCAGAAGAAAATGAGTTGGTTGCTAGCAAAGAATGCCAAACCTCTGCCAAGAAATCCTTTGAAAATAAAAATTCTGACTATGGACTGAACATGATTGCAATTTAATGCCTCTTTTGCAGACCACAACACCCAAAAAGAGAGAGAGAAAAAAAAGGGAATGCCCTGCCACAGAGGCAGGGTGGGATGGGGGGGGGGGATTGGTGTGGGAGGGATACTGGAATACATGGTGGTGGAAAATGGGCACTGGCGGAAGAATGGGCATTTGATCATTGTATAATCAAAACCCAAGCACAAAAATTTGTAAATGTACAACTGTACGTCATGGTGTTTCACTAATAAAAATTTTAAAAAAATAAAATAAAATAAAAATTGTTTCGTCTGCCAGAGATCAGCAGATGGGAACCTGAGTGAAGGCAAAAGATTAAATTGGTTGACTTTTATTTTTCCTTGAGTATATTAATTTGATTTTGGAGTCAATTTATATGAGAGTTCATCAAGACACAGAAATTTTTAGCGCTTCTCTTGTTTAAAAGTATAGTGATACACCATATCTCTATCTCACATTCTTTTTATTTCTGATAGTTTGACACAAAAGATACGTCATAATCATAGATAAATGTAAATTATTTAAATACTTTTTTGATTATGTAAAATTATCTTATAGAATTACATTATAGAATTTCATAAATTTTAGGATTATGCAGAATCAACTTGCATGTATCATATTACACTCACTACTGAAAGGCCTACTCTGTCATTCACCATTGTTTAGTTTTCCCACTTTGATTATACTTTTCGATCTGGTAACTAAATAGTCTCATAGTTCTAAAGTTTGTTTTTATTGCTTTGAAAAGATCAAAATTATGCAATTTTCAACATTGGATGAAACTAGAGGATATCATGCATGTAAAGTTAGCCTTAAGGAAATGAACAGATACAGAGAGATTTTTCTCATATGTGGGATGTAAAGACACACAGCAAGGTAGAAACAAAGGTTCAAGAGCAATGTAAGGGGAGAACTGATCCACACAATTGGGTCAGGGGATTAGGAGGGAGGGATTCTGGGGGATTGGGGGAGAGGGAGGGTTTGTTCTTTGAGAGAATGAGGAGTGTCTTGTTGGAATTATGTGTATGAGAAACCATTGTTAATTGAATTATAAATCATAGAATATAAATAATGTTTTAGACGTTTGTCTGTCTCATTTTATTCTTTTAATTTGTTTTCTCCATATGCCACATAGGCATGAACTTGTAGGATGCCTATCTTTCTCTGCCTGGTTTTTGTCACTAAACATAATTTCCTCATGTTATACATTTTATATACAAATAATAAGAAGATTTCACTTCATACAACTGAGTAGTATTCCATTGCTTTACCACCTTTCATTTTCAAAATTTGTGGTTTAAAAGATACAAATACTGGTTTTAACAATGCTCTGGTGTTTTCAAAGTTTTAGTTTAGTGAAACAAAATATATTTTATTGAAAAACTCTTAGAAAATTGTGAAACAGTTGTAGGGTGGAATGGAATATATGTTCAAGCGAGAACAGTCATTTAACAAAACAAGCAAAGAGAGACATAGAGAAAGGAAGCACGGTATTTCTTCAAGGGAGAACACAAGCTTGAGGAACAAGCCCACTCTGGTAGTTTAGGAATAAGAACTTGGATTGGTATGAACTTAACTTGTGCACTTTAGGGGAGAACCTGAGTGAAACTATTATAAGTACGTTCAGGATCATGATACACTGGAGTCTGCACTTGGAGTGAGGAGGGTAGAGAGTTCTTTGGGGAGACCGAACTATAGATAACAGTAATATTATAACACGAATGATAGTATCTTACCGTGGGATTCCAAAAAAATATTTAAGAGTGGCGTCAGAAATGATAACATTCTTAGGTATTTGGGTTTCCTGTGGAAACAACGGGAAGCTGAGTTTATGCTCTGGATGCATCCACCTGAAACAAGGTCAACAAGTCATGAATGAAAAATTTCAAGTTAGATGGATCAAGGATTCTGATCCCAGTGGAAGGCTAGCTTTCGGGTGGACAATTTCTACTGATGGCCTGATGTAGGTTCTGATCCTGGGATATGTAACAGAAAGGAGATAGTGACCGGTATCCTCAGAAGTGAAGCCTCTGAGACAGAAGTCATTCATGCCAACTTATGGGTTATCAATGTTTGCTCATGGCTGCTACCATTATAACATGCCGTTCAATGGTTCTGTGTTTTCAATTTACTGTGTCAATGTAAAGATGAAGTTTCCAAATGGAAGGTAAAAATCTGAGGCCCTCAAGATGATGAATCACAGGGAGGGGGGGAGCTGGAGCTATAGTACAGCAGGTAGGGCATTTGCCTTGCACACGGCCTACCCAGGTTAGATTCCCAGCATCCTGTATGGTCCCCCCAAGCATCGTGAGGAGTAATTCCTGAGTGCAGAGCCAGGAGTAACCACTGTGCATCGCCACGTGTGACCCAAAAACGCAAAGAATGATGATCTGGGATTGATCCTTAGCATTGCAAACGGCATTATTTTTTAATTTTTAAATTTTTTCTTGCTTGCTTGCTTGCTTGCTTTTTTGTTTTTTGGGTCGCACCTGGCTATGTATAGGGGTTATTTTTTATTTTTAAAAAAACTTATAATTTTTCCTTTTTACCTGTGGTTTAAAAGTGTATCTAAAATATTTTAGAGTAAATATATGTGAAGAAGAATAAAATTCACAGGAACTATTTAGTGTTCTTAATGATACAGGAGTCAGAATTTTGAGGTTAATTGTATGGGTATTGCATAAATAATTTTTCCACGTTATGTGGGCTGTCTTTCGATCATGGTCACCATTTTTTCTGAGTTGCAGAAACTTCTTAGTTTAATCTAGTCTCATTTGTTTATCTTCACTTCCTCTTCCTTGTTCAGTGGTGTTTCATTCTAGAAGTTTCCCTTAGCTTTAATGTCATGAAGGGATCTTCCCACATTTTTCTCCATATATCTTAAGAATTCAGGTATGATAGTGAGGTCTTTAATACATTTGATCTGACTTTGTGCCTGGCACTATAAAGAGGTCTGAGTTCATTTTTTTTGCATATTGTTGTCCAGTTTTCCCAGCACCAGTTGCTGAAGAGACTTCCTAGCTCAACTTCATATTTCTTGAGCCTTTAAGAAAGATTAGGTAATAATAATCTGAGGGCCAGCGTCAGGATATTTGACTATATTCCATTGATCTGAAACCTGTCTTTATCTGAATATCATGGTATTTTGATTACTAAAACTTTGTAGTAGGGTTTGAAGTTGGGGAAGGTGTTCCCTTCTTCTTTTTACCAAAGATTGCTTTAGCTCTTCATGGGAGTTTATGGTTTTGTATGAGTTTAAGAGTGATTAATCTATTTCTTTGAAAAATGTTATGGGTATCCTTATAGAAAGTGCATTAAATCTTTATAGAGCTTTGGGGTGGATTGCCATTTTGACAGTGTTAAACCTCTCAATCCATGAGCATGGGATGTGATTCCATTTCCTCATATACTCTCTTATTTCGTGAAGTAGTGTTTTGTAGGTTTTTTTTTTTTTTTGTATAGTTCCTTAACCTTTTTAGTTGATTCTATTATACTCTATTTTCTGAGGTATTATTGTGAATGGGATTGTTTTTCTCTATCTCTTTTTTCTCTTTCATTATTAATATATGGGAAAGCCATGGAGTACCAGATATTGATTTTGTAATATGCTACTTTACTAAACAAATCTATTGTTCCCAGGAGCTTTTTTGTAGATTCTTTGGGATTTTATAAGTATAGTATCATGTCATCTCCAAATAGTAAAAGCTTGAGTTCTTCCTTTTTTATCTGGATGCCCTTGATATCTTTTTTTTTTTACCGAAATCATATGGCAAGTACTTTAAGTACTATGGTGAATAGGAGGTGTGAGAGTGGGTAACTTGTTTTGTGCCTGATTGTATTCTGGGATTCTAGTTCATTGATTTCTGCTCCAAGCCTTTGGTTTTTCCCCCTTGAGAATAATGCTTGCCGTGGGTTTGTGGTAATTTGCTTTGACTAGATTGAGGAAAGTACTTTCAAATCCAATTTTGTTGAGAGTTTTTCATCATGAATGGGTGCTGGATCTTATCAAATGCTTTATCTACATCTATTGATATGATCATATGACTTTTAACTTTATTTTATTGAGATGGTGTATTCTGTTGATTGACTAGAGAATGTTAAGCCATCCTTGCATCCCCAAGCTAAACCTATTTGGTCATAGTGTGTGATCTTTTGTTGAGTTTCTGGATTCTCTTTGCTGGTATTTTCTTGAAAATCTTTGTATCTGTATTCATCAAGGAAATAGGTCTGTAATTTTCTTTTTTTGTGGTGTCTCTATCGATTTGAGTATTAGGGTGATCTTTGCCTCATAGAAACTATTTGGGAGTATTTCTGTTTCTTCAATTCCTGGAAAATCTTAAAAATGTTGGAAGCAATTCCTCTTTAAAGGTTTGAAATAGTTCACTATTGAATCCATCTGGGCCATGGATTCTGTTTGCAGGGATACTTTTGACCATCATTTCAATTTCCTTGTTAGTGATAGGTTCAAGTATTCCAAATCTTCTTGGTTCAGCCTTGGGAGGTAATTGGAATCCAATAATTTATCAATTTATTCAAAATTCTCTCATTTCCTGCTGCAAAGAATCTCAATATAATCTCTGATGATCCTATGTATTTCTGTAGTTTCTATTAGGATAACCCCCTTTGCATTTCTGATTTGATTTATTAGAATTCTTTCTCTTTGTTTTTTTGAGAGGCTTCTCATGGTTTATTGATCTTATTTATTTTCTCAAAGAACCAGCTTTTGCTTTTATTGGTCTTTTGGATTGTATTTTGGGATTGTAGCTCATTGATGTCTGGTACAAGTTTTATTATTTCCTTCCTCCAGCCTATTTTGGACTACTTTTGTTGGTCATTTTACAAAATCTTGACCTCTAATTTATTCATGTAGGCCCTTTCTTTCTTCCTAATGAATTCTGGCAGATCTATAATCTTTCCTCTTAACACTGCTTTTGCTGTGTCCCACAAGTTATGGTAGCTCGTGTCCTCATTCTCATTTGTTTCTGGAAATTTTTTATTTCCTCTTTGATTTCTTCTCTAAGCCAATGGTTGTTCATTACTCCCCTTAAAGAAAATATTTCCTTGCTGAGCTTCAGTCTGTTTGATCTATGGAGAAGTGTCAAAGAAGTGTTGAAATCTCCTTCTAGTATTGTGTTGCTATCAATGTTTTTCTATAAGTCAATTAGAAGTTGTTTTTAAGTATTTTCCTGGTCTGTCATTAGGATCATATACATTGAGGAGGGTGAGTTCTTTCTGATGTACATATCCCATGATCATTAAGAAATGACCTTCACTGTCTCTGATAATCTTTAGCCTGAAGTCCATGTGGTCTGATACTAGTATCGCCACTCCAGCTTTGTGGAGGTGATATTTTCTTGAAAACTTGTTTCCCAGACTTTTACTTTTAGCCCATGGGTGCTTTGATTGTTCAGACGTGTTTCTTGCAGGCAGCAGAATGAATGTTGGTTTCAGTTTTCTAATTCATCTTCACATTCTGTGCCTCTGAATTGGCACATTTAGTCCATTGACATTGAGAGAGATTGTTGTGGTGTGGATTTGTGCTCTCTTTATGTAGAATTTTTGTACTTGTGGGGATTGTCTTAGCTTAAAGTAGACCTGTTCATTCTTCTTGCAACAAAAATATGGAATGCTTTACAAGTTTGCATATCATCTCTGTGCAAGGACCATGCTCATCATTTTATCATTTCAATTTTAGTATATGTGTTAAACTTAGTAGGAGTTAATTTTTCCATATTTTTCTCTTCTTATTACTTTCAGTGTTGTCCTTCCTCACTCCTATGGCAGACAATGATTCCTAATCAAGGAATGTATTTCAAAGCAGCATGAATAAATAGATTTAGAAATTTAATGTCCCAGAAAGAAAAATATGGTTTTTACCATATTATCTTTTACCATGCCCTAGGCATCAGTTTTACAAAATAATTCTTTTGGAAGATGGTATATGAGGTTGTTTAATGTCGTTCCCTGAAACCTTAATTAAGACCATTAAACTAGAGCCTTTTGCTGTTTTCACCTCAGTCCCGTGTACTTCTCCAGGAAAAGGTGGATGGTGTTGTCTGCACTTTGACCACCATGAATGTATGTAGGATTTTTCTCCTGAAGGATGAGGTGAGAAGCATATTGATGATTTCATTCCACCTTATTACAAGTTCAACTTGAACGGAAGGTGAGACTCATGTGGCTCCTATAAAGGACAGAACAAAGGGTCTCAGTGAAGTTTAATGGCCAACTCACATTAACAACATAGATGACTCATAGTAACCTGTGTGCATCTTTGTGTATAGTGAGTTTCATATCTACTGATAGAGATTCTCAGTCATGACACATGGGCAAAACGGATCTGTAATTAAAATCTAGTTCTCTGAGCAGAGTGGGGTCTCTGACGTGATTGAACAAGTTTGTAGTAATTTATTACTAAGCACATAAGTATTTTCAATGATGCGTACTTTTCGATCTAAAATTAATTCCAAATATGTCTAAAACAACAGTCTCCTGACCTCGCACCTGGCTTTCCTCACTGGGGCCCCTTGGAGATGGCGGGGTGAGATTCCCTCACCGCCCTGAGCATAGACCCGGCAGCTGAAGACCTCTGCAACCAGCCATAGGTACGCTTAAGACCACTCTTCCCAAGCTTGAAGGAGCCTCATGCATGAAGGAACTGGAAGAGGAACCCAAATGTGCGGGACCGGGGGATGAGATCTCCATGGCTGCTCAGATCAAGACTGTGCCCCCTCCTTCCAGATCCTCCATCTTCTAGTAATTAAGTGTTAAAACCACGATCTACCCCTGGATCCATGTAATGCCATCAATAGCCAACATCCAGAGACTGGATCTTATTTAGAAGAGAGTAACTCTGATTGTCCAGTTCTCACTCTCAGAGAACCTGGTAGGCTTCTGCGAGTATCTTGCCCGCATGGCGGAGTCTTTGTTTCTGGTCACTGTTTCTTTTGAGGTACAGAAGCTGCTTAATTTAAGATAGTTCCCTTTGTTTATCTGTGTTCCCAGTTGCTTGGCAAGTTGCATGTTATATTTGAAGATACCTTTAGCTTCAATGTCGTGGAGGGATTTGCTGACCTTGTCATCACTGTACCTGAGGGATTCTGGTGTGATGTTGATGACTTTGACCTATTTTTATCTGACTTTTGTGCATGGTGTTAGGTAGAGGTTTGAGCCATTTTTTTTTTTGCATATAGCTGTCCAGTTTTTTCTGCACCGTTTGTTTAGAAGGACTCTCTTGAACCACTTCACATTTCTTGCTCCCTTATCAAAGATTAGATGATTATATATTTGAGGGTGTGTGTCAGTATATTCAATCCTTTTCCATTGGTCTGCAGCTGAGCCTTTGTTTCAGTCCCATGCTGTTCTCATTATTATCGTTTGTAGTAGAGTTTGAGGTTGGGGAAGGTGATGCCTCCATCGTCTTTTCCCCAAGAATTGCTTTAGCTATTCGTGTGCGTTTGTTGTTCCATGTGAATTTCAGGAGTGCTTGATCAATTTCTTTGAAGAATGTCATGGGTATCTTTATAGGGATCAAGTTGAATTTTTACAATGCTTCTTGGAGAATTGCCATTTTGACAATGTTAATTCTCCCATTCCATAAGCAGGAGATATGTTTCCGTTTCCTCGTGTCATTTTTTAATTTCTTATTGTATAGGTCCTTTACCTCCTTAGTTAAGCTGATTCCAAGGTTCTTGATTTTCTGAGGCATGATTGTGAGTGGGATTGCTTTTTCATGTCACTTTCTTCTCTCTCATTATTTGCATATAAATAAGCCATAGACTTTTGGGTATTGAGTTTATAGCCTGCAATTTTACTATAAAAGTCTATTGCCTCTAGGAGTTTTTTCGTAGAGATTTTAGTATTCTCTAAATATAGTATGATATCTTCTGTGAATAGTGAGAGATTATTTCTACCTTTCATACATGAAAAACCCTAAATATCTTTTTCTTATCTATTTTCTATTCCAAGTACTTCCAGTACTACATTGAAGAGAAGTGCCAAAATGAATTTTTACTTAGCACATTCTGTCTGTAAATTTCTATGCTAAGAACAGTGGAAGAAACAGTGATATCTTAGTAATTTACAAGTAAATTATGAAGACAGATAATTTAAAAGAATTTCTTTGTATAAATTTCCAAAATGTTTAGCTTTTATTAAATATATTAAGAATAAATCATAGGTCTTGATTATACCTTGAAGATTATTTTCCTGTTAGAAGTTACCCTTCTAAAATGCAAGAAAGAGACACATTTTGAAAATGTTGATTATTCGTTCATTCATTCAATGAATGTTTGTAGTCTGGTTGTGCAGTGCCTGCAGAAAGTCAACCTGTACCCTCAGGTGAGTGCATCAACAGTCTGATGGTGTCTTCATGCTTCCCGATAACCTCAAATGGCCACTGTGCCTCTGGCTGGCTCCCAACAACTCAGGACTACATTTCCCGAGAAATTAAACTCCCGAAAGATATGTGGGAGCCATGTTAACAAACCACCCCAGGCTCAGCTATACAAGCTAATGAATTGGTCTTGTTTCAGAGACCCATAGACAAATCTGGAAGATATCAACAGTCACAGTTAACCTTGGAACTGCAAAAGGCTGAAGACACTAGGGTAAATCGGAGGGAGGCAGGTTAGTTTGGTGCCCACCCAACCAGAACCCAGTGCAGCCACTTTCTCCCGCAATACAAAATCACCACCATGCCCTCCTCTGGTTTCCACCGTCTCAGGATGGCTCTCACTGAAACATAACAGCTGAAAATTCGGATATGTGTGTTTTGTGACTGAAATCTCCAGGCTTTCTCTGGGCAGGATGGGCATCCTACACTCACTGCCCTGTACTTATGGAAGCCTCAGCAGTCATTTCCATACCTCAAAGCTACTTCAACCTTACCTTCCTGATAAAAATGCTCAATTCCTTGAACAAAGATGATGACCTCTTAGTACCTGTATGAGACCCTTAATGCACAAAATAAAAAGGAGACAAAGAGAAAGAATCAAAGATCCTGCCATAGAGACAGGCTGGGGGTGGGGGTAGTTTGTTGGGGGATGGTTTTAGGGAACCAGGAATATTGGTTTTGGGAAATGTACACTAGAGGAAGGATGGAAGTTGGATCGTTGTATGACTGGAAGCAAATTATGAATAGATTTGTTATGGTCTATATCACAGATATTCAATAAAACATTAAAAATACTGATGGAACTTTAAAACCCAGCATAACTATTTTTGTGTTCTCTGTAGGAAAAAAAAATGTTACTCACCTGTGTGCCAATAGCTTGTAGAAAGCTAAACCCAAAGATATATCAATGACTGTCTTTGGCATGAATACTGTAATTGCAGCTATGTTATGTTTTAGAATCAGTTCGTGGACAAGACGCCAAGAGGAGCAGTGGCAAAGTGCATCAATGTTGAATGGATAATGTTTCAGGAGCTTGCAAGGGAGATGCGAAGCTTTGGCATGAGAAAAGGGAAGAAACAGAAGAGTGAAGTACTAATAAGTATCATGAGAAAAATGCAAGGGAGAATATTTCCTGGCAAGTGTCACACTCTGTTGAGCTTTTCGTGAGGATAAGTATTAGAAAGTATCTTTCCCATTTAGTGGTAAAAAGGTTACTTTGATGGGTATATTTAAAATTTACTTTATCGATTAGAATCACTAAGAGATACACAGTTACAAAGTTGCTCATAACTGAGTTTCAGTCATCTAATGTTCTAGAACCTTTCCAGTATATTGGGGCATTTTTGAAGGAATATCCCTGGTGCGAGGACTAGGGCATCTGAATCTTAACTCATTTCACCAAATATATGATCTGTACTCACATGTTTTACACTGTCTCCCCTGCTCTTTGATTTATGTTTTCATGCAATATTTCCTTGTGAACCTCACTTCAAGTGAGGCTCCCTATTTAAGACAAGTACATGTTTCTGGGACATTACATATTTTTTGGTTGCTGGGAGAGTCTCTAAAGCAATGCTCAGGAGGTGTGGGGGCCCTACAGACAATTCTCAGAAAACGTGGCCATGGTGCTTGGGGTCCTCCTATGCTATACAGCCTTTGATACTCTGGCAATCATGTGGTGCTGGGAGTCAAATTGAGTGCATGTGACACAAGTTCCATAAGCACTACACTATCTCCTGCAGCCCTGGGTATTAGATTTATGTCAGCATTCTGAGGTCCTCCCTTTTGTCAGAAAGCAGAGACTTGTGCAGGAGAAAGTGGAAGAGACTTTAGGGTTTAGCTAGGTTCACTGAGTAGCTGGTGATACCATTAAGATTGGAACATAAAGTAAAAATAAAACAAGAGCCCCATGCCTTTTCCCGCTGAACTCGACACCCTCCACAGGGGGACACCTGCAGGGAACACCTGCAGCAGCTCCTTGGAACTGTCCATCACCAAATCAGCGCCTCCCCTCCAGGTGGGTAGGGGGAGCACAAGCCAGGTTCACCACTCCTCACCCCCAGCTCCCCGCATTTTCCTGCAGAACTGGACACCCTACAGAAGGGGACACTTGAGGCAGCTCCATGGGATTTTCCATCCCTCCTCCTACATTCCAGGAACCTGGGTGGGAGTGACCCTGGGATGGGCCAGGGGCGTGGCCACCATATAGGGGGTGTGTCCTCCCAGAAGTGGGCGTGGCCTTCTCCTGGGTGGCCAGCCGCAGTTATATTTCCCAATCTGGGCACTCAGGACTTTCATCTCTCACTTTGTCGCCTAATACCGACTAAAAATGTCTGACCACCTCTACTAGAATACAACAACATTCCACTCGCCTACTCCATTTCTAAGAAAAGACCTGTATGAAATGTGCTGTACAAGCTCAAAACTAAAAAGTACCTCCTCCAAAGCGCAAATCTCCACCACAAGGAGAATATGAAGAAAAGAAAAATTCTCAATCGAGGTTGTCCACAATTGCGCTCTCATTGATAAAGAATTCCAGGATAAAATGCAGAGGGTGTTCAAGGATCTACTCAAAGAATCAATGGAAGAGATATCCAATGACTAAAATAAGAAATGAAAGAAACAATAGAACAGAGAGTCAAGAAAATACAGGAAGAAAAGAGAACAGAATTTTAAAAAGCTACAAAAAGAAGAGTCACAAATAAAGGATTCAGTGGATGAAATTAAAAAGTTAGTAAGTGCCCTTAGCAATAGGATAAGTGCAGCTGAAGAGAGGATCAGCGAGCTTGAAGATGAGCAACAGAACTCCCACTGGGAAGAACAAGCAATAGGAAAAGACATCAAAATGGCTCTAAGGAGAATCAGAGACCTAGG
Source organism: Sorex fumeus (assembly GCF_029834395.1). Classification (NCBI taxonomy): domain Eukaryota; kingdom Metazoa; phylum Chordata; class Mammalia; order Eulipotyphla; family Soricidae; genus Sorex; species Sorex fumeus. The sequence continues at coordinate 20,163,397 of NW_026606152.1, read as the reverse complement.
GGATGACGCCAAGAGGAACAACATTACAATCATTGGAGTACCAGAAGGAAAGGGAAACAACCCCAATGAAAAAGCTAGAGTAAAAGAAACCATTGCTGAAAAGTTCTCAGAGTTAAGGAAAGCAGACATCCAGTTCCAAGGAGCCAGAAGGGTACCAGCTAAAGGAGACCCCAGAAAAAAACACTCCAAGCATATCATATTCAGAACGATGGATGCTGTGGACAGAGACACAATATTACAAGCAGCAAGGTCAAAGAAGGAAATTACATACAAAGGAGCACCCCTTAGATTCACAGCAGACCTATCAGTGGAAATCCTCCAAACCCGAAGGCAATGGTTGTATATAGTGAAAAAATTCAAAGAAATGAACGCCTCACCGATAATACTCTATCCAGCTAAACTCTAACTCAAATTCGATGTGAACGATACACCACTTTTTAGATAAACACAAACTCAGGAACTTCATACACTCAAAACCAAATCTAAAAGAAGAAGTAAAGGGGCTCCTGTAAGATAAGAAGGAAAACACGTGTAAATCAACTCCTAAAGGAAGATGGCACAAAACCCCATGACAATAATCTCCCTTAATGTCAATGGTCTAAGTGCACCTACAAAGAGACACAGAGTCGCAAAATGGGGTCAGGAACTGAAACCAGCATTCTGCTGTCTACAAGAAACTCATCTGAACAATCAGAGCAAACACAGACTCAAAGTGAAAGGATGGAAAACAATCCTGCAAGCAAACAGCTCCCTCACAAAAGCTGGGATGGCCATACTAATATCCGACAACATTAATTTCAGGCTGAAAAAGATTAGAAGGGACAGCGAGGGCCACTTTCTCTTCATCAAGGTATACATTCCACATGAAGAAATCATACTCTTAAATGTATATGTACCTAATGAAGGAACAGCTATATACTTAAAACAACTGCTAACAGATTTTAAAGAGGACAGTGCTAGCAACACCATAGTAGATGAAGACTTCAACATCGCCTTATCACCTCTGAATAGATCAACAAGAACAAAACTCAGCAAGGAAACATTGTGTTTCAATGAAGTAATAGAAGAGATAGGACTTATAGACCTATACAGGGCTTTACACGCCCCAGAGAAAGAATACACATTCTTCTCCAGTGCGCATGGAACATTTTCCAAAATAGACTATGTGCTAGGCCACAAAACATACCTCAATAGAATCAGGAAGATAGAAAGAGTATCAACAATCTTTTCAGACCATGATGCACTGAGGATAGATGTGAATCACACACAGACACGGACAACCAATCGAACACCTGGAAACTAAACAAGTCACTGCTGAACAATGTGTGGGTCAGGAAGGACGTCAAGGAAGAAATCAAATGATACCTGGAAACAAATGAGAACAAAGACACGAACTACCAGAGTTTTTGGGATGCAGCTAAACCCCTATTAAGGGGAAAATTCATAGCTCTGCAAGCATATCTAAGGACGGAAGAAAAGATGCACATAAGCAACTTATTTCACAGCTCAAGTTCTTATAAAAGGATCAAGAAAAGGATCCTACATTGGGCAGAAGGAAAAAGATCTAAAACTTAGAGCAGAAATCAACGACATGGAAACCTAAGAAACAATCCGAAAGATCAAAGAAACCAAGAGCTGGTTCTTTGAGAAAATAAACAAGGTAGATATACCACTAGCAACACTCACAAAGAAACAGAGAGAGAAAACACTAATACACCGAATCAGAAATAAAAATAGAGATATCACAATGGAATCCAAAGAAATTCAAAGGATCATCAGATACTACATTGAAAGTCTGTATGCCAAGAAAAAAGAGTAGTTAGAAGAAATGGATAACTTCCTGGATTACTAAAATCTCCCAAAGATGAGTCAAGAAGATATAAAATACCTGAATAGACCTAGTCACATAAATGAAATTGAAACTGTAATCAAAATTCTTCCCAAAAACAAAAACCCAGGTCCAGATGGAATCACTACCGAATTTTTCAAAACATTTAAAGAGGATCTACTGCCCGACCTTCTCAAACTTTTCCAGGAAATTGAAAAAACAGAAACTCTCCCAAACAGTTTCTATGAAGCCCATATCTCTCTAATACCAAATGGAAACAAAGACACCATGAGAGAAAAAAACTACAGGCCGATATCACTGATGAACCCGGATGAGAAGATTCTGAACAAAATACTAGCAAATAGAATTCAACAACTCATCAAAAAGATCATACACCATGACCAAGTGGGATTCATCCCGGGCGATGCAAGGATGGTTTAACATTCGGAAATCAATCAACATAATCCATCATATCAACAAAAGAAAAGATAAAAATCATAGGATCATATCAATAGATGTAGAGAAAGCAATTGACAAGATCCAGCATCCGTTTATTATGAAAACCCTCGCCAAATTGGGGATAGAGGGGACTTACCCCAATATATTTAAATCCAGCTACCACAAGCATACAGCAAGCATCATCCTCAAAGGGGAAAATCTGAGAGCGTTCCGCCTAAGATCAGGAACGAGATAAGGATTCCGACTCTTTCAACTGGTGTTGAACATAGTACTGGAAATACTAGCAATAGCAATTAGGCAAGCAAAAGAGATTAAGGCCATCCAAATAGTTAAGGAAGAAATCAAGCTCTCACTATTCGCAAATGATATGATACTATACTTAAAGAACCATAAAACCTCTACCAAGAAACTCCTAGAAATAATACACTCGAGAGTAAAGTTAAAGGTATAAAATAAATACCAAAAAATCCATGGCTTTACTATACACAAATAGTGAGAGAGAAGAAAATGGCAAGATGAAAACAATCCCATTCACAATTGTGTGCCAGAAAATCAACTACCTAGGAATTAATTTAACTAAGCAAGTAAAGGAACTTTACAAAGAAAACTACAAAACGCTGCTTCTTGAAATAAAAGAGGATGCGAGGAAATGGAAAAATATCCCCTGTTCATGGATCTGGAGAATTAATATTGTCAAAATGGCAATATATCCAATAGCACTGTAGAAATTCAATGTGATCCCTATTAGGATACACATGACATTCTTCAAAGAATTGGAGCAAACACTCCTGAAATTTATATGGAACAATAAACCCCCATGATGAGCTAAAGCAATTCGTGGGAAAAAGAAAATGGGAGGAATTAACCTCCTGAACCGCAAACTTTACTAAAAGTAGTAATAATTAAAACAGCATGATACTTGCTACATGCATAGCATACTTTTTCTTAGATTTTTTGATTTTTCTAGGATATATAGCACAGCGGAAGGGCGTTCGCCTTACAAGCGGCCAACATGGCCGACCCGAGTTCGATTCCTCCGCCCCTCTCGGAGAGCCCGGCAAGCTACCGAGAGTATTCGATATGCCAAACACAGTAACAACAAAGTCTCCAATGGAGATGTTACTGGGCCCGCTCGAGCAAATCGACGATCAACGGGAGGGCCTTTACCTTTACCTTACCTTATATTGATCATCTTTTTTAAAAATTTTTTTTATTAGTGAAACACCATGAGGTACAGTTGTAGATTTACAATTTTTTGTGCTTGGGTTTGATTATACAATGATCAGATACCCATCCCTCCACCAGTGCCCAATTTCCACCACCATGGATAATATCCCCCCAACCACCATACGCCCATCCTCCCTGCCTCTGTGGCAGGGCAATCCCCTGTGTTCTCTCTCTCCTTTTGGGTGTTGTGGTCTGCAAAAGAGGCATTGAGTGGCAAACATGTTCAGTCCGTAGTCCACTTTCGACACGCATCTCCCCTCCTGGGAGGATCCTCCAAACACCCTTTATTTGGTGTTCCCTTCTCTATCTGAGCTGCCCTTTCCTCTAGAATGCCCGACTGGCCACTAAGCTATGGAGTAATCCTCCTGGTGCTGATCTCAGCTATTCTTGGCTATTAATCTCGTATTTTGTTACTTTATATCCCCCAGATGAATGCAATCTTTCTGTGTCTATCCCTCTCTTTCTGACTCATTTCTCTTAGCATGATACTTTCCATGTTGTACCACTTGTATGTAAATTTCATGACTTCATCTTTTCTAAGAGCTACATAGTACTCCAATGTGTAGATGTACCAAAGTTTCTTTAACCAGTCATCTGTTCTTGGGCATTCAGGTTTCTTCCAGTTTCTGGCTATTGTATAGAGTGGTGCAATGAACAAACACGTGCAGATATCACTTCGACTATACATTTTTGCCTTTCTGGGATATATTCCCAGGAGTGGTATTGCTGGGTCAAATGGGAGCTCAATTTCTAATTTTTTGAGAATCGTCCATACTGTTTTCCAGAAGGGCTGAACCAGTCGACATTCCCACTAACAGTGAAGGAGAGTCCCTTTCTCGCCACATCCGCGCCAGCATCAGTTGCTTTTGTTCTTTTGAATGTGGGCCAGTCTCTGAGGTGTGAGATGGTATCTCATTGTGGTTTTGATCTGCATCTCCCTGATGATTAATCATGTAGAGCATTTTCTCATGTGCTTTTTTTGCCATTCGGATTTCTTCTTTGAGAAAGTTTCTATTCATTTCATTGCCCCATTTTTTGATGGGGTTGGATGTTTTCTTCTTGTGGATTTTAACCAGTATTTTGTATATCCTGGATATCAACCCCTTGTCACATGTGTATTCGGCGAATATCCTTTCCCATTCTGTAGACTGTCTTTTTATTTTGGTCACTGTTTCTTTGGAGGTGCAGAAGCTTCTTAGTTTAAGATAGTCCCATTTATCCATTTATCTATCTCTGTTTTCACTTGCTCAGACAGTGGCGTGGCATCTTTTTTTTTCACTATTAGGATTTTATTTGATTTTTAACAACTGCAAACTTTTTGCATAGTAAAAATTCCCTCAAATTTATGCACTTTTGTATTTTTTTGCAATTTTTTTAACATGAACTATTACATTATATACTTATTGCTGGAGCTATAGCCCAGCGGTAGGGCATTTGCACTGCAAGTGGCCGGCCTGGCCAATCTGGGTTAAATTGCTCTGTCCCTCTTAGAGAGCCCGACAAGCTACCGAGAGTATCTCGCCAGCATGGTGAAGCCTGGTAAGCTACCCATGACGTATTCAATATGATTTTGCAAAGCCTTCATAGAAGATTCCATGAATCTCGCAATCCTCCCAGGAAAAAGTTCTTTTCTCTGGAGCCTGATATTGCCAGAGAAGGCATTTAAGAGAATGAGGCTCTCAGGATATACTGAAAATATTCCTGCAAATACAGTAACAACAAGTCTCACAATGGAGATGTTACCGGGCCTGCTAGAGCTAATCAATGAACAACTGGAGGACAGTGCTATAGATCTACTTACTCTTATTAGGATTATATTTATATTATATGCCTGAAGTTATGTCTACTTTTTTTTCCCCTTTATTTTATTTTATTTTTTTTTTACAGTTGTAAATTTACAATTTTTTGTGCTTTGGTTTCAATTATACAATGATCAGATACCCATCCCTCCACCAGTGCCCATTTTCCACCACCATGGATAATATCCCCCCCGACCCCCATCCCCCCATCCCCCCCTACCTCTGTGGCAGGGCAATCCCCTGTGTTCTCTCTCTCCTTTTGGGTGTTGTGGTCTGCAAAAGAGGCATTGAGTGGCAAACATGTTCAGTCCATAGTCCACTTTCGACATGCATCTCCCCTCCTGGGAGGGTCCTCCAAACACCCTTTATTTGGTGCTCCCTTCTCTGTCTGAGCTGCCTTTTTCTCTAGAATGCCCGACTGGCCACTAAGCTATGGAGTAATCCTCCTGGTGCTGATCTCAGCTATTCTTGGCTATTAATCTCATATTTTGATACTTTATATCCCCCAGATGGATGCAATATTTCTATGTCTATCCCTCTCTTTCTGACTCATTTCGCTTAGCATGATACTTTCCATGTTGTACCACTTGTATGTAAATTTCATGACTGCATCTTTTCTAAGAGCTACATAGTACTCCATTGTGTAGATGTACCAAAGTTTCTTTAACCAGTTATCTGTTCTTGGGCATTCAGGATTCTTCCAGTTTCTGGCTATTTTAAAGAGTGCTGCAATGAACAAACAAGTGCAGATATCACTTCGACTATACATTTTTGCCTTTCTGGGATGTATTCCCAGGAGTGGTATTGCTGGGTAAAATGGGAGCTCAATTTCTTTTTTTATTTATTTATTTATTTATTTTTTTAATAAATTTATTTTTTTATTAGTGAAACAACATGAGGTGCAGTTGTAGACTTACAAATTTTTGTGCTTGGGTTTCCTTAGAATTTTTTTTCCCTTTATTTTATTTTATTTTTTTTACAGTTATAGATTTACAGTTTTTTGTGCTTTGGTTTCAATTATACAATGATCAGATACCCATCCCTCCACCAGTGCCCATTTTCCACCACCATGGATAATATCCCTCCCACCCCCATCCCCCCATCCCCCCTGTCTCTGTGGCAGGGCAATCCCCTGTGTTCTCTCTCTCCTTTTGGGTGTTGTGGTCTGCAAAAGAGGCATTGAGTGGCAAACATGTTCAGTCCATAGTCTACTTTCAACATGCATCTCCCCTCCTGGGAGAATCCTCCAAACATCCTTTATTTGGTGCTCCCTTCTCTATCTGAACAGCCCTTTCCTCTAGGATACCCGGCTGGCCTCTAAGTTATGGAGTAATCCTCCTGGTGCTTATCTCAGCTATTCTTGGGTATTAATCTCATACTTTGTTACTTTATATCCCCCAGATGAATGCAATCTTTCTATGTCTATCCCTCTCTTTTTGACTCATTTCGCTTAGCATGATACTTTCCATATTGTACCACTTGTATGTACATTTCATGACTTCATCTTTTCTAAGAGCTACATAGTACTCCATTGTGTAGATATACCAAAGTTTCTTTAACCAGTCATCTGTTCTTGGGCATTCAGGTTTCTTCCAGTTTCTGGCTATTGTAAAGAGTGCTGCAATGAAAAAACAAGTGCAGATGTCACTTCGACTATACATTTTTGCCTCTCTGGGATATATTCCCAGGAGTGGTATTGCTGGGTCAAATGGGAGCTCAATTTCTAATTTTTTGAGAATCGTCCATACTGTTTTCCAGAAGGGCTGAACCAGTCGACATTCCCACTAACAGTGAAGGAGAGTCCCTTTCTTGCCACATCCGCGCCAGCATCAGTTGCTTTTGTTCTTTTGAATGTGGGCCAGTCTCTGAGGTGCGAGAAGGTATCTCATTGTGGTTTTGATCTGCATCTCCCTGATAATTAATGATGTAGAGCATTTTCTCATGTGCTTTTTTGCCATTCGGATTTCTTCTTTGGGAAAGTTTCTGTTCATTTCATTGCCCCATTTTTTTTACACGGTGTTAGGCAGAGTTCTGAGCCCATTTTTTTGCATGTAGCCATCCAGTGATGCCAACACAATTTATTAAAGAGGCTTTCCTTACTCCACTTCACATTACTTGCACCTTTATCAAAGATTAGATGATCATATGATTGAGGGGAGATATCAGTGTATTCAACCCTGTTCCATTGGTCTGCAGTTCTGCCTTTGTTCCAGTACCATGCTGTTTTAATTATTACTGCTTTGTAGTACAGTTTGAAGTTCGGGAGGTTGATTCCTCCCATTTTCTTTTTCCCAAGAATTGCTGTAGCTATTCGTGGGGGCTTATTGTTCCATATAAATTTCAGGAGTGTTTGCTCCATTTATTTGAAGAATGTCGTGGGTATCCTTATAGGGATTGCATTGAATTTATACAATGCTTTTGGTAGTATTGCCATTTTGACAATGTTAAGTTTCCCGACCCATGAGCAGGGGATATCTTTCCATTTCCTCATGTCCTCTTTTATTTCCTGAAGTAGCGTTTTGTAGTTTTCTTTGTACAGGTCCTTGACTTCCTTAGTAAGATGATTCCTGGATACTTGATTTTCTGGGGAACAATTGTGAACAGGATTGTTTTTTGCATGTTGCTTTCTTCTCTCTCACTGTTTGCATATAGCAAAGCCATGGACTTTTGTGTATTGATTTTATAGCCTGCAACTTTACTATACGAGTCTATTGTTTCTAGGAGTTTTTTGGTGGAGGTTATTGGGTTCTCTAAGTATAGTGTCATATCATCTGCGAATAGTGAGAGCTTGATTTCTTCCTTTCCTACCTGAATGCACTTAATATCTTTTTCTTGCCTAATCGCTATTACAAGTACTTCCAGTACTATATTGAACACCAGTGGAGAGAGTGGGCATCCTTGTCTCGTCCCTGACCAGGACTTTTGTGCTTGGGGAGACTTTTTATTACCATTTCAATTACCTTGATGGTGATAGGTCTGTTCAGGTATTTCAGGTCTTCTTGGTTCAGCCTTCGGAGTCAGTAGAAGTCTAGGAATTTATCCATTTCCTCGAGGTTTTGATGTTCTGTGGCATACAGTTTCTCAAATTATTCCCTGAGGATCCTTTGAATTTCTGTAGTTTCTGTTGTAAAGACACCCTTTTCATTTCTGATTCGGTTTATTAGGGTTTTCTCTCTCCCTTTCTTTGAGTTTTGCTGAAGGCTTATCAATCTTGTTAATTTTCTCGAAGAACCAGCTCTTGGTTTCATTTATCTTTCGGATTGTTTTTTGGGTTTCCATCTCGTTAATCTCTGCTCTGAGTTATATTATTTCCTTTCTCGTGTTCGGGTTGTGCTCCTTTTTTTGGTCCTTCTCCAAGCTCTTAAACTGTGACGTTAGGTTACTTATGTGTGCTCACGCCTCCTTCCTGAGGAATGCTTGTAGAGCTATAAACTTTCCTCTTAACACAGCTTTTGCTGTGTCCCATAAATTTTGGTAACTCGTGTCCTCATTTTCATTCATTTCTAGGAATCTTTTGATTTCATTTTTGATTTCCTGTCTAAGCCACTCGTTGTTCAGTTGAGCACTGTTTAATTTCCAGGTGTTTCATTTAGTTTTCTGTTTTTGTATGTGATTTACTTCTAATTTCAGCGCATTATGGTCTGGGAAGATTGTCGATACAATCTCTATCTTCTTAATTTTTTGGAGACATGTTTTGTGGCTCAGCATGTGGTCTATCTTGGAGAATGCTCCATGTACGCTTGAGAAGAATGTGTATTCAGCTTTTTGTGGATGAAGTGTCCTGTATATATCTACCAAGTCCCTTTCTTCCATTTTTTCCCTCAAATGAGGTATGTCCTTGCTTAGCTAGAGTCTGGTTGATCTATCAATTGGTGACAAAGCAGTGTTGAAGTCTCCCACTAGTATTGTGTTGCTGTTTATGTTTTTTCCAAATCTATGAGTAGTTGTTTTAAGTTCTTTGCTGGTCTCTCATTAGGTGCATATATATTTATTATTGTAAGTTCTTCCTGTTTTACAGATCCTTTGATCAATAAGAAATGGCCTTCACTGTCTCTTATGACCTTCATCACTCTGAAATCGATGTGGTCTGATATTAGGATGGCTTCCCCAGCTTTTTTATGGGAGCTGTTTGCCCGTAGGATTGTTTTCCAGCCTTTGACTCTGAGTCTGTGTTTGCTTTGACTATTGAGATGTGTTTCTTGCAGGCAGCAGAATGTTGGGTTCAATTTTCTAATCCATCCTGCCACTCTATGTCTTTTAATTGGTGCGTTTAGCCCATTGACATTGAGAGAGATTATTGTTATGGGATTTTGTCCCATTGTTCTGTTGAAATTTGGTGTATTTGAGAGGCCTGTCTTGCCTTAAAGTAGCCCATTTAGTTGTACTTGTAAACATGGTTTTGAGTCTATGAAGTTCCTGAGCTGTAGTTTGTCTGTGAAACTGTGTGTTGTTCCTTCTATTATGAATGAGAGTCTCGCTGGGTAAATATTTTTGGGGAGGCATTTATTTCATTGAGTTTTTTCACTATGTCCCACCACTGTTTTCGGGCCATGAGGGTTTCATCAGAAAAATCAGCTGTGAATTTTAAGGATGCTCCTTTGTAAGAGATTTCTTTCATCGATCTTGCTGCTTTCAGAATTTTGTCTCTGTCTAAGGTTTTGGTCATTTTGATCAGAATGTGTCTTGGGGTATTTTTATTCGGATTTCTTCTAGCTGGTACCCTTCGGGCCTCCTGAATATGGTCACAAGTTTTCTTCAGCTCTGGAAACGTTTTAGCAATGATGTCTTTGACAGTTTCTTCTTCATCAAGGTTTTCTTCCTGTACCTCTGGGACTCCAATAATTCTTATGTTACCCCTCTGGGCTTCATCACGATCTTCTCTTGCCATCTGTTCCCGAATTGTGAGTCTCTTTTCCAATTTCTGCTCTTTTCTGGAGAGTCTCTGAACTTCATCTTCGAGCTCACTTATTCTGTTCTCAGCAGCTCTTACTCTGCTGCTGAGGCCTTCCACTGAGTTTTTCAATTCGCCTGCGAGATTTTTCAGGTCTGACATTTCTGATTGCATTTTCCTCATTTCTGCCTTCAAATCCTCTTGTCTTCTATTGGCATTGCTTTCCATTGTTTCTTTTAATTCCCTAAGCATCCTAAGTAGCTCCCTCCTGAATTGCTTGTCATTGAGGTTGTCTAACACTGCAGTACTGTTGGTGTCATCTGGGCTAGACATTTCAATAAGAAAGTTTGGTGGGCTTTTGCGTTGCTGTACCATTGTGAAAACTGTGGTTTAGTCCTTAACATTCACTGTTACTATTCTGCTTGATATGCAGTGTGAGTTAAGATAGGCTTATGAGTTATTGGCTACTGTGTTTCTAGTGACTGAGCTAAACTAGAGAAGTTTCCATCGAAGAAGTTAGCTTATGGTTCCTATGGTATATGTAGTGGGAAAATATTTCGCGGCCGCTAATGCGGCCGTGGCTCCAGAAAGAGTCCCTGGCACTGAGCTAGATGTTGGGAACGACGATGGAGCTAGCTTTGCATGCGCAGAGAGGGTCCCAGGCCCTTGGGGGCGGGCTGTACCTGGTTGGAATAAGAGCCGTTCAGCTTGGTTGCCCAGAGCTGGGCCTGCGTGCCCGTCCCGCGCAGATCAGGGTTGAAACCGGCTTTCTAGGAGGTGGACCTAGCTGTGCATGCGCACAGAGGGTCCCAGGGCCTTGGGGGCAGGCTGTACCTGGTTGAAATAGGAGCCGTTCAACTTGGTTGCCCAGAGCTGGGCCTCAGTGCCCGTCCCCATATTAATCATCTTTAATTATTCCACATCAATACCAATGTCCAAAAATGTTTCATAATGTAATTATTGAAAAAAATCATATAGAAGTTCAAATTTGTATTGTTCGTGGGATAACTATATTAAGAAGAAATAGAACCACAAGAAACATACAAGTAAAATGAAGCTACATTTCTTTGGAGTTTTTCAATTATGTATTTACATTAGTCTATATACAAGCATAATTTTTAAAAAATAAATTTCAGTGACCATAAAATTTTGGAGTTTTTCATAATTGTAATATTTTACTGCTAAGTCTATATTGATGTGAACATTTTTATCTATTTGTCTAATTTTCTGATTCTTTACTTAAGATCAGTAGTTAAAAGCTAACTTGCTGATGACTGATTATATGGCTCAGGGTTAAAGCACTTGACTTGCGTGTATGATACTTTGGGTTGGCCTCCTGCAAGGCAAATGGCCTACCCACTGTGCTGTAAAAGTTATATAAAATATAATAATAATAAAACCTAATGATGTTGGTGAACAGTGCAATATAAATGATTATTTAGTAATTTTCTTGATTTGTTAATGAAATATGTAAGCTCTTGAGTATAATGGGAGCAGTTTTCTAACATAAGAGTCTGAGGAAGGTGAAACTGTTATAACTGTCGTGTAGGATTCCATCTCCCTAGCCTGCTTTATTCTACCTCTCTCTCTATCCAATCCGGTCTTCTTCTTGGGAATCTGACCTCCTGATCGGCTAGCCTCTACCTTTCAACTGCCTACTTTATGACATCATTCTCCCACCCAACCAACCACAAACTGGTAGAATCTTGGGGTTGGTACCGCTTGACCTTGAGCCTGGAAGGTGGTGGTGGAAATAGATGGTCCTAGGAGAGTTAATGGAGTGAAGGATGTATGGGAAGGAAAAGGGGAAGGGTAGGGAACTGACAGCTGGTGATCAGCATTGGAGAGTTGGTAGATATTTTCTAAGTACGTTAACATGTTTTTCGTAAATGATAAGCAAAACAAAAATATGAAAATAAGATAGGTTCCAAAGAACAGGTTACATAAAAGACCGAGAGAGCTGAAAGGGCTGGCATTCCTTCTGGAGCTTTCAATCATACCATTTACTAAAGATGGTATTTTCACATCACTTAGTTGCGGAGAGGAATAGTGAGAAACAGAATGCCACCAGAAAAGCAAACTTGATGACCACGGTTCATAAAAGCCAGGTGGAAGGTGTTCACATGGATCCCAAGTGCAAGTGGATTAACAGGAACATACATTATACTAAGTCTGCTTGGTACCAGAAACTTCTTTGGTGGAAATGGAGGAAAACAAATGCAGTTTCTGACAGACCTGAGACTAAATTGCTAATCAATTTTCCCAGGAAAGGGTAGTTGACTGGCTGGAAACAGAACAACTTTAAAAGTGTTTTGCTACCTTTCATATATGGCTAGAAGAAAATGATCCCAGGCATCTATTAAAACTAACAAGCTTCAACTCTCTTGAAGGACAGTTGTATTCAGTGAGGAAAAAATGCTGGGAGAAAAGTCTGAAATGATGGGCATAGAGACAATAAGTGCAAAAGGGAGGACTTGAAATTTGGGTTCCTCTGAAAACAAAGCTTGAAACAACAAGATTTAGTGAGCACATGATTTACTGGGAATGGGATCTGAGGAGGAAAAGAGTGATGTCAGGGATGTGAACAAGGAACATCCAGGTTAAGGAAGACTTAGCTAGCTGATTACCCCATGGGCAACATGGTTCCAAGACTACCAGAACTTACCAAGGACTTTATTTTAATTTTCTTTCTTTTTTTTTAAATTGATTCATTTAATTGTAAAATACTGGATAACAATTTTTATCAATTAAAGTGAATGGGGCCATGTGCAATGTCAGTGAAGAGAAGTGTGAGAATATTGCACTTCAATATCAAGTGGTTTAAATCAATGATCTTTTTTTTTGTATAGGATCCCTTTATTTCTTTTTGTTTGTTATTTTTTTCCATTTATTTTATTTTATTTTTTTTAAAGTTGTAGATTTACAATATTTTGTGCTTTGGTTTCAATTATACAATGATCAGATACCCATCCCTCCACCAGTGCCCATTTTCCACCACCATGGATAATATCCCTCCCACCCCCATCCCCCCATCCCCCCTGTCTCTGTGGCAGGGCAATCCCCTGTGTTCTCTCTCTCCTTTTGGGTGTTGTGGTCTGCAAAAGAGGCATTGAGTGGCAAACATGTTCAGTCCATAGTCCACTTTCGACATGCATCTCCCCTCCTGGGAGGATCCTCCAAACATCCTTTATTTGGTGCTCCCTTCTCTATCTGAACTGCCCTTTCCTCTAGGATACCCGCCTGGCCTCTAAGTTATGGAGTAATCCTCCTGGTGCTGATCTCAGCTATTCTTGGGTATTAATCTCATACTTTGTTACTTTATATCCCCCAGATGAATGCTATCTTTCTATGTCTATCCCTCTCTTTCTGACTCATTTCGCTTAGCATGATACTTTCCATATTGTACCACTTGTATGTACATTTCATGACTTCATCTTTTCTAAGAGCTACATAGTACTCCATTGTGTAGATGTACCAAAGTTTCTTTAACCAGTCATCTGTTCTTGGGCATTCAGGTTTCTTCCAGTTTCTGGCTATTGTAAAGAGTGCTGCAATGAACAAACAAGTGCAGATGTCACTTCGACTATACATTTTTGCGTCTCTGGGATATATTCCCAGGAGTGGTATTGCTGGGTCAAATCGGAGCTCAATTTCTAATTTTTTGAGAATCGTCCATACTGTTTTCCAGAAGGGCTGAACCAGTCGACATTCCTACCAACAGAGAAGGAGTGTCCCTTTCTCGCCACATCCACGCCAGCATTGGTTGCTATTGTTCTTTTAAATGTGGGCCAGTCTCTGAGGTGTGAGATGGTATCTCATTGTGGTTTTGATCTGCATCTCCCTGATGATTAATGATGTAGAGCATTTTCTCATGTGCTTTTTTGCCATTCGGATTTCTTCTTTGAGAAAGTTTCTGTTCATTTCATTGCCCCATTTTTGGATGGGGTTGGATGTTTTCTTCTTGTGGAGTTAAACCAGTATTTTGTATATCCTGGATATCAACCCCTTGTCAGATGTGTATTCGGTGAATATCCTTTCCCATTCTGTAGACTGTCTTTGTATTTTGGTCACTGTTTCTTTGGAGGTGCAGAAGCTTCTTAGTTTAAGATAGTCCCATTTATCTATCTCTGTTTTCACTTGCTCGGCCAGTGGCGTGGCATCATTGAAGATACCATTAGCTTCAATGTCATGGAGGGTTTTGCCAACTTTATCTTCAATGTACCTTATGGTTTCTGGTCTGATGTTGAGGTCTTTAATCCATTTTGATCTTACTTTTGTACATGGTGTTAGGCAGAGTTCTGAGCCTATTTTTTTGCATGTAGCCATCCAGTGATGCCAACACAATTTATTAAAGAGTCTTTCCTTACTCCACTTCACATTACTGCACCTTTATCAAATATTAGATGAGAGAATATGATTGAGGAGAGATGTCAGTGTATTCAACCCTGTTCCATTGGTCTGCAGTTCTGCCTCTGTTCCAGTACCATGCTGTTTTAATTATTACTGCTTTGTAGTACAGTTTGAAGTTCGGGAGGTTGATTCCTCCCATTTTCTTTTTCCCAAGAATTGCTGTAGCTATTCGTGGGGGCTTATTGTTCCATATAAATTTCAAGAGTGTTTGCTCCATTTCTTTGAAGAATGTCATGGGTATCCTTATAGGGATTGCATTGAATTTATACAATGCTTTCGGTAGTATTGCCATTTTGACAATGTTAAGTCTCCCGACCCATGAGCAGGGGATATCTTTCCATTTCCTCATGTCCTCTTTTATTTCCTGAAGTAGCGTTTTGTAGTTTTCTTTGTACAGGTCCTTTACTTCCTTAGTTAAGCTAATTCCAAGGTACTTGATTTTCTGGGGCACAATTGTGAATGGGATTTTTTTTTTCATGTTGCTTTCTTCTCTCTCACTGTTTGTGTATAGGAAAGCCATGGACTTTTGGGTATTGATTTTATAATCTGAAACTTTACTATACGAGTCTATTGTTTCTAGGAGTTTGTTGGTGGAAGTTATTGGGTTCTCTAAGTAGAGTATCATATCATCTGCGAATAGTGAGAGCTTGATTTCTTCCTTTCCTACCTGAATGCACTTAATATCTTTTTCCTGCCTAATCGCTATTGCAAGTTCTTCCAGTACTATATTCAACAGCAGTGGAGAGAGTGGGCATCCCTGTCTCGTCCCTGATCTTAGAGGGAAGGCTCTCAGTTTTTCCCCATTGAGGATGATGCTTGCTGTAGGCTTGTGGTAGATGGCTTTAATTATGTTGAGGAAGGTCCCCTCTATACCCATTTTGGCTAGGGTTTTCATCATAAAGGGGTGCTGGATCTTATCAAATGCTTTCTCTGCATCTATTGATATGATCATATGCTTTTTATCTTTTCTTTTGTTGATATGGTGGATTATGTTGTTTGATTTCCGAATGTTAAACCATCCTTGCATCCCTGGGATGAATCCTACTTGGTCATGGTGTATGATCTTTTTGATGAGTAGTTGGATTCTATTTGCTAGTAGTTTGTTGAGGATCTTTGCATCTGTGTTCATCAGGGATATCGGCCTGTAATTCTCTTTCTTTGTGGTATCTCTGTCTGCTTTTGGTATCAGTGTGATATTTGCTTCGTAGAAACTGTTCGGAAGTGTTTTTGATATTTCAATTTCGTGGAAAAGCTTAAAGAGCATCGGGAGTAAGTCCTCTTTAAAGATTTGGAAGAATTCACTAGTGAATCCATCCGGGCCAGGACTTTTGTGCTTGGGGAGACTTTTTTTTACCATTTCAATTACCTTGATGGTGATAGGTCTGTTCAGGTATTCCAGGTCTTCTTGGTTCAGCCTTGGGAGTCTGTAGGAGTCTAGGAATTTATCCATTTCCTCGAGGTTTTGATGTTCCGTGGCATAAAGCTTTTCAAAGTACTCCCTGAGGATCCTCTGAATTTCTGTGGTTTCTGTTGTAATGACCCCCTTTTCATTTCTGATTCGGTTTATTAGGATTTTCTCTCTCCCTTTCTTTGTGAGTTTTGCTAGAGGCTTATCGATCTTGTTAATTTTCTCGAAGAACCAGCTTTTGGTTTCATTGATCTTTCGGATTGTTTTTTGGGTTTCCATCTTGTTAATCTCTGCTCTGAGTTTTATTATTTCCTTTCTCCTGTTCGGGTTGTGCTCCTTTTTTTGGTCCTTCTCCAAGCTCTTAAGCTGTGAGGTTAGGTTACTTATGTGTGCTCCCTCCTCCTTCCTGAGGAATGCTTGTAGAGCTATAAACTTTCCTCTCAACACAGCCTTTGCTGTGTCCCATAAGTTTTGGTAACTCGTGTTCTCATTTTCATTCATTTCTAGGAATCTTTTGATTTCCTCTTTGATTTCCTGTCTAATCCACTCGTTGTTCAATAGTGCACTGTTTAATTTCCAGGTGTTTGATTTAGTTTTCTGTTTTTGTGTGTGATTTACTTCTAATTTCAGCGCATTATGGTCTGAGAAGATTGTTGATACAATATCTAAAGGTAAAGGCAAAGGCCCTCCCGTTGATCGTCGATTTGCTCGAGCGGGCCCAGTAACGTCTCCATTGGAGACTTGTTGTTACTGTGTCTGGCATATCGAATACTCTCGGTAGCTTACCGGGCTCTCCGAGAGGGGCGGAGGAATCGAACTCGGGTCGGCCATGTTGGCCGCTTGTAAGGCGAACGCCCTACCCGCTGTGCTATCGCTCCAGCCCACCTTCTTAATTTTATGGAGGCATGTTTTGTGGCTCAGCATGTGGTCTATCTTGGAGAATGTTCCATGTACGCTTGAGAAGAATGTGTATTCAGCTTTTTGTGGATGAAGTGTCCTGTATATATCTACAAAGTCCCTTTCTTCCATTGTTTCCCTCAAATGAGGTATGTCCTTGCTAAGCTTGAGTCTGGTTGATCTATCAATTGGTGACAAAGCAGTGTTGAAGTCTCCCACTAGTATTGTGTTGCTATTGATGTCTTTTTCCAACTCTATGAGTAGTTGTTTTAAGTACTTTGCTGGTCTCTCATTAGGTGCATATACATTTATTATTGTAAGTTCTTCCTGTTGTACAGATTCTCTGATCAATAATAAATGGCCTTCACTGTCTCTTATGACCTTCCTCACTCTGAAATCGATGTGGTCTGATATAAGGATGGCTACCCCAGCTTTTTTATGGGACCTGTTAGCCTGTAGGATTGTTTTCCAGCCTTTGACTCTGAGACTGTGTTTGCTTTGACAATTGAGATGCGTTTCTTGCAGGCAGCAGAATGTTGGGTTCAATTTTCTAATCCATCCTGCCACTCTATGTCTTTTAATTGGTGCGTTTAGCCCATTGACATTGAGAGAGATTATTGTTATGGGATTTTGTCCCATTGTTCTGTTAAAATTTGGTGTATTTGAGGGGCCTTTCTTGCCTTAAAGTAGCCCATTCAGTTGTTCTTGTAACCATGGTTTTGAGTCTATGAAGTTCCTGAGCTGTTGTTTGTCTGTGAAACTGTGTGTTGTTCCTTCTATTATGAATGAGAGTCTTGCTGGGAAAAGTATTTTTGGGGAGGCATTTATTTCATTGAGTTTTTTTACTATGTCCCACCACTGTTTTCGGGCCATGAGTGTTTCATCAGAAAAATCAGCTGTGAATTTTAAGGATGCTCCTTTGTAAGAGATTTCTTTCATCGATCTTGCTGCTTTCAGAATTTTGTCTCTGTCTAAGGTTTTGGTCATTTTGATCAGAATGTGTCTTGGGGTATTTTTATTCGGATTTCTTCTAGCTGGTATCCTTCGGGCCTCCTGAATGTGGTCACAAGTTTTCTTCAGCTCTGGAAATGTTGTAGCAATGATTTCTTTGACAGTTTCTTCTTCATCGAGGTTTTCTTCCTGTCCCTCTGGGACTCCAATAATTCTTATGTTACCCCTCTTGGCTTCATTACAATCTTCTCTTGCCATCTGTTCCCGAATTGTGAGTCTCTTTTCCATTTTCTGCTCTTTTCTGGAGAGTCTCTGAACTTCATCCTCGAGCTCACTGATTCTGTTCTCAGCAGCTCTTACTCTGCTGCTGAGGCCTTCCACTGAGCTTTTCAATTCGCCTACGAGATTTTTCAGGTCTGATATTTCTGATTGCATTTTCCTCATTTCTGCCTTCAAATCCTCTTGTCTTCTATTGGCATTGCTTTCCATTGTTTCTTTTAATTCCCTAAGCATCCTAAGTAGCTCCCTTCTGAATTCCTTGTCAGAGAGGTTGTCTAACACTACAGTACTGTTGGTGTCATCTTGGCTAGACTCTTCAATATGAAAGTTTGGTGGGCTTTTGCATTGCTTTACCATTGTGAGAGGTGTGGTTTAGTCCTTCACGTTCACTGTTACAATTCTGCTTGATATGCAGTGTGAGTTAAGATAGGCTTATGAGTTATTGGCTACTGTGTTTCTAGTGGCTGAGCTAAAATAGAGAAGTTTCCATCGAAGAAGTTAGCTTATGGTTCCTATGGCATATGTAGTGGGAAAATATTTCGCGGCCACGTCAGCGGCCGCGGCTCCGGAAAGAGTCCCTGGCACTGGGCGAGGAGTTGGGAACGTCTCCTGTTTGGAATTGGAGCTGTTCAGCTTTGTTGCCCAGAGCAGGGCCTCTGTGCCCATCCCACGTAGATAAGGGGTTGAAAACCGCTGTCTAGGGGCTGTTTCTAGCTGCGTGTGCCCAGAGAGGGACCCAGGCCCTTGGGGGCGGGCTGTACCTGTTGGAATTGGAGCCGTTCAGCTTTGTTGCTCAGAGCTGGGCCTCTGTGCCCGTCCCACCAATTTTCTTTCTTTTATATGGTCACTTAAAACATGAATTCTTTGCTTCTTCAAATACATTTTGGAAATGATTTTTTAAAATTTTTTTTATTAGTGAAACACCATGAGGTACAGTTGTAGATTTACAATTTTTTGTGCTTGGGTTTGATTATACAATTACCAGATACCCATTCCTCCACCAGTGCCCATTTTCCACCACCATGGATAATATCCCCCCCACCCCCATCCTCCCATCCCCCCCTGCCTCTGTGGCAGGGCAATCCCCTGTGTTCTCTCTCTCCTTTTGGGTGTTGTGGTCTGCAAAAGAGGCATTGAGTGGCAAACATGTTCAGTCCATAGTCCACTTTCGACATGCATCTCCCCTCCTGGGAGGGTCCTCCAAACACCCTTTATTTGGTGCTCCCTTCTCTGTCTGAGCTGCCCTGTCCTCTAGAATGCCCGACTGGCCACAAAGCTATGGAGTAATCCTCCTGGTGCTGATCTCAGCTATTCTTGGCTATTAATCTCATATTTTGTTACTTTTTATCCCCCAGATGAATGCAATCTTTCTATGTCTATCCCTTCTTTCTGACTCATTTCGCTTAGCATGATACTTTCCATATTGTACCACTTGTATGTAAATTTCGTGACTTCATCTTTTCTAAGAGCTACATAGTACTCCATTGTGTAGATGTACCAAAGTTTCTTTAACCAGTCATCTGTTCTTGGGCATTCAGGTTTCTTCCAGTTTCTGGCTATTGTAAAGAGTGTTGCAATGAACAAACAAGTGCAGATGTCACTTCGACTATACATTTTTGCCTCTCTGGGATATATTCCCAGGAGTGGTATTGCTGGGTCAAATGGGAGCTCAATTTCTAATTTTTTGATAATCGTCCATACTGATTTCCAGAAGGCCTGAACCAGTCGACATTCCCACCAAAAGTGAAGGAGTGTCCCTTTCTCACCACATCTGCGCCAGCTTCGTTTGCTTTTGATTGGAAATGATTTTTAATTAAAAAAATGTTGTATTAACATGTCATTATTAAAAAGAAACATATAGGCAAAGGAGTTAGTGCAGTATGTAGAGGGTGTTTACCTTGTATGCGGCTAACCTGAGTTCAGTCCCCGGAACCCTGATCCTGCCAGGAGTGATCTCTGGATACAGAGTTAGAAGTGAGCCCAGTGCACATCTGGGTGCGCTCCCCTACCACAAAAAAGAAAGAAAAGAAAAGAAAAGAAAAGAAAAGAAAAACATATAACTGATTCTTGAGTGACATAGTGGTTAATGGTGCTAACTGGTATATAACTTTTGAAAACCCCCAAATTTAAGAGATAGTCTGCTGTTGACCTAGAAGTTGGTGTTTTAATAGTATTTACTCACATTGTCTGCAATTAGTGCTATTTGTGGCCTGTAAATCTGTAAATTTTGATACATTTTAAAAAATTATAATGGATTTTATAATGGACTTCATAATGAATTGGTATTTTAGAGTAATAAGTGATAAATTGTATTTCTGTTTTTGTGGGGTATTTTGGCCATAGTATGTGGTGCTTGGGACTTCTGACTCTGTGCTCAAGGGTCATTCCTGGTGATGCCAGCCATTAATTTCGGTTGACTATGTGCATGGTAAGTGCTTTAACCCCTCTACTAATTCTGGGGGCCAATCAAATAAATAATCTGCATATACCTTATACATGCATGGCATACTTTGTCTTAGATTTTTTGATATTTCTAGGATATATTGATCATCTTTAATTATTTCAAATCAATACCAATCTCCAAAAGAGTTTCAAAATATAATTATTGACATAAAATCATATAGAAATCCAAATTTGTATTGTTCATGGGATAACTATATTAAGAAGAAAATAAAACCACAATAAACATACAAGTAAAATGCAGGAGTCTTTCAATTATGTATTTATATCTGTATATATACAAGTATAATCTTTAAAATATAATTCTCAGATACTATAACATTTTATTGAGTTTTTTATAATTGCAATGTTTTACTGTTAAGATGATATTGTTGTGAACATTTATATCTATTTGTCTACTTTTCTGATTGTTTACTTAAGATCTGATATTAAAAGCTAACTTAAGCACAGCGGGTAGGGCGTCTGCCTTGCACGCAGCCAACATAGCTGACCCGAGTTCGATTCCTCCGCCCCTCTCGGAGAGCCTGGCAAGCTACCGAGAGTATTCGATATGCCAGACACAGTAACAACAAGTCTCCAATGGAGACGTTACTGGGCCCGCTCGAGCAAATCGACGATCAACGGGAGGGCCTTTACCTTTACCTTTACCTTACTAGGGCTTGAGCGATAGCACAGCTGGTAGGATGTTTACCTTGCAAGCGCCCGACCTGGGTTCAATTCCCAGCATACCATATGTTTCCCTGAGCACCGCAAGGGGTAATTCCTGAGTGCAGAGCCAGGAGTAATCCCTGTGCATCGCGAGGTGTGACCCAAAAAGAAAAAAAAAAAAGCTAACTTACTTATGACTGGGTATGTAGCCCAGGGCTAAAGCACTTGGCTTGCAAGTATGAAATTTTGGGTTCTATTCCTCACACTAGGTAAAGGTAGGCCGGTTAGCTCAGTTGGTTAGAGCGTGGTGCTAATTCCTCACACTATAGAAAAAAAAAACAAAATCACTAACTGTGGTTGAAAACATATCTCAGTGGTAAAATATTTGCCTCACATTTGTGAGGTAATGGGTTTGATCCCTGAATTTCCATATACGCTCACAAAAGCTAATTTACTTAAAGAATATTAAACGGCTTTAAACCAAGTATATATTGCCGTACTATTATACAGATTTAATTCTCAATAAAATAACTTGAAAAGATCCATTTATAGCATCTTTGCTAGGAAAAGATGTTACCTGATATTTAAATGTTTGTAATTTGGGGACACATTTTAATTTGTCATTTTAATTTGTGCTCTTTGTCTACTAGTGAGCTTGAAAATTGCTCTTGTGTTTATGAGGAATTTACACTTCTTTCAATAGAGATTATATGATCATGGTTTATGCTTATTTTTTCTATACAAGTTTAATAGCTAAATACTGATTTATTTCACAGCAGTAATTTATTAAAAACATTCATCATTTGCCTATCATATTAATTGCCATTAGTTGTTTGTTTTGCTTGTTTTTTGATCACTTAATTTTCTTTTTATGTTTTCTTTCAGATTGTTAGATTTTCACACAAATGAGCATATATTTTTCTTTATATTCTACAGTTTTAGATTGAGAACAACTGTTTGTTTTGTAAAATAAGATACTTGTGCATTTACAATTTCTTCTCATTATTTTTACATTTTAACACATCTCGATTCATCTACAATTTGTCATAGTAAGTGTTGTCATATTGAAAGAAACCATCATTATTTTCAATCATAGCACTGTAGCACTATCCTCCCGTGGTTCGTCCATTTGCTCGATTGGGCACCAGTAACTTCTTACAACAGATTGTGAGACTTGTTGTTACTGGTTTTGGCCTATTGAATACGTCATGGGTAGCTTGCCAGGCTTTTGCTATGAGGGCAAGATATTCTGGGTATCTGGGTATCTTGCCGGGCAGAGGAATAGGAATCAGGGTTGGCCTCCTGCAAGGCAAATGCCCTACCCGCTGTTATGTAAACGGTATATAAAAATACTAGGAATACCGAATGTTGTTTCTTTCACAGTGCAATATAAATGATTATTTAGTAATTTTCTTGATTTATTAATGAAATATGTAAGCTCTTGAGTATAATGGGAGTAGTTTTCTAACACAATAGTCTGAGGAATTTGAAACTGTTCTAACTGTTTTGTAGGATTCCATCTCCCTAGCCTGCTTCATTCTACCCCTCTGTTTATCCAATCCGGTCTTCTTCTTGGGAATCTGAACTCCTGATTGGCTAGCCTCTACCTTTCAACTGCCTACTTTATGACATCATTCTCCCACCAAACCAACCACCAACTGGAAGAAACTTGGGGTTCCCATGCGGTTGTTTGTAAAATATTTGAATCATCCCGGCAAGTGACCAGTGTCCAATGACCAATCACCATTGACCAGTCATCTGTACTGGACACTTGTGGTCTTAAGCCGCTGCAGTTTACTGACTTACTCTCGTACTGTCTCCTCTTCTTGTCTACCTTTCATCAGTATTTCTTCTTCTCTGACCATGTAAGGTAAGGAATAATACTTTTCAAAGATTTACATTAGATTTATCATCCGTAAACTTAGCAGTCTAGTAAAAACAACATGTAGTAGTGAAAGAAAGTATTCAAGTTGAATTTTATAAGCCTCATTTTTGTTGACTTTGACATTTGCTGTGTGATTTTAGACATTGGCTTTCTTTCTCTCACATACAAACTGTTTTTCCTCATTGACTACTTTATATTTTAGAAATATTTATGAGCTCAAATACAAACATATATATATATATGTTGATTCTCTGTGTTTCTTTTTACTTTTCATCGTGTATTTTACATAATATCCTTTGAAAAAAGTAAATCAGAGACAGTATTTTTACAGAAAAAGAAAATGTAGATGCTGTGGAAACCTGATAATACATACTCGCACGTTTTCTCTGTAATAGTCTCTCCTCTTGTATTTATACTTCAGTATTTTAAATATAGTGCTATTACACAGTAATAATCATTTTTCTTTGAGTTTTCTATTGAAACCAGGTAATAAGAAAATTTGGGGCATGGGGAAGGTGTGGAGTGCTGAGCGATAGGGAGGCAAGCCCTCAAAGGTAAGAAAGTTTGGGATCACTTTCATCAAACATTGACCAATCAAAACCAAGACGATATGAGGGAGAATAAAATAGGAAAGAAAGAATGAAAGAATATGGACGGCAATTATCAAGGAAGGGGAAACCGTCTGGATTGAATGTTGAAGAAAACCAACGATTTAAAATCAAAAAAGAAAGAATATATGTTAAATATGATGAGGTAAATACACTGAGAGCAAGTCAAAGCAATTTACTTCAATAAATGCCAGGACTAGAAAGTATACTGTTCCTTGAGTAGGGTACCAGTAGGAAAACCAGTATATCAGAAAGCCATCCTTGGTGACTTTTTTCCTTACTATCTCTTAGAACACTGTACATGGTACTTGACAGTTTGGAATATAAACATGCATCAGAAATGATGCATCCCATAAATAGCTAATAGTGGTTATCTAGGTGGGTGGAAGAAATAGAATCTTCAATGTTTTATGACGTTCTGGTTTTTAAGTACATTTACGTGTTGCCTGTTGAAATAAAAAAAATGGTATTTTCTAACTTGATTCAGGAGATTTGATTCATTTGTGTGGTAGTTAGGTTCCAGGTTAAAGTTGCTGTCATCTTTACAAATATTATTTCATGTGATTTTTTTCTTCCTAATATGAGAGTATTTTGATAGTAGTCAACTTCTGTTTTAGATCCTAAGAGGAAATAGGAAAATCAAGCCTCACATGTCGAATTACACATTTTTGTCATATTTGTTAATTTTGATTGTTCCTACATTAAAAACATTTAATGGGATTTTGGTGGTCATTTATTAAACATTGAGAAGAACGTTTTCCAGGTTAATAAAGTTAATTCTACTCTAGGTTTTTAAAGTACATTTGCAATATTTTGTGATCATTTTTTATATGGTCTTTTCTGTTGTTTGTGTGATAAACTGAAATCATATGTTATGTTTAAAATGTGTTGTTTGCTGGTTAATATTCAGAGGTATTGATGAGAATAATTTTTGTAATTACAAAGTTTCTCTATTTTACTCATTTAGAACATTTCTTACCTATAAATACAATCACGTTTATTCCTATTCTATTTGTTATGTAGTTACTGCTAAATCCTTTCTCTTTAATGGACTGGTAAAGTGTGCACTCAAAAATCACCTTCTATTCCGTTTTTTGGCTAGAAGTTCTTTCTAAAATAGAATACACTCTTCATATTGTATATGTGGCACAATTCATTAATAACCTTATTGGACTGTTTTATTTGGTTTTGTTTGAGACCACATCCACAGTTATTAAGGGTTTACTCTTGGGTCTGCACTCCATAACTTACTGTACTATGCTGCTTGCTACAGAGCCCAGATTTCATTGATATCTATATACTTCTTTTTCAGTTCTATGATACATATTTTCCACGATGTTTTCTTTATACTTCCTCCTATGTAAACCACGTGACATGGAAATATTATATTTATGTATGCATAATTATTCTTAGAGTTATTAGTAACTACATTGTAGATAAACAATTTAAGACACAGAATTTAAATAAAGTTTTCCTTCCAAAAACATTTCTTGGGAAAAACTCAAGTAATCATTTTTGAATTGGATCAAAAATCAGGGTAACCTTCAATGCATCAACAAGATTAAGTCATAAGTGAACCGTACTAGCAGATATTCATTGCACAAGTCAAATGGAAACCTGATGATTACAATGGTAATAGTTGTAAAGACCCCAAATGCCTATATTAATGTAAAGTATCTTCCTTCTGGTTTTTGGCCTTGTAGTGATCATGCAGAGTCCTGGAAAAATGTCCACATGCTTAGGGTCCGTAACTTGGAAATGCATAAGTGGCAGAGATATAGTACTGGAGGGGATAAGGCACTTGCCTTGTACACAGCCAATTTTTTGGGTCTCTGTTACTGCAGACACTCTTCTGAATATTACAAGGGGTCACTCCACAGTGCAGAGCCAGAAAGAACCCAAGATCACTGTCAGTTATTGGTCGAAACTATACTCCTTACAATGCCCAATAAAAATTATTGGAAAACATGAAGTCTCTTTGTCATTTCTGACCCTCAGGTTTCTTCTTGTCCAGAGAATGTTACCCATTCTCTTAGACTTCCTAGTTTGGAAAAGTTTGCCTTATAGGAAATAAGATATGAGTCAATAGGAGAACAAGCTACAGGCATTGCTAGGGTAAGGAGAAACTATCTATATATAGGTAGGTTTTATAGCTAGCTATGTATAGCTAGCTATGTATAGCTAGGTTGACTGAGTAGATGGTGGTACCATTAAGATTGGAACATAAAGTAAAAATAAAACAAGAGAAATATCTAACAATAGCAAAGAGAGTTATAGTACTCAAAAAAATTAGAAACAGACATATTGACAATTAGTTTTAAAAAGCATCAAGGAGAGTATATAGTATTGTGAGTGAACAAATCTACTCTATGGATTAATCTCATCCCTGAAATGGAAAACGACAATGTGTTACATTTACAAATTTACAAATAAGATATATACCATCTATTTCTGCGGTGTTCCTATGCTTTACGAAGTATTATTCTAATTTTATATTTAATTTAATGATTCAAACAGTATTTGCCAACATTAAACTTTTAATGGAATGTTTTATTAAAAATTTTTTTTAAAAATTTTAAAAAATGTTTTATTAAAATGTTATTTAAAGGTATTTTCAAAGATGTCACGCCACTGTCTGAGCAAGTGAAAACAGAGATAGATAAATGGGACTATCTTAAACTAAGAAGCTTCTGCACCTCCAAAGAAACAGTGACCAAAATACAAAGACAGTCTACAGAATGGGAAAGGATATTCACCGAATACACATCTGACAAGGGGTTGATATCAAGGATATACAAAATACTGGTTGAACTCCACAAGAAGAAAACATCCAACCCTATCCAAAAATGGGGCAATGAAATGAACAGAAACTCTCTCAAAGAAGAAATCCGAATGGCAAAAAAGCACATGAGAAAATGTTCTACATCATTAATCATCAGGGAGATGCAGATCAAAATCCAATGAGATACCATCTCACACCTCAGAGACTGAACCACATTCAAA
Source organism: Sorex fumeus (assembly GCF_029834395.1). NCBI lineage: Eukaryota > Metazoa > Chordata > Mammalia > Eulipotyphla > Soricidae > Sorex > Sorex fumeus. The sequence goes on along the minus strand of NW_026606152.1, from coordinate 20,136,644 downwards.
ATAACAAAAGCAACCAATACTGGCGCAGATGTGGCGAGATAGGGACACTCCTTCGCAGTTGGTGGGAATGCCGACTGGTTCAGCCCTTTTGGAAAACAGTATGGACCTTTCTCAAAAAATTAGAAATTGAGCTCCAATTTGACCCAGCGACACCACTCCTGGGAATATATCCCAGAGAGGTATAAATGTGTAGTCGAAGTGACATCTGCACTTATTTGTTCATTGCAGCACTCTTTACAATAGCCAGAAACTGGAAGAAACCTGAGTGCCCAAGAAGAGATGACTGGTTAAAGAAACTTTGGTACATCTACACAATGGAGTACTATGTAGCTCTTAGAAAAGATGAAGTCATGAAATTTACATACAAGTGGTACAACATGGAAAGTATCATGCTAAGCGAAAAGAGTCAGAAAGAGTGGGATAGAAATAGAAAGATTGCATTCATCTGGGGGATATAAAGTAACAAAGTATGAGATTAATACCCAAGAATAGCTGAGATCAACACCAGGAGGATTACTTCATAGCTTAGAGGCCAGCCGGGTATTCTAGGGGAAAGGGCAGTTCAGGTAGAGAAAGGGGCACCAAATGAAGGGTGTTTGGAGGATCCTCCAAGGAGGGGAGATGCATGTTAAAAGTAGACTATGGACTGAACATGTTTGCCACTCAATGCCTCTTTTGCAGACCACAACATCCTAAAGAAAGAGAGAACAATAGAGGATGCCCTGCCAAAGAGGCAGGGTGGGGGGTGGGGGGATATTATCCATGGTGGGTACTGGTGGAGGGATGGGTATTTGATCACTGTATGACCGAAACCCAAGCACAAAGATTCGTAAATCTACAACTGTACACCATGATGCTTCACTATTAAAAAATTTAAAAATTTATTAAAAAAAGGAACATATGGGGCAATGAGCTAGTGCAGTGTGTAGAAGGTGTTTACATTGTATGCAGCTAATCTGAGTTAAATCCCCAGAACCCTGAACCTGCCAGAAGTAATTCTGAATAGAAAATCAGAAGTGAGCCCGGAGCACATCTAGGTGCACTCCCCTCCCCACAAGAAAGGAAGAAAAGAAAAGAAAACATATAACTGATTCTTGAGTAAAATAGAGATTAAGGGTGCTAACTCCTATATAACATTTGAAAACCCCCAAATTTAATAGAGAGTCTGCTATTGACCAAGAAGATGGTTTATTAATAGTATTTACTTACATTGTCTGCTAGTGGTGCTATGTGTGGTCTGTAAATCTGTAAATTTGATACATTTAAAAAATTTATAATGGATTTTATAATAGACTTTAAAATACATTGGCATTTTATGTTTAATAAGTGATAAATTATATCTCTACTTTGTGGGTTATTTGGGCCATAGTATGTGGTGCTTGGGATTTCTGACACTGTGCTCAATGGTCATTTCTGGTGGAGCCAGCCATTAATTTGGGTTGACTGTGTGCATGGTACGTGCTTTAACCCCTATACTAAGCCTGGGGTCCAATCAAATCAATTATCTGCATATATTTTATACATACATGCCATAATTTTCTTAGATTTTTGATTATTCTAGGATATACTGATCATCTTTAATTATTCCACATCAATACCAATGACCAAAAATGTTTCAAAATATAATTATTGAAAAAAAATTATATAGAAGTTCAAATTTGTGTTGTTCATGAGATAACTATATTAAGAAGAAATAGAACCACAAGAAACATACAAGTAAAATGAAGGTACATTTCTTTGGAGTCTTTAAATTATGTATTTATATTAGTATATATACAAGTATAATTTTTAAAAAATAAATTTCAGTGACAATAAAATTTTTGAGTTTTGTTAATTGTAATGTTGTACTGCTAAGCCTATATTTATGTGAACATTTATATATATATATATTTGTCTATTTTTCTGATTGTTTACTTAAGATCTGTAGTTAAAAGCTAACTTACTGATGACAGGGTATGTGGCTCAGGGCTAAAGCACTTGGGTTGCATGTATAAAACTTTAGTAGAAAATGCTCTACATCATTAATCATCAGGGAGATGCAGATCAAAACCACAATGAGATACCATCTCACACCTCAGAGACTGGCCCAAATTCAAAAGAACAAAAGCAACCGATGCTGGCGTGGATGTGGCGAGAAAGGGACACTCCTTCACTGTTGGTGGGAATGTCCACTGGTTCAGCCCTTCTGGAAAATAGTATGGACGATTCTCAAAAAATTAGAAATTGAGCTCCCATTTGACCCAGCAATACCACTCCTGGGAATATATCCCAGAGAGGCAAAAATGTATAGTCGAAGTGACATCTGCACTTGTTTGTTCATTGCAGCCCTCTTTACAATAGCCAGAAACTGGAAGAAACCTGAATGCCCAAGAACAGATGACTGGTTAAAGAAACTTTGGTACATCTACACAATGGAGTACTATGTAGCTCTTAGAAAAGATGAAGTCATGAAATTTACATACAAGTGGTACAATATGGAAAGTATCATGCTAAGCGAAATGAGTCAGAAAGAGAGGGATAGACATAGAAAGATTGCATTCATCTGGGGGATATAAAGTAACAAAGTATGAGATTAATACCCAAGAATAGCTGAGATCAGCACCAGGAGGATTACTCCATAACTTAGAGGCCAGCCGGGTATCCTAGAGGAAAGGGCTATTCAGATAGAGAAGGGAGCACCAAATAAAGGATGTTTGGAGGATCCTCCCAGGAGGGGAGATGCATGTCGAAAGTAGACTATGGACTGAACATGTTTGCCACTCAATGCCTCTTTTGCAGACCACAACACCCAAAAGGAGAGAGAGAACACAGGGGATTGCCCTGCCACAGAGACGGGGGGATGGGGGGATGGGGGTGGGAGGGATATTATCCATGGTGGTGGAAAATGGGCACTGGTGGAGGGATGGGTATCTGATAATTGTATAATTGAAACCAAAGCACAAAAAATTGTAAATCTACAACTTTAAAAAAAATAAAATAAAATAAAGGGGGAAAAAAAAAAACTTTAGGTTGGCCTCCTGCAAGGCAAATGCCCTACCCACTGTGCTGTAAACGTTATATAAAATATACTAAAAATAAGAGCTAATGATATTGGTGAACAGTGCAATATAAATGATTATTTAGTAATTTTCTGGATTTATTAATGAAATATGTAAGCTCGTGAGTATAATGGGAGTAGTTTTCTAACACAATATTCTGAGGAATTTCAAACTATTAAAACTGTCTTGTAGGATTCCATCTCACTAGCATGCTTCATTCTACCCCTCTCTCTATCCAATCCGGTCTTCTTCTTGGGAATCTGACCTCCTGATTGACTAGCCTCTACCTTTCAACTGCCTACTTTATGACATCATTCTCCCACCAAACCAACCACCAACTGGAAGAACCTTGGGGTTCCCATGCAGTTGTTTGTAAAAAATTTGAATCATCCTAGCAAGTGACCAGTGAACAATAGTTGGAATAGTGGGTTCCACTTTAGGTACCAGATGGTTACCTTAGACAAACACTGAAATGCCATACAAATTTTATTTATTCTAATATAATTTTAACAAATTGAAATGATGCATCGTAGTTAATTGGTTGTAAATAAAAGTTATGAAGTTTGAGATGCTGTGGTTGTTTTGAGGAAAGGCTGGGGGTTGAAGAATGGCATGGGAAAGAATGGGGAGTTATAGAGAGGACAAAGGGGGAATACACAAGACTCTAAGAAAGATAAACTTGGTACAGGGTTATAAACCCATAAGAGGAGAAATTGCATGGGCCTGATGAAGTGTGGGGTAGAGTCAGAGGAACAGTATTGCTGACAGGGCATTTTCTCTGCAAGCAAGAAGGACCCAGTTCAATTCTTGCAATCATTTATGGTCCTCAGAGAACCACCAGATGTGAAACTTGAGCGCAGAGCCAGGAGTAAGACCAGAGCACAGTCAAGTATGCCCCATCCTGGTGTCCTCCAAAAAAAAAAAATGGGAGAAATGGCACAGTCTGGGGATTAGGATTAAAAGAAAAAATTTGGAATAGGCTAAAGAAGGCAGATGAGTCAAAGGTGACCGAAAATAAAGTTAAAATTCTTTCATGGAGTCTGTGTTTATGCCTCATGGCCACTTTTGGAAAATAACGAAATTTGAGACACATCTCTAAAAGGTTCGGGTGGTCTAATCATAAATGATGGCTGGGGGTTGTGAACACATAGACTGGGGAATGAACCTTCTAGATGAGTGGTCAACCGCCTCAGAGTCATTCAAGGATGACTCTTAACAGGGACCAAGTCAAGAGAACTGTTGCAGCATGAAGCCTGAAGATGAGCTCCTGGAAGATGCAAAGATAAGTCACCATGTCCTCTGGCCCTCTGTTCAGCACCCCTACCTGCACCATTTCCTTTATTCCCAACAATATTCAGAGTCGCTATCACGGTGACACTTTGCTAGCTAGTATCAACAATGAAGTCCATTGCCTCTGTAAGTCTTTGCATTTGTAAACTTCCCGCTGTGGGCAAGCCTGCTTTCAGGCAATGGCATCTGGACATTTCTGGCAGGGGGAGCTCAAATTATATTACCTTGAAGGGCTGCTCTGTGGTCTTCCATGGTCCCTGGTGCCTGTAGCCCTCTCTAAACATCGCTGTTAACTGGAGCTCACACAAGAACCAACGTTATCAGTGTCGTTGGGACTGCCTTGGGGGATGTACTGGACTAAGACATGCGCACTAGGTCACCACGACCAAAGCGGTTGGTTCCGCTAAACCTTAAGCCTGGAAGGTGGTAGTGGAAAGAGATGGTCCTGGGAAAGTTAATGGGGTGATGGATGGATGGCAAGGAAACCGGGAAGGGTAGGGAACTGGACAGCTGGTGATCATCATAGGAGAGTTGGTAGATGTGTTTTAATTACGATAATATGTTTTTCAGAAATGATAAGCAAAACAAAAATATGAAAACAAGATAGGTTCCAAAGAACAGGTTACATATAAGATCGAGATAGCTGAAAGGGCTGGCATTCCTTCTGGAGCTTTCAATCATACCATTTACGAAATTTGGTATTTTCATGTTACTTAGCTGTGGAGAGGAATAGTGAGAAACAGAATGCCACCAGAAAAGCAAACTGGATGACCACCTTTCATAAAAGCCAGGTGAAAGGTGTTCACATGGATCCCAAATGCAAGTGGGTTAACAGGAACATATATTTAATTAAGTATGCTTGGTACCAGTAACTACTTTTGTGGAAATGGAGGAAAACGAATACAGTTTCTGACAGACTTGAGAATAAACTGCTAACAAATTTTCCCAGGAAAGGGTAGTTGACTGGCTGGGAACAGAAAACCTTGAAAAGTGTTTTGCTACCTTTCATGTATGGCTAAAGGAAAATGATCCCAGTAAACTCTCAAAATTAACAAGCTTCAACTCCCTTGAAGGAAAGTTGTATACAATGTGGAAAAACTGCTGGGAGAAAAGTCTGAAATGATGGGAAAAGAGACAATAAGTGCAAAAGGAAGGACTTGACATTTGGGTTCCTCTGAAAACAAAGCTTGAAACAACAAGATCTGGTGAGCACATGATTTACTGGGAATGGGATCTGAGAGGAAAATAGTGATATCAGGGATGTGAACAAGGAACATCCAAATTAAGGAAGACTTAATTAGCTGATTACCCCATGGGCAACATGGTTCCAAGACTACCAGAACTTAACAAGGAATTTACTTTAATTTTCTTTCTTTTATATGGTCAATTACAACATGTATTCTTTGCATAATTCAATGACAATTTGGAGTGTTCATTTCTTTCTCAATATTCTTTTCACTTGTGTAAGCATCTTAAACATCTGCTGGATAACAGAATTATTTGATCAGACTTGATCAAATATCAAATCAAAAAAAAATTGATCAGACTTGATCAAATTTCAAATCAAAAAAAAGGGTGCTAACTCCTCTATAATGTTTGAAAACCCCCAAATTTAATAGATAGTCTGCTATTGACCAAGAAGATGGTTTTCTAATAGTATTTAATTCCATTGTCTGCAAGTACTGATATGTGTGGCCTGTCAATCTGTGAATTTTGATACATTTAAAAACTTATAATGGATTTTATAATAGACTTTAAAATAAATTTGTATTTTATGATAGTAAGTGATAATTTATAATTCTATTTTTGTGGGGTATTTGGGCCATAGTATGTGTTGCTTGGGACTTCAGACTCTGTGCTCAAGGGTCATTCCTGGTGGTGCCAGCCATTAATTTGGGTTGACTGTGTGCATGGTAAGTGCTTTAACCCCTATACTAAATCTGGGTTTCAATCAAATAAACTATCTGCATATATTTTATACATGCATGGCATACTTTTCCTTAGATTTTTTTATATTTCTAGGATATATTGATCATCTTTAATTATTTCACATCCATATCAATGTCCAAAAATTTATAAAATATAATTATTGAAAAAAAATCTCAGAGAAGTGCAAATTTGTATTTTTCCTGGGATAAATATATTAAGAATAAAATAGAACCACAATAAACATATAAGTAAAATGGAAGTACATTTTTTGGAGTCTTTCAATTATGTATTTATATTAGTCTATATATAAGTATGATTTTTAAATAACCAATTTCAGTTAGTATAAAATGTTAATTGAGCTTTTATAATTGTAATGTTTTACTAAGAAGATAACATTGATGTGAACTCTATATCTATTTGTCTACTTTTGTAATTGTTTACTTAAGATCAATTATTAAAATATAACTTACTTGTGACGTGATATATCGCTCAGGACAAAAGAACTTGGCTTGCATGTATGAAACTTTGGTTTCTATTCTTCGCACTATAGAAACAAAGGCAAAATCATGAACTTCGGTTGGAAATATGCCTCGGTGATAAAGTATTTGGCTCACATTTCTGAGGTTATGGGTTTGATCCCTGAATTTCCATAGACACACACAAAAGCTAACTTACAACAAAGTCTCACACTGGAGACCTAACTGGGCCCACTCGAGAAAATCGATGAACAACGGGAGGACAGTGCCAGTGACAGTGACTTAAAGAACATTAAACTGCTTTAAACTATATATTGCCTAACTATTATACAGATTTAATTCTCAATAAAATAACTTTAAAAGGTCTATTTTCTAGCATCTTTGCTAGGGAAAGATAGCACCTGATTTTTCAATATTTGTAATTTGGGGGGACATTTTAATTTCTCATTTATTTTGTGCTCTTTGTCGACTAGTGAGCTTGAAAATTGCTCTTGTGTGGTACTACATGGAAAATATTATGCTATGGGAAATGAGTCAGAAAGAGAGGGACAGACATAGAAAGATTGCATTTTTCTGGGTAACATAAAGGAACAAAACAAGAGACTAACACCCAAGAACAGCTGTGATAAATACCAGGTTGTTCACTCCATGGCTTAGAGGCCAGCTGCACTGTCTAGGGGTAAAGGCAGCGCAGATAGAGAATGGAGTACACAATAAAGGGTGCTGGGAAGATCTGCCCAAGGTGGGAGATGCCTGCTGAATGTAGTCTATGGACCGAACAGGATTGCCACCCAATGTCTCTTCTGCAGACCACAGCACCCAAAGGGGGAGACAGAACAAAAGGGAGTTCCCTACCAAAGAGGCAGGCTGGGATGGGGGATGGGGGGTGGGACGGATACTGGGATTGGTGGGAATGGAGATTGGGCACTGGTGGTGGGATGCGTACTCGATCACTGTATAACTGAAACACAAGCACAACAACTTGTAAGTCTATAACTGTACTTCATGGTTTTTCACTAATAAAACAAAACAAAACAAAAATTAAAAAAAAAGAAAATTGCGCTTGTGTTTACTAGTCATTTACACTTTTTTCAATACAGATTATATGATCATGGTTTATGCTTATTTTTTCGATTAAAGTTTAATAGCTAAATACTGATTTTTTTAAAGCACAAATTTATTCAAAGCATTCATACATGGCCCATCATATATCATATTAATTGCCAGTATTTGTTGGTTTTGCTTGTTTTTTGATTACTTAATTTGGTTTTTGTCCTTTTCTTTTAGATTGTAAAATTTTGAGACAAATGAGCGTATGTTTTTCTTTATCTTCTACAGTTTTAAACTGAGAACAACTGTTTGTTTTGTACAAATAAGATACCTGTGCATTTACTATTTCTTCTCATTTTATTTACTTTTTAACACATCTCGATTCATCTACAACTTATCCTAGTAAGTGTTGTCATATTGAAAGAAACCACCATTTTTTCAATCAGAGCACTGTAGCCCTGTCCTCCAGCGGTTCTTCCATTTGCTGAAGCAGGAACCAGTAATATCTTACAACAAATTGTGAGACTTGTTGTCACTGGTTTTGGCCTATCGAATAGGTCATGGGGAGCTTGCCAGGCTTTTGCTATGTGGACGAGATACTCTGGGTAGCTTGACCGACAGAGGAATCGGAATCAGGGCTGGCCTCCTTCAAGGCAAATGCCCGACCCGCTGTGCTGTGAACGTTATCTAAAATATACTAGTAATACCAAATTGTGTTTCTTTAGCAGTGCAATATAATCGATTATTTAGTAATTTTCTTGATTTGTTAATGAGATATTTAAGCTCTTGAGTATAATGGGAGTATTTTTCTAACAGAAGAGTCTGAGGAATGTGAAACTGTTATAACAGTCATGTAGGATTCCATCTCCCTAGCATGCTTCATTCTACCCCGCTCTCTATCCAATCCGGTCTTCTTCTTGGGATTCTGACCTCCTGATTGACAAGCCTCTACCTTTCAACTGCCTACTTTTTGACATCATTTTTTCACCAAACCAACCACCAACTGGTAGAATCTTGGGGGTGCCATGCAGTTGTTTGTAAACAAATGTGAATCATCATGGCAAGAGATGAGTGACCAATGACCAATCACCAGTGAGCAGTCGTCTGTACTGAACTCTTGTGGTCTTAAGCCGCTTCAGTGCTCAGATGCACTCTCGTACCGTCTCCTCTTCTCGTCTACCTTTTATCGGTATTTCCTCTTCTCTGACCATGTCAGGTAAGGATTTATTATCCCTAAACTTAGCAGTCAAGTAAAAACAGCACGGAGTAATGAAAGAAAGTATTCAAGTAGAATTTTATAAGCCTCATTTTAGCTTCACTTTGACATTTGCTGTGTGATTTTAGACATTAGCTTACTTTCTCTCACATACAAAGTGTTTTTCCTCATTGATTACATTATATTTTAGACATACGTAGGAGCTCAAATACACACATTCACAAACACACACACACATATATATGAGTGTTGATTCTCTGTGTTTCTTTTTACTATTAATAGTAAATTTTACATGATATCCATTGAAAACAAGTAAATCAGAGACAGTATATTTACAGAAACAGAAAATATAGATGCTGTGGAAAACTGTCAATATATACTAGCATGAGTTCTCTGTAATGGTCTCTCCACTTGTATTTATACTTCAGTATTTTAAATATAGTGATATTACATAGTAATAATCATTGACCTTTGATCTTTCTATTTAAACCAGGTAATAAAAAATATGGGGCATTGGAAAGGTGTGGAGTGCTGAGTGGTAGGGAGGCAAGCCCTCAAAGGTAACAAAGTTTGGGATCACTTTCATCAAGAATTGACCAATAGTATCCAAGACGATATGAGGGACAATAAAATTGGAAAGAAAGAAAGAAAGAAAGAAAGAAAGAAAGAAAGAAAGAAAGAAAGAGAGAAAGAATAGGAACGTCAGGTATGAAGGAAAGGGAAAACGTTTGGAAAGAATGTTGAAGAGAACCAAAGATTTAAAATCAACAAAGAAAGAATATATATTAAATATTCTGATATAAATACACTGAGGGTAAGTCCAAGCAATATACTTCAATAAATGCCAGGACTAGAAAGGATACTATGCCTTGAATAGGGTACCATTAGGAAAAGCAGTTTATCAGAAAGCCATCCTTGCTGGTTTTTTCCCTTATTATCTCTTAGAACACAGTACTTGGTACTTGACAATTTGAGTACAAACATGCTTCAGAAATGATACTTCCCATGAATAGCTAATAGTGCTTCTCTAGGGTGGTGGAAGATACAGAATCTTCAATGTTTTTATTACTTTCTGGTTTTTAAGTACATGTACGCGCTGCCTGTTAACTAAAAAAATGGTATATTCTAACTTGAATCAGGAGATTTGATACATTTGTGTGGTAAGTAGGTTCCAGGTTAAAGCTGCTTGTCATATTTCCAAATATTATTTCATGTAATTTTTTCTTCCTAACATGAGAGTATTTTGATAATAGTCAACTTCTGTTTTTAGATCCTAAGAGGAAATAGAAAAATCAAGTCTCACATATCTAATTACACATTTTTGTCATATTTGTTAATTATGATTTTTCCTACATTAAAGATATTTTATTAGATTTTGGTGCTCATTTATTAAACATTGAGAAGAACGTTTTCCTGGTTGATGAATATAATTCTAATCTAGGGGTTGAAAATAAATTTGCAATATTTTGTGATCACTTTTTAAATGGTCTTTTCTGTTTCTTGTGTGATCAAGTGAAATCCTCTGCTATGTTTAACACGTGTTGTTTGCTGGTTAATATTCAAAGGTTCTGATGAGAATAATTTTTCGTACTTTCGAAATTTCTTTCTGTATTTTACTCATTTCAAACATTTCTTGTCTCTGAAATACAATCACGATTACTCCTATTTTCTTTTTGTTATGTAGTTACTGGTAAATCCTTTCTCTTTAATGGAGTGCTAAAGTGTGCCCTCAAAAATCACCTTCTATCCCATTTTTTGGCTAGCAGTTTTTTCTAAAATAGAATACTGTCTTCATATTGTATATGTGGAACAATTTATTAATAACCTTATTGTACTGTTTTATTTGGTTTTGTTTGGAATCACATCCACTGTTATTCAGGGCTTTCCTTGGGTCTGCTCTCCATAACTTACTGTACTATGCTGCTTGCTACAGAGCCCAGATTTCATTACTGTCTATATACTTCTTTTTCAGTTCTATGATACATATTTTTCATGATATTTTCTGTACACTTCCTCCTATGTAAATCATATGAAATAGAAAAATTATATTCATGTATGCATTATTATTCTCAGAATTATTAGTAACTTCACAGTAGATAAACAACGTAAGGCACAGAGTTTAAATAAAATTTTCCTTCCAAAAACATTTCTTGGGAGAAACTCAAGTAGTCATTTTTGAAGTGGATCAAAAATGAGGGTAACCTTCAGTGCATCCACATGATTAAGTCGTATGTGAACCGAAAGTAACAGGTACTCATGGCACAAGTCAAATGGAAACCTGATGATTACAATGGTAATAGTTGTAAAGACCACAAATGCTTATATTAATGTAAGGTATCTTTCTTCCGGTTTCTGGCCTTGTAGTGATCATGCAGGGTCCTGGACAAAAGAACACATGCTTTAGTTTGTGTAACATGGAAATTCCTAAGGGACAGAGATATATAGTACTGGAGGGGATAATGCACTTGCCTTGTACACAGCCAATCCAGTTGAATCTCTGTCACAGCATACAATCTCCTGAATGTTATAAGGGGTTACTCCAGAGTGTAGAGCCAGGAAGAACCAAGATCACTGTCAGTTATTGGTCCATACTCTACACCACCCCATGCCCCTCCCAATAAAAATTATTGGAATATATGAAATCTTTTTGCCATTTCTGGGCCTCAGGTTTCTTCTTGTCCAGAGAATGTTTCCCATTCTCTTATACTTCCTAGTTTGAAAAAGCTTCCATTCTCAGAGATATCATAGGAGTCAATAGGATAGCAAGCTACAGGCTTTTCTAGGGTAAGGAGAGACTATCTGTAAGCAAGAAATCCAGGTACAGACACAGTCACCTGGTTCTTCTACAGTTCTGTGTTCACTTTGGGAGCACGATACCAAATACACAAAGTGCCAAAATGTTCCCGGCTTTGAATCACCCCAAATTGTTGGAATTTTGGAAATTCAGTTGACTTTTGTTACTAGAAGCATCTTGATGGCTTAAAATTTAAGTTCATATTGTTCCTCTCAGTGTTGAAGGAGATTATTATTCTCACAGATTTTGTTTATCACCCACTTGTTCCTTACAGAAAATTTTCAAATTCCATCATTATTGGGAAAAGCACATACTCTGCAGCTTTCCCTTCCCATGGTTAACGATGCAGCTTCCATAACAGGAAGTGTCTGCAAATACTCCAGTGTATCTGCTTCAGCTGGTATTTCTGCTTGGCTCCTGCCCTCAGCCTCTGGCACCTCTTTCCAACCACTGATGGGTAGTGCCTATCTTTACCAACATTTCAGCACAACAATGCTATCTGGAGTGTTTCACCAGAGTCATATATCCACCTCAGCTGCTTCCTACCCGAGTGTTTTGGAATGGGATCTTGCAGGAAGTGCTGAAGAGAAGTCTTCCATGGGAGACTTTTCTGTGACTGTCCTTGCCCAAGACACCGCTGTCTCTTCCATGTCTATGGCAGCTCGCTATGAGAAAATCCTAGATACCAACAACACGGTGTCTGTGTACCCATCACTTTCTGCCAGTCTTGTTGAGAGAACACCATGTCTGGTTCCACATCAGAGACGAAGCCTGTCACTTCCCTACCAGGAACGAAGCCAGGTGTATTACATTCATCAAGGCACTCTGGTAACTCTCCTTTCTGGCCTGCAGTCCTATGGCTCCATGTCATACATAGGTCAAAATGGCTCTGCCCCCCAAGCTTACAACAACTCATCTAGAGAAATATTTATGGCTCTGAAGGAGGTCCAGCCGCCAAATAACCAAATACCAGCCTCCTCCTCTGGAATCGACTTCTCTTTGTCTGCTCAACCCATCACAGAATCGAGTTATCAAGGTGAGTAAAACGGAGAGAAGGGAAGGAAAATTCAAAAATCGGGATCAAAAAAGAGGAAAACTGTCCTTAGACAGTTGGTATTCATATACACTGAGATTTTTAAGTTTATGAAAAGAACTTAACTAAACTCAGTTCATGCTTACTTCCGTAACTCCTTTTACAGCATGTTATTTTCACTCTCAACATAAGAGCTCCTAATGGAGATTGGAAGGTATGATGTTAAATAGACATCTAGGTTTCATATCATGAAACTTCAGGAGCACACAAAAGAATGCGACATTTTTCCCTAGTTATTTCATTTATTTTTTTAATTTTTATTAGTTAAACATAAGGAGGGACAGATGTAGACTTAAAATTATTGTGCTTGGTTTCATTTATACAATGATGTAGTGCCTATCCCTCCACCAGTGCCCATTCTCCAGCACCACGGTTCCCAGTATTCCTCCGACCACCATAACCCCCATCCCACTCAACCTCTGTGGCAGGGAATGCCACATTTTTCACATTCTATTTCAGCAGTCCTCAAGAATTACCACAATAAATGTAAAAAACATGTCTTAAACTAGTATTTCGTTATTTTCTTAAGAAGTTTCAGAACTCTTATTGTAATGGTACACTTTAACTTTCCCTTCCATTAATGAATAGCAAGGTTCTGAATACACTTATGGTTCAGAGATTCTGACTCAAATCATGAAACCTAGAATCTGTACTCCAGCACAAATATCATGCTGAAGTAGTGCTTCATTCACACTCTTATTCTATGATATTAACGTCCTCTTATTTTTCCATGAAAGTGAATAAATTGAGAGTACAATACATTACAATGCTAAGCTCTGTATGGCATTTATTAGTTTGAAAATCTATAATTTTTTAAAAAAAACCTTCTGTTTGGAGGACGTTGAAGTTGTGTCAGAGACCGAAGGGCTCAGGGATTACTCCTGGATCTGTGCTAGGGATCACTGCTGAAGATGCTTAGGAGATCATAAGTGATACGAAAGATCAAACTGAGGTCAGCTGTGTGCAGGGCCATTGCCTTACTAACTGTACTATCCCTCTGTCCCAAGTCTCTTATTTTTCAAGTTAGTTTACACAGAAACACTTTCAAAAACAAAGAAAACCAAAAAACAAGAGCACCACATGACAAACAGTAAGAACTACAATATTTACCTCCAATCTTCAAGCACAGGGACTTGTCCATTTTCCTTATAATAGCCAGTAACAAAGCCTTGCCTATTGCTGGTAGGTGCACTGTTGTTGCACCATTAGTTTTGTGGAGTGAATATCTCATTTCGCAGGCACTGATTTCTTCCATGGTTCTTTTAAGTGTTGAATTTTCTGGGGAGGAAGACTTCCCAGGCATTGCAACCTTCAGGGAAGACATTTGGTCTGCAACAAATTTCCGAATTGCCCCCATGTTTCAGTAGCAGGATTCAAAGACCTGAGTGTAATCCAGCACCTGAGCTTCGGGAAGTTCCCATAATATCTCCAGCCAAAGTAACCTGGCGCTGACCCCAACTCCAACTCAGGAACAAAAAGTTAAGAAATTTGATCAAATGAAAACTGGGCTTTCAAAACCTCTGGAGACCTACCAGATGCCAGTAGACTTAGATCAATGCAAAGATCTGCAGGTAATGAACACCACTGACACAATCACTCTGAAGCAGGTGCAAGAAAACTCAAGTGGAACTAAGGGGACCTCCCATGCAAAACAGAACAACAAAAAGGAGGCTTCTGAAACTCTTGAGGGAGAACCCAAGGCCACAATCCAGCCAAACGTCCGAGAATGCATGCTAAGCGGAGCGGGGATTTTTCGTAATGCTGCAGTCCGTGATAGGTGTCCTAAGACCAAAGCCAAAACTAACAGCAAATCTCAAAAAGCTGCCTCCAGCAGTATCAGCAAGACAAAGAGCCATGGGCAGGAGAAGATAAAAAACACCAGTGAAAACTCTAAGAAAGCTAAGGAGTGTAAGCAGCCAGGGAACAAGGTCAAGGCAGAAGAAAAGCCCACCATTGGCAAGAGGAAACGCAAGGAAACTCAATCTGAGCTTTGCCAAGAGGCAGTTAAAAAGCCCTGCTGCTACCTAGGCATACACATGCTGGATTCTGTCCAAGTGTTTCATGCTTTGGGGAAGGAAAGTGATCCAAAACTTGGAATCTCTTCCTCCTAGGTCCTGAGTACTCAAAGAAGCCTAAAGATGGCAAGCCATCCTCAGCTGTCAAGCTATGGCTAGGTGCTACACAGGATGGAAAAGGCCTTGAGAAATCTCAGGTCAAAGCACATAAACCAAGTAGCAGTGCTTAAAAACGCTCATCGCCAGCAAAGACTGACCTGCCATATCCTGGGAAGGTCAAATTGGTACCTTTGCCTTTTCTTACCATGGAGAATCCACAAGCTGGACCTCTTCCTCGGAGACGACAATCTGTGTCCTCACATGGTCCTGCTGCAGCTTACCATGCCAAGCCTGGCTCTACCAATGCAGCTCAGCCAACCGCTGCCAATTCTTCCTGGTCAACCACTGCATTTTTGTCGGGTTCTGCCAAACCTGCTCAGTCCATTTCAACCAACCCATCTCGACAAGGTTTGCAGAACCCTAGTAGCCGACCTATTCGTCTCCCCACAGCTTCTAGACCTGCTCCCTACAACAGCACCTGGCACTTCTCTCCAGCGTGAACCTCCTCCAGTCTCTGTGAACCAGCGGCAGTAGCCACCCAAACGTCAGATTCAGTTTCTCCTCCAAGACTTCCGTTTCCAACCGATTCCATGGAGAAAGCCCAATGTTCCCGAGCCAGACATGTCAAAGCCCATCACCAAAGAGCATAGACCAGAGCGTGAGGCTATGAAAAGGAAGGCTCAGCATGAGCGTGAGAACACTGCCAAACTCACCTCTTTGGGGGAAAGTGTAGTACTTTATTGAGAGGGAAAAGAGATGGAAATCTCTCTCTATTATGGCTACGTAATGGGAGTAGCTGGAATGGTAGGTTCCATTTGAGGTACCAGATGGTTTTCCTAGGCAAACACTGACATGCCATACACCATTTATTTATTCTAATATATTTTTTCAAATTAAAGAGATGCATCATAGTTAATTCTTTGTTAATAAAAATTCTAAATTTTGAGATGCTGCCTATTGTGGTTGTTTTTGTGAGTGGCTGGGGGTCGAAGGATGGGATGGGAAAGAATGGGAAGTTAGAGACAGGAAAAAGGATGAATAGACAAGACTCTACGAAATACAAACTTAGTCCAGGGTTATAAAGCCCATCATAGGAGAAATTGCATGGGCCTGATGAAGAGTGGGGTAGGGTCAGAGGAAGAGTATAGCTGACAGGGATTTTCTCTGCAACCAAGAAGTTCTCAGTTCATTTCTTGCAGACTTTGATGGTCCCCAGAGACCGACCAGATGTGGAACTTGAGCACAGAGCAGGGAGAAAGTACAGTCAAGTATGCCTATCCCTGGTGTCCTCGAAATAAAATTGGACAAATGGCACAGTCTGCAGTTTTCGGTTAATAGAATAAATTTGGAATAGGCTGAGAAAGTCTGATGAGTCTAAGATGACCAGAAGAAAAGTAAAAATTCTTCAATGGACGCTCTGTTTACGTCTCATGGCCACCTTTGGAAAAGAACCAAATTTGAGACACATCACTAAAAGGTTTGGGTGGTCTATCAATAAATGATGGCTGGGGGATGCGAACACAAACACTGGGGAATAAACCTACCAGATGAGTGATCAATGCCCTCAGAGTCATTTAAGTATGACTCTTAACAGGGACAAAGCCAAGAGAACAGTTGCAGCTTTAAGCCTGAATATAGCTCCTGGGAAATGCAAAGATAAGTCACATGTCCTCAGGCCCTCTATTCAGTACCCCTAGCTGCACCATTTCACTTATTCCCAACAATATTCAGAGTTGCTATCATGGTGACACTTTACTAGTGAGTTTCAACAATGCGGTCCACTGCCTTTATAAGTCTTTGGATTTGTAAACTCCCCAAGTTAGCCAAGCCAGCTTTCAGGAAATTTTTGGTGGGGGGAGCTCAAATTATATTAGCTTGAGGGGCTGGTCTTTGGTCTTCCATGGTTCCTGGTGCCTGTAGCTTTCTCTAAACATCGCTTTTAACTGCAGCTCACAGAAGAACCAACTTTATAAATAGCGTTGTGGCTGCATTGCCATAGGTACCGTACTAAGACATGCGTCCTAGGTCACCACTCCCAAAGCAGTTGGTACCGGTTGACCTTGAGCCTGGAAGGTTGTGGTGGAAAGAGATGGCCCTAGGAGAGTTAATGGGGTGATGGATGGATGGAAAGGAAACCGGGAAGGGTAGAGAAGTGGAAAATTGGTGATCATCATGGGATAGTTTGTGGATGTTTTTCAAATAAGTTAAAATATTTTTTTGTAAAGGAGATTCAAGACAAACATACAAAAATAAGATAGGTTCCAAAGAACAGGTTACATATAAGACCGAGAGAGCTAAAAAGGGCTGGCATTCCTTCTGGAGCTTTCAATCATACCATTTACTAAAGATGTTATTTTCACATCACTTACCTGTGGAGAGGAATAGTGAGAAACAGAATGCCACCGGAAAAGCAAACTGGGAGACCACCTTCAATAAAAGCCAGGTGGAAGGTGTTCACATGGATCCCAAGTGCAAATATATGTCAACAGGATCACATATTTAACTAACTCTGCTTGGTACCAGTAACTACTTTGTTGAATATGGGGGGAAATGAACGCAGTTTATGATTGACCTGAGACTAACCAGTTAATAGATTTTCCCAGGAAAGGGTAGTTGACTGGCTGGGAACAGAAAAACGTGAAGAGTGTTTTGCTACCTTTAATGTATGGCTGGAGGGAATTGATCTCAGTAATCTCTTAAAACTAACAAGCTTCAACTCTCTTGAAGGAATGTTGTATTCACTGAGGAAAAAATGTTGGGAGAAAAGTCTGAACTGATGGGAAAAGAGACAATAAGTGTGAAAGGAGGGCTTGAAATTTGGGTTCCTCTGAAAACAAAGCTTGAAACAAGAAGATCTGGGGGTAACATGATATACTGGGAATGGGATCTGAGCAGGAAAAGAGTGATATCAGGGATGTGAACAAGGGAAATCCAAGTTAAGGAAGACTTAGCTAGCTGACTACCCCATGGTCAACATGGTTCCAAGACTACAAGAAATTACAAGAAATTTACTTTAATTTTCTTTCCTTTATATGGTCAATTACAACATGAATTCTGTGCCTACTTCAAGCAGAATTTTTCTTTCTCAATATTCTGTTCATTTGTGTAAGCATCTTAAACAACTGCTGGATAACAGAATTATTTGATGAGACTTATTTTTTACTTTAATGTTTAGTTGAGATTACTGAAAACTGGGCCTAAAGTGAAGTTTGTCCTGATTGGTACAAGTAGAGAATGGAGGTCTAGGGATGGAATTAGAGATTATAGGGTACCACATTCAGTTCCTAATAAAAAAAGTAAAGGACAGTGTCCCAAATAGATTATTGAAAAAGATATTCCTCTCTATTTAACATGTAAATTCAGAATTTTCTATATTAAATTAAAAATGAAAGAATGTTCCTATATTTGGTCTTTTAAAGACATTCCAGGTTGGTTAAGGAAACAAACACTCCCTGTGAAATCATAACAACTTAATCATAAAAACCAGATTACTACATAAATTTCCAACAATGTCAGTGCTAAGAATTATTTCCCTGGATCTCACTAGTGTACATGATAGTCATATGAATACACCTGTGTGGATACATCGCTGGTATCTAATTTAGAGAATAGATATATAGAGATTAGATCACATAGCTGAGTGTGATCTCAACTTTTCTACACACTCCCATGCCCCACACACCCAAAGACTTGTACTGATCCTTATAGATCTATGACTTTTCCTCCTCCCCTCTCCCAGAGTCTATTAAAATTTCTTTTCAAGTACTAATGTAATACGCTTTAGAAAATATTGAGTTAAACTTAATTGTTGTCATTTAGCTTTTAGATAGAGAACCAAGAAAATCTTATTAAAAGTGTATTTTGGTATTCTTTGAAAATGGTAATAAGTACATTATCATTGAGTCCCTGAATATGCATTATATAAAGTATTTTGTGAGGAATTCCATATACAAATCAGTACTCGAAGAAATAAATGACTTCTCTGAATGAGAATGAACTGGGACATTTCAAAGTATCAATCAGTGAATCAAAGATGA
Source organism: Sorex fumeus (assembly GCF_029834395.1). Lineage (NCBI taxonomy): Eukaryota > Metazoa > Chordata > Mammalia > Eulipotyphla > Soricidae > Sorex > Sorex fumeus. Next base: position 20,117,607 of record NW_026606152.1, on the reverse strand, counting down.
ATCATAGCATTCAATAGAAAAAATGATCTTGATGTAATCTAGTCAACACCATTACATTTTATACTTATACCAGCTCATAGTACTTTTAATTTTTTAATTTTTATTTATTTATTTTTATTAGTGAAACACCATGAGGTGCAGTTGTAGACTTACATACCTTTCTGCTTGGGTTTCAGTTATACAAGAGTCAAGTACCCATCTCTCCACCAGTGCCCATTCTCCACCACCAAGGAACACAGTGATCCTCCCACCCCCCATCTCCCCCACTCCGCCCCATCTCAGGGCATTCCCTTTTGCTTTTTCTTTGTTTTAGGGTGTTGTGGTTTGCAATGGAGGTCAATACTATTACATTTTCAAAGAAGAACATAGGCTCCTATATGTTCAAGACACTACTACTGTCCTGCGGTTCTTCCCAGCATGTACCCTGCTCCAAGCCAGCCCTTTGGAAATATGCTGGGAAGGACAACTGGATGTTAATTTCCTCACTCTGACCTGGAAGACTCTTGCTGATTCTCAGCCACATCAACTATTTCATTTGTTGCCTGATATCACCTCCTGTCCTTTATTTTTTTTTAAATATTTGATTTGTTTCTGGAATATAAAGAAAAAAATTAAATGGACGAATAAAACAAAAGCAAAATCAAACCTTTACACTCTGACATCAAAATCGTCCTTATAGGAGGGAAATTAAATGACTGAAATGGGTAGGGGAATGTTGTTATTTGGTTGTGGACAGTAGCTGGATATTTGACAGTGCATGGAGTATGAATACAGAGTCGCTGAGATGAGGAACTCTGTACTTGAAGCGAATACAGTTTGTAAACTAGTCATCACAATTATATGTCCATATGAAATTTATCTACATATGCTTTGTGCCTGCCTTGCACGCATGTGTTATGCATTCCTTTATCATGGCCTCAGAAATGTATCTGAGGGCACTCGGAAATTAGTTGAGCACCAAGTATGGGGAGAGAAGTAGTAAAGAATTGGAGGAGGAAGAAATATGAGTTGGAGCTTAAGAGCCGTGTAAGAGGAATATGTAGATATGTATGTGTGTATAAATACACATATATATGTATATATATATATATATATATATATATATATATATATATATGGGCTGGAGCCATAGCACAGTGGGTAAGACATTTGCCTTGCATGCGGCCAACCTGGGTTCGATTGCTCTGCTCCTCTCAGAGAGCCCGGCATGCTACTGAGAGTAACCCTCCCTCATGGCAAAGCCTGGCAAGCTACCTGTGATGTATTCAACATGCCACGAACAGTAACAAAAAGTCTCACCATAGGGACGTTTCTGGTGCCCGCTCGAGCAAATCAGTGAACAATGGGAGGACAGTGCTACGGTGCTATGGCTAATTCAAACGTTGTTTATGCAAAATTTGAAAGAATCCTATAAATATTCTATAAAACTGATTACACCTATTAAATTAATATAACTTTAAATAGTGTTTAGAAATGAGGTTGAAGAATTTTAAGGCTATAGAAAGATATTGACAATATATCAAGAAACACATGGATATTTGAGGAGGAAGAACACGTAGCAGTTGTCCTTTCTTAAGGTTATTTTTTTGTCTTTAATAGCATATGCTTTCCCTGAGTTTTGTTAATAACTTCCGTTTTTTAGAAAGCATCATAATAAATTATATTTTTTAAAAAAGTAAAAAACTTTGTGTTTGTGAGTGGATTCGGTATGTTTGGAACCTGGGAAGTATTTTCCTATGTAAGTTACATTAAACATGATATTTATAACAGAAATACCATCTGCAGTACTATTCACAATGGCCAGAAGAAACTATGGTATACCTACACAATTGAGTACTACGCAGTTGGCAGGAAACTTACATCATGAAATTTGCTTCTAAATGGATGTACAGGGAAGATTATCATGCTCAATGAAATCAGTCAGAAGGAAAGGGGTATACTGATTGGACTGCCTCATTTTTTGGATATAAAAATCCAGAATATGAGACTAATACCCAAAGATAGCAGAAACACAGGCCAGGAGAATTGGTCAATGGTTGGACGCTTGCCACAAGTGCTGAATGCGGCATTTGGAATAAAGAAGGGACCACTATGACAATGATAGTTGGAAGTGATTACTCTGGGTGGGAACTGAGTCCTGAAAGTAGGTAAAGGAATAAACGTGATAACCTCTCCCTCTCTGTATTACAATCCATAATGCTCAAAGGATGAGAGAGAGAGATAAAGAGAGAGAAAGAAGTGCCTGCCATAGTGTAGAGACAGCGTGCTGTCAGGTGGGGTTTGGGGTTGGGAGAGGGAGTGGTGGGAGAGAAACTGGGGACATTAGCAATGGAACTGTATACTAGTGGAGGTTAAGTGTTAAAATATCCTATGATTGAAACTGAATCATGAAAAGGTTTGTAATTTGTGTCTCCTGCAGATTCAATATAAAAACATGATATTTTGTTTCTACCACCATGACTAACCTATGAATTTGCTGAAATTTATTTTTATCACCTTGGCTGGGCTCATTTCATGGATGTCTCTATGGTAAATTTTTTTTTCATTTTATGCGGACTGAAGAGACAAAAATCATAGGGTAGGGACTTCTGGTGGAAGGAGAGAAGAGCACAAAACACCCTGTTGACCACACCTCAGCAGGGTCACCTAACTTGCGTGATGACAGACATCCTTCACTGATTTCTTGTTTTGTAATGTGGAAAAATGAAAAGACTTTGCAGGCTGACAGGGGGTTGTCCCCTCCAGTTCACACTGTTTTCATTTCGATCAGAATTGTTTAAAGATTATTTGAAAAATTTGGAGCTTAATGATTTGTTCTCACATATTTCCCCTACATGGAGTCAGTGGGCATTGATCCAGGAAGGCCAGCATGAAAAAGTTGAGGTGTATGTCTTAACCACCAATGCCAACACTACTGTAAGTATGGAACCCAGAGTACAATAGTAAAACTTCAAAATGTGTTTGTCAAGAAAATCGGTGGGAATGCAGGGAGAAATGGGTAATTTGTTGGTGGAGGGATGCAGACACTGGTGGTGTGATTAGAATTGGAATATTGTATGACAAAGCTCCATTTTAAATGACTTTGAAAATCAAAATTGCCTAAATTTAAAATAAAAGAGAAGCCAACTTATGTCTATATTTCAAGAAAGCTTGTCTTGGCAAATTTTGGCAGGGAGACCATAGTTGGTAGAGAGAGAGAGAAAGAAAGGGAGAGTTGACAGTTGGGAAGAGAAGCCTGGATATAATGGAAGAGATAAAAGCTGATCTTAGAAATTTGGAGCCATCAGAGTTTAGAGAGTTAAATGGTGAGAACATTACAGTTTAGATACTTCAATAGTGAGATTGGTTTCAGTCATCAGCACTGTATACATATAAAGATTTCAAACACCTCACAGATATTCAGGCTATAATAACTAACAAGGGAAGCCTTTTTTTCCTGAAGCTCTATGTGAGGATGATATATTGCTAGGAACAATGATAAGAAGTTGGTTCTCTTTTTCACAGATTAATACATTAGAGATGAAAACTTTAATACAAAGGAATCCATCATCTTGTCCTGTTTCTCTGTTTTCCTGTCATCATTCCATTCTCCCCCATGACCCTACCTAATCATGGCTCTCCACATTACTCAGCAGTGTTACCACATAGTCTCAGATCATGTGTTAACTGCCCGTAGCTCACAGTTCTCATGTTTGCCCCCCATCCAAGCCAGAGCCATCCTTCTGAAACCAAGAATATTTGCTGAAGGCCCGTTCTTCCTTGAAATGGCAGTCATGGTTTACCTCTTCTTAATCATTGTGTTTACATATTTAGATGAATGTCACTATACTAGTGACAGGTATTTTCCAAACTAAGAAAAGCATAAACTTTTCCCTTTCCCCCACGAATTTTGGGCAAGTTATTTTCTATCCACTGCTAATTATATGTGATAATAAGGAAATAGATCTGAGGTAAAAACAAGTACATTTGTCAATTTGGTGCCATGACTAGTCAGTCTGAGTATAAGTATATATTTCTAGAAAAAAAAAAAGCAGAAGAAAAGGAGTTGGTTGCTAGCAAAGAATGCCAAACCTCTGCCAAGAAATCCTTTGAAAACAAAAATTCTGATTATGGACTGAACATGATTACCACTCAATGCCTCTTTTGCAGACCACTACACCCAAAAGGAGAGAGAGAAAAAAAGGGAATGCCCTGCCACAGAGGCAGGTTGGGATGGGGGGGATCTGTGTGGGAGGGATACTGGAATACATGGTGGTGGAAAATGGGCACTGGCGGAGGAATGGGCATTTGATCATTGTATAATCGAAACCCAAGAACAAAAATTTGTAAATGTACAACTGTACATTATGGTGTTTCACTAATAAAAATTTAAAAAAATAAAATAAAATAAAAATTATTTCGTCTGCCAGAGATCAGCAGATGGGAACCTGAGTGAAGGCAAAAGATTAAATCGGTTGACTTTTATTTTTCCTTGACTATATTAATTTGATTTTGGAGTCAATTTATATGACAGTTCATTAAGACACAGAAATTTTCAGCACTTCTCTTGTTTAAAAGTATAGTGTTACACCATATCTCTCTCACATTATTTTTATTTCTGATAGTTTGACACAAAAGATAAGTCAAAATCATAGATAAATGTAAATTATTTAAATACTGTATTGATTATTTAAAATTACATTATAGAATTACTAGAATTTCATGAATTTTAAGATTATGGTTAATCAACATGCATGTATCACATTACACTCACAATTGAAAGGCCTCCTCTGTCATTCATTATTGTTCAGTTTTTCCACTTTGATAACACCTTTCCATCTGGTAACTAAATAGTCTTATAGTTCTAAAGTTTGTTTTTATGGCTTTGAAAAAATCCAAATTATACAATTTTTAACATTGGATGAAACTAGAGGATATCATGCATGTAAAGTTAGCCTTAAGGAAAGGAACAGATACAGAGAGATTTTTCTCATATGTGGGATGTAAATACACACAGCAAGGTCGCAACAAAGGTTCAAGGGCAATGTAAGGGGAGAACTGATCCACACAATTGAGTCAGGGGATTGGGACTGAGGGATTCTGGGGTTTTGGGGGGAGAGGGAGGGTTTATTTTTTGAGAGAATGAGGAGTGTCATGTTGGAATAATGTGTATGAGGAACCATTGTTAATTGAATTATAAATCATAGAATATTAATATTGTTTTAGACGTTTGTCTGTCTCATTTTATTCTTTTAATTTGTTTTCTCCATATGCCACATATGCATGAACTTGTATGATGCCTATCTCTCTCTGCCTGGCTTATGTCACTAAACATAATATCCTCATGTTATGTTTTTTTATACAAATAATAAGAATATTTCACTTCATACAACTGAGTAGGATTCCATTGCTTTACACCCTTTCATTTTCAAAATTTGGGGTTTAAAACATACAAATATTGATTTTAACAATGCTCTGGTGTTTTAAAATTTTTAGTTCAGTGAAGAAAAGGTAAAGGCCCTCCCGTTGATCGTCGATTTGCTCGAGCGGGCCCAGTAACGTCTCCATTGGAGACTTTGTTGTTACTGTGTTTGGCATATCGAATACTCTCGGTAGCTTGCCGGGCTCTCTGAGAGTGGCAGAGGAATCGAACTCGGGTCGGTCATGTTGACCGCTTGTAAGGCGAACGCCCTACCGCTGTGAAGAAAAATAGATTTTATTGAACAACACTTAGAAACTTGTGAAACAGGCATTGGGTGGAATGGAATGGAATATATGTTCAAGAGAGACCACTCGTTTTACAAAGCAAGCAAAGAGTGACATACAGAAAGAAAGCACGGTATTTCTTTAAGGAAGAACACAAGCTTGAGGACCAAGCCCACTCTGGTAGTTTAGGAATAAGAACTTGGAGTGGTATGAACTTAACTTGTACACTTTAGGGGAGAACCTGAGTGAAACAAATAGAAGTACGTTCAGGAGAATGATAAACTGGAGTCTATACTTGGAGTGAGGAGGGTAGAGAGTTCTTTGGGGAGATCTGGACTATGGAGAACAGTAAATTATAACATTAATGATAGTATCTTACCGTGGGATTCCAAAAAAATCTTTAACAGTGGTGTCAGAAATGATAACATTCTTAGGTATTTGGATTTCCTGTGGAAACTACTGGGAAGCTGAGTTTATGCTCTGGATGCCTCTGCCTGAAACAAGGTCAACAAATCATGAATGAAAAATTACAAGTTACATGGATCAAGGATTCTGATCCCAGTGGAAGGCTAGCTTTTGGGTGGACAATTTCTACTGCTGGCCTGATGTAGATTCTGATCCTGGGATACGTAACAGAAAGGAGGTAGTGACAGGTATCCTCAGAAGTGAAGCCTCTGAGACAGAATTCATTCATACCAACTTATGGCATGAATGTTTGCTCATGGCTGCTACCATTATAACATGCCATTCAATGATTCTGTGGTTTCAATTTACTGTGTCAATGTAAAGATGAAGTTTCTAAATCGAAGGTAAAAATCTGAGGCCCTCAAGATGATGAATTATGGAGGGGGGGGGTGGAGCTGGAGCTATAGTACAGCAGGTAGGGCATTTGCCTTGCACACGGCCTACCCAGGTTAGATTCCCAGCATCCTGTATGGTCCCCCCAAGCACCGTGAGGAGTAATTCCTGACTGCAGAGCCAGGAGTAACACCTGTGCATCGTCAGGTGTGACCCAAAAACGCAAAAACAAAAAGATGATGCCTTTCCTTTAGATATTTTGCAGTCAAATAGAAACAGCCAGGAAGCTCACCAGAAAAGAGTTCTCCTGGGTCGAAAACATCATCACCTCTGGCGTGAGAGCATAGAGAAAATAACGTTTCCATTTTATGCCATGTTAAAGCAAGCCAGACATGATCTTGGAAAGTTTGTCAAAGGAAAGCATGGCTATAGGAAGGATAAGATGACAACTGAATCTTAGAGGTAAAATATACAAGTGAAGAAAAGGTCAAGAAGTAGGCGGTACGATGGTGACCAGGTATACTAAGAAAAGCATTTTTTAAAAAATAAAATGCAATGAGACATCAAAAAAGACCTTTTTAAATGTTTAAGAACAGGGATATAACTCAGGGATAGAGCATTTGTCTTCCATTGTATGATGATCTGGGATTGATCCTTAGCATTGCAAACAGCATTATTTTTTAATTTTTAATTTCTTTCTTTCTTGCTTATTTGCTTGCTTGTTTTTCTTGTTTTTTTTTTTTTGGATTGCACCTGGCTATGCATAGGGGTTCTTTTTAATTTTTTAAAAAAATTATAATTTTTATTTTTTACCTGTGGTTTAAAATGAAATCTAAAATATTTTAGAGTAAATATATGTGAAGAAGAATAAAATTCACGGGAACTATTTAGTGTTCTTAACGATACAGCAGTCAGAATTTTGAGGTTAATTTTATGGGTAGTGCATAAATAATTTTTCCCCATTATGTGGGCTGTGTTTTTATGATGGTCACCATTTTTTCTAAGTTGCAGAAACGTCTTAGTTTAATGTAGTCTCATTTGTTTATCTTCATTTCTTCTTCCTTGGTTAGTGGTGTTTCATTCTAGAAGTTTCCCTTAGCTTTAATGTCATGGAGGGATCGTCCCACATTTTTCTCCATATATCTTAAGAATTCAGGTATGATATTGAGGTTTTTAATACATTTGATCTGACTTTGTGCCTGGCACTATAAAGAGGTCTGAGTTCAATTTTTTTTTTTTTTGCCTGTTGCTGTCCAGGTTTCCCAGCACCGCTTGTTGAAGAGACTTCTTTGCTCAACTTCATATTTCTTGAGCCTTTATGAAAGATTAGGTAATAATAATCTGAGGGCCAGCGTCAGGATATTTGACTATATTCCATTGATGTGAGGCCTGTCTTTATCTGAATACATGATATTTTGATTACTACAACTTTGTAGTAGGGTTGCAAGTTGGGGAAGCTGTTCCCTTCTTCTTTTTAACAAATATTGCTTTAGCTTTTCATGGGAGTTTATTGTTGTGTATGAGTTTCAAGAGTATTTAATCTATTTCTTTGAAAAATGTTATGGCTATCCTTATAGGAAGTGCAGTAAATCTTTATAGAGCTTTGGTGTGTATTGCCATTTTGACAGTGTTAATCCTCTCAATCCATGAGCATGGGATGTGATTCCATTTCCTCATATACTCTCTTATTTCGTGAAGTAGAGTTTTTAGGGTTTTTTTTTTGGTATAGTTCCTTAAAATTTTATCATTTATCACTTAACTTCCCCTTAGTCGTCGATTTGCTCGAGCGGGCGCCAGTAACATCTCCATTTGTCCCTGTCGCGTGCTAGAGTAGCCCAATGGAATCTGTTCGAACCGCGAACATGAAGGGCCTCAAACTGATCTTTCATGATCTTGACGAAGAAGTCTGACCATCTGGAAGGTGGGCGGCCACGCGGTCTTTTGACATCCCATGGAATCCAGTCGGTAACAGCTCTAGTCCAGCGGTCGTCTCTAAATCTCATTATGTGACCAGCCCATCTGATTTTCGACTCCTTGGCATAAGAGACAGCGTCCCTGATTCTTGATCGGCAACGGATGTCAGAACTCCGGATTATCTCTCTCATTTGAGTGAAACCTGATATTCCAAGCATAGCTCTTTCAATTCTTCTTTGGGAGACCTGAATACTGTTCTCATCTTGTTTGCATAGGGCCCAGGTCTCTGAGGCATATGTTAATGCAGGAAGAACAGTGGAATCAAAGAGATGTGCCCGGAGCCGGAGGTTCTTCTTCCTCTTAGCTATTTCTTTGACGTTTTTGAAGGCGTTCCAAGCTGCTCTCTTCCTCCTGCACAGCTCGGGTGCCAGGTCATTTGTCTTGTTGACCTCTCGATCTAGGTACACATAGCTGTTGCATTCGGAGATAGTCCTTCAATTGAGAGTGAATGGGGCATCAGGAACAAGGCTGTTTCGCATAAACATTATTTTCCTAAGATTCAGCTGTAGTCCTACCTTTCCACACTCACAGTCAAAGTTGGCCAGCATTTGTGCCGCTTGGCCGATGTTTGGTGTTATTAAAACAATGTCATCAGCAAAGTGGAGGTGGTGTAGTTGCCGACCATCTATCTTCATTCCCATTCCTTCCCATTCCAGTCGTCGCATGATGTTCTCGAAGGTGACACTGAAGAGTTTCGGTGAAAGGGTATCACCCTGCCACACCCCTCTCTTGACATCAACGATCACTTCTTTGTAGAATGGTGAGATCCTGCTAGTGAATCTGTAATACAGCTCACGGAGGATCCTGATGTACTGGTCTTGAATGCCCTGATTGGCTAGGGCTTCAATGACCACTTCCGTCTCAACAGAATCAAAGGCCTTCTTTAAATCAATGAACGTTAAACAGCGGCATCTTGAACTCCAGAGAAACTTCAATGAGCTTGGTTATCGTGTGGATATGGTCGATGGTGCTGAATCCTTTGCAGAACCCTGCTTGCTTGCATGGTTGTCCTTCATCTAGTGTTCTGCCAATCCTATTTAGGATGACTCCAGTGAACAACTTGTAGATGACAGACAATAGGCAGATCCGGCGATAGTTGCCAATGCCATGGATGTCTCCCTTCTTGAACAGTAGTACGGTCCTGCTGGTTTTCCTTTGGGACGGAAACTTGCATTCAGACAGGTAGCGAGTGAAGAGCCGAGCCAGTGTATTGATGAGTACTGACTGCAGGTTCTTCAGGTGTTCAGGTCTGACCTTGTCTGGGCCGGGTGCTATTTGTTTCTTTACCAACGAAATGGCGTGTCAGATTTCGGAAGGGAGAACATTGGGAACAACATATCCATCCTGTGGAATTTGGTATGTAGGCAAGTGGACATGGCTATCGAAGAGATTTGAGTAGAAATCATGGTAATCTTCTCCACTGCCGTTCTGGAGGATGTGATGGATCCATCAGGACTTCGGAGGGCAGTCATCTTGGTCTTATAGTTGGCGAAGGACAGGCAGGCATTACGAATACTTTTCCTGGCTTCTGCCGCATCTACCAGTACTTCTGCTCTTCTCTCTTTTAGGTCTTCCTTGATCGCATCTCTGCACTGCTTTGCACGCTCACACGTTAGCTTGCGGTCAGCTGATGCATGCGCCAAACCATGCTGGCGAATTAGCTCAAGAGTTTTCGAAGATAGGCAATTTTTTGTGGCTATCTCTCTCTTGGCATTCCTCGCACATTCATGGAGGTGCTGAACCAGTGGATTGTATTCCTCGTCAATGTTGTCAACAATGGCAGCTTCCCATGTTGCCGCAATAGTACCAAAGTATAGTTCCTTAACATTTTAGTTGATTCTAATATACTCGATTTTCTGAGGTATTATTGTGAATGGGATTGTTTTTCTCTATCTCTTTTTTTCTCTTTCATTTGAAATATATGGGAAAGCCATGGACTACCGGATATTGATTTTGTAATATGCTACTTTACGAAACAAATCTATTGTTCCCAGGAGCTTTTTTGTAGATTCTTTGGGATTTTCCAAGTATAATATCATGTCATCTCCAAATAGTAAAAGCTTGAGTTCTTCCTTTTTTATATGGATGCCCTTGATATCTTTTCTTTTTACCGAAATCCTATGGCAAGTACTTCAAGTACTATGTTTTATAGGTGTGGTGAGAGTGGGTAACTTGTTTTGTGCCTAATTGTATTCCGGGATTCTAGCTCATTGATTTCTGCTCCAAGCCTTTAGTTTTCTCCCCGTTGAGAATAATGCTTGCTGTGGGTTTGTGGTAGTTTGTTTTGACTAGATTGAAGAAAGTACTTTCAACTCCCATTTTGTTGAGAGTTTTTCATCATGTATGGGTGCTGGATCTCATCACATGCTTTATCTACATCTATCGATATGATGACATGACTTTTATCTTTATTTTATTGAGATGGTGTATTCTGTTGATTGACTAGAGAATGTTAAGCCATCCTTGCATCCCCAAGATAAACCTACTTGGTCATAGTGTGTGATCTTTTGTTGAGTTTCTGGATTCTCTTTGCTGGTATTTTCTTGAGAATCTGTGTATCTGTATTCATCAAGGAAATAGGTCTGTAATTTTCATTTTTTGTGGTGTCTCTGTCTGTTTTGAGTATTAGGGTGATCTTTGCCTCATAGAAACTATTTGGGAGCATTTCTGTTTCTTCAATTTCCTGGAAAATCTTGAAAAATGTTGGCAGCAGTTCCTCTTTAAAGGATTGAAATATTTCACTATTGAATCCATATGGGCCAGGGATTCTGTTTGGGGGGATATTTTGACCATCATTTCAATTTCCTTGGTAGTGATAGGTTCAAGTATTCCAAATCTTCTTGGTTCAGCCTTGGGAGGTAATTGGAATCCATTATTTTATCAATTTATTCAAGATTCTCTCATTTCCTGCTGCAAAGATTCTCAAAATAATCTCTGATGATCCTATGGATTTCTGTAGTTTCTATTAGGATACCCCCCTTTGCATTTCTGATTCGATTTATTAGAATTCTTTCTGTTTCTTTGAGAGGCTTCTAGAGGTTTATTGATCTTGTTAATTTTCTCAAATAACAAGCTTTTGCTTTTATTGGTCTTCTGGATTGTATTTTGGGATTCTAGCTCATTGATTTCTACTACAAATTTTATTATTTCCTTGCTCCAGCCTAGTTTGCACTCCTTTTGTTGGTCATTTTCCAAAATCTTGAGCTCTAATTTATTCATGTAGGCCCTTTCTTTCTTCCTGATGAATTCTGGCAGAGCTATAGTCTTTCCTCTTAACACTGCTTTTGCTGTGTCCCACAAGTTCTGCTAGCTCGCGTCCTCATTCTCATTTGTTTCTGGAACCTTTTTATTTCCTCTTTGATTTCTTCTCTAAGCCAACGGTTGTTCATTACTTCCCTTAAATACAATATTTCCTTGCTGAGATTTAGTCTGTATGATCTATTGAGAAGTGACAAAGTAGTGTTGAAATCTCCACCTAGTACTGTTTTGCTATCAATGTTTTTTTAAAGTCTATTAGAAGTTGTTTTTAAGTATTTTGCTGGTCTGTCATTGAGCATCTACATTGAGGAGGGTGAGTTCTTTCTGATGTAAAGATCCCATGATCGTGAAGAATGACATTCACTGTCTCTTATAACCTTTAGCCTGAAGTCCACGTGGTCTGATACTAGTATGGCTACTCCAGCTTTGTGGAGGTGTTCTTTTCTTGAAGACTTGTTTTCCAGCCTTTTACTTTTAGCCCATGGTTGCTTTGATTGCTCAGATGTGTTTCTTGCAGGCATCAGAATGTTGGGTTCAGTTTTCTAATTCATCTTCCTATTCTGTGCCTCTGAATTGGCACATTTAGTCCATAGACATTGAGAGAGATTGTTGTTATGGGGATTTGTGCTATCTTTATGTAGAATTTTTGTACTTGTGGGGATTGCCTTAGCTTAAAGTAGCCGTGTTAGTTCTTCTTGCAACAAAAATATGGAGCTCTTTACAAGTTTGCATGTCGTCTCTGTGCAAGGACCATGATAATCTCTGTATCATTTCAATTTTAGTATATGTGTATCCAAACCTAGTAGGAGTTAATTTTTCTCTTCTGATTACTTTGAGTGTTGTCCTTACTTATCCTATGGCAGAGAGTGGTACCTAATCAAGGAAAGTATTTCAAAGCAGCTTGATAGATTTAGAACTTTAATGTCCCAGAAAGAAAAATATGGTTTTTACCATATTATCTTTTACCATAATCAAGGCATCAGTTTTACAAAATAATTCTTTTAGAAGATGTTATATGAGTCCTGTTTAATGCACTTCCCTGAAACCTTCATTAAGACCATTAAACTAGAGCCTTTTGCTGTTCTCACCTCAGTCCCGCGTACATCTCCAGGAAAAGGTGGATGGTGTTGTCTGCACTTTGACCACCTTGAATGTAAGTAGGATTTTTCTCCTGAAGGAAGAGGTGAGGAGCATATTGATGATTTCATTCCACATTATTATAAGTTCAACTTGAACGGAAGTTGAGACTCATGAGGCTCCTGTAAAGGACAGAAAAAAGGGTCTCAGTGAAGTTTAATGGCCAACACAAATTAACATCACAGATGACTCAAAGCAGCCTGTGTTCTTCTTTGTGTATAGTGAGTTTCATACCTAATGATAGTGATTCTTAGCCATGACACACGGGCAAAACAGACCTATAATTAAAAATCTAGTTCTCTGAGCAGAGTGGGGTTTCTTAGGTGATTGAACAAGTGTGCAGTAATTTATTACTAAGCACATACGTAGTTTGAATGATGTGTACTTTTTGATCTAAACTTAATTCCAAATATGTCTAAAATGAGAGTCTCCTGACCCCGCACCTGGCTTTCTTCACCGGGGTCCCTTGGAGGGGGTGTGTTGAGTTTCCCTCACCGCGCCGAGCAGAGCCCTGGCACCTGAAGACCTCTGCAACCAGCCATAGGTACGCTTTAGACCACTCTCCCCAAGCTTGAAGGAGCCTCATGCATGAACGAATCTGACAGAGGAACCCAGGTGTGCGCAACCGGGGGATGAGATCTCCAAGGCTGGTCAGATCAAGACTGGGCCCCCTCCAACCAGATCCCCCATCTCCTAGTAGCTAAGTGTTACAACCACGAACTGCCCCTGGAGCCATGTAATCCCATCAATGGCCAAGATACAGAGACTGGATATTGTTGATAAGACAACAACAATTATTGTCCAGTTCTCACTCTGAGAGAACCTGGTAGGCATCTGCGAGTATCTTGCCCTTGTGTTTACCAGTCATTTACACTTCTTTCAATACAGATTATATGATCATGGTTTATGCTTATTTTTCTATTGAAGTTTAATAGCTAAATACTGATTTTTTAACAGCACTAATTTATTAAAAACATTCATCCTTGGCCTATCATATTAATTGCCAGTATTTGTTGGTTTTGCTTGTTTTTTGATTACTTAAATTGGTTTTGATCCTTTTCTTTCAGGTTGAAAAATTTTGACACAAATGAGTATATGTTTTTCTTTATCTTCTACAGTTTTAAACTGAGAACAACTGTTTGTTTTGTACAAATAAGATACCTGTGCATTTACTATTTCTTCACTTTTATTTACATTTTAACACATCTCGATTCATCTACAAATTATCCTAGTAAGTGTTCTCATATTGAAAGAAACCACCAATTTTTTCAATCATAGCACTGTAGCACTGTCCTCCCGCGGTTCATCCATTTGCTCGAGCGGGAACCAGTAACATCTTACAACAAATAGTGACACTTGTTGTCACTGGCTTTAGCCTATCGAATACGTCATGGGTAGCTTGCCAGGCTCTTGCTATGTGGACGAGATATTCTGGGTAGCTTGCCGGGCAGAGGAATCGGAATCAGGATTGGCCTCCTGCAAGGCAAATGCCCAACCCGCTGTGCTGTAAACGTTATCTAAAATATACTAGTAATAACAAATGTTGTTTCTTTAACAGTGCAATATAAACAATTATTAGGTAATTTTCATGATTTGTTAATGAAATAGCTAAGCTCTTGAGTATAATGGGAGTATTTTTCTAACACAAGAGTCTGACGACGATGAAACTGTTATAACCGTCTTGTAGAATTCCATCTCCCTAGCCTGCTTCATTCTACCCCACTATCTATCCAATCCGGTCTTCTTCTGGGATTCTGACCTCCTGATTGGCTAGCCTCTACCTTTCACCTGCCTACTTTATGACATCATTCTCCCACCAAACCAACCACCAACTGGTAGAATCTTGGGGGTCCCATGTAGTTGCTTGTAAATAAATTTGAATCATCATGGCAAGTGACGAGTGATCAATGACCAATCACCAGTGAGCAGTCGTCTCTACTGAAGACTTGCGGTCTTAAGCCGCTTCAGTGTTCAGACGTACTCTCGTACCGTCTCCTCTTCTCGTCTACCTTTCATCGGTATTTCCTCTTCTCTGACCATGTCAGGTAAGGAATAATACTTTTCAAAGCTTTTCATTAGATTTATCATCCCTAAACTTACCAGTCAAGGAAAAACAGCACGTAGTAATGAAAGAAAGTATTCAAGTAGAATTTGATAAGCCTCATTTTAGCTTGACTTTGACATTTGCTGTGTGATTTTAGACACTGGCTTACTTTCTCTCACATACAAAGTGTTTTTCCTCATTGATTACATTCTATTTTAGACATACTTAGGAGCTCAAATACACAAACACACATACACACACGCATATATATATATGGGTCGATTCTCTGTGTTTCTTTTTCCTTTTAATAGTGAATTTTACATGATATTCACTGAAAACAAGTAAATCAGAGAAAGTATTTTTACAGAAACAGAAAATATAGATGCTGTGAAAAACTGTTAATATATACTAGCATGTGTTCTCTGTAATGGTCTCTCCACTTGTATTTATACATCAGTATTTTGAATATAGTGATATTACAAAGTAATAATCATTGATCTTTGAGTTTTCTATTTAAACCAGGTAATAAGAAAATATGGGGCATGGGGAAGGTGTGGAGTGCTGAGCGTTAGGGAGGCAAGCCCTCTAAGGTAAGCAAGTTTGGGATCACTTTCATAAAACATTGACCAATCGACACCAAGACAATATGAGGGAGAAAAAAATAGGAAAGAAAGAAAGAAAGAAGGATAGAAAGAAAGAAAGAAAGAAAGAAAGAAAGAAAGAAAGAAAGAAAGAAGAATAGGGACTTCGATTATCAAGGAAGGGGAAAACGTTTGGACATAAAGTTGAAGAGAACCAAAGACTTAACATCAAAAAAGAAAGAATATATATGAAATATGCTGAGAATAATCCACTGAGAGCAAGTCAAAGAATTTTACTTCAATAAATGTCACGACTAGAAAATATACTATGCCTTCAATAGGTTACCAGTAGGAAAAGCTCTTTATCAGAAAGCCATCCTTGCTGGATTTTTTCCTTATTATTTCTTAGAACACAGTACTTGGTACTTGACAATTTGGAGTATAAACACGCTTAATAAATGATGCTCCCCATAAGTAGCTAATAGTGCTTATCTAGGGCGGTGGAAGACACAGAATCTTCAATGTTTTTTATTATGTTCTGGTTTTTAAGTTCATGTATGCATTGCCTGTTAAAATAAAAAAAATGGTATATTCTAACTTGAATCAGGAGATTTGATTCATCTGTGTGGTCAGTAGATTCCAGGTTAAAGCTGCTTGTCATCTTTACAAATATTATTTCATGTGATTTTTTCTTCCTAACATGAGAGTAGTTTGATAATAGTCAACTTTTGTTTTTAGATCCTAAGAGGAAAGAGAAAAGTCAAGTCTCACATGACAAATTACACATTTTTGTCATATTTCTGAATTCTGAGTTTTCCTACATAAAGATATTTTATGGGATTTTGGTGCGCATTTATTAAACATTGAGAAGAAAGTTTTCCTGTTTGATAAAGATAATTCTAATCTAGGCATTGGAAGTAAATTTGCAATATTTTGTCATCACTTTTTAAATGGTCTTTTCTGTTTCTTCTGTGATCAAGTTAAATCCTCTGCTATGTTTAACACATGTTGTTTGCTGGTTAATATTCAAAGGTACTGATGAGTATAATTTTTTGTAATTTCGAAGTTTCTTTCTGTATTTTACTCATTTAAAACATTTCTTGTCTGGGAGAAGGGAGGGAGGAGAGCGAGGATCCCCAGCGACCCCAAACCCCAGCGCGCGTCCAGATCCGGAGCAGCGCACCCGGCAGCACACCGGCCCCTCCCATCCAGGTGGGTTGGAGGACCCGAGCGGAGCCCCGCCCCTGAACCCTGACGCGTGGCCCGCGGAGCGAGCCCAGCCGGAGAAGGGAGGGAGGAGAGCGAGGATCCCTAGCGACCCCAAGCCCCAGCGCGCGTCCAGATCCGGAGCAGCGCGTCCGGCAGCACACCGGCCCCTCCCATCCAGGTATATCACTCACTTCAATCAACTTGGACCTGCATCCTTTCATCCTTTTCATCAACTTGTTACCTAATACCAAACAAAAGTTCTCACCTCTTCTACTACAGTTCAACAAAAACCCACTCGCCTACTCCATTTCCAACAAAAGTTCAGTTCGAAAACAGCTATACAAGTTCAGTAGTAAATAGTAACGCCTCCAAAAGTTTCACTCAATGTCAGTTATAAAACAAAGAATAACGCCTGATTGAGAAGAAGGTCAGACTCAGAAAGGTAAAGAGGCGCATCTAGCAGCAACAAAGCTGGACGGCTCCTGGCAGCCTCTCCTCACTCAACTAGAACAGTAGCAGCGAGTGTGACGGACCAAACCACACTGGTCACAATGGTAAAGCAACGCAAAAGCCCACCAAACTTTCTTATTCACGAGGCTAGCCCAGACGACACCAACAGTACTATAGCGATAGACAACCTCTCTGACAAGGAATTCAGAATGGAGCTACTCAGGATGCTTAGGGAACTAAAAGAAACAATGGAAACCAATGCCAATAAAAGACAAGAGGATTTGAAGGCAGAAATGAGGAAAATGCAATCGGAAATGTCGGACCTGAAAAACCTGGTAACCGAATTGAAAACCTCAGTGGAAGGCCTCAGCAGCAGAGTAACAGCGGCTGAGAACAGAATCAGTGAGCTCGAAGATCAAGTTCAGAGTCTTGTCAGAAAAGAGCAGAAAATGGAAAAGAGACTCACAGTTCGAGAACAGATGGCAAGAGAAGATCGTGATGAAGCCAAGAGGGGTAACATAAGAATTATTGGAGTCCCAGAGGGACGGGAAGAAAACCTTGATGAAGAAGAAACTGTCAAAGAAATCATTGCTACAGCGTTTCCAGAGCTGAAGAAAACTTGTGACCACATCCAGGAGGCCCGAAGGGTACCGGCTAGAAGAAATCCGAATAAGAATACCCCAAGACACATCCTGATCAAAATGACCAAAACTTTAGACAGAGACAAAATTCTGAAAGCAGCAAGATCGAAGAAAGAAATCTCTTACAAAGGAGCATCCTTAAAACTCACTGTTGATTTTTCTGATGAAACCCTCAGGGCCCGAAAACAGTGGTGGGACATAGTGAAAAAACTCAATGAAATAAATGCCTCCCCAAAAATACTTTACCCAGCGAGACTCTCATTCATAATAGAAGGAACAACACACAGTTTCACGGACAAACAACAGCTCAGGAACTTCATAGACTCAAATCCATGGTTACAAGTACAACTAAATGGGCTACTTTAAGGCAAGACAGACCTCTCAAATACACCAAATTTCAACAGAACAATGGGACAAAATCCCATAACAATAATCTCTCTCAATGTCAATGGGCTAAACGCACCAATTAAAAGACATAGAGTGGCAGGATGGATTAGAAAATTGAACCCAACATTCTGCTGCCTGCAAGAAACACATCTCAATAGTCAAAGCAAACACAGACTCAGAGTCAAAGGCTGGAAAACAATCCTACAGGCAAACAGCTCCCAGAAAAAAGCTGGGGTAGATATCCTAATATCAGACCACATCGATTTCAGAGTGAAGAAGGTCATAAGAGACAGTGAAGGCCATTTCCTATTGACCAAAGGATCTGTACAACAGGAAGAACTTACAATAATAAATGTATATGCACCTAATGAGAGACCAGCAAAGTACTTAAAACAATTACTCATAGATTTGGAAAAAGACATCGATAGCAACACAATACTAGTGGGAGACCTCAACACCGCTTTGTCACCTCTTGATAGATCAACCAGACTCAAGCTTAGCAAGGACATACTTCATCTGAGGGAAACAATGGAAGAAAGGGGCTTAGTAGATATATACAGGACATTTCATCCACAAAAAGCTCAATACACATTCTTCTCAAGCGTACATGGAACGTTCTCCAAGATAGACCACATGCTGAGCCACAAAACATGCCTCCATAAAATTAAGAAGATAGAGATTATATCAACAATCTTCTCAGACCATAATGCGCTGAAATTAGAAGTAAATCACACACAAAAACAGAAAACTAAATTAAACACATGGAAATTAAACAGTGCGCTATTAAACAACGAGTGGCTTAGACAGGAAATTAAAGAGGAAATCAAAAGAGTCCTAGAACGAATGAAAATGAGGACACGAGTAACCAAAACCTATGGGACACAGCAAAAGCAGTCTTAAGAGGAAAGTTTATAGCTCTACAAGCATTCCTCAGGAAGGAGGAGCGAGCCCACATAAATAAACTAACCTCACAGCTTAAGAACTTGGAGAAGGACCAACAAAAGGAGCACAACCCTAACAGGAGGAAGGAAATAATAAAACTCAGAGCAGAGATTAACGAGATGGAAACCCAGAAAACAATCCGAAAGATCAATGAAACCAAGAGCTGGTTCTTTGAGAAAATTAACAAAATCGATAAGCCCCTAGCAAAATTCACAAAGAAAGGGAGAGAGAAAACACTAATAAACCGAATCAGAAATGAAAAGGGGGTCATTACAACAGAAACTACAGAAATTCAAAGGATCCTCAGGGAGTACTTTGAAAAGCTTTATGCCACAGAACATCAAAACCTCGAGGAAATGGATAAATTTCTAGACTCCTACAGACTCCCAAGGCTGAACCAAGAAGACCTGGAATACCTGAACAGACCTATCACCATCAAGGAAATTGAAATGGTAATAAAAAGTCTCCCCAAGCACAAAAGCCCTGGCCCGGATGGATTCACCAGTGAATTCTTCCAAATCTTTAAAGAAGACTTACTCCCAATCCTCTTTAAGCTTTTCCATGAAATTGAAATATCAAACACACTCCCGAACAGTTTCTATGAAGCAAATATCACACTGATACCAAAAGCAGACAGAGATAACACAAAGAAAGAGAACTACAGGCCGATATCCCTGATGAACACAGATGCAAAGATCCTCAACAAACTACTAGCAAATAGAATCCAACTACTCATCAAAAAGATCATACACCATGACCAAGTAGGATTCATCCCAGGGATGCAAGGATGGTTCAACATTCGGAAATCAATCAACATAATCCACCATATCAACAAAAGAAAAGATCAAAAGCATATGATCATATCAATAGATGCAGAGAAAGCATTTGACAAGATCCAGCACCCCTTTATGATGAAAACCCTAGCCAAAATGGTCATAGAGGGGACTTTCCTCAACATAGTTAAAGCCATCTACCACAAGCCTACAGTAAGCATCATCCTCAATGGGGAAAAACTGAGAGCCTTCCCTCTAAGATCAGGGACGAGACAAGGATGCCCACTCTCTCCACTGCTGTTTAATATAGTACTGGAAGTACTTGCAATAGCAATTAGGCAAGAAAAAGACATTAAGGGCATACAGGTAGGAAAGGAAGAAATAAAGCTCTCACTATTCGCAGATGATATGATACTATACTTAGAGAACCCAATATCCTCCCCCAAAAAACTCCTAGAAACAATAGACTTGTATAGTAAAGTTGCAGGTTATAAAATCAATACCCAAAAGTCCATTGCTTTCCTATATGCAAACAGTGAGAGAGAGGAAAGCTACATGAAAAATCAATCCCGTTCACAATTGTGCCCCAGAAAATCAAGTACCTAGGAATCAGCCTAACTAAGGAAGTAAAGGACCTGTACAAAGAAAACTACAAAACGCTACTTCAGGAAATAAAAGAGGACCTGAGGTAATGGAAAGACATCCCCTGCTCATGGGTCGGAAGACTGAACATTGTCAAAATGGCAATACTACCGAAAGCACTGTACAAATTCAATGCAATCCCTATAAGGATACCCATGACGTTCTTCAAAGAAATGGAGAAAACACTCCTGAAATTTATATGGAACAATAAACCACCACGACTAGCTAAAGCAATTCTGGGGAAAAAGAAAATGGGAGGAATCAACCTCCCGAACTTCAAACTTAACTACAAAGCGGTAATAATCAAAACAGCATGGTACTGGAACAAAGGCAGAACTGCAGACCAATGGAACAGAGTTGAATACACTGACATCACCCCCCAATCATATGATCATCTAATCTTTGATAAAGGTGCAAGAAATGTGAAGTGGAGTAAGGAAAGCCACTTTAACAAATTGTGCTGGCATCACTGGACGGCTACATGCAAAAAAATGGGCTCAGAACTCTGCCTAACACCATGTACAAAGGTAAGATCAAAATGGATTAAAGACCTCAACATCAGACCAGAAACCATAAGATACATTGAAGACAAAGTTGGCAAAACCCTCCATGACATTGAGGCTAATGGTATGTTCAAAGATGACACGCCACTGGCTGAGCAAGTGAAAACAGAGATAGATAAATGGGACTATCTTAAACTCAGAAGCTTCTGTACCTCCAAAGAAACAGTGACCAAAATACAAAGACAGCCTACAGAATGGGAAAGAATATTCGCCGAATACACATCTGACAAGGGATTGATATCAAGGATATACAAAATACTGGTTAAACTCCACAAGAAGAAAACATCCAACCCCATCCAAAAATGGGGAAATGAAATGAACAGAAACTTTCTCAAAGAAGAAATCCGAATGGCAAAAAAGCACATGAGAAAATGCTCTACATCATTAATCATCAGGGAGATGCAGATCAAAACCACAATGAGATACCATCTCACACCTCAGAGACTGGCCCACATTCAAAAGAACAAAAGCAACCGTTGCTGGCGCGGATGTGGCGAGAAAGGGATACTCCTTCACTGTTGGTGGGAATGTCCACTGGTTCAGCCCTTCTGGAAAACAGTATGGACGTTCCTCAAAAAATTAGAAATTGAGCTCCCATTTGACCCAGCGATACCACTCCTGGGAATATATCCCAGAGAGGCAAAAACGTGTAGCCGAAGTGACATCTGCACTTGTTTGTTCATTGCAGCACTCTTTACAGTAGCCAGAAACTGGAAGAGACCAGAGTGCCCAAGAACAGATGACTGGTTAAAGAAACTTTGGTACATCTACACAATGGAGTACTATGTGGCTCTTAGAAAAGATGAAGTCATGAACTTTACATACAAGTGGTACAATATGGAAAGTATCATGCTAAGCGAAATGAGTCAGAAAAAGAGGGATAGACATAGAAAGATAGCATTTATCTGGGGGATATAAAATAATAAAATATGAGATTAATACCCGAGAATAGCTGAGAGCAACACCAGGAGAATTACTCCATAACTTAGAGGCCAGCTGGGTATTCTAGGGGAAAGGACAATTCATATAGAAAGGGGAACACCAAGTGGAGGGTGTTTGGAGGATCCTCCCAGGAGCGGAGATGCAGGTTGAAAGTAGACTGGACTGAACATGTTCGCCACTCAATGCCTCTTTGGCTGATCACAGCGCCCAGGAGGAGAGAGAGAACAGGGAGGAATGCCCTGCCACAGTGGCAGGGGGGATGGGGGGATGGGAGGATGGGGGGATGGGAGGATGAGGGGGAGGGATATTATCCTGGTGGTGGAAAATGGGCACTGGTGGAGGGATGGGTATTTGATCGTGGTATGACCGACATCCAAGCACAAAAATTTGTAAATCTACAACTCTACCTCATGTCGTTTCACTAATAAAAAAGAAAAAAAAATTCTTGTCTATGAAATACAATCACGTTTATTCCTATTTTCTTTTTGTTATGTAGTTACTGATAAATCCTTTCTCTTTAATGGACTGGTAAAGTGTCACTCAAAAATCACCTTCTATTCCATTGTTTGGCTAGCAGTTTTTACTAAAATAAAATAGAGTCTTCATATTGTATATGTGGAACAATTTAGTAATAACCTTATTGTCCTTTTTTATTTGGTTTTGTTTGGGATGCCATCCACTGTTATTCAAGGCTTACTCTTGGGTCTGTTCTCCATAACATACTGTACTATGCTGCTTGCTACAGAGACCAGATTTCATTAATATCTACATAATTCTTTTTCAGTTCTGTGATACATATTTTTCATGATGTTTTCTTTACACTTCCTCCTATGTAAATCACATGAAATAGAAAAATTATATTCGTGTATGCATTATTATTCTTAGAGTTATGAATAACTACATTGTTGATAAACAACATAAGACACAGAATTTAAATAAAATTTTCCTTCCAAAAATATTTCTTGGGAAAAACTCAAGTAGTGATTTTTGAAGTGGATCAAAAATCAGGGTAACCTTCAATGCATCAACAAGATTAAGTTGTATGTGAACCATAAGTAACAGGTACTCACCTGATCTTGGGGAAGTTCCCATAATATCTCCAGCCCAAAGTAAACTGGCGCTGACGCCAACTCCAACTCAGGAACAAAAAGTTAAGAATTTTGATCAGATGAAAACTGGACTTTCAAAACCTCTGGAGACCTACCAGATCCCAGTAGACCTAGATCATGCAAAGATCTGCAGGTAATGAACACCACTGACACCATCACTCTGAAGCAGGTGCGAGAAAATTCAAGTGGCACTAAACGGACCTCCCATGCAAAATGGAAGAACAAAAAGGAGGCTTCTGAACCTCTTGAGGGATAAACCAAGGCCAAAATCCAGCCAAAAGTCTGAGAATGCTTGCTAAGGGGAGCAGGGATTGTTTGTAATGCTGCAGTCAGTGAGAGGTGTCCTGTGACCACAGCCAAAACTAACAGCAAATCTCACAAAGCTGCCTCCAGCAGGATCAGCAAGACAAAGAGCCATGGGCAGGAGAAGGTAAAAAACACCAGAGAAAACTCTAAGAAAGCTAATGAGTGTAAGCAGCTAGGGAACAAGGTCAAGGCAGAAGAAAAGTTCACCATTGGCAAGATGAAATGCAAGGAAACTCAACCTGAGCTTTGCCAAGAGGCAGTTAAAAAACCCCGCTGCTACCTAGGCATACACATGCTGGATTCTGTCCAATTGTTTCATGCTCTGGGGAAGAGTGATCCAAAACTTGGAATCTCTTCCTCCCAGGTCCTGAGTAGCCCAAAGATATCAAGCCATCCTCAGCTGTCAAGCCATGGCTAGGTTCTACACGGGATGGAAAAGGCCTTGAGAAAACTCAGGTCAAAGCACAGAAACCAAGTAGCAGTGCTGAAAAACGCTCATCCCCATTCCAGTCTGAGCTGCCACCTCCTGGGAAGGTGAAATTGGTACCTTTGCCGTTTCTTACCATGGAGAATCCACAAGCTGGACCTGTTCCTCGGAGACGAAAATCTGAAGCCACACATCTTCCTGCTGCAGCTTACCCTGCCAAGCCTGGCTGTACCAATGCAGCTCAGCCAAATGCTGCCAATTTTTCCCCGTCAACCACTGCATTTTTGCCTGTCCTTCCAATCCTGCTAAGTCCATTTCAACCAACCTATCTCGACCAGGTTTGCAGAACCCTAGTAGCCGGTCTATTCATCAGCCTGCAGCTTCTAGACTTGCTCCCTACAAGGCAGCAGCTGGCACTTCTCTACAGCGGGAGCCTCTTTCTGTCTCTGTGAACAAGCGGCATTCACCAACCAAACGTCAGAGTCACTTTCTCCTCCAAGACTTCCGTTTCCAACCGATTCCATGGAGAAAGCCCAATGTTCCGAGCCAGACATGTCAAAGCCCATCACCAAAGAGCATAGACCAGAGCGTGAGGCTATGAAAAGGAAGGCTCAGCATGAGCGTGAGAACACTGCCAAACTCACCTCTTTGGGGGAAAGTGT
Organism: Sorex fumeus; assembly: GCF_029834395.1. Lineage (NCBI taxonomy): Eukaryota > Metazoa > Chordata > Mammalia > Eulipotyphla > Soricidae > Sorex > Sorex fumeus. Next base: position 20,093,077 of record NW_026606152.1, on the reverse strand, counting down.
AGTACTTTATTGAGAGGGAAAAGAGATGGACATCTCTCTCTATTATGGCTACGTAATGGGAGTAGCTGGAATGGTAGGTTCCATTTGAGGTACCAGATGGTTTTCCTAGGAAAACACTGACATGCCATACACCTTTTATTTATTTTATTTTTTTTTTCAAATTAAAGAGATGCATCGAACTCGGGTCGGCAATGTTGGCTGTGTGCAAGGCAAATGCCCTACCGCTGTGCTATCACTCCAGAGATGCATCATAGTTAATTGATTGTTAATAAATGTTCTGAATTTTGAGATGCTGTCAACTGTGGTTGATTTTGGGAGTGGCTGGGTGTTGAAGGAGGAGATGGGAAAGAATGGGAAGTTAGAGAGAGGAAAAAGGGGGAATAGACAAGACTCTAAGAAATACAAACATGGTCCAGGGTTATAAAGCCCTTAAGAGGAGAAATTGCATGGGCCTGATGAAGAGTGGGGTAGGGTCAGAGGAAGAGTAAGCTGACAGTGCATTTGTTCTGCAAACCAGAAGGACACAGTTCAATTCTTGCAATCTTTTATGGTCCCCAGAGACCCACGAGATGTGAAACTTGAACACAGAGCCAAGAGTAAGACTAGAGCACAGTCAAGTATGCCCATCACTGGTGTCCTCGAAAAAAATGGGAGAAATGGCACGGTTTGCGGTTTTCAGTTAAAATAATAAATTTGCAATAGGCTGAGGAAGGCAGATGAGTCTAAGATGATGAGAAGAAAAGTAAAAATTCTTCCATGGAGGCTGTGTTTACACCTCATGGCCTCCTTTGGAAAGGAAGCAAATTTGAGACACATCACTAAAAGGTTTTCTGTGGTCTATCCATAAATGATGGTTGGGGAATGCGAACACATACACTGTGGAATAAACCTACCAGATGAGTGATCAATGCCCTCAGAGTCATTCAAGGATGACTCTTAACAAGGAAAAAGCCAAGAGAACAGTTGACGCATGAAGCCTGAAGATCAGCTCCTGGTAGATGCTAAGATAAGACACCATGTCCTCGAGCCCTCTTTTCAGCACCCCTAGCTGCACAATTTCAATTATTCCCAACAATATTCAGAGTTGCTATCGTGGTGACACTTTATCGTGGTGAGTTTCAACAATGTGGTACATTGCCTATGTAAGTCTTTGGATTTGTAAACTCCCCAAGTTAGCCAAGCCAGCTTTCAGGAAATTTCTGGTGGCGGGAGCTCAAATTATATTAGCTTGAGGGGCTGTTCTTTGGTCTTCCATGGTCCCTGTTGCCTGTAGCTTTCTCTAAACATCGCTTTTAACTGCAGTTCACACAAGAACCAACTTTATAAATGGCATTGTGGCTGCATTGCAGTAGGTACCATACTAAGACATGCGTTCTAGGTCACCACTCCCAAAGCAGTTAGTACGAATTGACCTTGAGTCTGGAAGTTTGTGGTGGAAAGAGATGGTCCTAGGAGAGTTAATGGGGTGATGGATGGTTGGAAAGGAAACCGGGAAGGGTAGGGAAGTGGAAATCTGGTGATCATCATGGGATAGTTGGTGGATGTTTTTCAAATACATTAAAATATTTTTTGAAAATGAGATTCAAGACAAACATACGAAAATAAGATAGGTTCCAATGTACAGTTTACATATAAGACCCAGAAAGCTGAAAGGGCTGGCATTCCTTCTGGAGCTTTCAATCATACCGTTTACTAAATATGTTATTTTCACATCAATTACCTGTGGAGAGGAATAGTGAGAAAGAGAATGCCACCGGAATAGCAAACTGGATGACCACCTTCATTAAAAGCCAGGTGGAAGGTGTTCACATGGATCCCAAGTGCAAATATATGTTAACAGGAACATATATTTAACTAACTCTGCTTGGTACCAGTAATAACTTTGTTGAAAATGGGGGGAAATGAAAGCAGTTTCTGACTGACATGAGACTAACCAGTTAATAGATTTTCTCAGGAAAGGGTAGTTGACTGGCTGGGAACAGAAAAACATGAAAAGTGTTTTGCTACCTTTAACGTATGGCTGGAGGTAATTGATCCCAGAAATCTCTTAAAACTAACAAGCTTCAACTCTCTTGAAGGAATTTTGTATTCTTTTTTTTCCCCTTTATTTTATATTATTTTTTTTAAAGTTGTAGATTTACAATTTTTTGTGCTTTGGTTTCAATTATACAATGATCAGATACCCATCCCTCCACCAGTGTCCATTTTCCACCACCATGGATAATATCCCTCCCACCCCCATCCCCCCATCGCCCCTGTCTCTGTGGCAGGGCAATCCCCTGTGTTCTCTCTCTCCTTTTGGGTGTTGTGGTCTGCAAGAGAGGCATTGAGTGGCAAACATGTTCAGTCCATAGTCTACTTTCGACATCCATCTCCCCTCCTGGGAGGATCCTCCAAACATCCTTTATTTGGTGCTCCCTTCTCTATCTGAGCTGCCCTTTCCTCTAGGATACCCGGCTGGCCTCTAAGTTATGGAGTAATCCTCTTGGTGCTGATCTCAGCTATTCTTGGGTATTAATCTCACACTTTGTTACTTTATATCCCCCAGATGAATGCAATCTATGTCTATCCCTCTCTTTCTGACTCATTTCGCTTAGCATGATACTTTCCATATTGTACCACTTATATGTAAATTTCATGACTTCATCTTTTCTAAGAGCTACATAGTACTCCATTGTGTAGATGGACCATATTTTCTTTAACCAGTCATCTGTTCTTGGGCATTCAGGTTTCTTCCAGTTTCTGGCTATTGTAAAGAGTGCTGCAATGAACAAACAAGTGCAGATGTCACTTCGACTATACATTTTTGCCTCTCTGGGATATATTCCCAGGAGTGGTATTGCTGGGTCAAATCGGAGCTCAATTTCTAATTTTATGAGAATCGTCCATACTGCTTTCCAGAAGGGCTGAACCAGTGGACATTCCCACCAACAGTGAAGGAGTGTCCCTTTCTTGCCACATCCACGCCAGCATCGGTTGCTTTTGTTGTTTTGAATGTGGGCCAGTCTCTGAGGTGTGAGATGGTATCTCATTGTGGTTTTGATCTGCATCTCCCTGATGATTAATGATGTAGAGCATTTTCTCATGTGCTTTTTTGCCATTCGGATTTCTTCTTTGAGAAAGTTTCTGTTCATTTCATTGCCCCATTTTTTAATGGGGTTGGATGTTTTCTTCTTGTGGAGTTTAACCAGTATTTTGTATATCCTGGATATCAACCCCTTGTCAGATGTGTATTCGGTGAATATCCTTTCCCATTCTGTAGACTGTCTTTGTATTTTGGTCACTGTTTCTTTGGAGGTGCAGAAGCTTCTTAGTTTAAGATAGTCCCATTCATCTATCTCTGTTTTCACTTGCTCTGCCAGTGACGTGGGATCTTTGAAGATACCATTAGCTTCAATGTCATGGAGGGTTTTGCCAACTTTGTCTTCAATGTACCTTATGGTTTCTGGTCTGATGTTGAGGTCTTTAATCCATTTTGATCTTACTTTTGTACACGGTGTTAGGCAGAGTACTGAGCCCATTTTTTTGCAGGTAGTCGTCCAGTGATGCCAGCACAATTTGTTAAAGAGGCTATTCAATCGACGGTTTTGCCTGACAGATGTCACTGTTGTCTCAAAATTTCTAACGGGATCGAACCACCGTCTCCTTTGTGCAAAATTCTACTTCACAGAGCAGGGAGAAAGGGCTACAAAGTTCAAAAAGAGAACTCCCAGAATGACCACCAACTGGGAACTCTTTGGTACTATTGCGGCAACATGGGAAGATGCCACTGTTGACAACATTGACAAGGAATACGATCGACTGGTTCAGCACCTCCATGAATGTGCGAGGAATGCCAAGAGAGAGATAGCCACGAAAAATCGCCTATCTTCTTAAACTCTTGAGCTAATTTGCCAGCGTGGTTTGGCGCATGCCTCAGGCAACCACAAGCTAACATCCAAGCTCGCAAAGCAGTGCAGAGATGCGAACAAGGAAGACCTCAAAGAGAGAAGAGCAGAAGTACTATTAGATGCGGCAGAAGCTGGGAAAAGTATTCATAACGCCCGCCTGCCTTTGTCAACTATAAGACGAAGATGATTGCCCTCCGATGTCCTGATGGATCCATCACATCCTCCAGAATGGCAATGGAGAAGATTATCCATGACTTCTTCTCAAATCTCTTCGATAGCAATGTCCACTTGCCGACATACCAAATTCCACAGGATGGATATGTCCTTCCCAATGTTCTCCCTTCCGAAATCCAACACGCCATTTCGTCGGTAAATAAACAAACAGCACCTGCCCCAGACAAGGTCAGACCTGAACACCTGAAGAACCTGCAGTCAGTACTCATCAATACACTGGCTCGGCTCTTCACTGGCTACCTGTCTGATTGCAAGTTTCCGTCCCAATGGAAAACCAGCAGGACCGTACTACTGTTCAAAAAGGAAGACATCCATGACATTGGCAACTATCGCCCGATCTGCCTATTGTTTGTCATCTACAAGTTGTTCACTGGAGTCATCCTAAATAGGATTGGCAGAACACTAGATGAAGGACAACCATGCGAGCAAGCAGGGTTCTGCAAAGGATTCAGCACCATCGACCATATCCACACAATAACCAAACTCATTGAGGTTTCTCGGGAGTTCAAGATGCCTTCTGTTTAAAGTTCATTGATTTAAAGAAGGCCTTTGATACTGTTGAGACGGAAGCGGTCATTGAAGCCCTAGCCAATCAGTGCATTCAAGCCCAATACATCAGGATCGTCCGTGAGCTGTATTGCGGATTCACTACCAGGATCTCACCATTCTACAAAGAAGTGATCTTTGACGTCAAGAGAGGGGTGCGGCAGGGTGATAAGATTTCACCGAAAATCTTCAGTGCCACCCTCGAGAACATCATGCGAGGACTGAATGGGAAGGAATGGGAGTGAAGATAGATGGTCACCAACTACACCACCTCCGCTTTGCTGATGACATTGTTTTAATAACACCAAACATCAGCCAAGCAGCACAAATATTGCCCGACATTCACCGTTGTATTCACTTAGGAAAAAATTTTGGGAGAAAAGTCTGAAATGATGGGAAAAGAGACAATAAGTGCAAAAGGAAGGGCTTGACATTTGGGTTCCTCTGAAAACAAAGCATGAAACAACAAGATCTGGTGGGAACATGATTTACTGGGAATGGGATCTGAGGAGGAAAAGAGTGTTATCAGGGATGTGAACAAGGGAAATCCAAGTTAAGGAAAACTTAGCTAGCTGACTACCCCATGGGCAACATAGTTCCAAGACTACCAGAAATTACCAAGGAATTTACTTTAATTTACTCTCTTTTATATGGTCAATTACAACATGTATTCTGTGCCTTGGGCTGGAGCGATAGCACAGCGGGTAGGGCGTTCGCCTTACAAGCGGCCAACATGGCCGACCCGAGTTCGATTCCTCCGCCCCTCTCGGAGAGCCCGGCAAGCTACTGAGAGTATTGGATATGCCAGACACAGTAACAACAAAGTCTCCAATGGAGACGTTACTGGGCCCGCTCGAGCAAATCGACGATCAACGGGAGGGCCTTTACCTTTACCTTTACCTATTCTGTGCCTTATTCAAACAGAATTTGGAGTATTCATTTTTTTCTCAATATTCTGTTCATTTGTATAAGCATCTTAAACAACTGCTGGATAACAGATTTATTTGATCAGAGTTATTTATTACTTTAATGTTTAGTTGAGATTACTGAAAACTAGGTCTAAAGTGAAGTTTGTCTTGATTGGTACAAAGAGAGAAGGGAGGTCTAGGGATGAAATTAGAGATTATAGTGTACTACATTCAGTTCCTAATAAAACAAATAAAGGACAGTTTCCCAAATAGACTATTGAAAAAGATATTCATCTCTATTTAACCTCTAAATTCAGAATTTTCTATATTTAATTAAAAATGAAAGAATGTTCCTATATTTGGTCTTTTAAAGACATTCCAGGTTGGTTACAGAAACAAACACTGCCTATGAAATCATAACATCTTAATCATAAAAACCTGATTACTACTTAAATGTCCAAGAATGTCAGTTCTAAGAATTATTTCCCTAGATCTCACTAGTGTACATGATAGTCATATGAATACATCTGTGTGGATACATCGCTGGTATCTAATTAGAGAATAGATATATAGAGATTAGATCACATAGCTGAGTGTGCTCTCAACTTTTCTAGTCACTCCCCTGCCCCCCACACACCCAAAGACTTGTAGGAATCCTTATTTATCCATGACTTTTCCTCCTCCCCTTTCCCAGAATCTTTTAAAATTTCTTTTCCAGTACTAATGTAATGCACTTTAGAAAATCTTGAGTTAATCTTAATTCTTGTCATTTAGCTTTTATATAGAGAACCAAGAAAATCTTATTAAAAGTGTATTTTTGTATTCTTTGAAAATGGTAATAAGAACTTTATCATTGAGTCCCTGTATATACATTATGTAAAGAATTTTCTGAGAAATTCCCTGTATAATTCAATACTTGAAGAAATAAATGACTTCTCTGAATGAGAATGAACTGGGACATTTCAAAGTACCAATCAGTGAATCAAAGATGAATCATAGCATCCTATAACTAAAAATGATCTTGATGTACTCTAGTCAACACCATTACATTTTTTTCTTATACCACCTGATAGCACTTTTAATTTTTTAAATTATTATCCATTTATTTTTATTAGTGAAACACCATGAGGTACAGTTGTAGACTTACATACCTTAGTGCTTGGGTTTCAGTTATACAAGTATCAAGTACCCATCCCTCCACCAGTTCCCATTCTCCACTACCAATGAACCCAGTGAGCCTCCCACCCCCCATCTCCCCCACTCCGCCCCACCTCAGGGCATTCCCTTTTGCTTTTTCTTTGCTTTTGTGTGCTGTGGTTTGCAATGGAGGTCAATACCATTAAATTTTCAAAGAAGAAAATAGGCCCCTAGATGTTCAAGACACTGCTATTCTCCTGGGCTTCTTCCCAGTATGTACCCTGCTCCAAGCCAGGCTTTGGAAATATTCTGGGAAGGAAAACTGGATGTTCCTTTCCTCACACTGACCTGAAAGACTCTTGCTGATTCTCAACGACATCAACTATTTCATTTGTTGCTTGATATCACCTCCTGTCCTTTATTTAAAAAAAATGATTTGTTTCTGGAATATAAAGAAAAAAACTGAATGGAGTAATAAAACAAAAGCAAAGTCAAACCTTTACACTCTAACATCAGAATTGTCCTTACAAGAGGGGAAGTAAAGGATTGAAATGGGTAGGGGAATGTTGTTAGTTGGTTGTGGACAGTAGCTGGATATTTAACAGTGCATGGAGTATGAATACACAGTTGCTGAGATGAGGAAGTCTGTACTTGAAGCGAATACAGTTTGTTAACTAGTCATCATAAATACATGATTGCCATTCAATGCCTCTTTTCATATGTATTTAGATAATTCTTCCCCTCCTCTGTTTGCTTAGGATCAGGACTTTGCCTCTCCCCTCCCTGTTCTTTCAGGAAGACAGAGAGAATTCTTCAGGCAGGAAGAGCATGAAATTTACATAGGAGTGGTACTACATGGACAGTATCATGTTAAGCGAAATGAGTCAGAAAGAGAGGGACAGACAGAGCAAGATTGCATTCACCGGGAGAACATAAAATAAAAAAACAGGAGACTAACTCCCAAGAGTGGACAGGATTAGTGTAAGGAATTTGTCGTCATATCTTGGAGACCAACCACACATGCTAGCAGAAAAGGCAGCTGAAATAGAGAATGGAGCACCAAATAAAGGGTGTTGGGAGGATCCTCCCAGGATGGGAGAGGATGCTGAACATAGACTATAGACCAAACATGTTTGTCACTCAATGCCTCTTTTCCAACCCGCAACACCTAAAAGGAGAGAGAGAACAAAGGCGAATGCTCTGCCACAGAGTCAGGGTGGGATGAGGGGATGGGGCTGGGAGGGATACTGGGATCCGTGGTGGTGGGAAATGGGCACTGGTGGAGGGATCGGTATTAGATCATTGTATAATTGAAACCAAAGCACAAAAATTTGTAAGTCTACAACTGTACCTCATGGTGTCTCACTAATAAAAAATTGAAAATTAAAAATAAAAAATTGGAACATAAAGTAAAAATAAAACAAGAGAAAGATCTCACAATAGCAAAGAGGACTATAGTACTCAAAACGTTGAGAAACAGGCACTATGGCAAGTATTTTTAAATACGCATTCAGGAGAGAATATAGAATTGTTCGTGAACAAATCTACTCTATGGATTCATCTTATCCTTGAAATGGAAAAGGACAATGTGTTACAGTTACCAAATTACAAAAAAGATATATATCATCTATTTTTTGCTATGTTTCTATGCTTTACCAAATATTATTCTAATTTTTAAATTGACTTTAATGATTAAAACAGTATTTGCCTGCATTAAACTTTTTAATTAAATGTTTTATTAGAAGTGATTTTTAATTATTAAAAAAGTTTTATTAACATGTCATTTTCTAAAAGAAACATATAGACCAAAGAGCTAGTGCAGCATGCAGATGGTGTTTACCTTGTATGCAGCTAACCTGAGTTCAATCCCCAGAACCCTGTGCCTGCCAGGGGTGATCTCTGTATAGAGTCAGAAGTGAGCCCAGAGCACATCTGGGTGTGCTCCACTCCCCACATAAAAGGAAGAATAGAAAAGAAAACCATATAACTGATTCTTGAGTAACATAGAGCTTAAGGGTGCTAACTCCTCTATAATGTTCGAAAACCCCCAAATTTAATAGATAATCTGCTATTGACCAAGAGGATGGATTTCTAATAGTACTTAATTCCATTGTCTGCAAGTAGTGCTATATGTGGCCTGTCCATCTGTAAATTTTGATACATTTTAAAACTTTAATCTATTTTATAATAGACTTTATAATACATATGTATTTTATGGTAGTAAGTGATAATTTATATTTCTATTTTGGTGGGGTATTTGGGCCATAGTATGTGGTGCTTGGGACTTCCGACTCTGTGCTCAAGAGTCATTCCTGGTGGTGCCAGCCATAAATATGGGTTGACTGTGTGCATGGTAAGTGCTTTAACCCCTATTCTAAGTCTGGGGTCCAATCAAATCAATTATCTGCATATATTTTATACATACATGGCATACTTTTTCTTAGATTTTTTTATATTTCTAGGATATATTGATTATCTTTAATTATTTCACATGCATACCAATGTCCAAAAATTCTTAAAATATAATTATTGAAAAATATCATATAGAAGTCCAAATTTGTATTGTTCATGGGATAACTATATTAAGAAGAAAATAGAACCACAATAAACATACAAGTAAAATGGAGGTACATTTCTTTGGAGTCTTTCAATTATGCATTTATATTAGTCTATATACATGTATGATTTTTAAATAAACAATTTCTGTTACTATAAATTGTTTATTGAGATATTATAATTGTAATGTTTTCAAGCTAAGATGACATTGATGTGGACATTTCTATCTATTTGTCTACTTTACTAATTGTTTCCTTAATATCAATTCTTAAAAGCTAACTTACTTATGACTGGATATGTAGCTCAGGACAAAAGAACTTGTCTTGCAGGTATGAAATTTTGGTTTCAATTTTTCGCAGTATAGAAGCAAAAGCAAAATCATTAACTGTGTTTGGAAATATGCCTCAGTGGTAAAATATTTGCCTCACATTTCAGAGGTTATGGGCTTGATCCTTGAATTTTCATATACACACACAAAAGCTAATTTACAACAAAGTCCCACACTGGAGACCTAACTGGGCCTGTCAAGAAAATTGATGAACAACGTGAGGACAGTGACAGTGATATTGACTTAATGAACATTAAACTGCTTTAAGCTATATATTGCCTAACTATTATACAGATTTAATTCTCAATAAAATAACTAGAAACGATCTATTTTCTAGCATCTTTGCTAGGGAAAGATAGCAACTGATATTTCAATATTTGTAATTTGGGGGACATTTTAATTTATCATTTTAATTTGTGCTCTGTCTACCAGTGAACTTGAAAATTGCTCTTGTGTGGTACTACATGGAAAATATTATGCTATGGGAAATGAGTCAGAAACAGAGGGACAGACATAGAAAGATTGCATTCATCTGGGTAATATAAAGTAACAAAATAAGACACTAACACACAAGCACAACTGTCATAAATACCAGGTTGTTCACTCCATGTCTTAGAGGCCAGCTGTACTCTCTAGGGGTAAAGGCAGTGCAGATAGAGAATGGAGCACCCAATAAAGGGTGCTGGGAAGATCTGCCGAGGATGGGAGATGCCTGCTGAAAGTAGTCTATGGACCGAACAGGATTGCCACCCAATGTCCCTTTTGTAGACCATAGCACCCAAAAGGAGAGAGAGAACAAAAGGTAGTGCCCTACCAAAGAGGCAGGGTAGGATGGGGGATGGGGAGTAGGAGGGTTACTTGGATTGGTGGGAGTGGAGATTGGCCACTGGTGGTGGGATGGGTACTCAATCACTGTATAACTGAAACCCAAGTGCAACAACTTGTAAGTCTAAACTATACCTCATGGTGTTTCATAATAAAACAAAACAAAACAAAACAAATTTCAAAAAAGAAGAAAATTGCTCTTGTGTTTACTAGTCATAAACACTTCTTTCAATAGACATTATATGATCATGGTTTATGTTTATTTTTTCTATCAAGTTTAATAGCGAAATACTGATTTATTTCACAACACTAATTTTTTAAAACCATTCATCCTTGGCCTATCATATTAATTGCCAGTATTTGTTGGTGTTCCTGGTTTTAGATCACTTAGTTTGCTTTTTGTCCTTTTCTTTCAGATTGTAAAATTTTGGACAAATGAGCATATGTTTTTCTTTATCTTCTACAGTTATAAAATGAGAAAAATTTTTAGTATTGTACAAATAAAATACCTGTGCATTTACTATTTCTTTTCATTTTATTTACTTTAACACATCTAGATTCATCTACAATTTTTCCTAGTATGTGTTGTAATATTGAAAGAAACCACCATTTTTTTCAATCATAGCACTGTAGCACTGTCCTCCCGCGGTTCATCCATTTGCTGGAGTGGGAACCAGTAACATCTTACACCAAATTGTGAGACTTGTTGTCACTGGTTTTGGCCTATCGAATAGGTCATGGGGAGCTTGCAAGGCTTTTGCTATGTGGACGAGATACTTTGGGTAGTTTGCCGGGCAGAGGAATCGGAATCAGGCTTGGCCTCCTGCAAGGCAAATACCCTACCCGCTGTGCTGTGAACGTTATCTAAAATATACTAGTAATACCAAATGTTGTTTCTTTAACAGTGCAATATAAACGATTATTTAGTAATTCTCTTGATTTGTTAATGAAATAACTAAGCTCTTGAGTATCATGGGAGTATTTTTCTAACATAGGAGTCTGAGGAAAGTGAAACTGTTATAACTGTCTTGTAGGATTCCATCTCCCTAGCCTGCTTCATTCTACCCTGCTCTCTATCCATTCCGGTCTTCTTGGGATTTTGACGTCCTAATTGGCTAGCCTCTACCTTTCAACTGCCTACTTTATGACATCATTCTCCCACCAAACCAATCACCAATTGATAGAATCTTGGCCGTCCCATGTAGTAGTTTGTAAACAAATTTGAATCATCATGGCAAGTGACGAGTGACCAATGACCAATCACCAGTGAGCAGTCGTTTGTACTGAACACTTGTGGTCTTAAGCCGCTGCAGTGTTCAGACGTACTCTCGTACCGTCTCCTCTTCTCGTCTACCTTTCATCGGTATTTCCTCTTCTCTGACCATGTCAGGTAAGGAATAATACTTTTCAAAGCTTTTCATTAGATTTATCATCCATAAACTTACCAGTCAAGGAAAAACAGCACGTAGTAATGAAAGAAAGTATTCAAGTAGAATTTTAAACCCTCATTTTAGCTTGACTTTGACATTTGCTGTGTGATTATAGACATTGGCTTACTTTCTCTCACATACAAAGTGTTTTTCCTCATTGATTACATTATATTTTAGACATACTTAGGAGCTCAAATACACACACATACATAAATACATTTATATATATATATATATGAGTGTTGATTCTCTGTGTTTCTTTTTCCTTTTAGTAGTGAATTTTACATGATATCCATTGAAAACAAGTAAATCAGAGACAGTTTTTTTACAGAAACAAAATATAGATGCTGTGGAAAACTGTTAATATATACTAGTATGTGTTCTCTGTAATGGTCTCTCCACTTGTATGTATACTTCAGTACTTTAAATATAGTGATATTACAAAGTAATAATCATTGATCTTTGAGATTTGATTTTAGCCAGGTAATAAGAAAATATGGGGCATGAGTAAGGTGTGGAGTGCTGAGGGTAGGGAGGCAAGCCCTCAAAGGTAAGAAAGTTTGGGATCACTTTCATCAAACATTGACCAATCGAAAACTAGACGTTATGAGGGAGAAATAAATAGGAAAGAAAGAACGAAAGAAAGAAAGAAAGAGAGAAAGAAAGAAATCAAGCAAGCAAGCATAGGGACGTCGATTATCAAGGAAGGGGAAAACGTTTGTTCAGAATGTTGAAGAGAACCAAAGATTTAAAATCAAAAAAGAAAGGTACCAGTAGGAGAAGCAGATTATCAGAAAGCCATCCTTGCTGGCATTTTTCCTTATTATCTCTTAGAACACAGTACTTGGTTCTTGACAATTTGAGTATAAACACGCTTCAGAAATGATGCTTCCCATAAATAGCTAATAGTGCTTATCTAGGGCGGTGGAAGACACATAATCTTCAATGTTTTTATTATGTTATGGTTTTAAGTACATGTACGCGCTGCCTGTTAAAATTAAAAATTGGTATATTCTAACTTGAATAAGGAGATTAGATTCATTTGTGTGGTAAGTAGGTTCCAGGTTAAAGCGGCTTCTCATCTTTACAAATATTATTTCATGTGATTTTTTCTTCCTAACTTGAAAGTATTTTGATAATAGTCAAATTCTGTTTTAAATCCTAAGAGGAAAAAGAAAAATCAAGTCTCACAGGTCTAATTACACATTTTTGTCATATATGTGAATTAAGATTTTTCCTACATTAAAGATATTTTATTGGGTTTAGGTGTCATTTATTAAACATTGAGAAGAACGTTTTTCTGGTTGATAAACATAATTCTAATCTAGGGGTTGAAAGTAAATTTGCAAATTTTGTGATCACTTTTTAAATGATCTTTTCTGTGTCTTGTGTGATCAAGAGAAATACTATGCTATGTTTAACACGTGTTGTTTGCTGGTTAATATTCAAAGGTTCTGATGAGAATAATTTTTTGTACTTTCGAAATTTCTTTCTATAATTTACTCATTTAAAACATTTCTTGTCTATGAAATACAATCACGCTTACTCCTATTTTCTTTTTGTTATGTAGTTACTGGTAAATCCTTTCTCTTTAATGGACTGGTAAAGTGTGCACTCAAAAACCACCTTCTATTCCATTTTTTGGCTAGCAGGTTTTTGTAAAATAGAATACTGTCTACATATTGTATATGTGGAAAAATTTATTAATAACGTTATTGTACTGTTTTATTTGGTTTTGTTTGGGATAACATCCACTGTTATTCAAGGCCTACTCTTGGGTCTGCTCTCCATAACTTACTGTACTATGCTGCTTGCCTACAGAGTCCAGATATCATTAATATCTATATTCTTTTTCAGTTATGTGATACATATATTTCATGATGTTTTCTTTACCCTTCCTCCTATGTAAATCACATGAAATAGAAAAATTATATTCATTTATGCATTATTTTTTTTAGAATTATTAGTAACTACATTTTAGACAAACAATTTAAGACACAGAGTTTAAATAAAGTTTTTCTTCCAAAAACATTTCTTTGAAAAAACTCAAGCAGTCATTTTTGAAGTGGATCAAAAATGAGGGTAACCTTCAATGCATCCACAAGAGTAAGTTGTATGTGAACCGTAAGTAACAGGTACTCATGGCACAAGTCAAATGGAAACCTGATGATTACAATGGTAATAGTTGTAAAGATCCCAAATGCCTAAATTAATGTAAGGTCTTCCATGGGAGACTTTTTTGTGACTATTCTTGACCAAGACACCGCTGTCTCTTCCATATCTATGGCAGCTCGCTATGAGAAAATCCTAGATACCAACAACACGGTGTTTGTGTACCCATCACTTTCTGCCAGTCTTGTTGAGAGAACACCATCTCTGGTTCCACATCAGAGTCAAAGCCTGTCACTTCCCTACCAGGAAGGAAGCCAGGTGTATTACTATCATCCAGGCACTCTGGGAACTCTCCTTTCCGGTCTGCAGTTCTATAACTCCATTTCATACACAGGGCTAAATGGCTCTGCCCCCAAGCTTACAGCAACTCATCGCGAGAAATGGTTATGGTTCTCAAGGAGGTCCAGCCCGCAAATAACCAAATACCAGACTCCTACTCTGGAATCGACTTCTCTCTGTCTGCTCAACCTATCACAGAATCGAGTTGTCAAGGTGAGTAAAACGGAGAGAAGAGAAAGAAAATTCAAAAATTGGGGTCAAATAAGAGGAAAACTGTCCGTAGAGAGGTGGTATTCATATACAATGAGATTGTTAAATTAAAAAAAAACTCAGTTCATGTTTACTCCCCTCACTCATTTTACAGCATGCTATTTTCACACTCAATATAAGAGCTCCTTATGGAGATTGGAAGTTATGATAGTATAATGGACATTTAAGTTTCTTATAATGAAAAGTCAGGGGCAGAGAAAACAATGTCACATTTTTTCCCTTGTTATTTCATTTTTTTAATTTTTATAAGTTAAACATCATGAGGGACAGTTGTAGACTTACAAATTATTGTGATTCTATTTCATTTATACAATGATGGAGTACGTATCCCTCCACCACCAGTGCCCATTCTCCAGCACCACGGTTCCCAGTATTCCTCCCACCACACATACCCCCCATCCCACTCAGCCTCTGTGGCTGGAAATGCCACATTTTTCACTGTTCTATGTCAGCAGGCCTCAAGAATTACCACACTAAAAGTAAAATACATGTCTTAAACTAGTATTTTGTTATTTTCTTAAGAAGTTTCAGAACTCTAATTGTAATGGTACCACATTAACTTTCCCTTCCATAAATGAACAGCAAGGTTCTGAATACACTTGTGGTTCAGAGATTCTGACTCAAATCATGAAACCTAGAATCTGTACCTCAGCACAAATATCATGCTGAATTAGTGCTTCATTCATACTCTTATTCTCTGATATTAACGCCCTTTTATTTTTCCATGAAAGTGAATAAATTGACAGTACAATACATTACAAAGCTAAGCTCTATATGGCACTTATTAGTTTGTAAAAGTAAAGTAAAGGCCCTCCCGTTGATCATCAATTTGCTCGAGCGGGCCCAGTAACATCTCCATTGGAGACCTTGTTTTTACTGTGTCTGGCATATCGAATACTCTTGGAAGCTTGCCGGGCTCTCCGAGAGGGCCAGAGGAATCGAACTCGGGTCGGCCATGTTGGCTGCGTGCAAGGCAAATGCCCTACCCGCTGTGCCATCGCTCCAGCGGTATTAGTTTGAAAATCTATAATTACTTAAAAAAAAACTTTTGTTTGAAGGACGTTGAATCTGTGTCATAGACCGAAGTGCTCAGGGATTACTCCTGGATCTGTGCTGGGTATCACTGCTGAAGATGCTTAGGAAATCATAGGTGATGCGAAAGATCAAACTGAGGTCAGGTGTGCGCAGGGCCATTGCCTTAACAAATGTACTATCACTCTTCCCAAGTCTCTTATTTTTCAAGTTATTTTACACAGAAATTCTTACAAATACAAAGAAAACCAAAAAACAACAGCACTACATGACAAACAGTAAGAACTACAACATTTACCTCCAATCTTCGAGCACAGGACTTGTCCATTATCTGTAGAATACCCAGTAACAATCCACTGCCTATTGCTGGTAGGTGCACAGTTGTTGCACCACTAGTTTTGTGGACCGAATATCTCATTTAGCAGGCACTGATTTCTTCCTTGGTTCCTTTTTAGTGATGAATTTCCTGGGGATGGAGACTTCCCTGATATCACAACCTTCAGGTAAGACATTTGGTCTGACACAAATTTCTGAATTGCCCACAACTTGCAGTAGCAGGATTCAAAGATCTGTGAGTAATCCACCACCAGAGTTTCGGGAAGTTCCCATAATATCTCCAGCCAAAGTAACCTGGCGCTGACCCCAACTCCAACTCAGGAACAAAAAGTTAGGAATTTTGATCAGATGAAAACTGGGCTTTCAAAACCTCTGGAGACCTACCAGATCCCCGTAGACCTAGAACAATGCAAAGATCTGTAGGTAATGAACACCACTGACACCATCACTCTGAAGCAGGTGCAAGAAAATTCAAGTGGCACCAAGGGGACCTCCAATGCCGAATGGAAGAACAAAAAGGAGGCTTCTGAAACTCTTGAGGGAGAAGCCAAGGCCAAAATCCAGCCAAAAGTCCGAGAATGCTTGCTAGGGGGAGCGGGGATTGTTCGTAATGCTGCAGTCAGTGATAGGTGTCCTGTGACCACGGCCAAAACTAACAGCAAACCTCACAAAGCTGCCTACAGGAGGATCAGCAAGAAAAAGAGGCATGGGCAGCAGAAGACAAAAAACACCAGAGAAAAGTCTAAGAAAGATAATGAGTGTAAGCAGCCGGGGAACAAGGTCAAGGCAGAAGTAAAGCCCACCATTGGCAAGATGAAATGCAAGAAAAGTCAACCTGAGTTTTTCCAAGAGACCGTTAAAAAGCCCCGCCGCTACCTGGGCGTACACATGCTGGATTCTGTCCAAGTGTTTCATGCTCTGGGGAAGAAGAGTGATCCAAAACCTGGAATCTCTTCCTCCCAGGTCCTGAGTACCTCAAAGAAGCCTAAAGATGTCAAGCCATCCTCAGCTGTCAAGTCATGGCTAGGTGCTAAAGGGGATGGAAAAGGCCTTGAGAAAACTCAGGTCAAAGCACAGAAACCAAGTAGCCGTGCTGAAAAACGCTCATCTCCATCCAAGTCTGAGCTGCCACCTCCTGGGAAGTCAAATTGTTACCTTTGCCGTTTCTTACCATGGAGTGTCCCCAAGCTAGACCTATTCCTCAGAGACGAAAATCTGTGGACTCACATCGTCCTGCTGCAGCTTACCCTGCCAAGTCCGGCTCTACCAATGCAGCTGAGCCAACTACTGCCAATGCTTCCCGGTCAAACACTCCATTTTTGTCGATTCTCCCAAACTTGCTCAGTCCATTTCAACCAACCCATTTCGACCAGGTTTGCAGAACCCTACTAGCCGGTCTATTCGTGACCCCACAGCTTCTAGACCTCCTCCCTACAACAGAAGCTGGCATTTTCCTCCAGCTGGAACCTCCTCCTGTGTTTGTGGACAAGCGGCAGTTGCCAACCAAACGTCAGAGTCAGTTTCTCCTCCTAGACTTCCATTTCCAACCGATTCCATGGAGAAAGCCCAATGTTCCCGAGCCAGTCATATCAAAGCCCATCACCAAAGAGCAGAGACCAGAGCGTGAGGCTATGAAAAGGAAGGCTCAGAAGGAGCGTGAGAATGCTGCCAAACATACATCTTTGGGTGAAAGTGCAGAACTTTATTGAGAGGGAAAAATAGATGGACATCTCTTTCTACTATGGCTACGTAATGGGAGTAGATGCAATGGTAGTTTCCACTTTGGGTACAGGATGGTTTTCCTAGGCAAACACTGACATGCCATACACATTTTATTTATTCTAATATATATTTTCAAATTAAAGAGATGCATCATATTTAATTGGTTGTTAATAAAAGTTATGAATTTTTAGATGCTATCAACTGTGGTTGTTTTTGGGAGTGCCTGGGGGTTGAAGGATGGGATGGGAAAGAATGGGAAATTAGAGACAGGAAAAAGGGTGAATAGACAAGACTCTAAGAAATACAAACTTGGTCCAGGGTTATAACGCCCATAAGAGGAGAAATTGCATGGGCCTGATGAAGAGTGTGGTAGGGTCAGAGGAAGAGTATAGCCTACAGGGTATTTGCTCTGCAAACAAGAAGGACTCAGTTCATTTCTTGCAGACTTTTATGGTCCCCAGAGACCCACCAGATGTGAAACTTGAGCACAGAGCCAGAGATAAGATCATAGCACAATCAAGTATGCCCCAAACCTGGTGTCCTCCACAAAAAAATTGGGAGAAATGGCACGATCTGCAGTGTTTGGTTAAAAGAATAATTTTGGAATAGGCTGAGGAAGGCAGATGAGTCTAAGATGACCATAAGAAAAGTAAAAATTCTTCCATGGAGGCTGTGTTTACGCCTCATGGCCACTTTTGGTAAATAACCAAATTTGAGACACATCACTAAAAGGTTTGGGTGGTCTATCCGTAAATGATGGCTGGGGGATTCGAACTCATACACTGGAGAATAAACCTACCAGATGAGTGATCAATGCCCTCAGAGTCATTCAAGGATGACTCTTAACAGGGACAAAACCAAGAGAACAATTGAAGCATGAAGCCTGAAGATCAGCTCCTGGGAGATGCAAAGATAAGTCACCATGTCCTCGGGGCCTCTGTTCAGCACCCCTAGCTGCAACATTTCACTTATTCCCAGCAATATTCAGAGTTGCTGTTACGGTGACACTTCACTAGCGTGTTTTCACAATGCGGTCCATTGCCTCTGTTAGTCTTTGGATTTGTAAACTCCCCAAGGTAGCCAAGCCAGTTATCAGGAAATTTCTGGTGGGGGGAGCTCAAATTATATTAGCTTGAGGGGCTGGTCCTTGGTCTTCCATGGTCCCTGGTTCCTGTAGCCTGCTCTAAACATCGCTGTTAACTGCAGCTCACACAAGAACCAAGGTTATAAATGGCTTTGGGGCTACGTTGCCGGAGGTACCGGACTAAGACATGCGCACTAGGTCACCACTTCCAAAGCAGTAGGTACCGGTTCTCCTTCAGCCGGGAAGGTCTTGGTGGAAAGAGATGGCCCTAGGAGACTCAATGGGGTGATGGATGAATGGAAAGGAAACCGGGACGGGTAGAGAACTGGACAGCTGCTGATCTTCATGGGATAGTTGGTGGATGTTTTTCAAATACGTTAAAATATTATTTGTAAATAAGATTCAAAACAAAAATACGAAAATAAGATAGGTTCCAAAGAATAGGTTACATATAATACCGAGAGAACTGAAAGGGCTGGCATTCATTCTGGAGCTTTCAATCATACCATTTACTAAATATGTTACTTTCACATCACTTAGCTGTGGAGAGGAATAGTGAGAAACAGAATGCAACCAGAAAAGCAAACTGGATGATCACCTTCAAAAAAAGCCAGGTGGAAGGTGTTCACATGGATCCCAAGTACAAATATATGTTAACAGGAACATATTTTTAACTAACTCTGTTTGGTACCAGTAAAATACTTTGTTGAAAATGGGGGGAAATGAACGCAGTTTCTGACTGACCTGAGGCGAACCATTTAATAGATGAAAGGGTAGTTGACTGGCTGGGAACAGAAAAACGTGAAAAGTGTTTTGCTACCTTTAATGTATGGCTAGAGGAAAATGATCCCAGTCAACTCTCAAAACTAACAAGCTTCAACTCCCTTGAAAGAAAGTTGTATTAACTGAGGAAAAAATGCTGGGAGAAAAGTCTGAAATGATGAGAAAAGAGACAATAAGTGTAAAAGGAAGGGCTTGAAATTTGGCGAAAACAAAGCTTGAAAAAACAAGATCTAGTGGGAACATGATCTATTGGGAATGGGATCTGAGGAGGAAAAGAGCAATATCAGGGATGTGAACAAGGAAAACCAAGTTAATGAAGACTTAGCTAGCTGACTACTCCATGGGCAACATGGTTCCAAGAATACCAGAAATTCCCAAGGAATTTACTTTAATTTTCTTTTTTTATATGGTCAATTACAACATGTATTTTTGCCTTCTTAAAACACAATTTGGAGTGTTCATTTCTTTCTCAATATTCTGTTCATTTGTGTAAGCCTCTTAAACAACTGTTGGATAACAGAATTATTTGATCAGACTTATTTTTTACTTTAATGTTTAGTTGACATTACTGAAAACTAGGTCTAAAGTGAAGTTTGTCTTGATTGGTACAAGTAGAGAAGGGAGGACTAGGGATGGAATTAGAGATTATAGGGTACCACATTTAGTTCCTAATAAAACAAGTAAAGCACAGTGTCCCAAATAGACTATTGAAAAAGATATTCATCTCTATTTAACCTGTAAATTGAGCATTTTCTATATTAAATTAAAAATGAAAGAATGTTCCTATATTTGGTTTTTTATAGACATTCCAGTTTGGTTAAGGAAACAAACACTGCCTATGAAATCATAACAACGTAACTATAAAAACCTGATTACTACTTAAATTTCCAAGAATGTCTGTGCTAAGAATTATTTGTCTGGATTTCCTTAGTCACTTAATCACTTAGATTACTTAATCACTTAACTTCTCATTAGTCGTCGATTTGCTCGAGCGGGCGCCAGTAACGTCTCCATTTGTCCCTGTCACGTGCTAGTGTAGCGCAATGGCATCTGTTCACTCCGGGAACATGAAGGGCCTCAAATCGATCATTCATGATCTTGACGAAGAAGTCTGACTATCTGGTAGGTGGGTGGCCACGCGGTGTTTTGACATTCCGTGGAGTCCAGTCGGTAACAGCTCTAATCCAGCGGTTGTCTTTAAATCTCATTCTGTGACCAGCCCATCTGATTTTCGACAACTTGGCAAATGAGACAGTGTCCCTGATTCATGATAGTTGATGGATGTCATAACTCCGGATTTTTTCTCTCATTTGAGTGAAACGTGATATTCCAAGCATAGCTCTTTCTATTCTTCTTTGGGAGACTTGAATAGAGTTCTCATCCTGTTTGCGTAAGGCCCAGGTTTCTGAGGCATATTTTAATGCAGGAAGAACAGTGGAATCTAAGAGATGTGCCCAGAGCTGGAGGTTCATCGTCCTCTTAGCTATTTCTTCGACATTCTTGATGGCATTCCAAGCTGCTCTCTTCCTCCTGCGCAGCTCTTGTGCCAGGTCATTTGTCATGTTGACCTCTCGACCTAGGTACACATAGCTGTTGCATTTGGAGATGGTCGTTCCATTGAGAGTGAATGGGGCGTCAGGAACGAGGCTGTTTCTAATAAACATTGTCTTTGTAAGATTCAGCTGTAGTCCTACCTTTCCACACACACGGTCAAAGTCGGCCAGCATTTGTGCCGCTTGGCTGATGTTTGGTGTTATTAAAACAATGTCATCAACAAAGCGGAGGTGGTGTAGTTGCCGACCATCTATCTTCACTCCCATTCCTTCCCATTCCAGTCATCGCATGATGTTCTCGAGGGTGGCACTGAAGATTTTCGGTGAAATGGTATCACCCTGCCCCACCCCTCTCTTGACGTCAAAGATCACTTCTTTGTAGAATGGTGAGATCCTGGTAGTGAATCCGCAATAGAGCTCACGGACGATCCTGATGTATTGGGCTTAAATGCCCTGATTGGCTAGGGCTTCAATGACCGCTTCCATCTCAACAGTATCAAAGGCCTTCTTTAAATCAATGAATGTTAAACAGAGCGGCATCTTGAACTCCCGAGAAACCTCAATGAGTTTGGTTATCGTGTGGATATGGTCGATGGTGCTGAATCCTTTGCGGAACCCGGCTTGCTCAGATGGTTGTCCTTCATCTAGTGTTCTGCCAATCCTATTTAGGATGACTCGAGTGAACAACTTGTAGATGACAGACAATAGGCAGATCGGGCAATAGTTGCCAATGTCGTGGATGTCTCCCTTCTTGAACAGTAGTACGGTCCTGCTGGTTTTCCATTGGGGCGGAACCTTGCACTCAGGCAGGTAGCGAGTGAAGAGCCGAGCCAGTGTATTGATGAGTACTGACTGCAGGTTCTTCAGGTGCTCAGGTCTGACCTTCTCTGGCCCGGGTGCTGTTTGTTCCTTTATCAACGAAATGGCGTGTCGGATTTCGGAAGGGAGAACATTGGGAACAACATATCCATCCTGTGGAATTTGGTATGTCTGCAAGTGGACAATGCTGTCGAAGAGATTTGAGTAGACGTCATGGATAATCTTCTCCATTGCCGTTCTGGAGGATGTGATGGATCCATCAGGACGTCGGAGGGCAGTCATCTTGGTCTTGTAGTTGGCGAAGGACAGGCGGGCCTTACGAATACTTTTCCCAGCTTCTGCCGCATCTACTAGTACTTCTGCTCTTCTCTCTTTGAGGTTTTCCTTGATCGCATCTCTGCACTGCTTTGCGAGCTTGGACGTTAGCTTGCGGTTGCCTGAGGCATGCGCCAAACCACACTGGCGAATTAATTCAAGAATTTTCGAAGATAGGGGATTTTTTGTGGCTATCTCTCTCTTGGCGTTCCTCACACATTCATAGAGGTGCTGAACCAGTCGATCATATTCCTGGTCAATGTTGTCAACAATGGCATCTTCCCATGTTGCCACAATAGTACCAAAGAGTTCCCAGTTTGTGGTCATTCTGGCAGTTCTCTTTTTGAACTTTGCAACCCTTTCTCCCCGCTCTGTGAAGTAGAATTTTGCATGAAAGAGACGGTGGTCCGATCCCTTTCGAAATATTGGGACAACAGTGACATCTGTCAGGCAAAACCGTCGATTGAATATGATGTGGTCTATTTCGTTGTGGAATCTTCCACGGAGAGACTCCCATGTCCATCGTTTAGATTCTGCCTTCTGGAACTGTGTTACCATGAATGGTTTCGGTCGACATGATGAACTCAGATAGTCTCTCAACCTGTTCATTCCATTCTAGGCCATGGGTCCCAATGTGAAGTTCTTCAGCAGATCTTCTCGGTCCTATCTTGGCATTAAAATCACCCACAATGATCTTGTAGAAGGTGTGGTCTTCTTTATAGAACTTCTCTAGCTCCATGTAGAACTTCTCGATTTCTCTTTCATCATAATGAGATGTTGGTGCACAGACAACGAAGATAGAAACTGCAGGCAGTCTGCCACATCTATTCAAATGTAAACTTCCGATTCGGGTTGTTATTCATTCGAATGAATCAATTCTCTTGGCCAAGTTTGTGTTGACAAGGACACTGACGCCTCCAACACCTCTTTTGTCTCAAGTTCCAAGGAACAATTCTTCTCCAGTGTGGAAAACGGCATGGTACGATTCTTGCCTTCTTGTCTCGGTCAGACCAATGATGTCGTACTTGATCATTCGCGCTTGTAACATCAGGTCCTCGATGGATTCATCTGATGCTAGCGTACATGCATTGAAAGTACAGACGATCATTTTTGTCTTCCTTCGTTGTGGCAGCCTAGGTTGGCCGTGAGATTTTGTCGGCCTCTCCTTTCTCATCCTTCTCAGTGCTTCCATGTCGGTGAAGCCTTCGGGATTAGGTGAATGTACATGATACAGGGTTAGTGTACATGATAGTCATATGAATACACCTGTGTGAATATATCGCTGGTATCTAGAGAATAGATATATAGAAATTAGATCACATAGCTGAGTGTGATCTCAACTTTTCTACACACTCCCATGCCCCACACACCCAAAGACATGTACTAATCCTTATAGATCCATGACTTTTCCTCCTCCCCTCTCCCAGAGTCTTTTAAAATTTCTTTTCAAGTACTAATGTAATGCACTTTAGAAAATATTGAGTTAAACTTAATTGTTGTCATTTAGCTTTTAGATAGAGAACCAAGAAAATCTTATTAAAAGAGTATTTTTGTATTCTTTGAAAATGGTAATAAAAACA
Source organism: Sorex fumeus (assembly GCF_029834395.1). Lineage (NCBI taxonomy): Eukaryota > Metazoa > Chordata > Mammalia > Eulipotyphla > Soricidae > Sorex > Sorex fumeus. The sequence continues at coordinate 20,069,278 of NW_026606152.1, read as the reverse complement.
TTATCCTTGAGTCCCTCAATAGACATTATATAAAGTATTTTGTGAGGAATTCCCTGTACAAATCAATACTCAAAGAAATAATTGACTTCTCTGAATGAGGATGAACTGGGACCTTTCAAAGTATCAATCAGTGAATCAAAGATGAATCATAGCATCCTATAGATAAAAATGATCTTGATTTAATCTAGTCAAAACCATTACATTTTTTTCTTATACCAGCTGATAGCACTTTTAATTTTTTAGTTTTTATTTATTTATTTTTATTAATGAAACACCATGAGGTGCAGTTGTAGACTTACATACCTTTGTACTTGGTTTTCAGTTATACAAGAATCAAGTATCCAACTCTCCACCAGCGAACATTCTCCACCACCAAGGAACCCAATGACCCTCCCACCCCCAATCTCCCCCACTTTGCCCCAACTCAGGGCATTCCCTTTTGCTTTTTCTTTGTTTTAGGGTGTTGTGGTTTGCAATGGAGGTCAATACCATTACATTTTCAAAGAAGAACATAGGCCCCTATATGTTCAAGACACTACTACTGTCCTGCGGTTCTTTCCAGCATGTACCCTGCTCCAAGCCAGCCCATTGGAAATATGCTGGGAAGGACAACTGGATGTTCCTTTCCTCACACTGACCTGGAAGACTCTTGCTGATTCTCAGCCACATCAATTATTTCATTTGTTGCCTGATATCACCTCCTGTCCTTTATTTTTTTAAAAAAATATTTGATTTGTTTTGGGAATATAAAGATAAAAATTAAATGGACTAATAAAACAAAAGCAAAATCAAACCTTTACACTCTGACATCAAAATCGTCCTAATAGGAGGGGAAGTAAATGACTGAAATGCGTAGGGGAGTGTTGTTAGTTGGTTGTGGACAGTAGCTGGATATTTGACAGTGCATGGAGTATGAATACACTGTTCCAGAGATGAGGAACTCTGTACTTGAAGCGAATACAATTTGTAAACTAGTCATCACAATTATATGTCCATATGAAATTTATCTACATATGCTTTGTGCCTTCCTTGCATGTATGTGTTATGCATTCCTTTTTCATGGCCTCAGAAATGCATCTGAGGGCACTCGGAAAATTAGTTGAGCCCCAAGTATGGGGAGAGAAGTAGTAAATAATGGGAGGAGAAAGAAATATGAGTTGGAGCTTAAGAGCCGTGTAAGAGGAATATATAGATATGTATGTGTGTGTAAGTACACATATATATGTATAAATATATATATGGGCTGGAGCCATAGCACAGTGGGTAAGACTTTTGCCTTGCACGTGACCAACCTGGGTTTGATTGCTCTCCTCCTCTCAGAGAGCCCGGCAAGCTACTGAGAGTAACCCTCCCTCATGGCAAAGGCTGGCAAGCTACCTGTGATGTATTCAACATGCCACGAACTGTAACAACCAGTCTCACCATAGGGACGTTTCTGGTGCCCGCTCGAGCAAATCAGTGAACAATGAGAGGACAGTGCTACAGTGCTATGGATAATTCAAACGTTGTTTATGCAAAATATGAAAGAATCAAATAAATATAAAGCTGATTATACCTATTAAATTAATATAACTTTACATAGTGTTTAGAAATGAAGTTGAAGAATTTTAAGGCTATAGAAAGATATTGACAATATATCAAGAAACACATGGATTTTTCAGGAGCAAGAACACGTACCTGTTGTCCTTTCTTAAGGTTATATTTTTTCGCTTTTATAGAATATGTTTTCCCTGAATTTTTGTTAATCGCTTCCGTTTTGTAAAAAGCATCATAATAAATTATATTTTTAAAAAAGTAAATAAAGTTGTGTTTTTGAGTGGATTATGTATGTTTGGAATCTGGGAAGTATTTTCCTATGTAATTTACATTAAATATGATATTTACAACAGAAATACCATCTGCAGTACCATTTACAATAGCCAGAAGAAACTATGGTATACCTACACAATTGAATACTACGCAGTTGGCAGGAAACTGATATCATGAAGATTGCTTGTACAGGGAAGATTATCATGCTCAATGAAATCAGTCAGAAGGAAAGGGGTATACTGATTGAAGTACCCCATTTTTTGGATATAAAAAAAAAACAGAATATGAGACTAATACCCAAGGATAGCAGAAACACAGGCGAGGAGAATTGGTCAATGGTTGGACGCTTGCCACAAGTGCTGAAGGCGAGCATTTGGAATAAAGAAGGGACCGTTATGACAATGATAGTTGGAAGTGATTACTCTGGGTGAGAACTGAGTCCTGAAAGTAGGTAAAGGAATAAACATGAGAACCTATCCCTCTCTGTATTACAATCCATAATGCCCAAAGGATGAGAGAGAGAGAGAGAGAGAGAGAGAGAGAGAGAGAGAGAGAGAGAGAGAGAGAGGTGCCTGCCATAGTGTAGAGACAGCAGGCTGTCAGGTGGGGTTTGGGGTTGGGAGAGGGAGTGGTGGGAGAGAAACTGGGGACATTAGCAATGGAACTGTATACTAGTGGAGGTTGGGTGTTAAAATATCCTATGATTGAAATTGAGTCATAAAAAGGTTTGTAATATGTGTCTCCTGCAGATTCAATACAAAAATATGATATTTAGTTTCTACCACCATGATTAACCTATGAATTTGCTGAAATTTATTTTTATCACCTTGGCTGGGCTCATTACATGGATGTCTGTGTGGTAAAACTTTTTCCATTTTATGCGGACTGAAGAGACAAAAATCATAGGGTTGGGACTTCTGGTGGAAGGAGAGAAGAGCACAAAACACCCTGTTGACCACACCTCAGCAGGGTCACCTAACTTGCGTGATGACAGACCTCCTTCACTGATTACTTCTGTTGTAATGTGGAAAAATGAAAAGACTTTGCAGGCTGACAAGAGGTTGTCTCCTCCAGTTCTCACTATTTTCTTTTCGATTAGAATTGTTTAAAGATTATTTGAAAAATGTGGAGCTTAATGATTTGTTCTCATATATTTCCCCTACATGGTGTCAGTGGGCATTGATCCAGGAAGGCCAGCATGAAAAAGTTGAGGTGTATGTCTTAACTACCAATGCCAACACTACTGTAAGTATGGAACCCAAAGTACAATAGTAAAACTTCAAAATGTGTTTGTCAAGGAAATCGGTGGGAATGCAGGGAGAAATGGGTAATCTGTTGGTGGAAGGATGCAGACACTGGTGGTGTAATTAGAATTGAAATATTGTATGACAAATCTCCATTATAAATGATTTTGAAAATCAAAATTGCCTAAATTTTTAAAAAAAGAGAAGTCAACTTACGTCTATATTTCAAGAAAGCTTGTCTTAGCAAATTTTGGCAGGGAGACCATAGTTGGTAGAGAGAGGGAGAAAGAAAGGGAGATTTGACAGTTGGGAAGAGAAGCCTGGATATCATGGAAGAGATGAAAGCTGATCTAAGAAGATTTGGAGCCATCAGAGTTTAGTGAGTTAAATGGTGAGAACATTGCAGTTTAGATACTTAAATAGTGAGATTGGTTTCAGTCATCAGCACTGTATATATAGAAAGTGTTCAAAGACCTCACAGATATTCAGGCTATAATAACTAACAAGGGAAGCGTTTTTTTCCTGAAGCACTATGTAAGGATAATATATTGCCAGGAAAATGATAAAAAGTTGGTTCTCTTATTCACAGATTAATACATTAGAGATGAAAACTTTTATACAAAGGAATCCATCATCTTGTCCTGTTTCTCTGTTTTCTTGTCATCATTCCATTCTCCCCCATGACCCTACCTAATCATGGCTCTCCACATTACTCAGCAGTGTTACCACATAGCCTCAGAGCATTTGTTAACTGCCGGTAGCTCACAGCTCTCATGACCCCTATCCAAGCCAGAGCCATCCTTCTGAAACCATGGATATTTGCTGAAGACCCGTTCTTCCTTGAAGTGGCAGTCATGGTTTACCTCTTCTTAATCATTGTGTTTACAAATTTAGATGAATGTCACTATACTAGTGACAGGGATTTTCCAAACTATGGTAAGCATAAACATTTCCCTTTCCCCCACGAATTTTGGGCTACTTTTTTTCTATCCACTGCTAATAATTTGTGATAATCAGGAAAGAGTACTGAAGTAAAAACAGGGACATTTGTCAATTTGGTGCCATGACTAATCAGTCTTAGTATAAATATATATTTTCTAGAAATATATATTTTCTAGAAAATATAAATATATATTTTCTAGGAAAAAAAAGCAGAAGAAAAGAAGTTGGTTTCTAGCAAAGAATGCCAATCCTCCACCAAGAAATCCTTTGAAAATAAAAATTCTGACTATGTACTGAACATGAATGACACTCAATGCCTCTTTTGCAGACCACAACACCCGAAAGGAGAGAGAGAACAAAAGGGAATGCCCTGCCACAGAGGCAGGGTAGCATGGGGGGGATTGGTGTGGGAGGGATACTGGAATCCATGGTGGTGAAAAATGGGTACTGGCGGAGGAATGGGCATTTGATCTTTGTATAATCAAAACCCAAGCACAAAAATTTGTAAATGTACAACTGTACATCATGGTGTTTCACTAATAAAAATTTTTAAAAAAATAAATTAAATATTTTTTTTGTCTGCGAGAGATCAGCAGATGGGAACCTGAGTGAAGGCAAAAGATTAAATTGGTTGACTTTTATTTTTCCTTGAGTATATTAATTTGATTTTGGAGTCAATTTATATGAGAGTTCATCAAGACACAGAAATTTTTAGCGCTTCTCTTGTTTAAAAGTATAGTGATACACCATATCTCTATCTCACATTATTTTTATTTCTGATAGTTTGACACAAAAGATACGTCAAAATCATAGATAAATGTAAATTATTTAAATACTTTTTTGATTATGTAAAATTACCTTATAGAATTACATTATAGAATTTCATAAATTTTAGGATTATGCAGAATCAACGTGCATGTATCATATTACACTCACTACTGAAAGGCCTACTCTGTCATTCACCATAGTTCAGTTTTTCCACTTTGATTATACTTTTCGATCTGGTAACTAAATAGTCTCATAGTTCTAAAGTTTGTTTTTATTGCTTTGAAAAGATCAAAATTATGCAATTTTCAACATTGGATGAAACTAGAGGATATCATGCATGTAAAGTTAGCCTTAAGGAAATGAACAGATACAGAGAGATTTTTCTCATATGTGGGATGTAAAGACACACAGCAAGGTAGAAACAAAGGTTCAAGAGCAATGTAAGGGGAGAACTGATCCACACAAATGAGTCAGGGGATTGAGAGTGAGGGATTATGGGGGATTGGGGGAGAGGGAGGGTTTATTCTTTGAGAGAATGAGGACTGAGTGTCATGTTGGAATTATGTGTATGAGAAACCATTGTTAGTTGAATTATAAATCATAGAATATAAATAATGTTTTAGACGTTTGTCTGTCTCATTTTATTCTTTTAATTTGTTTTCTCCATATGCCACATATGCATGAACTTGTATGATGCCTATCTTTCTCTGCCTGGTTTATGTCACTAAACATAATTTCCTCATGTAATCCATTTTATAAACAAATAATAAGAAGATTTCACTTCATACAACTGAGTAGTATTCCATTGCTTTACCACCTTTCATTTTCAAAATTTGTGGTTTAAAAGATACAAATATTGGTTTTAACAATGCTCTGGTGTTTTAAAATTTTAAGTTTAGTGAAGCTAAATAGATTTTACTGAAAAACACTCAGAAACTTGTGAAACAGGTTGTAGGGTGGAATGGAATATTTGTTCAAGCGAGAACAGTCATTTAACAAAGCAAGCAAAGAGAGACATAGAGAAAGGAAGCACGGTATTTCTTCTTATGAGAACAAAAGCTTGAGGACCAAGCCCACTCTGGTAGTTTAGGAATAAGTACTTGGAGTGGTATGAACTTTACTTGTGCACTTTAGGGGAGAACCTGAGTGAAACTATTAGAAGTACTTTCAGGAGCATGATAAACTGGAGTCTGCAGTTGGAATGAGGTTGGTAGAGAGTTCTTTGGGGAGATCCGAACTATGGAGAACAGTAATATTATAACATTAATGATAGTATCTTACCGTGGGATTCCAAAAAATCTGTAACAGTGGCGTCAGAAATGATAACATTCTTAGGTATTTGGATTTCCTGTGGAAACAACGGGAAAGCTGAGTTTATGCTCTGGATGCCTCCACCTGAAACAAGGTCAACAAATCATGAATGAAAAATTACAAGTTACATGGATCAAGGATTCTGATCCCAGTGGAAGGCTAGCTTTCGGGTGGACAATTTCTACTGATGGCCTGATGTAGATTCTGATCCTGGGATACGTAACAGAAAGGAGGTAGTGACAGGTATCCTCAGAAGTGAAGCCTCTGAGACAGAATTCATTCATGACAACTTATGGGTTATCAAAGTTTGCTCATGGCTGCTACCATTATAACATGCCATTCAATGGTTCTGTGGTTTCGATTTACTGTGTCAATTAAAGATGAAGTTTCTAAATCGAAGGTAAAAATCTGAGGCCCTCAAGATGATGAATTATGGGGAGGGGGGGATCTGGAGCGATAGTTCAGCAGGTAGGGCATTTGCCTTGCACAAGGCATACCCAGGTTAGATTCCCAGCATCCTGTATGTTACCCCCAAGCACCATGAGGAGTAATTCCTGAGTGCAGAGCCAGGAGTAACCACTGTGCATCGCCACGTGTGACCCAAAAACGCAAGAAAATGATGATCTGGGATTGATCCTTAGCATTGCAAACAGCATTATTTTCTAATTTTTAACTTTTTTCTTTCTTTCTTTCTTGCTTGCTTGCTTTTTTGTTTCCCTTAGCTTTAATGTCATGAAGGGATCTTCCCACATTTTTCTCCATATATCTTAAGAATTCAGGTATGATAGTGAGGTCTTTAAGACATTTGATCTGACTTTGTGCCTGGCACTATAAAGAGGTCTGAGTTCATTTTTTTTGCATGTTGCTGTCCAGTTTTCCCAGCACCAGTTGCTGAAGAGACTTCCTAGCTCAACTTCATATTTCTTGAGCATTTATGAAAGATTAGGTAATAATAATCTGAGGGCCAGCGTCAAGATATTTGACTATATTCCATTGATCTGAGGCCTGTCTTTATCTGAATATCATGGTATTTGGATGACTACAACTTTGTAGTAGGAATTGAAGTTGGGGAAGGTGTTCCCTTCTTCTTTTTACCAAAGATTGCTTTAGCTCTTCATGGGAGTTTATGGTTGTGTATGAGTTTCAAGAGTGTTTAATCTATTTATTTGAAAAATGTTATGGGTATCCTTTTAGAAAGTGCATTAAATCTTTATATAGCTTTGGGGTGTATTGCCATTTTGACAGTGTTAAACCTCTCAATCCATGAGCATGGGATGTGATTCCATTTCCTCATATACTCTATTATTTCGGGAAGTAGTGTTTTGTAGGGTTTTTTTTTTGGTATAGTTCCTTAACCTTTTTAGTTGATTCCAATATACTCGATTTTCTGAGGTATTATTGTGAATGGGATTGTTTCTCTCTATCTCTTTTTTCTCTTTCATTATTAATATATGGGAAAGCCATGGCATACCAGATATTGATTTTGTAATATGCTACTTTACTAAACAAATCTATTGTTCCCAGGAGCTTTTTTGGAGATTCTTTGGGATTTTCTAAGTATAGTATCATGTTATCTCTAAATAGTAAAAGCTTGAGTTCTTCCTTTTTTATATGGATGCCCTTGATATCTTTTTTTTTTAACGAAATCATATGGCAAGTACTTCAAGTACTATGTTGAATAGGAGTGGTGAGAGTGGGTAACTTTTTTTATGCCTGATTGTATTCTGGAATTCTATTTCATTGATTTCTGCTCCAAGCCTTTGGTTTTTCCCCGTTGAGAATATTACTTGCTGTGGGTTTGTGGTAATTTGCTTTGACTATATTGAGGAAAGTACTTTCAACTCCCATTTTGTTGAGAGTTTTTCATCATGAATGGGTGCTGGATCTCATCAAATGCTTTATCTACATCTATTGATATGATCATATGACTTTTATCTTTATTTTATTGAGATGGTGTATTCTGTTGATTGACTAGAGAATGTTAAGCCATCCTTGCATCCCCAAGCTAAACCTACTTGGTCATAGTGTGTGATCTTTTGTTGAGTTTCTAGATTCTCTTTGCTGGTATTTTCTTGAAAATTTTTGTATCTGTATTCACAAAGGAAATAGGTCTGCAATTTTCTTTTTTTGTGGTGTCTCTGTCGATTTGAGTATTAGGGTGATCTTTGCCTCATAGAAACTATTTGGGAGTATTTCTGTTTCTTCAATTTCCTGGAAAATCTTAAAAATGTTGGAAGCAGTTCCTCTTTAAAGGTTTGAAATAGTTCACTATTGAATCCATCTGGGCCCTGGATTCTGTTTGGGGGTATAATTTTGACCATCATTTCAATTTCCTTGTTAGTGATAGGTTCAGTTATTCCAAATCTTCTTAGTTCAGCCTTGGGAGGTAATTCGAATCCAATAATTTATAAATTTTTTCAAGATTCTCTCATTTCCTGCTGCAAAGATTCTCAAAATAATCTCTGATGATCCTATGGATTTCTGTACTTTCTATTAGGATACCCCCCTTTGCATTTCTGATTCGATTTATTAGAATTCTTTCTCTTTGTTTCTTTGAGAGGCTTCTCATGGTTTAATGATCTTATTTATTTTCTCAAAGAACCAGTTTTTGTTCTTATTGGTCTTCTGGATTGTATTTTGGGATTCTAGCTCATTGATGTCTGGTACAAGTTTTATTATTTCCTTCCTCCAGCCTAGTTTGGACTACTTTTATTGGTTATTTTCCAAAATCTTGAGCTCTAATTTATTCAGGTAGGCCCTTTCTTTCTTCCTGATGAATTCTGGCAGAGCTATAATCTTTCCTCTTAACACTGCTTTTGCTGTGTCCCACAAGTTCTGGTAGCTCGTGTCCTCATTCTCATTTGTTTATGGAAATTTTTAATTTCCTCTTTGATTTCTTCCCTAAGCCAACGGTTGTTCATTACTTCCCTTAAAGAAAATATTTCCTTGCTGAGCTTCAGTCTGTTTGATCTATCGAGAAGTGACAAAGAAGTGTTGAAATCTCCTACTAGTATTGTGTTACTATCAATGTTTTTCTATAAGTCTATTAGAAGTTGTTTTAAAGTATTTTGCTGGTCTGTCATTAGGATCATATACATTGAGGAGGGTGAGTTTTTTCTGATGTACATATCCCATGATCATTAAGAAATGACATTCACTGTCTCTGATAACCTTTAGCTTGAAGTCCATGTGGTCTGATACTAGTATGGCCACTCCAGCTTTGCGGAGGTGATATTTTCTTGAAAACTTGTTTCCCAGCCTTTTACTTTTAGCCCATGGGTGCTTTGATTGTTCAGACATGTTTCTTGCAGGCAGCAGAATGTTGGGTTCAATTTTCTTATTCATCTTCCTATTCTGTGCCTCTGAATTGGCACATTTCATCCATTGACATTGAGAGATATTGTTGTTTTGGGGATTTGTGCTCTCTTTATGTATAATTTTTGTACTTGTGGGGATTGTCTTAGCTTAAAGTATACTTGTTAATTCTTCTTGCAACAAAAATATGGAATGCTTTACAAGTTTGCATGTTATCTCTGTGCAAGGACCATGCTCATCATTGTATCATTTCAATTTTAGTATATGTGTTATCAAACCTAGTAGGAGTAAATTTTTCCATATTTTTCGCTTCTTATTACTTTGAGTGTTGTCCTTCCTCACTCCTATGGCAGACAATGATTCCTAATCAAGGAATGTATTTCAAAGCAGCATGAATAATAAATAGATTTAGAATTTTAATGTCTCACAAATAAAAATATGGTTTTTACTATATTATCGTTTACCATACCCTAGGCATCAGTTTTACAAAATAATTCTTTTGGAAGATGGTATATGAGTTTGTTTAATGTTGTTCCCTGAATCCTTCATTAAGGACATTAAAATAGAGCCTTTTGCTGTTCTCACCTCAGTCCTGTGTACATCTCCAGGAAAAGGTGAATGGTGTTGTCTGCACTTTGACCACCTTGAATGTATGTAGGATTTTTCTCCTGAAGGATGAGGTGAGGATCATATTGATGATTTCATTCCACCTTATTACAAGTTCAACTTGAACGGAAGGTGAGACTCATGAGACTCCTATAAAGGACAGAACAAAGGGTCTCAGTGAAGTTTAATGGCCAACTCATATTAACAACATAGATGACTCAAAGTAACCTGTGTGCATCTTTGTGTGTAGTGAGTTTCATATCTACTGATAGTGATTGTCAGTCATGACACATGGGCAAAACAGACCTGTAATTAAAAATCTAGTTCTCTGAGCAGAGTGGGGTCTCTGAGGTGATTGAACAAGTGTGTAGTAATTTATTGCTAAGCACATAAGTATTTTGAATGATGTGTACTTTTCGATCTAAAATTAATTCCAAATATGTCTAAAACGACAGTGTCCTGACCTCGCACCTGGCTTTCGTCACCGAGGCCCCTTGGAGGTGCCGGGGGTGAGTTTCCCTCACCGCCCTGATTAGAGCCCCGGCAGCTGAAGACCTCTGCAACCAGCCATACGTACGCTTAAGACCACCCTTCCCAAACTTGAAGGAGCCTCTTGCATGAAGGAACTGGAAGAGGAACCCAGATGTGCGGGACCGGGGGATGAGATCTCCATGGCTGCTCAGATCAAGACTGTGCCCCCTCCTTCCAAATCCCCCATCTTCTAATAATTAAGTGCTACAACCACGAACTGCTCCTGGATCCATGTAATGCCATCAATGGTCAACATCCAGAGACTGGATCTTATTTAGAAGACAGCAACTCTGATAGTCCAGTTCTCACTCTCAGAGGACCTGGTAGGCTTCTGTGAGTATTTTGCCCGCATGGCGGAGTCTTTGTTTCTGGTCACTGTTTCTTTTGAGGTACAGAAGCTGCTTAATTTAAGATAGTTCCCTTTGTTTATCTCTGTTTCCAGTTGCTTGGCGAGTGGCGTGTTATATTTGAAGATACATTTAGCTTCAATGTCGTGGAGGGATTTGCCGACCTTGTCATCAATGAGCCTGAGGGATTCTGGTCTGATGTTGAGGCCTTTGACCCATTTTTATCTGACTTTTGTGCATGGTGTTAGGTAGAGGTCTGAGCCATTTTTTTTTTTGCATGTATCTGTCAAGTTTTTTCTGCACCGTTTGTTCAGAAGGACTCTCTTGATCCACTTCACATTTCTTGCTCCCTTATCAAAGATTAGATGATTATATATTTGAGGGTGTGTGTCAGTATATTCAATCCTTTTCCATTGGTCTGCAGCTCTGCCTTTGTTCCAGAACCATGCTGTTCTCATTATTATCGTTTGTAGTAGAATTTGAGGTTGGGGAAGGTGATGCCTCCATTGTCTTTTCCCCAAGAATTGCTTTAGCTATTCGTGTGCGTTTGTTGTTCCATGTGAATTTCAGGAGTGCTTGATCAATTTCTTTGAAGAATGTCATGGGTATCTTTATAAGGATCAAGTTGAATTTTTACAATGCTTCGTGGAGAATTGCCGTTTTGACAATGTTAAATCTCCCATTCCATATGCAGTATATATGTTTCCATTTCCTCCTGTCTTTTTTAATTTCCTGATGTATAGGTCCTTTACCTCTTTAGTTAAGCTGATTCCAAGGTTCTTGATTTTCTGCGGCACGATTGTGAATGGGATTGCTTTTTCATGTCATTTTCTTCTCTCTCATTACTTGCATATAAAAAAGCCATAGACTTTTGGGTATTGAGTTTATAGCCTGCAATTTTACTATAAATGTCTATTGTCTCTGGGAGATTTTCGTAGAGATTTTAGTATTCCCTGAATATAGTATGATATCTTCTGTGAATAGTGAGAGATTATTTCTAAATTTCATACATGAAAAACCCTTAATATTTTTTCTTATCTGTTTTCTCTTCCAAGTACTTCCAGTACTACATTGAAGAGAAGTGCCAAAATGAATTTTTACTTAGCACATTCTGTCTGTAAATTTCTATGCTAAGAACGGTGGAAGAAACAGTGATATCTTAGTAATTTACAAGTAAATTATAAAGACAGATAATTTAAAAGAAGTTCTTTGTATAAATTTCAAAATGTGTAGCTTTTATTAAATATATTAAGAATAAATTGTAGGTCTTGATTATACCATGAAGATTATTTTCCTGTTAGAAGTTACCCTTTTAAAATGCAATAAAGAGACACATTTTGAAAATGTTGATTATTCGTTAATTCATTCAATGAATGATTGTAGTCTGGTTGTGCAGTGCCTGCAGGAAGTCAACCTGTACCCTCAGGTGAGTGCATCAACAGTCTGATGGTGTCTTCATGCTTCCCGATAACCTCAAATGGCCACTGTGCCTCTGGCTGGCTCCCAACAACTCAGGACTACGTTTCCCGAGAAATTAAATTCCCGAAAGATATGTGGGAGCCATGTTCACAAACCACCCCAGGCTCAGCTATACAAGCTAATGGATTGGTCTTGTTTCAGAGACCCATAGACATATCTGGAAGATATCAACAGCCACTGTTAACCTTGGACCTGCAAAAGGCTGAAGACACTAGGGTAAATCAGAGGGAGGCAGGTTAGTTTGGTGCCCACCCAACCAGAACCCAGTGCAGCCACTAGCTCCCACAATCCAAAATCGCCACCATGCTCTCCTCTGGTTTCCATCGTCTCAGGATGGCTCTCACTGAAATATAACAGCTGAAAATTCGGATATGCGGGTTTTGTGACTGAAATCTCCAGGCTTTCTCTGGGCAGGATGGGCATCCACCCCCACTGCCCTGTACTTACGGAAGCCTCAGCAGTCATTTCCATACCTCAAAGCTACTCCAGGCTTACCTTCCTGATAAAAATGCTAAATTCCTTGAACAAACATGATGACCTCTTAGTACCTGTACGAGACCCTTAATGCACAAAATAAAAAGGAGACAGAGAGAAAGAATTAAAAAGCCTGCTATAGAGACACACTGGGGGTTGGGGTAGGTTGTTGGGGGATGGTTTTAGGGAACCAGGAATATTGGTTTTGGGAAATGTACACTAGAGGAGGGACTGATGTTGGATCGTTGTATGACTGGAAGCAAATTATGAATAGATTTGCAATGGTCTATCTCACAGATATTGGATAAAACATTAAAAATATGTATCCTTCATTTGTACCTCAGAATACTGATGAAACTTTAAAACCCAGCATATCTATTTTTGTGTTCTCTGTAGGAAAAAAAATGTTACTCACCTGTGTGCCAATAGCTTGTAGAAAGCTAAACCCAAAGATATATCAATGACTGTCTTTGGCATGAATACTGTAATTGCAGCTATGTTATGTTTTAGAATCAGTTCATGGACAAGACGTCAAGAGGAGCAGTGGCAAAGTGCATCAATGTTGAATGGATAATGTTTCAGGAGCTTGCAAGGGAGATGGGAAGATTTGGCATGAGTAAAGGGAAGAAACAGAAGAGTGAAGTACTAATAAGTATCATGAGAAAAATGCAAGGGAGGACATTTCCTGGCAAGTGTCACACTCTGTTGAGATTTTGGTGAGGATAAGTATTAGAAAGTATCTTTCCCATTTAGTGGTAAAAAGGTAACTTTGATGAGTGTATTTAAAATTTAACTTTAACGATTAGAATTACCAAGAGATACAAAGTTACAAAGTTGCTCATAACTGAGTTTCAGTCATCTAATGTTCTAGAACCTTTCCAGTATATTGGGGCATTTTTGAAGGAATATCCCTGGTGCGAAGACTAGGGCATCTGAATCTTAACACATTTCACCAAATATATGATCTGTACTCACATGATTTACACTGTCTCCCCTGCTCTTTGATTTATGTTTTCATGCAATATTTCCTTGTGAACCTCACCTCAAGTGAGGCTCCCTAATTAAGACAAGTACATGTTTCTGGGGCACTACATATTTTTGGTTGCTGGGAGAGTCTCTAAAGCAATGCTCAGGAGGTGTGGGGGCCCCACAGACAATTTTCAGAAAACGTGGCCATGGTGCTTGGGGTCCTCTGAGGCTATACAGCCTTTGATACTCTGGCAATCAGGTGGTGATGGGAGTCAAATTGAGTGCATGTGAGACAAGTTCCATAAGCACTACACTATCTCCTGCAGCCCTGGGTATTAGATTTATGTCATCATTCTGAGGTCCTCCCTTTTGTCAGAAAGCAGAGACTTGTGCAGGAGAAAGTGGAAGAGACTTTAGGGTTTAGCTAGGTTGACTGAGTAGCTGGTGATACCATTAAGATTGGAACATAAAGTAAAAATAAAAGAAGAGCCCCGTGCCTTTTCCCGCTGAACTCGACACCCTCCACAGGGGTACATCTGCAGACAACACCTGCAGCAGCTCCTTTGGACTATCCATCACCTAATCAGCCCTCCCCTCCAGGTGGGTAGAGGGAGCACAAGCCAGGTTCACCACTCCTCCACTCCTCACCCCCAGCCCCTCACCTTTTCCTGCAGAACTGGACACCCTCCAGCAGGGGACACCTGAGGCAGCTCCATGGGATTTTTCATTGCTCCTCCTACATTCCAGGATCCTGGGTGGGAGTGATCCTGGGATGGGCCAGGGGCGTGACCACCATATAGGGAGCGTTTCCTCCCAGAAGTGGGCGTGGCCTTCTCCTGGGTGTCCAGCCCCAGTTATATTTCCCAATCTGGGCTCTCAGGACTTTCATCTCTCACTTTGTCGCCTAATACCGACTAAAAATTTCTAACCACCTCTACTAGAATACAACAACATCCCACTCGCCTACTCCATTTATAACAAAAGACCTGTATGAAATGTGCTGTACAAGCTCAAAACTAAAAAGTACCTCCTCCAAAGCGCAAATCTCCACCACAAGGAGAATATGAAGAAAAGAATCCCGAATCCTCAACCGAGGTTTTCCACAATTGCACTCTCTTTGATAAAGAATTCCAGGATAAAATGCGGAAGGTGTTCAAGGACCTACTCAAAGAGTCAATGGAAGAGATATCCAAAGACTAAAAGAAGAAATGAAAAAAAAAATAGAAAAGAGAGCCAAGAAAATACAGGAAGAAAAGAGAACAGAATTTTAAAAAGCTACAAAAAGAAGATTCACAAATAAAGGATTCAGTGGATGAAATTAAATAGTTAGTAAGTGCCCATAGCAATAGGATAAGTGCAGCTGAAGTTAGGATCAGCGAGCTTGAAGGTGAGCAACAGAAATCCCACTGGGAAGAACAAGCAATAGGAAAAGACCTCAAAATGGCTCTAAGGAGAATCAGAGACCAAGGGGATGACGCCAAGAGGAACAACATTAGAATCATTGGAGTACCAAAAGGACAGGGAAACAACCCCAATGAAAAAGCTAGAGTAAAAGAAACCATTGCTGAAAAGTTCCCAGAGTTAAGGAAAGCCGACATCCAGATCCAAGGAGCCAGAAGGGTACCAGCTTAAGGAGACCCCAGAAAAAACACTCCAAGCATATCATAGTCAGAACGATGGATGCTGTGGACAGAGACACAATATTACAAGCAGCAAGGTCAAAGAAGGAAATTACATACAAAGGAGCACCCCTTAGATTCACAGCAGACCTATCAGTGGAAACCCTCAAAACCGAAGGCAATGGTTGTATATAGTGAAAAAATTCAAAGAAATGAACGCCTCACCGAGAATACTCTATCCAGCAAAACTCTCACTCAAATTCGATGGAACGATACACCACTTTTTAGATAAACACAAACTCAGCAACTTCATACACTCAAAACCAAATCTAAAAGAAGAACTAAAGGGGCTCCTGTAAGAAAAGAAGAAAAACACGTGTAAACACAAACAACTCCTACAGGAAGATGGCACAAAACCCCATGACAATACTCTCCCTTAATGTCAATGTCTAAATGCACCTACTAAGAGACACAGAGTGGCAAAATGGATCCAGAAACTGAAACCAGCATTCTGCGTTCTACAAGAAACTCATCTGAACAATCAGAGCAAACACAGACTCAAAGTGAAAGGATGGAAAACAATCCTGCAAGCAAACAGCTCCTTCACAAAAGCTGGGATGGCCACACTAGTATCCGACAACATTAATGTCAGGCTGAAAAAGATTAGAAGGGACAGCGAAGGCCACTTTCTCTTCATCAAGGGATACATACAATAGGAAGAAATCATACTCTTAAATGTATAAGTACCTAATGAAGGAGCAGCTAGATACTTAAAACAACTGCTAACAGATTTTAAAGAGGACAGTGCTAGCAACACAATAGTAGATGGAGACTTCAACATCACCTTATCACCTCTGGATAGATCAAGAAGAACAAAACTCAGCAAGGAAACATTGGCTTTGAATGAAGAAATAGAAGAGAAAGGACTTATAGACCTATACAGGGCTTTACACGCCCCAAAGAAAGAATACACTTTCTTCTCCAGTGCTCCTGGAACATTTTCCAAAATCGACTATGTGCTAGGCCACAAAACATACCTCAATAGAATCAGGAAGATAGAAAGAGTATCAACAATCTTTTCAGACCATGATGCACTGAGGATAGATGTGAATCACACACAGACACGGACAACCAAATCGAACACCTGGAAACTAAACAAGTCACTGCTGAACAATGTGTGGGTCAGGAAGGACGTCAAGGAAGAAATCAAATGATACCTGGAAACAAATGAGAACGAAGACACGAACTACCAGAGCTTATGGGATGCAGCTAAACCCCTATTAAGGGGAAAATTCATAGCTCTGCAAGCATATCTACGGATGGAAGAAAAGATGCACTTAAGCAACTTATTTCACAGCTCAAGTTCTTATAAAAGGATCAAGAAAAGGAGCCTACATCGGGCAGAAGGAAAGAGATCATAAAACTTAGAGCAGAAATCAACGACATGGAAACCTAAGAAACAATCCGAAAGATCAATGAAACCAAGGGCTGGTTCTTTGAGAAAATAAACAAGATAGATAAACCACTAGCAACACTCACAAAGAAACAGAGAGAGAGAGAAAACTAATATACCGAATCAGAAATAAAAATGGAGATATCACAATGGAAACCAAAGAAATTCAAAAGATCATCAGAGACTACTTTGAAAGTCTGTATGCCAAGAAAAAAGAGAAGTTAGAAGAAATGGATAAATTCCTGGATTCCTATAATCTCCCAAAAATGAGTCAAGAGGATATAAAATACCTGAATAGACCTAGTCATAAAAATGAAATTGAAACAGTAATCAAAATTCTTCCCAAAAACAAAAGCCCAGGTCCAGATGGATTCACTACCGAATTTTTCCAAACATTTAAAGAGGATCTACTGCCCGTCCTTCTCAAACTTTTCCAGGAAATTGAAAAAACAGAAACTCTCCCAAACAGTTTCTATGAATCCCATATCTCTCTAATACCAAATGGAAACAAAGACACCACGAGAGAAGAAAACTACAGGCCGATATCACTGATGAACACGGAAGAGAAGATTCTGAACAAAATACTAGCAAAGAGAACTCAACAGCTCATCAAAAAGATCATACACCATGACCAAGTGGGATTCATCCCGGGGATGCAAGGATGGTTTAACATTCGGAAATCAATCAACATAATCCATCATATCAACAAAAGATAAAAATCATATGATCATATCAATAGATGTAGAGAAAGCAATTGAGAAGATCCAGCATCCGTTTATGATGAAAACCCTCGCCAAATTGGGGATAGAGGGTACTTACCCCAGTATAGTTAAAGCCAGCTACCACAAGCATACAGCAAGCATCATCCTCAATGGGGAAAATCTGAGAGCGTTCACCCTAAGATCAGCATCGAGATAAGGATTCCGACTCTCTCAACTGCTGTTGAACATAGTACTGGAAATACTAGCAATAGCAATTAGGCAAGCAAAAGAGATTAAGGCCATCCAAATGGGAAAGGAAGAAATCAAGCTCTCACTATTCGCAAATGATATGATACTATACTTAAAGAACCCTAAAAACTCTACCAAGAAACTCCTAGAAATGATAGACTCGAGAGTAAATTTACAGGTATAAAATAAATACCTAAAAGTCCATGGCTTTACTATACACAAATACTGAGAGAGAAGAAAATGACAAGATGAAAACAATCACATTCACAATTGTGTGCCAGAAAATCAACTACATAGGAATTAGTTTAACTAATGAAGTAGAGGAACTGTACAAAGAAAACTACAAAACGCTGCTTCTTGAAATAAAAGAGGAAGCGAGGAAATGGAAAAATATTCCCTGTTCATGGATCTGGAGAATTTATATTGTCAAAATGGCAATACATCCAAAAGCACTGTACAAATTCAATGCGATCCCTATTAGGTTATGCATGACATTCTTCAAAGAATTGGAGCAAACTCTCCTGAAATTTATATGGAACAATAAGCCCCCCACGAAGAGCTAAAGCAATTCTTGGTTAAAAGAAAATGGGAGGAATTAACCTCCCGAACCGCAAACTTTACTAAAAGTAGTAATAATTAAAACAGCATGATACTGGAACAAAGGTAGAGCTGCAGAGCTATGGAACGGGGTTGAATATACTGACATCTCCCCTCAAACATATGACCATCTAATCTTTGAAAAAGGGGCAAGAAATGCGAAGTGGAGTAAGGAAAGTCTTTTCAACAAATGGTGCTGGCAAAACTGGATGACTACATGCAAACTACTGGGCTTCGATCTCTGCCTAACACAATGTACAAAAGTAAGATGAAAATGGATCAAAGACCTAAACATCAGACCGGAACCCATAAGGTACTTTGAAGACAAAGTTGGCAAAACCCTCCATGACATTGAAGCTAATGGTATCTTCAAGGATGTCACGTCACTGGCCAAGCAAGTCGGAATATCTTAAACTAAGAAGCTTCTGCACCTCAAAAGAAACAATGACTAAAATACAGAGATAGTCTACAGAATGAGGAAGGATATTCTCCAAATACACATCTGAGAAGGGGTTGATATCATATATATACAAAGTACTGATTGAACTCCACAAGAAGAAAACATCCAACCCCAACAAAAAGTGGGGCAACGAAATCAACAGAGACTTAATCAACGAAGAAATCCGAATGGCTAAAAGGCACATGAGAAAATGCTCTACATCTTTAATCATCAGGGAGATGCTGATCAAAACAACAATGAGATATCATTTCACACCACAGACACTGGCCCACATTCAAAAAAACAAAGGCAACCTTTGTTGGCATGATGTGGCGACAAAGGGATCCTCCTTCACTGCTGGTGGTAATGCTGACTGGCTCAACCCTTTCGGAAAACAGTAGAGATGATTCTCAAAAAATTAGAATTTGAGCTCCCATTTGACCCAGCAATAGCACTCCTGAGAATATACCTCGGAGAAGCAAAAAAGTATAGTCGTAGTGACCCCTGCACTTATTTTTTCATTGCAGTACTATTTACAATAGCTAGAATATGGAAAAAAACCCGATTGCCTGAGAATAGATGACTGGTTACAGAAACGTTGGTACATCTACACAGTGGAGTACTATGTAGCAGTTAGAAAAAAATGAAGTCATGAAATTTACTTACAAGTGGTACTGTATGGAAAATATTATGCTAAGCGAAATGAGTCAGAAAGAGAGGGACACATATAGAAAGACTGCATTCAACTGGATAACATAAAGTAGCAAACTAAGAGAATAACACCAAGAACAGCTGTGATAAATACCAGGTTCTTCACTCCATGGCTTAGGTACCAGCCTCACACTCTAGGGGTAAAGGCAGCTCAGATAGAGAAGGGAGCACCAAAAAAAGGTCGTTGAGAAGATCCACCCAGAATGGGAGATGCATGCTGACAGCAGTCTATAGACAGAACATGATTGCCACCTTAAGTCTCTCCTATAGATTATAGCACCAAAAAGGAGAGATAGAAGAAAAGGGAGTGCCCTGCCGCAAAGGCAGGGCAGGATGGGGGATAGGGGGTGTGAGGGATACTGGGAATGGTAAGGGTGAAGAATGGGCTCTGGTGTTGTGGTGGGTACTCAATCATTGTATAACTGAAACCCAAGCACACAACTTTTAAGTCCACAACTGTAACTCATGGTGTTTAATAAAACAAAACAAAACAAAATAAAACAAGAGAAAGGTCTAATAATAGCAAACAGGACTGTAGTACTCAAAACATTTGGAAACAGGAACATTGGCAAGTATTTTTAAATAAGCATCCAGGAGAGAATGCAGCATTGTGAGTGAGCAAATCTACTGTATGAATTAATCTCATCCTTCGAAATGGAAAATGACAAAGTGTTACAGTTACAAATTTTCAAATAAGATATATACCATCTACTTTTTGCTGTGTTTCTATGCTTTGCCAAGTATGATTCTAATTTTTAAATTTACTTTAATAATTAAAACAGTATTTGCCTGCATTAATCATTTTAATTAATGTTTTATTGAAATGTTTTTAAAATTATTAAAAATGTTTTATTAAATTGTCATTTTAAAAAACAAACATATAGTCCAAACAGCTATTGCAGTATGTAGAGGGTGTATACCTTGTATGCAGCTAACCTGAGCTCAGTCCCCAGAACCCTGAGCCTGCCAGGAGTGATCTCTGGATACAGAGTGGGAAGTGAGCCCGGAGCACATCTAGGTGCACTCCCCTCCCCACAAAAAAGGAAGAAAAGAAAAACATATAAATGATTCTTGAGTAACATAGAGAATAAGAGTGCTAACTCCTATATAAATTTTGAAAATCATCAAATTTAAGAGATAGTCTGCTATTGGCCAAGAAGGTGGTTTTTTAAAATACAAATTATCGACCATCTACCTTCACTCCCATTCCTTCCCATTCCAGTCGTCGCATGATGTTCTCAAGGGTGGCACTGAAGAGTTTCGGTGAAATGGTATCACCCTGCCGCACCCCTCTCTTGACATCAACGATTACTTCTTTGTAGAATGGTGAGATCCTGGTAGTGAATCCGCAATACCGCTCACGGAGGATCCTGATGTATTGGGCTTGAATGCCCTGATTGGCTAGGGCTTCAATGACTGCTTCCGTCTCAACAGAATCAAAAGCCATTTTAAATCAATGAACGTTAAACAGAACGGCATCTTGAACTCCCGAGAAACCTCAATGAGCTTGGTTATCGTGTGGATATGGTCGATGGTGCTGAATCCTTTGCGGAACCCTGCTTGCTCGTATGGTTGTCCTTCATCTAGTGTTCTGCCAATCCTATTTAGGATGACTCGAGTGAACAACTTGGAGATGACAGACAATAGGCAGATCTGGCGATAGTTGCCAATGTCATGGATGTCTCCCTTCTTGAACAGTTGTACGGTCCTGCTGGTTTTCCATTGGGACGGACCCTTGCATTCAGACAGGTAGCGAGTGAAAAGCCAAGCCAGTGTATTGATGAGTACTGATGGCAGGTTCTTCAGGTGTTCAGGTCTGACCTTGTCTGGGCCAGGTGCTGTTTGTTTCTTTACCGACAAAATGGCGTGTCGGATTTCGGAAGGGAGAACGTTGGGAACAACATATCCATCCTGTGGAATTTGGTATGCCAGCAAGTGGACATGGCTATGGAAGAGATTTGAGTAGAAGTCATGGATAATCTTCTACATTGCCATTCTGGAGGATTTGTTTGATCCATCAGGACGTCGGAGGGCAGTCATCTTGGTCTTATAGTTGGCGAAGGACAGTCGGGCGTTACGAATACTTTTCCCGGCTTCTGCCGCATCTACCAGTACTTCTGCTCTTCTCTCTTTGAGGTCTTCCTTGTTCGCATCTCTGCACTGCTTTGCGAGCTTGGACATTAGCTTGTGGTTGCCTGAGGCATGCGCCAAACCACACTGGCGAATTAGCTCAAGAGTTTTCGAAGATAGGCGATTTTTTGTGGCTTTCTCTCTTGGCGTTCCTCGCACATTCATGGAGGTGCTGAACCAGTGGATTGTATTCTTCGTCAATGTTGTCAACAATGGCATCTTCCCACGTTGCCGCAATAGTACCAAAGAGTTCCCAGTTGGTGGTCATTCTGGGAGTTCTCTTTTAAACTTTGCAGCCCTTTCTCCCCGCTCTGTGAAGTAGAATTTTGCACAAAGGAGACGGTGATCCGATCCCGTTCGAAATTTTGGGACAACAGCAACTTCAGTCAGGCAAAACCATTGATTGAATATGATGTGGTCTATTTCGTTGTGGAATCGTCCACCGGGAGACTCCCATGTCCATCATTTAGATTCTGCCTTCTGGAACTGTGAGTTACCATGAATGGTCTTGGTCAACATGATGAACTCAGACAGTCTCTCACCCTGTTTGTTCCATTCTAGGCCATGGGTCCCGATGTGAAGTTCTTCAGCTGATCTTCTCAGTCCTATCTTGGCATTAAAATCACCCACAATGTTCTTGTAGAAGGTGTGGTCTTCTTTATAGAACTCCTCTAGCTCCATGTAGAACTTCTCGATTTCTCTTTCATCATAATGAGATGTTGGTGCGTAGACAACGAAGATAGTGTGGTCTGTAAACCTGTAAATTTGATACATTTAAAAATTTATAATGGATTTTACAATAGTCTTTCA
Source organism: Sorex fumeus (assembly GCF_029834395.1). Classification (NCBI taxonomy): domain Eukaryota; kingdom Metazoa; phylum Chordata; class Mammalia; order Eulipotyphla; family Soricidae; genus Sorex; species Sorex fumeus. The sequence continues at coordinate 20,046,774 of NW_026606152.1, read as the reverse complement.
ATTATGTATTTACATTAGTCCATATGCAAGCATGATTTTTAAAAAATAAATTTCAGTGACAATAAAATTTTGGTGTTTTTCATAATTGTAATGATTTACTGCTCAGTCTATATTGATGTGAACATTTTTATCTATTTGTCTAATTTTCTGATTGTTTATTTAAGATCAGTAGTTAACAGCTAACTTACCGATGACTGATTTTGTGGCTCAGGGCTAAAGCACTTGGCTTGCGTGTATGAAACTTTGGGTTGGCCTCCTGCAAGGCAAATGCCCTACCCACTCTGCTGCAAAAGTTATATAAAATATACTAATAATAAGACCTAATGATGTTGGTGAACAGTGCAATATAAATGATTATTTAGTAATTTTCTTGATTTGTTAATGAAATGTGTAAGCTCTTGAGTATAATGGGAGTATTTTTCTAACGTAAGAGTCTGAGGAAGGTGAAACTGTTATAACTGTCCTGTAGGATTCCATCTCCCTAGCCTGCTTCATTCTACCTCTCTCTCTATCCAATCCAGTCTTCTTCTTGGGAATCTGATCTCCTGATTGGCTAGCCTCTACCTTTCAACTGCCTAATATATGACATCATTCTCGCACCCAACCAACCACCAACTGGTAGAATCTTGGGGTTGGTACCGCTTGACCTTGAGCCTGGAAGTTGGTGGCGGAAAGAGATGGTCCTAGGAGAGTTAATGGGGTGATGGTTGGATGGGAAGGAAACCGGGAAGGGTAGGGAACTGGACAGCTGGTCATCAGCATGGGAGATTTGGTAGATGTTTTCTAAATACTTTAACATGTTTTTCGTAAATGATAAGCAAAACAAAAATACGAAAATAAGGTAGGTTCCAAAGAAGAGGCTACATATAAGACCGAGAGAGCTGAAAGGGCTGGCATTCTTTCTGGAGCTTTCAATCATACCATTTACTAAAGATGGTATTTTCACATCACTTAGCTGTGGAGAGGAATAGTGAGAAACAGAATGCCACCAGAAAAGCAAACTGGATAACCACCTTTCATAAATGCCAGGTGAAATGTGTTCAAATGGATCCCAAGTGCAAGTGGGTTAACAGGAAAATATATTTCACTAAGTCTGCTTGGTACCAGTAACTACTTTGGTGGAAATGGAGAAAAACAAATGCAGTTTCTGACAGACGTGAGTCTAAACTGCTAATCAATTTTCCCAGGAAAGGGTAGTTTAATGGCTGTGAACAGAAAAACTTGAAAAGTGTTTTGCTACTTTTCATGTATGGCTAGAGGAAAATGATCCCAGTCAACTCTCAAAACTAACAAGCTTCAACTCCCTTGAAGGAAAGTTGTATTCAGTGAGGAAAAAGTGCTGGGAGAAAAGTCTGAAATGATGGGAAAAGAGACAATAAGTTCAAAAGGAAGGACATGAAATTTGGGTTCCTCTGAAAACAAAGCTTGAAACCACAAGATCTGGTGATCACACGATTTACTAGGAATGGGATCTGTGGAGGATAGGAGTGATATCAGGGATGTGAACAAGGAACATCCAAGTTAAGGAAGACTTAGTAGCTGATTACCCAATGGGCAACATGGTTCCAAGACTACCAGAACTTACCAAGGAATTTACTTTAATTTTCTTTCTTTTATATGGTCACTTACAACATGTATTCTTTGCCTTCTTCAAACACAAATTGCAAATTGTTTTAATTATTAAAAATGTTTTATTAACATGTCATTATTAAAAAGAAACATATAGGCCAAAGAGCTAGTGCAGTATGTAGAGGGTGTTTACTTTGTATGCAGCTAACCTGAGCTTAGTCCCCAGATCCCTGTCCCTGCCAGGAGTGATCTCTGGATAGAGTTAGAAGTGAGCCCAGAGCACATCTGGGTGTGCTACCCTCCCACAAAAAAGGAAGAAAAGAAAAGAAAAACATATAACTGTTTCTTGAGTAACATAGAGGTTAAGGGTGCCAACTGCTATATAACATTTGAAAACCCCCAAATTTAAGAGATAGTCTGCTGTTGACCAAGAAGATGGTTTTTTAATAATATTTACTCACATTGTTTGCACGTAATGCTATTTGTGGCCTGTAAGTCTGTAAATTTTGATACATTTTAAAAAAATTATAATGGATTTTATAATGGACTTTATAATGAATTTGTATTTTATAGTAATAAGTGATAAATTGTATTTCTGTTTTTGTGGGGTATTTGGGCCATAGTATGTGGTGCTTGGGACTTCTGACTCTGTGCTCAAGTGTCATTCCTGGTGATGCCAGCCATTAAGTTCAGTTGACTGTGTAGATGGTAAGTGCTTTAACCCCTCTACTAATTCCGGGGGGCCAATCAAATAAATTATCTGCATATATTTTATACATGCATGGCATACTTTGTCTTAGATTTTTTGTATTTCTAGGATATATTGATCGTTTTTAATTATTTTACATCAATACCAACCTCCAAAAAAGTTTCAAAATATAATTATTGACAAAAAATCATATAGAGGTCCAAATTTGTATTGTTCATGGGATAACTATATTAAGGAGAAAATAGAACCACAATAAACATACAAGTAAAATGAAGGTACATTTCTTTGGAGTCTTTCAATTATGTATTTATATTTGTATATATACAAGTATAATCTTTGAAAAATAAATCTCAGATACTATAACATTTTATTGAGTTTTTTATAATTGCAATGTTTTATTGCTAAGATGATATTGTTGTGAACATATATATCTATTTGTCTACTTTTCTGATTGTTTACTTAACATCTGATATTAAAAGCTAACTTACTAGGGCTCGAGCCATAGTACAGCTGGTAGGATGTTTATCTTGCAAGCGGCCGACCTGGGTTCAATTCCCAGCATACCATATGCTTCCCTGAGCACCGCAAGGGGTAATTCCCGAGTGTACAGCCAGGAGTAATCCCTGTGCATCGCGAGGTGTGACCCAAAAAGAAAAAAAAAAAAGCTAACTTACTTATGACTGGGTATGTAGCTCAGGGCTAAAGCACTTGGCTTGCAAGTATGAAATTTTGGGTTCTATTCCTCACACTATAGAAAAAAAACCAAAATCACTAACTATGGTTGAAAACATATCTCAGTGGTAAAATATTTGCCTCACATTTGTGAGGTTATGGGTTTGATCCCTGAATTTCCATATACGCTCACAAAAGCTAATTTACTTAAAGAATATTAAACTGCTTAAACCCAAGTACATATTGCCGTACTATTATACAAATTTAATTCTCAATAAAATAACTTGAAAAGGTCTATTTTTAGCATCTTTGCTAGGAAAAGATGTTACCTGATTTTTAAATGTTTGTAATTTGGGGACACATTTTAATTTGTCATTTTATTTTGTGCTCTTTGTTTACTAGTGAGCTTGAAAATTGCTCTTGTGTTATTTTTTCTATACAAGTTTAATAGCTAAATATTGATTTATTTCACAGCAGTAATTTATTAAAAACATTCATCATTTGCCTATCATATTAATTGCCATTAGTTGTTTGTTTTGCTTGTTTTTTGATCACTTAATTTACTTTTTATCTTTTATTTCAGATTGTAAGATTTTCACACAAATGAGCATATGTTTTTCTTTATATTCTACAGTTTTAGATTGAGAACGACTGTTTGTTTTGTAAAATAAGATACTTGTGCATTTACAATTTCTTCTCATTATTTTTACATTTTAACACATCTCGATTCATCTACAATTTGTCATAGTAAGTGTTGTCATATTGAAAGAAACCATCATTATTTTCAATCATAGCACTGTAGCACTATCCTCCCGTGGTTCGTCCATTTGCTCGAGTGGGCACCAGTAACTTCTTACAACAGATTGTGAAACTTGTTGTTACTGGTTTTGGCCTATTGAATACGTCATGGGTAGCTTGCCAGGCTTTTGCTATGAGGGCAAGATATTCGGGGTATCTTGCCGGGCAGAGGAATCGGAATCAGGGTTGGCCTCCTGCAAGGCAAATGCCCTACCCGCTGCATGTAAACGTTATATAAAAATACTAGGAATACCGAATGTTGTTTCTTTAACAGTGCAATAAAAATGATTATTTAGTAATTTTCTTGATTTATTAAAGAAATATGTAAGCTCTTGAGTATAATGGGAGTAGTTTTCTAACACAATAGTCTGAGGAATTTGAAACTGTTATAACTGTTTTGTAGGATTCCATCTCCCTAGCCTGCTTCATTCTAACCCTCTCTCTTATCCAATCCGGTCTTCTTCTTGGGAATCGGACCTCCTGATTGGCTAGCCTCTACCTTTCAACTGCCTACTTTATGACATCATTCTCCCACCAAACCAACTACCAACTGGTAGAACCTTGGGGTTCCCTTGCGGTTGTTTGTAAAAAATTTGAAACATCCTGGCAAGTGACCAGTAACCAATGACCAATCACCATTGACCAGTCATCTGTACTGGACACTTGTGATCTTAAGCCGCTGCAGTTTACTGACTTACTCTCATACTGTCTACTCTTCTCGTCTACCTTTCATCGGTATTTCCTCTTCTCTGACCATGTCAGGTAAGGAATAATACTTTTCAAAGCTTTTCATTAGATTTATCATCTCTAAGCTTAGCAGTCTAGTAAAAACAACATGTACTAGTGAAAGAATGTATTCAAGTTGAATTTTATAAGCCTCATTTTAGTTGACTTTGACATTTGCTGTGTGATTTTAGACATTGGCTTTCTTTCTCTCACATACAAACGGTTTTTCCTCATTGATTACATTATATTTTAGACATATTTATGAGCTCAAATACAAACATATATTTGTGTTGATTCTCTGTGTTTCTTTTTATTTTTAATCGTGTATTTTACATAATATTCTTTGAAAAAAGCAAATCAGAGAGAGTATTTTTACAGAAAAAAAATGTAGATGCTGTGGAATCCTGCTGAAATATACTCGCATGTTTTCTCTGTAATGGTCTCTCCTCTTGTATTTATACCTCAGTATTTTAAATATAGTGCTATTACACAGTAATAATCATTTATCTTTGAGTTTTCTATTTAAACCAGGTAATAAGAAAATTTGGGGAATGGGGAAGGTGTGGAGTGCTGAGCGATAGGGAGGCAAGCCCTCAAAGGTAAGAAAGTTTGGGATCACTTTCATCAAACATTGACCAATCGAAACCAAGACGATATGAGGGAGAATAAAAAAGGAAAGAAAGAATGAAAGAATATGGACGGCAATTATCACGGAAGGGGAAACCGTCTGAATTGAATGTTGAAGAAAACTAACGATTTAAAATCAAAAAAGTAAGAATATATGTTAAATATGCTGAGGTAAATACACTGAGAGCAAGTCAAAGCAATTTACTTCAATAAATGCCAGGACTAGAAAGTATTCTGTTCCTTGAGTAGGGTACCAGTAGGAAAACCAGTATATCAGAAAGGCATCCTTGGTGACTTTTTTCCTTATTATCTCTTTGAACACAGTACTTGGTACTTGACAATTTGGAATATAAACATGCATCAGAAATGATGAGTCCCATAAATAGCTAATAGTGGTTATCTAGGTGGGTGGAAGAAATAGAATCTTCAATGTTTTATGACGTTCTGGTTTTTAAGTACATGTACGCGTTGCCTGTTGAAATTTAAAAAATGGTATTTTCTAACTTAATTCAGGAGATTTGATTCATTTGTGTGGTAATTAGGTTCCAGGTTTAAGCTGCTTGTCATCTTTACAAATATTATTTCATGTGATTTTTTTCTACCTAACATGAGAGTAGTTTGATAATGTCAACTTCTGCTTTAGATCCTAAGAGGAAATAGGAAAATCAAGTCTCACATGTAGAATTACACAATTTTGTCATATTTGTTAATTTTGATTGTTCCTACATTAAAAACATTTAATGGGATTTTGGTGCTCATTTATTAAACATTGAGAAGAACGTTTTCCAGGTTAATAAAGTTAATTCTACTCCAGGTTTTGAAAGTAAATTTCAATATTTTCTGATCATTTTTTATATGGTCTTTTCTGTTGTTTGTGTGATAAACTGAAATCATATGCTATGTTTAAAACGTGTTGTTTGGTGTTTAATATTCAGAGGTATTGATGAGAATAATTTTTGTAATTACAAAGTTTCTCTATTTTACTCATTTAAAACATTTCTTACCTATAAATACAATCACGTTTATTCCTATTTTCTTTTCGTTATGTAGTTACTGCTAAATCCTTTCTCTTTAATGGACTGGTAAGTTGTACACTCAAAAATCACCTTCTATTCCGTTTTTTGGCTAGCAGTTTTTTCTAAAATAGAATACACTCTTCATATTGTATATGTGGAACAATTTATTAATTACCTTATTGGACTGTTTTATTTGGTTTTGTTTGAGACCACATCCACAGTTATTAAGGGTTTACTCTTGGGTCTGCTCTCCATAACTTACTGTACTATGCTGCTTGCTACAGAGCCCAGATTTCATTGATATCTATATACATCTTTTTCAGCTCTGTGATACATATTTTTCACGATGTTTTCTTTATACTTCCTCCTATGTCAACCACATGACTTGGAAAAATTATATTTATGTATGCATAATTATTCTTAGAGTTATTAGTAACTACATTGTAGATAAACAATTTAAGACACAGAATTTAAATAAAGTTTTCCTTCCAAAAACATTTCTTGGGAAAAACTCAAGTAGTCATTTTTGAAGTGGATCAAAAATCAGGGTAATCTTCTATGCATCAACAAGATTAAGTCATAAGTGAACCGTAACTAACAGATATTCATTGCACAAGTCAAAGGGAAACCTGATGATTACAATGGTAAGAGTTGTAAAGACTCCAAATGCCTATATTAATGTAAGGTATCTTTCTAACCATTTCTGCATTGTAGTGACAATGCAGAGTCCTGGAAAAAAGTCCACATGCTTAGGTTCCCTAACTTGGAAATTCATAAGGGGAAGAGAGATAGTACTGGAGGGGATAAGGCACTTGCCTTGTACACAGCCAATCTGCTTGGATCTCTGTTACTGCATACACTCTTCTGAATGTTACAAGGGGTCACTCCAGAGAGCAGAGCCAGAAAGAACCCAAGATCACTGTCAGTTATTGGTTGAAACAATACTCCTTAAAATGCCCAATAAAAATTATTGGAAAACATGAAGTCTCTTTGTCATTTCTGGCCCTCAGGTTTCTTCTTGTCCAGAGAATGTTACCCACTCTTAGACTTCCTAGTTTAGAAAAGCTTGCCTTATAGGAAATAACATATTAGTCCATAGGAGAGCAAGCTTCAGGCATTGCTAGGATAAGGAGAAACTATCTGTAAGCAAGAAATCCAAGAATAATTTTTTTGTACTTTCGAAGTTTCTTTCTGTATTTTCCTCATTTAAAACATTTCTTGTCTATGAAATACAATCACGTTTATTCCTATTTTCTTTTTGTTATGTAATTACTGATAAAACCTTTGTCTTTAATGGACTGGTAAAGTGTGCACTCAAAAATCATCTTCTATTCCATTTTTTGGCTAGCAGTTTTTTTCTAAAATAGAATACTCTCTTCATATTACATATGTGGAACGATTTATTAATAACCTTATTGTACTGTTTTATTTGGTTTTATTTGGGACCACATCCACTGTTATTCAAGGCCTACTCTTGGATCTGCTCTCCACAACTTACTGTACTATGCTGCTTGCTAAAGAGCCCAGATTTCATTAATATATATATACTTCATTTTCAGTTCTGCGATACATATTTTTCATGATGTTTTCTTTACCCTTCCTCCTATGTAAATCACATGAAATAGAAAAATTATATTCATGTATGCATTATTATTCTTAGAATTATTAGTAACTACATTGTAGATAAACAACTTAAGACACAGAGTTTCAATAAAGTTTTCCTTCCAAAAACATTTCTTGGGAAAGACTCAAGCAGTCATTTTTGAAGTGGATCAAAAATGAGGGTAACCTTCAATGCATCAACAAGATTAAGTCGTATGTGAACCGTAAGTAACAGGTACTCATCGCACAAGTCAAATGGAAACCTGATGATTACAATGGTAATAGTTGCAAAGACCACAAATGCCTATCTTAACGTAAGGTATCTTCCTTCCGGTTTCTGGCCTTGTATTGATCATGCAGGGTCCTGGCCAAAAGTCCACATGCTTTAGGTTGTGTAACCTGGAAATTCATAAGGGACAGAGAGAGACAGTACTGGAGGGGATAAGGCACTTGCCTTGTACACAGCCAATCCAGTTGAATCTCTGTCACGGCATACACTCTCGCAAATGTTCTAAGGGGTCACTCCAGAGTGCAGAGCCAAGAAGAACCCAAGATCACTGTCAGTTGTTGGTCCACACTCTACACCACCCCACGCCCGCCCAATAAAAATTATTGGAATATAGGAAATCTCTTTGCCATCTCTGGGCCTCCGGTTTCTTCTTGTCCAGAGAATGTTTCCCATTCTCTTAGACTTCCTAGTTTGGAAAAGCTTCCATTCTAGGAAAGAGCATAGGAGTCAATAGGAGAGCAAGCTAAGGAGAAACTATCTGTAAGCAAGAAATTCAGGTACAGACACGATCACCTGGTTCTTCTACAGTTCTGTGTTTACTTTGAGGGCACGATACCAAATACACAAATTGCCAAAAGGTTCCAAGCTTTGAATCACCCTAAATTGTTGGAACTTTGGAAACTCAGTTGACTGTTGGTACTAGAAGCATCTCGATGGCTTAAATTTTAAGTTCAGATTGTTCCTCTCAGCGTTGAAGGAGATTATAAGTCTCACAGATTTTTTTCATCACCCTCTTGTTCCTTACAGAAAATTTTCAAAATCCATCTGTATTGGGAACTGCCCATACTCTGCAGCTTTCCCTTCCCGTGGTGAACGATGCAGCTTCCCGAACAGGAAGTGTCTGCAACTACTCCAGAGTATCTGCTCCTGCTGATAGTTCTGCTTGGCTCCGGCCCTCAGCCTCTGGCACCTCTTTCCAACCACTGATGGTTAGTGCCTATGTTTACCAACATTTCAGCACAACAATGCTATCTGGAGTGTTTCACCAGTCTCTTATATCCACCTCAGCTGCTTCCTACCTGAGTGTTTTGGAATGGGATATTGCAGGAAAGGCTGAAGAGAAGACTTCTATGGGATACTTTTTCTGTATCTTTCCTAGACCAAGACAGCGCTGTCTCTTCCATGTCTAAGGCAGCTCACTGTGAGAGTACACTGGACACGTACTACACGGTGTCTGTGTACCCATCACTTTCTGCCAGTCTTGTTGAGAGAACACCATCTCAGGTTCCACATCAGAGTCAAAGCCTGTCACTTCCCTAACAGGAACGAACCCAGGTGTATTACAATCATCAAGGCACTCTGGGAACTCTGATTTCTGGCCTTCAGTCCTATGACTCCATGTCAAACATAGAGCAAAATGGCTCTGCCCCCCCAAGCTTACAGCAACTCATCTCGAGAAATGGTTATTGTTCTGAAGGAGGTCCAGCCCCCAAATAACCAACCACCAACTTCCTCCTCTGGAATCCACTTCTCTGTGTCTTCTCAACCCCTCACAGTATCGAGATATCAAGGTGAGTTAAACTGAGAGAAGGGAAAGAAAACTCAAAAATTGGGCTCAAAAAGAGGAAAACTGTCCATAGACAGGTGGTATTTAAATACATTGAGATTTTTAAGTTTATGAAATGAAGTTAACTAAGTTCATGTTTACACCCCTCACTCATTTTACAGCATGTTATTTTCACACTCAACATAAGAGCTCCTAATGGACATTGGAACATGTGATAGTATAATGGACAACTAGGTTTCATATTATGAAGTTCAGGAGCACACAAAAGAATGCCACATTTTTTCCCTAGTTATTTCAATTATTTTTTAATTTTCATTAGTTAAACATCATGAGGCACATTTGTAGACTTACAAATTATTGTGCTTGGATTTCATTTATACAATGATGGAGTACCTATCCCTCCAACAGTGCCCATTCTCCACCACCACGGATCCCAGTATTCCGCCGACCACCCATACCCCCATCCCACCCAGCCTCTGTGGCAGGGAATGCCACAATTTTCACTGTTCTATGTCAGAAGTCCTCCAGAATTACGACACTAAAAGCAAAATACATGTTTTAAACTAGTATTTTGTTATTTTCTTAAGAAGTTTCAGAACTCCTATTGTAATGGTACCACTTTAACTTTCCCTTCCATTATTGAACAGCAGTGTTCTGAATATACTTGTGTTTCAGAGATTCTATCTCAAATCATCAAATCTAGAATCTGCACTTCAGCACAAATATCATGCTGAAGGAGTGCTTCATTCATACTCTTATTCTATGATATTAACGTCCTTTTATTTTTCTATGAAAGTGACTAAATTGAGAGTAAAACACATTACAATCCTAATCTCTGTATGGAACTTGTTAGTTTAAAAATCTTTATTTTTTTAAAAAAATCTTTTGTTTGGAGGACATAGAATCTGCGTCATAGCACGAAGTGCTCAGGAATTACTCCTGGGTCTGTGCTAGGGATCACTGCTGAATGTGCTTAGCAGATCATACATGATATGAAAGATCAAATGGAGGTCAGCTCTTCGCAGGGCCAGTGCCTTACCAAATGGACTATCCCTCTGTCCAAGTCTCTTATTTTTTAAGTTAGTTTACACAGAAACTCATTCAAATACAAAGAAAACCAAAAAACAACAGCACCACATGACAAACAGTAAGAACTACAACAGTTACCTAAAATCTTCAAGCACAGGGCCTTGCCATGATCCGTAGAAGAGCCAGTAACAATTCCTTGTCTACTGATGGTAGGTGCACAGTTGTTGCAGCAGTAGTTTTGTGCAGGGAATATCTCATTTTGCAGGGACTGATTTCTTCCTCGGTTCCTTTTAAGTGATGAATTTCCTGGAGATGGAGACTTCCCTGGCATCGAACTTCAGGTCAGACATTTGGTCTGACAAAAATTTCCAAATTGCCCACATGTTGCAGTAGAAGGATTCAAAGATGAGAGGAATCCACCACCTGACCTTGGGAAAGTTCCCATAATATCTCCAACCCAAAGTAACCTGTCGCTGACCCAACTCCAACTCAGGAACAAAAAGTTATAAATTTTGATCAGATGAAACCTGGGATTTCAAAAGCTCTGGAGACCTACCAGATCCCAGTATACCTAGATCAATGAAAAGATCTTCAGGTAATGAACACCACTGAGACCATCACTCTGAAGCAGGTGCAAGAAAATTCAAGTGGCACTAAAGGGACCTCCAATGCAAAACAGAACGACAAAAAGGAGGCTTCTGAAACTCTTGAGGGAGAAACAAAGGCGAAAATCCAGCCAAAAGTCCAAGAATGCTTGCTATGAGGAGGAGAGATTGTTCCTAATGCTGCAGTCAGTGATAGGTGTCCTGTGACCACAGCCAAAACTAACAGCAAACCTCACAAAGCTGCCTCCAGCAGCATCAGCAAGACAAAGAGGCATGGGCAGGAGAAGATAAAAAACACCAGAGAAAAATCTAAGAAAGCTAAGATGTGTAAGCAGCCAGGGAACAAGATCAAGGCAGAAGAAAAGCCCACCACTGGCAAGATGACACGCAAGAAAAGTCAACTTGTGCTTTGCCAAGAGGCTGTTAAAAAGTCCCGCCACTACCTAGGCATACAGATGCTGGATTCTGTCAAAGTTTTTCATGCTCTGGGGAAGAAGAGTGATCCAAAACCTGGAATCTCTTCCTTCCAGGTCCTGGGTAGCTCAAACAGGCCTAAAGATGTCAATCCACCCTCAGCTGTCAAGCCATGGCTAGGTGCTACACGGGATGGAAAAGTCCTTGAGAAAACTCAGGTCAAATCAAAGTACAGAAACCAAGTAACAATGCTGAAAAACGCTCATTTCCATCCCAGTCTGAGCTGCCACCTCCTGGGAAGGTCAAATTGGTACCTTTGACTTTTCTTACCATGGAGAGGCCGCAAGCTCGACCTGTTTCTCCAGACGACAATCTGTGGCCTCACATCGTCCTGCTGCAGCTTACCCTGCCAAGCCTGGCTCTACCAATGCAGCTCAGGCAACTGCTGCCAATTCTTCCTGGTCAACCACTGCATTTTTGTCTGGTTCTGCCAAACCTGCTCAGTCCATTTCAACCAACCCATCTCAACCAGGTTTGCAGAACCCTAGTAGCCAGTGTATTCTTCGCCCTGCAGCTTCTACACCTGCTCCCTACAAGACAGCAGCTGGCACTTCTCAACATCTGGAGCCTTCTCCAGTATCTGTGAAGAAGCAGCTCTCGCCACCCATACATCAGAGTCAGTTTCTCCTCCAAGACTTCCGTTTACAACTGATTCCATGGAGAAAGCCCAATGTTCCGGAGCCAGTCATGTCAAAGCCCATCACCAAAGAGCAGAGACCAAAGCGTGAGGCTATGAAAATGAAGGCTCAGCAGGAGCTTGAGAACGATGCCAAACACACCTCTTTGGGGAAAGTGCAGTTCTTTATTGAGAGAGAAAAAGAGATGGACATCTCTCTCTAAAATGGCTATGTAATGTGAGTAGCTGGAATGGTAGGTTCCACTTGAGGTACCAGTTGGTTGCCTTAGACAAACACTGAAATGCCATACACAGTTTATTAATTCTAATACCTTTTTAAGCAATTGAAGAGATGCATCGTAGTTAATTGGTTGCTAATAAAGTTACTGAAGTATGAGAATCTGTCAAATGTGGTTGTTTTTGGGAGGGGCTGGGGTTTGAAGGATGGCATGTGAAAGAATGGGAAGGTATAGAGAGGAAAAAGGGGGAATAGACAAGATTCTGAGAAAGAGAAACTTGGTCCAAGGTTCTAAAGCCCATCAGAGGAGAAATTGCATGGGCCTGATGGAGAGTGGGGAGCTCAAATTATATTACCTTGAGGGACTGCTCTGTGGTCTTCCATGGTCCCGGGTGCCTGTATCCTTCTCTAAACATCGCTGTTAACTGCAGCTCACACAAGAACCAACGTTATCAGTGTCCTTGGGGCTGCGTTGCGGGATGTACCGGACTAAGACATGCGCACTAGGTCACCACTCCCAAAGCATTCGGTACCGCTTGACCTTGAGCCTGGAAGGTGGTGGCAGAAAGAGATGGTCCTAGGAGAGTTAATGGGGTGAGGAATGGATGGCAGGGAAACCGGGAAGGGGAGAGAACAGGACAGCTGGTGATCATCATAGGAGAGTTGGTGGATGTTTTTTAATTACGTTAACATGTTTTTCGTAATTGATAAACAAAACAAAAATAAGAAAATACGATAGGTTCTAAAGAACAGGTTACATATAAGACCGAGAGAGCTGAAAGGGCTGGCATTCCTTCTGGAGCTTTCAATCATACAATTTACTAAAGATGGTATTTTCACATCACTTAGCTGTGGGGAGGAATAGTGAGAAACAGAATGCCACCAGAAAAGCAAACTGGATGACCACGGTTCATAAAAGCCAGGTGGAAAGTGTTCACATGGATCCCAAGTGCCAGTGGGTTAACAGGAACATATATTTCACTAAGTCTGCTTGGTACCAGTAACTACTTTGGTGGAAATGGAGCAACACGGATGCAGTTTCTGACAGACCTGAGACTAAACTGCCAACAAATTTTCCCAGGAAAGGGTAGTTGACTGGCTAGGAACAGAACAACTTGAAAAGTGTTTTGCTACCTTTCATGTATGGCTAGAGGAAAATTATCCCAGTCTACTCTCCAAACGAACAAGCTTCAATTCCCTTGAAGGTAAGTTGTATTCACTGAGGAAAAAATGCTGGGAGAACAGTCTGAAATGATGGGAAAAGAGACAATAAGTGCAAAAGAAAGGACTTGAAATTTGGCGAAAACAAAGCTTGAAACAACAAGATCTGGTGAGCACATGATTTACTGGGAATGGGTTCTGAGGAGGAAAAGAGCGATATCAGGGATGTGAACAAGGAACATCCAAGTGAAGGAAGACTTTTAGCTAGCTGATTACCCCATGGGCAACATGGTTGCAAGACTACCAGAACTTCCCAAGGAATTGACTTTAAGTTTCTTTCTTTTATATGGTCACTTACAACATGTATTCTTTGCCTTCTTCAACGACAATTTGGAGTGTTCGTTTCTTTCTCAATATTCTGTTCACTTGTGTAAGCATCTTTAACAACTGCTGGATAACACAAGTATTTGATCAGACTTATTTTGTACTATCATCTTCAGTTGAGATTACTGACAACTAGGTCTAAAGTGAAGTTTGCTTTGATTGGTAGAAGTAGAGTAGCGAGGACTAGGGATGGAATTAGAGATTATAGGGTACCACATTCAGTTCCTAATAAAACAAGTCAAGGACAGGGTCCCTAATAGACTATTGAAAAAGACATCCATCTCTGTTTAACATGTAAACTCAGCATATTATATATTAAATTAAAAATGAATTAATATTCCTGTATTTGGTCTTTTAAAGACATTCAAGGTTGGTTCAGGAAACAAACACTGCCTATGAAATCATAACAACTTAATCATAAAAACCTGATTACTACTTCAGTTTCCAAGAATGTCAGTGCTAAGAATGATTTCCCTTGATCTCCCTAGTGCATATGATAGGCATATGAATACATCTGTGTGAATAAATAATTGGTATCAAATTTCCAGTCTCACCATACATGGTTGTGGGTATTGTGAAATAGTTTTATATATTTTCGAAATTTTGCAATAAGATCTCTGGGTGTGAATCCTTGAATCATAAATACCTTTTAGTGTGCTCCAGCACCACCTCCTCCCACCTTAATTACTATATATATGACCTCCTAAGGAGTCATTTGCTTTGTTCACTTTGTTTTAGTCCTTCTCTCTCTCTCTCTTTTCAAATGTGAGTTATCTGTCTCAAATCAAGGTGCATGTATTTGTTATGGCAGTTTTAATCTTTATGAGTGATTTAAAATTTCTTCATTTATTTTTTAATTGAATCACCATGAGATGGGCCATTGCAAAGCTACTTTGTGCAATTTAATTTTTAATCCTTTCAGTGAAGCCAAGTAAAATCTCTTACACGTGAAATTCAGAATTTCCATATTTCATGTGAATCAAAACTGATTGTTCTTGTGTGTTTTTTTAATTTTTTATTATTTGTTATTGATAGAAAAGGGATCACCAAATAATGGGTGTTGGGAGGATCCTCCCAGGATGGGAGATGCATGCTGAAAGTAGACTCTAGACTGAACATGATTGCCTCTCAATGCCTCTTTTGGTATGTTTTTTAGATAATTCTTCCCCTCCTCTGTTTGCTTAGGACCAGGAATTTGCCTCTACTCTCCCTGTTCTTTCAGGAAGCCAGAGAGACATCTTCAGGCAGGAAGAGCATGAAATTTACATAGAAGTGGTACTGCATGGACAGTATCATGTTAAGCGAAATGAGTCAGAAAGAGAGGGACAGACAGATCAAGATTGCATTCACCCGGAGAACATAAAATAACAAAATAGGAGACGAACTCCCAAGAGTGGCCGTGATTAGTGTCAGGAATTTTTCTTCAGATCTTGGAGACCAACCACACATGCTAGCAGAAAAGGCAGCTCAGATAGAGAATGGAGCACCAAATAAAGGGTGTTGGGAGGATCCTCCCAGGATGGGAGATGCATGCTGAAAGTAGACTCTAGACCGAACATGATTGCCACTCAATGCCTCTTTTGCAAACCACAACACCTAAAAGGAGACAGAGAACAAAGAGAAATGCCCTCCCACAGAGTCAGGGTGGGATGAGGGGATGGGGGTTGGGAGGCATACTGGGATCCCTGGTGGTGGGAAATGGGCACTGGTGGAGGGATGGGTATTTGATCATTGTATAAATGAAACCCACGCACAAAAATTCATATGTCTACAACCGTACCTCATGGTGTCTCACTAATAAAAATTTAAAAATTAAAAATAAAAAAATTGGAACATAAAGTAAAAATACAACAAGAGAAAGATCTCACAATAGCAAAGAGGGCGTATAGTACTCAAAACGTTGAGAAACAGGCACATTGGCAAGTATTTTTAAATACGCATCCAGGAGAGAATATAGCATTGTTCGTGAACAAATCTACTCTATGGATTCATCTCATCCTTGAAATGGAAAAGGACAATGTGTTACAGTTTCCAATTTGCAAATAATATCTATACCATCTACTTTTTGCTATGTTTCTATGCTTTACCGAGTATTATCCTGATTTTTAAATTTACTTTTAGGATTAAAATAGTATTTGCCTGCATCAAACTTTTTAAGTAAATGTTTTATTAGAAATGATTTTTAATGATTAAGAATGTTTTATTCACATGTCATTTTCTAAAAGAAACATATAGGCCAAAGAGCTAGTGCAGCATGAAGAGGGTGTTTACCTTGTATGCAGCTAACCTGAGTTCAATTCCCAGAACCCTGAGCTTGCTCGGGGTGATCTCTGGATACAGGGTCTGAAGTGAGCCTGGAGCACATCTGGGTGCACTCCCCTCCACACATACAAGGAAGAAAAGAAAAGAAAAACATATAACTGATTCTTGAGTAACATAGACGTTAAGGGTGCTAACTCCTCTATAACATTTGAAAACCCCCAAATTTAATAGATAGTCTGCTCTTGACCAAGAAGTTGGTTTTCTAATAGTATTTAATTCCATTGTCTGCAATTAGTACTATGTGTGGCCTGTCAATCTGTAAATTTTGATACATTTAAAAACTTTTATGGATTTTATAATAGACTTTATAATACATTTGTATTTTAAGGTAGTAAGTGATAATTTATATTTCTATTTGTGTGGGGTATTTGGGCCGTCGTATGTGGTGCTTGGGACTTCAGACTCTGTGCTCAAGGGTCATTCCTGGTGGTGCCAGTCATTAATTTGGGTTGACAGTGTGCATGGTGAGTGCTTGAACCCCTATACAAAGTCTGGGGTCCAACCAAATCAATTATCTGCATATACTTTATACATGCATGGCATACTTTTCCTTAGATTTTTTTATATTTCTAGGATATATTGATCATCTTTAATTATTTCACATCCCTAACAATGTCCAAAAATTTTCAAAATACAATTATTGAAAAATATCATATAGAAGTCCAAATTTGTATTGTTCATGGGATAACTATATTACGAAGAAAGTAGAACCACAATAAACATGCAAGTAAAATGCAGGTACATTTCTTTGGAGTCTTTCAATTATGCAATTATATTAGTCTCTACACAAGTATGATTTTTAAATAATCAATTTCAATTACTATAAAGTGTTTATTGAGACTTTATAATTGTAATGTTTTACTGCTAAGATGACATTGATGTGAACATTTATATCTATTTGTCTACTTTTCTAATTGTTTACATAAGATCAATTCTTCACAGCTAACTTACTTGTGACCGGATATGTAGCTCAGGACAAAAGAACTTGGCCTGCGTGTATGAAACTTTGATTTCTGTACTTCGCACTATAGAAACAAAAGCAAAACCATTAACTGTGGTTGGAAATAGGCCTCGGTGGTAAAATATTTGCCTCACATTTCTGAGGTTCTGGGTTTGATCCCTGAATTTCCATCTACACACACAAAAGCTAACTTACAACAAAGTCTCACACTGGAGACCTAACTGGGCCCGCTCAAGAAAATCGATGAACAATGGGAGGAGAGTGACAGTGACACTGACTTAATGAACATTAAACTGCTTTAAGCTATATATTGCCTAACTATTAAAAGGATTTAATTCTCAATAAAATAGCTTGAAAAAGTCTTTTTTCTAGCACCTCTGCTAGGGAAAGATAGCACCTGTTTTTTCAATATTTGTAATTTGGGTGGACATTTTAATTTCTCATTTTAATTTGTGCTCTTTGTCTACTAGTGAGCTTGAAAATTGCTCTTGTATGGTACTACATGGAAAATATTATGCTATGGGAAATGAGTCAGAAAGAGAGGGACAGACATAGAAAGACCGCATGCATCTGGGTAACATAAAGTAACAAAACAAGAGACTAACACCCAAGAACAGCTGTGTTAAATACCAGGTTGTTCACTCCATGGCTTAGAGGCCAGCTGCACTGTCTAGGGGTAAAGGCAGCGCAGATAGAGAAGGGAGCACCCAATAAAGGGTGCTGGGAAGATCTGCCCAGGATGGGAGATGCCTGCTGAAAGTAGTCTATGGACCGAACAGGATTGCCACCCAATGTCTCTTCTGCAGAACACAGCACCCAAAAGGAGAGATAGAACAAAAGGGAGTACCCTACCAAAGAGGCAGGGTGGGATGGGGGATGGGGCTGGTGGTGGGATGGGCACTCCATCACTGTATAACTGAAACCCAAGCTCAACAACCTGTAAGTCTACAACTGTACCTCATGGTGTTTCACTACTCAAACAAAACAGAACAAAACAAAAATTAAAAAAAAATATTGCTCTTGTGTTTACTAGTCATTTACACTTCTTTCAATAGAGATTATGTGATCATGGTTTATGCTTATTTTTTCTATTCAAGTGTAATAGCTCAATACTGATTTATTTCACAGCACTAATTTTTTTAAAACCATTCATCCTTGGCCTATCATATTAATTGCCAGTATTTGTTGGTTTTGCTTGTTTTTTGATGACTTAATTTGGTTTTTGTCCTTTTCTTACAGATTGTAAAATTTTGAACACAAATGAGCATATGTTTTTCTTTATCTTCTACAGTTTTAAACTGAGAACAACTGTTTGTGTTCTACAAATAAGATACCTGTGCATTTACTATTTCTTCTCATTTTATTTACGTTTTAAGACATCCTGATTCATCTACAACTTATCCTAGTAAGTGTTCTCATATTGAAAGAAACCACCAATTTTTTCAATCATAGCACTGTAGCACTGTCCTCCCGCGGTTCATTCATTTGCTCGAGCGGGAACCAGTAACATCTTACAACAAATTGTGAGACTTGTTGTCACTGGCTTTGGCCTATCGAACACGTCATGGGTATCTTGCCAGGCTCTTGCTATGTGGACGAGATACTCTGGGTAGCTTGCCGGGCAGAGGAATCGGAATCAGGCTTGGCCTCCTGCAAGGCAAATGCCCTACCCGCTGTGCTGTAAACGTTATCTAAAATATACTAGAAATACCAAATGTTGTTTCTTTAACAGTGCAATATAAAGGATTATTTCGTAATTTTCTTGATGTGTTAATGAAATAGCTAAGCTCTTGAGTATCATGGGAGTATTTTTCTAACACAAGAGTCTGACGAAGGTGAAACTGTTATAACCGTCTTGTAGGATTCCATCTCCCTAGCCTGCTTCATTCTACCCCGCTCTCTATCCAATCCGGTCTTCTTCTTGGGATTCTGACCTCCTGATTGGCTAGCCTCTACCTTTCAACTGCCTACTTTATGACATCATTCTCCCACCAAACCAACCACCAACTGGTAGAATCTTGGGGGTCCCATGTAGTTGCTTGTAAACAAATTTGAATCGTCATGGCAAGTGACGAGTGACCAATGACCAATCACCAGTGAGCAGTCCTCTCCACTGAACACTTGCGGTCTTAAGCCGCTTCAGTGTTCAGACGTACTCTCGTACCGTCTCCTCTTCTCGTCTACCTTTCATCGGTATTTCCTCTTCTCTGACCATGTCAGGTAAGGAATAATACTTTTCAAAGCTTTTCATTAGATTTATCATCCCTAAACTTAGCAGTCAAGGAAAAACAGCACGTAGTAATGAAAGAAAGTATTCAAGTCGAATTTGATAAGCCTCATTTTAGCTTGACTTTGACATTTGCTGTGTGATTTTAGACATTGGCTTACTTTCTCTCACATACAAAGTGTTTTTCCTCATTGATTACATTATACTTTAGACATACTTAGGAGCTCAAATACACACACCCACACATATAAATATATATGAGTGTTGATTCTCTGTGTTTCCTTTTTCCTTGTAATAGTGAATTTTACATGATATTCATTGAAAACAAGTAAATCAGAGACAGTATTTTTACAGAAACAGAAAATAGAGATGCTGCGGAAAACTGTTAATATATTCTAGCGTGTGTTCTCTCTAATGGTCTCTCCACTTGTATGTATACTTCAGTATTTTAAATATAGTGATATTACAAAGTAATAATCATTGATCTTTGAGATTTCTATTTAAACCAGGTAATAAGAAAATATGGGGCATGAGGAAGGTGTGCAGTGCTGAGCGGTAGGGAGGGCTTACCAAGCCCTCAAAGGTAAGAAAGTTTGGGATCACTTTCATCAAACATTGACCAATTGAAACCAAGACGATATGAGGGAGAAATAAATAGGAAAGAAAGAACGAACGAAAGAAAGAAAGATAGAAAGATAGAGAGAAGAAAGAAAGGAAGAAAGAATAGGGACGTCGATTATCAAGGAAGGGGAAAACGTTTGGACAGAATGTTGAAGAGAACCAAAGGTTTAAAATCAAAAAAGAAAGAATATATATTAAATATGCTCAGCTAAATACACTGAGAGCCAGTCAAAGCAATTTACTTCAATAAATGCCAGGACTAGAAAGTATACTATGCCTTGAATAGGGTTCCAGTAGGAAAAGCAGTTTATCAGAAAGCCATCCTTGCTGGCTTTTTTCCTGATTATCTCTTAGAACACGGTACTTGGTTCTTAACAGTTTGGAGTATATGCACGCTTCAGAAATGATGCTTCCCATAAATAGCTAATAGTGCTTATCTAGGGCGGTGGAAGACACAGAATCTTCAATGTTTTTATTACGTTCTGGTTTTTAAGTACATGTACGGCACTGCCTGCTAAAATAAAAAAAATGGTATATTCTAACTTGAATCAGGAGATTTGATTCATTTGTGTGGTAAGTAGGTTCCAGGTTAAAGCTGCTTGTCATCTTTACAAATATTATTTCATGTGATTTTTTCTTCCTAACATGAGAGTATTTTGATAATAGTCAACTTCTGTTTTTAGATCCTAAGAGGAAATAGAAAAACCAAGTCTCACATGTCTAATTACACGTTTTTGTCATATTTGTGAATTATGAGTTTTCCTACATTAAAGATATTTTGTTGGATTTTGGTGCTCATTTATTAAACATTGAGAAGAACGTTTTCCTGGTTAATAAAGCTAATTCTAATCTAGGGGTTGAAAGTAAATTTGCAATATTTTGTGATCACTTTTTAAATGGTCTTTTCTGTTTCTTGTGTGATCAAGTGAAATCCTCTGCTATGTTTAACACGTGTTGTTTGCTGGTTAATATTCAAAGGTACTCATGAGAATAATTTTTTTTGTACTTTCGAAGTTTCTTTCTGTATTTTCCTCATTTAAAACATTTCTTGTCTATGAAATACAATCACGTTTATTCCTATTTTCTTTTTCTTATGTAATTACTGATAAATCCTTTCTCTTTAATGGACTGGTAAAGTGTGCACTCAAAAATCTTCTTCTATTCCATTTTTTGGCTAGCCGTTTTTTTCTAAAATAGAATACTCTCTTCATATTACATATGTGGAACGATTTATTAATAACCTTATTGCACTGTTTTATTTGGTTTTCTTTGGGACCACATCCACTGTTATTCAAGGCCTACTCTTGGATCTGCTCTCCATAACTTACTGTACTATGCTGCTTGCTAAAGAGCCCAGATTTCATTAATATATATACTTCATTTTCAGTTCTGCGATACATATTTTTCATGATGTTTTCTTTACCCTTCCTCCTATGTAAATCACATGAAATAGAAAAATTATATTCATGTATGCATTATTATTCTTAGAATTATTAGTAACTACATTGTAGATAAACAACTTAAGACACAGAGTTTCAATAAAGTTTTCCTTCCAAAAACATTTCTTGGGAAAGACTCAAGCAGTCATTTTTGAAGTGGATCAAAAATGAGGGTAACCTTCAATGCATCAACAAGATTAAGTCGTATGTGAACCGTAAGTAACAGGTACTCATCGCACAAGTCAAATGGAAACCTGATGATTACAATGGTAATAGTTGCAAAGACCACAAATGCCTACCTTAAAGTAAGGTATCTTCCTTCCGGTTTCTGGCCTTGTATTGATCATGCAGGGTCCTGGCCAAAAGTCCACATGCTTTAGGTTGTGTAACCTGGAAATTCATAAGGGACAGAGAGAGACAGTACTGGAGGGGATAAGGCACTTGGCTTGTACACAGCCAATCCAGTTGAATCTCTGTCACGGCATACACTCTGGCAAATGTTCTAAGGGGTCACTCCAGAGTGCAGAGCCAAGAAGAACCCAAGATCACTGTCAGTTGTTGGTCCACACTCTACACCACCCCACGCCCCGCCCAATAAAAATTATTGGAATATAGGAAATCTCTTTGCCATCTCTGGGCCTCAGGTTTCTTCTTGTCCAGAGAATGTTTCCCATTCTCTTAGACTTCCTAGTTTGGAAGAGCTTCCATTCTAGGAAATAGCATAGGAGTCAATAGGAGAGCAAGCTAAGGAGAAACTATCTGTAAGCAAGAAATCCAGGTACAGACACGATCGCCTGGCTCTTCTACAGTTCTGTGTTTACTTTGAGAGCACGATACCAAATACACAAAGTGCCCAAAGGTTCCAGGCTTTGAATCACCCCAAGTGGTTGGAATTTTGGAAACTCAGTTGACTGTTGGTACTAGAAGCATCTCGAAGGCTTAAATTTTAAGTTCAGATTGTTCCTCTCAGCGTTGAAGGAGATTATTAGTCTCACAGATTTTTTTCATCACCCTCTTGTTCCTTACAGAATATTTTCAAAATCCATCTGTATTGGAAACTGCACATACTCTGCAGCTTTCCCTTCCCGTGGTGAACAATGCAGCTTCCCGAACAGGAAGTGTCTGCAACTACTCCAGAGTATCTGCTCCAGCTGGTAGTTCTGCTTGGCTCCTGCCCTCAGCCTCTGGCACCTCTTTCCAACCACTGATGGGTAGTGCCTATCTTTACCAACATTTCAGCACAGCAATGCTGTCTGGAGTGTTTCACCAGAGTCATATATCCACCTGAGCTGCTTCCTACCCGAGTGTTTTGGAATGGGATATTGCAGGAAGTGCTGAAGAGAAGTCTTCCATGGGAGACTTTTCTGTGACTGTCCTTGACCAAGACCCCGCTGTCTCTTCCATGTCTATGGCAGCTCGCTATGAGAAAATCCTAGATACCAACAACACGGTGCCTGTGTACCCATCACTTTCTGCCAGTCTTGTTGAGAGAACACCATCTCTGGTTCCACATCAGAGTCAAAGCCTGTCACTTCCCTACCAGGAAGGAAGCCAGGTGTATTACTATCATCAAGGCACTCTGGGAACTCTCCTTTCCGGCCCGCAGTTCTATGACTCCATGACATACAGAGGGCAAAAGGGCTCTGCCCCCCAAACTTACAGCAACTCATCGCGAGAAATGGTTATGGTTCTCAAGGGGGTCCAGCCCCCAAATAACCAACCACCAGCCTCCTCCTCTGGAATCCACTTCTCTCTGTCTGCTCAACCCATCACAGAATCCAGTTTTCAAGGTGAGTAAAACTAAGAGAAGGGAAACAAAATTCAAAAATTGGGGTCAAAATAGAGGAAAACTCTCCATAGACAGGTGGTATTTAAGTGAAATATACCGAGATTATATCATTCATACTCCTATTCCATGATATGAACGTCCTATTATTTTTTCGAGAAATCGAATACATTGAGACTAGACTACTTTACAATGCTAAGCTCTGTATGGAACATAGTGATTTAAAAATACCTATTTTTATTTTATTTTTTTTAAAAAAGCTTTAGTTTGGAGCAGGTTGAATCTGGGTCATAGCCTGTACCGCTCAGGGATTACTCCTGGGTCTGTGCTAGGGATCACTCCTGAAGGTGCTCAGGAGATCATACGTGATACTAAAGATCAAACTGAGGTCAGCTGTGTGCAGGGCCAGTGCCTTACCAAATGGACTATCCTTCTGTTCCAAGGCTCTTATTTTTAAGTGCAGTTTACACTGAAACTCTTTCAAATACAAATAGAACCACAAACAGCAGCACCACATGACAAACAGTAAGAACTGCAACATTTACCTCCACTTGTAGCACAGGGCCCTGTCCATTATCCTTAGAATAGCCAGTATCAATGCCTTGCCTATGGCTGGTAGGTGCACTGCTGTTGCACCACTACTTGTGTGGAGGGAATATCTCATTTCCCAGGGACTGATTTCTTCCTTGGTTCCTTTTTAGTGATGAATTACCTGGGGATGGAGACTTCCCTGCCAACGCAATCTTCAGGTCCTACATTGGGTCTGACACAAATTTCAGAAATGCCCCCATCATGCAGTAGCAGGATTCAAGGACATGAGAGGAATCCACCACCTGAGCTTCGGGAAGTTCCCATGATATCTGCAGCCCAAAGTAACCAGGCGCTGACCTCAACTCCAACTCAGGAACAAAAAGTTACGAATTTTGACCAGATGAAAACGGGGCTCTCAAAATCTCTGAAGAGCTACCAGATCCCAGTCGACCTAGAACAATGCAAAGATCTGCAGGTACTGAACACCACTGACACCATCACTCTGAAGCAGGTGCATGAAAATTCAAGTGGCGCTAAGGGGACCTCCCCTCCAACACGGAAGAACAAAAAGGAGGCTTCTGAACCTCTTGAGGGAGAAGCCAAGGCCAAAATCCAGCCAAAAGTCCAAGAATGCTTGCTAGGGGGAGCGGGGATTGTTCGTAATGCTGCAGTCAGTGATAGGTGTCCTGTGACCACGGCCAAAACTAACAGCAAACCACAGAAAGCTGCATCCAGCAGGATCAGCAAGACAAAGAGCCATGGGCAGGAGAAGATAGAAAACACCCGAGTAAACTCTAAGAAAGCTAAGGAGTGTAAGCATCCAGGGAACAAGGTCAAGGCAGAAGAAAAGCCCACCATTGGCAAGATGAAACGCAAGAAAAGTCAACGTGAGCTTTGTCAAGAGGCCTTTAAAAAGCCCCGCAGCTGCCTAGGCATGCACATGCTGGAGTCTGTGCAAGTGTTTCATGCTCTGGGGAAGAAGAGTGATCCAAAACCTGGAATCTCTTCCTCCCAGGTCCTGGCTAGCTCCAAGAACCCCAAAGATGTCAAGCCATCCTCAGCTGTCAAGCCATGGCTAGGTGCTACCCGGGATGGGAAAGGCCTTGAGAAAACTCAGGTCAAAGCACAGAAACCAAGTAGCCCTGCTGAAAAACACTTATCTCCAACCCAGTCTGAGCTGCCACCTCCTGGGAAGGTCAAATTGGTACCTTTGCCGTTTCTGACCATGGAGAGGCCTCAAGCTCAACTTGTTCCTCGGAGACCACAGTCTGTGGCCTCACATCGTCCTGCTGCAACTCACCCTGCCAAGTCCGGCTCTACCAATGCAGCTCAGCCAACTGCTGCCAATTCTTCCCGGCCAACCACTGCATTTTTGCCTGGTCCTGCCAAACCTGCTCAGTCCATTTCAACCAACCCATCTCGACCAGGTTTGCTGAACCCTACTAGCCGGCCCTTTCCTCAGGATGCAGCTTCTAAACCTGCTCCCTACAAGACAACAGCGAGCACTTCTCTCCGGAGGGAGGCTCCTCCTGTCTCTGTGAACAAGCGCCAGTCTCCACCCAAACGTCAGAGTCAGTTTCTCCTTCAAGACTTCCGTTTCCAACCGATTCCATGGAGAAAGCCCAATGTTCCCGAGCCAGTCGTGTCAAAGCCCATCACCAAAGAGCAGAGACCAGAGCGTGAGGCTATGAAAAGGAAGTCTCAGCAGGAGCGTGAGAATGCTGCCAAACACACCTCTTTGGGGAAAGTGCAGTTCTTTATTGAGAGAGAAAAAGAGATGGACATCTCTCTCTACTATGGCTACGTAATGTGAGTAGCTGGAATGGTAGGTTCCACTTGAGATACCAGATGGTTGCCTTAGACAAACACAGAAATACCATACACAGTTGGTTTATTCTAATAAATTTTTAACAAATTGAAGAGATGCATCGTAGTTAATTGGTTGTTAATAAAAGTTCTGAAGTTTGAGATGCTGTCAAATGTGGTTGTTTTGGGGAGGGGCTGGGGGTTGAAGTATGGCATGGGAAAGAATGGGAAGTTATAGAAAGGACAAAGGGGGAATAGACAAGACTCTGAGAAAGAGAACCTTGGTCCAGGGTTCTAAAGCCCATCAGAGGAGAAATTGCATGGGCCTGATGAAGAGTGGGGTGGGGTCAGAGGAAGAGTATAGCTGACAGGGCATTTGCTCTGCAAGCAAGAAGGACCCAGTTCAATTCTTGCAATCCTTTAGGGTTCCCAGAGACCCACCAGATGTGAAACTTGAGCGCAGAGCCAGGAGCAAGACCAGAGCACAGTCAAGTATGCCCCATGCCTGGTGTCCTCCAAAAAAAAAAATGGGAGAAATGACACGGTCTGGGGGTTTGGATTAAAAGAATAAATTTGGAATAGGCTAAAGAAGGCAAAGGAGTCTAAGGTGACCAGAAGAAAAGTTAAATTTCATTCATGGAGGATGTGTCTATGCCTCATGGCTACCTTTGGAAAATAACCAAATTTGAGACACATCTCTAAAAGGTTTGGGTGATCTATCCATAAATGATGGCTGGGGGATGCGACTACATAGACTGGGGAATGAACCTTCCAGAGGATTGGTCAGCGCCCTCAGAGACATTCAAGGATGACTCTTAACAGGGACCAAGCCAAGAGAACAGTTGCAGCATGAAGCCTGAAGATGAGCTCCTGGGAGATGCAGAGATAAGTCACCATGTCCTCGGGCCCTCTGTTCAGCACCCCTAGCTGCACCATTTCCCTTATTCCCAACAATATTCAGAGTCGCTATCACGGTGACCCTTTGCTAGCTAGTTTCAACAATGAGGTCCATTGCCTCTGTAAGTCTTTGGATTTGTAAACTCCCCACGGTGGTCAAGCCTGCTTTCAGGCAACGACATCTGGACATTTCTGTCGGGGGGAGCTCAAATTATATTACCTTCAGGGGCTGCTCTGTGGTCTTCCATGGTCCCGGGTGCCTGTAGCCTCCTCTAAACATCGCTGTTAACTGCAGCTCACCCAAGAACCAACGTTGTCAGTGTCGTTGGGGCTGCTGTTGCGGGACGTACCGGACTAAGACATGCGCACTAGGTCACCACTCCCAAAGCGGTCGGTACCGCTTGACCTTGAGCCTGGAAGGTGGTGGCGGAAAGAGATGGTCCTAGGAGAGTTAATGGGGTGATGGATGGATGGCAGGGAAACCGGGAAGGGTAGGGACCTGGACAGCTGGTGATCAGCATGGGAGAGTTGGTGGATGTTTTTTAATTACGTTAACATGTTTTTCGTAAATGATAAGCAAAACAAAAATACGAAAATAAGATAGGTTCCAAAGAACAGGTTACATATAAGACGAGAGAGCTGAAAGGGCTGGCATTCCTTCTGGAGCTTTCAATCATACCATTTACTAAAGATGGTATTTTCACATCACTTAGCTGCGGAGAGGAATAGTGAGAAACAGAATGCCACCAGAAAAGCAAACTGGATGACCACGGTTCATAAAAGCCAGGTGGAAGGTGTTCACATGGATCCCACGTGCAAGTGGGTTAACAGGAACATACATTTCACTAAGTCTGCTTGGTACCAGTAACTACTTTGGTGGAAATGGAGCAACACGGATGCAGTTTCTGACAGACCTGAGACTAAACTGCTAACAAATTTTCCCAGGAAAGGGTAGTTGACTGGCTAGGAACAGAACAACTTGAAAAGTGTTTTGCTACCTTTCATGTATGGCTAGAGGAAAATGATCCCAGTCAACTCTCCAAACGAACAAGCTTCAACTCCCTTGAAGGAAAGTTGTATTCACTGAGGAAAAAATGCTGGGAGAACAGTCTGAAATGATGGGAAAAGAGACTATAAGTGCAAAAGGAAGGACTTGAAATTTGGCGAAAACAAAGCTTGAAACAACAAGATCTGGTGAGCACATGATTTACTGGGAATGGGTTCTGAGGAGGAAAAGAGCGATATCAGGGATGTGAACAAGGAACATCCAAGTGAAGGAAGACTTTTAGCTAGCTGATTACCCCATGGGCAACATGGTTGCAAGACTACCAGAACTTCCCAAGGAATTGACTTTAAGTTTCTTTCTTTTATATGGTCACTTACAACATGTATTCTTTGCCTTCTTCAACGACAATTTGGAGTGTTCGTTTCTTTCTCAATATTCTGTTCACTTGTGTAAGCATCTTTAACAACTGCTGGATAACACAAGTATTTGATCAGACTTATTTTGTACTATCATCTTCAGTTGAGATTACTGACAACTAGGTCTAAAGTGAAGTTTGCTTTGATTGGTAGAAGTAGAGTAGCGAGGACTAGGGATGGAATTAGAGATTATAGGGTACCACATTCAGTTCCTAATAAAACAAGTCAAGGACAGGGTCCCTAATAGACTATTGAAAAAGACATCCATCTCTGTTTAACATGTAAACTCAGCATATTATATATTAAATTAAAAATGAATTAATATTCCTGTATTTGGTCTTTTAAAGACATTCAAGGTTGGTTCAGGAAACAAACACTGCCTATGAAATCATAACAACTTAATCATAAAAACCTGATTACTACTTCAGTTTCCAAGAATGTCAGTGCTAAGAATGATTTCCCTTGATCTCCCTAGTGCATATGATAGGCATATGAATACATCTGTGTGAATAAATAATTGGTATCAAATTTCCAGTCTCACCATACATGGTTGTGGGTATTGTGAAATAGTTTTATATATTTTCGAAATTTTGCAATAAGATCTCTGGGTGTGAATCCTTGAATCATAAATACCTTTTAGTGTGCTCCAGCACCACCTCCTCCCACCTTAATTACTATATATATGACCTCCTAAGGAGTCATTTGCTTTGTTCACTTTGTTTTAGTCCTTCTCTCTCTCTCTCTTTTCAAATGTGAGTTATCTGTCTCAAATCAAGGTGCATGTATTTGTTATGGCAGTTTTAATCTTTATGAGTGATTTAAAATTTCTTCATTTATTTTTTAATTGAATCACCATGAGATGGGCCATTGCAAAGCTACTTTGTGCAATTTAATTTTTAATCCTTTCAGTGAAGCCAAGTAAAATCTCTTACACGTGAAATTCAGAATTTCCATATTTCATGTGAATCAAAACTGATTGTTTTTGTGTGTTTTTTAAATTTTTTTATTATTTTTTATTGATAGAAAAGGGATCACCAAATAATGGGTGTTGGGAGGATCCTCCCAGGATGGGAGATGCATGCTGAAAGTAGACTCTAGACCGAACATGATTGCCACTCAATGCCTCTTTTGGTATGTTTTTTAGATAATTCTTCCCCTCCTCTGTTTGCTTAGGACCAGGAATTTGCCTCTCCCCTCCCTGTTCTTTCAGGAAGCCAGAGAGACATCTTCAGGCAGGAAGAGCATGAAATTTACATAGAAGTGGTACTGCATGGACAGTATCATGTTAAGCGAAATGAGTCAGAAAGAGAGGGACAGACAGAGCAAGATTGCATTCACCCGGAGAACATAAAATAACAAAATAGGAGACGAACTCCCAAGAGTGGCCGAGATTAGTGTCAGGAATTTTTCTTCATAGCTTGGAGACCAACCACACATGCTAGCAGAAAAGGCAGCTCAGATAGAGAATGGAGCACCAAATAAAGGGTGTTGGGAGGATCCTCCCAGGATGGGAGAGAGTGCTGAACATAGACTAGAGACCAAGCATGATTGTCACTCAGTGCCTCTTTTGCAAACCACAACACCTAAAAGGAGACAGAGAACAAAGGGGAATGCCCTCCCACAGAGTCAGGGTGGGATGAGGGGATGGGGGGTGGGAGGCATACTGGGATCCCTGGTGGTGGGAAATGGGCACTGGTGGAGGGATGGGTATTTGATCATTGTATAAATGAAACCCACGCACAAAAATTCATATGTCTACAACCGTACCTCATGGTGTCTCACTAATAAAAATTTAAAAATTAAAAATAAAAAAATTGGAACATAAAGTAAAAATACAACAAGAGAAAGATCTCACAATAGCAAAGAGGGCTATAGTACTCAAAACGTTGAGAAACAGGCACATTGGCAAGTATTTTTAAATACGCATCCAGGAGAGAATATAGCATTGTTCGTGAACAAATCTACTCTATGGATTCATCTCATCCTTGAAATGGAAAAGGACAATGTGTTACAGTTTCCAATTTGCAAATAAGATCTATACCATCTACTTTTTGCTATGTTTCTATGCTTTACCGAGTATTATCCTGATTTTTAAATTTACTTTTAGGATTAAAATAGTATTTGCCTGCATCAAACTTTTTAAGTAAATGTTTTATTAGAAATGATTTTTAATGATTAAGAATGTTTTATTCACATGTCATTTTCTAAAAGAAACATATAGGCCAAAGAGCTAGTGCAGCATGAAGAGTGTGTTTACCTTGTATGCAGCTAACCTGAGTTCAATTCCCAGAACCCTGAGCTTGCTCGGGGTGATCTCTGGATACAGGGTCTGAAGTGAGCCTGGAGCACATCTGGGTGCACTCCCCTCCACACATACAAGGAAGAAAAGAAAAGAAAAACATATAACTGATTCTTGAGTAACATAGACGTTAAGGGTGCTAACTCCTCTATAACTTTTGAAAACCCCCAAATTTAATAGATAGTCTGCTCTTGACCAAGAAGATGGTTTTCTAATAGTATTTAATTCCATTGTCTGCAATTAGTACTATGTGTGGCCTGTCAATCTGTAAATTTTGATACATTTAAAAACTTTTATGGATTTTATAATAGACTTTATAATACATTTGTATTTTAAGGTAGTAAGTGATAATTTATATTTCTATTTGTGTGGGGTATTTGGGCCGTAGTATGTGGTGCTTGGGACTTCAGACTCTGTGCTCAAGGGTCATTCCTGGTGGTGCCAGCCATTAATTTGGGTTGACAGTGTGCATGGTAAGTGCTTGAACCCCTAGACAAAGTCTGGGGTCCAACCAAATCAATTATCTGCATATACTTTATACATGCATGGCATACTTTTCCTTAGATTTTTTTATATTTCTAGGATATATTGATCATCTTTAATTATTTCACATCCCTACCAATGTCCAAAAATTTTCAAAATACAATTATTGAAAAATATCATATAGAAGTCCAAATTTGTATTGTTCATGGGATAACTATATTACGAAGAAAGTAGAACCACAATAAACATGCAAGTAAAATGCAGGTACATTTCTTTGGAGTCTTTCAATTATGCATTTATATTAGTCTCTACACAAGTATGATTTTTAAATAATCAATTTCAATTACTATAAAGTATTTATTGAGACTTTATAATTGTAATGTTTTACTGCTAAGATGACATTGATGTGAACATTTATATCTATTTGTCTACTTTTCTAATTGTTTACATAAGATCAATTCTTCACAGCTAACTTACTTGTGACCGGATATGTAGCTCAGGACAAAAGAACTTGGCCTGCGTGTATGAAACTTTGATTTCTGTTCTTCGCACTATAGAAACAAAAGCAAAACCATTAACTGTGGTTGGAAATAGGCCTCGGTGGTAAAATATTTGCCTCACATTTCTGAGGTTCTGGGTTTGATCCCTGAATTTCCATCTACACACACAAAAGCTAACTTACAACAAAGTCTCACACTGGAGACCTAACTGGGCCCGCTCAAGAAAATCGATGAACAATGGGAGGAGAGTGACAGTGACACTGACTTAATGAACATTAAACTGCTTTAAGCTATATATTGCCTAACTATTAAAAGGATTTAATTCTCAATAAAATAGCTTGAAAAAGTCTTTTTTCTAGCACCTCTGCTAGGGAAAGATAGCACCTGTTTTTTCAATATTTGTAATTTGGGGGGACATTTTAATTTCTCATTTTAATTTGTGCTCTTTGTCTACTAGTGAGCTTGAAAATTGCTCTTGTATGGTACTACATGGAAAATATTATGCTATGGGAAATGAGTCAGAAAGAGAGGGACAGACATAGAAAGACCGCATGCATCTGGGTAACATAAAGTAACAAAACAAGAGACTAACACCCAAGAACAGCTGTGTTAAATACCAGGTTGTTCACTCCATGGCTTAGAGGCCAGCTGCACTGTCTAGGGGTAAAGGCAGCGCAGATAGAGAAGGGAGCACCCAATAAAGGGTGCTGGGAAGATCTGCCCAGGATGGGAGATGCCTGCTGAAAGTAGTCTATGGACCGAACAGGATTGCCACCCAATGTCTCTTCTGCAGAACACAGCACCCAAAAGGAGAGATAGAACAAAAGGGAGTGCCCTACCAAAGAGGCAGGGTGGGATGGGGGATGGGGCTGGTGGTGGGATGGGCACTCCATCACTGTATAACTGAAACCCAAGCTCAACAACCTGTAAGTCTACAACTGTACCTCATGGTGTTTCACTACTCAAACAAAACAGAACAAAACAAAAATTAAAAAAAAATATTGCTCTTGTGTTTACTAGTCATTTACACTTCTTTCAATAGAGATTATGTGATCATGGTTTATGTTTATTTTTTCTATTCAAGTGTAATAGCTCAATACTGATTTATTTCACAGCACTAATTTTTTTAAAACCATTCATCCTTGGCCTATCATATTAATTGCCAGTATTTGTTGGTTTTGCTTGTTTTTTGATGACTTAATTTGGTTTTTGTCCTTTTCTTACAGATTGTAAAATTTTGAACACAAATGAGCATATGTTTTTCTTTATCTTCTACAGTTTTAAACTGAGAACAACTGTTTGTTTTGTACAAATAAGATACCTGTGCATTTACTATTTCTTCTCATTTTATTTACGTTTTAAGACATCCTGATTCATCTACAACTTATCCTAGTAAGTGTTCTCATATTGAAAGAAACCACCAATTTTTTCAATCATAGCACTGTAGCACTGTCCTCCCGCGGTTCATTCATTTGCTCGAGCGGGAACCAGTAACATCTTACAACAAATTGTGAGACTTGTTGTCACTGGCTTTGGCCTATCGAACACGTCATGGGTATCTTGCCAGGCTCTTGCTATGTGGACGAGATACTCTGGGTAGCTTGCCGGGCAGAGGAATCGGAATCAGGCTTGGCCTCCTGCAAGGCAAATGCCCTACCCGCTGTGCTGTAAACGTTATCTAAAATATACTAGAAATACCAAATGTTGTTTCTTTAACAGTGCAATATAAAGGATTATTTCGTAATTTTCTTGATGTGTTAATGAAATAGCTAAGCTCTTGAGTATCATGGGAGTATTTTTCTAACACAAGAGTCTGACGAAGGTGAAACTGTTATAACCGTCTTGTAGGATTCCATCTCCCTAGCCTGCTTCATTCTACCCCGCTCTCTATCCAATCCGGTCTTCTTCTTGGGATTCTGACCTCCTGATTGGCTAGCCTCTACCTTTCAACTGCCTACTTTATGACATCATTCTCCCACCAAACCAACCACCAACTGGTAGAATCTTGGGGGTCCCATGTAGTTGCTTGTAAACAAATTTGAATCGTCATGGCAAGTGACGAGTGACCAATGACCAATCACCAGTGAGCAGTCCTCTCCACTGAACACTTGCGGTCTTAAGCCGCTTCAGTGTTCAGACGTACTCTCGTACCGTCTCCTCTTCTCGTCTACCTTTCATCGGTATTTCCTCTTCTCTGACCATGTCAGGTAAGGAATAATACTTTTCAAAGCTTTTCATTAGATTTATCATCCCTAAACTTAGCAGTCAAGGAAAAACAGCACGTAGTAATGAAAGAAAGTATTCAAGTCGAATTTGATAAGCCTCATTTTAGCTTGACTTTGACATTTGCTGTGTGATTTTAGACATTGGCTTACTTTCTCTCACATACAAAGTGTTTTTCCTCATTGATTACATTATACTTTAGACATACTTAGGAGCTCAAATACACACACCCACACATATAAATATATATGAGTGTTGATTCTCTGTGTTTCCTTTTTCCTTGTAATAGTGAATTTTACATGATATTCATTGAAAACAAGTAAATCAGAGACAGTATTTTTACAGAAACAGAAAATAGAGATGCTGCGGAAAACTGTTAATATATTCTAGCGTGTGTTCTCTCTAATGGTCTCTCCACTTGTATGTATACTTCAGTATTTTAAATATAGTGATATTACAAAGTAATAATCATTGATCTTTGAGATTTCTATTTAAACCAGGTAATAAGAAAATATGGGGCATGAGGAAGGTGTGCAGTGCTGAGCGGTAGGGAGGGCTTACCAAGCCCTCAAAGGTAAGAAAGTTTGGGATCACTTTCATCAAACATTGACCAATTGAAACCAAGACGATATGAGGGAGAAATAAATAGGAAAGAAAGAACGAACGAAAGAAAGAAAGATAGAAAGATAGAGAGAAGAAAGAAAGGAAGAAAGAATAGGGACGTCGATTATCAAGGAAGGGGAAAACGTTTGGACAGAATGTTGAAGAGAACCAAAGGTTTAAAATCAAAAAAGAAAGAATATATATTAAATATGCTCAGCTAAATACACTGAGAGCCAGTCAAAGCAATTTACTTCAATAAATGCCAGGACTAGAAAGTATACTATGCCTTGAATAGGGTTCCAGTAGGAAAAGCAGTTTATCAGAAAGCCATCCTTGCTGGCTTTTTTCCTGATTATCTCTTAGAACACGGTACTTGGTTCTTAACAGTTTGGAGTATATGCACGCTTCAGAAATGATGCTTCCCATAAATAGCTAATAGTGCTTATCTAGGGCGGTGGAAGACACAGAATCTTCAATGTTTTTATTACGTTCTGGTTTTTAAGTACATGTACGGCACTGCCTGCTAAAATAAAAAAAATGGTATATTCTAACTTGAATCAGGAGATTTGATTCATTTGTGTGGTAAGTAGGTTCCAGGTTAAAGCTGCTTGTCATCTTTACAAATATTATTTCATGTGATTTTTTTCTTCCTAACATGAGAGTATTTTGATAATAGTCAACTTCTGTTTTTAGATCCTAAGAGGAAATAGAAAAACCAAGTCTCACATGTCTAATTACACGTTTTTGTCATATTTGTGAATTATGAGTTTTCCTACATTAAAGATATTTTGTTGGATTTTGGTGCTCATTTATTAAACATTGAGAAGAACGTTTTCCTGGTTAATAAAGCTAATTCTAATCTAGGGGTTGAAAGTAAATTTGCAATATTTTGTGATCACTTTTTAAATGGTCTTTTCTGTTTCTTGTGTGATCAAGTGAAATCCTCTGCTATGTTTAACACGTGTTGTTTGCTGGTTAATATTCAAAGGTACTCATGAGAATAATTTTTTTTGTACTTTCGAAGTTTCTTTCTGTATTTTCCTCATTTAAAACATTTCTTGTCTATGAAATACAATCACGTTTATTCCTATTTTCTTTTTCTTATGTAATTACTGATAAATCCTTTCTCTTTAATGGACTGGTAAAGTGTGCACTCAAAAATCTTCTTCTATTCCATTTTTTGGCTAGCCGTTTTTTTCTAAAATAGAATACTCTCTTCATATTACATATGTGGAACGATTTATTAATAACCTTATTGCACTGTTTTATTTGGTTTTCTTTGGGACCACATCCACTGTTATTCAAGGCCTACTCTTGGATCTGCTCTCCATAACTTACTGTACTATGCTGCTTGCTAAAGAGCCCAGATTTCATTAATATATATACTTCATTTTCAGTTCTGCGATACATATTTTTCATGATGTTTTCTTTACCCTTCCTCCTATGTAAATCACATGAAATAGAAAAATTATATTCATGTATGCATTATTATTCTTAGAATTATTAGTAACTACATTGTAGATAAACAACTTAAGACACAGAGTTTCAATAAAGTTTTCCTTCCAAAAACATTTCTTGGGAAAGACTCAAGCAGTCATTTTTGAAGTGGATCAAAAATGAGGGTAACCTTCAATGCATCAACAAGATTAAGTCGTATGTGAACCGTAAGTAACAGGTACTCATCGCACAAGTCAAATGGAAACCTGATGATTACAATGGTAATAGTTGCAAAGACCACAAATGCCTACCTTAAAGTAAGGTATCTTCCTTCCGGTTTCTGGCCTTGTATTGATCATGCAGGGTCCTGGCCAAAAGTCCACATGCTTTAGGTTGTGTAACCTGGAAATTCATAAGGGACAGAGAGAGACAGTACTGGAGGGGATAAGGCACTTGGCTTGTACACAGCCAATCCAGTTGAATCTCTGTCACGGCATACACTCTGGCAAATGTTCTAAGGGGTCACTCCAGAGTGCAGAGCCAAGAAGAACCCAAGATCACTGTCAGTTGTTGGTCCACACTCTACACCACCCCACGCCCCGCCCAATAAAAATTATTGGAATATAGGAAATCTCTTTGCCATCTCTGGGCCTCAGGTTTCTTCTTGTCCAGAGAATGTTTCCCATTCTCTTAGACTTCCTAGTTTGGAAGAGCTTCCATTCTAGGAAATAGCATAGGAGTCAATAGGAGAGCAAGCTAAGGAGAAACTATCTGTAAGCAAGAAATCCAGGTACAGACACGATCGCCTGGCTCTTCTACAGTTCTGTGTTTACT
Source organism: Sorex fumeus (assembly GCF_029834395.1). Classification (NCBI taxonomy): domain Eukaryota; kingdom Metazoa; phylum Chordata; class Mammalia; order Eulipotyphla; family Soricidae; genus Sorex; species Sorex fumeus. The sequence goes on along the minus strand of NW_026606152.1, from coordinate 20,010,361 downwards.
TTGAGAGCACGATACCAAATACACAAAGTGCCCAAAGGTTCCAGGCTTTGAATCACCCCAAGTGGTTGGAATTTTGGAAACTCAGTTGACTGTTGGTACTAGAAGCATCTCGAAGGCTTAAATTTTAAGTTCAGATTGTTCCTCTCAGCGTTGAAGGAGATTATTAGTCTCACAGATTTTTTTCATCACCCTCTTGTTCCTTACAGAATATTTTCAAAATCCATCTGTATTGGAAACTGCACATACTCTGCAGCTTTCCCTTCCCGTGGTGAACAATGCAGCTTCCCGAACAGGAAGTGTCTGCAACTACTCCAGAGTATCTGCTCCAGCTGGTAGTTCTGCTTGGCTCCTGCCCTCAGCCTCTGGCACCTCTTTCCAACCACTGATGGGTAGTGCCTATCTTTACCAACATTTCAGCACAGCAATGCTGTCTGGAGTGTTTCACCAGAGTCATATATCCACCTGAGCTGCTTCCTACCCGAGTGTTTTGGAATGGGATATTGCAGGAAGTGCTGAAGAGAAGTCTTCCATGGGAGACTTTTCTGTGACTGTCCTTGACCAAGACCCCGCTGTCTCTTCCATGTCTATGGCAGCTCGCTATGAGAAAATCCTAGATACCAACAACACGGTGCCTGTGTACCCATCACTTTCTGCCAGTCTTGTTGAGAGAACACCATCTCTGGTTCCACATCAGAGTCAAAGCCTGTCACTTCCCTACCAGGAAGGAAGCCAGGTGTATTACTATCATCAAGGCACTCTGGGAACTCTCCTTTCCGGCCCGCAGTTCTATGACTCCATGACATACAGAGGGCAAAAGGGCTCTGCCCCCCAAACTTACAGCAACTCATCGCGAGAAATGGTTATGGTTCTCAAGGGGGTCCAGCCCCCAAATAACCAACCACCAGCCTCCTCCTCTGGAATCCACTTCTCTCTGTCTGCTCAACCCATCACAGAATCCAGTTTTCAAGGTGAGTAAAACTAAGAGAAGGGAAACAAAATTCAAAAATTGGGGTCAAAATAGAGGAAAACTCTCCATAGACAGGTGGTATTTAAGTGAAATATACCGAGATTATATCATTCATACTCCTATTCCATGATATGAACGTCCTATTATTTTTTCGAGAAATCGAATACATTGAGACTAGACTACTTTACAATGCTAAGCTCTGTATGGAACATAGTGATTTAAAAATACCTATTTTTATTTTATTTTTTTTAAAAAAGCTTTAGTTTGGAGCAGGTTGAATCTGGGTCATAGCCTGTACCGCTCAGGGATTACTCCTGGGTCTGTGCTAGGGATCACTCCTGAAGGTGCTCAGGAGATCATACGTGATACTAAAGATCAAACTGAGGTCAGCTGTGTGCAGGGCCAGTGCCTTACCAAATGGACTATCCTTCTGTTCCAAGGCTCTTATTTTTAAGTGCAGTTTACACTGAAACTCTTTCAAATACAAATAGAACCACAAACAGCAGCACCACATGACAAACAGTAAGAACTGCAACATTTACCTCCACTTGTAGCACAGGGCCCTGTCCATTATCCTTAGAATAGCCAGTATCAATGCCTTGCCTATGGCTGGTAGGTGCACTGCTGTTGCACCACTACTTGTGTGGAGGGAATATCTCATTTCCCAGGGACTGATTTCTTCCTTGGTTCCTTTTTAGTGATGAATTACCTGGGGATGGAGACTTCCCTGCCAACGCAATCTTCAGGTCCTACATTGGGTCTGACACAAATTTCAGAAATGCCCCCATCATGCAGTAGCAGGATTCAAGGACATGAGAGGAATCCACCACCTGAGCTTCGGGAAGTTCCCATGATATCTGCAGCCCAAAGTAACCAGGCGCTGACCTCAACTCCAACTCAGGAACAAAAAGTTACGAATTTTGACCAGATGAAAACGGGGCTCTCAAAATCTCTGAAGAGCTACCAGATCCCAGTCGACCTAGAACAATGCAAAGATCTGCAGGTACTGAACACCACTGACACCATCACTCTGAAGCAGGTGCATGAAAATTCAAGTGGCGCTAAGGGGACCTCCCCTCCAACACGGAAGAACAAAAAGGAGGCTTCTGAACCTCTTGAGGGAGAAGCCAAGGCCAAAATCCAGCCAAAAGTCCAAGAATGCTTGCTAGGGGGAGCGGGGATTGTTCGTAATGCTGCAGTCAGTGATAGGTGTCCTGTGACCACGGCCAAAACTAACAGCAAACCACAGAAAGCTGCATCCAGCAGGATCAGCAAGACAAAGAGCCATGGGCAGGAGAAGATAGAAAACACCCGAGTAAACTCTAAGAAAGCTAAGGAGTGTAAGCATCCAGGGAACAAGGTCAAGGCAGAAGAAAAGCCCACCATTGGCAAGATGAAACGCAAGAAAAGTCAACGTGAGCTTTGTCAAGAGGCCTTTAAAAAGCCCCGCAGCTGCCTAGGCATGCACATGCTGGAGTCTGTGCAAGTGTTTCATGCTCTGGGGAAGAAGAGTGATCCAAAACCTGGAATCTCTTCCTCCCAGGTCCTGGCTAGCTCCAAGAACCCCAAAGATGTCAAGCCATCCTCAGCTGTCAAGCCATGGCTAGGTGCTACCCGGGATGGGAAAGGCCTTGAGAAAACTCAGGTCAAAGCACAGAAACCAAGTAGCCCTGCTGAAAAACACTTATCTCCAACCCAGTCTGAGCTGCCACCTCCTGGGAAGGTCAAATTGGTACCTTTGCCGTTTCTGACCATGGAGAGGCCTCAAGCTCAACTTGTTCCTCGGAGACCACAGTCTGTGGCCTCACATCGTCCTGCTGCAACTCACCCTGCCAAGTCCGGCTCTACCAATGCAGCTCAGCCAACTGCTGCCAATTCTTCCCGGCCAACCACTGCATTTTTGCCTGGTCCTGCCAAACCTGCTCAGTCCATTTCAACCAACCCATCTCGACCAGGTTTGCTGAACCCTACTAGCCGGCCCTTTCCTCAGGATGCAGCTTCTAAACCTGCTCCCTACAAGACAACAGCGAGCACTTCTCTCCGGAGGGAGGCTCCTCCTGTCTCTGTGAACAAGCGCCAGTCTCCACCCAAACGTCAGAGTCAGTTTCTCCTTCAAGACTTCCGTTTCCAACCGATTCCATGGAGAAAGCCCAATGTTCCCGAGCCAGTCGTGTCAAAGCCCATCACCAAAGAGCAGAGACCAGAGCGTGAGGCTATGAAAAGGAAGTCTCAGCAGGAGCGTGAGAATGCTGCCAAACACACCTCTTTGGGGAAAGTGCAGTTCTTTATTGAGAGAGAAAAAGAGATGGACATCTCTCTCTACTATGGCTACGTAATGTGAGTAGCTGGAATGGTAGGTTCCACTTGAGATACCAGATGGTTGCCTTAGACAAACACAGAAATACCATACACAGTTGGTTTATTCTAATAAATTTTTAACAAATTGAAGAGATGCATCGTAGTTAATTGGTTGTTAATAAAAGTTCTGAAGTTTGAGATGCTGTCAAATGTGGTTGTTTTGGGGAGGGGCTGGGGGTTGAAGTATGGCATGGGAAAGAATGGGAAGTTATAGAAAGGACAAAGGGGGAATAGACAAGACTCTGAGAAAGAGAACCTTGGTCCAGGGTTCTAAAGCCCATCAGAGGAGAAATTGCATGGGCCTGATGAAGAGTGGGGTGGGGTCAGAGGAAGAGTATAGCTGACAGGGCATTTGCTCTGCAAGCAAGAAGGACCCAGTTCAATTCTTGCAATCCTTTAGGGTTCCCAGAGACCCACCAGATGTGAAACTTGAGCGCAGAGCCAGGAGCAAGACCAGAGCACAGTCAAGTATGCCCCATGCCTGGTGTCCTCCAAAAAAAAAAATGGGAGAAATGACACGGTCTGGGGGTTTGGATTAAAAGAATAAATTTGGAATAGGCTAAAGAAGGCAAAGGAGTCTAAGGTGACCAGAAGAAAAGTTAAATTTCATTCATGGAGGATGTGTCTATGCCTCATGGCTACCTTTGGAAAATAACCAAATTTGAGACACATCTCTAAAAGGTTTGGGTGATCTATCCATAAATGATGGCTGGGGGATGCGACTACATAGACTGGGGAATGAACCTTCCAGAGGATTGGTCAGCGCCCTCAGAGACATTCAAGGATGACTCTTAACAGGGACCAAGCCAAGAGAACAGTTGCAGCATGAAGCCTGAAGATGAGCTCCTGGGAGATGCAGAGATAAGTCACCATGTCCTCGGGCCCTCTGTTCAGCACCCCTAGCTGCACCATTTCCCTTATTCCCAACAATATTCAGAGTCGCTATCACGGTGACCCTTTGCTAGCTAGTTTCAACAATGAGGTCCATTGCCTCTGTAAGTCTTTGGATTTGTAAACTCCCCACGGTGGTCAAGCCTGCTTTCAGGCAACGACATCTGGACATTTCTGTCGGGGGGAGCTCAAATTATATTACCTTCAGGGGCTGCTCTGTGGTCTTCCATGGTCCCGGGTGCCTGTAGCCTCCTCTAAACATCGCTGTTAACTGCAGCTCACCCAAGAACCAACGTTGTCAGTGTCGTTGGGGCTGCTGTTGCGGGACGTACCGGACTAAGACATGCGCACTAGGTCACCACTCCCAAAGCGGTCGGTACCGCTTGACCTTGAGCCTGGAAGGTGGTGGCGGAAAGAGATGGTCCTAGGAGAGTTAATGGGGTGATGGATGGATGGCAGGGAAACCGGGAAGGGTAGGGACCTGGACAGCTGGTGATCAGCATGGGAGAGTTGGTGGATGTTTTTTAATTACGTTAACATGTTTTTCGTAAATGATAAGCAAAACAAAAATACGAAAATAAGATAGGTTCCAAAGAACAGGTTACATATAAGACGAGAGAGCTGAAAGGGCTGGCATTCCTTCTGGAGCTTTCAATCATACCATTTACTAAAGATGGTATTTTCACATCACTTAGCTGCGGAGAGGAATAGTGAGAAACAGAATGCCACCAGAAAAGCAAACTGGATGACCACGGTTCATAAAAGCCAGGTGGAAGGTGTTCACATGGATCCCACGTGCAAGTGGGTTAACAGGAACATACATTTCACTAAGTCTGCTTGGTACCAGTAACTACTTTGGTGGAAATGGAGCAACACGGATGCAGTTTCTGACAGACCTGAGACTAAACTGCTAACAAATTTTCCCAGGAAAGGGTAGTTGACTGGCTAGGAACAGAACAACTTGAAAAGTGTTTTGCTACCTTTCATGTATGGCTAGAGGAAAATGATCCCAGTCAACTCTCCAAACGAACAAGCTTCAACTCCCTTGAAGGAAAGTTGTATTCACTGAGGAAAAAATGCTGGGAGAACAGTCTGAAATGATGGGAAAAGAGACTATAAGTGCAAAAGGAAGGACTTGAAATTTGGCGAAAACAAAGCTTGAAACAACAAGATCTGGTGAGCACATGATTTACTGGGAATGGGTTCTGAGGAGGAAAAGAGCGATATCAGGGATGTGAACAAGGAACATCCAAGTGAAGGAAGACTTTTAGCTAGCTGATTACCCCATGGGCAACATGGTTGCAAGACTACCAGAACTTCCCAAGGAATTGACTTTAAGTTTCTTTCTTTTATATGGTCACTTACAACATGTATTCTTTGCCTTCTTCAACGACAATTTGGAGTGTTCGTTTCTTTCTCAATATTCTGTTCACTTGTGTAAGCATCTTTAACAACTGCTGGATAACACAAGTATTTGATCAGACTTATTTTGTACTATCATCTTCAGTTGAGATTACTGACAACTAGGTCTAAAGTGAAGTTTGCTTTGATTGGTAGAAGTAGAGTAGCGAGGACTAGGGATGGAATTAGAGATTATAGGGTACCACATTCAGTTCCTAATAAAACAAGTCAAGGACAGGGTCCCTAATAGACTATTGAAAAAGACATCCATCTCTGTTTAACATGTAAACTCAGCATATTATATATTAAATTAAAAATGAATTAATATTCCTGTATTTGGTCTTTTAAAGACATTCAAGGTTGGTTCAGGAAACAAACACTGCCTATGAAATCATAACAACTTAATCATAAAAACCTGATTACTACTTCAGTTTCCAAGAATGTCAGTGCTAAGAATGATTTCCCTTGATCTCCCTAGTGCATATGATAGGCATATGAATACATCTGTGTGAATAAATAATTGGTATCAAATTTCCAGTCTCACCATACATGGTTGTGGGTATTGTGAAATAGTTTTATATATTTTCGAAATTTTGCAATAAGATCTCTGGGTGTGAATCCTTGAATCATAAATACCTTTTAGTGTGCTCCAGCACCACCTCCTCCCACCTTAATTACTATATATATGACCTCCTAAGGAGTCATTTGCTTTGTTCACTTTGTTTTAGTCCTTCTCTCTCTCTCTCTTTTCAAATGTGAGTTATCTGTCTCAAATCAAGGTGCATGTATTTGTTATGGCAGTTTTAATCTTTATGAGTGATTTAAAATTTCTTCATTTATTTTTTAATTGAATCACCATGAGATGGGCCATTGCAAAGCTACTTTGTGCAATTTAATTTTTAATCCTTTCAGTGAAGCCAAGTAAAATCTCTTACACGTGAAATTCAGAATTTCCATATTTCATGTGAATCAAAACTGATTGTTTTTGTGTGTTTTTTAAATTTTTTTATTATTTTTTATTGATAGAAAAGGGATCACCAAATAATGGGTGTTGGGAGGATCCTCCCAGGATGGGAGATGCATGCTGAAAGTAGACTCTAGACCGAACATGATTGCCACTCAATGCCTCTTTTGGTATGTTTTTTAGATAATTCTTCCCCTCCTCTGTTTGCTTAGGACCAGGAATTTGCCTCTCCCCTCCCTGTTCTTTCAGGAAGCCAGAGAGACATCTTCAGGCAGGAAGAGCATGAAATTTACATAGAAGTGGTACTGCATGGACAGTATCATGTTAAGCGAAATGAGTCAGAAAGAGAGGGACAGACAGAGCAAGATTGCATTCACCCGGAGAACATAAAATAACAAAATAGGAGACGAACTCCCAAGAGTGGCCGAGATTAGTGTCAGGAATTTTTCTTCATAGCTTGGAGACCAACCACACATGCTAGCAGAAAAGGCAGCTCAGATAGAGAATGGAGCACCAAATAAAGGGTGTTGGGAGGATCCTCCCAGGATGGGAGAGAGTGCTGAACATAGACTAGAGACCAAGCATGATTGTCACTCAGTGCCTCTTTTGCAAACCACAACACCTAAAAGGAGACAGAGAACAAAGGGGAATGCCCTCCCACAGAGTCAGGGTGGGATGAGGGGATGGGGGGTGGGAGGCATACTGGGATCCCTGGTGGTGGGAAATGGGCACTGGTGGAGGGATGGGTATTTGATCATTGTATAAATGAAACCCACGCACAAAAATTCATATGTCTACAACCGTACCTCATGGTGTCTCACTAATAAAAATTTAAAAATTAAAAATAAAAAAATTGGAACATAAAGTAAAAATACAACAAGAGAAAGATCTCACAATAGCAAAGAGGGCTATAGTACTCAAAACGTTGAGAAACAGGCACATTGGCAAGTATTTTTAAATACGCATCCAGGAGAGAATATAGCATTGTTCGTGAACAAATCTACTCTATGGATTCATCTCATCCTTGAAATGGAAAAGGACAATGTGTTACAGTTTCCAATTTGCAAATAAGATCTATACCATCTACTTTTTGCTATGTTTCTATGCTTTACCGAGTATTATCCTGATTTTTAAATTTACTTTTAGGATTAAAATAGTATTTGCCTGCATCAAACTTTTTAAGTAAATGTTTTATTAGAAATGATTTTTAATGATTAAGAATGTTTTATTCACATGTCATTTTCTAAAAGAAACATATAGGCCAAAGAGCTAGTGCAGCATGAAGAGTGTGTTTACCTTGTATGCAGCTAACCTGAGTTCAATTCCCAGAACCCTGAGCTTGCTCGGGGTGATCTCTGGATACAGGGTCTGAAGTGAGCCTGGAGCACATCTGGGTGCACTCCCCTCCACACATACAAGGAAGAAAAGAAAAGAAAAACATATAACTGATTCTTGAGTAACATAGACGTTAAGGGTGCTAACTCCTCTATAACTTTTGAAAACCCCCAAATTTAATAGATAGTCTGCTCTTGACCAAGAAGATGGTTTTCTAATAGTATTTAATTCCATTGTCTGCAATTAGTACTATGTGTGGCCTGTCAATCTGTAAATTTTGATACATTTAAAAACTTTTATGGATTTTATAATAGACTTTATAATACATTTGTATTTTAAGGTAGTAAGTGATAATTTATATTTCTATTTGTGTGGGGTATTTGGGCCGTAGTATGTGGTGCTTGGGACTTCAGACTCTGTGCTCAAGGGTCATTCCTGGTGGTGCCAGCCATTAATTTGGGTTGACAGTGTGCATGGTAAGTGCTTGAACCCCTAGACAAAGTCTGGGGTCCAACCAAATCAATTATCTGCATATACTTTATACATGCATGGCATACTTTTCCTTAGATTTTTTTATATTTCTAGGATATATTGATCATCTTTAATTATTTCACATCCCTACCAATGTCCAAAAATTTTCAAAATACAATTATTGAAAAATATCATATAGAAGTCCAAATTTGTATTGTTCATGGGATAACTATATTACGAAGAAAGTAGAACCACAATAAACATGCAAGTAAAATGCAGGTACATTTCTTTGGAGTCTTTCAATTATGCATTTATATTAGTCTCTACACAAGTATGATTTTTAAATAATCAATTTCAATTACTATAAAGTATTTATTGAGACTTTATAATTGTAATGTTTTACTGCTAAGATGACATTGATGTGAACATTTATATCTATTTGTCTACTTTTCTAATTGTTTACATAAGATCAATTCTTCACAGCTAACTTACTTGTGACCGGATATGTAGCTCAGGACAAAAGAACTTGGCCTGCGTGTATGAAACTTTGATTTCTGTTCTTCGCACTATAGAAACAAAAGCAAAACCATTAACTGTGGTTGGAAATAGGCCTCGGTGGTAAAATATTTGCCTCACATTTCTGAGGTTCTGGGTTTGATCCCTGAATTTCCATCTACACACACAAAAGCTAACTTACAACAAAGTCTCACACTGGAGACCTAACTGGGCCCGCTCAAGAAAATCGATGAACAATGGGAGGAGAGTGACAGTGACACTGACTTAATGAACATTAAACTGCTTTAAGCTATATATTGCCTAACTATTAAAAGGATTTAATTCTCAATAAAATAGCTTGAAAAAGTCTTTTTTCTAGCACCTCTGCTAGGGAAAGATAGCACCTGTTTTTTCAATATTTGTAATTTGGGGGGACATTTTAATTTCTCATTTTAATTTGTGCTCTTTGTCTACTAGTGAGCTTGAAAATTGCTCTTGTATGGTACTACATGGAAAATATTATGCTATGGGAAATGAGTCAGAAAGAGAGGGACAGACATAGAAAGACCGCATGCATCTGGGTAACATAAAGTAACAAAACAAGAGACTAACACCCAAGAACAGCTGTGTTAAATACCAGGTTGTTCACTCCATGGCTTAGAGGCCAGCTGCACTGTCTAGGGGTAAAGGCAGCGCAGATAGAGAAGGGAGCACCCAATAAAGGGTGCTGGGAAGATCTGCCCAGGATGGGAGATGCCTGCTGAAAGTAGTCTATGGACCGAACAGGATTGACACCCAATGTCTCTTCTGCAGAACACAGCACCCAAAAGGAGAGATAGAACAAAAGGGAGTGCCCTACCAAAGAGGCAGGGTGGGATGGGGGATGGGGCTGGTGGTGGGATGGGCACTCCATCACTGTATAACTGAAACCCAAGCTCAACAACCTGTAAGTCTACAACTGTACCTCATGGTGTTTCACTACTCAAACAAAACAGAACAAAACAAAAATTAAAAAAAAATATTGCTCTTGTGTTTACTAGTCATTTACACTTCTTTCAATAGAGATTATGTGATCATGGTTTATGTTTATTTTTTCTATTCAAGTGTAATAGCTCAATACTGATTTATTTCACAGCACTAATTTTTTTAAAACCATTCATCCTTGGCCTATCATATTAATTGCCAGTATTTGTTGGTTTTGCTTGTTTTTTGATGACTTAATTTGGTTTTTGTCCTTTTCTTACAGATTGTAAAATTTTGAACACAAATGAGCATATGTTTTTCTTTATCTTCTACAGTTTTAAACTGAGAACAACTGTTTGTTTTGTACAAATAAGATACCTGTGCATTTACTATTTCTTCTCATTTTATTTACGTTTTAAGACATCCTGATTCATCTACAACTTATCCTAGTAAGTGTTCTCATATTGAAAGAAACCACCAATTTTTTCAATCATAGCACTGTAGCACTGTCCTCCCGCGGTTCATTCATTTGCTCGAGCGGGAACCAGTAACATCTTACAACAAATTGTGAGACTTGTTGTCACTGGCTTTGGCCTATCGAACACGTCATGGGTATCTTGCCAGGCTCTTGCTATGTGGACGAGATACTCTGGGTAGCTTGCCGGGCAGAGGAATCGGAATCAGGCTTGGCCTCCTGCAAGGCAAATGCCCTACCCGCTGTGCTGTAAACGTTATCTAAAATATACTAGAAATACCAAATGTTGTTTCTTTAACAGTGCAATATAAAGGATTATTTCGTAATTTTCTTGATGTGTTAATGAAATAGCTAAGCTCTTGAGTATCATGGGAGTATTTTTCTAACACAAGAGTCTGACGAAGGTGAAACTGTTATAACCGTCTTGTAGGATTCCATCTCCCTAGCCTGCTTCATTCTACCCCGCTCTCTATCCAATCCGGTCTTCTTCTTGGGATTCTGACCTCCTGATTGGCTAGCCTCTACCTTTCAACTGCCTACTTTATGACATCATTCTCCCACCAAACCAACCACCAACTGGTAGAATCTTGGGGGTCCCATGTAGTTGCTTGTAAACAAATTTGAATCGTCATGGCAAGTGACGAGTGACCAATGACCAATCACCAGTGAGCAGTCCTCTCCACTGAACACTTGCGGTCTTAAGCCGCTTCAGTGTTCAGACGTACTCTCGTACCGTCTCCTCTTCTCGTCTACCTTTCATCGGTATTTCCTCTTCTCTGACCATGTCAGGTAAGGAATAATACTTTTCAAAGCTTTTCATTAGATTTATCATCCCTAAACTTAGCAGTCAAGGAAAAACAGCACGTAGTAATGAAAGAAAGTATTCAAGTCGAATTTGATAAGCCTCATTTTAGCTTGACTTTGACATTTGCTGTGTGATTTTAGACATTGGCTTACTTTCTCTCACATACAAAGTGTTTTTCCTCATTGATTACATTATACTTTAGACATACTTAGGAGCTCAAATACACACACCCACACATATAAATATATATGAGTGTTGATTCTCTGTGTTTCCTTTTTCCTTGTAATAGTGAATTTTACATGATATTCATTGAAAACAAGTAAATCAGAGACAGTATTTTTACAGAAACAGAAAATAGAGATGCTGCGGAAAACTGTTAATATATTCTAGCGTGTGTTCTCTCTAATGGTCTCTCCACTTGTATGTATACTTCAGTATTTTAAATATAGTGATATTACAAAGTAATAATCATTGATCTTTGAGATTTCTATTTAAACCAGGTAATAAGAAAATATGGGGCATGAGGAAGGTGTGCAGTGCTGAGCGGTAGGGAGGGCTTACCAAGCCCTCAAAGGTAAGAAAGTTTGGGATCACTTTCATCAAACATTGACCAATTGAAACCAAGACGATATGAGGGAGAAATAAATAGGAAAGAAAGAACGAACGAAAGAAAGAAAGATAGAAAGATAGAGAGAAGAAAGAAAGGAAGAAAGAATAGGGACGTCGATTATCAAGGAAGGGGAAAACGTTTGGACAGAATGTTGAAGAGAACCAAAGGTTTAAAATCAAAAAAGAAAGAATATATATTAAATATGCTCAGCTAAATACACTGAGAGCAAGTCAAAGCAATTTACTTCAATAAATGCCAGGACTAGAATGTATACTATGCCTTGAATAGGGTTCCAGTAGGAAAAGCAGTTTATCAGAAAGCCATCCTTGCTGGCTTTTTTCCTGATTATCTCTTAGAACACGGTACTTGGTTCTTAACAGTTTGGAGTATATGCACGCTTCAGAAATGATGCTTCCCATAAATAGCTAATAGTGCTTATCTAGGGCGGTGGAAGACACAGAATCTTCAATGTTTTTATTACGTTCTGGTTTTTAAGTACATGTACGGCACTGCCTGCTAAAATAAAAAAAATGGTATATTCTAACTTGAATCAGGAGATTTGATTCATTTGTGTGGTAAGTAGGTTCCAGGTTAAAGCTGCTTGTCATCTTTACAAATATTATTTCATGTGATTTTTTTCTTCCTAACATGAGAGTATTTTGATAATAGTCAACTTCTGTTTTTAGATCCTAAGAGGAAATAGAAAAACCAAGTCTCACATGTCTAATTACACGTTTTTGTCATATTTGTGAATTATGAGTTTTCCTACATTAAAGATATTTTGTTGGATTTTGGTGCTCATTTATTAAACATTGAGAAGAACGTTTTCCTGGTTAATAAAGCTAATTCTAATCTAGGGGTTGAAAGTAAATTTGCAATATTTTGTGATCACTTTTTAAATGGTCTTTTCTGTTTCTTGTGTGATCAAGTGAAATCCTCTGCTATGTTTAACACGTGTTGTTTGCTGGTTAATATTCAAAGGTACTCATGAGAATAATTTTTTTTGTACTTTCGAAGTTTCTTTCTGTATTTTCCTCATTTAAAACATTTCTTGTCTATGAAATACAATCACGTTTATTCCTATTTTCTTTTTCTTATGTAATTACTGATAAATCCTTTCTCTTTAATGGACTGGTAAAGTGTGCACTCAAAAATCTTCTTCTATTCCATTTTTTGGCTAGCCGTTTTTTTCTAAAATAGAATACTCTCTTCATATTACATATGTGGAACGATTTATTAATAACCTTATTGCACTGTTTTATTTGGTTTTCTTTGGGACCACATCCACTGTTATTCAAGGCCTACTCTTGGATCTGCTCTCCATAACTTACTGTACTATGCTGCTTGCTAAAGAGCCCAGATTTCATTAATATATATACTTCATTTTCAGTTCTGCGATACATATTTTTCATGATGTTTTCTTTACACTTCCTCCTATGTAAATCACATGAAATAGAAAAATTATATTCATGTATGCATTATTATTCTTAGAATTATTAGTAACTACATTGTAGATAAACAACTTAAGACACAGAGTTTCAATAAAGTTTTCCTTCCAAAAACATTTCTTGGGAAAGACTCAAGCAGTCATTTTTGAAGTGGATCAAAAATGAGGGTAACCTTCAATGCATCAACAAGATTAAGTCGTATGTGAACCGTAAGTAACAGGTACTCATCGCACAAGTCAAATGGAAACCTGATGATTACAATGGTAATAGTTGCAAAGACCACAAATGCCTATCTTAACGTAAGGTATCTTCCTTCCGGTTTCTGGCCTTGTATTGATCATGCAGGGTCCTGGCCAAAAGTCCACATGCTTTAGGTTGTGTAACCTGGAAATTCATAAGGGACAGAGAGAGACAGTACTGGAGGGGATAAGGCACTTGGCTTGTACACAGCCAATCCAGTTGAATCTCTGTCACGGCATACACTCTGGCAAATGTTCTAAGGGGTCACTCCAGAGTGCAGAGCCAAGAAGAACCCAAGATCACTGTCAGTTGTTGGTCCACACTCTACACCACCCCACGCCCCGCCCAATAAAAATTATTGGAATATAGGAAATCTCTTTGCCATCTCTGGGCCTCAGGTTTCTTCTTGTCCAGAGAATGTTTCCCATTCTCTTAGACTTCCTAGTTTGGAAGAGCTTCCATTCTAGGAAATAGCATAGGAGTCAATAGGAGAGCAAGCTAAGGAGAAACTATCTGTAAGCAAGAAATCCAGGTACAGACACGATCGCCTGGCTCTTCTACAGTTCTGTGTTTACTTTGAGAGCACGATACCAAATACACAAAGTGCCCAAAGGTTCCAGGCTTTGAATCACCCCAAGTGGTTGGAATTTTGGAAACTCAGTTGACTGTTGGTACTAGAAGCATCTCGAAGGCTTAAATTTTAAGTTCAGATTGTTCCTCTCAGCGTTGAAGGAGATTATTAGTCTCACAGATTTTTTTCATCACCCTCTTGTTCCTTACAGAAAATTTTCAAAATCCATCTGTATTGGGAACTGCACATACTCTGCAGCTTTCCCTTCCCGTGGTGAACAATGCAGCTTCCCGAACAGGAAGTGTCTGCAACTACTCCAGAGTATCTGCTCCAGCTGGTAGTTCTGCTTGGCTCCTGCCCTCAGCCTCTGGCACCTCTTTCCAACCACTGATGGGTAGTGCCTATCTTTACCAACATTTCAGCACAGCAATGCTGTCTGGAGTGTTTCACCAGAGTCATATATCCACCTGAGCTGCTTCCTACCCGAGTGTTTTGGAATGGGATATTGCAGGAAGTGCTGAAGAGAAGTCTTCCATGGGAGACTTTTCTGTGACTGTCCTTGACCAAGACCCCGCTGTCTCTTCCATGTCTATGGCAGCTCGCTATGAGAAAATCCTAGATACCAACAACACGGTGCCTGTGTACCCATCACTTTCTGCCAGTCTTGTTGAGAGAACACCATCTCTGGTTCCACATCAGAGTCAAAGCCTGTCACTTCCCTACCAGGAAGGAAGCCAGGTGTATTACTATCATCAAGGCGCTCTGGGAACTCTCCTTTCCGGCCCGCAGTTCTATGACTCCATGACATACAGAGGGCAAAAGGGCTCTGCCCCCCAAACTTACAGCAACTCATCGCGAGAAATGGTTATGGTTCTCAAGGGGGTCCAGCCCCCAAATAACCAACCACCAGCCTCCTCCTCTGGAATCCACTTCTCTCTGTCTGCTCAACCCATCACAGAATCCAGTTTTCAAGGTGAGTAAAACTAAGAGAAGGGAAACAAAATTCAAAAATTGGGGTCAAAATAGAGGAAAACTCTCCATAGACAGGTGGTATTTAAGTGAAATATACCGAGATTATATCATTCATACTCCTATTCCATGATATGAACGTCCTATTATTTTTTCGAGAAATCGAATACATTGAGACTAGACTACTTTACAATGCTAAGCTCTGTATGGAACATAGTGATTTAAAAATACCTATTTTTATTTTATTTTTTTTAAAAAAGCTTTAGTTTGGAGCAGGTTGAATCTGGGTCATAGCCTGTACCGCTCAGGGATTACTCCTGGGTCTGTGCTAGGGATCACTCCTGAAGGTGCTCAGGAGATCATAAGTGATACTAAAGATCAAACTGAGGTCAGCTGTGCGCAGGGCCAGTGCCTTACCAAATGGACTATCCTTCTGTTCCAAGGCTCTTATTTTTAAGTGCAGTTTACACTGAAACTCTTTCAAATACAAATAGAACCACAAACAGCAGCACCACATGACAAACAGTAAGAACTGCAACATTTACCTCCACTTGTAGCACAGGGCTCTGTCCATTATCCTTAGAATAGCCAGTATCAATGCCTTGCCTATGGCTGGTAGGTGCACTGCTGTTGCACCACTACTTGTGTGGAGGGAATATCTCATTTCCCAGGAACTGATTTCTTCCTTGGTTCCTTTTTAGTGATGAATTACCTGGGGATGGAGACTTCCCTGCCATCGCAAGCATCAGGTCCTACATTGGGTCTGACCCAAATTTCAGAAATGCCCCCATCATGCAATAGCAGGATTCAAAGACATGAGAGGAATCCACCACCTGAGCTTCGGGAAGTTCCCGTGATATCTGCAGCCCAAAGTAACCAGGCGCTGACCTCAACTCCAACTCAGGAACAAAAAGTTACGAATTTTGACCAGATGAAAACGGGGCTCTCAAAATCTCTGAAGACCTACCAGATCCCAGTCGACCTAGAACAATGCAAAGATCTGCAGGTACTGAACACCACTGACACCATCACTCTGAAGCAGGTGCATGAAAATTCAAGTGGCGCTAAGGGGACCTCCCATCCAACACGGAAGAACAAAAAGGAGGCTTCTGAACCTCCTGAGGGAGAACCCAAGGCCAAAATCCAGCCAAAAGTCCAAGAATGCTTGCTAGGGGGAGCGGGGATTGTTCGTAATGCTGCAGTCAGTGATAGGTGTCCTGTGACCATGGCCAAAACTAACAGCAAACCACAGAAAGCTGCCTCCAGCAGGATCAGCAAGACAAAGAGCCATGGGCAGGAGAAGATAGAAAACACCCGAGTAAACTCTAAGAAAGCTAAGGAGTGTAAGCATCCAGGGAACAAGGTCAAGGCAGAAGAAAAGCCCACCATTGGCAAGATGAAACGCAAGAAAAGTCAACGTGAGCTTTGTCAAGAGGCCTTTAAAAAGCCCCGCAGCTGCCTAGGCATGCACATGCTGGAGTCTGTGCAAGTGTTTCATGCTCTGGGGAAGAAGAGTGATCCAAAACCTGGAATCTCTTCCTCCCAGGTCCTGGCTAGCTCCAAGAACCCCAAAGATGTCAAGCCATCCTCAGCTGTCAAGCCATGGCTAGGTGCTACCCGGGATGGAAAAGGCCTTGAGAAAACTCAGGTCAAAGCACAGAAACCAAGTAGCCCTGCTGAAAAACACTTATCTCCAACCCAGTCTGAGCTGCCACCTCCTGGGAAGGTCAAATTGGTACCTTTGCCGTTTCTGACCATGGAGAGGCCTCAAGCTCGACCTGTTCCTCGGAGACCACAGTCTGTGGCCTCACATCGTCCTGCTGCAACTCACCCTGCCAAGCCCGGCTCTACCAATGCAGCTCAGCCAACTGCTGCCAATTCTTTCCGGCCAACCACTGCATTTTTGCCTGGTCCTGCCAAACCTGCTCAGTCCATTTCAACCAACCCATCTCGACCAGGTTTGCTGAACCCTACTAGCCGGCCCTTTCCTCAGGATGCAGCTTCTAAACCTGCTCCCTACAAGACAACAGCGAGCACTTCTCTCCGGAAGGAGGCTCCTCCTGTCTCTGTGAACAAGCGCCAGTCTCCACCCAAACGTCAGAGTCAGTTTCTCCTTCAAGACTTCCGTTTCCAACCGATTCCATGGAGAAAGCCCAATGTTCCCGAGCCAGTCGTGTCAAAGCCCATCACCAAAGAGCAGAGACCAGAGCGTGAGGCTATGAAAAGGAAGTCTCAGCAGGAGCGTGAGAATGCTGCCAAACACACCTCTTTGGGGAAAGTGCAGTTCTTTATTGAGAGAGAAAAAGAGATGGACATCTCTCTCTACTATGGCTACGTAATGTGAGTAGCTGGAATGGTAGGTTCCACTTGAGGTACCAGATGGTTGCCTTAGACAAACACAGAAATACCATACACAGTTGGTTTATTCTAATAAATTTTTAACAAATTGAAGAGATGCAACGTAGTTAATTGGTTGTTAATAAAAGTTCTGAAGTTTGAGATGCTGTCAAATGTGGTTGTTTTGGGGAGGGGCTGGGGGTTGAAGTATGGCATGGGAAAGAATGGGAAGTTATAGAAAGGACAAAGGGGGAATAGACAAGACTCTGAGAAAGAGAACCTTGGTCCAGGGTTCTAAAGCCCATCAGAGGAGAAATTGCATGGGCCTGATGAAGAGTGGGGTGGGGTCAGAGGAAGAGTATAGCTGACAGGGCATTTGCTCTGCAAGCAAGAAGGACCCAGTTCAATTCTTGCAATCCTTTAGGGTTCCCAGAGACCCACCAGATGTGAAACTTGAGCGCAGAGCCAGGAGCAAGACCAGAGCACAGTCAAGTATGCCCCATGCCTGGTGTCCTCCAAAAAAAAAAAAATGGGAGAAATGACACGGTCTGGGGGTTTGGATTAAAAGAATAAATTTGGAATAGGCTAAAGAAGGCAAAGGAGTCTAAGGTGACCAGAAGAAAAGTTAAATTTCATTCATGGAGGATGTGTCTATGCCTCATGGCTACCTTTGGAAAATAACCAAATTTGAGACACATCTCTAAAAGGTTTGGGTGATCTATCCATAAATGATGGCTGGGGGATGCGACTACATAGACTGGGGAATGAACCTTCCAGAGGATTGGTCAGCGCCCTCAGAGACATTCAAGGATGACTCTTAACAGGGACCAAGCCAAGAGAACAGTTGCAGCATGAAGCCTGAAGATGAGCTCCTGGGAGATGCAGAGATAAGTCACCATGTCCTCGGGCCCTCTGTTCAGCACCCCTAGCTGCACCATTTCCCTTATTCCCAACAATATTCAGAGTCGCTATCACGGTGACCCTTTGCTAGCTAGTTTCAACAATGAGGTCCATTGCCTCTGTAAGTCTTTGGATTTGTAAACTCCCCACGGTGGTCAAGCCTGCTTTCAGGCAACGACATCTGGACATTTCTGTCGGGGGGAGCTCAAATTATATTACCTTCAGGGGCTGCTCTGTGGTCTTCCATGGTCCCGGGTGCCTGTAGCCTCCTCTAAACATCGCTGTTAACTGCAGCTCACCCAAGAACCAACGTTGTCAGTGTCGTTGGGGCTGCTGTTGCGGGACGTACCGGACTAAGACATGCGCACTAGGTCACCACTCCCAAAGCGGTCGGTACCGCTTGACCTTGAGCCTGGAAGGTGGTGGCGGAAAGAGATGGTCCTAGGAGAGTTAATGGGGTGATGGATGGATGGCAGGGAAACCGGGAAGGGTAGGGACCTGGACAGCTGGTGATCAGCATGGGAGAGTTGGTGGATGTTTTTTAATTACGTTAACATGTTTTTCGTAAATGATAAGCAAAACAAAAATACGAAAATAAGATAGGTTCCAAAGAACAGGTTACATATAAGACGAGAGAGCTGAAAGGGCTGGCATTCCTTCTGGAGCTTTCAATCATACCATTTACTAAAGATGGTATTTTCACATCACTTAGCTGCGGAGAGGAATAGTGAGAAACAGAATGCCACCAGAAAAGCAAACTGGATGACCACGGTTCATAAAAGCCAGGTGGAAGGTGTTCACATGGATCCCACGTGCAAGTGGGTTAACAGGAACATACATTTCACTAAGTCTGCTTGGTACCAGTAACTACTTTGGTGGAAATGGAGCAACACGGATGCAGTTTCTGACAGACCTGAGACTAAACTGCTAACAAATTTTCCCAGGAAAGGGTAGTTGACTGGCTAGGAACAGAACAACTTGAAAAGTGTTTTGCTACCTTTCATGTATGGCTAGAGGAAAATGATCCCAGTCAACTCTCCAAACGAACAAGCTTCAACTCCCTTGAAGGAAAGTTGTATTCACTGAGGAAAAAATGCTGGGAGAACAGTCTGAAATGATGGGAAAAGAGACTATAAGTGCAAAAGGAAGGACTTGAAATTTGGCGAAAACAAAGCTTGAAACAACAAGATCTGGTGAGCACATGATTTACTGGGAATGGGTTCTGAGGAGGAAAAGAGCGATATCAGGGATGTGAACAAGGAACATCCAAGTGAAGGAAGACTTTTAGCTAGCTGATTACCCCATGGGCAACATGGTTGCAAGACTACCAGAACTTCCCAAGGAATTGACTTTAAGTTTCTTTCTTTTATATGGTCACTTACAACATGTATTCTTTGCCTTCTTCAACGACAATTTGGAGTGTTCGTTTCTTTCTCAATATTCTGTTCACTTGTGTAAGCATCTTTAACAACTGCTGGATAACACAAGTATTTGATCAGACTTATTTTGTACTATCATCTTCAGTTGAGATTACTGACAACTAGGTCTAAAGTGAAGTTTGCTTTGATTGGTAGAAGTAGAGTAGCGAGGACTAGGGATGGAATTAGAGATTATAGGGTACCACATTCAGTTCCTAATAAAACAAGTCAAGGACAGGGTCCCTAATAGACTATTGAAAAAGACATCCATCTCTGTTTAACATGTAAACTCAGCATATTATATATTAAATTAAAAATGAATTAATATTCCTGTATTTGGTCTTTTAAAGACATTCAAGGTTGGTTCAGGAAACAAACACTGCCTATGAAATCATAACAACTTAATCATAAAAACCTGATTACTACTTCAGTTTCCAAGAATGTCAGTGCTAAGAATGATTTCCCTTGATCTCCCTAGTGCATATGATAGGCATATGAATACATCTGTGTGAATAAATAATTGGTATCAAATTTCCAGTCTCACCATACATGGTTGTGGGTATTGTGAAATAGTTTTATATATTTTCGAAATTTTGCAATAAGATCTCTGGGTGTGAATCCTTGAATCATAAATACCTTTTAGTGTGCTCCAGCACCACCTCCTCCCACCTTAATTACTATATATATGACCTCCTAAGGAGTCATTTGCTTTGTTCACTTTGTTTTAGTCCTTCTCTCTCTCTCTCTTTTCAAATGTGAGTTATCTGTCTCAAATCAAGGTGCATGTATTTGTTATGGCAGTTTTAATCTTTATGAGTGATTTAAAATTTCTTCATTTATTTTTTAATTGAATCACCATGAGATGGGCCATTGCAAAGCTACTTTGTGCAATTTAATTTTTAATCCTTTCAGTGAAGCCAAGTAAAATCTCTTACACGTGAAATTCAGAATTTCCATATTTCATGTGAATCAAAACTGATTGTTTTTGTGTGTTTTTTTAATTTTTTTATTATTTTTTATTGATAGAAAAGGGATCACCAAATAATGGGTGTTGGGAGGATCCTCCCAGGATGGGAGATGCATGCTGAAAGTAGACTCTAGACCGAACATGATTGCCACTCAATGCCTCTTTTGGTATGTTTTTTAGATAATTCTTCCCCTCCTCTGTTTGCTTAGGACCAGGAATTTGCCTCTCCCCTCCCTGTTCTTTCAGGAAGCCAGAGAGACATCTTCAGGCAGGAAGAGCATGAAATTTACATAGAAGTGGTACTGCATGGACAGTATCATGTTAAGCGAAATGAGTCAGAAAGAGAGGGACAGACAGAGCAAGATTGCATTCACCCGGAGAACATAAAATAACAAAATAGGAGACGAACTCCCAAGAGTGGCCGAGATTAGTGTCAGGAATTTTTCTTCATAGCTTGGAGACCAACCACACATGCTAGCAGAAAAGGCAGCTCAGATAGAGAATGGAGCACCAAATAAAGGGTGTTGGGAGGATCCTCCCAGGATGGGAGAGAGTGCTGAACATAGACTAGAGACCAAGCATGATTGTCACTCAGTGCCTCTTTTGCAAACCACAACACCTAAAAGGAGACAGAGAACAAAGGGGAATGCCCTCCCACAGAGTCAGGGTGGGATGAGGGGATGGGGGGTGGGAGGCATACTGGGATCCCTGGTGGTGGGAAATGGGCCCTGGTGGAGGGATGGGTATTTGATCATTGTATAAATGAAACCCACGCACAAAATTTCATATGTCTACAACCGTACCTCATGGTGTCTCACTAATAAAAATTTAAAAATTAAAAATAAAAAAATTGGAACATAAAGTAAAAATACAACAAGAGAAAGATCTCACAATAGCAAAGAGGGCTATAGTACTCAAAACGTTGAGAAACAGGCACATTGGCAAGTATTTTTAAATACGCATCCAGGAGAGAATATAGCATTGTTCGTGAACAAATCTACTCTATGGATTCATCTCATCCTTGAAATGGAAAAGGACAATGTGTTACAGTTTCCAATTTGCAAATAAGATCTATACCATCTACTTTTTGCTATGTTTCTATGCTTTACCGAGTATTATCCTGATTTTTAAATTTACTTTTAGGATTAAAATAGTATTTGCCTGCATCAAACTTTTTAAGTAAATGTTTTATTAGAAATGATTTTTAATGATTAAGAATGTTTTATTCACATGTCATTTTCTAAAAGAAACATATAGGCCAAAGAGCTAGTGCAGCATGAAGAGTGTGTTTACCTTGTATGCAGCTAACCTGAGTTCAATTCCCAGAACCCTGAGCTTGCTCGGGGTGATCTCTGGATACAGGGTCTGAAGTGAGCCTGGAGCACATCTGGGTGCACTCCCCTCCACACATACAAGGAAGAAAAGAAAAGAAAAACATATAACTGATTCTTGAGTAACATAGACGTTAAGGGTGCTAACTCCTCTATAACTTTTGAAAACCCCCAAATTTAATAGATAGTCTGCTCTTGACCAAGAAGATGGTTTTCTAATAGTATTTAATTCCATTGTCTGCAATTAGTACTATGTGTGGCCTGTCAATCTGTAAATTTTGATACATTTAAAAACTTTTATGGATTTTATAATAGACTTTATAATACATTTGTATTTTAAGGTAGTAAGTGATAATTTATATTTCTATTTGTGTGGGGTATTTGGGCCGTAGTATGTGGTGCTTTGGACTTCAGACTCTGTGCTCAAGGGTCATTCCTGGTGGTGCCAGCCATTAATTTGGGTTGACATTGTGCATGGTAAGTGCTTGAACCCCTAGACAAAGTCTGGGGTCCAACCAAATCAATTATCTGCATATACTTTATACATGCATGGCATACTTTTCCTTAGATTTTTTTATATTTCTAGGATATATTGATCATCTTTAATTATTTCACATCCCTAACAATGTCCAAAAATTTTCAAAATACAATTATTGAAAAATATCATATAGAAGTCCAAATTTGTATTGTTCATGAGATAACTATATTACGAAGAAAGTAGAACCACAATAAACATGCAAGTAAAATGCAGGTACATTTCTTTGGAGTCTTTCAATTATGCATTTATATTAGTCTCTACACAAGTATGATTTTTAAATAATCAATTTCAATTACTATAAAGTGTTTATTGAGACTTTATAATTGTAATGTTTTACTGCTAAGATGACATTGATGTGAACATTTATATCTATTTGTCTACTTTTCTAATTGTTTACATAAGATCAATTCTTCACAGCTAACTTACTTGTGACCGGATATGTAGCTCAGGACAAAAGAACTTGGCCTGCGTGTATGAAACTTTGGTTTCTGTTCTTCGCACTATAGAAACAAAAGCAAAACCATTAACTGTGGTTGGAAATAGGCCTCGGTGGTAAAATATTTGCCTCACATTTCTGAGGTTCTGGGTTTGATCCCTGAATTTCCATCTACACACACAAAAGCTAACTTACAACAAAGTCTCACACTGGAGACCTAACTGGGCCCGCTCAAGAAAATCGATGAACAATGAGAGGAGAGTGACAGTGACACTGACTTAATGAACATTAAACTGCTTTAAGCTATATATTGCCTAACTATTAAAAGGATTTAATTCTCAATAAAATAGCTTGAAAAGGTCTTTTTTCTAGCACCTCTGCTAGGGAAAGATAGCACCTGTTTTTTCAATATTTGTAATTTGGGGGGACATTTTAATTTCTCATTTTAATTTGTGCTCTTTGTCTACTAGTGAGCTTGAAAATTGCTCTTGTATGGTACTACATGGAAAATATTATGCAATGGGAAATGAGTCAGAAAGAGAGGGACAGACATAGAAAGACCGCATGCATCTGGGTAACATAAAGTAACAAAACAAGAGACTAACACCCAAGAACAGCTGTGTTAAATACCAGGTTGTTCACTCCATGGCTTAGAGGCCAGCTGCACTGTCTAGGGGTAAAGGCAGCGCAGATAGAGAAGGGAGCACCCAATAAAGGGTGCTGGGAAGATCTGCCCAGGATGGGAGATGCCTGCTGAAAGTCGTCTATGGACCGAACAGGATTGCCACCCAATGTCTCTTCTCCAGAACACAGCACCCAAAAGGAGAGACAGAACAAGGAGGACTTCCGTTTCCAACCGATTCCATGGAGAAAGCCCAATGTTCCCGAGCGAGTCGTGTCAAAGCCCATCACCAAAGAGCAGAGACCAGAGCGTGAGGCTATGAAAAGGAAGGCTCAGCAGGAGCGTGAGAATGCTGCCAAACACACCTCTTTGGGGAAAGTGCAGTTCTTTATTGAGAGAGAAAAAGAGATGGACATCTCTCTCTACTATGGCTACGTAATGTGAGTAGCTGGAATGGTAGGTTCCACTTGAGGTACCAGATGGTTGCTTTAGACAAACACAGAAATATCATACACAGTTTGTTTATTTTAATAAATTTTTAACAATTTGTAGAGATGCATCGTAGTTAATTGGTTGTTAATAAAAGTTCTGAAGTTTGAGATGCTGTCAAATGTGGTTGTTTTGGGGAGGGGCTGGGGGTTGAAGTATGGCATGGGAAAGAATGGGAAGTTATAGAAAGGATGTTGGGAGGATCCTCCCAGGATGGGAGAGAGTGCTGTACATATAGACCAAGCATGATTGTCACTCAATGCCTCTTGCAAACCACAACACCCAAAAGGAGAGAGAGAACAAAGGGGAATGCCCTCCCACAGAGTCAGGGTGGGATGAGGGGATGGCGGGTGTGAGGCATTCTGGGATCCCTGGTGGTGGGAAATGGGCACTGGTGGAGGGATGGGTATTTGATCATTTTATCATTGAAACCCAAGCACAAAAATACATATGTCTACAACCATACCTCATGGTATCTCACTAATATAAATTTAAAAATTAAAAATAAAAAAATTGGAACATAAACTAAAAATAAACAAGAGAAAGATCTAACAATAGAAAAGAGGACTATAGTTCTCAAAACGTTGAGAAACAGGCACATTGGCAAGTATTTAAATACGCATCCATGAGAGAATATAGCATTGTTCGTGAACAAATGTACTCTATGGATTCATCTCATCCTTGAAATGGAAAAGGACAATGTGTTACAGTTACCAATTTGCAAATAAGATATATACCATCTATTTTTGCTATGTTTCTATGCTTTACCAAGTATTATTCTGATTTTTCAATTTACTTTAAAGATTAAAACAGTATTTGCCTGCATTAAACTTTTTAATTAAATGTTTTATTAGAAATGATTTTTAATGATTAAGAATTTTTTTTACTATAAGTTTAGTTGAGATTACTGAAAACTAGGTCTAAAGTGAAGTTTATTTGAATTGGTAGAAACAAAGTAGGGAGGACTACAGATGGAATTAGAGATTATAGGTTACCACATTCAGTTCCTAATAAAACAAGTAAAGGACAGTGTCTCTGAAAGACTTTTGAAAAGATATCTCTATTTAACCTGTAAATTCAGCATTATCTATATTAAATTAAATGTGAATTAAGTTTCCTATATTTGGTCTTTTAAAGACATTCCAGTTAGGTTAAGGAAACAAACACTGCTTATGAAATCATAACAACTTAATCATAAAAACCTGATTATTACTTCCGTTTCCAAGAATGTCAATGCTAAGAATTATTTCCCTTGGTCTCACTACTGTACATGATAGTCATATGAATACATCTGTGAGGATATATCATTGGTATCTAATTCAGAGATTAGATATATAGAGATTAGATCACATAACTGAGTGTGATCTCAACTTTCCTAGACACTCCCCTGCCCCACATACCCAAAGACTTCTTCTGATATTTAAGGATCCATGACTTTTTCCCATCCCATCTCCCTGAATCTTTTAAAATTTCTTTTCAAATACTAATGTAACAACTTTAGAAAATATTGAGTTAACCTTAATTTTTGTACTTTAGCTTTTATATATAGAACCAAGAAAATCTTTTAAAAGTGTATTTTTTTAATTATTTGCAAAATTGTAATAAAACATTATCATTGAGTCCCTCAATATACTTTATATAAAGATTTTTGTGACAAATTCCCTGTACACATCAATACTAGGAAAAATAAATGACTTCTCTGAATGAGAATGAACTGGGACATTTCAAAGTATCAATCAGTGAATCAAGGATGAATCATCGAAATGTATAGCTAAAAATGATCTTAATATAATCTAGTCAACACCATTACATTTTCTTTTTTTTTTAGAATTAAGTCTCTTTTATTACAGGCACAGCAGATAACATATATGATAAGAAGTATTTATAATTCATAGCACAAAATATGAGGATGCCTGATCAAACCTCTTATTTAACTTTTACCAGTAACAACAACAACAACCAAAAAAAGAAAGGTTTTTTTTTTTCTTAGCATAAGAGAACTAAGACCGAAATAGATTCCAAGGAATATTCTGGGCAATTTTTCTGCTTGAACAGTAAAACACTCATTACCTGGATACAAAAGTACCAATATTTTGCTTTCCTGTGTAACCAATGTGTTGAACAAGCATAACTCATACAAATCGTGATTGAGTGTGTATTTATTTTTATCTCTTAGAGGTCCTTTAGACAATATGTATTGGAAATCTTCTGCTGAAGACTGTGATGAAGTTGTGACTTCTATAGTTTTTTAAAGGATTAGGTTATTAAAGAAGTATCTATTCTGAAATAAAAATGTCCAGTCCCACAAAATTCAAAAGTTAATGGTGTAAAATACATACTTTTCCCAAAGATGGATTTTCCTAGGGGACAGGAGTACATAAAGGGTGCCTAGTATAATCCTTTCTTCTTTAGGCTGCAATCTCTTGCTTTCTTTTTTTTTTAATTTTTCCCTTTATTTTATTTTTTTTTTACAGTTGTAGATTTACAATTTTTTGTGCTTGTGTTTCAATTATACAATGATCAGATACCCATCCCTCCACCAGTGCCCATTTTCCACCACCATGGATAATATCCCTCCCACCCCCATCCCCCCATCCCCCCTGTCTCTGTGGCAGGGCAATCCCCTGTGTTCTCTCTCTCACACCTGAGAGAGGTGTGAGATGGAATCTCATTGTGGTTTTGTTCTGCATCTCCCTGATGATTAATGATGTAGAGAATTTTCACCACCAGTGTCTGCATCCCTCCACCAACAAATGACCCATTTCTCCCTGCATTCCCACCGATTTCCTTGACAAACACATTTTGAAGTTTTACTATTGTACTTTGGGTTCCATACTTACAGTAGTGTTGGCATTGGTGGTTAAGACATACACCGCAAATTTTTAATGCTGGCCTTCCTGGATCAATGCCCACTGACACCATGTAGTGGAAATACATGCGAACAAATCATTAAGCTCCAAATTTATCAAATAATCAAATAATTATCAAATAATTATCAAATAATCTTTAAACAATTCTGATCGAAAAGAAAATAGTGTGAACTGGACAGGACAAACCCCTGGCAGACTGAAAAGCACATGAGAAAATGCTCTACATAATTAATCATCAGGGAGATGCAGATCAAAATGAGATACCACAATGAGATACCATCTCACACCTCAGAGACTGGCCCACATTCAAAAGAACAAAAGCAACCAATGCTGGCACAGATGTGGCGAGAAAGTGACACCCCTTCACTGTTGGTGGGAATGTCGACTGGTTCAGTCCTTCTGGAAAACAGTATGTACAATTCTCAAAAAATTAGAACTTCAACTCCCATTTGACCCATCAATAGCACTCCTGGGAATATATCCCAGAGAGGCAAAAATGTATAGTCAAAGTGACATCTGAAATTGTTTGTTCTTTGCAGCACTCTATACAATAGCCAGAAACTGGAAGAAACCTGAATGCCCAAGAACAGATGACTGGTTAAAGAAACTTTGGTACATCTATACAATGGAGTACTATGTAGCTGTTAGAAAAGATGAAGTCATAAAATTTACATACAAGTGGTACAATATGGAAAGTATAATGCTAAGCGAAATGAGTTAGAAAGAGAGGGATAGACATAGAAAGATTGCATTCATCTGGGGGATATAAAGTAACAAAATACGAGATTAATATCCAATAATAGCTGAGATCAGCACCAGGAGCATTACTCCATAGCTTAGAGGCCAGCCGGGCATTCTAGGGGAAAGGGCAGCTCAGATAGAGAAAGGAGCACCAAATAAAGTGTGTTTGAAGGATCCAACCAGGAGGGGAGATGCATGTTGAAAGTAGACTATGGACTGAACATTTTTGCCACTCAATGCCACTTTTGCAGACCACAACACCCAAAAGGAGAGAGAGAACAAAAGGGAATGCCCTGCCACAGAGGCAGGGTGGGATGGGTTGGGGGTTGAGGTGGGAGGGATATTATCCATGGTGGCAGAAAATGGGCACTGGTGGAGGGATGGGTATTTGATCATTGTATAATAGAAACCCAAGCACAAAAATTGTAAATCTATAACTGTACTTCATGGTGTTTCACTAATAAAAAAAAAAAAGGAAAAAAATTGGAGCTTAATGTTTTGTTCTAATATATTTTCCCTACATGGTATAAATTGGCATTGATCTAGGAAGGCCAGCATGAAAAAGTTGAGGTGTATATCTTAACCACCAATGCCAAAACCACTGTAAGTATGGAACCCAAAGTACAATAGTTAAACTTCAAAATGTGTTCGTCAAGGAAATCGGTGGGAATGCTGGGCGAAATGGGTCGTTTGTTGGTCGAGGAATGAAGACACTGGTGGTGTGATTAGAATTGGAATATTGTATGACAAAACTCCATTACAAATGACTTTGTAAATCAAAATTGCCTAAATGTTGAAAAAAGAGAAGTCAACTTATGTCTATATTTCAAGAAAGCTTGTCTTAGCAAATTTTGGCATGGAGAGCATAGTTGGTAGAGAGATGGAGAAAGAAAGGGAGAGTTGAAGGTTGGGAAGAGAATCCTGGATATCATGGAAGAGATGAAAGTTGATCTTAGAAGATTTAGAGCCATCAGAGTTTAGAGAGTTAAATGGTGAGACCACAGCAGTTTAGGTAGTTAAATAGTGAGATTGGTTTAAGTCATCAGCAGTGTATACATAGAGTTCAAAGACCTCACAGATATTCAGGCTATATCAACTAACAAGGGGACCATTTTTTTCCTGAAGCACTACTTAAGTATAATATATTGCCAGAAAGAATGATAAGAAGCTTGTTCTCTTTTTCACAGATTAGTACAATAGAGATGAAAACTTTTATACAAAGGAATCTACCACCTTGTCCTGTTGCTCTGCTTTCTTTTCATCATTCCATTCTCCCCCATGACCCTACCTAATCAGGGCTCTCTACATTTCTCAGCAGTGTCACCACATAGCCTCAGAGCATGTATTTACTGCCAGTAGCTCACAGCTCTCTTGTT
Organism: Sorex fumeus; assembly: GCF_029834395.1. Lineage (NCBI taxonomy): Eukaryota > Metazoa > Chordata > Mammalia > Eulipotyphla > Soricidae > Sorex > Sorex fumeus. The sequence goes on along the minus strand of NW_026606152.1, from coordinate 19,981,373 downwards.
TTACCCACACCCAGGCCAGAGGTATCCTTCTGCAAAAGAAGATGTCTGCTGAAGGCCCATTCTTCCTTGAAGTGGCAGTCATGGTTTACCTCTTATTAATCATCGTGTTTGCAAATATCGATGAATGTCACTATACTAGTGACAGGGATTTTCCAAACTAAGGGAAGAATAAACATTTTCCATTACCCCAAGAATTTTGGGCAGTTATTTTCTATTCACTGCAAATAATATATGATAATTAGTCAATAGAACTGAAGTAAAAACAGGGACATTTGTCATTTGGTGCCATGACTAGTCAGTCTTAGTATAAATATATATTTCTAGAAAAAAAAGCAGAAGAAAATGAGTTGGTTGCTAGCAAAGAATGCCAAATCTCTGCCAAGAAATCTCTTGAAAATAAAATTCTGACTATGGACTGAACATGATTGCCACTCAATGCCTCTTTTGCAGACCACAACACCCAAAAGGAGAGAGAGAACAAAAGGGAATGCCCTGCCATAGAGGCATGGTGGTATGGGTGGATGTGTGTGGGAGGGATACTAGAATCCATGGTGGTGGAAAATGGGCAATGACGGAGGGATGGGCATTTGATCATTGTATAATCGAAACCCAAGGACAAAAATTGGTAAATCTACAACTGTACCTCATGGTGTTTCACTAATAAAAATTAAAAATAAAATAAAATAAAAATTGTTTTGTCTGCCAGAGATCAATAGATGGGAATCTGAGTGAAGGCAAAAGATTAAGTTGGTTGACTTTTATTTTTCCTTGAGTATATAAATTTGATTATGGAATCAATTTATATGACAGTTTATCAAGACAGAGAAATTTTCATCACTTCTCTTATTTAAAAGTATAGTGATACACCATATCTCTATCTCACTTTATTTTTATTTCTGATAGTTTGACACAAAAGATATGTCAAAACCATAGATAAATGCCAATTATTTAAATACTATTTGTTATTTATAATTACTTTATAGAACTGCTTAAATTTTAGGATTATGCAGAATCAACATGCATGTATCACATTACACTCACCACTGAAAGGCCTACTCTGTCATTCACCATTGTTCAATTTTTCCACTTTGATTACACCTTTCCTTCTGGTAACTAAATAGTCTTATAGTTCTATAGTTTGTTTTAATTGCTTTGAAAAGATCAAAACTATGCAATTTTCAACATAGGATGAAAGTAGAGGATATCATGCATGTAAAGTTAGCCTTAAGGAAAGGAACAGATACAGAGAGATTTTTCTCATATATGGGATGTAAAGACACACAGCAAGGTAGCAACAAAGGTTCAAGGGCAATGTAAGGGGAGAACTGATCCACACAATTGAGTCAGGGGATTGGGAGGGAGGGATTCTGGGGGTTTGTGGAGAGGAAGGGGTTATTTTTTGAGAGAATGAGGAGTGTCATGTTGGAATTATGTGTATGACAAACCATTATTAATTGAATTATAAATCATAGAATATAAATAATGATTTAGACGTTTGTCTGTCACATTTTATTCTTTTAATTTGTTTTCTCCATATGCCACATATGCATGAAATTGTATGATGCCTATCTTTCTCTGCCTGGTTTATGACACTAACCATAATATCCTCATGTTATCCATTTTTATACAAATAATAAGAAGATTTCACTTCATACAACTCAGTAGTATTCCATTGCTTTACCACCTTTCATTTTCAAAATTTGTCATTTAAAGATACAAATATTGGTTTTAACAATGCTCTGGTGTTTTAAAATTTTCAGTTTAATGAAGCAAAATAGATTTTACTGAAAAACACTTAGAAACTTGTGAAACAGGTGTAGGGTGGAATGGAATATATGTTCAAGAGAGAACACTCGTTTAACTAAGCAAGCAAAGAGAGACGTGGAGAAAGGAAGCATGGTATTTCTTCAAGGGAGAACACAAGTTTGAGGACAAAGTCGACTCTGGTAGCTTAGGAATAAGAACTTAGAGTGGTATGAACTTAACTTGTGCACTTTAGGGGAGAACCTGAGTGACACTATTAGAAGTATGCTCAGGAACATCTTAAACGGGAGGCTGCACTTGGAGTGAGAAGGGTAGAGTGTTCTTTCGGGAGATCTGGACTATGGAGAACAGTAATATTATAACATTAATGATAGTATCTTACCGTGGGATTCCAAAAAAATTTTTAACAGTGGCGTAAGAAATGATAACATTCTTAGGTATTTGGATTTCTTGTGGAAATTACTGGAAAGCTGAGTTGATGCTCTGGATGTCTCCAACTGAAACAAGGTCAACAAGTCATGAATGAAAAATTACAAGTTAGATGGATCAAGGATTCTGATCCCAGTGGATGGCTAGCTTTCGGTTGGACAATTTCTACTGATGGCCTGATGTAGATTCTGATCCTGGTATATGTAACAGACAGGGATCCTCAGAAGTGAAGCCTCTGAGACAGAATTCATTTATGCCAACTTATGGTTTATCAATGTTTGCTCATGGCTGCTACAATTATAACATGCCATTCAATGGTTTTGTGGTTTCAATTTACTGTGTCAATGTAAAGATGAAGTTTCTAAATCAAAGGTAAAAATCTGAGGCCCTCAAGATGATGAATTATGGGGATGGGGGGGGAGCTGGAGCTATAATACAGCAGGTAGAGCATTTGCCTTGCACACGGCCTACCCAGGTTAGATTCCCAGCATCCTGTATGGTCCCCCCAAGCACCGTCAGGAGTAATTCCTGAGTGCAGAGCCAGGAGTATCCCCTGTGCATCGCCAGGTGTGACCCAAAAACGCAAAAAAAAAGATGATGACTTACCTTTAGATATTTTGAAGTCAAGTAGAAACAGCCAGAAAACTCCCCAGAAAAGACTTCTCCAGGATCAAAAACATCATCACCTCTAGCGTGAGAGCATACAGAAAATAAGGTTTCCATTTTTGCCAAGTTAAAGGAAGCCATACATGATCTTGGAAAGTCTGTCAAAGGAAAGCATGGATTTAGGAAGATTAAGGTGACAACTGGGTCTTATAATATATAAGATATATATATTAAAATATACAATATTTTATAAGTATTTATATATATTTATTTATATTAAAATATAATATGTATCTTAAAATATACAAGAGAAGCAAAGGGCATGAAGTAGGAGGTAAGGTGGCAATCAGGTCTACTACAAAAAGCATTTTTTAATAAAAAGAGAAAATGTAATGAGACATCAAATAAGACCTTTGTAAATATTTAAGAACAGGGTTATAACTCAGTGATTCAGAATTTGCCTTCCATTGTATGATGATCTGTGATTGATCCTTAGCACTGGAAACAACATTGTTTTTAATTTTTAATTTCTTTCTTTCTTGCTTGCTTGCTTGATTGCTTTTTTGTTTTTTGAGTCGTACCTGGCTATGTATAGGCGTTATTTTTAATTTTTTAAAAAAGTTATAATTTTACTTTTTTACCTGTAGTTTAAAACGAAATCTAAATTATTTTAGAGTAAATATATGTGAAGAAGAATAAAATTTACGGGAACTATTTAGTATTCTTAATGATACTGCAGTCAGAATTTTGAGTATTATGAATGGAGAAAAGAGGCACTACTTTGTTGATGGTTACTCTAACTAGATGTACTGATGGTTATTGGTTCTTTGGGGACACATCCAGTCATGTTCAGGTGCTGCTTTGGCTCAAGGGTCTCTTCCAGTGTTGCTCAGGGTACTATGTTGTGCCAGGAAATGAATCTGTTTCTTCTGCAGGCAAAGTCCACAGTCGTTCCAGTGAGCTTTCACTCCAGTCTGAAAGGCTCTTAAGAAAGACCCTCATTTCACAAAATAAGTGGGGAATCTTTATTGCAGATGCTTGCTTAAATTGTTTGGCATGGGACCAGAGACACCAGCTTTCATTCAAAAAGTGGCCAGTGAGATTAATACCAGGAGTTTTGCTCCATGGTATGGAATCCAGCCACACATTCTAGGGGGAAAGGGAGCTCATATAGAGTAAGGAGCACCAAATAAAGGGTGTTTGGAGGATCCTCCCAGGATTGGTGAAGCATTCTGAAAGTAGAGTAAAGACCGACATGATTGCCAGTCAATGCCTCTTTTGCAAACCACAACACCCAAAAGGAGAGAGAGAACAAAAGGGAATGCCCTGCCACAAAGGCATGGTGGGATGGGGGGATAGGGGGTGGAGGGACACTGGGACCCGTGGTGGTGGAAAATGGGCACTGGTGGAGGGAAGGGTATTTGATCATTGTACAATTGAAACCCAAGCACAGAAATATGTAAATCTATAACTGTACCTCATGGTGTTTCACTAACAAAAATTAAAAAAAAAATGTAAATGACAGAGAATGGGCACTGGTTGAGGGATGGGTACTGGATCATTGTATAACTGAAACCCAAGCACAAAAATTTGTAAGTCTACAACTGTACCTCATGGTGTTTCAGTAGTAAGCATTAAAAGAATAAAAAGTGAGGCAATGCATAAAAAAAAAAAGTGGTCAGATACCATCAATGCTGCTGCCCACACCCACACCGGGAGTGACAATGCTATGAGCAAGGGTTTCCATACTTGGATTCTCAAGATAGTGCCCCAGGAAATACTGACACGCAGCAGCATTTTGGACCCAACCTATTATAAAACTTGTTAGAGGTTAATTGATACCAAACAAGAAAATTCAGGACTGTTGTGTAGCTTCTTTGATAATTTATTTTTCTCTAGTAGCTTGTAGATATTAGGGGTGGCAGTGGTATATTCTATAGTAAACAGTATTGCGTTTTTAAAATGTTGAAGGCCTAAGGTATATAAAAGAGGCAAAATAAAATGAGTAAATCTGTACACACATGAACACTTTTGTTGTTTCTTTAGCAATTGCTTGGATGAAAACTGTAGATGGGTAGCATGTATTTAAGTAGCTGGAGATAGGGATCAGGGGTGGTGTGGACTGCAGGGGAGGGTGGAAAGATGGGAAGAGATTATAAGTGTGTGTGTTTATGAGTGCTATTGTGTGAGAATGTTGAGTTTATAAGAATTCATGCATGCATGTGTAAGAGAAAGACAGAGAGACAGAGAGAGAGAGAGAATGAGTATGTTTGCATGTATCCGTGTGTGTGTGTGTTCTTAGAAAAATCCTATATTTCATCTGAACTACTGTACCAAGTGATGCTGTCATTCATTATGATAACGTAATAAATAAATTTTATTAAATTCAGGTGGTGAAATATTTTGGCCTTTAAGCCCTTCCCCTCCTCCAATTCATCAAATTCTTCCTATAATTTTCATTTACTCCCTGACCTCTTCAGGACTCAATTGGATTCAATCTGCCACATCCAAATTTATCTCTTTTAGAAAAAGTAATTAGATTAAAATATAAATCACAACAATATAAATTAACATTCAAATGGCTTCTAATGATAATTAATAATTTCTATTCATAGAAGTACTTATTCAGGCCACACAATAAGGCAAAATTCAGAATATTGGACAGAAGTCAATTATTTCTCAAGCAGAACTAGCTATATTATAGCCAATCTAAAGATGTTAGAAATTTGCAGTCCAGACATTAGAAGTTCATGCTATAAGTAAAAGATTTCTTGTTTTCTCACCTGAATCCTATTTTCCATAATAATAATTGAATAAATGAATAAGTCCTCATCCATGTGACCCTGTGCGGCACTAAGAAGATGTGTCCGATAAATCGCAATTACTTCTTGGTGCTGTCTGTCAGCATCAGCCAGCTGCTGCTGCAGAGTCTTCACTTGGAGCTGCAGACTGTCCACCAGCTGGCTCTGCCTCCTACTGCGGCTCCCGCTGGCGTAGGTGAGCTGCGAGAAGCCGTTGAGGGCCTGCTTTAGTCTCTCCACATCGTTAAGCAACTCAGTTATCTTATTATCCTTTGCTTCAATCTCTTTAGCAGAATCCTGTATTCGCCTCTGCAACTCCGTGATGGTTGTTAAGGACTTATCACACCTTTCCTGCCGGTCTTTGATTTCCTGCTCAATGCTGAAATGTAGCAATTCTTTCTCATCTTTTGCTGACAGTTTCCTTTTTTGGGCTTGCAAAACCTCCTCACACACTTCTTCATATTTCCTATTCAGATTGGCCAGCTTTTCACTTAGGTTGGAAACTTGTGCCTCCAAATCACTTTTTGTTGCTTTGTATTTGGACAAATCAACCACCTCCCTGGTCTCTAGATTTTTTAAGGCTTGTTTAGTATTCTGCACCTCAGTCTGAAGTTTGGAGACTTCTTGCGTTTTGTTCTGGCTTTCTTCTTCCTTTCTTCTCAAGCTGGCTTTTATGAGTCCCACTTCATTCTCAAAGGCTTCTTTAATCTGCAAATGCTCAGCCAGGGGCACAGAGGAGATAAGTGGACATTACTTCCACTACCCAGCCGTTGCCACACTCCAGGACGCTTTCCGGACCCACGCGGCAGCTCCGGCCGAGACCCACGCACAGCTGAAGACCCACAGAACAAGATAAGCGGAACTCTCTGAGACCTTGGACTCCAGGCTCGGCGGACCCAGGGACAGAGCTCCTCTGCTTGCTCCCACCACCACAGGTGACAAAGGGATTCTAATCAGGAGCCCCACCCTACCCTGCCCTATCTGCTTCCATCAACCACCCAGGGATCGAATTGTGCACAGGAGACCCACCCTACCCAGATAAATACCCCACTGGCAGACTTCCACTCTCGACACTACTTCCACTACCCAGCCGTTGCCACACTCCAGGACGCTTTCCGGACCCGCGCGGCCGCAAGCAGCCGCGCGACACATCATAAAACACTAAATACCCATCTTCTGGAATTGTCGTACCATATTTGATAGGGTTCAAATATGGTAACACCTACAAGGGTGATTAGAGGTCACCCCAAAAGCCTCTATCCCTCTCGGAAAGACTGGCAAGCTACCGAGAGTATTCCTCCCGCACGGAAGAGCCTGGCAATCTATCCGCTGTGTATTCGATATGCCAAAACCAGTAACTACAACTGGTCTCATTCACCTGACCCTGAAGCACGCGATAGGGACAAATGGAGACGTTACTGGCGCCCGCTCGAGCAAATCAACGACTAACGGGAAGTTAAGTGATTAAGTGAAGTGTGAAATGAATAAGTGACAGAAATAATTGAATGTTGTTTTCTTCACTTGAAGGTTTTATTCACAGATCTTGTCTCATAAAAATTATTCAGAAAACATTATATTAAACAAACATTCCATGGTGATTAATCAGAATTCTTATGTTTGAAAGTGACAAACTCATACCACACTCATTTTAAACTAAGAAGATACTTGATTCATGTGCCTATAAAGCTGGAGTGCCCTCTAGGTATGGTTGGGCCCAAAGAGTTGATTTTTATTTATTTACTTATTGATTGATTGAGTGATTGACTGAATCACCATGACTGGTTGACTGAATCACCATTGAGTGATTGACTGAATCACTGGGACATAAAGAGATACAAAGCTGTTCATGAGTAGGTTTCAGTCATACAGTGTTCCAAGACCCATCGCTCCACCAGTGAACATTTCCCACCTACAGTGTCCCCAGTTTTCCCCCTGAAATCCTTTCTCTCCCTCTCTCTCCTCACCCCCGCCCCCTGTCTCTCCCTTTCTTCTACCTATATACCTATCTACCGATCTCTCCCTTTTGAGGCATCATGGTTTACAACACAGGAACTGATAGGTTACCATGTTTCTTCCTTTACCTATTTTCACTTCACAGTTCTTTTCCAGCATCATCATTTCCAACTATCTTTGTCATAGTGGTCTCTTCTCGATCCCAACTGCCATCTCCCCCAGCACATAAGGTAGGCTTCTAACAGTGGACCAATCATCCTGGCCCTTATTTCTACTGTTCTAAGGTATTAATCTAAAGTTATGTTTTTTCATATCCCACAAATGAATGTAAACCTATATCTGTCTGTCTCCATCTGACTCATCTCACTCAGCATGATACTCTTCATGTACATCCATTTATAAGCATACTTGATAACTTCATTTTCACTAACAGCTGCATAGTATTCCATTGTTTAGATATACCATAGTTTCTCTAACTAATCATTGAGAATTCTTGGGCATACAAGTTGTTTCCAGATTCTCACTATTGTGAATAGTGCTGCAATGAACATAGAAGTGCAGATAGCATTTCTGCTGTGTGTTTTGGGGCCCGGGAGTATATTGCCAAAAGTGGTATTTCTGGATTCATGGAAGCTCAATTTGTAGCTTTCTGAGAAATGCCCATATTGTTTTCCGAAAAGGCTGAACCAATCGGCATCCCCACCAATAGTGAAGAAGAGACCCTTTCTCCCCACTTCCATGCTGACATTGGTTGCTCTTGTTCTTTTTGATGTGTGTCAATCTCTGTGGTGTGAGATATCTCATTGCTGTTTGGATTTGTATCTCCCTGATGATTCATGATGTAGAACATTTTACCTCTGTTTTTTGGTCATTTGTATTTATTCTTTGAGGAAGTTTCTGTTCATTTCTTCTCCTCATGTTTTGGTGGGGTTGAATGTCTTTTTCTCATGAAGTTCTACCAGTGCCATATATATCTTGGGTTATATACAATAAGGGGTTAATTTTATGGGTATTGCATAAATAATTTTCCCCCATTATGAGGGCTGTCTTTTTAGCATGGTCACCATTTTTTCTGAGTTGCAGAAACTTCTTGGTTTAATGTAGTCTCATTTGGTTATCTTCACTTCCTCTTCCTTGGTCAGTGGTGTATCATTCTAGAAGTTTCCCTTAGCTTTAATGTCATGGAGGGATCTTCCCACATTTTTCTCCATATATCTTAAGAATTCAGGTATGATATTGAGGTCTTTAATTCATTTGATCTGACTTTGTTCCTGGCACTATAAAGAGGTCTGAGTTAATTTTTTTTGCATGTTGCTGACCAGTTTTCCCAGCAGCACTTGTTGAAGAGTCTTCCTTGCTCAACTTCATATTTATTGAGCCTTTATGAAACATTAGGTAATAATAATCTGAGGGCCAGCGTCAGGATATTTGACTATATTCCATTGATCTGAGGCCTGTCTTTATCTGAATATCATGCTAATTTGATTACTACGACTTTGTAGTAGGGTTCGAAGTTGTGGAAGCTGTTCCCTTCTTCTTTTTACCAAAGATTGCTTTAGCTCATCATGGGAGTTTATTGTTGTGTATGAGTTTCAAGAGGGTTTAATCTATTTCTTTGAAAAATGTTATGGGTATCCTTATAGAAAGTACATTAAATCTTTATAGCGCTTTGGGGTGTATTGCCATTTTGACAGTGTTAATCCTCTCAATCAATGAGCATGGGATGTGATTCCATTTCCTCATATCCTCTTTTATTTCATGAAGTAGTGTTTTGTAGAGTTTTTTTGGTATAGGTCCTTAACCTTTTTAGTTGATTCTAATATACTTGATTTTCTGAGGTTATTATTGTGAATGGGATTGTTTTTCGCCTATCTCTTTTTTCTCTTTCATTAATAGTATTTGGAAAGCCATGGACTACTGGATATTGATTTTGTATTATGCTACTTTAGTAAAAAAATCTATTCTTCCCAGGAGCTTTTTGGTAGATTCTTTGGGATTTTCTAAGTATACTATCATGTCATCTCCAAATAGTAAAAGCTTGAGTTCTTCCTTTTTTTATCTGGATGCCCTTGATATCTTTTTCTTACCAAAATCATATGGCAAGTACTTCAAGTACTATGTTGAATAGGAGTGGTGAGAGTGGGTAACTTGTTTTGTGCCTGATTTTATTTTGGGAATCTAGCTCATTGATTTCTGCTCCAAGCCTTTAGTTTTTCCCCGTTGAGAATAATGCTTGGTGTGGGTTTGTGTTAGTTTGCTTTGACTATATTGAGCAAAGTACTTTCCACTCCCATTTTGTTGAGAGTTTTTCATCATGAATGGGTGCTGGATCTCCTCAAATGCTTTATCTACATCTATTGATATTATCATATGATTTTTATCTTTATTTTATTGAGATGGTGTATTCTGTTGTTTGACTTGAGAATGTTAAGCCATCCTTGCATCCCCAAGATCAACCTAGTTGGTCATAGAGTGTGACCTTTTGTTGAGTTTCTGGATTCTCTTTGCTGGTATAATCTTGAGGATCTTTGGATTTATCAAGGAAATAGGTCTGTAATTTTCTTTTTTGTGGTGTCTCTGTCTGATTTGAGTATCAGGCTGATCTTTGTCTCATAGAAATTGTTTGGGAGTATTTCTGTTTCTTCAATTTCCTGGAAAATCTTAAAAAATGTTGGCAGTAGGTCCTCTTGAAAGGTTTCGAAATACTTCATTAGTGAATCCATTTGGGCCTGGGCTCCTGTTTTGGGGGATACTTTTGATTATCATTTCAATTTCCTTGTAGTGATGGGTTCGAGTTTTCAAAATGTTCTTTGTTCAGCCTTGGGAGGTAATTGGAATCCAGTAATTTATCAATTTATTCAAGATTGTCTCATTTCCTGCTGTAAAGATTCTCAAAATAATCTCTGATGATCCTATGGATTTTGTAGTTTCTATTATGATGTCCCCCTTTGCATTTCTGATTCGATTTATTAGGATTCTTTCTCTTTTCTTCTTTGTGAGTTCTGCTAGTGGTTTATCGATCTTTTTTATTTTCTCAAAGAACCATCTCTTGCTTTTGTTGGTCTACTGGATTGTATTTTGGGATTATATCTCATTGATTTCTGCTCCAGGTTTTATTATTTCTTTCCTCCTGTCAAGTTTGGACTCCTTTTCTTGGTATTTTCCAAAATCTTGAGCTGTAAGTTATTTTTGTAGGCCCTTTCTTTCTTCCAGTTGAATTCTGGCGGAGCTATAAACTTTCCTCTTAGAACTGCTTTTGCTCTGTCCCACACGTTCTGATAGTTCCTCGTTATCATTTTTTTCTGGAATCTTTTTATTTCCTCTTTGATTTCTTCTCTAAGCCAATGGTTGTTCATTATTTCCCTCAAATAAAATATTTTCTTGCCGAGTTTTTGTCTGTTTGATCTATTGAGAAGTGAGAAAGTACTGTTGAAATCTCCATCTAGTATTGTGTTGCTATCAATGTTTTTCTTTAAGTCTATTAGAAGTTGTTTTTACGTATTTTTCTGGTCTGTCATTAGGAGCATATACATTGAGGAGGGTGAGTTCTTTCTGATGTACATATCCCATGATCATTAACAAATGACCTTCACTGTCTCTTATAACCTTTAGCCTGAAGTCCACGTGGTCTGATACTAGTATGGCCACTGCAGCTTTTTGGAGGTGTTCTTTTCTTGAAGAATTGTTTTCCAGCCTTTGACTTTGAGCCCATGGTTGCTTTGATTATTCAGATATTTTTCTTGCAGGCAGCAGAATGTTGGGTTCAGTTTTCTATTTCATCCTGCCATCCTGTGCCTCTGAATTGGTGTACTTAGTCCATTGACATTGAGAGAGATCATTGTGATGGGGATTTTTGCTATCTTTATGTCGAAATTTTGAGTATTTGTGGGGCTTGTCTTAGCTTAAAGTAGCCCTGTTAATTCTTAATGCAACAAAAATATGGAACACTTTACAAGTTGGCCTGTCATCTCTGTGTAAGGATCATGCTAATCTCTGTATCATTTCAATTTTAGTATATGTGTTGCCAAACTGAGTATAAGAGCTGATTTTTTTCCCTATTTTTCTCTTCTGATTTCTTTGAGTGTTGTCCTTACTCACTCCTATGGCAGACAGTGATTCCCAATCTAGGAAGGTATTTCAAAGCAGCTTGAAGTGATAAATTTAGAACATTAATGTCCCAGAAGGAAAAGTCTGGTTTTTACCATATTATCTTTTACCATACCCAGGGCATAAGTTTTGCAAAATAATTCTTTTGGAAGGTGGTGTATCAGTCTTGTTTAATGCTCTACCCTGAAACCTTCATTAAGAAAATTAAACTGGAGCCTTTTGATATTCTCACCTCGGTCCCGTGTACATCTCCAGAAAACAGTGGATTGCGTTGTCCGCACTTTGACCACCTTGAAAGTAAGTAGGATTTTTCTCCTGAAGGAAGAGGTGAGAAGCATATTGATGATTTCATTCCACCTTATTACAAGTTCAACTTGAAGGGAAGGTGAGACTCATGAGGCTCCTGTAAAGGACATAAAAGGGGTCTCAATGTAGTTTAATGGCCAAGACACATTAACAACACAGATGACTCAAAGTAACCTGTGTGCATCTTTGTGTGTATAGTGAGTTTTATATCTACTCATAGTGATTCTCAGTCATTCCACATGGGCAAAACAGACCTGTAATTAAAAATCTAGTTCCCTGAGCAGAATGGGCTTTCTTAGGTGATTGAACATGTGTGTAATATTTTATTACTAAGCACATACAACTGTTTGAATGATGTGTACTTTTCGATCTAAAATTAAGTCTAGGTATCTCTGAAATGACGGTCTCCTGACGCCGCACCTGGCTTTCCTCACCAGGGCCCCTTGGAGTGTGTGGGTTGTGTTTCCCTCACCACCCCGAGCAGAGACCTGACAGCTGAAGACCTCTGCAACCAGCAATAGGTATGCTTAAGACCACTCTCACCACACTTGAAGGAGCCTCATGCATGAAGAACTGGCAGAGGAACCCAGGTGTGCGGGACCCGGGGCTGAGATATTCAAGTCTGCTCGGACCAAGAATGGGCCTCCTCCATCCAGATCCCCCATCTTCCAGTAGCTAAGGGTTACACCCCCGGATTGCCTCTGGAGCCATGTAATTCCATCAATGGCCAAGATCCAGAGACTGGATCTTGTTGATAAGACAACAACTCATATTGTCCAGTTGTCTTTCTCGGAGAACATGGCAGGTTACCAAGCGTATCTTGCCTACATGGCAGAGACTGGCAAGCTACCCGTGGTGTATTCTATATGCCAAAACCCAGAAACAATGAAGTATCTCATTTCCCTGACCGTGAAAAAACCTCCAATGTGGTACTTGCTAAAATCTGAGGGCTAGGACGAATGGAGATGTAACTGGTGCCTGCTCAAGGAAATCGTTCTCCACCACCAATGATACCAGTATTCCTCCCACCATGCCCCCAAACGTGCCTTTGTGGCAGGGCATTCTCTTTTGTTCTCTGGGGCCATGGCATGCCAGAGAGCCACTCGTGGTGGGCAACTTATGGTCTTGGCTGGCAGGACGAATGGGCTGGTTTCACCCCTCACCCCCAATCCCACGAGGATGTAGTTGCCCTGTCACCCTAGCTCATACCTGGCTGTCCAATAGTCTCTGAGGTGGTGGGAATCGTGCCGCCAGTGGGGAGAAAGGCAGAAGCGACAAATACCCTTTCCCACCTGAGGGAGAATGGTGCCGTAGCTTAATGCATAGTTCAGTCACATTTCTGCCAAAAGCCTCTGGGTTCTGAATTGGTTCCACGTGCCTCTGGTGCTGTGGTCGTGCCGGATAGCCTCTTGTGGGGGTCAAATCGTGATCTTGGTGGGGCAGAAAGAATGGCTCTATGGTCTACTTTTGTCATGCATCTCCCACCCAGAGCGGGTCCTCCAAATACCCTTTAGTGGGTGTTCTGACCTCTATCTGAGCTGCCTTTCCCCCCAGCATGTGATGCCGGCTTCCAAGGCAAGGCCTGGAGCATACCTCCTAGTCCTTATCACTCTATTCTTGGGTATTAGTCTCTCATTCTGTTACTTTATATTCCACAGATGAGTACAACCTTTCAATGTCCGTCCATATCTTTCTGACTCATTTCACTTTCTATGTTGATCCACTTTATGCAAATTTCATGACTTCTTCTTTTCTAACAGCTGCATAGTATTCCACTGTGTAGATGAAACAAAGTGTTATTAACAAGTCATCTGTTCTTGGGCACTAGGTTTTTTTTTCCCCAGATTTTGGCTATTGTGAACAGTGCAGCAATGAACATACAAGTGCAGATGTCATTTCGGCTGTACTTTTTTGCCTCTCCAGGCTATATTTCCAGGAGTGATATTGCTGGGTCAAATGGGAGCTCAATTTCTAGTATTCGGAGAACCGTTCATACTGTTTTCCAAAATGGCTGAACCTGTCCGCATTTTCACCAGCAGTGAAGGAGAGTCCCTTTTTCCCCACATCCATGGCAACACCGGTAGCTTTTGTTCTTTTGGATGTGGGTCAGTTTCAGTGGTGTGAGCTGATATCTCTTTGTTGGTTGGACCTGCATTCCCTGATGATTAGTGATGAAGAGCATTTTTCATGTGCCTTTTGGCCATTCGGTATCTTCTTTGAGAAAGTTACTGTTCATTTCATCATCCCATTTTCTGATGGGGTTGCATGATTTCTTCTTGTAGAGTTCAACAAGTGCCTTGTATATCATTGATATCAACCCCTTATTACATAGGCATTGGGTGAATATCCTTTCCCATTCTGTAGATTGTCTTTGTATTCTGGTCACTGTTTCTTTTGAGGTGCAGAAGCTACTTAATTTAAGATAGTCCCCTTTGTTCATCTCTGTTTTCACTTTTTTGGCCAGTGGCATGTTATCTTTGAAGATACCTTTAGCTTCAATGTCGTGGAGGGTTTTAACCACCTTGTCTTCAATGTACCTGATGAATTCTGTTCTGATGTTGAGGTCTTTGACCCATTTTCATCTGACTTTTGTGCTTGCTGTTAGGTAGAGGTTTGAGCCCATTTTATTGCATGTCGCTGTCCAGTTTTTCCAGCACCGTTTGTTAAAGAAGTCTTTCTTGCTCCACTTCACATTTCTTGCTCCCTTATCAAAGATTAGATGAACATATATTTGAATGTGTGTGTCAGTATATTCAATGATGTTCCATTGGTCGGCGGCTTTGCCTTTGTTCCAGTACCATGCTGTTTTAATTATTATCGCTTTGTAGTAGAGTTTGAGGTTGGGGAAGGTGAGGCCTCCCATCGTCTTTGTCCCAAGAATTGCTTTAGCTATTCGTGGGCGTTTGTTGTTCCATATGAATTTCAGGAGTGATTGATAAACTTCTTTGAAGAATATTATGGGTATCTTTATAGGGATCGCATTGAATTTGTACAATGCCTTGGGGAGTATTGTCATTTTGACAATGTTAATTCTCCCAATAAATAAGCAGGAGATATGTTTCCATTTCTTCGTTTCCTCTTATTTTCTGTTGTATAGGTCCTTCACTTCCTTAGTTAAGGTGATTCTGAGATACTTGATTTTCTGAGGCATGATTGTGAATGGGTTGCTTTCTTCATGTCACTTTCTTCTCTCTCATTATTTGCATATAGAAAAGCCATAGACTTTTAGGTATTCATTTTATAGCCTGCAACTTTTCCATATAAATCTCTTGTTTCTAGGAGTTTTTTGGTAGAGGTTTTAGAATTCTCTAAATATAGTATCACGTCTTCTGTGAATAGTGAGAGCCTGATTTCTACTTTTCCTACATGACTGCCCTTAATATCTTTTTTTATATAACTCCTATTGCAAGTACTTCCAGTACTATATTCAACAGAAGTGCCAAAATGAATTTTTTTCTTTTTGGGTCACACCCTGCGATGCTCAGGAGTTATTCCTGGTTCATGCACTCAGGAATTACTCCTGGCGGTACTCGAGGGACCATATGGGATGCTGGGAATCGAACTTAGTTTGGTTGCGTGCAAGGCAAACGTCCTACCCCCTGTGCTATTGCTCCAGCCCCCAAAATGAATTTTTACTAAACACTTTCTATCTGTAAATTTCTATGCTAAGAACAGTGGTATAAACTGTGATATCTGAGTAATTTACAAGTAGATTATGAAGACAGATAATATAAAGAATTTCTTTGTATGAATTTCCAGAATGTGTAGCTTTTATTAAATATATTAAGAATGAACCGGAGGTCTTGATTATACCATGAAAATGATTTCCCTGTTAGAAGTTACCCTTCTAAAATGCAATAAAGTGACACATTTTGAAAATGTTGATTATTCGTTCATTAATTCAATGAATATTTATTAGTCTGGGGGTGCAGTGCCTCCAGGAAGTCAACCTGCACGCTCGAGGTGAGTGTATCTACAGTCTAATGGTGCCATCATGCTGCCTGATAACCCCAGATTTCCACTGTGCCTCTGGCTGGATCCCAACACCTCAGGACTAAGTTTCCCAAGAAATTAAACGCCCAAAAGATATGAGGGAGTCATGTTCACAAACCACCCCTGGCTCAGCTATACAAGCTAATGTATTGGTCTTGCTTAAGTGACCCATAAATAAATCTTGAAAGAGATCAAAAGTCACAGTTAACCTTGGACCTGCACACGGCAGAACATACTAGGGTAAATCGGAGGGAGGCAGGTTAGTTTGTTGCCCACGCAACCAGAACTCAGGGCAGCCACTTGCTCCCACAAACCAAAATCTCTACCATGCCCTAGTCTCATTACATCATCTCAGGATGGATTTCACTGAAATATAACAGCTGAAATTTCGGATATGCGGGTTTTGTGACTGAAATCTCTAGGCTTTCTCTGAGTCAGGATGGGCAGCCCACCCTCACTGCCTTGTACTTATGGAAGCCGCAGCAGTCATGTCCATACCTCAAAGCAACTCCAGCCTTACCTTCCTGATAAAAATACTAAATTCCGGGGCTGAAGCGATAGCACAGTGGGTAGGGTGTTTGCCTTACATGCTGCCGACCCGGGTTCGAATATCAGCATCCCATATGATTCCTTGAGCTCGGCTAGGAGTAATTCCTGACTGCAGAGCCAGGAATAACTCCTGAGCATCGCCGGATGTGACCCCCCAATAAAAATACTAAATTCCTTAAACAAACATGATGACCTCTTAGTACCTGTATGAGAAACATAATGCACAAAATTAAAAGGAGAGAGAAAGAATTTAAAGAGCCTGCCATAGAGACAGGTGGGGGTGGGGTAGGGTGTTGGGGGATGTTGTAGGGAACCAGGGACATTGGTGGTGGGAAATTCACACTAGTGGAGGGAAGCATGTTGGATCGTTGTATGACTGGAAGCAAATTATGAATAGTTTGTAATGGTCTAACTCACAGATATTCAATAAAAATTTAAAAATATATATCCTTAATTGGTATCTCAGACTACTGTTAGAACTTTAAAAACCAGCATATCTATTTTTGTGTTCTCAGTAGAAAAAAATATGTTACTCACCTGTAGGTGCCAATAGCTTGAAGAATGCTAAACCCAAAGATACATCAATGCTGGCCTCTGGCATGAATACTGTAATTGCAGTTATGTTATGTTTTAGAATCAGTTCATGGACAAGAAGTCAAGAGAAGCAGTGGCAAAGAGCAACAATGTTGAATGGATAATGTTTGAGGAGCTTGCAAGGGAGGCGGAAAGATTTGGCATGAGAAGAGGGGAAAAAAACGAAGAGTTAAGTATTAATAAGTATCATGACAAAAATGCAAGGGAGGTCATTTTTTGGCAATCGTCACACTCTGTTGAGCTTTTGGTGAGGATAAGTATTAGAAAGTATCTTTCCCATTTAGTGGTAAAAAGGTAACTTTGATGGGTACATTTAAAAATTACTTTAAAAATTAGAATCACCAAGAGATACACAGTTACAAGGTTGCTCATAATTGAGTTTCAGTCATATAATGTTCTAGCACCCTTCCAGAAAAATGGGGGTGTTTTTGAAGGAATATCCCTGGTGCGAAGACTAGGGCATCTGAATCTTAACATATTTCACCAAATATATGATCTGTACTCACATGATTTACACTCTCTCCCCTGATCTTTGATTTACGTTTTCATGCAATATTTCCTTGTGAAACTCACCAGAAGTGAGTGTCCCTATTTTAGACAAGTACATGTTTCTCTGACATTATATATATATATATATATATATATATATATATATTTGTGTTCACTGGAGGAAAAATATATTACTCACCTGTGTGCCAATATCTTGAAGAATGCTAAACCCAAAGATACATCAATGACTGTCTTTGGCCTGAATACTCTAATTGCAGCTATGTTATGTTTTAGAATCAGTTCCTGGACAAGACTTCAAGAGGAGCAGTGGCAAAGTTGCATTAATGTTGAATGGATAATGTTTCAGGAGCTTGCAAGGGAGACGGGAAGATTTGGCATGAGAAGAGGGAAAAAAAAACGAAGAGTTAAGTATTAATAAGTATCATGACAAAAATGCAAGGGAGGACACTTTTTTGGCAATCATCACACTCTGTTGAGCTTTTGGTGAGGATAAGTATTAGAAAGTATGTTTCCCATTTAGTGGTAAAAAGGTAACTTTGATGGGTGTATTTAAATTTTACTTTAACTATTAGAATCACTAAGAGATACACAGTTACAAAGTTGCTCATAATTGAGTTTCAGTCATCTAATATTCTAGAACCTTTCCAGTATATTGGGGGCAGTTTTGAAGGAATATCCCTGTTACGAAGACTAGGGCATCTGAATCTTAACACATTTCACCCAATATATGATCTGTACTCACATGATTTACACTGTCTCCCCTGCTCTTTGATTTATGTTTTCATGCAATATTTCCTTGTGAACCTCACCTCAAGTGAGGGTCCCTATTTAAGACAAGTACATATTTCTGGGGCATTAAATATTTTTGGTTGCTGGGAGAGTCTCTAAAGCAATGCTCAGGAGGTGTGGGGGCCCCACAGGTAATTCTCAGAAAACGTGTCCATGTTGCTTGGGGTCCTCTGAGGCTATACAGCCTTTGATACTCTGGCAATCCGGTGGTGCCGGGAGTCAAATTGAGAGCATGTGAGACAAGTTCCATAAGCACTACACTATCTCCTGCAGCCCTGGGTATTAGATTTATGTCAGCATTCCGAGGTCCTCCCTTTTGTCAGAAAGCAGAGACTTGTGCAGGAGAAAGTGGAAGAGACCTTAGGGTTTAGCTAGGTTGACTGAGTAGAAGGTGATACCATTAAGATTGGAACAGAAAGTAAAAGTAAAACAAGAGAAACATCTAACAATAGCAAAGAGGGCTATAGTACTCAAAAAGTTTAGAAACAGGCACATTGGCAAGTAGTTTTAAAAAGCATCCAGGAGAGAATATAGTATTGTGAGTGAACGAATCTACTCTATGGATTCATCTCATCCTTGAAATGGAAAAGGACAATGTGTTACAGTTACAAATTTACAAATAAGATATATACCATCATATATTTCATCATATATTTCTGCTGTGTTCCTATGCTTTACCAAGTATTATTCTAATTTTTAAATTTACTTTAATCATTAAAAGAGTATTTCACTACATTAATCTTTTTAATGAAATGTTTCATTAAAAATGTTTTTTAAAAAAATTATTTAAAATGATTTATTAAAATGTTATTTAAAAAAGAAACATGTGGGCCACATAGTTAGTGCTATATGTAGAGGGTTTGTATGCAGCGAATCTGAGTTCAATCCCCAGAATCCTGAGCCTTCCAGAAGTGATCTCTGCATACAGAGTCAAAAGTGAGCCCAGAACACATATGGGTGCGCTCCATTTGCCACAAAAAAGGAAGAAAAGAAAAACATATAACTGATTCTTGAGTAACATAAAGGTTAAGGGTGCTAATTCCTATATAACTTTTGAAAGTCCCCAAACTTAATAGTCTGCTATTGACCAAGAAGATGGTTTTTTAATAGTATTTACTTACATTGTCTAAGTAGTGATATGTGTGGTATGGAAATCTGTACATTTTGATACATTTTAAAAAATTAAAATGCATTTTCTAATGGACTTTATAATACATTTGTAGTTTATAGTAATAAGTGATAAATTATATTTCTTTTTTGGGGGGTATTTGGGCCATAGTATGTGGTGCTTGGGACTTCTGACTCTGTGCTCAAGGGTTATTCCTGGTGGAGCCAGCCATTAATTTGGGTTGACTGTGTGCATGGTAATTGCTTTAACCCCTATACTAAGTCTGGGGTCCAATCAAATAAATTATCTGCATATATTTTATACATTCATGGCATACTTTTTCTTAGATTTTTTGATATATCTAGGATATATTGATCATCTTTAGGAAAAGATATTACCTGATTTTTAAATATTTGTAATTTGTGGGGAAATTTTAATTTCTCATTTTAATTTGTGCTCTTTGTCTACTAGTGAGCTTGAAAATTGTTCTTGTGTGGTACTACATGGAAAATAGTATGCTAAGCGAAATGAGTCAGAAAGAGAGGGACAGACATAGAAAGGTTGCATTCATCTGGGTAACATAAAGTAACAAAATAAGAGACTAACACCCAAGAACAGCTGTGATAAATACCAGGTTGTTCACTCCATGGCTTAGAGGCCAGCTGCATTATCTAGGGGTAAAGGCAGCACAGATAGAGAAGGGAGCACCCAATAAAGGGTGCTGGGAAGATCTGCCCAGGAAGGGAGATGCCTGCTTAAAGTAGTCTATGAACGGAACATGATTGCCACCCAGTGTCTCTTCTGCAGACCACAGCAACCAAAAGGAGAGATAGAACAAAAGGGAGTGCCCTACCAAAGAGGCAGAGTGGGATGGGGATGGGGTTTGGGTAGGATACTGGGATTGTTTGGAGTGGAGAATGGGCACTGGTGGTGGGATGGGACCCAATCATTGTATAACTGAAACCCAAGCACAACAACTAGTAAGTCTACAGCTGTACCTCATGGTGGTTCACTAAAGAAGCAAAAAAAAAAAAATTAAAAAAAAGGAAATTGCTCTTGTGTTTACTAGTCATTTACACTTCTTTCAATACAGATTATATGATCATAGTTTGTGCTTATTTTTTCTATACAAGTTTACTAGCTAAATACTGATTTATTTCACAGCACTAATTTATTAAAAACATTCATTCTTTGCCTATCATATTAATTGCCAGAATTTGTTGGTTTTACTTGTTTTTTGATCAAGTAATTTGAATTTTAAACTTTTCTTTCAGATTGCAAAATTTTGACACAAATGAGCATATGTTTTTCTTTACCTTCTACAGTTTTAAACTGAGAACAGCTGTTTGTTTTGTACAAATAAGATACCTGTGCATTTTCAATTTCTTCTCATTATATTTACATTTTAACATATCTCGATTCATCTACAACTTATCATAGTAAGTGTTGTCATATTGAAAGAAATCACCATTTTTTTTCAATCATAGCACTGTAGCACTATGCTCCCGCGATGCCTCAATTCGCTCAAGCAGGAACCAGTAACATCTTACAAGAAATTGTGAGACTTGTTGCCACTGCTTTTGGCCTATCGAATACGTCATGGCTAGCTTGCCAAGCTTTTGCTTTATGGACAAGATACTCTGGGTAGCTTGAAGGGCAGAGGAATCGGAATCAGGATTGGCCTCCTGTAAGGCAAATGCCCTACCCGCTGTGCTTTAAACGTTATATAAAATATACTAGTAATACCAAATGTTGTTTCTTTAACAGTGCAATATAAACGATTTTTTAGTAATTGTCTTGATTTATTAATGAAATATGTAAGCTCTTGAGTATAATGGGAGTATTTTTCTAACAGAAGAGTTTGACGAAGGTGAAACTGTTATAACTGTCTTATAGGATTCCATCTCCTTAGCCTGCTTCATTCTACATCTCTCTCTATCCAATCCGGTCTTCTTCTTGGGAATCTGACCTCCTGATTGCCTAGCCTCTACCTTTCAACTGCCTACTTTATGACATCATTCTCCCACCCATCCAACTACCAACTGGTAGAATCTTGGGGTTCCCATGCAGTTGTTTGTAAACAAATTTGAATCATCATGGCAAGTGACCAGTGACCAATCACCAATCACCAGTGACCAGTCATCTGTACTGGACACTTTTGGTCTTAAGCCGCTTCAGTGTTCAGACGTACTCTCGTACCGTCTCCTCTTCTCGTCTACCTTTCATCGGTATTTCCTCTTCTCTGACCATGGCAGGTAAGGAATAATACATTTCAACGCTTTTCATTAGATATATCATCCATAAACTTAGCAGTAAAATAAAAAACAACATGTAGTAATGAAAGAAAGTATTCAAGTAGAATTTTATAAGCCTCATTTTAGCTTGACTTGGACATTTGCTGTGTGATTTTAGACATTGGCTTTCGTTCTCTCATATACAAAGTGCTTTTGCTCATTGATTACATTATATTTTAGAAATGTTTACAAGCTCAAATACACACACACATATATATATGTATGAGTATTGATTCTATGTGTTTCTTTTTCCTTTTAATAGTGAATTTTACATTATATCCATTGAAAAAATATAAATCAGAGACAGTATTTTTACAGAAACAGAAAATGTAGATGCTGTGGAAAACTGTTAATATATACTAGAATGTTTTCTCTGTAATGGTCTCTCCACTTGTATTTATACTTCAGTATTTTAAATATAGTGCCATTACACAGTAATAATCATTGATCTATGAGTTTTATATTTAAACCAGGTATTAAGAAAATATGGGGCATGGGGAAGGTGTGGAGTGCTGAGTGGTAGAGAGGCAAGCCCTCAAAGGTAAGAAAGTTTGGGATCACTTTCTTCAAATATTGACCAATAGAATCCAAGACGATATGAGGGAGAATAAAATAGGAAAGAAAAGAAAGAAAGAAAGAAAGAAAGAAAGAAAGAAAGAAAGAAAGAAGAAAGAAAGAAAGAAAGAAAGAAAGAAAGAAAGAAAGAAAGAAAGAAAGAATATAGACAGCGATTATCAAGGAAGGGGAAAACGTTTGGACAGAATGTTGAAGAGAACCAAAGATTTAAAATCAAAAAAGAAAGAATACATATTAAATATTCTGAGATAAATACACTGAGAACAAGTCAAAGCAATTTACTTCAAAAAATGCCAGGACTAGAAAGTATACTATGCCTTGAATAGGGTACCATAAGAAAAGCAGTTTTTCAGAAAGCCATCCTTGCTGGCTTTTTTCCTTATTATCTCTTAGAACACAGTACATGGTACTTGACAATTTGGCGTATAAACCTGCTTCAGAAGTGATGCTTCCCATAAATACCTAGTAGTGCTTATTTAAGGCGGTGGAAGAAAACGGAATCTTCAATGGTTTTATTACGTTCTGGTTTTTAAGTACATGTACTCGCTGCCATTTAAATGAAAAAAAATGGTATATTTTAACTTGAATCAGGAGATTTGATTCATTTGTGTGGTAAGTAGGTTCCAGGTTAAAGGTGCTTGTCATATTTACAAATATTATTTCATGTGATTTTTTCTTCCTTACATGAGAATATTTTGATAATAGTCAACTTCTGTTTTTAGATCCTAAGAGTACATAGAAAAATCAAGTCTCACATGTCTAATTGCATATTTTTGTCATATTTGTGAATTCTGAGTTTTCCTACATTAAAGATACTTTATTGGATTTGGTGCTCATTTATTAAACATTGAGAAGAACGTTTTCCTGACTGAAAAAGATAATTCTAATCTAGGTGTTGAAATTAAATTTGTAATATTTTGTGATCACTTTTTAAATGAACTTTTGTGTTTCTTGTGTGATCAAGTGAAATCCTATGCTATGTTTAACAGGTATTGTTTGCTGGTTAATATTCAAAGGTATTGATGAAAATAATTTTTTTGTACTTTTGAAGTTTCTTTCTGTATTTTACTCATTTAAAACATTTCTTGTCTATGAAATACAATCACATTTATTCCTATTTTCTTTTTGTTATGCAGTTACTGGTAAATCTTTTCTGTTTGATGGACTGGTAAAGTGTGCACTCAAAAATCACCTTCTATTCCATTTTTTGGCTAGGTTTTTTTCTAAAATAGAATAGACTCTTCATATTGTATATGTGGAACAATTTTTTAATAACCTTATTGGACTGTTTTATTTGGTTTTGTTTGAGACCACATCCACTGTTATTCAGGGCTTACTCTTGGGTCTGCTCTCAATAACTTACTGTACTATGCTGCTTGCTACAGAGCCCAGATTTCATTGATATCTATATACTTCTTTTTCAGTTCTGTGATACATATTTTTCATTATGTTTTCTTTATACTTCCTCCTATGTAAACCACAGGAAATGGAAAAATTATATTCATGTATGCATTATTATTCTTAGAGTTATTAATAACTACATTTTAGATAAACAACTTAAGACACAGAATTTAAATAAAGTTTTCCTTCCAAAAACATTTCTTGGGAAAAACTCAAGTAGTCATTTTTGAAGTGGATCAAAACTCAGCGTAACCTTCAATGCATCAACAAGATTAAGTCATAAGTGAACCGTAAGTAACAGATATTCATTGCACAAGTCAAATGGAAACCTGATGATTACAATGGTAATAGTTGTAAAGACCCCAAATGCCTATATTAAAGTAAGGTATCTTCCTAACCATTTCTGCAAAGTAGTGATCATGCAGAGTCTTGGAAAAAAGTCCACATGGTTAGGTTCTGTAACTTGGAAATTCATAAGGGACAGAGAGATAGTACTGGATAGGGGATGAGTCACTTGCCTTGTACACAGCCAATCTAGTTGAATCTCTGTCACTGCATACACTCTTCTGAATGTTATAAGAGGTCACTCCAGAGTGTAGAGCCAGAAAGAGCCCAAGATCACTGTCAGTTATTGGTCCAAACTATACTCCTTACCACGCCCAACAAAAATGATTGGAAAACATGAAGTCGCTTTGTCATTTCTGGCCCTCAGGTTTCTTCTTGTCCAGAGAATGTTACCCATTCTCCTAGACTTCCTAGTTTGGAAAAGCTTGCCTTATAGGAAATAACATATTAGTCCATAGGAGAGCAAGCTTCAGGCATTGCTAGGGTAAGGAGAAACTATCTGTAAGCATGAAATCCAGTTACGGACAAGATCACCTGGTTCTTCTACAGTTCTGGGTTTATTTGGGAGCACGATATCAAATATACAAAGTGCCAAAAGATTCCAGGCTTTGAATCACCCCAAATTGTTGGAATTTTGGAAACTCAATTGATTGTTGGTACTAGAAGCATCTCAATGGCTTAAATTTGAAGTTAATATTGTTCCTCTCAGCATTGCAGGAGATTATTAGTCTCACAGAATTTTTTCATCACCCTCTTGTTCCTTACAGAAAATTTTCAAAATCCATCTGTATTGGGAACTGCCCATACTCTGCAGCTTTCCCTTCCCGTGGTGAATGATGCAGCTTCCCTAACAGGAAGTGTCTGCAATTACTCCAGATTACTGCTCCAGCTGGTAGTTCTTCTTGGCTCCTGCCCTCAGCCTCTGGCACCTCTTTCCAAAAACTGATGGATAGTGCCTAACTTTACCAATATTTCAGCACAACAATGCTATCTGGAGTGTTTAACCAGAGTCATATATCCACCTCAGCTTCTTCCTATACTAGTGTTTTGGAATGGTATAATTCAGGAAGTGCTGAAATGAAGTCTTCTATGGGAGACTTTTCTGTGACTGTCCTTGACCAAGACACCGCTGTCTCTTCCATGTCTAAGGCAGCTCGCTATGAGAGAACCCTAGATACCTACAACACGCTGTCTGTGTACCCATCGCTTTCTGCCAGTCTTGTTGAGAAAACACCATCTCAGTTTCCATATCAGAGTCAAAGTCTGTCACTTCTCCCCCAGGACCGAATCCAGGTGTATTACAATCATCAAGGCTCTCTGGGAACTCTCCTTTCTGGCCTGC
The DNA here is from genome assembly GCF_029834395.1 of Sorex fumeus. Classification (NCBI taxonomy): domain Eukaryota; kingdom Metazoa; phylum Chordata; class Mammalia; order Eulipotyphla; family Soricidae; genus Sorex; species Sorex fumeus. The sequence continues at coordinate 19,955,906 of NW_026606152.1, read as the reverse complement.
AGTCCTATGACTCTATGTCATACACAGGACAAAACGGCTCTGCCCCCCAAGCGTACAGCAACTCATCTAGAGAAATGGTTATGGTTCTGAAGGAGTTCCAGCCGCCAAATAACCAAACACCAACCTCCTCCTCTGGAATCGACTTCTCTGTGTCTGCTCAACCCATCACAGAATCGAGTTATCAAGGTGAGTTAAACTGAGAGGAGGGAAATAAAATTCAAAAATTGGGGTCAAAAAAGAGGAAAACTGTCCATAGACAGGTGGTATTTAAATACACTGAGATTTTTAAGTTTATGAAATGAAGTTAACTAAACTAAGTTCATGTTTACTCCCCTCACTCATTTTACAACATGTTATTTTCACACTCAACATAAGAGCTGCTAATGGAGATTGGAAGTTATGATAGCATAATGGATATCTAGGTTTCATATAATGAAACTTCAGGAGCTCACAAAGGAATGCCACAGTTTTTCCCTAGTTATTTCATATATTTTTAAAATTTTTATTAGTTAAACATCATGAGGCATAGTTGTAGACTTACAAATTATTGTGCTTAGATTTCATTTATACAAAGATGTAGTACCTATCCCTCCACCAGTACCCATTCTCCACCACCAAGGATCCCACTATTCCTCCCAACACCCATCGCCCCAATCCCACCCAGCCTCTGTGGCAGGGAATGCCACATTTTACACTGGTCTAGTTCAGCAGTCCTCCAGAATTTCCACACCAAAAGTAAAATACATGTCTTAAACTAGTATTTTCTTATTTTCTTAAGAAGTTTCAGAACTCTTATTGTAATGGGACCTCTTTAACTTTCCCTTCCATTAATGAACAGCAAGGTTCTGAATACACTTGTGGTTCAGAGATTCTGTCTCAAATCATGAAACCTACAAACTGTATTTTAGCGCAAATATCATGCTGAATTAGTGCTTCATTCATACTCTTATTCTATGATATTAACGTCCTTTTATTTTTCCATGAAAGTGAATAAATTGAGAGTAAAATACATTACAATGCTAAGCTCTGTATGGCACGTATTAGTTGAAAAGACTGTAATTTTTCTTTAAAAAAATCTTTTGTTTGTAGGAGGTTGAATCTGTGTCACAGTCCGAAGTGCTCAGGGATTAGTCCAGGGTCTGTGCTAGGGATCACTGCTGAAGATGCTTAGGAGATCATACGGGATACGAAAGATCAAACTGAGGTCAGCTGTGCGTAGAGCCAGTGCCTTACCAAATGGACTATCCCTCTGTCCAAAGTCTCTTATTTTTAAAGTTAGGTTACACAGAAACTCAAATACAAAGAAAACCAAAAAACAACAGCACCACATGACAAACAGTAAGAACTACAACATTTACTTCCAATCTTCAAGCACAGGGCCTTGTCCATTATCCGTAGAATACCCAGTAAAAATGCCTTGCCTGTTGCTTGTAGGTGCACAGTTGTTGTACCACTAGTTTTGTGGAGGGAATATCTCATTTCGCAGGCACTGATTTCTTCCTTCCTTCCTTTGTACTGAAGAATTTACTGGGGATGGAGACTTCCCTGGCATGGAAACCTTCAGGTCAGACATTTGGTCTGACACAAATTTCCAAATTGCCCACATGTTGCAGTAGCAGGATTCAAAGACCTGAGAGTAATCCACCACCTGAATTTGGGGAAGTTCCCATATTATCTCCAGACCAAAATAATCTGGGGCTGACCCCAACTCCAACTCAGGAACAAAAGGTTAAGAATTTTGATCAGATGAAAACTGGGCTTTCAAAACCTCTGGATACCTACCGATCCCAGTAGACCTAAATCAATGAAAAGATCTGCAGGTAATGAACACCACTGACACCATGACTCTGAAGCAGGTGCAAGAAAATTCAAGTGTCACTAAGGGGACCTCCCATGCAAAATGGAAGAACAAAAAGGAGGCTTCTGAACCTCTTGAGGGAGAACCCAAGACCAAAATCCAGCCAAAGGTCCGAGAATGCTTGCTAGGGGGAGCGGGGATTGTTCCTAATGCTGCAGTCAGTGAGAGGTGTCCTGTGACCACGGCCAAGACTAACAGCAAACCTCACAAAGCTGCCTCTAGCAGGATCAGCAAGACAAAGAGCCATGGGCAGGAGAAGATAAAAAACACCATAGAAAACTCTAAGAAAGCTAAGGAGTATAAGCAGCCAGGGAACAAGGTAAAGGCAGAAGAAAAGCCCTCCAAACATTAGATGAAACGCAAGAAAAGTCAACCTGAGCTTTGCCAAGAGGCCGTTAAAAAGCCCCGCCTCTACCTAGGCATACACATGCTGGATTCTGTCCAAATTTGGAATAGGCTGAGGAAGGCAGATGAGTCTAAGATGACCAGAAGAGAAGTAAAATTCTCCGTGGAAGCTGTGTTTACGCCTCATGGCCACCTTTGGAAAATAACCAAACTTGAGACACATCACTAAAAGGTTTGGGGGGGTCTATCCATAAATGAAGGTTTGGGGATGCGAACACATACACTGGGGAATAAACCTACCAGATGAGTGATCAACGCCCTCAGAGTCATTCAAGGATGACTCTATACAGGACAAAGCCAAGAGAACAGTTGCAGCATGAAGCCTGAAGATAAGCTCCTGGGAGATGCAAAGATAAGTCACCATGTCCTCAGGCCCTCTGTTCAGCATCCCTAACTGTACCATTTCACTTATCCCAACAATATTCAGAGTTGCTGTTACGGTGACACTTCACTAGCGTGTTTCAACAATTAGGTCCATTGCCTCTGTAAGTCTTTGGATTTGTAAACTCCCCGAGGTAGCCAAGTCTGCTATGAGGAAATTTTGGTGGGGGGAGATCAAATTATATTAGCTTTTGGGGCTGTTCTTTGGTCTTCCATGGTCCCTGGTGTCTGTAGTTTTCCCTAAACATCGCTTTTAACTGCAGCTCACACAAGAACCAACTTTATAAATGGCGTTATGGCTGCATTGCAGTAGGTACCGTACAAAGACATGAGTCCTAGGTCACCACTCCCAAAGCAGTTAGTAACAGGTGACCTTGAGCCTGGAAGGTTGTGATGGAAAGAGATGGTCCTAGGAGAGTTAATGGGGTGATGGATGGATGGAAAGGAAACCGGTAAGGGTAGGGAAGTGGAAATCTGGTGATCATAATGGGATAGTTGGTGGATGTTTTTCAAATACGTTAAAATATTTTTTCTAAATGAAATTCAAGAGAAAAGTACGAAAATAAGATAGGTTCTAAAGAACAGTTTACATATAAGACCCAGAGAGCTGAAAGGGCTGGCATTCCTTCTGGAGCTTTCAATCATACTATTTACTAAATATGTCATTTTCACATCACTTAGCTGTGGAGAGTAATAGTGAGAAACAGAATGCCACCGGAAAAGCAAACTGGATGACCACCTTTCATAAAAGGCAGGTGGAAGGTGTTCACATGGATCCCAAGTGCAAAGATATGTTAACAGGAACATATATTTAACTAGTTCTGCTTGGTACCAGTAACTACTTTGTTGAAAATGGGGGGAAATGAACGCAGTTTCTGACTGACCTGAGACTAACCAGTTAATAGATTTTCCCAGGAAATGGTAGTTGACTGGCTGGGAACAGAAAAACGTGAAAAGTGTTTTGCTACCTTAATGTATGGCTGGAGGAAATTGATCCCAGTAATCTCTTAAAACTAACAAGCTTCAACTGTCTTGAAGGAATGTTATATTCACTGAGCAAAAAATGTTGGGAGAAAAGTCTGAACTGATGGGAAAAGAGACATTAAGTGCAAAAAGAAGGGCTTGAAATTTGGGTTCCTCTGAAAACAAAGCTTGAAAAAACAAGATCTGGTGGGAAGATGATTTACTGGGAATGAGATCTGAGGAGGAAAAGAGTGATATCAGGGATGTGAACAAGGGAAATCCAAGTTAAGGAAGACTTAGCTAGTTGACTACCCCATGGGCAACATGGTTCCAAGACTTCCAGAAATTACCAAGGAATTTACTTTAATTTTCTTTCTTTTATATGGTCAATTACAACATGTATTCTGTGCCTTCTTCAAATACAATTTGGAGTATTCATTTCTTTCTCAATATTCTGTTCATTGGTGTAACCATCTTAAATAACTGCTGGATAACAGAATTATTGATCAGACTTATTTTTTACTTTAATGTTTAGTTGAGATTACTGAAAACTAGGTCTAAAGTAAAGTGTGTCTTGATTGGTACAAATAGAGAAAGGAGGTTTAGGGATGGAATTAGAGATTATAGGGTACCACATTCAGTTCCTAATAAAACAAATAAAGGACAGTGTCCCAGATAGACTATTGAAAAAGATATTCTTCTCCATTTAACCTGTATATTCAGCATTTTCTATATTTAATTAAAAATGAAAGAATGATCCTATATTTGGTCTTTTAAAGACATTCCAGGTGGTTAAGGAAACAAACACTGCCTATGAAATCATAACAACTTAATCATAAAAACCAGATTAAAACATAAATTTCCAAGAATGTCAGTGCTAAGAATTATTTCCCTGGATCTCACTAGTGTACATGATAGTCATATGAATACACCTGTGTGGATACATCGCTGGTATCTAATTTAGAGAATATATATATAGAGATTAGATCACATAGCTGAGTGTGATCCCAACTTTTCTAGTCACTGCCCTGCCCCCCTACACCCAAAGACTTGTACGAATCCTTATGTATCCATGACTTTTCCTCCTCCCCTCTCCCAGAGTTTTTTAAAATTTCTTTTCCAGTACTAATGTAATGCACTTTAGAAAATCTTGAGTTAACCTTAATTTTTGTCATTTAGCCTTTATATAGAGAACCAAGAAAATCTTATTAAAAGTGTATTTTTGTATTCTTTGAAAATGGTAATAAGAACTTTATCATTGAGTCCCTGAATATATATTATATAAAGAATTTTGTTAGAAATTCCCTGTACAAATCAATACTCGAAGAAATAAATAACTTCTCTGAATGAGAATGAACTGGGACATTTCAAAGTATCAATCAGTGAATCAAAGATGAATCATAGTATCCTATAACTAAAAATGATCTTGTTGTAATCTAGTCAATACCATTACATTTTTCCCTATACCAGCCGATAGCACTTTTAATTTTTTTAATTATTTTCGATTTATTTTTATTAGTGAAACACCATGAGGTATAGTTGTAGACTTACATACCTTTGTGCTTGGATTTCAGTTATACAAGTATCAAGTACCCATCCCTCCACCAGTGCCCATTCTCCACCACCAAGGAACCCAGTGACCCTCCCACCCCCAATCTCCCCCACTCCGCCCCACCTCAGGGCATTCCCTTTTGCTTTTTCTTTGCTTTAGGGTGCTGTGGTTTGCAATGGAGGTCAATACCATTACATTTTCAAAGAAGAAAATAGGCCCCTAGATGTTCAAGACACTGCTAGTCTCCTGGGCTTCTTCCCAGCATGTATCCTGCTCCAAGCCCGCCCTTTGGAAATATGCTGGGAAGGAAAATGGATGTACCTTTCCTCACACTGACCTGAAAGACTCTTGATGATTCTCAGCCACATCAACTATTTCATTTATTGCCTGATATCACCTCCTGTCCTTTATTTTTTTTAAAAAAAATATTTGATTTGTTTCTGGATTATAAAGAAAAAAATCTAAATGCACTAATAAAACAAAAGAAAATCAAACCTTTACACTCTGACATCAGAATTGTCCTTACAATAGGGGAAGTAAATGACTGAAATTGGTAGGGGAGTGTTGTTAGTTGGTTGTGGACTTTAGCTGGATATTTGACAGTGCATGGAGTATGAATACACAATTGCTGAGATGAGGAAGTCTGTACTTGAAGCGAATACACTTTGTAAACTAGTCATCACAATTATATGTCCATATGAAATTTATCTACATATTCTTTGTGCCTCCCTTGCATTTATGTGTTATGCATGCCTTATCCTGGCCTCAGAAATGCATCTGAGGCCACTCGGAAAATTAGTTGCGTGCCAAGTAGGGTGAGAGATGTACTAAATAATTGGAGGAGGAAGAAATATGTGTTGGAGCTCATGAGACGTGTAAGAGGAATATATAGATATGTATGTGTGTGTAAATGCACATATATATGTATAAATCTATATATGGGCTGGAGCGATAGCACAGTGGGTAAGACGTTTGCCTTGCACGCGGCCAACTTGGTTTCGATTCCTCTGCTCCTCTAATAGAGCCCGGCAAGCTACTGAGAGTATCCCTCCCGCATGGCAAAGCCTGGCAAGCTACATGTGATGTATTCGACATTCTAAGAACAGTAACAACAAGTCTCACCATAGAGACGTTTCTGGTGCCCGCACAAGCAAATCGGTGAAAAATGGGAGGACAGTGCTACAGTGCTATGGTTAATTCAAACGGTGTTTATGCAAAATATGAAAGAAACAAATAAATATTCTATAAAGCTGATTACACCTATTAAATTAATATAACTTTAAATAGTGTTCAGAAATGAAGTTGAAGAATTTTAAGGCTATAGAAAGATATTGACAATATATCAAGAAACACATGGATCTTTGAGGAGCAAGAACACGTAGCTCTTGTCCTATCTTAAGATCATTATTTTTTTGCTTTTATAGAATATGCTTACCCTGAGTTTTTAAAATAATTTCAGTTTTTTAGAAAGCATCATAATCAATTATATTATTTAAAAAATAAAAAAGTTGGGTTTGTAAGTGTATTCTGTATGATTGGAACCTGGGAATTATTTTCCTATGTAAGCTACATTAAACATGATATTTATAACAGAAATACCATATGCAGTAGTATTCACAATAGCCAGAAGAAACTATGTTATACCTACACAATTGAATGCTACGCAGTTGGCAGGAAAATCACATCATGAAATTTTTTTATAAATGGATGTACAGGGAAGAATATCATGCTCAATGAAATCAGTCAGAAGGAAAGGGGTATACTGATTGGACTACCCCTTTTTTGGATATAAAAAAACAGAATATGAGACTAATACCCAAGGATAGCAGAAACACAGGCCAGGAGAATTGGTCAATGGTTGGATGCTTGCCACAAGTGCTGAAGGCAGGCATGTGGAATAAAGAAGTGACTGCTATGACAATGATAGTTGGAAGTGATTACTCTGGGTGAGAACTGAGTGCTGAAAGTAGGTAAAGAAATAAACGTGAGAACCTCTCAATATCTGTATTACAATCCATAATGCCCAAAGGATGAGAGAGAGAGATAAAGAGAGAGAAAGAGGTGCCTGCCTTAGTGTAGAAACAGCAGGCTGTCAGGTGGGGTTTGAGGTTGGGAGAGGGAGTGGTGGGAGAGAAACTGGGGTAATTAGCAATGGAACTTTATACTAGTGGAGGTTGGGTGTTGAAATATCCTATGAATGAAACTGAATCATGAAAACGTTTGTAATCTGTGTCTCCTGCAGATTCAATACAAAAACATGATATTTAGTTTCTACCACCATGAATAACCTATGAGTTTGCTGAAATTTATTTTCATCACCTTGGCTGGTCTCATTACATGGGTGCCTGTGTGGTAAAATTTTTTTTTAATTTTATGCGGACTTAAGAGACAAAACTAATGGGGTTGGGATTTATGGTGGAATGGGAGAAGAGCACAAAAATCCCTGTTGACCACAGCTCAGCAGGGTCAGCTAACTTGCGTAATGCCAGACCTCCTTCACTGATTTCCTCTTTTTATTGTGGAAAAATGAAAAGACTTTTCAGGCTGCCAGGGGGTTGTCCCCTCCAGTTTACACTATTTTCTTTTCGATCAGACCTTTTTAAAGATATTTGAAAAATTTGGAGCTTAATGATATGTTCTCATATATTTCCCCTACATTTTGTCAGTGGGAATAAATCCAGGAAGGCCAGCATGAAAAAGTTGAGGTGTATGTCTTAACCACCAATGCCAACACTAATGTAAGTATGGAACCCAAAGTACAATAGTTAAACTTCAAAATGTGTTTGTCAAGGAAATCGATGGGAATGCAGGGAGAAATGGGTCATTTTTTGGTGGAGGGATGCAGACACTGGTGGTGTGATTAGAATTGGAATATTGTATGACAAAACTCCATTACGAATGACTTTGAAAATCTAAATTGCCTAAATTTAAAAAAGAGAAGTCAACTAACGTCTATATTTCAAGAAAGCTTGTCTTAGCAAATTTTGGCAGGGAGACCATAGTTGGTAGAGAGATGGAGAAAGAAAGGGAGAGTTGACAGTTGGGAAGAGAAGCCTGGATATCAAGGAAGAGATGAAAGCTGATCTTAGAAGATTTGGAGCCATCAGAGTTTAGAGAGTTAAATGGTGAGACCATTGCAGTTTAGATAGTTAAATAGAGAGATTGGTTTCAGTCATCAGCAGTGTATACATAGAGAGAGTTCAAAAACCTCACAGTTATTCAGGCTATATTAACTAACAAGGGGAGCGTTTTTTTTTCCTGAAGCACTGTGTAAGGATAATATATTTCCAGGAAGAATGATAAGAAGTTGGTTCTCTTTTTCACAGATTAATATATTAGAGATGAAAACTTTTGTACAAAGGAATCTATCATCTTGTCCTGTTGCTCTGTTTTCTTGTCATCATTCCATTCTCCCCCATGACTCTACCTAATCAGAGCTCTGAACATTTCTCAACAGTGTCACCACATAGCCTCAGAGCATGTGTTAACTGCAGGTAGCTCACAGCTCTCATGATTGCCCCCCATCCAAGCCAGAGTCATCCTTCTGAAAGCAAGGATATTTGCTGAAATCCCGTTCTTCCTTGAAGTGACAGTCATGATTTACCTCTTCTTAATCATTGTGTTTACAAATTTAGATGAATGTCCCTATACTAGTGACAGGGATTTTCCAAACTAAGAAAAGCATAAACATTTCCCTTTCCCCCAAGAAATTTGGGCCTGTTATTTTCTATCCACTGCTAATAATATGTGGTAATAAGGAAATAGAACGAACTGTAGTAAAAACAAGTACATTGTCAATTTGGTGCCATGACTAGGCAGTCTGAGTATAAGTATATATTTCTAGAAAAAAAAGCAGAAGAAAAGAAGTTGGTTGCTATCAAATAATGCCAAATCTCTGCCAAGAAATCCTTTGAAAATAAAAATTGTGACTATGGAATAAATATAATGCCTCTTTTATAGACCACAGCACCCAAAAGGAGAGAGAGAACAAAAGGGAATGCCCTGCCACAGAGGCAGGGTGGGATGGGGGTATAGGTGTGGAAGGGATACTGGAATGTATGGTGGTGGAAAATGGACACAGGGGGAGGGATGGGCATTTGATCATTGTATAATCGAAACCCAAGAACAAAAATTTGTAAATGTACAACTGTACCTCATGGTGTTTCAGTAATAAAAATTTAAAAAAATATAAAAATTGTTTTGTCTGCCAGAGATCAGCCGATGGGAACCTCTCTGAAGGCAAAAGATTAAATTGGTAGACTTTTATTTTTCTTTGAGTATATTAATTTAATTTTGGAGTCAATTTATATGACAGTACATAATGACACAGAAATTTTCAGCACTTCTCTTATTTAAAATATAGTGATACACAATATCTCTATCTCACATTATTTTTATTTCTGATAGTTTGACACAAAATCTACGTCAAAATCATAGATAAATGTAAGTTATTTAAATACTGTTTTGATTATTTAAAATTACATTATAGAATTACTAGAATTTCATAAATTTTAGGATTATACATAATCATCGTGCATGTATCATATTACACTCACTACTGAAAGGCCTACTCTGTCATTCGCCATTGTTCAGTTTTTCCACTTTGATTACACCTTTCCATCTGGTAACTAAATAGTCTCATGGTTCTAAAGTTTGTTTTTATTGCTTTGAAAAGATCAAAATTATGCAATTTTCAACATTGGATGAAACTAGAGGATATCATGCATGTAAAGTTAGCCTCAAGGAAAGGAACAGATACAGAGAGATTTTTCTCATATGTGGTATGTAAAGACAAACAGCAAGGTAGCAACAAAGGTTCAAGGGCAATGTAAGGGGAGAACTGATCCATACAATTGAGACAGGGGATTGGGAGGGAGGGATTCTGCGGGTTTGGGGGAGAGGGAGGGTTTATTTTTTGAGAGAATGAGGAGTGTCATGATGGAATTATGTGTATGAGAAACCATTATTAATTGAATTATAAATCATAGAATATAAATATTGTTTTAGACGTTTGTCTGTCTCATTTTATACTTTTAGTTTGTTTTCTCCATATGCCACATATGCATGAACTTGTATGATGCCTATCTTTCTTTGCCTGGTTTATGTCACTAAACATAATATCCTCATGTGATCCAATTTTATACAGATATTAAGAAGATTTCACTTTATACAACTGAGTAGTGTTCCATTGATTTACCCCTTTCATTTTCAAAATTTGTGGTTTAAAAGATACAAATATTGGTTTTAACAGTGCTCTGGTGTTTTAATATTTTCAGTTTAGTGAAGCAAAATAGATTTTACTGAAAAACACTTAGAAACTTGTTAAACCTTTGTAGGGTGGAATGCAATATATGTTCAAGAGAGAAGACTCGTTTAACAAAGCTCGCAAAGAGAGACATAGAGAAAGGATGCACGGTGTTTCTTCAAGGAAGAACACATGCTTGAGGACCAAGCCGACTCTGGTAGTTTAGGCATGAGAACTTGGAGTGGTATGAACTTAACTTGTGCACTTTAGGGGAGAACCTGAGTGAAACTATTAGAAGTACGTTCAGGAGCATCATAAACTGGAGTCTGCACTTGGAGTGCGGAGGGTAGAGAGTTCTTTGGGGAGATCCGGACTATGGAGAACAGTGATATTATAACATTAATGATAGTATCTTACGGTGGGATTCCAAAAAAATCTGTAACAGTGTCGTCAGAAATGATAACATTCTTAGGTATTTGGATTTCCTGTGGTAACAACGGGAAAGCTGAGTTTATGCTCTGGATGCCTCCGCCTGAAACAAGGTCAACAAATCATGAATGAAAAATTACAAGTTAGATGGATCAAGGATTCTGATCCCAGTGGAAGGCTAGCTTTCGGGTGGACAATTTCTACTGATGGCCTGATGTAGATTCTGATCCTGGGATATGTAACAGAAAGGAGGTAGTGACAGGTATCCTCAGAAGTGAAGCCTCTGAAACAGAATTCGTTCATGCCAACTAATAGTTTATCAATATTTGCTCATGGCTGCTACCATTATAACATGCCATTCAATGGTTTTGTGGTTTCAATTTACTGTGTCAAGGTAAATTTCAAGTTTCTAAATGGAAGGTAAAAAATCTGAGGCCCTCAAGATGATGAATTATGGGGAGGGGGGTGGAGCTGGAGCTATAGTACAGCAGGTAGGGCATTTGCCTTGCACACGGCCTACCCATGTGAGATTCCCAGCATCCTGTATGGTCCCCCCAAGCACCGTGAGGAGTAATTCCTGACTGCAGAGCCAGGAGTAACCCCTGTGCTTCGCCAGGTGTGACCCATAAATGCAAAAAAAAAAAAGATGATGCCTTACCTTTAGATACTTTGAAGTCAAGTAGAAACATTCAGAAAGCTCCCCAGAAAAGAGTTCTCCTGGGTCGAAAACATCATCTCCTCTAGCGTGAGAGCATACAGAAAATAAGGTTTCCATTTTATGCCAAGTTAAAGCAAGCCAGACATGATCTTGGAATTTTTTTCCAAGGGAAACATGGCTATAGGAAGGATAAGGTGACAACTGAGTCTTAGAGGTCAAATATAGAAGAGAAGCGAGGGTCAAAAAGTATGAGGTACATTGGCGACCAGGAATGTTTAGAAAAGAATTTTTTAAAAAAGAAAATGCAATGAGACATCAATTAAGAACTTTTTAAATGTTTAAGAAAAAGGATATAACTCAGGGTAGAGCATTTGCCTTCCTTTGTATGATGATCTTGGATAGATCCTTAGCATTGCAAACAGCATTATTTTTTAATTTTTAATTTCTTTCTTACTTGCTTCCTTGCTTGCTTCTTTATTTTATGGGTCGCACCTGCTATGTATAGGGGTATTTTTAATTTTTATAAAAACTCATAATTTTACCTTTTTAATCTGTTGTTTAAAAGGAAATCTAAAATATTTTAGAGTAAATTTATGTGAAGAAGAATAAAATTCACGGGAACTATTTAGTGTTCTTAATGATACAGCAGTCAGAATTTTGAGGTTAATTGTATGGGTATTGCATAAATAATTTTTCCCCATTATGTGGGCTCTCTTTTTATCATGGTCACCATTTTTTCTGAGTTGCAGAAATTTCTAAGTTTAATGTAGTCTCATTTGTTTATCTTCACTTTCTCTTCCTTGGTCAGTGGTGTTTCATTCTAGAAGTTTCCCTTATCTTTAATATCATGGAGGGATCTTCCCACATTTTTCTCCATATATCTTAAGAATTCAGGTATGATATTGAGGTCTTTAATACATTTGATCTGACTTTGTGCATGGCACTATAAAGAGGTCTGAGTTCATTTTTTTTTTGCAGGTTGCTGTCCAGTTTTCCCAGCACCAGTTGCTGAAGAGACTTCCTAGCTCAATTTCATATTTCTTGAGCCTTTATGAAGGTAAGGTAAAGGTAAAGGCCCTCCCATTGTTCGTCGATTTGCTCGAGCGGGCTCAGTAACGTCTCCATTGGAGACTTTGTTGTTACTGTATTTGGCATATGGAATACATCATGGGGAGCTTGCCAGACTGTGCCATGCAGACGAAATACTCTTGGTAGCTTGCCAGGCTCTCCGAGAGGGGCAGCGGAATCGAACTCGGGTCGGCCATGTTGGCTGCAATTTGCTTGAGCGGGCCCAATAACGTCTCTATCATGAGACTTGTTGTTACTGTGTTTGGTATATCGAATACATCTAATGGGCTGGAGCTATAGCACAGCGGGTAGGTCGCTTGCCTTGCAGCCAACATGTCCGATGCGAGTTCGATTCCTCCGCCCCTCTCGGAGAGCCAGGCAAGCTACCGAGATTATCTAGCCCTCACGGCAGAGCCTGGCAAGCTACCTGTGATGTATTTGAGCCTTTATGAAAGATTAGGTAATAATAATCTGAGGGCCAGCGTCAGAATATTTAACTATATTCCATTGATCTGAGGCCTGTCTTTATCTGAATATAATGGTATTTAGATTACTACAACTTTGTAGTTGGGTTTGAAGTTGGGGAAGGTGTTCCCTTCTCCTTTTTACCAAAGATTGCTTTAGCTCTTCATGGGAGTTTATTGTTGTGTATGAGTTTCAAGAGTGTTTAATCTATTTCTTTGAAAAATGTTATGGTATCCTTATAGAATGTGCATTAAATCTGTATAGAGCTTTTGGGTGTATTGCCATTTTGACAGCGTTAAGCCTCTCAATCCATGAGCATGGGATGTGATTCTATTTCCTCATATACTCTCTTATTTCGTGAAGTAGTGTTTTGTAGGGGTTTTTTTTTTGTATAGTGCCTTAACCTTTTTAGTTGATTCTAATATACTCGATTTTCTGAGGAATTATTGTGAATGGGATTGTTTTTTCTCTATCTCTTTTTTCTCTTTCATTATTAATATATGGGAAAGCCATGGAGTACCAGATATTGATTTTGTAATATGCTACTTTACTAAACAAATCTATCGTTCCCAGGAGCTTTTTTTGTAGATTCTTTGGGATTTTCTAAGTATAGTATCATGTCATCTCCAAATAGTAAAAGCTTGAGTTCTTCCTTTTTTATCTGGATGCCCTTGATATCTTTTTTTTTTTTTACCGAAATCATATGGCAAATACTTCAAGTACAATGTTGAATAGGAGTGGTGAGAGTGGGTAACTTGTTTTATACCTGATAGTATTTTGGGATTCTAGTTCATTGATTTCTGCTCCAAGCCTTTAGTTTATCCCCGTTGATAATAATGCTTGCTGTGGGTTTGTGGTAATTTGCTTTGACTATATTGAGGAAAGTACTTTCAACTCCCATTTTGTTGAGAGGTTTTCATCATGAATAGGTGCTGGATCTCATCAAATGCTTTATCTACATATATTGATATGATCATATGACTATCTTTATTTTATTGAGATGGTGTATTCTGTTGATTGACTAGAGAATGTTAAGCCATCCTTGCATCCCCAAGCTAAACCTACTTGGTCATAGTGTGTGAGATTTTGTTGAGTTTCTGGATTCTCTTTGCTGGTATTTTCTTGAGAATCTTTGTATCTGTATTCATCAAGGAAATAGGTCTGTAATTTTCTTTTTTTGTGGTGTGTCTGTCTGATTTGAGTACTAGGGTGATCTTTGCCTCATAGAAACTATTTGAGAGTATTTATGATTCTTCAATTTCCTGGAAAATCTTGAAAAAATGTTGGCAGCATTTCCTCTTTAAAGGTTTGAAATATTTCACAATTGAATCCATCTGGGCCAGGGAATCTGTTTGGGGGGATACTTTTGACCATCATTTCAATTTCCTTGGTAGTGATAGGTTCAAGTATTCCAAATCTTCATAGTTCAGCGTTGGGAGGTAATCGGAAACCAAAAATTTATCAATTTATTCAAGATTCTCTAATTTCCTGCTGCAAAGATTCTCAATATAATCTCTGATGATCCTGTGGATTTCTGTAGTTTCTATTAGGATATGCCTCTTTGCATTTCTGATTCGATTTATTAGAATTCTTTCTCTTTGTTAATTTGAGAGGCTTCTCGTGGTTTATTGATCTTATTTATTTTCTCAAAGAACCAGCTTTTGCTCTTATTGGTCTTTTGGATTGTATTTTGGGTTTCTAGCTCATTGATGTCTGGTACAAGTTTTATTATTTCCTTCTTCCATCCTAGTTTGGACTACTTTTGTTGGTCATTTTCCAAAATCTTGAGCTCTAATTTATTCATGTAGGCCCTTTCTTTCTTCCTGATGAATTCTGGCAGAGCTATACTCTTTCCTCTTAACACTGCTTTTGCTGTGTCCCACAACTTCTGGTAGTTCGTGTCCTCATTATCATTTGTTTCTGGAAACTTTTTATTTCCTCTTTGATTTCTTCTCTAAGCCAAAAGTTGTACATTACTTCCCTTAAAGAAAATATTTTCTTGCTGAGCTTTAGTCTGTTTGATCTATTGAGAAGTGAAAAAGTAGTGTTGAAATCTCCAACTAGTATTGTGTTGCTCTCAATGTTTTTCTTTAAGTCTATTAGAAGTTATTTTTAAGTATTTTGCTGGTCTGTCATTAGGAGCATCTACAGTGAGGAGGGTGAGTTCTTTCTGATGTACAGATCCCATGATCATGAAGAAATGACCTTCACTGTCTCTTATAACCTATAGCCTGAAGTCCATGTGGTCTGGTACTAGTATGGCCACTCCAGCTTTGTGGAGGTGTTCTTTTCTTTCTTGAAGAATTGTTTTCCAGCGTTTATCTTTGAGCCCATGGTTACTTTGATTGTTCAGAAGTGTTTCTTCAAGCAGCAGAAAGTTGGGTTCAGTTTTCTAATTCATCTTCCCATTCTGTGCCTCTGAATTGACACATTTAGTCCATTGACATTGAGAGAGATTGTTGTGATGGGGATTTGTGGTATCTTTATGTAGAATTTTTGTACTTGTGGGGATTGTCTTAGCTTAAAGTCGCCCTGTTAATTCTTCTTGCAACAAAAATATGGAACACTTTACAAGTTTGCATGTCATCTCTGTGCAAGGACCATGCTAATCTATGTATCATTTCAATTTTAGTATATATGTTACAAAACATACTAGGAGTTGATTTTTCCATATTTTTCTCTTCTGATTACTTTGAGTGCTGTCCTTACTCACTCCTATGGCAGACAGTGATTCCTAATCAAGGAATGTATTTCAAAGCAGCTTAAATAGATAGATTTAGAACTTTAATGTCCCAGCAAGAAAAATATGGTTTTTACCATATTATCTTTTACCATACCCAAGACATCAGTTTTACAAAATAATTCTTTTGGAAGATGGTATATGAGTCTCGTTTAATTCCCTTCCCTGAAACCTTCATTAAGACCAATAAACTAGAGCCTTTTGCTGTTCTCACCTCAGTCCCGTGTACATCTCCATGAAAAGGTGGATGGTGTTGTCTGCAATTTGACCACTTTGAATGTAAGTAGGATTTTTCTCCTGAAGGAAGAGGTGAGGAGAATATTGATGATTTCATTCCACCTTATTACAAGTACAACTTGAATGGAAGGTGAGACTCATGAGGCTCCTGTAAAGGACAAAAAAGGGGTCTCAGTGAAGTTTAATGGCCAACACACTTTAACAACACAGACGACTCAATGTAGCCTGTGTGCATCTTTGTGCATAGTGAGTTTCATATCTACTGAGAGTGATTCTCAGTCATGACACAAAGGCAAAACAGACCTGTATTTAAAAATCTAGTTCTCTGTGCAGCGCTGGGTCTCTGAGGTGATTGAACAAGTGTATAGTAATTTATTACTAAGCACATAAGTACTTTTCGATCTAAAATTAATTCCAAATATGACTAAAACGACAGTCGACTGACCTGGCAGCTGGCTTTCCCCACCGGGGCCCCTTGGACGGGGAGGGGTGAGTTTCCCACACTGCCCTGAGTAGAGCCCCGGCAGCTGAAGACTTCTGCAACCAGCCATAGGTACGCTTAAGACCACTCTCCCCAAGCTTGAAGGAGCCTCATGCATGAAGGAACTGGAAGCAGAACCTGTGTAAACACACAAAAAATAAAAGGCTGGCGGTCAGGCCGTTTCCCCACTCCACGGACGTCGATGGCGATGGTCAGGAGATGGAAGGAAACGGGGGTCAGGCTGGTTGGTTGTGGAGCAGCAGGTTATTACATGGAAGAGATTTATGTCATGGAGGCCTCAGGAATCCTCAAGCACATGAGCACACTGAGAGTCCTGAAGATCCCCTTATATAGATCATAGAACCTCTAAAAGGCGCATTACAGTGATATCAACAAAAGGAATTACAGAAAGAACCTTGAGGCAGCAAACCATACATTGTTTCTTTACATCCACATTGATTCCTTTTAATCAGCAGGCCAGTAATACTGGCCTCCAGAAAGAAGATACAAAGCCAAACTGAAACCTTCCACAAGCACTTTCACAAGCTGCAAGCACCTTGATTTGCATCCCAAAGACCAGCCTGGCTAGAGCTGGGAATCTATATCCCAAAGATCAGTCCTGGCTAGCACCTGAGATCTGCAGATCTAAGACCAGCTAGGTTTCTGAGAGAAAAGGAAAACTGTCTCGATATACTGAAATCATTTACTGAAGGCAGTTTGAAGGGGAGAAAGCAGTCTCATCCAAGCTAGTCAGGACACACAGGAAAAGAGCTTCTAGGAGGTGTTTCTCCTCTCCTTGTCCAACCAACATATAAGCATATATAATATTAATCATTTTGTATGGACACAGTAAGAAATACTTTGAGCTTGTAGAATTGCTCTCCTAGGGCCATCTCGATCTCAGACTGCAGTGCTCAGGCAAGATATCTTTCCTATTCCTAGCAGCAGCGCCCTAGTCTCATCGTTACTTTTGGATCATGACATCATTTGCCTATGATCAACCTCTTAACTTATAGTTAAGAATTGTGGCACCTTGGCCAGGCCCATCGCGATGACAGTGTGGCACATAACTTACCGGCTTGCCCTGGTTCCATCCAGTCCCACGTCGGGACCCTGCCCTTGGGGTGCTAGGAAGTGAGGGCAACTGAGGCTTAAGTTGAGAAGCAGATGCCCAGGAGTGAATAATATTCAAAGCCAATCAATTCCTAAGTTACAAAGCATATGAATTAATTGTCTTCCTGTATCTATACAAAAGGACCTTGCATTAAGGTAAACTGCTCAAAAGACATAAGGAGAGGAGGAAGGCAATATTAACTTACAGTACAGCTTCAGTGTATAAGAGGGATGAGACCTTACAAATTGGTTGGGGAAGAGAGCATAGAAGTGGTTACAGACAGACAAAGTAATAGGAGTGACTCGGGAGCACTGTTATGGGTGCAATTTGATAAACCTAAGCTCTGTGTACTCCAACAGATCCCAGGTGTGCGGGACCGTGGGATGAGATCTCCAAGGCTGCTCAGATCAAGACTGGGCCCCCTCCATCCAGATCCCCCATCTTCTTAAGTGTTACAACCATGAACTGCCCCTGGAGCCATGTAATTCCATCAATGGCCAAGATCCAGAGACTGGATATTGTTGATAAGATAACAACTCTTATTGTTCAGTTCTCACTCTCACAGAACCTGGTAGGCTTCTGCAAGTATCTTGCCCGCAAGGCAGAGTCTGTGTTTCTGGTCACTGTTTCTTTTGAAATACAGAAGCTACTTAATTTAAGATAGTCCCCTTTGTTTATCTCTGTTTCCAGTTGCTTGGCAAGTGGCGTGTTATCTTAGAAGATACCATTAGCTTCAATGGTGTGGAGGGATTTGCCAACCTTGTCTTCAATGTAACTGAGGGATTCTGGTTGATTTTGAGGTCTTTGACGCATTTTTATCTGACTTTTGTGCATGGTGTTAGGTAGAGGTCTGAGCCATTTTCTTTTTGCATGTAGCTGTCCAGTTTTTTTTTTTGCACCGTTTGTTTAAGAGGACTCTCTTGCTCCACTTCACATTTCTTGCTCCCTTATCAAAGATTAGATGATGTATATTTGAGGGTGTGTGTCAGTATATTCAATCCTTTTCCAATGGTCTGCGGCTCTGCCTTTGTTCCAGTACCATGCTGTTCTCATTATTATCACTTCATAGTAGAGTTTGATGTTGGGGAAGGTGATGCCTCCATCGTCTTTTTCCCAAGAATTGCTTTAGCTATTAGTTGGCATTTGTTGTTCCGTATGAATTTCAGGAGTGCTTGATCAATTTCTTTGAAGAATGTCATGGGTATCTTTATAGGGTAAAAGGTAAAGGTAAAGGCCCTCCCGTTGATCGTCGATTTGCTCGAGCGGGCCCAGTAACGTCTCCATTGGAGACTTTGTTGTTACTGTGTCTGGCATATCGAATACTCTCGGTAGCTTGCCGGGCTCTCCGAGAGGGGCGGAGGAATCGAACTCGGGTCGGCCATGTTGGCCGCGTGTAAGGCGAACGCCCTACCCGCTGTGCTATCGCGGAGCGATCTTTATAGGGATCACATTGAATTTGTACAATGCTTTCGGGAGTATTGCCATTTTGACAATGTTAATTCTCCCATTCCATAAGCAGTATATATGTTTCCGTTTCCTCGTGTCCTTTGTTATTTCCTGTTGTGTAGGTCCTTTACCTCCTTAGTTAAGCAGATTCCAAGGTTCTTGATTTTCCTGAGGCATGATTGTGAATGGACTTGCTTTTTCATGTCACTTTCTTCTCTCTCATAATTTGCGTATAATAAAGCCATAGACTTTTGGGTATTGGTTTTATAACCTGCAATTTTACTATGAAAGTCTATTGTTTCTAGAAGCTTTTTTGGTAGATGTTTTAGTATTCTTTAAATAGAGTATGACATCTGCTGTGAATAGTGAGAGCTTATTTCTACCTTTCATACATAAGAAACCCTTAATATCTTTTTCTTACCTTATTTCTATTGCAAGTACTTCCAGTACCACCTTGAACAGAAGTGCCAAAATGAACTTTTACGTAGCACTTTCTGTCTGTAAATTTCTATGCTAAGAACAGTGGAATATACAGTGATATCTTAGTAATTTACAAGTAAATTATGAAGACAGATACTATAAAAGAATTTCTTTCTATAAATTTCCAAAATGTGTAGCTTTTATTAAATATATTAAGAATAAATCATAGATCTTGATTATACCCTGAAGATTACTTCATTGTTAGAAATTACCCTTCTAAAATGCAATAAAGTGACACATTTTAAAAATGTTGATGATTCGCTCATTAATTCAATGAATCTGTGTTAGTCTGGTGGTGCAATGCCTCCAGGAAATCAACCTGTACCCTCAGGTGAGTGCATCAACCGTCTAATGGTGTCTTCATGCTTCCTGATAACCTCAAATGGCCACTGTGCCTCGGGCTGGATCCCAACACCTCAGGACTAAGTTTCCCGAGAAATTAAACTCCCAAAAGATATGTGGGAGCCATGTTCACAGACCACCCCTGGCTCAGCTATACAAGCTAATGGATTGGTCTTGTTTCAGACACCCATAAACAAATCTTGAAAGAGATCAAAAGCCTCAGTTAACTTTGGACCTGCAAAAGGCTGAACACACAAGGGTAAATCAGAGGGAGGCAGGTTAGTTGGGTGCCCATACAACCAGAACCCAGTGCAGCCACTTGCTCCCACAATCCAAAATCGCCACCATGCCCTCGTCTGGTTTCCACCATCTCAGGTGGCTCTCACTGAAATATAACAGCTGAAAATTCGGATATGCGGGTTTTGTGACTGATATCTCCAGGTTTTCTCTGGGTCACGATGGGCATCCACCCCCACTGCCCTGTACTTATGGAAGCCTCAGCAATCATTTCCATACCTCAAAGCTACTCCAGCCTTAGCTTCCTGATAAAAATACTAAATTTCTTGAACAAACATGATGACCTCTTAGTACCTGTACGAGACCCATGATGCACAAAATAAAAAGGAGACAGAGAGAAAGAATTAAAGATCCTGCCATAGAGACAGGCTGGGGGTGGGGGTAGGGTGTTGGGGGATGGTTTTAGGGAACCAGGAACATTGGTGGTGGGAAATATACACTAGTGGACGGATGGATGTTCGATCCTTGTATGACTGGAAGCAAATTATGAATAGCTTTGCAATGGTCTATCTCACAGATATTCAATAAAATATTAAAAATATATATAATTAATTTGTACCTCAGACTACTGATAGAAGTGTAAAACCCAGCATATCTACTTTTGTGTTCTCTGTAGGAAAATAATGTTACTCACCCGTGTGCTTGTAGCTTGAAGAATACTAACCCCAAAGATACATCAATGACTGTCTTTGGCATGAATATTGTAATTGCAGCTATGTTATGTTTTAGAATCAGTTCATGGACAAGAAATCAAGAGGAGCAAGTGGCAAAGAGCATCAGTGTTGAATGGATACATAATGTTTGAGGAGCTTGCAAGGGAGACTAAAGATTTGGCATGAGAAGAGGGAAGACACAGAAGAGTGAAGTACTAATAAGTATCATGAGAAAAATGCAAGGGAGGACATTTCCTAGCAAGTGGCACACCCTTTTGAGCTTTTGGTGAGGATAAGTATTAGAAAGTATCTTTCCCATTTAGTGGTATAAAGGTAATTTTGATGGGTGCATTTAAAAATTACTTTAAAAATTAGAATCACCAAGAGATACACAGTTACAAAGTTGCTCATAATTGAGTTTCAGTCATATAATGTTCTAGCACCCTTCCAGTATAATGGTGGCATTTTTGAAGGAATATCCCTGGTGGGAAGACTAGGGCATCTGAATCTTAACACATTTCACCAAATATATGATCTCTTCTCACATGATATACCCTTTCCCCCTGCTTCTTTGATTTATGTTTTCATGCAATATTTCCTTGTGAACCTCACTCAAGTGAGGGTCCCTATTTAAGACAAGTACATGTTTCTGGGGCATTGCATATTTTTTGGTTGCTGGGAGAGTCTCTAAAGCAATGCTTAGGAGGTGTGGGGGACCCACAGGCAATTCTCAGTAAACGTAGCCATGGTGCTTGGGGTCCTCCGATACTATACAGCCTTTCATACTCTGGCAATCAGGTGGTGCTGGGAGTCAAATTGAGTGCATGTAAGAAAATACCATAAAGCACTACACTATCTCCTGCGGCCCTGGGTATTAGATTGATGTCAGCATTCGAGGTCCTCCCATTTGTCAGAAAGCAGAAACTTGTGCAGGAGAAAGTGGAAGAGACCTTAGGGTTTAGCTTCGTTGACTGAGTAGATGGTGGTAGCATTAAGATTAGAACATAAAGTAAAAATAAAACCAGAGAAAGATCTAACAATTGTAAAGAGGGCTTTAGTACTCAAAAAGTTTAGAAACAGGCAAATTAGAAAGTAGTTTTAAAAAGTATCCAGGAGAGAATATAGTATTGTGAGTGAACCAATCTACTCTATGGATACATCTCATCCTTGAAATGGAAAAGGACAATATGTTACAGTTACAAATTTACAAATAAGATATATACCATCAATTTCTGCTGTGTTCCTATGCTTTACCAAGTATTATTCCAATTTTATATTTACTTTAATGATTAAAACAGTATTTGCCAACATTATACTTTTAATGAAATGTTTTATTAAAAATGTTTTTTAAAAAATTATTAAAATGTTTTATTAAAATGTTATTTAAAAAAGATACATATGGGCCAAAGAGTAGTGCATTATGTAGAGTGTGTTTACTTTGTATGCAGCTAATCTGAGTTCAATCCCCAGAACCCTGAGGCTGTCAGAAGGAATCTCTGGATAGAAAGTCAGAAGTGAGCCCGGAGCACATATGGGTGCGCTCCCTTCCCCACAAAAAAGGAAGAAAAGAAAAACATATAACTGATTCTTGAGTAGCATAGAGGTTAAGGGTGCTAATTCCTATATAATTTTTGAAAGCCCCAAATTTAATAGATAGTCTGCTGTTGACCAAGTAGATGGTTTTTTAATAATATTTACTCACATTGTCTGCAAGAAGTGCTATGTGTGGCCCGTAAATCTGTAAATTTTGATACATTTGAAAAAAATTATAATGGATTTTATAATGTACTTTATAATGAATTTGTATTTTATAGTAATAAGTGATAAATTGTATTTCTGTTTTTGTGGAGTATTTGGGCCATAGTATGTGGTGCTTGGGACTTCTGACTCTGTGCTCAAGGGTCATTCCTGGTGGTGCCAGCCATTAATTTCGGTTGACTGTGTGCATGGTAAGTGCTTTAACCCCTCTACTAAGTCTTGGAGCCAATCAAATCAATTATCTGCATATATTTTATACATGCATGGAATACTTTTTCTTAGATTTTTTGATATTTCTAGGATATATTGATCATCTTTAATTATTTCACATCAATACCAATGTCCAAATATTTTCAAAATATAATTATTGACAAAAAATCATATAGAAGTCCAAATTTGTATTGTTCATGGAATAACTATATTAAAAAGAAAAAAGAACCACAATAAACATCCAAGTAAAATGAAGGTACATTTCTTTGGAGTCTTTCAATTATGTATTTATATTAGTATATATACAAATATAATCTTTAAAAAATAAATTTCAGTTATTATAACATTTTATTGAGTTTTTTATAATTGTAATGTTTTACTGCTAAGATGATATTGTTGTGAACATTTATATCTATTTGTCAACTTTTCTGATTGTTTACTTGAGATCTGATATTAAAAAGCTAACTTACTAGGGCTTGAGCGATAGCACAGCTGGTAGGACGTTTACCTTGCAATTGGCCGACCTGGGTTCAATTCCCAGCATACCATATGTTCGTCTGAGCAACACAAGGGGCAATTCCTGAGTGCAGAGCCAGGAGTAACCCCTGTGCATCGCCAGGTGTGAACCAAAAAGAAAAAAAAAAAGCTTAATTACTTATGACTGTGTATGTAGCTCAGGGCTAAAACACTTGGCTTGCAAGTATGAAATTTTGGGTTCTATTCCTCGCACAATAGAAATAAAACCAAAATATCTAACTGTGGTTGAAAATATATCTCAGTGGTAAAATATTTGCCTCACATTTGTGAGGTTATTGTTTGATCCCTGAATTTCCATATACGCACACAAAAGCTAATTTACTTAAAGAATATTAAACTGGTTAAAACTAAGTATATATTGCCATACTATTATACAGATTTAATTCTCAATAAAATAACTTGAAAAGGTCTATTTTTATCATCTTTGCTAGGAAAAGATGTGACCTGATTTTTAAATGTTTGTAATTTGGGGACACATTTTAATTTGTCATTTTAATTTGTGCTCTTTGTCTATAAGTGAGCTTGAAAATTGCTCTTGTGTTTACGAGGAATTTACACTTCTTTCAATATAGATTATATGATCATAATTTATGCTTATTTTTTCTATACAAGTTTAATAGCTAAATACTGATTTATTTCACAGCACTAATTTATTAAAAACATTCATCTTTTGCCTATCATACTAATTGACATTAGTTGTATGATTTGCTTGTTTTTTGATTACTTAATTTACTTTTTATCTTTTCTTTCAGATTTTAAGATTTTCACAGAAATGAGCATATGTTTTTCTTTACCTTCTACAGTTTTAAACTGAGAACAACTGTTTGTTTTGTAAAATAAGATACCTGTGTATTTACAATTACTTCTCATTATTTTTACATTTTAACATATCTCAATTCATCTACAACTTATCATATTAAGTGTTGTCATATTGAAAGAAACCACCATTTTTTTCAATCATAGCACTGTAGCACTATCCTCCTGTGGTTCATCCATTTGTTCGAGCGGGCACCAGTAACATCTTACAACACATTGTGAGACTTGTTGTTACTGGTTTTGGTCTATCGAATACGTCATGGATAGCTTGCCAGGTTTTTGCTATGAGGGCGAGATATTCTGGGTAGCTTGCCCAGCACAGGAATCGGAATCAGGGTTGGCCTTCTGCAAGGCAAATGCCGTACCCTCTGTGCTGTAAACGTTATATAAAATATACTAGTAATACCGAATGTTGTTTCTTTAACAGTGCAATAAAATGATTATTTAGTAATTT
The DNA here is from genome assembly GCF_029834395.1 of Sorex fumeus. Classification (NCBI taxonomy): domain Eukaryota; kingdom Metazoa; phylum Chordata; class Mammalia; order Eulipotyphla; family Soricidae; genus Sorex; species Sorex fumeus. Next base: position 19,931,317 of record NW_026606152.1, on the reverse strand, counting down.
TCTTGATTTATTAATGAAATATGTAAGCTCTTGTGTATAATGGGAGTAGTTTTCTAACACAATAGTCTGAGGAAGTTGAAACTGTTATAACTGTCTTGCAGGATGTCATCTCCCTAGCCTGCTCCATTCTACCCCTCTCTCTATCCAATCCGGTCTTCTTCCTGGGAATCTGACCTCCTGATTGGCTAGGCTCAACCTGTAACTGCCTATTTTATGACATCATTCTCCCACCAAACCAACCACCAATTTGTCGAATGTTGGGGTTCCCATGCGGTTGTTTGTAAATAAATTTGAATCATCCTGGAAAGTGACCAGTGACAAATGACCAATCAACATTGACCAGTCATCTGTACTGGACACTTGTGGTCTTTAGCCGCTTCAGTTTTCAGAGGTACTCTCGTACAGTCTCCTCTTCTCGTCTACCTTTCATCGGTATTTCCTCTTCTCTGACCATGTCAGGTAAGGAATAATACTTTTCAAAGCTTTTCATTAGATTTATCATCCCTAAACTTAAAAGAAGTCTAGTGAAACCAGCACGTAGTAATGAAAGAAAGTGTTCAAGTAGAATTTTAAAGGGCTGGAGAGATAGCACACCGGTAGGGCGGTCGCCTTACAAGCGCCAACATGGCGGACCCGAGTTCGATTCCTCCGCCCCTCTCAGAGAGCCCAGCAAGCTACTGAAGCATATTCCATATGCCAAACACTGTAACAACAAAGTCTCCAATGGAGACGTTACTGGGCCTGCTCGAGAAAATCGACGATCAACGGGAGGGCCTTTCCCTTACTTTACCTTACCATTTTAGCTTGACTTTGATATTTTCTGTGTGATTTTAGACATTGGCTTTCTTTCTTTCACATACAAACTGTTTTTCCTCATTGATTACTTTATATTTTAGACGTATTTACGAGCTCAAATACAAACATATATATATGTATATATATATATATATGTTGATTCTCTGTGTTTCTTTTTCCTTTTAATCGTGTATTTTATAAAATATCCGTTGACAAAAGTAAATCAGAGACAGTATTTTTACAGAAACAGAAAATGTAGATGCTGTGGAAACCTGTTAATATATACCCGCATGTTTTCTCTGTAATGGTCTCTCCTCTTGTATTTATACTTCAGTATTTTAAATATAGTGCTATTACACAGGAATAATCATTTATCTTTGAGTTTTCTATTTAAACCAGGTAATAAGAAAATTTGGGGCATGGGGAAGGTGTGGAGTGCTGAGCGGTAGGGAGGCGAGCCCTCAAAGGTAAGAAAGTTTGGGATCACTTTCATCAAACATTGACCAATCGAAACCAAGACGATATGAGGGAGAATAAAATAGGAAAGAAATAATGAAAGAAAATGGACGGCAATTATCCAGGAAGGGGAAACCGTCAGGATTGAATATTGAAGAAAACCGAGGATTTAAAATCAAAAAAGAAAGAATATATGTTAAATATGCTGAGGTAAATACACTGAGAGCAAGTCAAAGCAATTTACTTCAATAAATGCCAGGACTAGAAAGTATACAATTCCTTGAGTAGGGTACCAGTAGGAAAACCAGTATATCAGAAAGGCATCCTTGGTGACTTTTTTCCTTATTATCTCTTTGAACACAGTACTTGGTACTTGACAATTTGGAATATAAACATGCATCAGAAATGATGAATCCCATAAATAGCTAATAGTGGTTATCTAGGTGGGTGGAAGAAATAGAATCTTCAATGTTTTATTACGTTCTGGTCTTTAAGTACATGTACGCGTTGCCTGTTGAAATTTAAAAAATGTATTTACTAATTTGATTCAGGAGATTTGATTCATTTGTGTGGTAAGTAGGTTCCAGGTTAAAGCTGCTTGTCATTTTTACAAATAATATTTCATATGATTTTTTCTTCCTAACATGAGAGTAGTTTGATAATAGTCAACTTCTATTTTTAGATCCTAAGAGGAAATAGGAAAATCAAGTCTCACATGTTGAATTACACATTTTTGTCATATTTCTTAATTTTGATTGTTCCTACATTAAAAATATTTAATGGGATTTTGGTGCTCATTTATTAAACATTGAGCAGAACGTTTTCCAGGTTAATAAAGATAATTCTACACTAGGTTTTGAAAGAAATTTGCAATATTTTGTGATCATTTTTATATGGTCTTTTCTGTTTGTGTGATAAACTGAAATCATATGCTAGGTTTAACATGTGTTGTTTGCTGTTTAATATTCAGAGGTATTGATGAAAATAATTTTTTGTAATTACGAAGTTTCTCTATTTTACTCATTTGAAACATTTCTTACCTATGAAATACAATCAAGTTTATTGCTATTTTCATTTTTTATGTAGTTACTGGTAAATCGTTTCTGTTTAATGGACTGGTAAAGTGTGCTATCAAAAATCACCTTCTATTCCATTTCTTGGCTAGCAGTTTTTTCTAAAACAGAATACTCTTTTCATATAGTATATGTGTAACAATTTTTTTAACTTTTTTTTTTATTAGTGAAACACCATGAGGTACAGTTGTAGATTTACTATTTTTTGTGCTTGGGTTTCGATTATACAATGATCAGATACTCATCCCTCCACCAGTGCCCATTTTCCACCACCATGGATAATATCCCCCCCACACCCATTCCCCCATTTCCACCTGCTTCTATGACAAGGCAATCCCCGGTGTTCTCTCTCTCATTTTGGGTGTTGTGTTCTGCAAAAGAGGCATTGAGTGGCAAACATGTTCAGTCCATACTCTACTTTCGACATGCATCTCCCCTCCTGGAAGGATCCTCTTAACACCCTTTATTTGGTGCTCCCTTCTCTATCTGAACTGCTCTTTCCCCTAGAATAACCGGCTGGCCTCTAAGTTATGGAGTAATCCTCCTGGTGCTGATCTCAGCTATTCTTGGGAATTAATCTCATAATTTGCTACTTTATATCCCCCAGATGAATGCAATCTTTCTATGTATATCCCTCTCTTTCTGACTCATTTCGCTTAGCATGGTACTTTCCATGTTGTACCACTTGTATGTAAATTTCATGACTTCATCTTTTCTAAGAGCTACATAGTACTCCATTGTGTAGATGTACCAAAGTTTCTTTAACCAGTCATCTGTTCTTGGGCATTTAGGTTTCTTCCAGCTTCTGGTTATTGTAAAGAGTGCTGCAATGAACAAACAAGTGCAGATGTCACTTCGACTATACATTTTTGCCTCTCTGGGATATATTCCCAGGAGTGGTATTGCTGGATCAAATGGGAGGTCAATTTCTAATTTTTTGAGAATCGTCCATACTGTTTTCCAGAAGGGCTGAACCAGTGGACATTCCCACCAACAGTGAAGGAGTGTCCCTTTCTCGCCACATCCATGCCAGCATCGGTTGCTTTTGTTCTTTTGAATATGGGCCATTCTCTGAGGTGTGAGATGGTATCTCATTGTGGTTTTGATCTGAATCTCCCTGATGATTAATGATGTAGAGCATTTTCTCATGTGCTTTTTTGCCATTCGGATTTCTTCTTTGAGAAAGTTTCTGTTCATTTCATTGCCCCATTTTTGGATGGGGTTGGATGTTTTCTTCTTGTGGAGTTTTACCAGTATTTTGTATATCCTGGATATCAACCCCTTGTCAGATGTGTGATGGGCGAATATCCTTTCCCATTTTGTAGACTGTTTTTGTATTTTGGTCACTGATTCTTTGGAGGTGCAGAAGCTTCTTGGTTTAAGATAGTCCCATTTATCTATCTCTGTTTTCACTTGCTCGGCCAGTGGCATGGCATCTTTGAAAATACCATTAGCTTCAATGTCATGGAGGGTTTTGCCAACTTTGTCTTCAATATACCTTATGGTTTCTGGTCTGATGTTGAGGTCTTCAATCCATTTTGATCTTACTTTTGTACATGGTGTTAGGGAGAGTTCTGAGCCCATTTTTTTGCATGTAGCCGTCCAATGATGCCAGCACAATGTGTTAAAGAGGCTTTCCTTACTCCACTTCACCTTACTTGCAACTTTAGCAAAGATTAGGTGATCATATGATTGAGGGGAGATGTCAGTTTATTCAACCTTGTTCCATTGGTCTGCAGTTCTGCCTTTGTTCCAGTACCATGCTGTTTTAATTATTACCGCTTTGTAATACAGTTTGAAGTACGGGAGGTTGATTCTCCCCATTTTCTTTTTCCCAAGAATTGCTTTAGCTTTTCGTGGGGGCTTATTGTTCCATATAAAATTAAGGAGTGTTTACTCTATTTCTTTGAAAACTGTCATGGGTATGCTTATAGGGATTTCATTGAATTTATACATTGCTTTCGGTAGTATTGCCATTTTGACAAAGTTAAGTCTCCCGACCCATGAGCAGGGGATATCTTTCCATTTCCTCATGTCCTCTTTTTTTCCTGAAGTAGCGTTTTGTAGTTTTCTTTGTACAGGTCCTTTACTTCCTTAGTTAAGCTGATTCCTAGGTACTTGATTTTCTGGGGCACAATTGTGAACGGGATTGTTTTTTCATGTTGCTTTCTTCTCTCTCGCTGTTTGCGTATAGGAAAGCCATGGACTTTTGGGTATTTATTTTATAGCCTGCAACTTTACTATATGAGTCTATTGTTTCTAGGAGTGTTTTGGTGGAGGTTATTGGGTTCTCTATGTACAGTATTATATCATCTGCGAATAGTGAGAGCTTGATTTCTTCCTTTCCTACCTGAATGCCGTTAATATCTTTTTCTTGCCTAATCGCTATTGCAAGTACTTCTAGTACTATATTGAACAGCAGTGAAGATAGTGGGCATCCTTGTCTCATCCCTGATCTTAGAGGGAAGGCTCTCAGTTTTTCCCCATTGAGGATGATGCTTGCTGTAGGCTTGTGGTAGATGGCTTTAATTATGTTGAGGAAGGTACCCTCTATACCCATTTTGGCTAGGGTTTTCATCATAAAGAGGTGCTGGTTCTTGTCAAATGCTTTCTCTGCATCTATTGATATAATCATATGCTTTTTATCTTTTCTTTTGTTGATATGATGGATTATGTTGAATGATTTCCGAATGTTGAACCATCCTTGCATCCCTGGGATGAATCCTACTTGGTCATGTTGTATGATCTTTTTGATGAGTAGTTGGATTCTATTTGCTAGTAGTTTGTTGAGGATCTTTGCATCTGTGTTCATCAGGGATATCGGTCTGTAATTCTCTTTCTTTGTGGTATCTCTGTCTGCTTTTGTTTCAGTGTGATATTTGCTTCGCAGAAACTGTGTGGAACAATTTTTTATTAAACTTATTGGACTGTTTCATTTGGTTTTGTTTGAGACCACATACACAATTATTAATGGTTTACTCTTGGGTCTGCTCTCAATAACATACTGTACTATACAGCTTGCTACATAGCCCAGATTTCACTGATATCTCTATACTTATTTTTCAGTTCTGTTATACATATTTTTCATGATGTTTTCTTTATACTTCCACCTATGAAAACACATGAAGTGGAAAAATTAAATTTGTGTATGCATTATTATTCTTAGAGTTATTAGTTTATAAACAACTTAAGACACAATTTAAATAAAGTTTTCATTCCAAAAACATTTCTTGGGAAAAACTCAAGTAGTCATTTTTGAAGTGGATCAAAAATCAGGGTAACCTTCAATGCTTCAACAAGATTCAGTCATAAGTCAACCGTACTACACATATTCATTGCACAAGTCCAATGGAAACCTGATGATTGCAATGGTAATATTTGTAAAGACCCCAAATGCCTATATTAATGTAAGGTATCTTCCTAACCATTTCTGCATTGTATTGATCATGCAGAGTCCTGGAAAAAAGTCCACATGCTTTGGTTCCGTAACTTGAAAATTCATAAGGGACAGAGAGAGAGTACTGGAGGAGATAAGGCAATTGCCTTGTACACAGCCTATCTGGTTGGATCTCTGTCAATGCATACACTCTTCTGAATGTTACAAGGGGTCACTCAGAGTGCAGAGCCAGGAAGAGCCCAAGATCACTGTCAGTTATTGGTCCAAACTATACTCCTTACCGTGCCCAATAAAAATTATTGGAAAACATGAAGTCTCTTTGTCATTTATGGCCCTCAGGTTTCTTCCTGTCCAGAGAATGTTACCCATGCTCTTAGACTTCCTGGTTTGGAAAAGCTTCCCTTATAGGAAGTAACATATGAATCAATAGGAGAACAAGCTACAGGCATTGCTAGGGTAAGGAGAAACTATATGTAATCAAGAAATCCAGGTACAGACAAGATCACCTGGTGGCTCTACAGTTCTGTGTTCATTTGGGAGCACGATACCAAATACACAAAGTGCCAAAATGTTCCAGACTTTGAATCACTCCAAATTGTGGGAATTTTGGAAACTCAGTTGACTGTTGGTACTAGAAGCATCTCAATGGCTTAAATTTTAAGTTCATATTGTTCCTCTCAGCGTTGAAGGAGATTATTAGTCTCACAGATTTTTTTCATCACCCTCTTACTCCTTACCGAAAATTTTCAAAATCCATCTGTATTGGGAACTTCACATACTCTACAGCTTTCCCTTCCCGTGGTGAACGATGCAGGTTCCCTAACAGGAAGTGTCTGCAACTACTCCAGAGTATCTGCTCCAGCTGGTAGTTCTGCTTGGCTCCTGCCCTCAGCCTCTGGCACCTCTTTTCAACTACTGATGGGTAGTGCCTATCTTTACCAACATTTCAGCACAACAATGCTACCTGGAGTGTTTCACCAGAGTCATATATCCAACTCAGCTGCTTCCGACCGGAGTGTTTTGGAATGGGATGTTGCAGGAAGTGCTGAAGTGAAGTCTTCCATGGAGACTTTTCTGTAAGTGTCCTTGACCAAGACACCGCTGTCTCTTCCATTTCTACGGCAGTTCGCTATGAGAGAACCCGGGATACCTATAATACGGTGTCTGTGTACCCATCACTTTCTGCCAGTCTTGTTGAGAAAACACCATCTCAGGTTCCTCATCAGAGTCAAAGCCTGTCACTTCCCTAACTGGAACGAACCCAGGTGTATTACAATCAACAAGGCACTCTGAGAACTCTCCTTTCTGGCCTGCAGTCCTATGACTCCGTGTCATACATAGAGCAAAATGGCTCTGTCCCCCAAGCTTACAGCAACTCATCTAAAGAAATGGTTATTGTTGTGAAGTAGGTCCAGTCCCCAAATAACCAACCACCAACTTCGTCCTCTGGAATCCACTTCTCTGTGTCTGCTCAACCCCTCACAGAATCGAGATATCAAGGGGAGTTAAACTGAGAGAAGGGAAAGAAAACTCAAAAATTGGGGTCAAAAAAGAGGAAAACTGTCCATAGACAGGTGGTACTTAAATACACTGAGATTTTTAAGTTTATGAAATGAAGTTAACTAATCTCAGTTCATGTTTACTCCCCTCAGCCATTTTATAGCATATTATTTTCACACTCAACATAAGAGCTCCTAATGGACATTGGAAGGTATGATAGTGTAATGGACAACTACGTTTCGTATAATGAACTTCAGGAGCACACGAAAGAATGCCACAATTTTTTCCAAGTTATTTCATTTATTTTTTAATTTTTATTAGTTAAACATCATGAGGCAGAGTTGTAGACTTACACATTATTGTGCATACATTTCATTTATACAATGATGGAGAACCTATCCCTCCACCAGTGCCCATTCTCCACCACCAAGGATACCAGTATTCCTGCCACCACACATACCCCCCATCCCACCCAGCCTCTGTGTCAGGGAATGCCACATTTTTCACTGTTCTAGTTCAGCAGTCCTCCAGAATTACCACACTAAAAGTAAAATACATGTTTTAAACTAGTATTTTGTTATTTTCGTAAGAAGTTTCAGAACTTTTATTGTAATGGTACCACTTTAACTTTTCCTTCCATTAATGAGCAGCAAGGTTCTAAATGCACTTGTGGTTTAGAGATTCCGTCTCAAATCATCAAACCTAGAATCTGTACTTCAGCACAAATATCATGCTGAAGGAGTGCTTCATTCATAATCTTATTCTATGATATTAACATCCTTTTATTTTTCTATGAAAATGAATAAATTGAGAGTACAATACATTACAATGCTAAGCTCTGTATGGCACTTATTAGTTTGAAAATCTCAATTTTTTTTTAAAAAAAGCTTTTGTTTGGAGGACGTTGAATCTGTGTCATAGCCAGAAGTGCTCAGGAATTACTCCTGGATCTGTGCTAGGGATCACTGCTGAAGATGCTTAGGAGATCATACGTGATACAAAAGATCAAACTGAGGTCAGCTGTGCGTAGGGCCAGTGCCTTACCAAATGTACTATCCCTCTGTCCATGTCTCTTGTTTTTTAAATTAGTTTACACAGATACTCTTTCAAATACAAAGAAAACCAAAAAAACAACAGCATCACATGACAAACAGTAAGAACTACAACAGTTACCTCCAATCTTCTAGCACAGGGCCTTGTCCATTATCCGTATAATACTCAGTAACAATGCTTTGCCTATTGCTGGTAGGTGCACAGTTGTTGCAGCACTAGGTTTGTGGAGGGAATATCTCATTTTGCAGGGACTGACATTTTCCTTGGTTCCTTTTAAGTGATGAATTTCCTGGGGATGGAGACTTCCCTGCCATCGCAATCTTCAGGTGAGACATTTGGTCTGACACAAATTTCCGAATTGCCCACATGTTGCAGTAGCTGGATTCAAAGACCTGAGAGTAATCCACCACCTGAGCGTGGGAAAGTTCCCATAATATCTCCAGCCCAAAGTAACCTGGCGCTGACCCCAACTCCAACTCAGGAAAAAAAGGTATGAATTTTGATCAGATGAACCATGGGCTTTCAAAAGCTCTGGAGACCTACCAGATCCCAGTAGACGTAGATCAATGCAAAGACCTGCAGGTAATGAACACCACTGACACCATCACTCTGAAGCATTTGCAAGAAAATTCAAGTGGCACCAAGGGGACCTCCGATGCAAAATGGAAGAATAAAAAGGAGGCTTCTGAGCCTCTTGAGAGAGAACCCAAGGCCAAAATCCAGCCAAAAGTCCGAGAATGCTTGCTAGGGGGAGCAGGGATTGTTCATAATGCTGCAGTCAGTGATAGGTGTCCTGTGACCACAGCCAAAACTAACAGCAAACCTCACAAAGCTGCCTCCAGCAGGATCAGCAAGACAAAGAGCCATGGGCAGGAGAAGATAAAAAACACCAGAGAAAACTCTAAGAAAGCTAACGAGTGTAAGCAGCCAGGGAACAAGGTCAAGGTAGAAGAAAAGCACACCATTGGCAAGATGAAACACAAGAAATGTCAACCTAATGTTTGCCAAGATGGTGTTAAAAAGCCCCACCGCTACCTAGGCATACACATGCTGGATTCTGTCAAAGTTTTTCATGCTCTGGGAAGAAGAGTGATCCAAAACCTTGAATCTCTTCCTCACAGGTCCTGAGTAGCTCAAAGAAGCCTACAGATGTCAAGCCACCCACAGCTGTCAAGCCATGGCTAGGTGCTGCACAGGATGGAAAAGTCCTTGAGAAAACTCAGGTCAAAGCACAGAAACCAAATAGCAGTGCTGAAAAACGCTCATCTAAAACCCAGTCTGAGCTGCCACCTCCTGGGAAGGTCAAATTGGTACCTTTGTCTTTTCTTACCATGGAGAGGCTGCAAGCTCGACCTGTTCCTCGGAGGCGACAATCTGTGGCCTCACATCGTCCTGCTGCAGCTTACCCTGCCAAGCCTGGCTCTACCAATGCAGCTCAGCCAACTGCTGCCAATTCTTCCTGGCCAACCACTGCATTTTTGCCTGGTCCTGCCAAACCTGCTCAGTCCATTTCAACCAACCCCTCTCGACCAGGTTTGCATAACCCCAGTAGCCAGCCTATTCCTCACCCTGCAGCTTCAATACCTGCTCCCTACAAGACAGCAGCTGGCACATTTATGCAGTGGGAGGCTCCTCCTGTCTCTGTGAACAAGCGGCAGTCGCCACCCAAACGTCAGAGTCACTTTCTACTCCAAGACTTCCGTTTCCAACCGATTCCATGGAGAAAGCCCAATGTCCCCGAGCCAGTCGTGTCAAAGCCCATCACCAAAGAGCAGAGAATAGAGCGTGAGGCTATGAATAGGAAGGTTCAGCAGGAGCCTGAGAACGCTGCCAAGCACACCTCGTTGGGGGAAAGTGCAGTTCTTTATTGAGAGGGAAAAATAGATGGACATCTCCCTCTACTATGGCTAGGTAATATGAGAGCTGGAATGGTAGGTTCCACTTTATGTACCAGATGGTTGCCCTAGGCAAACACTGAAATGCCATACATCTTTTATTTATTCTAATATATTTTTCAAATTAAATAGATGCATCAGAGTTAATTGGTTGTTAATAAAAGTTCTTAATTTTGAGATGCTGTCCACTCTGGTTAATTTGGGAGTGGCTGGGGATTGAAGGATGGGATGGGAAAGAATGGGAAGTTAGAGAGAGGAAAAAGGGGGAATAGGCAAGACTCCAAGAAATACAAACTTTGTCCAGGGTTATAAAGCCTAAAAGAGGAGAAATTGCATGAACCTGAGGAAGAGTGGGGTAGGGTCAGAGGAAGAATATAGCTGACAGGGCATTTGCTTTGCAAGCAAGAAGGACTCAGTTCATTTCTTGCAATCTTATATGGTCCCCAGAGACCTACCCGATGTGAAACTTTAGCACTGAGCCAGGAGTAAGGCCAGAGCACCGTCAAGTATGCCCCATCACTGGTGTCCTCCAAAAAAAAATGGGAGAAATGGCACGGTCTGCGATTTTCGGTTAAAAAAATAAATTTGAAATAGGCTGAGGAAGACAGATGAGTCTAATATGACCAGTAGAAAAGTTAAAATTCTTCCATTGAGGCTGTGTTTAGGTCTCATGGCCACCTTTGGAAGATAACCAAATTTGAGACACATCACTAAAATGTTTGGGTGGTCTATCCATAAATGTTGGCTGGGGGATGCAAACACGTACACTGGGGAATAAACCTATCAGATGAGTGATCAACGCCCTCAGAGTCATTCAAGGATGACTCTTAACAGTAACAAAGCCAAGAGAACAGTTGCAGCATGAAGCCTGAAGATCAGCTCCTGGGAGATGTAAAGATAAATCACCATGTCCTCAGGCCCTCTGTTCAGCACCCCTAGCTGCATCACTTCACTTATTCCCAACAATATTCATAATTTCTATCATGGTGACACTTTACTAGCTAGTTTCAACAATGAGATCCATTGCCGATTTAAGTCTTTGGATTTGTAAACTCCCCAAGGTAGCCAAGCCAGCTTTCAGGAAATTTCTGGTGGGGGGAGCTCAATTTATATTAGCTTGAGGGGCTGGTCTTTGGTCTTCCATGGTCCCTGGTGCCTGTAGGTTTCTCTAAACACCGCTTTAAACTGTAGCTCACACAAGATCCAGCTTTATAAATGGCGTTGTGACTGTGTTGCGGTAGGTACTGTACTAAAACATTTGTCCTAGGTCACCACTCCCAAAGCAGTTGGTACCGGTTGACCTTGAGCCTGGAAGGTGATGGTGGAAAGAGATCATCCTAGGAGAGTTAATGGGGTGATGGATGGATGGAAAGGAAACCGGGAAGGGTAGGGAACTGGAAATCTGGTGATCATCATGGGATAGTTGGTGGATGTTTTTCAAATACGTTAAAATATTTTTTGTAAATGAGATTCAAGATAAAATACGAAAATAAGATAGGTTCCAAAGAACAGGTTACATATAAGACCGAGATAGCTGATATGGCTGGCATTCCTTCTGGACTTTCAATCATACCATTTACTAAATATGTTATTTTCACATCACTTTAGCTGTGGAGAGGAATAGTGAGAAACAAAATGCCACCAGAAAAGTACACTGGATGACCACCTTCAATAAAAGCCAGGTGGAAAGTGTTCCCATGGATCCCAAGTGCAAATATATGTTAACAGGAACATATATTTAACTAACTCTGCTTGGTACCAGTAACTACTTTGTTGAAAATGAGGGGAAATGAACGCAGTTTCTGACTGACCTGAGACTGACCAGTTAATAGATTTTCCCAGGCAAGGGTAGTTGACTGGCTGGGAACAAAAAAACGTGAAACGTGTTTTGCTACCTTTAATGTATGGCTGGAGGAAATTGATCCCAGTAATCTCTCAAAACTAACATGCTTCAACTCTCTTGAAGTAATGTTGTATTCACTGAGCAAAAAATGCTGGGAGAAAAGTCTGAACTGATGGGAAAAGAGACAATAAGTGCAAAAGGAAGGACTTGAAATTTGGGTTCCTCTGAAAACAAAGCTTGAAACAAGATCTGGTGGGAACATGATTTACTGGAAATGGGATCTGAGGAGGAAAATAGTGATATCAGGGATGTGAACAAGGAAAATTCAAGTTAACAAAGACTTATCTAGCTGACTACCCCATGGGCAACATGGTTCCAAAACTACCAGAACTTACCAAGTAATTTACTTTAATTTTCTTTCTTTTATATTGTCAATTACAACATGTATTCTTAGCCTTCTTCAAACACAATTTGGAGTATTCATTTCTTTTTCAATATTCTGTTCACTTGTGTAAGCATTTTAAATAACTGCTGGATAACAGAATTATTTTATCAGACTTATTTTTTACTTTAATGTTTAGTTGAGATTACTGAACAGTAGGTCTAAAGTGAAGTCTGTCTTGATTGGTACAAGTAGAAATGGGAGGACTATGAATGGAATTAGACATTAGAGGGTACCACATTCAGTTCCGAATAATACTACTAAAGGACAGTTTCCCAAATAAACTATTGAAAAGGATATTCATCTCTATTTAAACTGTGAATTTAGCTTTTTTTATATTAAATTAAAAATGAATTAATATTCCTGTATTTGGTCTTTTAAAGACATTCCAGGTTGATTAAGGAAACTAACACTGGCTATGAAATCATAACAACTTAATCATAAAAACCTGATTACTACTTAAGTTTCCACAAATGTCAGTGCTAAGAATTATTTCCCTGGATCTCACTAGTGTACATGATAGTCATATGAATACACCTGTGAGGATACATCGCTGGTATCTAATTTAGAGAATAGATATACAGAGATTAGATCACATAGCTGAGTGTGATCTGAATTTTTCCAGATATTCCCTGCCCCACACACCCAAAGACTTGTACTGATCCTTATGGATCCATGACTTTTCCTCCTCCCCACTCTCAGAGTCTTTTAAAATTTGGGGTTTGGGGTTGGGAGTAGGAGTGGTGGGAGAGAAACTGGGGACAGTAGCAATGGAACTCTATACTAGTGGAGGTTGGTTGTTAAAATATCCTATGATTAAAACTGAATCATGAAAAGTTTGTTATATGTGTCTCTTGCAGATTCAATACAAAAACATGATATTTAGTTTCTACCACCATGACTAACATATGAGTTTGCTGAAATTTATTTTTATCACCTTGGCTGGGCTGATTACATGGGTGCCTGTGTGGTAAAACATTTTTCATTTTATGCAGACTTAACAGACAAAACTAAAAGGGTTCGGAATTCTGGTGGAAGGAGAGAAGAGCACAAAACACCCTGTTGACCATAGCTTAGCACGGTCAGCTAACATGCTTTATGACTGACCTCCTTCACTTATTTCCACATTTGTAATGTGGAAAAATGAAAAGACTTTTCAGTCTGCCAGGGGGTTGTCCTGTCCAGTTCACACTATTTTCTTTTCGATCAGAATTGTTTAAAGATTATTTGATAAATTTGGAGCTTAATGATTTGTTCTCATATATTTCCCCTACATGGTGTCAGTGGGCATTGATCCAGGAAGGCCAGAATGAAAAAGTTGAGGTGTATGTCTTAACCACCAATGCCAACACAACTGTAAGTATGGAACCCAAAGTACAATAGTAAAACTTCAAAATGTGTTTGTCAAGGAAATCGGTGGGAATGCAGGGAGAAATCGGTCATTTGTTGGTGGAGGATGCAGACACTGGTGGTGAAAATGCTCTACATCATTAATAATCAGGGAGATGCAGATCAAAACCACAATGAGATACCATCTCACACCTCAGTGACTGGCCCACATTCAAAATAACAAAAGCAACCAATGCTGGCGCGGATGTGGCGAGAAAGGGACACTCCTTCACTGTTGGTGGGAATGTCCACTGGTTCAGCCCTTCTGGAAAACAGTATGGACGATTCTCAAAAAATTAGAAATTGAGCTCCCATTTGACCCAGCAATACCACTCCTGGGAATAAATCCCAGAGAGGCAAAAATGTATAGTCGAAGTGACATCTGCAGTTGTTTGTTCATTGTAGCACTCTTTACAATAGCCAGAAACTGGAAGAAACCTGAATGCCCAAGAACAGATGACTGGTTAAAGAAACTTTGGTACATCTACACAATGGAGTACTATGTAGCTGTTAGAATAGATGAAGTCATGAAATTTACATACAAGTGGTACAACATGGAAAGTATCATGCAAAGCGAAATGAGTCAGAAAGACAGGGATTGACATAGAAAGATTGCATTCATCTGGAGGATATAAAGTAAGAAAGTATGAGATTAATACCCAAGAATAGCTGAGATCAGCACCAGGAGGATTACTCCATAACTTAGAGGCCAGCCGGGTATCCTAGAGGAAAGGGCAGTTCAGATAGAGAAAGGAGCACCAAATAAAGGATGTTTGGAGGATCCTCCCAGGAGTGGATATGCATGTCGAAAATAGAGTATGGACTGAACTTGTTTGCCACTCAATGCCTCTTTTGCAGACCACAACACCAAAAGGAGAGAGAGAACACAGGGGATTGCCCTGCCACAGAGACAGGGGGGATGGGGGGATGGGGGTGGGGGGATGTTATCCATGGTGGTGGAAAATGGCACTGGTGGAGGGATGGGTATCTGATCATTGTATAAACGAAACCCAAGCACAAAAAATTGTAAATCTACAACTGTAAAAAAAAAGAAAGAAAGAAAAAAAGATAAAGAAAGTAAAAAAAAGAAAAGAAAATGTTGGGGTATATGTCTTAACCACCAATGCCAACACTAATGTAAGTATGGAACCCAAATTACAATAGGTATACATCAAAACGTGTTTTTCAAGGAAATCGGTGGGAATGCAGGGAGAAATGGGTCATTTGTTGGTGGAGGGATGCAGACACTGGTGGTGTGATTAGAATTGGAATATTGTATGACAAAACTCCATTATAAATGACTTTGAAAATCAAAATTGCCTAAATTTAAAAAAAAGAGATGTCAACTTACGTCTATATTTCAAGAAATCTTGTCTTAGCAAATTTTGGCAGGGAGACCATAGTTGGTAGTGAGAGGGAGAAAGAAAGCGAGAGTTGACAGTTGGGAAGAGAAGCCTGGATATCATGGAAGAGATGAAAGCTGATCTTAGAAGATTTGGAGCCATCAGAGTTTAGAGAGTTAAATGGTGAGAACATTGCAGTTTAGGTAGTTAAATAGAGAGATTGGTTTCAGTCATCAGCAGTGTATACATAGAGAGAGTTCAAAGACCTCACTGATATTCAGGCTATATTAACTAACAAGGGAAGCGTTTTTTTTTTTCCTGATGCACTATGTAAGTACGATATATTGCCAGGAAGAATGATAAGAAGTTGGTTCTCTTTTTCACAGATTAATAAATTAGCGATGAAAACTTTTGTACAAAGGAATCTATCATCTTGTCCTGTTGCTCTGTTTTCTTGTCATCATTCCATTCTCCCCCATGACCCTACCTAACCAGGGCTCTCCATATTTCTCAGCAGTGTCACCACATAGCCTCAGACCTGCGTTAAATGCCAGTAGCTCACAGCTCTCATGTTTTACCCACACCCAGGCCAGAGCCATCCTTCTGAAACCAAGGATATTTGCTGAAGGCCTGTTCTTCCTTGAATTGGCAGTCATGGTTTACCACTTCTTAATCATTGTGTTTACAAATTTAGATGAAAGTCACTATACTAGTGACAGGGATTTTCCAAACTAAGGAAAGCATAAACATTTCCCTTTCCCCCAAGAATTTGGGGCTAGTTCTTATCTATCCACTGCTAATAATTTGTGATAATGAGGAAACAGAACTGAAGTCAAAACAGGGACATTTGTCAATTTGGTGCCATGACTAATCAGTCTTAGTATAATTATATATTTCTAGGGAAAAAAAGCAGAAGAAAAGGAGTTGGTTGCTATCAAAGAATGCCAAATCTCTGCTAAGACATTTTTTTAAAATAAAATTGTGACTATGCACTGTACATTCTTGCCACTCAATGCCTCTTTTGCAAGCCACAACACCCAAGAAGAGAGAGAGAACAAAAGGGAATCCCCTGCCACAGAGGCAGTGTGGGATGGGGGGATAGGTGTGAGAGGGATACCCGAATCCATGGTGGTGGGAAATGGGCACTGGCAGAGGGATGGGCAATTTCTCATTGTATAATCAAAACCCAAGAACAAAAATTTGTAAATGTACAACTGCACCTCATGGTATTTCACTAATAAAAATTTTTAAAAAATGAATAAAAATAAAATAAAATTTGTTTTGTCTGCCAGAGATCAGCAGATGGGAACCTGAGTGAAGGCAAAAGATTAAATTGGTTGACTTTTATTTATCATTGAGTGTATTAATTTGATTTTGGAGTCAATTTATATGACAGATCATCAAGACACAGAAATTGTCGGCACTTCTCTTGTTTAAAAGTATAGTGATACACCATATCTCTATCTCACATTCTTTTTATTTCTGATAGTTTGACACAAAAGATACGTCGAAGTTATAGATAAATGTAAATTATTTAAATACTTTTTTGATTATTTAAAATTACATTATAGAATTACATTACAGAGTTTCATAAATTTTTGGATTATGCAGAATTAACGTGCATGTATCATATTACACTCACTACTGAAAAGCCTACTCTGTCATTCACCATTGTTCAGTTTTTCCACTTTTATTACACCTTTCTATCTGGTAACTAAATATTCTTATAGTTCTATAGTTTGTATTTATTGCTTTGAAAAGATCAAAATTATGCCATTTTCAACATTGGATGAAACTAGAGGATATCATGCATGTAAAGTTAGGCTTAAGGAAAGGAACAAATACAGAGAGATTTTTCTCATATCTGGGATGTAAGGACACACAGCAAGGTAGCAACAAAGGTTCAAGGGCAATGTAAGGGGAGAACTGATCCACACAATTGAGTCAGGAGATTGGGAGTGAGGGATTCTGGGGGTTTGGGGGAGAGGGAGGGTTTAATTTTTAAAAGGATGAGGAGTGTCATGTTGGAATTATGTGTATTAGAAACCATTATTAATTGAATTATAAATCATAGAATATAAATATTGTTTTAGACGTTTGTCTGTCTCATTTTATTCTTTTAATTTGCTTTCTACATATGCCACTTATAAATGTACTTGTATGATGCCTATCTTTTTCTGCTTGGTTTATGTCACTAAACATAATATCCTCATGTTATCCATTTTTATACAAGTAATAAGAAGATTTCATTTCATACAACTGATTAGTATTCCATTGCCTTACCACCTTTCATTTTCAAAATTTGTGGTTTAAAAGATACAAATGTTGGTTTTAACAAGGCTCTGGTGTCTTAACAGATGTGATAAATGCCAGGTTGTTCTCTCTATGGCTTAGAGGCCAGCTGCACTCTCTAGGGGTAAAGGCAGAGCAGATAGAGAAGGGAGCACCAAATAAATGGTGCTGGGAAGATCTGACCAGGATGGGAGATGCCTGCTGAAAGTAGTTTATGGACTGAACATGATTGCCACCCAATGTTTTTTCTGCAGAACACAGCACCCAAAAGGAGAGATAGAACAAAAGGGAGTGCCCTACCAAAGAGGCAGGGTGGGATGGGGGATGGGGGCTGGGAGGAATATGGGGATTGGTGGGAGTGGAGATTGGGCACTGGTGGTGGGATGGGTACTCGATCATTGTATAACTGAAACCCATGCACAACAACTTGTAAGTCTACAACTGTACCTCATGGTGTTTCACTAATAAAACAAAACAAGACAAAAAATTAAAAATAAAAGTAAATTGCTCTTGTGTTTACAAGTCATTTCACTAGTCATTTACTAGTCATTACTAGTCATGGACATATCTCTCTATTATGACTACCTAATGTGAGTAGCTTGAATGGTAGTTTTCACTTTAGGTACCAGAGGGTTGCCTTAGACAAACACTGAAATGCTATACACATTTTATTTATTCTAATATATTTTTCACAAATTTAAGTGATGCATCATAGTTAATTGGTTGATAATAAATGTTATGAAGTTTGAGATGCTGTGAAATGTGGTTGTTTTGGGTAGGGGCTGGGGGTTGAAGATGGCATGGGAAAGAGTGGGAAGTTATAGAGAGGACAAAGGGGGAATAGACAAGACTCTGAGAAAGAGAAACTTGGTCCAGGGTTATAAAGGCCATAAGAGGAGTAATTGCATGGGCCTGGTGAAGAGTGGGGTAGGATCAGAGGAAGAGTATAGCTGATAGGGCATTTGCTCTGCAAGCAAGAAGGACCCAGTTCAATTCTTGCAATCCTTTAGGTTCCCCAGAGACGCACCAGATGTGAAACTTGAGCGCAGAGCCAGGAGTAAGTCTAGAGCACAGTCAAGTATGCCCCATCCCGGGTGGCCTCCAAAAAAAAAATGGGAGAAATGGCACGGTCTGGGGGTTTGGATTAAAAGAACAAGGTTTACACATCAAGGTTCAGTCCTCCTGAACCTTGTTTTTATTGCCTATGGGTATTATTTTTACACTTGATCACTTGACATCCCCTTACTCATTAATTTGCACGGGCGGGCACCAGTAACATCTCCATTCGTTCCTCTTGGTTGCTAGTGTAGCCCAATGGCGTCTACTCATTCCAGAAACACAAAGAGCCTCAAACCATCGTTCAGGGTCTTGATAAAAAAGTCTGACCATCTCATATATGGGCGACCACATGATCTTCTGACTTCCCATGCAATCCAGTTGGTAATGACTCTAGTTCAGTGGTCATCTCCAAATCGCATTACATGTCCAGCCCATATGATTTTCAAAGCCTTAGCAAACGGGACAGTCTCCCTGATTCTCGATCACCGACCAACGACTGAACTTTGGATTCCTTCCCTCACTTGAGTCAATCCTGATAGTCTAAGCATAGCTCTTTGGTTCCTCTTTCCTTTTTCTTTTTCTTTTTTTTTTCTTTGCTTTTGGGTCACACCCGGCGATGCACAGGGGGTTGCTCCTGGTCAGGCACTCAGAAATTACTCCTAGCTGTGCTCAGGGGATCATATGGGATGCTGGGAATCGAACCCAGTTTGGCTGTGTGCAAGGCAAATTCCCACTGTGCTATTGCTCCAGCCCCTCAATACCTCTTTGGGAGACCCAAATAGCGTTCTTACCCTGTTTTCAAAGGGACCACGTCTCTAATGTATGTTAAGGCAGAAAGAATAGTAGAGTCGAAGAGATGTGCCCGGAGCTGGAGGTTCTTCATGCTCTTAGCTATTTCTTTGACACTCTTGACGGCATTCCAAGCTGTTCTCTTTCTCTTGCACAACTCAGGTGCCAGGTCGTTTGTCATGTTGAGTTCCCGACCTAGGTACATATAACTGCTGCATTCAGAGATGTTCTTTTATTTGAGAGTGAATGGAATGTCAGGAACGAGTTCCTTTCTCATGAACATTGTCTTCGTGGGATTCAGCTGCAGTCCGACTTTCCACACTTACTGACGAAGTCGGCCAGAATTTCTACCACTTGGCTAATATTTGGTATTATGAGAACGATGTCATCAGTGAAGTGCACGTGGTGTAGTTGCCAATCTTCTTTCTTCACTCCCGTTCCTTCCCATTCTAGTCATCTCATGATGTATGTGAGTTTGAACGAGCTGTTTGGCTAGGGCTTCGATGACTGCTTCCATCTCAACAGAATCAAAGGCCTTCTTTAAATCAGTAAATGTTAGACAGAGTGGCATCTTGAACTCCCGAGAAACCTCAATGAGCTCGGTTACTGTGTGGATATGGTCGATAATGCTTATTCCTTTTCAGACTCCGGTTTGTCTCATGGTTGTCCTTCATCTAGTGTTCTACCAATCCTCTTCTGGATAACTCGAGTGAACAGCTTGTAGAGGATGGACTATAGGCAGATTGTGCAATAGTTGCCAAAGTCATGGATGTCTCCCGTCTTGTACAGTAGAACAGTCCTGCTGGTTTTCCATTGGGTCAGAAACTTGCATTCAGACAAGTAGCGTGTGAAGAGCCGAGCCAGTGTATGGATGAGTACTGATGGCAGATTCTTCAGGTGTTTTGATCTTACCTTGTGTGGGATGGGTGCTGTTCGCTTCTTTACTGATGAAATGTCCTGTCAGATTTCGGAAGGGAGAAAGTTGGAACCACATATCCATCCTGTGGAATTTGGTATGTGGGCAGGTGGACATGGGTATTGAAGAGATCTGAGTAGAAGTCATGGAAATATTCTCCATTAACCTCATGGAACATGTGATAGATCCATCAGGACTTCGGAGGGCAGTCATCTTGGTCTTGTAGTTGGCGAAGGACAGGCGGGTGTTATGACTACTTTTCTCGGCTTCTGCTGCATCAGCCAGCACTGCTGCTCTTCTCTCTTTGGGGTCTTCCTTTATTGCTTCTCTGCACTGCTTTGCGATCTTGAACATTAGCTTAGGGTTGCCTGAGGCTCCTGCCAAGCCACATTGGCAAAGGAGCACAAGAGTTTCTGAAGAAAGGCATCTTTTTGTGGATTTCGCTCTTTTGACGTTCCTTGCACAATCGTGGAGGTGCTGAACCAGTCGATCGTATTTTTCATCAATGTTGAAGATGCCATCAATGATGGCATATTCCCATGTTGCCACAGTTGTACCAAAGAGCTCCCAGTTGGTGGTCGTTCTGGGAGTTTTCTTCTTAAACTTTGCAGCCCTTTCTCCCCACTCTGTGAAGTAGAATTTTGCACTGCCGAGCTGCTGCCATGCTCCAGGCCTCTTTCCGGACTGGTTGGGCCAACTCTCATGCGTGAGTGAAGCCCCACAGAACTACATAAAGTGGAACTTTGTCTCCTTGGACTCCAGGCTCAATGGACCCGGAAACAGAGATCCTCTGCCTGCTTCCACCAATCTACGGTGACCCAGGGATCACACCCAAAAGACCCAACCTGCCAGAGCCAGATAAATACCTCATTGGCCGACCTCTACTACCTCCACTACCCAGCCGCCGCCATGCTCCAGGCGCCTTTCCAGACCACGTGGGCACTTTGCAGCCAAGTGAAGCATCATAAGACACTTCATACCCATTTTTCATTATTGCTGAACCATATTTGATGGGGTTTAAATACGGTTTGAACCATAGGAACACCTGCAAGAGTGGTTAGAGACTTCCCTAAAAGCCTCTATCCCTCTCAGAGACCCAGGCAAGCTACTGACAGTATCACACCTGCACAGCAGAGTTTGGCAAGCTATTTGTGGCATATTCGTCATGCCACATACGCAAATAGAATGGGTCTAATTCCCCTGACCCTGAAAGAGCCCCCAATACAGCAGCGTTAAGAAGAATGAGCAAGTAGAGGCTGATAATATCGCAGCGCTTAAGTAGACTGCCAAAACGAAGGACTAAAACAACTGTCTGTACTTTCAACGCACTTACACTCACACTAGAAGCATCCATCAAGGACCTGATAGTGCAAGTGTGGAAGATCAAGCACGACATCATTGGTCTGACTGAGAGTAGAAGGCATTGATCACATACATGCCATTTTCAACCCTGGAGAAGGAGTGTTCCTCGGAACATGAAACCAAAGAGGTGATGGTGTCGATGACCTTGTCAACACAAACTTGGCCTGGAGTATTGACTCATTCAAATGCCTAACATCCTGAATCCAATGATCGTTCTTGAATAGATGTCTACTACTACTGGCAGCTTCTATTTGCGTTGTCTATGGACCAACATCCAATTACGATGAAGAAGAAATTGAGACGTTCTACATGGAGCTAGAGAAGTTCTATAAAGAAGACCACACCTTCTACAAGATCATTGTCAGTGGTTTTAATGCAACCATAGGACTGAAAAGATCAAACAAAGAAGTCCACATTGGAACCCATGGCCTAGAATGGAACGAACGGGTGAAAGACTGACTTCATCATGTCGACCAAGTCTATCCAGGGTAACTAACAGGTCCAGAAGCCCTAATCTAAACGTTGGACATGGGAGTCTCTTGGTAGACAGTTCCCCAACAAAATTGGCCACATTATATTCTGTCAATGGTTTTGTCGGACCAATGTCGCTGTCGTTCTAAAATTCCAACAGGATTGAACCAGCATTTCCATCGTGCTGAACATGATATTTGAAAAAATATAGAGGGTCTAGATATTTTTCTCTCTTTTCACAGAGGATTTGCCTGTCTTTTGTAAGGCAGCAGAGTAAGAGCGCATCTTAGCCCAACCAGAGAGTGACAGGCCTAGATGCAGGAAGCATCTTCACCACACGGTTAGGGCTCACTCTTTCCAAGGGTACAGCTATGCTGGAACTTCATCTTAAAACTGGGAGTAGTTCCCAGGGTATCTCCCTTTGGCAGGACCCCATATTTGATTTTTTTTTTGTTTCCAGAATTCCCAAAACTCACCTCTCCCAGATTCCTTGTACCTGCAGCACGGAGATAACTCACCTATTGAGGTTATTGCATCAAGGTGATTCACACCCCAGTTTTTGCTGGAATCTTGATCACTTGGGCTCTAATGGAATTGGTAGAGCCCACATCCTATTTATGTCTACAAATCCCCTTCCCACCAGATTGAGGAGACACCCACTGGCTTCTCTGTCTCTTCCTGTTGAAGATCAGCACTCATGACCTGAAGTAGCAGCTGAAGAAAGTATATCTAACTCAGTAGATGTTTCTACTCACTAAGAACTTACCTCTCAAATGTTGCTATTTTTAGTTGTTTGCTTCTGCCATCAAATATTTCATTATTAGGTCCAGAGGGATAGTGTAGTGTGTAGGGAGCTTGTCTTGCACATGAGAAAACCCAGGTTCAAAACCTGGTTCCACAGAGGGTCCTCTGACCTTCCAGGAGTGATATCTGAATGCAAAACCTTGGTAAGCCCTGAGTACCATCATGTGATCCAGCCCCCAAAAGAAGTCATTATTAATTGCTCCATTTTTTCTAGTTGCTCTCAGTAAAAAAAGTAGTTCTATAACAAGGTGTCTCAAGATTGCCAGATGCTGAAGTTTATACATATAAGGATGTGTCCTTAGCAATGAGTATAAAACAAGGCAGATTTGGATGGAATCAAGGGATGAGGAAATTTAGAGCAGCAACAAGAAAAGATAGAAGAGGTGGATTATAAAATCTAAGCTGCCTAAGAAAGGGATGAAGACTCGATGTGCCCCAGAGGGGGCGGGTGAGACCCCCTCCCCGTCTTCAAGCGACCCAGCCCCAGCAGCAAAAACCTCTAGCACCCATCCTCCGCCATGCTCATGGCTGCTCTCTGCATGCCTGGGCTGAGCATCACCATGAGCATGGCGCTGGCTGGGTTCTGGAGGTTTTAGGCTGGTAAGAAGGTGTAATTGTGGTGGGATTGGTGTTTGGATATTAAATGTAATAAATATTGTGAACTCAAGAAGAAAATACCCAACTAAATCAAAAAATGGGGGGAGGAAATGAACAGAAAGTTTTGCAAAGAAAAAATCCGAATGGCTAAAATGCACATGAGAAAATGCTCTACATCACTAATCATCAGAGAGATGCATATCAAAACAACAATGAGATATCATTTCATACCACAGAGTCTGGCCCACATCCACAAGAACAAAAGCAACCGGTGCTGGCGCAGATGTGGCGAGAAAGGGACACTCCTTCACTGCTGGTGGGAATGCTGACTGGTCCAACCCTTTTGGAAAACAGTATGGATGATTCTCAAAAAATTAGAATTTGATCTGCCATTTGACCCAGCAATACCACTCCTGGTAATATATCTCAGAGAGGCAAAATGTATAGTCGAAGTGACATCTGCACTTGTTTGTTCATTGCAGCACTCTTTACAATAGCCAGAATCTGGAAAAAACCTGAGTGTCCGAGAACAGATGACTGGTTAAAGAAACCTTGGTACATTGACACAATGGAGTACTATGTAGTGGTTAGAAAAGATGAAGTCATGAAATTTACCTACAAGTGGTACTACATGGAAAGTATCATGTTAAGCGAAATGAGTCAGAAAGAGTGGGATAGACATAGAAAGATTTCATTCATCTGGGGATCAGAAAGCAACAAATTGGGAGACTAACACCCAGGAGTGGCTGATATTAGTACCAGGAATTTTGCTCCATGACTTGGAGGCCACGTGCTAGGGGACAAGGAAGCTCAGATAAAGAAGAGAGCAACAAATAAACCAAATAAAGGGTGTTGGGAGTATCCTCCCAGGGTGGGAGAAGCATGCTGAAAGTAGAATATATACCAAACATGATTGCCACTCAATGCCACTCTTGCAAACCACAGGACCCTAAAGGAGAGAGAGAGAACAAGGGGGAATGCCCTGCCACAGAGGCAGGGTGGGAAGGGGGGGATGGGGTTGGGAGGGATGCTGGGACCTGTGGTGGTGGAGGATGGGCGCTTGTGGAGGGATGGGTACCTGATCATTGTATAACTGAAACCCGAGCACAAAAATTTGTAAGTCTATAACTGTACCTCATAGTGTTACACTAATAAAAAAATTTTAAAAAATATAAAAAAGTAAATAAATATTGTGAACTACTTTTCTGGGGGGTTTTGGCCTCCAGGGTTCTCCTGGGGTAAGGCGGGAAACTCAAAGTGCCCCCTTCCAGTTTGCACTGGTGAAGATCTTGGATAGTAACCCTTTATCAGAAAACATTTCTGAAAATGTTTTTTCCCTTTCGGTAGGGTCTTTTAACTAGGACTCAGGATTAATTTTTTTCTTTTTTTTTGAAATTTTTATAATTGGAACAATAGCATAGTGGGTAGGGTGTTTGCCTTTTACATGGCCAACCTTGGTTCTATTCCTCCAGCCCTTTCGGAGACCCGGCAAGCTACTGAGAGTATTTCACCCACACACAAAGTCTGGCAAACTACCTGTGATGTATTCGATATGCCAAAAACAGAAACAACAAGTCTCACAATGGAGACATTAGTGGTGCCTGCTTGAGCAAGTCAATGACCAATGGGAGGACAGTGACAGCGACAGTGACTTTAACAAATAATAAAATTTTAAAAAGAGAGGGGTGAATATTGAAGAATATTTAAAAATACAAAGGCCAGCCTATTATGAGTCACTAATGGTTAGGATGGGCTGGAGCAATAGCACAGCGGGTAGGGCGTTTGCCTTGCAAGCAGCCAACATGGCCAACCTGAGTTCAATTCCTCTGCCTCTCTCGGAGAATCTGAGAAGCTACCAAGAGTACCTCGCCCTCATGGCAAAGCCTGGAAAGCTACCCGTGACACAGAGGCAGGGTGGGATGGGGGTATGGGGTGTGGGATGGATACTGGGAACCATGGTGGTGGGAAATGGGCACTGGATGGGTATTTGATCATTGTATAATTGAAACCAAAGCACAAAAATTTGTAAGTCTACAACTGTACATCATGGTGTCTCACTAATTGAAATTTTAAAATAAAAAATAAAGAAAATTGGAACATAAAGTAAAAATAAAACAAGAGAAAGTTCTAACAATAGCAAAGAGGACTATAGTACTCAAAAAGTTGAAAAACAGGCACATTGGCAAGTATTTTTAAATAAGCATCCAGGAGACAATATAGCATTGTTCGTGAACAAATCTACTCTATGGATTCACCTCATCCTTGAAATGGAAAAGGACAATTTGTTAGTTACAAATTTGCAAATAAGATATATATCATCTATTTTTTGCTATGTTTCTATGCTTTACCAAGTATTATTCTAATTTTTAAATTTACTTTACTGATTAAAACAGTATTTGCCTGCATTAAACTTTTTAATTAAATGTTTTATTAGAAATGATTTTTAATTATTAAAATGTTTTATTACGTGTCATTTTTAAAAAGAAACATATAGGCTATAGAGCTAGTGAAGTATGTAGAGGGTGTTTACCTTGTATGCACCTAACCTGAGTTCAATCGCAGGAACCCTGAGACTGCCAGGAGTGATCTCTGGATACAGAGTAAGAAGTGAGCCAGGAGCACATCTGGGTGCAATACCCTCCCCTCAAAAAAAGGAAGAAAAGAAAAGAAAAACATATAACTGATTCTTGAATAACATAGAGGTTAAGAGTGCTAGCTCCTATATAGGTGTTGAAAACGCCCAAATTTAATGGAGAGTCTGCTATTGACCAAGAAGATGGTTTTTTAACAGTATTTAATTACATTGTCTACAAGTAGTGATATGTGTGGTCTGTAAATGTGTAAATTTTGATACATTCAAAAATTTACGATGGATTTTATAATAGACTTTATAATACATTTGTATTTCATGGTAATAAGTGATAAATTATATTTCTGTTTTTTGCGGGGTATTTGGGTCAGAGTATGTGGTGCTTGGGACTTCAGACTCTGTGCTCAAGGGTCATTCCTGGTGGTGCCAGCCATTAATTTCTGTTGACTGTGTGCATGGTAAGTGCTTTAACCCCTATACTAAGTCTGGGGTCCAATCAAATCAATTATCTACATATATTTTATACGTGCATGGCATACTTTTTCTTAGATTTTTTGATATTTCTAGGATATATTGATCATCTTTAATTATTTCACATCAATACCAATGTCCAAATATTTTCAAAATATAATTATTGAAAAAAATCATATAGAAGTCAAAATTTGTATTGTTCATGGGATAACTATATTAAGAAGAAAATAGAACCACAAAATACATACAAGTAAAATGAAGGTACATTTCTTTGGAGTCTTTCAATTATGTATTTATATTAGTATATATACAAGTATAATTTTTAAATAATCAATTGCAGTTCCTATAAAATGTTTATTGATATTTTATAATTGTAATGCTGCGGGGAATTTGCTGCTAAGATGACTTTGATGTGAACATTTATATCTATTTGTCTACTTTTCTGATTGTTTACTTAAGACCAATTCTTAAACGTAACTTACTTATGACCAGATATGTAGCTCGGGACAAAAGAACTTGGCTTGCAAGTATGAAATTTTTAAAATATTTGCCTCACATTTCTGAGGTTATGCGTTTCATCCCTGAATTTCCATATACACACACAAAAGCTAACTTGCAAAAAAGTCTCACACTGGAGATGTTACTGGGCCCTCTCGAGAAAATCGATGAACAACGGGAGTATAGTGACAGTAACAGTGACTTAAAGAACATTAAACTGCTTTAAATTCTGTATTGCCTAACTATTATACAGATTTAATTCTCAATAAAATAACTTGAAAAGGTCTATTTTCTAACATCTTTGCTAGGAAAAGATATTACCTGAGCTTTCAATATTTGTAATTTGGGGGGAAATTTTAATTTCTCATTTTAATTTGTGCTCTTTGTCTACTAGTGAGCTTGAAAATTGCTCTTGTGTGGTACTACATGAAAATGGTATGCTAAGCGAAATGAGTCAGAAAGAGAGGGACAGACATAGAAAGACCACATTCATCTGGTTAACATAAAGTAACAAAATAAGAGACTAACACCCAAGAATAGCTGTGATAAATATACAGGTTGTTCACTCCAAGGCTTAGAGGCCAGCTGCACTCTCTAGGGGTAAAGGCAGCGCAGATAGAGAAGGGAGCACCCAATAAAGGGTGTTGGGAAGATCTGCCCAGGATGGGAAATGCCTGCTGAAAGTAGTCTATGGAACAAACAGGATTGCCACCCAATGTCTCTTCTGCAGACCACAGCACCCAAAAGGAGAGATAGAACAAAAGGGTGTGCCCTATCAAAGAGTCAGGGTGGGATGGGGGATGGGGGTGGGAGGGATACTGCAATTGGTAGGAGTGGAGAATGGGCACTGGAGGTGGGATGTGTACTCGATCACTGTATAACTGAAACCCAAGCACAACAAGTTTAATTCTACAACTGTACCTCATGGTGTTTCACTAATAAAACAAAACAAAAAAAATTCAGAAAAAAGAAAATTGCTCTTGTGTTTACTAGTCATTTACACTTTTTTCAATACAGATTATATGATCATGGTTTATGCTTATTTTTTTATTCAAGTTTGATACTTAAATACTGATTTATTTCACAGCACTAATTTATTAAAAACATTCATCCTTGGCCTATCATATTAATTGCCAGTATTTGTTGGTTTTGCTTGTTTTTTGATCACTTAATTTGTTTTTTATCCCTTTTTTTTCAGATAGTAAAATTTTGACACAAATGAGCATATGATTTTCTTTATCTTCTACAGTTTTAAACTGAGAACAAATGTTTGTTTTGTATAAATAAGATACCTTTGCATTTACTATTTCTTCTCATTTTATTTACATTTTAACACATCTCGATTCATCTAAAACTTATCCTAGTAAGTATTGTCATTGAAAGAAACCATCATTTTTTTCAATCATAGCATTGTAGCACTGTCCTCCTGCTGTTCATCCATTTGCTTGAGCAGGAAGCAGTAACATCTTACACAAAATTGTGAGACTTGTTGTCACTGGTTTTGGCCTATCGAATACGTCATGGGGAGCTTGCCAGGCTTTTGCTATGTGGACGAGATACTCTGGGTAGCTTGCCGGGCATTGAAATCGGAATCAGGGTTGGCCTTCTGCAAGGCAAATGCCCTACCCGTTGTGCTGTAAACGTTATATAAAATATACTAGTAATACCGAGTGCTGTTTCTTTAACAGTGCAATAAAAATTATTACTTAGTAATTTTCTTGATTTATTAATGAAATATGTAAGCACTGGAATATAATGGGAGTATTTTTCTAACACAGGCATCTGTTATAACTGTCTTGTAGGATTCCATCTCCCTAGCCTGCTTCATTCTTCCTCTCTCTCTAACCAATCCGGTCTTTTTCTTGGGAATCTGACATCCTGATTGGCTAGCCTCTACCTTTCAACTGCCTACTTTATGACATCATTCTCCCACCAAGTAAACCAACAACTGGTAGAATCTTGGGGTTCCCATGCAGTTGTTTGTAAACAAATTTGAAACATCATGGTAAGTGACCAGTGACCAATGACCAATCACCAGTGAGCAGTCATCTGTACTGAACAATTGTGGTCTTAAGCTGCTTCAGTGTTCAGAGGTAATCTCGTACCATCTCCATTTCTCGTCTACCTTTCATCGGTATTTTCTCCTCTCTCAGCATGTCAGGTAAAGAATATTACTTTTCAAAGCTTTTCATTAGATTTATCATCCCTAAACTTAGCAGCCAAGTAAAAACATCATGTAGAAATGAAAGAAAATATTCAAGTAGAATTTTATAAGCCACATTTTAGTTTGACTTTGACATTTGATGTGTTATTTTAGACACTGGCTTTCTTTTTCTCACATACAAAGTGTTTTTTCTCGTTGATTACATTATATTTTAGACATACTTACGAGCGCAAATACATGTATATATGTAAATGAGTGTTGATACTCTGTGTTTCTTTTTCCTTTGCATAGTGAATTTTACATGATGTCTATTGAAAAAAAGTAAAACAGAGACTTTTTTTTACAGACTCAGAAAATAGAAACAGAAAATAGAAAATAGAAACCAATATGATATGTGGGGGAATAAAATAGGAAAGAAAGAAAGAAAGAAAGAAAGAAAGAAAGAAAGAAAGAAAGAAAGAAAGAATATGGATGGTGATTATCAAGGAATGGGAAAAAGTTTGGAGAGAATATTGAAGACAACCAAAGATTTAAAATAAAAAACAAAGAATATATATTAAATATGCTGAGATAAACACACTGAGAGCAATTCAAAGCAATTTACTTCAATAAATTCCAGGACTAGAATGTATACTATTGTTTGAGTAGGGTACCAGAGGGAAAACCAGTTTATCAGAAAACCATCCTTGGTGGCTTTTTTCCCTTATTATATCTTAGAATATAGTACCTGGTACTTGACAATTTGGAATATAAACATGCTTCAGAAATAATGCTTCCCATAAATAGCTAATAGTGGTTATCTACGGGGGTGGAAGAAACAGAATCTTCAATGGTTTTATTACGTTCTGGTTTTTAAGTACATGGACGCGCTGCCATTTAAATAAAAAATAAATGGTATATTCTATCTTGAATCAGGATATTTGATTCATTTGTGTGGTTAGTAGGTTCCTGGTTAAAGCTTCTTGTCATCTTTACAAATATTATTTTACGTGATTTTGTTTCCTAACATGAGAGTATTTGGAAAATAGTCAATTTCTGTTTTTAGATCCTAAGAGGAAATAGAAAAATCAAGTCTCATATGTCTAATTACACATTTTTGTCCTATTTGCGAATTCTGAGTTTTCCTATACTAAAGATATTTTATTGGATTTTGGTGCTTATTCATTAAACATTGAGAAGAACGTTTTCCTGGTTGATAAAGATAATTCTAATCCTGGGGGTGAAAGCAAATTTACAATATTTTGTGATCATTTTTTAAATGGTCTTTTCTCTTTCTTGTGTGATCAAGTGAAATCCTATGCTATGTTTATCACATGCTGTTTGCTTGTTAATATTCAGAGCTATTGATGAGATTAATTTTTTGTACTTACGAAGTTTCTTTCTGTATTTTACTCATTTGAAACATTTCTTGTCTATGAAATACAATCACGTTTATTCCTATTTTCTTTTTTTATGTAGTTACTGGTAAATGATAGGCTGCCACAACGAAGGAAGACAAAAATGATCGTCTGTACTTTCAATGCACGTACGCTAGCATCAGATGCATCCATCGAGGACCTGATGGTACAAGCGCGAATGATCAAGTACGACATTTTTGGTCTGACCGAGACAAGAAGACACGAATCTCACCATGCCGTTTTTGACACTGGAGAAGAATTGTTCCTCGGAACATGCGATAAAAGAGGTGTTGGAGGCGTCGGTGTCCTTGTCAACACAAACTTGGCCAAGAGCATTGATTCATTCGAATGCCTAACAACCCGAATCGGACGTTTACATTTGAATAGATGTGGCTCACTGCCTGCAGTTTCTATCTTCGTTGTCTACGCACCAACATCTCATTATGATGAAAGAGAAATCGAGAAGTTCTACATGGAGCTAGAGAAGTTCTATAAAGAAGACCACACCTTCTACAAGATCATTGTGGGTGATTTTAATGCCAAGATAGGACCGAGAAGATCAGCTGAAGAACTTCACATCGGGACCCATGGCCTAGAATGGAACGAACAGGGTGAGAGACTGTCTGAGTTCATCATGTCGACCAAGACCATTCATGGTAACTCACAGTTCCAGAAGGCAGAATCTAAACGATGGACATGGGAGTCTCCCGGTGGACGATTCCACAACGAAATAGACCACATCATATTCAATTGACGGTTTTGCCTGACTGATGTCGCTGTTGTCCCAATATTTCGAACGGGATCGGACCACCGTCTCCTTCGTGCAAAATTCTACTTCACAGAGCGGGGAGAAAGGGCTGCAAAGTTCAAAAAGAGAACTCCCAGAACGACCACCAACTGGGAACTCTTTGGTACTATTGCGGCAACATGGGAAGATGCCATTGTTGACAACATTGACGAGGAATACGATCGACTGGTTCAGCACCTCCATGAATGTGCGAGGAACGCCAAGAGAGAGATAGCCACAAAAAGTCGCCTATCTTCGAAAACTCTTGACCTAATTCGCCAGCGTGGTTTGGCGCATGCCTCAGGCAACCGCAAGCTAACGTCCGAGCTTGCAAAGCAGTGCAGAGATGCGATCAAGGAAGACCTCAAAGAGAGAAGAGCAGAAGTACTGGTAGATGCGGCAGAAGCCGGGAAAAGTATTCGTAACGCCCGCCTGTCCTTCGCCAACTATAAGACCAAGATGACTGCCCTCCGACGTCCTGATGGATCCATCACATCCTCCAGAACGGCAATGGAGAAGATTATCCATGACTTCTACTCAAATCTCTTCGATAGCCATGTCCACTTGCCGACATACCAAATTCCACAGGATGGGTATGTCGTTCCCAACGTTCTCCCTTCCGAAATCAGACACACCATTTCGTCAGTAAAGAAGCAAACAGCACCCGGCCCAGACAAGGTCAGACCTGAACACCTGAAGAACCTGCCGTCATTACTCATCAATACACTGGCTCGGCTCTTCACTCGCTACCTGTCTGAATGCAAGGTTCCATCTCAATGGAAAACCAGCAGGACCGTACTACTGTTCAAGAAGGGAGACATCCATGACATTGGCAACTATCGCCCGATCTGCCTATTGTCTGTCATCTACAAGTTGTTCACTCGAGTCATCCTGAATAGGATTGGCAGAACACTAGATGAAGGACAACCATGTGAGCAAGCAGGGTTCCGCAAAGGATTCAGCACCATCGACCATATCCACACGATAACCAAACTCATTGAGGTTTCTCGGGAGTTCAAGATGCCGCTCTGCTTAACGTTCATTGATTTAAAGAAGGCCTTTGATTCTGTTGAGACGGAAGCGGTCATTGAAGCCCTAGCCAATCAGGGCATTCAAGCCCAATACATCAGGATCCTCCGTGAGCTGTATTGCGGATTCACTACCAGGATCTCACCATTCTACAAAGAAGTGATCGTTGATGTCAAGAGAGGGGTGCGGCAGGGTGATACCATTTCACCAAAACTCTTCAGTGCCACCCTCGAGAACATCATGCGACGACTGGAATGGGAAGGAATGGGAGTGAAGATAGATGGTCGGCAACTACACCACCTCCGCTTTGCTGATGACATTGTTTTAATAACACCAAACATCAGCCAAGCGGCACAAATGCTGGCCGACTTTGACCGTGAGTGTGGAAAGGTAGGACTACAGCTGAATCTTACGAAGACAATGTTTATGAGAAACAGCCTTGTTCCTGACACCCCATTCGCTCTCAATGGAATGACCATCTCCGAATGCAACAGCTATGTGTACCTAGGTCGAGAGGTCAACATGACAAATGACCTGGCACCCGAGCTGCGCAGGAGGAAGAGAGCGGCTTGGAACGCCTTCAAGAACGTCGAAGAAATAGCTAAGAGGACGAAGAACCTCCGGCTCCGGGCACATCTCTTTGATTCCACTGTTCTTCCTGCATTAACATATGCCTCAGAGACCTGGGCCCTACGCAAACAAGATGAGAACACCATTCAGGTCTCCCAAAGAAGAATAGAAAGAGCTATGCTTGGAATATCATGTTTCACTCAAATGAGAGAACGAATCCGGAGTTCTGACATCCGTCGACGATCAAGGATCAGGGACGCTGTCTCATTTGCCAAGGTGTCGAAAATCAGATGGGCTGGTCACGTAATGAGATTTAAAGACGACCGTTGGACTAGAACTGTTACTGATTGGATTCCACGGGATGTCAAGAGACCGCGTGACCGCCCACCTACCAGATGGTCAGACTTCTTTGTCAAGGTCATGAACGATCGGTTTGAGGCCCTCCATGTTCCCGGAGCGAAGAGATGCCATTGGGCTACACTAGCACGCGACAGGGACAAATGGAGACGT
Source organism: Sorex fumeus (assembly GCF_029834395.1). Classification (NCBI taxonomy): domain Eukaryota; kingdom Metazoa; phylum Chordata; class Mammalia; order Eulipotyphla; family Soricidae; genus Sorex; species Sorex fumeus. The sequence continues at coordinate 19,897,825 of NW_026606152.1, read as the reverse complement.
TACTGGCGCCCGCTCGAGCAAATCGACGACTAACGGGAAGTTAAGTGATTAAGTGATTAAGTGACTGGTAAATCTTTTCTCTTTAATGGACTCATAAAGTGTGCACTCAAAAATCACCTACTATTCAATTTTTTGGCTAGCAGTTTTTTCTAAAATAGAATAATGTCTTCATATTGCATATATGGAACAATTTATTAATAACCTTATTGGCCTGTTTTATTTGATTTTGTTATGGACCACATCCACCATTATTCAGGGCTTACTCTTGGGTCTGCTCTCAATAACTTACTATACTATGCTGCTTGCTACATAGCCCAAATTTCATTAATATCTATATACATGTTTTTCAGTTCTGTGATACATATTTTTCACGATGTTTTCTTTACACTTACTCCTATGTAAATCATATGAAATAGAAAAATTATATTCAAGTATGCATTATTATTCTTAGAGTTATTAGTAACTACATTGTAGATAAACAACTTAAGACACCGAATGTAAATAAAGTTTTCCTTCCAAAACATTTCTTGGGAAAAACTCAAGTAGTCATTTTTGAAGTGAATTAAAACTCAGGGTAACCTTCAATGCATCCAGAAGATTAAGTCGTATGTGAACCATAAGTAACAGATACTCATTTTACAAGTCAAATGGAAACCTGATGATTGCAATGGTAATAGTTGTAAAGTCTCCAATGCCTATATTAATGTAAGGTATATTCCTTTCGGTTTCTGGCCTTGTAGTGATCATGCAGAGTCCTGGCAAGAAGTCCACATGCTTTAGGTTGCCTAACCTGGAAATTCTTAAGGGCCAGTGAGAGAAAGTACTGGAGGGGATAAGTCACTTGCCTTGTACACAGCCAATCAAGTTGAATCTCTGTCATGGCATACACTCTACTGAATGTTCTAAGGGGTCACTCCAGAGTGTAGAGCCAGGAAGAGCCCAAGATCACTGTCAGTTATTGGTCCAAACTCTACACCACCCCACGACCAATAAAATTATTGGAATATAGGAAATCTCTTTGCCATCTCTGGGTCTCAGTTTCTTCTTGTCCAGAGAATGTTTCCCATTATCTTAGACTTCCTAGTTTGAAAAAGCTTCCATTCTAGGAAATAGCATAGGACTCAATAGGAGAGCAAGCTACAGGCATTTCTAGGGTAAGGAGAAACTATCTTTAAGCAAGAAATCCAGGTTTAGATAAGACCCACTGGTTCTTCTATAGTTCTCTGTTCACAATGGGAGCACGATACCAAATACACAAAGTGCCAAAATTTTCCAGGCTTTGAATAACCCTAAGTTGTTGGAATTTGGGAAACTCAGATGACTGTTCGTACTAGAAGCATCTCAATGGCTTAAATTTTAAGTTAATATTGTTCCTCTCAGCGTTGAAGGAGATTATTAGTCTCACAGATTTTTTTCATCACCCTCTTGGTTCTTACAGAAAGTTATCAAAATCTATCTGTATTTGGAACTGTACATACTCTGCAGTTTTCCCTTCCTGTGGTGAATGATACAGCTTCCCTAACAGGAAGTGTTTGCAACTACTCCAGAGTATCTGCTCCAGTGGGTAGTTCTGCTTGCCTCCTGCCCTCATCCTCTGGCACCTGTTTCCAACCACTGATGGGTAGTGCCTAGCTTTACGAACATTTCAGCACAACAGTTCTATCTGGAGTGTTTCACCAGAGTCATATATCCACCTCAGCTGCTTCCTACCCGAGTGTTTTGGAATGTGATATTGCAGGAAGTGCTGAAGAGAAGTCTTCCATGGAAGATTTTTCTGTGACTGTCCTTGACCAAGACTCTGCTGTCTCTTCCATGTCTATGTCAGCTCGCTATGAGAAAATCCTAGATACCAACAACATGGTGTCTGTGTACCCATCACTTTCTGCCAGTCTTGTTGAGAGAACACCATCTCAGGTTCCACATCAGAGTAAAAGCCTGTCACTTCCATTCCAGGAAGGAAGCCAGGTGTATTACTATCATCAAGGCACTCTGGGAACTCTCCGTTCTGGCCTGCAGTCCTATGACTCCATGTCATACACAGGACAAAAGGGCTCTGCCCCCCAAACTTACAGCAACTCATCGCGAGAAATGGTTACGGTTCTGAAGGAGGTTCAGCCCCCAAATAACCAAACACCAGCCTCCTTTTCTGGAATCGACTTCTCTCTGTCTACTCAACCCAACACAGAATCGAGTTATCAAGGTAGGTAAAACTAAGAGAAGGGAAAAAAAATCAATAATTGAGGTCAAAAAAGAGGAAAACTGTCCATAGACAGGTGGTATTTAAGTTAAATACACTGAGATTATTAAGTTTATGAAATGAACTTGAAAGAAATCTGTTCATGTTTAATCCTCTCACTCTTTTTACAGCATGTTATTTTCACACTCAATGTAAGAGCTCCTAAAGGAGATTGGAAGATATGATAGTATAATGGACATCTAGGTTTCATGTAATGAAACTTCGGGAGCACACAAAAGAATACCACATTTTTCCCTAGTTTTTCCATTTGTTAAAAATTTTTATAAGTGATACATCATGAGGTACAGTCGTAGACTTACAAATTTTTGTGCTTATGTTTCAGTTATACAATGTTCAAGTACCCATCCCTCCACCAGTGCCCATTCTCCACCACGACGGATCCCAGTTTCCCTCCCATCTCCAATACCCACCATCCTACCCAGCCTCTGTGGTAGGGAATGCCACATTTTTCACTGTTCTAGTTCAGCAGTCCTCCAAAATAACCACACTAAAATAAAATACATGTCTTAAACTAATATTTTTGTATGTTCTCGAGACATTTCAAAACTCTTATTGTGATAGTATCACTTTAACTTTCCCTTCCATGAATGAGCAACAAGGTTCTGAATACACTTGGGTTTCGGTTCTCCTGTCTTAAGTCATCAAACCTAGAATCTGTACTTCAGCACAAATTTCATGATAAAGTGGTGCTTCATTCTAACTCCTATTCCATGATATCAACTTCCTATTATATTTTCAAGAAAGCAAATGAATTGAGACTAGACTACTTTACAATGCTAAGCTCTGGATCGATAGCACAGCGGTAGGGCGTTTGCCTTGCACGCAGCCAACATGGCTGACCCAAGTTCGATTTCTCCACCCCTCTCAGAGAGCCCAGCAAGCTACCGAAAGTATCTCGCCCGCACAGCAAAGCCTGGCAAACTCCCCGTAATGTATTTGATATACCAAATACAGTATGGAACTTAATAGTTTAAAAATATCTATTTTTTTTTAAAAAAAGCTTTTGTTTGGATCAGGTTGAATCTGGGTCATAGCCCGTACTGCTCAGGGAATATTCATGGGTCTGTGCTACGGATCACTGCTGAATGTGCTTAGGAGAACATACGTGATACTAAAGATCAAACTGAGGTCAGCTGTGCACAAGGCCAGTGCCTTACGAAATGTACTATCACTCTGTCCTAGGTCTCTTATTTTCAAGTGCAATATATACAGAAACTCTTTCAAATACAAAGAAAACCAAAAATCAACAACACCACATGGCAAACAGTAAGAACTACAACATTTACCTCCACTTCTAGCACAGGGCCTTGTCCATTATCCTTAGAATAGCCAGTAACAATGCCTTGCCTATTTCTGGTAGGTGCACTGTCGTGGAGAAATGATCCACAAAATTGAGTCAGGGGATTGGGAGGAGGGATTTTGGGGGTTTGGGAGAGAGGAAGAGGTTAATTTTTGAGAGAATGAGTAGTGTTATGTTGGAATTATGTTTATAAGAAACCATTATTAATCGAATTATAAATCATAGAATATATATGTTTTAGACGTTTGTCTGTCTCATTTTATTCCTTTAATTTGTTTTCTCTATATGTCCCATATGCATGAACTTGTATGATGCCTATCTTTCTATGCCTGATTTATGTCACTAAACATAATACCCTCATGTTATCAATTTTTCTACAAATAATAACATTTCACATCATACAACTGAGTAGTATTTCATTGCTTTACCACCTTTCATTCTCAAAATTTGCGGTTTAAAAGAAACAAATATTGGTTTTAACAAAACTCTGGTTTTTTAAATTTTTAGTTCAATGAAGCAAAATAGATTTTTCAAACAACACTTAGAAACTTGTGACAGAGTTGTAGTGTGAAAAGTAATATATGTTCAAGAGAGAAGACTCATTTAACAAAGCAAGCAAAGAGAGACATAGAGAAAGGAAGCACGGTATTTCCTCAAGGGAGAACACAAGCTTGAGAATCAAGCCGACTCTAGTAGTTTAGGAATAAGAACTTGGAGTGGTATGAACTTAACTTGTGCACTTTAGGGGAGAACCTGAGTGAAACTATTAGAAGCAGTTTCAGGAGCATCATAGACTGGAGTCTGCAATTGGAGTGAGGAGGGTAGAGAGTTCTTTTGGAAGATCTGGACTTTGGAGAATAGTAATATTATACCATTAATGATAGTAGCTTTCCGTGGGATTCCAAAAAAATTTTAAACTGTGTTGTCAGAAATGATAACATTCTTAGGTATTTGGATTTCCTGTGGAAACTACTGGAAAGTTGAGTTTATGCTCTGGTTGCCTCCGCCTGAAACAAGGTCAACAAGTCATGAATGAAAAATTGCGAGTTACAAGGATCAAGGATTCTGATCCCATTGGAAGACTAGCTTTTGGGTGTACAGTTTTTACTGATGGACTGATGTAGATTGTGATCCAGGAATATGTAACAGAAAGGAGGTTGTGAAAGGTATCCTCAGAAGTTGAAGCCTCTGAGAAAGAATTCATTTATGCCAACTTATGGGTTATCAATGCTTGCTCATGGCTGCTACCATTATAACATGCCATTCAATGGTTCTGTGGTTTCAATTTACTGTGTCAATGTAAAGATGAAGTTTCTAAATGGAAGGTAGAAATCTGAGGCCCTCAAGATGATGAATTATGGGGAGGGGGGAGCTGGAGCAATAGTACAGCAGGTAGGGCATTTGCCTTGCACACGGCCTACCCAGGTTAGATTCCCAGCATCCTGTATGGTCCCCCCAAGCACCGTGAGGAGTAATTCCTGAGTGCAGAGCCAGGAGTAACCCCTTGCATCGCCAGGTGTGACCCATAAATGCAAAAAAAAAACAAAAGATGATTCCTTACCTTTAGATACTTTGAAGTCAAGTAGAAACAGTCAGAAAGCTCCCCAGAAAATGCTTCTCCAGGGTCGAAAACATCATCACCTGTAGCGTGAGAGCATACAGAAAATAAGGTGTCCATTTTATGTCAAGTTAAAGCAAGTCAGACATGATCTTGGAAAGTTTGTCAAATGAGAGCATGGATATAGGAAGAATAAGGTGCCAGCTGAATCTTAGAGGTAAAATATACAAAGGTCAACAAGTAGGAGGTACAGTGGCGACCAGGTCTACTAAGAAAAGCATTTTTTAAAAAAGAAAATGCAATGAAACATCAAATAAGACCTTTTTAAATGTTTAAGAACAGGGATATAACTCAGTGATAGAACACTTGCCTTCCATTGTATAATGATCTGCGTTTGATCCTTAGCACTGCAACGAGCATTATTTTTAATTTTTAATTTCTTTCTTTCTTGCTTGCTTGTTTGCTGTTTTGTTTTTTGGGTCTCACCTGGCAAAGTATAGGGGTTATTTTTAGCTTTTAAGAAAAGTTATAATTTTACATTTTTACCTGTGGTTTAAAAGGAAATCTAAAATATTTTAGAGTAAATATATGTGAAGAAGAATAAAAGTCACAGGAATTATTTAGTATATTTAATGATACAGCAGTCAGAATTTTGAGGTTAATTTTATGGGTATTGCATAAATAATTTTTCTCCATTATGTGGGCTGTCTTTTTATCATGGTCACCATTTTTTCTGAGTTGCAGAAATTTCTTAGTTTAATGTAGTCTCATTTGTTTATCTTCACTTCCTCTTCCTTGGTCAATGGTGTTTCATTCTAGAAGTTTGCCTTAGCTTTAATGTCATGGAGGGATCTTCCCACATTTTTCTCCATATATCTTAAGAATTCAGGTATCATATTGAGGTCTTTAATTCATTTGATCTGACTTTGTTCCTGGCACTATAAATAGGTCTGACTTCATCTTTTTTGCATGTTACTGTCCAGTTTGCCCAGCACCAGTTGCTGAAGAGACTTCCTTGCTCAACTTCATAGTTCTTGAGCCTTTATGAATGATTAGGTAATAATAATCTGAGGGTCAGCGTCAGGATATTTGACGACATTCCATTGATCTGAGCCCGGTCTTTATCTGAATACCATGCTTTTTTGATTACTACGACTTTGTCCTAGGATTTGAAGTTGGGGAAGGTGATCCCATCTTCTTTTTCGAAAGATTGGTTTAGCTATTCATGGGAGTTTATTGTTGTTTATGAATTTCAAGAATTTTTAATCTGTTTCTTTGAAAAATGTTATTGGTATACTTATATGAAGCGCATTGAATCTTAATAGCGCTTTGGGGTGTATTGCTATTTTGACAGTGTTAATCCTCTCAATCCATGAGCATGGGATGTGATTCCAGTTCCTCATATCCTCTTTTATTTCTTGAAGTGGTGTTTTTAGGGTTTTTTTTTTTTTTGGTATAGATCCTTAACCTTCTTAGCTGTTTCTAATATACTTGATTTTCTGATGTATTATTGTGAATGGGATTGTTCTTCTCCTATCTCTTTTTTCTCTTTCATTATTAGTATACCGGAAAGCCATGGACTAATGGATATTGATTTAGCAAATAGTAAAAGCTTGAGTTTTTCCTTTTTTATCTGGATGCCCTTGATATCTTTTTCTTACCAAATCATATGGCAAGTACTTCAAGTACTATGTTGAATAGGAGTGGTGAGAGTCGGTAACTTGGTTTGTGCCTGATTGTATTTTGGGATTCTAGCTCATTGATTTCTGACCCAAGCCTTTAGTTTTTCCCCGTTGAGAATAATGCTTGCTGTGGGTTTGTGATAGTTTGCTTTGACTATATTGAGGAAAGTACTTTCAACTCCCATTTTGTTGAGAGTTTTTCATCATGAATGGGTGCTGGATCTCATCAAATGCTTTATCTACATCTATTGATATGATCATATGACTTTTATCTTTATTTTATTGAGATGGTTTATTCTGTTGATTGACTTGAGAATGTTAAGTCATCCTTGCATCCCAAGATAAACCTACTTGGTCTTAGTGTGTGATCATTTGTTGAGTTTCTGGATTTTCTTTGCTGTTATTTTCTTAAGGATCTTTGCATCTGTATTTATCAAGGAAATATCTGTAATTATCTTTTTTTTGTGGTTTCTCTGTCTGATCTGAGTATCAGGATGAACTTTGCCTCATAGAAACTGTTTGGTAGTATTTTTGTTTCTTTAACTTCCTGGAAAATCTTAAAAAATGTTGGCATCAGGTCCTCTTTAAAGGTTTGAAATATTTCATTAGTGAATCCATTTGGGCCTGGGCTCCTGTTTTAGGGGATACTTTTTATTATCATTTCAATTTGCTTGGTAGTGATAAAGGTAAAAGGTAAAGGCCCTCCCTTTGTTCATCGATTTGCTCGAGCGGGCCCAGTAACGTCTCCATTGGAGACTTTTTTGTTACTGTGTTTGGCATATCAAATACGTCACGGGGAGCTTGCCAGGCTCTGCCCTGTGGGAGAGATACTCTCTCGGTAGCTTGCCGGGCTCTCGAGAGGGGCAGAGGAATTGAATTCGGGTCGGTCATGTTGGCTGCGTGCAAGGCAAACACCCTACCGCTGTGCTATCATATTCGAAATCTTCTTGGTTCAGCCTTGGGAGGTAATTGGAATCCAGTAATTTATCCATTTATTCAAGATTCTCTCATTTCCTGCTGTAAAGATTCTCAAAATAATCACTGATGATCCTCTGGATTTCTGTAGTTTCTATTATGATGTCCCCCTTTGCATTTCTGATTCGTTTATTAGGATTCGTTCTCTTTGTTTATTTGTGAGTCTTGCTTATGGTTTATTGATCTTATTTATTTTCTCAAAGAACCATGTCTTGCTTTTTGTTGGTCTTCTGGATTGTATTTTGGGATTCTAGCTCATTGATTTTTGCTCCAGGGTTTATTATTTCCTTCCTCCTGCCTAGCTTGGACTCCTTTAATTGGTCATTTTCCAAAATCTTGAACTGTAAGTTATTTTTGTAGGCCCTTTCTTTCTTCCTGATGAATTTCGCAGAGCTAAAAACGTTTCTCTTAACACTGCTTTTGCTGTGCCCCACAAGTTCTGGTAGCTCCTCATTCTCATTTGTTTCTGGAATCTTTTTATTTCCTCTTTGATTTCTATTCTAAGCCAATGGTTGTTCACTACTTCCCTCAAATAAAATATTTTCTTGCTGAGTTTTTGTCTGTTTAATATATTGAGAAGTGAGAAAGTACTTTCAAATCTCCATCTAGTATTGTGTTGCTATCAATGTTTTTCTTTAAGTCTGTTAGAACTTGTTTTTACATATTTTGCTGGTCTGTCATTAGGAGCATATACATTGAGGAGGGTGAGTTTTTTCTGATGTACAGATACCATGATCATTAAGAAATGACCTACACTGTCTCTTATAACCTTTAGCCTGAAGTCCATGTGGTCTGATACTAGTATGGCCACTCCAGATATTTGGAGGTGTTCTTTACTCGAAGAATTGGTTTCCCAGCCTTTGAATTTGAGCCCATGTGTTCTTTGATTATTCAGATGTGTTTCTTGCAGGCAGCAGAATGTTGGGTTCAGTTTTCTAATTCATCCTGCCATCCTCTGCCTTTGAATTGCTGCATTTAGTCCATTGACATTGAGAGAGATCATTGTGATGGGGATTTGTGCTAACTTTATGTCGAAATTTGGAGTACTTGTGGGGCTTGTCTTAGATTAATGTAGCCCTGTTAATTCTTCTTGCAACAAAAATGTGGAACACTTTACAAGTTTGCATGTCATCTCTGTTCAAGGACCATGCTAATCTCTGTATCATTTCAATTTTAGTACATGTGTTGCCAAACTGAGTATAAGAGTTGTTTTTTTTCCCTATTTTTCTCTTCTGATTTTTTTGAGTGTTGTCCTTACTCACTCCTATGGCAGACGGTGATTCCTAATCAAGGTAGGTATTTCAAAGCAGCTTGAAGCTATAGATTTAGAACCTTAATGTCCCAGAAGAAAAAGTATGGTTTTTACCATATTCTCTTTTACCATACCCAGGGCGTCAGCTGTGCACATTATTTCTTTTGTAAGATGGTGAATCAGTCTTGTTTAATGCCCTTCCCTGAAACCTTCATTAAGACCATTAAAATAGAGCCTTTTGCTGTTCTCACCTCGGTCCCGTGTACATCTCCAGAAAAAGGTGGATGGCATTGTCTGCACTTTGACCACCTTGAATGTAAGTAGGATTTTTCTCCTGAAGGAAGAGGTGAGAAGCATATTGATGATTTAATTCCACCTTATTACAAGTTCAACTTGAACGGAAGGTGAGATTCATGAGGCTCCTGCAAAGGACAGAAAAAAGGGTCTCAGTGAAGTTTAATGGCCAACAAACATTAACAAAACAGATGTCTCAAAGTAACCTGTGTGCATCTTCGTGTGTATAGTGAGTTTTTTATCTACTCATAGTGATTCTCAGTCGTTCCACATGGGCAAAGCACACCTGTAATTAAAAATCGAGTTCTCTGAGCAGAGGGGGTTTTCTTAGGTCATTGAAGAAGTGTATAATAATTTATTGCTAAGCATATACAGCAGTTTGAATGATGTGTACTTTTCGATCTAAAATTAATTCCAAATATGTCTAAAATGACAGTCTCCTGACCCCGCATCTGGCTTTCCTCACTGAGGGCCCTTTGCCCTTGTTGGTGAGGTTCCCTCACCACCCCAAGCAGAGCTCCGGCAGCTGCAGACCTCTGCAACCAGCCATAGGTACGCTTTAGACCACTCTCCCCAAGCTTGAAGGAGCCTCATGCATGAAGGAACTGGCAGAGGATCCCAGGTGTGCGGGACCCGGGGCGGAGACATCCAAGGCTGCTCGGATCAAGACTGGGACTCCTCATCCAGATCCCTCATCTTCCAGTAGCTAAGTGTTACACCCACGAACTTCCCTTGGAGCCATGTAGTCCCATGAATGGCCAAGATCCAGAGACTGGATCTTGTTGATAATTCAACAACTCTTTTTGTCCAGTTCTCTTTCTTGGAGAACCTGGCAGGTTACCGAGAGTATCTTGCCCACATGGCAGAGTCTGGCAAGCTCCCCGTGGTGAATTCTACATGCCAAAACCCACTAACAATAATGGATCTCATTTCCCTGACCGTGAAAGAGCCTCCAATGTGGCACTTGCTAAAATCTCAGGGCTAGGACGAATGGAGATGTTACTGGTGCCTGCTCATGGAAATCATTCTCTACCACCAATGAACCCAGTATTCCTCCCAACATGCCCCCCACCCTGCTTCTGTGGCAGGGCATTCTCTTTGGTTCTCTGGGGCCATGGACAAGCCAGAGAGCTGCTCATGGTGGGCAACTCATGGTCTTGGCGGGGCAGGAAGAATGGGCTGTTTCTACCCCCCACCCCCTATCCCACGAGGCTGTAGTAGCCCTGTCACCGCTAGCTCATACCTGGCTATCCAATAGTCTCTGAGGTGATTGCCATTGTGCTGCCAGGGGAGATAAAGGCAGAAGGGACAAACACCCTTTCCCACCTGGTGTAGAATGGTGACATAGCTTAATGCATAGTTCAGCCACATTTCGGCCAAAAGCCGCTGGGTTCCGAATTGGGTCCATCTGCCTCTGGGGCCATGGTGGTTCTGGAGAGCCACTTGTGGGGGTCAAATTGTGGACTCGGTGGGGGAGAAAGAATGGGTCTATGGTCTAGTCTTGCATGAATCTCCCAACTCAACTGGGTCCTCCAAACACCCTTTACTTGGTATTCTGTTCTCTGTCTGAGCTGCCTTTACCCCCAGCATGTGATGCCGGCTTCCAAGGCCTGGAGCAAACCTCCTAGTCCTTATCACTCTATTCTTGGGTATTAATCTCCCATTCTGTTACTTTATATTCCATGATGAGTACAATCTTTCTATGTCTGTCCCTCGCTTTCTGACTCATTTCACTTTCTATATTGATCCACTTTCATTCAAATTTTATGACTTCTTTTTTTCTAAAAGCTTCATAGTATGCCACTGTGTAGATAAATAAACTATCATTAACCAGTCATCTGTTCTTGGACACTAGGGATTTTTTTCCCCCAGATTATGGTTATTGTGAACAGTGCAGCAATGAACATACAAGTGCAGATGTCATTTCGGCTGTACTTTTTTGCCTCTCCAGGCTATCTTCCCAGGAATGATATTGCTGGGTTAAATGGGAGCTCAATTTCTAGTTTTCGGAGAACCATTCATACTGTTTTCCAAAATGGCTGAACCTGTCCGCATTCGCACCAGCAGTGAAGGAGAGTCCCTTTTTCCCCACATCCACGGCAACACCAGTAGCTTTTGTTCTTTTGGATGTGGGCCAGTTTCCGTGGTGTGAGGTGATAATCTCATTGTAGTTTTGACCTGCATTTCCCTGATGATTTGTGATGATGAGCATTTTTCATGTGCCTTTTGGCCATTCGGTATCTTCTTTGAGAAAGTTTCTGTTAATTTCATCACCCCATTTTCTGATGGCGTTGGACGATTTCTTCTTGTACAGTTCAACCAGTGCCTTGTATATATTTGATATGAACACCTTATTACATAGGTATTGGGTGAATATCCTTTCCCAGTCTGTAGATTGTCTTTGTATTCTGGTCACTGTTTCTTTTGAGGTGCAGAAGGTTCTTAATTTAAGATAGTCCCCTTTGTTTATCTGTGTTTCCAATTTTTTGGCAGTGGTGTGTTATCTTTGAAGATACCTTTAGCTTCAATGTTGTGGACGGTTTTGTTGACCTTGTCTTCAATGTACCTGATGAATTCTGTTCTGATGTTGAGGTCTTTGACCCATTTTCATATGACTTTTGTGCATGCAGTTAGGTAGAGGTCTGAGCCCATTTTTTTGCATGTAGCTGTCCAGTTTTTCCAGCACCATTTGCTAAAGAGGCATTTCTTGCTGCACTTCACATTTCCTGCTCCCTTATCAAAGATTATTTGAACATATATTTGAAGGTGTGTGTCAGTATATTCAATCCTGTTCCATTGGTAGGCGGCTCTGCCTTTGTTCCAGTACCATGCTGTTTTAATTATTATCACTTTGTAGTAGAGTTTGAGGTTGGGGAAGCTGAGGCCTCCCATCGTCGTTTTCCCAAGAAATGCTTTAGCTATTCGAGGGCGTTTGTTGTTACATATGAATTTCAGGAGCGCTTGATCAATTTCTTTGACGAATGTTATGTGTAACTTTATAGGGATCACATTGAATTTGTACAATGCTTTGGGGAGTATTGCCATTTTGACAATGTTAATTCTCCCAATCCATGAGCAGGAGGTGTTTTCATTTCCTCGTTTCCTCTTATTTCCTGTTGTATAGGTCCTTTCCCTCCTTAGTTAAGCTGATGCCGAGATGTTTGATTTTCTGAGGCATGATTGTGAATGGGATTGCTTTCTTCATGTCACTTTCTTCTCTCTCATTATTTGCATATAGAAAAGCCATAGACTTTTGGGTAATGATTTTATAGCCTGCAACTTTACTATATAAGTTGTTTCTAGGAGTTTTTTGGTAGAGGTTTTAGAATTCTCTAAATATAATATCACATCTTCTGTGAATAGTGAGAGCCTGATTTCTACATTTCCTACATGAATGCCTTTAATATTTTTTTTAATCTGACTGCTATTGCAAGTACTTCCAGTACTATATTCACAGAAGTGCCCAAATGAATATTTTTCTTTTTGGGTTTCACCCAGCGATGCTCAGAAGTTACTCCTGGTTCATGCACTCTGGAATTTCTCCTGGCAGTACTCGAGGGACCATATGGGATGCTGGGAATCGAACCAAGGTTGGCTGCGTGCAAGGCAAATGCCCTATCCCCTGTGCTATTGCTCCAGCCCCAAAAATGAATTTTTACTTAAAACTTTCTATCTGTAAATTTCTATGCTAAGAATAGTGGTATAAACGGTGATATCTGAGTAATTTAAAAGTAAACTATGAAGACAGATAATATAAAGAATTTCTTTGTATTAATTTCTAAAATGTGTAGCTTTTATTAAATATATTAAGAATGAATGAGAGGTCTTGATTATACCATGAATATTATTTCCCTGTTAGAAGTTACCCTTCTAAAATGCAATAAAGTGACACATTTTGAAAATGTTTATTATTCATTAATTCAGTGAATATTTGTTAGTCTGGGGGTTCAGTGCCTCCAAGAAGTCAACCTGAACCCTCAAGGTTAGTGCATCTACAGTCTGATGGTGCCTTCATGCTGCCTGATAACCCCAGATTTCCACTGTGCCTCTAGCTGGATCCCAACACCTCAGGAGTAAGTTTCCCGAGAAATTAAACTCCGAAAAGATATGTGGGAGCCATGTTAACAAACCACCCCTGGCTCAGCTAAACAAGCTAATGTATTGGTCTTGCTTCAGAGACCCATAAATAAATCCATCTCAGGATGGATTTCACTGAAATATAGGTAAAGGTAAAGGCCCTCCCATTGATCGTCGATTTGCTCAAGCGGGCCCAGTAACGTCTCCATTGGAGACTTTTGTTGGTACTGTGGGCTGGAGCGATAGCACAGCGGTAGGGCATTCGCCTTACAAGCGGCCAACGTGGCCAACCCGAGTTCGATTCCTCCGCCCCTCTCGGAGAGCCCATTAAGCTATCGAGAGTATTCGATATGCCAAACACTGAAATATGACAGCTGAAAATTCGGATATGCGGGTTTTGTGACTGAAATCTCCAGGCTTTCTCTGAGTCAGGGTGGGCAGCCCACTCTCACTGCCCTGTACTTATGGAAGCCTCAGCATAAGTGAGGCTCAAAGCGGCTCCAGCCTTAACTTCCTGATAAAAATACTAAATTCCAGGACTGAAGCGATAGCACAGTGGGTAGGGTGTTTACCTTGCATGCGGCCGACCCGGGTTGGAATCCCAGCATCCAATATGGTCCCCTGAGGTCCACCAGGAGTAATTCCTTAGTGCAGAGCCAGGAGTAAGTCCTGAGCATTGCCGGGTGTGACCCCCCAATAAAAATACTAAATTCCTTGAACAAACATGATGAAATCTTAGTAACTGTATGAGAACCATAATGCACAAAATGAAAAGGAGACAGAGAGAAAGAATTAAAGAGCCTGCCATAGAGACAGGCTGGGAGTGGGGGTAGGGTGTTGGGGGATGTTGTAGGGAACCAGGGACATTGGTGGTTGGAAATGTACACTAGTGGAGGGAAGCATGTTGGATCGTTGTATGACTGGAAGCAAATTATGAATAGCTTTGCAATGGTCAATCTCACAGATATTCAATAAAAATTTAAAAATATATATCCTTCATTGGTATCTCAGACTACTGGTAGAACTTTAAAACCCAGCATATCTATTTTTGTTTTCTCAGTAGTAAAAAAACACGTTACTCACCTGTGTGCCAATAGCTTGAAGAATGCTAAATCCAAAGATATATCAATGACTGTCTTTGGCAAGAATACTGTAATTGCAGGTATGTTATGTTTTAGAATCAGTTCATGCACAAGAAATCAAGAGGAGCAAGTGGCAAAGAGCATCAATGTTGAATGGATAATGTTTGAGGAGCTTTCAAGGGAGACAGAAAGATTTGGCATGAGAAGAGGGAAGAAACAGAAGAGTGAAGTACTAATAAGTATCATGAGAAAAATGCAAGGGAGGACACTTCCTGGCAAGTGTCACACTCTGTTGAGCTTTTGGTGAGGATAAGTATTAGAAAGTATCTTTCCCATTTAGTGGTAAAAAGGTAACTTTGATGGGTGTATTTAAAATTTACTTTAACAATTAGAATTACTAAGAGATACACAATTACAAAGTTGCTCATAATTGAGTTTTAGTCATCTAATGTTCTAGAACCTTTCCAGTATATTGGGGGTATTTTTGAAGGAATATCCCTGGTGCGAAGACTTGGGCATCTGAATCTTGACACATTTCACCAAATATATGATCTGTACTCACATGATTTACACTGTCTCCCCTGCTCTTTGATTTATGTTTTCATGCAATATTTCCTTGTGAACCTCACCTCAAGTGAGGGTCCCTATTTAAAACAAATACATATTTCTGGGGAATTATATATTTTTGGTTGCTGGGAGAGTCTCTAAAGCAATGCTCAGGAGGTGTGGGGGCCCCACAGACAATTCTCAGAAAACGTGGCCATGGTGTTTGGTATCCTCCGAGGCTATAGGCCTTTGATAATCTGGCAATCAGGTGGTGCTGGGAGTCAAATTTAGTGAATGGGAGACAAGTTCCATAAGCACTACACTATCTCCTGCGGCCCTGGGTATAAGATTGATGTCAGCATTCTGAGGTCCTCCCTTTTGTCAGAAAGCAGAAACTTGTGCAGGAGAAAGTGGAAGAGACCTTAGGGTTTAGCTAGGTTGACTGAGTAGATGGTGGTAGTATTAAGATTGGAACATAAAGTAAAAATAAAACAAGAGAAAGATCTAACAATAGTAAAGAGGGCTTTAGTACTCAAAAAGTTTAGAAACAGGCACATGGCAAGTAGTTTTAAAAAGCATCCAGGAGATAATATAGTATTGTGAGTGAACCAATCTACTCTATGGATACATCTCATCCTTGAAATGGAAAAGGACAATGTATTACAGTTAAAATTTACAAATAAGATATATACGTCTATTTCTGCTGTGTTCCTATGCTTTACCAAGTATTATTCTAATTTTATATTTACTTTAATGATTAAAACAGTATTTGCCAACATTAAACTTTTAATGAAATGTTTTATTAAAAATTTTTTAAAAAAAATTTATTAAAAATGTTTTACTAAAATGTTATTTAAAAAAGAAACATATGGGCCAAAGAGGTAGTGCAGTATGCAGAGGGTGTTTACTTTGTATGCAGATAATTTGAGTTCAGTCCCCTGAACCCTGAGCCTGCCAGAAGTAATCTCTGGATAGAAAGTCAGAAGTGAGCCTGGAACTCATACGGGTGCGCTCCCTTCCCGAAAAAAAGGAAGAAAAGTAAAACATATAACTGATTCTTGAGTAGCATAGAGGTTAAGGGTGCTAATTCCTATATAATTTTTGAAAGCCCCAAATTAAATGTATAGTCTGCTATTCACCAAGCCCCGCATCTTTTCCCCCTGAACTCGACACCCTCCACAGGGGGACACCTTCTCCAGACACCTAGAGCAGCTCCATGGGACTGTCCATCACCTAATCAGCCCCTCCCCTCCAGGTGGGTAGGGGGAGCATAAGCCAGCTTCACTGCTCCTCACGCCCAGCCCTGCGCATTTTCCTGCAGAACTGGACACCCTTCATCAGGGGACACCTGCAGCAGCTCCATGGGATTTTCCATCGCCCCTCCTACATTCCAGGATCCTGGGTGGGAGTGAACCTGCGATCAGACAGGGGCATGCCCGCCATGTAGGGGGAGTGGCCTCCCAGAAGTGGGCGTGGCCACCTCCTGGGTGGGCAGCCACAGATATATTTCCCAATCTGGGCACTCAGGACTTTCATCCCTCACTTTGTCGCCTAGTACTGGCTAAGAATATCTGACCACCTCTAAAAGAATTAAACAACATCCCACTCGCCTACTCCATTTCTAATAAACGACCATTATGAAATGTGATGTACAAGCACAAATGTAAAAAGTACCTCCTCCAAAGCTGCACTCAATGTCAGTTTTAAAACAAAGAATAAGACCTGATTGAGAAGAAGGTCGGAATCTAGAATGGGAGAAGGTTGGCTACCATCGACAAACCTTATCCAAAATCCTTTCCCATGGTAAGAGGGAACAGTACCTGTGATTTCAGGAGTCTACCTCTAGGTTACCATAACAACATGAAGAAACAGCGCAAATCTCTACCACAAGGAGAATATGAAGAAAAGAATCCCGAATCCTTAACCGAGGTTGTCCACAATTGCGCTCTCTTTGATAAGGAATTCCAGTATAAAATGCGGAGGGTGTTCAAGGATCTACTCAAAGAATCAATGGAAGAGATATCCAAAGACTAAAAGAAGAAATGAAAGAAACAATGGAACAGATAGTCAAGTAAATACAGGAAGAAAAGAGAACAGAATTTTAAAAAAGCTACAAAAAG
The DNA here is from genome assembly GCF_029834395.1 of Sorex fumeus. Classification (NCBI taxonomy): domain Eukaryota; kingdom Metazoa; phylum Chordata; class Mammalia; order Eulipotyphla; family Soricidae; genus Sorex; species Sorex fumeus. The sequence goes on along the minus strand of NW_026606152.1, from coordinate 19,880,682 downwards.
GAGAGTCACAAATAAAGGATTCAGTGGATGAAATTAAAAAGACAGTAAGTGCCCTTAACAATAGGACAAGTGCAGCTGAAGAGAGGATCAGCAAGCTTGAAGATGAGCAACAGAAATCCCATCGGGAACAACAAGCAATAGATAAAGACCTCAAAATGGCTCTAAGGAGAATCAAAGACCTAGGGGATGACGCCAAGAGGAACAACATTAGAATCATTGGAGTACCAGAAGGACAGGGAGAAAACCCCAATGAAAAAAGCTAGATTCAAAGAAATCATTGCTGAAAAGTCCCCAGAGTTAAGGAAAGCACACATCCAGATCAAAGGAGCCAGAAGGGTACCAGCTAAAGGAGACCCCAGAAAAAACACTCCAAGGCATATCATAGTCAGAACGATGGATGCTGTGGACAGAGACACAATATTACAAGCAGCAAGGTCAAAGAAGGAAATTACATACAAAGGAGCACCCATTAGATTCACAGCTGACCTATCAGTGGAAACACTCTAAGCCCGAAGGAAATGGTGGGATATAGTGAAAAAATTCAATGAAATGAACGCCTCACCGAGAATACTCTATCCAACTAAACTCTTACTCAAATTCGATGGAACAATACACCACTTTTTAGATAAACACAAGCTCAGGAACTTCATATACTCCAAACCAAATCTAAAAGTAGGACTAAAGGGGCTCCTGTAAGATAAGGAAAACACGTGTAAACACAATCAACTCCTACAGGAAGATGGCACAAAACCCCATGACAATAATCTCCCTTAATGTCAATGGTCTAAATGCACAACCAAGAGACACAGAGTGGAAAAATGGATCCAGAAACAGAACCCAACATTCTGCTGTCTACAAGAAACTCATCTGAACAATTAGAGCAAACACAGACTCAAAGTGAAAGGATGGAAAACAATCCTGCAAACAAACAGTTCCCTCACAAAAGCTGGGGTGGCCACACTAGTATCCGACAACATTAATTTCAGGCTGAAAAAGATTAGAAGGGACAGCGAAGGCCACTTTCTCTTCATCAAGTTATACATACAACAGGAAGAAATCATACTCTTAAATGTATACGTACCTAATGAAGGAACAGCTAGATATTTAAAACAACTGCTAACAAAATTTAAAGAGGACAGTGCTAGCAACACAAGAGTAGATGGAGACTTCAACATCGCCTTATCACCTCTGGATAGATCAACAAGAATAAAACTAAGCAAGGAAAAATTGGCTTTGAATTAAGAAATAGAAGAGAAAGGACTTATAGACCTATACAGGGCTTTACATCCCCCAAAAAGAGAATACACATTCTTCTCCAGTGCCCATGGAACATTTTCCAAAATATACTATGTGCTAGGTCACAAAACATACCTCAATAGAATCAGGAAGATAGAAAGAGTATCAACAATTTTTTCAGACCATGATGCACTGAGGATAGATGTGAATCACACACAGACACGAACACCTGAAAACTAAACAAGTCACTGCTGAACAATGAGTGGGTCAGGAAGCACGTCTAGGAAGAAATCAAAAGATACCTAGAAACAAATGAGAATGAAGACACGAACTACCAGAACTTATGGGATGCAGCTAAAGCCCTATTAAGGGGAAAATTTATAGCTCTGTAAGCATATCTAAGGACGGAAGAAAGGATGCACATAAGCAACTTGACTTCATAGCTCAAGATCTTAGAAAAGGATCAAGAGTAGGAGCCTAAATCGGGCAGAAGGAAAGAGATCATAAAACTTAGAGCAGAAATCAATACATGGAAACCTAAGAAACAATCCGAAAGATCAATGAAACCAAGAGCTGGCTCTTCGAGAAAATAAACAAGATAGATAAACCACTAGCAACACTCACAAAGAAACAGAGAGAGAGAACACTAATAAACCGAAGCAGAAATAAAAATGGCGATATCACAACGGAAACCAAAGAAAGTCAAAAGATCATCAGAGTCTACTTTGAAAGTCTGTATGCCAAGAAAAAAGAGAAGTTAGAAGAAATGTACAAATTCCTGGATTCCTATAATCTCCCAAAGCTGAGTCAAGAAGATATAGAATACCTGAATACACCTAGTCACATCAAGGAAATAGAAACTGTAATTAAAATTCTTCCCCAAAACAAAACCCCAGGTCCAGATGGATTCACTACCAAATTTTTCCAAACATCTTAAGAGGATCTACTGCCAGTCCTTCTCAAACTTTTCCAGGAAATTGAAAAAACAGAAACTCTCCCAAACAGTTTCTATGAAGCCCATATCTCTCTAATACAAAAGGGAAACAAAGACACCATGAGAAAAGAAAACTACAGGCCGATATCACTGATGAACATGGATGAGAAGATTCTGAACAAAATACTAGCAAATAGAATTCAACAAATCATCAAAAAGATCATACACCATGACCAAGTGGGATTCATCCCGGGGATGCAAGGATGGTTTAACAATCGGAAATCAATCAACATAATCCATCACATCAACAAAACAAAAGATAAAAATCATGTGATCATATCAATAGATGTAGAGAAAGCAATTGACAAGATCCAGCATTTTTTTTTTTTTGAAGAAAACCCTCGCCAAATTTGGGATAGAGGGAATTTTCTCCAATATAGTTAAAGCCAGCTACCACAAGCATACAGCAAGCATAATTCTTAATGGGGAAAAACTGAGAGCATTCCCCCTAAGATCAGGAACGAGATAAGTATTCCCACTCTCTCAACTGCTGTTCAACATAATACTGGAAATACTAGCAATAGCAAGTAGGCAAGAAAAAAAGATTAAGTCCATCCAAATAGGAAAGGAAGAAATCAAGTTCTCACTATTTGCAAGTGATATGATACTATACTTAGAGTACCCTAAAAACTCTACCAAGAAACTCCTAGAAATGATAAACTCGATAGTAAATTTACAGGTATAAAATAAATACCCAAAAGTCCATGGCTTTATTATGCACAAATAGTGAAAGAGAAGAAAATGACAAGATGAAAACTATCCCATTACAATTGTATGCCAGAAAATCAACTACCTAGGAATTAGTTTAACTAAGGAAGTAAAGGAACTATATAAAGAAAACTACAAAACGCTCCTTCTTTAAAATAAAAGAGGACGCGAGGAAATGGAAAAATATCCCCTATGCATGAATCAGGAGAATTAATATTGTCAAAATGGCAATACATCCCCAAGCACTGTACAAATTCAATGCGATCCTTATTAGGATACCCATGACATTCTTCAAAGAATTGGAGCAAACACTCCTGAAATTTATATGGAACAATAAGCCCCCAGGAATAGTTAAAGCAATTCTAGGGAAAAAGAAAATGTGAGGAATTAACCTCCCGAACCTCAAACTCTACTACAAGTAGTAATAATTAAAACAGCATTATACTGGAACAAAGGCAGAGCTGCAGACCTATGGAACAGGGTTGAATATACTGACATCTCCCCTCAAACATATGACCATCTAATCTTTGAGAAAGGGGCAAGAAATGTGAAGTGGAGTACGGAAAGTCTTTTTAACAAATGGTGCTTGCAAAACTGGACGACTACATGCAAACTACTGGGCTTCGATCCCTGCCTAACACAATGTAAAAAGTAAGATCAAAATGGATCAAAGACCTAAACATCATACCGGAACCCATTAGGTACATTGAAGACAAAGTTGGCAAAACCCTCCATGACATTGAAGCTAATGGTATCTTCAAGGATGTCATGTCATTGGCCAAGCAAGTGAAAACAGAGATAGACGAATGGGAATATTTAAACTAAGAAGCTTCTGCACCTTAAAAGAAACAATGACTAAAATACAGAGAGAGTCTACAGAATGGGAAAGGATATTCTCCAAATACACATCTGAAAAAGGGGGTGATATCAAGTATATACAAAGTACTGGTTGAACTCCACAAGAAGAAAACATCCAACCCCATCAAAAAGTGGAGCAACGAAATGAACAGACTTTCTCAAAGAAGAAATCCGAATGCCAAAAGACACATGAGAATATGCTCTACATCATTAATCATCAGGGAGATGCGGATCAAAACAACAATGAGATATCATTTCACACCACAGACACTGGCCAACATTCAAAAAAACAAAAGCAACCTGTGTTGACAGGATGTGGCGACAAAGGGACCCTCCTTCACTGCTCATGGTAATGCTGACTGGCTCAACCCTTTCGGAAAACAGTATGGATGATTCTCAAAACATTAGAAATTGAGCTCCCATTTGACCCAGCAATACCACTCCTGGGAATATACCTCGGAGAAGCAAAAAAGTAGAGTCGAAATGACACCTGCACTTATTTGTTCATTGGAGTACTATTTACAACAGGTAGAATATGGAAAAAAACCGAATGCCTGAGAACAGATGACTGGTTACAGAAACTTTGGTACATCTACACAATGGAGTACTATGTAGCAGTTCGAAAAAAATGAAGTCATGAAATTTACTTACAAGTGCTACTGCGTGGAAAATATTATGCTAAGCGAAATGAGTCAGAAAAAGAGGGACAGACATAGAAGGACTGCATTCAACTGGGTAACAAAATTAGAAAACTAAGAGAATAACACCAAGGATAGCTGTGATAAATATCAGGTTGTTCACTCCATGGCTTAGAGGCCATCCGCACACTCTAGGGGTAAAGGCAGCTCAGATAGAGAAGGGAGCACCAAATAAAGGGTTCTGAGAAGATCCACCCAGAATGAGAGATGCATGCTGACAGCAGTCTATAGACAGAACATGATTGCCACCCAAAGTCTCTCCTGCAGATCACAGCACCGAAAAGGAGAGATAGACGAAAAGGGACTGCGCTGCCACAAAGGCAGGGCAGGATGGGAGATGGGGGGTTGTGAGGGATACTGGGAGTGGTAGGGGTGGCGAATGGGCACTGGTGTTGGGGTGGGTACTCGATCATTGTATAACTGAAACACAAGCACACAACTTGTAAGTCCACAACTGTAACTCAAGGTGTTTAACTAATAAAACAAAATAAAACAAAAAACAAAACAAAACAAAATAAAACAAGAGAAATATCTATCAATAGCAAAGAGGACTGTAGTACTCAAAAAGTTTAGAAAGAGGAACATTGGCAAGTATTTTTAAATAGGCTTCCAGGAGAGAATATAGCATTGTGAGTGAACAAATCTAATCTATGGATTCTTCTCATCCTCAAAATGGAAAATGACAATCTGTTACAGTTACAAATTTCAAAATAAGATATATACCATCTACTTTTTTGCTGCGTATTTATGCTTTGCCAAGTATTATTCTAATTTTTAAATTTACTTTAATGATTAAAACACTATTTCCATGCTTTAAACTAATTAAATGTTTTATTAAAAATGTTTTTTAAAATTAATTAAAATGTTTTACTAACATGTCATTTTTTTCTGTTTACTATGCTTTTTTTAAAATGATGAAATATTTCTCACAGAGTAGTCACATATGGAACAGTTTTTTTTTATTATTTATTTTTTTAAATTTTTAGTGAAACAGCATGAGGTACAGTAGTAGATTTATAATTTTTTCTGCTTGGGTTTCGATTATACAATGATCAAATACCCATCCCTCCACCAGTGCCCATTTTCCACCACCATGGATAATAATCCTCCCACACCCATCCCTCCCATCTTACCCTGCCTCTGTTGCAGGGCAATCCCTTCTGTTCTCTCTCTCCTTTTGAGTGTTGTGGTGTGCAAAAGAGGCTTTGAGTGGCAAACATGTTCAGTCCATAGTCTACTTTCAACATGCACATCCCCTCCTGGGAGGATCCTCCAAACACACTTTATTTGGTGCTCCCTTCTCTATCTGAGCTGCCCTTTCCCCTAGAATGCCTGGCTGGCCTCTAAGCTATGGAGTAATCCTCTGGTGTTGATCTCAGCTATTCATGGGTATTAATCTCATATTTTGTTTCTTTATATTCCCCAGATGAATGCAATATTTGTATGTCTATCCCTCTCTTTCTGACTCATTTCGCTTAGCATGATACTTTCCATGTTGTACCACTTGTATATAAATTTCATGACTGCATCTTTTCTAACAGCTACATAGTACTCCATTGTGTAGATGTACCGAAGTTTCTTTAACCAGTCATCTGTTCTTGGGCATTCAGGTTTCTTCCAGGTTCTGGCTATTGTAAAGAGTGCTGCAATGAACAAACAAGTGCAGATATCATTTCGACTATACATTTTTGCCTCTCTGGGATATATATCCAGGAGTGGTATTGCTGGGTCAAATGGGAGCTCAATTTCTAATTTTTTGAGAATCGTCCATACTGTTTTCCAGAAAGGCTGAACGAGTCGACATTCCCACCAACAGTGAAGGAGTGTCCCTTTCTCGCCACATCCGCGCCAGCATCAGTTTCTTTGTTGTTTTGAATGTGGGCCAGTCTCTGAGGTGTGAGATGGTATCTCATTGTGGTTTTTATCTGCATCTCCCTGATAATTAATGATGTAGAACGTTTTCTCATGTGCTTTTTTGCCATTTGGATTTCTTCTTTGAGAAAGTTTCTTTTCATTTCATTGCCCCAATTTTTGATGGGGTTGTATGTTTTCATCTTGTAGAGTTCAACCAGTATTTTATATATCCTTGATATCAACCCCTTGTCAGATGTGTGATGGGCGAATATCCTTTCCAATTCTGTAGACTGTCTTTATATTTTGGTCACTGTTTCTTTTGAGGTGCAGAAGCATCGTATTTTAAGATAGTCCCATTTATCTATCTCTGTTTTCACTTGCTCGGCCAGTGGCGTGGCATCTTTGAAGATACCATTAGCTTCAATGTCATGGAGGGATTTGCCAACTTTGTCTTCAATGCACCTTATGGATTCTGGTCTGATGTTGAGGTCTTTAATCCATTTTGATCTTACTTTTGTACATGGTGTTAGGCAGAGTTCTGAGCCCACTTTTTTTCATTTAGCCATCCAGTGATGCCAGCACAATTTGTTAAAGAGACTTTCCTTACTTCATTTCACATTACTTGCACCTTTATCCAAGATTAGATGATCATATGATTGAGGGGAGATGTCATTGTATTCAACCCTGTTCCATTGGTCTGCAGTTCTCCCTTTGTTCCAGTACCATGCTGTTTTAACATTGGATGAAACTAGAGGATATCATGCATGTAAAGTTAGCCTTAAGGAAAGGAACAGATACAGAGAGATTTTTCTCATATGTGGGATGTAAAGACACACAGCAAGGTAGCAACAAAGGTTCAAGGGCAATGTAAGGGGAGAACTGATCCACACAATTGAGTCAGGGGATTGGGACTGAGGGATTCTGGGAGTTTCGAGGAGAGGGAGGGTTTATTTTTTGAGAGAATGAGGAGTGTCATGTTGGAATAATGTGTATGAGGAACCATTGTTAATTGAATTATAAATCATAGAATATTAATATTGTTTTAGACGTTTGTCTGTCTCATTTTATTCTTTTAATTTGTTTTCTCCATATGCCACATATGCATGAACTTGTATGATGCCTATCTTTTTCTGCCTGGCTTATGTCACTAAACATAATATCCTCATGTTATGATTTTTTATATAAATAATAAGAAGATTTCACTTCATACAACTGAGTAGGATTCCATTGCTTTACACCCTTTCATTTTCAAAATTTGGGGTTTAAAACATACAAATATTGATTTTAACAATGCTCTGGTGTTTTAAAATTTTTAGTTCAGTGAAGAAAAGGTAAAGGCCCTCCCGTTGATAGTCGATTTGCTCGAACAGGCCCAGTAACATCTCCATTGGAGACTTTGTTGTTACTGTGTTTGGCATATCGAATACTCTCGGTAGCTTGCCGGGCTCTCCGAGAGTGGCAGAGGAATCGAACTCGGGTCGGTCATGTTGGCCGCTTGTAAGGCGAACGAACGCCCTACCGCTGTGAAGAACAATAGATTTTATTGAACAACACAGAAACTTGTGAAACAGGCATAGGGTGGAATGGAATATATGTTCAAGAGAGAACACTCGTTTTACAAAGCAAGCAAAGAGGGACATACAGAAAGGAAGCACGGTATTTCTTTAAGGAAGAACACAAGCTTGAGGACCAAGCCCACTCTGGTAGTTTAGGAATAAGAACTTGGAGTGGTATGAACTTAACTTGTATACTTTAAGGGAGAACCTGTGTGAAACAAATAGAAGTACGTTCAGGAGAATGATAAACTGGAGTCTATGCTTGGAGTGAGGAGGGTAGAGAGTTCTTTGGGGAGATCTGGACTATGGAGAACAGTAATATTATAACATTAATGATAGTATCTTACCGTGGGATTCCAAAAAAATCTTTAACAGTGGTGTCAGAAATGATAACATTCTTAGGTATTTGGATTTCCTGTGGAAACTACTGGAAAGCTGAGTTTATGCTCTGGATGCCTCTGCCTGAAACAAGGTCAACAAATCATGAATGAAAAATTACAAGTTACATGGATCAAGGATTCTGATCCCAGTGGAAGGCTAGCTTTTGGGTGGACAATTTCTACTGATGGCCTGATGTAGATTTTGATCCTGGGATACGTAACAGAAAGGAGGTAGTGACAGGTATCCTCAGAAGTGAAGCCTCTGAGACAGAATTCATTCATGCCAACTTATGGGTTATCAATGTTTGCTCATGGCTGCTACCCTTATAACATGCCATTCAACAATTCTGTGGTTTCAATTTACTGTGTCAATGTAAAGATGAAGTTTCTAAATTAAAGGTAAAAATCTGAGGCCCTCAAGATGATGAATTATGGGGAGGGGGGTGGAGCTGGAGCTATAGTACAGCAGGTAGGGCATTTGCCTTGCACACGGCCTACCCAGGTTAGATTCCCAGCATCCTGTATGGTCCCCCCAAGTACCGTGAGGAGTAATTCCTGACTGCACAGCCAGGTGTAACCCCTGTGCATCGCCAGGTGTGACCCAAAAACGCAAAAAAAAAAAAGACGATGACTTACCTTTAGATATTTTGAAGTCAAGTAGAAACAGCCAGGAAGCTCACCAGAAAAGAGTTCTCCTGGGTCAAAAACATCATCACCTCTGGCGTGAGAGCATAGAGAAAATAACGTTTCCATTTTATGCCATGTTAAAGCAAGCCAGACATGATCTTGGAAAGTTTGTCAAAGGAAAGCATGGCTATAGGAAGGATAAGATGACTACTGAATCTTAGAGGTAAAATATACAAGTGAAGAAAAGGTCAAGAATTAGGCGGTATGATGGCGACCAGGTATAATAAGAAAAGCATTTTTTAAAAAATAAAATGCAATGAGACATCAAAAAAGACTTTTTTAAATGTTTAAGAACAGGGATATAACTCAGGGATAGAGCATTTGCGTTCCATTGTATGATGATCTGGGATTGATCCTTAGCATTGCAAACAGCATTATTTTTTAATTTTTAATTTCTTTCTTTCTTGCTTATTTGCTTGCTTGTTTTTCTTGTTTTTTTTTTGGATCGCACCTGGCTATGCATAGGGGTTATTTTTAATTTTAAAAAAATTATAATTTTTATTTTTTACCTGTGGTTTAAAATGAAACCTAAAATATTTTAGAGTAAATATATGTGAAGAAGAATAAAATTCACGGGAACTATTTAGTGTTCTTAATGATACAGCAGTCAGAATTTTGAGGTTAATTTTATGGGTAGTGCATAAATAATTTTTCTCCATTATGAGGGCTGTCTTTTTAGCATGGTCACCATTTTTCTAAGTTGCAGAAACGTCTTAGTTTAATGTAGTCTCATTTGTTTATCTTCATTTCCTCTTCCTTGGTCAGTGGTGTTTCATTCTAGAAGTTTCCCTTAGCTTTAATGTCATGGAGGGATCGTCCCACATTTTTCTCCATATATCTTAAGAATTCAGCTATGATATTGAGGTTTTTAATACATTTGATCTGACTTTGTGCCTGGCACTATAAAGAGGTCTGAGTTCAATTTTTTTTTTTTGCATGTCGCTGTCCAGGTTTCCCAGCACCACTTGTTGAAGAGACTTCCTTGCTCAACTTCATATTTCTTGAGCCTTTATGAAAGATTAGGTAATAATAATCTGAGGGCCAGCGTCAGGATATTTGACTATATTCCATTGATGTGAGGCCTGTCTTTATCTGAATATCATGTTATTTTGATTACTACGACTTTGTAGTAGGGTTGCAAGTAGGGGAAGCTGTTCCCTTCTTCTTTTTACCAAATATTGCTTTAGCTCTTCATGGGAGGTTATTGTTGTGTATGAGTTTCAAGAGTGTTTAATCTATTTCTTTGAAAAATGTTATGGGTATCCTTATAGGAAGTGCAGTAAATCTTTATAGAGCTTTGGGGTGTATTGCCATTTTGACAGTGTTAATCCTCTCAATCCATGAGCATGGGATGTGATTCGATTTCCTCGTATACTCTCTTATTTCGTGAAGTAGAGTTTGTAGGGTTTTTTTTGTATAGTTCCTTAACATTTTATCATTTATCACTTAACTTCCCCTTAGTCGTCGATTTGCTCGAGCGGGCGCCAGTAACGTCTCCATTTGTCCCTGTCGCGTGCTAGTGTAGCCCAATGGCACCTGTTCGATCCAAGAACATGAAGGGCCTCAAACTGATCGTTCATGATCTTGACGAAGAAGTCTGACCATCTGGAAGGTGGGCGGCCACGCGGTCTTTTGACATCCCGTGGAATCCAGTCGGTAACAGCTCTAGTCCTGCGGTCGTCTCTAAATCTCATTACGTGACCAGCCCATCTGATTTTTGACACCTTGGCATAAGAGACAGCGTCCCTGATTCTTGATCGGCGACGGATGTAAGAACTCTTGATTATCTCTCTCATTTGAGTGAAACGTGATATTCCAAGCATAGCTCTTTCTATTCTTCTTTGGGAGACCTGAATACTGTTCTCATCTTGTTTGCATAGGGCCCAGGTCTCTGAGGCATATGTTAATGCAGGAAGAACAGTGGAATCAAAGAGATGTGACTGGAGCCGGAGGTTCTTCTTCCTCTTAGCTATTTATTCGACGTTCTTGAAGGCGTTCCAAGCCTCTCTCTTCCTCCTACATAGCTTGGGTGCCAGGTCATTTGTCATGTTGACCTCTCGACCTAGGTACACATAGCTGTTGCATTCGGAGATAGTCGTTCCATTGAGAGCGAATGGGGCATCAGGAACAAGGCTGTTTCGCATAAACATTGTCTTCGTAAGACTCAGCTGTAGTCCTAACTTTCCACACTCATGGTCAAAGTCGGCCAGCATTTGTGCTGCTTGGCTGATGTTTGGTGTTATTAAAACAATGTCATCAGCAAAGCGGAGGTGGTGTAGTTGCCGGCCATCTAGCTTCACTCCCATTCCTTCCCATTCCAGTCGTCGCATGATGTTCTCGAGGGTGGCACTGAAGAGTTTCAGTGAAAGGGTATCACACTGCCGCACCCCTCTCTTGACATCAACGATCACTTCTTTGTAGAATGGTGAGATCCTGCTAGTGAAACTGTAATACAGCTCACGGAGGATCCTGATGTACTGGGCTTGAATGCCCTGATTGGCTAGGGCTTCAGTGAGCACTTCCGTCTCAACAGAATCAAAGGCCTTCTTTTAATCAATGAACGTTAAACAGAGCTGCACCTTGAACTCCCAAGAAACCTCAATGAGCTTGGTTATCGTGTGGATATGGTCGATGGTGCTGAATCCTTTGCGGAACCCTGCTTGCTCGCATGGTTGTCCTTCATCTAGTGTTCTGCCAATCCTATTTAGGATGACTCGAGTGAACAACTTGTAGATGACAGACAATAGGCAGATCCGGCGATAGTTGCCAATGTCATGGATGTCTCCCTTCTTGAACAGTAGTATGGTCCTACTGGTTTTCCATTGGGACGGAAACTTGCATTCAGACAGGTAGCGAGTGAAGAGCCGAGCCAGTGTATTGATGAGTACTGACTGCAGGTTCTTCAGGTGTTCAGGTCTGACCTTGTCTGGGCCAGGTGCTGTTTGTTTCTTTACCAACGAAATGGCGTGTCGGATTTCGGAAGGGAGAACTTTGGGAACAACATACCCATCCTGTGGAATTTGGTATGTCGGCAAGTAGACATGGCTATCGAAGAGATTTGAGTAGAAGTCATGGATAATATTCTCCATTGCCGTTCTGGAGGATGTGATGGATCCATCAGGACGTCGGAGGGCAGTCATCTTGGTCTTATAGTTGGCGAAGGACAGGCGGGCCTTACAAATACTTTTCCTGGCATCTGCCGCATATACCAGTACTTCTGATCTTCTCTCTTTGAGGTCTTCCTCTGCACTGCTTTGCGAGCTCGGATGTTAGCTTGCGGTTGCCTGAGGCATGCGCCAAACCACGCTGGCGAATTATCTCAAGAGTTTTCGAAGATAGGCGATTTTTTGTGGCTATCTCTCTCTTGGCATTCCTCGCACATTCATGGAGGTGCTGAAGCAGTGGATCGTATTCCTCGTCAATGTTGTCAACAATGGCATCTTCCCATGTTGCCGCAATAGTACCAAAGTATAGTTCCTTAACATTTTAGTTGACTCTAATATACTCGATTTTCTGAGGTATTATTGTGAATGGGATTGTTTTTCTCTATCTCTTTTTTTCTCTTTCATTTGAAATATATGGGAAAGCCATGGACTACCGGATATTGATTTTGTAATATTCTACTTTACTAACAAATCTATTGTTCCCAGGAGCTTTTTTGTAGATTCTTTGGGATTTTCCAAGTATAGTATCATGTCATCTCCAAATAGTAAAAGCTTGAGTTCTTCCATTTTTATATGGATGCCCTTGATATCCTTTCTTTTTACCGAAATCCTATGGCAAGTACTTCAAGTACTATGTTGAATAGGTGTGGTTAGAGTGGGTAAGTTGTTTTGTGCCTAATTGTATTCTGGGATTCTAGCTCATTAATTTCTGCTCCAAGCCTTTAGTTTTCTCCCCGTTGAGAATAATGCTTGCTGTGGGTTTGTGGTAGTTTGCTTTGACTAGATTGAAGAAAGTACTTTCCACTCCCATTTTGTTGAGAGTTTTTCATCATGAATGGGTGCTGGATCTCATCAAATGCTTTATCTACATCTATCGATATGATGATATGACTTTTATCTTTATTTTATTGAGATGGTGTATTCTGTTGATTGACTAGAGAATGTTAAGCCATCCTTGCATCCCGGGATAAATCTACTTGGTCATAGTGTGTGATCTTTTGTTGAGTTTCTGGATTCTCTTTGCTGGTATTTTCTTGAGAATCTGTGTATCTGTATTCATCAAGGAAATAGGTCTGTAATTTTCATTTTTTGTGGTGACTCTGTCTGTTTTGAGTATTAGGGTGATCTTTGCCTCATAGAAACTATTTGAGAGCATTTCTGTTTCTTCAATTTCCTGAAAAAATCTTGAAAAATGTTGGCAGCAGTTCCTCTTTAAAGGATTGAAATGTTTCACTATTGAATCCATCTGGGCCAGGCATTCTGTTTGGGGGTATATTTTGATCATCATTTCAATTTCCTTGGTAGTGGTAGGTTCAAGTATTCCAAATCTTCTTGGTTCAGCCTTGGGAGGTAATTGGAATCCATTAATTTATCAATTTATTCAAGATTCTCTCATTTCCTGCCGCAAAGATTCTCAATATAATCTCTGATGATCCTATGGATTTCTGTACTTTCTATTAGGATAACCCCCTTTGCATTTCTGATTCGATTTATTAGAATTCTTTCTGTTTCTTTGAGAGGCTTCTAGAGGTTTATTGATCTTGTTTATTTTCTCAAAGAACCAGCTTTTGCTTTTATTGGTCTTCTGGATTGTATTTTGGGTTTCTAGCTCATTGATTTATACTACAAGTTTTATTATTTCCTTGCTCCAGCCTAGTTTGCACTCCTTTTATTGTTCATTTTCCAAAATCTTGAGCTCTAATTTATTCATGTAGGCCCTTTCTTTCTTCCTGATGAATTCTGGCAGAGCTATAATCTTTCCTCTTAACACTGCTTTTTCTGTGTCCCACAAGTTCTGCTAGCTCGCGTCCTCTTTCTCATTTGTTTCTGGAAACTTTTTATTTCCTCTTTGATTTCTTCTCTAAGCCAACGGTTGTTCATTACTTCCCTTAAATAAAATATTTCCTTGCTGAGATTTAGTCTGTTTGATCTATTGAGAAGTGACAAAGTAGTGTTGAAATCACCACCTAGTACTGTTTTTCTATAAATGTTTTTTTTAAGTCTATTAGAAGTTGATTTTAAGTATTTTGCTGGTCTGTCATTGAGCATCTACATTGAGGAGGGTGAGTTCTTTCTGATGTACAGATCCCATGATCATGAAGAAATGACATTCACTGTCTCTTATAACCTTTAGCCTGAAGTCCATGTGGTCTGATACTAGTATGGCTACTCCAGCTTTGTGGAGGTGTTCTTTTCTTGAAGACTTGTTTTCCAGCCTTTTACTTTTAGCCCATGGTTGCTTTGATTGCTCAGATGTGTTTCTTGCAGGCATCAGAATGTTGGGTTCAGTTTTCTAATTCATCTTCCTATTCTGTGCCTCTGAATTGGCACATTTAGTCCATTGACATTGAGAGAGATTGTTGTTATGGGGATTTGTGCTATCTTTATGTAGAATTTTTGTACTTGTGGGGATTGCCTTAGCTTAAAGTAGCCCTGTTAGTACTTCTTGCAACAAAAATATGGTACTCTTTACAAGTTTGCATGTCGTCTCTGTGCAAGGACCATCATAATCTCTGTATCATTTCAATTTTAGTATATGTGTAACCAAACCTAGTAGGAGTTAATTTTTCTCTTCTGATTACTTTGAGTGTTGTCCTTACATACCCTATGGCAGAGAGTGGTACCTAATCAAGGAAAGTATTTCAAAGCAGCTTGATAGATTTAGAACTTTAATGTCCCAGAAAGAAAATATGGTTTTTACCATATTATCTTTTACCATAATCAACGCATCAGTTTTACAAAATAATTCTTTTGGAAGATGTTATATGAGTCCTGTTTAATGCACTTCCCTGAAACCTTCATTAAGACCATTAAACTAGAGCCTTTTGCTGTTCTCACCTCAGTCCCGTGTACATCTCCAGGAAAAGGTGGATGGTGATGTCTGCACTTTGACCACCTTGAATGTAAGTAGGATTTTTCTCCTGAAGGAAGAGGTGAGGAGAATATTGATGATTTCATTCCACATTATTACAAGTTCAACTTGAACGGAAGTTGAGACTCATGAGGGTCCTGTAAAGGACAGAAAAATGGGTCTCAGTGAAGTTTAATGGCCAATACACATTAACAAACACAGATGACTCAAAGCAGCGTGTGTGCATCTTTTTGTATAGTGAGTTTCATATCTAATGATAGTGATTCTTAGTCATGACACACGGGCAAAACAGACCTATAATTAAAAATCTAGTTCTCTGAGCAGAGTGGGGTTTCTTAGGTGATTGAACAAGTGTGTAGTAATTTATTACTAAGCACATACGTAGTTTGAATGATGTGTACTTTTTGATCTAAAATTAATTCCAAATATGTCTAAAATGACAGTCTCCTGACCCCGCACCTGGCTTTCTTCACCAGGGTCCCTTGGAGGGGGTGTGTTGAGTTTCCCTCACCGTGCCAAGCAGAGCCCCGGCACCTGAAGACCTCTGCAACCAGCCATAGGTACGCTTTAAACCACTCACCCCAAGCTTGAAGGAGCCTCATGCATGAACGAATCTGACAGAGGAACCCAGGTGTGCGCAACCGGGGGATGAGATCTCCAAGGGTGCTCAGATCAAGACTGGGCCCCCTCCAACCAGATCCCCCATCTCCTAGTAGCTAAGTGTTACAACCACGAACTGCCCCTGGAGCCATGTAATCCCATCAATGGCCAAGATACAGAGACTGGATTGATAAGACAACAACAATTATTGTCCAGTTGTCACTCTGAGAGAACCTGGTACGCATCTGCGAGTAACTTGCCCTTGTGTTTACCAGTCATTTACTCTTCTTTCAATACAGATTATATGATCATGGTTTATGCTTATTTTTACTATTGAAGTATAATAGCTAAATACTGATTTATATCACAGCACTAATTTATTAAAAACATTCATCCTTGGCCTATCATAGTAATTGCCAGGATTTGTTGGTTTTGCTTGTTTTTTGATTACTTAAATTGATTTTGGTCCTTTTCTTTCAGATTGAAAAATTTTGACACAAATGAGTATATGTTTTTCTTTATCTTCTACAGTTTTAAACTGAGAACAACTGTTTGTTTTGTACAAATAAGATACCTGTGCATTTACTATTTCTTCTCATTTTATTTACATTTTAACACATCTCGATTCATCTACAACTTATCCTAGTAAGTGTTGTCATATTGAAAGAAACCACCAATTTTTTCAATCATAGCACTGTAGCACTGTCCTCCCGCGGTTCATCCATTTGCTAGAGCGGGAACCAGTAACATCTTACACCAAATTGTGAGATTTGTTGTCACTGGCTTTGGCCTATCGAATACGTCATGGGTAGCTTGCCAGGCTCTTGCTATGTGGACGAGATATTCTCGGTAGCTTGCCGGGCAGAGGAATCGGAATCAGGGTTGGCCTCCTGCAAGGCAAACGACCAAATCCGCTGTGCTGTAAACGTTATCTAAAATATACTAGTAATAACAAATGTTGTTTCATAAACAGTGCAATATAAACAATTATTTAGTAATTTTCTTGATTTTTTAATGAAATAGATAAGCTCTTGAGTATCATGGGAGTATTTTTCTAACACAAGAGTCTGACGAAGGTGAAACTGTTATAACCGTCTTGTAGAATTCCATCTCCCTAGCCTGCTTCAATCTACCCCACTCACTATCCAATCCAGTCTTCTAATGGGATTCTGACCTCCTGATTGGCTAGCCTCTACCTTTCACCTGCCTACTTTATGACATCATTCTCCCACCAAACCAACCACCAACTGGTAGAATCTTGGGGGTCTCATGTAGTTGTTTGTAAACAAATTTGAATCATCATGGCAAGTGACGAGTGACCAATGACCAGTCACCAGTGAGCAGTTGTCTGTACTAAACACTTGTGTTCTTAAGCCGCTTCAGTGTTCAGACGTAATCTCGTAGTCTCCTCTTCTCGTCTACCTTTCATCGGTATTTCCTCTTCTCTGACCATGTCAGGTAAGGAATAATACCTTTCAAAGCTTGTCATTAGATTTATCATCCCTAAACTTAGCAGTCAAGGAAGAACAGCACGTAGTAATGAAAGAAAGTATTCAAGTAGAATTTTATAAGCCTCATTTTAACTTGACTTTGATATTTGCTGTGTGACTTTAGACATTGGCTTACTTTATGTCACATACAAAGTGTTTTTCGTCATTGATTACATTATATTCTAGACATACTTAGGAGCTCAAATACACACACACACATACACACACATATGTATATATATATATATATATATATATATATATATATGAGGGTTGATTCTCTGTGTTTCTTTTTCCTTTTCATAGTGAATTTTACATGATATTCACTTAAAACAAGTAAATCAGAGACAGTATTTTTACAGAAACAGAAAATATAGGTGCTGTGAAAAACTGTTAATATATACTAGCATGTGTTCTCTGTAATGGTCTCTCCACTTGTATTTATACTTCAGTATTTTGAATATAGTGATATTACAAAGTAATAATCATTTATCTTTGAGTTTTCTATTTAAACCAGGTAATAAGAAAATATGGGGCATGTGGAAGGTGTGGAGTGCTGAGCATTAGGGAGGCAAGCCCTCTAAGGTAAGCAAGTTTGGGATCACTTTCATCAAACTTTGAACAATCCACACCAAGACAATATGAGGGAGAAAAAAATAGGAAGAAAGAAAGAAAATGTATAGAAATAAATAAAGAAAGAAAGAAAGAAAGAAAGAATAGGGACTTCGATTATCAAGGAAGAGGAAAACGTTTGTTCAGAATGTTGAAGAGAACCAAAGATTTAAAATCAAAAAAGAAAGGTACCAGTAGGAAAAGCATATTATCAGAAAGCCATCATTGCTGGCATTTTTCCTTATTATCTCTTAGAAAACAGTACTTGGTTCTTGACAATTTGAGTATAAACACGCTTCAGAAATGATGCTTCCCATAAGTAGCTAATAGTGCTTATCTAGGGCGGTGGAAGACACATAATGTTCAATGCTTTTATTACGTTATGGTTTTAAGTACATGTACGCGCTGCCTGTTAAAATTAAAAATTGGTATATTCTAACTTGAATAAGGAGATTTGATTCATTTGTGTGGTAAGTAGGTTCCAGGTTTAAGCGGATTCTCATCTTTACAAATATTATTTCATGTGATTTTTTCTTCCTAACATGAAAGTATTTTGATAATAGTCAACTTCTGTTTTAAATCCTAAGAGGAAAAAGAAAAATCAAGTCTCACAGGTCTAATTACACATTTTTGTCATATTTGTGAATTAAGATTTTTCCTACATTAAAGATATTTTATTGGATTTTGGTGCTCATTTATTAAACATTGAGAAGAACGTTTTCCTGGTTGATAAAGCTAATTCTAATCTAGGGGTTGAAAGTAAATTTGCAAATTTTGTGATCACTTTTTTAATGGTCTTTTCTGTGTCTTGTGTGATCAAGAGAAATCCTATGCTATGTTTAACACGTGTTGTTTGCTGGTTAATATTCAAAGGTACTGATGAGAATATTTTTTTGTACTTTCGAAATTTCTTTTCTGTATTTTACTCATTTAAAACATTTCCTTTCTATGAAATACAATCACGCTTACTCCTATTTTCTTTTTGTTATGTAGTTACTGGTAAATCCTTTCTCTTTAATGGACTGGTAAAGTTTGCAATCAAAAATCACCTTCTATTCCATTTTTTGGCTAGCAGTTTTTTGTAAAATAGAATACTGTCTACATATTGTATATGTGGAAAAAATTATTAATAACATTATTGTACTGTTTTATTTGGTTTTGTTTGGGATCACATCCACTGTTATTCAAGGCCTACTCTTGGGTCTGCTCTCCATAACTTACTGTACTATGCTGCTTGCTACAGAGCCCAGATTTCATTAATATCTATATTCTTTTTCAGTTATGTGATAAATATTTTTCATTATGTTTTCTTTACCCTTCCTCCTATGTAAATCACATGAAATAGAAAAATTATATTTATGTATGTGTTATTTTTCTAAGAATTATTAGTAACTACATTTTAGACAAACAATTTAAGACACAGAGTTTAAATAAAATTTTCCTTCCAAAAACATTTCTTTGAAAAAACTCAAGTTGTCATTTTTGAAGTGGATCAAAAATGAGGGTAAACTTCAATGCATCCACAAGAGTAAGTCGTATGTGAACCGTAAGTTACAGGTACTCATCGCACAAGTCAAATGGAAACCTGAAGATTACAATGGTAATAGTTGTAAAGACCCCAAATGCCTAAATTAATGTAAGGTATTCCTTCTGGTTTCTGGACTTGTAGTGATCATGCAGGGTCCTGGCAAAAAGTCCACATGCTTTAGGATGTGTAACCTGGAAATTCAAAAGGCACTGAGAGAGATAGTACTGGAGGGCAAAAAGCATTTATCTTGTACACAGCCAATCCAGTTTTGAGTCTATGAAGTTCTTGAGCTGTTGTTTGTCTGTGAAACTGTGTGTTTTTCCTTCTATTATGAATGAGAGTCTTGCTGGGAAATGTATTTTTGGGGAGGCATTTATTTCATTGAGTCTTTTCACTATGTCCCACCACTGTTTTCGGGCCATGAGGGTTTCATCAGAAAAATCAGCTGTGAATTTTAAGAATGCTCCTTTGTAAGAGATTTCTTTCTTCGATCTTGCTGCTTTCAGAATTTTGTCTCTGTCTAAGGTTTTGATCATTTTGATCAGAATGTGTCTTGGGGTATTTTTATTCGAATTTCTTCTAGCTGGTACCCTTCGGGCCTCCTGAATGTGGTCACAAGTTTTCTTCAGCTCTGGAAACATTGTAGCAATGATGTCTTTGACAGTTTCTTCTTCATCAAGGTTTTCTTCCTTTACCTCTGGGACTCCAATAATTCTTATGTTACCCCTCTTGGCGTCATCCCGATCTTCTCTTGCCATCTATTCCCGAATTGTGAGTCTCTTTTCCATTTTCTGCTCTTTTCTGGAGAGTCTCTGAACTTCATCTTCGAGCTTACTGATTCTGTTCTCAGCAGCTGTTACTCTGCTGCTGAGGCCTTCCACTGAGCTTTTCAATTCGCCTATGAGATTTTTCAGGTCTGACATTTCTGATTGCAATTTCCCCATTTCTGCCTTCAGATCCTCTTATCTTCTATTGGCATTGATTTCCATTGTTTCTTTTAATTCCCTAAGCATCCTAAGTAGCTCCCTTCTGAATTCCTTGTCAGAGAGGTTGTCTAACATTAGAGTACTGTTGGTGTCATCTGGGCTAGACTCTTCAATATGAAAGTTTGGTGGGCTTTTGCGTTGCTTTACCATTGTGAGAGGTGTGGTTTAGTCTGTCACGTTCACTGTTACTATTCTGCTTGATATGCAGTAAGAGTTAAGATAGGCTTATGAGTTATTGGCTACTGTATTTCTAGTGGCTGAGCTAAAATAGAGAAGTTTCCACCTAAGAAGGTAGCTTATGGCTCCTATGGCATATGTAGTGGGAAAATATTTCGCGGCCGCTAATGCGGCCGCAGCTCCAGAAATGGTCCCTGGCACTGGGCGAGGATTTGGGAATGTCTCCTGTTTGGAATTGGAGCCATTCAGCTTTGTTGCCAGAGCTGGGCCTCTGTGCCTGTCCCACGCGACTCAGGGGTTGAAAACCAGCTTTCTAGGGGCTGGATCTAGCTGCGCATGCCCAGACAGGGTCCCAGGCCCTTGGGGGAGGACTGTACCTGTTTGGAATTGGAGCCATTCAGCTTTGTTGCCCAGAGTTGGGCCTCTGTGCCCATCCCACGTGGCTCAGGGGTTGAAAACCGGCTTTCTAGGGGCTGGATCTAGCTGCGCATGCCAAGAGAGGGTCCCAGGCCCTTGGGGGCGGGCTGTACCTGTTTGGAATTGGAGCCGTTCAGCTTTGTTGCCCAGAGCTGTGCCTCTGTGCCCGTCCCACGCAGCTCAGGGGTTGAAAACCAGCTTTCTAGGGGCTGGATCTAGCTGTGCATGTCCAGAGAGGGTCCCAGGCCCTTGGGGGGGGGGCTGTACCTCCAAAGGCCTTCTTTAAGTCAATGAATGTTAAACAGAGCGGCATCTTGAACTCCCGAGAAACCTCAATGAGTTTGGTTATCCTGTGGATATGGTCGATGGTGCTGAATCCTTTGCAGAACCCGGCTTGCTCGCATGGTTGTCCTTCATCTAGTGTTCTGCAAATCCTAATTAGGATGACTCGCGTGAACAACTTGTAGATGACAGACAATAGGCAGATCGGGCGATAGTTGCCAATGTCATGGATGTCTCCCTTCTTGAACAGTATTACGGTCCTCCTGGTTTTCCATTGGGACGGAACCTTGCTTTCAGGCAGTTAGCGAGTGAAGAGCCAGCCAGTGTGTTGATGAGTACTGACTGCAGGTTCTTCAGGTGCTCAGGTCTGACCTTGTCTGTGCCGGGTGCTGTTTGTTCCTTTACCAACTAAATGGCATGTCGGATTTCGGAAGGGAGAACTTTGGGAACGACATATCCATCCTGTGGAATTTGGTATGTCGGCAAGTGGACATGGCTGTCGAAGAGATTTGAGTAGAAGTCATGGTAATCTTCTCCATTGCCATTCTGGAGGATGTGATGGATCCTTCAGGACATCGGAGGGCAGTCATCTTGGTCTTGTAGTTGGCGAAGGACAGGTGGGCGTTATGAATACTTTTCCCGGCTTCTGCCGCATCTACCAGTACTTCTGCTCTTCTCTATTTGAGGTCTTCCTTGATCGCATCTCTGCACTGCTTTGCGAGCTTGGACATTAACTTGTGGTTGCCTGAGGCATGCGCCAAACGACACTGGCAAATTTGTTCAAGAATTTTTGAAGATAGGCGATTTTTTGTGTCTCTCTTTTGGCATTCCTCGCACATTCATGGAGGTGCTGAACCAGTCGATCGCATTCCTCGTCAATGTTGTCAACAATGGCATCTTTCCATGTTCCCGCAACTGTACCAAAGAGTTCCCAGTTTGTGGTCATACTGGCAGTTCTCTTTTTGAACTTTGCAACCCTTTCTCCCCGCTCTGTGAAGTAGAATTTTGCATGAAGGAGACGGTGGTCCGATACCGTTCGAAATATTGGGACAACAGTGACATCTGTCAGGCAAAACCGTCGATTGAATATGATGTGGTCTATTTCGCTGTGGAATCTTCCACCAGGAGACTCCCATGTCCATCGTTTAGATTATGCCTTCTGGAACTGTGTTACCATGAATGGTTTTGGTCGACATGATGAACTCAGATAGTCTCTCACCCTGTTCATTCCATTCTAGGCCATGGGTCCCAATGTGAAGTTCTTCAGCTGATCTTCTCGGTCCTATCTTGGCATTAAAATCACCCACAATGATCTTATAGAAGGTGTGGTCTTCTTTATAGAACTTCTCTAGCTCCATGTAGAACTTCTCGATTTCTCTTTCATCATAATGAGATGTTGGTGCGTAGACAACGAAGATAGAAACTGCAGGCAGTGAGCCACATCTATTCAAATGTAAACTTCTGATTCGGGTTGTTATTCATTTGAATGAATCAATGCTCTTGGTCAAGTTTGTGTTGACAAGGACACTGACGCCTCCAACACCTCTTTTATCGCAAGTTCCCAGGAACAATTCTTCTCCAGTGTCAAAAACGGCATAGTGAGATTCTTGCCTTCTTGTCTCAGTCAGACCAATGATGTCGTACTTGATCATTCGCACTTGTACCATCAGGTCCTCGATGGATGCATCTGATGCTAGCGTACATGCATTGAAAGTACAGACGATCATTTTTGTCTTCCTTCATTGTGACAGCCTAGGTCGGCCTTGAGATTTTGTCGGCCTCTCCTTTCTCATCCTTCTCAGTGCTGCCATGTCGGTGAAGCCTTCAGGATTAGGTGAATGTACATGGTACAGGGTTAGTGTATATGATAGTCATATGAATACACCTGTGCTAATATATCGCTGGTATCTAGAGAATATATATATTGAAATTAGATCACATAGCTGAGTGTGATCTCATCTTTTCTACACACTCCCATGCCCCACACACCCAAAGACTTGTACTAATCCTTATAGATCCATGACTTTTCCTCCTCCCCTCTCCCAGAGTCTTTTAAAATTTCTTTTCAAGTACTAATGTAATGCTCTTTAGAAAATTTTGAGTTAAACTTTATTGTTGTCATTTAGCTTTTAGATAGGGAACCAAGAAAATCTTATTAAAAGAGTATTTTTGTTTTCTTTGAAAATGGTAATAAGAACATTATCCTTGAGTCCCTCAATAGACATTATATAAAGAATTTTGTGAGGAATTCCCTGTACAAATCAATACTCGAAGAAATAAATGACTTCTCTGAATGAGGATGAACTGGGACATTTCAAAGTATCAATCAGTGAATCAAAGATGAATCATAGCATCCTATAGATAAAAATGATCTTGATGTAATCTAGTCAACACCACTACATTTTTTTCTTATACCAGGTGATAGCACTTTTAACTTTTTAGTTTTTATTTATTTATTTTTATTAATGAAACACCATGAGGTGCAGTTGTAGACTTACATACCTTTGTACTTGGTTTTCAGTTATACAAGAATCAAGTATCCATCTCTCCACCAGTGAACATTCTCCAACACCAAGGAACCCAATGACCCTCCCACCCCCCATCTCCCCGACTTTGCCCCAACTCAGGGCATTCCCTTTTGCTTTTTCTTTGTTTTAGGGTGTTGTGGTTTACAATGGAGGTCAATACCATTACATTTTCAAAGAAGAACATAGTCCCCTATATGTTCAAGACACTACTACTGTCCTGCGGTTCTTTCCAGAATGTACCCTCCTCCAAGCCAGCCCTTTGGAAATATGCTGGGAAGGACAACTGGATGTTCCTTTCCTCACACTGACCTGGAAGACTCTTGCTGATTCTCAGCCACATCAATTATTTCATTTGTTGCCTGATATCACCTCCTGTCCTTTATTTTTTAAAAAAAAAATATTTGATTTGTTTCGGGAATATAAAGAAAAAAATTAAATGGACTAATAAAACAAAAGCAAAATCAAACCTTTACACTCTGACATCAAAATCGTCCTAATAGGAGGGGAAGTAAATGACTGAAATGCGTAGGGGAGTGTTGTTAGTTAGTTGTGGACAGTAGCTGGATATTTGACAGTGCATGGAGTATGAATACACAGATCCAGAGATGAGGAACTCTGTACTTGAAGCGAATACAGTTTGTAAACTAGTCATCACAATTATATGTCCATATGAAATTTATATACATATGCTTTGTGCCTTCCTTGCATGTATGTGTTATGCATTCCTTTATCATGGCCTCAGAAATGCATCTGAGGGCACTCGGAAAATTAGTTGAGCCCCAAGTATGGGGAGAGAAGTAGTAAAGAATTGGAGGAGGAAGAAATATGATTTGGAGCTTAAGAGCCGTGTAACAGGAATATATAGATATGTATGTGTGTGTAAATGCACATATATATGTATAAATATATATATGGGCTGGAGCCATAGCACAGTGGGTAAGACGTTTGCCTTGCACGCGACCAACCTGGGTTCGATTGCTCTCCTCCTCTCAGAGAGCCCGGAAAGCTACTGAGAGTAACCCTTCCTCATGGCAAAGCCTGGCAAGGTACCTGTGGTGTATTCAACATGCCACGAACAGTAACAACAAGTCTTACCATAGGGACTTTTCTGGTGCCCGCTCGAGCAAATCAGTGAACAATGAGAGGACAGTGCTACAGTGCTATGGTTAATTCAAACGTTGTTTATGCAAAATATGAAAGAATCAAATAAATATTCTATAAAGCTGATTATACCTATTAAATTAATATAACTTTAAATAGTGTTTAGAAATGAAGTTGAAGAATTTGAAGGCTATAGAAAGATATTGACAATATATCAAGAAACACAACGGATTTTTGAGGCGCAAGAACACGTACCTGTTGTCCTTTCTTAAGGTTATTTTTTTTGGCTTTTATAGAATATGTTTTCCCTGAGTTTTTGTTAATCGCTTCCGTTTTTTAGAAAGCATCATAATAAATTATATTTTTTAAAAAAGTAAATAAATTTGTGTTTGTGAGTGGATTATGTATGTTTGGAACCTGGGAAGTATTTTCCTATGTAAGTTACATTAAACATGATATTTATAACAGAAATACCATCTGCAGTACTATTAACAATAGCCAGAAGAAACTATGGTATACCTACACAATTGAATACGAAGCAGTTGGCAGGAAACTGAAATCATGAAATTTGCTTATAAATGGATGTGCAGGGAAGAATATTATGCTCAATGAAATCAGTCAGAAGGAAAGGGGTATACTGATTGGACTACCCCATTTTTTGGATATAAAAAACCAGAATATGAGACTAATAGCCAAGGATAGCAGAAACACAGGCCAGGAGAATTGGTCAATGGTTGGACGCTTGCCACAAGTGCTGAAGGCGAGCATTTAGAATAAAGAAGGGACCGCTATGACAATGATAGTTGGAAGTGATTACTCTGGGTGAGAACTGAGTCCTGAAAGTAGGTAAAGGAATAAACGTGAGAACCTCTCACTCTCTGTATTACAATCCATAATGCCCAAAGGATGAGAGAGAGAGAGAGAGAGAGAGAGAGAGAGAGAGAGAGAGAGAGAGAGAGAGAGGTGCCTGCCATAGTGTAGAGACAGCAGGCTGTCAGGTGGGGTTTGGGGTTGGGAGAGGGAGTGGTGGGAGAGAAACTGGGGACATTAGCAATGGAACTGTATACTAGTGGAGGTTGGGTGTTAAAATATCCTATGATTGAAACTGAATCATAAAAAGGTTTGTAATATGTGTCTCCTGCAGATTCAATACAAAAATATGATATTTAGTTTCTACCACCATGATGAACCTATGAATTTGCTGAAATTTTTTTTTTATCACCTTGGCTGGGCTCATTACATGGATGTCTGTGTGGTAAAGCTTTTTCCATTTTATGCGGACTGAAGAGACAAAAATAATAGGGTTGGGACTTCTGGTGGAAGGAGAGGGTCACCTAACTTGCGTGATGACAGACCTCCTTCACTGATTCCTTCTGTTGTAATGTGGAAAACTGAAAAGACTTTGCAGGCTGACAAGAGGTTGTCTCCTCCAGTTCCCACTATTTTCTTTTCGATTAGAATTGTTTAAAGATTATTTGAAAAATTTGGAGCTTAATGATTTGTTCTCATATATTTCCCCTACATGGTGTCAGTGGGCATTGATCAAGGAAGGCCAGCATGAAAAAGTTGAGGTGTATGTCTTAACCACCAATGCCAACACTACTGTAAGTATGGAACCCAAAGTACAATAGTAAAACTTCAAAATGTGTTTGTCAATGAAATCGGTGGGAATGCAGGGAGAAATGGGTAATCTGTTGGTGGAAGGATGCAGACACTGGTGGTGTGATTAGAATTGAAATATTGTATGACAAATCTCCATTATAAATGACTTTGAAATCAAAATTGCCTAAATTTAAAAAAAAAGAGAAGTCAACTTACGTCTATATTTCAAGAAAGCTTGTCTTAGCAAATTTTGGCAGGGAGACCATAGTTGGTAGAGAGAGGGAGAAAGAAAGGGAGAGTTGACAGTTGGGAAGAGAAGCCTGGATATCATGGAAGAGATGAAAGCTGATCTAAGAAGATTTGGAGCCATCAGAGTTTAGTTAGTTAAATGGTGAGAACATTGCAGTTTAGATACTTAAATAGTGAGATTGGTTTCAGTCATCAGCACTGTATATATAGAAAGAGTTCAAAGACCTCACAGATATTCAGGCTATAATAACTAACAAGGGAAGCGTTTTTTTCCTGAAGCACTATGTAAGGATAATATATTGCCAGGAAAATGATAAAAAGTTGGTTCTCTTATTCACAGATTAATACATTAGAGATGAAAACTTTTATACAAAGGAATCTATCATCTTGTCCTGTTGCTCTCTTTTCTTGTCATCATTCCATTCTCCACCATGACCCTACCTAATCAGGGCTCGCCACATTTCTCAGCAGTATCACCACATAGCCTAAGAGCATGTGTTAACTGCAGGTAGCTCACAGCTCTCATGTTTGCCCCCCCATCCAAGCCAGAGCCATCCTTCTGAAACTATGGATATTTGCTGAAAACCCGTTCTTCCTTGAAGTGGCAGTCATGGTTTACCTCTTCTTAATCATTGTGTTTACAAATTTAGATGAATGTCACTATACTAGTGACAGGGATTTTCCAAACTAAGAAAAGCATAAACATTTCCCTTTCCCCCACGAATTTTGGGATAATTTTTTCTATCCACTGCTAATAATTTGTGATAATCAGGAAAGAGTACTGAAGTAAAAACAGGGACATTTATCAATTTGGTGCCATGACTAATCAGTCTTAGTATAAATATATATTTCTAGAAAAAAAAAGCAGAAGAAAAGAAGTTGGTTTCTAGCAAAGAATGCCAAACCTCCGCCAAGAAGTCCTTTGAAAATAAAAATTCTGACTATGTACTGAACATGAATGACACTCATTGCCTCTTTTGCAGACCACAACACCCGAAAGGAGAGAGAGAACAAAAGGGAATGCCCTGCCACAGAGGCAGGGTGGCATGGGGGGGATTGGTGTGGGAGGGATACTGAAATCCATGGTGGTGAAAAATGGGCACTGGCGGAGGAATGGGCATTTGATCATTGTATAATCGAAACCCAAGCACAAAAATTTGTAAATGTGCAAATGTACATCATGGTGTTTCACTAATAAAAATTAAAAAAAAAATAAAGTAAATTTTTTTTTGTCTGCGAGAGATCAGCAGATGGGAACCTGAGTGAAGGCAAAAGATTAAATTGGTTGACTTTTATTTTTCCTTGAGTATATTAATTTGATTTTGGAGTCAATTTATATGAGAGTTCATCAAGACACAGAAATTTTTAGCGCTTCTCTTGTTTAAAAGTATAGTGATAGACCATATCTCTATCTCACATTATTTTTATTTCTGATAGTTCGACACAAAAGATACGTCAAAATCATAGATAAATGTAAATTATTTAAATACTTTTTTGATTATGTAAAATTACCTTATAGAATTACATTATAGAATTTCATAAATTTTAGGATTATGCAGAATCAACGTGCATGTATCATATTACACTCACTACTGAAAGGCCTACTCTGTCATTCACCATAGTTCAGTTTTTCCACTTTGATTATACTTCTCGATCTGGTAACTAAATAGTCTCATAGTTCTAAAATTTGTTTTTATTGCTTTGAAAAGATCAAAATTATGCAATTTTCAACATTGGATGAAACTAGAGGATATCATGCATGTAAAGTTAGCCTTAAGGAAATGAACAGATACAGAGAGATTTTTCTCATATGTGGGATGTAAAGACACACAGCAAGGTAGAAACAAAGGTTCAAGAGCAATGTAAGGGGAGAACTGATCCACACAATTGAGTCAGGGGATTGAGAGTGAGGGATTCTGGGGGATTGGGGGAGAGGGAGGGTTTATTCTTTGAGAGAATGAGGAGTGAGTGTCATGTTGGAATTATGTGTATGAGAAACCATTGTTAATTGAATTATAAATCATAGAATATAAATAATGTTTTAGACGTTTGTCTGTCTCATTTTATTCTTTTAATTTGTTTTCTCCATATGCCACATATGCATGAACTTGTAGGATGCCTATCTTTCTCTGCCTGGTTTATGTCACTAAATATAATTTCCTCATGTAATCCATTTTATATACAAATAATAAGAAGATTTCACTTCATACAACTGAATAGTATTCCATTGCTTTACCACCTTTCATTTTCAAAATTTGTGGTTTAAAAGATACAAATATTTGTTTTAACAATGCTCTGGTGTTTTAAAATTTTTAGTTTAGTGAAGCTAAATAGATTTTACTGAAAAACACTCAGAAACTTGTGAAACAGGTGTAGGGTGGAATGGAATATTTGTTCAAGCGAGAACAGTCATTTAACAAAGCAAGCAAAGAGAGACATAGAGAAAGGAAGCACGGTATTTCTTCTTATGAGAACAAAAGCTTGAGGAACAAGCCCACTCTGGTAGTTTAGGAATAAGTACTTGGAGTGGTATGAACTTTACCTTTGCACTTTAGGGGAGAACCTGAGTGAAAGTATTAGAAGTACTTTCAGGAGCATGATAAACTGGAGTCTGCAGTTGGAATGAGGTGGGTAGAGAGTTCTTTGGGGAGATCTGAACTATGGAGAACAGTAATATTATAACATTAATGATAGTATCTTACCGTGGGATTCCAAAAAATCTGTAACAGTGGCGTCAGAAATGATAACATTCTTAGGTATTTGGATTTCCTGTGGAAACAACGGGAAAGCTGAGTTTATGCTCTGGATGCCTCCACCTGAAACAAGGTCAACAAATCATGAATGAAAAATTACAAGTTACATGGATCAATGATTCTGATCCCAGTGGAAGGCTAGCTTTCGGGTGGACAATTTCTACTGATGGCCTGATGTAGATTCTGATCCTCGGACATGTAACAGAAAGGAGGTAGTGACAGGTATCCTCAGAAGTGAAGCCTCTGAGACAGAATTCATTCATGACAACTTATGGGTTATCAAAGTTTGCTCATGGCTGCTACCATTATAACATGCCATTCAATGGTTCTGTGGTTTCGATTTACTGTGTCAATGTAAACATGAAGTTTCTAAATCGAAGGTAAAAATCTGAGGCCCTCAGGTTGATGAATTATGGAGAGGGGGGGAGCTGGAGCGATAGTTCAGCAGCTAGGGCATTTACCTTGCACACGGCATACCCAGGTTACATTCCCAGCATCCTGTATGGTCCCCCCAAGCACCATGAGGAGTAATTCCTGAGTGCACAGCCAGGAGTAACCACTGTGCATCGCCACGTGTGACCCAAAAACTCAAGAAAATGATGATCTGGGATTGATCCTTAGCATTGCAAACAGCATTATTTTCTAATTTTTAATTTTTTTCTTTCTTTCTTGCTTGCTTGCTTGCTTTTTTGTTTCCCTTAGCTTTAATGTCATGAAGGGATCTTCCCACATTTTTCTCCATATATCTTAAGAATTCCGGTATGATAGTGAGGTCTTTAAGACATTTGATCTGACTTTGTGCCTGGCACTATAAAGAGGTCTGAGTTCATTTTTTTTGCATGTTGCTGTCCAGTTTTCCCAGCACCAGTTGCTGAAGAGACTTCCTAGCTCAACTTCATATTTCTTGAGCATTTATGAAAGATTAGGTAATAATAATCTGAGGGCCAGCGTCAAGACATTTGACTATATTCCATTGATCTGAGGCCTGTCTTTATCTGAATATCATGGTATTTGGATGACTACAACTTTGTAGTAGGGATTGAAGTTGGGGAAGGTGTTCCCTTCTTCTTTTTACCAAAGATTGCTTTAGCTCTTCATGGGAGTTTATGGTTGTGTATGAGTTTCAAGAGTGTTTAATCTATTTATTTGAAAAATGTTATGGGTATCCTTTTAGAAAGTGCATTAAATCTTTATATAGCTTTGGGGTGTATTACCATTTTGACAGTGTTAAACCTCTCAATCCATGAGCATGGGATGTGATTCCATTTCCTCATATACTCTCTTATTTCGTGAAGTAGTGTTTTGTAGGTTTTTTTTTTTGGTACAGTTCCTTAACATTTTAGTTGATTCCAATATACTCGATTTTCTGAGGTATTATTGTGAATGGGATTGTTTTTCTCTATCTCTTTTTTTCTCTTTCATTATTAATATATGGGAAAGCCATGGCGTACCAGATATTGATTTTGTAATATGCTACTTTACTAAACAAATCTATTGTTCCCAGGAGCTTTTTTGGAGATTCTTTGGGACTTTCTAAGTATAGTATCATGTTATCTCCAAATAGTAAAAGCTTGAGTTCTTCCTTTTTTATATGGATGCCCTTGATATCTTTTTTTTTAACGAAATCATATGGCAAGTACTTCAAGTACTATGCTGTATAGGAGTGGTGAGAGAGTGGGTAACTTGGTTTGTGCCTGATTGTATTCTGGAATTCTATTTCATTGATTTCTGCTCCAAGCCTTTAGTTTTCTCCCCGTTGAGAATAATGCTTGCTGTGTGTTTGTGGTAGTTTGCTTTGACTATATTGAGGAAAGTACTTTCAACTCCCATTTTGTTGAGAGTTTTTCACCATGAATGGGTGCTGGATCTCATCAAATGCTTTATCTACATCTATTGATATGATCATATGACTTTTATCTTTATTTTATTGAGATGGTGTATTCTGTTGATTGACTAGAGAATGTTAAGCCATCCTTGCATCCCCAAGCTAAACCTACTTGGTCATAGTGTGTGATCTTTTGTTGAGTTTCTAGATTCTCTTTGCTGGTATTTTCTTGAAAATTTTTGTATCTGTATTCACAAAGGAAATAGGTCTGTAATTTTCTTTTTTTGTGGTGTCTCTGTCGATTTGAGTATTAGGGTGATCTTTGCCTCATAGAAACTATTTGGGAGTATTTCTGTTTCTTCAATTTCCTGGAAAATCTTAAAAATGTTGGAAGCAGTTCCTCTTGAAAGGTTTGAAATAGTTCACTATTGAATCCATCTGGGCCCTGGATTCTGTTTGGGGGTATAATTTTGACGATCATTTCAATTTCCTTGTTAGTGATAGGTTCAATTATTCCAAATCTTCTTAGTTCAGCCTTGGGAGGTAATTGGAATCCAATAATTTATCAATTTATTCAAGATTCTCCAATTTCCTGCTGCAAAGATTCTCAAAATAATCTCTGATGATCCTATGGATTTCTGTACTTTCTATTAGGATACCCCTCTTTGCATTTCTGATTCGATTTATTAGAATTCTTTCTCTTTGTTTCTTTGAGAGGCTTCTCATGGTTTAATGATCTTATTTATTTTCTCAAAGAACCAGTTTTTGTTCTTATTGGTCTTCTGGATTGTATTTTGGGATTCTAGCTCATTGATGTCTGGTACAAGTTTTATTATTTCCTTCCTCCAGCCTAGTTTGGACTACTTTTGTTGGTTATTTTCCAAAATCT
Organism: Sorex fumeus; assembly: GCF_029834395.1. Classification (NCBI taxonomy): domain Eukaryota; kingdom Metazoa; phylum Chordata; class Mammalia; order Eulipotyphla; family Soricidae; genus Sorex; species Sorex fumeus. Next base: position 19,848,636 of record NW_026606152.1, on the reverse strand, counting down.
TGAGCTCTAATTTATTCATGTAAGCCCTTTCTTTCTTCCTGATGAATTCTGGCAGAGCTATAATCTTTCCTCTTAACACTGCTTTTTCTGTGTCCCACAAGATCTGGTAGCTCGTGTCCCCTCATTCTCATTTGTTTATGGAAACTTTTTATTTCCTCTTTGATTTCTTCCCTAAGCCAACGATTGTTCATTACTTCCCTTAAAGAAAATATTTCCTTGCTGAGCTTCAGTCTGTTTGATCTATCGAGAAGTGACAAAGAAGTGTTGAAATCTCCCACTAGTATTGTGTTACTATCAATGTTTTTCTATAAGTCTATTAGAAGTTGTTTTAAAGTATTTTGCTGGTCTGTCATTAGGATCATATACATTGAGGAGGGTGAGTTCTTTCTGATGTACATATCCCATGATCATTAAGAAATGACCTTCACTGTATCTGATAACCTTTAGCTTGAAGTCCATGTGGTCTGATACTAGTATGGCCACTCCAGCTTTGCGGAGGTGATATTTTCTTGAAAACTTGTTTCCCAGCCTTTTACTTTTAGCCCATGGATGCTTTGATTGTTCAGACATGTTTCTTGCGGGCAGCAGAATGTTGGGTTCAATTTTCTAATTCATCTTCCTATTCTGTGCCTCTGAATTGGCACATTTAGTCCATTGACATTGAGAGAGATTGTTGTTTTGGGGATTTGTGCTCTCTTTATGTATAATTTTTGTACTTGTGTGGATTGTCTTAGCTTAAAGTATACCTATTCATTCTTCTTGCAACAAAAATATGGAATGCTTTACAAGTTTACATGTTATCTCTGTGCAAGGACCATGCTCATCATTGTATCATTTCCATTTTAGTATATGTGTTATCAAACCTAGTAGGAGTAAATTTTTCCATATTTTTCGCTTCTTATTACTTTGAGTGTTGTCCTTCCTCACTCCTATGGCACACAATGATTCCTAATCAAGGAATCTATTTCAAAGCAGCATGAATAATAAATAGATTTTGAACTTTAATGTCCCAGAAATAAAAATGTGGTTTTTACTATATTATCGTTTACCATACTCTAGGCATCAGTTTTACAAAATAATTCTTTTGGAAGATGGTATATGAGTTTGTTTAATGTTGTTCCCTGAATCCTTCATTAAGAACATTAAAATAGAGCCTTTTGCTGTTCTCACCTCAGTCCTGTGTACATCTCCAGGAAAAGGTGAATGGTGTTGTCTGCACTTTGACCACCTTGAATGTATGTAGGATTTTTCTCCTGAAGGATGAGGTGAGGATCATATTGATGATTTCATTCCACCTTATTACAAGTTCAACTTGAACGGAAGGTGAGACTCATGAGGCTCCTATAAAGGACAGAACAAAGGGTCTCAGTGAAGTTTAATGGCCAACTCATATTAACAACATAGATGACTCAAAGTAACCTGTGTGCATCTTTGTGTGTAGTGAGTTTCATATCTACTGATAGTGATTGTCAGTCATGACACATGGGCAAAACAGACCTGTAATTAAAAATCTAGTTCTCTGAGCAGAGTGGGGTCTCTGAGGTGATTGAACAAGTGTGTAGTAATTTATTGCTAAGCACATAAGTATTTTGAATGATGTGTACTTTTCGATCTAAAATTAATTCCAAATATGTCTAAAACGACAGTGTCCTGACCTCACACCTGGCTTTTCTCACCGAGGCCACTTGGAGGTGCCGGGGTGAGTTTCCCTCACCGCCCTGATTAGAGCCCTGGCAGCTGAAGACCTCTGCAACCAGCCATAGGTACGCTTAAGACCACCCTTCCCAGCTTGAAGGAGCCTCTTGCATGAAGGAACTGGAAGAGGAACCCAGATGTGCGGGACCGGGGGATTAGATCTCCATGGCTGCTCAGATCAAGACTGTGCCCCCTCCTTCCAAATCCCCCATCTTCTAATAATTAAGTGCTACAACCACGAACTGCTCCTGGATCCATGTAATGCCATCAATGGCCAACATCCAGAGACTGGATCTTATTTAGAAGACAGCAACTCTGATAGTCCAGTTCTCACTCTCAGAGGACCTGGTAGGCTTCTGTGAGTATTTTGCCCGCATGGCGGAGTCTTTGTTTCTGGTCACTGTTTCTTTTGAGGTACAGAAGCTGCTTAATTTAAGATAGTTCCCTTTGTTTATCTCTGTTTCCAGTTGCTTGTCAAGTGGCGTGTTATATTTGAAGATACCTTTAGCTTCAATGTTGTGGAGGGATTTGCCGACCTTGTCATCAATGAGCCTGAGGGATTCTGGTCTGATGTTGAGTCCTTTGACCCATTTTTATCTGACTTTTGTGCATGGTGTTAGGTAGAGGTCTGAGCCATTTTTTTTTTGCATGTAGCTGTCCAGTTTTTTTCTGCACCGTTTGTTCAGAAGGACTCTCTTGATCCACTTCACATTTCTTGCTCCCTTATCAAAGATTAGATGATTATATATTTGAGGGTGTGTGTCAGTATATTCAATCCTTTTCCATTGGTCTGCAGCTCTGCCTTTGTTCCAGTACCATGCTGTTCTCATTATTATCGTTTGTAGTAGAGTTTGAGGTTGGGGAACGTGATGCCTCCATTGTCTTTTCCCCAAGAATTGCTTTAGCTATTCGTGTGCGTTTGTTTTTCCATGTGAATTTCAGGAGTGCTTGATCAATTTCTTTGAAGAATGTCATGGGTATCTTTATAGGGATCAAGTTGAATTTTTACAATGCTTCGTGGAGAATTGCCATTTTGACAATGTTAAATCTCCCATTCCATATACAGTATATATGTTTCCATTTCCTCGTGTCTTTTTTAATTTCCTGATATATAGGTCCTTTACCTCTTTAGTTAAGCTGATTCCAAGGTTCTTGATTTTCTGTGGCACGATTGTGAATGGGATTGCTTTTTCATGTCACTTTCTTCTCTCTCATTACTTCCATATAAAAAAGCCATAGACTTTTGGGTATTGAGTTTATAGCCTGCAATTTTACTATAAATGTCTATTGTCTCTGGGAGTTTTTCGTAGAGATTTTAGTATTCTCTGAATATAGTATGATATCTTCTGTGAATAGTGAGAGATTATTTCTAACTTTCATACATGAAAAACCCTTAATATCTTTTTCTTATCCCTTTTCTCTTCCAAGTACTTCCAGTACTACATTGAAGAGAAGTGCCAAAATGAAATTTTACGTAGCACATTCTGTCTGTAAATTTCTATGCTAAGAACGGTGGAAGAAACAGTGATATCTTAGTAATTTACAAGTAAATTATGAAGACAGATAACATAAAAGAATTTCGTTGTATAAATTTCAAAATGTGTAGCTTTTATTAAATATATTAAGAATAAATCGTAGGTCTTGATTATACCATGAAGATTATTTTCCTGTTAGAAGTTATCCTTCTAAAATGCAATAAAGAGACACATTTTGAAAATGTTGATTATTCGTTAATTCAGTCAATGTATGTTAGTAGTCTGGTTGTGCAATGCCTGCAGGAATTCAACCTGTACCCTCAGGTGAGTGCATCAACAGTCTGATTGTGTCTTCATGCTTCCCGATAACCTCAAATGGCCACTGTGCCTCTGGCTGGCTCCCAACTACTCAGGACTACGTTTCCCGAGAAATTAAACTCCCGAAAGATATGTGGGAGCCATGTTAACAAACCACCCCAGGCTCAGCTATACAAGCTAATGGATTGGTCTTGTTTCAGAGACCCATAGACAAATCTGGAAGATATCAACAGCCACAGTTAACCTTGGACCTGCAAAAGGCTGAAGACACTAGGGTAAATCAGAGGGAGGCAGGTTAGTTTGGTGCCCACCCAACCAGAACCCAGTGCAGCCACTAGCTCCCACAATCCAAAATCGCCACCATGCTCTCCTCTGGTTTCCATCGTCTCAGGATGGCTCTCACTGAAATATAACAGCTGAAAATTCGGATATGCGGGTTTTGTGACTGAAATCTCCAGGCTTTCTCTGGGCAGGATGGGCATCCCACCCCTACTGCCCTGTACTTACGGAAGCCTCAGCAGTCATTTCCATACCTCAAAGCTACTCCAGGCTTACCTTCCTGATAAAAATGCTAAATTACTTGCACAAACATGATGACCTCTTAGTACCTGTATGAGACCCTTAATGCACAAACTAAAAAGGAGACAGAGAGAAAGAATTAAAGAGCCTGCCATAGAGACACACTGGGGGTGGGTGTAGGGTGTTGGGGGATGGTTTTAGGAACCAGGAATATTGGTTTTGGGAAATGTACACTAGAGGAGGGACGGATGTTGGATCGTTGTATGACTGGAAGCAAATTATGAATAGATTTGCAATGGTCTATCTCACAGATATTGGATAAAACATTAAAAATATATATCCTTCATTTGTACCTCAGAATACTGATGGATCTTTAAAACCCAGCATATCTATTTTTGTGTTCTCTGTAGGAAAAAAATGTTAATCACCTGTGTGCCAATAGCTTGTAGAAAGCTAAACGCAAAGATATATCAATGACTGTCTTTGGCATGAATACTGTAATTGCAGCTATGTTATGTTTTAGAATCAGTTCATGGACAAGACGTCAAGAGGAGCAGTGGCAAAGTGCATCAATGTTGAATGGATAATGTTTCAGGAGCTTGCAAGGGAGATGGGAAGATTTGGCATGAGTAAAGGGAAGAAACAGAAGAGTGAAGTACTAATAAGTATCGTGAGAAAAATGCAAGGGAGGACATTTCCTGGCAAGTGTCACACTCTGTTGAGATTTGGGTGAGGATAAGTATTAGAAAGTATCTTTCCCATTTAGTGGTAAAAAGGTAACTTTGATGGGTGTATATAAAATTTACTTTAACGATTAGAATTACCAAGAGATACAAAGTTACAAAGTTGCTCATAATTGAGTTTCAGTCATCTAATGTTCTAGAACCTTTCCAGTATATTGGGGCATTTTTGAAGTTATATCCCTGGTGCGAAGACTAGGGCATCTGAATCTTAACACATTTCACCAAATATATGATCTGTACTCACATGATTTACACTGTCTCCCTCCCTTGCTCTTTGATTTATGTTTTCATGCAATATTTCCTTGTGAACCTCACCTCAAGTGAGGCTCCCTAATTAAGACAAGTACATGTTTCTGGGGCACTACATATTTTTTGGTTGCTGGGAGAGTCTCTAAAGCAATGCTCAGGAGGTGTGGGGGCCCCACAGACAATTTTCAGAAAACGTGGCCATGGTGCTTGGGGTCCTCTGAGGCTATATAGCCTTTGATACTCTGGCAATCAGGTGGTGCTGGGAGTCAAATTGAGTGCATGTGACACAAGTTCCATAAGCACTACACTATCTCCTGCAGCCCTGGGTATTAGATTTATGTCAGCATTCTGAGGTCCTCCCTTTTGTCACAAAGAAGAGACTTGTGCAGGAGAAAGTGGAAGAGACTTTAGGGTTTAGCTAGGTTGACTGAGTAGCTGGTGATACCATTAAGATTGGAACATAAAGTAAAAATAAAACAAGAGCCCTGTGCCTTTTCCCGCTGAACTCGACACCCTCCACAGGGGTACACCTGCGGACAACACCTGCAGCAGCTCCTTTGGACTATCCATCACCTAATCAGCCCTCCCCTCCAGGTGGGTAGAGGGAGCACCACTCCTCCACTCCTCACCCCCAGCCCCCCACCTTTTCCTGCAGAACTGGACACCCTCCAGCAGGGGACACCTGAGGCAGCTCCATGGGATTTTCCATTGCTCCTCCTACATTCCAGGATCCTGGGTGGGAGTGACCCTGGGATGGGCCAGGGGCGTGGCCACCATATAGGGAGCGTTTCCTCCCAGAAGTGGGCGTGGCCTTCTCCCGGGTGGCCAGCCACAGTTATATTTCCCAATCTGGGCTCTCAGGACTTTCATCTCTCACTTTGTCGCCTAATACCGACTAAAAATTTCTGACCACCTCTACTAGAATACAACAACATCCCACTCGCCTACTCCATTTATAACAAAAGACCTGTATGAAATGTGCTGTACAAGCTCAAAACTAAAAAGTACCTCCTCCAAAGCGCAAATCTCCACCACAAGGAGAATATGTAGAAAAGAATCCCGAATCGTCAACCGAGGTTTTCCACAATTGCACTCTCTTTGATAAAGAATTCCAGGATAAAATGCAGAGGGTGTTCAAGGACCTACTCAAAGAATCAATGGAAGAGATATCCAAAGACTAAAAGAAGAAATGAAAAAAACAATAGAAAAGAGAGCCAAGAAAATACAGGAAGAAAAGAGAACAGAATTTTAAAAAGCTACAAAAAGAAGATTCACAAATAAAGGATTCAGTGGATGAAATTAAAAACTTAGTAAGTGCCCTTAGCAATAGGATAAGTGCAGCTGAAGTTAGGATCAGCGAGCTTGAAGGTGAGCAACAGAAATCCCACTGGGAAGAACAAGCAATAGCAAAAGACCTCAAAATGGCTCTAAGGAGAATCAGAGACCAAGGGGATGACGCCAAGAGGAACAACATTAGAATCATTGGAGTACCAGAAGGACAGGGAAACAACCCCAATGAAAAAGCTAGAGTAAAAGAAACCATTGCTGAAAAGTTCCCAGAGTTAAGGAAAGCAGACATTCAGATCCAAGGAGCCAGAAGGGTACCAGCTAAAGGAGACCCCAGAAAAAACACTCCAAGCATATCATAGTAAGAACGATGGATGCTGTGGACAGAGACACAATATTACAAGCAGCAAGGTCAAAGAAGGAAATTACATACAAATGAGCACCCCTTAGATTCACAGCAGACCTATCAGTGGAAACCCTCAAAGCCGAAGGCAATGGTTATATATAGTGAAAAAATTCAAAGAAATGAACACCTCACCAAGAATACTCTATCCAGCAATACTCTCACTCAAATTCGATGGAACGATACACCACTTTTTAGATAAACACAAACTCAGGAACTTCATACACTCAAAACCAAATCTAAAAGAAGAACTAAAGGGGCTCCTGTAAGAAAAGAAGGAAAACACGTGTAAACACAAACAACTCCTACAGGAAGATGGCACAAACCCCCATGACAATACTCTCCCTTAATGTCAATGTCTAAATGCACCAACCAAGAGACACAGAGTGGCAAAATGGATCCAGAAACTGAAACCAGCATTCTGCTTTCTACAAGAAACTCATCTGAACAATGAGAGCAAACACAGACTCAAAGTGAAAGGATGGAAAACAATCCTGCAAGCAAACAGCTCCTTCACAAAAGCTGGGATGGCCACACTAGTATCCGACAACATAAATGTCAGGCTGAAAAAGATTAGAAGGGACAGTGAAGGCCACTTTCTCTTCATCAAGGGATACATACAACAGGAAGAAATCATACTCTTAAATGTATAAGTACCTAATGAAGGTACAGCTAGATACTTAAAACAACTGCTAACAGATTTTAAAGAGGACAGTGCTAGCAACACAATAGTAGATGGAGACTTCAACATCGCCTTATCACCTCTGGATAGATCAACAAGAACAAAACTCAGCAAGGAAACATTGGCTTTGAATGAAGAAATAGAAGAGAAAGGACTTATAGACCTATACAGGCTTTACACGCCCCAAAGAAAGAATACACATTCTTCTCCAGTGCTCCTGGAACATTTTCCAAAATCGACTATGTGCTAGGCCACAAAACATACCTCAATAGAATCAGGAAGATAGAAAGAGTACCAACAATCTTTTCAGACCATGATGCACTGAGGATAGATGTGAATCACATACAGACACGGACAACCAAATCGAACACCTGGAAAATAACCAAGTCACTGCTGAACAATGTGTGGGTCAAGAAGGACGTCAAGGAAGAAATCAAAAGATACCTGGAAACAAATGAGAACGAAGACACCAACTACCAGAGCTTATGGAATGCAGCTAAAGCCCTATTAAGGGGAAAATTCATAGCTCTGCAAGCATATCTATGGACGGAAGAAAAGATGCACATAAGCAACTTATTTCACAGCTCAAGATCTTAGAAAAGGATCAAGAAAAGGAGCCTAAATCGGACAGAAGAACAGAGATCATAAAAATTAGAGCAGAAATCAACGACATGGAAACCTAAGAAACAATCCGAAAGATCGATGAAACCAAGATCTGGTTCTTTGAGAAAATAAACAAGATAGATAAACCACTAGCAACACTCACAAAGAAACAGAGAGAGAGAAAACTAATAAACCGAATCAGAAATAAAAATGGAGATATCACAATGGAAACCAAAGAAATTCAAAAGATCATCAGAGACTACTTTGAAAGTCTGTATGCCAAGAAAAAAGAGAAGTTAGAAGAAATGTATTAATTCCTGGATTCCTGTAATCTCCCAAGAATGAGTCAAGAGGATATAAAATACGTGAATAGACCTAGTCATAAAAATGAAATTGAAACTGTAATCAAAATTCTTCCCAAAAACAAAAGCCCAGGTCCAGATGGATTCACTAACGAATTTTTCCAAACATTTAAAGAGGATCTACTGCCCGTCCTTCTCAAACTTTTCCAGGAAATTGAAAAAAAAAAACTCTACCAAATAGTTTCTATGAATCCCATATCTCTCTAATACCAAATGGAAACAAAGACACCACGAGAGAAGAAAACTACAGGCCGATATCACTGAAGAACACGGAGGAGAAAATTCTGAACAAAATACTAGGAAAGAGAACTCAACAGCTCATCAAAAAGATCATACACCATGACCAAGTGGGATTCATCCCGGGGATGCAAGGATGGTTTAACATTCGGAAATCAATCAACATAATCCATCATATCAACAAAAGATAAAAATCATATGATCATATCAATAGATGTAGAGAAAGCAATTGAGAAGATCCAGCATCCGTTTATGATGAAAACCCTCGCCAAATTGGGGATAGAGGGGACTTAACCCAATATAGTTAAAGCCAGCTACCACAAGCATACAGCAAGCATCATCCTCAATGGGGAAAATCTGAGAGTGTTCCACCTAAGTTCAGGAACGAGATAAGGATTCCGACTCTCTCAACTGCTGTTGCACATAGTACTGGAAATACTAGCAATAGCAATGAGGCAAGCAAAAGAGATTAAGGATACTGGAACAAAGGTAGAGCTGCAGAGCTATGGAACGGGGTTGAATATACTGACATCTCCCCTCAAACATATGACCATCTAATCTTTGAAAAAGGGGCAAGAAATGCGAAGTGGAGTAAGGAAAGTCTTTTTAACAAATGGTGCTGGCAAAACTGGACGACTACGTGCAAACTACTGGGCTTCGATCTCTGCCTAACACAATGTACAAAAGTAAGATGAAAATGGATCAAAGACCTAAACATCAGACCGGAACCCATAAGGTACATTGAAGACAAAGTTGGCAAAACCCTCCATGACATTGAAGCTAATGGTATCTTCAAGGATGTCACGTCACTGGTCAAGCAAGTGGGAATATCTTAAACTAAGAAGCTTCTGCGCCTCAAAAGAAACAATGACTAAAATACAGAGAGAGTCTACAGAATGAGGAAGGATATTCTCCAAATACACATCTGAGAAGGGGTTGATATCAAATATATACAAAGTACTGATTGAACTCCACAAGAAGAAAACATCCAACCCCAACAAAAAATGGGGCAACGAAATGAACAGAGACTTAATCAAAGAAGAAATCCGAATGGCTAAAGGGCACATGAGAAAATGCTCTACATCTTTAATCATCAGGGAGATGCGGATCAAAACAACAATGAGATATCATTTCACACCACAGACACTGGCCCACATTCAAAAAAACAAAGGCAACCTTTGTTGGCACGATGTGGCGACAAAGGGACCCTCTTTCACTGCTGGTGGTAATGCCGACTGGCCCAACCCTTTCGGAAAATAGTAGAGATGATTCTCAAAAAATTAGAATTTGAGCAGCGGGTAGGGCGTTCGCCTTACAAGCGGCCAACATGGCCGACCCGAGTTCGATTCCTCCGCCCCTCTCGGAGAGCCCGGCAAGCTACCGAGAGTATTCGATATGCCAGACACAGTAACAACAAAGTCTCCAATGGAGACGTTACTGGGCCCGCTCGAGCAAATCGACGATCAACGGGAGGGCTCGAGCTCCCATTTGACCCAGCAATACCACTCCTGAGAATATACCTCGGAGAAGCAAAAAAGGATAGTCGAAGTGACCCCTGCACTTATTTTTTCATTGCAGTACTATTTACAATAGCTAGAATATGGAAAAAACCCGATTGCCTGAGAATAGATGACTGGTTACAGAAACGTTGGTACATCTACACAGTGGAGTACTATGTAGCAGTTAGAAAAAAATGAAGTCATGAAATTTACTTACAAGTGGTACTGCATGGAAAATATTATGCTAAGCGAAAAGAGTCAGAAAGAGATGGACACATATAGAAAGACTGCATTCAACTGGATAACATAAAGTAGCAAACTAAGAGAATAACAACAAGAACAGCTGTGATAAATACCAGGTTCTTCACTCCATGGCTTAGATACCAGCCTCACACTCTAGGGGTAAAGGCAGCTCAGATAGAGAAGGGAGCACCAAAAAAAGGTTGCTGAGAAGATCCACCCAGAATGGGAGATGCATGCTGACAGCAGTCTATAGACAGAACATGATTGCCACCCTAAGTCTCTCCTATAGATTATAGCACCGAAAAGGAGAGATAGAAGAAAAGGGAGTGCCCTGCCACAAAGGCAGGGCAGGATGGGGGATAGGAGGTGTGAGGGATACTGGGAAAGGTAGGGGTGAAGAATGGGCTCTGGTGTTGGGGTGGGTACTCAATCATTGTATAACTGAAACCCAAGCACACAACTTTTAAGTCCACAACTGTAACTCATGGTGTTTAATAAAACAAAACAAAACAAAATAAAACAAGAGAAAGGTCTAACAATAGCAAACAGGACTGTAGTACTCAAAACATTTGGAAACAGGAACATTGGCAAGTATTTTTAAATAAGCATCCAGGAGAGAATGTAGCATTGTGAGGGAACAAATCTACTGTATGGATTCATCTCATCCTCGAAATGGAAAATGACAATGTGTTACAGTTACAAATTTTCAAATAAGATATATACCATCTACTTTTTGCTGTGTTTCTATGCTTTGCCAAGTATGATTCTAATTTTTAAATTTACTTTAATAATTAAAACAGTATTTGCCTACATTAATCATTTTAATTAATGTTTTATTGAAATATTTTTAAAATTATTAAAAATGTTTTATTAAAATGTCATTTTAAAAAACAAACATATAGTCCAAACAGCTATTGCAGTATGTAGAGGGTGTGTACCTTGTATGCAGCTAACCTGAGCTCAGTCCCCAGAACCCTGAGCATGCCAGGAGTGATCTCTGGATACAGAGTGGGAAGTGAGCCCGGAGCACATCTAGGTGCACACCCCTCCCCACAAAAAAGGAAGAAAAGAAAAGAAAAACATATAAATGATTCTTGAGTAACATAGAGAATAAGAGTGCTAACTCCTATATAACTTTTGAAAATCGTCAAATTTAAGAGATAGTCTGCTATTGGCCAAGAAGATGGTTTTTTAAAATACAAATTATCGACCATCTATCTTCACTCCCATTCCTTCCCATTCCAGTCGTCGCATGATGTTCTCAAGGGTAGGACTGAAGAATTTCGGTGAAATGGTATCACCCTGCCACACCCCTCTCTTGACATCAACGATTACTTCTTTGTAGAATGGTGAGATCCTGGTAGTGAATCCGCAATACAGCTCACGGAGGATCCTGAAGTATTGGGCTTGAATGCCCTGATTGGCTAGGGCTTCAATGACTGCTTCCGTCTCAACAGAATCAAAAGCCATTTTAAATCAATGAACGTTAAACAGAACGGCATCTTGAACTCCCGAGAAACCTCAATGAGCTTGGTTATCTTGTGGATATGGTCAATGGTGCTGAATCCTTTGCGGAACTCGGCTTGCTCGTATGGTTGTCCTTCATCTAGTGTTCTGCCAATCCTATTTAGGATGACTCAAGTGAACAACTTGTAGATGACAGACAATAGGCAGATCGGGCGATAGTTGCCAATGTCATGGATGTCTCCCTTCTTGAACAGTAGTACGGTCCTGCTGGTTTTCCATTGGGACGGAACCTTGCATTCAGACAGGTAGCAAGTGAAGAGCCAAGCCAGTGTATTGATGAGTACTGATGGCAGGTTCTTCAGGTGTTCAGGTCTGACCTTGTCTGGCCCAGGTGCTGTTTGTTTCTTTACCGACAAAATGGCGTGTCGGATTTCGGAAGGGAGAACGTTGGGAAAAACATATCCATCCTGTGGAATTTGGTATGTCGGCAAGTGGACATGGCTATGGAAGAGATTTGAGTAGAAATCATGGATAATCTTCTACATTGCCATTCTGGAGGATCTGATTGATCCATCAGGACGTCGGAGGGCAGTCATCTTGGTCTTATAGTTGGCGAAGGACAGGTGGGCGTTACGAATACTTTTCCCGGCTTCTGCCGCATCTACCAGTACTTCTGCTCTTCTCTCTTTGAGGTCTTCCTTGTTCGCATCTCTGCACTGCTTTGCGAGCTTGGACATTAGCTTGTGGTTGCCTGAGGCATGCGCCAAACCATGATGGCGAATTAGCTCAAGAGTTTTCGAAGATAGGCGATTTTTTGTGGCTATCTCTCTCTTGGCGTTCCTCGCACATTCATGGAGGTGCTGAACCAGTCGATCGTATTCCTCGTCAATGTTGTCAACAATGGCATCTTCCCATGTTGCCGCAATAGTACCAAAGAGTTCCCAGTTGGTGGTCGTTCTGGGAGTTCTCTTTTTGAACTTTGCAGCCCTTTCTCCCCGCTCTGTGAAGTAGAATTTTGCACGAAGGAGACGGTGGTCCGATCCCGTTCGAAATATTGGGACAACAGCGACATCAGTCAGGCAAAACCGTCGATTGAATATGATGTGGTCTATTTCGTTGTGGAATCGTCCACCCGGAGACTCCCATGTCCATCGTTTAGATTCTGCCTTCTGGAACTGTGAGTTACCATGAATGGTCTTGGTCGACATGATGAACTCAGACAGTCTCTCACCCTGTTTGTTCCATTCTAGGCCATGGGTCCCTATGTGAAGTTCTTCAGCTGATCTTCTCGGTCCGATCTTGGCATTAAAATCACCCACAATGATCTTGTAGAAGGTGTGGTCTTCATTATAGAACTCCTCTAGCTCCATGTAGAACTTCTCGATTTCTCTTTCATCATAATGAGATGTTGGTGCGTAGACAACGAAGATAGTGTGGTCTATAAACCTGTAAATTTGATACATTTAAAAATTTATAATGGATTTTACAATAGTCTTTCAATTATGTATTTACATTAGTCCATATACAAGCATGATTTTTAAAAAATAAATTTCAGTGACAATAAAATTTTGGTGTTTTTCATAATTGTAATGATTTACTGCTCAGTCTATATTGATGTGAACATTTTTATCTATTTGTCTAATTTTCTGATTGTTTATTTAAGATCAGTAGTTAACAGCTAACTTAACGATGACTGATTTTGTGTCTCAGGGCTAAAGCACTTGGCTTGCGTGTATGAAACTATGGGTTGGCCTCCTGCCCTACCCACTGTGCTGCAAGAGTTATATAAAATATACTAATAATAAGACCTAATGATGTTGGTGACCAATGCAATATAAATGTTTATTTAGTAATTTTCTTGATTTGTTAATGAAATGTGTAAGCTCTTGAGTATAATGGGAGTATTTTTCTAACATAAGAGTCTGAGGAAGGTGAAACTGCTATAACTGTCCTGTAGGATTCCATCTCCCTAGCCTGCTTCATTCTACCTCTCTCTCTATCCAATCCAGTCTTCTTCTTGGGAATCTGACCTCCTGATTGGCTAGCCTCTACCTTTCAACTGCCTAATTTATGACATCATTCTCCCACCCAACCCACCACCAACTGGTAGAATCTTGGGGTTGGTACCGCTTGACCTTGAGCCTGGAAGTTGGTGGCGGAAAGAGATGGTACTAGGAGAGTTAATGTAGTGATGGATGGATGGGAAGGAAACCGGGAAGGGTAGGGAACTGTACAGCTGGTCATCAGCATGGGAGATTTGGTAGATGTTTTCTAAATACTTTAACATGTTTTTCGTAAATGATAAGCAAAACAAAAATACGAAAATAAGATAGGTTCCAAAGAAGAGGTTACATATAAGACCGAGAGAGCTGAAAGGGCTGGCATTCCTTCTGGAGCTTTCAATCATACCAATTACTAAAGATGGTATTTTCACATCACTTAGCTGTGGAGAGGAATAGTGAGAAACAGAATGCCACCAGAAAAGCAAACTGGATGACCACCTTTCATAAATGCCAGGTGAAATGTGTTCATGAAATGTGTTCACATGTATCCCAAGTGCAAGTGTATTAACAGGAACATATATTTCACTAAGTCTGCTTGGTACCAGTAACTACTTTGGTGGAAATGGAAGAAAACAAATGCAGTTTCTGACAGACGTGAGTCTAAACTGCTAATCAATTTTCCCAGGAAAATTCATGTATGGCTAGAGGAAAATGATCCCAGTCATCTCTCAAAACTAACAAGCTTCAACTCCCTTCAAGGACAGTTGTATTCAGTGAGGAAAAAATGCTGGGAGAAAAGTCTGAAATGATGGGAAAAGAGACAATAAGTTCAAAAGGAAGGACATGAAATTTGGGTTCCTCTGAAAACAAAGCTTGAAACCACAAGATCTGGTGATCACACGATTTACTGGGAATGGGATCTGTGGAGGATAGGAGTGATATCAGGGATGTGAACAAGGAACATCCAAGTTAAGGAAGACGTAGCTAGCTGATTACCCCATGGGCAACATGGTTCCAAGACTACCAGAACTTACCAAGGAATTTACTTTAATTTTCTTTCTTTTATATGGTCACTTACAACATGTATTCTTTGACTTCTTCAACAGAATTTGCAAATGATTTTTAGTTATTAAAAAAGTTTTATTAACATGTCTTTATTAAAAGGAAACATATAGGCCAAAGAGCTAGTGCAGTATGTAGAGGGTGTTTACCTTGTATGCAGCTAACCTGAGCTTAGTCCCCAGATCACTGTCCCTGCCAGGAGTGATCTCTGGATAGAGTTAGAAGTGAGCCCAGAGCAAATCTGGGTGTGTTACCCTCCCACAAAAAAGGAAGAAAAGAAAAGAAAAACATATAACTGTTTCTTGAGTAACATAGAGGTTAAGGGTGCTAACTGCTGTATAACATTTGAAAACCCCCAAATTTAAGAGATAGTCTGCTGTTGACCAAGAAGATGGTTTTTTAATAATATTTACTCACATTGTCTGCATGTAATGCTATTTGTGGCCTGGAAGTCTGTAAATTTTGATACATTTAAAAAATTATAATGGATTTTATAATGGACTTTATAATGAATTTGTATTTTAGAGTAATAAGTGATAAATTGTATTTCTGTTTTTGTGGGGTATTTGGGCCATAGTATGTGGTGCTTGGGACTTCTGACTCTGTGCTCAAGTGTCATTCCTGGTGATGCCAGCCATTAAGTTCAGTTGACTGTGTTCATGGTAAGTGCTTTAACCCCTCTACTAATTCCGGGGGGCCAATCAAATAATTTATCTGCATATATTTTATGCATGCATGGCATACTTTGTCTTAGATTTTTTGTATTTCTAGGATATATTGATCGTTTTTAATTATTTTACATCAATACCAACCTCCAAAAAAGTTTCAAAATATAATTATTGACAAAAAATCATATAGAGGTCCAAATTTGTATTGTTCATGGGATAACTATATTAAGAAGAAAATAGAACCACAATAAACATACAAGTAAAATGAAGGTACATTTCTTTGGAGTCTTTCAATTATGTATTTATATTTGTATATATACAAGTATAATCTTTGAAAAATAAATCTCAGATACTATAACATTTTATTGAGTTTTTTATAATTGCAATGTTTTATTGCTAAGATGATATTGTTGTGAACATATATATCTATTTGTCTACTTTTCTGATTGTTTACTTAACATCTGATATTAAAAGCTAACTTTCTAGGGCTCGAGCCATAGCACAGCTGGTAGGATGTTTATCTTGCAAGCGGCCGACCTGGGTTCAATTCCCAGCATACCATATGCTTCCCTGAGCACCGCAAGGGGTAATTCCTGAGTGCACAGCCAGGAGTAATCCTTGTGCATCGCGAGGTGTGACCCAAAAAGAAAAAAAAAAAGCTAACTTACTTATGACTGGGTATGTAGCTCAGGGCTAAAGCTCTTGGCTTGCAAGTATGAAATTTTGGGTTCTATTCCTCACACTATAGAAAAAAAACCAAAATCACTAACTATGGTTGAAAATATATCTCAGTGGTAAAATATTTGCCTCACATTTGTGAAGTTATGGGTTTGATCCCTGAATTTCCATATACGCTCACAAAAGCTAATTTACTTAAAGAATATTAAACTGCTTAAACCCAAGTACATATTGCCGTACTATTATACAGATTTAATTCTCAATAAAATAACTTGAAAAGGTCTATTTTTAGCATCTTTGCTAGGAAAAGATGTTACCTGAATTTTAAATGTTTGTTATTTGGGGACACATTTTAATTTGTCATTTTATTTTGTGCTCTTTGTTTACTAGTGAGCTTGAAAATTGCTCTTGTGTTATTTTTTCTATACAAGTTTAATAGCTAAATATTGATTTATTTCACAGCAGTAATTTATTAAAAACATTCATCATTTGCCTATCATATTAATTGCCATTAGTTGTTTGTTTTGCTTGTTTTTTGATCACTTAATTTACTTTTTATCTTTTATTTCAGATTGTAAGATTTTCACACAAATGAGCATATGTTTTTCTTTATATTCTACAGTTTTAGATTGAGAACAACTGTTTGTTTTGTAAAATAAGATACTTGTGCATTTACAATTTCTTCTCATTATTTTTACATTTTAACACATCTCGATTCATCTACAATTTGTCATAGTAAGTGTTGTCATATTGAAAGAAACCATCATTATTTTCAATCATAGCACTGTAGCACTATCCTCCCGTGGTTCGTCCATTTGCTCGAGTGGGCACCAGTAACTTCTTACAACAGATTGTGAGACTTGTTGTTACTGGTTTTGGCCTATTGAATACGTCATGGGTAGCTTGCCAGGCTTTTGCTATGAGGGCAAGATATTCTGGGTATCTTGCCGGGCAGAGGAATCGGAATCAGGGTTGGCCTCCTGCAAGGCAAATGCCCTACCCGCTGGATGTAAACGTTATATAAAAATACTAGGAATACCGAATGTTGTTTCTTTAACAGTGCAATAAAAATGATTATTTAGTAATTTTCTTGATTTATTAATGAAATATGTAAGCTCTTGAGTATAATGGGAGTAGTTTTCTAACACAATAGTCTGAGGAATTTGAAACTGTTATAACTGTTTTGTAGGATTCCATCTCCCTAGCCTGCTTCATTCTAACCCTCTCTCTTATCCAATCCGGTCTTCTTCTTGGGAATCGGACCTCCTGATTGGCTAGCCTCTACCTTTCAACTGCCTACTTTATGACATCATTCTCCCACCAAACCAACTACCAACTGGTAGAACCTTGGGGTTCCCTTGCGGTTGTTTGTAAACAATTTGAATCATCCTGGCAAGTGACCAGTAACCAATGACCAATCACCATTGACCAGTCATCTGTACTGGACACTTGTGATCTTAAGCCGCTGCAGTTTACTGACTTACTCTCATACTGTCTCCTCTTCTCGTCTACCTTTCATCGGTATTTCCTCTTCTCTGACCATGTCAGGTAAGGAATAATACTTTTCAAAGCTTTTCATTAGATTTATCATCTCTAAGCTTAGCAGTCTAGTAAAAACAACATGTACTAGTGAAAGAAAGTATTCAAGTTGAATTTTATAAGCCTCATTTTTGTTGACTTTGACATTTGCTGTGTGATTTTAGACATTGGCTTTCTTTCTCTCACATACAAACGGTTTTTCCTCATTGATTACATTATATTTTAGACATATTTATGAGCTCAAATACAAACATATATTTGTGTTGATTCTCTGTGATTCTTTTTATTTTTAATCGTGTATTTTACATAATATCCTTTGAAAAAAAGCAAATCAGAGAGAGTATTTTTACAGAAAAAAAATGTAGATGCTGTGGAATCCTGCTGAAATATACTCGCATGTTTTCTCTGTAATGGTCTCTCCTCTTGTATTTATACCTCAGTATTTTAAATATAGTGCTATTACACAGTAATAATCATTTATCTTTGAGTTTTCTATTTAAACCAGGTAATAAGAAAATTTGGGGAATGGGGAAGGTGTGGAGTGCTGAGCGATAGGGAGGCAAGCCCTCAAAGGTAAGAAAGTTTGGGATCACTTTCATCAAACATTGACCAATCGAAACCAAGACGATATGAGGGAGAATAAAAAAGGAAAGAAAGAATGAAAGAATATGGACGGCAATTATCACGGAAGGGGAAACCGTCTGAATTGAATGTTGAAGAAAATCAACGATTTAAAATCAAAAAAGAAAGAATATATGTTAAATATGCTGAGGTAAATACACTGAGAGCAAGTCAAAGCAATTTACTTCAATAAATGCCAGGACTAGAAAGTATTCTGTTCCTTGAGTAGGGTACCAGTAGGAAAACCAGTATATCAGAAAGGCATCCTTGGTGACTTTTTTCCTTATTATCTCTTTGAACACAGTACTTGGTACTTGACAATTTGGAATATAAACATGCATCAGAAATGATGAGTCCCATAAATAGCTAATAGTGGTTATCTAGGTGGGTGGAAGAAATAGAATCTTCAATGTTTTATGACGTTCTGGTTTTTAAGTACATGTACGCGTTGCCTGTTGAAATTTAAAAAATGGTATTTTCTAACTTGATTCAGGAGATTTGATTCATTTGTGTGGTAATTAGGTTCCAGGTTTAAGCTGCTTGTCATCTTTACAAATATTATTTCATGTGATTTTTTCTACCTAACATGAGAGTAGTTTGATAATGTCAACTTCTGCTTTAGATCCTAAGAGGAAATAGGAAAATCAAGTCTCACATGTAGAATTACACATTTTTGTCATATTTGTTAATTTTGATTGTTCCTACATTAAAAACATTTAATGGGATTTTGGTGCTCATTTATTAAACATTGAGAAGAACGTTTTCCAGGTTAATAAAGTTAATTCTACTCCAGGTTTTGAAAGTAAAATTTCAATATTTTCTGATCATTTTTTATATAGTCTTTTCTGTTGTTTGTGTGATGAACTGAAATCATATGCTATGTTTAAAACGTGTTGTTTGGTGTTTAATATTCAGAGGTATTGATGAGAATAATTTTTGTAATTACAAAGTTTCTCTATTTTACTCATTTAAAACATTTGTTACCTATAAATACAATCACGTTTATTCCTATTTTCTTTTCTTTATGTAGTTACTGCTAAATCCTTTCTCTTTAATGAACTGGTAAGTTGTACACTCAAAAATCAACTTCTATTCCTTTTTTTGGCTAGCAGTTTTTCAAAAATAGAATACACTCTTCATATTGTATATGTGGAACAATTTATTAATTACCTTATTGGACTGTTTTATTTGGTTTTGTTTGAGACCACATCCACAGTTATTAAGGGTTTACTCTTGGGTCTGCTCTCCATAACTTACTGTACTATGCTGCTTGCTACAGAGTCCAGATTTCATTGATATCTATATACATCTTTTTCAGCTATGTGATACATATTTTTCACGATGTTTTCTTTATACTTCCTCCTATGTCAACCACATGACTTGGAAAAATTATATTTATGTATGCATAATTATTCTTAGAGTTATTAGTAACTACATTGTAGATAAACAATTTAAGACACAGAATTTAAATAAAGTTTTCCTTCCAAAACATTTCTTGGGAAAAACTCAAGTAGTCATTTTTGAAGTGGATCAAAAATCAGGGTAACCTTCTATGCATCAACAAAATTAAGTCATAAGTGAACCGTAATTAACAGATATTCATTGCACAAGTCAAAGGGAAACCTGTTGATTACAATGGTAAGAGTTGTAAAGACTCCAAATGCCTATATTAATGTAAGGTATCTTTCTAACCATTTCTGCATTGTAGTGACAATGCAGAGTCCTGGAAAAAAGTCCACATGCTTAAGTTCCCTAACTTGGAAATTCATAAGGGGAAGAGAGATAGTACTCTAGGGGATAAGGCACTTGCCTTGTACACAGCCAATCTGATTGGATCTCTGTTACTGCATACACTCTTCTGAATGTTACAAGGGGTCACTCCAGAGTGCAGAGCCAGAAAGAACCCAAGATCACTGTCAATTATTGGTCGAAACTATACTCCTTAAAATGCCCAATAAAAATTATTGGAAAACATGAAGTCTCTTTGTCATTTCTAGCCCTCAGGTTTCTTCTTGTCCAGAGAATGTTACCCACTCTTAGACTTCCTAGCTTAGAAAAGCTTGCCTTATAAGAAATAACATATGAGTCAATAGGAGAACAAGCTACAGGCATTGCTAGGGTAAGGAGAAACTATCTGTAAGCAAGAAATCCAAGAACAGACACGATCACCTGGTTCTTCTACAGTTCTGTGTTCACTTTGGGAGCACGATACCAAATACACAAATTGCCAAAAGGTTCCAAGCTTTGAATCACCCTAAATTGTTGGAACTTTGGAAACTCAGTTGACTGTTGGTACTAGAAGCATCTCGATGGCTTAAATTTTAAGTTCAGATTGTTCCTCTCAGCGTTGAAGGAGATTATAAGTCTCACAGATTTTTTTCATCACCCTCTTGTTCCTTACAGTAAATTTTCAAAATCCTTCTGTATTGGGAACTACCCATACTCTGCAGCTTTCCCTTCCCGTGGTGAATGATGCAGCTTCCCTAACAGAAAGTATCTGCAACTACTCCAGAATATCTGCTCCTGCTGGTAGTTCTGCTTGGCTCCTGCCCTCAGCCTCTGGCACATCTTTCCAACCACTGATGGGTAGTGCCTATCTTTACCAACATTTCAGCACAACAATGCTACCTGGAGTGTTTCACCAGTCTCTTATATCCACCTCAGCTGCTTCTTACCTGAGTGTTTTGGAATGGTATATTGCAGGAAGGGCTGAAGAGAAGTCTCCTATGGGATACTTTTTCTGTATCTTTCCTAGACCAAGACACCGCTGTCTCTTCCATGTCTAAGGCAGCTCACTGTGAGAGTACACTGGACACGTACAACACGGTGTCTGTGTACCCATCACTTTCTGCCAGTCTTGTTGAGAGAACACCATCTCAGGTTCCACATCAGAGTCAAGGCCTGTCACTTCCCTAACAGGAATGAACCCAGGTGTATTACAATCATCAAGGCACTCTGGGAACTCTCATTTCTGGCCTGCAGTCCTATGACTCCATGTCATACATAGAGCAAAATGGCTCTGCCCCCCAAGCTTACAGCAACTCATCTAGAGAAATGGTTATTGTTCTGAAGGAGGTCCAGCCCCCAAATAACCAACCACCAACTTCCTCCTCTGGAATCCACTTCTCTGTGTCTTCTCAACCCCTCACAGAATCGAGATATCAAGGGGAGTTAAACTGAGAGAAGGGAAAGAAACACAAAAATTGGGGTCAAAAAGCGGAAAACTGTCCATAGACAGGTGGTATTTAAATACATTGAGATTTTTAAGTTTATGAAATGAAGTTAACTAAGTTCATGTTTACACCCCTCACTCATTTTACAGCATGTTATTTTCGCACTCAACATAAGAGCTCCTAATGGACATTGGAACATGTGATAGTATAATGGACAACTAGGTTTCATATTATGAAGTTCAGGAGCACACAAAAAAATGCCACATTTTTTCCCTAGTTATTTCAATTACTTTTTAATTTTTATTAGTTAAACATCATGAGGCACAGTTGTAGACTTACAAATTATTGTGCTTGGATTTCATTTATACAATGATGGAGTACCTATCCCTCCACCAGTGCCCATTCTCCACCACCACGGATCCCAGTATTCCACCGACCACACATACCCCCATCCCAGCCAGCCTCTGTGGTAGGGAATGCCACAATTTTCACTGTTCTATGTCAGAAGTCCTCCAGAATTACGACTTCACTTAAATCACTTAACTTCCCGTTAGTCGTCGATTTGCTCGAGCGGGCGCCAGTAACGTCTCCATTTGTCCCTGTCGCGTGCTAGTGTAGCCCAATGGCATCTCTTCGCTCCGGGAACATGGAGGGCCTCAAACCGATCGTTCATGACCTTGACAAAGAAGTCTGACCATCTGGTAGGTGGGCGGCCACGCGGTCTCTTGACATCCCGTGGAATCCAATCAGTAACAGCTCTAGTCCAACGGTCGTCTTTAAATCTCATTACGTGACCAGCCCATCTGATTTTCGACACCTTGGCAAATGAGACAGCGTCCCTGATCCTTGATCGTCGATGGATGTCAGAACTCCGGATTCGTTCTCTCATTTGAGTGAAACGTGATATTCCAAGCATAGCTCTTTCTATTCTTCTTTGGGAGACCTGAATGGCGTTCTCATCTTGGTTGCGTAGGGCCCAGGTCTCTGAGGCATATGTTAATGCAGGAATAACAGTGGAATCAAAGAGATGTGCCCGGAGCCGGAGGTTCTTCGTCCTCTTAGCTATTTCTTCGACGTTCTTGAAGGCGTTCCAAGCCGCTCTCTTCCTCCTGCGCAGCTGGGGTGCCAGGTCATTTGTCATGTTGACCTCTCGACGTAGGTAGACATAGCTGATTCATTCGGAGATGGTCGTTCCATTGAGAGCGAATGGGGCGTCAGGAACAAGGCTGCTTCTCATAAACATTGTCTTCGTAAGATTCAGCTGTAGTCCTACCTTTCCACACTCACGGTCAAAGTCGGCCAGCATTTGTGCCGCTTGGCTGATGTTTGGTGTTATTAAAACAATGTCATCAGCAAAGCGGAGGTGGTGTAGTTGCCGACCATCTATCTTCACTCCCATTCCTTCCCATTCCAGTCGTCGCATGATGTTCTCGAGGGTGGCACTGAAGAGTTTTGGTGAAATGGTATCACCCTGCCGCACCCCTCTCTTGACATCAACGATCACTTCTTTGTAGAATGGTGAGATCCTGGTAGTGAATCCGCAATACAGCTCACGGAGGATCCTGATGTATTGGGCTTGAATGCCCTGATTGGCTAGGGCTTCAATGACCGCTTCCATCTCAACAGAATCAAAGGCCTTCTTTAAATCAATGAACGTTAAGCAGAGCGGCATCTTGAACTCCCGAGAAACCTCAATGAGTTTGGTTATCGTGTGGATATGGTCGATGGTGCTGAATCCTTTGCGGAACCCTGCTTGCTCACATGGTTGTCCTTCATCTAGTGTTCTGCCAATCCTATTCAGGATGACTCGAGTGAACAACTTGTAGATGACAGACAATAGGCAGATCGGGCGATAGTTGCCAATGTCATGGATGTCTCCCTTCTTGAACAGTAGTACGGTCCTGCTGGTTTTCCATTGAGATGGAACCTTGCATTCAGACAGGTAGCGAGTGAAGAGCCGAGCCAGTGTATTGATGAGTACTGACGGCAGGTTCTTCAGGTGTTCAGGTCTGACCTTGTCTGGGCCGGGTGCTGTTTGCTTCTTTACTGACGAAATGGCGTGTCGGATTTCGGAAGGGAGAACGTTGGGAACGACATACCCATCCTGTGGAATTTGGTATGTCGGCAAGTGGACATGGCTATCGAAGAGATTTGATTAGAAGTCATGGATAATCTTCTCCATTGCCGTTCTGGAGGATGTGATGAATCCATCAGGACGTCGGAGGGCAGTCATCTTGGTCTTATAGTTGGCGAAGGACAGGCGGGCGTTACGAATACTTTTCCCGGCTTCTGCCGCATCTACCAGTACTTCTGCTCTTCTCTCTTTGAGGTCTTCCTTGATCGCATCTCTGCACTGCTTTGCAAGCTCGGACGTTAGCTTGCGGTTGCCTGAGGCATGCACCAAACCACGCTGGCGAATTAGCTCAAGAGTTTTCGAAGATAGGCGACTTTTTGTGGCTATCTCTCTCTTGGCGTTCCTCGCACATTCATGGAGGTGCTGAACCAGTCGATCGTATTCCTCGTCAATGTTGTCAACAATGGCATCTTCCCATGTTGCCGCAATAGTACCAAAGAGTTCCCAGTTGGTGGTCGTTCTGGGAGTTCTCTTTTTGAACTTTGCAGCCCTTTCTCCCCGCTCTGTGAAGTAGAATTTTGCACGAAGGAGACGGTGGTCCGATCCCGTTCGAAATATTGGGACAACAGCGACATCAGTCAGGCAAAACCGTCAATTGAATATGATGTGGTCTATTTCGTTGTGGAATCGTCCACCGGGAGACTCCCATGTCCATCGTTTAGATTCTGCCTTCTGGAACTGTGAGTTACCATGAATGGTCTTGGTCGACATGATGAACTCAGACAGTCTCTCACCCTGTTCGTTCCATTCTAGGCCATGGGTTCCTATGTGAAGTTCTTCAGCTGATCTTCTCGGTCCTATCTTGGCATTAAAATCACCCACAATGATCTTGTAGAAGGTGTGGTCTTCTTTATAGAACTTCTCTAGCTCCATGTAGAACTTCTCGATTTCTCTTTCATCATAATGAGATGTTGGTGCGTAGACAACGAAGATAGAAACTGCAGGCAGTGAGCCACATCTATTCAAATGTAAACGTCCGATTCGGGTTGTTAGGCATTCAAATGAATCAATGCTCTTGGCCAAGTTTGTGTTGACAAGGACACCGACGCCTCCAACACCTCTTTTATCGCATGTTCCGAGGAACAATTCTTCTCCAGTGTCGAAAACGGCATGGTGAGATTCGTGTCTTCTTGTCTCGGTCAGACCAATGATGTCGTACTTGATCATTCGCGCTTGTACCATCAGGTCCTCGATGGATGCATCTGATGCTAGCGTACGTGCATTGAAAGTACAGACGATCATTACGACACTAAAAGCAAAATACATGTTTTAAACTAGTATTTTGTTATTTTCTTAAGAAGTTTCAGAACTCCTATTGTAATGGTACCACTTTAACTTTCCCTTCCATCAATGAACAGCAAGGTTCTGAATATTCTTGTGTTTCAGAGATTCTATCTCAAATCATCAAATCTAGAATCTGCACTTCAGCACAAATATCATGCTGAAAGAGTGCTTCATTCATACTCTTATTCTATGATATTAACGTCCTTTTATTTTTCTATGAAAGTGACTAAATTGAGAGTAAAACACATTACAATGCTAATTTCTCTATGGAACTTATTAGTTTAAAAATCTTTATTTTTTTTTTAAAAAAAGCTTTTGTTTGGAGGACATTGAATCTGCGTCATAGCACGAAGTGCTCAGGAATTACTCCTGGGTCTGTGCTAGAGATCACTGCTGAATGTGCTTAGGAGATCATACGTGATATGAAAGATCAAATGGAGGTCAGCTCTTCGCAGGGCCAGTGCCTTACCAAATGGACTATCCCTCTGTCCAAGTCTCTTATTTTTTAAGTTAGTTTATACAGAAACTCTTTCAAATACAAAGAAAACCAAAAAACAACAGCACCACATGACAAACAGTAAGAACTACAACAGTTACCTAAAATCTTCTAGCACAGGGCCTTGCCATGATCCGTAGAAGAGCCAGTAACAATTCCTTGTCTATTGATGGTAGGTGCACAGTTGTTGCAGCAGTAGTATTGTGCAGGGAATATCTCATTTTGCAGGGACTGATTTCTTCCTCGGTTCCTTTTTAGTGATGAATTTCCTAGAAATGGAGACTTCCCTGGCATCGAACTTCAGGTCAGACATTTGGTCTGACAAAAATTTCTGAATTGCCCACATGTTGCAGTAGAAGGATTCAAAGACTTGAGAGGAATCCACCACCTGACCTTGGGAAAGTTCCCATAATATCTCCAACCCAAAGTAACCTGTCGCTGACCGAACTCCAACTCAGGAACAAAAAGTTATAAATTTTGATCAGATGAAACCTGGGCTTTCAAAGCTCTGGAGACCTACCAGATCCCAGTAGACCTAGATCATTGAAAAGATCTTCAGGTAATGAACACCACTGAGACCATCACTCTGAAGCAGGTGCAAGAAAATTCAAGTGGCACTAAGGGGACCTCCAATGCAAAACAGAACAACAAAAAGGAGGCTTCTGAAACTCTTGAGGGAGAAACAAAGGCCAAAATCCAGCCAGAAGTCCAAGAATGCTTGCTATGAGGAGCAGAGGTTGTTCGTGATGCTGCAGTCAGTGATAGGTGTCCTGTGACCACAGCCAAAACTAACAGCAAACCTCACAAAGCTGCCTCCAGCAGCATCAGCAAGACAAAGAGGCATGGGCAGGAGAAGATAAGAAACACCAGAGAAAACTCTAAGAAAGCTAAGATGTGTAAGCAGCCAGGGAACAAGATCAAGGCAGAAGAAAAGCCCACCACTGGCAAGATGACACGCAAGAAAAATCAACCTGCGCTTTGCCAAGAGGCTGTTAAAAAGTCCCGCCACTACCTAGGCATACAGATGCTGGATTCTGTCAAACTTTTTCATGCTCTGGGGAAGAAGAGTGATCCAAAACCTGGAATCTCTTCCTTCCAGGTCCTGGGTAGCTCAAAGAGGCCTAAAGATGTCAATTCACCCGCAGCTGTCAAGCCATGGCTAGGTGCTACAAGGGATGGAAAAGTCCTTGAGAAAACTCAGGTCAAAACAAAGT
The DNA here is from genome assembly GCF_029834395.1 of Sorex fumeus. Taxonomy (NCBI): domain Eukaryota; kingdom Metazoa; phylum Chordata; class Mammalia; order Eulipotyphla; family Soricidae; genus Sorex; species Sorex fumeus. The sequence goes on along the minus strand of NW_026606152.1, from coordinate 19,821,982 downwards.
ACAGAAACCAAGTAACAGTGCTGAAAAACGCTCATCTCCATCCCAGTCTGAGCTGCCACCTCCTGGGAAGGTCAAATTGGTACCTTTGACTTTTCTTACCATGGAGAGGCCGCAAGCTCGACCTGTTTCTCCAGACGACAATCTGTGGCCTCACATCGTCCTGCTGCAGCTGACCCTGCCAAGCCTGGCTCTACCAATGCAGCTCAGGCAACTGCTGCCAATTCTTCCCGGTCAACCACTGCATTTTTGTCTGGTTCTGCCAAACCTGCTCAGTCCATTTCAACCAACCCATCTCAACCAGGTTTGCAGAACCCTAGTAGCCAGTGTATTCTTCGCCCTGCAGCTTCTACACCTGCTCCCTACAAGACAGCAGCTGGCACTTCTCTACATCGGGAGCCTTCTCCTGTATCTGTGAAGAAGCGGCTCTTGCCACCCATACATCAGAGTCAGTTTCTCCTCCAAGACTTCTGTTTACAACTGATTCCTTGGAGAAAGCCCAATGTTCCCGCGCCAGTCATGTCAAAGCCCATCACCAAAGAGCAGAGACCAAAGCGTGAGGCTATGAAAAGGAAGGCTCAGCAGGAGCTTGAGAACGATGCCAAACACACCTCTTTGGGGAAAGTGCAGTTCTTTATTGAGAGTGAAAAAGAGATGGACATCTCTCTCTAATATGGCTATGTAATGTGAGTAGCTGGAATGATAGGTTCCACTTGAGGTACCAGTTGGTTGCCTTAGACAAACACTGAAATGCCATACACAGTTTATTAATTCTAATACCTTTTTAACCAATTGAAGAGATGCATCATAGTTAATTGGTTGCTAATAAAGTTTCTGAAGTTTGAGATGCTGTCAAATGTGGTTGTTTTTGGGAAGGGCTGGGGTTTGAAGGATGGCATGGGAAAGAATGGGAAGGTATAGAGAGGACAAAGGGGGAATAGACAAGATTCTGAGAGAGAGAAACTTGGTCCAGGGTTCTAAAGCCCATCAGAGGAGAAATTGCATGGGCCTGATGAAGAGTGGGGAGCTCAAATTATATTACCTTGAGGGGCTGCTCTGTGGTCTTCCATGGTCCCGGGTGCCTGTAGCCTTCTATAAACATCGCTGTTAACTGCATCTCACACAAGAACCAACGTTATCAGTGTCTTTGGGGCTGCGTTGAGGGATGTACCTGACTAAGACAACATGCGCACTAGGTCACCACTCCCAAAGCAGTCGGTACCGCTTGACCTTGAGCCTGGAAGGTGGTGGCAGAAAGAGATGGTCTTAGGAGAGTTAATGGGGTGAGGAATGGATGGCAGGGAAACCGGGAAGGGGAGAGAACTGGACAGCTGGTGATCATCATAGGAAAGTTGGTGGATGTTTTTTAATTATGTTAACATGTTTTTCGTAATTGATAAACAAAACAAAAATACGAAAATACGATAGGTTCTAAAGAACACGTTACATATAAGACCGAGAGAGCTGAAAGGGCTGGCATTCCTTCTGGAGCTTTCAATCATACAATTTACTAAAGATGGTATTTTCACATCACTTAGCTGCGGAGAGGAATATTGAGAACCAGAATGCCACCAGAAAAGCAAACTGGATGACCACGGTTCATAAAAGCCAGTTGGAAAGTGTTCACATGGATCCCAAGTGCCAGTGGGTTAACAGGAACATATATTTCACTAAGTCTGCTTGGTACCAGTAACTACTTTGGTGGAAATGGAGGAACACGGGTGCAGTTTCTGACAGACCTGAGACTAAACTGCCAACAAATTTTCCCAGGAAAGTGTAGTTGACTGGCTGGGAACAGAACAACTTGAAAAGTGTTTTGCTACCTTTCATGTATGGCTAGAGGAAAATGATCCCAGTAAACTCTCAAAACTAACAAGATTCAACTCCCTTGAAGGAAAGTTGTATTCACTGAGGAAAAAATGTTGCGAGAAAAGTCTGAAATGATGGGAGAAGAGACAATAAGTGCAAAAGGAAGGATTTGAAATTTGGCGAAAACAAAGCTTGAAACAACAAGATCTGGTGAGCACATGATTTACTGTGAATGGGTTCTGAGGAGGAAAAGAGCGATATCAGGGATGTGAACAAGGAATATCCAAGTGAAGGAAGACTTAGCTAGCTGATTACCCCATGGGCAACATGGTTGCAAGACTACCAGAACTTACCAAGGAATTGACTTTAAGTTTCTTTCTTTTATATGGTCACTTACAACATGTATTCTTTGCCTTCTTCAACGTCAATTTGGAGTGTTCGTTTCTTTCTCAATATTCTGTTCACTTGTGTAAGCATCTTTAACAACTGCTGGATAACACAAGTATTTGATCAGACTTATTTTGTACTATCATGTTTAGTTGAGATTACTGACAACTAGGTCTAAAGTGAAGTTTGTTTTGATTGGTAGAAGTAGAGTAGCGAGGACTAGGGATGGAATTAGAGATTATAGGGTACCACATTCAGTTCCTAATAAAACAAGTCAAGGACAGTGTCCCAAATAGACTATTGAAAAAGACATCCATCTCTGTTTAACATGTAAATTCAGCATATTATATATTAAATTAAAAATGAATGAATATTCCTGTATTTGGTCTTTTAAAGACATTCAAGGTTGGTTCAGGAAACAAACACTGCCTATGAAATCATAAAAACTTAATCATAAAAACTGATTACTACTTCAGTTTCCAAGAATGTCAGTGCTAAGAATGATTTCCCTTGATCTCCCTAGTGCATATGATATGCATATGAATACATCTGTGTGAATAAATAATTGGTATCAAATTTCCAGTCTCACCATACATGGTTGTGGGTATTGTGAAATAGTTTTATATATTTTCGTAATTTTGCAATAAGATCTCTGGGTGTGAATCCTTGAATCATAAATACCTTTTCTTATGTTCCAGGACCACCTCCTCCCACCTTAATTACTATATATATGACCTCCTAAGGAGTCATTTGCTTTGTTCACTTTGTTTTAGTCCTTCTCTCTCTCTCTTTTCAAATGTGAGTTATCTGTTTCAAATCAAGGTGCATGTATTTGGTGTGACAGTTTTAATCTTTATGAGTGATTTAAAATTTCTTCATTTATTTTTTCATTGAATCACCATGAGATGGGCCATTGCAAAGCTATTTTGTGCAATTTAATTTTTAGTCCTTTCAGTGAAGCCAAGGAAAATCTCTTACACGTGAAATTCAGAATTTCCATATTTCATGTGAATCAAAACTGATTGTTTTTGTGTGTTTTTTTAAATTTTTTATTATTTTTTATTGATAGAAAAGGGATCACCAAATAATGGGTGTTGGGAGGATCCTCCCAGGATGGGAGATGCATGCTGAAAGTAGACTCTAGACCGAACATGATTGCCACTCAATGCCTCTTTTGGTATGTTTTTTAGATAATTCTTCCCCTCCTCTGTTTGCTTAGGACCAGGAATTTGCCTCTCCCCTCTCTGTTCTTTCAGGAAGCCAGAGAGACATCTTCAGGCAGGAAGAGCATGAAATTTACATAGAAGTGGTACTGCATGGACAGTATCATGTTAAGCGAAATGAGTCAGAAAGAGAGGGACAGACAGAGCAAGATTGCATTCACCCGGAGAACATAAAATAACAAAATAGGAGACGAACTCCCAAGAGTGGCCGAGATTAGTGTCAGGAATTTTTCCTCGTAGCTTGGAGACCAACCACACACGCTAGCAGAAAAGGCAGCTCAGATAGAGAATGGAGCACCAAATAAAGGGTGTTGGGAGGATCCTCCCAGGATGGGAGATGCATGCTGAAAGTAGACTCTAGACCAAACATGATTGCCACTCAATGCCTCTTTTGCAAACCACAACACCTAAAAGGAGACAGAGAACAAAGGGGAATGCCCTCCCACAGAGTCAGTGTGGGATGAGGGGATGGGGGGTGGGAGGCATACTGGGATCCCTGGTGGTGGGAAATGGGCACTGGTGGAGGGATGGGTATTTGATCATTGTATAAATGAAACCCACGCACAAAAATTCATATGTCTACAACCGTACCTCATGGTGTCTCACTAATAAAAATTTAAAAATTAAAAATAAAAAAATTGGAACATAAAGTAAAAATACAACAAGAGAAAGATCTCACAATAGCAAAGAGGGCTATAGTACTCAAAACGTTGAGAAACAGGCACATTGGCAAGTATTTTTAAATACGCATCCAGGAGAGAATATAGCATTGTTCGTGAACAAATCTACTCTATGGATTCATCTCATCCTTGAAATGGAAAAGGACAATGTGTTACAGTTACCAATTTGCAAATAAGATCTATACCATCTATTTTTTGCTATGTTTCTATGCTTTATCAAGTATTATCCTGGTTTTTAAATTTACTTTAAGGATTAAAACAGTATTTGCCTGCTTTAATCTTTTTAATTTAATGTTTTATTAGAAATGATTTTTGATGATTAAGAATGTTTTATTCACATGTCATTTTCTAAAAGAAACATATAGGCCAAAGAGCTAGTGCAGCATGTAGAGGGTGTTTAACTTGTATGCAGCTAACCTGAGTTCAAACCCCAGAACCCTGAGCCTGCCAAGGGTGATCTCTGGATACAGAGTCTGAAGTGAGCCCGGAGCACATCTGGGTGCGCTCCCCTCCACAAATACAAGGAAGAAAAGAAAAGAAAAACATATAACTGATTCTTGAGTAACATAGACGTTAAGGGTGCTAACTCCTCTATAACTTTTGAAAACCCCCAAATTTAATAGATAGTCTGCTCTTGACCAAGAAGATGGTTTTCTAATAGTATTTAATTCCATTGTCTGCAATTAGTGCTATGTGTGGCCTGTCAATCTGTAAATTTTGATACATTTAAAAACTTTTATGGATTTTATAATAGATTTTATAATACATTTGTATTTTAAGGTAGTAAGTGATAATTTATATTTCTATTTTTGTGGGGTATTTTGGCCTTAGTATGTGGTGCTTGGCGCTTCAGACTCTGTGCTCAAGGGTCATTCCTGGTGGTGCCAGCCATTAATTTGGGTTGACAGTGTGCATGGTAAGTGCTTGAACCCCTATGCAAAGTCTGGGGTTCAACCAAATCATTTATCTGCATATATTTTATACATGCATGGCATACTTTTTCTTAGAATTTTTATATTTCTAGGATATATTGATCATCTTTAATTATTTCACATCCCTACCAATGTCAAAAATTTTCAAAATACAATAATTGAAAAATATCATATAGAAGTCCAAATTTGTATTGTTCGTGGGATAACTATATTAAGAAGAAAGTAGAACCACAATAAACATGCAAGTAAAATGCAGGTACATTTCTTTGGAGTCTTTCAATTATGCATTTATATTAGTCTCTATACAAGTATGATTTTTAAATAATCAATTTCAATTACTATAAAATGTTTATTGAGATTTTATAATTGTAAGGTTTTACTGCTAAGATGACATTGATGTGAACATTTATATCTATTTGTCTACTTTTCTAATTGTTTACATAAGATCAATTCTTCACAGCTAACTTACTTGTGAAAGGATATGTAGCTCAGGACAAAAGAACTTGGCCTGCATGTATGAAACTTTGGTTTCTGTTCTTCGCACTATAGAAACAAAAGCAAAACCATTAACTGTGGTTGGAAACAGGCCTCGGTGGTAAAATATTTGCCTTACATTTCTGAGGTTATGGGTTTTATCCCTGAATTTCCATCTACACACACAAAAGCTAACTTGCAACAAAGTCTCACACTGGAGACCTGACTGGGCCCGCTCAAGAAAATCAATGAACAACGGGAGGACAGTGACAGTGACAGTGACTTAATGAACATTAAACTGCTTTAAGCTATATATTGCCTAGCTATTAAAAGGATTTAATTCTCAATAAAATAGCTTGTAAAGGTCTTTTTTCTAGCACCTTAGCTAGGGAAAGATAGCACCTGATGTTTCAATATTTGTAATTTGGGGGGACATTTTAATTTCTCATTTTAATTTGTGCTCTTTGTCTACTAGTGAGCTTGAAAATTGCTCTTGTATGGTACTTCATGGAAAATATCATGCTATGGGAAATGAGTCAGAAAGAGAGGGATAGACATAGAAAGACCGCATGCATCTGGGTGACATAAAGTAACAAAACAAGAGACTAACACCCAAGAACAGCTGTGTTAAATACCAGGTTGTTCACTCCATGGCTTAGAGGCCAGCTGCACTGTCTAGGGGTAAAGGCAGCGCAGATAGAGAAGGGAGCACCCAATAAAGGGTGCTGGGAAGATCTGCCCAGGACGGGAGTTGCCTGCTGAAAGTAGTCTATGGACCGAAAAGGATTGCAAACCAATGTCTCTTCTGTAGACCACAGCACCCAAAAGGAGAGATAGAACAAAAGGGAGTGCCCTACCAAAGAGGCAGGTGAGATGGGGGATGGGGCTGGTGGTGGGATGGGCACTCCATCACTGTATAACTGAAACCCAAGCACAACAACCTGTAAGTCTACAACTGTACCTCATGGAGTTTCACTACTAAAATAAAACAAAAAAAAATTAAAAAAAAGAAAATTGCTCTTGTGTTTACTAGTCATTTACATTTCTTTCAATAGAGATTATGTGATCATGGTTTATGCTTATTTTTTCTATTCAAGGGTAATAGCTCAATACTGATTTATTTCACAGCACTAATATTTTAAAACCATTCATCCTTGGCCTATCATATTAATTGCCAGTATTTGTTGCTTTTGCTTGTTTTTTGATGACTTAATTTGTTTTTTGTCGTTTTCTTACAGAATGTAAAATTTTGACACAAATGAGCATATGTTTTTCTTTATCTTCTACAGTTTTAAACTGAGAACAACTGTTTATTTTGTACAAATAAGATACCTGTGCATTTACTATTTCATCTCATTTTATTTACGTTTTAACACATCTCGATTCATCTACAATTTATCCTAGTAAGTGTTGTCATATTGAAAGAAACCACCAATTTTTTCAATCATAGCACTGTAGCACTGTCCTCCCACGGTTCATCCATTTGTTTGAGCGGGAACCAGTAACATCTTACAACAAATTGTGAGACTTGTTGTCACTGGCTTTGGCCTATCGAATACGTCATGGGTATCTTGCCAGGCTCTTGCTATGTGGACGAGATACTCTGGGTAGCTTGCCAGGCAGAGGAATTGGAATCAGGGTTGGCCTCCTGCAAGGCAAATGCCCTACCCACTGTGCTGTAAACCTTATCTAAAATATGCTAGTAATACCAAATGTTGTTTCTTTAACAGTGCAATATAAACAATTATTTCGTAATTTTCTTGATGTGTTAATGAAATAGCTAAGCTCTTGAGTATCATGGGAGTATTTTTCTAACACAAGAGTCTGACGAATGTGATACTGTTATAACCGTCTTGTAGGATTCCATCTCCCTAGCCTGCTTCATTCTACCCCGCTCTCTATCCAATCCGGTCTTCTTCTGGGGATTCTGACCTCCTGATTGGCTAGCCTCTACCTTTCAACTGACTACTTTATGAGATCATTCTCCCACCAAACCAACCACCAACAGGTAGAATCTTGGGGGTCCCATGTAGTTGTTTGTAAACAAATTTGAATCATCATGGCAAGTGACGAGTGACCAATGACCAATCACCAGTGAGCAGTCGTCTGTACTGAACACTTGTGGTCTTAAGCCGCTTCAGTGTTCAGACATACTCTCGTACAGTCTCCTCTTCTCGTCTACCTTTCATCGGTATTTCCTCTTCTTTGACCATGTCAGGTAAGGAATAATACTTTTCAAAACTTTTCATTAGATTTATCATCCCTAAACTTAGCAGTCAAGTAAAAACAGCACGTAGTAATGAAAGAAAGTATTCAAGTCGAATTTGATAAGCCTCATTTTAGCTTGACTTTGACATTTGCTGTGTGATTTTAGACATTGGCTTACTTTCTCTCACATACAAAGTGTTTTTCCTTATTGATTACATTATATTTTAGACATACTTAGGAGCTCAAATACACACACACACACACACACACACATACACATATACATATATATGAGTGTCGATTCTCTGTGTTTCTTTTTTCCTTTTAATAGTGAATTTTACAAGATATCCATTGAAAACAAGTAAATCAGAGACAGTATTTTTACAGAAACAGAAAATAGAGATGCTGTGGAAAACTGTTAATATATACTAGCATGTGTTCTCTCTAATGGTCTCTCCACTTGTATGTATACTTCAGTATTTTAAATATAGTGATATTACAAAGTAATAATCATTGATCTTTGAGATTTCTATTTAAACCAGGTAATAAGAAAATATGGGGAATGAGGAAGGTGTGCAGTGCTGAGCGGTAGGGAGGGCTTACCAAGCCCTCAAAGGTAAGAAAGTTTGGGATCACTTTCATCAAACATTGACCATGGAAAATATTATGCTATGGGAAATGAGTCAGAAAGAGAGGGACAGACATAGAAAGACCGCATGCATCTGGGTAACATAAAGTAACAAAACAAGAGACTAAAACCCAAGAACAGCTGTGTTAAATACCAGGTTGTTCACTCCATGGCTTAGAGGCCAGCTGCACTGTCTAGGGGTAAAGGCAGCGCAGATAGAGAAGGGAGCACCCAATAAAGGGTGCTGGGAAGATCTGCCCAGGATGGGAGATGCCTGCTGAAAGTCGTCTAAGGACCGAACAGGATTGCTACCCAATGTCTCTTCTGTAGACCACAGCACCCAAAAGGAGAGATAGAACAAACGGGAGTGCCCTACCAAAGAGGCAGGGTGGGATGGGGGATGGGGCTGGTGCTGGGATGGGCATTCCATCACTGTATAACTGAAACCCAAGCGCAACAACCTGTAAGTCTACAACTGTACCTCATGGTGTTTCACTAATAAAACAAAACAAAAAAAAATTAAAACAAAGAAAATTGCTCTTGTGTTTACCAGTCATTTACACTTATTTCAATAGACATTATGTGATCATGGTTTATGCTTATTTTTTCTATTCAAGTTTAATAGCAAAATACTGATTTATTTCACAGCACTAATTTTTAAAACCTTTCATCCTTGGCCTATCATATTAATTGCCACTATTTGTTGGTGTTGCTTGTTTTTTGATCACTTAATTTCGTTTTTGTTTTTTTCTTTCAGATTGTAAAATTTTTGACGAATGATCATATGTTTTTCTTTATCTTCTACAGTTTTAAACTGAGAACAACTGTTTTCATCATTTCATCAGCCTGTTAATCGTCGATTGCCTCGAGCAGGCCCCAGTAATGTCTCTTTCATCCTAGCCCTGAGATTATATTCACGGCTCTTTAGGAGAATGAGACCCATCATTGTTACTGGTATTTGGCATATTTGGTTCGCCACGGGGAGTTTGCCAGACTCTGCCCTGTGGGCAGGCTACATTCAATAGCCTGCAAGTTTGTCCAAAGTAGGAATGAGATAATAAGATTTCATAAAAAAAGTTCTGATAAGATGTCAGGTTCCCGGAGCTGGATTTTATAGTCTCTGAGTCTTGGCCGCTGATGGGATTACACGGCGCCAGGGGGCCAGGTGGTGGGTGTGACCCCCGCCTGCTGGAATTTGGAGGATCTGGATGGAAGATGCTCGACTCCAATCCGAGTGGGCTTGGAGGTCTCGGCCCCGGAACCCGCGTGGCTTTGTCCCTCTGCCAGTACCTTCATGTGTGTGCAGAGTGGTCTCAGCATGGTGGTAGCTGGTCCTGGAGGTCTTCGGCTGCCGGAGCCCCGATCGGGGCGGGGAGGAAAGCACAATCCGCTCCCCTCCAAGGGGTCCCGGCGAGGACCCTGTTAGTTTTGTACGAGAACAACTGTTAGTTTTGTACAAATAAGATACCTGTGCATTTACTATTTCTTCTCATTTTATTTATTTTAACACATCTCGATTCATCTACAACTTATCCTAGTAAGTGTTGTCATATTGAAAGAAACCACAATTTTTTTCAATCATAGCACTGTAGCACTGTCCTCCCGCGGTTCATCCATTTGCTCGAGCGGGAACCAGTAACATCTTACAACAAATTGTGAGACTTGTTGTCACTGGTTTTGGCCTATCGAATAGGTCATGGGGAGCTTGCCAGGCTTTTGTTATGTGGATGAGATACACTGGGTAGTTTGCCAGGCAGAGGAATCGGAATCAGGGTTGGCCTCCTGCAAGGCAAATGCCCTACCTGCTGTGCTGTAAACATTATCTAAAAATACTAGTAATACCAAATGTTGTTTCTTTAACAGTGCAATATAAACGATTATTTAGTAATTTTTTTGATTTGTTAATGAAATATGTAAGCTCTTGAGTATAATGAGAATATTTTTCTAACACAAGAGTCTGACGAAGGTGAAACTGTTATAACTGTCTTGTCGGATTCCATCTCCCTAGCCTGCTTCATTCTACCATCCTCTCTATCCAATCCGGTGGTCTTCTTGGGATTCTGACCTCCTGATTGGCTAGGCTCTACCTTTCAACTGCCTACTTTATGACATCATTCTCCCACCAAACCAACCTCCAACTGGTAGAATCTTGGGGGTCCCATGTAGTAGTTTGTAAACAAATTTGAACCATCATGGCAAGTGACGAGTGACCAATGACCAATCACGTGTGAGCACCCATTTGTACTGAACACTTGTGGTCTTAAGCCGCTTCAGTGTTCAGACGTACTCTCGTACCACCTCCTCTTCTCGTCTACCTTTCGTCGGTATTTCCTCTTCTCTGACCATGTCAGGAAAGGAATAATACTTTTCAAAGCTTTTCATTAGATTTATCATCCATAAATTTAGCAGTCAAGTAAAAACAGCACGGAGTAATGAAAGTAAGTATTCAAGTAGAATTTTATAAGCCCCATTTTAGCTTGACTTTGACATTTGCTGTGTGATTTTAGACATTGACTTACTTTCTCTCACATACAAAGTGTTTTTCCTCATTGATTACATTATATTTTAGACATACTTAGGAGCTCAAATACACACACATACTTAAATACATATATATGTATATATATATATGAGTGTTGATTCTCTGTGTTTCTTTTTCCTTTTAATCATGAATTTTTCATGATTTCCATTGAAAATAAGTAAATCAGAGACAGTATTTTTACAGAAACCGAAAACATAGATGCTGTGGAAAACTGTTAATATATACTAGCATGTATTATCTGTAATGGTCTCTCCACTTGTATTTATACTTCAGTATTTTAAATATAGTTATACTACAAAGAAATAATCATTGACCTTTGTGATTTGATTTTAGCCAGGTAATAAAAAATATGGGGCATGAGTAAGGTGTGGAGTGCTGAGGGTAGGGAGGCAAGCACTCAAAGTTAAGAAAGTTTAGCATCACTTTCTTCAAACATTAACCAATCGAAACCTAGATGATATGAGGGAGAAATAAATAGGAAAGAAAGAACGAAAGAAAGAAAGACAGAAGAAAGAAAGAAAGAAAGAAAGAAAGAAAGAAAGAAAGAAAGCATAGGGACGTTGATTATCAAGGAAGGGGAAAACGTTTGTACAGAATGTTGAAGAGAACCAAAGATTTAAAATCAAAAAAGAAAGGTACCAGTAGGAAAAGCAGTTTATCAGAAAGCCATCCTAGCTGGCTTTTTTCCTTATTATCTCTTAGAACATAATACTTGATACTTGACAATTTGAGTATAAACACGCTTCAGAAATGATGCTCCCCATAAATAGCTAATAGTGCTGATCTAGGGCGGTGGAAGACACAGAATCTTCAATGTTTTTATTACGTTCTGGTTTTTAAGTACATGTACTTGCTGCCTGTTAAATAAAAAAATGGTATATTCTAACTTGAATCAGGAGATTTGATTCATTTGTGTGGTAAGTAGGTTCCAGGTTAGAACTGCTTGTCATCTTTACAAATATTATTTCATGTGATTTTTTTCTTCCTAACATGAGAGTATTTAGATAATAGTCAACTTCTGTTTTAAATCCTAAGAGGAAATAGAAAAATCAAGTCTCACAGGTCTAATTACACGTTTCTGTCATATTTGTGAATTATGATTTTTCCTACATAAAAGATATTTTATTGGATTTCGGTGCTCATTTATTAAATATTGAGAAGAATGTTTTCCAGGTTGATAAATATAATTCTAATGTAGGGGTTGAAAGTAAGTTTGCAATATTTTATGATCACTTTTTAAATGGTCTTTTCTGTTTCTTGTGTGATCAAGTGAAATCCTCTGCTATGTTTAACACGTGTTGTTTGCTGGTTAATATTCAAAGGTACTGATGAGAATAATTTTTTGTACTTTCGAAATTTCTTTCTGTATTTTACTCATTTAAAACATTTCTTGTCTATGAAATACAATCACATTTACTTCTATTTTCTTTTTGTTATGTAGTTACTGGTAAATCCTTTCGCTTTAATGGAGTGGTAAAGTGTGCACTCAAAAATCTCCTTCTATTTCATTTTTTTGCTAGCAGTTTTTTCTAAAATAGAATACTGTCTTCATATTGTATATGTGGAACGATTTATTAATAAACTTATTGGACTGTTTTATTTGGTTTTGCTTGGGCTCACATCCACTGTTATTCAAGGCCTACTCTTGGGTCTGCTCTCCATAACTTAACTGTACTGTGCTGCTTGCTACAGAGTCCAGATTTCATTAATATCTATATTCTCCTTTTTCAGTTCTGTGATACATATTTTTCATGATGTTTTCTTTACACTTCCTTCTATGAAAATCACATGAAAAAGAAAAATAATATTCATGTATGCATTATTTTTCTTAGAATTATGAGTAACTACATTGTAGATAAACAATTTAAGACACAGAGTTTAAATAAAGTTTTCCTTCCAAAAACATTTCTTGGAAAAAACTCCAGTAGTCCTTTTTGAAGTGGATCAAAAATGAGGGTAAACTTCAATGCATCCACAAGATTAAGTCGTATGTGAACCGTAAGTAACAGGTACTCATCTAACAAGTCAAATGGAAACCTGATGATTACAATGGTAATAGTTGTAAAGAAATCAAATGCCTATATTAATGTAAGGTATCTGCCTTCTGGTTTCTGGCCTTGTAATGATCATGCAGGATCCTGGCCATAAAAACACATGCTTTAGTTTGTGTAACCTGGAAATTCTTAAGGGACAGAGAGAGATAGTACTGGAGGGGATAAGGCACTTGCCTTGTATACAGCCAATCCAGTTGAATCTCTGTCACGGCATACACTCTCCCGAATGTTCTAAGGGGTCACTCCAGAGTGTAGAGCCAGGGACAACCCAAGATCACTGTCAGTTATTGGTCCAAACTCTACACCACGCCAAGCCCCGCCCAATAAAAATGATTGGAATATATGAAATCTCTATGCCACCTCTGGGCCTCAGGTTTCCTCTTGTCCATTGAATGTTTCCCTTTCTCTTAGACTTCCTAGTTTGAAAAAGCTTCCATTCTAGGAAATAGCATAGGACTCAATAGGAGGCAAGCTACAGGCATTTCTAGGGTAAGGAGAATTATCTGTAAGCAAGAAATCCAGGTACAGACACCATCACCTGGCTCTTCTACAGTTCTGTGTTCACTTTGGGAGCATGATACCAAATGCACTAAGTGCCAAAAAGTTCCAGGCTTTGAATCACCCCAAATTGTTGGAATTTTGGAAATTCAGTTGACTGTTGGTACTAGAAGCATCTCGATGGCTTGAATTTTAAGTTCATATTGTTCCTCTCAGTGTTGAAGGAGATTATTAGTCTCACAGATTTTTTTCATCTCCCTCTTGTTCCTTACAGAAAATTTTCAAAATCCATCTGTATTGGGAACTGCACATACTCTGCAGCTTTCCCTTTCCGTGGTGAACAATGCAGCTTCCCTAAAAAGGAAGTGTTTGCAACTACTCCAGAGTATCTGCTCCAGCTGGTAGATCTGCTTGACTCCTGCCCTCAGCCTCTGGCACCTCTTTCCAACCACTGATGGGTAGTGACTATATTTACATCATTTCAGCACAACAATGCTATCTGGAGTGTTTCACCAGAGTCATATATCTACCTCAGCTGCTTCCTTCCAAAGTGTTTTGGAATGGGATATTGCAGGAAGTGCTGAAGTGATGTTTTCCATGGGAGACTTTTTTGTGACTATTCTTGACCAAGACACCGCTGTCTCTTCCATGTCTATGGCAGCTCGCTATGAGAAAACACTAGTTACCAACAACACGGTGTCTGTGTACCCATCACTTTCTGCCAGTCTTGTTGAGAGAAGACCATCTCAGGTTCCACATCAGAGTCAAAGTCTGTCACTTCCCTACAAGGAAGGAAGCCAGGTGTATTACTATTATCAAGGCACTCTGGGAACTCTCCTTTCCGGCCTGCAGTCCTATGACTCCATGTCATACACAGGGCTAAATGGCTCTGCCCCCCAAGCTTACAGCAACTCATCGCGAGAAATAGTTAAGGTTCTCAAGGAGGTCCAGCCCCCAAATAACCAAATACCAGCCTCCTAGTCTGGAATCGACTTCTCTCTGTCTGCTCAACCCATCACAGAATTGAGTTATCAAGGTGAGTAAAACGGAGAGAAGGGAAAGAAAATTCAAAAATTGGGGTCAAAAAAGAGGAAAACTGTTCGTAGACAGGTAGTATTCATATACACTGAGATTTTTAAATTAAAAAAAATTCAGTTCATGTTTACTCCCCTCACTCATTTTACAGCATGTTATTTTCACACTCAATATAAGAGCTCCTAATGGAGATTGGAAGTTATGATAGTATAATGGACATCTAAGTTTCTTATAATGAAACGTCAGGAGCAGAGAAAAAAATAGCGCATTTTTCCCTTGTTATTTCATTTTTTAAATTTTTATTAGTTAAACATCATGACGGACAGTTGTAGACTTACAAATTATTGTGATTCTATTTCATTTATACAATTATGGAGTACGTATCCCTCCACCACCAGTGCCCATTCTCCAGCACCACGGTTCCCAGTATTCCTCCCACCACCCATACCCCCTATTCCACTCAGCCTCTGTGGCAGGGAATGCCACATTTTTCACTGTTTTATTTCAGCAGTCCTCCAGAATTACCACACTAAAAGAAAATACATATCTTAAACTAGTATTTTGTTATTTTCTTAAGAAGTTTCAGAACTCTAATTGTAATTGTACCACGTTAACTTTCCCTTCCATAAATGAACAGCAAGGTTCTGAATACACTTGTGGTTCAGAGATTCTGACTCAAATCATGAAACCTGGGATCTGTACCTCAGCACAAAAATCATGATGAAGTAGTGCTTCATTCATACTCTTATTCTATGATATTAACGCCCTTTTATTTTTCCATGAAAGTGAATAAATTGACAGTACAATGCATTACAAAGCTAAGCTCTGTATGGCACTTATTAGTTTGAAAATCTATAATTAATTTTTTTAAAAAAACTTTTGTTTGGAGGACATTGAATCCGTGTCATAGACCGAAGTGCTCAGGGATTACTCCTGGATCTGTGCTGGGGATCACTGCTGAAGATGCTTAGCAGAACATAAGTGATACTAAAGATCAAATTGAGGTCAGGTGTGCGCAGGGCCATTGCCTTAACAAATGTAATATTGCTCTTCCCAAGTCTCTTATTTTTCAAGTTAGTTTACACAGAAATTCTTTCAAATACAAAGAAAACCAAAAAAAAGAGCAACACATGACAAACAGTAAGAACTACAACATTTACCTCCAATCTTTGAGCACAGGACTTGTCCATTATCCGAAGAATACCCAATAATAATCCATTGCCTATTGCTGGTAGGTGCACAGTTGTTGCACCACTAGTTTTGTGGACCGAATATCTCATTTCGCAGGCACTGATTTCTTCCTTGGTTCCTTCTTAGTGATGAATTTCCTGGGGATGGAGACTTCCCTGCCATCGCAACCTTCAGGTCAGACATTTGGTCTGACACAAATTTCTGAATTGCCCACATCTTGCAGTAGCAGGATTCAAAGACCTGAGAGTAATCCACCACCTGAGCTTCAGGAAAGTTCCCATAATATCTCCAGCCCAATGTAACCTGGCGCTGAACCCAACTCCAACTCAGGAACAAAAAGTTAAGAATTTTGATCAGATGAAAACTGGGCTTTCAAAACCTCTGGAGACCTACCAGATCCCAGTAGACTTAGATCAATGCAAAGATCTGCAGGTAATGAACACCGTTGACACCATCACTCTGAAGCAGGTGCAAGAAAATTCAAGTGGCACCAAGGGGACCTCCGTTGCAAAATGGAAGAACAAAAAGGAGGCTTCTGAAACTCTTTAGGGAGAAACCAAGGCCAAAATCCAGCGAAACGTCGAGAATGCTTGCTAGGGGGAGCGGGGATTGTTCGTAATGCTGCAGTCAGTGAGAGGTGTCCTGTGACCACGGCCAAAACTAACAGCAAACTTCACAAAGCTGCCTCCAGCAGGATCAGCAAGAAAAAGAGGCATGGGCAGCAGAAGACAAAAAACACCAGAGAAAACTCTAAGAAAGCTAACGAGTGTAAGCAGCCAGGGAAGAAGTTCAAGGCAGAAGAAAAGCCCACCATTGTCAAGATGAAATGCAAGAAAAGTCAACGTGAGTTTTTCCAAGAGACCATTAAAAAGCCCTGCCGCTACCTAGGCATACACATGCTGGATTCTTTCCAAGTGTTTCATGCTTTGGGGAAGAAGAATGATCCAAAACCTGGAATCTCTTCCTCCCAGGTCCTGAGTAGCTCAAAGAAGCCTAAAGATGTCAAGCCATCCTCAGCTGTCAAGCCATGGCTAGGTGCTACAGGGAATAGAAAAGGCCTTGAGAAAATTCAGGTCAAAGCACAAAAACCAAGTAGCAGTGCTGAAAAACGCTCATCTCCATCCCAGTCTGAGCAGCCACCTCCTGGGAAGGTCAAATTGGTACCTTTCCCTTTTCTTAACATGGAGAGTCCCCAAGCTCAACCTGTTCCTCAGAGACGACAATATGTGGTCTCACATCGTCCTGCTGCAGCTTACTATGCCAAGTCTGGCTCTACCAATGCAGCTCAGCCAACTGCTGCCAATTCTTCCTGGTCAACCACTGCATTTTTGTCGTTCTGTCAAATTTGCTCAGTCCATTTCAACCAACCCATTTCGACCAGGTTTGCAGAACCCTAGTAGCCGGCCTATTCGTCACCCAACAGCTTCTAGACCTGCTCCCTACAACAGCACCTGGCACTTCTCTCAAACTGGAACCTCCTCCTCTCTTTGTGTACAAGCGGTAGTCGCCAACCAAACGTCAGAGTCAGTTTCTCCTCCAAGACCTGTGTTTCCAACTGATTCCATGGAGAAAGTCCAATGTTCCGAAGCCAGTCATGTCAAAGCCCATCACCAATGAGCAGAGACCAGAGCGTGAGACTATGAAAAGGAAGGCTCAGCAGGAGATTGAGAACACTGCCAAACACACCTCTTTTGGTGAAAGTGCAGAACTTTATTGAGAGGGAAAAAGAGATGGACATCTCTTTCTACTATGGCTGCGTAATGGGAGTAGCTGGAATGGTAGGTTCCACTCGAGGTACCAGATGGTTTTCCTAGGCAAACACTGACATGCCATACACCTTTTATTTATTCTAATATATTTTTTCAAATTAAAGAGAAGCATCATAGTAAATTGGTTGTTAATAAAAGTTATGAATTTTGAGATGCTGTCAACTGTGGTTGTTTTTGGGAGTGGCTGGGTGTTGAAGTATGGGATGGGAAAGAATGGGAAGTTAGAGATAGGAAAAAGGGTGAATAGACAAGACTCTACGAAATACAAACTTGGTCCAGGGTTATAAAACCCATCAGATGAGAAATTGCATGGGCCTGATGAAGAGTTTGGTAGGGTCAGAGGAAGAGTATAGCCTACAGGGCATTTGCTCTGCAAACAAGAAAGACTCAGTTCATTTCTTGCAGTCTTTTATGGTCCCCAGAGACCCACCAGATCTGAAACTTGAGCACAGAGTCAGGAGTAAGACCAGAGCACAATCAAGTATGCCCCATACCTGGTTTCCTCCACAAGAAATTGGGAGAAATGGCACGGTCTGCAGTTTTTGGTTAAACGAATAATTTTGGAATAGGCTGAGGAAGGCAGATGAGTCTAAGATGACCAGAAGAAAAGTAAAAATTCTTCCATGGAGGCTGTGTTTACGCCTCATGGCCACTTTTCAAAAATAACCAAATTTGAGACACAGTACTAAAAGGTTTTTGTGGTCTATCCATAAATGATGCCTGGGGAATAAACCTACCAAATGAGTAATCAACGCCCTCAGAGTCATTCAAGGATGACTCTTAACAGGGACAAAACCAAGAGAAAAATTGAAGCATGAAGCCTGAAGATCAGCTCCTGGGAGATGCAAGGATAAGTCACCATGCCCTCGGGCCCTCTGTTCAGCACCCCTAGCTGCAACATTTCACTTATTCCCAGCAATATTCAGAGTTGCTGTTACGGTGACACTTCACTAGCGTGTTTTCACAATGCGGTCCATTGCCTCTGTAAGTCTTTGGATTTGTAAACTCCCCAAGGTAGCCAAGCCAGTTATCAGGAAATTTCTGGTGGGGGGAGCTCAAATTATATTAGATTGAGGGGCTGGTCCTTGGTCTTCCATGGTCCGTGGTTCCCGTAGCCTGCTCTAAACATCGCTGTTAACTGCAGCTCACACAAGAACCAACGTTATAAATGGCTTTGGGGCTGCGTTGCCGGAAGTACCAGACTAAGACATGCGCACTAGGTCACCACTTCCAAAGCAGTAGGTACCGGTTCTCCTTCAGCCTGGAAGGTGGTGGAGGAAAGAGATGGCCCTAGGAGACTGAATGGGGTGATGGATGAATGGGAAGGAAACCGGGACGGGTAGAGAACTGGACAGCTGGTGATCATCATGGGATAGTTGGTGGATGTTTTTCAAATGAGTTAAAATATTATTTGTAGATAAGATTCAAAACAAAAATACGAAAATAAGATAGGTTCCAAAGAACAGGTTACATAGAAGACCGAGAGAGCTGAAAGGGCTGGCATTCGGTCTGGAGCTTTGAATCATTCCATTTACTATATATGTTAGTTTCACATCACTTAGCTGTGGAGAGGAATAGTGAGAAACAGAATGCCACCAGAAAAGCAAACTGGATGACCACCTTCAAAAAAAGCCAGGTGGAAGGTGTTCACATGGATCCGAAGTGCAAATATATGTTAACAGGAACATATTTTTAACTCTGTTTGGTACCAGTAACTACATTGTTGAAAATGGGGGGAAATGAACGCTGTTTCTGACTGACCTGATACTAACCAGTCAAGAGATTTTCCCAGGAAAGGGTAGTTGACTGGCTGGGAACAGAAAAACGTGAAAAGTGTTTTGCTACTTTTAATGTATGGCTAGAGGAAAATGATCCCAGTCAATTCTCAAAACTAACAAGCTTCAACTCCCTTGAAAGAAAGTTTTATTAACTGAGGAAAAAATGCTGGGAGAAAAGTCTGAAATGATGGGAAAAGAGACAATAAGTGCAAAAGGAAGGACTTGAAGTTTGGCGAAAACAAAGCTTGAAAAAACAAGATCTGGTGGGAACATGATTTACTGGGAATGGGATCTGAGGAGGAAAAGAGTAATATCAGGGATGTGAACAAGGAAAATCCAAGTTAATGAAGACTTAGCTAGCTGACTACTCAATGGGCAACATGGTTCCAAGAATACCAGAACTTACCAAGGAATTTACTTTAATTTTCTTTCTTTTATATGGTCAATTACAACATGTATTCTTTGCCTTCTTAAAACACAATTTGGAGTGTTCATTTCTTTCTCAATATTCTGTTCATTTGTGTAAGCATCTTACATAACTGCTGGATAACAGAATTATTTTATCAGACTTATTTTTTACTTTACTGTTTAGTTGAGATTACTGAAAACTAGGTCTAAAGTGAAGTTTGTCTTCATTGCTACAAGTAGAGAAGGGAGGACTAGGGATGGAATTAGAGATTATAGGGTACCACATTTAGTTCCTAATAAAACAAGTAAAGCACAGTGTCCCAAATAGACTATTGAAGAAGATATTCATGTCAATTTAACCTGTAAATTCAGCCTTTTCTCTATTTAATTAAAAATGAAAGAATGTTCCTACATTTGGTCTTTTAAAGACATTCCAGGTTGGTTAAGGAAACAAACACTGCCTATGAAATCATAGCAACATAACGATAAAAACCTGATTACTACTTAAATTTACAAGAATGTCAGTGCTAAGAATTATTTCCCTGGATTTCCTTAGTGTACATGATCACTTAAATCACTTAACTTAATCACTTAACTTCCCGTTAGTCGTCGATTTGCTCGAGCGGGCGCCAGTAACGTCTCCATTTGTCCCTGTGTACATGATAGTCATATGAATACACCTGTGTGAATATATCGCTGGTATCTAATTTAGAGAATAGATATATAGAGATTAGATCACATAGCTGAGTGTGATCTCAACTTTTCTACACACTCCCATGCCCCACACACCCAAAGACTTGTACTAATCCTTATAGATCCATGACTTTTCCTCCTCCCCTCTCCCAGAGTCTTTTAAAATTTCTTTTCAAGTACTAATGTGATGTGCTTTAGAAAATGTTGAGTTAAACTTAATTGTTGTCATTTAGCTTTTAGATAGAGAACCAAGAAAATCTTATTAAAAGAGTATTTTTGTATTCTTTGAAAATGATAATAAGAGCATTATCCTTGAGTCCCTCAATAGACATTATATAAAGAATTTTGTGAGGAATTCCCTGTACAAATCAATACTCAAAGAAATAAATGACTTCTCTGAATGAGGATGAACTGGGACATTTCAAAGTATCAATCAGTGAATCAAAGCTGAATCATAGCATCCTATAGCTAAAAATGATCTTGATTTAATCTAGTCAACACCATTACATTTTTTTCTTATACCAGCTGATAGCACTTTTAATTTTTTAGTTTTTGTTTATTTACTTTTATTAGTGAAACACCATGAGGTACAGTTGTAGACTTACATACCTTTGTACTTGGGTTTCAGTTTTACAAGAATCAAGTACCCATCTCTCCAACAGTGCCCATTCTCCATCACCAAGGAACCCAGTGACCCTCCCACCCCCCATCTCCCCTACTTTGCCCTAACTCAGGGCATTCACTTTTGCTTTTTCTTTGTTTTAAGGTGTTGTGGTTTGCAATGGAGGTCAATACCATTACATTTTCAAAGAAGAACATAGGCCCCTATATGTTCAAGCACTACTACTGTCCTGCGGTTCTTCCCACCATGTACCCTGCTCCAAAACAGCCCTTTGGAAATATGCTGGGAAGGACAACTGGATGTTCCATTCCTCACACTGACCTGGAAGACTCTTGCTGATTCTCAACCACATCACCTATTCATTTGTTGCCTGATATCACCTCCTGTCCTTTATTTTTTTAAAAAAAATATTTGATTTGTTTCTGGAATATAAAGAAAAAAATTAAAAGGACCAATAAACAAAAGCAAAATCAAACCTTTATACTCTGACATCAAAATAGTCCTTAAGGAGGGGAACTAAATGACTGAAATGGGTAGGGGAGTGTTGTTAGTTAGTTGTGGACAGTAGCTGGATATTTGACAGTGCATGGAGTATGAATACACAGTTTCAGAGATCAGGAACTCTGTACTTGAAGCGAATACAGTTTGTAAACTTGTCATCACAATTATATGTCCATATGAAATTTATATACATATGCTTTGTGCCTTCCTTGCATGTATGTGTTATGCATTCCTTTTTCATGGCCTCAGAAATGCATCTGAGGGGACTCGGAAAATTAGTTGAGCACCAACTATGGGGAGAGAAGTAGTAAAGAATTGGAGGAGGAAGAAATATGATTTGGAGCTTAAGAGCCGTGTAACAGGAATATATACATATGTATGTGTGTGTAAATACACATATATATGTATAAATATATATATGGGCTGGAGCCATAGCACAGTGGGTAAGACGTTTGCCTTACACGTGGCCAACCTGTGTTCGATTGCTCTCCTCCTCTCAGAGAGCCCAGCAAGCTACTGAGAGTAACCCTCCCTCATGGCAAAGCCTGGCAAGCTACCTGTGAATTATTCGACATGCCAAGAACAGTAACAACAAATCTCACTATAGGGACGTTTCTGGTGCCTGCTCGAGCAAATCAGTGGACAATGGGAGGACAGTGCTACAGTGCTATGGTTAATTCAAACGTTGTTTATGTAAAATATGAAAGAATCAAATAAATATTCTATAAAGCTGATTACACCTATTAAATTAATATAACTTTAAATAGTGTTTAGAAATTAAGTTGAAGAATTTGAAGGCTATAGAAAGATATTGACAATATATCAAGAAACACATGGATTTTTGAGGAGCAAGAACACGTAGCAGTTGTCCTTTCTTAAGGTTATTATTTTTGGCATTTATAGAATATGCTTTCCCTGAGTTTTTGTTAATAGCTTCCTTTTTTTAGAAAGCATCATAATAAATTATATTTTATAAAAAAATTTTAAAAAGTTCTATTAGTGAGTGGATTCTGTATGTTTGGAACGTGGGAAGTATTTTCCTATGTAATTTACATTAAACATGATATTTACAACAGAAATACCATCTGCAGTACCATTCACAATAGCCAGAAGAAACTATGGTATAACTACACAATTGAATACTACGCAGTTGGCAGGAAACTGACATCATGAAATTTGCTTATAAATGGATGAACAGGGAAGAATATCATGCTCAATGAAATCAGTCAGAAGGAAAGGGGTATACTGATTGGACTACACCATTTTTTGGATATAAAAAACCAGAAAATGAGACTAATACCCAAGGATAGCAGAAACACAGGCCAGGAGAATTGGTCAATGGTTGGACGCTTGCCACAAGTGCTGAAGGCGAGAATTTGGAATAAAGACGGGACCGCTCTGACAATGATAGTTGGAAGTGATTACTCTGGGTGAGAACTGAGTCCTGAAAGTAGGTAAAGGAATAAACGTGAGAACCTCTCACTCTCTGTATTACAATCCACAATGCCCAAAGGATGTGTGTGTGTGTGAGAGAGAGAGAGAGAGAGAAAGAGAAAGAGAGAGAGAGAGAGAGAGAGAGAGAGAGAGAGAGAGAGAGAGAGAGGTGCCTGCCATAGTGTAGAGAGAGCAGGCTGTCAGGTGGGGTTTGGGGTTGGGAGAGGGAGTGGTGGGAGAGAAACTGGGGACATTAGCAATGGAACTGTATACTAGTGGAGGTTAGGTGTTAAAATATCCTATGATTGAAACTGAATCATGAAAAGGTTTGTAATATGTGTCTCCTGCAGATTCAATACAAAAACATGATATTTAGATTCTACCACCATGACTAACCTATGAATTTGCTGAAATTTATTTTTATCACCTTGGCTGGGCTCATTGCATGGATGGCTGTGTGGTAAAACTTTTTCATTTTATGGGGACTGAAGAGACAAAAATCATAGGGTTGGGACTTCTGGTGGAAGGAGAGAAGAGCACAAAACACCCTGTTGACCACACCTCAGCAGGGTCACCTAAGTTGCGTGATGACAGACATCCTTCACTGATTTCTTCTGTTGTAATGTGGAAAACTGAAAAGACTTTGCAGGCTGACAAGAGGTTGTCTCCTCCAGTTCTCACTATCTTCTTTTCGATTAGAATTGTTTAAAGATTATTTGAAAAATTTGGAGCTTAATGATTTGTTCTCATATATTTCCCCTAAATTGTGTCAGTGGGCATTGATTCAGGAAGGCCAGCATGAAAAAGTTGAGATGTATGTCTTAACCACCAATGCCAACACTACTGTAAGTATGGAATCCAAAGTACAATAGTAAAAATTCAAAATGTGTTTGTCAAGGAAATCGGTGGGAATGCAGGAAGAAATGGGTAATTTGTTGGTGGAGGGATAAAGACACTGGTGGTGTGATTAGTATTGGAATATTGTATGACAAATCTCCAATATAAATGACTTTGAAAATCAAAATTGCCTAAATTTAAAAAAAAGGAGAAGTCAACTTACGTCTATATTTCAAGAAGGCTTGCCTTGGCAAATTTTGGCAGAGAGACCATAGTTGGTAGAGAGAGGGAGAAAGAAAGGGAGAGTTCACAGTTGGGAAGAGAAGCCTGGATATCATGGAAGAGATGAAAGCTGATCTTAGAAGATTTGGAGCCATCAGAGTTTAGAGAGTTAAATGGTGAGAACATTGCAGTTTAGATACTTAAATAGTGAGATTGGTTTCAGTCATCAGCACTGTATACATAGAAAGACTTCAAAGACCTCACAGATATTCAGGCTATAATAACTATCAAGGGAAGCGTTTTTTTCCTGAAGCAATATGTAAGGATAATATATTGCCAGGAAGAATGATAAGAAGTTGGTTCTCTTTTTTACAGATTAATACATTAGAGATGAAAACTTTTATACAAAGGAATCTATTATCTTGTCCTGTTGCTCTGTTTTCTTGTCATCATTCCATTCTCCCCCATGACCCTACCTAATCAGGGCTCTCGACATTTCTCAGCAGTGTCACCACATAGCCTCAGAGCATGTGTTAACTGCAGGTAGCTCACAGCTCTCATGTTTGCCCCCCATCCAAGCCAGAGCCATCCTTCTGAAACCAAGGATATTTGCTGAAGGCCCATTCTTCCTTGAAGTGGCAGTCAGGGTTTACCTCTTCTTAATCATTTTGATTACAAATTTAGATGTATGTCACTATACTAGTGACAGGGATTTTCCAAACTATGGAAAGCATAAACATTTCCATTTCCCCCACGAATTTTGGGCTAGTTATTTTCTATCCACTGCTAATAATTTGTGATAATTAGGAAACAGAACTGAAGTAAAAACAGGGACATTTGTCAATTTGGTGCCATGACTAATCGGTCTTAGTATAAGTATATATTTCTAGAAAAAAAAATGCAGAAGAAAATGAGTTGGTTGCTAGCAAAGAATGCCAAACATCTGCCAAAAATTCTTTGAAAATAAAAATTCTGACTATGGACTGAACATGATTACAATTTAATGCCTCTTTTGCAGACCACAACACCCAAAAGGAGAGAGAGAACAAAAGGGAATGCCCTGCCACAGAGGCAGGGTGGGATGGGGGGGATCTGTGTGGGAGGGATACTGGAATACATGGTGGTGGAAAATGGGCACTGGCGGAAGAATGGGCATGTGATCATTGTATAATCAAAACCCAAGCACAAAAATTTGTAAATGTACAACTGTACATCATGGTGTTTCAGTAATAAAAATTTTAAAAAAATAAAATAAAATAAAAATTGTTTCGTCTGCCAGAGATCAGCAGATGGGAACCTGAATGAAGGCAAAAGATTGAATTGGTTGAGTTTTATTTTTCCTTGAGTATATTAATTTGATTTTGGAGTCAATTTATATGAGAGTTCATCAAGACACAGAAATTTTTAGCACTTCTCTTGTTTAAAAGTATAGTGATACACCATATCTCTATCTAACATTCTTTTTATTTCTGATAGTTTGACACAAAAGATACGTCATAATCATAGATAAATGTAAATTATTTAAATACTTTTTTGATTATTTAAAATTACCTTATAGAATTACATTATAAAATTTCATAAAATTTAAGATTATGCAGAATCAACTAGCATGTATCATATTACACTCACTACTGAAAGGCCTACTCTGTCATTCACCATTGTTCAGTTTTTCCACTTTGATAACACCTTTCCATCTGGTAAGTAAATAGTCTCATAGTTCTAAAGTTTGTTTTTATTGCTTTGAAAAGATCAAAATTATGTAATTTTCAACATTGGATGAAACTAGAGGATATCATGCATGTAAAGTTAGCCTTAGGGAAAGGAGCAGATACAGAGAGATCTTTCTCATATGTGGGATGTAAAGACACACAGCCAGGTAGCAACAAAGGTTCAAGAGCAATGCAAGGGGAGAACTGATCCACACAATTAGGTCAGGGGATTAGGAGGGAGGGATTCTGGGGGATTGGGTGAGAGGGAGGGTTTGTTATTTGAGAGAATGAGGAGTGTCATGTTGGAATTATGTGTATGAGAAACCGTTGTTAATTGAATTATAAATCATAGAATATAAATAATGTTTTAGACGTTTGTCTGTCTCATTTTATTCTTTTAATTTGTTTTCTCCATATTCCACATATGCCTGAATTTGTAGGATGCCTATCTTTCTCTGCCTGGTTTTTGTCACTAAACATAATTTCCTCATGTTATACATTTTATACACAAATAATAAGAAGAGTTCACTTCATACAACTGAGTAGTATTCCATTGCTTTTCCACCTTTCATTTTCAAAATTTGTGGTTTAAAAGATACAAATATTGGTTTTAATAATGCTCTGGGGTTTTAAAAGTTTTAGTTTAGTGAAACAAAATATATTTTATTGAAAAGCCCTTAGAAACTTGTGAAACAGTTGTAGGGTGGAATGAAATATATGGTCAAGCGAGAACAGTCATTTAACAAAACAAGCAAAGAGAGACATAGAGAAAGGAAGCACGGTATTTCTTCAAGGGAGAACACAAGCTTGAGGAACAAGCCCACTCTGGTAGTTTAGGAATAAGAACTTGGATTGGTATGAACTTCACTTGTGCACTTTAGGGGAGAACCTGAGTGAAACTATTATAAGTACGTTCAGGATCATGATACACTGGAGTCTGCACTTGGAGTGAGGAGGGTAGAGAGTTCTTTGGGGAGATCCGAACTATAGAGAACAGTAATAGTATAACACGAATGATAGTATCTTACCGTGGGATTCCATAAAAATCTTTAACAGTGGCATCAGAAATGATAACATTCTTAGGTATTTGGGTTTCCTGTGGAAACAACGGGAAAGCTGAGTTTATGCTCTGGATGCCTCCGCCTGAAACAAGGTCAACAAGTCATGAATGAAAAATTTCAAGTTAGATGGATCAAGGATACTGATCCCAGGGGAAGGCTAGCTTTTGGGTGGAAAATTTCTACTGCTGGCCTGATGTAGGTTCTGATCCTGGGATACGTAACAGAAAGGAGGTAGTGACAGGTATCCTCAGAAGTGAAGCCTCTGAGACAGAATTCATTCATGCCAACTTATGGGTTATCAATGTTTGCTCATGGCTGCTACCATTATAACATGCCATTCAATGGTTTTGTGGTTTCAATTTACTGTGTCAATGTAAAGATGAAGTTTCCAAATGGAAGTTAAAAATATGAGGCCCTCAAGATGATGAATTATGGGGAGGGGGGGAGCTGGAGCTATAGTACAGCAGGTAGGGCATTTGCCTTGCACACGGCATACCCAGGTTAGATTCCCAGCATCCTGTATGGTCCCCCCAAGCACCGTGAGGAGTAATTCCTGAGTGCAGAGCCAGGAGTAACCACGGTGCATCGCCACGTGTGACCCAAAAACGCAAAGAATGATGATCTGGGATTGATCCTTAGCATTGCAAACGGCATTATTTTTTAATTTTTAATTTTTTTCTTTCTTTCTTGCTTGCTTGCTTTGTTGTTTTTTGGGTCGCACCTGGCTATGTATAGGGGTTATTTTTTATTTTTTAAAAAACTTATAATTTTTCCTTTTTACCTGTGGTTTAAAAGTAAATCTAAAATATTTTAAAGTAAATATATGTGAAGAAGAATAAAATTCACGGGAACTATTTAGTGTTGTTAATGATACAGGAGTCAGAATTTTGAGGTTAATTGTATGGGTATTGCATAAATAATTTTTCCCCATTACGTGGGCTGTCTTTCGATCATGGTCACCATTTTTTCTGAGTTGCAGAAACTTCTTAGTTTAATGTAGTCTCATTTGTTTATCTTCACTTCCTCTTCCTTGGTCAGTTGTGTTTCATTCTAGAAGTTTCCCTTAGCTTTAATGTCATGAAGGGATCTTCCCACATTTTTCTTCATATATCTTAAGAATTCAGGTATGATAGTGAGGTCTTTAATACATTTGATCTGACTTTGTGCCTGGCACTATAAAGAGGTCTGAGTTCATTTTTTTTTTGCATATTGCTGTCCAGTTTTCCCAGCACCAGTTGCTGAAAATACTTACTAGCTCAACTTCATACTTCTTGAGCCTTTAAGAAAGATTAGGTAATAATAATCTGAGGGCCAGCGTCAGGATATTTGACTATATTCCATTGATCTGAGGCCTGTCTTTATCTGAATATCATGGTATTTTGATTACTAAAACTTTGTAGTAGGGTTTGAAGTTGGGGAAGGTGTTCCCTTCTTCTTTTTACCAAAGATTGCTTTAGCTCTTCATGGGAGTTTATGGTTTTGTATGAGTTTTAAGAGTGTTTAATCTATTTCTTTGAAAAATGTTATGGGTATCCTTATAGAAACTGCATTAAATCTTTATAGAGCTTTGGGGTGTATTGCCATTTTTACAGTGTTAAACCTCTCAATCCATAAGCATGGGATGTGATTCCACTTCCTCATATACTCTCTTATTTCGTGAAGTAGTGTTTTGAAGGTTTTTTTTTTTTTGGTATAGTTCCTTAACCATTTTAGTTGATTCTATTATACTCTATTTTCTGAGGTATTATTTTGAATGGGATTGTTTTTCTCTATCTCTTTTTTCTTTTTCATTATTAATATATGGGAAAGCCATGTAGTACCAGATATTGATTTTGTAATATGCTACTTTACTAAACAAATCTATTGTTCCCAGGAGCTTTTTTGTAGATTCTTTGGGATTTTATAAGTATAGTATCATGTCATCTCCAAATAGTAAAAGCTTGTGTTCTTCCTTTTTTATATGGATGCCCTTGATATCTTTTTTTTTTTACGGAAATCTTATGGCAAGTACTTTAAGTACTATGTTGAATAGGAGTGGTGAGAGTGGGTAGCTTGTTTTGTGCCTGATTGTATTCTGGGATTCTAGTTCATTGATTTCTGCTCCAAGACTTTGGTTTTTCCCCCTTGAGAATAATGCTTGCTGTGGGTTTGTGGTAATTTGCTTTGACTAGATTGAGGAAAGTACTTTCAACTCCAATTTTGTTGCGAGTTTTTCATCATGAATGGGTGCTGGATCTTATCAAATGCTTTATCTACATCTATTGATATGATCATATGACTTTTATCTTTATTTTATTGAGATGGTGTATTCTGTTGATTGACTAGAGAATGTTAAGCCATCCTTGCATCCCCAAGCTAAACCTACGTGGTCATAGTGTGTGATCTTTTGTTGAGTTTCTGGATTCTCTTTGCTGGTATTTTCTTGAAAATCTTTGTATCTGTATTCATCAAGGAAATAGGTCTGTAATTTTCTGTTTTTGTGGTGTCTCTATCGATTTGAGTATTAGGGTGATCTTTGCCTCATAGAAGCTATTTGGGAGTATTTCTGTTTCTTCAATTTCCTGGAAAATCTTAAAAATGTTGGAAGCAGTTCCATTTTAAAGGTTTGAAACAGTTCACTATTGAATCCATCTGGGCCATGGATTCTGTTTGCAGGGATACTTTTGACCATCATTTCAATTTCCTTGGTAGTGATAGGTTCAAGTATTCCAAATCATCTTGGTTCAGCCTTGGGAGGTAATTGGAATCCAATAATTTATCAATTTTTTCAAGATTCTCTAATTTCCTGCTGCAAAGATTCTCAAAATAATCTCTGATGATCCTATGGATTTCTGTACTTTCTATTAGGACACCCCACTTTGCATTTCTGATTCGATTTATTAAAATTCTTTCTCTTTGTTTCTTTGAGAGGCTTCTCATGGTTTATTGATCTTATTTATTTTCTCAAAGAATCAGCTTTTTCTTTTATTGGTCTTTTGGATTCTATTTTGGGATTCTAGCTCATTGATGTCTGGTACAAGTTTTATTATTTCCTCCCTCCAGCCTAGTTTGGACTACTTTTGTTGGTCATTTTCCAAAATCTTGAGCTCTAATTTATTCATGTAGGCCCTTTCTTTCTTCCTGATGAATTCTGGCAGAGCTATAATCTTTCCTCTTAACACTGCTTTTGCTGTGTCCCACAAGTTATGGTAGCTTGTGTCCTCATTCTCATTTGTTTCTGGAAACATTTTATTTCCTCTTTGATATCTTCTCTAAGCCAATGGTTGTTCATTACTTCCCTTAAAGAAAATATTTCCTTGCTGAGCTTCAGTCTGTTTGATCTATGGAGACGTGACAAAGAAGTGTTGAAATCTCCTTCTAGTATTGTGTTGCTATCAATGTTTTTCTATAAGTCAATTAGAAGTTGTTTTTAAGTATTTTGCTGGTCTGTCATTAGGATCATATACATTGAGGAAGGTGAGTTCTTTCTGATGTACATATCCCATGACCACTAAGAAATGACTTTCACTGTCTCTGATAACCTTTAGCCTGAAGTCCATGTGGTCTGATACTAGTATGGCCACTCCAGCTTTGTGGAGGTGATATTTTCTTGAAATCTTGTTTCCCAGACTTTTACCTTTAGCCCATGGGTGCTTTGATTGTTCAGATGTGTTTCCTGCAGGCAGCAGAATGAATGTTGGTTTCAGTTTTCTAATTCATCTTCCCATTCTGTGCCTCTGAATTGGCACATTTAGTCCATTGACATTGAGAGAGATTTTTGTGATTGGGATTTGTGCTCTCTTTATGTAGAATTTTTGTACTTGTGGGGATTGTCTTAGCTTAAAGTAGACCTGTTCATTCTTCTTGCAACAAAAATATGGAATGCTTTACAAGTTTGCATATCATCTCTGTGCAAGGACCATGCTCATCATTTTATCATTTCAATTTTAGTATATGTGTTAAACTTAGTAGGAGTTAATTTTTCCATATTTTTCTCTTCTTATTACTTTGAGTGTTGTCCTTCCTCACTCCTATGGCAGACAATGATTCCTAATCAAGGAATGTATTTCAAAGCAGCATGAATAAATAGATTTAGAAATTTAATGTCCCAGAAAGAAAAATATGGTTTTTACCATATTATCTTTTACCATACCCTAGGCATCAGTTTTACAAAATAATTCTTTTGGAAGATGGGATATGAGTTTGTTTAATGTCGTTCCCTGAAACCTTAATTAAGACCATTAAACTAGAGCCTTTTGCTTTTCTCGCCTCAGTCTCGTGTACATCTCCAGGAAAAGGTGGATGGTGTTGTCTGCACTTTGACCACCTTGAATGTATGTAGGATTTTTCTCCTGAAGGATGAGGTGAGAAGCATATTGATGATTTCATTCCACCTTATTACAAGTTCAACTTGAACGGAAGGTGAGACTCATGTGGCTCCTATAAAGGACAGAACAAAGGGTCTCAGTGAAGTTTAATGGCCAACTGATATTAACAACATAGATGACTCATAGTAACCTGTGTGCATCTTTGTGTATAGTGAGTTTCATATCTACTGATAGTGATTCTCAGTCATGACACATGGGCAAAACAGACCTGTAATTAAAAATCTAGTTCTCTGAGCAGAGTGGGCTCTCTGACGTGATTGAACAAGTTTGTAGTAATTTATTACTAAGCACATAAGTATTTTCAATGATGCGTACTTTTCGATCTAAAATTAATTCCAAATATGTCTAAAACAACAGTCTCCTGACCTCGCACCTGGCTTTCCTCACTGGGGCCCCTTGGAGATGGCGGGGTGAGATTCCCTCACCGCCCTGAGCATAGCCCCGGCAGCTGAAGACCTCTGCAACCAGCCATAGGTACGCTTAGAGACCACTCTTCCCAAGCTTGAAGGAGCCTCATGCATGAAGGAACTGGAAGAGGAACCCAAATGTGCGGGACCAGGGCATGAGATCTCCATGGCTGCTCAGATCAAGAATGTGCCCGCTCCTTCCAGATCCCCCATCTTCTAGTAATTAAGTGTTACAACCACGAACTACCCCTGGATCCATGTAATTCCCTCAATAGCCAACATCCAGAGACTGGATCTTATTTAGAAGACAGCAACTCTGATTGTCCAGTTCTCACTCTCAGAGAACCTGGTAGGCTTCTGCGAGTATCTTGCCCGCATGGTGGAGTCTTTGTTTCTGGTCAGTTTCTTTTGAGGTACAGAAGCTGCTTAATTTAAGATAGTTCCTTTTGTTTATCTCTGTTTCCAGTTGCTTGGCAAGTGGCGTGTTATATTTGAAGATACCTTTAGCTTCAATGTCGTGGAGGGATTTGCCAACCTTGTCATCACTGTACCTGAGGGATTCTGGTGTGATGATGAGGACTTTGACCTATTTTTATCTGACTTTTGTGCATGGTGTTAGGTAGAGGTCTGAGCTATTTTTTTTTGCATGCAGCTGTACAGTTTTTTCTGCACCGTTTGTTTAGAAGGACTCTCTTAAACCACTTCACGTTTCTTGCTCCCTTATCAAAGATTAGATGATTATATATTTGAGGGTGTGTGTCAGTATATTCAATCCTTTTCCATTGGTCTGCAGCTGAGCCTTTGTTTCAGTCCCATGCTGTTCTCATTATTATCGTTTGCAGTAGAGTTTGAGGTTGGGGAAGGTGATGCCTCCATCGTCTTTCCCCCAAGAATTGCTTTAGCTATTCGTGTGCGTTTATTGTTCCATGTGAATTTCAGGAATGCTTGATCGATTTCTTTGAAGAATGTCATGGGTATCTTTATAGGGATCAAGTTGAATTTTTACAATGCTTCTTGGTGAATTGCCATTTTGACAATGTTAATTCTCCCATTCCATAAGTAGTATATATGTTTCCATTTCCTCGTGTCCTTTTTAATTTCCTATTGTATAGGTCCTTTACCTCTTTAGTTAAGCTGATTCCAAGGTTCTTGATTTTCTGAGGCACGATTATGAATGGGATTTCTTTTTCATGTCACTTTCTTCTCTCTCATTATTTGCATATAAAAAATCCATAGACTTTTCGGTATTGAGTTTATAGCCTGCAATTTTACTATAAAAGTCTATTGCCTCTAGGAGTTTTTTCGCAGAGATTTTAGTATTCTCTAAATATTGTATGATATCTTCTGTGAATAGTGAGAGATTATTTCTACCTTTCATACATGAAAAACCCTTAATATCTTTTTCTTATCTATTTTCTCTTCCAAGTACTTCCAGTACTACATTGAACAGAAGAGTCAAAATGAATTTTTACTTAGCACATTCTGTCTGTAAATTTCTATGCTAAGAACGGTGGAAGAAACAGTGATATCTTAGTAATTTACAAGTAAATTATGAAGACAGATAATTTAAAAGAATTTCTTTGTATAAATTTCCAAAATGTGTAGCTTTTATTAAATATATTAAAAATAAATCGTAGGTCTTGATTATACCATGAAGATTGTTTTCCTGTTAGAAGTTACCCTTCTAAAATGCAATAAAGAGACACATTTTGAAAATGTTGATTATTCATTCATTCATTCAATGAATATTTGTTAGTCTGGTTGTGCAGTGCCTGCAGGAAGTCAACCTGTACCTTCAGGTGAGTGCATCAATAGTCTGATGGTGTCTTCATGCTTCCTGATAACCTCAAATCGCCACTGTGCCTCTGGCTGGCTCCCAACAACTCAGGACTACGTTTCCCGAGAAATTAAACTCCCGAAAGATATGTGGGGGCCATGTTCACAAACCCACCCCAGGCTCAGCTATACAAGCTAATGGATTGGTCTTGTTTCAGAGACCCATAGACAAATCTCGAAGATATCAACAGCCACAGTTAACCTTGGAACTGCAAAAGGCTGAAGACACTAGGGTAAATCGGAGGGAAGCAGTTTAGTTTGGTGCCCACCCAACCAGAACCCAGTGCAGCCACTTTCTCCCACAATACAAAATCGCCACCATGCCCTCCTCTGGTTTCCACCGTCTCAGGATGGCTCTCCCTGAAACATAACAGCTGAAAATTCGGATATGTGTGTTTTGTGACTGAAATCTCCAGGCTTTCTCTGGGCAGGATGGGCATCCCACACCCACTTCCCTGTACTTATGGAAGCCTCAGCAGTCATTTCCATACCTCAAAGCTACTCCAGGCTTACCTTCCTGATAAAAATGCTAAATTCCTTGAACAAACATGATGACCTCTTAGTACCTTTATGAGACCCTTAATGCACAAAATAAAAAGGAGACAAAGAGAAAGAATTAAAGATCCTGCCATAGAGACAGGCTGGGGGTGGGGGTAGTTTGTTGGGGGATGGTTTTAGGGAACCAGGAATATTGGTTTTGGGAAATGTACACTAGAGGAAGGATGGAAGTTGGATCGTTGTATGACTGGAAGCAAATTATGAATAGATTTGTAATGGTCTATATCACAGATATTCAATAAAACATTAAAAATACTGATGGAACTTTAAAACCCAGCATAACTATTGTTGTGTTCTCTGTAGGAAAAAAATGTTACTCACCTGTGTGCCAATAGCTTGTAGAAAGCTAAACCCAAAGATATATCAATGATTGTCTTTGGCATGAATACTGTAATTGCAGCTATGTTATGTTTTAGAATCAGTTCGTGGACAAGACGCCAAGAGGAGCAGTGGCAAAGTGCATCAATGTTGAATGGATAATGTTTCAGGAGCTTGCAAGGGAGATGGGAAGATTTGGCATGAGAAAAGGGAAGAAACAGAAGAGTGAAGTACTAAAAGTATCATGAGAAAAATGCAAGGGAGGACATTTCCTGGCAAGTGTCACACTCTGTTGAGCTTTTGGTGAGGATAAGTATTAGAAAGTATCTTTCCCATTTAGTGGTAAAAAGGTTACTTTGATGGGTATATTTAAAATTTACTTTAACGATTAGAATCACTAAGAGATACACAGTTACAAAGTTGCTCATAATTGAGTTTCAGTCATCTAATGTTCTAGAACCTTTCCAGTATATTGGGGCATTTTTGAAGGACTATCCCTGGTGCGAAGACTAGGGCATCTGAATCTTAACACATTTCACCAAATATATGATCTGTACTCACATGATTTACACTGTCTCCCCTGCTCTTTGATTTATGTTTTCATGCAATATTTCCTTGTGAACCTCACCTCAACTGAGGCTCCCTTTTTAAGACAAGTACATGTTTCTGGGGCATTACATATTTTTTGGTTTCTGGGAGAGTCTGTAAAGCAATGCTCAGGAGGTGTGGGGGCACTACAGACAATTTTCAGAAAACGTGGCCATGGTGCTTGGGGTCCTCTGAGTCTATGCAGCCTTTGATACTCTGGCAATCATGTAGCGCTGGGAGTCAAATTGAGTGCATGTGAGACAAGTTCCACAAGCACTACACTATCTCTTGCGGCCCTGGGTATTAGATTTATGTCAGCATTCTGAGGTCCTCCCTTTTGTCAGAAAGCAGAGACTCGTGCAGGAGAAAGTGATAGAGACTTTAGGGTTTAGCTAGGTTGACTGAGTGGCTGGTGATACCATTAAGATTGAACATAAAGTATAAATAAAACAAGAGCCCCGTGCTTTTTCCCGCTGAACTCGACACCCTCCACAGGGGGACACCTGCGGGGAACACCTGCAGCAGCTCCTTGGGACTGTCCATCACCTAATCAGCGCCTCCCCTCCAGCTGGGTAGGGGGAGCACAAGCCAGGTTCACCACTCCTCACCCGCAGCTCCCCGGGTTTTCCTGCAGAACTGGACACCCTCCAGAAGGGGACACCTGAGGCAGCTCAGGGGAAGTTATAGAGTTATGGAGAGGACAAAGGGGGAATACACAAGACTCTAAGAAAGATAAACTTGGTACAGGGTTATAAACCCATAAGAGGAGAAATTGCATGGGCCTGATGAATAGTGGGGTAGAGTCAGAGGAACAGTATTGCTGACAGGGCATTTTCTCTGCACGCAAGAAGGACCCAGTTCAATTCTTGCAATCCTTTATGGTCCTCAGAGAACCACCAGATGTGAAACTTGAGCGCAGAGCCAGGAGTAAGACCAGAGCACAGTCAAGTATGTCCCATCCCTGGTGTCCTCCAAAAAAAAATGGGAGAAATGGGAGAGTCTGGGGATTAGGATTAAAAGAAAAAATTCGGAATAGGCTAAAGAAGAAAGATGAGTCAAAGGTGACCGGAAATAAAGTTAAAATTCTTTCATGGAGTCTGTGTTTATGCCTCATGGCCACTTTTGGAAAATAACGAAATTTGAGACACATGTCTAAAAGTTTCGGGTGGTCTAATCATAAATGATGGCTGGGGGTTGTGAACACATAGACTGGGGAATGAACCTTCCAGATGAGTGGTCAACGGCCTCAGAGTCATTCAAGGATGACTCTTAACAGGGACCAAGCCAAGAGAACTGTTGCAGCATGAAGCCTGAAGATGAGCTCCTGGGAGATGCAAAGATAAGTCACCATGTCCTCTGGCCCTCTGTTCAGCACCCCTAGCTGCACCATTTCCCTTATTCCTAACAATATTCAGAGTCGCTATCACGGTGACACTTTGCTAGCTAGTATCAACAATGAGGTCCATTGCCTCTGTAAGTCTTTGCATTTGTAAACTCCCCGCTGTGGGAAAGCCTGCTTTCAGGCAATGGCATCTGGACATTTCTGGCAGGGGGAGCTCAAATTATATTACCTTGAGGGGCTGCTCTGTGGTCTTCCATGGTTCCTGGTGCCTGTAGCCTTCTCTAAACATCGCTGTTAACTGTAGCTCACACAAGAACCAACGTTATCAGTGTCATTGGGGCTGCCTTGGGGGATGTACTGGACTAAGACATGAGCACTAGGTCACCAGGACCAAAGCGGTTGGTACCGCTTAACCTTGAGCCTGGAAGGTGGTGGTGGAAAGAGATGGTCCTGGGAGAGTTAATGGGGTGATGGATGGATGGCAAGGAAACCGGGAAAGGTAGGGAACTGGACAGCTGGTGATCATCATAGGAGAGTTGGTAGATGTGTTTTAATCACATTAATATGTTTTTCAGAAATGTTAAGCAAAACAAAAATATGAAAACAAGATAGGTTCCAAAGAACAGGTTACATATAAGACCGAGATAGCTGAAAGGGCTGGCATTCCTTCTGGAGCTTTCAATCATACCATTTACTAAGGTTGGCATTTTCACGTTACTTAGCTGTGGAGAGGAATAATGAGAAACAGAATGCCACCAGAAAAGCAAACTGGATGACCACCTTTCATAAAAGCCATGTGAAAGGTGTTCACATGGATCCCAAATGCAAGTGGGTTAACAGGAACATATATTTAATTAAGTCTGCTTGGTACCAGTAACTACTTTTTTGGAAATGGAGGAAAACGAATACAGTTTCTGACACACTTGAGAATAAACTGCTAACAAATTTTCCCAGGAAAGGGTAGTTGACTGGCTGGGAACAGAAAAATTTGAAAAGTGTTTTGCTACCTTTCATGTATGGCTAAAGGAAAATGATCCCAGTAAACTCTCAAAATTAACAAGCTTCAACTCCCTTGAAGGAAAGTTGTATACAATGTGGAAAAAATGCTGGGAGAAAAGTCTGAAATGATGGGAAAAGAGACAATTAGTGCAGAAGGAAGGACTTGACATTT
Source organism: Sorex fumeus (assembly GCF_029834395.1). Taxonomy (NCBI): domain Eukaryota; kingdom Metazoa; phylum Chordata; class Mammalia; order Eulipotyphla; family Soricidae; genus Sorex; species Sorex fumeus. Next base: position 19,784,703 of record NW_026606152.1, on the reverse strand, counting down.
GGGTTCCTCTGAAAAAAAAGCTTGAAACAACAAGATCTGGTGAGCACATGATTTACTGGGAATGGGATCTGAGAGGAAAATAGTGATATCAGGGATGTGAACAAGGAACATCCAAATTAAGGAAGACTTAATTAGCTGATTACCACATGGGCAACATGGTTCCAAGACTACCAGAACTTACCAAGGAATTTACTTTAATTTTCTTTCTTTTATATGGTCAATTACAACATGTATTCTTTGCATAATTCAATGACAATTTGGAGTGTTCATTTCTTTCTCAATATTCTTGTCACTTGTGTAAGCATCTTAAACACCTGCTGAATAACAGAATTATTTGATCAGACTTACTATTTACTATAATATTTAGTTGATATTACTGAAAACTAGGTCTAAAATGAAGTTTGTTTTGATTAGTAGAAGTAGAATAGCGAGCACTAGGGATGGAATTAGTTATTATAGGGTACCACATTCAGTTCTTAATAAAACAAGTAAAAGAAAGTGTCCAAAAGAGACTATTGAAAAAGACATCCATCTCTGTTTAACATGTAAATTCAGCATTTTTTATATTAAATTGAAAATTAATTAATATTCCTGTATTTGGTCTTTTAAAGACATTCAAGTTTGGTTAAGGAATCAAACACTGCCAATGAAATCATAAAAACTTAATCATAAAATCGTGATTACTACTTAAGTGTCCAAGGATGTCAGTGCTAAGAATTATTTCCGTTGATCTCACTTGTGCATATGATAGGCATATGAATACATCTGTGTGAATAAATAATTGATATCTAATTTAGAGTCTCACCATACATGGTTGTGGGTATTGTGAAATAGTTATATATATTTTCATAATTTTGCAATAACATCTCTGGGTGTGAATCCTTGAATCATAAATACCTTTTCGTATGTTCCAGCACTAGCTCCTCCCATATTAATTACTATATATATGACCTCCTAAGGAGTCATTTGCTTTTTTCACTTTGTTTTAGTCCTTCTCTCTCTATTTTCAAATGTGAGTTATCTGTATCAAATCAAGGTGCATGTATTTGGTGTGGCAATTTTAATCTTTATGAGTAATTTATATTTTATTCATTTATTTTTTAATTGAATCACCATAAGATGGGCTATTACAAAGCTATTTTATGCAGTTTACTTTTTAATCCTCTCAGTTAAGCCAGGGAAAATCTCTTACTCGGGAAATTCAGAATTTCCATATTTCAAGTGAATCAAAACGGATTGTTCTTGTATTTTTTATTTTTTATTATTTTTTTGATAGAAACGGGACCACCAAATAATGGGTGTTGGGAGGATCCTCCCAGGATGCATGCTGTTCTTTCAAGAAGCCAGAGAGACGTCTTCAGGCAGGAAGAGCAGCTCAGCAGCAGGGTCTCTTGGATGGGTTTGGTGCATTTTTATTTCAGAAATTGATTTAGGGTTTCTAACCAATCTGAAAATGGCTTGGGATTTAAAATGAAGGTCACATAAAGAACTGAGTGCTGAAAGGAGGAAAAGGATAAGCATGATAATCTTTCAGTACCTGTATTGCAAACCATAATGTGCAAAAGGAAAGAATGGGGGGAACAGGAGAGACAGACAGCGAGACATACAGACACAGAGACAGACAGAGAGAGAGAGAGATAGACAGAGTCAGAGAGAGAAGAAAAGAGTCTGCCATCGATCACAGAGGCTGGCTGGGGGTGGGTGGCAGGAGGGAAAATGGGGACATTAGTGGTTGGAAATGTACACTGTCATGAAGGAATGGGTGTTGGAACACTATGATGGAAACTCAATCACAACTTTGTAGCTGTGTATATGTGTAATTGTGCATTTAATTTAAAAATTTTAAGGAAAAAATAAGATTTCAAATGAAAAATTATAGAGATTTCTGACGAAACAGGCATTGTGACAGAAACCTCACTGCTTGAGCAACAAAACTTTCAGAGAGGGCAATTTCAAAATTTCAAAAATTCCCATATTAAAGCAGTCAGAAGCAAAACCCCTGTTGTGTCCCCAGCCATAAGAGTGAGCTGCACACACTCTTTACGATAGCCAGAATCTGGGAAAAACCTGAGTGCCCCATAAATGAAGACTGGTTAAAGAAACATTGGTACATTGCCACAATGGAGTACTATGTAGGGGTTAGAAAAGATGAAGTCATGAAATTTACATACAAGTGGTACTACATAGAGAGTATCATGTTAAGCGAAACGAGTCAGAAAGAGAGGAACAGACAGGGCAAGATTGCATTCACCAGGAGAACATAAAATAACAAAATAGGAGACCAACTCCAAGAGTGGCCGAGGTTAGTGTCAGGAATTATTCTTCATAGCTTGGAGACCAACCACACTCGCTAGCAGAAAAGGCAGCTCAGATAGAGAACGGAGCACCAAATAAAAGGTGTTGGGAGGATCCTCCCAGGATGGGAGAGCATGCTGAACATAGACTATTAGAACAAACATGATTGTCACTCAATGCCTCTTTTGCAAACCACAATGCCTAAAAAGGAGAGAGAGAACCAAGGGGAATGCCCTGCCACAGAGTCAGGGTGGGAGGAAGGGATGGGGGATTGGAGCGATACTGGGACCCATTGGTGTTGGGAAATGGGCACTGGGGGAGGGATGGGTATTTTATCATTGTATAATTGAAACCCATGCACAAAAATTTGTAAGTCTACAACTGTACCTCATGGTGTCTCAGAAATAAAAATTTAGAAATTAAAAATAAAAAAAATTGGAACATAAAGTAAAAATAAAACAAGAGAAAGATCTAACAATAGCAAAGAGGACTATAGTACTCAAAACGTTGACAAACAGGCACATTGGCAAGTATTTTTAAATACGCATCCAGGAGAGAATATAGCATTGTTCATGAACAAATCTACTATATGGATTCCTCTCATCCTTGAAATGGAAAAGGACAATGTGTTACATTTACCAATTTGTAAATAAGATATATACCACCTATTGCTTGCTAGGTTTCTATGCTTTACCAAGTATTATTCTAATTTTTAAATTTACTTTAATGATTAAAACAGTGTTTGCCTGCATTAAACTTTTTAATTAAACGTTTTATTAGAAATGATTTTTAATTATTAAAAATGTTTTATTCACATTTCATTTTCTAAAAGAAACATATAGGCCAAAGAGCTAGTGCAGCATGTAGAGGGTGTTTACCTTGTATGCAGCTAACCTGAGTTCAATTCCCAGAACCCTGAGCCCACCAGGGGTGATCTCTGGATACAGAGTCAGAAGTGAGCCCAGAGCTCCTCTGGGTGCGGTCCCCTCCCCACATAAAAAGAAGAATAGAAAAGAAAAACATATAACTGATTCTTGAGTAACATAGAGCTTAAGGGTGCTAACTCCTCTATAACGTTTGAAAACCCCCAAATTTAATAGATAGTCTGCTCTTGACCAAGAAGATGGTTTTGTAATAGTATTTAATTCCATTGTCTGCAACTACTGATATGTGTGGCCTGTCAATCTGTGAATTTTGATACATTTAAAAACTTATAATGGATTTTATAATAGACTTTAAAATAAATTTGTATTTTATGATAGTAAGTGATAATTTATAATTCTATTTTTGTGGGGTATTTGGGCCATAGTATGTGTTGCTTGGGACTTCAGACTCTGTGCTCAAGGGTCATTCCTGGTGGTGCCAGCCATTAATTTGGGTGGACTGTGTGCATGGTAAGTGCTTTAACCCCTATACTAAGTCTGGGTTTCAATCAAATAAACTATCCGCATATATTTTATACATGCATGGCATAATTTTCCTTAGATTTTTTTATATTTCTAGGATATATTGATCATCTTTAATTATTTTACATCCATACCAATATCCAAAAATTTTCAAAATATAATTATTGAAAAAATATCTCTCAGAAGTGCAAATTTGTATTGTTCATGGGATAACTATATTAAGAAGAAAATAGAACCACAATAAACATATAAGTAAAATGGAGGTACATTTTTTGGAGTCTTTCAATTATGTATTTATATTAGTCTATATATAAGTATGATTTTTAAATAATCAATTTCAGTTAGTATAAAATGTTAATTGAGCTTTTATAATTGTAATGTTTACTGAGAAGATAACATTGATGTGAACTCTATATCTATTTGTCTACTTTTGTAATTGTTTACTTAAGATCAATTATTAAAATATAACTTACTTGTGACGTGATATGTCACTCAGGACAAAAGAACTTGGCTTGCATGTATGAAACTTTGGTTCTATTCTTCGCACTATAGAAACAAAGGCAAAATCATGAACTGTGGTTGGAAATATGCCTCGGTGATAAAGTATTTGCCTCACATTTCTGAGGTTATGGGTTCGATCCCTGAATTTCCATAGACACACACAAAAGCTAACTTACAACAAAGTCTCACACTGGAGACCTGACTGGGGCCGCTCGAGAAAATCTATGAACAACGGGAGAACAGTGCCAGTGACAGTGACTTAAAGAACATTAAACTGCTTTAAAATATATATTGCCTAACTATTATACAGATTTAATGCTCAATCAAAGAGCTTGAAAAGGTCTTTTTTCTAGCACCTCTGCTAGGGAAAGATAGCACCTGATTTTTCAATATTTGTAATTTGGGGGGACATTTTAATTTCTCATTTTAATTTGTGCTCTTTGTCTACTAGTGAGCTTGAAAATTGCTCTTGTATGGTACTACATGGAAAATATTATGCTATGGGAAATGAGTCAGAAAGAGAGGGACAGACATAGAAAGATTGCATTTTTCTGGGTAACATAAAGGAACAAAATAAGAGTCTAACACCCAAGAACAGCTGTGATAAATACCAGGTTGTTCACTCCATGGCTTAGAGGCCAGCTGCACTGTCTAGGGGTAAAGGCAGCACTGATAGAGAATGGAGTACACAATAAAGGGTGCTGGGAAGATCTGCCCAGGATGGGAGATGCCTGCTGAAAGTAGTCTAAGGACCGAACAGGATTGCCACCCAATGTCTCTTCTGCAGACCACAGCACCCAAAGGGGGAGACAGAACAAAAGGGAGTGCCCTACCAAAGAGGCAGGCTGGGATGGGGGGTGGGGGGTGGGAGGGATACTGGGATTGGTGGGAATGGATATTGGGCACTGGTGGTGGGATGCGTATCGATCACTGTATAACTGAAACACAAGCGCAACAACTTGGAAGTCTATAACTGTACCTCACGATTTTCACTAATAAAACAAAACAAAACAAAAATTTAAAAAAAAAAAGAAAATTGTGCTTGTGTTTACTAGTCATTTACACTTCATTCAATAGAAATTATATGATCATGGTTTATGCTTATTTTTTCGATTCAAGTTTAATAGCTAAATACTGATTTTTTTAAAGCACAAATTTATTCAAAGCATTCATACTTGGCCCATCATATATCATATTAATTGCCAGTATTTGTTGGTTTTGCTTGTTTTTTGATCACTTAATTTGGTTTTTGTCCTTTTCTTTCAGATTGTAAAATTTTGAGACAAATGAGCGTATGTTTTTCTTTATCTTCTACAGTTTTAAACTGAGAACAACTGTTTGTTTTGTACAAATAAGATACCTGTGCATTTACTATTTCTTCTCATTTTATTTACATTTTAACACATCTCGATTCATCTACAACTTATCCTAGTAAGTGTTGTCATATTGAAAGAAACCACCATTTTTTCAATCAGAGCACTGTAGCCCTGTCCTCCAGCAGTTCTTCCATTTGCTGGAGTGGAACCAGTAATATCTTACAACAAATTGTGAGACTTGTTGTCACTGGTTTTGGCCTATCGAATAGGTCATGGGGAGCTTGCCAGGCTTTTGCTATGTGGACGAGATACTCTGGGTAGCTTGACCGACAGAGGAATCGGAATCAGGGCTGGCCTCCTTCAAGGCAAATGCCCGACCCGCTGTGCTGTGATCGTTATCTAAAATATACTAGTAGTACCAAATGTTGTTTCTTTAGCAGTGCAATATAAATGATTATTTCGCAATTTTCTTGATTTGTTAATGAGATATGTAAGCTCTTGAGTATAATAGGAGTATTTTTCTAAAACAAGAGTCTGAGGAATGTGAAACTGTTATAACTGTCTTGTAGGATTCCATCTCCCTAGCATGCTTCATTCTACCCCGCTTTCTATCCAATCCGGTCTTCTTCTTGGGATTCTGACCTCCTGATTGGCTAGCCTCTACCTTTCACCTGCCTACTTTATGACATCATTCTCCCACCAAACCAACCACCAACTGGTAGAATCTTGGGGGTCCCATGCAGTTGTTTGTAAACAAATGTGAATCATCATGGTAAGTGACGAGTGACCAATGACCACTCACCAGTGAGCAGTCGTCTATACTGAACACTTGTGGTCTTAAGCCGCTTCAGTGCTCAGACATACCGTTTCCTCTTCTCGTCTACCTTTCATCGGTATTTCCTCTTCTCTGACCATGTCAGGTAAGGATTTATTATACCTAAACTTAGCAGTCAAGTAAAAACAGCACGGAGTAATGAAAGAAAGTATTCAAGTAGAATTTTATAAGCCTCATTTTAGCTTGACTTTGACATTTGCTGTGTGATTTTAGATATTGACTTACTTTCTCTGACATACAAAGTGTTTTTCCTCATTGATTACATTATATTTTAGACATACTTAGGAGCTCAAATACACACATTCACAAACACACACACATATATATGAGTGTTGATTCTCTGTGTTTCTTTTTACTATTAATAGTAAATTTTACATGATATCCATTGAAAACAAGTAAATCAGAGACAGTATTTTTACAGAAACAGAAAATATAGATGCTGTTGAAAACTGTCAATATACACTAGCATGAGTTCTCTGTAATGGTCTCTCCACTTGTATTTATACTTCAGTATTTTAAATATAGTGATATTACATAGTAATAATCATTGACCTTTGATTTTTCTATTTAAACCAGGTAATAAAAAATATGGGGCATTGGAAAGGTGTGGAGTGCTGAGCGGTAGGGTGGCAAGCCCTCAAAGGTAACAAAGTTTGGGATCACTTTCATCAAGAATTGACCAATAGTATCCAAGACGATATGGGGGACAATAAAATTGGAAAGAAAGAAAGAAAGAAAGAAAGAAAGAAAGAAAGAAAGAAAGAAAGAAAGAAAGAATAGGAACGTCAAGTATAAAGGAAAGGGAAAACATTTGGAAAGAATGTTGAAGAGAACCAAAGATTTTAAATCAAAAAAGAAAGAATATATATTAAATATGCTGAGATAAATACACTGAGGGCAAGTCCAAGCAATATACTTCAATAAATGCCAGGACTAGAAAGGATATTATGCCTTGAATAGGGTACCATTAGGAAAAGCAGTTTATCAGAAAGCCATCCTTGCTGGTTTTTTCCCTTATTATCTCTTAGAACACAGTACTTGGTACTTGACAATTTGAGAATAAACATGCTTCAGAAATTATACTTCCCATGAATAGCTAATAGTGCTTCTCTAGGGTGGTGGAAGACACAGAATCTTCAATGTTATTATTACTTTCTGGTTTTTAAGTACATATACGCGCTGTCTGTTAAAATAAAAAAATGGTATATTCTAACTTGAATCAGGAGATTTAATTCATTTGTGTGGTAAGTAGGTTCTAGGTTAAAGCTGCTTGTCATCTTTACAAATATTATTTCATGTGATTTTTTCTTCCTAACATGAGAGTATTTTGATAATAGTGAACTTCTGTTTTTAGATCCTAAGAGTAAATAGAAAAATCAAGTCTCACATGTCTAATTACACATTTTTGTCATATTTGTGAATTATGATTTTTCCTACATTAAAGATAATTTATTAGATTTTGGTGCTCATTTATTAAACATTGAGAAGAACGTTTTCCTGGTTGATGAATATAATTCTAATCTAGGGTTTGAAAATAAATTTGCAATATTTTGTGATCACTTTTTAAATGGTCTTTTCTGTTTCTTGTGTGATCAAGTGAAATCCTCTGCTATGTTTAACACGTGTTGTTTGCTGTTTAATATTCAAAGGTACTGATGAGAATAATTTTTTGTACTTTCGAAATTTCTTTCTGAATTTTACTCATTTCAAACATGTCTTGTCTCTGAAATACAATCACGATTACTCCTATTTTCTTTTTGTTATGTAGTTACTGGTAAATCCTTTCTCTTCAATGGAGTGGTAAAGTGTGCCCTCAAAAATCACCTTCTATTCCATTTTTTGGCTAGCAGTTTTTTCTAAAATAGAATACTGTCTTCATATTTTTTATGTGGAACAATTTATTAATAACCTTATTGTACTGTTTTATTTGGTTTTGTTTGGAATCACATCCACTGTTATTCAGGGCTTACTCTTGGCTCTGCTCTCCATAACTTACTGTACTATGCTGCTTGCTACAGAGCCCAGATTTCATTACTGTCTATATACTTCTTTTACAGTTCTGTGATACATATTTTTCATGATATTTTCTTTACACTTCCTCCTATGTAAATCATATGAAATAGAAAAATTATATTCATGTATGCATTATTATTCTCAGAATTATTAGTAACTTCACAGTAGATAAACAACGTAAGGCACAGAGTTTAAATAAAGTTTTCCTTCCAAAAACATTTCTTGGGAGAAACTCAAGTAGTCATTTTTGAAGTGGATCAAAAATGAGGGTAACCGTCAGGGCATCCACAAGATTAAGTCGTATGTGAACCGAAAGTAACAGGTACTCATGGCACAAGTCAAATGGAAACCTGATGATTACAATGGTAATAGTTGTAAAGACCACAAATGCTTATATTAATGTAAGGTATCTTTCTTCCGGTTTCTGGCCTTGTAGTGATCATGCAGGGTCCTGGACAAAAGAACACATGCTTTAGTTTGTGTAACATGGAAATTCCTAAGGGACAGAGATATATAGTACTGGAGGGGATAACGCACTTGCCTTGTACACAGCCAATCCAGTTGAATCTCTGTCACAGCATACACTCTCCCGAATGTTATAAGGGGTTACTCCAGAGTGTAGAGCCAGGAAGAACCCAAGATCACTGTCAGTTATTGGTCCATACTCTACACCACCCTACGCCCCGCCCAACAAAATTTATTGGAATATATGAAATCTTTTTGCACCTCTGGGCCTCAGGTTTCTTCTTGTCCATAGACTTCCTATTTGAAAAAGCTTCCATTCTCGGAGATAGCATAGGAGTCAATAGGATAGCAATCTACAGGCATTTCTAGGGTAAGGAGAGACTATCTGTAAGCAAGAAATCCAGATACAGACACAATCACCTGGTTCTTCTACAGTTCTGTGTTCACTTTGGGAGCATGATATCAAATACACAAAGTGCCAAAAGGTTCCTGGCTTTGAATCACCCCAAATTGTTGGAATTTTGGAAATTTAGTTGACTGTTGGTACTAGAAGCATCTTGATGGCTTAAAATTTAAGTTCATATTGTTCCTCTCAGCGTTGAAGGAGATTATTATTCCCACAGATTTTGTTTACAACCCTCTTGTTCCTTACAGAAAATTTTCAAATTCCATCTTTATTGGGAAATGCACATACTCTGCAGCTTTCCTTTCCCATGGTTAACGATGCAGCTTCCGTAACAGGAAGTGTCTGCATATACTCCAGTGTATCTGCTTCAGCTGGTATTTCTGCTTGGCTCCTGCCCTCAGCCTCTGGCACCTCTTTCCAACCACTGATGGGTAGTGCCTATCTTTACCAACATTTCAGCACAACAATGCTATCTGGAGTGTTTCACCAGAGTCATATATCCACCTCAGCTGCTTCCTACCCGAGTGTTTTGGAATGGCATCATGCAGGAAGTGCTGAAGAGAAGTCTTCCATGGGAGACTTTTCTGGACTGTCCTTGCCCAAGACACCGCTGTCTCTTCCATGTCTATGGCAGCTCGCTATGAGAAAATCCTAGATACAAACAACACGGTGTCTGTGTACCCATCACTTTCTGCCAGTCTTGTTGAGAGAACACCATCTCTGGTTCCACATCAGAGTCGAAGCCTGTCACTTCCCTACCAGGAACGAAGTCATGTGTATTACAATCATCAAGGCACTCTGGTAACTCTTCTTTCTGGCCTGCAGTCCTATACTCCATGTCATACATAGATCAAAATGTCTCTGCCCCCCAAGCTTACAGCAACTCATCTAGAGAAATATTTATGGCTCTGAAGGAGGTCCAGCCGCCAAATAACCAAATACCAGCCTCCTCCTCTGGAATCGACTTCTCTCTGTCTGCTCAACCCATCACAGAATCGAGTTATCAAGGTGAGTAAAACGGAGAGAAGGGAAGGAAAATTCAAAAATTGGGATCAAAAAAGAGGAAAACTGTCCGTAAACAGGTGGTATTCATATACACTGAGATTTTTAAGTTTATGAAAAGAACTTAACTAAACTCAGTTCATGCTTACTTCCGTAACTCCTTTTACAGCATGTTATTTTCACTCTCAACATAAGAGCTCCTAATGGAGATTGGAAGGTATGATGTTAAATAGACATCTAGGTTTCATATAATGAAACTTCAGGAGCACACAAAAGAATGCCACATTTTTCCCTAGTTATTTCATTTATTTTTTAATTTTTATTAGTTAAACATAAGGAGGGACAGATGTAGACTTAAAATTATTGTGCTTGTGTAGAAAGTAGACTATGGACTGAACATGTTTGCCACTCAATGCCTCTTTTGCAGACCACAACACCCGAAAGGAGAGAGAGAACACAGGGGATTGCCCTGCCACAGAGACAGGGGGGATGGGGGGATGGGGGTGGGAGGGATATTATTCATGGTGGTGGAAAATGGGCACTGGTGGAGGGATGGGTATCTGATCATTGTATAATTGAAACCAAAGCACAAAAAATTGTAAATCTACAACTTTAAAAAAAATAAAATAAAATAAAGGGAAAAAAATATTGTGCTTGGTTTCATTTATACAATGATGTAGTACCTATCCCTCCACCAGTGCCCATTCTCCAGCACCACGGTTCCCAGTATTCCTCCCACCACCATAACCCCCATCCCACTCAACCTCTGTGCAGGGAATGCCACATTTTTCACATTCTATTTCAGCAGTCCTCAAGAATTACCACACTAAATGTAAAATACATGTCTTAAACTAGTATTTCGTTATTTTCTTAAGAAGTTTCAGAAGTCTTATTGTAATGGTACATTTTATCTTTCCCTTCCATTAATGAACAGCAAGGTTCTAAATACACTTGTGGTTCAGAGATTCTGACTCAAATCATGAAACCTAGAATCTGTACTCCAGCACAAATATCATGCTGAAGTAGTGCTTCATTCATACTCTTATTCTATGATATTAACGTCCTCTTATTTTTCCATGAAAGTGAATAAATTGAGAGTACAATACATTACAATGCTAATCTCTGTATGGCATTTATTAGTTTGAAAATCTATAATTTGTTTTAAAAACCTTTTGTTTGGCGGACGCTGAAGTTGTGTCAGAGACCGAAGGGCTCAGGGATTACTCCTGGATCTGTGCTAGGGATCACTGCTGAAGATGCTTAGGAGATCATACGTGATACGAAAGATCAAACTGACGTCAGCTGTGCGCAGGGCCATTGCCTTACTAACTGTACTATCCCTCTGTCCCAAGTCTCTTATTTTTCAAGTTAGTTTACACAGAAACTCTTTCAAAAACAAAGAAAACCAAAAAACAAGAACATCACATGACAAACAGTAAGAACTACAATATTTACCTCCAATCTTCAAGCACAGGGACTTGTCCATTTTCCTTAGAATAGCCAGTAACAATGCCTTGACTATTGCTGGTAGGTGCACTGTTGTTGCACCACTAGTTTTGTGGAGTGAATATCTCATTTCGCAGGCACTGATTTCTTCCATGGTTCTTTTAAGTGTTGAATTTCCTGGGGAGGAAGACTTCCCAGGCATCGCAACCTTCAGGGAAGACATTTGGTCTGCAACAAATTTCCGAATTGCCCCCATGTTGCAGTAGCAGGATTCAAAGACCTGAGTATAATACAGCACCTGAGATTCAGGAAGTTCCCATATCTCCAGCCAAAGTAACCTGGCGCTGACCCCAACTCCAACTCAGTAACAAAAAGTTAAGAATTTTGATCAGATGAAAACTGGGCTTTCAAAACCTCTGGAGACCTACCAGATCCCAGTAGACTTAGATCAATGCAAAGATCTGCAGGTAATGAACACCACTGACACAATCACTCTGAAGCAGGTGCAAGAAAACTCAAGTGGAACTAAGGGGACCTCCCATGCAAAACAGAACAACAAAAAGGAGGCTTCTGAAACTCTTGAGGGAGAACCCAAGGCCAAAATCCAGCCAAACGTCCGAGAATGCATGCTAAGTGGAGCGGGGATTTTTCGTAATGCTGCAGTCCGTGATAGGTGTCCTAAGACCAAAGCCAAAGCTAACAGCAAATCTCACAAAGCTGCCTCCAGCAGTATCAGCAAGACAAAGAGCCATGGGCAAGAGAAGATAAAAAACACCAGAGAAAACTCTAAGAAAGCTAAGGAGTGTAAGCAGCCAGGGAACAAGGTCAAGGCAGAAGAAAAGCCCACCATTGGCAAGAGGAAACGCAAGGAAGCTCAACCTGAGCTTTGCCAAGAGGCAGTTAAAAAGCCCTGCTGGTACCTAGGCATATACATGCTGGATTCTGTCCAAGTGTTTCATGCTTTGGGGAAGGAAAGTGATCCAAAACTTGGAATCTCTTCCTCCCAGGTCCTGAGTACTCAAAGAAGCCTAAAGATGTCAAGCCATCCTCAGCTGTCAAGCTATGGCTAGGTGCTACACAGGATGGAAAAGGCCTTGAGAAATCTCAGGTCAAAGCACACAAACCAAGTAGCAGTGCTGAAAAACGCTCATCGCCAGCAAAGTCTGAGCTGCCACATCCTGGGAAGGTCAAATTGGTACCTTTGCCTTTTCTTACCATGGAGAATCCACAAGCTGCACCTGTTCCTCGGAGACGACAATCTTTGTCCTCACATGGTCCTGCTGCAGCTTACCATGCCAAGCCTGGCTCTACCAATGCAGCTCAGCCAACCACTGCCAATTCTTCCCGGTCAACCACTGCATTTTTGTCGGTTTCTGCTAAACCTGCTAAGTCCATTTCAACCAACCCATCTCGACCAGGTTTGCAGAACCCTAGTAGCCGACCTATTCGTCTCCCCACAGCTTCTAGACCTGCTCCCTACAACAGCACCTGGCACTTCTCTCCAGCGTGAACCTCCTCCAGTCTCTGTGAACCAGCGGCAGTCGTCACCCAAAGGTCAGAGTCAGTTTCTCCTCCAAGATTTCCGTTTCCAATCGATTCCATGGAGAAAGCCCAATGTTCCCGAGCCAGTCATATCAAAGCCCATCACCAAAGAGCAGAGACCAGAGCGTGAGGCTATGAAAAGGAAGGCTCAGCAGGAGCGTGAGAACGCTGCCAAACTCACCTCTTTGGGGGAAAGTGTAGTACTTTATTGAGAGGGAAAAGAGATGGACATCTCTCTCTACTATGGCTACGTAATGGGAGTAGCTGGAATGGTAGGTTCCATTTGAGGTACCAGATGGTTTTCCTAGGCAAACACTGACATGCCATACACCATTTATTTATTCTAATATATATTTTCAAATTAAAGAGATGCATCATAGTTAATTGTTTGTTAATAAAAATTCTAAATTTTGAGATGCTGCCTATTGTGGTTGTTTTGGGGAGTGGCTGGGGGTCGAAGGATGGGATGGGAAAGAATGGGAAGTTAGAGACAGGAAAAAGGATGAATAGACAAAACTCTACGAAATACAAACTTAGTCCAGGGTTATAAAGCCCATCATAGGAGAAATTGCATGGGCCTGATGAAGAGTGGGGTAGGGTCAGAGGAAAAGTATAGCTGACAGGGCATTTGGTCTGCAACCACGAAGGACTCAGTTCATTTCGTGCAGACTTTGATGGTCCCAAGAGACCCACCAGATGTGGAACTTGAGCACAGAGCAGGCAGTAAGACCAGAGTACAGTCAAGTATGCCTATCCCTGGTGTCCTCGAAAAAAAATGGGACAAATGTCACAGTCTGCAGTTTTCGGTTAATAGAACAAATTTGGAATAGGCTGAGAAAGTCAGATGAGTCTAAGATGACCAGAAGAAAAGAAAAAATTCTTCAATGGACGCTCTGTTTACATCCCATGGCCACCTTTGGAAAATAACCAAATTTGAGACACATCACTAAAAGGTTTGGGTGGTCTATCAATAAATGATGGCTGGGGATGCGAACACAAACACTGGGGAATAAACCTACCAGATGAGTGATCAACGCCCTGAGAGTCATTTAAGTATGACTCTTAACAGGGACAAAGCCAAGAGAACAGTTGCAGCTTTAAGCCTGAATATCAGCTCCTGGGAAATGCAAAGATAAGTCACATGTCCTCAGGCCCTCTGTTCAGCACCCCTAGCTGCACCATTTCACTTATTCCCAACAATATTCAGAGTTGCTATCATGGTGACACTTTACTAGTGAGTTTCAACAATGCGGTCCACTGCCTTTGTAAGTCTTTGGATTTGTAAACTCCCCAAGTTAGCCAAGCCAGCTTTCAGGAAATTTCTGGTGGGGGGAGCTCAAATTATATTAGCTTGAGGGGCTGGTCTTTGGTCTTCCATGGTTCCTGGTGCCTGTAGCTTTCTCTAAACATCGCTTTTAACTGCAGCTCACAGAAGAACCAACTTTATAAATAGCGTTGTGGTTGCATTGCGGTAGGTACCATACTAAGACATGCGTCCTAGGTCACCACTCCCAAAGCAGTTGGTACCAGTTGACCTTGAGCCTGGAAGGTTGTGGTGGAAAGAGATGGCCCTAGGAGAGTTAATGGGGTGATGGATGGATGGAAAGGAAACCGGGAAGGGTAGGGAAGTGGAAAATTGGTGATCATCATGGAATAGTTTATGGATGTTTTTCAAATAAGTTAAAATATTTTTTGAAAGGAGATTCAAGACAAAAATACGAAAATAAGATAGGTTCCTAAGAACAGGTTACATATAAGACCGAGAGAGCTGAAAGGGCTAGCATTCCTTCTGGAGCTTTCAATCATACCATTTACTAAATATGTTATTTTCACATCACTTAGCTGTGGAGAGGAATAGTGAGAAAAAGAATGCCAACGGAAAAGCAAACTGGGAGACCACCTTCAATAAAACCAGGTGGAAGGTGTTCACATGGATCCCAAGTGCAAATATATGTCAACAGGATCACATATTTAACTAACTCTGCTTGGTACCAGTAACTTCTTTGTTGAATATGGGGGGAAATGAACGCAGTTTCTGATTGACCTGAGACTAACCAGTTAATAGATTTTCCCAGGAAAGGGTAGTTGACTGGCTGCGAACAGAAAAACGTGAAAAGTGTTCTGCTACCTTTAATGTATGGCTGGAGGGAATTGATCCCAGTAATCTCTTAAAACTAACAAGCTTCAACTCTCTTGAAGGAATGTTGTATTCACTGAGGAAAACATGTTGGGAGAAAAGTCTGAACTGATGGGAAAAGAGAAAATAAGTTTGAAAGGAGGGCTTGAAATTTGGGTTCCTCTGAAAACAAAGCTTGAAACAACAAGATCTTGGGGTAACATGATATACTGGGATCTGAGGAGGAAAAGAGTGATATCAGGGATGTGAACAAGGGAAATCCAAGTTAAGGAAGACTTAGCTAGCTGACTACCCCATGGTCAACATGGTTCCAAGACTACGAGAAATTACAAGAAATTTACTTTAATTTTCTTTCTTTTATATGGTCAATTACAACATGAATTCTGTGCCTTCTTCAAGCAGAATTTTTCTTTCTCAATATTCTGTTCATTTGTGTAAGCATCTTAAACAACTTCTGGATAACAGAATTATTTGATGAGACTTATTTTTTACTTCAATGGTTAGTTGAGATTACTGAAAACTGGGCCTAAAGAGAAGTTTGTCCTGATTGGTACAAGTAGAGAATGGAGGTCTAGGGATGGAATTAGAGATTATAGGGTACCACATTCAGTTCCTAATAAAACAAGTAAAGGACAGTGTCCCAAATAGATTATTGAAAAAGATATTCATCTCTATTTAACATGTAAATTCAGCGTTTTCTATATTTAATTAAAAATGAAAGAATGTTCCTATATTTGGTCTTTTAAAGACATTCCAGGTTGGTTAAGGAAACAAACACTGCCTATGAAATCATAACAACTTAATCATAAAAACCTGATTACGACTTAAATTTACAAGAATGTCAGTGCTAAGAATTATTTCCCTGGATCTCACTAGTGTACATGATAGTCATATGAATACACCTGTGTGGATATATAGCTGGTATCTAATTTAGAGAATAGATATATAGAGATTAGATCACATAGCTGAGTGTGATCTCAACTTTTCTACACACTCCTATGCCCCACACACCCAAAGACTTGTACTAATCCTTATAGATCCATTAATTTTCCTCCTCCCCTCTCCCAGAGTCTATTAAAATTTCTTTTCAAATACTAATGTAATGCGCTTTAGAAAATATTGAGTTAAACTTAATTGTTGTCAATTAGCTTTTAGATAGAGAACAAAGAAAGTCTTATTAAAAGTGTATTTTGGTATTCTTTGAAAATGGTAATAAGTACATTATCATTGAGTCCCTGAATATACATTATATAAAGTATTTTGTGAGGAATTCCCTATACAAATCAGTACTCGAAGAAATAAATGACTTCTCTGAATGAGAATAAACTGGGACATTTCAAAGTATCAATCAGTGAATCAAAGATGAATCATAGCATTCTATAGAAAAAATGATCTTGATGTAATCTAGTCAACACCATTACATTTTTTTCTTATACCAGCTGATAGTGCTTTTAATTTTTTAATTTTTATTTAATTATTTTTATTAGTGAAACACCATGAGGTGCAGTTGTAGACTTACATACCTTTGTGCTTGGGTTTCAGTTATACAAGAATTAAGTACCCATATCTCCACCAGTGCCCATTCTCCACCACCAGGGAACCCAGTGACCCTCCCACCCCCCATCTCCCCCACTCCGTCCCACCTCAGGGCATTCCCTTTTGCTTTTTCTTTGTTTTAGGGTGTTGTGGTTTGCAATGAAGGTCAATACTATTACATTTTCAAAGAAGAACATAGGCCCCTATATGTTCAAGACACTACTACTGTCATGCGGTTCTTCCCAGCATGTACCCTGCTCCAAGCCAGCCCTTTGGAAATATGCTGGGAAGGACAACTGGATGTTCCTTTCCTCACACTGACCTGCAAGACTCTTGCTGATTCTCAGCCACATCAACTATTTCATTTGTTGCCTGATATCACCTTCTGTCCTTTATTTTTTTTAAAATATTTTATTTGTTTCTGGAATATAAAGAAAAAAATTAAATGGACGAATAAAACAAAAGCAAAATCAAACCTTTACACTCTGACATCAAAATCGTCCTTATCGGAGGGGATTTAAATGACTGAAATGGGTAGGGGAATGTTGTTAGTTGGTTGTGGACAGTAGCTGGATATTTGACAGTGCATGGAGAATGAATACAGAGTTGCTGAGATGAGGAACCCTGTACTTGAAGTGAATACAGTTTGTAAACTAGTCATCACAATTATATGTCCATATGAAATTTATCTACATATGCTTTGTGCCTTCCTTGCATGTATGTGTTATGCATTCCTTTTTCAGGGCCTCAGAAATGTATCTGAGGGCACTCGGAAATTAGTTGAGCCCCAAGTATGGGGAGAGAAGTAGTAAATAACTGGAGGAGGAAGAAATATGAGTTGGAGCTTAAGAGCCGTGTAAGAGGAATATATAGATATGTATGTGTGTGTAAATACACATATATATGTATAAATATATATAAGGGCTGGAGCCATAGCACAGTGGGTAAGACATTTGCCTTGCATGCGGCCAACCTGGGTTCGATTGCTCTGCTCCTCTCAGAGAGCCCGGCAAGCTACTGAGAGTAACCCTCCCTCATGGCAAAGCCTGGCAAGCTACCTGTGAATTATTCGACATGCCAAGAACAGTAACAACAAATCTCACCATAGGGATGTTTCTGGTGCCTGCTCGAGCAAATCAGTGGACAATGGGAGGACAGTGCTACAGTGCTATGGTTAATTCAAACGTTGTTTATGCAAAATTTGAAAGAATCAAATAAATATTCTATAAAACTGATTACACCTATTAAATTAATACAACTTTAAATAGTGTTTAGAAATGAAGTTGAAGAATTTTAAGGCTATAGAAAGATATTGACAATATATCAAGAAACACGTGGATTTTTGAGGAGCAAGAACACGTAGCTGTTGTCCTTTCTTAAGGTTATTTTTTTTGTCTTTAATAGAATATGCTTTCCCTGAGTTTTGTTAATAGCTTCCGTCTTTTAGAAAGCATCATAATAAATTATATTTTTTAAAAAAGTAAAAAAAAGTTGTCTTTGTGAGTGGATTCTGTAGGTTTGGAACCTGGGAAGTATTTTCCTATGTAAGTTACATTAAACATGAGAATTATAACAGAAATACCATCTGCAGTACTATTCATAATAGCCAGAAGAAACTATGGTATACCTACACAATTGAATACTACACAGTTGTCAGGAAACTGGCATCATGAAATTTGCTTATAAATGGATGTACAGGGAAGAATATCATGCTCAATGAAATCAGTCAGACGGAACGGGGTATACTGATTGGACTACCCCATTTTTTGGATATAAAAAAACAGAATATGAGACTAATACCCAAGGATAGCAGAAACACAGGCCAGGAGAATTGGTCAATGGTTGGACGCTTGCCACAAGTGCTGAAGGCGAGCATTTGGAATAAAGGAGGGACCGCTCTGACAATGATAGTTGGAAGTGATTACTCTGGGTGAGAACTGAGTCCGGAAAGTAGGTAAAGGAATAAAGGTGAGAATCTCTCACTCTCTGTATTACAATCCATAATGCCCAAAGGATGAGAGAGAGAGAGAGAGAGAGAGAGAGAGAGAGAGAGAGAGAGAGAGAGAGAGAGAGAGAGAGGTGCCTGCAATAGTGTAGAGTAAGCAGGCTGTCAGGTGGGTTTTGTGGTTGGGAGAGGGAGTGGTGGGAGAGAAACTGGGGACATTAGCAATGGAACAGTATACTAGTGGAGGTTAGGTGTTAAAATATCCTATGATTGAAACTGAATCATGAAAAGGTTTGTAATATGTGTCTCCTGCAGATTGAATACAAAAATATGCTATTTAGTTTCTACCACCATGACTAACCTATGAATTTGCTGAAATTTATTTTTATCTCCTTGGCTGGCTCATTACATGGATGTCTGTGTGGTAAAACTTTTTCCATTTTATGCGGACTGAAGAGACAAAAATCATAGGGTTGGGACTTCTGGTGGAAGGAGAGAAGAGCACAAAACACCCTGTTGACCACACCTCAGCAGGGTCACCTAACTTGCGTGATGACAGACCTCCTTCACTGATTACTTCTGTTGTAATGTGGAAAAATGAAAAGACTTTGCAGGCTGTCAAGAGGTTGTCTCCTCCAGTTCTCACTATTTTCTTTTCGATTAGAATTGTTTAAAGATTATTTGCAAAATTTGGAGCTTAATGATTTGTTCTTATATATTTCCCCTACATGGTGTCAGTGGGCATTGATCCAGGAAGGCCAGCATGAAAAAGTTGAGGTGTATGTCTTAACCACCAATGCCAACACTACTGTAAGTATGGAATCCAAAGTACAATAGTAAAACTTCAAAATGTGTTTGTCAAGGACATCGGTGGGAATGCAGGGAGAAATGTGTAATCTGTTGGTGGAAGGATGCAGACACTGGTGGTGTGATTAGAATTGGAGTATTGTATGACAAATCTCCATTATAAATGACTTTGAAAATCAAAATTGCCTAAATTTAAAAAAAGAAAGAGAAGTCAACTTATATCTATATTTCAAGAAAGCTTGTCTTAGCAAATTTTGGCAGGGAGATCATAGTTGGTAGAAAGAGGGAGAAAGAAAGGGAGATTTGACAGTTGGGAAGAGAAGCCTGGATATCATGGAAGAGATGAAAGCTGATCTTAGAAGATTTGGAGCCATTAGAGTTTAGTGAGTTAAATGGTGAGATCATTGCAGTTTAGATACTTAAAGAGTGAGATTGGTTTCAGTCATCAGCACTGTATATATAGAAAGAGTTCAAAGACCTCACAGATATTCAGGCTATAATATCTAACAAGGGAAGCGTTTTTTTCCTGAAGCAATATGTAAGGATAATATATTGCCAGGAAAATGATAAAAAGTTGGTTCTCTTTTTCACAGATTAATACATTAGAGATGAAAACTTTTATACAAAGGAATCTATCATCTTGTCCTGTTGCTCTGTTTTCTTGTCTTCATTCCATTCTCCACCATGACCCTACCTAATCAGGGCTCGCCACATTTCTCAGCAGTATCACCACATAGCCTCAGAGCATGTGTTAACTGTCGGTAGCTCACACTCTCATGATTGCCCCCAATCCAAGCCAGAGCCATCCTTCTGAAACCATGGATATTTGCTGAAGGCCCGTTCTTTCTTGAAGTGGCAGTCATGGTTTACCTCTTCATAATCATTGTGTTTACAAATTTAGATGAATGTCACTATACTAGTGACAGGGATTTTCCAAACTATGGTAAGTATAAACATTTCCCTTTCCCCCACGAATTTTGGGCTAGTTATTTTCTATCCACTGCTAATAATTTGTGATAATGAGGAAACAGAACTGAACTAAAAACAGGGACATTTGTCAATTTAGTGCCATGACTAATCAGTCTTAGTATAAGTATATATTTCTAGAAAAAAAAAAGCAGAAGTAAAGGAGTTGGTTTCTAGCAAAGAATCCCAAACCTCTGCCAAGAAATCCTTTGAAAATAAAAATTCTGACTATGTACTGAACATGATTGGCACTCAATGCCTCTTTTGCAGACCACAACACCCGAAAGGAGAGAGAGAAAAAAAGGGAATGCCCTGCCACAGAGGCAGGGTTGGATGGGGGGTATTGGTGTGGGAGGGATACTAGAATCCATGGTGGTGAAAAATGGGCACTGGCGGAAGAATGGGCGTTTGATCATTGTATAATCGAAACCCAAGCACAAAAATTTGTAAATGTACAACTGTACATCATGGTGTTTCACTAATAAAAATTTAAAAAAAAATAAAGTAAAATTTTTTTTTGTCTGTGAGAGATCAGCAGATGGGAACCTGAGTGAAGGCAAAAGATTAAATTGGTTGACTTTTATTTTTCCTTGAGTGTATAAATTTGATTTTGGAGTCAATTTATATGAGAGTTCATCAAGACACAGAAATTTTTAGCGCTTCTCTTGTTTAAAAGTATAGTGATAGACCATATCTCTATCTCTCATGATTTTTATTTCTGATAGTTTGACACAAAAGATACTTCAAAATCATAGATAAATGTAAATTATTTAAATACTTTTTTGATTATGTAAAATTACCTTATAGAATTACATTATAGAATTTCATAAATTTTAGGATTGTGCAGAATCAACGTGCATGTATCATATTACACTCACTACTGAAAGGCCTACTCTGTCATTCACCATTGTTCAGTTCTTCCACTTTGATTAAACTTTTCGATCTGGTAACTAAATAGTCTCATAGTTCTAAAGTTTGTTTTTGTTGCTTTGAAAAGATCAAAATTATGCAATTTTCAACATTGGATGAAACTAGAGGATATCATGCATGTAAAGTTAGCCTTAAGGAAATGAACAGATACAGAGAGATTTTTCTCATATGTGGGATGTAAAGAAACACAGCCAGGTAGAAACAAAGGTTCAAGAGCAATGTAAGGGGAGAACTGATCCACACAATTGAGTCAGGGGATTGAGAGTGAGGGATTCTGGGGGATTGGGGGAGAGGGAGGGTTTATTCTTTGAGAGAATGAGGAGTGTCATGTTGGAATTATGTGTATTAGAAACCATTACTAATTGAATTATAAATCATAGAATATAAATAATGTTTTAGACGTTTGTCTGTCTCATTTTATTCTATTAATTTGTTTTCTCTATATGTCACGTATGCCTGAATTTGTAGGATGCCTATCTTTCTCTGCCTGGTTTTTGTCACTAAACATAATTTCCACATGTTATCCATTTTATATACAAATAATAAGAAGATTTCACTTCATACAACTGAGTAGTATTCCATTGCTTTACCACCTTTCATTTTCAAAATTTGTGGTTTAAAAGATACAAATACTGGTTTTAACAATGCTCTGGTGTTTTAAAATTTTTAGTTTAGTGATGCTAAATAGATTTTACTGAAAAACACTCAGAAACTTGTGAAACAGGTGTGGGGTGGAATGAAATATTTGTTCAAGCGAGAACTGTCATTTAACAAAGCAAGCAAAGAGAGACATAGAGAAAGAGAGCACGGTATTTCTTCTAATGAGAACAAAAGCTTGAGGACCAAGCCTACTCTGGTAGTTTAGGAATAAGAACTTGGAGTGGTATGAACTTAACTTGTGCACTTTAGGGGAGAACTTGAGTGAAACTATTAGAAGTACTTTCAGGAGCATGATAAACTGGAGACTGCACTTCGAGTGAGGTGGGTAGAGAGTTCTTTGGGGAGATCCGAACTATGGAGAACAGTAATATTATAACATTAATGATAGTATCTTACCGTGGGATTCCAAAAAAATCTGTAACAGTGGCGTCAGAAATGATAACATCCTTAGGTATTTGGATTTCCTGTGGAAAGCTGAGTTTTTGCTCTGGATGCCTCCACCTGAAACAAGGTCAAGAAATCATGTATGAAAAATTCCAAGTTACATGGATCAAGGATTCTGATCCCAGTGGAAGGCTAACTTTCGGGTGGACAATTTCTACTGATGGCCTGATGTAGATTCTGATCCTGGGATACGTAACAGAAAGGAGGTAGTGACAGGTATCCTCAGAAGTGAAGCCTCTGAGACAGAATTCATTCATGACAACTTATGGGTTATCAAAGTTTGCTCATGGCTGCTACCATTATAACATGCCATTCAATGGTTCTGTGGTTTCAATTTACTGTATCAATGTAAAGATGAAGTTTCTATATGGAAGGTAAAAATCTGAGGCCCTCAGGATGATGAATTATGGGGAGGGGGGGAGCTGGAGTGATAGTACAGCAGGTAGGGCATTTGCCTTGCACACGGCATACCCAGGTTAGATTCCCAGCATCCTGTATGGTCCCCCCAAGCACCGTGAGGAGTAATTCCTTAGTGCAGAGCCAGGAGTAACCACTGTGCATCGCCACGTGTGACCCAAAAAAGCAAGAAAATGATGATCTGGGATTGATCCTTAGCATTGCAAACAGCATTATTTTTTAATTTTTATTTTCTTTCTTTCTTTCTTTCTTTCTTTCTTTCTTTCTTGCTTGCTTGCTTGCTTGCTTTTTTGTTTCCCTTAGCTTTAATGTCATGAAGGGATCTTCCCACATTATTCTCCATATATCTTAAGAATTCAGGTATGATAGTGAGGTCTTTAATACATTTGATCTGACTTTGCGCCTGGCAATATAAAGAGGTCTGAGTTCATTTTCTTTGAATGTTGCTGTCCAGTTTTCCCAGCACCAGTTGCTGTAGAGACTTCCTAGCTCAACTTCATATTTCTTGAGCATTTATGAAAGATTAGGTAATAATAATCTGAGGGCCAGCTTCAAGATATTAGACTATATTCCATTGATCTGAGGCCTGTCTTTATCTGAATATCATGGTATTTGGATGACTACAACTTTGTAGTAGGGATAGAAGTTGGGGAAGGTGTTCCCTTCTTCTTTTTACCAAAGATTGCTTTAGCTCTTCATGGGAGTTTATGGTTCTGTATGAGTTTCAAGAGTGTTTAATCTATTTATTTGAAAAATGTTATGTGTGTCCTTATAGAAAGTGCATTAAATCTTTATAGAGCTTTGGTGTGTGTTGCCATTTTGACAGTGTTAAACCTCTCAATCCATGAGCATGGGATGTGATTCCATTTCCTCATATACTCTCTTATTTGTGAAGTAGTATTTTGTAGGGTTTTTTTTCCCTTTATTTTATTTTATTTTTTTAAAGTTGTAGATTTACAATTTTTTGTGCTTTGGTTTCAATTATACAATGATCAGATACCCATCCCTCCACCAGTGCCCATTTTCCACCACCATGGATAATATCCCTCCCACCCCCATCCCCCCATCCCCCCTGTCTCTGTGGCAGGGCACTCCCCTGTGTTCTCTCTCTCCTTTTGGGTGTTGTGGACTGCAAAACAGGCATTGAGTGGCAAACATGTTCAGTCCATAGTCTACTTTCGACATGCATCTCCCCTCCTGGGAGGATCCTCCAAACATACTTTATTTGGTGCTCCCTTCTCTATCTGAACTGCCCTTTCCTCTAGGATACCTGGCTGGCCTCTAAATTATGGAGTAATCCTCCTGGTGCTGATCTCAGCTATTCTTGGGTATTAATCTCATACTTTGTTACTTTATATCCCCCAGATGAATGCAATCTTTCTATGTCTATCCCTCTCTTTCTGACTCATTTCGCTTAGCATGATACTTTCCATATTGTACCACTTGTATGTAAAGTTCATGACTTCATCTTTTCTAAGAGCTACATAGTACTCCATTGTGTAGATGTACCAAAGTTTCTTTAACCAGTCATCTGTTCTTGGGCATTCAGGTTTCTTCCAGTTTCTGGCTATTGTAAAGAGTGCTGCAATGAACAAACAAGTGCAGATGTCACTTCGACTATACATTTTTGCCTCTCTGGGATATATTCCCAGGAGTGGTATTGCTGGGTCAAATGGGAGCTCAATTTCTAATTTTTTGAGAATCGTCCATACTGTTTTCCAGAAGGGCTGAACCAGTGGACATTCCCACCAACAGTGAAGGAGTGTCCCTTTCTCGCCACATCCACGCCAGCATCGGTTGCTTTTGTTCTTTTGAATGTGGTTCAGTCTCTGAGGTGTGAGATGGTATCTCATTGTGGTTTTGATCTGCATCTCCCTGATGATTAATGATGTAGAGCATTTTCTCATGTGCTTTTTGCCATTCGGATTTCTTCTTTGAGAAAGTTTCTGTTCATTTCATTGCCCCATTTTTGGATGGGGTTGGATGTTTTCTTCTTGTGGAGTTTAACCAGTATTCTGTATATCCTGGATATCAACCCCTTGTCAGATGTGTATTCGGTGAATATCCTTTCCCATTCTGTAGACTGTCTTTGTATTTTGGTCACTGTTTCTTTGGAGGTGCAGAAGCTTCTTAGTTTAAGATAGTCCCATTTATCTATCTCTGTTTTCACTTGCTCAGCCAGTGGCGTGGCATCTTTGAAGATACCATTAGCTTCAATGTCATGGAGGGTTTTGCCAAATTTATCTTCAATGTACCTTATGGTTTCTGGTCTGATGTTGAGGTCTTTAATCCATTTTGATCTTACTTTTGTACATGGTGTTAGGCAGAGTTCTGAGCCTATTTTTTTGCATGTAGCTGTCCAATGATGCCAACATAATTTATTAAAGAGGCTTTCCTTACTCCACTTCACATTACTTGCACCTTTATCAAAGATTAGATGAGCATATGATTGAGGAGAGATGTCAGTGTATTCAACCCTGTTCCATTGGTCTGCAGTTCTCCCTTTGTTCCAGTACCATGCTGTTTTAATTATTACTGCTTTGTAGTACAGTTTGAAGTTCGGGAGGTTGATTCCTCCCATTTTCTTTTTCCCAAGAATTGCTTTAGCTATTTGTGGGGGCTTATTGTTCCATATAAATTTCAAGAGTGTTTGCTCCATTTCTTTGAAGAATGTCATGGGTATCCTTATAGGGATTGCATTGAATTTATACAATGCTTTTGGTAGTATTGCCATTTTGACAATGTTAAGTCTCCCGACCCATGAGCAGGCGATATCTTTCCATTTCCTCATGTCCTCTTTTATTTCCTTAAGTAGCGTTTTGTTGTTTTCTTTGTACAGGTCCTTTACTTCCTTAGTTAAGCTGATTCCTAGGTACTTGATTTTCTGGGGCACAATTGTGAATGGGATTGTTTTTTTCATGTTGCTTTCTTCTCTCTCACTGTTTGCGTATAGGAAAGCCATGGACTTTTGGGTATTGATTTTATAACCTGCAACTTTACTATACGAGTCTATTGTTTCTAGGAGTTTTTTGGTGGAAGTTATTGGGTTCTCTAAGTAGAGTATCATATCATCTGCGAATAGTGAGAGCTTGATTTCTTCCTTTCCTACCTGAATGCCCTTAATAACTTTTTCCTGCCTCATCGCTATTGCAAGTACTTCCAGTACTATATTGAACAGCAGTGGAGAGAGTGGGCATCCCTGTCTCGTCCCTGATCTTAGAGGGAAGGCTCTCAGTTTTTCCCCATTGAGGATGATGCTTGCTGTAGGCTTGTGGTAGATGGCTTTAATTATGTTGAGGAAGGTCCCCTCTATACCCATTTTGGCTAGGGTTTTCATCATAAAGGGGTGCTGGATCTTATCAAATGCTTTCTCTGCATCTATTGATATGATCATATGCTTTTTATCTTTTCTTTTGTTGATATGGTGGATTATGTTGATTGATTTCCGAATGTTAAAACATCCTTGCATCCCTGGGATGAATCCTACTTGGTCATGGTGTATGATCTTTTTGATGAGTAGTTGGATTCTATTTGCTAGTAGTTTGTTGAGGATCTTTGCATCTGAGTTCATCAGGGATATTGGCCTGTAATTCTCTTTCTTTGTGGTATCTCTGTCTGCTTTTGGTATCAGTGTGATATTTGCTTCGTAGAAACTGTTCGGAAGTGTTTTTAATATTTCAATTTCGTGGAAAAGCTTAAAGAGCATCGGGAGTAAGTCCTCTTTAAAGATTTGGAAGAATTCACTAGTGAATCCATCCGGGCCAGGACTTTTGTGCTTGGGGAGACTTTTTATTACCATTTCAATTTCCTTTATGGTGATAGGTCTGCTCAGGTATTCCAGGTCTTCTTGATTCAGCCTTGGGAGTCTGTAGGAGTCTAGGAATTTATCCATTTCCTCGAGGTTTTGATGTTCCGTGGCATAAAGCTTCTCAAAGTTCTCCCTGAGGATCCTCTGAATTTCTGTGGTTTCTGTTGTAATGACCCCCTTTTCGTTTCTGATTCGGTTTATTAGTGTTTTCTCTCTCCCTTTCTTTGTGAGTTTTGCTAGAGGCTTATCGATCTTGTTAATTTTCTCGAAGAACCAGCTTTTGGTTTCATTGATCTTTCGGATTGTTTTTTGGGTTTCCATCTCGTTAATCTCTGCTCTCAGTTTTATTATTTCCTTTCTCCTGTTCGGGTTGTGCTCCTTTTTTTGGTCCTTCTCCAAGCTCTTAAGCTGTGAGGTTAGGTTACTTATGTGTGCTCGCTCCTCCTTCCTGTGGAATGCTTGTAGAGCTATAAACTTTCCTCTTAACACAGCCTTTGCTGTGTCCCATAAGTTTTGGTAACTCGTGTTCTCATTTTCATTCGTTTCTAGGAATCTTTTGATTTCCTCTTTGATTTCCTGTCTAATCCACTCGTTGTTCAATAGTGCGCTGTTTAATTTCCAGGTGTTTGATTTAGTTTTCTGTTTTTGTGTGTGATTTACTTCTAATTTCAGCGCATTATGGTCTGAGAAGATTGTTGATACAATCTCTACCTTCTTAATTTTATGGAGGCATGTTTTGTGGCTCAGCATGTGGTCTATCTTGGAGAATGTTCCATGTACGCTTGAGAAGAATGTGTATTCAGCTTTTCGTGGATGAAGTGTCCTGTATATATCTACTAAGTCCCTTTCTTCCATTGTTTCCCTCAAATGAAGTATGTCCTTGCTAAGCTTGAGTCTGGTTGATCTATCAAGAGGTGACAAAGCAGTGTTGAAGTCTCCCACTAGTATTGTGTTGCTATTGATGTCTTTTTCCAAATCTATGAGTAGTTGTTTTAAGTACTTTGCTGGTCTCTCATTAGGTGCATATACATTTATTATTGTAAGTTCTTCCTGTTGTACAGATCCTCTGATCAATAATAAATCGCCTTCACTGTCTCTTATGACCTTCCTCACTCTGAAATCGATGTGGTCTGATATAAGGATGGCTACCCGAGCTTTTTTATGGGAGCTGTTTGCCTGTAGGATTGTTTTCCAGCCTCTGACTCTGAGTCTGTGTTTGCTTTGACTATTGAGATGCGTTTCTTGCAGGCAGCAGAATGTTGGGTTCAATTTTCTAATCCATCCTGCCACTATATGTCTTTTAATTGGTGCGTTTAGCCCATTGACATTGAGAGAGATTATTGTTATGGGATTTTGTCCCATTGTTCTGTTAAAGTTTGGTGTATTTGAGAGGCCTTTCTTGCCTTAAAGTAGCCCATTTAGTTGTTCTTGTAACCATGGTTTTGAGTCTATGAAGTTCCTGAGCTGTTGTTTGTCTGTGAAACTGTGTGTTGTTCCTTCTATTATGAATGAGAGTCTTGCTGGGAAAAGTATTTTTGGGGAGGCATTTATTTCATTGAGTTTTTTTACTATGTCCCACCACTGTTTTCGGGCCATGAGGGTTTCATCAGAAAAATCAGCTGTGAATTTTAAGGATGCTCCTTTGTAAGAGATTTCTTTCTTCGATCTTGCTGCTTTCAGAATTTTGTCTCTGTCTAAGGTTTTGGTCATTTTGATCAGAATGTGTCTTGGGGTATTTTTATTCGGATTTCTTCTAGCTGGTACCCTTCGGGCCTCCTGAATGTGGTCACAAGTTTTCTTCAGCTCTGGAAATGTTGTAGCAATGATGTCTTTGACAGTTTCTTCTTCATCGAGGTTTTCTTCCTGTCCCTCTGGGACTCCAATAATTCTTATGTTACCCCTCTTGGCTTCATCCCGATCTTCTCTTGCCATCTGTTCCCGAATTGTGAGTCTCTTTTCCATTTTCTGCTCTTTTCTGGAGAGACTCTGAACTTCATCTTCGAGCTCACTGATTCTGTTCTCAGCCGCTCTTACTCTGCTGCTGAGGCCTTCCACTGAGCTTTTCAATTCGCCTAAGAGATTTTTCAGGTCTGACATTTCTGATTGCATTTTCCTCATTTCTGCCTTCAGATCCTCTTGTCTTCTATTGGCATTGGTTTCCATTGTTTCTTTTAATTCCCTAAGCATCCTAAGTAGCTCCCTTCTGAATTCCTTGTCAGAGAGGTTGTCTAACACTACAGTACTGTTGGTGTCATCTGGGCTCGACTCTTCAATATGAAAGTTTGGTGGGATTTTGCGTTGCTTTACCATTGTGAGAGGTGTGGTTTAGTCCTTCACGTTCACTGTTACTATTCTGCTTGATATGCAGTGTGAGTTAAGATAGGCTTATGAGTTATTGGGTACTGTGTTTCTAGTGGCTGAGCTAAAATAGAGAAGTTTCCATCTAAGAAGTTAGCTTATGGTTCCTATGACATATGTAGTGGGAAAATATTTCACGGCCGCATAAGCGGCCGCGACTCCGGAAAGAGTCCCTGGCACTGGGCGAGGAGTTGGGAAGGTCTCCTGTTTGGAATTGGAGCCGTTCAGCTTTGTTGCCCAGAGCTGGGCCTCTGTGCCCGTCCCACGCAGATCAGGGGTTGAAAACCGGCTGTCTAGGGGCTGTTTCTAGCTGCGCGTGCCCAGAAAGGGACCCAGGCCCTTGGGGGCGGGCTGTACCTGTTGGAATTGCAGCCTTTCAGCTTTGTTGCCCAGAGCTGGGCCTCTGTGCCCGTCCCACGCAGATCAGGGGTTGAAAACCAGCTGTCTGGGGGCTGTTTCTAGCTGCACGTGCCCGAAAGGGACCCAGGCCCTTGGGGGCAGGCTGTACCTGTTGGAATTGCAGCCGTTCAGCTTTGTTGCCCAGAGCTGTGCCTCTGTGCCCGTCAGGTTTTTTTTTTTTTTGGTATAGTTCTTTAACCTTTTTAGTTGATTCTATTATACTCTATTTTCTGAGGGATTATTGTGAATGGGATTGTTTTTCTCTATCTCTTTTTTCTCTTTCATTATTAATATATGGGAAAGCCATGTAGTACCAGATATTGATTTTGTAATATGCTACTTTACTAAACAAATCTATTGTTCCCAGGAGCTTTTTTGGAGATTCTTTGGGATTTTCTAAGTATAATATCATGTTATCTCCAAATAGTAAAAGCTTGAGTTCTTCCTTTTTTATATGGATGCCCTTGATATCTTTTTTTTTTACCAAAATCATATGGCAAGTACTTCAAGTACTATGAAGAATAGGAGTGCTGAGAGTGGGTAACTTGTTTTGTGCCTGATTGTATTCTGGAATTCTATTTCATTGATTTCTGCTCCAAGCCTTTGGTTTTTCCCCGTTGAGAATAATACTTGCTCTGGGTTTGTGGTAATTTGCTTTGACTAGATTGAGGAAACTACTTTCAACTCCCATTTTGTTGAGAGTTTTTCATCATGAATGGGTGCTGGATCTCATCAAATGCTTTATCTACATCTATTGATATGATCATATGACTTTTATCTTTATTTTATTGAGATGGTGTATTCTGTTGATTGACTAGAGAATGTTAAGCCATCCTTGCATCCCCAAGCTAAACCTACTTGGTCATAGTGTGTGATCTTTTGTTGAGTTTCTAGATTCTCTTTGCTGGTATTTTCTTGAAAATTTTTGTATCTGTATTCACAAAGGAAAAAGGTCTGCAATTTTCTGTTTTTGTGGTGTCTCTATCGATTTGAGTATTAGGGTGATCTTTGCCTCATAGAAACTATTTGGGAGTATTTTTGTTTCTTCAATTTCCTGGAAAATCTTAAAAATGTTGGAAGCAGTTCCTCTTTAAAGGTTTGAAATAGTTCACTATTGAATCCATCTGGGCCCTGGATTCTGTTTGGAGGTATAATTTTGACCATCATTTCAATTTCCTTGGTAGTGATAAGTTCAAGTATTCCAAATCTTCTTGGTTCAGCCTTGGGAGGTAATTGGAATCCAATAATTTATCAATTTATTCAAGATTCTCTCATTTCCTGCTGCAAAGATTCTCAAAATAATCTCTGATGATCCTATGGATTTCTCTACTTTCTATTAGGATACTCCCCTTTGCATTTCTGATTCGATTTATTAGAATTCTTTCTCTTTGTTTCTTTGAGAGGTTTCTCATGGTTTATTGATCTTATTTATTTTCTCAAAGAACCAGTTTTTGTTCTTATTGGTCTTCTGGATTGTATTTTGGGATTCTAGCTCATTGATGTCTGGTACAAGTTTTATTATTTCCTTCCTCCAGCCTAGTTTGGACTACTTTTGTTGGTTATTTTCCAAAATCTTTTTTTTTATTTTTTTATTTATTTATTTTATTTATTTATTGAATCACTGTGGGAAAGGTTACAAAGCTTTCAGGTTTAGGTCTCAGTCATGCAAATATCAAACACATTTCCCTTTACCAATACTTATTTTTTACCATGAAGAACCCCAATAAAACCCCACCCCCCACCCCTCCCCGTCCCTGTGAGGCAGATGAATTCTAGTTAACACTCTATCTGCTTTGATTAGATTCATTGTTTCAATAAAAGATTCACCACTATTATTTAGAGTTTACACCCCCCCCCAAATCAGACATGCTGAAAAAGCATTGTGAAGTGATTTGCTTTCTACAGCTGGGTTCAAGAATTAAATGTTGGTTTTGGATTTCTGCTATTTTACCTATTGACCCTGGAAGTATTTCTACTGAAAGTCAGATAGTTAAGAAATTGGCTTCTGTGTTCTGGAGTCGTGGCCGTGCTGGAGAGCCGTTCGCGGGGGGCAACCGGTGGCCTCGGTAGGGCGTGAAGGGCGGAGCGAAACGCCCCCCTTCCCATGAGGTTTTAGTCGCCCCCACACTCCCGGCTCATACCTGCTGTCCAAAAGGCTCCCATGTGGCCGCCATCTTTTTTTCCAGAGAGGAGAGGGCGAATGGGGCAACACCCTTTCCCCTCCGGCAGACTTGATGGGCTGGATCAACGCATAGTCTGTTCACTTTTCTGCTCCAAGTTGCTGGGTTCTGCATTAAGTCCTTGTGCTTCTGGGGCCATGGCCGTGCTGGAGAGCCGCTCGCGGGGAGCGACTGGTGACCTCGGTAGGGCGTGAAGGACGGACTGGAACGCCCCCTGACCCATGAGGTTTTAGTCGCCCCCACTCCCCCGGCTCATACCTGCTGTCCACAAGGCTCCCATGTGGCCACCATCTTTCTTTCCAGAGGGAGGAGGGCAAAAGGGAGCAACACCCTTTCCTCTCTGGGCAGAAATGATTGCCTGGATTAACGCATAGTCCTTTCACTTTTCTGCTCCAAGCTGCTGGGTTCTGCATTAGGTCATTGTGCTTCTGGGGCTGTGGCCGTGCTGGAGAGCCGCTCGTGGGGGGCAACTGGTGGCCTCGGTAGGGCATGAAGGGCGGACTGAAACGCCCCCCTTCCCATGAGGTTTTAGTCGCCCCCACACTCCCGGCTCATACCTGCTGTCCACAAGGCTCCTATGTGGCCGCCATCTTTCTTTCCAGAGAGGAGAGGGCGAGTGGGCAACACCCTTTCCCCTCCAGCAGACTTGATGGCCTGGATCAATGCATAGTCCGTTCACTTTTCTGCTCCAAGCGGCTGGGTTCTGCATTAAGTCCTTGTGCTTCTGGGGCCGTGGCTGTGCTGGAGAGCCGCTCGTGGGGGGCAACTGGTGACCTCGGTAGGGCGTGAAGGACGGACCGGAACGCCCCCCTTCCCATGAGGTTTTAGTCGCCCCCACACCCCCGGCTCATACCTGCTGTCCACAAGGCTCCCATGTGGCTGCCATCTTTCTTTCCAGAGGGAGGAGGGCAGAAGGAAGCAACACCCTTTCCCCTCTGGGCAGAAATGATTGCCTGGATTAACGCATAGTCCTTTCACTTTTCTGCTCCAAGCTGCTGGGTTCTGCATTAAGCCCTTGTGCTTCTGGGACTGTGGCCGTGCTGGGGAGCCGCTCGTGGGGGGCAACTGTTGACCTCGGTAGGGCGTGAAGGACGGACCGGAACGCCCCCCTTCTCGTGAGGTTTTAGTCGCCCCCCCACACCCCCGGCTCATACCTGCTGTCCACAAGGCTCCCATGCGGCCGCCATCCTTCTTTCCAGAGAAGAGAGGGCGAATGGGGTAACACTCTTTCCCCTCTGGGCAGAAATGATGGCCTGGGTTAACTCATCGTCCGTTCACTTTTCTGCTCTAAGCTGCTGGGTTCTGCATTAAGTCCTTGTGTTTCTGGGGCTGTGGCCGTGCTCCAAACTTAACTCTGATTTTCAGGGAGAGAGATTGGGTGGTTTACTTCTCATTGATCACTTTGTATATAGAGAGATGTCCACGCGGCCGCGCGGTTTTGAGAAAAAGTCCTCGTTCCCGCATACTCGAGCTGTGTTTGTAGAGGCTTCTGGTCACCGGGGTTCCATCTGGGGGAGGCGGGATGCGGCACCTACTCCATCTGGAACTTGCCGGTGGTCTCGGCTCTTTTTGGAACCTGTTTTTTCTTTTTTTTTTCCCTCCGGGATCCCGCACCCTCCATGTGTTCCTTCTCTTATGCTGAACGCTTCAAAGATGGCGCTGGGGGGCGGGCTGTGGGCGTGACTTCCGGGATCAGAGGTTACCTGGGAGATGTAGTCCGGCAGATTTGAGGAAAAGTCCTCGTTCCCGCATACTCGAACTGTGTTTGTAGAGGATTCTGGTCACCGGGTTCCATCTGGGGGGGGCGGGATGCGGCACCTACTCCATCTGGAACTTGCCGGTGATCTCGGCTCTTTTTGGAACCTGTTTTTTCTTTTTTTTTTTTTCCTCCGGGATCCCGCAACCTCCATGTGTTCCTTCTCTTATGCTGAACCTATTTTCCAAAACCTTGAGCTCTAATTTATTCAGGTAGGCCCTTTCTTTCTTCCTGATGAAATCTGGCAGAGCTATAATCTTTCCTCTTAACACTGCTTTTGCTGTGTCCCACAAGTTATGGTAGCTCGTGTCCTCATTCTCATTTGTTTATGGAAACTTTTTATTTCCTCTTTGATTTCTTCCCTAAGCCAACGGTTGTTCATTACTTCCCTTAAAGAAAATATTTCCTTGCTGAGCTTCAGTCTGTTTGATCTATCGAGAAGTGACAAAGAAGTGTTGAAATCTACTACTAGTATTGTGTTGCTATCAATGTTTTTCTATAAGTTTATTAGAAGTTGTTTTAACGTATTTTGCTGGTCTGTCATTAGGATCATATACATTGAGGAAGGTGAGTTCTTTCTGATGTACATATCCCATGATCATTAAGAAATGACCGTCACTGTCTCTGATAACCTTTAGCCTGAAGTCCATGTGGTCTGATACTAGTATGGCCACTCCAGCTTTGTGGAGGTGATATTTTCTTGAAAACTTGTTTCCCAGCCTTTGACCTTTAGCCCATGGGTGCTTTGATTGTTCAGACATGTTTCTTGCAGGAAGCAGAATGTTGGGTTCAGTTTTCTAATTCATCTTCCTATTCTGTGCCTCTGAATTGGCACATTTAGTACATTGACATTGAGAGAGATTGTTGTTTTGGGGATTTGTGCTCTCTTTATGTAGAATTTTTGTACTTGTGGGGATTGTCTTACCTTAAAGTAGACCTGTTCATTCTTCTTGCAACAAAAATATGGAATACTTTACAAGTTTGCATGTTATCTCTGTGCAAGGACCATGCTCATCATTGTATCATTTAAATTTTAGTATATGTGTTATCAAACCTAGTAGGAGTTAATTTTTCCATATTTTTCGCCTCTTATTACTTTGAGTGTTGTCCTTCCTCACTCCTATGGCAGACAATGATTCCTAATCAAGGAATCTATTTCAAAGCAGCATGAATAAATAGATTTAGAACTTTAATGTCCCAGAAATAAAAATATGGTTTTTACTATATTATCGTTTACCATACCCTAGGCATCAGTTTTACAAAATAATTCTTTTGGAAGATGGTATATGAGTTTGTTTAATGTTGTTCCCTGAATCCTTCATTAAGAACATTAAAATAGAGCCTTTTGCTGTTCTCACCTCAGTCCTGTGTACATCTCCAGGAAAAGGTGGATGGTGTTGTCTGCACTTTGACCACCTTGAATGTATGTAGGATTTTTCTCCTGAAGGATGAGGTGAGGATCATATTGATGATTTCATTCCACCTTATTACAAGTTCAACTTGAACGGAAGGTGAGACTCATGAGGCTCCTATAAAGGACAGAACAAAGGGTCTCAGTGAAGTTTAATGGCCAACTCACATTAACAACATAGATGACTCAAAGTAACCTGTGTGCATCTTTGTGTATAGTGAGTTTCATATCTACTGATAGTGATTCTCAGTCATGACACATGGGCAAAACAGACCTGTAATTAAAAATCTAGTTCTCTGAGCAGAGTGGGGTCTCTGAGGTGATTGAACAAGTGTGTAGTAATTTATTACTAAGCACATAAGTATTTTGAATGATGTGTACTTTTCGATCTAATATTAATTCCAAATATGTCTAAAATGAGAGTGTCCTGACCTCGCACATGGCTTTCCTCACCGAGGCCCCTTGGAGGTGCCGGGGTGAATTTCCCTCACCGACCTGATTAAAGCCCCGGCAGCTGAAGACCTCTGCAACAAGCCATAGGTACGCTTAAGACCACCCTTCCCAAGCTTGAAGGAGCCTCATGCATGAAGGAACTGAAAGAGGAACCCAGATGTGCGGGACTGGGGGATGAGAACTCCATGGCTGCTCAGATCAAGACTGTGCCCCCTCCTTCCAGATCCCCCATCTTCTAATAATTAAGTGCTACAACCACGAACTGCCCCTGGATCCATGTAATGCCATTAATGGCCAACATCCTGAGACTGGATCTTATTTAGAAGACAGCAACTCTGATTGTCCAGTTCTCACTCTCAGAGGACCTGGTAGGCTTCTGTGAGTATTTTGCCCGCATGGCGGAGTCTTTGTTTCTGGTCACTGTTTCTTTTGAGGTACAGAAGCTGCTTAATTTAAGATAGTCCCCTTTGTTTTTCTCTGTTTCCAGTTGCTTGTCAAGTGGCGTGTTATATTTGAAGATACCTTTAGTTTCAATGTCGTGGAGGGATTTGCTGACCTTGTCATCAATGAACCTGAGGGATTCTGGTCTGATATTGAGGCCTTTGACCCATTTTTATCTGACTTTTGTGCATGGTGTTAGGTAGAGGTCTGAGCCATTTTTTTTGCATGTAGCTTTCCAGTTTTTTCTGCAACGTTTGTTCAGGAGGACTCTCTTGATCCACTTCACATTTCTTGCTCCCTTATCAAAGATTAGATGATTATATATTTGAGGGTGTGTGTCAGTATATTCAATCCTTTTCCATTGGTCTGCAGCTCTGCCTTTGTTTCAGTCCCATGCTGTTCTCATTATTATCGTTTGTAGTAGAGTTTGCGGTTGGGGAAGGTGATGCCTCCATTATCTTTTCCCCAAGAATTGCTTTAGCTATTCGTGTGCGTTTTTTGTTCCATGTGAATTTCAGGAGTGCTTGATCAATTTCTTTGAAGAATGTCATGGGTATCTTTACAGGGATCAAGTTGAATTTTTACAATGCTTCGTGGAGAATTGCCATTTTGACAATGTTAAATCTCCCATTCCATATGCAGTATATATGTTTCCATTTCCTCGTGTCTTTTTTAATTTCCTGATGTATAGGTCCATTACCTCTTTAGTTAAGCTGATTCCAAGGTTCTTGATTTTCTGCGGCACGATTGTGAATGGGATTGCTTTTTCATGTCACTTTCTTCTCTCTCATTACTTGCATATAAAAAAGCCATAGACTTTTGGGTATTGAGTTTATAGCCTGCAATTTTACTATACATGTCTATTGTCTCTGGGAATTTTTCGTAGAGATTTTAGTATTCTCTGAATATAGTATGATATCTTCTGTTAATAGTGAGAGATGATTTCTAACTTTCAAACATGAAAAACCCTTAATATCTTTTTCTTATCTATTTTCTCTTCCAAGTACTTCCAGTACTACATTGAACAGAAGTGCCAAAATGAATTTTTACTTAGCACATTCTGTCTGTAAATTTCTATGCTAAGAACTGTGGAATAAACAGTGATATCTTAGTAATTTACAAGTAAATTATGAAGACAGATAATTTAAAAGAATTTCGTTGTATAAATTTCCAAAATGTGTAGTTTTTATTAAATATATTAAGAAGAAATCGTAGGTCTTGATTATACCATGAAGATTATTTTCCTGTTAGAAGTTACCCTTCTAAAATGCAAGAAAGAGACACATTTTGAAAATGTTGATTATTCTTTCATTAATTCAAAGAATATTTGTTAGTCTGGTGGTGCAGTGCCTGCAGGAAGTCAACCTGTACCCTCAGGTGAGTACATCAACAGTCTGATGGTGTCTTCATGCTTCCTGATAACCTCAAAAGGCCACTGTGCCTCTGGCTGGCTTCCAACAACTCAGGACTACGTTTCCCGAGAAATTAAACTCCCAAAAGATATGTGGGAGCCATGTTCACAAACCACCCCTGGCTCAGCTATACAAGCTAATGCATTGGTCTTGTTTCAGAGACCCATAGACAAATCTGGAACATATCAACAGCCACTGTTAACCTTGGACCTGCAAAAGGCTGAACACACTAGGGTAAATCGGAGGGAGGCAGGTTAGTTTGGTGCCCACCCAACCAGAACCCAGTGCAGCCACTTGCTCCCACAATCCAAAATCGCCACCATGCTCTCCTCTGGTTTCCATCGTCTCAGGATGGCTCTCACTGAAATATAAAAGCTGAAAATTCGGATATGCGGGTTTTGTGACTGAAATCTCCAGGCTTTCTCTGGGCAGAATGGGAATCCCACCCCCACTGCCCTGTACTTATGGAAGCCTCAGCATTCATTTCCATACCTCAAAGCTACTCCAGGCTTACCTTCCTGATAAAAATGCTAAATTCCTTGAACAAACATGATGACCTCTTAGTACCTGTACGAGACCCTTAATGCACAAAATTAAAAGGAGACAGAGAGAAAGAATTAAAGAGCCTGCCATAGAGACACACTGGGGGTGGGTGTAGGGTGTTGGGGGATGGTTTTAGGGAACCAGGAATATTGGTTTTGGGAAATGTACACTAGAGAAGAGACGGATGTTGGATCGTTGTATGACTGGAAGCAAATTATGAATAGATTTGCAATGGTCTATCTCACAGATATTGGATAAAATATTAAAAATATATATCCTTCATTTGTACCTCAGAATACTGATGGAACTTTAAAACCCAGCATATGTATTTTTGTGTTCTCTGTAGGAAAAAAAAAATGTTTCTCACCTGTGTGCCAATAGCTTGTAGAAATCTAAACCCAAAGATATATCAATGACTGTGTTTGGCATGAATACTGTAATTGCAGCTATGTTATGTTTTAGAATCAGTTCATGCACAAGACCTCAAGAGGAGCAGTGGCAACGTGCACCAATGTTGAATGGATAATGTTTCAGGAGCTTACAAGGGAGATGGGAAGATTTGGCATGAGTAAAGGGAAGAAACAGAAGAGTGAAGTACTAATACGTATCATGAGAAAAATGCAAGGGAGGACATTTCCTGGCAAGTGTCACACTCTGTTGAGCTTCTGGTGAGGATAAGTATTAGAAAGTATCTTTCACATTTAGTAGTGAAAAGGTAAATTTGATGGTTGTATTTAAAATTTACTTTAACGATTAGAATTACCAAGAGATACAAAGTTACAAAGTTGCTCATAATTGAGTTTCAGTCATCTAATGTTCTAGAACCTTTCCAGTATATTGGGACATTTTTGAAGGAATATCCCTGGTGCGAAGACTAGGGCATCTGAATCTTAACACATTTCACCAAATATATGATCTGTACTCACATGATTTACACTGTCTCCCCTGCTCTTTGATTTATGTTTTCATGCAATATTTCCTTGTGAACCTCACCTCAAGTGAGGCTCCCTATTTAAGACAAGTACATGTTTCTGGGGCACTACATATTTTTTGGTTGCTGGGAGAGTCTGTAAAGCAATGCTCAGGAGGTGTGGGGGCCCCACAGACAATTTTCAGAAAACGTGGCTATGGTGCTTGGGGTCCTCTGAGGCTATACAGCCTTTGATACTCTGGCAATCAGGTGGTGCTGGGAGTCAAATTGAGTGAATGTGAGACAAGTTCCATAAGCACTACACTATCTCCTGCGGCCCTGGGTATTAGATTTATGTCAGCATTCTGAGGTCCTCCCTTTTGTCAGAAAGCAGGGACTTGTGCAGGAGAAAGTGGAAGAGACTTTAGGGTTTAGCTAGGTTGACTGAGTAGCTGGTGATACCATTAAGATTGGAACATAAAGTAAAAATAAAACAAGAGCCCCGTGCCTTTTCCCGCTGAACTCGACACCCTCCACAGGAGTACACCTGCGGGGAAAACCTGCAGCAGCTCCTTTGGACTATCCATCACCTTATCAGACCCTCCCCTCCAGGTGCGTAGAGGGAGCACCAGCCGGTTCACCACTCCTCCACTCCTCACCCCCAGCCCCCCGCCTTTTCCTGCAGAACTGGACACCCTCCAGCAGGGGAAACCTGAGTCAGCTACATGGGATTTTCCATTGCTCTTCCTACATTCCAGGATCCTGGGTGGGAGTGACCCTGGGATCAGAAAAGAGAGCCAAGAAAATACAAGAAGAAAAGAGAACAGAATTTTAAAAAGCTACAAAAAGAAGATTCACAAATAAAGGATTCAGTGGATGAAATCAGAAAGTTAGTAAGTGCCCTGAGCAATAGGATAAGTGCAGCTGACGAGAGGATCAGCGAGCTTGAAGATGAGCAACAGAAATCCCACTGGGAAGAACAAGCAATAGGAAAAGACCTCAAAATGGCTCTAAGTAGAATCAGAGACATAGTGGATGACGCCACGAGGAACAACATTACAATTATTGGTTTACCAGAAGGACAGGGAAACAACCCCAATGAAAAAGCTAGAGTAAAAGAAACCATTGCTGAAAAGTTCCCAGAGTTAAGGAAAGCAGACATCCAGATCCAAGGAGCCAGAAGGGTACCAGCTAAAAGAGACCCCAGAAAAAACACTCCAAGCATATCATAGTCAGAACGATGGATGCTGTGGACAGAGACACAATATTACAAGCAGCAAGGTCAAAGAAGGAAATTACATACAAAGGAGCACCCCTTAGATTCACAGCAGACCTATCAGTGGAAACCCTCAAAACCGAAGGCAATGGTTGTATATAGTGAAAAAATTCAAAGAAAAGAACGCCTCACCGAGAATACTCTATCCAGCTAAACTCTCACTCAAATTCGATGGAACGATACACCACTTTTTAGATAAACACAAACTCAGGAACTTCATACACTCAAAACCAAATCTAAAAGAAGAACTAAAGGGGCTCCTGTAAGAAAAGAAGGAAAACACGTGTAAACACAATCAACTCCTACAGGAAGATGGCAGAAAACCCCATGACAATACTCTCCCTTAATGTCAATGTCTAAATGCACCAACCAAGAGACACAGAGTGGCAAAATGGATCCAGAAACTGAAACCAGCATTCTTCTATCTACAAGAAACTCATCTGAACAATCAGAGCAAACACAGTCTCAAAGTGAAAGGATGGAAAACAATCCTGCAAGCAAACAGCTCCATTACAAAAGCTAGGATGGCCTCACTAGTATCCGACAACATTAATGTCAGGCTGAAAAAGATTAGAAGGGACAGCCAAGGCCACTTTCTCTTCATCAAGTGATACATACACAGGAAGAAATCATACTCTTATATGTATAAGTACCTAATGAAGGAACAGCTAGATACTTAAAACAACTGCTAACAGATTTTAAAGAGGAGAGTGCTAGCAACACAATAGTAGATGGAGACTTCAACATCGCCTTATCACCTCTGGATAGATCAACAAGAACAAAACTCAGCAAGGAAACATTGGCTTTGAATGAAGAAATAGAAGAGAAAGGACTTATAGACCTATACAGGGCTTTACACGCCCCAAAGAAAGAATACACATTCTTCTCCAGTGCTCCTGGAACAATTTCCAAAATCGGCTATGTGCTAGGCCACAAAACATACCACAATAGAATCAGGAAGATAGAAAGAGTATCAACAATCTTTTCAGACCATGATGCACTGAGGATAGATGTGAATCACACACAGACACGGACAACCAAATCGAACACCTGGAAAATAACCAAGTCACTGCTGAACAATGTGTGGGTCAAGAAGGACGTCAAGGAAGAAATCAAAAGATACCTGGAAACAAATGAGAACGAAGACACGAACTACCAGAGCTTATGGGATGCAGCTAAAGCCCTATTAAGGGGAAAATTCATAGCTCTGCAAGCATATCTATGGACGGAAGAAAAGATGCACATAAGCAACTTATTTCACAGCTCAAGATCTTATAAAAGGATCAAGAAAAGGAGCCTAAATCGGGCAGAAGGACAGAGATCATAAAACTTAGAGCAGAAATCAATGACATGGAAACCTAAGAAACAATCCAAAAGATCAATGAAACCAAGAGCTGGTTCTTTGACACTATAAACAAGATAGATAAACCACTAGCAACACTCACAAAGAAACAGAGAGAGAGAAAACTAATAAACCGAACCAGAAATAAAAATGGAGATATCACAATGGAAACCAAAGAAATTCAAAAGATCATCAGAGACTACTTTGAAAGTCTGTATGCCAAGAAAAAAGAGAAGTTAGAAGAAATGGATAAATTCCTGGATTCCTATAATCTCCCAAAAATGAGTCAAGAGGATATAAAATACCTGAATAGACCTAGTCATAAAAATGAAATTGAAACTGTAATCAAAATTCTTCCCAAAAACAAAAGCCCAGGTCCAGACTGATTCACTACCGAATTTTTCCAAACATTTAAATAGGATCTACTGCCCGTCCTCCTCAAACTTTTCCAGGAAATTGAAAAAACAGAAACTCTCCCAAACAGTTTCTATGAATCCCATATCTCTCTAATACCAAATGGAAACTAAGACACCACGAGAGAAGAAAACTACAGGCCGATATCACTGATGAACACGGATGAGAAAATTCTGAACAAAACACTAGCAAGGAGAACTCAGCAGCTCATCAAAAAGATCTTACACCATGACCAAGTGGGATTCATCCCGGGGATGCAAGGATGGTTTAACATTCGGAAATCAATCAACATAATCCATCATATCAACAAAAGATAAAAATCATATGATCATATCAATAGATGTAGAGAAAGCAATTGAGAAGATCCAGCATCCGTTTATGATGAAAACCCTCGCAAAATTGGGGATAGAGGGGACTTACCCCAATATAGTTAAAGCCAGCTACCACAAGCATACAGCAAGCATCATCCTCAATGGGGAAAATCTGAGAGCGTTCACCCTAAGATCAGCAACGAGATAAGGATTCCGACTCTCTCAACTGCTGTTGAACATATTACTGGAAATACTAGCAATAGCAATTAGGCAAGCAAAAGAGATTAAGGCCATCCAAATGGGAAAGGAAGAAATCAAGCTCTCACTATTCGCAAATGATATGATACTATACTTAAAGAACCCTAAAAACTCTACCAAGAAACTCCTAGAAATGATAGACTCGAGAGTAAAGTTACAGGTATAAAATAAATACCTAAAAGTCCATGGCTTTACTATACACAAATGCTGAGAGAGAAGAAAATGACAAGATGAAAACAATCCCATTCACATTTGTGTGCCAGAAAATCAACTACATAGGAATTAGTTTAACTAATGAAGTTGAGGAACTGTACAAAGAAAACTACAAAACACTGCTTCTTGAAATAAAAGAGGAAGAGAGAAAATGGAAAAATACCCCCTGTTCATGGATCTGGAGAATTTATATTGTCAAAATGGAATTACATCCAAAAGCACTGTACAAATTCAATGCGATCCCTATTAGGTTATGGATGACATTCTTCAAAGAATTGGAGCAAACACTCCTGAAATTTATATGGAACAATAAGCCCCCACGAAGAGCTAAAGCAAGTCTTGGTTAAAAGAAAATGGGAGGAATTAACCTCCCGAACCTCAAACTTTACTAAAAGTAGTAATAATTAAAACAGCATGATACTGGAAAAAAGGTAGAGCTCCAGAGCTATGGAATGGGGTTGAATATACTGACATCTCCCCTCAAACATATGACCATCTAATCTTTGAAAAAGGGGCAAGAAATGTGAAGTGGAGTAAGGAAAGTCTTTTTAACAAATGGTGCTGGCAAAACTGGACGACTACGTGCAAACTACTGGGCTTCGATCTCTGCCTAACACAATGTACAAAAGTAAGATGAAAATGGATCAAAGACCTAAACATCAGACCGGAACCCATAAGGTACATTGAAGACAAAGTTGGCAAAACCCTCCAAGACATTGAAGCTAATGGTATCTTCATGGATGTCACATCACTGGCCAAGCAAGTGGGAATATCTTAAACTAAGAAGCTTCTGCACCTCAAAAGAAACAATGACTAAAATACAGAGAGAGTCTACAGAATGAGGAAGGATATTCTCCAAATACACATCTGAGAAGGGGTTGATATCAAATATATACAAAGTACTGATTGAACTCCACAAGAAGAAAACATCCAACCCCAACAAAAAATGGGGCAACGAAATGAACAGAGACTTAATCAAAGAAGAAATCCGAATGGCTAAAAGGCACATGAGAAAATGCTCTACATCTTTAATCATCAGGGAGATGCGGATCAAAACAACAATGAGATATCATTTCACACCACAGACACTGGCCCACATTCAAAAAAACAAAGGCAACCTTTGTTGGCACGATGTGGCGACAAAGGGACCCTCCTTCACTGCTGGTGGTAATGCCAACTGGCTCAACCCTTTCGGAAAAAATTAGAGATGATTCTCAAAAAATTAGAATTTCAGCTCCCATTTGACCCACCAATACCACTCCTGGGAATATACCTCGGAGAAGCAAGAAAGGATAGTGGAAGTGACCCCTGCACTTATTTTTTCATTGCAGTAAAGGTAAGGTAAAGGTAAAGGCCCTCCCGTTGATCGTCGATTTGCTCGAGCGGGCCCAGTAACGTCTCCATTGGAGACTTTGTTGTTACTGTGTCTGGCATATCGAATACTCTCGGTAGCTTGCCGGGCTAGCTAGAATATGGAAAAAAACCCGATTGCCTGAGAATAGATGACTGGTTACAGAAACGTTGGTACATCTACACAGTGGAGTACTATGTGGCAGTTAGAAAAAAATGAAGTCATGAAATTTACTTACAAGTGGTACTGCATGGAAAATATTATGCTAAGCGAAATGAGTCAGAAAGAGAGGGACACACATAGAAAGATTGCATTCAACTGGTTAACATAAAGTAGCAAACTAAGAGAATAACAACAAGAACAGCTGTGATAAATACCAGGTTCTTCATTCCATGGCTTAGATACCAGCCTCATACTCTAGGGGTAAAGGCAGCTCAGATAGAGAAGGGAGCACCAAAAAAAGGGTGCTGAGAAGATCCACCCAGAATGGGAGATGCATGCTGACAGCAGTCTATAGACAGAACATGATTGCCACCCAAAGTCTCTCCTACAGATTATAGCACCGAAAAGGAAAGATAGAAGAAAAGGGAGTGCCCTGCCACAAAGGCAGGGCAGGATGGGGGATAGGGGGTGTGAGTGATACTGGGAGTGGTAGGGGTGAAGAATGGGCTCTGGTGTTGGGGTGGG
This sequence comes from Sorex fumeus, assembly GCF_029834395.1. Lineage (NCBI taxonomy): Eukaryota > Metazoa > Chordata > Mammalia > Eulipotyphla > Soricidae > Sorex > Sorex fumeus. Next base: position 19,740,111 of record NW_026606152.1, on the reverse strand, counting down.
TACTCAATCATTGTATAACTGAAACCCAAGCACACAACTTGTAAGTCCACAACTGTAACTCATGGTGTTTAATAAAACAAAACAAAACAAAATAAAACAAGAGAAAGGTCTAACAATAGCAAACAGGATTGTAGTACCCAAAACATTTGGAAACAGGAACATTGGCAAGTATTTTTAAATAAGCATCCAGGAGAGGATGTAGCATTGTGAGTGAACAAATCTACTGTATGGATTCATCTCATCCTCGAAATGGAAAATGACAATGTGTTACAGTTACAAATTTTCAAATAAGATATATACCATCAACTTTTTGCTGTGTTTCTATGCTTTGCCAAGTATGATTCTATTTTTTAAATTTACTTCAATAATTAAAACAGTATTGGCCTGCATTAATCATTTTAATTAATGTTTTATTGAAATGTTTTTAAAATTATTAAAAATGTTTTATTAAAATGTCATTTTAAAAAACAAACATATAGTCCAAACAGCTATTGCAGTATGTAGAGGGTGTGTACCTTGTATGCAGCTAACCTGAGCTCAGTCCCCAGAACCCTGAGCATGCCAGGAGTGATCTCTGGATACAGAGTGGGAAGTGAGCCCGGAGCACATCTAGGTGCACTCCCCTCCCCACAATAAAGGAAGAAAAGAAAAGAAAAACATATAAATGATTCTTGAGTAACATAGAGAATAAGAGTGCTAACTCCTATATAACTTTTGAAAATCGTCAAATTTAAGAGATAGTCTGCTATTGGCCAAGAAGATGGTTTTTTAAAATACAAATTATCGACCATCTATCTTCACTCCCATTCCTTCCCATTCCAGTCGTCGCATGATGTTCTCAAGGGTGGCAATGAGGAGTTTCCGTGAAATGGTATCACCCTGCCGCACCCCTCTCTTGACATCAATGATCACTACTTTGTAGAATGGTGAGATCCTGGTAGTGAATCCGCAATACAGCTCACGGAGGATCCTGGGCTTGAATACCCTGATTGGCTAGGGCTTCAATGACCGCTTCCATCTCAACAGAAGCAAAAGCCGTCTTTAAATCAATGAACATTAAACAGCGGCCTCTTCAACTCCCGAGAAACCTCAATGAGCTTGGTTATCGTGTGGATATGGTCGATGGTGCTGAATCCTTTGCGGAACCCTGCTTGCTCCTATGGTTGTCCTTCATCTAGTGTTCTGCCAATCCTATTTAGGATGACTCGAGTGAACAACTTGTAGATGACAGACAATAGGCAGATCGGGTGATAGTTGCCAATGTCATGGATGTCTCCCTTCTTGAACAGTAGTACGGTCCTGCTGGTTTTCCATTGGGACCGAATCTTGCATTCAGACAGGTAGCGAGTGAAGAGCCAAGCCAGTGTATTGATGAGTACTGACTGCAGGTTCTTCAGGTGTTCAGGTCTGACCTTGTCTGGGCCGGGTGCTGTTTCTTTCTTTACCTATGAAATGGAGTGTCGGATTTCGGAAGGGAGAACTTTGGGAACAACATATCCATCCTGTGGAATTTGGTATGTCGGCAAGTGGACATGGCTATCGAAGAGATTTGAGTAGAAGTCATGGATAATCTTCTCCATTGCCGTTCTGGAGGATGTGATGGATCCATCGGGACGTCGGAGGGCAGTCATCTTGGTCTTATAGTTGGCGAAGGACAGGCAGGGTTTACGAATACTTTTACCGGCTTCTGCCGCATCTACCAGTACTTCTGCTCTTCTCTCTTTGAGGTCTTCCTTGTTCGCATCTCTGCACTGCTTTGCGAGCTTGGACATTAGCTTGCGGTTGCCTGAGGCATGCGCCAAACCACGCTGGCGAATTAGCTCAAGAGTTTTCGAAGATAGGCGATTTTTAGTGGCTATCTCTCTCTTGGCGTTCCTTGCACATTCATGGAGGTGCTGAACCAGTCGATCGTATTCCTTGTCAATGTTGTCAACAATGGCATCTTCCCATGTTGCTGCAATAGTAGCAAAGAGTTCCCAGTTGGTGGTCATTCTGGGAGTTCTCTTTTTGAACTTTTCAGCCCTTTCTCCCCGCTCTGTGAAGTAGAATTTTGCACGAAGGAGACGGTGGTCCGATCCCGTTCGAAATTTTGGGACAACAGCAACATCAGTCAGGCAAAACCATTGATTGAATATGATGTGATCTATTTCGTTGGGGAATCGTCCACCGGGGACTCCCATGTCCATCATTTAGATTCTGCCTCCTGGAACTGTGAGTTACCATGAATGGTCTTGGTCAACATGATGGATTCAGATAGTCTCTCACCCTGTTTGTTCCATTCTAGGCCATGGATCCCGATGTGAAGTTCTTCAGCTGATCTTCTCGGTCCTATCTTGGCATTAAAATCACCCACAATGATCTTGTAGAAGGGGTGGTCTTCTTTATAGAACTCCTCTAGCTCCATGTAGAACTTCTCGATTTCTCTTTCATCATAATGAGATGTTGGTGCGTAGACAACGAAGATAGTGTGGTCTGTAAACCTGTAAATTTGATACATTTAAAAATTAATAATGGATTTTACAATAGTCTTTCAATTATGTATTTACATTAGTCCATATTCAAGCATGATTTTTAAACAATAAATTTCAGTGACAATAAAATTTTGGAGTTTTTCATAATTGTAATGATTTACTGCTCAGTCTATATTGATGTGAACATTTTTATCTATTTGTCTAATTTTCTGATTGTTTATTTAATATCAGTAGTTAACAGCTAAATTACCGATGACTGATTATGTGGCTCAGGGCTAAAGCACTTGGGTTGCGTGTATGAAACTTTGGGTTGGCCTCCTGCAAGGCAAATGCCCTACCCACTGTGCTGCAAAAGTTATATAAAATATACTAATAATAAGACCTAATGATGTTGGTGAAGAGTGCAATATAAATGATTATTTAGTAATTTTCTTGATTTGTTAATGAAATGTGTAAGCTCTTGAGTATAATGGGAGTATTTTTCTAACATAAGAGTCTGAGGAAGGTGAAACTTTTATAACTGTCCTGTAGGATTCCATCTCCCTAGCCTGCTTCATTCTACCTCTCTCTCTATCCAATCCAGTCTTCTTCTTGGGAATCTGACCTCCTGATTGGCTAGCCTCTACCTTTCAACTGCCTACTTTATGACATCATTCTCCCACCCAACCAACCACCAACTGGTAGAATCTTGGGGTTGGTACCGCTTGACCTTGAGCCTGGAAGGTGGTGGCGGAAAGAGATGGTCCTAGGAGAGTTAATGGAGTGATGGATGGATGGGAAGGAAACCGGGAAGGGTAGGGAGTTGGACAGCTGGTGATCAGCATGGGAGATTTGGTAGATGTTTTCTAAATACTTTAACATGTTTTTCGTAAATGATATGCAAAACAAAAATACGAAAATAAGATAGGTTCCAAAGAAGAGGTTACATATAAGACCGAGAGAGCTGAAAGGGCTGGCATTCCTTCTGGAGCTTTCAATCATACCAATTACTAAAGATGATATTTTCACATCATTTAGCTGTGGAGAGGAATAGTGAGAAACAGAATGCCACCAGAAAAGCAATCTGGATGACCACCTTTCATAAATGCCAGGTGAAATGTGTTCACATGTATTCCAAGTGCAAGTGTATTAACTGGAACATATATTTCACTAAGTCTGCTTGGTACCAGTAACTTCTTTGGAGGACATGGAGGAAAACAAATGCAGTTTCTGACAGACCTGAGACTAAACTGCTAACAAATTTTCCCAGGAAAGGGTAGTTGACTGGCTGGGAACAGAAAAACTTGAAAAGTGTTTTGCTACATTTCATGTATGGCTTGAGGAAAATGATCCCAGTCATCTCTCAAAACAAACAAGCTTCAACTCCCTTCAAGGACAGTTGTATTCAGTGAGGAAAAAATGCAGGGAGAAAAGTCTGAAATGATGGGAAAAGAGACAGTAAGTGCAAAAGGAAGGACTTGAAATTTGGGTTCCTCTGACAACAAAGCTTGAAACCACAAGATCTGGTGAGCACACGTTTTACTGGGAATGGGATCTGAGGAGGATAGGAATGATATCAGGGATGTGAACAAGGAACATCCAAGTTAAGGAAGACTTAGCTAGCTGATTACCCCATGGGCAACATGGTTCCAAGACTACCAGAACTTAGCAAGGAATTTACTTTAATTTTCTTTCTTTTATATGGTCACTTACAACATGTATTCTTTGACTTCTTCAACAGAATTTGCAAATGATTTTTAATTATTAAAAAAGTTTTATTAACATGTCTTTATTAAAAGGAAACATATAGGCCAAAGAGCTAGTGCAGTATGAAGAGGGTGTTTACCTTGTATGCAGCTAACTTGAGCTTAGTCCCCAGAACCCTGACCCTGCCAGGAGTGATCTCTGGATACAGAGTTAGAAGTGAGCCCAGAGCACATCTGGGTATGCTCCCCTCCCACAAAAAAGGAAGAAAAGAAAAGAAAAACATATAACTGATTCTTGAGTAACATAGAGGTTAAGGGTGCCAACTGCTATATAACTTTTGAAAACCCCCAAATTTAAGAGATAGTCTGCTGTTGACCAAGATGATGGTTTTTTAATAATATTTACTCACATTGTCTGCCAGTAATGCTATTTGTGGCCTGTAAATCTGTAAATTTTGATACATTTTAAAAAAATTATAATAGATTTTATAATGGACTTTATAATGAATTTGTATTTTAGAGTAATAAGTGATAAATTGTCTTTCTGTTTTTGTGGGGTATTTTGGCCATAGTATGTGGTGCTTGGGACTTCTGACTCTGTGCTCAAGTGCCATTCCTGGTGATGCCAGCCATTAATTTCAGTTGACTGTGTTCATGGTAAGTGATTTAACCCCTCTACTAATTCTGGGGGCCCAATCAAATAAATTATCTGCATATATTTTATACATGCTTGGCATACTTTGTCTTAGATTTTTTGATATTTCGAGGATATATTGATCGTCTTTAATTATTTTACATCAATACCAATCTCCAAAAAAGTTTCAAAATATAATTATTGACAAAAAATCATATAGAGGTCCAAATTTGTATTGTTCATGGGATAACTATATTAAGAAGAAAATAGAACCACAATAAACATACAAGTAAAATGAAGGTACATTTCTTTGGAGTCTTTCAATTATGTATTTATATTTGTATATATACAAGTATAATCTTTGAAAAATAAATCTCAGATACTATAACATTTTATTGACTTTTTTTTATAATTGCAATGTTTTATTGCTAAGATGATATTGTTGTGAACATTGATATCTATTTGTCTACTTTTCTGATTGTTAACTTAAGATCTGATATTAAAAGCTAACTTACTAGGGCTCGAGCCATAGCACAGCTGGTAGGATGTTTACCTTGCAAGCGGCCGACCTGGGTTCAATTCCCAGCATACCATATGTTTCCCTGAGCACCGCAAGGGGTAATTCCTGAGTGCAGAGCCAGGAGTAATACCTGTGCATCGCGAGGTGTGACCCAAAAAGAAAAAAAAAGCTAACTTACTTATGACTGGGTATGTAGCTCAGAGCTAAAGCACTTGGCTTGCAAGTATGAAATTTTGGGTTCTATTCCTCACACTATAGAAAAAAAACCAAAATCACTGACTATGGTTGAAAACATATCTCAGTGGTAAAATATTTGCCTCACATTTGTGAGGTTATGGGTTTGATCCCTGAATTTCCATATACGCTCACAAAAGCTAATTTACTTAAAGAATATTAAACTGCTTAAACCCAAGTACATATTGCCATACTATTATACAGATTTCTTTCTCAATAAAATAACTTGAAAAGGTCTATTTTTAGCATCTTTGCTAGGAAAAGATGTTACCCGATTTTTAAATGTTTGTAATTTGGGGACACATTTTAATTTGTCATTTTATTTTTTGCTCTTTGTCTACTAGTGAGCTTGAAAATTGCTCTTGTGTTTACGAGGAATTTACACTTCTTTCAATAGAGATTATATGATCATGGTTTATGCTTATTTTTTCTATACAAGTTTAATAGCTAAATATTGATTTATTTCACAGCAGTAATTTATTAAAAACATTCATCATTTGCCTATCATATTAATTGCCATTAGTTGTTTGTTTTGCTTGTTTTTTGATCACTTAGTTTACATTTTATCTTTTCTTTCAGATTGTAAGATTTTCACACAAATGAGCATATGTTTTTCTTTATATTCTACAGTTTTAGATTGAGAACAACTGTTTGTTTTGTAAAATAAGATACTTGTGCATTTACAATTTCTTCTCATTATTTTTACATTTTAACACATCTCGATTCATCTACAATTTGTCATAGTAAGTGTTGTCATATTGAAAGAAACCATCATTATTTTCAATCATAGCACTGTAGCACTATCCTCCCGTGGTTCGTCCATTTGCTCGATTGGGCACCAGTAACTTCTTACAACAGATTGTGAGACTTGTTGTTACTGGTTTTGGCCTATTGAATACGTCATGGGTAGCTTGCCAGGCTTTTGCTATGAGGGCAAAATATTCTGGGTATCTGGGTATCTTGCCGGGCAGAGGAAGAGGAATCAGGTTTGGCCTCCTGCAAGGCAAATGCCCTACCCGCTGGATGTAAACGTTATATAAAAATACTAGGAATACCGAATGTTGTTTCTTTAACAGTGCAATAAAAATGATTATTTAGTAATTTTCTTGATTTATTAAAGAAATATGTAAGCTCTTGATTATAATGGGAGTAGTTTTCTAACACAATAGTCTGAGGAATTTGAAACTGTTATAACTGTTTTGTAGGATTCCATCTCCCTAGCCTGCTTCATTCTACCCCTCTCTCTTATCCAATCCGGTCTTCTTCTTGGGAATCGGACCTCCTGATTGGCCAGCCTCTACCTTTCAACTGCCTACTTTATGACATCATTCTCCCACCAAACCAACCAGCAACTGGTAGAACCTTGGGGTTCCCATGCGGTTGTTTGTAAAAAATTCGAATCATCCTCGCAAGTGACCAGTGACCAATGACCAATCACCATTGACCAGTCATCTGTACTGGACACTTGTGGTCTTAAGCCGCTGAAGTTTACTGACTTACTCTCATACTGTCTCCTCGTCTCGTCTACCTTTCATCGTTATTTCCTCTTCTCTGACCATGTCAGGTAAGGAATAATACTTTTCAAAGCTTTTCATTAGATTTATCATCCCTAAACTTAGCAGTCTAGTAAAAACAACATGTACTAGTGAAAGAAAGTATTCAAGTTGAATTTTATAAGGCTCATTTTAGTTGACTTTGACATTTGCTGTGTGATTTTATACATTGGCTTTCTTTCTCTCACATACAAACTGTTTTTCCTCATTGATTACTTTATATTTTAGACATATTTATGAGCTCAAATACAAACATATATATATGTTGATTCTCTGTGTTTCTTTTTACTTTTAATCGTGTATTTTACATAATATCCTTTGAAAAAAGCAAATCAGAGAGAATATTTTTACAGAAAAAGAAAATGTAGATGCTGTGGAATCCTGCTGAAATATACTCGCATGTTTTCTCTGTAATGGTCTCTCCTCATGTATTTGTACCTCAGTATTTTAAATATAGTACTATTACACAGTAATAATCATTTATCTTTGAATTTTCTATTTAAATCAGGTAATAAGAAAATTTGGGGCATGGGGAAGGTGTGGAGTGCTGAGCGATAGGGAGGCAAGCCCTCAAAGGTAAGAAAGTTTGGGATCACTTTCATCAAACATTGACCAATCTAAACCAAGACGATATGAGGGAGAATAAAATAGGAAAGAAAGAATGAAAGAATATGGATGGCAATTATCAAGGAAGGGGAAACCGTCTGGATTGAATGTTGAAGAAAACCAAGGATTTAAAATCAAAAAAGAAAGAATATATGTTAAATATGCTGAGGTAAATACACTGAGAGCAAGTCAAAGCAATTTACTTCAATAAATGCTAGGACTAGAAAGTATTCTGTTCCTTGAGTAGGGTACCAGAAGGAAAACCAGTATATCAGAAAGGCATCCTTGGTGACTTTTTCCCTTATTATCTCTTTGAACACAGTACTTGGTACTTGACAATTTGGAATATAAACATGCATCAGAAATGATGAATCCCATAAATAGCTAATAGTGGTTATCTAGGTGGGTGGAAGAAATAGAATCTTCAATGTTTTATGACATTCTGGTTTTTAAGTACATGTACGCGTTGCCTGTTGAAATTTAAAAAATGATATTTTCTAACTTGATTCAGGAGATTTGATTCATTTTTGTGGTAATTAGTTTCCAGGTTTAAGCTGCTTGTCATCTTTACAAATATTATTTCATGTGATTTTTTCTACCTAACATGAGAGTAGTTTGATAATAGTCAACTTCTGTTTTAGATCCTAAGAGGAAATAGGAAAATCAAGCCTCACATGTAGAATTACACATTTTTGTCATATTTGTTAATTTTGATTGTTCCTACATTAAAAATATTTAATGGGATTTTGGTGCTCATTTATTAAACATTGAGAAGAACGTTTTCCAGGTTAATAAAGTTAATTCTACTCTAGGTTTTGAAAGTAAATTTGCAATATTTTGTGATCATTTTTTATATGGTCTTTTATGTTGTTTGTGTGATAAACTGAAATCATATGCTATGTTTAAAACGTGTTGTTTGGTGGATAATATTCAGAGGTATTGATGAGAATAATTTTTGTAATTACAAAGTTTCTCTATTTTACTCATTTAAAACATTTCTTACCTATAAATACAATCACGTTTATTCTTATTTTCTTTTTGTTATGTAGTTACTGCTAAATCCTTTCTCTTTAATGGACTGGAAAGTTGTGTACTCAAAAATCAACTTCTATTCCGTTTTTTGGCTAGCAGTTTTTTCAAAAATAGAATACACTCTTCATATTGTATATGTGGAACAATTTATTAATAACCTTATTGGACTGTTTTATTTGGTTTTGTTTGAGACCACATCCACAGTTATTAAGGCTTTACTCTTGGGTCTGCTCTCCATAACTTACTGTACTATGCTGCTTGCTATAGAGTCCAGATGTCATTGATATCTATATACATCTTTTTCAGCTCTGTGGTACATATTTCTCACGATGTTTTCTTTATACTTCCTCCTATGTAAACCACATGACTTGGAAAAATTATATTTATGTATGCATAATTATTCTTAGAGTTATTAGTAACTACATTGTAGATAAACAATTTAAGACACAGAATTTAAATAAAGTTTTCCTTCCAAAACATTTCTTCGGAAAAACTCAAGTAGTCATTTTTGAAGTGGATCAAAAATCAGGGTAACCTTCTATGCATCAACAAGATTAAGTCATAAGTGAACTGTAACTAACAGATCTTCATTGCACAAGTCAAAGGGAAACCTGTTGATTACAATGGTAAGAGTTGTAAAGACTCCAAATGCCTATATTAATGTAAGGTATCTTTCTAACCATTTCTGCATTGTAGTGACAATGCAGAGTCCTGGAAAAAAGTCCACATGCTTAGGTTCCCTAACTTGGAAATTCATAAGGGGCAGAGAGATAGTACTGGAGGGGATAAGGCACTTGCCTTGTACACAGCCAATCTGCTTGGATCTCTGTTACTGCATACACTCTTCTGAATGTTACAAGGGGTCACTCCAGAGTGCAGAGCCAGAAAGAACCCAAGATCACTGTCAGTTATTGGTCGAAACTATACTCCTTAAAATGCCCAATAAAAATTATTGGAAAACATGAAGTCTCTTTGTCATTTCTGGCCCTCAGGTTTCTTCTTGTCCAGAGAATGTTACCCACTCTTAGACTTCCTAGTTTAGAAAAGCTTGCCTTATAAGAAATAACATATGAGTCAATAGGAGAACAAGCTACAGGCATTGCTAGTGTAAGGAGAAACTATCTGTAAGCAAGAAATCCAAGAACAGACATGATCACCTGGTTCTTCTACAGTTCTGTGTTCACTTTGGGAGCACGATACCAAATACACAAATTGCCAAAAGGTTCCAAGCTTTGAATCACACTAAATTCTTGGAATTTTGGAAACTCAGTTGACTGTTGGTACTAGAAGCATCTCGATGGCTTAAATTTTAAGTTCATATTGTTCCTCTCATCGTTGAAGGAGATTATAAGTCTCACAGATTTTTTTCATCACCCTCTTGTTCCTTACAGTAAATTTTTCAAAATCCTTCTGTATTGGGAACTGCCCATACTCTGCAGCTTTCCCTTCCCGTGGTGAATGATGCAGCTTCCCTAACAGGAAGTGTCTGCAACTACTCCAGAATATCTGCTCCTGCTGGTAGTTCTGCTTGGCTCCTGCCCTCAGCCTCTGGCACCTCTTTCCAAACAATGATGGGTAGTGCCTATCTTTACCAACATTTCAGCATAACAATGCTATCTGGAGTGTTTCACCAGAGTCATATATCCATCTCAGCTGCTTCCTACCCGAGTGTTTTGGAATGGGATATTGCAGGAAGGGCTGAAGAGAAGTCTTCCATGGGACACTTTTCTGTGACTGTCCTTGACCAAGACACCTCTGTCTCTTCCATGTCTAAGGCAGCTCTCGCTGTAAGAGTACACTGGACACGTACAACATGGTATCTGTGTACCCATCACTTTCTGCCAGTCTTGTTGAGAGAACACCATCTCAGGTTTCACATCAGAGTCAAAACCTGTCACTTCCCTAACAGGAACGAACCCAGGTGTATTACAATCATCAAGGCACTCTGGGAACTGTCCTTTCTGGCCTGCAGTCCTATGACTCCATGTCATACATAGAGCAAAGTGGCTCTGCCCTCCAAGCTTACAGCAACTCATCTAGAGAAATGGTTATTGTTCTGAAGGAGGTCCAGCCTCCAAAATTACTAACCACCAACTTCCTCCTCTGGAATCCACTTCTCTGTGTCTGCTCAACCCCTCACAGAATCGAGATATCAAGGTGAGTTAAACTGAGAGAAGGGAAAGAAAACACAAAAATTGGGGTCAAAAAGAGGAAAACTGTCCATAGACAGGTGGTATTTAAATACATTGAGATTTTTAAGTTTATGAAATGAAGTTAACTAAGTTCATGTTTACACCCCTCACTCATTATACAGCATGTTATTTTTGCACTCAACATAAGAGCTCCTAATGGACATTGGAACATGTGATAGTATAATGGACAACTAGTTTTCATATTATGAAGTTCAGGAGCACACAAAAGAATGCCACATTTTTCCCTAGTTATTTCAATTATTTTTAAATTTTTATTAGTTAAACATCATGAGGCACAGTTGTAGACTTACAAATTATTGTGCTTGGATTTCATTTATAAAATGATGGAGTACCTATCCCTCCACCAGTGCCCATTCTCCACCACCACGGATCCCAGTATTCCGCCGACCACCTATACCCCATCCCACCCAGCCTCTGGGGCAGGGAATGCCACATTTTTCACTGTTCTATGTCAGAAGTCCTCCAGAATTACGACACTAAATGCAAAATACATGTTTTAAACTAGTATTTTGTTATTTTCTTAAGAAGTTTCAGAACTCCTATTGTAATGGTACCACTTTAACTTTCCCTTCCATTAATGAACAGCAAGGTTCTGAATATACTTGTGTTTCAGAAATTTTATCTCAAATCTTCAAATCTAGAATCTGCACTTCAGCACAAATATCATGCTGAAGGAGTGCTTCATTCATACTCTTATTCTATGATATTAACGTCCTTTTATTTTTCTATGAAAGTGACTAAATTGAGAGTAAAACACATTACAATGCTAATTTCTCTATGGAACTTATTAGTTTAAAAATCTATATTTTTTTTTAAAAAAAAGCTTTTGTTTGGAGGACATTGAATCTGCGTCATAGCACGAAGTGCTCAGGAATTACTCCTGGGTCTGTGCTAGAGATCACTGCTGAATGTGCTTAGGAGATCATACGTGATATGAAAGATCAAATGGAGGTCAGCTCTTCGCAGGGCCAGTGCCTTACCAAATGGACTATCCCTCTGTCCAAGTCTCTTATTTTTTAAGTTAGTTTATACAGAAACTCTTTCAAATACAAAGAAAACCAAAAAACAACAGCACCACATGACAAACAGTAAGAACTACAACAGTTACCTAAAATCTTCTAGCACAGGGCCTTGCCATGATCCGTAGAAGAGCCAGTAACAATTCCTTGTCTATTGATGGTAGGTGCACAGTTGTTGCAGCAGTAGTTTTGTGCAGGGAATATCTCATTTTGCAGGGACTGATTTCTTCCTCGGTTCCTTTTTAGTGATGAATTTCCTGGAGATGGAGACTTCCCTGGCATCGAACTTCAGGTCAGACATTTGGTCTGACAAAAATTTCCGAATTGCCCACATATTGCAGTAGAAAGATTCAAAGACTTGAGAGGTATCGACCACCTGACTTGGGAAAGTTCCCATAATATCTCCAACCCAAATTAACCTGTCGCTGACCCAACTCCAACTCAGGAAAAAAAAGTTATAAATTTTGATCAGATGAAATCTGGACTTTCAAAAGCTCTGGAGACGTACCAGATCCCAGTAGACCTAGATCAATGAAAAGATCTTCAGGTAATGAACACCACTGAGACCATCACTCTGAAGCAGGTGCAAGAAAATTCAAGTAGCACTAAGGGGACCTCCCATGCAAAACAGAAGAACAAAAAGGAGGCTTCTGAACCTCTTGAGGGAGAACCAAAGGCCAAAATTCAACCAAAAGTCCAAGATTGCTTGCTATGGGGAGCAGGGATTGTTTGTAATGCTGCAGTCAGTGATAGGTGTCCTGTGACCACAGCCAAAACTAACAGCAAACCTCAAAAAGCTGCCTCCAGCAGCATCAGCAAGACAAAGAGGCATGGACAGGAGAAGATAAAAAACACCAGAGAAAACTCTAAGAAAGCTAAGAAGTGTAAGCATCCAGGGAACAAGGTCAAGGCAGAAGAAAAGCCCACCATTGGCAAGATGACACACAAGAAAAGTCAACCTGAGCTTTGCCAAGAGGCTGTTAAAAAGTCCCGTCACTACCTAGGCATACAGATGCTGGATTTTGTCAAAGTTTTTCATGCTCTGGGGAAGAAGAGTAATCCAAAAACTGGAATCTATTCCTTCCAGGTCCTGGGTAGCTCAAAGAGGCCTAAAGATGTCAAGCCACCCTCAGCTGTCAAGCCATGCCTAGGTGCTACATGGGATGGAAAAGTCCTTGAGAAAACTCAGGTCAAAATAAAGTACAGAAACCAAGTAACAGTGCCGAAAAACGCTCATATCCATCCCAGTCTGAGCTGCCACCTCCTGGGAAGGTCAAATTGGTACCTTTGACTTTTCTTACCATGGAGAGGCCGCAAGCTCGACCTGTTTCTCCAGACGACAATCTGTGGCCTCACATCATCCTGCTGCAGCTTACCCTGCCAAGCCTGGCTCTACCAATGCAGCTCAGGCAACTGCTGCCAATTCTTCCCGGTCAACCACTGCATTTTTGTCTGGTTCTGCCAAACCTGCTCAGTCCATTTCAACCAACCCATCTCGACCAGGTTTGCTGAACCCTAGTAGCCAGTGTATTCTTCGTCCTGCAGCTTCTACACCTACTCCCTACAAGACAGCAGCTGGCACTTCTCTACATCGGGAGCCTTCTCCTGTATCTGTGAAGAAGCGACTCTCGCCACCCATACATCAGAGTCAGTTTCTCCTCCAAGACTTCCGTTTCCAACCGATTCCATGGAGAAAGCCCAATGTTCCCAGCCAGTCATGTCAAAGCCCATCACCAAAGAGCAGAGACCAAAGCGTGAGGCTATGAAAAGGAAGGCTCAGCAGGAGCTTGAGAACGATGCCAAACACACCTCTTTGGGGAAAGTGCAGTTCTTTATTGAGAGTGAAAAAGAGATGGACATCTCTCTCTAATATGGCTATGTAATGTGAGTAGCTGGAATGGTAGGTTCCACTTGAGGTACCAGATGGTTGCCTTAGACAAACACTGAAATGCCATACACAGTTTATTAATTTTAATACCTTTTTAACCAATTGATGAGATGCATCTTAGTTAATTGGTTGCTAATAAAGTTTCTGAAGTTTGAGATGCTTTCAATTGTGGTTGTTTTTGGGAGGGGCAGGGGTTGAAGGATGGCATGGGAAATAATGGGAAGGTATAGAGAGGACAAAGGGGGAATAGACAAGACTATGAGAAAGAGAAACTTGGTCCAGGGTTCTAAAGCCCATCAGAGGAGAAATTGCATGGGCCTGATGAAGAGTGGGGAGCTCAAATTATATTACATTGAGGGGCTTCTCTGTGGTCTTCCATGGTCCCGGGTGCCTGTAGCCTTCTCTAAACATCCCTGTTAACTGCAGCTCACACAAGAACCAACGTTATCAGTGTCGTTGGGGCTGCGTTGGGGGATGTACCGGACTAAGACATGCGCACTAGGTCACCACCCCCAAAGCAGTCGGTACCGCTTGACCTTGAGCCTGGAAGGTGGTGGCAGAAAGAGATGGTCCTAGGAGAGTTAATGGGGTGAGGAACGGATGGCAGGGAAACCGGGAAGGGAAGATAACTGGACAGCTGGTGATCATCATAGGAGAGTTGGTGGATGTTTTTTTTAATTACGTTAACATGCTTTTCGTAATTGATAAGCAAAACAATAATACGAAAATAAGATAGGTTCTAAAGAACAGGTTACATATAAGACCGAGAGAGCTGAAAGGACTGGCATTCCTTCTGGAGCTTTCAATCATACAATTTACTAAAGATGGTATTTTCACATCACTTAGCTGCGGAGAGACAAAGTGAGAAACAGAATGCCACCAGAAAAGCAAACTGGATGACCACGGTTCATAAAAGCCAGGTGGAAGGTGTTCACATGGATCCCAAGTGCTGGTGGGTTAACAGGAACATATATTTCACTAAGTCTGCTTGGTACCAGTAACTACTTTGGTAGAAATGGATGAACACGGATGCAGTTTCTGACAGACCTGAGACTAAACTGCTAACAAATTTTCCCAGGCAACGGTCGTTGACTGGCTGGGAACAGAACAATTTAAAAAGTGTTTTGCTACCTTTCATGTATGGCTAGAGGAAAATGATCCCAGTAAAATCTCAAAACTAACAAGTTTCAACGCCCTTGAAGGAAAGTTGTATTCACTGAGGAAAAAATGCTGGGATAAAAGTCTGAAATGATGGGAAAAGAGACAATAAGTGCAAAAGGAAGGACTTGAAATTTGGCGAAAACAAAGCTTGAAACAACAAGATCTGGTGAGCACATGATTTACTGGGAATGGGTTCTGAGGAGGAAAAGAGCGATATCAGGGATGTGAACAAGGAACATCCAAGTGAAGGAAGACTTTTAGCTAGCTGATTACCCCATGGGCAACATGGTTGCAAGACTACCAGAACTTCCCAAGGAAGTGACTTTAAGTTTCTTTCTTTTATATGGTCACTTACAACATGTATTCTTTGCCTTCTTCAACGACAATTTGGAGTGTTCGTTTCTTTCTCAATATTCTGTTCACTTGTGTAAGCATCTTTAACAACTGCTGGATAACACAAGTATTTGATCAGACTTATTTTGTACTATCATCTTTAGTTGAGATTACTGACAACTAGGTCTAAAGTGAAGTTTGCTTTGATTGGTAGAAGTAGAGTAGCGAGGACTAGGGATGGAATCAGAGATTATAGGGTACCACATTCAGTTCCTAATAAAACAAGTCAAGGACAGTGTCCCAAATAGACTCTTGAAAAAGACACCCATCTCTGTTTAACATGTAAATTCAGCATATTATATATTAAATTAAAAATGAATGAATATTCCTGTATTTGGTCTTTTAAAGACATTCAAGGTTGGTTCAGGAAACAAACACTGCCTATGAAATCATAACAACTTAATCATAAAAACCTGATTACTACTTGAGTTTCCAAGAATGTCAGTGCTAAGAATGATTTCCCTTGATATCCCTAGTGCATATGATAGGCATATGAATACATCTGTGTGAATAAATAATTGGTATCAAATTTCGAGTCTCACCATACATGGTTGTGGGTATTGTGAAATAATTTTATATATTTTCGTAATTTTGCAATAAGATCTCTGGGTGTCAATCCTTGAATCATAAATACCTTTTCGTATGCTCCAGCACCACCTCTTCCCACCTTGATTACTATATATATGACCTCCTAAGGAGTCATTTGCTTTGTCCACTTTGTTTTAGTCCTTCTCTCTCTCTCTCTTTTCAAAGGTGAGTTATCTGTTTCAAATCAAGGTGCATGTATTTTGTGTGGCAGTTTTAATCTTTATGAGTGATTTAAAATTTCTTCATTTATTTTTTAATTGAATCACCATGAGATGGGCCATTGCAAAGCTATTTTGTGCAATTTAATTTTTAATCCTTTCAGTGAAGCCAAGAAAAATCTCTTACACGTGAAATTCAGAATTTCCATATTTCATGTGAATCAAAACTGATTGTTCTTGTGTTTTTTTTTATATTTTTATTATTTTTATTGATAGAAAAGGGATCACCAAATAATGGGTGTTGGGAGGATCCTCCCAGGATGGGAGACGCATGCTGAAACTAGACTCTAGACCGAACATGATTGCCACTCAATACCTCTTTTGGTATGTTTTTTAGATAATTCTTCCCCTTCTCTGTTTGCTTAGGACCAGGAATTTGCCTCTCCCCTCCCTGTTCTTTCAGGAAGCCAGAGAGACATCTTCAGGCAGGAAGAGCATGAAATTTACATAGAAGTGGTACTGCATGGACAGTATCATGTTAAGCGAAATGAGTCAGAAAGAGAGGGACAGACAGAGCAAGATTGCATTCACCTGTAGAACATAAAATAACAAAATAGGAGACGAACTCCCAAGAGTGGCCGAGATTAGTGTCAGGAATTTTTCTTCATAGCTTGGAGACCAACCACACACGCTAGCAGAAAAGGCAGCTCAGATAGAGAATGGAGCACCAAATAAAGGGTGTTGGGAGGATCCTCCCAGGATGGGAGAGAGTGCGGAACATAGACTAGAGACCAAGCATGATTGTCACTCAATGCCTCTTTTGCAAACCACAACACCTAAAAGGAGACAGAGAACAAAGGGGAATGCCCTCCCACAGAGTCAGGGTGGGATGAGGGGATGGGGGGTGGGAGGCATACTGGGATCCCTGGTGGTGGGAAATGGGCACTGGTGGAGGGATGGGTATTTGATCATTGTATAAATGAAACCCACGCACAAAAATTCATATGTCTACAACCATACCTCATGGTGTCTCACTAATAAAAATTTAAAAATTAAAAATAAAAAAATTGGAACATAAAGTAAAAATAAAACAAGAGAAAGATCTAACAATAGCAAAGAGTGCTATAGTAATCAAAACGTTGAGAAACAGGCACATTGGCAAGTATTTTTAAATACGCATCCAGGAGAGAATATAGCATTGTTCGTGAACAAATCTACTCTATGGATTCATCTCATCCTTGAAATGGAAAAGGACAATGTGTTACAGTTTCCAATTTGCAAATAAGATCTATAACATCTATTTTTTGCTATGTTTCTATGCTTTATCGAGTATTATCCTGATTTTTACTTTAAGGATTAAAACAGTATTTGCCTGCATTAAACTTTTTAATTAAATGTTTTATTAGAAATGATTTTTAATGATTAAGAATGTTTTATTCACATGTCCTTTTCAAAAAGAAACATATAGGCCAAAGAGCTAGTGCAGCATGTAGAGGGTGTTCACCTTGTATGCAGCTAACCTGAGTTCAATTCCCAGATCCCTGAGCTTGCTAGGGGTGATCTCTGGATACAGGGTCTGAAGTGAGCCCGGAGCACATCTGGGTGCGCTCCCCTCCACACATACAAGGAAGAAAAGAAAAGAAAAACATATAACTGATTCTTGAGTAACATAGACGTTAAGGGTGCTAACTCCTCTATAACTTTTGAAAACCCCCAAATTTAATAGATAGTCTGCACTTGACCAAGAAGATGGTTTTCTAATAGTATTTAATTCCATTGTCTGCAATTAGTACTATGTGTGGCCTGTCAATCTGTAAATTTTGATACATTTAAAAACTTTTATGGATTTTATAATAGACTTTATAATACATTTGTATTTTAAGGTAGTAAGTGATAATTTATATTTCTATTTGTGTGGGGTATTTGGGCCGTAGTATGTGGTGCTTGGGACTTCAGACTCTGTGCTCAAGGGTCATTCCTGGTGGTGCCAGCCATTAATTTGGGTTGACAGTGTGCATGGTAAGTGCTTGAACCCCTATACAAAGTCTGGGGTCCAACCAAATCAGTTATCTGCATATATTTTATACATGCATGGCATACTTTTCCTTAGATTTTTTTATATTTCTAGGATATATTGATTATCTTTAATTATTTCACATCCCTACCAATGTCCAAAAGTTTTCAAAATACAATTAATGAAAAATACCATATAGAAGTCCAAATTTGTATTGTTCATGGAATAACTATATTATGAAGAAAGTAGAACCACAATAAACATGCAAGTAAAATGCAGGTACATTTCTTTGGAGTCTTTCAATTATGCATTTATATTAGTCTCTATACAAGTATGATTTTTAAATAATCAATTTCAATTACTATACAATGTTTATTGAGACTTTATAATTGTAATGTTTTACTGCTAAGATGACATTGATGTGAACATTTATATCTATTTGTCTACTTTTCTAATTGTTTACATGAGATCAATTCTTTTTTTTTTAAATTTATTTATTTTATTTTTGTTTTTTACAGTTGTAGATTTACAATGTTTTGTGCTTGGGTTTCAATTATACAATGATCAGATACCCATCCCACCACCAGTGCCCGTTTTTCACCACCATGGATAATATCCCTCCCACCCCCATCCCCCCATCCCCCCCTGCCTCTGTGGCAGGGCAATCCCCTGTGTTCTCTCTCTCCGTTTGGGTGTTGTGGTCTGCAAAAGAGGCATTGAGTGGCAAACATGTTCAGTCCATAGTCTACTTTCGACATGCATCTCCCCTCCTGGGAGGATCCTCCAAACATCCTTTATTTGGTGCTCCCTTCTCTATCTGAACTGCCCTTTCCTCTAGGATACCCAGCTGGCCTCTAAGTTATGGAGTAATCAACCTGGTGCTGAAATGAGATCAATTCTTAACAGCTAACTTACTTGTGACCAGATATATAGCTCAGGACAAAAGAACTTGGCCTGCGTGTATGAAACTTTGGTTTCTGTTCTTCGCACTATAGAAACAAAAGCAAAACCATTAACTGTGGTTGGAAATAGGCCTCGGTGGTAAAATATTTGCCTCACATTTCTGAGGTTCTGGGTTTGATCCCTGAATTTCCATCTACACACACAAAAGCTAACTTACAACAAAGTCTCACACTGGAGACCTAACTGGGCCCCTCAAGAAAATCGATGAACAATGGGGGGAGAGTGACAGTGACACTGACTTAATGAACATTAAACTGCTTTAAGCTATATATTGCCTAACTATTAAAAGGATTTGGGCTGGAGCGATAGCACAGCGGGTAGGGCGTTCGCCTTACACGCAGCCAACATCGCCGACCCGAGTTCGATTCCTCCGCCCCTCTCGGAGAGCCCGGCAAGCTACCGAGAGTATTCGATATGCCAGACACAGTAACAACAAAGTCTCCAATGGAGACGTTACTGGGCCCGCTCGAGCAAATCGATGATCAACGGGAGGACCTTTACTTTTTTTACTTTATATTAAAAGGATTTAATTCTCAATAAAATAGCTTGGAAAGGTCTTTTTTCTAGCACCTCTGCTAGGGAAAGATAGCACCTGATTTTTCAATATTTGTAATGTGGGGGGACATTTTAATTTCTCATTTTAATTTGTGCTCTTTGTCTACTAGTGAGCTTGAAAATTGCTTTTGTATGGTACTACATGGAAAATATTATGCTATGGGAAATGAGTCAGAAAGAGAGGGACAGACATACAAAGACCGCATGCATCTGGGTAACATAAAGTAACAAAACAAGAGACTAACACCCAAGAACAGCTGTGTTAAATACCAGGTTGTTCACTCCATGGCTTAGAGGCCAGGTGCACTGTCTAGGGGTAAAGGCAGCGCAGATAGAGAAGGGAGCACCCAATAAAGGGTGCTGGGAAGATCTGCCCAGGATGGGAGGTGCCTGCTGAAAGTGGTCTATGGACCGAACAGGATTGCCACCCAATGTCTCTTCTGCAGACCACAGCACCCAAAAGGAGAGATAGAACAAAAGGGAGTGCCCTACCAAAGAGGCAGGGTGGGATGGGGGATGGGGCTGGTGGTGGGATGGGCACTCCATCACTGTATAACTGAAACCAAGCGCAACAACCTGTAAGTCTACAACTGTACCTCATGGTGTTTCACTACTAAAACAAAACAGAACAAAACAAAAATTAAAAAAAAATTGCTCTTGTGTTTACTAGTCATTTACACTTCTTTCAATAGAGATTATGTGATCATGGTTTATGCTTATTTTTTCTATTCAAGTGTAATAGCTCAATACTGATTTATTTCACAGCACTAATTTTTTAAAACCATTCATCCTTGGCCTATCATATTAATTGCCAGTATTTGTTGGTTTTGCTTGTTTTTTGATCACTTAATTTGGTTTTTGTTCTTTTCTTACATATTGTAAAATTTTGACACAAATGAGCATATGTTTTTCTTTATCTTCTACAGTTTTAAACTGAGAACAACTGTTTGTTTTGTATAAATAAGATACCTGTGCATTTACTATTTCTTCTCATTTTATTTACGTTTTAACACATCCTGATTCATCTACAACTTATCCTAGTAAGTGTTCTCATATTGAAAGAAACCACCAATTTTTTCAATCATAGCATTGTAGCACTGTCCTCCCGCGGTTCATCCATTTGCTCGAGCGGGAACCAGTAACATCTTACAACAAATTGTGAGACTTGTTGTCACTGGCTTTGGCCTATCGAATACGTCATGGGTATCTTGCCAGGCTCTTGCTATGTGGACGAGATACTCTGGGTAGCTTGCCGGGCAGAGGAATCGGAATCAGGGTTGGGCTCCTGCAAGGCAAATGCCCTACCCGCTGTGCTGTAAACGTTATCTAAAATATACTAGTAATACCAAATGTTGTTTCTTTAACAGTGCAATATAAAGGATTATTTTGTAATTTTCTTGATGTGTTAATGAAATAGCTAAGCTCTTGAGTATCATGGGAGTATTTTTCTAACACAAGAGTCTGACGAAGGTGAAACTGTTATAACCGTCTTGTAGGATTCCATCTCCCTAGCCTGCTTCATTCTACCCCGCTCTCTATCCAATCCGGTCTTCTTCTTGGGATTCTGACCTCCTGATTGGCTAGCCTCTACCTTTCAACTGCCTACTTTATGACATCATTCTCCCACCAAACCAACCACCAACTGGTAGAATCTTGGGGGTCCTATGTAGTTGCTTGTAAACAAATTTGAATCATCATGGCAAGTGACGAGTGACCAATGACCAATCACCAGTGAGCAGTCGTCTGTACTGAACACTTGCGGTCTTAAGCCGCTTCAGTGTTCAGACGTACTCTCGTACCTTCTCCTCTTCTCGTCTACCTTTCATCGGTATTTCCTCTTCTCTGACCATGTCAGGTAAGGAATCATACTTTTCAAAGCTTTTCATTAGATTTATCATCCCTAAACTTAGCAGCCAAGGAAAAACAGCACGTAGTAATGAAAGAAAGTATTCAAGTAGAATTTTATAAGCCTCATTTTAGCTTGACTTTGACATTTGCTGTGTGATTTTAGACACTGGATTACTTTCTCTCACATACAAAGTGTTTTTCCTCATTGATTACATTATATTTTAGACATACTTAGGAGCTCAAATACACACACACACACACATATAAATATATATGAGTGTTGATTCTCTGTGTTTCCTTTTTCCTTTTAATAGTGAATTTTACATGATATCCATTGAAAACAAGTAAATCAGAGACAGTAATTTTACAGAAACAGAAAATATAGATGCTGCGGAAAACTGTTAATATATTCTAGCGTGTGTTCTCTCTAATGGTCTCTCCACTTGTATGTATACTTCAGTATTTTAAATATAGTGATATTACAAAGTAATAATCATTGATCTTTGAGATTTCTATTTAAACCAGGTAATAAGAAAATATGGGGCATGAGGAAGGTGTGCAGTGCTGAGCGGCAGGAAGGGCTTACCAAGCCCTCAAAGGTAAGAAAGTTTGGGATCACTTTCATCAAACATTGACCAATTGAAACCAAGACGATATGAGGGAGAAATAAATAGGAAAGAAAGAACGAACGAAAGAAAGAAAGATAGAAAGATAGAGAGAAGAAAGAAAGAAAGAATAGGTACGTCGATTATAAGGAAGGGGAAAACGTTTGGACAGAATGTTGAAGAAAACCAAAGGTTTAAAATCAAAAAAGAAAGAATATACATTAAATATGCTCATCTAAATACACTGAGAGCAAGTCAAAGCAATTTACTTCAATAAATGCCAGGACTAGAAAGTATACTATGCCTTGAATAGGGTTCCAGTAGGAAAAGCAGTTTATCAGAAAGCCATCCCTGCTGGCTTTTTTCCTGATTATCTCTTAGAACACGGTACTTGGTTCTTAACAGTTTGGAGTATATACACGCTTCAGAAATGATGCTTCCCATAAATCGCTAATAGTGCTTATCTAGGGCGGTGGAAGACACAGAATCTTCAATGTTTTTATTACGTTCTGGTTTTTAAGTACATGTACGCGCTGCCTGTTAAAATAAAAAAAATGGTATATTCTAACTTGATTCAGGAGATTTGATTCATTTGTGTGGTAAGTAGGTTCCAGGTTAAAGCTTCTTGTAATCTTTACAAATATTATTTCATATGATTTTTTCTTCCTAACATCAGAATATTTTGATAATAGTCAACATCTGTTTTTAGATCCTAAGAGGAAATAGAAAAATCAAACCTCACATGTCTAATTACACATTTTTGTCATATTTGTGAATTATGATTTTTCCTACATTAAAGATAATTTATAGGATTTTGTTGCTCATTTATTAAACATTGAGAAGAACGTTTTCCTGGTTGATAAATATAATTCTAATGTAGGGGTTGAACGTAAATTTGCAATATTTTGTGATCACTTTTTAAATGGTCTTTTCTGTTTCTTGTGTGATAAAGTGAAATCCTATGCTATGTTGAACACGTGTTGTTTTCTGGTTAATATTCAAATGTACTGATGAGAATAATATTCTGTACTTTCGAAGTTTCTGTATTTTACTCATTTAAATCTTTTCTTGTCTATGAAATACAATCACGTTTACTCTTATTTTCTTTTTGTTATGTAGTTACTGGTAAATCCTTTCTCTTTAATTGAGTGGTAAAGTGTGCACTCAAAAATCACCTTCTATTCCATTTTTTGGCTAGCAGTTTTTTTCTAAAATAGAATACTGTCTTCATATTGTATATGTGGAACAATTTATTAATAATCTTATTGTACTGTTTTATTTGGTTTTGTTTGGAATCACATACACTGTTTTTTTCAGGGCTTACTCTTGGGTCTTCTCTAACATAACTTACTGTACTATGCTGCTTGCTACAGAGACCAGATTTCATTAATGTCTATATACTTATTTTTCAGTTCTGTGATACATATTTTTCATGATGTTTTCTTTACAGTTCCTCCTATATAAATCACATGAAATAGAAAAATTATATTCATGTATGCATTATTATTCTCAGAATTATTAGTAACTACATTGTAGATAATCAACGTATGGCACAGAGTTTAAATAAAGTTTTCCATCCAAAAACATTTCTTGGGAAAAACTCAAGTAGTCATTTTTGAAGTGGATCAAAAATGAGGGTAACCTTCAGTGCATCAACAAGATTAAGTCGTATATGAACCGAAAGTAACAGGTACTCATGGCACAAGTCAAATGGAAACCTAATGATTACAATGGTAATAGTTGTAAAGACCCCAAATGCTGATATTAATGTAAGGTATCTTTCTTCCGGTTTCTGGCCTTGTAGTGATCATGCAGTGTCCTGGCCAAAAGTCCACATGCTTTAGGTTGTGTAACCTGGAAATTCTTAAGGGACAGAGAGAGATAGTACGGGAGGGGATAAGGCACTTGCCTTGTACACAGCCAATCCAATTGAATCTCTTTCATGGCATACACATTACCGAATGTTCTAAGGGGTCACTCCAGAGTGCAGAGCCAGGAAGAACCCAAGATCACTGTCAGTTGTTGGTCCAAACTCTACACCACCCCACACCCCGCCCTGTAAAAATTATTGGAATATAGGAAATCTCTTTGCCATCTCTGGGCCTCAGGTTTCTTCTTGTCCAGAGAATGTTTCCCATTCTCTTAGACTTCCTAGTTTGAAAAAGCTTCCATTATCGGAAATAGCATAGGAGTCAATAGGATAGCAAGCTACAGGCAATTCTAGGATAAGGAGAAACTATCTGTAAGCAAGAAATCCAGGTACAGACACGATCACCTGGTTCTTCTACAGTTCTTTGTTCACTGTGGCAGCACGATACTAAATACACAAAGTGCCAAAAGGTCCCCATCTTTGAATCACCCCAAATTGTTGGAATTTTGGAAATTCAGTTGACTGTTGGTACTAGAAGCATCGCGATGGCTTAAATTTTAAGTTCATATTGTTCCTCTCAGCGTTGAAGGAGATTATTAGTCTCACAGATTTTTTTCATCACCCTCTTGTTCCTTACAGTAAATTTTCAAAATCCATCTGTATTGGGAACTGCACATACTCTGCAACTTTCCCTTCCCATGGTGAATGATGCAGCTTCCGTACTAGGAAGTGTCTGCAAATACTCCAGTGTATCTGCTCCAGCTGGTAGTTCTACTTGGCTCCTGTCCTCAGCCTCTGGCACCTCTTTCCAAACACTGATTGGTAGTGCCTATCTTTACCAACATTTCAGCACAACAATGCTATCCGGAGTGTTTCACCAGAGTCATATATCCACCTCAGCTACTTCCGACTGGAGTGTTTTGGAATGGGATATTGCAGGAAGTGCTGAAGAGAGGTCTTTGATGGGAGACTTTTCTGTGACTGTCCTTGAGCAAGACACCGCTGTCTCTTCCATGTCTATGGCGGCTCGCTATGAGAAAATCCTAGATACCAACAACACGGTGTCTGTGTACCCATCACTTTCTGCCAGTCTTGTTGAGAGAACACCATCTCTGGTTCCACATCAGAGACGAAGCCTGTCACTTCCCTACCAGGAACGAAGTCAGGTGTATTACAATTATCAAGGCACTCTGGTAACTCTCCTTTCTGGCCTGCAGTCTTATGACACCATGTCATACATAGGTCAAAATGGCTCTGCCCCCCAAGCTTACAGCAACTCATCTAGAGAAATATTTACGGTTCTGAAGGAGGTCCAGCCGCCAAATAACCAAATACCCGCCTCTTCTCCTGGAATCGACTTCACTCTGTCTGCTCAACCCATCACAGAATCGAGTTATCAAGGTGAGTAGAACTGAGAGAAGGGAAAGAAAATTCAAAAATTGGGGTCAAAAAAGAGGAAAACTGTCCGTAGACAGGTGGTATTCATATACACTGAGATTTTTAAGTTTATGAAAAGAACTTAACTAAACTCAGTTTATGTTTACTCCCCTCACTCATTTTACAGCATGTTACTTTCACAGTCAACATAAGAGCTCCTAATGGAGATTGGAAGGTATGATAGTAAATGGACATCTAGGTTTCATATAATGAAACTTCAGGAGCACACAAAAGAATGCCACATTTTTCCCTAGTTATTTCATTTATTTTTTAATTTTTATTAGTTAAACATAAGGAGGGACAGATGTAGACTTAAAATTATTGTGCTTGGTTTCATTTATACAATGATGGAGTACCTATCCCTCCACCAGTGCCCATTCTCCAGCACCACGGTTCCCAGTATTCCTCCCACCACCATAACCCCCATCCCACTCTGCCTCTGTGGCAGGGAATGCCACATTTTTCACTGTTCTATTTCAGCAGTACTCAAGAATTACCACACTAAAAGTAAAATACATGTCTTAAACTAGTATTTTTTTATTTTCTTAAGAAGTTTCAGAACTCTTATTGTAATGGTACCACTTTAACTTTCCCTTCCATTAAGAACTGCAAGGTTCTGAATACACTTGTGGTTCAGAGATTCTGACTCAAATCATGAAACCTAGAATCTGTACTTCAGCACAAATATCATGCTGAAGTAGTGCTTCATTCATACTCTTATTCTATGATATTAACGTCCTTTTATTTTTCCATGAAAGTGAATAAATTGAGAGTACAATACATTACAATGCTAAGCTCTGTATGGCATTTATTAGTTTGAAAATCTATAATTTTTTTAAAAAAAAAACATTTTGTTTGGAGGACGTTGATTCTGTCTCATAGACCGAAGTGCTCAGGGATTACTCCTGGATCTGTGCTGGGGATCACTGCTGAAGACGCTTAGGAGATCATAGGTGATACGAAAGATCAAACTG
Source organism: Sorex fumeus (assembly GCF_029834395.1). Taxonomy (NCBI): domain Eukaryota; kingdom Metazoa; phylum Chordata; class Mammalia; order Eulipotyphla; family Soricidae; genus Sorex; species Sorex fumeus. The sequence goes on along the minus strand of NW_026606152.1, from coordinate 19,713,690 downwards.
AGGTCAGCTGTGTGCAGGGCCATTGCCTTACCAAATGTACTTTCCCTCTGTCCCAAGTCTCTTATTTTTCAATTCAATTTACACAGAAACTCTCTCAAATACAAAGAAAACCAAAAATCAAGAGCTCCACATGACAAACAGTAAGAACTACAACATTTACCTCCAATCTTCGAGCACAGGGCCTTGTCCATTTTCCTTAGAATAGCCAGTAACAATGCCTTGCCTATTGCTGGTAGGTGCATGGTTGTTGCACCACTAGTTTTGTGGAGTGAATATCTCATTTCGCAGGCACTGATTTCTTCCATGCTTCTTTTAAGTGTTGAATTTCCTGGGGAGGAAGACTTCCCAGGCATCACAACCTTCAGGGAAGACATTTGGTCTGCAACAAATTTCCGAATTGCCCCCATGTTGCAGTACCAGGATTCAAAGACCTGAGAGTAGTCCAGCACCTGAGCTTCGGGAAGTTCCCATAGTATCTCCAGCCAAAGTAACCTGGCGTTGACCCCAACTCCAACTTAGGAACAAAATGTTAAGAATTTTGATTAGGTGAAAACTGGGCTTTCAAAACCTCTGGAGACCTACCAGATCCCAATAGACATAGATCAATGCAAAGATCTACAGGTAATGAACACCAATGACACCATCACTCTGAAGCAGGTGCAAGAAAACTCAGGTGGAACTTAGGGGACCTCCCATGAAAACAGAACAACAAAAAGGAGGTTTCTGAACCTCTGGAAGGAGAACCCAAGGCCAAAATCCAACCAAACGTCTGAGAATGCATGCTAAGCGGAGTGGGGATTTTTCGTAATGCTGCAGTCAGTGATAGGTGTCCTGTGGCCACAGCCAAAACTAACAGCAAACCTCTCAAAGCTGCCTCCAGCAGTATCAGAAAGACAAAGAGCCATGGCCAGGAGAAGATAAAAAACACTAGAGAAAACTCTAAGAAAGCTAAGGAGTGTAAGCAGCCAGGGAACTAGGTCAAGGCAGAAGAAAAGCCCACCATTGGCAAGATGAAACGCAAGGAAACTCAACCTGAGCTTTGCCAAGAGGCAGTTAAAAAGCCCCGCTGCTACCTAGGCATACACATGCTGGATTCTGTACAAGTGTTTCATGCGCTGGGGAAGGAGAGTGATCCAAAACTTGGAATCTCTTCCTCCCAGGTCCTGAGTACTCAAAGATGCCTAAAGATGTCAAGCCATCCTCAGCTGTCAAGCTATGGCTAGGTGCTACACAGGATGGCTACGTGCTACACAGGCCTTGAGAAAACTCAGGTCAAAGACAACAAACCAAGTAACAGTGCTGAAAAACGCTCATCTCGAGCAAAGTGTGAGCTGCACATCCTGGGAAGGTCAAATTGGTACCTTTGCCTTTTCTTACCATGGAGAATCCGCAAGCTCGACCTGTTCCTCTAAGACAATCTGTGTCCTCACATGGTCCTGCTGCAGCTTACCATGCCAAGCCTGGCTCTACCAATGCAGAACAGCCAACTACTGCCAATTCTTCCCAGTCAACCACTGCATTTTTCTCGGGTTCTGCCAAACCTGCTAAGTCCATTTCAACCAACCCATCTCGACCAGGTTTGCAGAACCCTAGTAGCCGACCTATTCGTCACCACACAGCTTCTAGACCTGCTCCCTACAACAGCAGCTGGCACTTCTCTCCAGCGTGAACCTCCTCCAGTCTCTGTGAACAAGCGACAGTTGCCACCCAAATGTCAGAGTCAGTTTCTTCTCCAAGACTTCTGTTTCCAACTGATTCCATGGAGAAAGCCCAGTGTTCCTGAGCCACACATGTCAAAGCCCTTCACCAAAGAGCAGAGACCAGAGCGTGAGGCTATGAAAAGGAAGGCTCTGCAGGAGCGTGAGAAGCCTGCCAAACACACCTCTTTGGGGGAAAGTGCAGTACTTTATTGAGAGGGAAAAGAGATGGACATCTCTCTCTACTATGGCTACGTAATGGGAGTAGCTGGAATGGTAGGTTCCACTTGAGGTACCAGATGTTTTTCCTAGGCAAACACTGACATGCCATACACCTTTTATTTATTCTAATATATTTTTTCAAAGTAAAGAGATGCATCACAGTTAATTGGTTGTTAATAAAAGTTCTGAACTTTGAGATGCTGCCAACAGTGGTTGTTTTTGAGAGTGGCTGGGGGTTGAAGGATGGAATGGGAAAGAACGGGAAGTTAGAGACATGAAAAAGGGTGAATAGACAAGACTCTCCAAAATACAAACTTGGTCCAGGTTTATAAAGCCCATCAGAGGAGAAATTGCATGGGCCTGATGAAGAGTGGGCTAGGGTCAGAGGAAGAGTATAGCTGACAGGGCATTTGCTCTGCAAACAAGAAGGACTCAGTTCATTTCTTGCAGTCTTTTATGTTCCCCAGAGACCCACTTGATGTGAAATTTTAACACAGAGTCTGGAGTAAGACCAGAGCACAGTCAAGTATGACTATCCCTGGTGTCCTCAGAAAAAAATGGGAGAAATGGCACAGTCTGCGGTTTTTGGTTAAAAGAATAAATTTGGAATAGGCTGAGAAAGTAAGATGAGTCTAAGATGACCAGAAGGAAAGTAAAAATTCTTCCATGGAGGCTGTGTTTACGCCTCATGGCCACCTTTGGAAAATAACCAAATTTGAGACACATCACTAAAAGATTTGTGTGGTCTATCAATAAATGATGGCTGGGGGATGCAAACACAAACACTGGGAATAAACCTACCAGATGAGTGATCAACGCCCTAGAGTCATTCAAGTATGACTCTTAACAGGGACAAAGCCAAGAGAACAGTTGCAGCTTTAAGCCTGAATATCAACTCCTGGGAGATGCAAAGGTAAGTCACCATGTCCTCAGGCCCTCTGTTCAGCACCCCTAGCTGCACCATTTCACTTATTCCCAAAAACATTCAGAGTTGCTATCATGGTGAGACTTTATTAGGGAGTTTTAACAATGCGGTCCATTGCCTTTGTAAGTCTTTGAATTTGTAAACTCCCCAAGGTAGCCAAGCCAGCTTTCAGGAAATTTCTGGTGGGGGGAGCTCAAATTGTATTAGCTTGAGGGGCTGGTCTTTGGTCTTCCATGGTCCCTGGTGCCTGTAGCTTTCTCTAAACATCGCTTTTAACTGCAGCTCACACAAGAATCAACTTTATAAATGGCATTGTGGCTGCATTGCGGTAGGTACCATACTAAGACATGCGTCCTAGGTCACCACTCTGAAAGCAGTTGGTATCGGTTGACCTTGAGCCTGGAAGTTTGTGGTGGAAAGAGATGGTCCTAGGAGAGTTAATGGGGTGATGGATGGATGGAAAGGGAACTGGGAAGTGTAGGGAAGTGGAAATCTGGTGATCAATATGGAATAGTTGGTGGATGTTTTTCAAATAAGTTAAAATATTTTTTGTAAATGAGATTCAAGACAAAAATACGAAAATAAGATAGGTTCCAAAGAACAGGTTATATATAAGACCGATAGAGCTGAAAGGGCTGGCATTACTTCTGGAGCTTTCAATCATACCATTTACTAAAGATGGTATTTTCATATCACATAGCTGTGGAGAGGAATAGTGAGAAACAAAATGCCACCAGAAAAGGAATCTGGGTGACCACCTTCAATATAAGCCAGGTGGAAGGTGTTCACATGGATCCCAAGTGAAAACATATGTTAACAGGAACTCATATTTAACTAACTCTGCTTGGTACCAGTAACTACTTTGTTGAAAATGGGGGGAAATGAATGCAGTTTCTGATTGACCTGAGACAAACCAGTTAATAGATTTTTCCCAGAAAAGGGTAGTTGACTGGCTGTGAACAGAAAACGTGAAAAGTGTTTTGCTACCTTTAATGTATGGCTGGAGGGAATTGATCCCAGTAATCTCTTAAAACTAACAAGCTTCAACTCTCTTGAAGAAATGTTGTATTCACTGAGGAAAAAATGTTGGGAGAAAAGTCTGAAATGATGGGAAAAGAGACAATAAGTGTAAAAGGAGGGCTTGAAATTTGGGTTCCTCTGAAAACAAAGCTTGAAACAAGAAGATCTGTGGGTAACATGATCTACTGGAAATGGGATCTGAGGAGGAAAAGAGTGATATCAGGGATGTGAACAAGGGAAATCCAAGTTAAGGAAGACTTAGTTAGCTGACTACCCCATGGTCAACATGGTTCCAAGACTACCAGAAATTACCAAGAAATTTACTTTAATTTTCTTTGTTTTATATGGTCAATTACAACATGTATTCTGTGCCTTCTTCAAACAGAGTTTTTCTTTCTCAATATTCTGTTCATTTGTGTAAGCATCTTAAACAACTGCTGGATAACAGAATTATTTGAGCAGACTTATTTTTTACTTTAATGTTTAGTTACTGTGTCTGGCATATCGAATACTCTCGGTAGCTTGCCGGGCTCTCCGAGAAGGGCGGAGGACTCGAACTCGGGTCGGCCATGTTGGCTGTGTGCAAGGCAGACGCTCTACCCACTGTGCTATCGCTCCAGCAAATGTTTAGTTCAGATTACTGAAAACTGGGCCTAAATTGAAGTTTGTCTTGATTGGTACAAGTAGAGAAGGAGATCTAGGCATGGAATTAGAGATCATAGGTTACCACATTCAGTTCCTAATAAAACAAGTAAAGGACAGTGTCCCAAATAGATTATTGAAAAAGATATTCATCTCTATTTAACCTGTAAATTCAGCATTTTCTATATTAAATTAAAAATGAAAGAATGTTCCTATATTTGGTCTTTTAAAGACATTCCACGTTGGTTAAGGAAACAAACACTGCCTATGAAATCATAACAACTTAATCATAAAAACCTGATTACTACTTAGATTTACAAGAATGTCAGTGCTAAGAATTATTTCCCTGGATCTCAATAGTGTACATGATATTCATATGAATACATCTGTGTGGAAACATCGCTGGTATCTAATTTAGAGAATAGATATATAGAGATTAGATCACATAGCTGAGTGGGATCTCAACATTTCTAGACACTCCCCTACCCCACACACACCCAAAGACTTGTACTAATCCTTATGGATCCATGACTTTTCCTCCTCCCCTCTCCCAGAATCTCTTAAAATTTCTTTTCAAGTACTAATGTAATGTGCTTTAGAAAATATTGAGTTAAACTTAATTGTTGTCATTTAGCTTTTAGAGAACCGAGAAAATCTTATTAAAAGTGTATTTTTGTATTCTTTGAAAATGGTAATAAGAACATTATCATTGAGTCCCTGAATATACATTATATAAAGAATTTTCTGAGAAATTCCCTGTACAAATCAATACTCGAAGAAATAAATGACTTCTCTGAATGAGAATGAACTGGGACATTTCAAAGTATCAATCAGTGAATCAAAGATGAATCATAGCATCCTATAGATAAAAATGATCTTGATGTAATCTAGTCAACACCATTACATTTTTTTTCTTATACCAGCGGATAGCACTTTTAACTTTTTAGTTTTTATTTATTTATTTTTATTAGTGAAACACCATGAGGTACAGTTGTAGACTTACATACCTTTGTGCTTGGGTTTCAGTTATACAAGTATCAAGTAACCATCCCTCCACCAGTGCCCATTCTCCACCGCCAAGGAACCCAGTGACCCTCCCACCCCCCATCTCCCCAAATCCGCCCCGCCTCAGGGCATTCCCTTTTGGTTTTTCTTTGCTTTGGGGTGTTGTGGTTTGCAATTGAGGTCAATACCATTACATTTTCAAAGAATAAAATAGGCCCCAAGATGTTCAAGACACTGCTAGTGTCCTGGGCTTCTTCCCAGCATGTACCCTGCTCCAAGCCCGCCCTTTGGAAATATGCTGGGAAGGAAAACTGGATGTTCCTTTCCTCACACTGACCTGAAAGACTCTTCCTGATTCTCAGCCAGATCAACTATTTCATTTGTTGCCTGATATCACCTCCTGTCCTTTATTTAAAAAAAAAAAAAAAACATTTGATTTGTTTCTGGAATATAAAGAAAAAAACTGAATGGAGTAATAAAACAAAAGCAAAATTAAACCTTTACACTCTGACATCAGAATTGTCCTTACAAGAGGGGATGTAAATGACTGAAATGGGTAGGGGACTGCTGTTAGTTGGTTGTGCACAGTAGCTGGATATTTGAAAGTGCATGGAGTATGAATACACAGTTGCTGAGATGAGGAAGTCTGTATTTGAAGGGAATACAGTTTGTTAACTAGTCATCACAATTACATGATTGCCACTCAATGCCTCTTTTCGTATGTTTTTTAGATAATTCTTCCCCTCCTCTGTTTGCTTAGGACCGCACATTGTCTCTCCCCTCGTGTTCTTTCAGGAAGCCAGAGAGAAGTCTTCAGGCAGGAAGAGCATGAAATTTACATAGGAGTGGTAATACCTGGACTGTATCATGTTCAGCGAAATGAGTCAGAAAGAGAGGGACAGAAAGAACAAGATTGCATTCACCCGGAGAACGTAAAATAACAAAACAGGAGACTAACTGCCAAGAGTGGCCGAGATTAGTGTCAGGAATTTTTCCTCATAGCTTGGAGACCAACCACACAGGCTAGCAGAAAAGGCAGCTCAGATAGAGAATGGAGCACCAAATAAAGGGTGTTGGGAGGATCCTCCCAGGATGGGAGAGCATGCTGAACATAGACTATAGACCAAACATGGTTGTCACTCAATGCCTCTTTTGCAAACCACAACACCTAAAAGGAGACAGAGAACAAAGAGGAATGCCCTCCCACAGAGTCAGGGTGGGATGAGGGGATGGGGGGTGGGAGGCATACTGGGATCCCTGGTGGTGGGAAATGGGCACTGGTGGAGGGATGGGTATTTGATCATTGTATAAATGAAACCCACGCACAAAAATTCATATGTCTACAACCGTACCTCATGGTGTCTCACTAATAAAAATTTGAAAATTAAAAATAAAAAAATTGGAACATAAAGTAAAAATAAAACAAGAGAAAGATCTAACAATAGCAAAGAGGCCTATAGTACTCCAAATGTTAAGAAATAGGCACTTTGGCAAGTATTTTTAAATACGCATCCAGGAGAGAATATAGAATTTTTTGTGAACAAATCTACGCTATGGATTCATCTTATCCTTGAAATGGAAAAGGACAATGTGTTACAGTTACCAACTTTCAAAAAATATATATATCATCTATTTTTGCTATGTTTCTATGCTTTACCGAGTATTATCCTGATTTTTAAATTTACTTTAAGGATTAAAACAGTATTTGCCTGCATTAAACTTTTTAATTAAATGTTCTATTAGAAGTGATTTTTAATTATTAAAAATATTTTATTCACATGTAATTTTCTAAAAGAAACATATAGGCCAAAGAGCTAGTGCAGCATGTAGAGGGTGTTTACCTTGTATGTAGCTAACCTAAATTCAATCCCCAGAATCCTGAGCCTGCTAGGGGTGATCTCTGGATACAGAGTCAGAAGGGAGCCCGGAGCACATCTGGGTGCACTCCACTCCCCACATAAAGGGAAGAATAGAAAAGAAAAACATATAACTGATTCTTGAGTAACATAGAGCTTAACGATGCTAACTCATCTATAATGTTTGAAACCCCCAAATTTAATAGATAGTCTGCTATTAACCAAGAACATGGTTTTCTAATAGTATTTAATTCCATTGTCGGCAAGTAGTGCTATGTGTGGCCTGTCCATCTGCAAATTTTGATACACTTCAAAACTTTAATCGATTTTATAATAGACTATATAATACATCTGTATTTGATGTTATTAAGTGATAATTTATATTTCTATTTTTGTGGGGTATTTGGGCCATAGTATGTGGTAAATGGGACTTCACAATCTGTGCTCACGGATTATTCCTGGTGGTGCCAACCATTAATTTGGGTTGACTGTGTGCATGGTAAGTGCTTTAACCCCTATATTAAGTCTGGGGTCCAACCAAATCATTTATCTGCATATATTTTATACATGCATGCATGGCATACTTTTTCTTAGATTTTTTTATATTTCTAGGATATATTGATCATCTTTAATTATTTCACATCCATACCAACGTCCAAAAATTCTCGAAATGTAATTATTGAAAAATATAATATAGAAGTCCAAATTTGTATTGCTAATTGGATAACTATATTAAGAAGAAAATAGAACCACAATAAACATACAATTAAAATGGACATACATTTCTTTGGAGTCTTTCAATTATGCATTTATATTAGTCTATATACAAGTATGATTTTTAAATAAACAATTTCTGTTACTATAAAATGTTTATTGAGATTTTATAATTGTAATGTTTTCCAGCTAAGATGACATTGATGTGAACATTTATATCTATTTGTCTACTTTTCTAATTGTTTCCTTAATATCAATTCTTAAAAGCTAACATACTTATGACCCGATATGTAGCTCAGGACAAAAGAACTTGGCTTTCATGTATGAAATTTTGGTTTCTATTCTTCGCACTATAGAAGCAAAAGCAAAATCATTAACTCTGGTTGGAAAAATAGCTCGGTGGTAAAATATTTACCTCACATTTCTGAGGTTATGGGTTTGATCCCTGAATTTCCATATACACACACAAAAGCTAACTTACAACAAAGTCTCACACTCGATACCTAACTGGACCCGCTCGAGAAATTCGATGAACAATGGGAGGACAGTGACAGTGACAGTGACTTAATGAACATTAAACTGCTTTAAGCTATATATTGCCTAAATATTATACAGATTTAACTCTCAATAAAATAACTTGAAAAGATCTATTTTCTAGCATCTTTGCTAGGGAAAGATAGCACCTGATTTTTCAATATTTGTTATTTGGGGGGAAATTTTAATTTCTCTTTTTAATTTGTGCTCTTTGTCTACTAGTGAGCTTGAAAATTGCTCTTGTGTGGTACTACATGGAAAATATTATGCTATGGGAAATGAGTCAGAAAGAGGGGCACAGACATAGAAAGATTGCATTCCTCTGGGTAACATAAAGGAACAAAATAAGAAACTAACACACAAGAACAGCTGTGATAAATACCAGGTTGTTCACTCCATGGCTTAGAGGTCAGCTGTACTGTCTAGGGGTAAAGGCAGCGCAGATAGAGAAGGGAGCACCCAATAAAGGGTGCTGGGAAGATCTGCCCAGGATGGGAGATGCCTGCTGAAAGTAGTCTATGGACCGAACAGGATTGCCACCCAATGTCCATTCTGCAGACCATAGCACCCAAAAGGAGAGATAGAACAAAAGGTAGTGCCCTACCAAAGAGGCAGGTGAGATGGGGGATGGGGAGTAGGAGGGATTCTTGGATTGGTGGGAGTGGAGATTGGTCACTGGTGGTGGAATGGGTACTCGATCACTGTATAACTCAAACCCAAGTGCAACAACTTGTAAGTCTTCAACTGTACCTCATGGTGTTTCACTAATAAAACAAAACAAAACAAAACAAAAATTCAAAAAAAAGAAAACTGCTCTTGTGTTTACTAGTCATTTAAACTTCTTTCAATAGACATTATATGATCATGTTTTATGCTTATTTTTTCTATTCAAATTTAATAGCAAAATACTGATTTATTTCACAGCACTAATTTTTTAAAACCTTTCATCCTTGGCCTATCATATTAATTGCCACTATTTGTTGGTGTTGCTTGTTTTTTGATCACTTAATTTGGTTTTTGTCCTTTTCTTTCAGATTGTAAAATTTTGGACAAATGAGCATATGTTTTTCTTTATCTTCTACAGTTTTACACTGAGAACAACTGTTAGTTTTGTACAAATAAGATACCTGTGCATTTACTATTTCTTCTCATTTTATTTATTTTAACGCATCTCGATTCATCTACAACTTATCCTAGTAAGTGTTGTCATATTGAAAGAAACCACAATTTTTTTCAATCATAGCACTGTAGCACTGTCCTCCCGCGGTTCATCCATTTGCTCGAGAGGGAACCAGTAACGTCTTACACCAAATTGTGAGACTTGTTGTCACTGGTTTTGGCCTATCGAATAGGTCATGGGGAGCTTGCCAGGCTTTTGCTATGTGGATGAGATACACTGGGTAGTTTGCCGGGCAGAGGAATCGGAATCAGGGTTAGCCTCCTGCAAGGCAAATGCCCTACCTGCTGTGCTCTAAACGTTATCTAAAATATACTAGTAATACCAAATGTTGTTTCTTTAACAGTGCAATATAAACGATTATTTCGTAATTTTTTTGATTTGTTAATGAAATATGTAAGCTCTTGAGTATAATGAGAATATTTTTCTAACACAAGAGTCTGACAAAGGTGAAACTGTTATAACTGTCTTGTAGGATTCCATCTCCCTAGACTGCTTCATTCTACCATGCTCTCTATCCAATCCGGTGGTCTTCTTGGGATTCTGACCTCCTGATTGGCTAGGCTCTACCTTTCAACTGCCTACTTTATGACATCATTCTCCCACCAAACCAACCACCAACTGGTAGAATCTTGGGGGTCCCATGTAGTAGTTTGTAAACAAATTTGAACCATCGTGGCAAGTGACCAGTGACCAATGACCAATCACGTGTGAGCACTCATTTGTACTGAACACTTGTGGTCTTAAGCCGCTTCAGTGTTCAGACGTACTCTCGTACCATCTCCTCTTCTCGTCTACCTTTCATCGGTATTTCCTCTTCTCTGACCATGTCAGGTAAGAAATAATAATTTTCAAAGCTTTTCATTAGATTTATCATCCATAAACTTAGCAGTCAAGTAAAAACAGCACGTAGTAATGAAAGTAAGTATTCAAGTAGAATTTTATAAGCCTCATTTGAGCTTGACTTTGATATTTGCTGTGTGATTTTAGACATTGGCTTACTTTCTCTCACATACAAAGTGTTTTTCCTCATTGATTACATTATATTTTAGACATACTTAGGAGCTCATATACACACATACTTAATATATATATATATATATATGAGTGTTGATTCTCTGTGTTTCTTTTTCCTTTTAATAGTGAATTTTTCATGATTTCCATTAAAAATAAGTAAATCAGAGACAGTATTTTCACAGAAACCGAAAATATAGATGCTGTGGAAAACTGTTAATATATACTAGCATGTTTTATCTGTAATGGTCTCTCCACTTGTATTTATAATTCAGTATTTTGAATATAATGATATTACAAAGTAATAATCATTGATCTTTGAGATTTGATTTTAGCCAGGTAATAAAAATATATGGGGCATGAGTAAGTTGTGGAGTGCTGAGGGTAGGGAGGCAAGCACTCAAAGTTAAGAAAGTTTGGGATCACTTTCATCAAACATTGACCAATCGAAACCTAGACGATATGAGGGAGAAATAAATAGGAAAGAAAGAAAGAAAGAAAGAAAGAAAGAAAGAAAGAAAGAAAGAAAGAAAGAAAGAAAAGCAAGCAAGCAAGCATAGGGATGTCGATTATCAAGGAAGGGGAAAACGTTTGTACAGAATGTTGAAGAGAACCAAAGATTTAAAATCAAAAAAGAAAGGTACCAGTAGGAAAAGCAGTTTATCAGAAAGCCATCCTAGCTGGCTTTTTTCCTTATTATATCTTAGAACACAGTACTTGGTACTTGACAATTTGAGTATAAACACGCTTCAGAAATGATGCTCCCCATAAATAGCTAATAGTGCTGGTCTAGGGCGGTGGAAGACAAAGAATCTTCAATGTTTTTATTACGTTCTGGTTTTTAAGTACATGTATGCGCTGCCTGTTAAATAAAAAAATGGTATATACTAACTTGAATCAGGAGATTTGATTCATTTTTGTGGTCAGTAGGTTCCAGGTTAAAGCTGCTTGTAATCTTTACAAATATTATTTTATGTAATTTTTTCTTCCTAACATCAGAGTATTTTGATAATAGTCAACTTCTGTTTTAAATCCTAAGAGGAAATAGAAAAATCAAGTCTCACAGGTCTAATTACACATTTTTGTCATATTTGTGAATTATGATTTTTCCTACATAAAAGATATTTTATTGGATTTCGGTGCTCATTTATTAAACATTGAGAAGAATGTTTTCCAGGTTGATAAATATAATTCTAATGTAGGGGTTGAAAGTAAGTTTGCAATATTTTATGATCACTTTTTAAATGGTCTTTTCTGTTTCTTGTGTGATCAAGAGAAATCCTCTGCTATGTTTAACACGTGTTGTTTGCTGGTTAATATTCAAAGGTACTGATGAGAATAATTTTTTGTACTTTCGAAATTTCTTTCTGTATTTTACTCATTTAAAACATTTCTTGTCTATGAAATACAATCACGTTTACTTCTATTTTCTTTTTGTTATGTAGTTACTGGTAAATCCTTTCTCTTTAATGGAGTGGTAAAGTGTGCACTCAAAAATCTCCTTCTATTCCATTTTTTTGCTAGCAGTTTTTTCTAAAATAGAATACTGTCTTCATATTGTATATGTGGAACAATTTATTAATAAACTTATTGGACTCTTTTATTTGGTTTTGCTTGGGCTCACATCCACTGTTATTCAAGGCCTACTCTTGCGTCTGCTCTCCATAACTTACTGTAATATGCTGCTTGCTACAGAGCCCAGATTTCATATTCTCCTTTTTCAGTTCTGTGATACATATTTTTCATGATGTTTTCTTTACACTTCCTCCTATGAAAATCACATGAAATAGAAAAATAATATTCATGTATGCATTATTTTTCTTAGAATTATTAGTAACTACATTGTAGATAAACAATTTAAGACACAGAGTTTAAATAAAGTTTTCCTTCCAAAAACATTTCTTGGAAAAAACTCCAGTAGTCCTTTTTGAAGTGGATCAAAAATGAGGGTAAACTTCAATGCTTCCACAAGATTAAGTCGTATGTGAACCATAAGTAACAGGTACTCATGGCACAGGTCAAATGGAAACCTGATGATTACAATGGTAATAGTTGTAAAGAACCCAAATGCCTAAATTAATGTAAGGTATCTTCCTTCTGGTTTCTGGCCTTGTAGTGATCATGCAGGATCCTGGCCAAAAAAACACATGCTTTAGTTTATGTAACCTGGAAATTCTTAAGGGACAGAGAGAGATAGTACTGGAGGGGATAAGGCACTTGCCTTGTATACAGCCAATCCAGTTGAATCTCTGTCACGGCATACACTCTCCCGAATGTTCTAAGGGGTCACTCCAGAGTGTAGAGCCAGGAAGAACCCAAGATCACTGTCAGTTGTTGGTCCAAACTCTACACCACCCCAAGCCCCGCCCAATAAAAATTATTGGAATATATGAAATCTCTTTGCCATCTCTGGGCCTCAGGTTTGTTCTTGTCAATTGAATGTTTGCCTTTCTCTTAGACTTCCTAGTTTGAAAAAGCTTCCATTCTAGGAAATAGTATAGGACTCAATAGGAGGCAAGCTACAGGCATTTCTAGGGTAAGGAGAATTATCTGTAAGCAAGAAATCCAGGTACAGACACCATCACCTGGCTCTTCTACAGTTCTGTGTTCACTTTGGGAGCACGATAGCAAATACACTAAGTGCCAAAAAGTTCCAGGCTTTGAATCACCCCAAATTGTTGGAATTTTGGAAACTCAATTGACTTTTAGTACTAGAAGCATCTCGATGGCTTAAATTTTAAGTTCAGATTGTTCCTCTCAGCGTTGAAGGAGATTATTAGTCTCACAGATTTTTTCATCACCCTCTTGTTCCTTACACAAAATTTTCAAAATCCATCTGTATTGGGAACTGCACATGCTCTGCAGCTTTCCCTTCCTGTGGTGAACGATGCAGCTTCCCTAACAGGAATTGTCTGCAACTACTCCAGAGTATCTGCTCCAGCTGGTAGTTCTGCTTGGCTCCTGCCCTCAGCCTCTGGCACCTCTTTCCAACCACTGATGGGTAGTGCTTATCTTTACCAACATTTCCGCACAACAATGCTATCTGGAGTGTTTCACCAGAGTCATATATCTACCTCAGCTGCTTCCTACCCAAGTGTTTTGGAATGGGATATTGCAGGAAGTGCTGAAGTGATGTCTTCCGTGGGAGACTTTTTTGTGACTATTCTTGACCAAGACACCGCTGTCTCTTCCATGTCTATGGCAGCTCGCTATGAGAAAACACTAGTTACCAACAACACGGTGTCTGTACCCATCACTTTCTGCCAGTCTTGTTGAGAGAAGACCATCTCAGGTTCCACATCAGAGTCAAAGCCTGTCACTTCCCTACCAGGAAGGAAGCCAGGTGTATTACTATCATCAAGGCACTCTGGGAACTCTCCTTTCCGGCCTGCAGTCCTATGACTCCATGTCATACACAGGGCTAAATGGCTCTGCCCCCCAAGCTTACAGCAACTCATCTTGAGAAATGGTTAAGGTTCTCAAGGAGGTCCAGCCCCCAAATAACCAAATACCAGCCTCTTAGTCTGGAATCGACTTCTCTCTGTCTGCTCAACCCATCACAGAATCGAGTTATCAAGGTGAGTAAAACGGAGAGAAGGGAAAGAAAATTCTAAAATTGGGGTCAAAAAAGAGGAAAACTGTTCGTAGACAGGTAGTATTCATATACACTGAGATTTTTAAATTAAAAAAAAACTCAGTTCATGTTTATTCCCCTCACTCATTTTACAGCATGTTATTTTCACACTCAATATAAGAGCTCCTAATGGAGATTGGAAGTTATGATAGTATAATGGACATCTAAGTTTCTTATAATGAAACGTTAGGAGCAGAGAAAAAAATAGCGCATTTTTCCCTTATTATTTCATTTTTTTAATTTTTATTAGTTAAACGTCATGAGGGACAGTTGTAGACTTACAAATTGTTGTGATTCGATTTCATTTTTACAATGAGGGAGTACTTATCCCTCCACCAGTGCCCATTCTCCAGCACCACGGTTCCCAGTATTTCTCCCACCACCCATACCCCCATCCCACTCAGCCTCTGTGGCAGGGAATGCCACATTTTTCACTGTTCTATTTCAACAGTCCTCCAGAATTACCACACTAAAAGTAAAATACATGTCTTAAACTTGTATTTTGTTATTTTCTTAAGAAGTTTCAGAACTCTAATTGTAATGGTACCACGTTAACTTTCTCTTCCATAAATGAACAGCAAGGTTCTGAATACACTTGTGGTCAGAGATTCTGACTCAAATCATGAAACCTAGAATCTGTACCTCAGCACAAATATCATGATGAAGTAGTGCTTCATTCATACTCTTATTCTATGATATTAACGCCCTTTTATTTTTCCATGAAAGTGAATAAATTGACAGTACAATACATTACAAAGCTAAACTCTGTATGGCACTTATTAGTTTGAAAATCTATAATTAATTTTTTTAAAAAAACTTTTGTTTGGAGGACATTGAATCTGTGTCATAGACCGAAGTGCTCAGGGATTACTCCTGGATCTGTGCTGGGGATCACTGCTGAAGATGCTTAGGAGATCATAAGTGATACAAAGGATCAAATTGAGGTCAGGTGTGCGCAGGGCCATTGCCTTAACAAATGTAATATTGCTCTTCCCAAGTCTCTTATTTTTCAAGTTAGTTTACACAGAAATTCTTTCAAATACAAAGAAAACCAAAAAACAAGAGCAACACATGAAAAACAGTAAGAACTACAACATTTACCTCCAATCTTTGAGCACAGGACTTGTCCATTATCCGAAGAATACCCAGTAATAACCCATTGCCTATTGCTGGTAGGTACACAGTTGTTGCACCACTAGTTTTGTGGACCGAATATCTCATTTTGAAGGCACTGATTTCTTCCTTGGTTCCTTTTTAGTGATGAATTTCCTGGGGATGGAGACTTCCCTGCCATCGCTACCTTCAGGTCAGACATATGGTCTGACACAAATTTCCGAATTGCCCACATCTTCCAGTAGCAGGATTCAAAGACCTGAGAGTAATCCACCACCTGAGCTTCGGGGAAGTTCCCATAATATCTCCAGCCCAAAGTAACCTGGCGCTGAACCCAACTCCAACTCAGGAACAAAAACCTAGGCAAACACTGACATGCCATACACCTTTTATTTATTCTAATATATTTTTTCAAATTAAAGAGAAGCATCATAGTTAATTGGTTGTTAATAAAAGCTATGAATTTTGAGATGCTGTCAACTGTGGTTGTTTTTGGGAGTGGCTGGGTGTTGAAGTATGGGATGGGAAAGAATGGGAAGTTAGAGATAGGAAAAAGGGTGAATAGACAAGACTCTACGAAATACAAACCTGGTCCAGGGTTATAAAACCCATCAGATGAGAAATTGCATGGGCCTGATGAAGAGTGTGGTAGGGTCAGAGGAAGAGTATAGCCTACAGGGCATTTGCTCTGCAAACAAGAAAGACTCAGTTCATTTCTTGCAGTCTTTTATGGTCCCCAGAGACCCACCAGATCTGAAACTTGAGCACAGAGTCAGGAATAAGACCAGAGCACAATCAAGTATGCCCCATACCTGGTTTCCTCCACAAGAAATTGTGAGAAATGGCATGGTCTGCAGTTTTTGGTTAAAAGAATAATTTTGGAATAGGCTGAGGAAGGCAGATGAGTCTAAGATGACCAGAAGAAAAGTAAAAATTCTTCCATGGAGGCTGTGTTTACGCCTCATGGCCACTTTTGGAAAATAACCAAATTTGAGACACATCACTAAAAGGTTTTTGTGGTCTATCCATAAATGATGCCTGGGGGATCCGAACTCATACACTGGGGAATAAACCTACCAGCTGAGTGATCAACGCCCTCAGAGTCATTCAAGGATGACTCTTAACAGGGACAAAACCAAGAGAACAATTGAAGCATGAAGCCTGAAGATCAGCTCCTGGGAGATGCAAGGATAAGTCACCATTTCCTCGGGCCCTCTGTTCAGCACCCCTAGCTGCAACATTTCACTTATTCCCAGCAATATTCAGAGTTGCTATTACGGTGACACTTCACTAGCGTGTTTTCACAATGCGGTCCATTGCCTCTGTAAGTCTTTGGATTTGTAAACTCCCCAAGGTAGCCAAGCCAGTTATCAGGAAATTTCTGGTGGGGGGAGCTCAAATTATATTAGCTTGAGGGGCTGGTCCTTGGTCTTCCATGGTCCCTGGTTCCCGTAGCCTGCTCTAAACATCGCTGTTAACTGCAGCTCACACAAGAACCAACGTTATAAATGGCTTTGGGGCTGCGTTGCCGGAAATACCAGACTAAGACATGCGCACTAGGTCACCACTTCCAAAGCAGTAGGTACCGGTTCTCCTTCAGCCGGGAAGGTCTTTGTGGAAAGAGATGGCCCTAGGAGACTCAATGGGGTGATGGATGAATGGAAAGGAAACCGGGACGGGTAGAGAACTGGACAGCTGGTGATCGTCATGGGATGGTTGGTGGATGTTTTTCAAATGAGTTAAAATATTATTTGTAAATAAGATTCAAAACAAAAATACGAAAATAAGGTTCCAAAGAACAAGTTACATATAAGACCGAGAGAGCTGAAAGGGCTGGCATTCATTCTGGAGCTTTCAATCATACTATTTACTAAATATGTTACTTTCACATCACTTAGCTGTGAAGAGGAATAGTGAGAAACAGAATGCCACCAGAAGAGCAAACTGGATAACCACCTTCAAAAAAAGCCAGGTGGAAGGTGTTCACATGGATCCGAAGTGCAAATATACGTTAACGGGAACATAATTTTAACAAACTCTGTTTGGTACCAGTAACTACTTGGTTGAAAATGGGGGGAAATGAACGCTGTTTCTGACTGACCTGACACTAACCAGTCAATAGATTTTCCCAGGAAAGGGTAGTTGACTGGTTGGGAACAGAAAAACGTGAAAAGTGTTTTGCTACCTTTAATGTATGGCTAGAGGAAAATGATCCCAGTCAACCCTCAAAACTAACAAGCTTCAACTCCCTTGAAAGAAAGTTTTATTAACTGAGGAAAAAATGCTGGGAGAATAGTCTGAAAAGATGGGAAAAGAGACAATAAGTGCAAAAGAAGGACTTGAAATTTGGCGAAAACAAAGTTAGAAACAACAAGATCTGGTGGGAACATGATTTACTGGGAATGGGATCTGAGGAGGAGAAGAGTAATATCAGGGATGTGAACAAGGAAAATCCAAGTTAAGGAAGACTTAGCAAGCTGACTACTCCATGGGCAACATGGTTCCAAGAATACCAGAACTTACCAAGGAATTTACTTTAATTTTCTTTCTTTTATATGGTCAATTACAACATGTATTCTTTGCCTTCTTAAAACACAATTTGTAGTGTTCATTTCTTTCTCCATATTCTGTTCATTTGTGTAAGCATCTTAAACAACTGCTGGAAAACAGAATTATTTGATCAGACTTATTTTTTACTTTAATGTTTAGTTGAGTTTGCTGAAAACTTGGTCTAAAATGAAGTTTGTCTTGATTGGTACAAGTAGAGAAGGGAGGACTAGGGATGGAATTAGAGATTATAGGGTAACACATTTAGTTCCTAATAAAACAAGTAAAGCACAGTGTCCCAAATAGACTATTGAAAAAAATATTCATGTCAATTTAACCTGTAAATTCAGCATTTTCTATATTAAATTAGAAATGAAAGAATGTTCCTACATTTGGTCTTTTAAAGACATTCCACGTTGGTTAAGGAAACAAACACTGCCTATGAAATCATAGCAACATAACGATAAAAACCTGATTACTACTTAAATTTCCAAGAATGTCAGTGCTAAGAATTATTTCCCTGGATGTCCTTAGTGTACATGATAGTCATATGAATACACCTGTGTGAATATATCGCTGGCATCTAATTTAGAGAATAGATATATAGAGATTAGATCACATAGCTGAGTGTGATCTCAACTTTTCTACAAACTCCCATGCCCCACACACCCAAAGACTTGTACTAATCTTTATAAATCCATGACTTTTCCTCCTCCCATCTCCCAAAGTCTTTTAAAATTTCTTTTCAAGTACTAATGTGATGCGCTTTAGAAAATGTTGAGTTAAACTTAATTGTTGTCATTTAGCTTTTAGATAGAGTTCCAAGAAAATCTTATTAAAAGAGTATTTTTGTATTCTTTGAAAATGGTAATAAGAACATTATCCTTGAGTCCCTCAATAGACATTATATAAAGAATTTTGTGAGGAATTCCCTGTACAAATCAATACTCGAAGAAATAAATGACTTCTCTGAATGAATCTCTCCCACTTTGCCCCAACTCAGGGCATTCACTTTTGCTTTTTCTTTGTTTTAGGGTGTTGTGGTTTGCAATGGAGGTCAATACCATTACATTTTCAAAGAAGAACATAGGCCCCTATATGTTCAAGACACTACTACTGTCCTGCGGTTCTTCCCACCATGTACCTTGCTCCAAGACAGCCTTTTGGAAATATGCTGGGAAGGACAACTGGATGTTCCATTCCTCACACTGACGTGGAAGACTCTTGCTGATTCTCAACCACATCAACTATTTAATTTGTTGACTGATATCACCTCCTGTCCTTTATTTTTTTAAAAAAAATATTTGATTTGTTTCTGGAATATAAAGAAAAAAATAAAATGGACCAATAAACAAAAGCAAAATCAAACCTTTACACTCTGACATCAAAATCGTCCTTATAGGAGGGGAAGTAAATGACTGAAATTTGTAGGGGAGTGTTGTTAGTTAGTTGTGGACAGTAGCTGGATATTTGACAGTGCATGGAGGATGAATACAGTTCCAGAGATCAGGAACTCTGTACTTGAAGCGAATACAGTTTGTAAACTTGTCATCACAATTATATGTCCATATGAAATTTATCTACATATGCTTTGTGCCTTCCTTGCATGTATGTGTTATGCATTCTTTTATCATGGCCTCAGAAATGCATCTGAGGGGACTCGGAAAATTAGTTGAGCCCCAAGTATGGGGAGAGAAGTAATAAAGAATTGGAGGAGGAAGAAATATGAGTTGGAGCTTAAGAGCCGTGTAAGAGGAATATATAGATATGTATGTGTGTAAATACACATATATATGTATAAATATATATATGGGCTGGAGCCATAACACAGTGGGTAAGATGTTTGCCTTACACGTGGCCAACCTGGGTTCGATTGCTCTCCTCCTCTCAGAGAGCCCGGCAAGCTACTGAGAGTAACCCTCCCTCATGGCAAAGCCTGGCAGGCTACCTGTGAAGTATTCGACATGCCAAGAACAGTAACAACAAGTCTCACCATAGGGACGTTTCTGGTGCCTGCTCGAGCAAATCAGTGAACAATGGGAGGACAGTGCTACAGTGCTATGGTTAATTCAAACGTTGTTTATGTAAAATATGAAAGAATCAAATAAATATTCTATAAAGCTGATTACACCTATTAAATTAATATAACTTTAAATACTGTTTAGAAATTAAGTTGAAGAATTTTAAGGCTATCGAAAGATATTGAAAATATATCAAGAAACACATGGATTTTTGAGGACGAAGAACACGTAGCAGTTGTCCTTTCTTAAGGTTATTATTTTTGGCATTTACAGAATATGCTTTCCCTGAGTTTTTGTTAATAGCTTCCGTTTTTTAGAAAGCATCATAATAAACTATATTTTTTGAAAAAATTAAAAAAAAGCTCTGTTAGTGAGTGGATTCTGTATGTTTGGAACGTGGGAAGTATTTTCCTATGTAATTTACATTAAACATGATATTTATAACAGAAATACCATCTGCAATACTATTCACAATAGCCAGAAGAAACTATGGTATACCTACACAATTGAATACTACGCAGTTGGCAGGAAACTGAAATCATGAAATTTGCTTATAAATGGATGTACAGGGAAGAATATCATGTTCAATAAAATCAGTCAGAAGGAAAGGGGTATACTGATTGGACTACCCCATTTTTTGGATATAAAAAACCAGATTGTGAGACTAATACCCAAGGATAGCAGAAACACAGGCCAGGAGAATTGGTCAATGGTTGGACGCTTGCCACAAGTGCTGAAGGCGAGTATTTGGAATAAAGAAGGGACCGCTGTGACAATGATAGTTGGAAGTGATTACTCTGGATGAGAACTGAGTCCTGAAAGTAGGTTAATGAATAAACGTGAGAACCTCTCACTCTCTGTATTACAATCCATAATGCCCAAAGGATGTGAGAGAGAGAGAGAGAGAGAGAGAGAGAGAGAGAGAGAGAGAGAGAGAGAGGTGCCTGCAATAGTGTAGAGACAGCAGGCTGTCAGGTGGGGTTTAGGTTTAGGGTTGGGAGAGGTTGTGGTGGGAGAGAAACTGGGGACATTAGCAATGGAACTGTATACTAGTGGAGGTTAAGTGTTAAAATATCCTATGATTGAAACTGAATCATGAAAAGGTTTGTAATATGTGTCTCCTGCAAATTCAATACAAAAACATGATATTTAGATTCTACCACCATGACTAACCTATGAATTTGCTGAAATTTATTTTTATCACCTTGGCTGGGCTCATTGCATGGATGGCTGTGTGGTAAAACTTTTTCATTTTATGGGGACTGAAGAGACAAAAATCATAGGGTTGGGACTTCTGGTGGAAGGAGAGAAGAGCACAAAACACCCTGTTGACCACACCTCAGCAGGGTCACCTAACTTGCATGATGACAGACTTCCTTCACTGATTTCTTCTTTTGTAATGTGGAAAAATGAAAAGAATTTGCAGGCTGACAAGGGGTTGTCTCCTCCAGTTCTCACTATTTTCTTTTCGATCAGAATTGTTTAAAGATTATTTGAAAAATTTGGAGCTTAATGATTTGTTCTCATATATTTCCCCTACATGGTGTTGGGGGGCATTGATTCAGGAAGGCCAGCATGAAAAAGTTGAGGTGTATGTCTTAACCACCAATGCCAACACTACTGTAAGTATGGAATCCAAAGTACAATAGTAAAAATTCAAAATGTGTTTGTCAAGGAAATCAGTGGGAATGCAGGGAGAAATGGGTAATTTGTTGGTGGAGGGATGCAGACACTGGTTGTGTGATTAGAATTGGAATATTGTATGACAAATCTCCAATATAAATGACTTTGAAAATCAAAATTGCCTAAATTTAAAAAAAAGGAGAAGTCACCTTATGTCTATATTTCAAGAAGGCTTGTCTTGGCAAATTTTGGCAGGGAGACCATAGTTGGTAGAGAGAGGGAGAAAGAAAGGGACAGTTGACAGTTGGGAAGAGAAGCCTGGATATCATGGAAGAGATGAAAGCTGATCTTAGAAGATTTGGAGCCATCAGAGTTTAGAGAGTTAAATGGTGAGAACATTGAAGTTTAGATACTTAAATAGTGAGATTGGTTTCAGTCATCAGCACTGTATACATAGAAAGAGTTCAAAGACCTCACAGATATTCAGGCTATAATAACTAACAAGGGAAGAGTTTTTTTGCCTGAAGCACTATGTAAGGATAATATATTGCCAGGAAGAATGATAAGAAGTTGGTTCTCTTTTTCACAGATTAATAAATTAGAGATGAAAACTTTTATACAAAGGAATCTATGATCTTGTCCTGTTGCTCTGTTTTCTTGTCATCATTCCATTCTCCCCCATGACCCTACCTAATCAGGGCTCTCGACATTTCTCAGCAGTGTCACCACATAGCCTCAGAGCATGTGTTAACTGCAGGTAGCTCACAGCTCTCATGTTTGACCCCATCCAAGCCAGAGTCATCCTTCTGAAACCAAGGATATTTGCTGAAGGCCCGTTCTTCCTTGAAGTGGCAGTCATGGTTTACCTCTTCTTAATCATATTGTTTACAAATTTAGATGTATATCATTATACCAGTGACAGGGATTTTTCAAACTATGGAAAGCATAAATATTTCAATTTCCCCCACGAATTTTGGGCTAGTTATTTTCTATCCACTGCTAATAATTTGTGATAATTAGGAAACAGAACTGAAGTAAAAACAGGGACATTTGTCAATTTGGTCCCATGACTAATCAGTCTTAGTATAAGTATATATTTCTAGAAAAAAATGCAGAAGAAAATGAGTTGGTTGCTAGCAAAGAATGCCAAACCTCTGCCAAGAAATCCTTTGAAAATAAAAATTCTGACTATGGACTGAACATGATTGCAATTTAATGCCTCTTTTCCAGACCACAACACCCAAAAGGAGAGAGAGAACAAAAGGGAATGCCCTGCCACAGAGGCAGGGTGGGATGGGGGGGATTGGTGTGAGAAGGATACTTGAATACATGGTGGTGGAAAATGGGCACTGGCGGAAGAATGAGCATTTGATCATTGTATAATCAAAACCCAAGCACAAAAATTTGTAAATGTACAACTGTACGTCATGGTGTTTCACTAATAAAAATTTTAAAAAAATAAAATAAAATAAAAATTGTTTCGTCTGCCAGAGATCAGCAGATGGGAACCTGAGTGAAGGCAAAAGATTAAACTGGTTGACTTTCATTTTTCCTTGAGTATATTAATTTGATTTTGGAGTCAATTTATATGAGAGTTCATCAAGACACAGAAATTTTTAGCGCTTCTCTTGTTTAAAAGTATAGTGATACACCATATCTCTATCTCACAATCTTTTTATTTCTGATAGTTTGACACAAAAGATATGTCATAATCATAGATAAATGTAAATTATTTAAATACTTTTTTGATTATTTAAAATTACCTTATATAATTACATTATAGAATTTCATAAATTTTAGGATTATGCAGAATCAACTTGCATGTATCATATTACACTCACTACTGAAAGGCCTACTCTGTCATTAACCATTGTTCAGTTTTTCCACTTTGATTACACCTTTCCATCTGGTAATTAAATAGTCTCATAGTTCTAAAGTTTGTTTTTATTGCTTTGAAAAGATCAAAATTATGTAATTTTCAACATTGGATGAAACTAGAGCATATCATGCATGTAAAGTTAGCCTTAAGGAAAGGAACAGATACAGAGAGATTTTTCTCATATGTGGGATGTAAAGACACACAGCAAGGTAGCAACAAAGGTTCAAGAGCAATGTAAGGGGAGAACTGATCCACACAATTGGGTCAGGGGATTAGGAGGGAGGGATTCTGGGGGATTGGGGGAGAGGGAGGGTTTGTTCTTTGAGAGAATGAGGAGTGTCATGTTGGAATTATGTGTATGAGAAACCATTGTTAATTGAATTATAAATCATAGAATAAAAATAATGTTTTAGACGTTTGTCTGTCTCATTTTATCCTTTTAATTTGTTTTCTCCATATTCCACATATGCCTGAATTTGTAGGATGCCTATCTTTCTCTGCCTGGTTTTTGTCACTAAACATAATTTCCTCATGTTATACATTTTATATACAAATAATAAGAAGAGTTCACTTCATACAACTGAGTAGTATTCCATGGCTTTACCACCTTTCATTTTCAAAATTTGTGGTTTAAAAGATACAAATATTGGTTTTAACAATGCTCCACGGTTTTAAAATTTTAGTTTAGTGAAACAAAATATATTTTATTGAAAAACCCTTAGAAACTTGTGAAACAGTTGTAGGGTGGAATGGAATGTATGTTCAAGCGAGAACAGTCATTTAACAAAACAAGCAAAGAGAGACATAGAGAAAGGAAGCACGGTATTTCTTCAAGGGAGAACACAAGCTTGAGGAACAAGCCCAGTCTGGTAGTTTAGGAATAAGAACTTGGATTGGTATGAACTTAACTTGTGCACTTTAGGGGAGAACCTGAGTGAAACTATTATAAGTACGTTCAGGATCATGATACACTGGAGTCTGCACTTGGAGTGAGGAGGGTAGAGAGTTCTTTGGGGAGACCGGACTATAGAGAACAGTAATATTATAACACGAATGATAGTATCTTACGGTGGGATTCCAAAAAAATCTTTAACAGTGGCGTCAGAAATGATAACATTCTTAGGTATTTGGGTTTCCTGTGGAAACAACGGGAAAGCAGAATTTATGCTCTGGATGCCTCCAACTGAAACAAGGTCAACAAGTCATGAATGAAAAATTTCAAGTTACATGGATCAAGGATTCTGATCCCAGTGGAAGGCTAGCTTTCGGGTGGACAATTTCTACTGATGACCTGATGTAGATTCTGATCCGGGGATACATAACAGAAAGGAGGTAGTGACAGGTATCCTCAGAAGTGAAGCCTCTGAGACAGAATTCATTCATGCCAACTTATGGGTTATCAAAGTTTGCTCATGGCTGCTACCATTATAACATGCCATTAAATGGTTCTGTGGTTTCAATTTACTGTGTCAATATAAAGATGAAGTTTCCAAATGGAAGGTAAAAATCTGAGGCCCTCAAGATGATGAATTATGGGGAGGGGGAGGAGCTAGAAATATAGTACAGCAGGTAGGGCATTTGCCTTGCACAAGGCATACCCAGGTTAGATTCCCAGCATCCTGTATGGTCCCCCCAAGAACAGTGAGGAGTAATTCCTGAGTGCACAGCCAGGAGTAACCACTGTGCATCGCCACGTGTGACCCAAAAACGCAAAGAATGATGATCTGGGATTGATCCTTAGCATTGCAAATGGCATTATTTTTAATTTTTAATTTTTTTCATTCTTGCTTGCTTGCTTTTTTGTTTTTTGGGTCGCACCTGGCTATGTATAGGGGTTATTTTTTATTTTTAAAAAAAACTTATAATTTTTCCTTTTTACCTGTGGTTTAAAAGTAAATCTAAAATATTTTAGAGTAAATATATGTGAAGAAGAATAAAATTCACGGGAACAGTTTAGTGTTCTTAATGATACAGGAGTCAGAATTTTGAGGTTAATTGTATGGGTATTGCATAAATAATTTTTCCCCATTACGTGGGCTGTCTTTCGATCATGGTCACCATTTTTTCTGAGTTGCAGAAACTTCTTAGTTTAATGTAGTCTCATTTGTTTGTCTTCACTTCCTCTTCCTTGGTCAGTGGTGTTTCATTCTTGAAGTTTCCCTTAGCTTTATTGTCATGAAGGGATCTTCCCACATTTTTCTCCATATATCTTAAAAATTCAGGTATGATAGTGAGGTCTTTAATACATTTGATGTGACTTTGTGCCTGGCACTATATAGAGGTCTGAGTTCATTTTTTTTGCATATTGCTGTCCACTTTTCCCAGCACCAGTTGCTGAAGAGACTTCCTAGCTCAAGTTCATATTTCTTGAGCCTTTAAGAAAGATTAGGCAATAATAATCTGAGGGCCAGCGTCAGGATATTTGACTATATTCCATTGATCTGAGGCCTGTCTTTATCTGAATATCATGGTATTTTAATTACTAAAACTTTGTAGTAGGGTTTGAAGTTGGGGAAGGTGTTCCCTTCTTCTTTTTACCAAAGATTGCTTTAGCTCTTCATGGGAGTTTATGGTTTTGTATGAGTTTTAAGAGTGTTTAATCTATTTATTTGAAAAATGTTATGGGGATCCTTATAGAAAGTGCATTAAATCTTTATAGAGCTTTTGGGTGTATTACCATTTTGACAGTGTTAAACCTCTCAATCCATGAGCATGGGATATGATTCCATTTCCGCATATACTCTCAGGGGATTGCCCTGCCACAGAGACAGGGTGGATGGGGGGATGGGGATGGGAGGGATATTATCCATGTTGGTGGAAAATGGGCACTGGTGGAGGGATGGGTATCTGATCATTGTATAATTGAAACCAAACCACAAGAAATTGTAAATTTACAACTGTAAAAAAAAATAAAATAAAGGGAAAAAAAAAGCAAAACCATTAACTGTGGTTGGAAATACGCCTCGTTGGTAAAATATTTGCCTCACATTTCTGAGGTTATGGGTTTGATCCCTGAATTTCCATCTACACACACAAAAGCTAACTTACAACAAAGTCTCACACTGGAGACCTAACTGGGCCCGCTCAAGAAAATCGATCAACAACGGGAGGACAGTGACAGTGACAGTGACTTAATGAACATTCAACTGCTTTAAGCTATATATTGCCTAACTATTAAAAGGATTTAATTCTCAATAAAATAGCTTGAAAAGGTCTTTTTTCTAGCACCTCTGCTAGGGAAAGATAGCATCTGATTTTTCAATATTTGTAATATGGGTGGACATTTTAATTTCTCATTTTAATTTGTGCTCTTTGTCTACTAGTGAGCTTGAAAATTGCTCTTGTATGGTTACTGCATGGAAAATATTATGCTATGGGAAATGAGTCAGAAAGAGAGGAACAGACATAGAAAGACCGCATGCATCTGGGTGACATAAAGTAACAAAACAAGAGACTAGCACCCAAGAACAGCTGTGTTAAATACCAGGTTGTTCACTCCATGGCTTAGAGGCCAGCTGCACTGTCTAGGGGTAAAGGCAGCGCAGATAGAGAAGGGAGCACCCAATAAAGGGTGCTGGGAAGATCTGCCCAGGATGGGAGATCCCTGCTGAAAGTAGTCTATGGACCGAACAGGATTGCCACCCAATGTCTCTTCTGCAGACCACAGCACCCAAAAGGGGAGATAGAACAAAACGGAGTGCCCTACCAAAGAGGCAGGGTGGGATGGGGGATGGAGCTGGTGGTGGAATAGGCACTCCATCACTTAATAACTGAAACCCAAGCGCAACAACCTGTAAGTCTACAACTGCACATCATGGTGTTTCACTACTAAAACAAAACAAAACAAAAATTAAAAAAAAGAAAATTGTTCTTGTGTTTACTAGTCATTTACACTTTGTTCAATAGAGATTATGTGATCATGGTTTATGCTTATTTTTTCTATTCAAGTGTAATAACTCAATACTGATTTATTTCACAGCACTAATTTTTAAAAACCATTCATCCTTGGCCTATCATATTAATTGCCAGTATTTGTTGGTTTTGCTTGTTTTTTGATCACTTAATTGGGTTTTTTCCCTTTTCTTACAGATTATAAAATTTTGACACAAATGAGCATGTTTTTCTTTATCTTCTACAGTTTTAAACTGAGAACAACTGTTTGTTATGTACAAATAAGATACCTGTGCATTTACTATTTCTTCTCATTTTATTTACATTTTAACACATCCCGATTCATCTACAACTTATCCTAGTAAGTGTTGTCATATTGAAAGAAACCACCAATTTTTTCAATCATAGCACTGTAGCACTGTCCTCCCGCGGTTCATCCATTTGCTCGAGCAGGAACCAGTAACATCTTACAACAAATTGTGAAACTTGTTGTCACTGGCTTTGGCCTAAAGAATACATCATGGGTATCTTGCCAGGCTCTTGCTATGTGGATGAGATACACTGGGTAGTTTGCCGGGCAGAGGAATCGGAATCAGGGTTGGGCTCCTGCAAGGCAAATGCCCTACCCGCTGTGCTGTAAACGTTATCTAAAATATACTAGTAATACCAAATGTTGTTTCTTTAACAGTGCAGTATAAACGATTATTTCGTAATTTTCTTGATGTGTTAATGAAATAGCTAAGCTCTTGAGTATCATGGGAGTATTTTTCTAACAGAAGAGTCTGACGAAGGTGAAACTGTTATAACCGTCTTGTAGGATTCCATCTCCCTAGCCTGCTTCATTCTTCTCCGCTCTCTATCCAATCCGGTCTTCTTCTTGGGATTCTGACCTCCTGATTGGCTAGCCTCTACCTTTCAACTGCCTACTTTGTGACATCATTCTCCCACCAAACCAACCACCAACTGGTAGAATCTTGGGGGTCCCATGTAGTTGTTTGTAAACAAATTTAAATCATCATGGCAAGTGACGAGTGACCAATGACCAATCACCAGTGAGCAGTCGTCTGTACTGAACACTTGTGGTCTTAAGCCGCTGCAGTGTTCAGACGTACTCTCGTACCGTCTCCTCTTCTCGTCTACCTTTCATCGGTATTTCCTCTTCTCTGACCATGTCAGTTAAGGAATAATAGTTTTCAAAGCTTTTCATTAGATCTATCATCCCTAAACTTAGCAGTCAAGTAAAAACAGCACGTAGTAATGAAAGAAACTATTCAAGTAGAATTTTATAAGCCTCATTTTAGCTTGACTTTGACATTTGCTGTGTGATTTTAGACATTGGCTTACTTTCTCTCACATACAAAGTGTTTTTCCTCATTGATTACATTATATTTTAGACATACTTAGGAGCTCAAATACACACACACAGACACACTCATATATATATATATATATATATATATATGTGTGTGTTGATTCTCTGTGTTTCTTTTTTCCTTTTAATAGTGAATTTTACATGATATCCATTGAATATAAGTAAATCAGAGACAGTATTTTTACAGAAACAGAAAATATAGATGCTGTGGATAACTGTTAATATATACTAGCGTGTGTTCTCTCTAATGGTTTCTCCACTTGTATGTATACTTCAGTATTTTAAATATAGTGATATTACAAAGTAATAATCATTGATCTTTGAGATTTCTATTTAAACCAGGTAATAAGAAAATATGGGGCATGAGGAAGGTGTGCATTGCTGAGCGGTAGGGAGGGCTTACCAAGCCCTCAAAGGTAAGAACGTTTGGGATCACTTTCATCAAACATTGACCAATTGAAACCAAGACGATATGAGGGAGAAATAAATAGGAAAGAAAGAACGAACGAACGAAAGAAAGAAAGGAAAGAAAGAAAGAATAGGGACGTCTATTATCTAGGAAGGGGAAAACGTTTGGACAGAATGTTGAAGAGAACCAAAGGTTTAAAATCAAAAAAGATAGAATATATATTAAATATGCTCATCTACATACACTGAGAGCAAGTCAAAGCAATTTACTTCAATAAATGCCAGGATTAGAAAGTATACTATGCCTTGAATAGGGTTCCAGTGGGAAAAGCAGTTTATCAGAAAGCCATCCTTGCTGGCTTTTTTCCTGATTATCTCTTAGAACACGGTACTTGGTACTTGACAATTTGGAGTATAAACACGCTTCAGAAATGATGCTTCCCACAAATAGCTAATAGTGCTTATCTAGGGCTGTGGAAGACACAGAATCTTCAATGTTTTTATTACGTTCTGGTTTTTAAGTACATGTACGCGCTATCTGTTAAAAAAAAACGGTATACTCTAATTTGAATCAGGAGATTTGATTCATTTGTGTGGTAAGTAGGTTCCAGGTTGAAGCTGCTTGTCATCTTTACAAATATTATTTCATGTGATTTTTTTCTTCCTAACATGAGAGAATTTTGAAAATAGTCAACTTCTGTTTTTAGATCCTAAGAGGAAATAGAAAAACCAAGTCTCACATGTCTAATTACACGTTTTTGTCATATTTGTGAATTATGAGTTTTCCTACATTAAAGATATTTTATTGGATTTTGTTGCTCATTTATTAAACATTGAGAAGAACCTTTTCCTGGCTGATAAAGCTAATTCTAATCTAGGGGTTGAAAGTAAATTTGCAATATTTTGTGATCACTTTCTAAATGGCCTTTTCTGTTTCTTGTGTGATCAAGTGAAATCCTCTGCTATATTTAACACGTGTTGTTTGCTGGTTAATATTCAAAGGTACTGATGAGAATAATTTTTTTGTACTTTCGAAGTTTCTTTCTGTATTTTACCCACTTAAAACATTTCTTGTCTATGAAATACAATCACGTTTATTCCTATTTTCTTTTTTGTTATGTAATTGCTGATAAATCCTTTCTCTTTAATGGACTGGTAAAGTGTGCACTCAAAAATCACCTTCTACTCCATTTTTTGGCTAGCAGTTTTTTTCTAAAATAGAATAGTCTGTTCATATTATATATGTGGAACAATTTATTAATACCCTTATTGTACTGTTTTATTTGGTTTTATTTGGGCTCACATCCACTGTCATTCAAGGCCTACTCTTGGGTCTGCTCTCCATAACTTACTGTACTATGCTGCTTGCTGCAGAGCCCAGATTTCATTATTATCTATATACTTCTTTTTCAGTTCTGTGATACATATTTTTCATGATGTTTTCTTTACCCTTCCTCCTATGTAAATCACATGAATAGAAAAATTATATTCATGTATGCATTATTATTCTTAGAATTATTAGTAACTACATTGTAGATAAACAACTTAAGACACAGATTTTCAATAAAGTTTTCCCTCCAAAAACATTTCTTGGGAAAGACTCAAGCAGTCATTTTTGAAGTGGATCAAAAATGAGGGTAACCTTCAATGCATCAACAAGATTAAGTCGTATGTGAACCGTAAGTAACAGGTACTCATGGCACAAGTCAAATGGAAAACTGATGATTACAATGGTAATAGTTTCAAAGACCCCAAATGCCTATCTTAAAGTAAGGTATCTTGCTTCCGGTTTCTGACCTTGTATTGATCATGCAGGGTCCTGGCCAAAAGTCCACATGCTTTAGGTTGTGTAACCTGGAATTTCATAAGGGACAGAGAGAGATAGTACTGGAGGGGATAAGGCACTTGCCTTGTACACAGCCAATCCATTTGAATCTCTGTCATGGCATACACTCTCCCGAATGTTCTAAGGGGTCACTCCAGAGTGCAGAGCCAGGAAGAACCCAAGATCACTGTCAGTTGTTGGTCCAAACTCTACACCACCCTACGCCCCGCCCAATAAAATTTATTGGAATATAGGAAATCTCTTTGCCATCTCTGGGCCTCAGGTTTCTTCTTGTCCCGAGAATGTTTCCCATTCTCTTAGACTTCCTAGTTTGAAAAAGCTTCCATTCTAGGAAATAGCATAGGAGTCAATAGGAGAGCAAGCTAAGGAGAAACTATCTGTAAGCAAGAAATCCAGGTACAGACACGATCACCTGGTTCTTCTACAGTTCTGTGTTCACTTTGGGAGCACGATACCAAATACACAAAGTGCCAAACGGTTCCAGGCTTTGAATCACCCCAAGTTGTTGGAATTTTGGAAATTCAGTTGACTGTTGGTACTACAAGCATCTCGATGACTTAAATTTTAAGTTCATATTGTTCCTCTCAGCGTTGAAGGAGATTATTAGTCTCACATATTTTTTTCATCACCCTCTTTTTCCTTACAGAAAATTTTCAAAATCCATCTGTATTGGGAACTGCACATAGTCTGCAGCTTTCCCTTCCCGTGGTGAACAATGCAGCTTCCCTAACAGGAAGAGTCTGCAACTACTCCAGAGTATCTGCTCCAGCTGGTAGTTCTGCTTGGCTCCTTCCCTCAGCCTCTGGCACCTCTTTCCAACCACTGATGGGTAGTGCTTATCTTTACCAACATTTCAGCACAACAATGCTTTCTGGAGTGATTCACCAGAGTCATATATCCACCTCAGCTGCTTCCTACCCGAGTGTTTTGGAATGGGATATTGCAGGAAGTGCTGAAGAGAAGTCTTCCATGGGAGACTTTTCTGTGACTGTCCTTGACCAAGACACCGCTGTCTCTTCCATGTCTATGGCAGCTCGCTATGAGAAAAAACCTAGATACCAACAACACAGTGTCTGTGTACCCATCACTTTCTGCCAGTCTTGTTGAGAGAACACCATCTCTGGTTCCACATCAGAGTCAAAGCCTGTCACTTCCCTACCAGGAAGGAAGCCAGGTGTATTACTATCATCAAGGCACTCTGGGAACTCTCCTTTCCGGCCTGCAGTCCTATGACTCCATGACATACAGAGGGCAAAAGGGCTCTGCCCCCCAAACTTACAGCAACTCATCGCGAGAAATGGTTATGGTTCTCAAGGGGGTCCAGCCCCCAAATAACCAACCACCAGCCTCCTCCTCTGGAATCGACTTGTCTCTGTCTGCTCACCCCATCACAGAATCGAGTTTTCAAGGTGAGTAAAACTAAGAGAAGGGAAACAAAATTCAAAAATTGGGGTCAAAATAGATGAAAACTCTCCATAGGCAGGTGGTATTGAAGTGAAATACACCACCTGAGCTAAGGGAAGTTCCCATGATATCTGCAGCCCAAAGTAACCTGGCGCTGACCTCAACTCCAACTCAGGAACAAAAAGTTAAGAATTTTGACCAGATGAAAACGGGGCTCTCAAAATCTCTGAAGACCTCCCAGATCCCAGTAGACCTAAAATAACAAAATAGGAGACTAACTCCCAAGAGTGGCCGAGATTAGTGTCAGGAATTTTTCTTCATAGCTTGGAGACCAACCACACAAGCTAGCAGAAAAGGCAGCTCAGATAGAAAATGTAGCACCGAATACAGGGTGTTGAGAGGATCCTCCCAGGATGGTAGAGAATGCTGAACATATAGACCAAGGATGATTGTCACTCAATGCCTCTTTTGCAAACCACAACACCTAAAAGGAGAGAGAGAACAAAGGGGAATGCCTTCCCACAGAGTCAGGGTGGAATGAGGGGATGGTGGGTGGGAGGCATACTGGGATCCCTGGTGGTGGGAAATGGGCACTGGTGGAGGGATGGGTATTTGATCATTGTATCTTTGAAAGCCAAGCACAAAAATTCATATGTCTACATAGTACCTCATGGTGTCTCACTAATAAAAATTTAAAAATTAATAATAAAAAATTGGAACATAAACTAAAAATAAACAAGAGAAAGATCAAACAATAGAAAAGAGGACTATAGTACTCAAAACGTTGAGAAACAGGCACATTGGCAAGTATTTTTAAATACGCATCCAGGAGAGAATATAGCATTGTTCATGAACAAATCTACTCTATGGATGCATCTCATCCTTGAAATGGAAAAGGACAATATGTTACAGTTACCAATTTGCAAACAAGATATATACCATCTATTTTTTGCTATGTTTCTATGCGTTACCGAGTATTATTCTGATTTTTAAATTTACTTTAAGGATTAAAACAGTATTTGCCTGCATTAAACTTTTTAATTAAATGTTTTATTAGAAATGATTTTTAATGATTAAGAATTTTTTTTACTATAAGTTTAGTTTAGATTACTGAAAACTAGGTCTAAAGTGAAGTTTATTTGGATTGTTAGAAATAGAGTAGGGAGGACTAAAGATGGAATTAGAGATTATAGGTTACCACATTCAGTTCCTAATAAAACAAGTAAAGGACAGTGTCTCTGAAAGACTTTTGAAAAGATATCTCTATTTAACCTGTAAATTCAACATTTTCTATATTAAATTAAAAGTGAATTTATTTTCCTATATTTGGTCTTTTAAAGACATTCCAGTTTGGTTAAGGAAACAAACACTGCTTATGAAATCATAACAACTCAATCATAAAAACCTGATTATTACTTCCGTTTCCAAGAATGTCAATGCTAAGAATTATTTCCCTTGGTCTCACTAGTGTACATGATAGTCATATGAATACATCTGAGAGGATATATCATTGATATCTAATTCAGAGATTAGATATATAGAGTTTAGATCACATAGCTGAGTGTGATCTCAACTTTCCTAGACACTCCCCTGCCCCACATACCCAAAGACTTCTACTGATCTTTATGGATCCATGACTTTTTCCCATCCCATCTCCCCGAATCTTTTAAAATTTCTTTTCAAATACTAATGTAACAACTTTAGAAAATATTGAGTTAACCTTAATTGTTGTACTTTAGCTTTTATATATATAACCAAGAAAATCTTTTAAAAGTGTATTTTTTTAATTCTTTGCAAAATTGTAATAAAACATTATCATTGAGTCCCTCAATATACTTTATATAAAGAATTTTGTGACAAATTCCCTGTACACATAAATACTAGGAAAAATAAATGACTTCTCTGAATAAGAATGAACTGGGACATTTCAAAGTATCAATCAGTGAATCAAGGATGAATCATCGAAACGTATAGCTAAAAATGATCTTGATATAATCTAGTCAACACCATTACATTTTCTTTTTTTATACCAGCTGATAGCACTATTAATTTTTTAATTTTTATTTCTTAATTTTTATTAGTGAAACACCATGAGGTATAGTTGTAGACTTACATACCTTTGTGCTTGGGTTTCAGTTATACAAGTATCAAGTACCCATCCCTCCACCAGCTCCCATTCTCCACCACCAATGAACCCAGTGACCTTCCCACACCCCATCTCCCCCAGCCAGCCCCACCTCAGGGCATCCCTTTTGCTTTCTCTTTCCTTTAGGGTGTTGTGGTTTGCAATGGAGGTCAATACCATTACAATTTCAAAGAAGAAAATAGGCCCCTATATGTTCAAGACACTGAGACTGTCCTGCGGTTCTTCCCAGCATGTACCCTGCTCCAAGCCAGTACTTTGGAAATATGCTGGGAAGGAAAACTGGATGTTCCTTTCCTCATACTGACCTGAAAGACTCTTGCTGATTCTCAACCACGTGAACTATTTCATTTGTTGCCTGATATCACCTCCTGTTCTTTATTTTTTAAAAAATGTTTCATTTGTTTCTGGAATATAATGAAAAATATCAAATGGACTAATTAAACAAAAACAAAATCAAACCTTTACACTCTGACATCAAAACGGTGCTTACAAGAGGGGAAGCAAATGACTGAAAAATGTGGGGGAGTGTTGTTGGTTGTGGACAGTAGCTGGATATTTGACAATGCATGGAGTATGAATACACACTTGCTGAGATTAGGAACACTGTACTTGAAGCCAATACAGTTTGTAAACTAGTCATCTCAATTATATGTCCATATAACATTTATCTACATGTGCTTTGTGCCTTCCTTTCATTTATGTGTTATGCATGCCTTTATCATGGCCTCAGAAATGCATTCTGAAGGCACTCGGCACATTAGTTGAGCCCCAAGTAGGGGGAGAGAAGTAGTAAATAATTGGAGGAGGAAGAAATCAGAGTTGGAGCTTAAGGGCCATGTAAGATGAATATATAGATATGTATGTGTGTGTGTAAATACATATATATATGTATAAATATATATATATATATGGGCTGGAGCGATAGCACAGTGGGTAAGACGTTTGACTTGCACGTGGCCAACCTGGGTTTGATTCCTCTGCTCCTCTAGGAGAGCCCGGCAAGCTACTGAGAGTAACCCTCCCGCATGGCAAAGCCTGGCAAGCTACCTGTGACGTATTCGACATTCCGAGAACAGTAGCAACAATTCTCAACATAGAGATGTTTCTGGTGCTCTCTTGAGCAAATCAATGGGAGGACAGTGCTACAGTGCTATGGTGAATTCAAACTTTGTTTATGCAAAATATGAAGGAATCAAATACATATTCTATAAAGCTGATTACACCTATTAAAATTAATATAACTTTAAATAATGTTTAGAAATGAAGTTGATGAATTTTAAGTCTATAGAAAGATATTGACAATATATCAAGGATATTTGAGGAGCAAGAACACATGGCTGTTATCGTTTCTTAAGGTAATTTTTGTTGCTTTTATAGAATATGTTTTCCCTTAGTTTTTGTTAATAGCTTCAGTTTCTTAGAAAGCATCATAATAAATTATATTATTTTAAAAAAATTATAAAAGGTGGGTTTGTAAGTGGATTCTGTATGTATGGAACCTGGAAACCTATATTAAACATGATGTTTATAACAGAAATACCATCTGCACTTCTATTTTTATTGTAGTACTATTCACAATAGCCAGAAGAAACTATGATATAACTGCACAATGGAATACTATGCAGTTGTTAGTAAACTGACGTCATGAAATTTGCTTATAAATGGATGTACAAGGAAGAATATCATGCTGAATGAAATCAGACATAAGGAAAGGGATATACTGATTGGACTACCCCTTTTTTTGGGTTATAAAAAACCAGAGTATGAGACTAATATCCAAGGATAACAGAAACACAGGCCAGGAGAACTGGTCAATGGTTGGACACTTGCCTCAAGTGCTGAAGGCAGGCATTTGGAATAAAGAAAGGACAGCTATGACAATGATATTTGGAAGTGATTACTCTGGCTGAGAACGGAGTACTGAAAATAGGTAAAGGAACAAAGGTTATAACCTCTCAGTATCTGTATTACAATCCATAATGCCCAAAGGATGAGAGAGAGAGAGAGAGAGAGAGAGAGAGAGAGAGAGAGAGAGAGAGAGAGAGAGAGAGAGAGAGGTGCTTGTCATAGTGTAGAGACAGCAGGCTGTCAGGTGGGGTTTGGGGTTGGGAGAGGGAGTGGTGGGAGAAAAACTGGTTACAGTAGCAATGAAACTGTATACTAGAGGAGGTTGGGTGTTAAATATCCTATGATTGAAACTGAATCCTGAAAAGGTTTGTAATTTTTGTCTCGTGCTGATTCAATACAAAAAACATGATATTTAGTTTCTACTACCATGCTTAACCTATGAATTAGCTGAAATTTCTTTTTATCACCTTGGCTGCCCTCATTACATGGGTTCCTGTGTGGTAAAACTTTTTTTGTTTTATGGGAACTTAAGAGACAAAACTAAAAGGGTTGGGACTTCTGGTGGAAGGAGAAAAGAGCACAAAATCCCCTAATGACCACAGCTCAGCAGGGTCAGCTAACTTGCGTTATGACTGACCTCCTTCACTGATTTCCTCTTTTTTAATGTGGAAAAGTAAAATGACTTTGCAGGCTTCCAGGGGATAGTCCCCTCCAGTTCACACTATTTTCTTTTCGATCAAAATTGTTTAAAGATTATTTTAAAAGTTTGGAGCTTAACATGCAAAAAATGGGCTTAGAACTCTGCCTAACACCATGTACAAAAGTAAGATCAAAATGGATTAAAGACCTCAACATCAGACCATTCAGCATAAGGTGCATTGAAGACAAAGTTGGCAAAACCCTCCATGACATTGAGGTTAATGGTATTTTCAAAGATGCCACGCCACTGGCCGAGCAAGTGAAAACAGAGATAGATAAATGGGACTATCTTAAACTAAGAAGCTTCTGCACCTCCAAAGAAACAGTGACCCAAATACAAAAACAGTCTACAGAATGGGAAAGGATATTCGCTGAACACATATCTGACAAGGGGTTGATATCAAGGATATACAAATTACTGGTTGAACTCCACAAGAAGAAAACATCCAACCACATCAAAAAAATGGGGCAATAAAATGAACAGAAAATTTCTCAAAGAAGAAATCCGAATGGCAAAAAAGCACATGAGAAAATTCTCTACATAATTAATCATCAGGGAGATGCAGATCAAAATGAGATACCACAATGAGATACCATCTCACACCTCAGAGACTGGCCCACATTCAAAAGAACAAAAGCAACCAATGCTGGCGCAGATGTGGCAAGAAAGGGACACTCCTTCACTGTTGGTGGGAATGCCGACTGGTTCAGTCCTTCTGGAAAACAGCATGTACAATTCTCAAAAAATTAGAACTTGAACTCCCATTTGACCCATAAATAGCACTCCTGGGAATATATCCCAGAAAGGCAAAAATGTATAGTCAAAGTGACATCTGAACTTGTTTGTTCATTGCAGCACTCTTTACAATAGCCAGAAACTGGAAGAAACCTGAATGCCAAAGAACAGATGACTGGTTAAAGAAACTTTGGTACATCTATACAATGGAGTACTATGTAGCTGTTAGAAAAGATGAAGTCATAAAATTTACATACAAGTGGTACAATATGGAAAGTATAATGCTAAGCGAAATGAGTTAGAAAGAGAGAGATAGACATAGAAAGATTGCATTCATCTGGGGGATATAATGTAACAAAATACGAGATTAATACCCAAGAATAGCTGAGATCAGCACCAGGAGCATTACTCCATAGCTTAGAGGCCAGCTGGGCATTCTAGGGGAAAGGGCAGCTCAGATTGAGAGGGAGCACCAAATAAAGTGTGTTTGAAGGATCCACCCAGGAGGGGAGATGCATGTTGAAAGTAGACTATGGACTGAACATGTTTGCCACTCAATGCCTCTTTTGCAGACCACAACACCCAAAAGGAGAAAGAGAACAAAAGGGAATGCCCTGCCACAGAGGCAGGGTGGGATGGGGTGGGGGTGGAGGTGGGAGGGATATTATCCACGGTGGCAGAAAATGGGCACTGCGGGAGGGATGGGTATTTTATCATTGTATAATAGAAACCCAGGCACAAAAAATTATAAATCTACAACTGTACTTCATGGTGTTTCACTAATAAAAAGAAAAAAAAGGAAAAATATTGGAGCTTAATGATTTGTTCTCATATATTTTCCCTACATGGTATAATTTGGCATTGATCTAGGAAGGCCAGCATGAAAAAGTTGAGGTGTATATCTTAACCACCAATGCCAAAACCACTGTAAGTATGGAACCCAAAGTACAATAGTTAAACTTCAAAATGTGTTCGTCAAGGAAATCGGTGGGAATGCAGGGCGAAATGGGTCGTTTGTTGGTCGAGGGATGAAGACACTGGTGGTGTGATTAGAATTGGAATATTGTATGACAAAACTCCATTATAAATGACTTTGTAAATCAAAATTGCCTAAATGTTAAAAAAAGAGAAGTCAAATTATGTATATATCTCAAGAAAGCTTGTCTTAGCAAATTTTGGCATGGAAAGCATAGTTGGTAGAGAGATGGAGAAAGAAAGGGAGAGGTGAAGGTTGGGAAGAGAATCCTGGATATCATGGAAGAGATGAAAGTTGATCTTAGAAGATTTGGAGCCATCAGAGTTTAGAGAGTTAAATGGTGAGACCATAGCAGTTTAGATACTTAAATAGTGAGATTAGTTTAAGTCATCAGCAGTGTATACATAGAGTTCAAAGACCTCACAGATATTCGGGCTATATTAACTAACTAGGGGACCGTTTTTTTCCTGAAGCACTATTTAAGTATAATGTATTGCCAGAAAGAATGATAAGAAGCTGGTTCTCTTTTTCACAGATTGATACAATAGAGATGAAAACTTTTATACAAAGGAATCTATCACCTTGTCCTGTTGCTCTGCTTTCTTTTCATCATTCCATTCTCCCCCATGACCCTACCTAATCAGGGCTCTCCACATTTCTCAGCAGTGTCACCACATAGTTCAGAGCATGTGTTAACTGCCAGTAGCTCACAGCTCTCATGTTTTACCCACACCCAGGCCAGAGCTATCCTTCTGCAAAAGAAGATGTCTACTGAAGGCCCATTCTTCCTTGAAGTGGCAGTCATGGTTTACCTCTTATTAATCATTGTGTTTACAAATTTCGATGAATGTCACTATACTAGTGACAGGGATTTTCCAAACTAAGGGAAGAATAAACATTTTTCATTAGCCCAAGAATTATGGGCAGTTATTTTCTATCCACTGCAAATAATATATGATAAGTAGTCAACAGCACTGAAGTAAAAACAGGGACATTTGTCAATTTGGTGCCATGACTAATCAGTCTTAGTATAAATATATATTTCTAATAAAAAAAAGCAGAAGAAAACGAGTTGGTTGCTGGCAAAGAATGCCAAATCTCTGCCAAGAAATCCCTTGAAAATAAAAATTGTGACTATGTACAGAACATGATTGCCACTCAATGCCTCTTTTGCAGACCAAAACACCCAAAAGGAGAGAGAGAACAAAAGGGAATGCCCTGCCATAGAGGCATGGTGGGATGGGTGGATGTGTGTGGGAGGGATACTAGAATCCATGATGGTGGAAAATGGGCAATGACGGAGGGATGGGCATTTGATCATTGTATAATCGAAACCCAAGGACAAAAATTGGTAAATCTACAACTGTACCTCATGGTGTTTCACTAATAAAAATTAAAAATAAAATGAAATACAAATTGTTTTGTCTGCCAGAGATCAATAGATGGGAACCTGAGTGAAGGCAAAAGATTAAGTTTGTTGACTTTTATTTTTCCTTGAGTATATAAATTTGATTTTGGAATCAATTTATTTGACAGTTTATCAAGACAGAGAAATTTTCATCACTTCTCTTATTTAAAAGTATAGTGATACACCATATCTCTATCTCACTTTATTTTTATTTCTGATAGTTTGACACAATAGATATGTCAAAATCATAGATAAATGTCAATTATTTAAATACTTTTTGTTATTTATAATTACTTTATAGAACTGCTTAAATTTTAGGATTATGCAGAATCAACATGCATGTATCACATTACACTCACCACTGAAAGGCCTACTCTGTCATTCACCATTGTTCAATTTTTCCACTTTGATTACACCTTTCCTCCTGGTAACTAAATAGTCTTATAGTGCTATAATTTGTTTTTATTGCTTTGAAAAGATCAAAACTATGCAATTTTCAACATTGAATGAAACTAGAGGATATCATGCATGTAAAGTTATCCTTAAGGAAAGGAACAGATACAGAGAGATTTTTCTCATATATGGGATGTAAAGACACACAGCAAAGTAGCAACAAAGGATCAAGAGCAATGTAAGGGGAGAACTGATCCACACAATTGAGTCAGGGGATTGGGAGGGAGGGATTCTGGGGGTTTGGGGGAGAGGGAGTGGTTATTTTTTGAGAGAATGAGGAGTGTCATGTCGGAATTATGTGTATGACAAACCATAATTAATTGAATTATAAATCATAGAATATAAATAATGATTTAGACGTTTGTCTGTCCCATTTTATTCTTTTAATTTGTTTTCTCCATATGCTACATATGCATGAACTTGTAGGATGCCTATCTTTCTCTGCCTGATTTATGTCACTAACCATAATATCCTCATGTTATCCATTTTTATCAAATAATAAGAAGATTTCACTTCATACAACTGAGTAGTATTCCATTGCTTTACCACCTTTCATTTTCAAAATTTGTGGTTTAAAAGATACAAATATTGGTTTTAACATTGCTCTGGTGCTTTAAAATATTTAGTTTAGTGAAGCAAAATAGATTTTATTGAAAAACACTTAGAAACTTGTGAAACAGGTGTAGGGTGGAATGGAATATATGTTCAAGAGAGAACACTCGTTTAACAAAGCAAGCAAAGAGAGACATGGAGAAAGGAAGCACGGTATTTCTTCAAGGGAGAACACAAATTTGAGGACCAAGCCGACTCTGGTAGTTTAGGAAAAAGAACTTGGAGTGGTATGAACTTAACTTGTGCACTTTAGGGGAGAACCTGAGTGACATTATTAGAAGTATGCTCAGGATATCTTAAACGGGAGGCTGCACTTGGAGTGAGAAGGGTAGAGTGTTCTTTCGGGAGATCTGGACTATGGAGAACAGTAATATTATAACATTAATGATAGTATCTTACCGTGGGATTCCAAAAAAATCTTTAACAGTGGCGTAAGAAATGATAACATTCTTAGGTATTTGGATTTCCTGTGGAAACTACTGGGAAGCTGTGTTGATGCTCTGGATGTCTCCAACTGAAACAAGGTCAACAAGTCATGAATGAAAAATTACAAGTTAGATGGATCAAGGATTCTGATCCCAGTGGAAGGCTAGCTTTTGGTTGGACAATTTCTACTCATGGCCTGATGTAGATTCTGATCCTGGGATACGTATCAGACAGGGATCCTCAGAAGTGAAGCCTCTGAGAAAGAATTCATTCATGCCAATTTATGGGTTATCAATGTTTGCTCATGGCTGCTACCATTATAGCATGCCATTCAATGGTTTTGTGGTATCAATTTACTGTGTCAATGTAAAGATGAAGTTTCTAAATCAAAGGTAAAAATCTGAGGCCCTCAAGATGATGAATTATGGGGATGGGGGGGGAGCTGGAGCTATAGTACAGCAGGTAGGGCATTTGCCTTGCACATGGCCTACCCAGGATAGATTCCCAGCATCCTGTATGGTCCCCCCAAGCACCGTGAGGAGTAATTCCTGAGTGCAGAGCCAGGAGTATCCCCTGTGTATCGCCAGGTGTGACCCAAAAACACACATAAAAAAGATGATGACTTACCTTTAGATATTTTGAAGTCAAGTAGAAACAGCCAGAAAACTCCCCAGAAAAGACTTCTCCAGGATCAAAAACATCATCACCTCTAG
Organism: Sorex fumeus; assembly: GCF_029834395.1. Classification (NCBI taxonomy): domain Eukaryota; kingdom Metazoa; phylum Chordata; class Mammalia; order Eulipotyphla; family Soricidae; genus Sorex; species Sorex fumeus. Next base: position 19,671,129 of record NW_026606152.1, on the reverse strand, counting down.
CGTGAGAGCATACAGAAAATAAGGTTTCCATTTATGCCAAGTTAAAGCAAGCCATACATGATCTTGGAAAGTCTGTCAAAGGAAAGCATGGATTTAGGAAGGATAAGGTGACAACTGGGTCTTATAATATACAACATATATATTAAAATATACAATATTTTATAATTATTTATGTATATTTATTTATATTAAAATATAATATGCATCTTAAAATATACAAGAGAAGCAAAGGTCATGAAGTAGGAGGTAAGGTGGCAATCAGGTCTACTACAAAAAGCATTTTTTAATAAAAAGAGAAAATGTAATGAGACATCAAATAAGACCTTTGTAAATATTTAAGAACAGGGTTATAACTCAGTGATTCAGAATTTGCCTTCCATTGTATGATGATCTGTGATTGATCCTTAGCACTGGAAACAACATTGTTTTTAAGTTTTAATTTCTTTCTTTCTTGCTTGCTTGCTTGCTTGCTTTTTTATTTTTTGAGTCTTACCTGGCTATGTATAGGCGTTATTTTTAATTTTTTAAAAAAGTTATAATTTTACTTTTTTACCTGTAGTTTAAAACGAAATATAAATTATTTTAGAGTAAATATATGTGAAGAAGAATAAAATTTACAGGAACTATTTAGTATTCTTAATGATATTGCAGTCAGAACTTTGAGTATTATGAATGGAGAAAAGAGGCACTATTTTGTTGACGGTTACTCTAACTAGATGTTCTGATGATTATTGGTTCTTTGGGGACACATCCAGTCATGTTCTGGTGCTGCTTTGGCTCAAGGGTCTCTTCCAGTGTTGCTCTATGTTGTGCCAGGAAATGAGTCTGCTTCTTTTACAGGCAAAGTCCACAGTCGTTCCAGTGAGCTATCACTCCAGTCTGAAAGGCTCTTAAGAAAGACTCTCATTTCACAAAATAAGTGGGGAACCTTTATTGCAGATGCTTGTTTAAATTGTTTGGCATGGAACCAGAGACACCAGCTTTCATTCAAAAAGTGGCCAGTGAGATTAATACCAGGAGTTTTGCTCCATGGTTTGGAATCCAGCCACACATTCTAGGGGGAAAGGGAACTCATATAGAGTAAGGAGCACCAAATAAAGGGTGTTTGGAGGATCCTCCCAGGATTGGAGAAGCATTCTGAAAGTAGAGTATAGACCAACATGATTGCCAGTCAATGCCTCTTTTGCAAACCACAACACCCAAAAGGAGAGAGAGAACAAAAGGGAATGCCCTGCCACAAAGGCATGGTGGGATGGGGGGATAGGGGGTGGGAGGGACACTGGGACCCGTGGTGGTGGAAAATGGGCACTGGTGGAGGGATGGGTATTTGATCATTGTACAATTGAAACCCAAGCACAGAAATTTGTAAATCTATAACTATACCTCATGGTGTTTCACTAACAAAAATTAAAAAAATATATAAATGACAGAGAATGGGCACTGATTGAGGGATGGGTACTGGATCATTGTATAACTGAAACCCAAGCACAAAAATTTGTAAGTCTACAACTGTACCTCATGGTGTTTCAGTAATAAGCATTAAAAGAATAAAAAGTGAGGCAATGCATAAAAAAAAGTGGTCAGGTACCATCAATGCTGCTGCCCACACCCACACCGGGAGTGACAATGCTATGAGCAAGGGTTTCCATACTTGGATTCTCAAGATAGTGCCCCAGGAAATACTGACACGCAGCAGCATTTTGGACCCAACCTATTATAAAACTTGTTAGAGGTTAATTGATACCAAACAAGAAAATTGAGGACTGTTGTGTAGCTTCTTTCATAATTTATTTTTCTCTTAGTAGCTTGTAGTGGTAGTGGTATATTCTATAATAAACAGGATTGCGTTTTTAAAATGTTGAATGCCTAAGGTATATAAAAGAGGCAAAATAAAATGAGTAAATCTGTACACACATGAACACTTTTGTTGTTTCTTTAGGAATTGCTTGGATGAAAACTGTAGATGGGTAGCATGTATTTAAGTAGCTGGAGATAGGGATCAGGGGTGGTGTGGACTGCAGGGGAGGGTGGAAAGATGGGAAGAGATTATAAGTGTGTGTGTTTATGAGTGCTATTGTGTGAGAATGTTGAGTTTATAAGAATTCATGCATGCATGTGTGAGTAAGAAAGAGAGAGAGAGAGAGAGAGAGAGAGAGAGAGAAAGAGAATGAGTGTGTGTGCATGTATCCGTGTGTGTGTTTTCTTAGAAAAATCCTATATTTCACCTGAACTACTGTACCAAGTGATGCTATCATTCATTATGAGAATGTAATAAATAAATTTTATTAAATTCAGGTGGTGAAATATGTTGGCCTTTAAGCCCTTCCCCTCCTCCAATTCATCAAATTCTTCTTATAATTTTCATTTACTCCCTGACCTCTTCAGGACTCAATTGGATTCAATCTGCCACATCCAAATTTATCTCTTTTAGAAAAAGTAATTAGATTAAAATATAAATCACACTATTGTTAACATTCAAGTGGGTTCTAATGATAATTAATAATTTCTATTCATAGAAGTACTTATTCAGGCCACACAATAAGGCAAAATTCAGAATACTGGACAGAAGTCAATTATTTCTCAAGCAGAACTAGCTATATTATAGCCATTCTAAAGATGTTAGAAATTTGCAGTCCAGACATTAGAGGTTCATGCTATGAGTAAAATATTTCTTGTTTTCTCACCTGAATCCTATTCTCGATAATAATAATTGAATAAATGAATAAGTGACAGAAATAATTGAATGTCGTTTTCTTCACTTGAAGGTTTTATTCACAGATCTTGTCTCATAAAAAGTATTCAGAAAACATTATATTAAACAAAGATTCCATGGTGATTAATCAGAATTCTTATGTTTGAAAGTGACAAACTCATACCACACTCATTTTAAACTAAGAAGATACTTGATTCATGTACCTATAAAGCTGGAGTACCCTCTAGGTATGGTTGGGCCCAAAGAGTTGATTTTTATTTATTTACTTATTGATTGATTGAGTGATTGACTGAATCACCATGACTGGTTGACTGAATCACCATTGAGTGATTGACTGAATCACTGGGACATAAAGAGATACAAAGCTGTTCATGAGTAGGTTTCAGTCATACAGTGTTCCAAGACCCATTGCTCCATCAGTGAACATTTCCCACCTACAGTGTCCCCAGTTTTCCCCCTGAAATCCTTTCTCTCCCTCTCTCTCTCCTCACCCCCGGCCCCTGTCTCTCCCTTTCTTCTACCTATGTACCTATCTACCGATCTCTCCCTTTTCAGGCATCATGGTTTACAACACAGCAACTGATAGGTTACCATGTTTCTTCCTTTACCTATTTTCACTTCACAGTTCTTTTCCAGCATCATCATTTCCAACTATCTTTGTCATAGTGGTCTCTTCTCGATCCCAACTGCCATCTCCCGCAGCCCATAAGGTAGGCTTCTAACAGTGGACCAATCATCCTGGCCCTTATTTCTACTGTCCTAAGGTATTAATCTAAAGTTATGTTTTTTCATATCCCACAAATGAATGTAATCCTATATCTGTCTGTCTCCTTCTGACTCATCACACTCAGCATGATACTCTTCATGTACATCCATTTATAAGCATACTTCATAACTTCATTTTCACTAACAGCTGCATAGTATTCCATTGTTTAGATATACCATAGTTTCTCTAACTAATCATTGAGAATTCTTGGGCATACAAGTTGTTTGCAGATTCTCACTATTGTGAATAGTGCTGCAATGAACATAGAAGTGCAGATAGCATTTCTGCTGTGTGTTTTGGGGCCTGGGAGTATATTGCCAAAGTGGTATTGCTGGATTCATGGAAGCTCAATTTGTAGCTTTCTGAGAAATACCCATATCGTTTTCCGAAAAGGCTGAACCAATCGGCATCCCCACCAACAGTGAAGAAGAGACCCTTTCTCCCCACTTCCATGCTGACATTGGTTGCTCTTGTTCTTTTTGATGTGTGTCAATCTCTGTGGTGTGAGATATCTCATTGCTGTTTGGATTTGTATCTCCCTGATGATTCGTGATGTAGAAAATTTTACCTCTGTTTTTTGGTCATTTGTATTTATTCTTTGAGGAAGTTTCTGTTCGTTTCTTCTCCTCATGTTTTGGTGGGGTTGGATGTCTTTTTCTCATAAAGTTCTACCAGTGCCATATATATCTTGGGTTATATACAATAAGGGGTTAATTGTATGGGTATTGCATAAATAATTTTCCCCCATTATGAGGGCTGTCTTTTTATCATGGTCACCATTTTTTTCTGATTGCAGAAACTTCTTGGTTTAATGTAGTCTCATTTGGTTATCTTCACTTCCTCTTCCTTGGTCAGTGGTGTATCATTCTAGAAGTTTCCCTTAGCTTTAATGTCATGGAGGGATCTTCCCACATTTTTCTCCATATATCTTAAGAACTCAGGTATGATATTGAGGTCTCTAATTCATTTGATCTGACTTTGTGCCTGGCACTATAAAGAGGTCTGAGTTAAATTTTTTTTGCATGTTGCTGACCAGTTTTCCCAGCAGCACTTGTTGAAGAGACTTCCTTGCTCAACTTCATATTTATTGAGCCTTTATGATACATTAGGTAATAATAATCTGAGGGCCAGCGTCAGGATATTTGACTATATTCCATTGACCTGAGGACTCTCTTTATCTGAATATCATGCTAATTTGATTACTACGACTTTCTAGTAGGGTTTGAAGTTGGGGAAGGTGTTCCCTTCTTCTTTTTACCAAAGATTGCTTTAGCTCATCATGGGAGTTTATTGTTGTGTATGAGTTTCAAGAGGGTTTAATCGATTTCTTTGAAAAATGTTATGGGTATCCTTATAGAAAGTGCATTAAATATTTATAGCGCTTTGGGGTGTATTGCAATTTTGACAGTGTTAATCCTCTCAATCAATGAACATGGGATGTGATTCCATTTCCTCATATCCTCTTTTATTTCATGAAGTAGTGTTTTGTAGAGTTTTTTTGGTATAGGTCCTTAACCTTTTTAGTTGATTCTAGTATACTTGATTTTCTGAGGTTATTGTGAATGGGTTTGTTTTTCGCCTATCTCTTTTTTCTCTTTCATTAATAGTATTTGGGAAAGCCATGGACTATTGGATATTGATTTTGTAATATGCTACTTTAGTAAACAAATCTATTCTTCCCAGGAGCTTTTTGGTAGATTTTTGGGGATTTTCTAAGAATACTATCATGTCATCTCCAAATAGTAAAAGCTTGAGTTCTTTCTTTTTTTATCTAGATGCCCTTGATATCTTTTTCTTACCAAAATCATATGGCAAATACTTCAAGTACTATGTTGAATAGGAGTGGTGAGAGTGGGTAACTTGTTTTGTGCCTGATTGTATTTTGGGAATCTAGCTCATTGATTTTTCTCCAAGCCTTTAGTTTTTCCCCGTTGAGAATAATGCTTGGTGTGGGTTTGTAGTAGTTTGCTTTGACTAGATGGAGGAAAGTACTTTCGACTCCCATTTTGTTGAGAGTTTTTCATCATGAATGGGTGCTGGATCTCATCAAATGCTTTATCTACATCTATTGATATTATCATATGATTTTTATCTTTATTTTATTGAGATGGTGTATTCTGTTGATTGACTTGAGAATGTTAAGCCATCCTTGCATCCCCAAGATAAACCTACTTGGTCATAGAGTGTGACCTTTTGTTGAGTTTCTGATTTCTCTTTGCTGGTATAATCTTGAGGATCTTTGCATCTGTATTTATCAAAGAAATAGGTCTGTAATTTTCTTTTTTGTGGTTTCTCTGTCTGATTTGAATATCAGGGTGATCTTTGTCTCATAGAAATTGTTTGGGAGTATTTCTGTTTCTTCAATTTCCTGGAAAATCTTAAAAAATGTTGGCAGTAGGTCCTCTTGAAAGGTTTGAAATACTTCATTAGTGAATCCATTTGGGCCTGGGCTCCTGTTTTTGGGGATACTTTTGATTATCATTTCAATTTCCTTGTAGTGATGGGTTCGAGTTTTCAAAATATTCTTGGTTCAGCCTTGGGAGGTAATTGGAATCCAGTAATTTATCAATTTATTCAAGATTCTCTCATTTCCTGCTTTAAATATTCTCAAAATAATCTCTGATGATCCTATGGATTTTGTAGTTTCTATTATGATGTCCCCCTTTGCATTTCTGATTCGGTTTATTAGGATTCTTTCTCTTTTCTTCTTTGTGAGTCTTGCTAGTAGTTTATTGATCTTATTTATTTTCTCAAAGAACCATGTCTTGCTTTTGTTGGTCTTCTGAATTGTATTTTGGGATTATATCTCATTGATTTCTGCTCCAGGTTTTATTATTTCTTTCCTCCTGTCAAGTTTGGACTCCTTTTCTTGGTCATTTTCCAAAATCTTGTGCTGTAAGTTATTTTTGTAGGCCCTTTCTTTCTTCCAGTTGAATTCTGGCGGAGCTATAAACTTTCCTCTTAGAACTGCTTTTGCTCTGTCCCACAAGTTCTGGTAGTTCCTCGTTGTCATTTTTTCTGGAATCTTTTTATTTCCTCTTTGATTTCTTCTCTACACCAATGGTTGTTTATTACTTCCCTCAAATAAAATATTTTCTTGCCGAGTTTTTGTCTGTTTGATCTATTGAGAAGTGAGAAAGTACTGTTGAAATCTCCATCTAGCATTGTGTTGCTATCAATGTTTTTCTTTAAGTCTATTAGAAGTTGTTTTTACATATTTTGCTGATCTGTCATTAGGAGCATATACATTGAGGAGGGTGAGTTCTTTCTGATGTACAGATCCCATGATCATTAAGAAATGACCTTCACTGTCTCTTATAACCTTTAGCCTGAAGTCCATGTGGTCTGATACTAGTATTGCCACTGCAGCTTTTTGGAGGTGTTCTTTTCTTGAAGAATCATTTTCTAGCCTTTGACTTTGAGCCCATGGTTGCTTTGATTATTCAGATGTGTTTCTTCCAGGCAGCAGAATGTTGGGTTCAGTTTTCTATTTCATCCTGCCATCCTGTGCCTCTGAATTGGTGCATTTAGTCCATTGACATTGAGAGAGATCATTGTGATGGGGATTTTTGCTATCTTTATGTCGAAATTTGGAGTACTTGTGGGGCTTGTCTTAGCTTAAAGTAGCCCTGTTAATTCTTAATGCAACAAAAATATGGAACACTTTACAAGTTGGCCTGTCATCTCTGTGTAAGGATCATGCTAATCTCTATATCATTTCAATTTTAGTATATGTGTTGCCAAACTGAGTATAAGAGCTGATTTTTTCCCCTATTTTTCTCTTCTGATTTCTTTGAGTGTTGTCCTTACTCACTCCTATGGCAGACAGTTATTCCCAATCTAGGAAGGTATTTCAAAGCAGCTTGAAGTGATAAATTTAGAACATTAATGTCCCAGAAGGAAAAGTATGGTTTTTACCATATTATCTTTTACCATACCCAGGGCATCAGTTTTGCAAAATAATCCTTTTGGAAGATGGAGAATCAGTGTTGTTTAATGCTCTTCCCTGAAATCTTCATTAAGAAAATTAAACTGGAGCCTTTTGCTATTCTCACCTCGGTCCCGTGTACATCTCCAGAAAACGGTGGATGACGTTGTCCGCACCTTGACCACCTTGAAAGTAAGTAGGATTTTTCTCCTGAAGGAAGAGGTGAGAAGCATATTGATGATTTCATTCCACTTTATTACAAGTTCAACTTGAAGGGAATGTGAGACTCATGAGGCTCCTGTAAAGGACAGAAAAAGGGTCTCAATGTAATTTAATGGCCCAGACACATTAACAACACAAATGACTCAAAGTAACCTGTGTGCATCTTTATGTGTATAGTGAGTTTTATATCTACTCATAGTGATTCTCAGTCATTCCACATGGGCAAAACAGACCTGTAATTAAAAATCTAGTTCTCTGAGCAGAATGAGCTTTCTTAGGTGATTGAACATGTGTGTAATATTTTATTACTAAGCACATACAACTGTTTGAATGATGTGTACTTTTCGATCAAAATTTAAGTCCAAATATCTCTGAAATGGCAGTCTCCTGATGCCGCACCTGGCTTTCCTCACTGGGGCCCCTTGGAGGGGGTGGGTTGAGTTTCCCTCACCACCCCGAGCAGAGACCTGGCAGCTGAAGATCTCTGCAACCAGCCATAGTTATGCTTAAGACCACTCTCACCACACTTGAAGGAGCCTCATGCATGAAGGAACTGGCAGAGGAACCCAGGTGTGCGGGACACGGGGCTGAGATATTCAAGACTGCTCGGACCATGAATGGGCCTCCTCCATCCAGATCCCCCATCTTCCAGTAGCTAAGTGTTACACCCACGGACTGCCTCTGGAGCCATGTAATCCCATCAATGGCCAAGATCCAGATACTGGATCTTGTTGATAAGATAACAACTCATATTGTCCAGTTCTCTTTCTCGGAGAACATGGCAGGTTACCAAGCGTATCTTGCCTACATGGCAGAGACTGGCAAGCTACCCGTGGTGTGTTCTATATGCCAAAACCCAGTAACAATGAAGTATCTCATTTCCCTGACCGTGAAAAAACCTCCAATGTGGCACTTGCTAAAATCTCAGGGCTAGGACGAATGGAGATGTAACTGGTGCATGATACCAGTATTCCTCCCACCATGCCCACAAACATGCCTTTGTGGCAGGGCATTCTCTTTTGTTCTCTGGGGCCATGGCATGCCAGAGAGCCACTCGTGGTGGGCAACTCATGGTCTTGGCTGGCAGGACGAATGGGCTGGTTTCACCCCTCACCCCCAATCCCACGAGGCCGTAGTTGCCCTGTCACCCTAGCTCATACCTGGCTGTCCAATAATCTCTGAGGTGGTGGGCATCGTGCCGCCAGTGGGGAGAAAGGCAGAAGCGACAAATACCCTTTCCCACCTGAGGGAGAATGGTGCCGTAGCTTAATGCATAGTTTAGTCACTTTTCTGCCAAAAGCCTCTGGGTTCCGAATTGGATCCACGTGCCTCTGGTGCTGTGGTCGTGCCGGATAGCCTCTTGTGGGGGTCAAATCGTGATCTTGGTGGGGCAGAAAGAATGGCTCTATGGCCTACTTTTGGCATGCATCTCCCACCCAGAGCGGGTCCTCCAAATACCCTTTAGTTGGTGTTCTGGTATCTGAGCTGCCTTTCCCCCTAGCATGTGATGTCGGCTTCCAAGGCCTGGAGCAAACCTTCTAGTCCTTATCACTCTATTTTTGGGTATTAGTCTCTTATTCTGTTACTTTATATTCCACAGATGAGTACAATCTTTCGATGTCTGTCCATATCTTTCTGACTCATTTCACTTACTATGTTGATCCACTTTATGCAAATTTCATGACTTCTTATTTTCTAACAGCTGCATAGAATTCCACTGTGTAGATGAAACAAAGTGTCATTAACAAGTCATCTGTTCTTGGGCACTAGGGGTTTTTTTCCCCAGATTTTGGCTATTGTGAACAGTGCAGCAATGAACATACAAGTGCATATGTCATTTCGGCTGTACTTTTTTGCCTCTCCAGGCTATATTTCCAGGAGTGATATTGCTGGGTCAAATGGGAGCTCAATTTCTCGTATTCGGAGAACCGTTCATACTGTTTTCCAAAACGGCTGAACCTGTCCGCATTTCCACCAGCAGTGAAGGAGAGTCCCTTTTTCCCCACATCCACGGCAACACCGGTAGCTTTTGTTCTTTTGGATGTGGGTCAGTTTCAGTGGTGTGACGTGATATCTCTTTGTTGGTTGTACCTGCATTTCCCTGATGATTAGTGATGAAGACCATTTTTCATGTGCCTTTTGGCCATTTGGTATCTTCTTTGAGAAAGTTACTGTTCATTTCATCATCCCATTTTCTGATGGGGTTGCATGATTTCTTCTTGTAGAGTTCAACCAGAGCCTTGTATATCATTGATATCAACCCCTTATTACATAGGCATTGGGTGAATATCCTTTCCCATTCTGTAGATTGTCTTTGTATTCTGGTCACTGTTTCTTTTGAGGTGCAGAAGCTACTTAATTTAAGATAGTCTCCTTTGTTCATCTCTGTTTTCACTTTTTTGGCCAGTGGCATGTTATCTTTGAAGATACCTTTAGCTTCAATGTCGTGGAGGGTTTTGCCCACCTTGTCTTCAATGTACCTGATGAATTCTGTTCTGATGTTGAGGTCTTTGACCCATTTTCATCTGACTTTTGTGCTTGCTATTAGGTAGAGGTTTGAGCCCATTTTATTGCATGTCGCTGTCCAGTTTTTCCAGCACCGTTTGTTAAAGAAGTCTTTCTTGCTCCACTTCACATTTATTGCTCCCTTATCAAAGATTAGATGAACATATATTTGAAGGTGTGTGTCAGTATATTCAATGATGTTCCATTGGTCGGCGGCTCTGCCTTTGTTCCAGTACCATGCTGTTTTAATTATTATCGCTTTGTAGTAGAGTTTGAGGTTGGGGAAGGTGAGGCCTCCCATCGTCTTTGTCCCAAGAATTGCTTTAGCTATTCGTGGGCGTTTGTTGTTCCATATGAATTTCAGGAGTGATTGATAAACTTCTTTGAAGCATATTATGGGTATCTTTATAGGGATCACATTGAATTTGTACAATGCTTTGGGGAGTATTGTCATTTTGACAATGTTAATTCTCTCAATACATAAGCAGGAGATATGTTTCCATTTCTTCGTGTCCTCTTATTTTCTGTTGTATAGGTCCTTCACTTCCTTAGTTGAGGTGATTCTGAGATACTTGATTTTCTGAGGCATGACTGTGAATGGGTTGCTTTCTTCATGTCACTTTCTTCTCTCTCATTATTTGCATATAGAAAAGCCATAGACTTTTGGGTATTGATTTTATAGCCTGCAACTTTACCATATAAATCTATTGTTTCTAGGAGTTTTTTGGTAGAGGTTTTAGAATTCTCTAAATATAGTATCACATCTTCTGTGAATAGTGAGAGCCTGATTTCTACTTTTCCTACATGACTGCCCTTAATATCTTTTTTTATATAACTCCTATTGCAAGTACTTCCAGTACTATATTCAACAGAAGTGCCAAAATGAATTTTTTTCTTTTTGGGTCACACCCTGCGATGCTCAGGAGTTATTCCTGGTTCATGCACTCAGGAATTACTCCTGGCGGTACTCGAGGGACCGTATGGGATGCTGGGAATCGAACTTAGTTTGGTTGCGTGCAACGCAAACGTCCTACACCCTGTTTATTGCTCCAGCCCCCAAAATGAATTTTTACTAAACATTTTCTATCTGTAAATTTCTATGCTAAGAACAGTGGTATAAACGGTGATATCTGAGTAATTTACAAGTAGATTATGAAGACAGATAATATAAAGAATTTCTTTGTATGAATTTCCAGAATGTGTAGCTTTTATTAAATATGTTAAGAATGAACCGGAGGTCTTGATTATACCATGAAAATGATTTCCCTGTTAGAAGTTACCCTTCTAAAATGCAATAAAGTGACATATTTTGAAAATGTTGATTATTCGTTCATTAATTCAATGAATATTTGTTAGTCTGGGGGTGCAGTGCCTCCAGGAAGTCAACCTGCACCCTCGAGGTGAGTGCATCTACAGTCTAACGGTGCCATCATGCTGCCTGATAACCCCAGATTTCCACTGTGCCTCTGGCTGGATCCCAACACCTTAGGACTAAGTTTCCCAAGAAATTAAACTCCCAAAAGATATGTGGGAGTCCTGTTCACAAACCACCCCTGGCTCAGCTATACAAGCTAATGTATTGGTCTTGCATAAGTGACCCATAAATAAATCTTGAAAGAGATCAAAAGTCACAGTTAACCTTGGACCTGCACAGGGCAGAACATACTAGGGTAAATCGGAGGGAGGCAGGTTAGTTTGTTGCCCACGCAACCAGAACTCAGGGCAGCCACTTGCTCCCACAAACCAAAATCTCCACCATGCCCTAGTCTCATTACATTGACTCAGGATGGATTTCACTGAAATATAACAGCTGAAATTTCGGATATGCGGGTTTTGTGACTGAAATCTCTAGGCTTTCTCTGAGTCAGGATGGGCAGCCCACCCTCACTGCCCTGTACTTATGGAAGCCGCAGCAGTCATGTCCATACCTCAAAGCAACTCCAGCCTTACCTTCCTGATAAAAATACTCAATTCCGGGGCTGAAGCAATAGCACAGTGGGTAGGATGTTTGCCTTACATGCGGCAGACCCGGGTTCGAATATCAGCATCCCATATGGTTCCCTGAGCTCCGCCAGGAGTAATTCCTGAGTGCAGAGCCAGGAATAACTCCTGAGCATCGCCGGATGTGACACCCCCAATAAAAATACTAAATTCCTTGAACAAACATGATGACCTCTTAGTACCTGTATGAGAACAATAATGCAAAAAATTAAAAGGAGAGAGAAAGAATTTAAAGAGCCTGCCATAGAGACAGGCTGGGGGTGGGGTAGGGTGTTGGGGGATGTTGTAGGGAACCAGGGACATTGGTGGTTGGAAATTTACACTAGTGGAGAGAAGCATGTTGGATCGTTGTATGACAGGAAGCAAATTATGAATAGTTTGTAATGGTCTATCTCACAGATATTCAATAAAAATTTAAAAATATATATCCTTAATTGGTAGCTCAGACTATTGATAGAACTTTGAAAACCAGCATATCTATTTTTGTGTTCTCAGTAGGAAAAAAAAAATGTTACTCACCTGTGTGCCAATAGCTTGATGAATGCTAAACCGAAAGATACATCAATGATTGTCTCTGGCATGAGTACTGTAATTTCAGGTATGTTATGTTTCAGAATCAGTTCATGGACAAGAAGTCAAGAAAAGCAGTGGCAAAGAGCAACAATGTTGAAAGGATAATGTTTGAGGAGCTTGCAAGGGAGACTAAAGATTTGGCATGAGAAGAGGGAAAAAAACGAAGAGTTAAGTATTAATAAGTATCATGACAAAAATGCAAGGGAGGACATATTTTGGCAATCGTCACACTCTGTTGAGCTTTTGGTGAGGTAAGTATTGGAAAGTATCTTTCCCATTTAGTGGTAAAAAGGTAACTTTGATGGGTGCATTTTAAAAAATTACTTTAATAATTAGAATCACCAAGAGATACACAGTTACAAGGTTGCTCATAATTGAGTTTCAGTCATATAATGTTCTAGCACCCTTCCAGTAAAATGGGGATGTTTTTGAAGGAATATCCCTGGTGCGAAGACTAGGGCATCTGAATCTTAACACATTTCACCAAATATATGATCTGTACTCACATGATTTACACTGTCTCCCCTGATCTTTGATTTACGTTTTCATGCAATATTTCCTTGTGAAACTCACCAAAAGTGAGGGTCCCTATTTAAGACAAGTACATGTTTCTCTGACATTATATATTTTTTGGTTGCTGAGAGAGTCTCTAAAGCAATGCTCAGGAGGTGTGGGGGCCCCACAGGCAATTCTCAGAAAACGTGTCCATGGTGCTTGGGGTCCTCTGAGGCTATACAGTCTTTGATACTCTGGCAATCAGGTGGTGCTGGGAGTCAAATTGAGAGCATGTGAGACAAGTGCCATAAGCACTACACTATCTCCTGCGGCCCTGGTTATTAGATTTATGTCAGCATTTCGAGGTCCTCCCTTTTGTCAGAAAGCAGAAACTTGTGCAGGAGAAAGTGGAAGAAACCTTAGGGTTTAGCTAGGTTGACTGACTAGATGGTGATACTATTAAGATTGGAACATAAAGTAAAAATAAAACAAGAGAAAGATCTAACAATAGCAAACAGGGCTATATTGCTCAAAAAGTTTAGAAACAGGCACATGGCAAGTAGTTTTAAAAAGCATCCAGGAGAGAATATAGTATTGTGAGTGAACGAATCTACTCTATGGATTCATCTCATCCTTGAAATGGAAAAGGACAATGTGTTACAGTTACAAATTTACAAATAAGATATATACCATCATATATTTCATCATATATTTCTGCTGTGTTCCTATGCTTTACCAAGTATTATTCTAATTTTTAAATTTACTTTAATCACTAAAAGAGTATTTCTCTACATTAATCTTTTTAATGAAATATTTCATTAAAAATGTTTTTTAAAAAATTTATTTAAAATGTTTTATTAAAATGTTATTTAAAAAGAAACATATGGGCCACATAGTTAGTGCAATTTGTAGAGGGTTTGTATGCAGCGAATCTGAGTTCAATCCCCAGAATCCTGAGCCTTCCAGAAGTGATCTCTGCATACAGAGTCAAAAGTGAGCCCGGAGCACATATGGGTGCGCTCCCTTCACCACAAAAAAGGAAGAAAAGAAAAACATATAACTCATACTTGAGTAACATAGAGGTTAAGGGTGCTAATTACTGTATAATTTTTGAAAGCCCCCAAAATTATTAGATAGTTTGCTATTGACCAAGAAGATGGTTGTTTAATAGTATTTACTTACATTGTCTAAGTAGTGATATGTGTGGTATAGAAATCTGTACATTGTGATACATTTTAAAAAATTATAATGCATTTTATAATGGACTTTATAATACATTTGTATTTTATAGTAATAAGTGATAAATTATATTTCTGCTTTTGTGGGGTATTGGGGCCATAGTATGTGGTGCTTGGGACTTCTGACTCTGTGCTCAAGGGTCATTCCTGGTGGAGCCAGCCATTAATTTGGGTTGACTGTGTGCATGGTAATTGCTTTAATCCCTATACTAAGTCTGGGGTCCAATCAAATAAATTATCTGAATATATTTTATACATTCATGGCATACTTTTTCTTAGATTCTTTGATATATCTAGGATATATTGATCATCTTTAGGAAAAGATATTACCTGATTTTTAAATATTTGTAATTTGTGGGGAAATTTTAATTTCTCATGTTAATTTGTGCTCTTTGTCTACTAGTGAGCTTGAAAATTGCTCTTGTGTGGTACTACATGGAAAATAGTATGCTAAGCGAAATGAGTCAGAAAGAGAGGGACAGACATAGAAAGGTTGCATTCATCTGGGTAACATAAAGTAACAAAATAAGAGACTAACAACCAAGAACAGCTGTGATAAATATCAGGTTGTTCACTCCATGGCTTAGAGGCCAGCTGCACTGTCTAGGGGTAAAGGCAGCGCAGATAGAGAAGGGAGCACCCAATAAAGGGTGCTGGGAAGATCTGCCCAGGAAGGGAGATGCCTGCTGAAAGTAGTCTAAGGCCCGAACAGGATTGCCACCCAATGTCTCTTCTGCAGACCACAGCACCCAAAGGGAGAGACAGAACAAAAGGGAGTGCCCTACCAAAGAGGCAGGGTGGGATGGGGATGGGGGTTGGGAGGGATACTGGGATTGTTTAGAGTGGAGAATGGGCACTGGTGCTGGGATGGGTACCCGATCATTGTATTACTGAAACCCAAGCACAACAACTTGTAAGTCTACAGCTGTACCTCATGGTGTTTCACTAATGAAACAAAAAAAATTTTTAAAAAGGAAATTGCTCTTGTGTTTACTAGTCATTTACACTTCTTTCAATACAGATTATATGATCATGGTTTATGCTTATTTTTTCTATACAAGTTTACTAGCTAAATACTGATTTATTTCACAGCACTAATTTATTAAAAACATTCATACATTGCCTATCATATTAATTCCCAGAATTTGTTGGTTTTACTTGTTTTTTGATCACGTAATTTGAATTTTAAATTTTTCTTTCAGATTCTCAAATTTTGACACAAATGAGCATACGTTTTTCTTTATCTTCTACAGTTTTAAACTGAGAACAACTGTTTGTTTTGTACAAATAAGACACCTGTGCATTTACAAGCGGTAGGGCGTTCGCCTTACAAGCGGCCAACATGGCCGACCCGAGTTTGATTCCTCCGCCCCTCTCGGAGAGCCTGGCAAGCTACCGAGAGTATTCGATATGCCAAACACAGTAACAACAAAGTCTCCAATGGAGACGTTACTGGGCCCGCTCGAGCAAATCGACGATCAACGGGAGGGCATTTACCTTTACCTTTACCTTTATATTTACATTTTAACACATCTCGATTCATCTACAACTTATCATAGTAAATGTTGTCATATTGAAAGAAACCACCATTTTTTTTCAATCATAGCACTGTAGCACTATGCTCCCGCGATGCATCAATTTGCTCAAGCGGGAACCAGTAACATCTTACAAGAAATTGTGAGACTTGCTGCCACTGGTTTTGGCCTATCGAATACGTCATGGCTAGCTTGCCAAGCTTTTGCTATATGGACAAGATACTCTGGGTAGCTTGCCGGGCAGAGGAGTCGGATTCAGGATTGGCCTCCTGCAATGCAAATGCCCTACCCGCTGTGCTTTAAACGTTATATAAAATATACTAGTAATACCAAATGTTGTTTCTTTAACAGTGCAATATAAACGATTATTTCGTAATTTTCTTGATGTGTTAATGAAATAGCTAAGCTCTTGAGTATCATGGGAGCATTTTTCTAACACAAGAGTCTGACGAAGGTGAAACTGTTATAACCGTCTTGTAGGATTCCATCTCCCTAGCCTGCTTCATTCTACCCCGCTCTCTATCCAATCAGGTCTTCTTCTTGGGATTCTGACCTCCTGATTGGCTAGCCTCTACCTTTCAACTGCCTACTTTATGACATCATTCTCCCACCAAACCAACCACCAACTGGTAGAATCTTGGGGGTCCCATGTAGTTGTTTGTAAACAAATTTGAATCATCATGGCAAGTGACGAGTGACCAATGACGAATCACCAGTGAGCAGTCATCTGTACTGAACACTTTCGGTCTTAAGCCGCTTCAGTGTTCAGACGTACTCTCGTACCGTCTCCTCTTCTCGTCTACCTTTCATCGGTATTTCCTCTTCTCTGACCATGGCAGGTAAAGAATAATACATTTCAACGCTTTTATTAGATATATCCTCCCTAAACTTAGCAGTCAAGTAAAAACAACATGTAGTAATGAAAGAAAGTATTCAAGTAGAATTTTATAAGCCTCATTTTAGCTTGACTTGGACATTTGCTGTGTGATTTTTGACATTGGCTTTCGTTCTCTCATATACAAAGTGCTTTTCCTCATTGATTACATTTTAGAAATATTTACAAACTCAAATACACATATATATGTATGAGTGTTGATTCTCTGTGTTTCTTTTTGTTTTTAATAGAGAATTTTACATAATATCCATTGAAAAAATATAAATCAGAGACAGTATTTTGACAGAAACACAAAATGTAGATGCTGTGGAAAACTGTTAATATATACTAGCATGTTTTCTCTGTAATGGTCTCTCCACTTGTATTTATACTTCAGTAGTTTAAATATAGTGCTATTACACAGTAATAATCATTTATCTTTGAGTTTTCTATTTAAACCAGGTAATAAGAAAATATGGGGCATGGGGAAAATGTGGAGTGCTGAGCCGTAGAGAGGCAAGCCCTCAAAGGTAAGAAAGTTTGGGATCACTTTCTTCAAACATTGACCAATAGAACCAAGACGATATGAGGGAGAATAAAATAGGAAAGAAAGAAAGAAAGAATATGGACGGCGATTATCAAGGAAGGGGAAAACATTTGGACAGAATGTTGAAGAGAACCAAAGATTTAAAATCAAAAAAGAAAGAATATATATTAAATATGCTGAGATGAATACACTGAGAACAAGTCAAAGCAATTTACTTCAAAAAATGCCAGGACTAGAAAGTATACTATGCCTTGATTAGAGTACCAGTAGGAAAAGCAGTTTATCAGAAAGCCATCCTTGCTGGCTTTTTTCCTTATTATCTCTTAGAACACAGTACTTCGTATTTGAAAATTTGGAATATAAACACGCTTTAGAGATGATGCTTCCCATATATAGCTAATAGTGGTTATCTAGGGGGTTTGAAGACAATAAATCTTCAATGTTTTTATTACGTTCTGGTTTTTAAGTACACGTACAGTCAGCCTGTTAAAATTTTTAAAAAATGGTTAATTCTAACTTGAATCAGGAGAATTGATTCATTTGTGTGGTAAGTAGGTTCCAGGTTAAAGCTGCTTGTCATCTTTACAAATGTTATTTCATGTAATTTTTTCTTCCTAATATGAGAGTATTTTGATAATAGTCAACTTCTGTTTTTAGATCCTAAGAGGACATAGAAAAATCAAGTCTCACATGTCTAATTACACATTTTTGTCATATTTGTGAATTCTGAGTTTTCCTACATTAAAGATATTTTATTGGATTTTGGTGCTCATTTATTAAACATTGAGAAGAACTTTTTCCTGACTGCTAAAGATAATTCTAATCTAGGTGTTGAAAGTAAATTTGTAATATTTTATGATCACTTTTTAAATGGTCTTTGTGTTTCTTGTTTGATAAAGTGAAATCCTATGCCATTTTAACAGGTGTTGTTTGCTGGTTAATAATTCAAAGGTATTGATGAGAATAATTTTTTTTGTAACTACAAAGTTTTTTTCTGTATTTTACTCATTTAAAACATTTCTTGACTATGAAATACAATCACGTTTATTCCTATTTTCTTTTTGTTATGTAGTTACTGGTAAATCTTTTCTGTTTGATGGACTGGTACAGTGTGCACTCAAAAATCACCTTCTATTCCATTTTTTGGCTAGCATATTTTTCTAAAATAGAATATACTTTTCATATTGTATATGTGGAACAACTTATTAATAACCTTATTGGACTGTTTTATTTGGTTTTGTTTGAGACCACATCCACTGTTATTCAGGGCTTACGCTTGGGTCTGCTCTCAATAACTTACTGTACTATGCTGCTTGCTACAGAGCCCAGATTTCATTGATATCTATATACTTCTTTTTCAGTTCTGTGATACATATTTTTCATTACGTTTTCTTTATACTTCCTCCTATGTAAACCATATGAAATGTAAAAATTATATTCATGTATGCATTATTATTCTTAGAGTTATTAGTAACTACATTTTAGATAAACAACTTAAGTCACAGAGTTTCAATAAAGTTTTCCTTCCAAAAACATTTCTTGGGAAAAACTCAAGTAGTCATTTTTGAAGTGGATCAAAAATGAGGGTAACCTTCAATGCATCAACAAGATTAAGTCATAAGTGAATCGTAAGTAACAGATATTCATTGCACAAGTCAAATGGAAACCTGATGATTACAATGGTAATAGTTATAAAGACCCCAAATGCCTATATTAAAGTAAGGCATCTTCCTAACGGTTTCTGCAATGTAGAGGTCATGCAGAGTCCTGGAAAAAAGTCCACATGCTTAGGTTCCGTAACTTGGAAATTCATAAGCGACAGAGAGATAGTACTGGAGAGGGGATGAGGCACTTGCCTTGTACATAGCCAATCTAGTTGAATCTCTGTCACTGCATACACTCTTCTGAATGTTATAAGGGGTCACTCCAGAGTGTAGAGCCAGAAAGAGCCCAAGATCACTGTCAGTTATTGGTCCAAAATCTACTCCTTACCACGCCCAATAAAAATGATTGGAAAACATGAAGTCGCTTTGTCATTTCTGGCCCTCAGGTTTCTTCTTGTCCAGAGAAAGTTACCCATTCTCTTAGACTTCCTAGTTTGGAAAAGCTTCCCTTATAGGAAATAACATATGTGTCAATAAGAGAGCAAGCTTCAGGCATTGCTGGGGTAAGGAGAAACTATCTGTAAGCAAGAAATCCAATTACAGACACGATCACCTGGTCCTTCTAGAGTTCTGTGTTTATTTGGGAGCACGATATCAAATATACAAAGTGCCAAAAGGTTCCAGGCTCTGAATCACCCCAAATTGTTGAAATTTTGGAAACTCAATTGACTGTTGGTACTAGAAGCATCTCGATGGCTTAAATTTTAAGTTCATATTGTTCCTCTGAGCATTGAAGGAGATTATTAGTCTCACAGATTTTTTTCATCATCCTATTGTTCCTTACAGAAAATTTTCAAAATCCATCTGTAATTGGGCTGGAGCGATAGCACAGCGGGTAGGGTGTTCGCCTTACACGCGGCCAACATGGCCTACCCGAGTTCGATTCCTCCGCCCCTCTTGGAGAGCCCGGCAAGCTACCGAGAGTATTCGATATGCCAGACACAGTAACAACAAAGTCTCCTATGGAGACGTTACTGGGCCCGCTCAAGCAAATCGATGATCAACGGGAGGGCCTTTACCTTTACCTTTATCTGTAATTGGAACTTCACATACTCGGCAGCATTCCCTTCCCGTGGTGAACGATGCAGCTTCCCTAACAGGAAGTGTCTGCAACTACGCCAGAGAATCTGCTCCAGCTGGTAGTTCTGCTTGGCTCCTGCCCTCAGCCTCTGGCACCTCTTTCCAACCACTGATGGGTAGTGTCTAACTTTACCAACATTTCAGCACAACAATGCTATCTGGAGTGTTTAAACCAGAGTCATATATCCACCTCAGCTTCTTCCTATACTAGTGTTTTGGAATGGGATAATTCAGGAAATGCTGAAGAGAAGTCTTCTATGGGAGACTTTTCTGTGACTGTCCTTGACCAAGACACCGCTGTCTCTTCCATGTCTAAGGCAGCTCGCTATGAGAGAACCCTAGATACCTACAACACGGTGTCTGTGTACCCATCACTTTCTGCCAGACTTGTTGAGAGAACACCGTCTCGGTATCCATATCAGAGTCAAAGTCTGTCACTTCCCTACCAGGACCGAAGCCAGGTGTATTACAATCATCAAGGAGGTCTGGGAACTCTCCTTTCTGGCCTGCAGTCCTATGACTCCATGTCATACACAGAACAAAATGGCTCTGCCCCCCAAGCTTACAGGAACTCATCTAGAGAAATGGTTATGGTTCTGAAGTAGGTCCGGCCCCCAAATAACCAAACACCAACCACTTCCTCTGGAATAGACTTCTCTGTGTCTGCTCAACCCATCACAGAATCGAGTTATCAAGGTGAGTTAAACTGAGAGGAGGGAAAGAAAATTCAAAAATTGGGGTCAAAAAAGAGGAAAACTGTCCATAGACAGGTGGTATTTAAATACACTGAGATTTTTAAGTTTACGAAATGAAGTTAACTAAACTAAGTTCATGTTTACTCCCTTCACTCATTTTACAACATGTTATTTTCACACTCAACATAAGATCTGCTAATGGAAATTGGAAGTTATGATAGTATAATGGATATCTAGGTTTCATATAATGAAACTTCAGGAGCACACAAAAGAATGCCACATTTTTCCCTAGTTGTTTCATATATTTTTTAATTTTTATTAGTTAAACATCTTGAGGCACAGTTGTAGACTTACAAATTATTGTGCTTAGATTTCATTTATACAATGATGTAGTACCTATCTCTCCACCAGTGCCCATTCTCCACAACCACGGGTCCCATTATTCCTTCCACCACCCATCCCCCCAATTCCAACCAGCCTCTGTGGCAGGGAATGCCACATTTTACACTGTTCTAGTTCAGCAGTCCTCCAGAATTACCACAATAAAAGTAAAATACAAGTCTTACACTAGTATTTTGTTATTTTCTTAAGAAGTTTCAGAACTCTTATTGTAATGGTACCTCTTTAACTTTCCCTTCCATTAATGAACAGCAAGGTTCTGAATACACTTGTGGTTCAGAGATTCTGTCACAAATCATGAAACCTAAAAACTTTTCTTTAGCACAAATATCATGCAGAATTAGTACTTCATTCATACTCTTATTATATGATATTAATCTCCTTATTTTTCCATGAAAGTGAATAAATTGAGAGTAAATTACATTACAATGCTAAGCTCTGTATGGCATTTATTAGTTTAAAAGACTGTAATTTTTCTTTTAAAAAAAGCTTTTGTTTGTAGGAGGTTGAATCTGTGTCACAGTCCGAAGTGCTCAGGGATTAGTCCTGGGTCTGTGTTAGGGATCACTGCTGAAGATGCTTAGGAGATCATATGGGATACGAAAGATCAAACTGAGGTCAGCTGATCGCAGAGCCAGTGCCTTACCAAATGGACTATCTCTCTGTCCCAAGTCTCTTATTTTTAAAGTTAGTTTACATAGAAACTCAAATACAAAGAAAACCAAAAAACAACAGCACCACATGACAAACAGTAAGAACTACAAGATTTACCTCCAAACTTCAAGCACAGGGCCTTGTCCATTATCCGTAGAATACCCAGTAACAATGCCTTGCCTGTTGCTGGTAGGTGCACAGTTGTTGCACCACTAGTTTTGTGGAGGGAATATCTCATTTCGCAGGCACTGATTTCTTCCTTCCTTCCTTTGTAGTGATGAATTTACTGGGTATGGAGACGTCCCTGGCATGGAAACCTTCAGGTCAGATATTTGGTCTGACACAAATTTCCAAATTGCCCACATGTTGCAGTAGCAGGATTCAAAGACCTGAGCGTAATCCACCACCTGAATTTGGGGAAGTTCCCATAATATCTCCAGACCAAAGTAACCTGGGGCTTACCCCAACTCCAACTCAGGAACAAAAGGTTAAGAATTTTGATCAGATGAAAACTGGGCTTTCAAAACCTCTGGATACCTACCGATCCCAGTAGACCTATATCAATGAAAAGATCTGCAGGTATTGAACAGCACTGACACCATCACTCTGAAGCAGGTGCAAGAAAATTCAAGTGGCACTAAGGGGACCTCCCATCCAACACGGAAGAACAAAAGGGAGTCTTCTGAACCTCTTGAGGGAGAAACCAAGGCCAAAATCCAGCCAAAGGTCCGAGAATGCTTGCTATGGGGGGCTGGGATTGTTCGTAATGCAGCAGTAAGTGAGAGGTGTCCTGTGACCAAGGCCAAGACTAACAGCAAACCTCACAAAGCTGCCTCCAGCAGGATCAGCAAGACAAAGAGCCATGGGCAGGAGAAGATAAAAAACACCAGAGAAAATTCTAAGAAAGCTAAGGAGTGTAAGCAGCCAGGGAACAAGATAAAGGCAGAAGAAAAGCCCACCATTGGCAAGATGAAATGCAAGAAAAGTCAACCTGAGCTTTGCCAAGAGGCCGTTAAAAAGCCCCGCCTCTACCTAGGCATACACATGTTGGATTCTGTCCAAGTGTTTCATGTTCTGGGGAAGAAGAGTGATCCAAAACCTGGAATCTCTTCCTCCCAGGTCCTGAGTAGCTCAAAGAAGCTTAAAGATGTCAAGCCATCCTTAGCTGTCAAGCCATGGCTAGGTGCTACATGGGATGGAAAAGCCTTGAGAAAACTCAGGTCAAAGCACACAAACCAAGTAGCAGTGCTGAAAAACGCTCATCTCCAACCCAGTCTGAGCTGCCACCTCCTGGGAAGGTCAAATTGGTACCTTTGCCGTATCTTACCATGGAGAGGCCACAAGCTCGACCTGTTCCTCGGAGATGACAATCTGTGACCTCACATCTTCCTGCGGCAGATTACCCTGCCAAACCTGGCTCTACCAATGCACCTCAGCCAAATGCTGCCAATTCTTCACTGTCAACCACTGCATTTTTGTCTGGTTCTGCCAAACCTGCTCAGTCCATTACAACCAACCCATCTCGACCAGGTTTGCAGAACCCTAGTAGCCAGCCAATTCTTCACCCTGCAGCTCCTAGACCTGCTCCCTACAAGACAGCAGCTGGCACTTCTCTCCAGTGGGAGCCTCCTCCTGTCTCTGTGAAAAAGCGGCAGTGGTCACCTAAACGTCAGAGTCAGTTTCTCCTCCAAGACTTCCCTTTCCAACCGATTCCGTGGAGAAAGCCCAATGTTCCCGAGCCTGTCATGTCAAAGCCCATCACCAAAGAGCGGAGACCAGAGCGTGAGGCTATGAAAACGAAGGCTCAGCAGGAGCGTGAGAACAGTGCCAAACACACAGCTTTGAGGGAAATTGTAGTTCTTTATTGAGAGGGAAAAATATAAGGACATCTCTCTCTACTATGGCTATGTAATGTGAGAGCTGGAATGGTATATTCCACTTTAGGTACCAGATGGTGCCCTAGGCAAACACTGAAATGCTAGACACATTTTACTTATTCTAATATATTTTTTTCAAATAAAAGACATGCATCATAGTTAATTGGTTGTTAATAAAACTTCTGAATTTAAAGATGCTGTCAACTGTGGTTGTTTTGGGGAGTGGCTGGGGGTTAAAGATGCGATGGGAAACAATGGGAAGTTAGAGATAGGAAAAAGGGGGAATAGACAAGACTCTAAGAAATACAAACTTGGTCCAGGGTTATAAAGCCCATAAGAGGAGAAATTGCATGGGCCTGATGAAGAGTGGCGTAGGGTCAGAGGAAGAGTATAGCTGACAGGGCATTTTCTCTGCAAGCAAGAAGGACTCAGTTCATTTCCTGCAATCTTTTATGGTCCCCAGAGACCCACTAAATGTGAAACTTGAGCACAGAGCCAGGAGTATGACCAGAGCACAGTCATGTATGCCCCATCCCTGGTGTCCTCAAAAAAAAAAATGGGAGAAATGGCACGATCTGAGGTTTTCGGGTTAAAAGAATAAATTTGGAATAGGCTGAGGAAGGGGATGAGTCTAAGATGACCAGACGAGAAGTAAAATTCTCCATGGAAGCTGTGTTTACGCCTCATGGCCACCTTTGGAAATTAACCAAATTTGAGACATATCACTAAAAGGTTTGGGTGGTCTATATATAAATGATGGCTGGGTGATCAGAACACATACAATGGGGAATAATCCTACCAGATGAGTGATCAACACCCTCAGAGTCATTCAAGGATGACTCTTAACAGGGACAAAGCCAAGAGAACAGTTGCAGCATGAAGCCTGAAGATAAGCTCCTGGGAGATTCAAAATAAGTCACCATGTCCTCGGGCCCTCTGTTCAGCATCCCTAGCTGCACCATTTCACTTATTCCCAGCAATATTCAGAGTTGCTGTTAAGGTGACACTTCACTAGCGTGTTTCAATAATGAGGTCCATTGCCTCTGTAAGTCTTTGGATTTGTAAACTCCCCAAGGTTGCCAAGCTAGCTATCAAGAAATTTCTGGTGGGCGGAGCTCATATTATATTAGCTTGAGGGCCTGGTCTTTGGTCTTCCATCTTCCCTGATACCTGTAGTTTTCCCTAAACATCGCTTTTAACTGCAGCTCACACAAGAATCAACTTTATAAATGGCGTTGTGGCTGCATTGCTGTAGGTACCTTACTAATACATGCGTCCTAGGTCACCACTCCCAAAGCAGTTAGTACCAGGTGACCTTGAGCCTGGAAGGCTGTGGTGGAAATAGATGGTCCTAGGAGAGTTAATGGGGTGATGGATGGATGGAAAGGAAACCGGGAAAGGTAGGGAAGTGGAAATCTGGTGATCATCATGGGATAGTTGGTGGATGTTTTTCAAATAAGTTAAAATATTTTTTGTAAATGAGATTCAAGACAAAAATACGAAAATAAGATAGGTTCCAAAGAACAGTTTACATATAAGACCGAGAGAGCTGAAAGGGCTGGCATTCCTTCTGGAGCTTTCAATCATACCATTTATAAATATGTTATTTTCACATCACTTAGCTGTGGAGAGGAATAGTGAGAAACAGAATGCCACCAGAAAAGCAAACTAGAAGACCAGGGTTCATAAAAGCCAGGTGAAATGTGTTCACATGTATCCCAAATGCAAAGATATGTTAACAGGAACATAT
This sequence comes from Sorex fumeus, assembly GCF_029834395.1. NCBI lineage: Eukaryota > Metazoa > Chordata > Mammalia > Eulipotyphla > Soricidae > Sorex > Sorex fumeus. The sequence continues at coordinate 19,645,613 of NW_026606152.1, read as the reverse complement.
ATTTAACTAATTCTGCTTGGTACCAGTAACTACTTTGTTGAAAATGGGGGGAAATGAACGCAGTTTCTGACTGAACTGAGACTAACCAGTTCATAGATTTTCCCAGGAAATGGTAGTTGACTGGCTGGGAACAGAAAAACGTGAAAAGTGTTTTCCTACCTTTAATGTATGGCTGGAGGGAATTGATCCCAGTAATCTCTTAAAACTAACAAGGTTCAACTCTCTTGAAGGAATGCTGTATTCACTGAGGAAAAAATGTTGGGAGAAAAGTCTGAAATGATGGGAAAAGAGACAATAAGTGTAAAAGGAGGGCTTGAAATTTGGGTTCCTCTGAAAACAAAGCTTGAAACAACAAGATCTGGTGGTAACATGATATACTGGGAATGCGATCTGAGCAGGAAAAGAGTGATATCAGGGATGTGAACAAGGGAAATCCAAGTTAAGAAGACTTAGCTAGCTGACTATACCATGGGCAACATGGTTCCAAGACTACCAGAAATTACCAAGGAATTTACTTTAATTTTCTTTCTTTTATATGGTCAATTACAACATGTATTCTGTGCCTTCTTCAAACAGAATTTGGATTATTCATTTCTTTCTCAACATTCTGTTCATTGGTGTAAGTATCTAAATAACTGCTGGATAACAGAATTATTTGATCAGACTTATTTTTTACTTTAATGTTTAGTTGAGATTACTGAAAACTAGGTCTAAAATGAAGTGTGTCTTGATTGGTACAAATAGAGAAGGGAGGTCTAGGGATGTAATTAGAGATTATAGGGTACCACATTCAGTTCCTAATAAAACAAATAAAGGACGGTGTCCCAAATAGACTATTGAAAACGATATTCATCTCCATTTAACCTGTAAATTCAGCATTTTCTATATTTAATTAAAAATGAAAGAATGATCCTATATTTGGTCTTTTAAAGACATTCCAGGTTGGTTAAGGAAACAACCACTGCCTGTGAAATCATGACAACTTAATCATAAAAACCAGATTACTACATAAATTTCCAACAATGTCAGTGCTAAGAATTATTTCCCTGGATCTCACTAGTGTACATGATAGTCATATGAATACACCTGTGTGGATACATCACTGGTATCTAATTTAGAGAATAGATATATAGAGATTAGATCACATAGCTGAGTGTGATCTCAACTTTTCTAGTCACTGCCTGCCCCAACACACCCAAAGACTTGTACTAATCCTTATAGATCCATGACTTTTTCTCCTCCTCTCTCCCAGAGTCTTTTAAAATTTCTTTTCAAGTACTAATATAATGCACTTTAGAAAATCTTGAGTTAACCTTAATTGTTGTAATTTATCTTTTATATAGAGAACCAAGAAAATCTTATTAAAAGTGTATTTTGGTATTCTTTGAAAATGGTAATAAGAACATTATCATTGAGTCCCTCAATATACATTATATAAAGAATTTTCTGAAAAATTCCCTGTACAAATCAATACTCGAAGAAATAAATGACTTCTCTGAGTGAGAATGAACTGGGACATTTCAAAGTATCAATTAGTGAGTCAAAGATGAATCATAGCATCCTATAACTAAAAATTATCTTGATGTAATTTAGTCAACACCATTACATTTTTTCCTATACCAGCCGATAGCATTTTTAATTTTTTATATTATTATCGATTTATTTTTATTAGTGAAACACCATGAGGTACAGTTGTAGACTTACATACCTTTGTGCTTGGGTTTCAGTTATACAAGTATCAAGTACCCATCCCTCCACCAGTGCCCATTCTCCACCATCAAGGAACCCATTGACCCTCCCATCCCCCATCTCCCCCACCCCGCCCTACCTCAGAGCATTCCCTTTTGCTTTTTCTTTGTTTTAGGGTGCTGTGGTTTGCAATGGAGGTCAATACCATTACATTTTCAAAGAAGAAAATAGGCCCCTAGATGTTCAAGACACTGCTAGTCTCCTGGGCTTCTTCCCAGCATGTACCCTGCTCCAAGCCCGCCCTTTGGAAATATACTGGGAAGGGAAACTGGATGTACCTTTCGTCACACTGACCTGAAAGACTCTTGCTGATTCTCAGCCAGATCAACTATTTCATTTGTTGCCTGATATCACCTCCTGTCCTTAATTTTTAAAAAAAAATATATTTGATTTGTTTCTGGATTATAAAGAAAAAAAACTAAATTCACTAATAAAACAAAAGCAAAATCAAACCTTTACACTCTGACATCAGAATTGTCCTTACAATAGGGGAAGTAAATGACTGAAATTGGTAGGGGAGTGTTGTTAGTTGGTTGTGGACTTTAGCTGGATATTTGACAGTGCATGGAGTATGAATACACAGTTGCTGAGATGAGGAAGTCTGTACTTGAAGCAAGTACAGTTTGTAAACTAGTCATCACAATTATATGTCCATATGAAATTTATCTACATATTCTTTGTGCTTCCCTTGCATTTATGTGTTATGCATGCCTTTATCCTGGCCTCAGAAATGCATCTGAGGGCACTCGGAAAATTAATTGCGCGCCAAGTAGGGGGAGAGAAGTAGTAAATAATTGGAGGAGGAAGAAATATGAGTTCGAACTCACGAGATGTGTCAGAGGAATATATAGATATGTATGCGTGTGTAAATACACATATATATGTATAAATCTATATATGGGCTGGAGCGAAAGCACAGTGGGTAAGACGTTTGCCTTGCACGCGGCCAACCTGGGTTCGATTCCTCTGCTCCTCTCAGAGAGCCCAGCATGCTACTGAGAGTATCCCTCCCGCATGACAAAGCCTAGCAAGCTACATGTGACGTATTTGACATTCTAAGATCAGTAACAACAAGTCTCACCATAGAGACATTTCTGGTGCCCGCTCAAGCAAATCGGTGAACAATGGGAGGACAGTGTTACAGTGCTATGGTTAATTCAAACATTGTTTATGCAAAATATGAAAGAAACAAATAAACATTCTATAAAGCTTATTACACCTATTAAATTAATATAACTTTAAATCGTGTTCAGAAATGAAGTTGAAGAATTTTAAGGCTATAGAAAGATATTGACAATATATCAAGAAACACATGGATCTTTGAGGAGCAAGAACACGTAGCTGTTGTCCTTCCTTAAGATTATTATTTTTTGCTTTTATAGAATATGCTTACCCTGAGTTTTTTTAATAGCTTCAGTTTTTTAGAAAGCATCATAATAAATTATATTATTTAAAAAATAAAAAAGTTGGGTTTGTAAGTGGATTCTCTATGTTTGGAACTTGGGAAATATTTTCCTATGTAAGCTACATTAAACATGATATTTATAACAGAAATACCATCTGCAGTAGTATTCACAATAGCCAGAAGAAACTATGTTATACCTACACAATAGAATACTACGAAGTTAGCAGGAAAGTCACATCATGAAATTTGCTTATAAATGGATGTACAGGGAAGAATATCATGCTCAATGAAATCAGTCAGAAGGAAAGGTGTATACTGATTGGACTACCCCTTTTTTGGATATAAAAAAAACAGAATATGAGACTAATACCCAAGGATAGCAGAAACACAGGCCAGGAGAATTGGTCAATGGTTGGATGCTTGCCACAAGTGCTGAAGGCGGGCATTTGGAATAAAGAAGGGACGGCTATGACAATGAGAGTTGGAAGTGATTACTCTGGATGAGAACTGAGTGCTGAAAGTTGGTAAAGGAATAAACGTGATAACCTCTCAGTATCTGTATTACAATCCATAATGCCCAAAGGATGAGAGAGAGAGAGATAAAGAGAGAGAAAGAGGTGCCTGCCATAGTGTAGAGACAGCAGGCTGTCAGGTGAGGTTTGAGGTTGGGAGAGAGAGTGGTGGGAGAGAAACTGGGGACATTAGCAATGGAACTGTATACTAGTGGAGGTTGGGTGTTAAAATATCCTATGAATGAAATTGAATCATGAAAAGGTTTGTAATATGTGTCTCCTGCAGATTCAATAAAAAACATTATATTTAGTTTCTACCACCATGACTAACCTATGAGTTTTCGGAAATTTATTTTTATCACCTTGGCTGGTCTCATTACATGGGTGCCTGTGTGGTAAAATTTTTATTTTATGCAGACTTAAGAGACAAAACTAATGAGGTTGGGAGTTATTGTGGAAGGGGAGAAGAGCACAAAAAACCCTGTTGACCACAGCTCAGCAGGGTCAGCTAACTTGCGTGATGCCAGACCTCCTTCACTGATTTCCTCTTTTTAATGTGGAAAAATGAAAAGACTTTTCAGGCTGCCAAGGGGTTGTCCCCTCCAGTTTACACTATTTTTTTTCGATCAGAATTGTTTAAAGATATTTGAAAAATTTGGAGCTTAATGATTTGTTCTCATATATTTCCCCTACATGGTGTCAGTGGGCATTTATCCAGGAAGGCCAGCATGAAAAAGTTGAGGTGTATGTCTTAACCACCAATACCAACACTAATGAAAGTATGGAACCCAAAGTACAATAGTTAAACTTCAAAATGTGTTTGTCAAGGAAATTGGTGGGAATGTAGGGAGAAATGGGTCATTTGTTGGTGGAGGGATGCAGACACTGGTATAGTGTGATTGGAATTGGAATATTGAATGACAAATCTCCATTATAAATGCCTTTGAAAATCAAAATTGCCTAAATTAAAAAAAAAGAAGTCAACTTACGTCTATATTTCAAGAAATCTTGTCTTAGCAAATTTTGGGAGGGAGACCATAGTTGGTAGAGAGAGGGAGATCGAAAGGGAGAGTTGACAGTTGGGAAGAGAAGCCTGGATATCATGGAAGAGATGAAAGCTGATCTTAGAAGATTTGGAGCCATCAGAGTTTAGAGAGTTAAATGGTGAGACCATTGCAGTTTAGATAGTTAAATAGAGAGATTGGTTTCAGTCATCAGCAGTGTATACATAGAGAGAGTTCAAACACCTCACAGATATTCACGCTATATTAACTAACAAGGGGAGCGTGTTTTCCCTGAAGCACTGTGTAAGGATAATATATTGCCAGGAAGAATGATAAGAAGTTGGTTCTCTTTTTCAAAAGATTAATATATTAGAGATGAAAACTTTTGTACAAAGGAATCTATTATCTTGTTCTGTTGCTCTTTTTTCTTGTCATCATTCCATTCTCCCCCATGACCCGACCTAATCAGGGCTCACCACATTTTTCAGCATTGTCACCACATAGCCTCAGAGCATGTGTTAACTGCCGGTAGCTCACAGCTCTCATGTTTGCCCCCCATCCAAGCCAGAGCCATCCTTCTGAAAGCAAGGATATTTGCTGAAAACCCGTTCTTCCTTGAAGTGACAGTCATGATTTACCTCTTCTTAATCATTGCGTTTACAAATTTAGATGAATGTCCCTATACTAGTGACAGGGATTTTCCAAACTAAGAAAAGCATAAACATTTCCCTTTCCCCCAAGAAATTTGGGCTAGTTATTTTCTATCCACTGCTAATAATATGTGGTAATAAGGAAATAGAACTGAAGTAAAAACAAGTACATTTGTCAATTTGGTGCCATGACTAGTCAGTGTGAGTACAAGTATATATTTCTAGAAAAAAAAAAAGCAGAAGAAAAGGAGTTGGTTGCTAGCAAAGAATGCTAAATCTCTGCCAAGAAATCCTTTGAAAATAAAAATTATGACTATGGACTGAACATAATTGCCACTCAATGCCTCTTTTGTAGACCACAAAACCCAAAAGGATAGGGAGAACAAAAGAGAATGCCTTGCCACAGAGGGAGGGTGGGATGAGGGTATAGGTGTGGAAGGGATACTGGAATCTATGGTGGTGGAAAATGGGCACAGGGGGAGGGATGGGCATTTGATCATTGTATAATCGAAACCCAAGAACAAAAATTTGTAAATGTACGACTGTACCTCATGGTGTTTCAGTAATAAAAATTTAAAAAAAATAATATAAAAATTGTTTTGTCTGTCAGAGATCAGCCGATGGGAACCTCTGTGAAGGCAAAAGATTAAATTGGTTGACTTTTATTTTTCCTTGAGTATATTAATTTGATTTTGGAGTCAATTTATATGACAGTTCATCAAGACACAGAAATTTTCAGCACTTCTCTTGTTTAAAAGTATAGTGATACACAATATCTCTATCTCACATTATTTTTATTTCTGATAGTTTGACACAAAATATACGTCAAAATCATAGATAAATGTAAGTTATTTAAATACTGTTTTGATTATTTAAAATTACATTATAGAATTACTAGAATTTCATAAATTTTAGGATTATGTAGAATCAACGTTCATGTATCATATTACACTCACTACTGAAAGGCCTACTTTGTCATTCACCATTGTTCAGTTTTTCCACTTTGATTACAGCTTTCCATCTGGTAATTAAATAGTCTCATGGTTCTAAAGTTTGTTTTTATTGCTTTGAAAATATCAAAACTATGCAATTTTCAACATTGGATGAAACTAGAGGATATCATGCATGTAAAGGTAGCCTTAAGGAAAGGAACAGATACAGAGAGATTTTTCTCATATGTGGGATGTAAAGACACACAGCAAGGTAGCAACAAAGGTTCAAGGCCAATGTAAGGGGAGAACTGATCCACACAATTGAGTCAGGGGATTGGGAAGGAGGGATTCTGAGGGTTTGGGGGACAGGGAGGGGTTATTTTTTGAGAGAATGAGGAGTGTCATGATGGAATTATGTGTATGAGAAACCATTATTAATTGAATTATAAATCATAGAATATAAATATTGTTTTAGATGTTTGTCTGTCTCATTTTATTCTTTTAATTTGTTTTCTCCATATACCACATATGCATGAACTTGTATGATGCCTATCTTTCTCTGCCTGGTTTATGTCACTAAATATAATATCCTCATGTGATCCAATTTTATACAGATAATAAGATTTCACTTCATACAACTGAGTAGTATTCCATTGGTTTACCCCCTTTCATTTTCAAAATTTGTGGTTTAAAAGATACAAATATTGGTTTAAACAATGCTCTGGTGGTTTAAAATTTTTAGTTTAGTGAAGCAAAATAGATTTTACTGAAAAACACTTAGAAACTTGTTAAACCGGTGTAGGGTGGAATGGAATATATGTTAAAGAGAGAACACTCGTTTAACAAAGCAAGCAAAGAGAGACATAGAGAAAGGAAGCACGGTATTTCTTCAAGGGAGAACACAAGCTTGAGGACCAAGCCGAAACTGGTAGTTTAGGAATAAGAACTTGGAGTGGTATGAACTTAACTTGTGCACTTTAGGGGAGAACCTGAGTAAAACTATTAGAAGTACGTTCAGGAGCATGATAAACTGGAGTCTGCACTTGGAGTGAGGAGGGTAGAGAGTTCTTTGGGGAGATCCGGACTATTGAGAACAGTAATATTATAACATTAATGATAGTATCTTACGGTGGGATTCCAAAAAAATCTTTCACAGTGGCGTCAGAAATGATAACATTCTTAGGTATTTGGATTTCCTGTGGAAACAACGGGAAAGCTGAGTTTATGCTCTGGATGCCTCCAACTGAAACAAGGTCAACAAGTCATGAATGAAAAATTACAAGTTAGATGGATCATGGATTCTGATCCCAGTGGAAGGCTAGCTTTCGGGTGAACAATTTCTACTGATGGCCTGATGTAGATTCTGATCCTGGGATACGTAACAGAAAGGAGGTAGTGACAGGTATTCTCAGAAGTGAAGCCTCTGAGACAGAATTCGTTCATGCCAACTTATAGGTTATCAATGTTTGCTCATGGCTGCTACCATTATAACATGCCATTCAATGGTTTTGTGGTTTCAATTTACTGTGTCAATGTAAAGATGAAGTTTCTAAATGGAAGGTAAAAATCTGAGGCCCTCAAGATGATGAATTATGGGGATGCGGGGGGGAGCTTGATCTATAGTACAGCAGGTAGAGCATTTGCCTTGCACACGGCCTACCCAGGTTAGATTCCCAGCATCCTGTATGGTCCCCCCAAGCACCGTGAGGAGTAATTCCAGAGTGCAGAGCCAGGAGTAACCCCTTTGCATCGGCAGGTGTGACCCAAAAACGCAAAAAAAAAAAAGATGATGACTTACCTTTAGATATTTTGAAGTCAAGTAGAAACAGCCAGAAAGTTCCCCAGAAAAGAGTTCACCTGGGTCGAAAACATCATCACCTCTAGCATGAGAGCATACAGAAAATAAGGTTTCCATTTTATGCCAAGTTAAAGCAAGCCAGACATGATCTTGGAAACTTTTTCCAAGGAAAACATGGCTATAGGAAGGATAAGGTGACAACTGAGTCTTAGAGGTCAAATATAGAAGAGAAGCGAGGGTCAAAATGTAGGAGGTACATTGGCGACCAGGAATATTTAGAAAAGCATTTTTTAAAAAAGAAAATACAATGAGACATCAATTAAGAACTTTTTAATGTTTAAGAACAGGGATATAACTCAATGAAAGACCATTTGCCTTCCATTGTATGATGATCTGGGATTGATCCTTAGCATTGCAAACAGCGTTATTTTTTAATTTTTAATTTCTTTCTTTCTTGCTTGCTTGATTGCTTTTTTGTTTTTTGGGTCGCACCTGGCTATGTATCTGGGTATTTTTAATTTTTAAAAAAACTCATAAATTTACCTTTGTACCTGTCGTTTAAAAGTAAATCTAAAATATTTTAGAGTAAATATATGTGAAGAAGAATAAAATTCACAGGAACTATTTAGTGTTCTTAATGATACAGCAGTAGAATTTTGAGGTTAATTGTATGGGTATTGCATAAATAATTTTTCCCCATTATGTGGACTGTCTTTCGATCATGGTCACCATTTTTTCTGAGTTGCAGAAACGTCTTAGTTTAATGTAGTCTCATTTGTTTATATTCACTTCCTCTTCCTTGGTCAGTGGTGTTTCATTCTAGAAGTTTCCCTTAGCTTTAATGTCATGCAGGGATCTTCCCACATTTTTCTCCATATACCTTAAGAATTCAGGTATGATATTGAGGTTTTTAATACATTTGATCTGACATTGTGCCTGGCACTATAAAGAGGTCTGAGTTCATTTTTTTTGCATGTTGCTGTCCAGTTTTCCCAGCACCAGTTGCTGAAGAGACTTCCTTGCTCAACTTCATATTTCTTGAGCCTTTATGAAGGTAATGTAAAGGTAAAGGTCCTCCCATTGTTCGTCGATTTGCTCGAGCGGGCCCAGTAACGTCTCCATTGGAGACTTTGTTGTTACTGTATTTGGCATATGGAATACATCATCGGGAGCTTGCCAGACTCTGCCATGCGGGCGAGATACCCTCGGTAGCTTGCCAGGCTCTCCGAGAGGGGCAGAGGAATCGAACTCGGGTCGGCCATGTTGGCTGCAATATGCTTGAGCGGGCCCAGTAACGTCTCTATCATGAGACTTGTTGTTACTGTGTTTGGTATATCGAATACATCTAATGGGCTGGAGCTATAGCACAGTGAGTAGGTCGTTTGCCTTGGACGCAGCCAACATGTCCGATGCGAGTTCGATTTCTCCGCCCCTCTCGGAGAGCCCGGCAAGCTTAGAGAGTATCTAGCCCTCACGGCAGAGCCTGGCAAGCTACCTGTGATGTATTTGAGCCTTTATGAAAGATTAGGTAATAATAATCTGAGGGCCAGCGTCAGGATATTTAACTATATTCCATTGATCTGAGGCCTGTCTTTATCTGAATATCATGGTATTTTGATTACTACAACTATGTAGTTGGGTTTGTATTTGGGGAAGGTATTCCCTTCTTTTTACCAAAGATTGCTTTAGCACTTCATGGGAGTTTATTGTTGTGTATGACTTTCAAGAGTGTTTAATCTATTTATTTGAAAAATGTTATGGGTATCCTTATAGAATGTGCATTAAATCTTTATAGAGCTTTGGGGTGTATTGCCACTTTGACAGTGTTAAACCTCTCAATCCATGAGCATGGGATGTGATTCCATTTCCTCATATACTCTCTTATTTTGTAAAGTAGAGCTTTGTAGGTTTTTTTTTTTGGTATAGATCTTTAACATTTTTAGTTGATTCTAATATACTCGATTTTCTGAGGTATTATTGTGAATGGGATTGTTTTTTCTCTATCTCTTTTTTCTCTTTCATTATTAATATATGGGAAAGCCATGGAGTACCAGATATTGATTTTGTAATATGCTACTTTACTAAACAAATCTATTGTTCGCAGGAGCTTTTTTGTAGATTCTTTGAGATTTTCTAAGTATAGTATCATGTCATCCTCCAAATAGTAAAAGCTTGAGTTCTTCCTTTTTTATCTGGATGCCCTTGATATCTTTTTTTTAACCGAAATCATATGGCAAATACTTCAAGTACTGTGTTGAATAGGAGTGGTGAGAGTGGGTAACTTGTTTTGTGCCTGATTGTATTTTGGAATTCTAGTTCATTGATTTCTGCTCCAAGCCTTCAGTTTTTCCCCGTTGAGAATAATGCTTGCTGTGGGTTTGTGATAATTTGCTTTGACTATATTGAGGAAAGTACTTTCAACTCCCATTTTGTTGAGAGTTTTTCATCATGAATGGGTGCTGGATCTCATCAAATGCTTTATCTACATCTATTGATATGATTATATGACTTTTATCTTTATTTTTTTGAGATGGTGTATTCTGTTGATTGACTAGAGAATGTTAAGCCATCCTTGCATCCCCAAGATAAACCTACTTGGTCATAGTGTGTGATCTTTTGTTGAGTTTCTGGATTCTCTTTGCTGGTATTTTCTTGAGAATCTGTGTATCTGTATTCATCAAGGAAATAAGTCTGTAATTTTCTTTTTTTGTGGTGTCTCTGTCTGATTTGAGTATTAGGTTGATCTTTGCCTCATAGAAACTATTTGGGAGTATTTATGATTCTTCAATTTCCTGGAAAATCTTGAAAAATGTTGGCAGCATTTCCTCTTTAAAGGTTTGAAATATTTCACTATTGAATCCATCCATCTGGGCCAGGGATTCTGTTTGGGGGGATATTTTGACCATCATTTCAATTTCCTTGGAAGTGATAGGTTCAAGTATTCCAAATCTTCTTGGTTCAGCCTTGGGAGGTAATTGGAATCCAAAAATTTATCAATTTATTCAAGATTCTCTCATTTCCTGCTGTAAAGATTCTCAATATAATCTCTGATGATCCTATGGATTTCTGTAGTTTCTATTAGGATATGCCCCTTTGCATTTCTGATTCGATTTATTAGAATTCTTTCTCTTTGTTTCTTTGAGAGGCTTCTCGTGGTTTATTTATCTTATTTATTTTCTCAAAGAACCAGCTTTTACTCTTATTGGTCTTTTGGATTGTATTTTGGGATTCTAGCTCATTGACGTCTGGTACAAGTTTTATTATTTCCTTCCTCCAGCCTAGTTTGGACTACTTTTGTTGGTCATTTTCCAAAATCTTGAGCTCTAATTTATTCATGCAGGCCCTTTCTTGCTTCCTGATGAATTCTGGCAGAGCTATACTCTTTCCTCTTAACACTGTTTTTGCTGTGTCCCACAAGTTCTGGTAGCTCGTGTCCTCATTCTCATTTGTTTCTGGAAACTTTTTATTTCCCCTTTGATTTCTTCTCTAAGCCAACGGTTGTTCATTACTTCCCTTAAAAAAATATTTCCTTGCTGAGCTTTAGTCTGTTTGATCTATTGAGAAGTGACAAAGTAGTGTTGAAATCTCCAACTAGTATTGTGTTGCTCTCAATGTTTTTCTTTAAGTCTATTAGAAGTTATTTTTAAGTATTTTGCTGGTCTGTCATTAATATCACCTACAGTGAGGAGGGTGAGTTCTTTCTGATGTACAGATCCCATGATCATGAAGAAATGACCTTCACTGTCTCTTATAACCTATAGCCTGAAGTCCATATGGTCTGATACTAGTATATCCACTCCAGCTTTGTGGACGTGTTCGTTTCTTTCTTGAAGAATTGTTTTCCAGCCTTTGACTTTGAGTCCATGGTTGCTTTGATTGTTCAGAAGTGTTTCTTCAGGCAGCAGAAAGTTAGGTTCAGTTTTCTAATTCATCTTCCCATTCTGTGCCTCTGAATTGGCAGATTTAGTCCATTGACATTGAGGAGATTGTTGTGATGGGGATTTGTGCTATCTTTATGTAGATTTTTTGTACTTGTGTGGATTGTCTTAGCTTAAAGTCGCCCTGTTAATTATTCTTGCAACAAAAACATGGATCACTTTACAAGTTTGCATGTCATATCTGTGCAAGGACCATGCTAATCTCTGTATCGTTTCAATTTTAGTATATATGTTACCAAACATAGTATGAGTTAATTTTTCCATATTTTTCTCTTCTTATTACTTTGAGTGTTGTCCTTACTCAATCCTATGGCAGACAGTGATTCCAAATCAAGGAATATATTTCAAAGCAGCTTGAATAGATAGATTTAGAAGTTTAATGTCCTAGAAAGAAAAGTATGGTTTTTACCATATTATCTTTTACCATACCCAAGGCATCAGTTTTACAAAATAATTCTTTTGGAAGATGGTATATGAGTCTTGTTTAATGCCCTTCCCTGAAACCTTCATTAAGACCATTAAACTAGAGCCTTTTGCTGTTCTCACCTCAGTCCCGTGTACATCTCCAGGAAAAGGTGGATGGTGTTGTCTGCAATTCGACCACCTTGAATGTAAGTAGGATTTTTCTCCTGAAGGAAGAGGTGAGGAGAATATTGATGATTTCATTCCACCTTATTACAAGTACAACTTGAATGGAAGGTGAGACTCATGAGGCTCCTGTAAAGGACAGAAAAAGGGGTCTCAGTGAAGTTTAATGGCCAACACACATTAACAACACAGATGACTCAAAGTAGCCTGTGTGCATCTTTGTGTATAGTGAGTTTCATATCTACTGAGAGTGATTCTCAGTCATGACACACAGGCAAAACAGCCCTGTCTTTAAAAATCTAGTTCTCTAAGCAGAGTGGGGTCTCTGAGGTGATTGAAAAGTGTATAGTAATTTATTACTAAGCACATAAGTACTTTTCGATCTAAAATTAATTCCAAATATGTCTAAAACGACAGTCTCCTGACCCCGCACCTGGCTTTCCTCACCTGGGCCCCTTGGAGGGGGAGGGGTGAATTTCCCTCACTGCCCTGAGTAGAGCCCTGACAGCTGAAGACCTCTGCAACCAGCCATAGGTATGCTTAAGACCACTCTGCCCAAGCTTGAAGGAGACTCATGCATGAAGGAAGTGGAAGCAGAACCTGTGTAAACACACAAAAAATAAAAGGCTGGCGGTCAGGCCATTTCCCCACTCCATGGAGGTCGATGGCGATGGTCAGTAGATGGAAGGAAACGGGAGTCAGGCTGGTTGGTCGTGGAGCAGCAGGTTATTACATGGAAGAGATGTATGTCATAGAGTCCTCAGGAATCCTCAAGCACGTGCGGGCACTGAGATCCAGGATGATCCCCTTATATAGATCATAGAACCTCTAAAAGGGGCATTACAGTGATGTCATCAAAAGGAGTTACAGAAAGAACATTGAGGCAGCAAACCCTATATTGTTTCTTTACATCCACATTGTTTCCTTACATCAGCAGGCCAGTAGTAATACTGGCCTCAGGAAAGAAGATACAAAGCCAAACTGAAACCTTCCACAAGCACTTTCACAAGCTGCAACCACCTTGATTTGCATCCCAAAGACCAGCCTGGCTAGAGCTGGGAATCTACATCCCAAAGATCAGTCCTGGCTAGCACCTGATATCTGCAGATCTAAGACCAGCTAGGTTTCTGAAAGAAAAGGAAAACTGTCTCAGTATACTGAAATCATTTACTGAAGGCAGTTTGAAGGGGAGAAAGCAGTTTCATCCAAGCTAGTCAGGACACACAGGAAAACAGCTTATAGGAGGTCTTTCTCCTCTCCTTGTCCAACCAACATATAAGCATATATAATATTAATCATTTTGTATGGACACAGTAAGAAATACTTTGAGCTTGTAGAATTGCTCTCCTAGGGCTATCTCGATCTCAGACTGCAGTGCTCAGGCAAGATATCTTTCCTATTCCTAGAAGCAGGGCCCTAGTGTTGTCGTTACTTTTGGATCATGACATCATTTGCCTATGATCAACCTCTTAACTTATAGTTAAGAATCGTGGCACCTTGGCCTGGCCCATCGCAATGCCAGGTTAGCACATAACTTACCAGCTTGCCCTGGTTCCATCCAGGCCCACGTTGTGACTCTGCCCTTGGGGTGCTAGGAAGTGAGGGCAACTGAGGCTTAAGTTGAGAGGGCAGAAGCCCAGGAGTGAATAATATTCAAAGCCAATCAATTCCTAACTTACAAAGCATATTAATTAATTGTCTTCCTGTATCTATACAAAAGGACATTGCATTAAGGTAAACTGCTCAAAAGACATAAGGAGAGGAGGAAGGCAATAACTTACAGTACAGCTTCAGTGTCTAAGAAGGATGAGACCTTACAAATTGGTTGGGGCAGAGAGCATAGAAGTGGTTACAGACAGACAAAGTAATGGAAGTTGTAAGGGACAGGCCCAAAATGGACCACCATCAGAATTAATTTAGCTTAGCTTAATAGGAACCTGCATTGCAAAATAACTTGTTTTTCAAGGAACAGGTCTAGATAAGCTTTTTCAGATCTGCTTTATAGGGCAAACGGGCCCAGAGAGCGGGTTTTGAAAAGGCCTTAAAAAAAAATTCTGGGGAATATTCCATCTGTTCTTTGGGGGGACAGTGTCCCCTTCTGGACCGCGGCAGGGAAGTAGCTAACCCTGACTGTGAGGACTTGGGGGACATCGGGTTTCCTTGGGTCCTCGTCTGTTCTGGAGGCCTCATCTGTTCTGGACCGCGGCAGGGAAGTGGCCAACCCTGACTGGGAGGACTTGGGGGGACATAGGGTTTCCTCTAGCCCTCATCTGTTCTGGAGGTCTCATCTGTTCTGGAAAATCCAGCGCCGGGAGAAGACCTGGAAGAACTAAACCCTCTGGAGGTGAAAATCACGTGCACGCCCTTTGGGCATATTCGGGAGTCCCAGGGTGACTGGTGAGTGTGGTGCGCACCGGTGTGAGAGAGTGGACCGGTCCGAGCGAGTGCAGGAGTGTGATCTGTGCGTGTGTCCTTAGTGTGTGTATTTGTCTTATTATCCTTCTCTTAGTTCTGTTTATTGAGATTGTTTAATATGGGTCAGAATCAATCGACCCCCAAAGCTTTAATTCTTGATCACTTCTCTGAGATCCACAGGAAAGCTCAGAATCTGGGCTTGATGATCAAGAAAGGTAAGTTTGCCAATTATTGTTCATCAGAATGGCCTTCCTTTGGTGTGGATTGGCCCCCAGGAGGTTCCTTCTCTCCAAACCTTGTGGCTCGGATAAAGGAGGCAATCTGTGGAAGATCTGCTGTGAAGGTATGCTCCCTTGGAAATCTCTAGGGGGACTGGGGGAGGAATGTGATAACCTCTGTGTGAATGTGTGTGTGTGTGAGCACCCTGATAGGTCCTCCTGTCGGGCGTGATTTTGTAGCTCCACGACCTGGCACTCTTAAAGTCCCTCTAAAGTCACGGAGCTCGAGTGGGCTGCCTGAGATTCCATGCAGAACATAAGGTCAATGGTGGCACTGGCATAGTTGCCAGTCGCAAGTCACAATGCTGAACCACTAAGGCTAAGTTCTGCTCCGGCCAGGCAAGCATCTGAATGGTCTCTGCAAAGAGGCACCCCTCCTTTGTCTGTCTCTTGTCACCGTCCACTATGGGAGGAATGGGAGGAGAGCCCACTAGTGAGAAGATCCTGGGAAACTAAGGCAGATCAATTTCTAGGTAGAAATCCCTTTCCCCAAGCATTCTAACCAGCAGAATCAGCTAGAGGTCAATTCAAATGCTAATGGAGGCAGTCAGCAGGTTTAGCCCTAGGCAAAGTGAAGCAGAGAAAAGAAAAAAAGAGGTAAAAAGACAGGCAAGAAGTTTGTGGAAGAAAGCTTCAGCAGGGAACATTGGAATATGTGGCAAGCTAAGAAAGGCAGAACTTTTTCTCTTCTCCCCTTAATAGGCTTCTTGGAAACCCATGGCACTCTAGGTATGGCTCCACATGTGCAAGCTATGGTTGTGTGGACGCTCGGGAGGCAGGACCCAGGGATTCCTAGGGTGACTCAGAAATCTCTAAAGGAGACATCCTTTAAAGAGAGATTTTTCTGATGGGCTGGCATGCAGTTGTGGTCGTGTCCGTGCTCTCTCTAGAACCACAACACTAGAAACTATTAGGAGGAGAGCTTGCTAAGGAATTATCCTACCCTAGATTTTTCTTTTCCCTCCCTTTCATAGGTTATTGCTGACACTTAGGAGATATGGGAAATTCTACATCAGTACCTAAATATTCTCCCTTGGGTTGCTCGTTAAAACACTGGAAGAGCTTCCAAGTAGATGGTTTAGATAAGGAGTATCTTGTTGACCTCTGTAACACCACGTGGCCTGAGTGTAAGTTAGAATATTGGGAAGGATATACAGTGAATGGCAGTTTGCATTACCAGATCATTCTGCAGTCAGATCTTTGTAGGTAACAAAAGAAATAGGATTATCAAAGCAGAGGAGGCAGGAAAATGCAAGATCATGATACTAGCTCCCTGCCTCAGAACTAGCCTTGGCCAAAATATGGTAACATCTTTGTCATAGTTTATTTTGCCGGCTTATATCAACAAAAGCGCTTTCTTGACCCATTTTTAACAAGCGGGAGACTGGCTAGTCAGGCTGGGAAATGGGGAGCAGAGTTCCCAATCAGCAATAAGGTTTCTTCGCCCTGGGGACAGTCCCTTCCTTTCTCAGTCCATCAGTTTCTCCCTGCCATTTTTTGAAGGGTCAGATTGATCGATCAACTACAGATGTGTGCACATGTATGTGTGGTGTTTTAGTCAGTTCATTGTCTTGTCTGTCTGTCAGTCTGTCTGTGTCTGTCTATCTGTCTCTCTATGTGGAACACTCGAGTGTTGGGACCAGGCTGAAATCAGCAGTAGAAATTCTTGAGAAGTTAGTGATATGCAACCCAGTGACTTAAAAAATTCAGTTGTTTTTGGAACCTGTCAGACAAGGGTTAAAAGAAGAATCCTCATCAGAAGGTTAAGCCAACAGAGAGAGTAGAATTCTCAATCTAAATTTCTTGGTAGGAGAACATTAATGATTATGTGATTAACAGTTGAAATCCTTTTGAACTTAAGAATCTTGTACTATCTAGAAGAGCTATGGAACTAGAGCCTGAAACTTAAGTGAAATAAGAGTTCAGAGAAAGCAAGACCTTATCTTATAAGCCTCAGCTAACTTTAATAAAAAATTAGGCCGCTTTTACAAACTACAGAGGTACAGAAGCCATTAAAATTAAGTTTCCTTGTTTTCCTAAACCGTGGCAATTTATAGGATAACAACTGGACTTGTCCATTCCTCCTTGACAGAAGGAGCTAAGGTTTATCATGTTACACCCATCACAGTGCTCCTGAGTCACTTCCATTCCTTTGTTTTTCTGTAACCACTTCTCTATGCTCTCCTCCCCAACCAGATAATCAGCTTTCACCCTAGTCAGAATCTGTTATTTTGTAAGATCAGATCCTTCCAGGACACTGAACTTGTATTGTAAATTGTGAGTCGATCTGTTAAGTAAGAATCTGTCCTAGAAGAATGTCCTGACTAGTTTGGGTGAGGTTAAACATTTTTCCCTTTCAAACTGCCTTCAGTAAATAATTTCAGTATACTGCAAGAGGCAGCTTCCCTTATCTCACAGAGCAGATCTCAGGTTCTAGCCAGGCCTGATCTTTGGGATGTAGATTCCCAGCTCTAGCCAGGCTAGTCTTTGTTACTGGCCTGCAGATGTAAAGAAGCAATGTTTGTTTTGCTGCCTCAATGTTCTTTCTCCTTTTTGCCCCTTTAGAAGTACCATGAGATTTTGGGGCTCTCTACTAGGTCTGAGAGAACAGGGGAAAACATGCTTAAGAGAACCTGAGTTCCTTTTATGGGATATAATGAGACTGTAAGAATGGGCAGCTAGGAGAGGCAAGAGAGATACGGGAGTGAATGGAGAGAGGATTGGAATAAACTGCAACTAAGATCAAGCAGCCTGGCCATAAGATTTCCTTCCTTTTCTTGCCCATCTCCATCTACCTCCCTGGAGTAGGGGAAACTACCGAACGCGGGCAGTGGGAAAGATAGATTGTTGCCATCCTTTTTGTGCTCACACAGCAATTCAAATATTTTCTTATGCTGATATCAAAGTTTGGTAAAAAAAAAAAAATCCAAAGGGCTTTTTCTGTGTCTGAAAGCATGTTTGTATTTTTGTGGAATTGTTAAAAATGTCTGGTATAGAGAGCTCATGATTTTAAATAATTAAGGTACAAGAACTATTGAAATTAAGCCAAAGAAAGTTTTATCATGTTTTATAAAAATTGATTGTTTATAGGTCTTATGCTGTTATGTTAATGTACATATTTGTATCTGCATTGGATTAGAATATTTGACCTAGAAGGAGTTAAAATAACTAAGACACATGAAAACAGGGTCAAAAAGTAATGGTTTAGTTTAAACTTGAGTTTCTAGAGTTATAAAATTGATTGCAAAGTTTGTCCTACCAGTGCTCTCTATGATCTCTGAGACTCTTGGTAACTAAAATTTCTAGAACTACTAAGAGTTATAAAATGGGTTCACTTCAGATGTCAGCCTTCTGTAATAGTTTCTGAGAATGGAGAATTGCATGGAAAATGTGGGAAATTTTACTAACTATGTTGTTAATCAGCCTGTCTATTGCTTAAAAGTGCATGCTATTATTTTGATAATTTTATTTCATGCCAAGCTTTGTCTCCAGATATCAACCTAGTCCTGACCTGAGAAATTTGTACCTAAGTGTGAAATGCTTTCTGTTTCATGATAATCTATGAGTGTTTTAATCTTTTTGTATTTGTGTTTTCCTGTAAATCAGAATTTTAAGATGTCTCCTGGTTAATTTCTAATGTAAAGTGATCTTTTGCCCAGTGGACATACCTTGTAAGAGCTTTAATTGTGAGCATTTTAAAGGCTTTTTGAATATCTATAGAACTGATCTAATGCTTCTGAAATAGCAATGCAGAGTACAGCTTTGTCATGTTAAGTGAGATGGTTGGTAACTTGTGTCTAAATTTGGGAGATCACATTGTACATTGTACTACTATAGATGTATGTCATAAGTCAGAAAGATAACGGATGGAGATATTGTCAGTGGGAAAAAAGAAAGGGATCCTGTTAAAGTGAAAATGGTTTTGAAATGAGATGAAGGAAAGTTACAGGACAGAATGAATGTTAAGGAATGTGCAGAGGGTTTGAGGTTGTGTTTTAAGAAAAGGAACTGATCAAATTGTATTGTTATAAGAAACTTTAAATTACACCTGCAGAATTGTTCTGGTGCCTGTTTGGTAAACTCTTATTGAAAAGATATTGGACAGATTGTCCAGACTCCTGGTACAGTGCTCTTAGAAAATGGGAAGTCAAGGTTTAAATGGTTAGTCAAGGTTTAAAAATGCTGCTAAATTGTACCCTTTATCGCTACAGATTTAAGCTTATTTTGACTAGGACCCACAGCAAATGGATGTATTACACCTCACTGTGAGTAAGGTGAAAAGCTTGCTTTTCTCTTCTTTTGTACCTTCAGATGTTTTTGATGCTTTATGGCACTACGTTGGTTTGCATAAATACAGATAAGTCTTTCCTCTCTGTAATAGGGTCTATCCCTCATGCAGACAGGAAAAACCAGCCATGGGACCCCAAAGCCCTCTTTCAGGGAAACAGTCAGGGGATCTGTCTAAATGACAGGAGTAGGGATTTAACGGGTACTGTTTCAAGTACCCTACAAACCTCAGGGAGACCCTAGAGGCAGGCCGGCTCGAGGAAAGAAGTGGAAATCATCACTGCTATGGAGAATGAGGAATCTAGGACTCTGCAATGACTAACTCAGTCTGGGCCTACTCTCAGCGGCAAGGAAAAACCTGGAAATCAGGATTTCTCCCAGCCCTGAAGAGGGGATGGGATGGATTCCTTTCTGCCAGGACATCTCTGTGGAAAACGAGGACCAAAGCCACATCTAGCTCAACATGAAGGTTCGAGGCCATACATCCAGTTCATCGCAGGACATCTTCTGGCCAGGCCTGGGTAGCTCTGATGTGCCAGATAAGATTAATGCCACTTTTGGTGTGTCTCCTGTCTTTAGCCGATCCCCAGGACTTCTCAGTAAATAATGGGGTATCCCAAATGGAGAGTTCTCTAATCTTACTGTGTTTATGCAAAGGAACAAGCCAGATTTGTTAAGCTATCTTGCAAAGTTTTAAAATGAAGGTGGAGAGAAAACCATGTTTCAGTAACATGCTTTTTGTAAGAATCAGATTCTAATTCTACAGAGGTGATTGAATAAATGTATCCTAATCTTGATCAAAAAGTTACCCCCTTTGGGGAAATTTAGATAAAACTTGGTTTACTCTCTGTAGGAAAACAGCCTATTCTATAAAGGAATTCAATGTTATACATGCTGTCACTTGTCTGATCAGAGCATTGGAAGCCAGAGCCTTACTAGGGCGAAGCTCATCTCAAAGTGCAGAATTGCTTTCCCCCAGTTTGTGAATTGGCCAAAGTGTCAAGAAATGGCATCTAAAATGGTTAAATTAGAATGGATTAATATCTAGTTCTAAAATACTGTGAATTTTCTTTCTATACTTTCTGTATTGCATCTCATTTTCTGTGAACAGTCATGTGGAGAGAACAAGGATGTTAACAGCTCTTTATTTTTGTTGCATCATGGGATTAACACCAGAGAATGTTTCCTCTAAGCCAAAATGCTCTGCAGAAGAGGAACGATGGACATTGGAGGTTTCCAAAAGGAAGATGATGGATGATTTACCAACAAGGAAAGTTTCTAACTCCTGGACCAATGCAGTGGAATATTATTAAAGGGACTCAGTAGCAAGTAAGGTAGAAGTAACTCAGAACTGTGCTTTCTGTGCCATTAATGAACCTAGTGGAAATCTTGATTCTCCTCTCCTAACACCTGTTCAGCATCAAGGAACTTAGAGGAGGATTGCAGCTTGACTTTATGCAAATGATCAAATGCTCATATGTTCAAGGTATAAATATCTGTTGGTTCTTATTGATAGCTTCAGTGTATGGGCAGAAGCTTTTCCAGTCTGCACTGAGAAAGCCAGAGAATGGCTTGGTGTTTCTGTGTCCAGTAGAAAAATCTGGACACAGGAAGTCATTTTTCTATCAGCCAAACCTGTGGGTAGAGAACTCTGTCCTTACTGGGTCAGAAAGGAACTTCTACTCCTCCAGGGTCTAACCATTTCAAAGTGATATCCCTCAGTCTAATCGAACTGATCTTTTCTTTCAGATAACTTCAGGAACCCAACCAATTCATTGCTGAGGGCCACTAAAAAGCTGAGGTAGCTTGAGATTTCACTCCTTGTGTAGGCAGGGCCAGCACCCCATTGTCAGCATGAAGCAGCTCCAGAAGATGGACCTTCTGCCATTCTCCCTTAAAGATTCTAGGTGGTGGAATCTCTAGGGGGGGCAATAGGATGTAGGCAGGTAGACAGGGAAGGCCCCCTCCCAAGGCAATGAAGAATGGGGATTTATGTGTGGTGTTGGGAGCAAAATGCTGCTTCTCTATACTGATTACACAGGGGTGGTCTGAGACTCCACGGCCAAGCTCGGGGAGGGCCTTGAGCAGCGCCGAAGAGAAAGGGAGGCCCAGGAAAGCTGGCACAAGTCCTGGTTTAACCAGTCTCCTTGGCTAGCTACCCTCCTGTCAGTGTCAGCGTCCACCTTGGAGAAGATGACCATCAGCTCCCGCTGCTCCAGCATGGCTCAGTGTCCCCCTCAAATGCTTCCGTGTCCATCCCCAGGAACACCTCCTGATGGTAGTCCTGGTTGAAGTGCCCGTCCAGCTCGAGCTTCACCCCGGAGAGGTGGTTGGGGGGCAGGGTCTCATGCTCATCTCTGCTGGCTCGGTCCTGAGCAGAAGAGTGGTTGGCAGGCTGTGCAAAGGTGCACATCAACAGCCCGAGCTCCAGGAGCCAGAGGCAGCAAGCAAGCGGGCTGCCGAGTGGGGCCAGTCTGCAGGTCATGGTCGGCTGGGCCTGGCAGGAGCTGTGCACCCACAGTCCCCCAGCAGAGTGGCCCAAAGCTGCTGTCCAACAACGCCGTCAACACTTCCGAAGAGATGGCTTTGTGGTGACCCAGACGCCCAGCTGGCCCACTCAGGCCGCCGCCATCCTGCTTCCACGCAGACTGGTTGTCATCCCCGTGCTCGTGGTGACTGTTGATCCCTGGGTCCTCAACTGCTTTGTGAACTTTGTTAGGCACCAAAATAACACTGTCCAGCTACTGGTACTAAAACAACAGTATCAGATTTTACAGCCTGCTGAGGAAGATTCCTCAGTATGAAGTGGAGAAAGGGAGGAATGTAAGGGTCAGGCCCAAAATGGACCACCACCAGAATTAATTTAGCTTAGCTTAATAGGAACCTGCATTGCAAAATAACTTGTTTTTCAAGGAACAGGTCTAGATAAGCTTTTTCAGATCTGCTTTATAGGAGCCTGCACTGCAAAATAACTGGTATTTCTGCCCCTGACCAAGGAATTCAGATACAGGTACTCGAAGGGTGGGGGTCAGACCAGATAACCGGATGTCTCTCATAAGACCCATGTTGCAAGACCCAGGACTGCCTTAAAAACCTGTCAGTTCCTAAGCACCGACGCAAAATGCTGATCTTTAAACTATAGGCTAAGAAGTGATGTACCATTAATTGGATCGGTTAGGAAAGCATATGTTGTTACAAATCTATTGGCTATGAAATGTGCGGGCTTTGCTGTAACGGCCAGTGAAGGCCTATATAAGATCGACTTTGAAGAGGTTCGGGGTCTTGCCTCACCTAACTGACCTGCGTGTCTGTGTAGGCGGCTTGACCCTGGCTAGCCAGTCTTACAATAAACCTTGCTTGCTGTTTGCAGTCTCTGGAGTCTCTTTGTCGTTAAAGGGAGATCACGATCTGCGCCCTAACAGAAGTGACTCGGGAGCACTGTGATGGGTGCAATTGGATAAACCTAAGCCCCGTGTACTTCAACAGAACCCAGGTGTGCGGGACAGGGGGATGTGATCTCCAAGGCTGCTCAGATCAAGACTGGGCCCCCTCCATCCAGATCCCCCATCTTCTAGTAGCTAAGTGTTACAACCAGGAACAGCCCCTGGAGCCATGTAATCCCATCAATGGCCAAGATCCAGAGACTGGATATTCTTGATAAGATAACAACTCTTATTGTCCAGTTCTCACTCTCAGAGAACCTGGTAGGCTTCTGCTAGTATCTTGCCTACATGGCAGAGTCTGTCCTTCTGGTCACTGTTTCTTTTGAAGTACAGAAGCTACTTAATTTAAGATAGCCCCCTTTGTTTATCTCTGTTTCCAGTTGCTTTGCAAGTGGAGTGTTATCTTTGAAGATACCTTTAACTTCAATGTCCTGGAGGGATTTGCCTATCTTGTCTTCAATGTACCTGAGGGATTCTGGTCTGATTTTGAGGTCTTTGACCCATTTTTATCTGACTTTTGTGCATGGTGTTAGGTAGAGGTCTGAGCCATTTTTTTTTTGCATGTAGCTGTCCAGTTTTTTTTTTTTTGCACCATTTGTTAAAGAGGACTCTCTTGCTCCACTTCACATTTCTTGCTCCCTTATCAAAGATTAGATGATTATATATTTGTGGTTGTGTGTCAGTATATTCAATCCATTTCCAATGGTCTGTGGCTCTGCCTTTGTTCCAGTACCATGCTGTTCTCATTATTATCACTTCATAGTAGAGTTTGAGGTTGGGGAAGGTGAGGCATCCATCGTTTTTTCCCCAAGAATTGCTTTAGCTATTAGTGGGTGTTTGTTGTTCCATTCGAATTTCAGGAGTGCTTGATCAAGTTCTTTGAAGAATGTCATGGGTATCTTTATAGGGATCACATTGAATTTGTACAATGCTTTGGGGAGTATTGCCATTTTCACAATGTTAATTCTCCCATTCCATAAGCAGGAGATATGTTTCCATTTCCTCGTGTCCTTTGTTATTTCCTGTTGTGTAGGTCCTTTACCTCCTTAGTTAAGCAGATTCCAAGGTTCTTGATTTTTCTGAGGCACGATTGTGAATGGAATTGCTTTTTCATTTCACTTTCTTCTCTCTCATAAGTTGCATATAAAAAAGCCATACACTTTTGGCTATTGGTTTTATAACCTGCAATTTTACTATGAAAGTCTATTGTTTCTAGAAGGTTTTTTGGTAGAGGTTCTAGTATTCTTTAAATAGAGTATGATATCTGCTGTGAATAGTGAGAGCTTATTGCTACCTTTCATACATAAAAACCCTTAATATCTTTTTCTTACCTTATTTCTATTGCAAGTACTTCCAGTACCACCTTGAACAGAAGTGCCAAAATGAACTTTTACGTAGCACTTTCTGTCTGTAAATTTCTATGCTAAGAACAGTGGAGTATACAGTGACATCTTAGTAATTTACAAGTAAATTATGAAGACAGATACTATAAAAATTTCTTTGTATAAATTTCCAAAATGTGTAGCTTTTATTAAATATATTAAGAATAAATCGTATATCTTGATTATACCCTGAAGATTATTTCCTTGTTAGAAGTTACCCTTCTAAAATGCAATAAAGTGACACATTTTAAAAATATTCATTATTTGCTCATTAATTCAATGAATCTTTGTTAGTCTGGTGGTGCAATACCTCCAGGAAGTTAACCTGTACCCTCAGGTGAGTGCATCAACAGTCTGATGGTGTCTTCATGCTTCCTGATAAACTCAAATTGCCACTGTGCCTCTGGCTGGATCCCAACACCTCAGGCGTAGTTTCCCGAGAAATTAAACTCCCTAAAGATATGTGGGAGCCATGTTCACAAACCACACCTGGCTCAGCTATACAAGCTAATGGATTGGTCTTGTTTCAGAGACCCATAAACAAGTCTTGAAAGAGATCAAAAGCCACAGTTAACCTTGGACCTGCAAAAGGATGAACACACTAGGGTAAATCGAGGGAGGCAGGTTAGTTGGGTGCCCACCCAACCAGAACCCAGTGTAGCCACTTGCTCCCACAATCGAAAATCGCCACCATGCCCTCGTCTGGTTTCCAACTTCTCAGGATGGCCCTCACTGAAATATAACAGCTGAAAATTCAGATAGGCGGGTTTTGAGACTGAAATCTCCAGGCTTTCTCTGGGTCACAATGGGCATCCCATCCCCACTGCCCTGTACTTATGGAAGCCTCAGCAGTCATTTCCATACCTCAAAGCTACTCCAGCCTTAGCTTCCTGTAAAAAATAATAAATTCCTTGAACAAACATGATGACCTCTTAGTACATGTACGAGACCCATGATGCACAAAATAAAAAGGAGACAGAGGGAAAGAATCAAAGATCCTGCCATAGAGACAGGCTGGTGGTGGGGGTAGGGTGTTGGGGGATGGCTTTAGGGAACCAGGAACATTGGTGGTGGGAAATGTACACTAGTGGAAGGATGGGTGTTGGATCGTTGTATGACTGGAAGCAAATTATGAATAGATTTGTAATGGTCTATCTCACAGATATTCAAAAAAACATTAAAAATATATATCCTTAATTTGTAACTCAGACTACTGATAGAACATTAAAACCCAGCATAACTATTTTTGTGTTCTCTGTAGGAAAATAATGTTACTCACCTGTGTGCCAATAGCTTGAAGAATGCTAAACCCAAAGATACATCAATGACTGTCTTTGGCATGAATATTGTAATTGCAGCTATGCTATGTTTTAGAATCAGTTCATGGACAAGAAATCAAGAGGAGTAAGTGGGAAAGAGCATCAGTGTTGAATAGATACATAATGTTTGAGGAGCTTGCAAGGGAGACTAAAGATTTGGCATGAGAAGAGGGAAGAAACAGAAGAGTGAAGTACTAATAAGTATCATGAGAAAAATGCAAGGGAGGACATTTCCTGGCAAGTGTCACACTCTGTTGAGCTTTTGGTGAGGATAAGTATTAGAAAGTATCTTTCCCATTTAGTGGTAAAAAGGTAATTTTGATGGGTGCATTTAAAAATTACTTTAAAAATTAGAATCACCAAGAGATACACAGTTACAAAGTTGCTCATTATTGAGTTTCAGTCATATAATGTTCTAGCACCCTTCCAGTATAATGGGGGAATTTTTGAAGGAATATCCCTGGTGGGAAGACTAGGACATCTGAATCTTAACACATTTCACCAAATATATGATCTCTTCTCACATGATATACCCTTTCTCCCCTGCTTCTTTGATTTATGTTTTCATACAATATTTCCTTGTGAACCTCACCTCAAGTGAGGGTCCCTATTTAAGACAAGTACATGTTTCTGGGGCATTACATATTTTTCGGTTGCTGGGAGAGTCTCTATAGCAATGCTCAGGAGGTGTGGGGGCCCCACAGACAATTCTCAGAAAACGTGGTCATAGTGCTTGGGGTCCTCCTATGCTATACAGCCTTTGATACTCTGGCAATCAGGTGGTGCTGGGAGTCAAATTGAGTGCATGTGAGGCAAGTTCCATAAGCACTACACTATCTCCTGCGGCCCTGGGTATTAGATTGATGTCAGCATTCGAGGTCCTCCCTTTTGTCAGAAAGCAGAAACTTGTGCAGGAGAAAGTGGAAGAGACCTTAGGGTTTAGCTAGGTTGACTGAGTACATGGTGGTACCATTAAGATTGGAACATAAAGTAAAAATAATACAAGAGAAATATCTAACAATAGCAAAGAGGGCTATAGTACTCAAAAAAAATTAGAAACAGGCACATTGGCAATTAGTTTTAAAAAGCATCAAGGTGAGTATATAATATTGTGAGTGAACAAATCTACTCTATGGATTTATCTCATTCTTAAAATGGAAAAGGACAATGTGTTACAGTTACAAATTTACAAATAAGATATATACCATCTATTTCTGCTGTGTTCCTGTGCTTTACGAAGTTTTATTCTGATTTTATATTTATTTTAATGATTAAAACAGTATTTGCCAACTTTAAACTTTTAATGGAATTTTTTTTAAAAATGTTTTTAAAATATTTTTTTAAATGTTTTATTAAAATATTATTTAAAGGTAATTTCAAAGATGTCACGCCACTGGCCGAGCAAGTGAAAACAGAGATAGATAAATGGGACTATCTTAAACTAAGAAGCTTCTGCACCTCCAAAGAAACAGTGACCAAAATATAAAGATAGTCTACAGAATGGGAAAGGATATTCACCGAATACACATCTGACAAGGGGTTGATATCAAGGATATACAAAATACTGGTTGAACTCCACAAGAAGAAAACATCCAACCCCATCCAAAAATGGGGCAATGAAATGAACAGAAACTCTCTCAAAGAAATCCGAATGGCAAAAAAGCACAAGAGAAAATGTTCTAGATCATTAATCATCAGGGAGATGCAGATCAAAACCACAATGAGATACCATCTCACACCTCAGAGACTGGACCACATTCAAAAGAAAAAAAGCAACCAATGCTGGCGCGGATGTGGCGAGATAGGGACACTCCTTCACAGTTGGTTGGAATGCCGACTAGTTCAGCCCTTTTGGAAAACAGTATGGACGATTCTCAAAAAAATTAGAAATTGAGCTCCAATTTGACCCAGCGACACCACTCCTGGGAATATATCCCAGAGAGGTATAAATGTGTAGTCGAAGTGACATCTGCACTTATTTGTTCATTGCAGCACTCTTTACAATAGCCAGAAACTGGAAGAAACCTGAGTGCCCAAGAACAGATGACTGGTTAAAGAAACTTTGGTTCATCTACACAATGGAGTACTATGTAGCCCTTAGAAAAGATGAAGTCATGAAATTTACATACAATTGGTACAATATGGAAAGTATCATGCTAAGCGAAATGAGTCAGAAAGAGAGGGATAGACATAGAAAGATTGCATTCATCTGGGGGATATAAAGTAACAAAATATGAGATTAATACCCAAGAATAGCTGAGATCAACACCAGGAGGATTACTCCATAGCTTAGAGGCCAGCCAGGTATTCTAGGGGAAAGGGCAGTTCAGGTAGAGAAAGGAGCACCAAATGAAGGGTGTTTGGAGGATCCTCCCAGGAGGGGAGATGCATGTTAACAGTAGACTATGGACTGAACATGTTTGCCACTCAATGCCTCTTTTGCAGACCACAACATCCAAAAGAAGAGAGAGAACTAAAGGGAATGCCCTGCCAAAGAGGCAGGGTGGGGGGGTGGGGGGGGGAATTATCCATGGTGATGGAAAATGGGTACTGGTGGAGGGATGGGTATTTGATCATTGTATGACCGAAACACTACTTCCACTACCCAGCCGTCGCCACACTCCAGGACGCTTTCCGGACCCGCGCGGCAGCTCCAGCCGAGACCCACGCACAACTGAAGACCCACAGAACAAGGTAAGTAGAACTCTCTGAGACCTTGGACTCCAGGCTCGGCGGACCCAGGGACAGAGCTTCTCTGCTTGCTCCCACCACCACAGGTGACAAAGGGATTCTAATCAGGAGCCCCACCCTACCCTGCCCTGTCTGCTTCCATCAACCACCCAGGGATCGAATTGTGCACAGGAGACCCACCCTACCCAGATAAATACCCCACTGGCAGATTTCCACTCTCGACACTACTTCCACTACCCAGCCGTCGCGACACTCCAGGACGCTTTCCAGACACATCATAAGACACTAAATACCCATGTTCTGGAATTGTCGTACCATATTTGATAGGGTTCAAATATGGTAACACCTACCTCTCGGAAAGACTGGCAAGCTACCGAGAGTATTCCGCCCACACGGAAGAGCCTGGCAAGCTATCCGCTGTGAATTCGATATGCCAAAACCAGTAACTACAACTGGTCTCATTCACCTGAGCCTGAAGGCTTCACCGACATGGCAGCACTGAGAAGGATGAGAAAGGAGAGGCCGACAAAATCTCAAGGCCGACCTAGGCTGCCACAACGAAGGAAGACAAAAATGATTGTCTGTACTTTCAATGCACGTACGCTAGCATCAGATGCATCCATCGAGGACCTGATGGTACAAGCGCGAATGATCAAGTACAACATAATTGGTCTGACCGAGACAAGAAGGCACGAATCTCACCATGCTGTTTTCGACACCGGAGAAGAATTGTTCCTCGGAACATGCGATAAAAGAGGTGTTGGAGGCGTCGGTGTCCTTGTCAACACAAACTTGGCCGAGAGCATTGATTCATTCGAATGCCTAACAACCCGAATCGGACGTTTACATTTGAATAGATGTGGCTCACTGCCTGCAGTTTCTATCTTCGTTGTCTACGCACCAACATCTCATTATGATGAAAGAGAAATCGAGAAGTTCTACATGGAGCTAGAGAAGTTCTATAAAGAAGACCACACCTTCTACAAGATCATTGTGGGTGATTTTAATGCCAAGATAGGACCGAGAAGATCAGCTGAAGAACTTCACATCGGGACCCATGGCCTAGAATGGAACGAACAGGGTGAGAGACTGTCTGAGTTCATCATGTCGACCAAGACCATTCATGGTAACTCACAGTTCCAGAAGGCAGAATCTAAACGATGGACATGGGAGTCTCCAGGTGGACGATTCCACAACGAAATAGACCACATCATATTCAATCGACGGTTTTGCCTGACTGATGTCGCTGTTGTCCCAAAATTTCGAACGGGATCGGACCACCGTCTCCTTCGTGCAAAATTCTACTTCACAGAGCGGGGAGAAAGGGCTGCAAAGTTCAAAAAGAGAACTCCCAGAATGACCACCAACTGGGAACTCTTTGGTACTATTGCGGCAACATGGGAAGATGCCATTGTTGACAACATTGACGAGGAATACGATCGACTGGTTCAGCACCTCCATGAATGTGCGAGGAACGCCAAGAGAGAAATAGCCACAAAAAGTCGCCTATCTTCGAAAACTCTTGAGCTAATTCGCCAGCGTGGTTTGGCGCATACCTCAGGCAACCGCAAGCTAACGTCCGAGCTTGCAAAGCAGTGCAGAGATGCGATCAAGGAAGACCTCAAAGAGAGAAGAGCAGAAGTACTGATAGATGCGGCAGAAGCCGGGAAAAGTATTCGTAACGCCCGCCTGTCCTTCGCCAACTATAAGACCAAGATAACTGCCCTCCGATGTCCTGATGGATCCATCACATCCTCCAGAACGGCAATGGAGAAGATTATCCATGACTTCTACTCAAATCTCTTCGATAGCCATGTCCACTTGCCGACATACCAAATTCCACAGGATGGGTATGTCGTTCCTAATGTTCTCCCTTCCGAAATCCGACACGCCATTTCGTTGGTAAAGAAGCAAACAGCAGCCGGCCCAGACAAGGTCAGACCTGAACACCTGAAGAACCTGCCGTCAGTACTCATCAATACACTGGCTCGGCTCTTCACTCGCTACCTGTCTGAATGCAAGGTTCCGTCCCAATGGAAAACCAGCAGGACCGTACTACTGTTCAAGAAGGGAGACATCCATGACATTGGCAACTATCGCCCGATCTACATATTGTCTGTCATCTACAAGCTGTTCACTGGATTCATCCTGAATAGGATTGGCAGAACACTAGATGAAGGACAACCATGCGAGCAAGCAGGGTTCCGCAAAGGATTCAGCACCATCGACCATATCCACACGGTAACCAAGCTCATTGAGGTTTCTCCGGAGTTCAAGATGCCGCTCTGCTTAACGTTCATTGATTTAAAGAAGGCCTTTGATTCTGTTGAGATGGAAGCGGTCATTGAAGCCCTAGCCAATCAGGGCATTCAATCCCAATACATCAGGATCCTCCGTGAGCTGTATTGCGGATTCACTACCAGGATCTCAACATTCTACAAAGAAGTGATCGTTGATGTCAAGAGAGGGGTGCGGCAGGGTGATACCATTTCACCGAAACTCTTCAGTGCCACCCTCAAGAACATCATGCGACAACTGGAATGGGAAGGAATGGGAGTGAAGATAGATGGTCGGCAACTACACCACCTCCGCTTTGCTGATGACATTGTTTTAATAACACCAAACATCAGCCAGCAGCACAAATGCTGGCCGACTTTGACCGTGAGTGTGGAAAGGTAGGACTACAGCTGAATCTTACGAAGACAATGTTTATGAGAAACAGCCTTGTTCCTGACGCCCCATTCGCTCTCAATGGAACGACCATCTCCGAATGCAACAGCTATGTGTACCTAGGTCGAGAGGTCAACATGAGAAATGACCTGGCACCCGAGCTGAGCAGGAGGAAGAGAGCGGCTTGGAACGCCTTCAAGAACGTCGAAGAAATAGCTAAGAGGACGAAGAACCTCCGGCTCCGGGCACATCTCTTTGATTCCACTGTTCTTCCTGCATTAACATATGCCTCAGAGACCTGTGCCCTACGCAAACAAGATGAGAATGCCATTCAGGTCTCCCAAAGAAGAATAGAAAGAGCTATGCTTGGAATAACATGTTTCACTCAAATGAGAGAACGAATCCGGAGTTCTGACATCTGTCGACGATCAAGGATCAGGGACGCTGTCTCATATGCCAAGGTGTCGAAAATCAGATGGGCTGGTCACGTAATGAGATTTAAAGACGACCGTTGGACTAGAGCTGTTACTGATTGGATTCCACGGGATGTCAAGAGACCGCGTGGCCGCCCACCTACCAGATGGTCAGACTTCTTTGTCAAGATCATGAATGATCGGTTTGAGGCCCTCCATGTTCCCGGAGCGAAGAGATGCCATTGGGCTACACTAGCACGCGACAGGGACAAATGGAGACGTTACTGGCGCCCGCTCGAGCAAATCGACGACTAACGGGAAGTTAAGTGATTAAGTGATTAAGTGATGACCGAAACCCAAGCACAAAGATTCGTAAATCTACAACTGTACATCATGGTGCTTCACTATTAAAAAAATTTTAAAAAGTTATTAAAAAAAGAAACATATGGGGCCAAGAGCTAGTGCAGTGTGTAGAGGGTGTTTACATTGTATGCAGCTAATCTGAGTTAAATCCCCAGAACCCTGAGCCTGCTAGAAGTAATTCTGGATAGAAAATCAGAAGTGAGCCCAGAGCACATCTAGGTGCACTCCCCTCCC
Source organism: Sorex fumeus (assembly GCF_029834395.1). Classification (NCBI taxonomy): domain Eukaryota; kingdom Metazoa; phylum Chordata; class Mammalia; order Eulipotyphla; family Soricidae; genus Sorex; species Sorex fumeus. The sequence goes on along the minus strand of NW_026606152.1, from coordinate 19,613,542 downwards.
CACAAAAAAGGAAGAAAAGAAAAGAAAACATATAACTGATTCTTGAGTAAAATAGAGATTAAGGGTGCTAACTCCTATATAACGTTTGTAAACCCCCAAATTTAATAGCGAGTCTAGTATTGACCAACAAGATGGTTTATTAATAGTATTTACTTACATTGTCTGCTAGTTGTGCTATATGTGGTCTGTAAATCTGTAAATTTGATACATTTAAAAAATTTATAATGGATTTTATAATAGACTTTATAATACATTGGTATTTTGTGTTTATTATGTGACAAATTATATCTCTACTTTGTGGGTTATTTGGGCCATAGTATGTGGTGCTTGGGACTTCTGACTCTATGCTCAATGGTCATTTCTGGTGGTGCCAGCAATTAATTTGGGTTGACTGTTTGCATGGTACGTGCTTTAACCCCTATACTAAGTCTGGGGTCCAATCTAATCAATTATCTGCATATATTTTATACATGCATGGCATAATTTTCTTAGATTTTTGATTATTCTAGGATATACTGATCATCTTTAATTATTCCACATCAATACCAATGTCCAAAAATGTTTCAAAATATAATTATTGAAAAAAAATCATATAGAAGTTCAAATTTGTGTTGTTCGCGAGATAACTATATTAAGAAGAAATAGAACCACAAGAAACATACAAGTAAAATGAAGGTACATTTCTTTGGAGTCTTTAAATTATGTATTTATATTAGTGTATATACAAGTATAATTTTCAAAAAATAAATTTCAGTGACAATAAAATGTTTGAGTTTTTTATAATTGTAATGTTGTACTGCTAAGTCTATATTTATGTGAACATTTATATATATATTTGTCTATTTTTCTGATTGTTTACTTAAGATCTGTAGTTAAAAGCTAACTTACTGATGACAGGGTATATGGCTCAGGGCTAAAGCACTTGGCTTGCATGTATAAAACTTTGGGTTGGCCTCCTGCAAGGCAAATGCCCTACCCACTCTGCTGTAAACGTTGTATAAAATATACTAATAATAAGACATAATGATGCTGGTGAACAGTGCAATATAAATGATTACTTAGTAATTTTCTTGATTTATTAATGAAATATGTAAGCTCTTGAGTATAATGGGAGTATTTTTCTAACGTAAGAGTCTGAGGAAGGTGAAACTGTTATAACTGTACTGTAGGATTCCATCTCCCTAGCCTGCTTCATTCTACCACTCTCTCTACCCAATCCGGTATTCTTCTTGGAAATCTGATTGGCTAGTCTCAACCTTTCAACTGCCTATTTTATGACATCATTCTCTCATCAAACCAACCAACAGCTGGTAGAATCTTGGGGTTCCCATGCAGGTGTTTGTAAACAAATTTGAAACATCATGTCAAGTGACCAGTGACCAATAGCTGGAATGGTGGGTACCACTTTAGGTACCAGATGGTTACCTTAGACAAACACGGAAATGCCATACAAATTTTATTTATTCTAATATATTTTTAACAAATTGAAGAGATGCATCATAGTTAATTGGTTGTTAATAAAAGTTATGAAGTTTGAGAAGCTGTGGTTGTTTTGGGGAGAGGCCAGGGGTTGAAGGATGGCATGGGAAAGAATAGGAAGTTATAGAGAGGACAAAGGAGGAATACACAAGACTCTAAGAAAGATATACTTGGTCCAGGGTTCTAAAGCCCATAAGAAATTGCATGGGCCTGATGAAGAGTGGGGTAGAGTCAGAGGAATAGTATTGCTGACAGGGCATTTGCTCTGCAAGCAAGAAGGACCCAGTTCAATTCTTGCAATCCTTTAGGGTCCCCAGAGACCCACCAGATGTGAAACTTGAGCGCAGAGCCAGGAGTAAGACCAGAGCACAGTCAAGTATGCCCCTTCCCTGGTGTCCTCCAAAAAAAAATGGGAGAAATGACACAATCTGGGGATTAGGATTTAAAAAAAAAATTGGAATAGGCTAAAGAAGGCAGATGAGTCAAAGGTGACCCGAAATAAAGTTAAAATTCTTTCATGGAGGCTGTGTTTATGCCTCAGGGCCACTTTTGGAAAATAATGAAATTTGAGACACATCTCTAAAAGGTTTGGGTGGTCTAATCATAAATGATGCCTGGGGGTTGTGAACACATACACTGGGGAATGAACCTTCCAGATGAGTTGTAAACGCCCTCAGAGTCATTCAAGGATGACTCTTAACAGGGACCAAGCCAAGAGAACAGTTGCAGCATGAAGCCTGAAGATGAGCTCCTGGGAGATGCAAAGATAAGTCACCATGTCCTCTGGCCCTCTGTTCAGCACCCCTACCTGCACCATTTCCCTTATTCCCAACAATATTCAGAGTCGCTATCACGGTGACACTTTGCTAGCTAGTATCAACAATGAGGTTCATTGCCTCTGTAAGTCTTTGCATTTGTAAACTCCCCGCTGTGGTCAAGCCTGCTTTCAGGCAATGGCATCTGGACATTTGTAGCAGGGGGAGCTCAAATTATATTATCTTGAGGGGCTGCACTGTGGTCTTCCATGGTCCCTGGTGATTGTAGCCTTCTCTACACATCGCGTTTAACTGCATCTCACACAAGAACCAACGTTATAAGTGTTGTTGGGACTGTGTTGGGGGATGTACCGGACTAAGACATGCGCACTAGGTCACCACTCCCAAAGCGGTTGGTACCGCTTAACCTTGATCCTGGAAGTTGGTGGTGGAAAGAGATGGTCCTAGGAGAGTTAATGGGGTGATGGATGGATGGATGGCAAGGAAACCGTGAAGGGTAGGGAACTGCACAGCTGGTGATCATCATAGGAGAGTTGGTAGATGTGTTTTAATTACGTTAATGTTTTTTGAAAAAGATAAGCAAAACAAAAATATGAAAACATGATAGGTTCCAAAGAACAGGTTACATATAAGACCGAGAGAGCTGAAAGGGCGGTCATTCCTTCTGGAGCTTTCAATCATAACATTTACGAAAGTTTGTATTTTCACGTTACTTAGCTGTGGAGAGGAATAATGAGAAATAGAATGCCACCAGAAAAGCAAATTGAATGACCACCTTTCATAAAAGCCAGGTGAAAGGTGTTCACATGGATCCCAAATGCAAGTGGGTTAACAGGAACATATATTTAATTAAGTCTGCTTGGTACCAGTAACTACTTTTGTGGAAATGAAGGAAAACGAATGCAGTTTCTGACACACTGAGAATAAACTGAAAACAAATTTTCCCAGGAAAGGGTAGTTGACTGGTTGGGAACACAACAACTTGAATAGTGTTTTACTAACTTTCATGTGTGGCTAGAGGAAAATGATCCCAGTAAACTCTCGAAACTAACAAACTTCAACTCCCTTGAAGGAAAGTTGTATTCAGTGAGGAAAAAATGCTGAGAGAAAAGTCTGAAATGATGGAAAAGGAGACAATAAGTGGAAAAGGAAGGACTTGACATTTGGGTTCCTCTGAAAACAAAGCTTGAAACAAAAGATCTGGTCAGCACATGATTTACTGAGAACGGGATCTGAGAGGAAAAGAGTGATATCAGGGATGTGAACAAGGAACATCCAAATTAAGGAAGACTTTGCTAGCTGATTACCCCATGAGCAACATGGTTCCAAGACTACCAGAACTTACCAAGGAATTTACTTTAATTTTCTTTCTTTCATATGGTCAATTACAACATGTTTTTTTGCATAATTCAATGACACTTTGGAGTGTCCATTTCTTTCTCAATATTATTTTCACTTGTGTAAGCATCTTAAACAGCTGCTGGATAACAGAAGCATTTGATCAGACTTATTTTTTTACTATAAGTTTAGTTGAGATTCCGGAAAACTAGATCTAAAGTGAAGTTTGTTTTGATTAGTAGAAGTAGAATAGCGAGGACTAGGGATGGAATTAGAGATTATAGTGTACCATATTCAGTTCCTAATAGAAGAAGTCAAGGACAGTGTCCCAAATAGACTATTGAAAAAGATATCCATCTCCATTTAACATGGAAATTCAGCATAATTTATATTAAATTAAAAATGAATTAATATTCCTGTATTTGGTCTTTTAAAAACATTCAAGGTTGGTTAAGGAATCAAACACTGCCGATGAAATCATAACAACTTAATCATAAAATCCTGATTACTACTTAAGTGTCCAAGAATGTCAGTGCTAAGAATTATTTCCGTTGATCTCACTAGTGCATATGATAGGCATATGAATACATCTGTGTGAATAAATAATTGGTATCTAATTTAGAGTCTTACCATACATGATTGTGGGTATTGTTTAATAGTTATGTATATTTTCATAATTTTGCAATAAGATCTTGGGGTGTGAATCCTTGAATCTTAAATACCTTTTCGTATGTTCCAGCACTACCTCCTCCCACGTTAATTACTATATATATGACCTCCTAAGGAGTCATTGCTTTTTTCACTTTGTTTTAGTCTTTCTCTCTCTCTTTTCAAATGTGAGTTATCTGTTTCAAATCAAGGTGCATGTATTTGGTGTGGCAGTTTTAATCTTTAAGAGTTATTTATATTTTATTCATTTATTTTTTAATTGAATAACCATAAGATGGGCCATTACAAAGCTATTTTATGCAATTTAATTTTTAATCCTTTCAGTGAAGCCAGGGAAAATCTCTTACTCGGGAAATTCAGAATTTCCATATTTCAAGTGAATCAAAACTGATTGTTTTTGTATTTTTTTATTTTTTATTATTTTTTTGATAGAAACGGGACCACCAAATAATGGGTGTTGGGAGGATCCTCCCAGGATGGGAGATGCATGCTGAAATTAGACTCTAGACCGAACATGATTGCCACTCAATGCCTCTTTTGGTATTTTTTTAGATAATTGTTCCTCTCTTCTGTTTGCTTAGGTCCGGGACTTGGCCTCTCCCCTTGTTGTTCTTTCAAGAAGCCAGAGAGACATCTTAAGGCAGGAAGAGCAGCTCAGCGGCAGGGTCTCTTGGATGGGTTTGGTGCCATCTTCTTTCAGAAACTGATTTAGTGTTTCGTACCAATCTGAAAATGGCTTGGGATTTAAACTGAAGGTCACATATAGAACTGAGTGTTGAAAGGAGGAAAAGGATAAGCATGATAACCTTTCAGTACCTGTATTGCAAACCATAATGTGCAAAAGGAAAGAATGGGGGAGGGCAGGAGAAAGAGACAGACAGCGAGACAGACAGACACAGAGACAGACAGAGACAGACAGACAGACAGAGTCAGAGAGAGAAGAAAAGTGTCTGCCATAGAGCACAGAGGCTGGCTGGGGGTGGGTGGCAGGAGGGAAAATGGGGACATTAGAGGTTGGAAATGTACACTATCATGAAGGAATGGGTGTTGGAACACTATGATGGAAACTCAATCACAACTTTGTGGCTGTGTATCTGTGTAATTGTGCATTTAATTTAAAAATTTTAAGGAAAAAAATAAGATTTCAAATGAAAAATTTGAGAGATTTCTGATGAAACAGGCATTCTGGCAGAAACCTCACTGCTTGAACAACAATACTTTCAGAGAGGTCAATTTCAAAATTTCAAAAATTCCCATATTAAAGCAGTCAGAAGCAAAACCCCTGTTGTGTCCCCAGCCATAAGAGTGAGCTGCACACACTCTTTACGATAGCCAGAATCTGGGAATAACCTGAGTGCCCCATAAATGAAGACTGGTTAAAGAAACATTGGTACATTGACACAATGGAGTACTATGTAGGGGTTAGAAAAGATGAAGTCATGAAATTTACATACAAGTGGTACTACATGGAGAGTATCATGTTAAGCAAAACGAGTCAGAAAGAGAGGGACAGACAGAGCCAGATTGCATTCACCCGGAGAACATAAAATAACACAATAGGAAACCAACTCCAAGAGTGGCCGAGGTTAGTGTCAGGAATTTTTCTTCATAGCTTGGAGACCAACCACACTCGCTAGCAGAAAAGGCAGCTCAGATAGAGAATGGAGCACCAAATAAAGGGTGTTGGGCGGATCCTCCCAGGATTGGACAGCATGCTGAACATAGAATATAGACCAAACATGATTGTCACTCAATGCCTCTTTTGCAAACCACAACACCTAAGAGGAGAGAGAGAACCAAAGGGAATGGCCTGCCACAGAGTCTGGGTGGGTTGAGGGAATGGGAGATGGGAGGGAGACTGGGGCCCATTGGTGGTTGGAAATGGGCACTGGTGATGGGATGGGTATTTGATCATTGTAACATTGAAACCCAAGCACAAAAATTTGTAAGTCTACAGCTGTACCTCATGGTGTCTCAGTAATAAAAATTTAGAAATTAAAAATAAAAAAATTGGAACTTAATCACTTAATCACTTAACTTTCCATTAGTCGTCAATTTGCATGAGCAGACGCCAGTAACGTCTCCATTTGTCCCTGTCGCATGCTAGTGTAGCACAACGGCATCTGTTCGCTCCAGAAACATGAATGGCCCCAAACCAATTGTTCATGATATTGACGAAGAAGTCTGACCATCTGGAAGGTGGGCGGCCACGCGGTCTTTTGACATCCCATGGAATCCAGTCGGTAACAGCTCTAGTCCAGCGGTCCTCTTTAAATCTCATTACGTGACCAGCCCATCTGATTTTCGACACCTTGGCAAATGAGACAGTGTCCCTGATTCTTGATCGTCGATGGATGTCAGAACTCCGGATTCGTTCTCTCATTTGAGTGAAACGTGATATTCCAAGCATAGCTCTTTCTATTCTTCTTTGGGAGACCTGAATAGCATTCTCATCCTGTTTGCCTAGGGCCCAGGTCTCTGAGGTTTATGTTAATGCAGGAAGAACAGTGGAATCAAAGAGATGTGCCCGGAGCCGGAGGTTCTTCATCCTCTTAGCTATTTCTTCGACGTTCTTGAAGGCGTTCCAAGCCGCTCTCTTCCTCCTGCTCAGCTCGGGTGCCAGGTCATTTCTCATGTTGACCTCTCGACCTAGGTACACATAGCTGTTGCATTCGGAGATGGTCGTTCCATTGAGAGCGAATGGGGCGTCAGGAACAAGGCTGTTTCTCATAAACATTGTCTTCGTAAGATTCAGCTGTAGTCCTACCTTTCCACACTCACGGTCAAAGTCGGCCAGCATTTGTGCCGCTTGGCTGATGTTTGGTGTTATTAAAACAATGTCATCAGCAAAGCGGAGGTGGTGTAGTTGCCGACCATCTATCTTCACTCCCATTCCTTCCCATTCCAGTTGTCGCATGATGTTCTCGAGGGAGGCTCTGAAGAGTTTTGGTGAAATGGTATCACCCTGCCGCACCCCTCTCTTGACATCAACGATCACTTCTTTGTAGAATGGTGAGATCCTGGTAGTGAATCCGCAATACAGCTCACCGAGGATCCTGATGTATTGGGCTTGAATGCCCTGATTGGCTAGGGCTTCAATGACCGCTTCCGTCTCAAGAGAATCAAAGGCCTTCTTTAAATCAATGAACGTCAAACAGAGCGGCATATTGAACGCTCGAGAAACCTCAATGAGCTTGGTTATTGTGTGGATATGGTTGATGGTGCTGAATCCTTTGCGGAACCCTGCTTGCTTGCATGGTTGTCCTTCATCTAGTGTTCTGCCAATCCTATTTAGGATGACTTGAGTGAACAACTTGTAGATGACAGACAATAGGCAGATCGGAATAGTTGCCAATGTCATGGATGTCTCCCTTCTTGAACAGTAGTACGGTCCTGCTGGTTTTCCATTGGGAAGGAACATTGCATTCAGACAGGTAGCGAGTGAAGAGCCGAGCCAGTGTATTGATGAGTACTGATGGCAGGTTCTTCAGTTGTTCAGGTCTGACCTTGTCTGGGCCGGGTGCTGTTTGTTTCTTTACCAATGAAATGGCGTGTTGGATTTCAGAAGGGAGAACGTTGGGAATAACATATCCATCCTGTGGAATTTGGTATGTCGGCAAGTGGACATGGCTATCGAAGAGATTTGAGTAGAAGTCATAGGTAATCTTCTCCATTGCCGTTCTGGAGGATGTGATGGATCCATCAGGACATCGGAGGGCAGTCATCTTGGTCTTATAGTTGGCGAAGGACAGGCGGGCCTTACGAATACTTTTCCCGGCTTCTGCCGCATCTACCAGTACTTCTGCTCTTCTCTCTTTGAGGTCTTCCTTGATTGCATCTCTGCACTGCTTTGAAAGCTCGGACATTAGCTTGCGGTTGTCTGAGGCATGCGCCAAATCACGCTGACGAATTAGCTCAAGAGTTTTCGAAGATAGGCGATTTTTTGTGGCTATCTCTCTCTTGGCGTTCCTCGCACATTCATGGAGGTGCTGAACCAGTCGATCATATTCCTCGTCATTGTTGTCAACAATGGCATCTTCCCATGTTGTTGCAATAGTACCAAAGAGTTCCCAGTGTGTGGTCATTCTGGGAGTTCTCTTTTTGAACTTTGCAGCCCTTTCTCCCCACTCTGTGAAGTAGAATTTTGCACGAAGGAGACGGTGGTCCGATGCCGTTCGAAATTTTGGGACAACAGCGACATCAGTCAGGCAAAACCGTCGATTGAATATGATGTGGTCTATTTCGTTGTGGAATCGTCCACCGGGAGACTCCCATGTCCATGTTTAGATTCTGCCCTCTGGAACTGTGAGTTACCATGAATGGTCTTGGTCGACATGATGAACTCAGACAGTCTCTCACACTGTTCGTTCCATTCTAGGCCATGGGTCCCGATGTGAAGTTCTTCAGCTGATCTTCTCGGTCCTATCTTGGCATTAAAATCACCCACAATGATCTTGTAGAAGGTGTGGTCTTCTTTATAGAACTTCTCTAGTTCCATGTAGAACTTCTCGGTTTCTCTTTCATCATAATGAGATGTTGGTACGTAGACAACGAAGATAGAAACTGCAGGCAGTGAGCCACATCTATTCAAATGTCAAAATCCGTTTCGGGTTGCTAGGCATTCAAATGAATCAATGCTTTTGGCCAAGTTTGTGTTGACAAGGACACCGACGCCTCCAACCCCTCTTTTATCGCAAATTCCGAGGAACAATTTTTCTCCAGTGTCGAAAACGGCATGGTGAGATTCGTGCCTTCTTGTCTCGGTCAGACCAATGATGTCGTACTTGATCATTCGCGCTCGTACCATTAGGTCCTCGATGGATGCATCTGGTGCTAGAGTACGTGCATTGAAAGTACAGACAATCAATTTTGTCTTCCTCGTTGTGGCAGCCTAGGTCGGCCTTGAGATTTTGTCGGCCTCTCCTTTCTCATCCTTCTCAGTGCTGCCATGTCGGTGAAGCCTTCGGGATTAGGTGAATGTACATGATAAAGGGTTAGTGTACATGATAGTCATATGAATACACCTGTGTGAATATATCGCTGGTATCTAGAGAATAGATATATAGAAATTAGATCACATAGCTGAGTGTGATCTCAACTATTCTACACACTCCCATGCCCCACACACCCAAAGACATGTACTAATCCTTATAGATCCATGACTTTTCCTCCTCCCCTCTCCCAGAGTCTTTTAAAATTACTTTTCAAGAACTAATGTAATGCGCTTTAGAAAATATTGAGTTAAACTTAATTGTTGTCATTTATCTTTTATATAGAGAAACAAGAAAATCTTATTAAAAGTGTATTTTTGTATTCTTTGAAAATGGTAATAAGAACATTATCATTGAGTCCCTTAATATACATTATATAAAGAATTTTCTGAGAAATTCCCTGTACAAATCAATACTCGAAGAAATAAATGACTTCTCTGAATGAGGATGGACTGGGACATTTCAAAGTATCAATCAGTGAATCAAAGCTGAATCATAGCATCCTATAGCTAAAAATGAGCTTGATTTAATCTAGTCAACACCATTACATTTTTTTCTTATACCAGCTGATAGCACTTTTAATTTTTTAGTTTTTGTTTATTTACTTTTATTAGTGAAACACCATGAGGTACAGTTGTAGACTTACATACCTTTGTACTTGGGTTTCAGTTTTACAAGAATCAAGTACCCATCTCTCCACCAGTGCCCATTCTCCACCACCAAGGAACCCAGTGTCCCTCCCACCCCCCATCTCCCCCACTTTGCCCCAACTCAGGGCATTCACTTTTGCTTTTTCTTTGTTTTAGGGTGTTGTTGTTTGCAATGGAGATCAATACCATTACATTTTCTAAGAAGAACATAGGCCCCTATATGTTCAAGCACTACTACTGTCCTGCGGTTCTTCCCACCATGTACCCTGCTCCAAGACAGCCCTTTGGAAATATGCTGGGAAGGACAACTGGATGTTCCATTCCTCACACTGACCTGGAAATCTCTTGCTGATTCTCAACCACATCAACTATTCATTTGTTGCCTGATATCACCTCCTGTCCTTTATTTTTTAAAAAAAATATTTGATTTGTTTCTGGAATATAAAGAAAAAAATTAAATTGACCAATAAACAAAAGCAAAATCAAACCTTTGCACTCTGACATCAAAATCGTCCTTATAGGAGGGGAAGTAAATGACTGAAATGGGTAGGGGAGTGTTGTTAGTTAGTTGTGGACAGTAGCTGGATATTTGACAGTGCATGGAGATCAGGAACTCTGTACTTGAAGGGAATACAGTTTGTAAACTTGTCATCACAATTATATGTCCATATGAAATTCATCTACATATGCTTTGTGCCTTCCTTGCATGTATGTGTTGTGCATTCCTTTATAATGGCCTCAGAAATGCATCTGAGGGGATTCAGAAAATTAGTTGAGCCCCAAGTATGGGGAGAGAAGTAGTAAATAATTGGAGGAGGAAGAAATATGAGTTGGAGCTTAAGAGCCGTGTAAGAGGAATATATAGATATGTATGTGTGTGTAAATACACATATATATGTATAAATATATATATGGGCTGGAGCCATAGCACAGTGGGTAAGACGTTTGCCTTACACGTGGCCAACCTGGGTTTGGTTGCTCTCCTCCTCTCAGAGAGCCCGGCAAGCTACTGAGAGTAACCCTCCCTCATGGCAAAGCCTGGCAAGCTACCTGTGAAGTATTCGACATGCCAAGAACAGTAACAACAAGTCTCACCATAGGGACGTTTCTGGTGCCTGCTCGAGCAAATCAGTGAAAAATGGGAGGACAGTGCTACTGTGCTATGGTTAATTCAAACGTTGTTTATGTAAAATATGAAAGAATTAAATAAATATGCTATAAAGCTGACTACACCTATTATATTAATATAACTTAAAATAGTGTTTAGAAATTAAGTTGAAGAATTTGAAGGCTATAGAAAGATATTGACAATATATCAAGAAACACATGGATTTTTGAGGAGCAAGAACACGGAGCTGTTGTCCTTTTTTAAGGTTATTAATTTTGGCATTTATAGAATATGCTTTCCCTGAGTTTTTGTTAATAGCTTCCGTTTTTTAGAAAGCATATAATAAATTATATTTTTTAAAAAAATAAAAAAAGTTCTGTTAGTGAGTGAATTCTGTATGTTTGGAACCTGGGAAGTATTTTCCTATGTAAGCTACATTAAACATGATATTTATAACAGAAATACCATCTGCAGTACTATTCACAATAGTCAGAAGAAACTATGTTATACCTACACAATTGAATACTACGCAGTTGGCAGGAAACTGACATCATGAAATTTGCTTATAAATGGATGTACAGGGAAGAATATCATGTTCAATGAAATCAGTCAGAAGGAAAGGGGTATACTGATTGGACTACCCCATTTTTTGGATATAAAAAACCAGAATATGAGACTAATACCCAAGGATAGCAGAAACACAGGCCAGGAGAATTGGTCAATGGTTGGACGCTTGCCACAAGTGCTGAAGGCAAGCATTTGGAATAAAGAAGGGACCGCTATGACAATGATAGTTGGAAGTGATTACTCTGGGTGAGAACTGAGTCCTGAAAGTAGGTAAAGGAATAAACGTGAGAACCTCTCCCTCTCTCTATTACAATCCATAATAGCCAAAGGATGTGTGAGTGTGTGTGTGTGTGTGTGAGAGAGAGAGAGAGAGAGAGAGAGAGAGAGAGAGAGAGAGAGAGAGAGAGAGAGAGAGTGAGAGAGAGAGAGAGAGGTGCCTGCAATAGTGTAGAGACAGAAGTCTGTCAGGTGGGGTTTGGGGTTGGGACAGGGAGTCTTGGGAGAGAAACTGGGGACATTAGCAATGGAACTGTATACTAGTGGAGGTTAGGTGTTAAAATATCCTATGATTGAAACTGAATCATGAAAAGGTTTGTAATATGTGTCTCCTGCAGATTCAATACAAAAACATGATATTTAGATTCTACTACCATGACTAACCTATGAATTTGCTGAAAATTATTTTTATCACCTTGGCTGGGCTCATTGCATGGATGTCTGTGTGGTAAAACTTTTTCATTTTATGCGGACTGAAGAGACAAAAATCATAGGGTTGGGACTTCTGGTGGAAGGAGAGAAGAGCACAAAACACCCTGTTGACCACACCTCAGCAGGGTAACCTAACTTGCCTAATGACAGACCTCCTTCACTGATTTCTTCTTTTGTAATGTGGAAAAATGAAAAGACTTTGCAGGCTGACAAGGGGTTGTCTCCTCCAGTTCTCACTATTTTCCTTTCGATCAGAATTGTTTAAAGATTATTTGAAAAATTTGGAGCTTAATGATTTGTTCTCATATATTTCCCCTACATGGTGTCAGTGGGCATTGATCCAGGAAGGCCAGCATGAAAAAGTTGAGGTGTTTGTCTTAACCACCAATGCCAAGACTACTGTAAGTATGGAATCCAAAGTACAATAGTAAAAATTCAAAATGTGTTTGTCAAGGAAATCAGTGGGAATGCAGGGAGAAATGGGTAATTTTTGGTGGAGGGATGCAGACACTGGTTGTGTGATTAGAATTGAAATATTGTATGACAAATCTCCAATATAAATGACTTTGAAAATCAAAATTGCCTAAATTTTAAAAAAAAGGAGAAGTCAACTTATGTCTATATTTCAAGAAGGCTTGTCTTGGCAAATTTTGGCAGGGAGACCATAGTTGGTAGAGAGAGGGAGAAAGAAAGGGACAGTTGACAGTTGGGAAGAGAAGCCTGGATATCATGGAAGAGATGAAAGCTGATCTCAGAAGATTTGGAGCCATCAGAGTTTAGAGAGTTAAATGGTGAGAACATTGCAGTTTAGATACTTAAATAGTGAGATTGGTTTCATTCATCAGCACTCTATACATAGAAAGAGTTCAAAGACCTCACAGATATTCAGGCTATAATAACTAACAAGGGAAGAGTTTTTTTGTCTGAAGCACTATGTAAGGATAATATATTGCCAGGAAGAATGATAAGAAGTTGTTTCTCTTTTTCACAGATTAATATATTAGAGATGAAAACTTTTATACAAAGGAATCTATGATCTTGTCCTGTTGCTCTGTTTTCTTGTCATCATTCCATTCTCCCCCATGACCCTACCTAATCAGGGCTCTCGACATTTCTCAGCAGTGTCACCACATAGCCTCAGAGCATGTTTTAACTGCAGGTAGCTCACAGCTCTCATGTTTGACACCATCCAAGCCAGAGCCATCCTTCTGAAACCAAGGATATTTGCTGAAGGCCCGTTCTTCCTTGAAGTGGCAGTCATGGTTTACCTCTTCTTAATCATATTGTTTACAAATTTAGATGTATATCACTATACTAGTGACAGGGATTTTCCAAACTATGGAAAGCATAAACATTTCCATTTCCCCCACGAATTTTGGGCTAGTTATTTTCTATCCACTGCTAATAATTTGTGATAATGAGGAAACAGAACTGAAGTAAAAACAGGGACATTTGTCAATTTGATCCCATGACTAATCATTCTTAGTATAAGTATATATTTCTAGAAAAAAAATGCAGAAGAAAATGAGTTGGTTGCTAGCAAAGAATGCCAAACCTCTGACAAGAAATCCTTTGAAAATAAAAATTCTGACTATGGACTGAACATAATTACAATTTAATGCCTCTTTTGCAGACTACAACACCCAAAAGGAGAGAGAGAACAAAAGGGAATGCCCTGCCACAGAGGCAGGGTGGGATGGGGGGGATTGGTGTGGGAGGGATACTGGAATACATGGTGGTGGAAAATGGGCACTGGCGGAAGAATGGGCATGTGATCATTGTATAATCAAAACCCAAGCACAAAAATTTGTAAATGTACAACTGTACATCATGGTGTTTCAGTAATAAAAATTTAAAAAAAATAAAATAAAATAAAAATTGTTTCATCTGCCAGAGTTCAGCAGATGGGAACCTGAGTGAAGGCAAAAGATTAAATTGGTTGACTTTTATTTTTCCTTGAGTATAGTAATTTGATTTTGGAGTCAATTTATATGAGAGTTCATCAAGATACAGAAATTTTTAGCGCTTCTCTTGTTTAAAAGTATAGTGATACACCATATCTCTATCTCACATTCTTTTTATTTCTGATAGTTTGACACAAAAGATACGTCATAATCATAGATAAATGTAAATTATTTAAATACTTTTTTGATTATTTAAAATTACCTTATAGAATTACATTATAGAATTTCATAAATTTTAGGATTATGCAGAATCAACTTGCATGTATCATATTACACTCACTACTGAAAGGCCTACTCTGTCATTCACCATTGTTCAGTTTTTCCACTTTGATTATACTTTTCGATCTGGTAACTAAATAGTCTCATAGTTCTAAAGTTTGTTTTTATTGCTTTGAAAAGATCAAAATTATGTAATTTTCAACATTGGATGAAACTAGAGGATATCATGCATGTAAAGTTAGCCTTAAGGAAAGGAACAGATACAGAGAGATTTTTCTCATATGTGGGATGTAAAGACACACAGCAAGGTAGCAACAAAAGTTCAAGAGCAATGTAAGGGGAGAACTGATCCACACAATTGGGTCAGGGGATTAGGAGGGAGGGATTCTGGGGGATTGGGTGAGAGGGAGGGTTTGTTCTTTGAGAGAATGAGGAGTGTCATGTTGGAATTATGTGTATGAGAAACCATTGTTAATTGAATTATATATCATAAAATATAAATAATGTTTAGAGGTTTGTCTGTCTCATTTTATTTTTTTAATTTGTTTTCTCCATATTCCACATATGCCTGAATTTGTAGGATGCCTATCTTTCTCTGCCTGGTTTTTGTCAATAAACATAATTTCCTCATGTTATACATTTTATATACAAATAATAAGAAGATTTCACTTCATACAACTGAGTAGTATTCCATGGCTTTACCACCTTTCATTTTCAAAATTTGTGGTTTAAAAGATACAAATATTGGTTTTAAGAATGCTCTGGGGTTTTAAAATTTTAGTTTAGTGAAACAAAATATATTTTATTGAAAAACCCTTAGAAACTTGTGAAACAGTTGTAGGGTGGAATGGATTGTATGTTCAAGCGAGAACAGTCATTTAACAAAACAAGCAAAGAGAGACATAGAGAAAGGAAGCACGGTATTTCTTCAAGGGAGAACACAAGTTTGAGGAACAAGCCCACTCTGGTAGTTTAGGAATAAGAACTTGGATTGGTATGAACTTAACTTGTGCACTTTAGGGGAGAACCTGAGTGAAACTATTATAAGTACGTTCAGGATCATTATACACTGGAGTCTGCACTTGGACTGAGGAGGGTAGAGATTTATTTGGGGAGACCGGACTATAGAGAACAGTAATATTATAACATTAATGATAGTATCTTACCGTGGGATTCCAAAAAATCTGTAACAGTGGCGTCAGAAATGATAACATTCTTAGGTATTTGGGTTTCCTGTGGAAACAACGGGAAAGCTGAGTTTATGCTCTGGATGCCTCCAACTGAAACAAGGTCAACAAGTCATGAATGAAAAATTTCAAGTTAAATGGATCAAGGATTCTGATCCCAGTGGAAGGCTAGCTTTCGGGTGGACAATTTCTACTGATGGCCTGATGTAGGTTCTGATCCTGGGATACGTAACAGAAAGGAGGTAGTGACAGGTATCCTCAGAAGTGAAGCCTCTGAGACAGAATTCATTCATGCCAACTTATGGGTTATCAATGTTTGCTCATGGGTGCTACCATTATAACATGCCATTCAATGGTTCTGTGGTTTCAATTTACTGTGTCAATGTAAAGATGAAGTTTCCAAATGGAAGGTAAAAATCTGAGGCACTCAAGATGATGAATTATGGGGAGGGGGGGAGCTGGAGCTATAGTACAGCAGGTAGGGCATTTGCCTTGCACACGGCATACCCAGGTTAGATTCCCAGCATCCTGTATGGTCCCCCCAAGCACTGTGAGGAGTAATTCCTGAGTGCAGAGCCAGGAGTAACCACTGTGCATCGCCACGTGTGTCCCAAAAACGCAAAGAATGATGATCTGGGATTGATCCTTAGCATTGCAAACGGCATTATTTTTTAATTTTTAATTTTTTTCTTTCTTTCTTGCTTGCTTGCTCCCTTGCTTGCTTTTTTGTTTTTTGGATCGCACCTGGGTATGTATAGGGATTATTTTTTATTTTTAAAAAAACTTATAAGTTTACCTTTTTACCTGTGGTTTAAAAGTAAATCTAAAATATTTTAGAATAAATATATGTGAAGAAGAATAAAATTCACGGGAACTATTTAGTGTTCTTAATGATACAGGAGTCAGAATTTTGAGCTTAATTGTATGGGTATTGCATAAATAATTTTTCCCCATTATGTGGACTGTCTTTCGATCATGGTCACCATTTTTTCTGAGTTGCAGAAACTTCTTAGTTTAATGTAGTCTCATTTGTTTATCTTCACTTCCTCTTCCTTGGTCAGTGGTGTTTCATTCTAGAAGTTTCCCTTAGCTTTAATGTCATGAAGGGATCTTCCCACATTTTTCTCCATATATCTTAAGAATTCAAGTATGATAGTGAGGTCTTTAATACATTTTATTCTGAGTTTGTGCCTGGCACTATAAAGAGGTCTGAGTTCATTTTTTTTGCATATTGCTGTCCAGTTTTCCCAGCACCAGTTGCTGAAGAGACTTCCTAGCTCAACTTCATATTTCTTGAGCCTTTAAGAAAGATTAGGTAATAATAATCTGAGGGCCAGCGTCAGGATAGTTGACTATATTCCATTGATCTTAGGCCTGTCTTTATCTGAATATCATGATATTTTGATTACTAAAACTTTGTAGTAGGGTTTGTAGTTGGGGAAGGTGTTCCCTTCTTCTTTTTACCAAAGATTGCTTTAGCTCTTTATGGGAGTTTATGGTTTTGTATGAGTTTCAAGAGTGTTTAATCTATTTATTTGAAAAATGTTATGGGTATCCTTATAGAAAGTGCATTAAATCTTTATAGAGCTTTGGGGTGTATTGCCATTTTGACAGTGTTAAACCTCTCAATCCATGAGCATGGGATGAGATTCCATTTCCTCATAATACTCTCTTATTTCGTGAAGTAGTGTTTTGTAGGTTTTTTTTTTTTGGTATAGTTCCTTAACCTTTTTAGTTGATTCTATTATACTCTATTTTCTGAGGTATTATTGTGAATGGGATTGTTTTTCTCTATCTCTTTTTTCTCTTTCATTATTAATATATGGGAAAGCCATGGAGTACCAGATATTGATTTTGTAATATGCTACTTTTCTAAACAAATCTGTTGTTCCCAGGAGCTTTTTTGTAGATTCTTTGGGATTTTATAAGTATAGTATCATGTCATCTCCAAATAGTAAAAGCTTGAGTTCTTCCTTTTTTATATGGATGCCCTTGATATCTTTTTTTTTTTTTTTACCGAAATCATATGGCAAGTACTTTAAGTACTATGTTGAATAGGAGTGGTGAGAGTGGGTAACTTGTTTTGTGCCTGATTGTATTCTGGGATTCTATTTCTTTGATTTCTGCTCCAAGACTTTGGATTTTCCCCCTTGAGAATAATGCTTGCTGTGGGTTTGTGGTAATTTGCTTTGATTAGATTGAGGAAAGTACTTTCAACTCCAATTTTGTTGAGAGTTTTTCATCATGAATGGGTGCTGGATCTTATCAAATGCTTTATCTACATCTATTGATATAATCATATGACTTTTATCTTTATTTTATTGAGATGGTGTATTCTGTTAATTGACTAGAGAATGTTAAGCAATCCTTGCATCCCCAAGATAAACCTACTTGGTCATAGTGTGTGATCTTTTGTTGAGTTTCTGGATTCTCTTTGCTGGTATTTTCTTGAAAATCTTTGTATCTGTATTCATCAAGGAAATAGGTCTGTAATTTTCTTTTTTTGTGGTATCTCTATCGATTTGAGTATTAGGGTGATCTTTGCCTCATAGAAACTATTTGGGAGTATTTCTGTTTCTTCACTTTCCTGGAAAATCTTAAAAATGTTGGAAGCAGTTTCTCTTTAAAGGTTTGAAGTAGTTCAATATTGAATCCATCTGGGCCATGGATTCTGTTTGCATGTGTACTTTTGACCATCATTTCAATTTCCTTGTTAGTGATAGGTTCAAGTATTCCAAATCTTCTTGGTTCAGCCTTGGGAGGCAATTGGAATCCAATAATTTATCAAATTTTTTCAAGATTCTCTCATTTCGTGCTGCAAAGATTCTCAAAATAATCTCTGATGATCCTATGGATTTCTGTACTTTCTATTAGGATAGTCCCCTTTGCATTTCTGATTCGATTTATTAGAATTCTTTCTCTTTGTTTCATTGAGACGCTTCTCATGGTTTATTGATCTTATTTATTTTCTCAAAGAACCAGCTTTTGCTTTTATTGGTCTTTTGGATTGTATTTTGGGATTCTAGCTCATTGATGTCTGGTACAAGTTTTATTATTTCCTTCCTCCAGCCTAGTTTGGACTACTTTTCTTGGTCATTTTCCAAAATCTTGAGCTCTAATTTATTCATGTAGGCCCTTTCTTTCTTCCTGATGAATTCTGGCAGATCTATAATCTTTCCTCTTAACACTGCTTTTGCTGTGTCCCACAAGTTCTGTTAGCTCGTGTCCTCATTCTCATTTGTTTCTGGAAACTTTTTATTTCCTCTTTGATTTCTTTTCTAAGCCAATGGTTGTTCATTACTTCCCTTAAAGAAAAGATTTCCTTGCTGAGATTCAGTCTGTTTGATCTATGGAGAAGTGACAAAGAAGTGTTGAAATCTCCTTCTAGTATTGTGTTGCTATCAATGTTTTTCTATAAGTCAATTAGAAGTTGTTTTAAGTATTTTGCTGGTCTGTCATTAGGATCATATACATTGAGGAGGGTGAGTTCTTTCTGATGTACATATCCCATGATCATTAAGAAATGACCTTCACTGTCTCTGATAACCTTTAGCCTGAAGTCCATGTGGTCTGATACTAGTATGGCCACTCCAGCTTTGTGGAGGTCATATTTTCTTCAAAACTTATTTCCCACTCTTTTACTTTTAGCCCATGGGTGCTTTGATTGTTCAGACGTGTTTCTTGCAGGCAGCAGATCGTTGGTTTCAGTTTTCTAATTCATCTTCCTATTCTGTGCCTCTGAATTGGCACATTTAGTCTATTGACATTGAGAGAGATTGTTGTGATGGGGACTTGTGCTCTCTTTATGTAGAATTTTTGTACTTGTGGGGATTTTCTTAGCTTAAAGTAGACCTGGTCATTCTTCTTGCAACAAAAATATGGAATGCTTTACAAGTTTGCATATCATCTCTGTGCAAGGACCATGCTCATCATTTTATCATTTCAATTTTAGTAAATGTGTTAAACTTAGTAGGAGTTAATTTTTCCATATTTTCTCTTCTTATTACTTTGAGTGTTGTCCTTCCTCACTCCTATGACAGACAATGATTCCTAATCAAGGAATGTATTTCAAAGCAGCATGCATAAATAGATTTAGAAATTTAATGTCCCAGAAAGAAAAATATGGTTTTTACCATATTATCTTTTACCATACCCTAGGCATCAGTTTTACAAAATAATTCTTTTGGAAGATGGTATATGAGGTTGTTTAATGTCGTTCCCTGAAACCTTAATTAAGACCATTAAACTAGAGCCTTTTGCTGTTCTCACCTCAGTCCCCTATACATCTCCAGGAAAAGGTGGATGGTGTTGTCTGCACTTTGACCACCTTGAATGTATGTAGGATTTTTCTCCTGAAGAATGAGGTGAGAAGCATATTGATGATTTCATTCCACCTTATTACAAGTTCAACTTGAACGGAAGGTGAGAATCATGTGGCTCCTATAAAGGACAGAACAAAGGGTCTCAGTGAAGTTTAATGGCCAACTCACATTAACAACATAGATGACTCATAGTAACCTGTGTGCATCTTTCTGTATAGTGAGTTTCATATCTACTGATAGTGATTCTCAGTAATGACACATGGTCAAAACGGATCTGTAATTAAAAATCTAGTTCTCTGAGCAGAGAGGGGTCTCTGACGTGATTGAACAAGTGTGTAGTAATTTATTACTAAGCACATAAGTATTTTCAATGATGTGTACTTTTCGATCTAAAATTAATTCCAAATATGTCTAAAACAACAATCTCCTGACCTCGCACCTGGCTTTCCTCACTGGGGCCCCTTGGAGGTGGCGTGGTGAGATTCCCTCACCGCACTGAGCAGAGCCCCGGCAGCTGAAGACCTCTGCAACCAGCCATAGGTACGCTTAAGACCACTCTTCCCAAGCTTGAAGGAGCCTCATGCATGAAGGAACTGGAAGAGGAACCCAAATGTGCGGGACCGGGGGATGAGATCTCCATGGCTGCTCAGATCAAGACTGTGCCCCCTCCTTCCAGATCCCCCATCTTCTAGTAATTAAGTGTTACAACCACGAACTACCCCTGGATCCATGTAATGCCATCAATAGCCAACATCCAGAGACTGGATCCTATTTAGAAGACAGCAACTCTGATTGTCCAGTTCTCACTCTCAGAGAACCTGGTAGGCTTCTGCGAGTATCTTTCCCGCATGGTGGAGTCTTTGTTTCTGGTCACTGTTTCTTTTGAGGTATAGAAGCTGCTTAATTTAAGATAGTTCCCTTTGTTTATCTCTGTTTCCAGTTGCTTGGCAAGTGGCGTGTTATATTTGAAGATACCTTTTGCTTCAATGTCGTGGAGGGATTTGCCGACCTTGTCATCGCTGTACCTGAGGGATTCTGGTGTGATGTTGAGGACTTTGACCTATTTTTATCTGACTTTTGTGCATGGTGTTAGGTAGAGGTCTGAGCCATTTTTTTTTTGCATGTAGCTGTCCAGTTTTTTCTGCATAGTTTGTTAAAGAGGACTCTCATGCTCCACTTCACATTTCTTGCTCCCTTATCAAAGATTAGATGATTATATATTTGAGTGTGTGTGTCAGTATATTCAATCCTTTTCCATTGGTCTGCAGCTGAGCCTTTGTTTCAGTCCCATGCTGTTCTCATTATTATCGTTTGTAGTAGAGTTTGAGGTTGGGGAAGGTGATGCCTCCATCGTCTTTTCCCCAAGAATTGCTTTAGCTATTCGTGTGCGTTTGTTGTTCCATGTGAATTTCAGGAGTGCTTGATCAATTTCTTTGAAGAATGTCATGGGTATCTTTATAGGGATCAAGTTGAATTTTTACACTGGTTCTTGGAGAATTGCCATTTGGCAATGTTAATTCTCCCATTCCATAAGCAGTATATATGTTTCCATTTCCTCGTGTCCTTTTTAATTTCCTATTGTATAGGTCCTTTACCTCCTTAGTTAAGCTGATTCCAAGGTTCTTGATTTTCTGAGGCACGATTGTGAATGGGATTGCTTTTTCATGTCACTTTCTTCTCTCTCATTACTTGCATGTAAAAAAAGCCATAGAATTTTGGGTATTGAGTTTATAGCTTGCAATTTTACTATAAAAGTCGATTGTCTCTAGGAGTTTTTTCGTAGAGATTTTAGTATTCTCTAAATATAGTATGATATCTTCTGTGAATAGTGAGAGATTGTTTCTACCTTTCATATACGAAAAACCCTTAATATCTTTTTCTTATCTATTTTCTATTCCAAGTACTTCCAGTACTACTTTGAAGAGAAGTGCCAAAATGAATTTTTACTTAGCACATTCTGTCTGTAAATTTCTATGCTAAGAACGGTGGAAGAAACAGTGAAATCTTAGTAATTTACAAGTAAATTATGAAGACAGATAATTTAAAAGAATTTCTTTGTATAAATTTCCAAAATGTGTAGCTTTTATTAAATATATTAAGAATAAATCGTAGGTCTTGATTATACCATGAAGATTATTTTCCTGTTAGAAGTTACCCTTCTAAAATGCAAGAAAGAGACACATTTTGAAAATGTTGATTATTCGTTCATTCATTCAATGAATATTTGTTAGTCTGGTTGTGCAGTGCCTGCAGGAAGTCAACCTGTACCCTCAGGTGAGTGCATCAACAGTCTGATGGTGTCTTCATGCTTCCCGATAACCTCAAATGGCCACTGTGCCTCTGGCTGGCTCCCAACAACTCAGGACTACGTTTCTCGAGAAATTAAACTCCCTAAAGATATGTGGGAGCCATGATAACAAACCACCCCTGGCTCAGCTATACAAGCTAATGAATTGGTCTTGTTTCAGAGACCCATAGACAAATCTGGAAGATATCAACAGCCACAGTTAACCTTGGAACTGCAAAAGGCTGAAGACACTAGGGTAAATCGGAGGGAGGCAGGTTAGTTTGGTGCCCACCCAACCAGAACCCAGTGCAGCCACTTTCTCCAACAATACAAAATCGCCACCATGCCCTCCTCTGGTTTCCACCGTCTCAGGATGGCTCTCACTGAAACATTACAGCTGAAAATTCGGATATGTGTGTTTTGTGACTGAAATCTCCGGGCTTTCTCTGGGCAGGATGGGCATCCCACACCCACTGCCCTGTACTTATGGAAGCCTCAGCAGTCATTTCCATACCTCAAAGCTACTCCAACCTTACCTTCCTGATAAAAATGCTAAATTCCAACAAACATGATGACCTCTCAGTACCTGTATGAGACCCTTAATGCACAAAATAAATAGGAGACAGAGAGAAAGAATTAAAGATCCTGCCATAGAGACAGGCTGGGGGTGGGGGTAGTTTGTTGGGGGATGGTTTTAGGGAACCAGAAATATTGGTTTTGGGAAATGTACACTAGAGGAAGGATGGAAGTTGGATCGTTGTATGACTGGAAGCAAATTATGAATAGATTTGTAATGGTGTATATCACAGATATTCAATAAAACATTAAAAATACTGATGGAACTTTAAAACCCAGCATAACTATTGTTGTGTTCTCTGTAGGAAAAAAATGTTACTCACCTGTGTGCCAATAGCTTGTAGAAAGCTAAACCCAAAGATATATCAATGACTGTCTTTGGCATGAATACTGTAATTGCAGCTATGTTATGTTTTAGAATCAGTTCGTGGACAAGACGTCAAGAGGAGCAGTGGCAAAGTGCATCAATGTTGAATGGATAATGTTTCAGGAGCTTGCAAGGGAGATGCGAAGATTTGGCATGAGAAAAGGGAAGAAACAGAAGAGTTAAGTACTAATAAGTATCATGAGAAAATGCAAGGGAGGACATTTCCTGGCAAGTGTCACACTCTGTTGAGCTTTTGGTGAGGATAAGTATTAGAAAGTATCTTTCCCATTTAGTGGTAAAAAGGTTACTTTGATGGGTATATTTAAAATTTACTTTAACGATTAGAATCACTAAGAGATACACAGTTACAAAGTTGCTCATAATTGAGTTTCAGTCATCTAATGTTCTAGAACTTTTCCAGTATATTGGGGCATTTTTGAATGAATATCCCTGGTGCGAAGACTAGGGCATCTGAATCTTAACACATTTCACCAAATATATGATCTGTACTCACATGATTTACACTGTCTCCCCTGCTCTTTGATTTATGTTTTCATGCAATATTTCCTTGTGAAACTCACCTCAAGTGAGGCTCCCTATTTAAGACAAGTACATGTTTCTGGGGCATTACGTATTTTTTGGTTGCTGGGAGAGTCTGTAAAGCAATGCTCAGGAGGTGTGCGGGCCCTACAGACAATTCTCAGAAAACGTGGCCATGGTGCTTGGGGTCCTCTGAGGCTATACAGCCTTTGATACTCTAGCAATCATGTGGTGCTGGGAGTCAAATTGAGTGCATGTGAGACAAGTTCCATAAGCACTACACTATCTCCTGCGGCCCTGGGTATTAGGTTTATGTCAGCATTCTGAGGTCCTCCCTTTTGTCAGAAAGCAGAGACTTGTGCAGGAGAAAGTGGAAGAGACTTTAGGGTTTAGCTAGGTTGACTGAGTGGCTGGTGATACCATTAAGATTGGAACATAAAGTAAAAATAAAACAAGAGCCCCGTGCCTTTTCCCGCTGAACTCGACACCCTCCACAGGGGGACACCTGCGGGGAACACCTGCAGCAGCTCCTTGGGACTGTCCATCACCTAATCAGCCCCTCCCCTCCAGGTGGGTAGGGGGAGCACAAGCCAGGTTCACCACTCCTCACCCCCAGTCCCCCGCGTTTTCCTGCAGAACTGGACACCCTCCAGAAGGGGACACCTGAGGCAGCTCCATGGGATTTTCCATCGCTCCTCCTACATTCCAGGATCCTGGGTGGGAGTGACCCTGGGATGGGCCAGGGGCATGGCCACCATATAGGGAGTGTGTCCTCCCAGAAGTGGGCGTGGCCTTCTCCTGGGTGGCCAGCCGCAGTTATATTTCCCAATCTGGGCACTCAGGACTTTCATCTCTCACTTTGTCACCTAATACCAACTAAAAATTTCTGACCACCTCTACTAGAATACAACACTCCACTCGCCTACTCCATTTCTAACAAAATACCTGTATGAAATATGCTGTAAAAGCTCAAAACTAAAAAGTACCTCCTCCAAATCGCAAATCTCCACCACAAGGAGAATATGAAGAAAAGAAACATCCTCAATCGAGGTTGTCCACAATTGCGCTCTCATTGATAAAGAATTCCAGGATAAAATGCAGAGGGTGTTCAAGGATCTACTCAAAGAATCAATGGAAGAGATATCCAATGACTAAAATAAGAAATGAAAGAAACAATAGAACAGAGAGTCAAGAAAATACAGGAAAAAAAGAGAACAGAATTTTAAAAAGCTACAAAAAGAAGAGTCACAAATAAAGAATTCAGTGGATGAAATTAAAAACTCAGTAAGTGCCCTTAGCAATAGGATAAGTGCAGCTGAAGAGAGGATCATCGAGCTTGAAGATGAGCAACATAACTCCCACTGGGAAGAACAAGCAATAGGAAAAGACCTCAAAATGGCTCTAAGGAGAATCAGAGACCAAGGGGATGACACCAAGAGGAAGAACATTAGAATCATTGGAGTACCAGAAGGACAGGGAAACAACCCCAATGAAAAAGCTAGAGTAAAAGAAACCATTGCTGAAAAGTTCCCAGAGTTAAGGAAAGCAGACATCCAATTCCAAGGAGCCAGAATGGTACCAGCTAAAGGAGACCCCAGAAAAAACACTCCAAGCATATCATAGTAAGAACGATGGATGCTGTGGACAGAGACACAATATTACAAGCAGCAAGGTCAAAGAAGGAAATTACATACAAAGGAGCACCCCTTAGATTCACAGCAGACCTATCAGTGGAAACCCTCCAAACCCGAAGGCAATGGTTGTATATAGTGAAAAAATTCAAAGAAATGAACGCCTCACCGAGAATACTCTATCCAGCTAAACTCTAACTCAAATTCGATGGGAACGATACACCACTTTTTAGATAAACACAAGCTCAGGAACTTCATACACTCAAAACCAAATCTAAAAGAAGAAGTAAAGGGGCTCCTGTAAGATAAGAAGGAAAACACGTGTAAATCAACTCCTAAAGGAAGATGGCACAAAACCCCATGACAATAATCTCCCTTAATGTCAATGTTCTAAATGCACACAGAGTGGCAATATGGATTCAGGAACTGAAACCAGCATTCTGCTGTCTACAAGAAACTCATCTGAACAATCAGAGCAAACACAGACTCAAAGTGAAAGGATGGAAAACAATCCTGCAAGCAAACAGCTCCCTCAAAAAAGCTGGGGTGGCCACACTAGTATCCGACAACATTAATTTCAGGCTGAAAAAGATTAGAAGGGACAGCGAAGGCCACTTTCTCTTCATCAAGGGATACATTCCAGAGGAAGAAATCATACTCTTAAATGTATACGTACCTAATGAAGGAACAGCTAGATACCTAAAACAACTGCTAACAGATTTTAAAGAGGACAGTGCTAGCAACACAATAGTAGATGAAGACTTCAACAACGCCTTATCACCTCTGGATAGATCAACAAGAACAAAACTCAGCAAGGAAACATTGGCTTTGAATGAAGAAATAGAAGAGAAAGGACTTATAGACCTATACAGGGCTTTACACCCCCAAAGAAAGAATACACATTCTTCTCCAGTGCGCATGGAACATTTTCCAAAATAGACTATGTGCTAGGCCACAAAACATACCTCAATAGAATCAGGAAGATAGAAAGAGTATCAACAATCTTTTCAGACCATGATGCAGTGAGTATAGATGTGAATCACACACAGACACGGACAACCAAATCGAACACCTGGAAACTAAACAAGTCACTGCTGAACAATGTGTGGGTCGGGAAGGACGTCAAGGAAGAAATCAAATGATACCTGGAAACAAATGAGAACGAAGACACGAACTACCAGAGCTTATGGGATGCAACTAAACCCCTATTAAGGGGAAAATTCATAGCTCTGCAAGCATATCTACGGATGGAAGAAAAGATGCACTTAAGCAACTTATTTCACAGCTCAAGTTCTTATAAAAGGATCAAGAAAAGGAGCCTACATCGGGCAGAAGGAAAGAGATCTAAAACTTAGAGCAGAAATCAACGACATGGAAACCTAAGAAACAATCCGAAAGATCAATGAAACCAAGAGATGGTTCTTTGAGAAAATAAACAAGGTAGATAAACCACTAGCAACACTCACAAAGAAACAGAGAGAGAAAACACTAATAAACCAAATCAGAAATAAAAATGGAGATATCACAATGGAAACCAAAGAAATTCAAAAGATCATCAGATACTACTTTGAAAGTCTGTATGCCAAGAAAAAAGAGAAGTTAGAAGAAATGGATAACTTCCTGGATTACTATAATCTCCCAAAGATGAGTCAAGAAGATATAAAATACCTGAATAGACCTAGTCACATAAATGAAATTGAAACTGTAATCAAAATCTTCCCCAAAACAAAAGCCAGGTCCAGATGGATTCACTACCGAATTTTTCCAAACATTTAAAGAGGATCTACTGCCCGTCCTTCTCAAACTTTTACAGGAAATTGAAAAAACAGAAACTCTCCCAAACAGTTTCTATGAAGCCCATCTCTCTCTAATACCAAATGGAAACAAAGACACCATGAGAGAAGAAAACTACAGGCCGATATCACTGATGAACCCGGATGAGAAGATTCTGAACAAAATACTAGCAAATAGAATTCAACAACTCATCAAAAAGATCATACACCATGACCAGGTGGGATTCATCCCGGGCGATGCAAGGATGGTTTAACATTCGGAAATCAATCAACATAATCCATCATATCAACAAAAGAAAAGATAAAAATCATAGGATCATATCAATAGATGTAGAGAAAGCAATTGACAAGATCCAGCATCCGTTTATTATGAAAACCCTCACCAAATTGGGGGTAGAGGGGACTTACCCCAATATAATTAAAGCCAGCTAGCACAAGCATACAGCAAGCATCATTCTCAATGGGGAAAATCTGAGAGCGTTCCGCCTAAGATGAGGAACGAGATAAGGATTCCGACTCTTTCAACTGGTGTTGAACATAGTACTAGAAATACTAGCAATAGCAATTAGGCAAGCAAAAGAGATTAAGGCCATGCAAATAGTTAAGGAAGAAATCAAACTCTCACTATTCGCAAATGATATGATACTATACTTAAAGAACCATAAAACCTCTACCAAGAAACTCCTAGAAATAATACACTCGAGAGTAAAGTTAAAGGTATAAAATAAATACCTAAAAGTCCATGGCTTTACTATACACAAATAGTGAGAGAGAAGAAAAAGATGAAAACAATCCCATTCACAATTGTGTGCCGGAAAATCAACTACCTAGGAATTAATTTAACTAAGCAAGTAAAGGAACTGTACAAAGAAAACTACAAAACGCTGCTTCTTGAAATAAAAGAGGACGCGAGGAAATGGAAAAATATCCCCTGTTCATGGATCTGGAGAATTAATATTGTCAAAATGGCAATACATCCAATAGCACTGTACAAATGCAATGTGATCCCTATTAGGATACCCATGACATTCTTCAAAGAATTGGAGCAAACACTCCTGAAATTTATATGGAACAATAAACCCCCAGGATGAGCTAAAGCAATTCTTGGGAAAAAGAAAATGGGAGGAATTAACCTCCCGAACCACAAACTTTACTAAAAGTAGTAATAATTAAAACAGCATGATACTTGCTACATGCATAGCATACTTTTTCTTAGATTTTTTGATTTTTCTAGGACATATTGATCATCTTTTTTTTAAATTTTTTTTATTAGTGAAACATCATGAGGTACAGTTGTAGACTTACAATTTTTTGTGCTTGGGTTTGATTATACAATGATCAGATACCCATCCCTCCACCATTGCCCAATTTCCACCACCATGGATAATATCCCCCCCACCCCCATACCCCCATCCCTCCTGCCTCTGTGGCAGGGCAATCCCCTGTGTTCTCTCTCTCCTTGTGGGTGTAGTGGACTGCAAAAGAGGCATTGATTGGCAAACATGTTCAGTCCATAGTCCACTTTCGACATGCATCTCCCCTCCTGGGAGGAGGATCCTCCAAACACCCTATATTTGGTGTTCCCTTCTCTGTCTGAGCTGCCCTTTCCTCTAGAATGCCCGACTGGCCACTAAGCTATGGAGTAATCCTCCTGGTGCTGATCTCAGCTATTCTTGGGTATTAATCTCATATTTTGTTACTTTATATCCCCCAGATGAATGCAATCTTTCTATGTCTATCCCTCTCTTTCTGACTCTTTTCGCTTAGCATGATACTTTGCATGTTGTACCACTTGTATGTAAATTTCATGACTTCATCTTTTCTAAGAGCTACATAGTACTCCAATGTGTAGATGTACCAAAGTTTCTTTAACCAGTCATATGTTCTTGGGCATTCAGGTTTCTTCCAGTTTCTGGCTATTGTAAAGAGTGCTACAATGAACAAACAAGTGCAGATATCACTTCGACTATACATTTTTGCCTTTCTGGGATATATTCCCAGGAGTGGTATTGCTGGTCAAAAGGGAGCTCAATTTCTAATTTTTTGAGAATCGTCCATACTGTTTTCCAGAAGGGCTGAACCAGTCGACATTCCCACCAACAGTGAAGGAGAGTCCCTTTCTCGCCACATCCGTGCCAGCATCAGTTGCTTTTGTTCTTTTGAATGTGGGCCAGTCTCTGAGGTGTGAGATGGTATCTCATTGTGGTTTTGATCTGCATCTCCCTGATGATTAATGATGTAGAGCATTTTCTCATGTGCTTTTGTAGCATTCGGATTTCTTCTTTGAGAAAGTTTCTGTTCATTTCATTGTCCCATTTTTGCATGGGGTTGGATGTTATCTTCTTGTGGATTTTAACCAGTATTTTGTATATCCTGGATATCAACCCCTTGTAAGATGTGTATTCGACGAATATCCTTTCCCATTCTGTAGACTGTCTTTGTATTTTGGTCACTGTTTCTTTGGAGGTGCAGAAGCTTCTTAGTTTAAGATAGTCCCATTTATCTATCTCTGTTTTCACTTGTTCAGACAGTGGCGTGGCATCTTTGAAGATACCATTAGCTTCAATGTCATGGAGGGTTTTGCCAACTTTGTCTTCAATGTACCTTATGGTTTCTGGTCTGATGTTGAGGTCTTTAATCCACTTTGATCTTACTTTTGTACGCGGTGTTAGGCAGAGTTCTGAGCCCATTTTTTTGCATGTAGCCGTCCAGTGATGTCAGCACAATTTGTTAAAGAGGCTTTCCTTACTCCACTTCACATTACTTGCACCTTTATCAAAGATTAGATGATCATATGATTGAGGGGAGATATCAGTGTATTAAACCCTGTTCCATTGGTCTGCAGTTCTGTCTTTGTTCCAGTACCAAGCTGTTTTAATTATTACTGCTTTGTAGTACAGTTTGAAGTTCGGGAGGTTGATTCCTCCCATTTTCTTTTTCCCAAGAATTGCTTTAGCTATTCGTAAGGGCTTATTGTTCCATATAAATTTCAGGACTGTTTGCTCCATTTCTTTGAAGAATGTCATGGGTATCCTTATAGGGATTGCATTGAATTTATACAATGCTTTCGGTAGTATTGCCATTTTGACAACATTAAGTCTCCCAACCCATGAGCAGGGGATATCTTTCCATTTCCTCATGTCCTCTTTTATTTCCTGAAGTAGCGTTTTGCAGTTTTCTTTGTATAGGTCCTTTACTTCCTTAGTTAAGCTGATTCCTAAGTATTTGATTTTCTGGGGCACAATTGTGAACAGGATTGTTTTATTCATGTTGCTTTCTTCTCTCACACTGTTTGCATATAGCAAAGCCATGGACTTTTGGGTATTGATTTTATAGCCTGCAACTTTACTATACGAGTCTATTGTTTCTAGGAGTTTTTTGGTGGAGGTTATTGGGTTCTCTAAGTATATTGTCATATCATCTGCGAATAGTGAGAGCTTGATTTCTTCCTTTCCTACCTGAATGCTCTTAATATCTTTTTCTTGCCTAATCCCTATTACAAGTACTTTCAGTACTATATTGAACAGCAGTGGAGAGAGTGGGCATCCTTGTCTCGTCCCTGATCTTAAAGGGAACGCTCTCAGTTTTTCCCCATTGAGGATGATGCTTGCTGTAGGCTTGTGGTAGATGGCTTTAATTATGTTGAGGAAGGTCCCCTCTATACCCATTTTGGCTAGGGTTTTCATCATAAAGGGGTGCTGGATCTTGTTAAATGCTTTCTCTGCATCAATTGATATAATCATATGCTTTCTATATTTTCTTTTGTTGATATGATGGATTATGTTGATTGATTTCCGAATGTTAAACCATCCTTGCATCCCTGGGATGAATCCTACTTGGTCATGGTGTATGATCTTTTTGATGAGTAGTTGGATTCTATTTGCTAGTAGTTTGTTGAGGATCTTTGCATATATGTTCATCAGGGATATCGGTTTGTAAACTCTCTTTCTTTGTGGTATCTCTGTCTGCTTTTGGTATCAGTGTGATATTTGCTTCGTAGAAACTGTTTGCACGTGTTTTTGATATTTCCATTTCGTGGAAAAGCTTAAAGAGGATTGGGAGTAAGTCTGCTTTAAAGATTTGGAAGAATTCACTAGTGAATGCATCCGTACCAGGACTTTTGTGCGTGGAGAGACTTTTTATTACCATTTCAATTTCCTTGACGGTGATAGGTCTGTTCAGGTATTCCAGGTCTTCTTGATTCAGCCTTGGGAGTCTGCAGAAGTCTAGGAATTTATCCATTTCCTCGAAGTTTTGATGTTCTGTGGCATACAGTTTCTCAAAGTACTCCCTGAGGATCGTTTGAATTTCTGTAGTTTATGTTGTAAGACCACCTTTTCATTTCTGATTCGGTTTATTAGGGTTTTCTCTCTCCCTTTCTTTGTGAGTTTTGCTAGAGGCTTATCAATCTTGTTAATTTTCTCGAAGAACCAGCTCTTGGTTTCATTGATCTTTCGAATTTTTTTTGGGTTTCCATCTCGTTAATCTCTGCTCTGAGTTTTATCATTTCCTTTCTCCTGTTCGGGTTGTGCTACTTTTTTTGGTCCTTCTCCAAGCTCTTAAGCTGTAAGGTTAGGTTACTTATGTGTGCTCACTCCTCCTTCCTGAGGAATGCTTGTAGAGCTATAAACTTTCCTCTTAACACAGCTTTTGCTGTGTCCCATAAGTTTTGGTAACTCGTGTTCTCATTTTCATTCGTTTCTAGGAATCTTTTGATTTACATTTTGATTTCCTGTCTAAGCCACTCGTTGTTTAGTAGAGCACTGTTTAATTTCCAGGTGTTTCATTTAGTTTTCGGTTTTTGTATGTGATTTCCTTCTAATTTCAGCGCATTATGGTCTGAGAAGATTGTCGATACAATCTCTATCTTCTTAATTTTTTGGAGGCATGTTTTGAGGCTCAGCATGTGGTCTATCTTGGAGAATGTTCCATGTACGCTTGAGAAGAATGTGTATTCAGCTTTTTGTGGATGAAGTGTCCTGTATATATCTATTAAGTCCCTTTCTTCCATTGTTTCCCTCAGATGAAGTATGTCCTTGCTAAGCTTGAGTCTGGTTGATCTATCAAGAGGTGACAAAGCAGTGTTGAAGTCTCCCACTAGTATTGTGCTGCTGTTGATGTCTTTTTCAAATCTATGAGTTTTAAGTACTTTGCTGGTCTCTCATTAGGTGCATATACATTTATTATTGTAAGTTCTTCCTCTTTTACAGATCCTTTGATCAATAAGAAATGGCCTTCACTGTCTCTTATGACCTTCCTCACTCTGAAATCGATGTGGTTTGATATTAGGATGGCTACCCCAGCTTTTTTATGGGAGCTGTTTGCCTGTAGGATTGTTTTCCAGCCTCTGACTCTGAGTCTGTGTTTGCTTTGACTATTGAGATGCGTTTCTTGCAGGCAGCAGAATGTTCGGTTCAATTTTCTAATCGATCCTGCCACTCTATATCTTTATTTGGTGCGTTTAGCCCATTGACATTGAGAAAGATTATTGTTATGGGATTTTGTCCCATTGTTCTGTTGAAATTTGGTGTATTTGAGAGGCCTGTCTTGCCTTAAAGTAGCCCATTTAGTTGTACTTGTAACCATGGTTTTGAGTCCATGAAGTTCCTGAGCTCTTGTTTGTCTGTGAAACTGTGTGTTGTTCCTTCTAGTATGAATGAGAGTCTCGCTGGGTAAAGTATTTTTGGGGAGGCATTTATTTCATTGAGTTTTTTCACTATGTCCCACCACTGTTTTTGGGCCATAAGGGTTTCATCAGAAAAATCAGCTGTGAATTTTAAGGATGCTCCTTTGTGAGAGTTTTCTTTCTTCGATCTTGCTGCTTTCAGAATTTTGTCTCTGTCTAAGGTTTTGGTCATTTTGATCAGTATGTCTCTTGGGGTATTTTTATTCGGATTTCTTCTAGCTGGTACCCTTCGGGCCTCCTGAATATGGTCACAAGTTTTCATCAGCTCTGGAAACGTTGTAGCAATGATGTCATTGACAGTTTCTTCTTCATCAGGGTTTTCTTCCTGTACCTCTGGGACTCCAATAATTCTTATGTTACCCCTCTTGGCTTCATCACGATCATCTCTTGCCATCTGTTCCCGAATTGTGAGTCTCTTTTTCATTTTCTGTTCTTTTCTGGAGAGTCTCTGAACTTCATCTTTGAGCTCACTTATTCTGTTCTCAGCAGCTCTTACTCTGCTGCTGAGGCCTTCCACTGAGTTTTTCAATTCGCCTGCGTGATTTTTCAGGCCTGACATTTCTGATTGCATTTTCCTTATTTCTGCCTTCAAATCCTCTTGTCTTCTATTGGCATTGCTTTCCATTGTTTCTTTTACTTCCCGAAGCATCCTAAGTAGCTCCCTCCTGAATTCCTTGTCAGAGAGGTTGTCTAACACTGCAGTACTGTTGGTGTCATCTGGGCTAGACACTTCAATAAGAAAGTTTGGTGGGCTTTTGCGTTGCTTTACCATTGTGAAAACTGTGGTTTAGTCCTTAACATTCACTGTTACTATTCTGCTTGATATGCAGTGTGAGTTAAGATAGGCTTATGAGTTATTGGCTACTGTGTTTCTAGTGACTGAGCTAAACTAGAGAATTTTCCATCGAAGAAGGTTGCTTGTGGTTCCTATGGCATATGTAGTGGGAAAATATTTCGCGGCCGCTAATGCGGCCGCGGCTCCGGAAACAGTCCCTGGCACTGAGCGAGGAGTTGGGAACGACGATGGAGCTGGCTGTGCATGCGCAGAGAGGGTCCCAGGCCCTTGGGGGCGGGCTCCACCTGGTTGAAATCGGAGCCGTTCAGCCTGGTTGCCCAGAGCTGGGCCTGTGTGCCCATCCCGCGCAGATCAGGGGTGAAGCAGGCTTTCTAGGAGGTGGAGCTAGCTGTGCATGCGCACAGAGGGTCCCAGGCCCTTGGGGGCAGGCTGTACCTGGTTGTAATAGGAGCCGTTCAGCTTGGTTGACCAGAGCTGGGCCTCCGTCCCCGTCCCCATATTGATCATCTTTAATTATTCCACATCAATACCAATGTCCAAAAATGTTTCAAAATGTAATTATTGAAAAAAATCATATAGAAGTTCAAATTTGTATTGTTCGTGGGATAACTATATTAAGAAGAAATAGAACCACAAGAAACATACAAGTAAAATGAAGCTACATTTCTTTGGAGTCTTTCAATTATGTATTTACATTAGTCTATATACAAGCATGATTTTTAAAAAATAAATTTCAGTGACTATAAAATTTTGGAGTTTTTCATAATTGAAATGTTTTACTGCTAAGTCTATATTGATGTGAAGATTTTTATCTACTTGTCTAATTTTCTGATTGTTTACTTAAGATCAGTAGTTAAAAGCTAACTGGCTGATGACTGATTATGTGGCTAAGGGTTAAAGCACTTGGCTTGCGTGTATGAAACTTTGGGTTGGTCTCCTGCAAGGCAAATGGCCTACCCACTGTGCTGTAAAATTTATATAAAATATACTACTAATAAAACCTAATGATGTTGGTGAACAGTGCAAAATAAATGATTATTTAGTAATTTTATTTATTTGTTAATGAAATATGTAAGCTCTTGAGTATAATGGGAGTAGTTTTCTAACATAAGAGTCTGAGGATGGTGAAACTGTTATAACTGTCGTGTAGGATTCCATCTCCCTAGCCTGCTTCATTCTACCTCTCTCTCTATCCAATCTGGTCTTCTTCTTGGGAATCTGACCTCCTGATCGGCTTGCCTCTACCTTTCAACTGCCTACTTTATGACATCATTCTCCCACTCAACCAACCACAAACTGGTAGAATCTTGGGGTTGGTACCGCTTGACCTTGAGCCTGGAAGGTGGTGGTGGAAAGAGATGGTCCTACGAGAGTTAATGGAGTGAAGGATGTATGGGAAGGAAACCGGGAAGGGTAGGGAACTGACAGCTGGTGATCAGCATGGGAGAGTTGGTAGATATTTTCTAAGTACGTTAACATGTTTTTCGTAAATGATAAGCAAAACAAAAATACTAAAATAAGATAGGTTCCAAAGAACAGGTTACATATAAGACCGAGAGAGCTGAAAGGGCTGGCATTCCTTCTGGAACTTTCAATCATATCATTTACTAAAGATGGTATTTTCACATCACTTAGCTGTGGAGAGGAATAGTGAGAAACAGAATGCCACCAGAAAAGCAATCTGGGTGACCACCTTCAATAAAAGCCAGGTGGAAGGTGTTCACATGGATCCCAAGTGCAAGTGGATTAACAGGAACATATATTATACTAAGTCTGCTTGGTACCAGTAACTTCTTTGGTGGAAATGGAGGAAAACAAATACGGTTTCTGACAGACCTGAGACTAAACTGCTAATCAATTTTCCCAGGCAAGGGTAGTTGACTGGCTGGGAACAGAACAACTTGAAAAGTGTTTTGCTACCTTTCATGTATGGCTAGAGGAAAATGTTCCCAGTCATCTATTAAAACTAACAAGCTTCAACTCTCTCGAAGGACAGTTGTATTCAGTGAGGAAAAAATGCTGGGAGAAAAGTCTGAAATCATAGGCATAGAGACAATAAGTGCAAAAGGAAGGACTTGAAATTTGGGTTCCTCTGAAAACAAAGCTTGAAACAACAAGATTTGGTGAGCACATGATTTACTGGGAATGGGATCTGAGGAGGAAAAGAGTGATATCAGGGATGTGAACAAGGGAAATCCAAGTTAAGGAAGACTTAGCTAGCTGACTACCCCATGGGCAACATGGTTTCAAGACTACCAGAAATTACCAAAAAATTTACTTTAATTTTCTTTCTTTTATATGGTCACTTACAACATGTATTCTTTGCCTTCTTCAAAAACAATTTGGAAATGATTTTTTAAATTTTTTTTATTAGTGAAACACCATGAGGTACAGTTGTAGATTTACAATTTTTTGTGCTTGGGTTTGATTATACAATGATCAGATACCCATCCCTCCACCAGTGCCCATTTTCCACCACCATGGATAATATCCCCCCCACACCCATACCCCCATCCCTCCTGCCTCTGTGGCAGGGAAATCCCCTGTGTTCTCTCTCTCCTTTTGGGTGTTGTGGTCTGCAAAAGAGGCATTGAGTGGCAAACATGTTCAGTCCATAGTCCACTTTCGACATGCATCTCCCCTCCTGGGAGGATCCTCCAAACACCCTTCATTTGGTGTTCCCTTCTCTGTCTGAGCTGCCCTTTCCTCTAGAATGTCCGACTGGCCACTAAGCTATGGAGTAATCCTCCTGGTGCTGATCTTAGCTATTCTTGGGCATTAATCTCATATTTTGTTACTTTATATCCCCCAGATGAATGCAATCTTTCTATGTCTATCCCTCTCTTTCTGACTCTTTTCGCTTAGCATGATACTTTCCCTGTTGTACCACTTGTATGTAAATTTCATGACTTCATCTTTTCTAAGAGCTACATAGTACTCCATTGTGTAGATGTACCAAAGTTTCTTTAACCAGTCATCTGTTCTTGGGCATTCAGGTTTCTTCCAGTTTCTGGCTATTGTAAAGAGCGCTGCAATGAACAAACAAGTGCAGATGTCACTTCGACTATACATTTTTGCCTCTCAGGGATATATTCCCAGGAGTGGTATTGCTGGGTCAAACGGGAGCTCAATTTCTAATTTTTTGAGAATCGTCCATACTGTTTTCCAGAAGGGCTGAACCAGTCGACATTCCCACCAACAGTGAAGGAGTGTCCCTTTCTCGCCACATCCGCGCCAGCATCGGTTGCTTTTGTTTGGAAATGATTTTTAATTAAAAAAATGTTTTATTAACATGTCATTATTAAAAAGAAACATATAGGCAAAAGAGTTAGTGCAGTATGTAGAGGGTGTTTACCTTGTATGCGGCTAACCTGAGTTCAGTTCCCGGAACCCTGAGCCTGCCAGGAGTGATCTCTGGATACAGAGTTAGAAGTGAGCCCAGAGCACATCTGGGTGCGCTCCCCTACCACAAAAAAGTTAGAAAAGAAAAGAAAAGAAAATCATATAACTGATTCTTGAGTGACATAGTGGTTAATGGTGCTAACTGGTATATAACTTTTGAAAACCCCCAAATTTAAGAGATAGTCTGCTGTTGACCAAGAAGATGGTTTTTTAATAGTATTTACTCACATTGTCTGCAATTAGTGCTATTTGTGGCCTGTAAATCTGTAAATTTTGATACATTTAAACAAATTATAATGGATTTTATAATGGACTTTATAATGAATTTGTATTTTAGAGTAATAAGTGATAAATTGTATTTTTGTTTTTGTGGGGTATTTGGGCCATAGTATGTGGTGCTTGGGACTTCTGACTCTGTGCTCAAGGGTCATTCCTGGTGATGCCAGCCATTAAGTTCAGTTGACTGTGTTCATTGTAAGTGCTTTAACCCCTCTACTAATTCCGGGGGGCCAATCAATAAATTATCTGCATATATCTTATACATGCATGGCATACTTTGTCTTAGATTTTTTGATATTTCTAGGACATATTGATCATCTTTAATTATTTCACATGAATACCAATCTCCAAAAAAGTTTAAAAATATAATTATTGACAGAAAATCATATAGAAGTCCAAATTTGTATTGTTCATGGGATAACTAAATTAAGAAGAAAATCGAACCACAATAAACATACAAGTAAAATGCAGGAGTCTTTCAATTATGTATTTATATCTGTATATATACAAGTATAATCTTTAAAATATAAATCTCAGATACTTTCTCTGCATCTATTGATATGATCATATGCTTTTTATCTTTTCTTTTGTTGATATGGTGGATTATGTTGATTGCTTTCCGAATGTTAAACCATCCTTGCATCCCTGGGATGAATCCTACTTGGTCATGGTGTATGATCTTTTTGATGAGTAGTTGGATTCTATTTGCTAGTAGTTTGTTGAGGATCTTTGCATATATGTTCATCAGGGATATCGGTTTGTAAATTCTCTTTCTTTGTGGCTTTCCTATACGCAAACAGTGAGAGAGAAGAAAGCAACATGAAAAAAACAATCCTGTTCACAATTGTGCCCCAGAAAATCAAGTACCTAGGAATCAGCTTAACTAAGGAAGTAAAGGACCTGTACAAAGAAAACTGCAAAACGCTACTTCAGGAAATAAAAGAGGACATGAGGAAATGGAAAGATATCCCCTGCTCATGGGTCGGGAGACTTAACATTGTCAAAATGGCAATACTACCGAAAGCATTGTATAAATTCAATGCAATCCCTATAAGGATACCCATGACATTCTTCAAAGAAATGGAGCAAACACTCTTGAAATTTATATGGAACAATAAGCCCTTACGAATAGCTAAAGCAATTCTTGGGAAAAAGAAAATGGGAGGAATCAACCTCCCGAACTTCAAACTGTACTACAAAGCAGTAATAATTAAAACAGCATGGTACTGGAACAAAGGCAGAACTGCAGACCAATGGAACAGGGTTGAATACACTGACATCTCTCCTCAATCATATGCTCATCTAATCTTTGATAAAGGTGCAAGTAATGTGAAGTGGAGTAAGGAAAGCCTCTTTAATAAATTGTGTTGGCATCACTGGATGGCTACATGCAAAAAAATAGGCTCAGAACTCTGCCTAACACCATGTACAAAAGTAAGATCAAAATGGATTAAAGACCTCAACATCAGACCAGAAACCATAAGGTACATTGAAGATAAAGTTGGCAAAACCCTCCATGACATTGAAGCTAATGGTATCTTCAAAGATGCCACGCCACTGGCCGAGCAAGTGAAAACAGAGATAGACAAATGGGACTATCTTAAACTAAGAATCTTCTGCACCTCCAAAGAAACAGTGACCAAAATACAAAGACAGTCTACAGAATGGGAAAGGATATTCACCGAATACACATCTGACAAGGGGTTGATATCCAGGATATACAGAATACTGGTTAAACTCCACAAGAAGAAAACATCCAACCCCATCCGAAAATGGGGCAATGAAATGAATAGAAACTTTCTCAAAGAAGAAATCCGAATGGCAAAAAAGCACATGAGAAAAAGCTCTACATCATTAATCACCAGGGAGATGCAGATCAAAACCACAATGAGATACCATCTCACACCTCAGAGACTGGCCCACATCCAAAAGAACAAAAGCAACCAATGCTGGCGTGGATGTGGCGAGAAAGGGACACTCCTTCACTGTTGGTGGGAATGTCCACTGGTTCAGCCCTTCTGGAAAACAGTATGGACGATTCTCAAAAAATTAGAAATTGAGCTCCCATTTGACCCAGCAATACCACTCCTGGGAATATATCCCAGAGAGGCAAAAATGTATAGTTGAAGTGACATCTGCACTTGTTTGTTCATTGCAGCGCTCTTTACAATAGCCAGAAACTGGAAGAAACCTGAATGCCCAAGAACAGATGACTGGTTAAAGAAACTTTGGTACATCTACACAATGGAGTACTATGTAGCTCTTAGAAAAGATGAAGTCATGAAATTTACATACAAGTGGTACAATATGGAAAGTATCATGCTAAGCGAAATGAGTCAGAAAGAGAGGGATAGACATAGAAAGATTGCATTCATCTGGGGGATATAAAGTAACAAAGTATGAGATTAATACCCAAGAATAGCTGAGATCAGCACCAGGAGGATTACTCCATAACTTAGAGGCCAGCCAGGTATCCTAGAGGAAAGGGCAGTTCAGATAGAGAAGGGAGCACCAAATAAAGTATGTTTGGAGGATCCTCCCAGGAGGGGAGATGCATGTCGAAAGTAGACTATGAACTGAACATGTTTGCCACTCAATGCCTCTTTTGCAGACCACAACACCCAAAAGGAGAGAGAGAACACAGGGGATTGCCCTGCCACAGAGACAGGGGGGATGGGGGGATGGGGGTGGGAGGGATATTATCCATGGTGGTGGAAAATGGGCACTGGTGGAGGGATGGGTATCTGATCATTGTATAATTGAAACCAAAGCACAAAAAATTGTAAATCTACAACTTTAAAAAAATAAAATAAAATAAAGGGGAAAAAAATAAAAAATAAAAATAAAAAAATAAAAAAATATAAATCTCCGATACTATAACATTTTATTGAGTTTTTTATAATTGCAATGTTTTACTGCTAAGATGATATTGTTGTGAACATTTATATCTATTTGTCTACTTTTCTGATTGTTTACTTAAGATCTGATATTAAAAGCTAACTTACTAGGGCTCGAGCGATAGCACAGCTGGTAGGATGTTTACCTTGCAAGCGGCTGACCTGGGTTCAATTCCCAGCACAGCATATGTTCCCCTGAGCACTGCAAGGGGTAATTCCTGAGTGCAGAGCCAGGAGTAATCCCTGTGCATCGCGAGGTGTGACCCAAAAAGAAAAAAAAAAGCTAACTTACTTATGACTGGGTATGTAGCTCAGGGCTAAAGCACTTGGCTTGCAAGTATGAAATTTTGGGTTCTATTCCTCACACTATAGAAAAAAAAAACAAAATCACTAACTGTGGTTGAAAACATATATCAGTGGTAAAATATTTGCCTCACATTTGTGAGGTTATGGGTTTGATCCCTGAATTTCCATATACGCTCACAAAAGCTAATTTCCTTAAAGAATATTAAACTGCTTTAAACCAAGGACATATTGCCGTACAATTATACAGATTTAATTCTCAATAAAATAACTTGAAAAGATCCATTTATAGCATCTTTGCTAGGAAAAGATGTTACCTGATATTTAAATGTTTGTAATTTGGGGACACATTTTAATTTGTCATTTTAATTTGGGATCTTTGTCTACTAGTGAGCTTGAAAATTGCTCTTGTGTTTACGAGGAATTTAAACTTCTTTCAATAGAGATTATATGATCATGGTTTATGCTTATTTTTTCTATACAAGTTTAATAGGTAAATATTGATTTATTTCACAGCAGTAATTTATTAAAAACATTCATCATTTGCCTATCATATTAATTGCCATTAGTTGTTTGTTTTGCTTCTTTTTTGATCACTTAATTTACTTTTTATCTTTTCTTTCAGATTGTAAGATTTTCACACAAATGGGCATATGTTTTTTTTTATATTCTACAGTTTTAGATTGAGAACAACTGTTTGTTTTGTAAAATAAGATACTTGTGCATTTACAATTTCTTCTCACTATTTTTACATTTTAACACATCTCGATTCATCTACAACTTATCACAGTAAATGTTGTCATATTGAAAGAAACCACCATTTTTTTCAATCATAGCACTGTAGCACTATCCTCCCGTGGTTCGTCCATTTGTTCGAGTGGGCACCAGTAACATCTTACAACAGATTGTGAGACTTGTTGTTACTGGTTTTGGCCTATTGAATACGTCATGGGTAGCTTGCTAGGCTTTTGCTATGAGGGCAAGATATTCTGGGTATCTGGGTATCTTGCCGGGCAGAGGAATAGGAATCAGGGTTGGCCTCCTGCAAGGCAAATGCCCTAACCGCTGTGATGTAAACGTTATATAAAAATACTAGGAATACCAAATGTTGTTTCTTTAACAGTGCAATAAAAATGATTATTTAGTAATTTTCTTGATTTATTAATTAAATATGTAAGCTCTTGAGTATAATGGGAGTAGTTTTCTAACACAATAGTCTGAGGAATTTGAAACTGTTATAACTGATTTGTAGGATTCCATCTCCCTAGCCTGCTTCATTCTACCCCTCTCTCTATCCAATCCAGTCTTCTTCTTGGGAATCTGACCTCCTGATTGGCTAGCCTCTACCTTTCAACTGCCTACTTTATGACATCATTCTCCCACCAAACCAACCAGCAACTGGTAGAACCTTGGGGTTCCCATGCGGTTGTTTGTAAAAAATTTGAATCAACCCGGCAAGTGACCAGTGACCAATGACCAATCACCATTGACCAGTCATCTGTACTGGACACTTGTGGTCTTAAGCCGCTGTAGTTTACTGACTTACTCTCGTACTGTCTCCTCTTCTTGTCTACCTTTCATCAGTATTTCCTCTTCTCTGACCATGTAAGGTAAGGAATAATACTTTTCAAAGATTTACATTAGATTTATCATCCGTAAACTTAGCAGTCTAGTAAAAACAACATGTAGTAGTGAAAGAAAGTATTCAAGTTGAATTTTATAAGCCTCATTTTTGTTGACTTTGACATTTGCTGTGTGATTTTAGACATTCGCTTTCTTTTTCTCACATACAAACTCTTTTTCCTCATTGATTACTTTATATTTTAGACATATTTATGAGCTCAAATACAAACATATATATATGTTGATTCTCTGGGATTCTTTTTACTTTTCATCGTGTATTTTACATAATATCCTTTAAAAAAGTAAATCAGAGACAGTATTTTTACAGAAAAAGAAAATGTAGATGCTGTGGAAACCTGCTAATTCATACTCGCACGTTTTCTCTGTAATAGTGTCTCCTCTTGTATTTATACTTCAGTATTTTAAATATAGTGCTATTACACAGTAATAATCATTTTTCTTTGAGTTTTCTATTGAAACCAGGTAATAAGAAAATTTGGGGGATGGGGAAGGTGTGGAGTGCTGAGAGATAGGGAGACAAGCCCTCAAAGGTAAGAAAGTTTGGGATCACTTTCATCAAACATTGACCAATCTAAACCAAGACGATATGAGGGAGAATAAAATAGGAAAGAAAGAATGAAAGAATATGGACGGCAATTACCAAGGAAGGGGAAACCGTCTAGATTGAATGTTGAAGAAAACCAAGGATTTAAAATCAAAAAAGAAAGAATATATGTTAAATATGATGAGGTAAATACACTGAGAGCAAGTCAAAGCAATTTACTTCAATAAATGCGAGGACTAGAAAGTATACTGTTCCTTGAGTAGGGTACCAGTAGGAAAACCAGTATATCAGAAAGCCATCCTTGATGACTTTTTTCCTTACTATCTCTTAGCACTGTACATGGTACTTGACAGTTTGAAATATAAACATGCATCAGAAATGATGCATCCCATAAATAGCTAATAGTGGTTATCTAGGTGGGTGGAAGAAATAGAATTTTCAATGTTT
This sequence comes from Sorex fumeus, assembly GCF_029834395.1. Taxonomy (NCBI): domain Eukaryota; kingdom Metazoa; phylum Chordata; class Mammalia; order Eulipotyphla; family Soricidae; genus Sorex; species Sorex fumeus. The sequence goes on along the minus strand of NW_026606152.1, from coordinate 19,570,372 downwards.
TATGACGTTCTGGTTTTTAAGTACATGTACGCGTTGCCTGTTGAAATTAAAACAACGGTATTTTCTAACTTGATTCAGGAGATTTGATTCATTTGTGTGGTAATTAGGTTCCAGGTTAAAGTTGCTGTCGTCTTTACAAATATTATTTCATGTGATTTTTTTCTTCCTAATATGAGAGTATTTTGATAGTAGTCAACTTCTGTTTTAGATCCTAAGAGGAAATAGGAAAATCAAGCCTCACATGTCGAATTACACATTTTTGTCATATTTGTTAATTTTGATTGTTCCTACATTAAAAATATTTAATGGGATTTTGGTGGTCATTTATTAAACATTGAGAAGAACGTTTTCCAGGTTAATAAAGTTAATTCTACTCTAGGTTTTTAAAGTACATTTGCAATATTTTGTGATCATTTTTTCTATGGTCTTTTCTGTTGTTTGTGTGATAAACTGAAATCATATGCTATGTTTAAAACGTGTTGTTTGGTGTTTAATATTCAGAGGTATTGATGAGAATAATTTTTTGTAATTACAAAGTTTCTCTATTTTACTCATTTAAAACATTTCTTACCTATAAATACAATCACGTTTATTCCTATTCTATTTGTAATGTAGTTACTGCTATATCCTTTCTCTTTAATGGACTGGTAAAGTGTGCACTCAAAAATCACCTTGTATTCCGTTTTTTGGCTAGCAGTTTTTTCTAAAATAGAATACAATCTTCATACTGTATATGTGGAACAATTCATTAATAACCTTATTGGACTGTTTTATTTGGTTTTGTTTGAGACCACATCCACAGTTATTAAGGGTTTACTCTTGGGTCTGCTCTCCATAACTTACTGTACTATGCTGCTTGCTACAGAGCCCAGATTTCATTGATATCTATATACTACTTTTTCAGTTCTATGATACATATTTTTCACGATGTTTTCTTTATACTTCCTCCTATGTAAACCACATGACATGGAAAAATTTTACTTATGTATGCATAATTATTCTTAGAGTTATTAGTAACTACATTGTAGATAAACAATTTAAGACACAGAATTTAAATAAAGTTTTCCTTCCAAAAACATTTCTTGGGAAAAACTCAAGTAATCATTTTTGAAGTGGATCAAAAATCAGGGTAACCTTCAATGCATCAACAAGATTAAGTCATAAGTGAACCGTACTAGCAGATATTCATTGCACAAGTCAAATGGAAACCTGATGATTACAGTGGTAATAGTTGTAAAGACCCCAAATGCCTATATTAATGTAAGGTATCTTCCTTCCGGTTTTTGGCCTTGTAGTGATAATGCAGAGTCCTGGAAAAATTTCCACATGCTTAGGGTCCGTAACTTGGAAATTCATAAGTGGCAGAGATATAGTACTGGAGGGGATAAGGCACTTGCCTTGTACACAGCCAATCTGTTGGATCCCTGTTACTGCAGACACTCTTCTGAATATTACAAGGGATCACTCCACAGTGCAGAGCCAGAAAGAACCCATGATCACTGTCAGTTATTGGTCGAAACTATACTCCTTACAATGCCCATTAAAAATTATTGGAAAACATGAAGTCTCTTTGTCATTACTGACCCTCAGGTTTCTTCTTGTCCAGAGAATGTTACCCATTCTCTTAGACTTCCTAGTTTGGAAAAGCTTGCCTTATAGGAAATAACATATGAGTCAATAGGAGAACAAGCTACAGGCATTGCTAGGGTAAGGAGAAACTATCTATATATAGCTAGCTATGTATAGCTAGGTTGACTGAGTAGATGGTGGTACCATTAAGATTGGAACATAAAGTAAAAATAAAACAAGAGAAATATCTAACAATAGCAAAGAGGGCTATAGTACTCAAAAAATATTAGAAACAGGCACATTGGCAATTAGTTTTAAAAAGCATCAAGGAAAGTATATAGTATTGTGAGTGAACAAATCTACTCTATGGATTAATCTCATCCTTGAAATGGAAAAGGACAATGTGTTACAGTTAGAAATTTACAAATAAGATATATAACATCTATTTCTGCTGTGTTCCTATGCTTTGCAAAGTATTATTCTAATTTTATATTTAATTTAATGATTAAAACAGTATTTGCCAACATTAAACTTTTAATGGAATGTTTTATTAAAAATGTTTTTTAAAAATTTTTTAAAAATGTTTTATTAAAATGTTATTTAAAGGTATTTTCAAAGATGTCACGCCACTGTCTGAGCAAGTGAAAACAGAGATAGATAAATGGGACTATCTTAAACTAAGAAGCTTCTGCACCTCCAAAGAAACAGTGACCAAAATACAAAGACAGTCTACATAATGGGAAAGGATATTCACCGAATACACATCTGACAAGGGGTTGATATCAAGGATATACAAAATACTGGTTGAACTCCACAAGAAGAAAACATCCAACCCCATCAAAAAATGGGGCAATGAAATGAACAGAAACTCTCTCAAAGAAGAAATCCGAATGGCAAAAAAGCACATGAGAAAATGTTCTGCATCATTAATCATCAGGGAGATGCAGATCAAAACCACAATGAGATACCATCTCACACCTCAGAGACTGGACCACATTTAAAAGAACAAAAGCAACCAATGCTGGAGGGGATGTGGCGAGATAGGGAAACTCCTTCACAGTTGGTGGGAATGCCGACTAGTTCAGCCCTTTTGGAAAACAGTATGGACGTTTCTCAAAAAATTAGAAATTGAACTCCAATTTGACCCAGTGACAGCACTCCTGGGAATATATCCCAGAGAGGTATAACTGTGTAGTCGAAGTGACATCTGCATTTATTTGTTCATTGCAGCACTCTTTACAATAGCCAGAAACTGGAAGAAACCTGAGTGCCCAAGAACAGATGACTGGTTAAAGAAACTTTGGTACATCTACACAATGGAGTACTATGTAGCTCTTAGAAAAGATGAAGTCATGAAATTTACATACAAGTGGTACAACATGGAAAGTATCATGCTAAGCGAAAAGAGTCAGAAAGAGAGGGATAGACATAGAAAAATTGCATTCAAATGGGGGATATAATGTAACAAAATATGAGATTATTACCCAAGAATAGCTGAGATCAACAACAGGAGGATTACTCCATAGCTTAGAGGCCAGCCAGGTATTCTAGGGGAAAGGGCAGTTCAGGTAGAGCAAGGAGCACCAAATGAAGGGTGTTTGGAGGATCCTCCAAGGAGGGGAGATGCATGTTAAAAGTAGACTATGGACTGAACATGTTTGCCACTCAATGCCTCTTTTGCAGACCACAACATCCAAAAGAAGAGAGAGAACAAAAGAGGATGCCCTGCCAAAGAGGCAGGGTGGGGGGATGGGGGGGATATTATCCATGGTGGGTACTGGTGGAGGGATGGGTATTTGATCATTGTATGACTGAAACCCAAGCACAAAGATTCGTAAATCTACAACTGTACATCATGGTGCTTCACTATTAAAAAATTTTTTAAAAGTTATTAAAAAAAGAAACATATGGGGCCAAGAGCTAGTGCAGTGTGTAGAGGGTGTTTACATTGTATGCAGCTAATCTGAGTTAAATCCACAGAACCCTGAGCCTGCCAGAAGTAATTCTGGATAGAAAATCAGTAGTGAGCCCGAAGCACATCTAGGTGCACTCCCCTCCCCACAAAAAAGGAAGAAAAGAAAAGAAAACATATAACTGTTTCTTGAGTAAAATAGAGATTAAGGGTGCTAACTCCTATATAACGTTTGAAAACCCCCAAATTTAATAGAGAGTCTGCTATTGACCAAGAAGATGGTTTATTAATAGTATTTACTTACATTGTCTGCTAGTGGTGCTATGTGTGGTCTGTAAATCTGTAAATTTGATACATTTAAAAAATTTATAATGGATTTTATAATAAACTTTAAAATACATTGGTATTTTATGTTTAATAAGTGATAAATTATATCTCTACTTTGTGGGTTATTTGGGCCATAGTATTTGGTGCTTGGGATTTCTGACTCTGTGCTCAATGGTCATTTCTGGTGGAGCCAGCCATTATTTGGGTTGACTGTGTGCATGGTACGTGCTTTAACCCCTATACTAAACCTGGGGTCCAATCAAATCAATTATCTGCATATATTTTATACATGCATGCCATAATTTTCTTAGATTTTTAATTATTCTAGAATATACTGATCATCTTTAATTATTCCACATCAATACCAATGTCCAAAAATATTTCAAAATATAATTATTGAAAAAAATCATATAGAAGTTCAAATTTCTGTTGTTCGCAAGATAACTATATTAAGAAGAAATAGAACCACAAGAAACATACAAGTAAAATGAAGGTACATTTCTTTGGAGTCTTTAAATTATGTATTTATATTAGTATATATACAAGTGTAATTTTTAAAAAATAAATTTCACTGACAATAAAATTTTGGAGTTTTGTTAATTGTAATGTTGTACTGCTAAGTCTATATTTATGTGAACATTTATATATATATTTGTCTATTTTTCTGATTGTTTACTTAAGATCTGTAGTTAAAAGCTAACTGACTGATAACAGGGTATGTGGCTCAGGGCTAAAGCACTTGGGTTGCATGTATAAAACATTAGGTTGGCAGCCTGCAAGCAAATGCCCTACCCACTGTGCTGTAAACGTTATATAAAATATACTAATAATAAGACCTAATGATGTTGGTGAACAGTGCAATATAAAGGATTATTTAGTAATTTTCTGGATTTATTAATGAAATATGTAAGCTCTTGAGTATAATGGGAGTAGATTTCTAACACAATATTCTGAGGAATTTCAAACTATTATAACTGTCTGTAGGATTCCATCTCACTAGCATGCTTCATTCTACCCCTCTCTCTATCCAATCCGGTCTTCTTCTTGGGAATCTGACCTCCTGATTGGCTAGCCTCTACCTTTCAATTGCCTACTTTATGACATCATTCTCCCACCAAACCAACCACCAACTGGAAGAACCTTGGGGTTCCCATGCGGTTGTTTGTAAAAAATTTGAATCATCCTGGCAAGTGACCAGTGAACAATAGTTGGAATAGTGGGTTCCACTTTAGGTACCAGATGGTTACCTTAGACAAACACTGAAATGCCATACAAATTTTACTTATTCTAATATAATTTTAACAAACTGAAATGATGCATCGTAGTTAATTGGTTGTTAATAAAAGTTATGAAGTTTGAGATGCTGTGGTTGTTTTTGGGAAAGGCTGGGGGTTGAAGGATGGCATGGGAAAGAATGGGAAGTTATAGAGAGGACAAAGGGGGAATACACAAGACTCTAAGAAAGATAAACTTGGTACAGGGTTATAAACCCATAAGAGGAGAAATTGCATGGGCCTGATGAAGAGTGGGAGAGTAAGAGGAACAGTATTGTTGACAGGGCATTTGCTCTGCAAGCAAAAAGGACCCAGTTCAATTCTTGCAATCCTTTCTGGTCCTCAGAGAACCACCAGATGTGAAACTTGAGCACAGAGCCAGGAGTAAAACCAGAGCACAGTCAAGTATGCCCCATCCATGGTGTCCTCCAAAAAAAAAAATGGGAGAAATGCCACAGTCTGGGGATTAGGATTAAAAGAAAAAATTCGGAATAGGCTAAAGAAGGCAGATGAGTCAAAGGTGACCGGAAATAAAGTTAAAATTCTTTCATGGAGTCTGTGTTTATGACTCATGGCCACTTTTGGAAAATAACGAAATTTGAGACACATCTCTAAAAGGTTCGGGTGGTCTAATCAAAAATGATGGCTGGGGGTTGTGAACACATAGACTGGGGAATGAACCTTCCAGATGAGTGGTCAACGGCCTCAGAGTCATTCAAGGATGACTCTTAACAGGGACCAAGCCAAGAGAACTGTTTCAGCATGAAGCCTGAAGATGAGCTCCTGGGAGATGCAAAGATAGGTCACCATGTCCTCTAGCCCTCTTTTCAGCACCCCTAGATGCACCATTTCCCTTATTCCCAACAATATTCAGAGTCGCTATCACGGTGACATTTTGCTAGCTAGTATCAACAGTGAGGTCCATTGACTCTGTAAGTCTTTGCATTTTAAACTCCCCGCTGTGGGCAAGCCTGCTTTCAGGCAATGGCATCTGGATATTTCTGGCAGGGGAAGCTCCAATTATATTACCTTGAGGGGCTGCTCTGTGGTCTTCCGTGGTCCCTGGAGCCTGTAGCCTTCTCTAAACATCGCTGTTAACTGGAGCTCACACAAAAACCAACGGTATCAGTGTCGTTGGGGCTGCCTTGGGGGATGTACTGGACTAAGACATGCGCACTAGGTTACCACGACCAAAGCGGTTGGTACCGCTTAACCTTAAGCCTGGAAGGTGGTGGTGGAAAGAGATGGTCCTGGGAGAGTTAATGGGGTGATGGATGGATGGCAAGGAAACCGGGAAGGTTAGGGAACTGGACAGCTGGTGATCATCATAGGAGAGTTGGTAGATGTGTTTTAATTACGATAATATGTTTTTCAGAAATGATAAGCAAAACAAAAATATGAAAGCAAGATAGGTTCCAAAGAACAGGTTACATATAAGACAGAGATAGCTGAAAGGGCTGGCATTCCTTCTGAAGCTTTCAATCATACCATTTACTAAAGTTGGTATTTTCACGTTACTTAGCTGTGGAGAGGAATAGTGAGAAACAGAATGCCACCAGAAAAGCAAACTGGATGACCACCTTTCATAAAAGCCAGGTGAAAGGTGTTCACATGGATCCCAAATGCAAGTGGGTTAACAGGAACATATATTTAATTAAGTCTGCTTGGTACCAGTAACTACTTTTGTGGAAATGGAGGAAAACGAATACAGTTTCTGACAGACTTGAGAATAAACTGCTAACAAATTTTCCCAGGAAAGGGTAGTTGACTGGCTGGGAACAGAAAACCTTGAAAAGTGTTTTGCTACCTTTCATGTATGGCTAAAGGAAAATGATCCAAGTAAACTCTCAAAATTAACAAGCTTCAACTCCCTTGAAGGAAAGTTGTATACAATGTGGAAAAAATGCTGGGAGAAAAGTCTGAAATGATGGGAAAAGAGACAATAAGTGCAAAAGGAAGGACTTGACATTTGGGTTCCTCTGAAAACAAAGCTTGAAACAACAAGATCTGGTGAGCACATGATTTACTGGGAATGGGATCTGAGAGGAAAATAGTGATATCAGGGATGTGAACAAGGAACATCCAAATTAAGGAAGACTTAATTAGCTGATTACCTCATGGGCAACATGGTTCCAAGACTACAAGAACTTAACAAGGAATTTACTTTAATTTTCTTTCTTTTATATGGTCAATTACAACATGTATTCTTTGCATAATTCAATGACAATTTGGAGTGTTCCTTTCTTTCTCAATATTCTTTTCACTTGTGGAAGCATCTTAAACAGCTGCTGGATAACAGAATTATTTGATCAGACTTACTATTTCCTATAATATTTAGTTGAGATTACTGAAAACTAGGTCTAAAATGAAGTTTGTTTTGATTAGTAGAAGTAGATTAGCGAGGACTGGGATGGAATTAGTGATTATAGGGTACCACATTCAGTTCCTAATAAAACAAGTAAAAGACAGTGTCCAAAATAGCATATTGAAAAAGACATCCATCTCTATTTAACATGTAAATTCAGCATATTTTATATTAAATTAAAAATGAATTAATATTCCTGTATTTGGTCTTTTAAAGACATTCAAGGTTGGTTAAGGAATCAAACACTGCCAATGAAATCATAACAACTTAATCATAAAATCCTGATTACTACTGAAGTGTCCAAGGATGTCAGTGCTAAGAATTATTTCCGTTGATCTCACTAGTGCATATGATAGGCATATGAATACATCTGTGTGAATAAATAATTGGTATCTAATTTAGAGTCTCACCATACATGGTTGTGGGTATTGTGAAATAGTTATATATATTTTCTTAATTTTGCAATAACATCTCTGGGTGTGAATCCTTGAATCATAAATACCTTTTCATATGTTCCAGCACTAGCTCCTCCCACATTAATTACTATATATATGACCTCCTAAGGAGTCATTTGCTTTTTTCACTTTGTTTTAGTCCTTCTCTCTCTATTTTCAAATGTGAGTTATCTGTATCAAATCAAGGTGCATGTATTTGGTGTGGCAGTTTTAATCTTTATTAGTGATTTATATTTTATTCATTTATTTTTTAATTGAATCACCATAAGATGGGCCATTACAAAGCTTTTTTTATGCAATTTAATTTTTAATCCTCTCAGTTAAGCCAGGGAAAATCTCTTACTCGGGAAATTCAGAATTTCCATATTTCAAGTGAATCAAAACTGATTGTTTTTGTATTTTTTTTATTTTTTATTATTTTTTTGATAGAAACGGGACCACCAAATAATGGGTGTTGGGAGGATCCTCCCAGGATGCATGCTGTTCTTTCAAGAAGCCAGAGAGACGTCTTCAGGCAGGAAGAGAGCTCAGCAGCAGGGTCTCTTGGATGGGTTTGGTGCCATCTTATTTCAGAAATTGATTTAGGGTTTCTTACCAATCTGAAAATGCCTTGGGATTTAAAATGAAGGTCACATAAAGAACTGAGTGCTGAAAGGAGGAAAAGGATAAGCATGATAATCTTTCAGTACCTGTATTACAAACCATAATGTGCAAAAGGAAAGAATGGGGGGGGCAGGAGAAAGAGACAGACAGCGAGACATACAGACACAGAGACAGACAGAGAGAGATAGACAGAGTCAGAGAGAGAAGAAAAGAGTCTGCCATAGAGCACAGAGGCTGGCTGTGGGTGGGTGGCAGGAGGGAAAATGGGGACATTATAGGTTGGAAATGTACACTATCATGAAGGAATGGGTGTTGGAACACTATGATGGAAACTCAATCACAACTTTGTAGCTGTGTATCTGTGTAATTGTGCATTTAATTTAAAAATTTTAAGGAAAAAAATAAGATTTCAAATGAAAAATTTGAGAGATTTCTGACGAAACAGGCATTCTGGCAGAAACCTCACTGCTTGAGCAACAATACTTTCAGAGAGGTCAATTTCAAAATTTCAAAAATTCCCATATTGAAGCAGTCAGAAGCAAAACCCCTGTTGTGTCCCCAGCCATAAGAGTGAGCTGCACACACTCTTTACGATAGCCAGAATCTGGGAATAACCTGAGTGCCCCATAAATGAAGACTGGTTAAAGAAACATTGGTACATTGCCACAATGGAGTACTATGTAGGGGTTAGAAAAGATGAAGTCATGAAATTTACATACAATTGGTACTACATGGAGAGTATCATGTTAAGCAAAACGAGTCAGAAAGAGAGGAACAGACAGGGCAAGATTGCATTCACCAGGAGAACATAAAATAACAAAATAGGAGACCAACTCCAAGGGTGGCCGAGGTTAGTGTCAGGAATTTTTCTTCATAGCTTGGAGACCAACCACACTCGCTAGCAGAAAAGGCAGCTCAGATAGAGAACGGAGCACCAAATAAAGGGTGTTGGGAGGATCCTCCCAGGATGGGAGAGCATGCTGAACATAGACTATTAGACCAAACCTGATTGTCACTCAATGCCTCTTTTGCAAACCACAACACCTAAAAAGGAGAGAGAGAACCAAGGGGAATGCCCTGCCACAGAGTCAGGGTGGGATGAGGGGATGGGGGATTGAAGCTATACTGGGACCCATTGGTGGTGGGAAATGGGCACTGGGGGAGGGATGGGTATTTTATCATTGTATAATTGAAACCCATGCACAAAAATTTGTAAGTCTACAACTGTACCTCATGGTGTCTCAGAAATAAAAATTTAGAAATTAAAAATAAAAAAAATTGGAACATAAAGTAAAAATAAAACAAGAGAAAGATCTAACAATAGCAAAGAGGACTATAGTACTCAAAACGTTGAGAAACAGGTACTTTGGCAAGAATTTTTAAATAAGTATCCAGGAGAGAATATAGCATTGTGAGTGAACAAATCTACTCTATGGATTCCTCTCATCCTTGAAATGGAAAAGGACAATGTGTTAAAGTTACCAATTTGCAAATAAGATATATGCCACCTATTGCTTGCTAGTTTTCTATGCTTTACCAAGTATTATTCTAATTTTTAAATTTAATGATTAAAACCGTATTTGCCTGCATTAAACTTTTAAATTAAAAGTTTTATTAGAAATGATTTTTAATTATTAAAAATGCTTTATTCACATGTAATTTTCTAAAAGAAACATATAGGCCAAAGAGCTAGTGCAGCATGTAGAGGGTGTTTACCTTGTATGCAGCTAACCTGAGTTCAAGTCCCAGAACCCTGAGCCCACCAGGGGTGATCTCTGGATACAGAGTCAGAAGTGAGCCCGGAGCTCATCTGGGTGCGGTCCTCTCCCCACATAAAAGGAAGAATAGAAAAGAAAAACATATAACTGATTCTTGAGCAACTCAGATCTTAAGGGTGCTAACTCCTCTATAACGTTTGAAAACCCCCAAATTTAATAGATAGTCAACTATTGACCAAGAAGATGGTTTTCTAATAGTATTTAATTCCATTGTCTGCAAGTACTGATATGTGTGGCCTGTCAATCTGTGAATTTTGATACATTTAAAAACTTATAATGGATTTTATAATAGACTTTAAAATAAATTTGTATTTTATGATAGTAAGTGATAATTTATAATTCTATTTTTGTGGGGTATTTCGGCCAAAGTATGTGTTGCTTGGGACTTCAGACTCTGTGCTCAAGGGTCATTCCTGGTGGTGCCAGCCATTAATTTGGTTGACTGTGTGCATGGTAAGTGCTTTAACCCCTATAATAAATCTGGGTTTCAATCAAATAAACTATCTGAATATATTTTATACATGCATGGCATAATTTTCCTTAGACTTTTTATATTTCTAGGATATATCGAGAAGTTCTACATGGAGCTAGAGAAGTTCTATAAAGAAGACCACACCTTCTACAAGATCATTGTGGGTGATTTTAATGCCAAGATAGAACCGAGAAGATCAGCTGAAGAACTTCACATTGGGACCCATGGCCTAGAATGGAACGAACAGGGTGAGAGACTGTCTGAGTTCATCATGTCGACCAAGACCATTCATGGTAACTCACAGTTCCAGAAGGCAGAGTCTAAACGATGGACATGGGAGTCTCCCGGTGGACGATTCCACAATGAAATAGACCACATCATATTCAATCGACGGTTTTGCCTGACTGATGTCGCTGTTGTCCCAAAATTTCGAACGGGATCGGACCACCATCTCCTTCGTGCAAAATTCTACTTCACAGAGCAGGGAGAAAGGACTGCAAAGTTCAAAAAGAGAACTCCCAGAATGACCACGAACTGGGAACTCTTTGGTACTATTGCGGCAACATGGGAAGATGCCATTGTTGACAACATTGACGAGGAATACGATCGATTGGTTCAGCACCTCCATGAATGTGCGAGGAACGCCAAGAGAGAGATAGCCACAAAAAGTCGCCTATCTTCGAAAACTCTAGAGCTAATTCGCCAGCGTGGTTTGGCGCATGCCTCAGGCAACCGCAAGCTAACGTCCGAGCTTGCAAAGCAGTGCAGAGATGTGATCAAGGAAGACCTCAAAGAGAGAAGAGCAGAAGTACTGGTAGATGCGGCAGGAGCCGGGAAAAGTATTCGTAAGGCCCGCCTGTCCTTCGCCAACTATAAGACCAAGATGACTGCCCTCCGACGTCCTGATGGATCCATCACATCCTCCAGAACGGCAATGGAGAAGATTATCCATGACTTCTACTCAAATCTCTTCGATAGCCATGTCCACTTGCCGACATACCAAATTCCACAGGATGGGTATGTCATTCCTAACGTTCTCCCTTCCGAAATCCGACAAGCCATTTCGTTGGTAAAGAAGCAAACAGCACCCGGCCCAGACAAGGTCAGACCTGAACACCTGAAGAACCTGCCGTCAGTACTCATCAATACACTGGCTCGGCTCTTCACTCGCTACCTGTCTGAATGCAAGGTTCCGTCCCAATGGAAAACCAGCAGGACCGTACTACTGTTCAAGAAGGGAGACATCCATGACATTGGCAACTATCGCCCGATCTGCCTATTGTCTGTCACCTACAAGCTGTTCACTCGAGTCATCCTGAATAGGATTGGCAGAACACTAGATGAAGGGCAACCATGCGAGCAAGCCGGGTTCCGCAAAGGATTCAGCACCATCGACCATATCCACACGGTAACCAAGCTCATTGAGGTTTCTCGGGAGTTCAAGATGCCGCTCTGCTTAACGTTCATTGATTTAAAGAAGGCCTTTGCTTCTGTTGAGATGGAAGCGGTCATTGAAGCCCTAGCCAATCAGGGCATTCAAGCCCAATACATCAGGATCCTCCATGAGCTGTATTGCGGATTCACTACCAGGATCTCACCATTCTACAAAGAAGTGATCGTTGATGTCAAGAGAGGGGTGCGGCAGGGTGATACCATTTCACCGAAACTCTTCAGTGCCACCCTCGAGAACATCATGCGACGACTGGAATGGGAAGGAATGGGAGTGAAGTTAGATGGTCGGCAACTACACCACCTCCGCTTTGCTGATGACATTGTTTTAATAACACCAAACATCAGCCAAGCGGCACAAATACTGGCCGACTTTGACCGTGAGTGTGGAAAGGTAGGACTACAGCTGAATCTTACGAAGACAATGTTTATGAGAAACAGCCTTGTTCCTGACACCCCATTCGCTCTCAATGGAACGACCATCTCCGAATGCAACAGCTATGTCTACCTACGTCGAGAGGTCAACATGACAAATGACCTGGCACCCGAGCTGCGCAGGAGGAAGAGAACGGCTTGGAACGCCTTCAAGAACGTCGAAGAAATAGCTAAGAGGACGAAGAACCTCTGGCTCCGGGCACATCTCTTTGATTCCACTGTTCTTCCTGCATTAACATATGCCTCAGAGACCTGGGCCCTATGCAAACAAGATGAGAACGCCATTCAGGTCTCCCAAAGAAGAATAGAAAGAGCTGTGCTTGGAATATCACGTTTCACTCAAAGGAGAGAACGAATCCGGAGTTCTGACATCCGTGGACGATCAAGTATCAGGGACGCTGTCTCATAATCCAAGGTGTCGAAAATCAGATGGGCTGGTCATGTAATGAGATTTAAAGACGACCGTTGGACTAGAGCTGTTACTGATTGGATTCCACCGGATGTCAAGAGACCGCGTGGCCGCCCACCTACCAGATGGTCAGACTTCTTTGTCAAGATCATGAATGATCGGTTTGAGGCCCTCCATGTTCCCGGAGCGAAGAGATGCCATTGGGCTACACTAGCATGCGACAGGGACAAATGGAGACGTTACTGGTGCCCGCTCGAGCAAATCGAAGACTAACGGGAAGTTAAGTGATTAAGTGAAGTGAAGGATATATTGATCATCTTTAATTATTTCACATCCATACCAATGTCAAAAATTTTTTTTTTTTTTTTTTATTTTTTTTTTTATTTTTTTTCCCCTTTATTTTATTTTATTTTTTTTAAAGTTGTAGATTTACAATTTTTTGTGCTTTGGTTTCAATTATACAATGATCAGATACCCATCCCTCCACCAGTGCCCATTTTCCACCACCATGGATAATATCCCTCCCACCCCCATCCCCCCATCCCCCCATCTCTGTGGCAGGGCAATCCCCTGTGTTCTCTCTCTCCTTTTGGGTGTTGTGGTCTGCAAAAGAGGCATTGAGTGGCAAACATGTTCAGTCCATAGTCTACTTTCGACATGCATCTCCCCTCCTGGGAGGATCTTCCAAACATCCTTTATTTGGTGCTCCCTTCTCTATCTGAATAGCCCTTTCCTCTAGGATACCCGGCTGGCCTCTAAGTTATGGAGTAATCCTCCTGGTGCTGATCTCAGCTATTCTTGGGTATTAATCTCATACTTTGTTACTTTATATCCCCCAGATGAATGCAATCTTTCTATGTCTATCCCTCTCTTTCTGACTCATTTCGCTTAGCATGATACTTTCCATATTGTACCACTTGTTTGTAAATTTCATGACTTCATCTTTTCTAAGAGCTACATAGTACTCCATTGTGTAGATGTACCAAAGTTTCTTTAACCAGTCATCTGTTCTTGGGCATTCAGGTTTCTTCCAGTTTCTGGCTATTGTAAAGAGTGCTGCAATGAACAAACAAGTGCAGATGTCACTTCGACTATACATTTTTGCCTCTCTGGGATATATTCCCAGGAGTGGTATTGCTGGGTCAAATGGGAGCTCAATTTCTAATTTTTTGAGAATCGTCCATACTGTTTTCCAGAAGGGCTGAACCAGTGGACATTCCCACCAACAGTGAAGGAGTGTCCCTTTCTCGCCACATCCACGCCAGCATCGGTTGCTTTTGTTCTTTTGAATGTGGGCCAGTCTCTGAGGTGTGAGATGGTATCTCATTGTGGTTTTGATCTGCATCTCCCTGATGATTAATGATGTAGAGCATTTTCTCATGTGCTTTTTTGCCATTCGGATTTCTTCTTTGAGAAAGTTTCTGTTCATTTCATTGCCCCATTTTTGGATGGGGTTGGATGTTTTCTTCTTGTGGAGTTTAACCAGTATTTTGTATATCCTGGATATCAACCCCTTGTCAGATGTGTATTCGGTGAATATCCTTTCCCATTCTGTAGACTGTCTTTGTATTTTGGTCACTGTTTCTTTGGAGGTGCAGAAGCTTCTTAGTTTAAGATAGTCCCATTTATCTATCTCTGTTTTCACTTGCTCGGCCAGTGGCGTGGCATCTTTGAAGATACCATTAGCTTCAATGTCATGGAGGGTTTTGCCAACTTTATCTTCAATGTACCTTATGGTTTCTGGTCTGATGTTGAGGTCTTTAATCCATTTTGATCTTACTTTTGTACATGGTGTTAGGCAGAGTTCTGAGCCTATTTTTTTGCATGTAGCCATCCAGTGATGCCAACACAATTTATTAAAGAGGCTTTCCTTACTCCACTTCACATTACTTGCACCTTTATCAAAGATTAGATGAGCATATGATTGAGGAGAGATGTCAGTGTATTCAACCCTGTTCCATTGGTCTGCAGTTCTGCCTTTGTTCCAGTACCATGCTGTTTTAATTATTACTGCTTTGTAGTACAGTTTGAAGTTCGGGAGGTTGATTCCTCCCATTTTCTTTTTCCCAAGAATTGCTTTAGCTATTCGTGGGGGCTTATTGTTCCATATAAATTTCAAGAGTGTTTGCTCCATTTCTTTGAAGAATGTCATGGGTATCCTTATAGGGATTGCATTGAATTTATACAATGCTTTCGGTAGTATTGCCATTTTGACAATGTTAAGTCTCCCGACCCATGAGCAGGGGATATCTTTCCATTTCCTCATGTCCTCTTTTATTTCCTGAAGTAGCGTTTTGTAGTTTTCTTTGTACAGGTCCTTTACTTCCTTAGTTAAGCTGATTCCTAGGTACTTGATTTTCTGGGGCACAATTGTGAATGGGATTGTTTTTTTCATGTTGCTTTCTTCTCTCTCACTGTTTGCGTATAGGAAAGCCATGGACTTTTGAGTATTGATTTTATAACCTGCAACTTTACTATACGAGTCTATTGTTTCTAAGAGTTTTTTGGTGGAAGTTATTGGGTTCTCTAAGTAGAGTATCATATCATCTGCGAATAGTGAGAGCTTGATTTCTTCCTTTCCTACCTGAATGCCCTTAATATCTTTTTCCTGCCTAATCGCTATTGCAAGTACTTCCAGTACTATATTGAACAGCAGTGGAGAGAGTGGGCATCCCTGTCTCGTCCCTGATCTTAGAGGGAAGGCTCTCAGTTTTTCCCCATTGAGGATGATGCTTGCTGTAGGCTTGTGGTACATGGCTTTAATTATGTTGAGGAAGGTCCCCTCTATACCCATTTTGGCTAGGGTTTTCATCATAAAGGGGTGCTGGATCTTATCAAATGCTTTCTCTGCATCTATTGATATGATCATATGCTTTTTATCTTTTCTTTTGTTGATATGGTGGATTATGTTGATTGATTTCCGAATGTTGAACCATCCTTGCATCCCTGGGATGAATCCTACTTGGTCATGGTGTATGATCTTTTTGATGAGTAGTTGGATTCTATTTGCTAGTAGTTTGTTGAGGATCTTTGCATCTGTGTTCATCAGGGATATCGGCCTGTAATTCTCTTTCTTTGTGGTATCTCTGTCTGCTTTTGGTATCAGTGTGATATTTGCTTCGTAGAAACTGTTTGGAAGTGTTTTTGATATTTCAATTTCGTGGAAAAGCTTAAAGAGTATTGGGAGTAAATCCTCTTTAAAGATTTGGAAGAATTCACTAGTGAATCCATCCGGGCCAGGACTTTTGTGCTTGGGGAGACTTTTTATTACCATTTCAATTTCCTTGATGGTGATAGGTCTGTTCAGGTATTCCAGGTCTTCTTGGTTCAGCCTTGGGAGTCTGTAGGAGTCTAGGAATTTATCCATTTCCTCGAGGTTTTGATGTTCCGTGGCATAAAGCTTCTCAAAGTACTCCCTGAGGATCCTCTGAATTTCTGTGGTTTCTGTTGTAATGACCCCCTTTTCATTTCTGATTCGGTTTATTAGGGTTTTCTCTCTCCCTGTCTTTGTGAGTTTTGCTAGAGGCTTATCGATCTTGTTAATTTTCTCAAAGAACCAGCTCTTGGTTTCATTGATCTTTCGGATTGTTTTTTGGGTTTCCATCTCGTTAATCTCTGCTCTGAGTTTTATTATTTCCTTTCTCCTGTTCGGGTTTTGCTCCTTTTTTTGGTCCTTCTCCAAGCTCTTAAGCTGTGAGGTTAGGTTACTTATGTGTGCTCGCTCCTCCTTCCTTCTTTAATTATTATCTTTAATTATTTTACATCCATACCAATATCCAAAAATTTTTAAAATATAATTATTGAAAAAAAATCTCACAGAAGTGCAAATTTGTATTGTTCATGGGATAACTATATTAAGAAGAAAATAGAACCACAATAAACATATAAGTAAAATGGAGGTACATTTTTTGGAGTCTTTCAATTATGTATTTATATTAGTCTATATATAAATATGATTTTTAAATAATCAATGTAGTTAGTATAAAATGTTAATTGAGCTTTTATAATTGTAATGTTTTACTGAGAAGATAACATTGATGTGAACTCTATATCTATATCTATATGTGTACTTTTGTAATTGTTTAGTTAAGATCAATTATTAAAATATAACTTACTTGTGACGTGATATGTAGCTCAGGACAAAAGGACTTGGCTTGCATGTATGAAACTTTGGTTTCTATTCTTCGCACTATAGAAACAAAGGCAAAATCATGAACTGTGGTTGGAAATATGCCTCGGTGATAAAGTATTTGGCTCACATTTCTGAGGTTATGGGTTTGATCCCTGAATTTCCATAGACACACACAAAAGCTAACTTACAACAAAGTTTCACACTGGAGACCTAACTGGGCCCGCTCGAGAAAATCGATGAACAACGGGAGGACAGTGCCAGTGACAGTGACTTAAAGAACATTAAACTGCTTTAAACTATATATTGCCTAACTATTATACAGATTTAATTCTCAATAAAATAACTTTAAAAGGTCTATTTTCTAGCATCTTTGCTAGGGAAAGATAGCACCTGATTTTTCAATATTTGTAATTTGGGGGGACATTTTAATTTCTCATTTATTTTGTGCTCTTTGTCGACTAGTGAGCTTGAAAATTGCTCTTGTGTGGTACTACATGGAAAATATTATGCTATGGGAAATGAGTCAGAAAGAGAGGGACAGACATAGAAAGATTGCATTTTTCTGGGTAACATAAAGGAACAAAACAAGAGACTAACACCCAAGAACAGCTGTGATAAATACCAGGTTGTTCACTCCATGGCTTAGAGGTCAGCTGCACTGTCTAGGGGTAAAGGCAGCGCAGATAGAGAATGGAGTACACAATAAAGGGTGCTGGGAAGATCTGCCCAAGGTGGGAGATGCCTGCTGAATGTAGTCTATGGACCGAACAGGATTGCCACCCAATGTCTCTTCTGCAGACCACAGCACCCAAAGGGGGAGACAGAACAAAAGGGAGTTCCCTACCAAAGAGGCAGGCTGGGATGGGGGATGGGGGGTGGGACGGATACTGGGATTGGTGGGAATGGAGATTGGGCACTGGTGGTGGGATGCGTACTCGATCACTGTATAACTGAAACACAAGCAAAACAACTTGTAAGTCTATAACTGTACTTCATGGTTTTTCACTAATAAAACAAAACAAAACAAAAATAAAAAAAAAGAAAATTGCGCTTGTGTTTACTAGTCATTTACACTTTTTTCAATACAGATTATATGATCATGGTTTATGCTTATTTTTTCGATTCAAGTTTAATAGCTAAATACTGATTTTTTTAAAGCACAAATTTATTCAAAGCATTCATACTTGGCCCATCATATATCATATTAATTGCCAGTATTTGTTGGTTTTGCTTGTTTTTTGATTACTTAATTTGGTTTTTGTCCTTTTCTTTTAGATTGTAAAATTTTGAGACAAATGAGCGTATGTTTTTCTTTATCTTCTACAGTTTTAAACTGAGAACAACTGTTTGTTTTGTACAAATAAGATACCTGTGCATTTACTATTTCTTCTCATTTTATTTACTTTTTAACACATCTCGATTCATCTACAACTTATCCTAGTAAGTGTTGTCATATTGAAAGAAACCACCATTTTTTCAATCAGAGCACTGTAGCCCTGTCCTCCAGCGGTTCTTCCATTTGCTGAAGCAGGAACCAGTAATAACTTACAACAAATTGTGAGACTTGTTGTCACTGGTTTTGGCCTATCGAATAGGTCATGGGGAGCTTGCCAGGCTTTTGCTATGTGGACGAGATACTCTGGGTAGCTTGACCGACAGAGGAATCGGAATCAGGGCTGGCCTCCTTCAAGGCAAATGCCCGACCCGCTGTGCTGTGAACGTTATCTAAAATATACTAGTAATACCAAATTGTGTTTCTTTAGCAGTGCAATATAATCGATTATTTAGTAATTTTCTTGATTTGTTAATGAGATATTTAAGCTCTTGAGTATAATGGGAGTATTTTTCTAACAGAAGAGTCTGAGGAATGTGAAACTGTTATAACAGTCATGTAGGATTCCATCTCCCTAGCATGCTTCATTCTACCCCGCTCTCTATCCAATCCGGTCTTCTTGGGATTCTGACCTCCTGATTTGCTAGCCTCTACCTTTCAACTGCCTACTTTATGACATCATTTTTTCACCAAACCAACCACCAACTGGTAGAATCTTGGGGGTGCCATGCAGTTGTTTGTAAACAAATGTGAATCATCATGGCAAGAGATGAGTGACCAATGACCAATCACCAGTGAGCAGTCGTCTGTATTGAACTCTTGTGGTCTTAAGCCGCTTCAGTGCTCAGATGCACTCTCGTACCGTCTCCTCTTCTCGTCTACCTTTTATCGGTATTTCCTCTTCTCTGACCATGTCAGGTAAGGATTTATTATCCCTAAACTTAGCAGTCAAGTAAAAACAGCACGGAGTAATGAAAGAAAGTATTCAAGTAGAATTTTATAAGCCTCATTTTAGCTTCACTTTGACATTTGCTGTGTGATTTTAGACATTAGCTTACTTTCTCTCACATACAAAGTGTTTTTCCTCATTGATTACATTATATTTTAGACATACTTAGGAGCTCAAATACACACATTCATAAACACACACACACATATATATGAGTGTTGATTCTCTGTGTTTCTTTTTACTATTAATAGTAAATTTTACATGATATCCATTGAAAACAAGTAAATCAGAGACAGTATATTTACAGAAACAGAAAATATAGATGCTGTGGAAAACTGTCAATATATACTAGCATGAGTTCTCTGTAATGGTCTCTCCACTTGTATTTATACTTCAGTATTCTAAATATAGTGATATTACATAGTAATAATCATTGACCTTTGATTTTTCTATTTAAACCAGGTAATAAAAAATATGGGGCATTGGAAAGGTGTGGAGTGCTGAGTGGTAGGGAGGCAAGCCCTCAAAGGTAACAAAGTTTGGGATCACTTTCATCAAGAATTGACCAATAGTATCCAAGACGATATGAGGGACAATAAAATTGGAAAGAAAGAAAGAAAGAAAGAAAGAAAGAAAGAAAGAAAGAAAGAGAGAGAGAAAGAATAGGAACGTCAGGTATGAAGGAAAGGGAAAACGTTTGGAAAGTATGTTGAAGAGAACCAAAGATTTAAAATCAACAAAGAAAGAATATATATTAAATATTCTGATATAAATACACTGAGGGTAAGTCCAAGCAATATACTTCAATAAATGCCAGGACTAGAAAGGATACGATGCCTTGAATAGGGTAACATTAGGAAAAGCAGTTTATCAGAAAGCCATCCTTGCTGGTGTTTTCCCTTATTATCTCTTAGAACACAGTACTTGGTACTTGACAATTTGAGTACAAACATGCTTCAGAAATGATACTTCCCATGAATAGCTAATAGTGCTTCTCTAGGGTGGTGGAAGATACAGAATCTTCAATGTTTTTATTACTTTCTGGTTTTTAAGTACATGTACGCGCTGCCTGTTAAATAAAAAAATGGTATATTCTAACTTGAATCAGGAGATTTGATACATTTGTGTGGTAAGTAGGTTCCAGGTTAAAGCTGCTTGTCATATTTCCAAATATTATTTCATGTAATTTTTTCTTCCTAACATGAGAGTATTTTGATAATAGTCAACTTCTGTTTTTAGATCCTAAGAGGAAATAGAAAAATCAAGTCTCAAATATCTAATTACACATTTTTGTCATATTTGTTAATTATGATTTTTCCTACATTAAAGATATTTTATTAGATTTTGGTGCTCATTTATTAAACATTGAGAAGAACGTTTTCCTGGTTGATGAATATAATTCTAATCTAGGGGTTGAAAATAAATTTGCAATATTTTGTGATCACTTTTTAAATGGTCTTTTCTGTTTCTTGTGTGATCAAGTGAAATCCTCTGCTATGTTTAACACGTGTTGTTTGCTGGTTAATATTCAAAGGTTCTGATGAGAATAATTTTTCGTACTTTCGAAATTTCTTTCTGTATTTTACTCATTTCAAACATTTCTTGTCTCTGAAATACAATCACGATTACTCCTATTTTCTTTTTGTTATGTAGTTACTGGTAAATCCTTTCTCTTTAATGGAGTGCTAAAGTGTGCCCTCAAAAATCACCTTCTATCCCATTTTTTGGCTAGCAGTTTTTTCTAAAATAGAATACTGTCTTCATATTGTATAT
The DNA here is from genome assembly GCF_029834395.1 of Sorex fumeus. Classification (NCBI taxonomy): domain Eukaryota; kingdom Metazoa; phylum Chordata; class Mammalia; order Eulipotyphla; family Soricidae; genus Sorex; species Sorex fumeus. The sequence continues at coordinate 19,549,137 of NW_026606152.1, read as the reverse complement.
GTGGAACAATTTATTAATAACCTTATTGTACTGTTTTATTTGGTTTTGTTTGGAATCACATCCACTGTTATTCAGGGCTTTCTCTTGGGTCTGCTCTCCATAACTTACTGTACTATGCTGCTTGCTACAGAGCCCAGATTTCATTACTGTCTATATACTTCTTTTTCAGTTCTATGATACATATTTTTCATGATATTTTCTGTACACTTCCTCCTATGTAAATCATATGAAATAGAAAAATTATATTCATGTATGCATTATTATTCTCAGAATTATTAGTAACTTCACAGTAGATAAACAACGTAAGGCACAGAGTTTAAATAAAATTTTCCTTCCAAAAACATTTCTTGGGAGAAACTCAAGTAGTCATTTTTGAAGTGGATCAAAAATGAGGGTAACCTTCAGTGCATCCACATGATTAAGTCGTATGTGAACCGAAAGTAACAGGTACTCATCGCACAAGTCAAATGGAAACCTGATGATTACAATGGTAATAGTTGTAAAGACCAAAAATGCTTATATTAATGTAAGGTATCTTTCTTCCGGTTTCTGGCCTTGTAGTGATCATGCAGGGTCCTGGACAAAAGAACACATGCTTTAGTTTGTGTAACATGGAAATTCCTAAGGGACAGAGATATATAGTACTGGAGGGGATAATGCACTTGCCTTGTACACAGCCAATCCAGTTGAATCTCTGTCACAGCATACAATCTCCTGAATGTTATAAGGGGTTACTCCAGAGTGTAGAGCCAGGAAGAACCAAGATCACTGTCAGTTATTGGTCCATACTCTACACCACCCCATGCCCCTCCCAATAAAAATTATTGGAATATATGAAATCTTTTTGCCATTTCTGGGCCTCAGGTTTCTTCTTGTCCAGAGAATGTTTCCCATTCTCTTATACTTCCTAGTTTGAAAAAGCTTCCATTCTCAGAGATATCATAGGAGTCAATAGGATAGCAAGCTACAGGCTTTTCTAGGGTAAGGAGAGACTATCTGTAAGCAAGAAATCCAGATACAGACACAATCACCTGGTTCTTCTACAGTTCTGTGTTCACTTTGGGAGCACGATACCAAATACACAAAGTGCCAAAATGTTCCCGGCTTTGAATCACCCCAAATTGTTGGAATTTTGGAAATTCAGTTGACTGTTGTTACTAGAAGCATCTTGATGGCTTAAAATTTAAGTTCATATTGTTCCTCTCAGTGTTGAAGGAGATTATTATTCTCACAGATTTTGTTTATCACCCTCTTGTTCCTTACAGAAAATTTTCAAATTCCATCTTTATTGGGAAAAGCACATACTCTGCAGCTTTCCCTTCCCATGGTTAACGATGCAGCTTCCATAACAGGAAGTGTCTGCAAATACTCCAGTGTATCTGCTTCAGCTGGTATTTCTGCTTGGCTCCTGCCCTCAGCCTCTGGCACCTCTTTCCAACCACTGATGGGTAGTGCCTATCTTTACCAACATTTCAGCACAACAATGCTATCTGGAGTGTTTCACCAGAGTCATATATCCACCTCAGCTGCTTCCTACCCGAGTGTTTTGGAATGGGATATTGCAGTAAGTACTGAAGAGAGGTCTTCCATGGGAGACTTTACTGTGACTGTCCTTGCCCAAGACACCGCTGTCTCTTCCATGTCTATGGCAGCTCGCTATGAGAAAATCCTAGATACCAACAACACGGTGTCTGTGTACCCATCACTTTCTGCCAGTCTTGTTGAGAGAACACCATGTCTGGTTCCACGTCAGAGACGAAGCCTGTCACTTCCCTACCAGGAACGAAGCCAGGTGTATTACAATCATCAAGGCACTCTGGTAACTCTCCTTTCTGGCCTGCAGTCCTATGGCTCCATGTCATACATAGGTCAAAATGGCTCTGCCCCCCAAGCTTACAACAACTCATCTAGAGAAATATTTATGGCTCTGAAGGAGGTCCAGCCGCCAAATAACCAAATACCAGCCTCCTCCTCTGGAATCGACTTCTCTCTGTCTGCTCAACCCATCACAGAATCGAGTTATCAAGGTGAGTAAAACGGAGAGAAGGGAAGGAAAATTCAAAAATCGGGATCAAAAAAGAGGAAAACTGTCCTTAGACAGTTGGTATTCATATACACTGAGATTTTTAAGTTTATGAAAAGAACTTAACTAAACTCAGTTCATGCTTACTTCCGTAACTCCTTTTACAGCATGTTATTTTCACTCTCAACATAAGAGCTCCTAATAGAGATTGGAAGGTATGATGTTAAATAGACATCTAGGTTTCATATCATGAAACTTCAGGAGCACACAAAAGAATGCGACATTTTTCCCTAGTTATTTCATTTATTTTTTTAATTTTTATTAGTTAAACATAAGGAGGGACAGATGTAGACTTAAAATTATTGTGCTTGGTTTCATTTATACAATGATGTAGTGCCTATCCCTCCACCAGTGCCCATTCTCCAGCACCACGGTTCCCAGTATTCCTCCGACCACCATAACCCCCATCCCACTCAACCTCTGTGGCAGGGAATGCCACATTTTTCACATTCTATTTCAGCAGTCCTCAAGAATTACCACAATAAATGTAAAAAACATGTCTTAAACTAGTATTTCGTTATTTTCTTAAGAAGTTTCAGAACTCTTATTGTAATGGTACACTTTAACTTTCCCTTCCATTAATGAATAGCAAGGTTCTGAATACACTTATGGTTCAGAGATTCTGACTCAAATCATGAAACCTAGAATCTGTACTCCAGCACAAATATCATGCTGAAGTAGTGCTTCATTCACACTCTTATTCTATGATATTAACGTCCTCTTATTTTTCCATGAAAGTGAATAAATTGAGAGTACAATACATTACAATGCTAAGCTCTGTATGGCATTTATTAGTTTGAAAATCTATAATTTTTTAAAAAAAACCTTCTGTTTGGAGGACGTTGAAGTTGTGTCAGAGACCGAAGGGCTCAGGGATTACTCCTGGATCTGTGCTAGGGATCACTGCTGAAGATGCTTAGGAGATCATAAGTGATACGAAAGATCAAACTGAGGTCAGCTGTGTGCAGGGCCATTGCCTTACTAACTGTACTATCCCTCTGTCCCAAGTCTCTTATTTTTCAAGTTAGTTTACACAGAAACACTTTCAAAAACAAAGAAAACCAAAAAACAAGAGCACCACATGACAAACAGTAAGAACTACAATATTTACCTCCAATCTTCAAGCACAGGGACTTGTCCATTTTCCTTAGAATAGCCAGTAACAAAGCCTTGCCTATTGCTGGTAGGTGCACTGTTGTTGCACCATTAGTTTTGTGGAGTGAATATCTCATTTCGCAGGCACTGATTTCTTCCATGGTTCTTTTAAGTGTTGAATTTTCTGGGGAGGAAGACTTCCCAGGCATTGCAACCTTCAGGGAAGACATTTGGTCTGCAACAAATTTCCGAATTGCCCCCATGTTTCAGTAGCAGGATTCAAAGACCTGAGTGTAATCCAGCACCTGAGCTTCGGGAAGTTCCCATAATATCTCCAGCCAAAGTAACCTGGCGCTGACCCCAACTCCAACTCAGGAACAAAAAGTTAAGAAATTTGATCAAATGAAAACTGGGCTTTCAAAACCTCTGGAGACCTACCAGATGCCAGTAGACTTAGATCAATGCAAAGATCTGCAGGTAATGAACACCACTGACACAATCACTCTGAAGCAGGTGCAAGAAAACTCAAGTGGAACTAAGGAGACCTCCCATGCAAAACAGAACAACAAAAAGGAGGCTTCTGAAACTCTTGAGGGAGAACCCAAGGCCACAATCCAGCCAAACGTCCGAGAATGCATGCTAAGCAGAGCGGGGATTTTTCGTAATGCTGCAGTCCGTGATAGGTGTCCTAAGACCAAAGCCAAAACTAACAGCAAATCTCAAAAAGCTGCCTCCAGCAGTATCAGCAAGACAAAGAGCCATGGGCAGGAGAAGATAAAAAACACCAGTGAAAACTCTAAGAAAGCTAAGGAGTGTAAGCAGCCAGGGAACAAGGTCAAGGCAGAAGAAAAGCCCACCATTGGCAAGAGGAAACGCAAGGAAACTCAATCTGAGCTTTGCCAAGAGGCAGTTAAAAAGCCCTGCTGCTACCTAGGCATACACATGCTGGATTCTGTCCAAGTGTTTCATGCTTTGGGGAAGGAAAGTGATCCAAAACTTGGAATCTCTTCCTCCTAGGTCCTGAGTACTCAAAGAAGCCTAAAGATGGCAAGCCATCCTCAGCTGTCAAGCTATGGCTAGGTGCTACACAGGATGGAAAAGGCCTTGAGAAATCTCAGGTCAAAGCACATAAACCAAGTAGCAGTGCTGAAAAACGCTCATCGCCAGCAAAGTCTGACCTGCCATATCCTGGGAAGGTCAAATTGGTACCTTTGCCTTTTCTTACCATGGAGAATCCACAAGCTGGACCTCTTCCTCGGAGACGACAATCTGTGTCCTCACATGGTCCTGCTGCAGCTTACCATGCCAAGCCTGGCTCTACCAATGCAGCTCAGCCAACCGCTGCCAATTCTTCCTGGTCAACCACTGCATTTTTGTCGGGTTCTGCCAAACCTGCTCAGTCCATTTCAACCAACCCATCTCGACAAGGTTTGCAGAACCCTAGTAGCCGACCTATTCGTCTCCCCGCAGCTTCTAGACCTGCTCCCTACAACAGCACCTGGCACTTCTCTCCAGCGTGAACCTCCTCCAGTCTCTGTGAACCAGCGGCAGTAGCCACCCAAACGTCAGAGTCAGTTTCTCCTCCAAGACTTCCGTTTCCAATCGATTCCATGGAGAAAGCCCAATGTTCCCGAGCCAGACATGTCAAAGCCCATCACCAAAGAGCATAGACCAGAGCGTGAGGCTATGAAAAGGAAGGCTCAGCATGAGCGTGAGAACACTGCCAAACTCACCTCTTTGGGGGAAAGTGTAGTACTTTATTGAGAGGGAAAGGTAAAGGTAAAGGTAAAGGCCCTCCCGTTGATCGTCGATTTGCTCGAGCGGGCCCAGTAACGTCTCCATTGGAGACTTTGTTGTTACTGTGTCTGGCATATCGAATACTCTCGGTAGCTTGCCGGGCTCTCCGAGAGGGGCGGAGGAATCGAACTTGGGTCGGCCATGTTGGCCGCATGTAAGGCTAACGCCCTACCCGCTGTGCTATCGCTCCAGCCGAGATGGAAATCTCTCTCTATTATGGCTACGTAATGGGAGTAGCTGGAATGGTAGGTTCCATTTGAGGTACCAGATGGTTTTCCTAGGCAAACACTGACATGCCATACACCATTTATTTATTCTAATATATTTTTTCAAATTAAAGAGATGCATCATAGTTAATTCTTTGTTAATAAAAATTCTAAATTTTGAGATGCTGCCTATTGTGGTTGTTTTGGGGAGTGGCTGGGGGTCGAAGGATGGGATGGGAAAGAATGGGAAGTTAGAGACAGGAAAAAGGATGAATAGACAAGACTCTACGAAATACAAACTTAGTCCAGGGTTATAAAGCCCATCATAGGAGAAATTGCATGGGCCTGATGAAGAGTGGGGTAGGGTCAGAGGAAGAGTATAGCTGACAGGGCATTTTCTCTGCAACCAAGAAGTTCTCAGTTCATTTCTTGCAGACTTTGATGGTCCCCAGAGACCGACCAGATGTGGAACTTGAGCACAGAGCAGGGAGAAAGTACAGTCAAGTATGCCTATCCCTGGTGTCCTCGAAATAAAATTGGACAAATGGCACAGTCTGCAGTTTTCGGTTAATAGAATAAATTTGGAATAGGCTGAGAAAGTCTGATGAGTCTAAGATGACCAGAAGAAAAGTAAAAATTCTTCAATGGACGCTCTGTTTACGTCTCATGGCCACCTTTGGAAAATAACCAAATTTGAGACACATCACTAAAAGGTTTGGGTGGTCTATCAATAAATGATGGCTGGGGGATGCGAACACAAACACTGGGGAATAAACCTACCAGATGAGTGATCAATGCCCTCAGAGTCATTTAAGTATGACTCTTAACAGGGACAAAGCCAAGAGAACAGTTGCAGCTTTAAGCCTGAATATAGCTCCTGGGAAATGCAAAGATAAGTCACATGTCCTCAGGCCCTCTGTTCAGCACCCCTAGCTGCACAATTTCAATTATTCCCAACAATATTCAGAGTTGCTATCATGGTGACACTTTACTAGTGAGTTTCAACAATGCGGTCCACTGCCTTTATAAGTCTTTGGATTTGTAAACTCCCCAAGTTAGCCAAGCCAGCTTTCAGGAAATTTCTGGTGGGGGGAGCTCAAATTATATTAGCTTGAGGGGCTGGTCTTTGGTCTTCCATGGTTCCTGGTGCCTGTAGCTTTCTCTAAACATCGCTTTTAACTGCAGCTCACAGAAGAACCAACTTTATAAATAGCGTTGTGGCTGCATTGCCATAGGTACCGTACTAAGACATGCGTCCTAGGTCACCACTCCCAAAGCAGTTGGTACCGGTTGACCTTGAGCCTGGAAGGTTGTGGTGGAAAGAGATGGCCCTAGGAGAGTTAATGGAGTGATGGATGGATGGAAAGGAAACCGGGAAGGGTAGAGAAGTGGAAAATTGGTGATCATCATGGGATAGATTGTGGATGTTTTTCAAATAAGTTAAAATATTTTTTTGTAAAGGAGATTCAAGACAAACATACAAAAATAAGATAGGTTCCAAAGAACAGGTTACATATAAGACCGAGAGAGCTAAAAAGGGCTGGCATTCCTTCTGGAGCTTTCAATCATACCATTTACTAAAGATGTTATTTTCACATCACTTACCTGTGGAGAGGAATAGTGAGAAACAGAATGCCACCGGAAAAGCAAACTGGGAGACCACCTTCAATAAAAGCCAGGTGGAAGGTGTTCACATGGATCCCAAGTGCAAATATATGTCAACAGGATCACATATTTAACTAACTCTGCTTGGTACCAGTAACTACTTTGTTGAATATGGGGGGAAATGAACGCAGTTTATGATTGACCTGAGACTAACCAGTTAATACATTTTCCCAGGAAAGGGTAGTTGACTGGCTGGGAACAGAAAAACGTGAAGAGTGTTTTGCTACCTTTAATGTATGGCTGGAGGGAATTGATCTCAGTAATCTCTTAAAACTAACAAGCTTCAACTCTCTTGAAGGAATGTTGTATTCACTGAGGAAAAAATGTTGGGAGAAAAGTCTGAACTGATGGGAAAAGAGACAATAAGTGTGAAAGGAGGGCTTGAAATTTGGGTTCCTCTGAAAACAAAGCTTGAAACAAGAAGATCTGGGGGTAACATGATATACTGGGAATGGGATCTGAGCAGGAAAAGAGTGATATCAGGGATGTGAACAAGGGAAATCCAAGTTAAGGAAGACTTAGCTAGCTGACTACCCCATGGTCAACATGGTTCCAAGACTACAAGAAATTACAAGAAATTTACTTTAATTTTCTTTCCTTTATATGGTCAATTACAACATGAATTCTGTGCCTACTTCAAGCAGAATTTTTCTTTCTCAATATTCTGTTCATTTGTGTAAGCATCTTAAACAACTGCTGGATAACAGAATTATTTGATGAGACTTATTTTTTACTTTAATGTTTGGTTGAGATTGCTGAAAACTGTGCCTAAAGTGAAGTTTGTCCTGATTGGTACAAGTAGAGAATGGAGGTCTAGGGATGGAATTAGAGATTATAGGGTACCACATTCAGTTCCTAATAAAACAAGTAAAGGACAGTGTCCCAAATAGATTATTGAAAAAGATATTCCTCTCTATTTAACATGTAAATTCAGAATTTTCTATATTAAATTGAAAATGAAAGAATGTTCCTATATTTGGTCTTTTAAAGACATTCCAGGTTGGTTAAGGAAACAAACACTCCCTGTGAAATCATAACAACTTAATCATAAAAACCAGATTACTACATAAATTTCCAACAATGTCAGTGCTAAGAATTATTTCCCTGGATCTCACTAGTGTACATGATAGTCATATGAATACACCTGTGTGGATACATCGCTGGTATCTAATTTAGAGAATAGATATATAGAGATTAGATCACATAGCTGAGTGTGATCTCAACTTTTCTACACACTCCCATGCCCCACACACCCAAAGACTTGTACTGATCCTTATAGATCCATGACTTTTCCTCCTCCCCTCTCCCAGAGTCTATTAAAATTTCTTTTCAAGTACTAATGTAATACGCTTTAGAAAATATTGAGTTAAACTTAATTGTTGTCATTTAGCTTTTAGATAGAGAACCAAGAAAATCTTATTAAAAGTGTATTTTGGTATTCTTTGAAAATGGTAATAAGTACATTATCATTGAGTCCCTGAATATGCATTATATAAAGTATTTTGTGAGGAATTCCATATACAAATCAGTACTCGAAGAAATAAATGACTTCTCTGAATGAGAATGAACTGGGACATTTCAAAGTATCAATCAGTGAATCAAAGATGAATCATAGCATTCAATAGAAAAAATGATCTTGATGTAATCTAGTCAACACCATTACATTTTATACTTATACCAGCTCATAGTACTTTTAATTTTTTAATTTTTATTTATTTATTTTTATTAGTGAAACACCATGAGGTGCAGTTGTAGACTTACAAACCTTTCTGCTTGGGTTTCAGTTATACAAGAGTCAAGTACCCATCTCTCCACCAGTGCCCATTCTCCACCACCAAGGAACACAGTGATCCTCCCACCCCCCATCTCCCCCACTCCGCCCCACCTCAGGGCATTCCCTTTTGCTTTTTCTTTGTTTTAGGGTGTTGTGGTTCGCAATGGAGGTCAATACTATTACATTTTCAAAGAAGAACATAGGCTCCTATATGTTCAAGACACTACTACTGTCCTGCGGTTCTTCCCAGCATGTACCCTGCTCCAAGCCAGCCCTTTGGAAATATGCTGGGAAGGACAACTGGATGTTAATTTCCTCACTCTGACCTGGAAGACTCTTGCTGATTCTCAGCCACATCAACTATTTCATTTGTTGCCTGATATCACCTCCTGTCCTTTATTTTTTTTTAAATATTTGATTTGTTTCTGGAATATAAAGAAAAAAATTAAATGGACGAATAAAACAAAAGCAAAATCAAACCTTTACACTCTGACATCAAAATCGTCCTTATAGGAGGGAAATTAAATGACTGAAATGGGTAGGGGAATGTTGTTATTTGGTTGTGGACAGTAGCTGGATATTTGACAGTGCATGGAGTATGAATACAGAGTCGCTGAGATGAGGAACTCTGTACTTGAAGCGAATACAGTTTGTAAACTAGTCATCACAATTATATGTCCATATGAAATTTATCTACATATGCTTTGTGCCTGCCTTGCACGCATGTGTTATGCATTCCTTTATCATGGCCTCAGAAATGTATCTGAGGGCACTCGGAAATTAGTTGAGCACCAAGTATGGGGAGAGAAGTAGTAAAGAATTGGAGGAGGAAGAAATATGAGTTGGAGCTTAAGAGCCGTGTAAGAGGAATATGTAGATATGTATGTGTGTATAAATACACATATATATGTGTATATATATATATATATATATATATATATATATATATATATATGGGCTGGAGCCATAGCACAGTGGGTAAGACATTTGCCTTGCATGCGGCCAACCTGGGTTCGATTGCTCTGCTCCTCTCAGAGAGCCCGGCATGCTACTGAGAGTAACCCTCCCTCATGGCAAAGCCTGGCAAGCTACCTGTGATGTATTCAACATGCCACGAACAGTAACAAAAAGTCTCACCATAGGGACGTTTCTGGTGCCCGCTCGAGCAAATCAGTGAACAATGGGAGGACAGTGCTACGGTGCTATGGCTAATTCAAACGTTGTTTATGCAAAATTTGAAAGAATCCTATAAATATTCTATAAAACTGATTACACCTATTAAATTAATATAACTTTAAATAGTGTTTAGAAATGAGGTTGAAGAATTTTAAGGCTATAGAAAGATATTGACAATATATCAAGAAACACATGGATATTTGAGGAGGAAGAACACGTAGCAGTTGTCCATTCTTAAGGTTATTTTTTTGTCTTTAATAGCATATGCTTTCCCTGAGTTTTGTTAATAACTTCCGTTTTTTAGAAAGCATCATAATAAATTATATTTTTTAAAAAAGTAAAAAACTTTGTGTTTGTGAGTGGATTCGGTATGTTTGGAACCTGGGAAGTATTTTCCTATGTAAGTTACATTAAACATGATATTTATAACAGAAATACCATCTGCAGTACTATTCACAATGGCCAGAAGAAACTATGGTATACCTACACAATTGAGTACTACGCAGTTGGCAGGAAACTTACATCATGAAATTTGCTTCTAAATGGATGTACAGGGAAGATTATCATGCTCAATGAAATCAGTCAGAAGGAAAGGGGTATACTGATTGGACTGCCTCATTTTTTGGATATAAAAATCCAGAATATGAGACTAATACCCAAAGATAGCAGAAACACAGGCCAGGCCAGGAGAATTGGTCAATGGTTGGACGCTTGCCACAAGTGCTGAATGCGGCATTTGGAATAAAGAAGGGACCACTATGACAATGATAGTTGGAAGTGATTACTCTGGGTGGGAACTGAGTCCTGAAAGTAGGTAAAGGAATAAACGTGATAACCTCTCCCTCTCTGTATTACAATCCATAATGCTCAAAGGATGAGAGAGAGAGATAAAGAGAGAGAAAGAAGTGCCTGCCATAGTGTAGAGACAGCGTGCTGTCAGGTGGGGTTTGGGGTTGGGAGAGGGAGTGGTGGGAGAGAAACTGGGGACATTAGCAATGGAACTGTATACTAGTGGAGGTTAGGTGTTAAAATATCCTATGATTGAAACTGAATCATGAAAAGGTTTGTAATTTGTGTCTCCTGCAGATTCAATATAAAAACATGATATTTTGTTTCTACCACCATGACTAACCTATGAATTTGCTGAAATTTATTTTTATCACCTTGGCTGGGCTCATTTCATGGATGTCTGTATGGTAAATTTTTTTTTCATTTTATGCGGACTGAAGAGACAAAAATCATAGGGTAGGGACTTCTGGTGGAAGGAGAGAAGTGCACAAAACACCCTGTTGACCACACCTCAGCAGGGTCACCTAACTTGCGTGATGACAGACCTCCTTCACTGATTTCTTCTTTTGTAATGTGGAAAAATGAAAAGACTTTGCAGGCTGACAGGGGGTTGTCCCCTCCAGTTCACACTGTTTTCATTTCGATCAGAATTGTTTAAAGATTATTTGAAAAATTTGGAGCTTAATGATTTGTTCTCACATATTTCCCCTACATGGTGTCAGTGGGCATTGATCCAGGAAGGCCAGCATGAAAAAGTTGAGGTGTATGTCTTAACCACCAATGCCAACACTACTGTAAGTATGGAACCCAGAGTACAATAGTAAAACTTCAAAATGTGTTTGTCAAGAAAATCGGTGGGAATGCAGGGAGAAATGGGTAATTTGTTGGTGGAGGGATGCAGACACTGGTGGTGTGATTAGAATTGGAATATTGTATGACAAAGCTCCATTTTAAATGACTTTGAAAATCAAAATTGCCTAAATTTAAAATAAAAGAGAAGTCAACTTATGTCTATATTTCAAGAAAGCTTGTCTTGGCAAATTTTGGCAGGGAGACCATAGTTGGTAGAGAGAGAGAGAAAGAAAGGGAGAGTTGACAGTTGGGAAGAGAAGCCTGGATATAATGGAAGAGATAAAAGCTGATCTTAGAAATTTGGAGCCATCAGAGTTTAGAGAGTTAAATGGTGAGAACATTACAGTTTAGATACTTAAATAGTGAGATTGGTTTCAGTCATCAGCACTGTATACATATAAAGATTTCAAACACCTCACAGATATTCAGGCTATAGTAACTAACAAGGGAAGCCTTTTTTCCTGAAGCTCTATGTAAGGATAATATATTGCTAGGAACAACGATAAGAAGTCGGTTCTCTTTTTCACAGATTAATACATTAGAGATGAAAACTTTAATACAAAGGAATCCATCATCTTGTCCTGTTTCTCTGTTTTCCTGTCATCATTCCATTCTCCCCCATGACCCTACCTAATCATGGCTCTCCACATTACTCAGCAGTGTTACCACATAGCCTCAGATCATGTGTTAAATGCCCGTAGCTCACAGTTCTCATGTTTGCCCCCCATCCAAGCCAGAGCCATCCTTCTGAAACCAAGAATATTTGCTGAAGGCCCGTTCTTCCTTGAAATGGCAGTCATGGTTTACCTCTTCTTAATCATTGTGTTTACATATTTAGATGAATGTCACTCTACTAGTGACAGGTATTTTCCAAACTAAGAAAAGCATAAACTTTTCCCTTTCCCCCACGAATTTTGGGCAAGTTATTTTCTATCCACTGCTAATTATATGTGATAATAAGGAAATAGATCTGAGGTAAAAACAAGTACATTTGTCAATTTGGTGCCATGACTAGTCAGTCTGAGTATAAGTATATATTTCTAGAAAAAAAAAAGCAGAAGAAAAGGAGTTGGTTGCTAGCAAAGAATGCCAGACCTCTGCCAAGAAATCCTTTGAAAACAAAAATTCTGATTATGGACTGAACATGATTACCACTCAATGCCTCTTTTGCAGACCACTACACCCAAAAGGAGAGAGAGAAAAAAAGGGAATGCCCTGCCACAGAGGCAGGTTGGGATGGGGGGGATCTGTGTGGGAGGGTTACTGGAATACATGGTGGTGGAAAATGGGCACTGGCGGAGGAATGGGCATTTGATCATTGTATAATCGAAACCCAAGAACAAAAATTTGTAAATGTACAACTGTACATTATGGTGTTTCACTAATAAAAATTTTTAAAAAATAAAATAAAATAAAAATTATTTCGTCTGCCAGAGATCAGCAGATGGGAACCTGAGTGAAGGCAAAAGATTAAATCGGTTGACTTTTATTTTTCCTTGACTATATTAATTTGATTTTGGAGTCAATTTATATGACAGTTCATTAAGACACAGAAATTTCCAGCACTTCTCTTGTTTAAAAGTATAGTGTTACACCATATCTCTCTCACATTATTTTTATTTCTGATAGTTTGACACAAAAGATAAGTCAAAATCATAGATAAATGTAAATTATTTAAATACTGTATTGATTATTTAAAATTACATTATAGAATTACTAGAATTTCATGAATTTTAAGATTATGGATAATCAACATGCATGTATCACATTACACTCACAATTGAAAGGCCTCCTTTGTCATTCATTATTGTTCAGTTTTTCCACTTTGATAACACCTTTCCATCTGGTAACTAAATAGTCTTATAGTTCTAAAGTTTGTTTTTATGGCTTTGAAAAAATCCAAATTATACAATTTTTAACATTGGATGAAACTAGAGGATATCATGCATGTAAAGTTAGCCTTAAGGAAAGGAACAGATACAGAGAGATTTTTCTCATATGTGGGATGTAAATACACACAGCAAGGTCGCAACAAAGGTTCAAGGGCAATGTAAGGGGAGAACTGATCCACACAATTGAGTCAGGGGATTGGGACTGAGGGATTCTGGGGTTTTGGGGGGAGAGGGAGGGTTTATTTTTTGAGAGAATGAGGAGTGTCTTGTTGGAATAATGTGTATGAGGAACCATTGTTAATTGAATTATAAATCATAGAATATTAATATTGTTTTAGACGTTTTTCTGTCTCATTTTGTTCTTTTAATTTGTTTTCTCCATATGCCACATATGCATGAACTTGTATGATGCCTATCTCTCTCTGCCTGGCTTATGTCACTAAACATAATATCCTCATGTTATGCTTTTTTATACAAATAATAAGAATATTTCACTTCATACAACTGAGTAGGATTCCATTGCTTTACACCCTTTCATTTTCAAAATTTGGGGTTTAAAACATACAAATATTGATTTTAACAATGCTCTGGTGTTTTAAAATTTTTAGTTCAGTGAAGAAAAGGTAAAGGCCCTCCCGTTGATCGTCGATTTGCTCGAGCGGGCCCAGTAACGTCTCCATTGGAGACTTTGTTGTTACTGTGTTTGGCATATCGAATACTCTCGGTAGCTTGCCGGGCTCTCTGAGAGTGGCAGAGGAATCGAACTCAGGTCGGTCATGTTGACCGCTTGTAAGGCGAACGCCCTACCACTGTGAAGAAAAATAGATTTTATTGAACAACACTTAGAAACTTGTGAAACAGGCATTGGGTGGAATGGAATGGAATATATGTTCAAGAGAGACCACTCGTTTTACAAAGCAAGCAAAGAGTGACATACAGAAAGAAAGCACGGTATTTCTTTAAGGAAGAACACAAGCTTGAGGACCAAGCCCACTCTGGTAGTTTAGGAATAAGAACTTGGAGTGGTATGAACTTAACTTGTACACTTTAGGGGAGAACCTGAGTGAAACAAATAGAAGTACGTTCAGGAGAATGATAAACTGGAGTCTATACTTGGAGTGAGGAGGGTAGAGAGTTCTTTGGGGAGATCTGGACTATGGAGAACAGTAATATTATAACATTAATGATAGTATCTTACCGTGGGATTCCAAAAAAATCTTTAACAGTGGTGTCAGAAATGATAACATTCTTAGGTATTTGGATTTCCTGTGGAAACTACTGGGAAGCTGAGTTTATGCTCTGGATGCCTCTGCCTGAAACAAGGTCAACAAATCATGAATGAAAAATTACAAGTTACATGGATCAAGGATTCTGATACCAGTGGAAGGCTAGCTTTTGGGTGGACAATTTCTACTGCTGGCCTGATGTAGATTCTGATCCTGGGATACGTAACAGAAAGGAGGTAGTGACAGGTATCCTCAGAAGTGAAGCCTCTGAGACAGAATTCATTCATACCAACTTATGGCATGAATGTTTGCTCATGGCTGCTACCATTATAACATGCCATTCAATGATTCTGTGGTTTCAATTTACTGTGTCAATGTAAAGATGAAGTTTCTAAATCGAAGGTAAAAATCTGAGGCCCTCAAGATGATGAATTATGGAGGGGGGGTGGAGCTGGAGCTATAGTACAGCAGGTAGGGCATTTGCCTTGCACACGGCCTACCCAGGTTAGATTCCCAGCATCCTGTATGGTCCCCCCAAGCACCGTGAGGAGTAATTCCTGACTGCAGAGCCAGGAGTAACACCTGTGCATCGTCAGGTGTGACCCAAAAACGCAAAAACAAAAAGATGATGCCTTACCTTTAGATATTTTGCAGTCAAATAGAAACAGCCAGGAAGCTCACCAGAAAAGAGTTCTCCTGGGTCGAAAACATCATCACCTCTGGCGTGAGAGCATAGAGAAAATAACGTTTCCATTTTATGCCATGTTAAAGCAAGCCAGACATGATCTTGGAAAGTTTGTCAAAGGAAAGCATGGCTATAGGAAGGATAAGATGACAACTGAATCTTAGAGGTAAAATATACAAGTGAAGAAAAGGTCAAGAAGTAGGCGGTACGATGGTGACCAGGTATACTAAGAAAAGCATTTTTTAAAAAATAAAATGCAATGATACATCAAAAAAGACCTTTTTAAATGTTTAAGAACAGGGATATAACTCAGGGATAGAGCATTTGTCTTCCATTGTATGATGATCTGGGATTGATCCTTAGCATTGCAAACAGCATTATTTTTTAATTTTTAATTTCTTTCTTTCTTGCTTATTTGCTTGCTTGTTTTTCTTGTTTTTTTTTTTTGGATCGCACCTGGCTATGCATAGGGGTTATTTTTAATTTTAAAAAATTATAATTTTTATTTTTTACCTGTGGTTTAAAATGAAATCTAAAATATTTTAGAGTAAATATATGTGAAGAAGAATAAAATTCACGGGAACTATTTAGTGTTCTTAACGATACAGCAGTCAGAATTTTGAGGTTAATTTTATGGGTAGTGCATAAATAATTTTTCCCCATTATGTGGGCTGTCTTTTTATGATGGTCACCATTTTTTCTAAGTTGCAGCAACGTCTTAGTTTAATGTAGTCTCATTTGTTTATCTTCATTTCCTCTTCCTTGGTCAGTGGTGTTTCATTCCAGAAGTTTCCCTTAGCTTAAATGTCATGGAGGGATCGTCCCACATTTTTCTCCATATATCTTAAGAATTCAGGTATGTGCTTATAATAAAGTTGTTTTGAAATTTTTATCTTTGGAGATAGCTTGAAATTCAAGTGATAGTGGTGGCATTGGAATTATAGGTGATAGTGATGGTATGTTTGATATTCTTTTTCTTTAAAAAATTTATTATAGGTAAGGTCATATATTTAAAATGGTATTAACATTTATAGTCTTGGTATAAAGTTACCTCATAGCACCACCAGCAAAGTGTCTATTACTCTTCACCCCCGTGATACTATATCAGACCCTATCCTAATAAATGCCTGTATCAGTCCTTTAGAGACCAAGTTGATGAAAATGGTACATATCTAAGTTTATGTACAAGATCCATTCTGCAAAGGTGCTACTTTGAGAATCTATCTCTAAACTGGAGCCAGTTTCAATATATCACTGTTATATATTTTTTCTTTGCTTTTGGAAGTCGTAGGAAGCAAACATTCCCTCCACAGTAGAGTTCCATTCTTGTATACTTGACAAGGAAGGAACTTGACATCATGCTCCTTATAAGATAGTTCACATGAGATGTAGGAGGGGAATAAGTCTTTGAAGTATTTGTCTGGAAAAAGCAAAAACGTGAGAGTGTGAAAGGAAGAGAAAGATAGAGAGAGAGAGACATAAAGAGAGAGAGAGAGAGACAGAGGGGGGATGGAAAGAAAATGTCTGCCACAGAGCCTAGATGTAGGTTGGGGAAGTTGACAGGAGGGAAACTGGGGCCATTGGTCGTGGAAAATGGGCACTGGGAGAGGGATGGGTGTTGGATTATTGTATGACTGAAACCTGATTAGGAATAGCTTTGTATCTGTATCTCATTGGTGACTCAATTTAAAAAAATAAAAAAATAAATATATAAATAAAAACAACAAGAACAAAAAAAATTTTAAAAAGATTAGGATCAATGTTGAAGTTAAAAAATTCTTGTCATGGGAAAAGTGATTAGATATATTAAATAACCAGAGTTTATGTGAGGATGATATAGCAGCAAAGTTCTTATGTTCTTGAGGGTGAGGGTATATACTTCTCTGTTTTATCATTTATAGTAGCAGTTCATCTCTCCTTGTTTGCACACCTGAAGCAATATGACTTTTCAGTCTTTTCTCTCAAGATGTGTATTCTATTAAGTCATCTCTTGTTTCTATAACGTTTCCAGAGCTGAAGAAAACTTGTGACCACATTCAGGAGGCCCCAAGGGTACCAGCTAGAGGAAATCCAAATAAAAATACCCCACAACACATCCTGATCAAAATGACCAAAACCTTAGACAGAGACAAAATTCTGAAAGCAACAAGATCAAAGAAAGAAATCTCTTACAAAGGAGCATCCTTAAAATTTACAGCTGATTTTTCTGATGAAACCCACATGGCCCGAAAACAGTGGTGGGACATAGTGAAAAAACTCAATGAAATAAAGTTTAAATAAAAAAAAAGAATGTAGGTATGATATTGAGGTTTTTAATACATTTGATCTGACTTTGTGCCTGGCACTATAAAGAGGTCTGAGTTCAATTTTTTTTTTTTTTTTTTGCCTGTTGCTGTCCAGGTTTCCCAGCACCACTTGTTGAAGAGACTTCCTTGCTCAACTTCATATTTCTTGAGCCTTTATGAAAGATTAGGTAATAATAATCTGAGGGCCAGCGTCAGGATATTTGACTATATTCCATTGATGTGAGGCCTGTATTTATCTGAATATCATGATATTTTGATTACTACGACTTTGTAGTAGGGTTGCAAGTTGGGGAAGCTGTTCCCTTCTTCTTTTTAACAAATATTGCTTTAGCTTTTCATGGGAGTTTATTGTTGTGTATGAGTTTCAAGAGTATTTAATCTATTTCTTTGAAAAATGTTATGGCTATCCTTATAGGAAGTGCAGTAAATCTTTATAGAGCTTTGGTGTGTATTGCCATTTTGACAGTGTTAATCCTCTCAATCCATGAGCATGGGATGTGATTCCATTTCCTCATATACTCTATTATTTCGTGAAGTAGAGTTTTTAGGGGTTTTTTTTGTATAGTTCCTTAAAATTTTATCATTTATCACTTAACATCCCCTTAGTCGTCGATTTGCTCGAGTGGGCGCCAGTAACATCTCCATTTGTCCCTGTCGAGTGCTAGTGTAGCCCAATGGCATCTGTTCGAACCGGGAACATGAAGGGCCTCAAACCGATCGTTCATGATCTTGACGAAGAAGTCTGACCATCTGGAAGGTGGGCGGCCACGCGGTCTTTTGACATCCCGGGGAATCCAGTCAGTAACAGCTCTAGTCCAGCGGTCGTCTTTAAATCTCATTACGTGACCAGCCCATCCAATTTTCGACAACTTGGCATAAGAGACAGCGTCCCTGATTCTTGATCGGCGAAAGATGTCAGAACTCCGGATTATCTCTCTCATTTGAGTGAAACCTGATATTCCAAGCATAGCTCTTTCTATTCTTCTTTGGGAGACCTGAATACCATTCTCATCTTGTTTGCGTAGGGCCCAGGTCTCTGAGGCATATGTTAATGCAGGAAGAACAGTGGAATCAAAGAGATGTGCCCGGAGCCGGAGGTTCTTCTTCCTCTTAGCTATTTCTTCGACGTTTTTGAAGGCATTCCAAGCCACTCTCTTCCTCCTGCACAGCTCGGGTGCCAGGTCATTTGTCATGTTGACCTCTCGACTTAGGTACACATAGCTGTTGCATTCGGAGACAGTCATTCCATTGAGAGCGAATGGGGCATCAGGAACAAGGCTGTTTCGCATAAACATTGTCTTCGTAAGATTCAGCTGTAGTCCTACCTTTCCACACTCACGGTCAAAGTCGGCCAGCATTTGTGCTGCTTGGCTGATGTTTGGTGTTATTAAAATAATGTCATCAGCAAAGTGGAGGTGGTGTAGTTGCCGAGCATCTATCTTCAGTCCCATTACGTCCCATTCCAGTCGTCGCATGATGTTCTCGAGGGTGGCACTGAAGAGTTTTGGTGAAATGGTATCACCCTGCCGCACCCCTCTCTTGACATCAACGATCACTTCTTTGTAGAATGGTGAGATCCTGCTAGTGAATCTGTAATACAGCTCACGGAGGATCCTGATGTACTGGTCTTGAATGCCCTGATTGGCTAGGGCTTCAATGACCACTTCCATCTCAACAGAATCAAAGGCCTTGTTTAAATCAATGAACATTAAACAGCGGCATCTTGAACTCCAGAGAAACCTCAATGAGCTTGGTTATCACGTGGATATGGTCGATGGTGCTGAATCCTTTGCGGAACCCTGCTTGCTCGTATGGTTGTCCTTCATCTAGTGTTCTGCCAATCCTATTTAGGATGACTCGAGTGAACAACTTGTAGATGACAGACAATAGGCAGATCGGGCGATAGTTGCCAATGTCATGGATGTCTCCCTTCTTGAACAGTAGTACGGTCCTGCTGGTTTTCCATTGGGACGGAACCTTGCATTCAGACAGGTAGAGAGTGAAGAGCCGAGCCAGTGTATTGATGAGTACTGACGGCAGGTTCTTCAGGTGTTCAGGTCTGACCTTGACTGGGCAGGGTGCTGTTGGTTTCTTTACCAACGAAATGGCGTGTCGGATTTCGGAAGGGAGAACTTTGGGAAGGACATATCCATCCTGTGTAATTTGGTATGTCGGCAAGTGGACATGGTTATCGAAGAGATTTGAGTAGAAGTCATGGTAATCTTCTCCATTGCCGTTCTGGAGGATGTGATGGATCCATCAGGACGTCGGAGGGCAGTCATCTTGGTCTTATAGTTGGCGAAGGACAGGCGGGCCTTACGAATACTTTTCCTGGCTTCTGCCGCATCTACCAGTACTTCTGCTCTTCTCTCTTTGAGGTCTTCCTTGATCGCATCTCTGCACTGCTTTGCGAGCTCGGATGTTAGCTTGCGGTTGCCTGAGGCATGCGCCAAAACACGCTGGCAAATTAGCTCAAGAGTTTTCGAAGATAGGCCATTTTTTGTGGCT
Source organism: Sorex fumeus (assembly GCF_029834395.1). Classification (NCBI taxonomy): domain Eukaryota; kingdom Metazoa; phylum Chordata; class Mammalia; order Eulipotyphla; family Soricidae; genus Sorex; species Sorex fumeus. Next base: position 19,529,083 of record NW_026606152.1, on the reverse strand, counting down.
ATCTCTCTCTTGGCTTTCCTCACACATTCATGGAGGTGCTGAACCAGTGGATCGTATTCCTCGTCAATGTTGTCAACAATGGCATCTTCCCATGTTGCCGCAATAGTACCAAAGTATAGTTCCTTAACATTTTAGTTGATTCTAATATAATATACTCGATTTTCTGAGGTATTATTGTGAATGGGATTGTTTTTCTCTATCTCTTTTTTTCTCTTTCATTTGAAATATATGGGAAAGCCATGGACTACCGGATATTCATTGTGTAATATGCTACTTTACTAAACAAATCTATTGTTCCCAGGAGCTTTTTTGTAGGTTCTTTGGGATTTTCCAAGTATAGTATCATGTTATCTCCAAATAGTAAAAGCTTGAGTTCTTCCTTTTTTATATGGATGCCCTTGATATCTTTTCTTTTTACCGAAATCCTATGGCAAGTACTTCAAGTACTATGTTGAATAGGTGTGGTGAGAGTGGGTAACTTCTTTTGTGCCTAATTGTATTCTGGGATTCTAGCTCATTGATTTCTGCTCCAAACCTTTAGTTTTCTCCCCGTTGAGAATAATGCTTGCTGTGGGTTTGTGGTAGTTTGCTTTGACTAGATTGAAGAAAGTACTTTCAACTCCCATTTTCTTGAGAGTTTTTCACCATGAATGGGTGCTGGATCTCATCAAATGCTTTATCTACATCTATCGATATGATGATATGACTTTTATCTTTATTTTATTGAGATGGTGTATTCTGTTGATTGACTAGAGAATGTTAAGCCATCCTTGCATCCCCAAGATAAACCTACTTGGTCATAGTGTGTGATATTTTGTTGAGTTTCTGGATTCTCTTTGCTGGTATTTTCTTGAGAATCTGTGTATCTGTATTCATCAAGGAAATAGGTCTGTAATTTTCATTTTTTGTGGTGTCTCTGTCTGTTTTGAGTATTAGGGTGATCTTTGCCTCATAGAAGCTATTTGGGAGCATTTCTGTTTCTTCAATTTCCTGGAAAATCTTAAAAATGTTGTCAGGAGTTCCTCTTTAAAGGATTGAAATATTTCACTATTGAATCCATCTGGGCCAAGGATTCTGTTTGGGGGGATATTTTGACCATCATTTCAATTTCCTTGGTAGTGATAGGTTCAAGTATTCCAAATCTTCTTGGTTCAGCCTTGGGAGGTAATTGGAATCCATTAATTTATCAATTTGTTAAAGATTCTCTCATTTCCTGCTGCAAAGATTCTCAAAATAATCTCTGATGATCCTATGGATTTCTGTAGTTTCTATTAGGATACCCCCCTTTGCATTTCTGATTCGATTTATTAGAATTCTTTCTGTTTCATTGAGAGGCTTCTAGAGGTTTATTGATCTTGTTTATTTTCTCAAAGAACCAGCTTTTGCTTTTATTGGCCTTCTGGATTGTATTTTGGGTTTCTAGCTCATTGATTTCTACTATAAATTTTATTATTTCCTTGCTCCACCCTAGTTTCCACTCCTTTTGTTGGTCATTTTCCAAAATCTTGAGCTCTAATTTATTCATGTAGGCCCTTTCTTTCTTCCTGATAAATTCTGGCAGAGGTATAATCTTTCCTCTTAACACTGCTTTTGCTGTGTCCCACAAGTTCTGGTAGCTCGCGTCCTCATTCTCATTTGTTTCTGGAACCTTTGTATTTCCTCTTTGATTTCTTCTCTAAGCCAACGCTTGTTCATTATTTCAATTAAGTAAAATATTTCCTTGCTGAGATTTATTCTGTTTGATCTATTGAGAAGTGACAAAGTAGTGTTGAAATCTCCACCTAGTACTGTTTTGCTATCAATGTTTTTCTATAAGTCTATTAGAAGTTGTTTTTAAGTATTTTGCTGGTCTGTCATTGAGCATCTACATTGAGGAGGGTGAGTTCTTTCTGATGTAAAGATCCCATGATCATGCAGAAATGACATTCACTGTCTCTTATAACCTTTAGCCTGAAGTCCATGTGCTCTGATACTAGTATGGCTACTCCAGCTTTGTGGAGGTGTTCTTTTCTTGAATACTTGTTTTCCAGCCTTTTATTTTTAGCCCATGGTTGCTTTGATTGCTCAGATGTGTTTCTTGCAGGTATCAGAATGTTGGGTTCAGTGTTCTAATTCATCTTCCTATTCTGTGCCTTTGAATTGGCACATTTAGTCCATAGACATTGAGAGAGATTGTTGTTATGGGGATTTGTGCTATCTTTATGTAGAATTTTTGTACTTGTGCCTTAGCTTAAATTAGCCATGTTAGTTCTTCTTGCAACAAAAATATGGAACTCTTTACAAGTTTGCATGTCATCTCTGTGCAAGGACCATGCTCATCATTGTATCATTTCAATTTTAGTATATGTGTAACCAAACCTAGTAGGAGTTATTTTTTCTGTTCTGATTAATTTGAGTGTTGTCCTTACTTACCCTATGGCAGACAGTGGTACCTAATCAAAGAAAGTATTTCAAAGCAGCTTGATAGATTTAGAACTTTAATGTCCCAGAAAGAAAAATATGGTTTTTACCATATTATCTTTTACCATAATCAAGGCATCAGTTTTACAAAATAATTCTTTTGGAAGATGTTATATGAGTCCTGTTTAATGCACTTCCCTGAAACCTTCATTAAGATCATTAAACTAGAGCCTTTTGCTGTTCTCACCTCAGTCCCGTGTACATCTCCAGGAAAAGGTGGATGGTGTTGTCTGCACTTTGACCACCTTGAATATAAGTAGGATTTTTCTCCTGAAGGAAGAGGTGAGGATCATATTGATGATTTCATTCCACATTATTATAAGTTCAACTTGAATGGAAGTTGACACTCATGAGGCTCCTGTAAAGGACAGAATAAAGGGTCTCAGTGAAGTTTAATGGCCAACACACATTAACAACACAGATGACTCAAAGCAGCCTGTGTGCATCTTTGTGTATAGTGAGTTTCATATCTAATGATAGTGATTCTCAGTCATGACACACAGGCAAAACAGACCTATAATTAAAAATCTAGTTATCTGAGCAGAGTGGGGTTTCTTAGGTGATTGAACAAGTGTGTTGTAATTTATTACTAAGCACATACGTAGTTAGAATGATGTGTACTTTTTGATATAAAATTAATTCCAAATATGTCTAAAATGACAGTCTCCTGACCGCACACCTGGCTTTCTTCACCAGGGTCCCTTGGAGGCGGTGTGTTGAGTTTCCCTCACCGCGCCGAGCAGAGCCCCGGCACGTGAAGACCTCTGCAACCAGCCATAGGTACGCTTTAGACCACTCTCCCCAAGCTTGAAGGAGCCTCATGCATGAACGAATCTGACAGAGGAACCCAGGTGTGCGCAACCGGGGGATGAGATCTCCAAGGCTACTCAGATCAAGACTGGGCCCCCTCCAACCAGATCCCCCATCTCCTAGTAGCTAAGTGTTACAACCATGAACTGCCCCTGGAGCCATGTAATCCCATCAATGGCCAAGATACAGAGACTGGATTTTGTTGATAAGACAACAATTATTGTCCAGTTCTCACTCTGAGAGAACCTGGTAGGCATTTGCGAGTGTCTTGCCCTTGTGTTTACCAGTCATTTACACTTCTTTCAATACATTTTATATATGATCATGGTTTATGCTTATTTTTAATATTGAAGTTTAATAGCTAAATACTGATTTTTTTCACAGCACTAATTTATTAAGAACATTCATCCTTTGCCTATCATATTAATTGCCAGTATTTGTTAGTTTTGCTTGTTTTTTGATTACTTAAATTGGTTTTGGTCCTTTTCTTTCAGGTTGAAAAATTTTGACACAAATGAGTATATGTTTTTCTTTACCTTCTACAGTTTTAAACTGAGAACAACTGTTTGTTTTGTACAAATAAGATACCTGTGCATTTACTATTTCTTCTCATTTTATTTACATTTTCACACATCTCGATTCATCTACAACTTAACCTAGTAAGTGTTGTCATATTGAAAGAAACCACCAATTTTTTCAATCATAACACTGTAGCACTGTCCTCCCGCAGTTCATCCATTTGCTCGAGCGGGAACCAGTAACATCTTACAACAAATTGTGAGACTTGTTGTCACTAGCTATGGCCTATCGAATACGTCATGGGTAGCTTGCCAGGCTCTTGCTATGTGGACGAGATATTCTGGGTAGCTTGCCGGGCAGAGGAATCGGAATCAGGGTTGGTCTCCTACAAGGCAAATGCCCAACCCGCTGTGCTGTAAACTTTATCTAAAATATACTAGTAATAACAAATGTTGTTTCTTTAACAGTGCAATATAAACAATTATTTAGTAATTTTCTTGATTTGTTAATGAAATAGCTAAGTTCTTGAGCATCATGGGAGTATTTTTCTAACACAAGAGTCTGACGAAGGTGAAACTGTTATAACCGTCTTGTAGAATTCCATCTCCCTAGCCTGCTTCATTCTACCCCACTCTCTATCCAATCCGATCTTCTTCTGGGATTCTGACCTCCTGATTGGCTAGCCTCTACCTTTCACCTGCCTACTTTATGACATCATTCTCCCACCAAACGAACCACCAACTGGTAGAATCTTGGGGGTCCCATGTAGTTGTTTGTAAACAAATTTGAATCTTCATGGCAAGTGACGAGTGACCAATGACCAATCACCAGTGAGCAGTCGTCTGTACTGAACACTTGTGGTCTTAAGCTGCTTCAGTGTTCAGACGTAATCTCCTACTGTCTCCTCTTCTCGTCTACCTTTCATCGGTATTTCCTCTTCTCTGACCATGTCAGGTAAGGAATAATACTTTTCAAAGTTTTTCATTAGATTTATCATCCCTAAACTTAGCAGTCAAGTAAAAACAGCACGTAGTAATGAAAGAAAATAATCAAGTAGAATTTTATAAGCCTCATTTTAGCTTGACTTTGACATTTGCTGTGTGATTTTAGACACTGGCTTACTTTCTCTCACATACGAAGTGTTTTTCCTCATTGATTACATTATATTTTACACATACTTAGGAGCTCAAATACACAAACAAACATACACACACACGAACATATATATTTATATATATGTATATATATATATATGAGGTTTGATTCTCTGTGTTTCTTTTTCCTTTTAATATTGAATTTTACATGATATTCACTGAAAACAAGTAAATCAGAGACAGTATTTTTACAGAAATAGAAAATATATATGCTGTGAAAAACTGTTAATATATACTAGCATGTGTTCTCTGTAATGGTCTCTCCACTTGTATTTATACTTCAGTATTGTGAATATAGTGATATTACAAAGTAATAATCATTGATCTTTGAGATTTCTATTTAAACCAGGTAATAAGAAAATATGGGGCATGGGGAAGGTGCGGAGTGCTGAGCATTAGGGAGGCAAGACCTCTAAGGTAAGCAAGTTTGGGATCACTTTCATCAAACATTGACCAATCGACACCAAGACAATATGAGGGAGAAAAAAATAGGAAAGAAAGAAAGAAGGATAGAAAGAAAGAAAGAAAGAAAGAAAGAAAGAAAGAAAGAAGGAAAGAAAGAAAGAATAGGGACTTCGATTATCAAGGAAGAGGAAAACGTTTGGACATAAAATTGAAGAGAACCAAAGACTTAACATCAAAAAAGAAAGAATATATATATGAAATATGCTGAGAATAATTCACTGAGAGCAAGTCAAAGAATTTTACTTCAATAAATGTCAGGACTAGAAATATACTATGCCTTCAATAGGGTACCAGTAGGAAAAGCTCTTTATCAGAAAGCCATCCTTCCTGGCTTTTTTCCTTATTATTTCTTAGAACACAGTACTTGGTACTTGACAATTTGGAGTATAAACACGCTTCAGAAATGATGCTCCCCATAAATAGCTAATAGTGCTTATCTAGGGCGGTGGAAGACACAGAATCTTCAATGTTTTTATTACATTCTGGTTTTTAAGTTCATGTATGCGCTGCCTGTTAAAATAAAAAAAAATGGTATATTCTAACTTGAATCAGGAGGTTTGATTCATTTGTGTGGTCAGTAGGTTCCAGGTTAAAGCTGCTTGTCATCTTTACAAATATTATTTCATGTGATTTTTTCTTCCTAACATGAGAGTACTTTGATATTAGTCAAGTTTTGTTTTTAGATCCTAAAAGGAAATAGAAAAATCAAGTCTCACATGACTATTTACACATTTTTGTCATATTTGTGAATTCTGAGTTTTCCTACATAAAGATATTTTATGGGATTTTGGTGCTCATTTATTAAACATTGAGAAGAAAGTTTTCCTGTTTGATAAAGATAATTCTAATCTAGGCGTTGAAAGTAAATTTGCATTATTTTGTGATCACTTTTTAAATGGTCTTTTCTGTTTCTTGTGTGATCAAGTGAAATCCTCTGCTATGTTTAACACATGTTGTTTGCTGGTTAATATTCAAAAGTACTGATGAGTATAATTTTTTGTAATTTCGAAGTTTCTTTCTGTGTTTCACTCATTTAAAACATTTCATCTCTATGAAATACAATCACGTTTATTCCTATTTTCTTTTTGTTATGTAGTTACTGATAAATCCTTTCTCTTTAATGGACTGGTAAAGTGTCACTCAAAAATCACCTTCTATTCCATTTTTTGGCTAGTAGTTTTTACTAAAATAAAATAGAGTCTTCATATTGTATATGTGGAACAATTTAGTAATAACCTTATTGTACTGTTTTATTTGGTTTTGTTTGGGATGCCATCCACTGTTATTCAAGGCTTACTCTTGGGTCTGTTCTCCATAACATACTGTACTATGCTGCTTGCTACAGAGCCCAGATTTCATTAATATCTACATAATTCTTTTTCAGTTCTGTGATACATATTTTTCATGATGTTTTCTTTACACTTCCTCCTATGTAAATCACATTGAATAGAAAAATTATATTCGTGTATGCATTATTATTCTTAGAGTTATGAGTAACTACATTGTTGATAAACAACTTAAGACACAGAATTTAAATAAAGTTTTCCTTCCAAAAATATTTCTTGGGAAAAACTCAAGTAATGATTTTTGAAGTGGATCAAAAATCAGGGTAACCTTCAATGCATCAACAAGATTAAGTTGTATGTGAACCATAAGTAACAGGTACTCACCTGATCTTGGGGAAGTTCCCATAATATCTCCAGCCCAAAGTAACCTGGCGCTGACACCAACTCCAACTCAGGAACAAAAAGGTAAGAATTTTGATCAGATGAAAAGTGGGCTTTCAAAACCTCTGGAGACCTACTAGATGCCAGTAGACCTAGATCATGCAAAGATCTGCAGGTAATGAACACCACTGACACCATCACTCTGAAGCAGGTGCAAGAAAATTCAAGTGGCACTAAGCGGACCTCCCATGCAAAAGGGAAGAACAAAAAGGAGGCTTCTGAACCTCTTGAGGGATAACCCAAGGCCAAAATCCAGCCAAAAGTCTGAGAATGCTTGCTGAGGGGAGCAGGGATTGTTTGTAATGCTGCAGTCAGTGAGAGGTGTCCTGTGACCACAGCCAAAACTAACAGCAAATCTCACAAATCTGCCTCCAGCAGGATCAGCAAGACAAAGAGCCATGGGCAGGAGAAGATAAAAAACACCAGAGAAAACTCTAAGAAAGTTAATGAGTGTAAGCAGCTAGGGAACAAGGTCAAGGCAGAAGAAAAGTCCACCATTGGCAAGATGAAATGCAAGGAAACTCAACCTGAGTTTTTCCAAGAGGCAGTTAAATAACCCCGCCGCTACCTAGGCATACACATGCTGGATTCTGTCCAAATGTTTCATGCTCTGGGGAAGAGTGATCCAAAACTTGGAATCTTTTCCTCCCAGGTGCTGAGTAGCTCAAAGAACCCCAAGGATGTCAAGCCATCCTCAGCTGTCAAGCCATGGCTAGGTGCTACACGGGATGGAAAAGGCCTTGAGAAAACTCAGGTCAAAGCACAGAAACCAAGTAGCAGTGCTTATAAATGCTCATCTCCATCCCAGTCTGAGCTGCCACCTCCTGGGAAGGTCAAATTGGTACCTTTGCCGTTTCTTACCATGGAGAATCCACAAGCTGAACCTGTTCCTCGGAGACGAAAATCTGAAGCCACACATCTTCCTGCTGCAGCTAACCCTGCCAAGCCTGGCTCTACCAATGCAGCTCAGCCAAATGCTGCCAATTTTTCCCCGTCAACCACTGCATTTTTGACTGGTCCTTCCAATCCTGCTAAGTCCATTTCAACCAACCTATCTCGACCAGGTTTGCAGAACCGTAGTAGCCGGCCTATTCATCAGCCTGCAGCTTCTAGACCTGATCCCTACAAGACAGCAGCTGGCACTTCTCTACAGCGGGAGGCTCCTCCTGTCTGTGTGAACAAGCGCCAGTCTCCACCCAAACGTCAGAGTCACTTTCTCCTCCAAGACTTCCGTTTCCAACCTAAACCATGGAGAAAGCCCAATGTTCCCGAGCCAGTCATGTCAAAGCCCATCACCAAAGAGCAGAGACCAGAGCGTGAGGCTATGAAAAGGAAGGCTCAGCAGGAGCGTGAGAACGATGCCAAACACACCTCTTTGGGGGAAAGTGCAGTTCTTTATTGAGAGGGAAAAAGAGTTGGACATCTCTCTCTACTATGGCTACGTAATGTAAGAGCTGGAATGGTAGGTTCCACTTTAGGTACCAGATGGTTGCCCTAGGCAAACACTGAAATGCCATACACCATTTATTTATTCTAATTTTTTTTTTCAAATTAAAGAGATGCATCGAACTCGGGTCGGCCATGTTGGCTGTGTGCAAGGCAAATGCCCTACCGCTGTGCTATCACTCCAGAGATGCATCATAGTTAATTGATTGTTAATAAATGTTCTGAATTTTGAGATGCTGTCAACTGTGGTTGATTTTGGGAGTGGCTGGGTGTTGAAGGAGGAGCTGGGAAAGAATGGGAAGTTAGATAGAGGAAAAAGGGGGAATAGACAAGACTCTAAGAAATACAAACATGGTCCAGGGCAGGGGAGATACCATGATCATGTAGGTGGTTTTCCCTGGGTGAGGCCCATCCATTGCACTTGGGATGTGCTGACCCCTGCGATTTCCCCAAATGTGGGAAACTCGACTGCATAAAGCCCTTAAGAGGAGAAATTGCATGGGCCTGATGAAGAGTGGGGTAGGGTCAGAGGAAGAGTAAGCTGACAGTGCATTTGCTCTGCAAGCAAGAAGTACACAGTTCAATTCTTGCAATCTTTTATGGTCCCCAGAGACCCACCAGATGTGAAACTTGACCACAGAGCCAAGAGTAAGACTAGAGCACAGTCAAGTATGCCCATCACTGGTGTCCTCGAAAAAAATGGGAGAAATGGCACGGTTTGCAGTTTTCGGTTAAAATAATAAATTTGGAATAGGCTGAGGAAGGCAGATGAGTCTAAGATGATGAGAAGAAAAGTAAAAATTCTTCCATAGAGGCTGTGTTTACACCTCATGGCCTCCTTTGGAAAGGAAGCAAATTTGAGACACATCACTAAAAGGTTTTCTGTGGTCTATCCATAAATGATGGTTGGGGAATGCGAACACATACACTGTGGAATAAACCTACCAGATGAGTGATCAATGCCCTCAGAGTCATTCAAGGATGACTCTTAACAAGGAAAAAGCCAAGAGAACAGTTGACGCATGAAGCCTGAAGATCAGCTCCTGGTAGATGCTAAGATAAGACACCATGTCCTCGAGCCCTCTTTTCAGCACCCCTAGCTGCACAATTTCAATTATTCCCAACAATATTCAGAGTTGCTATCGTGGTGACACTTTACTAGTGAGTTTCAACAATGCGGTCCATTGCCTATGTAAGTCTTTGGATTTGTAAACTCCCCAAGGTAGCCAAGCCAGCTTTCAGGAAATTTCTGGTGGCGGGAGCTCAAATTATATTAGCTTGAGGGGCTGGTCTTTGGTCTTCCATGGTCCCTGTTGCCTGTAGCTTTCTCTAAACATCGCTTTTAACTGCCGTTCACACAAGAACCAACTTTATAAATGACGTTGTGGTTCCATTGTGGTAGGTACCATACAAAGACATGCATCCTAGGTCACCACTCCCAAAGCAGTTAGTACGAATTGACCTTGAGCCTGGAAGGTTGTGGTAGAAAGAGATGGTCCTAGGAGAGTTAATGCGGTGATGGATGGTTGGAAAGGAAACCGGGAAGGGTAGCGAAGTGGAAATCTGGTGATCATCATGGGATAATTGGTGGATTTTTTTCAAATACGTTAAAATATTTTTGAAAATGAAATTCAAGACAAACATACGAAAATAAGATAGGTTCCAAAGTACAGTTTACATATAAGACCCAGAAAGCTGAAAGGGCTGGCATTCCTTCTGGAGCTTTTAATCATACCGTTTACTAAATATGTTATTTTCACATCAATTACCTGTGGAGAGGAATAGTGAGAAACAGAATGCCACCAGAAAAGCAAACTGGATGACCACCTTCATTAAAAGCCAGGTGGAAGGTGTTCACATGGATCCCAAGTGCAAATATATGTTAACAGGAACATATATTTAACCAACTCTGCTTGGTACCAGTAATAACTTTGTTGAAAATGGGGGGAAATGAAAGCAGTTTCTGACTGACATGAGACTAACCAGTTAATAGATTTTCTCAGGAAAGGGTAGTTGACTGGCTGGGAACAGAAAAACGTGAAAAGTGTTTTGCTACCTTTAATGTATGGCTGGAGGGAATTGATCCCAGAAATCACTTAAAACTAACAAGCTTCAACTCTCTTGAAGGAATGTTGTATTCTTAATCACTTAATCACTTAACTTCCCGTTAGTCTTCGATTTGCTTGAGCGGGTGCCAGTAACATCTCCATTTGTCCCTGGCGCGTGCTAGTGTAGCCCAATGGCATCTGTTCGCTCCGGGAACATGAAGGGCCTCAAACCGATCGTTAATGATCTTGACGAAGAAGTCAGACCATCTGGAAGTTGGGCGGCCACGCGGTCTTTTGACATCCCGAGGAATCCAGTCGGTAACAGCTCTAGTCCAGCGGTCGTCTTTAAATCTCATTACGTGACCAGACCATCTGATTTTCGACACCTCGGTAAATGAGACAGCGTCCCTGATTCTTGATCGGCGATGGATGTCAGAACTCCGGATTCTTTCTCTCAATTGAGTGAAACGTGATATTCCAAGCATAACTCTTTCTATTCTTCCTTGGGAGACCTGAATACCATTCTCATCTTGTTTACGTAGGGCCCAGGTCTCTGAGGCATATGTTAATGCAGGAAGAACAGCGGAATCAAAGAGATGTGCCCAGAGCCGGAGGTTCTTCATCCTCTTAGCTATTTCTTCGACGTTCTTGAAGGCATTCCAAGCCGCTCTCTTCCTCCTGCACAGCTCGGGTGCCAGGTCATTTGTCATGTTGACCTCTCGAACTAGGTGCACATAGCTGATGCTTTCGGAGATGGTCGTTTCGTTGAGAGCGAATGGGGCATCAGGAACAAGGCTGCTTCTCATAAACATTGACTTCATAAGATTCAGCTGCAGTCTTATCTTCCCACACTCACGGTCAAAGTCGGCCAGCATCTATCTTCGTTGTCTACGCACCAACATCTTATTATGATGAAAGAGAAATCGAGAAGTTCTACATGGAGCTAGAGAAGTTCTATAAAGAAGACCACACCTTCTACAAGATCATTGTGCGTGATTTTAATGCCAAGATAGGACCGAGAAGATCAGCTGAAGAACTTCACATCGGGACCCATGGCCTAGAATGGAACGAACAGGGTGAGAGACTGTCTGAGTTCATCATGTTGACCAAGACCATTCATGGTAACTCACAGTTCCAGAAGGCAGAATCTAAACGATGGACATGGGAGTCTCCCGGTGGAAGATTCCACAACGAAATAGACCACATCATATTCACTTGACGGTTTTGCATGACAGATGTCACTGTTGTGCCAAAATTTCGAACGGGATCGGACCACCGTCTCCTTCGTGCAAAATTCTACTTCACAGAGCAGGGAGAAAGGGCTACGAAGTTCAAAAAGAGAACTCTCAGAATGACCACCAACTGTGAACTCTTTGGTACTATTGCGGCAACATGGGAAGATGCCATTGTTGACAACATTGACGAGGAATATGATTGACTGGTTCAGCACCTCCATGTATGGGCGAGGAATTCCAAGAGAGAGATAAGCACAAAAAATTGCCTTTCTTCAAAAACTCTTGAGCTAATTCGCCAGCATGGTTTGGCGCATGCCTCAGGCAACCGCAAGCTAACATCCGAGCTCGCAAAGCAGTGCAGAGATGGGATCAAGGAAGACCTGAAAGAGAGAAGAGCAGAAGTACTGGTAGATGTGGCAGAAGCCGGGAAAAGTATTCGTAACACCTGCCTGTCCTTCGCCAACTACAAGACCAAGATGACTGCCCTCTGACGTCCTAAATGGATCCATCACATCCTCCAGAATGGCAATGGAGAAGATTATCCAATTTCTGTTACTATAAATTGTTTATTGAGATATTATAATTGTAATGTTTTCAAGCTAAGATTACATTGATGTGGACATTTATATCTATTTGTCTACTTTTCTAATTGTTTCCTTAATATCAATACTTAAAAGCTAACTTACTTATGACTGGATATGTAGCTCAGGACAAAAGAACTTGGCTTGCATGTATGAAATTTTGGTTTCTATTTTTAGCACTATAGAAGCAAAAGCAAAATCATTAACTGTGTTTGGAAATATGCTTCAGTGGTAAAATATTTGCCGCACATTTCTGAGGTTATGAGTTTGATCCTTGAATTTTCTTATACACACACGAAAGCTAACTTACAACAAAGTCTCACACTGGAGACCTAACTGGGCCCGCTCAAGAAAATCGATGAACAACGTGAGGACAGTGACAGTGACATTGACTTAATGAACATTAAACTGCTTTAAGCTATATATTGCCTAACTATTATACAGATTTATTTCTCAATAAAATAACTTTAAAAGGCCTATTTTCTAGCATCTTTGCTAGGGAAAGATAGCACCTGATATTTCAATACTCATAATTTGGGGGACATTTTAATTTATCATTTTATTTTGTGCTCTTTGTCTACCAGTGAACTTGAAAATTTCTCTTGTGTGGTACTACATGGAAAATATTATGCTATGGGAAATGAGTCAGAAACAGAGGGACAGACATAGAAAGATTGCATTCATCTGGGTAATATAAAGTAACAAAATAAGACACTAACACACAAGTACAACTGTCATAAATACCAGGTTGTTCACTCCATGACTTAGAGGCCAGCTTTACTCTCTAGGGGTAAAGGCAGTGCAGATAGAGAATGGAGCACCCAATAAAGGGTGCTGGGAAGATCTGCCCAGGATGGGAGATGCCTGTTGAAATTAGTCTATGGACCGAACAGGATTGCCACCCAATGTCCCTTTTGTAGATCATAGCACCCAAAAGGAGAGATAGAACAAAAGGTAGTGCCCTACCAAAGAGGCAGGGTGGGATGGGGGATGGGGAGTAGGAGGGATACTTGGATTGGTGGGAGTGGAGATTGGCCACTGGTGGTGGGATGGGTACTCGATCACTGTATAACTGAAACCCAAGTGCAACAACTTGTAAGTCTAAACTATACCTCATGGTGTTTCATAATAAAACAAAACAAAACAAACTTCAAAAAAAAAGAAAATTGCTCTTGTGTTTACTAGTCATTTACACTTCTTTCAATAGACATTATATGATCATGGTTTATGCTTATTTTTTCTATCAAGTTTAATAGCGAAATATTGATTTATTTCACAACACTAATTTTTTAAAACCATTCATCCTTGGCCTATCATAATAATTGCCAGTATTTGTTGGTGTTGCTGGTTTTTTGATCACTTAATTTGCTTTTTGTCCTTTTCTTTCAGATTGTAAAATTTTGGACAAGTGAGCATATGTTTTCCTTTATCTTCTACTGTTTTAAACTGAGAACAATTGTTAGTCTTGTACAATTAAAATACCTTTGCATTTACTATTTCTTCTCATTTGATTTACTTTAATACATCTAGATTCATCTACAATTTATCCTAGTATGTCTTGTAATATTGAAAGAAACCACCATTTTTTTCAATCATAGCACTGTAGCACTGTCCTCCCGCGGTTAATCTATTTGCTGTAGCGGGAACCTGTAACATCTTACACCAGATTGTGAGACTTGTTGTCACTGATTTTGGCCTATCGAATAGGTCATGGGGAGCTTGCCAGGCTTTTGCTATGTGGACGAGATACTTTGGGTAATTTGCCGGGCAGAGGAATCGGAATCAGGGTTGGCCTCCTGCAAGGCAAATGCCCTACCCGCTGTGCTGTGAACGTTATCTAAAATATACTAGTAATACCAAATGTTGTTTCTTTAACAGTGCAATATAAACGATTATTTAGTAATTTTCTTGATTTGTTAATGAAATAGCTAAGCTCTTGAGTAACATGGGAGTATTTTTCTAACACAGGAGTCTGAGGAAAGTGAAACTGTTATAACTGTCTTGTAGGATTCCATCTCCCTAGCCTGCTTCATTCTACCCCGCTCTCTATCCAATCCGGTCTTCTTCTTGGGATTCTGACCTCCTGATTGGCTAGCCTCTACCTTTCAACTGCCTACTTTATGACATCATTCTCCCACCAAACCAACCACCAACTGATAGAATCTTGGCAGTCCCATGTAGTAGTTTGTAAACAAATTTGAATCATCATGGCAAGTGACGAGTGACCAATGACCAATCACCAGTGAGCAGTCGTTTGTACTGAACACTTGTGGTCTTAAGCCGCTGCAGTGTTCAGACGTACTCTCGTACCGTCTCCTCTTCTCGTCTACCTTTCATCGGTATTTCCTCTTCTCTGACCATGTCAGGTAAGGAATAATACTTTTCAAAGCTTTTCATTAGATTTATCATCCCTTAACTTAGCAGTCAAGGAAAAACAGCACATAGTAATGAAAGAATATATTCAAGTAGAATTTTATAAGCCTCATTTTAGCTTGACTTTGACATTTGCTGTGTGATTTTAGACATTGGCTTACTTTCTCTCACATACAAAGTGTTTTTCCTCATTGATTACATTATATTTTAGACATACTTAGGAGCTCAAATACACACACATACATAAATACATATATATATGTATATATATGAGTGTTGATTGTCTGTGTTTCTTTTTCCTTTTAATAGTGAATTTTTCATGATATCCATTGAAAACAAGTAAATCAGATACCGTATTTTTACAGAAACAAAATATAAATGCTGTGGAAAACTGTTAATATATACTAGTATGTGTTCTCTGTAATGGTCTCTCCACTTGTATTCATACTTCAGTATTTTAAATATAGTGATATTACAAAGTAATAATCATTGATCTTTGAGATTTCATTTTAGCCAGGTAATAAGAAAATATGGGGCATGAGTAAGGTGTGGAGTGCTGAGGGTAGGGAGGCAAGCCCTCAAAGGTAAGAAAGTTTGGGAACACTTTCATCAAACATTGACCAATCGAAAGCTAGACGTGATGAGGGAGAAATAAATACGAAAGAAAGAACGAAAGAAAGAAAGTAAGAAAGAAGGAAAGCAAGAAAGCAAGCAAGCATAGGGACGTCGATTATCAAGGAAGGGGAAAACGTTTGTTCAGAATGTTGAAGAGAACCACAGATTTAAAATCAAAAAAGAAAGGTACCAGTAGGTAAAGCAGATTATCAGAAAGCCATCCTTGCTGGCATTTTTCCTTATTATCTCTTAGAACACAGTACTTGGTTCTTGACAATTTGAGTATAAAGACGCTTCAGAAATGATGCTTCCCATAAATAGTTAATAGTGCTGATCTAGGACGGTGGAAGACACATAATCTTCAATGTTTTTATTACGTTATGGTTTTAAGTACATGTACACGCTGCCTGTTAAAATTAAAAATTGGTATATTCTAACTTGAATAAGGAGATTTGATTCATTTGTGTGGTAAGTAGGTTCCAGGTTAAAGCGGCTTCTCATCTTTACAAATATTATTTCATGTGATTTTTTCTTCCTAACATGAAAGTATTTTGATAATAGTGAACTTCTGTTTTAAATCCTAAGAGGAAAAAGAAAAATCAATTCTCACAGATCTAATTACACATTTTTGTCATATTTGTGAATTAAGATTTTTCCTACATTAAAGATATTTTATTGGATTTTGGTGCTCATTTATTAAACATTGAGAAGAACGTTTTCCTGGTTGATAAAGCTAATTCTAATCTAGGGGTTGAAAGTAAATTTGCAATATTTTGTGATCACTTTTTAAATGGTCTTTTCTGTGTCTTGTGTGATCAAGTGAAATCCTATGCTGTGTTAAACACGTGTTGTTTGCTGGTTAATATTCAAAGGTACTGATGAGAATAATTTTTTGTACTTTCGAAATTTCTTTCTGTATTTTACTCATTTAAAACATTTCTTGTCTATGAAATACAATCACGCATAATCCTATTTTCTTTTTGTTATGTAGTTACTGATAAATCCTTTCTCTTTAATGGACTGGTAAAGTGTGCACTCAAAAATCACCTTCTATTCCATTTTTTGGCTAGAAGTTTTTTGTAAAATAGAATACTGTCTACATATTGTATATGTGGAAAAATTTATTAATAACCTTATTGCACTGTTTTATTTGGTTTTGTTTGGGATAACAGCCACTGTTTTTCAAGGCCTACTCTTTGGTCTGCTCTCCATAACATACTGTACTATGCTACTTGCCACGGAGTCCAGATTTCATTAATATCTATATTCTTTTTCAGTTATGTGATACATATTTTTCATGATGTTTTCTTTACCCTTCCTCCTATGTAAATCACATGAAATAGAAAAATTATATTCATGTATGCATTATTTTTCTTAGAATTATTAATAACTACATTTTAGACAAACAGTTTAAGACACAGAGTTTAAATAAAGTTTTGCTTCAAAAACATTTCTTTGAAAAAACTCAAGTTGTCATTTTTGAAGTGGATCAAAAATGAGGGTAAACTTCAATGCATCCACAAGAGTAAGTCGTATGTGAACAGTAAGTAACAGGTACTCATGGCACAAGTCAAATGGAAACCTGATGATTACAATGGTAATAGTTGTAAAGACCCCAAATGTCTAAATTAATGTAAGGTATCTTACTTCTGGTTTCTGGACTTGTAGTGATCATGCAGGGTCCTGGCCAAAAGTCCACATGCTTTAGGATGTGTAACCTGGAAATTCAAAAGGCACTGAGAGAGATAGTACTGGAGGGCATAAGGCACTTGTCTTGTACACAGCCAATCCAGTTGAATCTCTGTAACGGCATACACTCTCCCGAATGTTCTAAGGGGTCACTCCAGAGTGCAGAGCCAGGAAGAACCCAAGATCACTGTCAGTTGTTGGTCCAAACTCTACACCACCCTACGCCCCGCCCAACAAAATTTATTGGAATATAGGAAATCTCTTTGCCATCTCTGGGCCTCAGGATTCTTCTTGTCCACTGAATGTTTTCCTTTCTCTTAGACTTCTTAATTTGAAAAAGCTTCCATTCTAGGAAACAGCATAGGACTCAGTAGGAGGCAATCTACAGGAATTTCTAGGGTAAGGAGAACTGTCTGTAAGCAAGAAATCCAGGTACAGACATGATCACCTGGCTCTTCTACAGTTCTGTGTTCACTTTGGGAGCACGATACAAAATGCACAAAGTGCCAAAAAGTTCCAGGCTTTGAATCACCCCAAATTGTTGGAATTTTGGAAACTCAGTTGACTGTTGGTACTAGAAGCATCTCGATGGCTTAAATTTTAAGTTCATATTGTTCCTCTCAGTGTTGAAGGAGATTATTAGTCTCACAGATTTTTTTCATCACCCTCTTGTTCCTTACAGAAAATTTTCAAAATCCATCTGTATTGGGAACTGCACATACTCTGCAGCTTTCCCTTCCCGTGGTGAACAATGCAGCTTCCCGAACAGGAAGTGTCTGCAACTACTCCAGAATATCTGCTCCAGCTGGTAGTTCTGCTTGGCTCCTGCCCTCAGCCTCTGGCACCTCTTTCCAACCGCTGATGGGTAGTGCCTATCTTTACCAACATTTCAGCACAACAATGCTGTCTGGAGTGTTTCACCAGAGTCATATATCCACCTCAGCTGCTTCCTACCTGAGTGTTTTGGAATGGGATATTGCAGGAAGTGCTGAAGAGAAATCTTCCATGGGAGACTTTTCTGTGACTATTCTTGACCAAGACACCGCTGTCTCTTCCATATCTATGCAGCTCGCTATGAGAAAATCCTAGATACCAACAACACGGTGTCTGTGTACCCATCACTTTCTGCCAGTCTTGTGGAAAGAACACCATTTATGGTTCCACATCAGAGTCAAAGCCTGTCACTTCCCTACCAGGAAGGAAGCCAGGTGTATTACTATCATCCAGGCAATCTGGGAACTCTCCTTTCCGGTCTGCTGTTCTATGACTCCATTTCATACACAGGGCTAAATGGCTCTGCCCCCAATCTTACAGCAACTCATCGCGAGAGATGGTTATGGGTCTCAAGGAGGTTCAGCCCTCAAATAACCAAATACCAGACTCCTACTCTGGAATGACTTCTCTCTGTCTGCTCAACCTATCACAGAATTGAGTTATCAAGGTGAGGAAAACGGAGAGAAGAGAAAGAAAATTCAAAAATTGGGGTCAAATAAGAGGAAAACTGATCGTAGAGAGGTGGTATTCATATACACTGAGATTTTTAAATTAAAAAAAAATCTCAGTTCATGTTTACTCCCCTCACTCATTTTACAGCATGTTATTTTCACACTCAATATAAGAGCTCCTAATGGAGATTGGAAGTTATGATAGTATAATGGACATCTAAGTTTCTTATAATGAAATGTCAGGAGCAGAGAAAAGAATGCCACATTTTTTCCCTTGTTATTTCATTTTTTTAATTTTTATTAGTTAAACGTCGTGAGGGACAGTTGTAGACTTACAAATTATTGTGATTCGATTTCATTTATACAATCATGGAGTACCTATCCCTCCACCAGTGCCCATTCTCCAGCACCACGGTCCCAGTATTCCTCCTACCACCCATACCCCCCATCCCACTCAGCCTCTGTGGCAGGAAATGCTACATTTTTCACTGTTCTATGTCAGCAGGCCTCAAGAATTACCACACTAAAAGTAAAATACATTTCTTAAACTAGTGTTTTGTTATTTTCTTAAGAAGTTTCAGAACTCTAATTGTAATGGTACCACTTTAACTTTCCCTTCCATAAATGAACAGCAAGGTTCTGAATACACTTGTGGTTCAGAGATTCTGACTCAAATCATGAAACCTAGAATCTGTACCTCAGCACAAATATCACGCTGAATTAGTGCTTCATTCATACTCTTATTCTATGATATTAACGGCCTTTTATTTGTTCATGAAAGTGAATAAATTGACAGTACAATACATTACCAAGCTAAGCTCTATATGGCACTTATTAGTTTGTAAAAGTAAAGTAAAGGCCCTCCCGTTGATCATCAATTTGCTCGAGCGGGCCCAGTAACATCTCCATTGGAGACTTTGTTTTTACTGTGTCTGGCATATCGAATACTCTTGGCAGCTTGCTGGGCTCTCCGAGAGGCGCAGAGGAATCAAACTCGGGTTGGCCATGTTGGCCGCGTGCAAGGCAAATGCCCTACCCGCTGTGCTATCGTTCCAGCGGTATTAGTTTGAAAATCTATAATTACTTAAAAAAAAAACTTTTGTTTGGAGGACGTTGAATCTGTGTCATAGAACGAAGTGCTCAGGGATTACTCCTGGATCTGTGCTGGGGATCACTGCTGAAGATGCTTAGGAGATCATAGGTGATGCGAAAGATCAAAGTGAGGTCAGGTGTGCGCAGGGCCATTGCCTTAACAAATGTACTATCACTCTTCCCAAGTCTCTTATTTTTCAAGTTAGTTTACACAGAAATTCTTAAAATACAAAGAAAACCAAAAAACAAGAGCACTACATGACAAACAGTAAGAACTACAACATTTACCTCCAATCTTCAAGCACAGGACTTGTCCATTATCCGTTGAATACCCAGTAACAATCCACTGCCTATTGCTGGTAGGTGCACAGTTGTTGCACCACTAGTTTTGTGGACCGAATATCTCATTTCGCAGACACTGATTTCTTCCTTGGTTCCTTTTTAGTGATAAATTTCCTGGGGATAGAGACTTCCCTGTTATCACAACTTTCAGGTAAGACATTTGGTCTGACACAAATTTCCGAATTGCCCCCATGTTGCAGTAGCAGGATTCAAAGACCTGTGAGTAATCCACCACCAGAGTTTCGGGAAGTTCCCATAATATCTCCAGCCAAAGTAACCTGGCGCTGACCCCAACTCCAACTCAGGAACAAAAAGTTAAGAATTTTGATCAGATGAAAACTGGGCTTTCAAAACCTCTCGAGACCTACCAGATCCCCGTAGACCTAGAACAATGCAAAGATCTGCAGGTAATGAACACCACTGACACCATCACTCTGAAGCAGGTGCAAGAAAATTCAAGTGGCACCAAGGGGGCCTCCGATGCAGAAAGGAAGAACAAAAAGGAGGCTTCTGAAACTCTTGAGGGAGAAGCCAAGGCCAAAATCCAGCCAAAAGTCCTAGAATGCTTGCTAGGGGGAGGGGGGATTGTTCGTAATGCTGTAGTCAGTGATAGGTGTCCTGTGACCACGGCCAAAACTAACAGCAAACCTCACAAAGCTGCCTCCAGCAGGATCAGCAAGAAAAAGAGGCATGATCAGCAGAAGACAAAAAACACCCGAGAAAAGTCTAAGAAAGCTAATGAGTGTAAGCAGCCAGGGAACAAGGTCAAGGCAGAAGAAAAGTCCACCATTGGCAAGATGAAATGCAAGAAAAGTCAACCTGAGTTTTTCCAAGAGGCCGTTAAAAAGCCCCGCCGCTACCTAGGCATACACATGCTGGATTCGGTCCAAGTGTTTCATGCTCTGGGGAAGAAGAGTGATCCAAAACCTGGAATCTCTTCCTCCCAGGTCCTGAGTAGCTCAAAGAAGCCTAAAGATGTCAAGCCATCCTCAGCTGTCAAGTCATAGCTAGGTGCTACAGGGGATGGAAAAGGCCTTGAGAAAACTCAGGTCACAGCACAGAAACCAAGTAGCCGTGCTGAAAAATGCTCATCTCCATCCAAGTCTGAGCTGCCACCTCCTGGGAGGTCAAATTGGTACCTTTGCCGTTTCTTACCATGAAGAGTCCCCAAGCTAGACCTGTTCCTCAGAGACGACAATCTGTGGACTCACATCATCCTGCTGCAGCTTACCCTGCCAAGCCCGAATCTATCAATGCAGCTCAGCCAACTACTGCCAATTCTTCCCGGTCAAACACTCCATTTTTGTCGATTCTCCCAAACTTGCTCAGTCCATTTCAACCACCCATTTCGACCAGGTTTGCAGAACCCTACTATCCGGCCTATTCGTCACCTCACAGCTTCTAGACCTGATCCCTACAATAGCAGCTGGCATTTCCCTCCAGCTGGAACCTCCTCCTGCCTTTGTGGACAAGCGGCAGTGGCCAACCAAATGTCAGAGTCAGTTTCTCCTCCAAGACTTCCGTTTCCAACCGATTCCATGGAGAAAGCCCAATGTTCCCGAGCCAGTCATGTCAAAGCCCATCACCAAAGAGCAGAGACCAGAGCGTGAGGCTATGAAAAGGAAGGCTCAGAAGGAGCGTGAGAACGCTGCCAAACACACATCTTTGGGTGAAAGTTCAGAACTTTATTGAGAGGGAAAAAGAGATGGACGTCTCTTTCTACTATGGCTACGTAATGGGAGTAGCTGGAACGGTAGGTTCCACTTGAGGTACCAGATGGTTTTCCTAGGCAAACACTGACATGCCATACTCATTTTATTTATTCTAATATATTTTTTCAAATTAAAGAGATGCATCATAGTTAATTGGTTGTTAATAAAAGTTATGAATTTTTAGATGCTGTCAACTGTGGTTGTTTTTGGGAGTGGCTGGGGGTTGAAGGATGGGATGGGAAAGAATGGGAAGTTAGAGATAGGAAAAAGGGTGAATAGACAAGACTCTACGAAATACAAACTTGGTCCAGGGTTATAAAGCCCATCAGATGAGAAATTGCATGGGTATGATGAAGAGTGGGATAGGGTCAGAGGAACATTATAGCCTACAGGGCATTTGCTCTGCAAACAAGAAGGACTCAGTTCATTTCTTGCAGTCTTTTATGGTCCCCAGAGACCCACCAGATCTGAAACTTGAGCACAGAGCCAGAGATAAGATCATAGCACAATCAAGTATTCCCCATACCTGGTGTCCTCCACAAAAAAATTGGGAGAAATGGCACGATCTGCAGTGTTTGGTTAAAAGAATAATTTTTGAATAGGCTGAGGAAGGCAGATGAGTCTAAGATGACCAGAAGAAAAGTAAAAATTCTTCCATGGAGGCTGTGTTTACGCCTCCTGGCCACTTTTGGTAAATAACCAAATTTGAGACACATCACTAAAAGGTTTTGGTGGTCTATCCATAAATGATGGTTGGGGGATTCGAACTCATACACTGGGGAATAAACCTACCTGATGAGTGATCAATGCCCTCAGAGTCATTCAAGGATGACTCTTAACAGGGACAAAACCAAGAGAACAATTGAAGCATGAAGCCTGAAGATCAGCTCCTGGGAGATGCAAAGATAAGTACCAATGTCCTCGGGGCCTCTGTTCAGCACCCGTAGCTGCAACATTTCACTTATTCCCAGCAATATTCAGAGTTGCTGTTACGGTGACACTTCACTAGCGTGTTTTCACAATGCGGTCCATTGCCTCTGTTAGTCTTTGGATTTGTAAACTCCCCAAGGTAGCCAAGCCAGTTATCAGGAAATTTCTGGTGCGGGAGCTCAAATTATATTAGCTTGAGGGACTGGTCCTTGGTCTTCCATCGTGCCTGGTTCCTGTAACCTGCTCTAAACATCGCTGTTAACTGCAGCTCACACAAGAACCAACGTTATAAATGGCTTTGGGGCTGCGTTGCCAGAGGTACTGGACTAAAACATGCGCACTAGGTCACCACTTCCAAAGCAGTAGGTACCGGTTCTCCTTCAGCCGGGAAGTTGTTGGTGGAAAGAGATGGCCCTAGGAGTCTCAATCGGGTGATGGATGAATGGAAAGGAAACCGGGACGGGTAGAGAACTGGACAGCTGGTGATCATCATGGGATAGTTGGTGGATGTTTTTCAAATACGTTAAATATTATTTGTAAATAATATTCAAAACAAAAATACGAAAATAAGATAGGTTCCAAAGAACAGGTTACATATAAGACCGAGAGAGCTGAAAGGGCTCACATTCATTCTGGAGCTTTCAAACATACCATTTACTAAATATGTTACTTTCACATCACTTAGCTGTGGAGAGGAATAGTGAGAAAGAGAATGCCACCAGAAAAGCAAACTGGATGACCACCTTCAAAAAAAGCCAGGTGGAAGGTGTTCACATGGATCCCAAGTGCAAATATATGTTAACAGGAACATATTTTTAACTAACTCTGTTTGGTACCAGTAAATACTTTGTTGAAAATGGGGGGAAATGAACGCAGTTTCTGACTGACCTGAGAAGAACCAGTTATTAGATATTCCCAGGAAAGGGTAGTTTACTGGCTGGGAACAAAAAAACGTGAAAAATGTTTTGCTACCTTTAATGTATGGCTAGAGGAAAATGATCCCAGTAAACTCTCAAAACTAACAAGCTTCAACTCCCTTGAAAGAAAGTTGTATTAACTGAGGAAAAATTGCTGGGAGAAAAGTCTGAAATGATGAGAAAAGAGACAATAAGGGTAAAAGGAAGGGCTTGAAATTTGGCGAAAACAAAGCTTGAAACAAGAAGATCTAGTGGGAACATGATCTACTGGGAATGGGATCTGAGGAGGAAAATAGCAATATCAGGGATGTGAACAAGGAAAACAAAGTTAATGAAGACTTAGTTAGCTGACTACTCTATGGGCAACATGGTTCCAAGAATACCAGAATTTACCAAGGAATTTACTTTAATTTTCTTTTTTTATATGGAAAATTACAACATGTATTTTTGCCTTCTTAAAACACAATTTGGAGTGTTCATTTCTTTCTCAATATTCTGTTCATTTGTGTAAGCACCTTAAACAACTGTTGGATAACAGAATTATATGATCAGACTTATTTTTTACTTTAATGTTTAGTTGAGATTACTGAAAACTAGGTCTAAAGTGAAGTTTGTCTTGATTGGTACAAGTAGAGAAGGGAGGACTAGGGATGGAATTAGAGATTATAGGGTACCACATTTAGTTCCTAATAAAACAAGTACAGCACAGTGTCCCAAAGAGACTATTGAAAAAGATATTCATCTCTATTTAACCTGTATATTCAGTATTTTCTATATTAAATTAAAAATGAAAGAATGTTCCTATATTTGGTCTTTTAAAGACATTCCAGGTTGGTTAAGGAAACAAACACTGCCTATGAAATCATAACAACGTAACTATAAAAATCTGATTACTACTTAAATTTCCAAGAATGTCAGTGCTAAGAATTATTTGTCTGGATTTCCTTAGTGTACATGATCACTTAATCACTTAACTTCTCGTTAGTCGTCAATTTGCTCGAGCGGGTGCCAATAATGTCTCCATTTTTCCCTGTCACGGGCTAGTGTAGCGCAATGGCATCTGTTCGCTCCGGGAACATGAAGGGCCTCAAATCGATCATACGTGATCTTGAGGAAGAAGTCTGACCATCTAGTAGGTGGGTGGCCATGCGGTCTTTTGACATTCCGTGGCGTCCAGTGGGTAACAGCTCTAATCCAGCGGTCGTCTTTAAATCTCTTTCCGTGACCAGCCCATCTGATTTTCGACACCTTGGCAAAAGAGACAGCGTCCTTGATTCATGATCGTCGACAGATGTCATAACTCCAGATTCTTTCTCTCATTTGAGTGAAACGTGATATTCCAAGCATAGCTCTTTCTATTCTTCTTTGGAAACCTGAATAGAGTTCTCATCCTGTTTGCGTAAGGCCCAGGTTTCTGAGGCATATTTTAATGCAGGAAGTACAGTGGAATCAAAGAGATGTGCCTAGAGCCGGAGGTTCGTCGTCCTCTTAGCTATTTCTTCGACATTCTTGAAGGCATTCCAAGCTACTCTCTTCCTTCTGCACAGCTCGTATGCCAGGTCATTTGTCATGTTGACCTCTCGACCTAGGTACACATAGCTGTTGCATTCGGAGATGGTTGTTCCATTGAGAGTGAATGGGGCGTCAGGAACGAGGCTGTTTCTCATAAACATTGTCTTGGTAAGTTTCAGCTGTAGTCCTACATTTCCACACACACGGTCAACGTCGGCCAGCATATGTGCCGCTTGGCTGATGTTTGGTGTTATTAAAACAATGCCATCAGCAAAGCGGAGGTGGTGTAGTTGCCGACCATCTATCTTCACTCCCATTCCTTCCCATTCCAGTCATCGCATGATGTTCTCGAGGGTGGCACTGAAGATTTTCGGTGAAATGGTATCACCCTGCCGCACCCCTCTCTTGACGTCAACGATCACTTCTTTGTAGAATGATGAGATCCTGGTAGTGAAGCTGCAATACAGCTCACAGAGGATCCTGATGTATTGGGCTTGAATGCCCTGATTGGCTAGGGCTTCAATGACCGCTTCCGTCTCAACAGTATCAAAGGCCTTTTTAAATCAATGAATGTTAAACCGAGCGGCATCTTGAACTCCCGAGAAACATCAATGAGTTTGGTTATCGTGTGGATATGGTCGATGGTGCTGAATCCTTTGCGGAACATGGCTTGCTCGCATGGTTGTCCTTCATCTAGTGTTCTGCCAATCCTTTTTAGGATGACTCGAGTGAACAACTTGTAGATGACAGACAATAGGCAGATCGGGCGATAGTTGCCAATGTCATGGATGTCTCCCTTCGTGAACAGTAGTACGGTCCTGCTGGTTTTCCATTGGGACGGAACCTTGTATTCAGGCAGGTAGCGAGTGAAGAGCCGAGCCAGTGTATTGATGAGTACTGACTGCAGGTTCTTCAGGTGTTCAGGTCTGACCTTGTCTGGCCCGGGTGCTGTTTGTTCCTTTACCAACGAAATGGTGTGTCGGATTTCGGAAGGGAGAACTTTGGGAATGACATGTCCATCCTGTGGAATTTGGTATGTCGGCAAGTGGACATGGCTGTCGAAGAGATTTGAGTAGAAGTCATGGTAATTTTCTCCATTGCCGTTCTGGAGGATGTGATGGATCCATCAGGACGTCGGAGGGCAGTCATCTTGGTCTTGTAGTTGGCGAAGGACAGGCGGTGTTACGAATACTTTTCCTGGCTTTTGCCGCATCTACCAGTACTTCTGCTCTTCTCTCTTTGAGGTCTTCCTTGATCGCATCTCTGCACTGCTTTGCGAGCTCGGATGTTAGCTTGCGGTTGCCTGAGGCATGCGCCAAACCACACTGGCGAATTAGCTCAAGAATTTTCGAAGATAGGGGATTTTTTGTGGCTATCTTCTCTTGGAGTTCCTCACACATTCATAGAGCTGCTGAACCAGTCGATCATATTCCTCGTCAATGTTGTCAACAATGGCATCTTCCCATGTTGCCGCAATAGTACCAAAGAGTTCCCAGTTTGTGGTCATTCTGGCAGTTCTCTTTTTGAACTTTGCAGCCCTTTCTCCCCGCTCTGTGCAGTAGAATTTTGCACGAAGGAGGCGGTGGTCCGATCCCGTTCGAAATATTGGGACAACAGAGACAGCTGTCAGGCAAAACCGTCAATTGAATATGATGTGGTCTATTTCGTTGTGGAATCTTCCACCGGGAGACACCCATGTCCATCGTTTAGATTCTACCTTCTGGAACTGTGTTACCATGAATGGTTTTGGTCGACATGATGAACTCAGATAGTCTCTCACACTGTTCGTTCCATTCTAGTCCATGGGTCCCGGTGTGAAGTTCTTCAGCTGATCTTCTCGGTCCTATCTTGGCATTAAAATCACCCACAATGATCTTGTAGAAGGTGTGGTCTTCTTTATAGAACTTCTCTAGCTCCATGTAGAACTTCTCGATTTCTCTTTCATCATAATGAGATTTTGGTGCGTAGACAAAGAAGATAGAAACTGCAGGCAGTGAGCCACATCTATTCAAATGTAAACTTCCGATTCGGGTTGTTATTCATTCCAATGAATCAATGCTCTTGGCCAAGTTTGTGTTGACAAGGACACTTATACATCCAACACCTCTTTTATCGCAAGTTCCCAGGAACAATTCTTCTCCAGTGTCGAAAACGGCATCGTGAGATTCTTGTCTTCTTGTTTCAGTCAGACCAATGATGTCGTACTTGATCATTCGCGCTTGTACCATCAGGTCCTCGATGGATGCATCTGATGCTAGCGTATATGCATTGAAAGTACAGACGATCATTTTTGTCTTCCTTCGTTGTGGCAGCCTAGGTCGGCCTTGAGATTTTGTCGGCCTCTCCTTTCTCATCCTTCTCAGTGCTGCCATGTCGCTGAAGCCTTTGGGATTAGGTGAATGTACATGATACAGGGTTAGTGTACATGATAGTCATATGAATACACCTGTGTGAATATATCGCTGGTATCTAGAGAATAGATATATAGAAATTAGATCACATAGCTGAGTGTGATCTTAACTTTTCTACACACTCCCATGCCCCACACACCCAAAGACTTGTACTAATCCTTATAGATCCATGACTTTTCCTCCTCCCCTCTCCCAGAGTCTTTTAAAATTTCTTTTCAAGTACTAATGTAATGCGCTTTAGAAAATATTGAGTTAAACTTAATTGTTGTCATGTAGCTTTTAGATAGAGAACCAAGAAAATCTTATTAAAAGAGTATTTTTGTATTCTTTGAAAATGGTAATAAGAACATTATCCTTGAGTCCCGCAATAGACATTATATAAAGAATGTTGTGAGGAATTCCCTGTACAAATCAATACTCGAAGAAATAAATGACTTCTCTGAATGAGGATGAACTGGGACATTTCAAAGTATCAATCAGTGAATCAAAGATGAATCATACCATCCTATAGATAAAAATGATCTTGATGTAATCTAGTCAACACCATTACCTTTTTTTCTTATACCAGCTGATAGCACTTTTAATTTTTTAATTTTTATTTATTTATTTTTATTAATGAAACACCATGAGGTGCAGTTGTAGACTTACATACCTTTGTACTTGATTTTCAGATATACAAGAATCAAGTACACATCTTTCCACCAGTGAACATTCTCCACCACCAAGGAACCCAATGACCCTCCCACCCCCCATCTCCCCCATTTTGCCCCAACTCAGGGCATTCCCTTTGCTTTTTCTTTGTTTTAGGGTGTTGCGGTTTGCAATGGAGGTCAATACCATTACATTTTCAAAGAAGAAAATAGGCCCCTATATGTTCAAGACACTACTACTGTCCTGCGGTTCTTTCCAGTATGTACATTGCTCCAAGCCAGCCCTTTGAAAATATGCTGGGAAGGAAAACTGGATGTTCCTTTCCTCACACTGACCTGGAAGACTCTTGCTGATTCTCAGCCACATCAACTATTTCATTTGTTGCCTGATATCACCTACTGTCCTTAATTTTTTTAAAAAAAATATTTGATTTGTTTCGGGAATATAAAGAAAAAAATTAAATGGACTAATAAAACAAAAGTAAAATCAAACCTTTACACTCTGACATCAAAATCGTCCTAATAGGAGGGGAAGTAAATGACTGAAATGCGTAGGGGAGTGTTGTTAGTTGGTTGTGGACAATAGCTGGATATTTGACAGTGCATGGAGTATGAATACACAGTTGCAGAGATCAGGAACTCTGTACTTGAAGCGAATACAGTTTGTAAACTAGTCATCACAATTATATGTCTATATGAAATTTCTCTACATATGCTTTGTGCCTTCCATGCATGTATGTGTTATGCATTCCTTTATCATGAGCTCAGAAATGCATCTGAGGACACTCGGAAAATTAGTTGCGCCCCAAGTATGGGGAGAGAAGTAGTAAATAATTGGAGGAGAAAGAAATATGAGTTGGAGCTTAAGAGCCATGTAAGAGGAATATATAGATATGTATGTGTGTGTAAATACACATATATATGTATAAATATATATATGGGCTGGAGCCATAGCACAGTTGGTAAGACGTTTGCCTTGCAAGCGACCCACCTGGGTTTGGTTGCTCTCCTCCTCTCAGAGAGCCCGGCAAGCTACTGAGAGTAACCCTCCCTCATGGCAAAGCCTGGCAAGCTACCTGTGATATATTCAACATGCCACGAACAGTAACAAACAGTCTCACCATAGGGACGTTTCTGGTGCCCGCTCAAGCAAATCAGTGAACAATGAGAGGACAGTGCTACAGTGCTATGGTTAATTCAAACGTTGTTTATGCAAAATATGAAAGAATCAAATAAATATTCTATAAAGCTGATTTTACCTATTAAATTAATATAACTTTAAATAGTGTTTAGAAATGAAGTTGAAGAATTTTAAGGCTATAGAAAGATATTGACAATATATCAAGAAACACATGGATTTTTGAGGAGAAAGAACACGTACCTGTTGTCCTTTCTTAAGGTTATTTTTTTGGCTTTTATAGAATATGTTTTCCCTGAATTTTTGTTAATCGCTTCCGTTTTTTAGAAAGCATCAAAATAAATTATATTTTTTAAAAAAGTAAATAAAGTTGTGTTTGTGAGTGGATTATGTATGTTTGGAACCTGGGAAGTATTTTGCTAGGTAAGTTACATTAAACATGATATTTATAACAGAAATACCATCTGCAGTACTATTGACAATAGCCAGAAGAAACTATGGTATACCTACACAATTGAATACTACACAGTTGGCAGGAAACTGACATCATGAAATTTGCTTATAAATGGATGTACAGGGAAGAATATCATGCTCAATGAAATCAGTCAGAAGGAAAGGTGTATACTGATTGGACTACCCCATTTTTTGGATATAAAAAACCAGAGTATGAGACTAATACCCAATGATAGCAGAAACACAGGCCAGGAGAATTGGTCAATTGTTGGATGCTTGCCACAAGTGCTGAAGGCGAGCATTTGGAATAAAGAAGGGACTGCTATGACAATGATAGTTGGAAGTGATTACTCTGGGTGAGAACTGAGTCCTGAAAGTAGGCCAATGAATAAGCGTGAGAACCTCTCTCTCTCTGTATTACAATCCATAATGCCCAAAGGATGAGAGAGAGAGAGAGAGAGAGAGAGAGAGAGAGAGAGAGAGAGAGAGAGAGAGGTGACTGCCATAGTGTAGAGAAAGCAGGCTGTCAGGTGGGGTTTGGGGTTGGGAGAGGGAGTGGTGGGAGAGAAACTGGGGACATTAGCAATGGAACTGTATACTAGTGGAGGTTAGGTGTTAAAATATCCTATGATTGAAACTGAATCATGAAAAGGTTTGTAATATGTGTCTCCTGCAGATTCAATACAAAAATATGATATTTAGGTTCTACCAGCATGACTAACCTATGAATTTGCTGAAATTTACTTTTATCACCTTGGCTGGGCTCATTACATGGATGTCTGTGTGGTAAAACTTTTTCCATTTTATGCGGACTGAAGAGACAAAAATCATAGGGTTGGGACTTCTGGTGGAAGGAGAGAAGAGCACAAAACACCCTGTTGACCACACCTCAGCAGGGTCACCTAACTTGCCTAATGACAGACCTCTTTCAATGATTTCTTCTTTTGTAATGTGGAAAAATGAAAAGACATTGCAGGCTGACAGGGGGTTGTCCCCTCCAGTAAACACTGTTTTCTTTTTGATCAGAATTGTTTAAAGATTATTTGAAAAATTTGGAGCTTACTGATTTGTTCTCATATATTTCCCCTACATAGTGTCAGTGGGCATTGATCTAGGAAGGCCAGCATGAAAAACTTGAGGTGTATGTCTTAACCACCAATGCCAACACTACTGTAAGTATGGAACCCAAAGTACAATAGTAAAACTTCAAAATGTGTTTGTCAAGGAAATCGGTGGGAATGCAGGGAGAAATGTGTAATCTGTTGGTGGAAGCATGCAGACACTGGTGGTGTGATTAGAATTGGAATATTGTATGACAAATCTCCATTATAAATGACTTTGAAAATCAAAATTGCCTAAATTTTAAAAAAAAGAGAAGTCAACTTACGTCTATATTTCAAGAAAGCTTGTCTTAGCAAATTTTGGCAGGGAGACCATAGTTGGTAGAGAGAGGGAGAAAGAAAGGGAGATTTGACAGTTGGGAAGAGAAGCCTGGATATCATGGAAGAGATGAAAGCTAATCTTAGAAGATTTGGAGCCATCAGAGTTTAGTGAGTTAAATGGTGAGAACATTGCAGTTTAGATACTTAAATAGTGAGATTGGTTTCAGTCATCACCACTGTATATATAGAAAGAGTTCAAAGACCTCACAGACATTCAGGCTATAATAACTAACAAGGGAAGCGTTTTTTTCCTGAAGCACTATGTAAGGATAATATATTGCCAGGAAAATGATAAAAAGTTGGTTCTATTTTTCAGAGATTAATACATTAGAGATGAAAATTTTATACAAAGGAATCTATCATCTTGCCCTGTTGCTCTGTTTTCTTGTCATCATTCCATTCTCCACCATGACCCTACCTAATCAGGGCTTGCCACATTTCTCAGCAGTATCACCACATAGCCTAAGAGCATGTGTTAACTGCCGGTAGCTCACAGCTCTCATGTTTGCCCCCCATCCAAGCCAGAGCCATCCTTCTGAAACCATGGATATTTGCTGAAGGCCTGTTCTTCCTTGAAGTGGCAGTCATGGTTTACCTCTTCTTAATCATTGTGTTTACAAATTTAGATGAATGTCACAATACTAGTGACAGGGATTTTCCAAACTATGGTAAGCATAAACATTTCCCTTTCCCCCACGAATTTTGGGCTAGTTATTTTCTATCCACTGCTAATAATTTGTGATAATGAGGAAACAGAACTGAAGTAAAAACAGGGACATTTGTCAATTTGGTGCCATGACTAATCAGTCTTAGTATAAGTATATATTTCTAGAAAAAAAAAAGCAGAAGAAAAGGAGTTGGTTTCTAGCAAAGAATGCCAAACCTCTGCCAAGAAATCCTTTGAAAATAAAAATTCTGACTATGTACTGAACATGATTGACACTCAATGCCTCTTTTGCAGACCACAACACCCGAAAGGAGAGAGAGAACAAAAGGGAATGCCCTGCCACAGAGGCAGGGTGGGATGGGGGGTATTGGTGTGGGAGGGATACTGGAATCCATGGTGGTGAAAAATGGGCACTGGCGGAGGAATGGGCACTTGATCATTGTATAATCGAAACCCAAGCACAAAAATTTGTAAATGTACAACTGTACATCATGGTGTTTCACTAATAAAAATTTTTAAAAAAATAAAGTAAAATTTTTTTTTTGACTGCGAGAGATCAGCAGATGGGAACCTGAGTGAAGGCAAAAGATTACATTGGTTGACTTTTATTTTTCCTTGAGTATATTAATTTGATTTTGGAGTCAATTTATATGAGAGTTCATCAAGACACAGACATTTTTAGCGCTTCTCTTGTTTAAAAGTATAGTGATACACCATATCTCTATCTCACATTCTTTTTATTTCTGATAGTTTGACACAAAAGATACGTCAAAATCTTAGATAAATGTAAATTATTTAAATACTTTTTTGATTATGTAAAATTACCTTATAGAATTACATTATAGAATTTCATAAATTTTAGAATTATGCAGAATCAACGTGCATGTATCATATTACACTCACTACTGAAAGGCCTACTCTGTCATTCACCATTGTTCAGTTTTTCCACTTTGATTATACTTTTCGATCTGGTAACTAAATAGTCTCATAGTTCTAAAGTTTGTTTTTATTGCTTTGAAAAGATTAAAATTATGCAATTTTCAACATTGGATGAAACTAGAGGATATCATGCATGTAAAGTTAGCCTTAAATAAATGAACAGATACAGAGAGATTTTTCTCATATGTGGGATGTAAAGACACACAGCAAGGTAGAAACAAAGATTCAAGAGCAATTTAAGGGGAGAACTGATCCACACAATTGAGTCAGGGGATTGAGAGTGAGGGATTATGGGGGATTGGGGGAGAGGAAGGGTTTATTCTTTGAGAGAATGAGGAGTGTCATGTTGGAATTATGTGTATGAGAAACCATTGTTAATTGAATTATGAATTATAGAATATAAATAATGTTTTAGATGTTTGTCTGTCTCATTTTATTCTTTTAATTTGTTTTCTCCATATGCCACATATGCATGAACTTGTAGGATGCCTATCTTTCTCTGCCTGGTTTATGTCACTAAACATAATTTCCTCATGTTATCCATTTTATATACAAATAATAAGAAAATTTCACTTCGTACAACTGAGTAGTATTCCATTGCTTTACCACCTTTCATTTTCAAAATTTGTGGTTTAAAAGATACAAATATTGGTTTTAACAATGCTCTGGTGTTTTAAAATTTTTAGTTTAGTGAAGCTAAATAGATTTTACTGAAAAACACTCAGAAACTTGTGAAACAGGTGTAGGGTGGAATGGAATAATTGTTCAAGCGAGAACAGTCATTTAACAAAGCAAGCAAAGAGAGACATAGAGAAAGGAAGCACGGTATTTCTTCTTATGAGATCAAATCTTGAGGACCAAGCCCACTCTGGTAGTTTAGGAATAAGAACTTGGAGTGGTATGAACTTAACTTGTGCACTTTAGGGGAGAACCTGAGTGAAACTATTATAAGTATGTTCAGGATCATGATAAACTGGAGTCTGCACTTGGAGTGAGGTGGGTAGAGAGTTCTTTGGGGAGATCTGAACTATGGAGAACAGTAATATTATAACATTAATGATAGTATCTTACCGTGGGATTCCAAAAAAATCTGTAACAGTGGCATCAGAAATGATAACATTCTTAGGTATTTGGATTTCCTGTGGAAACAACGGGAAAGCTGAGTTTATGCTCTGGATGCATCCACCTGAAACAAGGTCAACAAATCATGAATGAAAAATTAAAAGTTACATGGATCAAGGATTCTAATCCCAGTGGAAGGCTAGATTTCGGGTGGACAATTTCTACTGATGGCCTGATGTAGATTCTGATCCTGGGATACGTAACAGAAAGGAGGTAGTGACAGGTATCCTCAGAAGTGAAGCCTCTGAAACAGAATTCATTCATGACAACTTATGGGTTATCAAAATTTGCTCATGGCTGCTACCATTATAACATGCCATTCAATGGTTCTGTGGTTTCAATTTACTGTGTCAATGTAAAGATGAAGTTTCCAAATGGAAGGTATAAATCTGAGGCCCTCAAGATGATGAATCATAGTGAGGGGGGAGCTGGAGCTATAGTACAGCAGGTAGGGCATTTGCCTTGCACACAGCATACCCAGGTTAGATTCCCAGCATCCTGTATGGTCCCTCCAAGCACCGTGAGGAGTAATTCCTGAGTGCAGAGCCAGGAGTAACCACTGTGCATCGCCACGTGTGACCCAAAAACGCAAGAAAATGATGATCTGGGATTGATCCTTAGCATTGCAAACAGCATTATTTTTTAATTTTTAATTTTTTTCTTTCTTTCTTTCTTGCTTGCTTGCTTTTTTGTTTTCCTTAGCTTTAATGTCATGAAGGGATCTTCCCACATTTTTCTTCATATATCTTAAGAATTCAGGTATGATAGTGAGGCCTTTAATACATTTGATCTGACTTTGTGCCTGGCACTATAAAGAGGTCTGAGTTCATTTTTTTTGCATGTTGCTGTCCAGTTTTCCCAGCACCAGTTGCTGAAGAGACTTCCTAGCTCAACTTCATATTTCTTGAGCATTTATGAAAGATTAGGTAATAATAATCTGAGGGCCAGCGTCAAGATATTTGACTATATTCCATTGATCTGAGGCCTGTCTTTATCTGAATATCATGGTATTTGGATGACTACAACTTTGTAGTAGGGATTGAAGTTGGGGAAGGTGTTCCCTTCTTTTTACCAAAGATTGCTTTAGCTCTTCATGGGAGTTTATGGTTTTGTATGAGTTTCAAGAGTGTTTAATCTATTTATTTGAAAAATGTTATGGGTATCCTTATAGAAAGTGCATTAAATCTTTATAGAGCTTTGGGGTGTATTGCCATTCTGACAGTGTTAAACCTCTCAATCCATGAGCATGCGATGTGATTCCATTTCCTCATATACTCTCTTATTTTGTGAAGTAGTGTTTTGTAGGTTTTTTTTTTTTGGTATAGTTCCTTAAGTAAACCCTGAGTATTGCTGGATGTACCTTCCAAAACAGAAAGAAAATGTCAATACTGATTGAATGGTATTAAGAAATTGTTTTTAATTTTTAGACGTATTGTATTATGTATGCGTGCACATACACATGCATGCTCAATTCTTATCTATTGAAGAGAAAGCTGAAATTATTTGAAATTTCTTTCAAAATGGAGAGAGGACATAAGGGTTGATAGCACAGCGGGTAGGGCGTTCGCCTTACAAGCGGTCAACATGGCCGACCCGAGTTCGATTCCTCCGCCCCTCTCGGAGAGCCCGGCAAGCTACCGAGAGTATTCAATATGCCAGACACAGTAACAACAAAGTCTCCAATGGAGACGTTACTGGGCCCGCTCGAGCAAATCGACGATCAACGGGAGGGACTTTACCTTTACCTTTACCTTAACCTTTTTAGTTGATTCCAATATACTCGATTTTCTGAGGTATTATTGTGAATGGGATTGTTTTTCTCTATCTCTTTTTTCTCTTTCATTATTAATATATGGGAAAGCCATGGCGTACCAGATATTGATTTTGCAATATGCTACTTTACTAAACAAATCTATTGTTCCCAGGAGCTTTTTTGGAGATTCTTTGGGATTTTCTATGTATAGTATCATATTATCTCCAAATAGTAAAAGCTTGAGTTCTTCCTTTTTTATATGGTTGCCCTTGATATCTTTTTTTTTTTTTTACCAAAATCATATGGCAAGTACTTCAAGTACTATGAAGAATAGGAGTTTTGAGAGTGGGTAACTTGTTTTGTGCCTGATTGTATTCTGGAATTCTATTTCATTGATTTCTGCTCCAAGCCTTTGGTATTTCCCCCTTGAGAATAATACTTGCTGTGGGTTTGTGGTAATTTGCTTTGACTATATTGAGGAAAGTACTTTCAACTCCCATTTTCTTGAGAGTTTTTCATCATGAATGGGTGCTGGATCTCATCAAATGCTTTATCTACATCTATTGATATGATCATATGACTTTTATCTTTATTTTATTGAGATGGTGTATTCTGTTGATTGACTAGAGAATGTTAAGCCATCCTTGCATCCCCAAGCTAAACCTACTTGGTCATAGTGTGTGATCTTTTGTTGAGTTTCTAGATTCTCTTTGCTGGTATTTTCTTGAAAATTTTTGTATCTGTATTCACAAAGGAAATAGGTCTGCAATTTCCTTTTTTTTGTGGTGTCTCTGTCGATTTGAGTATTAGGGTGATCTTTGCCTCACAGAAACTATTTGGGAGTATTTCTGTTTCTTCAATTTCCTGGAAAATCTTAAAAATGTTGGAAGCAGTTCCTCTTTAAAGGTTTGAAATAGTTCACTATTGAATCCATCTGGGACCTGGATTCTGTTTGGGGGTATAATTTTGACCATCATTTCAATTTCCTTGTTAGTGATAGGTCAAGTATTCCAAATCTTCTTGGTTCAGCCTTGGGAGGTAATTGGAATCTAATAATTTATAAATTTTTTCAAGATTCTCTCATTTCCTGCTGCAAAGTTTCTCAAAATAATCTCTGATGATCCTATGGATTTCTGTACTTTCTATTAGGATACCCCCTTTGCATTTCTGATTCGATTTATTAGAATTCTTTCTCTTTGTTTCTTTGAGAGGCTTCTCATGGTTTAATGATCTTATTTATTTTCTCAAAGAACCAGTTTTTGTTCTTATTGGTCTTCTGGATTGTATTTTGGGATTCTAGCTCATTGATGTCTGGTACAAGTTTTATTATTTCCTTCCTCCATCCTAGTTTGGACTACTTTTGTTGGTTATTTTCCAAAATCTTGAGCTCTAATTTATTCTTGTAGGCCCTTTCTTTCTTCCTGATGAATTCTGGCAGAACTATAATCTTTCCTCTTAACACTGCTTTTGCTGTGTCCCACAAATTCTGGTAGCTCGTGTCCTCATTCTCATTTGTTTATGGAAACTTTTTATTTCCTCTTTGATTCTTCCCTAAGCCATCGGTTGTTCATTACTTCCCTTAAAGAAAATATTTCCTTGCTGAGCTTCAGTCTGTTTGATCTATCGAGAAGTGACAAAGAAGTGTTTAAACCTCCTACTAGTATTGTGTTGCTATCAATGTTTTTCTATAAGTCTATTAGAAGTTGTTTTAAAGTATTTTGCTGGTCTGTCATTAGGATCATATACATTGAGGAGGGTGAGTTCTTTCTGATGTACATATCCCATTATCATTAAGAAATGACCGTCACTGTCTCTGATAACCTTTAGTCTGAAGTTCTTGTGGTCTGATACTAGTATGGCCACTCCAGGTTTGCGGAGGTGATATTTTCTTGAAAACTTGTTTCCCAGCCTTTTACTTTTAGCCCATGGGTGCTTTGATTGTTCAGACATGTTTCTTGCAGGCAGCAGAATGTTGGGTTCAGTTTTCTAATTCATCTTCCTATTCTGTGCCTCTGAATTGGCACATTTAGTCCATTGACATTGAGAGAGATTGTTGTTTTGGGGATTTGTGCTCTCTTTATGTATAATTTTTGTACTTGTGGGGATTGTCTTAGCTTAAAGTATACCTGTTAATTCTTCTTGCAACAAAAATATGGAATGCTTTACAAGTTTGCATGTTATCTCTGTACAAGGACCATGCTCATCATTGTATCATTTCAATTTTAATATATGTGTTATCAAACCTATTAGGAGTTAATTTTTCCATATTTTTCTCTTCTTATTACTTTGACTGTTGTCCTTCCTCACTCCTATGGCAGACAATGATTCCTAATCAAGGAATGTATTTCAAAGCAGCATGAATAAATAGATTTAGAACTTTAATGTCCCAGAAATAAAAATATGGTTTTTACTATATTATCGTTTACCCTACCCCCTAGGCATTAGTTTTACAAAATAATTCTTTTGGAAGATGGTATATGAGTTTGTTTAATGTTGTTCCCTGAATCCTTCATTAAGAACATTAAAATAGAGCCTTTTGCTGTTCTCACCTCAGTCCTGTGTACATCTCCAGGAAAAGGTGGATGGTGTTGTCTGCACTTTGACCACCTTGAATGTATGTAGGATTTTTCTCCTGAAGGATGAGGTGAGGATCATATTGATGATTTCATTCCACCTTATTACAAGTTCAACTTGAATGGAAGGTGAGACTCATGAGGCTCCTATAAAGGACAGAACAAAGGGTCTCAGTGAAGTTTAATGGCCAACTCACATTAACAACATAGATGACTCAAAGTAACCTGTGTGCATCTTTGTGTGTAGTGAGTTTCATATCTACTGATAGTGATTGTCAGTCATGACACATGGGAAAAACAGACCTGTAATTAAAAAATCTAGTTCTCTGAGCAGAGTGGGGTCTCTGAGGTGATTGACCAAGTGCGTAGTAATTTATTACTAAGCACATAAGTATTTTGAATGATGTGTACTTTTCGATCTAAAATTAATAACAAATATGTCTAAAACGACAGTGTCCTGACCTCGCACATGGCTTTCCTCACCGAGGCCCCTTGGAGGTGCCGGGGTGAATTTCCCTCACGGACCTGATTAGAGCCCCGGCAGCTGAAGACCTCTGCAACCAGCCATAGGTAGGCTTAAGACCACCCTTCCCAAGCTTGAAGGAGCCTCATGCATGAAGGAACTGGAAGAGGAACCCAGATGTGCAGAACCGGAGGCTGAGATCTCTGTGGCTGCTCAGATCAAGACTGTGCCCCCTCCTTCCAGATCCCCCATCTTCTAATAATTCAGTGCTACAACCACGAACTGCCCCTGGATCCAAGTAATGCCATCAATGGCCAACATCCAGAGACTGGATCCTATTTAGAAGACAGCAACTCTGATTGTCCAGTTCTCACTCTCAGAGAACCTGGTAGGCTTCTGCGAGTATCTTGCCCGCATGGCGGAGTCTTTGTTTCTGGTCACTGTTTCTTTTGAGGTACAGAAGCTGCTTAATTTAAGATAGTCCCCTTTGTTTATCTCTGTTTCCAGTTGCTTGGCAAGTGGCGTGTTATATTTGAAGATAGCTTTAGCTTCAATGTCGTGGAGGGATTTGCCGACCTTGTCATCTATGAACCTGAGGGATTCTGGTCTGATGTTGAGGCCTTTGACCCATTTTTATCTGACTTTTGTGCATGGTGTTAGGTAGAGGTCTGAGCCATTTTTTTTTTTTTTTGCATGTAGCTGTCCAGTTTTTTCTGCACCGTTTGTTAAGGAGGACTCTCTTGAACCACTTCACATTTCTTTCTCCCTTATAAAGATTAGATGATTATATATTTGAGGGTGTGTGTCAGTATATTCAATCCTTTTCCATTGGTCTGCAGCTGAGCCTTTGTTTCAGTCCCATGCTGTTCTCATTATTATAGTTTGTAGTAGAGTTTGAGGTTGGGGAAGGTGATGCCTCCATTGCCTTTTCCCCAAGAATTGCTTTAGCTATTCGTGTGCGTTTGTTGTTCCATGTGAATTTCAGGAGTGCTTGATCAATTTCTTTGAAGAATGTCATGGGTATCTTTATAGGGATCAAGTTGAATTTTTACAATGCTTCGTGGAGAATTGCCATTTTGACAATGTTAAATCTCCCATTCCATATGCAGTATATATGTTTCCATTTCCTCGTGTCCTTTTTAATTTCCTGATGTATAGGTCCTTTACCTCTTTAGTTAAGCTGATTCCAAGGTTCTTGATTTTCTGAGGCACTATTGTGAATGGGATTGCTTTTTCATGTCACTTTCTTCTCTCTCATTACTTGCATATAAAGAAGCCATAGACTTTTGGGTATTGAGTTTATAGCCTGCAATTTTACTATAAATGTCTATTGTCTCTGGGAGTTTTTCGTAGAGATTTTAGTATTCTCTGAATATAGTATGATATCTTCTGTGAAGAGTGAGAGATTATTTCTAATTTTCATACATGAAAAACCCTTAATATCTTTTTCTTATCTATTTTCTCTTCCAAGTACTTCCAGTACTACATTGAACAGAAGTTCCAAAATGAATTTTTACTTAGCACATTCTGTCTGTAAATTTCTATGCTAAGAACGGTGGAATAAACAGTGATATCTTAGTAATTTACAAGTAAATTATGAAGACAGATAATTTAAAAGAATTTCTTTGTATAAATTTCCAAAATGTGTAGCTTTTATTAAATATATTAAGAATAAATCGTAGGTCTTGATTATACCATGAAGATTATTTTCCTGTTAGAAGATACCCTTCTGAAATGCAAAAAGAGACACATTTTGAAAATGTTGATTATTCGTTCATTCATTCAATGAATATTTGTTAGTCTGGTGGTGCAGTGCCTGCAGGAAGTCAACCTGTACCCTCAGGTGAGTACATCAACAGTCTGATGGTGTCTTCATGCTTCCTGATAACCTCAAATCGCCACTGTGCCTCTGGCTGGCTCCCAACAACTCAGGACTACGTTTCCCGAGAAATTAAACTCCCAAAAGATATGTGGGAGCCATGTTCACAAACCACCCCTGGCTCAGCTATACAAGCTAATGCATTGGTCTTGTTTCAGAGACCCATAGACATATCTGGAACACATCAACAGCCACAGTTAACCTTGGACCTGCAAAAGGCTGAACACACTAGGGTAAATCGGAGGGAGGCAGGTTAGTTTGGTGCCCACCCAACCAGAACCCAGTGCAGCCACTTGCTCCCACAATCCAAAATCGCCACCATGCTGTCCTCTGGTTTCCATCGTCTCAGGATGGCTCTCACTGAAATATAACAGCTGAAAATTCGGATATGCGGGTTTTGTGACTGAAATCTCCAGGCTTTCTCTGGGCAGGATGGGCATCCCACCCTCACTGCCCTGTACTTATGGAAGCCTCAGCAGACATTTCCATACCTCAAAGCTACTACAGGCTTACCTTCCTGATAAAAATGCTAAATTCCTTGAACAAACATGATGACCTCTTAGTACCTGTACGAGACACTTAATGCACAAAATAAAAAGGAGACAGAGAGAAAGAATTAAAGAGCCTGCCATAGAGACACACTGGGGGTGGGGGTAGGGTGTTGGGGGATGGTTTTAGGGAACCAGGAATATTGGTTTTGGGAAATGTACACTAGAGGAGTGATGGATGTTGGATCGTTGTATGACTGGAAGAAAATTATGAATAGATTTGCAATGGTTTATCTCACAGATATTGGATAAAACATTAAAAATATATATCCTTCATTTGTACCTCAGAATACTGATGGAACTTTAAAACCCAGCATATCTATTTCTGTGTTCTCTGTAGGAAAAAAAATTTTACTCACCTGTGTGCCAATAGCTTGTAGAAAGCTAAACCCAAAGATATATCAATGACTGTCTTTTGCATAAATACTGTAATTGCAGCTATGTTATGTTTTAGAATCAGTTCATGGACAAGACGTCAAGAGGAGCAGTGGCAAAGTGCATCAATGTTGAATGGATAATGTTTCAGAAGCTTGCAAGGGAGATGGGAAGATTTGGCATGAGTAAAGGGAAGAAACAGAAGAGTGAAGTACTAATAAGTATCACGAGAAAAATGCAAGGGAGGACATTTCCTGGCAAGTGTCACACTCTGTTGAGCTTTTGCTGAGGATAAGTATTAGAAAGTATCTTTCCCATTTAGTGGTAAAAAGGTAACTTTGATGGGTGTATTTAAAATTTACTTTAACGATTAGAATTACCAAGAGATACAAAGTTACAAAGTTGCTCATAATTGAGTTTCAGTCATCTAATGTTCTAGAACCTTTCCAGTATATTGGGGCATTTTTGAAGGAATATCCCTGGTGCGAAGACTAGGGCATCTGAATCTTAACACATTTCACCAAATATATGATCTGTACTCACATGATTTACACTGTCTCCCTTGCTCTTTGATTTATGTTTTCATGCAATATTTCCTTGTGAACCTCACCTCAAGTGAGGCTCCCTATTTAAGACAAGTACATGTTTCTGGGGCACTACATATTTTTTGGTTTCTGGGAGAGACTCTAAAGCAATGCTCAGGAGGTGTGGGGGCCCCACAGACAATTCTCAGAAAACGTGGCCATGGTGCTTGGGGTCCTCTGAGGCTAAACAGCCTTTGATACTCTGGCAAGCAGGTGGTGCTGGGAGTCAAATTGGGTGCATGTGAGACAAGTTCCATAAGCACTACACTATCTCCTGCGGCCCTGGGTATTAGATTTATGTCAGCATTCTGTCATCCTCCCTTTTGTCAGAAAGCAGAGACTTGTGCAGGAGAAAGTGGAAGAGACTTTAGGGTTTAGCTAGGTTGACTGAGTAGCTGGTGATACCATTAAGATTGGAACATAAAGTAAAAATAAAACAAGAGCTCCGTGCCTTTTCCCGCTGAACTCCACACCCTCCATAGGGGTACACCTGCGGGCAACAACTGCAGCAGCTCCTTTGGACTATCCATCAGCTAATCAGCCCCTCCCCTCCAGGTGGGTAGAGGGAGCACAAGCCAGGTTCACCACTCCTCCACTCCTCAGCCCCAGCCCCCGCCTTTTCCTGCAGAACTGGACACCCTCCAGCAGGGGACACCTGAGGCAGCTCCATGGGATTTTCCATTGCTCCTCCTACATTCCAGGATCCTGGGTGGGAGTGACCCTGGGATGAGCCAGAGGCGTGGCCACCATATAGGGAGCAGTTCCTACCAGAATTGGGAGTGGCCTTCTCCTGGGTGGCCAGCCGCAGTTATATTTCCCAATCTGGGCACTCAGGACTTTCATCTCTCACTTAGTCGCTTAATACCGACTAAAAATTTCTGACCACCTCTACTAGAATACAATAACATCCCACTCTCCTACTCCATTTATAACAAAAGACCTGTATGAAATGTGCTGTACAAGCTCAAAACTAAAAAGAACCTCCTCCAAAGCGCAAATCTCCACCACGAGGAGAATATGAAGAAAAGAATCCCGAATCCTCAACCAAGGTTTTCCACAATTGCACTCTCTTTGATAAAGAATTCCAGGATAAAATGCAGAGGGTGTTCAAGGACCTACTCAAAGAATCAATGGAATAGATATCCAAAGACTAAAAGAAGAAATGAAAAAACAATAGAAAAGAGAGCCAAGAAAAT
This sequence comes from Sorex fumeus, assembly GCF_029834395.1. Lineage (NCBI taxonomy): Eukaryota > Metazoa > Chordata > Mammalia > Eulipotyphla > Soricidae > Sorex > Sorex fumeus. The sequence goes on along the minus strand of NW_026606152.1, from coordinate 19,485,818 downwards.
ACAGGAAGAAAAGAGAACAGAATTTTAAAAAGCTACAAAAAGAAGAGTCACAAATAAAGGATTCAGTGGATGAAATTAAAAAGTTAGTAAGTGCCCTTAGCAATAGGATAAGTGCAGCTGAACAGAGGATCAGCGAGCTTGAAGATGAGCAACAGAAATCCCACTGGGAAGAACAAGCAATAGGAAAAGACCTCAACCCCAATGAAAAAGCTAGAGTAAAAGAAACCATTGCTGAAAAGCTCCCAGAGTTAAGGAAAGCAGACATCCAGATCCAAGGAGCCAGAAGGGTATCAGCTAAAGGAGACCCCAGAAAAAACACTCCAAGCATGTCATAGTCAGAACGATGGATGCTGTGGACAGAGACACAATATTACAAGCAGCAAGGTCAAAGAAGGAAATTACATACAAATGAGCACCCCTTAGATTCACAGCAGACCTATCAGTGGAAACCCTCAAAGCCGAAGGCAATGGTTATATATAGTGAAAAAATTCAAAGAAATGAACACCTCACCAAGAATACTCTATCCAGCAATACTCTCACTCAAATTCGATGGAACGATACACCACTTTTTAGATAAACACAAACTCAGCAACTTCATACACTCAAAACCAAATCTAAAAGAAGAACTAAAGGGGCTCCTGTAAGAAAAGAATGAAAACACGTGTAAACACAATCAACTCCTACAGGAAGATGGCACAAAACCCCATGACAATACTCTCCCTTAATGTCAATGGTCTAAATGCACCTACCAAGAGACACAGAGTGGCAAAACGGATCCAGAAACTGAAACCACAATTCTGTTGTCTACAAGAAACTCATCTGAACAATCAGAGTAAACACAGACTCAAAGTGAAAGGATGGAAAACAATCCTGCAAGCAACCAGCTCCATCACAAAAGCTGGGATGGCCACACTAGTATCCGACAACATTAATTTCAGGCTGAAAAATATTAGAAGGGACAGCGAAGGCCACTTTCTCTTCATCAAGGGATACATTCCACAGGAAGAAATCATACTCTTAAATGTATAAGTACCTAATGAAGGAACAGCTAGATACTTAAAACAACTGCTAACAGATTTTAAAGAGGACAGTGCTAACAACACAATAGTAGATGGAGACTTCAACATCGCTTATCACCTCTGGATAGATCAACAAGAACAAAACTCAGCAAGGAAACATTGGCTTTGAATGAAGAAATAGAAGAGAAAGGCCTTATAGACCTATACAGGGCTTTACACGCCCAAAAGAAAGAATACACATTCTTCTCCAGTGCGCATGGAACATTTTCCAAAATAGACTATGTGCTAGGCCACAAAACATACCTCAATAGAATCAGGAAGATAGAAAGAGTATCAACAATCTTTTCAGACCATGATGCACTGAGGCTAGATGTGAATCACACGCAGACACGGACAACCAAATCGAACACCTGGAAAATAAACAAGTCACTGCTGAACAATGTGTGGGTCAAGAAGGACGTCAAGGAAGAAATCAAAAGATACCTGGAAACAAATGAGAACGAAGACACGAACTACCAGAGCTTATGGGATGCAGCTAAAGCCCTATTAAGGGGAAAATTCATAGCTCTGCAAGCATATCTAAGGACAGAAGAAAGAAAAGATGCACATAGTCAACTTATTTCACAGCTCAACATCTTAGAAAAGGATCAAGAAAAGGAGCCTAAATCGGGCAGAAGGACAGAGATCATAAAACTTAGAGCAGAATCAACGACATGGAAACCTAAAAAACAATCTGAAAGATCAATGAAACCAAGAGCTGGTTCTTTGACACCAGCTAAAAGATCTGAAAGATCAATGAAACCAAGAGCTGGTTCTTTGACACTATAAACAAGATAGATAAACCACTAGCAACACTCACAAAGAAACAGAGAGAGAGAAAACTAATAAACCGAATCAGAAATAAAAATGGAGATATCACAATGGAAACCAAAGAAATTCAAAAGATCATCAGAGACTACTTTGAAAGTCTGTATGCCAAGAAAAAAGAGAAGTTAGAAGAAATGGATAACTTCCTGGATTCCTATAATCTCCCAAAAATGAGTCAAGAGGATATAAAATACCTGAATAGACCTAGTCATGAAAATGAAATTGAAACTGTAATCAAAATTCTTCCCAAAAACAAAAGCCCAGGTCCAGATGGATTCACTACCAAATTTTTCCAAACATTTAAAAAGGATCTACTTCCTGTCCTTCTCAAACTTTTCCAGGAAATTGAAAAAACAGAAACTCTCCCAAACAGTTTCTATGAAGCCCATCTCTCTCTAATACCAAATGGAAACAAAGACACCACGAGAGAAGAAAACTACAGTCCGATATCACTGATGAACACGGATGAGAAGATCCTGAACAAAATACTAGCAAAGAGATCTCAACAGCTCATCAAAAAGATCATACACCATGACCAAGTGGGATTCATCCCGGGGATGCAAGGATGGTTTAACATTTGGAAATCAACCAACATAATCCATCATATCAACAAAAGATAAAAATCATATGATCATATCAATAGATGTAGAGAAAGCAATTGAGAAGATACAGCATCCGTTTATGATGAAAACTCTCGCCAAATTAGGGATTGAGGTGATTCACCCCAATATAGTTAAAGCCAGCTACCACAAGCATACAGCAAGCATCATCCTCAATGGGGAAAATCTGAGAGCGTTCACCCTAAGATCAGCATCGAGATAAGGATTCTGACTCTCTCAACTGCTGTTGAACATAGTTCTGGAAATACTAGCAATAGCAATTAGGCAAGCAAAAGATATTAAGGCCATCCAAATAGGAAAGGAATAAATCAAGCGCTCTCTATTCGCAAATGATATGATACTATACTTAAAGAACCCTAAAAACTCTACCAAGAAACTCCTAGAAATGATAGACTCGAGAGTAAATTTACAGGTATAAAATAAATACCTAAAAGTCCATGGCTTTACTATACACAAATACTGAGAGAGAAGAAAATGACAAGATGAAAACAATCCCATTCACAATTGTGTGCCAGAAAATCAACTACATAGGAATTAGTTTAACCAATGAAGTAGAGGAACTGTACAAAGAAAACTACAAAACGCTGCTTCTTGAAATAAAAGAGGAAGCAAGAAAATGGAAAAATATCCCCTGTTCATGGATCTGGAGAATTTATATTGCCAAAATGGCAATACATCCAAAAGCACTGTACAAATTCAATGCGATCCCTATTAGATTATGCATGACATTCTTCAAAGAATTGGAGCAAACACTCCTGAAATTTATATGGAACAATAAGCCCCCACGAAGAGCTAAAGCAATTCTTGGTTAAAAGAAAATGGGAGGAATTAACCTCCTGAACCGCAAACTTTACTAAAAGTAGTAATAATTAAAGCAGCATGATACTGGAACAAAGGTAGAGCTGCAGAGCTATGGAACAGGGTTGAATATACTGACATCTCCCCTCAAACATATGACCATCTAATCTTTGAAAAAGGGGCAAGAAATGCGAAGTGGAGCAAGGCAAGTCTTTTTAACAAATGGTGCTGGCAAAACTGGACGACTACGTGCAAACTACTGGGCTTTGATCTCTGCCTAACACAATGTACAAAAGTAAGATGAAAATGGACCAAAGACCTAAACATCAGACTGGAACCCATAAGGTACATTGAAGACAAAGTTGGCAAAACCCTCCATGACATTGAAGCTAATGGTATCTTCAAGGATGTCACGTCACTGGCCAAGCAAGTGGGAATATCTTAAACTAAGAAGCTTCTGCACCTCAAAAGAAACAATGACTAAAATACAGAGAGAGTCTACAGAATGAGGAAGGATATTCTCCAAATACACATCTGAGAAGGGGTTGATATCAAATATATACAAAGTACTGATTGAACTCCACAAGAAGAAAACATCCAACCCCAACAAAAAGTGGGGCAACGAAATCAACAGAGACTTAATCAACGAAGAAATCCGAATGGCTAAAAGGCACATGAGAAAATGCTCTACATCTTTAATCATCAGGGAGATGCTGATCAAAACAACAATGAGATATCATTTCACACCACAGACACTGGCCCACATTCAAAAAAACAAAGGCAACCTTTGTTGGCATGATGTGGCGACAAAGGGACCCTCCTTCACTGCTGGTGGTAATGCTGACTGGCTCAACCCTTTCGGAAAACAGTAGAGATGATTCTCAAAAAATTAGAATTTGAGCTCCCATTTGACCCAGCAATACCACTCCTGAGAATATACCTCGGAGAAGCAAAAAAGTATAGTCGAAGTGACCCCTGCACTTATTTTTTCATTGCAGTACTATTTACAATAGCTAGAATATGGAAAAAAACCGATTGCCTGAGAATAGATGACTGGTTACAGAAACGTTGGTACATCTACACAATGGAGTACTATGTAGCATTTAGAAAAAAATGAAGTCATGAAATTTACTTACAAGTGGTACTGCATGGAAAATATTATGCTAAGCGAAATGAGTCAGAAAGAGAGGGACACACATAGAAAGACTGCATTCAACTGGTTAACATAAAGTAGCAAACTAAGAGAATAACACCAAGAACAGCTGTGATAAATACCAGTTTCTTCACTCCATGGCTAAAATAACAGCCTCACACTCTAGGGGTAAAGGCAGCTCAGATAGAGAAGGGAGCACCAAAAAAAAGGGTGCTGAGCAGATCCACCCAGAATGGGAGATGCATGCTGACAGCAGTCTATAGACAGAACATGATTGCCACCCTAAGTCTCTCCTACAGATTACAGCACCGAAAAGGATAGATAGAAGAAAAGGGAGTGCCCTGCCACAAAGGCACGGCAGGATGAGGGATAGGGGGTGTGAGGGATACTGGGAGTGGTAGGGGTGAAGAATGGGCTCTGGTGTTGGGGTGGGTACCCAATCATTGTATAATTGAAACCCAAGCACAAAACTTGTAAGTCCACAACTGTAACTCATGGTGTTTAATAAAACAAAACAAAACAAAATAAAACAAGAGAAAGGTCTAACAATAGCAAACAGGACTGTAGTACTCAAAATATTTGGAAACAGGAACATTGGCAAGTATTTTTAAATAAGCATCCAGGAGAGGATGTAGCATTGTGAGTGAACAAATCTACTGTATGGATTCATCTCATCCTTGAAACGGAAAATGACAATGTGATACAGTTACAAATTTTCAAATAAGATATATACCATCTACTTTTTGCTGTGTTTCTATGCTTTGCAGAGTATGATTCTAATTTTTAAATTTACTTTAATAATTGAAACAGTATTGCCTGCATTAATCATTTTAATTAATGTTTTATTAAAATGTTTTTAAAATTATCAAAAATGTTTTATTAAAATGTCATTTTAAAAAACAAACATATAGTCCAAACAGCTATTGCAGTATGTAGAGGGTGTTTACCTTGTATGCAGCTAACCTGAGCTCAGTCCCCAGAACCCTGAACCTGCCAGGAGTGATCTCTGGATACAGAGTGGGAAGTGAGCCCGGAGCACATCTAGGTGCACTCCCCTCCCCACAAAAAAGGAAGAAAAGAAAAGAAATACATATAAATGATTCTTGAGTAACATAGAGAATAAGAGTGCTAACTCCTATATAACATTTGAAAATCGTCAAATTTAAGAGATAGTCTGCTATTGGCCAAGAAGATGGTTTTTTAAAATACAAATTATCGACCATCTATCTTCACTCCCATTCCTTCACATTCCAGTCTTCGCATGATGTTCTCAAGGGTGGCACTGAAGAGTTTCGGTGAAATGGTATCACCCTGCTGCACCCCTCTCTTGACATCAAGGATCACTTCTTTGTAGAATGGTGAAATCCTGGTAGTGAATCCGTAAAACAGCTCACGGAGGATCCTGATGTATTGGGCTTGAATGCCCTGATTGGCTAGGGCTTCAATGACCGCTTCCGTCTCAACAGAATCAAAGGCCTTCTTTAAATCAATGAACGTTAAGCAGAGCGGCATCTTGAACTCCCGAGAAACCTCAATGATTTTGGTTATCGTGTGGATAAGGTCGATGGTGCTGAATCCTTTGCCGAACCCTGCTTGCTCGCATGGTTGTCCTTCATCTAGTGTTCTGCCAATCCTATTTAGGATGACTCGAGTGAACAACTTGTAGATGACAGACAATAGGCAGATCGGGCGATAGTTGCCAATGTCATGGATGTCTCCCTTCTTGAACAGTAGTACGGTCCTGCTGGTTTTCCGTTGGGACGGAACCTCGCATTCAGACAGGTAGCGAGTGAAGAGCCAAGCCAGTGTATTGATGAGTACTGACTGCAGGTTCTTCAGGTGTTCAGGTCTGACCTTGTCTGGGCCAGGTGCTGTTTGTTTCTTTACCGACAAAATGGCGTGTCGGATTTCGGAAGGGAGAACTTTGGGAACAACATATCCATCCTGTGGAATTTGGTATGTCGGCAAGTGGACATGGCCATCGAAGAGATTTGAGTAGAAGTCATGGATAATCTTCTCCATTGCCGTTCTGGAGGATGTGATTGATCCATCAGGACGTCGGAGGGCAGTCATCTTGGTCTTATAGTTGGCGAAGGACAGGCGGGCGTTACGAATACTTTTCCCGGCTTCTGCTGCATCTACCAGTACTTCTGCTCTTCTCTCTTTGAGGTCTTCCTTGATCACATCTCTGCTCTGCTTTGCGAGCTTGGACGTTAGCTTGCGGTTGCCTGAGGCATGCGCCAAACCACGCTGGCGAATTAGCTCAAGAGTTTTCGAAGATAGGCGATTTTTTGTGGCTATCTCTCTCTTGGCGTTCCTTGCACATTCATGGAGGTGCTGAACCAGTGAATCATATTCCTTGTCAATGTTGTCAACAATGGCATCTTCCCATGTTGCCGCAATAGTACCAAAGAGTTCTCAGTTGGTAGTCATTCTGGGAGTTCTCTTTTTGAACTTTGCAGTCCTTTCTCCCTGCTCTGTGAAGTAGAATTTTGCACGAAGGAGACGGTGGTCCGATCTCGTTCAAAATTTTGTGACAACAGCAACATCAGTCAGGGAAAACCGTTGATTGAATATGATGTGGTCTATTTCGTTGTGGAATCGTCCACCGGGAGACTCCCATGTCCATCATTTAGATTCTGCCTTCTAGATCTGTGAGTTACCATGAATGGTCTTGGTCAACATGATGAACTCAGACAGTCTCTCACCCTGTTCGTTCCATTCTAGGCCATGGGTCCCGATGTGAAGTTCTTCAGCTGATCTTCTCGGTCCTATCTTGGCATTAAAATCACCCACAATGATCTTGTAGAAGGTGTGGTCTTCTTTATAGAACTCCTCTAGCTCCATGTAGAACTTCTCGATTTCTCATTCATCATAATGAGATGTTGGTGCGTAGAAGATAGTGTGGTCTGTAAACCTGTAAATTTGATACATTTAAAAATTTATAATGGATTTTACAATAGTCTTTCAATATTTACATTAGTCTATATACAAGCATGATTTTTAAACAATAAATTTCAGTGACAATAAATTTTTGGAGTTTTTCATAATTGTAATGATTTACTGCTCAGTCTATATTGATGTGAACATTTTTATCTATTTGTCTAATGTTCTGATTGTTTATTTAAGATCAGTAATTAACAGTTAACTTACCGATGACTGATTATGTGGCTCAGGGCTAAAGCACTTGCCTTGCGTGTATGAAACTTTGGGTTGGCCTCCTGGAAGGCAAATGCCCTACCCACAGTGCTGCAAAAGTTATATAAAATATACTAATAATAAGACCTAATGATGTTGGTGAACAGTGCAATATAATTGATTATTTAGTAATTTTCTTGATTTGTTAATGAAATGTGTAAGCTCTTGAGTATAATGGGAGTATTTTTCTAACATAAGAGTCTGAGGAAGGTGAAACTGTTATAACTGTCCTGTAGGATTCCATCTCCCTAGCCTGCTTCATTCTACATCTCTCTGTATCCAATCCAGTTTTCTTCTTGGGAATCTGACCTCCTGATTGGCTACCCTCTACCTTTCAACTGCCTACTTTATGACATCATTCTCCCACCCAACCAACCACCAACTGATAGAATCTTGGGGTTGTTACAGCTTAACCTTGAGCGTGGAAGTTGGTGGAGGAAAGAGATGGTCCTAGGAGAGTTAATGGAATGATGGATGGATGGGTGGGAAGGAAATCGGGAAGGGGAGGGAACTGGACAGCTGGTCATCAGCATGGGAGATTTGGTAGATGTTTTCTAAATACTTTAACATGTTTTTCGTAAATGATAAGCAAAACAAAAATACGAAAATAAGATAGGTTTCAAAGAACAGGTTACATATAAGACCGAGAGAGCTGAAAGGGCTGGCATTCCTTCTGGAGCTTTCAATCATACCATTTACTAAAGATGGTATTTTCACATCACTTAGCTGTGGAGAGGAATAGTGAGAAACAGACTGTCACCAGAAAAGCAAACTGGATGACCACCTTTCATAAATGCCAGATGAAATATGTTCACATGTATCCCAAGTGCAAGTGTATTAACAGGAACATATATTTCACTAAGTCTGCTTGGTACCATTAACTACTTTGGTGGAAATGGAGGAAAACAAATGCAGTTTCTGACAGAACTGAGATTAAACTGCTAATCAATTTTCCCAGGAAAGGGTAGTTGGATGGCTGTGAACAGAAAAACTTGAAAAGTGTTTTGCTACCTTTCATGTATGGCTAGAGGAAAATGATCCCAGTCATCTCTCAAAACTAACAAGCTTCAACTCCCTTGAAGGTCAGTTGTATTCAGTGAGGAAAAAATGCTGGGAGAAAAGTCTGAAATGATGGGAAATAGACAATAAGTGGAAAAGGAAGGACTTGACATTTGGGTTCCTCTGAAAACAAAGCTTGAAACCACAAGATCTGGTGAGCACACCATTTACTGGGAATGGGATCTGAGGAGGATAGGAGTGATATCAGGGATGTGAACAAGGAACATCCAAGTTAAGGAAGACTTAGCTAGCTGATTACCCCATGGGCAACACGGTTCCAAGACTACCAGAACTTACCAAGGAATTTACTTTAATTTTCTTTCTTTTATATGGTCACTTACAACATGTATACTTTGCCTTCTTCAAACACAATTTGCAAATGATTTTTAATTATTAAAAATGTTTTATTAACATGTCATTATTAAAAAGAAACATATAGGCCAAAGAGGTAGTGCAGTATGTAGAGGGTGTTTACCTTTTATGCAGCTACCCTGAGCTTAGTCCCCAGAACCCTGACACTGCCAGGAGTGATCTCTGACTACAGAGTTAGAAGTGAGCCCAGAGCACATCTGGGTGTGCTACCCTCCCACAAAAAAGGAAGAAAAGAAAAACATATAACTGTTTCTTGAGTAACATAGAGGTTAAGGGTGCCAACTGCTATATAACTTTTGAAAACCCCCAAATATAAGAGATAGTCTGCTGTTGACCAAGAAGATGGTTTTTTAATAATATTTACTCACATTGTCTGCAAGTAATGCTATTTGTGGCCTGTAAATCTGTAAATTTTGATACATTTTAAAAAAATTATAATGGATTTTATAATGATCTTTATAAAGAATTTGTATTTTATAGTAATAAGTGATAAATTGTATTTCTGTTTTTGTGGGGTATTTGGGCCATAGTATGTGGTGCTTGGGACTTCTGACTCTGTGCTCAAGTGTCATTCCTGGTGATGCCAGCCATTAAGTTCAGTTGACTGTGTTCATTGTAAGTGCTTTAACCCCTCTACTAATTCCGGGGGGCCAATCAAATAAATTATCTGCATATATTTTATACATGCATGGCATACTTTGTCTTAGATTTTTTGATATTTCTAGGATATTTTGATCGTCTTTAATTATTTTACATCAATACCAATCTCCAAAAAAGTTTCAAAATATAATTATTGACAAAAAATCATATAGAGGTCCAAATTTGTATTGTTCATGGGATAACTATATTAAGAAGAAAATAGAACCACAATAAACATACAAGTAAAATGAAGGTACATTTCTTTGGAGTCTTTATTTATTTATTTATTTATATTTGTATATTTATATTTATATTTGTATATATTTGTATATATACAAGTATAATCTTTGAAAAATAAATCTCAGATACTATAACATTTTATTGAGTTTTTTATAATTGCAATGTTTTATTGCTAAGATGATATTGTTGTGAACATTTATATCTATTTGTCTACTTTTCTGATTGTTAACTTAAGATCTGATATTAAAAGCTAACTTACTAGGGCTCGAGCCATAGCACAGCTGGTAGGATGCTTACCTTGCAAGCGGCCGACCTGGGTTCAATTCCCAGCATACTATATGTTTCCCTGAGCACCGCAAGGGGTAATTCCTGAGTGCAGAGCCAGGAGTAATCCCTGTGCATCGCGAGGTGTGACCCAAAAAGAAAAAAAAAGCTAACTTACTTATGACTGGGTATGTAGCTCAGGGCTAAAGCACTTGGCTTGCAAATATGAAATTTTGGGTTCTATCCCTCACACTATAGAAAAAAAACCAAAATCACTGACTATGGTTGAAAACATATCTCAGTGGTAAAATATTTGCCTCACATTTGTGAGGTTATGGGTTTGATCCCTGAATTTCCATATACGCTCACAAAAGCTAATTTACTTAAAGAATATTAAACTGCTTTAAACCAAGTATATATTGCCGTACTATTATACAGATTTAATTATCAATAAAATAACTTGAAAAGGTCTATTTTTAGCATCTTTGCTAGGAAAAGATGTTACCTGATTTTTAAATGTTTGTAATTTGGGGACACATTTTAATTTGTCATTTTATTTTGTGCTCTTTGTCTACTAGTGAGCTTGAAAAGTGCTCTTGTGTTTACAAGGAATTTACACTTCTTTCAATAGAGATTATATGATCATGGTTTATGCTTATTTTTTCTATACAAGTTTAATAGCTAAATATTGATTTATTTCACAGCAGTAATTTATTAAAAACATTCATCATTTGCCTATCATATTAATTGCCATTAGTTGTTTGTTTTGCTTGTTTTTTGATCACTTAATTTACTTTTTATCTTTTATTTCAGATTGTAAGATTTTCACACAATTGAGCATATCTTTTTCTTTATATTCTAAAGTTTTAGATTGAGAACAACTGTTTGTTTTGTAAAATAAGATACTTGTGCATTTACAATTTCTTCTCATTATTTTTACATTTTAACACAACTCGATTCATCTACAATTTATCATAGTAAGTGTTGTCATATTGAAAGAAACCATCATTATTTTCAATCATAGCACTGTAGCACTATCCTCCCGTGGTTCGTCCATTTGCTCGAGTGGGCACCAGTAACTTCTTACAACAGATTGTGAGACTTGTTGTTACTGGTTTTGGCCTATTGAATACATAATGGGTAGCTTGCCAGGCGTTTGCTATGAGGGCAAGATATTCTGGGTATCTTGCCGGGCAGAGGAATCGGAATCAGGGTTGGCCTCCTGCAAGGCAAATGCCCTACCCGCTGGATCTAAACATTATATAAAAATACTAGGAATACCGAATGTTGTTTCTTTAACAGTGCAATAAAAATGATTATTTAGTAAATTTCTTGATTTATTAATGAAATATGTAAGCTCGTGAGTATAATGGGAGTAGTTTTCTAACACAATAGTCTGAGGAATTTGAAACTGTTCTAACTGTTTTGTAGGATTCCATCTCCCTAGCCTGCTTCATTCTACCCCTCTGTTTATCCAATCCGGTCTTCTTCTTGGGAATCTGAACTCCTGATTGGCTAGCCTCTACCTTTCAACTGCCTACTTTATGACATCATTCTCCCACCAAACCAACCACCAACTGGTAGAACCTTGGGGTTCCCATGCGGTTGTTTGTAAAAAATTCGAATCATCCTGGCAAGTGACCAGTGACCAATGACCAATCACCATTGAACAGTCATCTGTACTGGACACTTGTGGTCTTAAGCCGCTGAAGTTTACTGACTTACTCTCATACTGTCTCCTCGTCTCGTCTACCTTTCATCGGTATTTCCTCTTCTCTGACCATGTCAGGTAAGGAATAATACTTTTCAAAGCTTTTCATTAGATTTATTATCCCTAAACTTAGCAGTCTAGTAAAAACAACATGTACTAATGAAAGAATATATTCAAGTAGAATTTTATAAGCCACATTTTAGTTGACTTTGACATTTGCTGTGTGATTTTAGACATTGGCTTTCTTTCTCTCACATACAAACTGTTTTTCCTCATTGATTACTTTATATTTTAGACATATTTATGAGCTCAAATACAAACATATATATATGTTGATTCTCTGTGTTTCTTTTTACTTTTAATCGTGTATTTTACATAATATCCTTTGAAAAAAGCAAATTAGAGAGAGTATTTTTACAGAAAAAGAAAATGTAGATGCTGTGGAATCCTGCTGAAATATACTCGCATGTTTTCTCTGTAATGGTCTCTCCTCTTGTATTTATACCTCAGTATTTTAAATATAGTGCTATTACACAGTAATAATCATTTATCTTTTAGTTTTCTATTTAAACCAGGTAATAAGAAAATTTGGGGCATGGGGAAGGTGTGGAGTGCTGAGCGATAGGGAGGCAAGCCCTCAAAGGTAAGAAAGTTTGGGATCACTTTCATCAAACATTGACCAATCGAAACCAAGACGATATGAGGGAGAATAAAATAGGAAAGAAAGAATGAAAGAATATGGACGGCAATTATCAAGGAAGGGGAAACCGTCTGGATTGAATGTTGAAGAAAACCAAGGATTTAAAATCAAAAAAGAAAGAATATATGTTAAATATGCTGAGGTAAATACACTGAGAGCAAGTCAAAGCAATTTAATTCAATAAATGCCAGGACTAGAAAGTATTCTGTTCCTTGAGTAGGGTACCAGTAGGAAAACCAGTATATCAGAAAAGCATCCTTGGTGACTTTTTTCCTTATTATCTCTTTGAACACAGTACTTGGTACTTGACAATTTGGAATATAAACATGCATTAGAAATGATGAATCCCATAAATAGCTAATAGTGGTTATCTAGGTGGGTGGAAGAAATAGAATCTTCAATGTTTTATGACGTTCTGGTTTTTAAGTACATGTACGCGTTGCCTGTTGAAATTAAAACAATGGTATTTTCTAACTTGATTCAGGAGATTTGATTCATTTGTGTGGTAATTAGGTTCCAGGTTTAAGCTGCTTGTCATCTTTACAAATATTATTTCATGTGATTTTTTCTACCTAACATGAGAGTAGTTTGATAATAGTCAACTTCTGTTTTAGATCCTAAGAGGAAATAGGAAAATCAAGTCTCACATGTAGAATTACACATTTTTGTTATATTTGTTAATTTTGATTGTTCCTACGTTAAAAATATTTAATGGGATTTTGGTGCTCATTTATTAAACATTGAGAAGAACGTTTTCCAGGTGAATAAAGTTAATTTTACTCCAGGTTTTGAAAGTAAATTTGCAATATTTTGTGATCATTTTTTATATGGTCTTTTCTGTTGTTTCTGTGATAAACTGAAATCATATGCTATGTTTAAAACGTGTTGTTTGGTGGTTAATATTCAGAGGTATTGATGAGAATAATTTTTGTAATTACAAAGTTTCTCTATTTTACTCATTTAAAACATTTCTTACCTATAAATACAATCACGTTTCACTTAATCACTTAATCACTTAACTTCCCGTTAGTCGTCGATTTGCTCGAGCGGGCGCCAGTATCGTCTCCATTTGTCCCTGTCGCGTGCTACTGTAGCCCAATGGCATCTATTCGCTCTGGGAACATGAAGGGCCTCAAACCGATCATTCATGATCTTGACAAAGAAGTCTGACCATCTGGTAGGTGGGCGGCCACGCGGTCTCTTGACATCCCGTGGAATCCAATCAGTAACAGCTCTAGTCCAATGGTCGTCTCTAAATCACATTACGTGACCAGCCCATCTGATTTTCGACACCTTGGCATATGAGACAGCGTCCCTGATCCTTGATCGTCCACGGATGTCAGAACTCCGGATTCGTTCTCTCATTTGAGCGAAACGTGATATTCCAAGCATAGCTCTTTCTATTCTTCTTTGGGAGACCTGAATGTCATTCTCATCTTGTTTGCATAGGCCCAGGTCTCTGAGGCATATGTTAATGCAGGAAGAACAGTGGAATCTAAGAGATGTGCCCGGAGCCGGAGGTTCTTTGTCCTCTTAGCTATTTCTTCGACGTTCTTGAAGGCATTCCAAGCCGCTTTCTTCCTCCTGCACAGCTCGGGTGCCAGGTCATTTGTCATGTTGACCTCTCGAACTAGGTGCACATAGCTGATGCATTCGGAGATGGTCATTCCATTGAGAGCGAATGGGGTGTCAGGAACAAGGCTGTTTCTCATAAACATTGTTTTCTTAAGATTCAGCTGTAGTCCTACCTTTCCACACTCACGGTCAAAGTCTGCCAGCATTTGTGCCGCTTGGCTGATGTTTGGTGTTATTAAAACAATGTCATCAGCAAAGCGGAGGTTGTGTAGTTGCCGACCATCTATCTTCAGTCCCATTCCTTCCCATTCCAGTCGTCTCATGATGTTCTCGAGGGTGGCACTGAAGTGTTTCGGTGAAATGGTATCACCATGCCGCACCCCTCTCTTGACATCAACGATCACTTCTTTGTAGAATGGTGAGATCCTGGTAGTGAATCCGCAATACAGCTCACGGAGGATCCTGATGTATTGGGCATGAATGCCCTGATTGGCTAGGGCTTCAATGACCGCTTCCGTCTCGACAGAATCAAAGGCCTTCTTTAAATCAATGAACGTTAAGCAGAGCGGCATCTTGAACTCCCGAGAAACCTCAATGAGCTTGGTTATCGTGTGGATATGGTCGATGGTCCTGAATCCTTTGCGGAACCCTGCTTGCTCGCATGGTTGTCCTTCATCTAGTGTTCTGCCAATCCTATTCAGGATGACTCGAGTGAACAACTTGTAGATGACAGACAATAGGCAGATCAATCACGTTTATTCCTATTTTCTTTTTGTTACGTAGTTAGTGCTAAATCCTTTTTCTTTAATGGACTGGTAAGGTGTGCACTCAAAAATCAACTTCTATTGCGTTTTTTGGCTAGCAGTTTTTTCAAAAATAGAATACATTCTTCATATTGTATATTGTATATGTGGAACAATTTATTAATAACCTTATTGGACTGTTTTATTTGGTTTTGTTTGAGACCACATCCACAGTTATTAACGGTTTACTCCTGGGTCTGCTCTCCATAACTTACTGTACTATGCTGCTTGCTACAGAGTCCAGATTTCATTGATATATATATACATCTTTTTCAGCTCTGTGATACATATTTTTCACGATGTTTTCTTTATACTTCCTCCTATGTAAACCATATGACTTGGAAAAATTAAATTTATGTATGCATAATTATTCTTAGAGTTATTAGTAACTACATTGTAGATAAACAATTTAAGACACAGAATTTAAATAAAGTTTTCCTTCCAAAAACATTTCTTGGGAAAAACTCAAGTAGTCATTTTTGAAGTGGATCAAAAATCAGGGTAACCTTCTATTCATCAACAAGATTAAGTCATAAGTGAACCGTAACTAACAGATATTCATTACACAAGTCAAAGGGAAACCTGTTGATTACAATGGTAAGAGTTGTAAAGACTCCAAATGCCTATATTAAAGTAAGGTATCTTTCTAACTGTTTCTGCATTGTAGTGAAAATGCAGAGTCCTGGAAAAAAGTCCACATGCTTAGGTTCCCTAACTTGGAAATTCATAAGGGGCAGAGAGATAGTACTGGAGGGGATAAGGCACTTGCCTTGTACACAGCCAATCTGCTTGGATCTCTGTTACTGCATACACTCTTCTGAATGTTACAAGGGGTCACTCCAGAGTGCAGAGCCAGAAAGAACCCAAGATCACTGTCAGTTATTGGTCGAAACTATACTCCTTAAAATGCCCAATAAAAATTATTGGAAAACATGAAGTCTCTTTGTCATTTCTGGCCCTCAGGTTTCTTCTTGTCCAGAGAATGTTACCCACTCATAGACTTCCTAGTTTATAAAAGCTTGCCTTATAAGAAATAACATATGAGTCAATAGGAGAACAAGCTACAGGCATTGCTAGGGTAAGGAGAAACTATCTGTAAGCAAGAAATCCAAGAACAGACACGATCACCCGGTTCTTCTAAAGTTCTGTGTTCACATTGGGAGCACGATACCAAATACACGAATTGCCAAAAGGTTCCAAGCTTTGAATCACCCTAAATTGTTGGAAATTTGGAAACTCAGTTGACTGTTAGTACTAGAAGCATCTCGATGGCTTAAATTTTAAGTTCACATTGTTCCTCTCAGCGTTGAAGGAGATTATAAGTCTCACAGATTTTTTTTCATCACCCTCTTGTTCCTTACAGTAAATTTTCAAAATCCATCTGTATTGGGAACTGCCCATACTCTGCAGCTTTCCCTTCCCGTGGTGAATGATGCAGCTTCCCTAACAGGAAGTGTCTGCAACTACTCCAGAATATCTGCTCCTGCTGGTAGTTCTGCTTGGCTCCTGCCCTCAGCCTCTGGCACCTCTTTCCAACCACTGATGGGTAGTGCCTATCTTTACCAACATTTCAGCACAACAATGCTATCTGGAGTGTTTCACCAGTCTCGTATATCCACCTCAGCTGCTTCCTACCCTATTGTTTTGGAATGGGATATTGCAGGATGGGCTGAAGAGAAGTCTCCTATGGGATACTTTTTCTGTATATTTCCTAGACCAAGACACTGCTGTCTCTTCCATTTCTAAGGCAGCTCGCTGTGAGAGTACACTGGACACGTACAACACGGTGTCTGTGTACCCATCACTTTCTGCCAGTCTTGTTGAGAGAACACCATCTCAGGTTCCACATTAGAGTCAAAGCCTGTCACTTCCCTAACAGGAACGAACCCAGGTGTATTACAATCATCAAGGCACTCTGGGAACTCTCCTTTCTGGCCTGCAGTCCTATGACTCCATGTCATACATAGAGCAAAATGGCTCTGCCCCCCAATCTTACAGCAACTCATCTAGAGAAATGGTTATTGTTCTGAAGGAGGTCCAGCCCCCAAATAACCAACCACCAACTTCCTCCTCTGGAATCCACTTCTCTGTGTCTGCTCAACCCCTCACAGAATCGAGATATCAAGGGGAGTTAAACTGAGAGAAGGGAAAGAAAACTCAAAAATTGGGGTCAAAAAGAGGAAAACTGTCCATAGACAGGTGATATTTAAATACATTGAGATTTTTAATTTTATGAAATGAAGTTAACTAAGTTCATGTTTACACCCCTCACTCATTTTACAGCATGTTATTTTCGCACTCAACATAAGAGCTCCTAATGGACATTGGAACATGTGATAGTATAATGGACAACTGGGTTTCATATTATGAAGTTCAGGAGCACACAAAAGAATGCCACATTTTTCCCTAGTTATTTCAATTATATTTTAATTTTTATTAGTTAAACATCATGAGGCACAGTTGTAGACTTACAAATTATTGTGCTTGGATTTCATTTATACAATGATGGAGTACCTATCCCTCCACCAGTGCCCATTCTCCACCACCATGGATCCCAGTATTCCGCCGACCACCCATACCCACATCCCACCCAGCCTCTGTGGCAGGGAATGCCACATTTTTCACTGTTCTATGTCAGAAGTCCTCCAGAATTACTACACTAAAAGCAAAATACATGTTTTAAACTAGTATTTTGTTATTTTCTTAAGAAGTTTCAGAACTCCTATTGTAATGGTACCACTTTAACTTTCCCTTCCATTAATGAACAGCAAGGTTCTGAATATATACGTGGTTCAGAGATTCTATCTCAAATCATCAAATCTAGAATCTGCACTTCAGCACAAATATCATGGTGTAGGAGTGCTTCATTCATACTCTTATTCTATGATATTAACGTCCTTTTATTTTTCTATGAAAGTGACTAAATTGAGAGTAAAACACATTACAATGCTAATCTCTGTATGGAACTTATTAGTTTAAAAATCTTTATTTTTTTTAAAAAAAGCTTTTGGTTGGAGGACATTGAATCTGCGTCATAGCATGAAGTTCTCAGGAATTACTCCTGGGTCTGTGCTAGGGATCACTGCTGAATGTGCTTAGGAGATCATACGTGATATTAAAGATCAAATGGAGGTCAGCTCTTCGCAGGGCCAGTGCCTTACCAAATGGACTATCCCTCTGTCCAATTCTCTTATTTTTTAAGTTAGTTTACACAGAAACTCTTTCAAATACAAAGAAAACCAAAAAACAACAGCACCACATGACAAACAGTAAGAACTACAACAGTTACCTAAAATCTTCTAGCACAGGGCCTTGCCATGATCCGTAGAAGAGCCAGTAACAATTCCTTGTCTATTGATGGTAGGTGCACAGTTGTTGCAGCAGTAGTTTTGTGCAGGGAATATCTCATTTTGCAGGGACTGATTTCTTCCTCGGTTCCTTTTTAGTGATGAATTTCCTGGAGATGGAGACTTCCCTGGCATCGAACTTTAGGTCAGACACTTGGTCTGACAAAAATTTCCGAATTGCCCACATGTTGCAGTAGAAGGATTCAAAGACTTGAGAGGAATCGACCACCTGACCTTGGGAAAGTTCCCATAATATCTCCAACCCAAAGTAACCTGTCACTGACGCAACTCCAACTCAGGAACAAAAAGTTATGAATTTTGATCAGATGAAACCTGGGCTTTCAAAAGCTCTGGAGACCTACCAGATCCCAGTATACCTAGATAAATGAAAAGATCTTCAGGTAATGAACACCACTGAGACCATCACTCTGAAGCAGGTGCAAGAAAATTCAAGTGGCACTAAGGGGACCTCCCATGCAAAACAGAAGAACAAAAAGGAGGCTTCTAAAACTCTTGAGGGAGAACCAAAGGCCAAAATTCAACCAAAAGTCCAAGAATGCTTGCTATGGGGAGCAGGGATTGTTCGTAATGCTGCAGTCAGTGATAGGTGTCCTGTGACCACAGCCAAAACTAACAGCACACCTCACAAAGCTGCCTCCAGCAGCATCAGCAAGACAAAGAGGCATGGGCAGGAGAAGATAAAAAACACCAGAGAAAACTCTAAGAAAGCTAAGAAGTGTAAGCAGCCAGGGAACAAGATCAAGGCAGAAGAAAAGCCCACCATCGGCAAGATGACATGCAAGAAAAGTCATCGTGAGCTTTGCCAAGAGGCTGTTAAAAAGTCCCGCCACTACGTAGGCATACAGATGCTGGATTCTGTCAAAGTTTTTCATGCTCTGGGGAAGAAGAGTGATCCAAAACCTGGAATCTCTTCCTTCCAGGTCCTGGGTAGCTCAAAGAGGCCTAAAGATGTCAAGCCACCCTCAGCTGTCAAGCCATGGCTAGGTGATACACGGGATGGAAAAGTCCGTGAGAAAACTCAGGTCAAAACAAAGTACAGAAACCAAGTAGCAGTGCTAAAAAACGCTCATCTCCATCCCAGTCTGAGCTGCCACCTCCTGGGAAGGTCAAATTGGTACCTTTGACTTTTCTTACCATGGAGAGGCCGCAAGCTCGACCTGTTTCTCCAGAGGACAATCTGTGGCCTCACATCGTCCTGCTGCAGCTTACCCTGCCAAGCCTGGCTCTACCAATGCAGCTCAGGCAATTGCTGCCAATTCTTCCCGGTCAAACGCTAAATTTTTGTCTGGTTCTGCCAAACCTGCTCAGTCCATTTCAATCAACCCATCTCAACCAGGTTTGCAGAACCCTAGTAGCCTGTGTATTCTTCGCCCTGCAGCTTCTGCACCTGCTCCCTACAAGATAGCAGCTGGCACTTCTCTACATCTGGAACCTTCTCCTGTATCTGTGAAGAAGTGGCTCTCGCCACGCATTCATCAGAGTCAGTTTCTCCTCCAAGACTTCCGTTTACAACTGATTCCATGGAGAAAGCCCAATGTTCCCGAGCCAGTCATGTCAAAGCCCATCACCAAAGAGCAGAGACCAAAGTGTGAGGCTATGAAAAGGAAGGTTCAACAGGAGCTTGAGGTAAAATGTAAAAGGTAAAGGCCCTCCCGTTGATCATCAATTTGCTCAAGCGGGCCCAGTAACGTCTCCATTGGAGACTTTGTTGTTACTGTGTCTGGCATATCGAATACTCTTGGTAGCTTGCAGTGCTCTCCGAGAGGGGCTGAAGAATCGAACTCGGGGCGGCAATGTTGGCCGCATGTAAGGCGAACGCCCTACCTGCTGTGCTATCGCTCCAGCCCAGGAGCTTGAGAACGATCCCAAACACCCCTCTTTGGGGAAAGTGCAGTTCTTTATTGAGAGTGAAAAAGAGATGGACATCTCTCTCTAATATGGCTATGTAATGTGAGTAGCTGGAATGGTAGGTTCCACTTGAGGTACCAGATGGTTGCCTTAGACAAACACTGAGATGCCATACACAGTTTATTAATTCTAATACCTTTTTAACCAAGTGAAGTGACGCATAGTAATTAATTGGTTGCTAATAAAGTTTCTGAAGTTTGAGATGCTGTCAAATGTGGTTGTTTATGGGAGGGCTGGGGTTTGAAAGATGGCATGGGAAAGAATGGGAAGGTATAGAGAGGACAAAGGGGGAATAGACAAGACTATGAGAAAGAGAAACTTGGTCCAGGGTTCTAAAGCCCATCAGAGGAGAAATTGCATGGGCCTGATTAAGAGTGGGGAGCTCAAATTATATTACCTTGAGGGGAGGTTCTGTGGTCTTCCATGGTCCCGGGTGCCTGTAGCCTTCTCTAAACATCGCTTTTAACTGCAGCTCACACAAGAACCAACTTTATCAGTGTCGTTGGGGCTGCGTTGCGAGATGTACCGGACTAAGACATGCGCACTAGGTCACCACTCCCAAAGCAGTCTGTACCGCTTGACCTTGAGCCTGGAAGGTGGTGGCAGAAAGAGATGGTCCTAGCAGAGTTAATGGAGAGAGGAATGGATGGCAGGGAAACCGGGAAGGGAAGAGAACTGGACAGCTGGTGATCATCATAGGAGAGTTGGTGGATGTTTTTAATTACGTTAACATGTTTTTCGTAATGATAAGCAAAACAAAAATACGAAAATAAGACAGGTTCCAAAGAACAGGTTACATATAAGACCGAGAGAGCTGAAAGGGCTGGCATTCCTTCTGGAGCTTTCAATCATACCATTTACTAAAGATCGTATTTTCACATCACTTAGATGCGGAGAGGAAAAGTGAGAAACAGAATGCCACCAGAAAAGCAAACTGGATGACCACGGTTCATAAAAGCCAGGTGGAAGGTGTTCACATGGATCCCAAGTGCCAGTGGGTTAACAGGAACATGTATTTCACTAACTCTGCTTGGTACCAGTAACTACTTTGGTGGAAATGGAGGAACGCGGATGCAGTTTCTGACAGACCTGAGACTAAACTGCTAACAAATTTTCCCAGGAAAGGGTAGTTGACTGGCTGGGAACAGAACGACTTGAAAAGTGTTTTGCTACCTTTCATGTATGGCTAGAGGAAAATGATCCCAGTAAACTCTCAAAACTAACAAGCTTCAACTCCCTTGAAGGAAAGTTGTATTCACTGAGGAAAAAATGCTGGGAGAAAAGTCTGAAATGATGGGAAAAGAGACAATAAGTGCAAAAGGAAGGACTTGAAATTTGGCGAAAACAAAGCTTGAAACAACAAGATCTGGTGAGCACATGATTTACTGGGAATGGGTTCTGAGGAGGAAAAGAGCGATATCAGGGATGTGAACAAGGAAAGTCTAAGTGAAGGAAGACTTTTAGCTAGCTGATTACCCCACGGGCAACATGGTTGCAAGACTACCAGAACTTCCCAAGGAATTGACTTTAAGTTTCTTTCTTTTATATGGTCACTTACAACATGTATTCTTTGCCTTCTTCAATGACAATTTGGAGTGTTCGTTTCTTTCTCAATATTCTGTTCACTTGTGTAAGCATCTTTAACAACTGCTGGATAACACAAGTATTTGATCAGACTTATTTTGTACTATCATCTTTAGTTGAGATTACTGACAACTAGGTCTAAAGTGAAGTTTGCTTTGATTGGTAGAAGTAGAGTAGCGAGGACTAGGGATGGAATTAGAGATTATAGGGTACCACATTCAGTTCCTAATAAAACAAGTCAAGGACAGTGTCCCTAATAGACTATTGAAAAAGACATCCATCTCTGTTTAACATGTAAATTCAGCATATTATATATTAAATTAAAAATGAATTAATATTCCTGTATTTGGTCTTTTAAAGACATTCAAGGTTGGTTCAGGAAAGAAACACTGCCTATGAAATCATAACAACTTAATCATAAAAACCTGATTACTACTTCAGTTTCCAAGAATGTCAGTGTTAATAATCATTTACCTTGATCTCCCTAGTGCATATGATAGGCATATGAATACATCTGTGTGAATAAATAATTGGTATCAAATTTCGAGTCTCACCATACATGGTTGTGGATATTGTAAAATAGCTTTATATATTTTCGAAATTTTGCAATAAGATCTCTGGGTGTGAATCCTTGAATCATAAATACCTTTTCCTATGTTCCAGCACCACCTCCTCCCACCTTGATTACTATAAATATGACCTCCTAAGGAGTCATTTGCTTTGTGCACTTTGTTTTAGTCCTTCTCTCTCTCTCTTTTCAAAGGTGAGTTATATGTTTCAAATCAAGGTGCCGGAATTTGGTGTGGCAGTTTTAATCTTTATGAATGATTTAAAATTTCTTCATTTATTTTTTAATTGAATCACCATGAGATGGGCCATTGCAAAGCTGTTTTGTGCAATTTAATTTTTAATCCTTTCACTGAAGCCAAGGAAAATCTCTTACTCGTGAAATTCAGAATTTCTATATTTCATGTGAATCAAAACTGATTGTTTTTGTGTGATTTTTTAAATTTTTTATTATTTTTTATTGATAGAAAAGGGATCACCAAATAATGGGTGTTGGGAGGATCCTCCCAGGATGGGAGATGCATGCTGAATGTAGACTCTAGACCGAACATGATTGCCACTCAATGCCTCTTTTGGTATGTTTTTTAGATAATTCTTCCCCTCCTCTGTTTGCTTAGGACCAGGACTTTGCCTCTCCCCTCCCTGTTCTTTCTGGAAGCCAGAGAGACATCTTCAGGCAGGAAGAGCATGAAATTTACATATAAGTGGTACTGCATGGACAGTATCATGTTAAGCGAAGGGAGTCAGAAAGAGAGGGACAGACAGTGCAAGAATGCATTCACCCGGAGAACACAAAATAACATAATAGGAGACGTACTCCTATTTTGTTAGGAAGGAAGACTTCCTTCCTAAATTCCTTGTTAGTTAGGAAGGAAGACGTACTCCTATTTTGTTTTGAAGGAAGACTTTTAGCTAGCTGATTACCCCATGGGCAACATAAAATAACAAAATAGGAGACGAACTCCCAAGAGTGGCCGAGATTAGTGTCAGGAATTTTTCTTCATAGCTTGGAGACCAACCACATACGCTAGCAGAAAAAGCAGCTCAGATAGAGAATGGAGCACCAAATAAAGGGGGTTGGGAGGATCCTCTCAGGATGGGAGAGAGTGCTGAACATAGATTAGAGACCAAGCATGATTGTCACTCAATGCCTCTTTTGCAAACCACAACACCTAAAAGGAGACAGAGAACAAAGGGGAATGCCCTCCCACAGAGTCATGGTGGGATGAGGGGATGGGGGTTGGGAGGCATACTGGGATCCTTGGTGGTGGGAAATGGGCACCAGTGGAAGGATGGGTATTTGATCATTGTATAAATGAAACCCACGCACAAAAATTCATATGTCTACAACCGTACCTCATGGTGTCTCATTAGTAAAAATTTAAAAATTAAAAATAAAAAAATTGGAACATAAAGTAAAAATAAAACTAGAGAAAGATCTAACAATAGGAAAGAGGCCTGTAGTACTCAAAACGTTGAGAAACAGGCACATTGGCAAGTATTTTTAAATACACATCCAGTAGAGAATATAGCATTTTTCGTGAACAAATCTACTCTATGGAATCATCTCATCCTTGCAATGGAAAACGACAATGTGTTACAGTTACCAATTTGCAAATAAGATATATACCATCTATTTTTTGCTATGTTTCTATGCTTTACCGAGTATTATCCTGATTTTTAAATTTACTTTAAGGATTAAAACAGTATTTGCCTGCATTAAACTTTTTAATTAAATGTTTTATTAGAAATGTTTTTTTGATGATTAAGAATGTTTTATTCACATGTCATTTTCTAAAAGAAACATATAGGCCAAAGAGCTAGTGCAGCATGTAGAGGGTGTTTAACTTGTATGCAGCTAACCTGAGTTCAATACTCGGAACCCTGAGTGAGCTTGAAAATTGCTCTTGTATGGTACTACATGGAAAATATTATGCTATGGGAAATGAGTCAGAAAGAGAGGGACAGACATAGAAAGACCGCATGTATCTGGGTGAAATAAGGTAACAAAAAAAGAGACTAACACCCAAGAAGAGCTGTGTTAAATACCAGGTTGTTCACTCCATGGCTTAGAGGCCAGCTGCACTGTCTAGGGGTAAAGGCAGTGCAGATAGAGAAGGGAGCACCCAATAAAGGGTGCTGGGAGGATCTGCCCAGGATGGGAGATTCCTGCTGAACATAGTCTATGGACCGAACAGGATTGCCACCCAATGTCTCTTCTGCAGAACACAGCACCCAAAAGGAGAGATAGAACAAAAGGGAGTGCCCTACCAAAGAGGCAGGGTGGGATGGGGGATGGGGCTGGTGGTGGGATGGGCACTCCATCACTGTATAACTGAAACCTAAGCGCTACAACCTGTAGGTCTACAACTGTACCTCATGGTGTTTCACTACTAAAACAAAACAAAACAAAAATTAAAAAAAAGAAAATTGCTCTTGTGTTTACTAGTCATTTACACTTCTTTCAATAGAGATTATGTGATCATGGTTTATGCTTATTTTTTCTATTCAAGGGTAATAGCTCAGTACTGATTTATTTCACAGCACTAATTTTTTTAAAACCATTCATCCTTGGCCTATCATATTAATTGCCAGTATTTGCTGGTTTTGCTTGTTTTTTGATCACTTAATTTGGTTTTTGTCCTTTTCTTTCAGATTGTAAAATTTTGACACAAATGAGCGTATGTTTTTCTTTATCTTCTACAGTTTTAAACTGAGAACAACTGTTTGTTTTGTACAAATAAGATACCTGTGCATTTACTATTTCTTCTCATTTTATTTACGTTTTAACACATCCCGATTCATCTACAACTTATCCTAGTAAGTGTTGTCATATTGAAAGCAACCACCAATTTTTTCAGTCATAGCACTGTAGCACTGTCCTCCCGCGGTTCATCCATTTGCTCGAGCGGGAACCAGTAACATCTTACAACAAATTGTGAGACTTGTTGTCACTGGCTTTGGCCTATCGAATACGTCACGGGTATCTTGCCAGGCTCTTGCTATGTGGACGAGATACTCTGGGTAGCTTGCCGGGCAGAGGAATCGGAATCAGGGTTGGCCTCCTGCAAGGCAAATGCCCTACCCGCTGTGCTGTAAACCTTATCTGAAATATACTAGTAATACCAAATGTTGTTTCTTTAACAGTGCAATATAAACGATTATTTCATAATTTTCTTGATGTGTTAATGAAATAGCTAAGCTCTTGAGTATCATGGGAGTATTTTTCTAACACAAGAGTCTGACGAAGGTGAAACTGTTATAACCGTCTTGTAGGATTCCATCTCCCTAGCCTGCTTCATTCTTCTCCGCTCTCTATCCAATCCGGTCTTCTTCTTGGGATTCTGACCTCCTGATTGGCTAGCCTCTAACTTTCAACTGCCTAATTTATGACATCATTCTCCCACCAAACCAACCACCAACTGGTAGAATCTTGGGGGTCCCATGTAGTTGTTTGTAAACAAATTTGAATCATCATGGCAAGTGACGAGTGACCAATCACCAGTGAGCAGTCGTCTGTACTGAACACTTGCGGTCTTAAGCCGCTTCAGTGTTCAGACGTACTCTCGTACCGTCTCCTCTTCTCGTCTACCTTTCATCGGTATTTCCTCTTCTCTGACCATGTCAGGTAAGGAATAATACTTTTCAAAGCTTTTCCTTAGATTTATCATCCCTAAACTTAGCAGTCAAGTAAAAACAGCACGTAGTAATGAAAGAAAGTATTCAAGTCGAATTTGATAAGCCTCATTTTAGCTTGACTTTGACATTTGCTGTGTGATTTTAGACATTGGCTTACTTTCTCTCACATACAAAGTGTTTTTCCTCATTGATTACATTATATTTTAGACATACTTAGGAGCTCAAATACACACACACACACACACGTATACATATATATGAGTGTCTATTCTCTGTGTTTCTTTTTTCCTTTTAATAGTGAATTTTACATGTTATCCATTGAAAACAAGTAAATCAGAGACTGTATTTTTACAGAAACAGAAAATATAGATGCTGCGGAAAACTGTTAATATATACTAGCATGTGTTCTCTCTAATGGTCTCTCCACTTGTATGTACACTTCAGTATTTTAAATATAGTGATATTACAAAGTAATAATCATTGATCTTTGAGATTTCTATTTAAACCAGGTAATAAGGAAATATGGGGCATGAGGAAGGTGTGCAGCGCTGAGCGGTAGGGAGGGCTTACCAAGCCCTCAAATGTAAGAAACTTTGGGATCACTTTCATCAAACATTGACCAATTGAAACCAAGACGATATGAGGGAGAAAGAAATAGGAAAGAAAGAACGAACGAACGAAAGAAAGAAAGGAAAGAAAGAAAGAATAGGAACGTCGATTATCAAGGAAGGGGAAAACGTTTGGACAGAATGTTGAAGAGAACCAAAGGTTTAAAATCAAAAAAGAAAGAATATATATTAAATATGCTCAGATAAATACACTGAGAGCAAGTCAAAGCAATTTACTTCAATAAATGCCAGGACGAGAAAGTATACTATGCCTTGAATAGGGTTCCAGTAGGAAAAGCAGTTTGTCAGAAAGCCATCCTTGCTGGCTTTTTTTCCTGATTATCTCTTAGAACACTGTACTTGGTACTTGACAATTTGGAGTATAAGCACGCTTCAGAAATGATGCTTCCCATAAATAGCTAATAGTGTTTATCTAGGGCGTTGGAAGACACAGAATCTTCAATGTTTTTATTCTGATCTGGTTTTTAAGTACATGTACGCGCTGTCTGTTAAAATAAAAAAAAATGGTATATTCTAACTTGAATCAGGAGATTTGATTCATTTGTGTGGTAAGTAGGTTCCACGTTAAAGCTGCCTATCATCTTTACAAATATTATTTCATGTGATTTTTTTCTTCCTAACATGAGAGTATTTTGATAATAGTCAACTTCTGTTTTTAGATCCTAAGAGGAAATAGAAAAAACAAGTCTCACATGTCTAATTACACGTTTTTGTCATATTTGTGAATTATGAATTTTCCTACATTAAAGATATTTTGTTGGATTTTGGTGCTCATATATTAAACATTGAGAAAAACGTTTCCCTGGTTGATAAAGCTAATTCTAATCTAGGGGTTGAAAGTAAATTTGCAATATTTTGTGATCACTTTTTAAATGGTCTTTTCTGTTTCTTGTGTGATCAAGTGAAATCCTCTGCTATGTTTAACACGTGTTGTTTGCTGGTTAATATTCAAAGGTACTGATGAGAATAATTTTTTTGTACTTTCGAAGTTTCTTTCTGTATTTTCCTCATTTAAAACATTTCTTGTCTATGAAATACAATCACGTTTATTCCGATTTTCTTTTTGTTATGTAATTACTGATAAATCCTTTCTCTTTAATGGACTCGTAAAGCCTGCACTCAAATATCACCTTCTATTCCATTTTTTGGCTAGCAGTTTTTTCTAAAATAGAATACTCTCTTCATATTGTGTATGTGGAACAATTTATTAATACCCTTATTGTACTGTTTTATTTGGTTTTATTTGGGATCACATCCACTGTTATTCAAGGCCTACTCTTGGGTCTGCTCTCCATAACTTACTGTACTATGCTGCTTGCTGCAGAGCCCAGATTTCATTAATATCTATATAGTTCTTTTTCATTTCTGTGATACATATTTTTCATGATGTTTTCTTTACCCTTCCTCCTATGTAAATCACATGAAATAGAAAAATTATATTCATGTATGCATTATTATTCTTAGAATTATTAGTAACTACATTGTAGATAAACAACTTAAGACACAGATTTTCAATAAAGTTTTCCTTCCAAAAACATTTCTTGGGAAAGACTCAAGCAGTCATTTTTGAAGTGGATCAAAAAGGAGGGTAACCTAAAATGCATCAACAAGATTAAGTCGTATGTGAACCGTAAGTAACAGGTACTCATGGCACAAGTCACATGGAAACCTGATGATTACAATGGTAATAGTTGCAAAGACCCCAAATGCCTATCTTAATGGAAGGTATCTTCCTTCCGGTTTCTGGGCTTGTATTGATCATGCAGGGTCCTGGCCAAAAGTCCACATCCTTTAGGTTGTGTAACCTGGAATTTCATAAGGGACAGAGAGAGATAGTACTGGAGGGGATAAGGCACTTTCCTTGTACGCAGCCAATCCAGTTGAATCTCTGTCACGGCATACACTCTCCCGAATGTTCTAAGGGGTCACTCCAGAGTGCAGAGCCAGGAAGAACCCAAGATCACTGTCAGTTGTTGGTCCAAACTCTACACCACCCTCCGCCCGCCCAACAAAATTTATTGGAATATAGGAAATCTCTTTGCCATCTCTGGGCCTCAGGTGTCTTCTTGTCCTGAGAATGTGTCCCTTTCTCTTAGACTTCCTAGTTTGGAAAAGCTTCCATTCTAGGAAATAGCAAAGGAGTCAATAGGAGAGCAAGCTAAGGAGAAACTATCTGTAAGCAAGAAATCCAGGTACACACACGATCACCTGGTTCTTCTACAGTTCTGTGTTCACTTTGGGAGGACGATACCAAATACACAAAGTGCCCAAAGTTTCCAGGCTTTGAATCACCCCATGTTGTTGGAATTTTGGAAACACAGTTGACTGTTGGTACTAGAAGCATCTCGATGGCTTAAATTTTAAGTTCAGATTGTTCCTCTCAGCGTTGAAGGAGATTATTAGTCTCACAGATTTTTTTCATCACCCTCTTGTTCCTTACAGAAAATTTTCAAAATCCATCTGTATTGGGAACTGCACATACTCTGCAGCTTTCCCTTCCCGTGGTGAACAATGCAGCTTCCCGAACAGGAAGTGTCTGCAACTACTCCAGAATATCTGCTCCAGCTGGTAGTTCTGCGTGGCTCCTACCCTCAGCCTCTGGCACCTCTTTCCAACCACTGATGGGTAGTGCTTATCTTTACCAACATTTCAGCACAACAATGCTATCTGGAGTGTTTTACCAGAGTCATATATCCACCTCAGCTCCTTCCTACTGGAGTGTTTTGGAATGGGATATTGCAGGAAGTGCTGAAGAGAAGTCTTCCATGGGAGACTTTTCTGTGACTGTCCTTGACCAGGACACCGCTGTCTCTTCCATGTCTATGGCAGCTCGCTATGAGAAAATCCTAGATACCAACAACTCAGTGTCTGTGTACCCATCACTTTCTGCCAGTCTTGTTGAGAGAACACCATCTCTCGTTCCACATCAGAGTCGAAGCCTGTCACTTCCCTACCAGGAAGGAAGCCAGGTGTATTACTATCATCAAGGCACTCTGGGAACTCTCCTTTCCGGCCTGCAGTCCTATGACTGCATGACATACAGAGGGCAAAAGGGCTCTGCCCCCCAAACTTACAGCAACTCATCGCGAGAAATGGTTATGGTTCTCAAGGGGGTCCAGCCCCCAAATAACCAACCACCAGCCTCCTCCTCTGGAATCGACTTCTCTCTGTCTGCTCAATCCATCACAGAATCGAGTTTTCAAGGTGAGTAAAACTAAGAGAAGGGAAACAAAATTCAAAACTTGGGGTCAAAATAGAGGAAAAATCTCCATAGACAGGTGGTATTTAAGTGAAATACACCGAGATTATATCATTCATACTCCTATTCCATGATATGAACGTCCTATTATTTTTTCAAGAAATCGAATATATTGAGACAAGACTAATTTACCATGCTAAGCTCTGTATGGAACTTAATGGTTTAAAAATATCTATTTTTATTTTATTTTTTTAAAAAAGCTTTAGTTTGGAGCAGGTTGAATCTGGGTCATAGCCTGTACCGCTCAGGGATTACTCCTGGGTCTGTGCTAGGGATCACTCCTGAAGGTGCTTAGGAGATCATACGTGATACTAAAGATCAAACTGAGGTCAGCTGTGCGCAGGGCCAGTGCCTTACCAAATGGACTATCCTTCTGTTCCAAGTCTCTTATTTTTAAGTGCAGTTTACACTGAAACTCTTTCAAATGCAAATAGAACCCAAAACAGCAGCACCACATGACAAACAGTAAGAACTGCAACATTTACCTCCACTTGTAGCACAGGGCCTTGTCCATTATCCTTTGAATAACCAGTAACAATGCCTTGCCTATGGCTGGTAGGTGCACTGTTGTTGCACCACTACTTGTGTGGAGGGAATTTCTCATTTCCCAGGGACTGATTTCTTCCTTGGTTCCTTTTTAGTGATGAATTTCCTGGGGGTGGAGACTTCCCTGCCATCTCAAGCTTCAGGTCCTACATTGGGTCTGACACAAATTTCACAAATGCCCCCATCATGCAGTAGCAGGATTCAAAGACATGAGAGGAATCCACCACCTGAGCTTCGGGAAGTTCCCATGATATCTGCAGCCCAAAGTAACCTGGCGCTGACCTCAACTCCAACTCAGGAACAAAAAGTTACGAATTTTGACCAGATGAAAACGGGGCTCTCAAAATCTCTGAAGACCTGCCAGATCCCAGTAGACCTAGAACAATGCAAAGATCTGCAGGTAATGAACACCACTGACACCATCACTCTGAAGCAGGTGCATGAAAATTCAAGTGGCGCTAAGGGGACCTCCCATGCAACACGAAAGAACAAAAATGAGGCTTCTGAACCTCTTGAGGGAGAACCCAAGGCCAAAATCCAGCCAAAAGTCCAAGAATGCTTGCTAGGGGGAGCGGGGATTGTTCGTAATGCTGCAGTCAGTGATAGGTGTCCTGTGATCACGGCCAAAACTAACAGCAAACCACAGAAAGCTGCATCCAGCAGGATCAGCAAGACAAAGAGCCACGGGCAGGAGAAGATAGAAAACACCAGAGTAAACTCTAAGAAAGCTAAGGAGTGTAAGCATCCAGGGAACAAGGTCACGGCAGAAGAAAAGCCCAACATTGGCAGGATGAAACGCAAGAAAAGTCAACGTGAGCTTTACCAAGAGGCCTTTAAAAAGACTCGCAGCTCCCTAGGCATGCACATGCTGGAGCCTGTGCAAGTGTTTCATGCTCTGGGGAAGAAGAGTGATCCAAAACCTGGAATCTCTTCCTCCCAGGTCCTGGCTAGCTCAAAGAACCCCAAAGATATCAAGCCATCCTCAGCTGTCAAGCCATGGGTAGGTGCTACCCGGGATGGAAAAGGCCTTGAGAAAACTCAGGTCAAAGCACAGAAACCAAGTATCCGTGCTGAAAAACGCTCATCTCCACCCCAGTCTGAGCTGCCACCTCCTGGGAAGGTCAAATTGGTACCTTTGCTGTTTCTGACCATGGAGAAGCCTCAAGCTCGACCTGTTCCTCGGAGACCACAGTCTGTGGTCTCACATCATCCTGCTGCAGCTTACCCTACCAAGCCCGGCTCTACCAATGCAGCTCAGCCAACTGCTTCCAATTCTTCCCGGCCAACCACTGCATTTTTGCCAGGTCCTGCCAAACCTGCTCAGTCCATTTCAACCAACCCATCTCGACCAGGTTTGCTGAACCCTACTAGCCGGCTCTTTCCTCAGGCTGCATCTTCTAGACCTGCTCCCTACAAGACAACAGCTAGCAATTCTCTCCAGCGGGAGGCTCCTCCTGTCTGCGTGAACAAGCGCCAGTCTCCAGCCAAAGGTCAGAGTCAGTTTCTCCTTCAAGACTTCCGTTTCCAACCGATTCCATGGAGAAAGCCCAATGTTCCCGAGCCAGTCGTGTCAAAGCCCATCACCAAAGAGCAGAGACCAGAGCGTGAGGCTATGAAAAGGAAGGCTCAGCAGGAGCGTGAGAACGCTGCCAAACATACCTCTTTGGGGAAAGTGCAGTTCTTTATTGAGAGAGAAATAGAGATGGACATCTCTCTCTAATATGGCTACGTAATGTGAGTAGCTGGAATGGTAGGTTCCACTTGAGGTTCCAGATGGTTGCCTTAGACAAACACAGAAATGCCATACACCGTTTGTTTATTCTAATACATTTTTAACAAATTGAAAAGATGCATCGTAGTTAATTGGTTGTTAATAAAAGTTCTGAAGTTTGAGATGCTGTCAAATGTGGTTGTTTTTGGGAGGGGCTGGGGGTTTAAGGATGGCATGGGAAAGAATGGGAAGTTATGGAGAGGACAAAGGGGGAATAGACAAGAATCTGAGAAAGAGAAACTTGGTCCAGGGTTCTAAAGCCTAGCAGAGGAGAAATTGCATGGGCCTGATGAAGAGTGGGGTAGGGTCAGAGGAAGAGTATAGCTGACAGGACATTTGCTCTGCAACCAAGAAGTACCCAATTCAATTCTTGCAATCCTTTAGGGTCCCCAGAGACCCACCAGATGTGAAACTTGAGCACAGAGCCAGGATTAAGACCAGAGCACAGTCAAGTATGCCCCATCCCTGGTGTCCTCCAAAAAAAAAAAATGGGAGAAATGACACGGTCTGGGGGTTTGGATAAAAAGAACAAATTTGTAATAGGCTAAAGAAGGCAAATGAGTCTAAGGTGACCCGAAGAAAAGTTAAATTACTTTCATGGAGGCTGCGTCTATGCCTCATGGCCACCTTTGGAAAATAACCAAATTTGAGACACATCTCTAAAAGGTTTGGGTGGTCTATTCATAAATGATGGCTTGGGGATGCGACCACATAGACTGGGGAATGAACCTTCCAGAGGAGTGGTCAGCGCCCTCAGAGTCATTCAAGGATGACTCTTAACAGGGACAAAGCCAAGAGAACAGTTGCAGCATGAAGCCTGAAGATGAGCTCCTGGGAGATGCAGAGATAAGTCACCATGTCCTCGGGCCCTCTGTTCAGGACCCCTAGCTGCACCATTTCCCTTATTCCCAACAATATTCAGAGTCGCTATCACGGTGACCATTTGCTAGCTAGTTTCAACAATGAGGTCCATTGCCTCTGTAAGTCTTTGGATTTGTAACCTCCCCACGGTGGCCAAGCCTGCTTTCAGGCAAGGACATCTGGACATTTCTGTCTGGGGGAGCTCAAATTATATTACATTGAGGGGCTGCTCTGTGGTCTTCCATGTCCCGGGTGCCTGTAGACTTCTCTGAACATCGCTGTTAACTGCAGCTCACCCAAGAACCAACGTTATCAGTGTCGTTGGGGCTGCGTTACGGGATGTACCAGACTAAGACATGCGCACTAGGTCACCACTCCCAAAGCGGTCGGTACCGCTTGACCTTGAGCCTGGAAGGTGGTGGCGGAAAGAGATGGTCCTAGGAGAGTTAATGGGGTAATGGATGGATGGCAGGGAAACCGGGAAGGGTAGAAAACTGGACAGCTGGTGATCAGCATGGGAGAGTTGGTGGATGTTTTTTAATTACGTTAACATGCTTTTCGTAAATGATAAGCGAAACCAAAATATGAAAATAAGACAGGTTCCAAAGAACAGGTTACATATAAGACCGAGAGAGCTGAAAGGGCTGGCATTCCTTCTGGAGCTTTCAATCATACCATTTACTAAAGATCGTATTTTCACATCACTTAGATGCGGAGAGGAAAAGTGAGAAACAGAATGCCACCAGAAAAGCAAACTGGATGACCACGGTTCATAAAAGCCAGGTGGAAGGTGTTCACATGGATCCCAAGTGCCAGTGGGTTAACAGGAACATGTATTTCACTAACTCTGCTTGGTACCAGTAACTACTTTGGTGGAAATGGAGGAAAACGGATGCAGTTTCTGACAGACCTGAGACTAAACTGCTAACAAATTTTCCAGGGAAAGGGTAGTTGACTGGCTGGGAACAGAACAACTTGAAAAGTGTTTTGCTACCTTTCATGTATGGCTAGATGAAAATGATCCCAGTAAACTCTCAAAACTAACAAGCTTCAACTCCCTTGAAGGAAAGTTGTATTCACTGAGGAAAAAATGCTGGGAGAACAGTCTGAAATGATGGGAAAAGAGACTATAAGTGCAAAAGGAAGGACTTGAAATTTGGCGAAAACAAAGCTTGAAACAACAAGATCTGGTGAGCACATGATTTACTGGGAATGGGTTCTGAGGAGGAAAAGAGCGATATCAGGGATGTGAACAAGGAAAGTCTAAGTGAAGGAAGACTTTTAGCTAGCTGATTACCCCATGGGCAACATGGTTGAAAGACTACCAGAACTTACCAAGGAATTGACTTTAAGTTTCTTTCTTTTATATGATCACTTACACCATGTATTCTTTGTCTTCTTCAACGTCAATTTGGAGTGTTCGTTTCTTTCTCAATATTCTGTTCACTTGTGTAAGCATCTTTAACAACTGCTGGATAACACAAGTATTTGATCAGACTTATTTTGTTCTATCATGTTTAGATGAGATTACTGACAACTAGGTCTAAAGTGAAGTTTGTTTTGATTGGTAGAAGTAGAATAGCGAGGACTAGGGATGGAATTAGAGATTATAGGGTACCAGATTTAGTTCCTAGTAAAACAAGTCAAGGACAGTGTCCCAAATAGACTATTGAAAAAGACATCCATCTCTGTTTAACATGTAAATTCAGCACATTATATATAAAATTAAAAATGAATTAATATTCCTGTATTTGGTCTTTAAAAGACATTCAAGTTTGGTTCAGGAAACAAACACTGCCTATGAAATCATAACAACTTAATCATAAAAACCTGATTACTACTTGAGTTTCCAAGAATGTCAGTACTAAGAATGATTTGCCTTGATCTCCCTAGTGCATATGATAGGCATATGAATACATCTGTGTGAATAAATAATTGGTATCCAATTTCGAGTCTCACCATACATGGTTGTGGGTATTGTGAAATAGTTTTATATATTTTCGAAATTTTGCAATAAGATCTGTGGCTGTGAATCCTTGAATCATAAATACCTTTTAGTATGCTCCAGCACCACCTCCTCCCACCTTAATTACTGTATATATGACCTCCTAAGGAGTCATTTGCTTTGTTCATTTTGTTTTAGTCCTTCTCTCTCTCTCTCTTTTCAAAGGTGAGTTATCTGTTTCAAATAAAGATGCATGTATTTGGTGTGGCAGTTTTAATCTTTATGAGTGATTTAAAATTTCCTCATTTATTTTTTAATTGAATCACCATGAGATGGGCCATTGCAAAGCTATTTTGTGCAATTTAATTTTTAATCCTTTCAGTGAAGCCAAGGAAAATCTCTTACTCATGAAATTCCGAAATTCCATATTTCATGTGATTCAAAACTGATTGTTCTTGTGTGATTTTTTAAATTTTTTTATTAATTTTTATTGATAGAAAAGGGATCACCAAATAATGGGTGTTGGGAGGATCCTCCCAGGATGGGAGATGCATGCTGAATGTAGACTCTAGACCGAACATGATTGCCACTCAATGCCTCTTTTGGTATTTTTTTAGATAATTCTTCCCCTCCTCTGTTTGCTTAGGACCAGGACTTTGCCTCTCCCCTCCCTGTCCTTTCAGGAAGCCAGAGAGACATCTTCAGGCAGGAAGAGCATGAAATTTACATAGAAGTGGTACTGCATGGACAGTATCATATTAAGCGAAAGGAGTCAGAAAGAGAGGGACAGACAGAGCAAGATTGCATTCACCCGGAGAACATAAAATAACAAAATAGGAGACGAACTCCCAAGAGTGGCCGAGATTAGTGTCAGGAATTTTTCTTCATAGCTTGGAGACCAACCACACACGCTAGCAGAAAAGGCAGCTCAGATAGAGAATGGAGCACCAAATAAAGGGTGTTGGGAGGATCCTCCCAGGATGGGAGAGAGTGCTGAACATAGACTAGAGACCAAGCATGATTGTCACTCAGTGCCTCTTTTGCAAACCACAACATCTAAAAGGAGAGAGAGAGAACAAAGGGGAATGCCCTCCCACAGAGTCAGGGTGGGATGAGGGGATGGGGGGGTGGGAGGCATACTGGGATCCCTGGTGGTGGGAAATGGGCACTGGTGAAGGGATGGGTATTTGATCATTGTATAAATGAAACCCACGCACAAAAATTCATATGTCTACATCCGTACCTCATGGTGTCTCACTAATAAAAATTTAAAAATTAAAAATAAAAAAATTGGAACATAAAGTAAAAATAAAACAAGAGAAAGATCTAACAATAGCAAAGAGGCCTATAGTACTCAAAACGTTGAGAAACAGGCACATTGGCAAGTATTTTTAAATACGCATCCAGGAGAGAATATAGCATTGTTCGTGAACAAATCTACTCTATGGATTCATCTCATCCTTGAAATGGAAAACGACAATGTGTTACAGTTACCAATTTGCAAATAAGATATACGCGATTTATTTTTTGCTATGTTTCTTTGCTTTACCGAGTAAAGGTAAAGGTAAAGGCCCTCCCGTTGATCGTCGACTTGCTCGAGCGGGCCCAGTAACGTCTCCATTGGAGACTTTGTTGTTACTGTGTCTGGCATATCGAATACTCTCGGTAGCTTGCCGGGCTCTCCGAGAGGGGCGGAGGAATCGAACTCGGGTCGGCCATGTTGGCCGCTTGTAAGGCGAACGCCCCACCACTGTGCTATACCGAGTATTATCCTGATTTTTAAATTTACTTTAAGGATTAAAACAGTATTTGCCTGCATTAAACTTTTTAATTAAATGTTTTATTAGAAATGATTTTTAATGATTAAGAATGTTTTATTCACATGTCATTTTCTAAAAGAAACATATAGGCCAAAGAGCTAGTGCAGCATGTAGAGGGTGTTTACCTTGTATGCAGCTAACCTGAGTTCAATCCTCAGAACCCTGAGCCTGCCAGGTGTGATCTCTTGATACAGAGTCTGAAGTGAGCCCGGAGCACATCTGGGTGCGCTCCCCTCCACACATACAAGGAAGAAAAGAAAAGAAAAACATATAACTGATTCTTGAGTAACATAGACGTTAAGGGTGCTAACTCCTCTATAACTTTTGAAAAGCCCCAAATTTAATAGATAGTCTGCTCCTGACCAAGAAGATGGTTTTCTAATAGTATTCAATTCCATTGTCTGCAATTAGTGCTATGTGTGGCCTGTCAATCTGTAAATTTTGATACATTTAAAAACTTTTATGGATTTTATAATAGACTTTATAATACATTTGTATTTTAAGGTAGTAAGTGATCATTTATATTTCTATTTTTGTGGGGTATTTGGGCCGTAGTATGTGGTGCTTGGGACTTCAGACTCTGTGCTCAAGGGTCATTCCTGGTGGTGCCAGCCATTAATTTGGGTTGACAGTGTGCATGGTAAGTGCTTGAACCCCTATACAACGTCTGGGGTCCAACCAAATCAATTATCTGCATATATTTTATACAAGCATGGCATACTTTTCCTTAGATTTTTTTATATTTCTAGGATATATTGATCACCTTTAATTATTTCACATCCCTACCAATGTCCAAAAATTTTCAAAATAGAATTATTGAAAAATATCATATAGAAGTCCAAATTTGTATTGTTCATGGGATAACTATATTAAGAAGAAAGTAGAACCACAATAAACATGCAAGTAAAATGCAGGTACATTTCTTTGGATTCTTTCAATTATGCATTTATATTAGTCTCTATACAAGTTTGATTTTTAAATAATCAATATCAATTACTATAAAATGTTTATTGAGATTTTATAATTGTAATGTTTTACTGCTAAGATGACCTTGATGTGAACATTTATATCTATTTGTCTACTTTTCTAATTGTTTACATAAGATCAATTCTTCACAGCTAACTTACTTGTGACCGGATATGTAGCTCAGGACAAATGAACTTGGCCTGCGTGTATGAAACATTGGTTTCTGTTCTTCGCACTATAGAAACAAAAGCAAAACCACTAACTGTGGTTGGAAATAGGCCTCGGTGGTAAAATATTTGCCTCACATTTCTGAGGTTATGGGTTTGATCCCTGAATTTCTATCTACACACACAAAAGCTAAATTACAACAAAGTCTCACACTGGAGACCTAACAGGACACGCTCAAGAAAATCTATGAACAACGGGAGGACAGTGACAGTGACAGTGACTTAATGAACATTCAACTGCTTTAAGCTATATATTGCCTAACTATTAAAAGGATGTAATTCTCAATCAAAGAGCTTGAAAACCTCTTTCTTCTAGCACCTCTGCTAGGGAAAGATAGCACCTGATTTTTCAATATTTGTAATTTGGGGGGACATTTTAATTTCTCATTTTAATTTGTGCTCTTTGTCTACGAGTGAGCTTGAAAATTGCTCTTGTATGGTACTACATGGAAAATATTATGCTATGGGAAATGAGTCAGAAAGAGAGGGATAGACATAGAAAGACCGCATGCATCTGGGTGACATAAAGTAACAAAACAAGAGACTAACACCCAAGAACAGCTGTGTTAAATACCAGGTTGTTCACTCCATGGCTTAGAGGCCAGCTGCACTGTCTAGGGGTAAAGGCAGCGCAGATAGAGAAGGGAGCACCCAATAAAGGGTGCTGGGAAGATCTGCACAGGATGGGAGATGCCTGCTGAAAGTAGTCTATGGACCAAACAGGATTGCCACCCAATGTCTCTTCTGCAGACCACAGCACCCAAAAGGAGAGATAGAACAAATGGGAGTGCCCTACCAAAGAGGCAGGGTGGGATGGGGGATGGGGCTGGTGGTGGGATGGGCACTCCATCACTGTATAACTGAAACCCAAGCACAACAACCTGTAAATCTACAACTGTACTTCATGGTGTTTCACTACTAAAACAAAACAAAACAAAAATTAAAAAAAAGAAAATTGCTCTTGTGTTTACTGGTCATTTACACTTCTTTCAATAGAGATTATGTGATCATGGTTTATGCTTATATTTTCTATTCAAGGGTAATAGCTCAATACTGATTTATTTCACAGCACTAATGTTTTAAAACCATTCATCCTTGTCCTATCATATTAATTGCCAGTATTTGTTGGTTTTGCTTGTTTTTTGATCACTTAATTTGGTTTTTGTCCTTTTCTTTCAGATTGTAAAATTTTGACACAAATGAGCATATGTTTTTCTTTATCTTCTACAGTTTTAAACTGAGAACAACTGTTTGTTTTGTACAAATAAGATACCTGTGCATTTACTATTTCTTCTCATTTTATTTACGTTTTAACACATCCCGATTCATCTACAACTTATCCTAGTAAGTGTTGTCATATTGAAAGAAACCACCAATTTTTACATTTTTCAATCATAGCACTGTAGCACTGTCCTCCCGCGGTTCATCCATTTGCTCGAGCGGGAACCAGTAACATCTTACAACAAATTGTGAGACTTGTTGTCACTGGCTTTGGCCTATCGAATACGTCATGGGTATCTTGCCAGGCTCTTGCTATGTGGACGAGATACTCTGGGTAGCTTGCCGGGCAGAGGAATCGGAATCAGGGTTGGCCTCCTGCAAGGCAAATGCCCTACCCGCTGTGCTGTAAACGTTATCTAAAATATACTAGTAATACCAAATGTTGTTTTTTTAACAGTGCAATATAAACGATTATTTCATAATTTTCTTGATGTGTTAATGAAATAGCTAAGCTCTTGAGTATCATGGGAGTATTTTTCTAACACAAGAGTCTGACGAAGGTGAAACTGTTATAACCGTCTTGTAGGATTCCATCTCCCTAGCCTGCTTCATTCTACCCCGGTCTCTATCCAATCCGGTCTTCTTCTTGGGATTCTGACCTCCTGATTGGTAGCCTCTACCTTTCAACTGCTTACTTTATGACATCATTCTCCCACCAAACCAACCACCAACTGGTAGAATCTTGGGGGTCCCATGTAGTTGTTTGTAAACAAATTTGAATCATCACAGTAAGTGACGAGTGACCAATGACCAATCACCAGTGAGCAGTCGTCTGTACTGAACACTTGCGGTCTTAAGCCGCTTCAGTGTTCAGACGTACTCTCGTACCGTCTCCTCTTCTCGTCTACCTTTCATCGGTATTTCCTCTTCTCTGACCATGTCAGGTAAGGAATAATACTTTTCAAAGCTTTTCCTTAGATTTATCATCCCTAAACTTAGCAGTCAAGTAAAAACAGCACGTAGTAATGAAAGAAAGTATTCAAGTAGAATTTTATAAGCCTCATTTTAGCTTGACTTTGACATTTGCTGTGTGATTTTAGACATGGGCTTACTTTCTCTCACATACAAAGTGTTGTTCCTCATTGATTACATTATATTTTAGACATACTTAGGAGCTCAAATACACACACACACACACGTATACATATATATGAGTGTCGATTCTCTGTGTTTCTTTTTTCCTTTTAATAGTGAATTTTACATGATATCCATTGAAAATAAGTAAATCGGAGACAGTATTTTTACAGAAACAGAAAATATAGATGCTGTGGAAAACTGTTAATATATACTAGCATGTGTTCTCTCTAATGGTCTCTCCACTTGTATGTATACTTCAGTATTTTAAATATAGTGATATTACAAAGTAATAATCATTGATCTTTGAGATTTCTATTTAAACCAGGTAATAAGAAAATATGGGGCATGAGGAAGGTGTGCAGTGCTGAGCGGTAGGGAGGGCTTACCAAGCCCTCAAAGGTAAGAAAGTTTGGGATCACTTTCATCAAACATTGACCAATTAAAACCAAGACGATATGAGGGAGAAATAAATAGGAAAGAAAGAACGAACGAACAAAAGAAAGGAAAGAAAGAAAGAATAGGAACGTAGATTATCAAGGAAGGGGAAAACGTTTGGACAGAATGTTGAAGAGAACCAAAGGTTTAAAATCAAAAAAGAAAGAATATATATTAAATATGCTCAGATAAATACACTGAGAGCAAGTCAAAGCAATTTCCTTCAATAAATGCCAGGACGAGAAAGTATACTATGCCTTGAATAGGGTTCCAGTAGGAAAAGAAGTTTATCAGAAAGCCATCCTTGCTGGCTTTTTTCCTGATTATCTCTTAGAACACTGTACTTGGTACTTGACAATTTGGAGTATAAGCACGCTTCAGAAATGATGCTTCCCATAAATAGCTAATAGTGCTTATCTAGGGCGGTGGACGACACAGAATCTTCAATGTTTTTATTCTGCTCTGCTTTTTAATTACATGTATGCGCTGTCTGTTAAAATAAAAAAAAATGGTATATTCTAACTTGAATCAGGAGATTTGATTCAATCGTGTTGTAAGTAGATTCCAGGTTAAAGCTGCTTGTCATCTTTACAAATATTATTTCATGTGATTTTTTTCTTCCTAACATGAGAGTATTTTGATAATAGTCAACTTCTGTTTTTAGATCCTAAGAGGAAATAGAAAAATCAAGGCTCACATGTCTAATTACACGTTTTGTCATATGTATGAATTATGAGTTTTCCTACATTAAAGATATTTTTTTGGATTTTGGTGCTCATTTATTAAACATTGAGAAGAACGTTTTCCTGGTTGATAAAGCTAATTCTAATCTAGGGGTTGAAAGTAAATTTGCAATATTTTGTGATCACTTTTTAAATGGTCTTTTCTGTTTCTTGTGTGATCAAGTGAAATCCTCTGCTATGTTTAACACGTGTTGTTTGCTTGTTAATATTCAAAGGTACTGATGAGAATAATTTTTTTGTACTTTCGAAGTTTCTTTCTGTATTTTCCTCATTTAAAACATTTCTTGTCTATGAAATACAATCACGTTTATTCCTATTTTCTTTTTGTTATGTAATTAATGATAAATCCTTTCTCTTTAATGGACTTGTAAAGAGTGCACTCAAAAATCACCTTCTATTCCATTTTTTGGCTAGCAGTTTTTTTCTAAAATAGAATACTCTCTTCATATTGCATATGTGGAACGATTTATTAATACCCTTTTTGTACTGTTTTATTTGGTTTTATTTGGGATCACATCCACTGTTATTCAAGGCCTACTCTTGGGTCTGCTCTCCATAACTTACTGTATTATGCTGCTTGCTGCAGAGTCCAGATTTCATTAATATCTATATAGTTCTTTTTCATTTCTGTGATACATATTTTTCATGATGTTTTCTTTACCCTTCCTCCTATGTAAACCACATGAAATTGAAAAATTATATTCATATATGCATTATTATTCTTAGAATTATTAGTAACTGCGTTGTAGATAAACAACTTAAGACACAGATTTTCAATAAAGTTTTCCTTCCAAAAACATTTCTTGGGAAAGACTCAAGCAGTCATTTTTGAAGTGTATCAAAAAGGAGGGTAACCTAAAATGCATCAACAAGATTAAGTCGTATGTGAACCGTAAGTAACAGGTACTCATGGCACAAGTCAAATGGAAACCTGATGATTACAATGGTAATAGTTGCAAAGACCCCAAATGCCTATCATAACGTACGGTATCTTCCTTCCGGTTTCTGGGCTTGTATTGATCATGCAGGGTCCTGGCCAAAAGTCCACATCCTTTAGGTTGTGTAACCTGGAATTTCATAAGGGACAGAGAGAGATAGTAGTGGAGGGGATAAGGCACTTGCCTTGTACACAGCCAATCCAGTTGAATCTCTGTCATGGCAAACACTCTCCCGAATGTTCTAAGGGGTCACTCCAGAGTGCAGAGCCAGGAAGAACCCAAGATCACTGTCAGTTGTTGGTCCAAACTCTACACCACCCTCCGCCCGCCCAACAAAATTTATTGGAATATAGGAAATCTCTTTGCCATCTCTGGGCCTCAGGTGTCTTCTTGTCCCGAGAATGTGTCCCTTTCTCTTACACTTCCTAGTTTGGAAAAGCTTCCATTCTAGGAAATAGCATAGGAGTCAATAGGAGAGCAAGCTAAGGAGAAACTATCTGTATGCAAGAAATCCAGGTACACACACGATCACCTGGTTCTTCTACAGTTCTGTGTTCACTTTGGGAGCACGATACCAAATACACAAAGTGCCCAAAGGTTCCAGGCTTTGAATCACCCCAAGTTGTTGGAATTTTGGAAACACAGTTGACTGTTGGTACTAGAAGGATCTCGATGGCTTAAATTTTAAGTTCAGATTGTTCCTCTCAGCGTTGAAGGAGATTATTATTCTCACAGATTTTTTTCATCACCCTCTTGTTCCTTACAGAAAATTTTCAAAATCCATCTGTATTGGGAACTGCACATACTCTGCAGCTTTCCCTTCCCGTGGTGAACAATGCAGCTTCCCGAACAGGAAGTGTCTGCAATTACTCCAGAGAATCTGCACCAGCTTGTAGTTCTGCTTGGCTCCTGCTCTCAGCCTCTGGCACATCTTTCCATCCACTGATGTGTACTGCCTTTCTTTGCCAACATTTCAGCACAACAATGCTATCTGGAGTGTTTCACCAGCGTCATATATCCACCTCAGCTCCTTCCTACTGGAGTGTTTTGGAATGGGATATTACAGGAAGTGCTGAAGAGAAGTCTTCCATGGGAGACTTTTC
Organism: Sorex fumeus; assembly: GCF_029834395.1. Lineage (NCBI taxonomy): Eukaryota > Metazoa > Chordata > Mammalia > Eulipotyphla > Soricidae > Sorex > Sorex fumeus. Next base: position 19,442,132 of record NW_026606152.1, on the reverse strand, counting down.
TGTGACTGTCCTTGCCCAAGACACCGCTGTCTCTTCCATGTCTATGGCAGCTCACTTTGAGAAAATCCTAGATACCAACAACACGGTGTCTGTGTACCCATCACTTTCTGCCAGTCTTGTTGAGAGAACACCATCTCTGGTTCCACATCAGAGTAAAAGCCTGTCACTTCCCTACCCGGAAGGAGGCTAGGTGTATTACTATCATCAAGGCACTCTGGGAACTCTCCTTTCCAGCCTGCAGTCTTATGACTCCATGACATACAGAGGGCAAAAGGGCTCTGCCCCCCAAACTTACAGCAACTCATCGAGAGAAATAGTTATGGTTCTCAAGGGGGTCCAGCCCCCAAATAACCAACCACCAGCCTCCTCCTCTGGAATCGACTTCTCTCTGTCTGCTCAATCCATCACAGAATCGAGTTTTCAAGGTGAGTAAAACTAAGAGAAGGGAAACAAAATTCAAAAATTGGGGTCAAAATAGATGAAAACTCTCCATAGACAGGTGGTATTGAAGTGAAATACACCAGCTGAGCTAAGGGAAGTTCCCATGATATCTGCAGCCCAAAGTAACCTGGCGCTGACCTCAACTCCAACTCAGGAACAAAAAGTTAAGAATTTTGACCAGATGAAAACGGGGCTCTCAAAATCTCTGAAGACCTCCCAGATCCCAGTAGACCTAAAATAACAAAATAGGAGACTAACTCCCAAGAGTGGCCGAGATTAGTGTCAGGAATTTTTCTTCATAGCTTGGAGACCAACCACACAAGCTAGCAGAAAAGGCAGCTCAGATAGAAAATGTAGCACCGAATACAGGGTGTTGAGAGGATCCTCCCAGGATGGTAGAGAATGCTGAACATATAGACCAAGGATGATTGTCACTCAATGCCTCTTTTGCAAACCACAACACCTAAAAGGAGACAGAGAACAAAGGGGAATGCCTTCCCACAGAGTCAGGTTGGAATGAGGGGATGGGTGGTGGGAAGCATACTGGGATCCCTGGTGGTGGGAAATGGGCACTGGTGGAGGGATGGATATTTGATCATTGTATCATTGAAACCTAAGCACAAAAATTCATATGTCTACAACCGTACCTCATGGTGTCTCACTAATAAAAATTTAAAAATTAAAAATAAAAAAATTGGAACATAAACTAAAAATAAACAAGAGAAAGATCTAACAATAGCAAAGAGGCCTATAGTACACAAAACGTTGAGAAACAGGCACATTGCAAGTATTTTTAAATACGCATCCAGGAGAGAATATAGCACTGTTCATGAACAAATCTACTCTATGGAATCATCTCATCCTTGAAATGGAAAAGGACAATGTGTTACAGTTACCAATTTGCAAATAAGATATATACCATCTATTTTTTGCTATGTTTCAATGCGTTACCGAGTATTATTATGATTTTTAAATTTACTTTAAGGATTAAAACAGTATTTGCCTGCATTAAACTTTTTAATTATATGTTTTATTAGAAATGATTTTTAATGATTAAGAATTTTTTTTTTACTATAAGTTTAGTTTAGATTACTGAAAACTAGGTCTAAAGTGAAGTTTATTTGGATTGTTAGAAATAGAGTAGGGAGGACTACAGATGGAATTAGAGATTATAGGTTTCCACATTCAGTTCCTAATAAAACAAGTAAAGGACAGTGTCTCTGAAAGACTTTTTAAAAGATATCTCTATTTAAACTGTAAATTCAACATTTTCTATATTAAATTAAAAGTGAATTAATTTTCCTATATTTGGTCTTTTAAAGACATTCCAGTTTGGTTAAGGAAACAAACAGTGCTTATGAAATCATAACAACTCAATCATAAAAACCTGATTATTACTTCCGTTTCCAAGAATGTCAATGCTAAGAATTATTTCCCTTGGTCTCAATAGTGTACATGATAGTCATATGAATACATCTGTGAGGATATATCATTGGTATCTAATTCAGAGATTAGATATATAGAGATTAGATCACGTAGCTGAGTGTGATCTCAACTTTCCTAGACACTCCCCTGCCCCACATACCCAAAGACTTCTACTGATCTTTAAGTATCCATGACTTTTTCCCATCCCATCTCCCAGAATCTTTTAAAATTTCTTTTCAAATACTAATGTAACAACTTTAGAAAATATTGAGTTAACCTTAATTGTTGTACTTTAGCTTTTATATATATAACCAAGAAAATCTTTTAAAAGTGTATTTTTTAATTCTTTGCAAAATTGTAATAAAACATTATCATTGAGTCCCTCAATATACTTTATATAAAGAATTTTGTGACAAATTCCCTGTACACATAAATACTAGGAAAAATAAATGACTTCTCTGAATGAGAATGAACTGGGACATTTCAAAGTATCAATCAGTGAATCAAGGATGAATCATCGAAACGTATAGCTAAAAATGATCTTGATATAATCTAGTCAACACCATTACATTTTCTTTTTTTATACCAGCTGATAGCACTATTAATTTTTTAATTTTTATTTCTTAATTTTTATTAGTGAAACACCATGAGGTATAGTTGTATACTTACATACCTTTGTGCTTGGGTTTCAGTTATACAAGTATCAAGCACCCATCCCTCCACCAGTGCCCATTCTCCACCACCAATGTACCCAGTTCCCACACCCCATCTCCCCCAGCTAGCCCCACCTCAGGGCATCCCTTTTGCTTTCTCTTTCCTTTATGGTGTTGTGGTTTGCAATGGAGGTCAATACATTACAATTTCAAAGAAGAAAATAGGCCCCTATATGTTCAAGACACTGAGACTGTCCTGCTGTTCTTCCCAGCATGTACCCTGCTCCAAGCCAGTCCTTTGGAAATATGCTGGGAAGGAAAACTGGATGTTCCTTTCATCACACTGACCTGAAAGTCTCTTGCTGATTGTCAACCACATGAACTATTTCATTTGTTGCCTGATATCACCTCCTGTCCTGTATTTTTTTAAAAAATATTTCATTTGTTTCTGGAATATAATGAAAAATATCAAATGGACTAATTAAACAAAAACAAAATCAAACCTTTTCACTCTGACATCAAAACGGTGCTAACATGAGGGGAAGTAAATGACTGAAAAATGTGGGGGAGTGTTGTTGGTTGTGGACAGTAGCTGGATATTTGACAATGCATGGAGTATGAATACACACTTGCTGAGATTAGGAACACTGTACTTGAAGCCAATACAGTTTGTAAACAAGTCATCTCAATTATGTGTCCATATAACATTTATCTACATATGCTTTGTGCCTTCCTTTCATTTATGTGTTATGCATGCCTTTATCCTGGCCTCAGAAATGCATTCTGAAGGCACTCGGCACATTAGTTGAGCCCCAACTAGGGGGAGAGAAGTAGTAAATAATTGGAGGAGGAAGAAATCAGAGTTGGAGCTTAAGGGCCATGTAAGATGAATATATAGATATGTATGTGTGTGTGTAAATACACATATATATGTATAAATATATATATGGGCTGGAGCGATAGCACAGTGGGTAAGACGTTTGACTTGCACGCGGCCAACCTGGGTTCGATTCCTCTGCTCCTCTAGGAGAGCCCGGCAAGCTACTGAGAGTAACCCTCCCGCATGGCAAAGCCTGGCAAGCTATCTGTGACGTATTCGATATTCCAAGAACAGTAACAACAGTTCTCAACATAGAGATGTTTCTGGTGCTCTCTTGAGCAAATCAATGGGAGGACAGTGCTACAGTGATATGGTGAATTCAAACTTTGTTTATGCAAAATATGAAGGAATCAAATACATATTCTATAAAGCTGATTACACCTATTAAAATTAATATAACTTTAAATAATGTTTAGAAATAAAGTTGATGAATTTAAGTCTATAGAAAGATATTGACAATATATCAAGGATATTTGAGGAGCAAGAACACATGGCTGTGATCGTTTCTTAAGGTTATTTTTGTTGCTTTTATAGAATATGTTTTCCCTGAGTTTTTGTTAATAGCTTCAGTTTCTTAGAAAGCATCATAATAAATTATATTATTTTAAAAAAATTATAAAAGGTGGGTTTGTAAGTGGATTCTGTATGTATGGAACCTGGAAACCTACATTAAACATGATGTTTATAACAGAAATACCATCTGCACTTCTATGTTTATTGTGGTACTATTCACAATAGCCAGAAGAAACTATGATATAACTGCACAATGGAATACTATGCAGTTGTTAGTAAACTGACGTCATGAAATTTGCTTATAAATGGATGTACAAGGAAGAACATCATGCTGAATGAAATCAGACATAAGGAAAGGGATATACTGATTGGACTACCCCTTTTTTGGGTTATAAAAAACCAGAGTATGAGACTAATACCCAAGGATAACAGAAACACAGACCAGGAGAATTGGTCAATGGTTGGACACTTGCCACAAGTGCTGAAGGCAGGCGTTTGGAATAAAGAAAGGACCGCTATGACAATGATATTTGGAAGTGATTACTCTGGATGAGAACTGAGTACTGAAAGTAGGTAAAGGAACAAAGGTGATAACCTCTCAATATCTGTATTACAATCCATAATGCCCAAAAGTTGAGAGAGAGAGAGAGAGAGAGAGAGAAAGAGAGAGAGAGGTGCTTGTCATAGTGTAGAGACAGCAGGCTGTCAGGTGGGGTTTGGGGTTGGGAGAGGGAGTGGTGGGAGAGAAACTGGGGACAATAGCAATGAAACTGTATACTAGAGGAGGTTGGGTGTTAAAATATCCTATGATTGAAACTAAATCCTGAAAAGGTTTGTAATTTGTGTCTTGTGCTGATTCAATACAAAAAAACATGATATTTAGTTTCTACTACCATGCTTAACCTATGAATTAGCTGAAATTTCTTTTTATCACCTTGGCTGGGCTCATTACATGGGTTCCTGTGTGGTAAAACTTTTTTTGTTTTATGGGAACTTAACAGACAAAACTAATAGGGTTGGACTTCTGGTGGAAGGAGAAAAGAGCACAAAATCCCCTAATGACCACAGCTCAGCAGGGTCAGCTAACTTGCGTTATGACTGACCTCCTTCACTGATTTCCTCTTTTGTAATGTGGAAAAGTAAAATGACTTTGCAGGCTGCCAGGGGATTGTCCCCTCCAGTTCACACTATTTTCTTTTCGATCAAAATTGTTTAAAGATTATTTTAAAAATTTGGAGCTTAACATGCAAAAAATGGGCTTAGAACTCTGCCTAACACCATGTACAAAAGTAAGATCAAAATGGATTAAAGAACTCAACATCAGACCATTCAGCATAAGGTGCATTGAAGACACAGTTGGCAAAACCCTCCATGACATTGAGGCTAATGGTATTTTCAAAGATGCCACGCCACTGGCCGAGCAAGTGAAAACAGAGATAGATAAATAGGACTATCTTGAACTAAGAAGCTTCTGCACCTCCAAAGAAACAGTGACCAAATACAAAAACAGTCTACAGAATGGGAAAGGATATTCGCTGAACACATATCTGACAAGGGGTTGATATCAAGGATATACAAATTACTGGTTGAACTCCACAAGAAGAAAACATCCAACCACATCAAAAAAATGGGGCAATAAAATGAACAGAAACTTTCTCAAAGAAGAACTTCGAATGGCAAAAAAGCACATGAGAAAATGCTCTACATAATTAATCATCAGGGAGATGCAGATCAAAATGAGATACCACAATGGGATACCATCTCACACCTCAGAGACTGGCCCACATTCAAAAGAACAAAAGCAACCAATAACTCAACATCAGACCATTCAGCATAAGGTGCATTGAAGACACAGTTGGCAAAACCCTCCATGACATTGAGGCTAATGGTATTTTCAAAGATGCCACGCCACTGGCCGAGCAAGTGAAAACAGAGATAGATAAATAGGACTATCTTAAACTAAGAAGCTTCTGCACCTCCAAAGAAACAGTGACCAAATACAAAAACAGTCTACAGAATGGGAAAGGATATTCGCTGAACACATATCTGACAAGGGGTTGATATCAAGGATATACAAATTACTGGTTGAACTCCACAAGAAGAAAACATCCAACCACATCAAAAAAATGGGGCAATAAAATGAACAGAAACTTTCTCAAAGAAGAACTTCGAATGGCAAAAAAGCACATGAGAAAATGCTCTACATAATTAATCATCAGGGAGATGCAGATCAAAATGAGATACCACAATGGGATACCATCTCACACCTCAGAGACTGGCCCACATTCAAAAGAACAAAAGCAACCAATGCTGGCACAGATGTGGCAAGAAAGGGATACTCCTTCGCTGTGGGTGGGAATGCCGACTGGTTCAGTCCTTCTGGAAAACAGCATGTACAATTCTCAAAAAATTAGAACTTGAACTCCCATTTGACACAGCAATAGCACTCCTGGGAATATATCCCAGAGAGGCAAAAATGTATAGTCAAAGTGACATCTGCACTTGTTTGTTCATTGCAGCACTCTTTACAATAGCTAGAAACTGGAATAAACCTGAATGCCCAAGAACAGATGACTGGTTAAAGAAACTTTGGTACATCTATACAATGGAGTACTATGTAGCTGTTAGAAAAGATGAAGTCATAAAATTTACATACAACTGGTACAATATGGAAAGTATAATGCTAAGCGAAATGAGTTAGAAAGAGAGGGATAGACATAGAAAGATTGCATTCATCTGGGGGATATAAAGTAACAAAATACGAGATTAATACCCAAGAATAGCTGAGATCAGCACCAGGAGCATTACTCCATAGCTTAGAGGCCAGCCGGGCATTCTAGGGGAAAGGGCAGCTCAGATTGAGAGGGAGCACCAAATAAAGTGTGTTTGAAGGATCCACCCAGGAGGGGAGATGCATGTTGAAAGTAGACTATGGACGGAACATGTTTGCCACTCAATGCCTCTTTTGTAGACCACAACACCCAAAATGAGAGAGAGAACAAAAGGGAATGCCCTGCCACAGAGGCAGGGTGGGATGGGGTGGGGGTGGAGGTGGGAGACATATTATCCACGGTGGCAGAAAATGGGCACTGGGGGAGGGATGAGTATTTGATCATTGTATAATAGAAACCCAAGCACAAAAAATTGTAAATCTACAACTGTACTTCATGGTGTTTCACTAATAAAAGGAAAAAAAAAGGAAAAATATTGGAGCTTAATGATTTGTTCTCATATATTTTCCCTACATGGTATAATTTGGCATTGATATAGGAAGGCTAGCATGAAAAAGTTGAGGTGTATATCTTAACCACCAATGCCAAAACCACTGTAAGTATGGAACCCAAAGTACAATAGTTAAACTTCAAAATGTGTTCGTCAAGGAAATCGGTGGGAATGCAGGGCGAAATGGGTCGTTTGTTGGTCGAGGGTTGAAGACACTGATGGTGTGATTAGAATTGGAATATTGTATGACAAAACTCCATTATAAATGACTTTGTAAATCAAAATTGCCTAAATGTTAAGAAAAGAGAAGTCAACTCATATCTATATTTCAAGAAAGCTTGTCTTTGCAAATTTTGGCATGGAGAGCATAGTTGGTAGAGAGATGGAGAAAGAAAGGGAGAGTTGAAGGTTGGGAAGAGAATCCTGGATATCATGGAAGAGATGAAAGTTGATCTTAGAAGATTTGGAGCCATCAGAGTTTAGAGAGTTAAATGGTGAGACCATAGCAGTTTAGGTAGTTAAATAGAGAGATTGGTTTAAGTCATCAGCAGTGTATACATAGAGTTCAAAGACCTCACAGATATTCAGGCTATATCAACTAACAAGGGGACTGTTTTTTTCCTGAAGCACTATTTAAGTATAATATATTGCCAGAATGAATGATAAGAAGCTGGTTCTCTTTTTCACAGATTAGTACAATAGAGATGAAAACTTTTATACAAAGGAATCTATCACCTTGTCTTATTGCTCTGCTTTCTTTTCATCATTCCATTCTCCCCCATGACCCTACCTAATCAGGGCTATCCACATTTCTAGCAGTGTCACCACATAGCCTCAGAGCATGTATTAACTGCCAGTAGCTCACAGTTCTCTTGTTTTACCCACACCCAGGCCAGAGCTATCCTTCTGCAAACGAAGATGTCTGCTGAAGGCCCTTTCTTCCTTGAAGTGGCAGTCATGGTTTACCTCTTATTAATCATTGTGTTTACAAATTTCGATGAATGTCACTATACTAGTGACAGGGATTTTCCAAACTAAGGGAAGAATAAACATTTTCCATTACCCCAAGAATTTTGGGCAGTTATTTTCTATCCACTGCAAATCACTTAATCACTTAATCACTTAACTTCCCGTTAGTCGTCGATTTGCTCGAGCGGGCACCAGTAACGTCTCCATTTGTCCCTGTCGCGTGCTAGTGTAGCCCAATGGCATCTGTTCGCTCCGGGAATATGAAGAGCCTCAAACCGATCATTCATGATCTTGATGAAGAAGTCTGACCATCTGGTAGGTGGGCGGCCACGCGGTCTCTTGACATCCCGTGGAATCCAATCAGTAACAGCTCTAGTCCAACGGTCATCTTTAAATCTCATTACGTGAGCAGCCCATCTGATTTTCGACACCTTGGCAAATGAGACAGCATCCCTGATCCTTGATCGTCGACAGATGTCAGAACTCAGGATTCGTTCTCTCATTTGAGTGAAACGTGATATTCCAAGCATAGCTCTTTCTATTCTTCTTTTGGAGACCTGAAAGGCGTTCTCATCTTGTTTGCGTAGGGCCCAGGTCTCTGAGGCATATGTTAATGCAGGAAGAACAGTGGAATCAAAGAGATGTGCCTGGAGCCGGAGGTTCTTCTTCCTCTTAGCTATTTCTTTGACGTTCTTGAAGGCGTTCCAAGCCGGTCTCTTCCTACTGCGCAGCTCGGGTGCCAGTCATTTGTCATGTTGACCTCTCGACGTAGGTAGACATAGCTGTTGCATTCGGAGATGGTCGTTCCATTGAGAGCGAATGGGGCATCAGGAACAAGGCTGTTTATCATAAACATTGTCTTCGTAAGATTCAGCTGTAGTCCTACCTTTCCACACTCACGGTCAAAGTCTGCCAGCATTTGTGCCACTTGGCTGATGTTTGGTGTTATTAAAATAATGTCATCAGCAAAGCGGAGGTGGTGTAGTTGCCGACCATCTATCTTCACTCCCATTCCTTCCCATTCCAGTCACCGCATGATGTTCTCGAGGGTGGCACTGAAGAGTTTTGGTGAAATGGTATCACCCTGGTGCACCCCTCTCTTGACGTCAACGATCACTTCTTTGTAGAATGGTGAGATCCTGGTAGTGAATCCGCAATACAGCTCACAGAGAATCCTGATGTATTGGGCTTGAATGCCCTGATTGGCTAGGGCTTCAATGACCGCTTCCGTCTCAACAGAATCAAAGGCCTTCTTTAAATCAATGAACGTTAAGCAGAGCGGCATCTTGAACTCCCGAGAAACCTCAATGAGTTTGGTTATCGTGTGGATATGGTCGATGGTGCTGAATCCTTTGCGGAACCCTGCTTGCTCGCATGGTTGTCCTTCATCTCGTGTTCTGCCAATCCTATTTAGGATGACTCGAGTGAACAACTTGTAGATGACAGACAATAGGCAGATTGGGCGATAGTTGCCAATGTCATGGATGTCTCCCTTCGTGAACAGTAGTACGGTCCTGCTGGTTTTCCATTGGGACGGAACCTTGCATTCAGACATGTAGCGAGTGAAGAGCTGAGCCAGTGTATTGATGAGTACTGACAGCAGGTTCTTCAGGTGTTCAGGTCTGACCTTGTCTGGGCCAGGTGCTGTTTGTTTCTTTACCAACGAAATGGCGTGTCGGATTTCGGAAGGGAGAACTTTGGGAACAACATACCCATCCTGTGGAATTTGGTATGTCGGCAAGTAGACATGGCTATCGAAGAGATTTGAGTAGAAGTCATGGATTATCTTCTCCATTGCCGTTCTGGAGGATGTGATGGATCCATCAGGACGTCGGAGGGCAGTCATCTTGGTCTTATAGTTGGCGAAGGACAGGCGGGCCTTACGAATACTTTTCCTGGCATCTGCCGCATATACCAGTACTTCTGATCTTCTCTCTTTGAGGTCTTCCTTGTTCGCATCTCTGCACTGCTTTGCGAGCTCGGACGTTAGCTTGCGGTTGCCTGAGGCATGCGCCAAACCATGCTGGCGAATTATCTCAAGAGTTTTCGAAGATAGGCGATTTTTTGTGGCTATCTCTCTCTTGGCATTCCTCGCACATTCATGGAGGTGCTGAACCAGTGGATCATATTCCTCGTCATTGTTGTCAACAATGGCATCTTCCCATGTTGCTGCAATAGTACCAAAGAGTTCTCAGTTGGTGGTCATTCTAGGAGTTCTCTTTTTGAACTTTGCAGCCCTTTCTCCCCGCTCTGTGAAGTAGAATTTTGCACGAAGGAGACGGTGGTCCGATCCCGTTCGAAATTTCGGGAGAACAGCGACATCAGTCAGGCAAAACCGTCGATTGAATATCATGTGGTCTATTTCGTTGTGGAATCGTCCACCGGGAGACTCCCATGTCCATCGTTTAGATTCTGCCTTCTGGAACTGTGAGTTACCATGAATGGTCTTGGTCGACATGATGAACTCAGACAGTCTCTCAGCCTGTTTGTTCCATTCTAGGCCATGGGTCCCGATGTGAAGTTCTTCGGCTGATCTTCTCGGTCCTATCTTGGCATTAAAATCACCCAAAATGATCTTGTAGAAGGTGTGGTCTTCTTTATAGAACTTCTCTAGTACCATGTAGAACTTCTCGATTTCTCTTTCATCATAATGAGATGTTGGTGCATAGACAACGAAGATAGAAACTGCAGGCAGTGAGCTACATCTATTCAAATGTAAACGTCCGATTCAGGTTGTTAGGCATTCGAATGAATCAATGCTCTTGGCCAAGTTTGTGTTGACAAGGACACCGACGCCTCCAACACCTCTTTTATCGCATGTTCCGAGGAACAATTCTACTCCAGTGTCGAAAACTGCATGGTGAGATTCGTGCCTTCTTGTCTCGGTCAGACCAATCATGTCGTACTTGATCATTCGTGCTTGTACCATCAGGTCCTCGATGGATGCATCTGATGCTAGCATACGTGCATTGAAAGTACAGACGATCATTTTTGTCTTCCTTCGTTGTGGCAGCCTAGGTCGACCTTGAGATTTTGTCGGTCTCTCCTTTCTCATCCTTCTCAGTGCTGCCATGTTGGTGAAGCCTTCAGGGTCAGGTGAATGAGACCAGTTGTAGTTACTTGTTTTGGCATATCGAATACACAACGGATAGCTTGCCAGGCTCTTCCGTGCGGGCGGAATACTCTCGGTAGCTTGCCAATCTTTCCGAGAGGGATAGAGGTTTTTGGGGTGACCTCTAATCACCCTTGTAGGTGTTACCATATTTGAACCCTATCAAATATGGTACGACAATTCCAGAGGATGGGTATTTAGTGTCTTATGATGTGTCGCTCGGCCGCAAGGGGCCGCGCGGTTCCGGAAAGCGTCCTGGAGTGTGGCGACGGCTGGGTAGTGGAAGTAGTGTCGAAAGTGGAAGTCTGCCAGCGGGTATTTATCTGGGTAGGGTGGGTCTCCTGTGCACAATTTGATTCCTGGATGGTTGATGGAAGCATACAGGGCAGGGTAGGGTGGGGCTCCTGATTAGAATCCCTTTGTCACCTGTGGTGGTGGGAGCAAGCAGAGAAGCTCTGTCCCTGGGTCCGCGGAGCCTGGATTCCAAGGTCTCAGAGAGTTCCGCTTATCTTGTTCTGTGGGTCTTCAGTTGTGCGTGGGTCTCGGCCGGAGCTGCCACGCGGGTCCAGAACGTGTCCTGGAGTGTGGCGAGGGCTGGGTAGTCGAAGTAGTGTCGAGAGTGGAAGTCTGCCAGTGGGGTATTTATCTGGGTAGGGTGGGTCTCCTGTACACAATTTGATCCCTGGGTGGTTGATGGTAGCAGACAGGGCAGGGTAGGGTGGGGCAAATAATCTATGATAATTAGTCAACAGAACTGAAGTAAAAACAGGGACATTTGTCAATTTGGTGCCATGACTAGTCAGTCTTAGTATAAATATATATTTCTAGAAAAAAAGCCGAAGAAAACGAGTTGGTTGCTAGCAAAGAATGCCAAATCTCTGCCAAGAAATCCCTTGAAAATAAAAATTGTGACTATGTACAGAACATGAGTGCCACTCAATGCCTCTTTTGCAGACCAAAACACCCAAAAGGGGAGAGAGAGCAAAAGGGAATGCGCTGCCATAGAGGCATGGTGGGATGGGTGGATGTGTGTGGGAGGGATACTGGAATCCATGGTGGTGGAAAATGGGCAATGACGGAGGGATGGGCATTTGATCATTGTATAATCGAAACCCAAGGACAAAAATTGGTAAATCTACAACTGTACCTCATGGTGTTTCACTAATAAAAATTAAAAATAAAATAAAATACAAATTGTTTTGTCTGCCAGAGATCAATAGATGGGAACCTGAGTGAAGGCAAAAGATTAAGTTGGTTGACTTTTATTTTTCCTTGAGTATATAAATTTGATTTTGGAATCAATTTATTTGACAGTTTATCAAGACAGAGAAATTTTCATCACTTCTCTTATTTAAAAGTATAGTGATACACCATATCTCTATCTCACTTTATTTTTATTTCTGATAGTTTGACACAATAGATATGTCAAAATCATAGATAAATGTCAATTATTTAAATACTTTTTGTTATGTATAATTACTTTATAGAACTGCTTAAATTTTAGGATTATGCAGAATCAACATGCATGTATCACATTACACTCACCACTGAAAGGCCTACTCTGTCATTCACCATTGTTCAATTTTTCCACTTTAATTACACCTTTCCTTCTGGTAACTAAATAGACTTATAGTTCTATAGTTTGTTTTTATTGCTTTGAAAAGATCAAAACTATGCAATTTTCAACATTGGATGAAACTAGAGGATATCATGCATGTAAAGTTAGCCTTAAGGAAAGGAACAGATACAGAGAGATTTTTCTCATATATGGGATGTAAAGACACACAGCAAGGTAGCAACAAAGGTTCAAGGGCAATGTAAGGGGAGAACTGATCCACACAATTGAGTCAGGGGATTGGGAGGGAGGGATTCTGGGGGTTTGGGGGAGAGGGAGGGGTTATTTTTTGAGAGAATGAGGAGTGTCATGTTGGAATTATGTGTATGACAAACCATTATTAATTGAATTATAAATCATAGAATATAAACAATGATTTAGACGTTGGTCAATCCCATTTTATTCTTTTAATTTGTTTTCTCCATATGCTACATATGCATGAACTTGTATGATGCCTATCTTTCCCTGCCTGGTTTATGTCACTAACCATAACATCCTCATGTTATCCATTTTTATACAAATAATAAGAAGATTTCACTTCATACAACTGAGTAGTATTCCATTGCTTTACCACCTTTCATTTTCAAAATTTGTGGTTTAAAAGATACAAATATTGGTTTTAACATTGCTCTGGTGCTTTAAAATATTTAGTTTAGTGAAGCAAAATAGATATTATTGAAAAACACTTAGAAACTTGTGAAACAGGTGTAGGGTGGAATGGAATATATGTTCAAGAGAGAACACTCGTTTAACAAAGCAAGCAAAGAGAGACATGCAGAAAGGAAGCACGGTATTTCTTCAAGGGAGAACACAAGTTTGAGGACCAAGCCGACTCTGGTAGTTTAGGAATAAGAACTTGGAGTGGTATGAACTTAACTTGTGCACTTTAGGGGAGAACCTGAGTGACACTATTAGAAGTATGCTCAGGATATCTTAAACAGGAGTCTGCACTTGGAGTGAGAAGGGTAGAGAGTTCTTTCGGGAGATCTGGACTGTGGAGAACAGTAATATTATAACATTAATGATAGTATCTTACCATGGGATTCCAAAAAAATCTTTAACAGTGGCGTAAGAAATGATAACATTCTTAGGTATTTGGATTTCTTGTGGAAACTACTGGGAAGCTGTGTTGATGCTCTGGATGTCTCCAACTGAAACAAGGTCAACAAGTCATGAATGAAAAATTACAAGTTAGATGGATCAAGGATTCTGATCCCAGTGGATGGCTAGCTTTTGGTTAGACAATTTCTACTGATGGCCTGATGTAGGTTCTGATCCTGGGATACGTAACAGACAGGGATCCTCAGAAGTGAAGCCTCTGAGACAGAAGTCATTCATGCCAACTTATGGGTTATCAATGTTTGCTCATGGCTGCTACCATTATAACATGTCATTCAATGGTTTTGTGGTTTCAATTTACTGTGCCAATGTAAAGATGAAGTTTCTAAATCAAAGGTAAAAATCTGAGGCCCTCAAGATGATGAATTGTGGGGATGGGGGGGGAGCTGGAGCTATAGTACAGCAGGTAGGGCATTTGCCTTGCACACGGCATACCCAGGATAGATTCCCAGCATCCTGTATGGTCCCCCCAAGCACCGTGAGGAGTAATTCCTGAGTGCAGAGCCAGGAGTATCCCCTGTGCATCGCCAGGTGTGACCCAAAAACGAAAAAAAAAGATGATGACTTACCTTTATATATTTTGAAGTCAAGTAGAAACAGCCAGAAAACTCCCCAGAAAAAACTTCTCCAGGATCAAAAACATCATCACCTCTAGCGTGAGAGCATACAGAAAATAAGGTTTCCATTTATGAAAAGTTAAAGCAAGCCATACATGATCTTGGAAAGTCTGTCAAAGGAAAGCATGGATTTAGGAAGGATAAGGTGACAACTGGGTCTTATAATATACAAGATATATATATTAAAATATACAATATTTTATAAGTATTTATATATATTTATTTATATTAAAATATAATATGTATCTTAAAATATACAAGAGAAGCAAAGGTCATGAAGTAGGAGGTAAGGTGGCAATCAGGTCCACTACAAAAAGCATTTTTTAATAAAAAGAGAAAATGTAATGAGACATCAAATAAGACCTTTGTAAATATGTAAGAACAGGGTTATAACTCAGTGATTCAGAATTTGTCTTCCATTGTATGATGATCTGTGATTGATCCTTAGCACTGTAAACAACATTGTTTTTAATTTTTAATTTCTTTCTTTCTTTCTTTCTTTCTTGCTTGCTTGCTTTTTAATTTTTTGAGTCTTACCTGGCTATGTATAGGCGTTAATTTTAATTTTTTAAAAAAGTTATAATTTTACTTTTTTACCTGTAGTTTAAAACGAAATCTAAATTATTTTAGAGTAAATATATGTGAAGAAGAATAAAATTTACAGGAACTATTTAGTATTCTTAATGATATTGCAGTCAGAACTTTGAGTATTATGAATGGAGAAAAGAGGCACTATTTTGTTGACGGTTACTCTAACTAGATGTTCTGATGATTATTGGTTCTTTGGGGACACATCCAGTCATGTTCAGGTGCTGCTTTGGCTCAAGGGTCTCTTCCAGTGTTGCTCAGGGTACTATGTTGTGCCAGGAAAAGAGTCTGCTTCTTTTACAGGCAAAGTCCACAGTCGTTCCAGTGAGCTATCACTCCAGTCTGAAAGGCTCTTAAGAAAGACTCTCATTTCACAAAATAAGTGGGGAACCTTTATTGCAGATGCTTGTTTAAATTGTTTGGCATGGGACCAGAGACACCAGCTTTCATTCAAAAAGTGGCCAGTGAGATTAATACCAGGAGTTTTGCTCCATGGTTTGGAATCCAGCCACACATTCTAGGGGGAAAGGGAGCTCATATAGAGTAAGGAGCACCAAATAAAGGGTGTTTGGAGGATCCTCCCAGGATTGGAGAAGCATTCTGAAAGTAGAGTATAGACCAACATGATTGCCAGTCAATGCCTCTTTTGCAAACCACAACACCCAAAAGGAAAGAGAGAACAAAAGGGAATGCCCTGCCACAAAGGCATGGTGGGATTGGGGGATAGGGGGTGGGAGGGACACTGGGACCCGTGGTGGTGGAAAATGGGCACTGGTGGAGGGATGGGTATTTGATCATTGTACAATTGAAACCCAAGCACAGAAATTTGTAAATCTATAACTGTACCTCATGGTGTTTCACTAACAAAAATTAAAAAAATATATAAATGGCAGAGAATGGGCACTGATTGACGGATGGGTACTGGATCATTGTATAACTGAAACCCAAGCACAAAAATTTGTAAGTCTACAACTGTACCTCCTGGTGTTTCAGTAATAAGCATTAAAAGAATAAAAAGTGAGGCAATGCATAAAAAAAAGTGGTCAGGTACCATCAATGCTGCTGCCCACACCCACACCGGGAGTGACAATGCTATGAGCAAGGGTTTCCATACTTGGATTCTCAAGATAGTGCCCCAGGAAATACTGACACGCAGCAGCATTTTGGACCCAACCTATTATAAAATTTGTTAGAGGTTAATTGATACCAAACAAGAAAATTCAGGACTGTTGTGTAGCTTCTTTGATAATTTATTTTTCTCTAGTAGCTTGTAGATATTAGGGGTGGCAGTGGTATATTCTATAATAAACAGTATTGCGTTTTTAAAATGATGAAGGCCTAAGGTATATAAAGGAGGCAAAATAAAATGAGTAAATATGTACACACATGAACACTTTTGTTCTTTCTTTAGCAATTGCTTGGATGAAAATTGTAAATGGGTAGCATGTATTTAAGTAGCTGGAGATAGGGATCAGGGGTAGTGCGGACTGCAGGGGAGGGTGGAAAGATGGGAAGAGATTATAAGTGTGTGTGTTTATGAGTGCTATTGTGTGAGAATGTTGAGTTTATAAGAATTCATGCATGCATGTGTGAGTAAGAGAGAGAGAGAGAGAGAAAGAGAATGAGTGTGTGTGCATGTATCCGTGTGTGTGTGTTTTCTTAGAAAAATCCTATATTTCACCTGAACTACTGTACCAAGTGATGCTGTCATTCATTATGAGAATGTAATAAATAAATTTTATTAAATTCAGGTGGTGAAATATGTTGGCCTTTAAGCCCTTCCCCTCCCCAATTCATCAAATTCTTCCTATAATTTTCATTTACTCCCTGACCTCTTCAGGACTCAATTGGATTTAATCTGCCACATCCAAATTTATCTCTTTTAGAAAATGTAATTAGATTAAAATATAAATCACAGTATTGTTAACATTCAAGTGGGTTCTAATGATAATTAATAATTTCTATTCATAGAAATACTTATTCAGGCCACACAATAAGGCAAAATTCAGAATATTGGACAGAAGTCAATTATTTCTCAAGCAGAACTAGCTATATTATAGCCATTATAAAGATGTTAGAAATGTGCAGTCCAGACATTAGAGGTTCATGCTATAAGTAAAAGATTTCTCGTTTTCTCACCTGAATCCTATTCTCCATAATAATAATTGAATAAATGAATAAGTGACAGAAATAATTGAATGTTGTTTTCTTCACTTGAAGGTTTTATTCACAGATCTTGTCTCATAAAAATTATTCAGAAAACATTATATTAAACAAACATTCCATGGTGATTAATCAGAATTCTTATGTTTGAAAGTGACAAACTCATACCACACTCATTTTAAACTAAGAAGACACTTGATTCATGTACCTATAAAGCTGGAGTGCCCTCTAGGTATGGTTGGGTCCAAAGAGTTGATTTTTATTTATTTACTTATTGATTGATTGAGTGATTGACTGAATCACCATGAGTGGTTGACTGAATCACTAGGACATAAAGAGATACAAAGCTGTTCATGAGTAGGTTTCAGTCATACAGTGTTCCAAGACCCATTGCTCCACCAGTGAACATTTCCCACCTACAGTGTCCCCAGTTTTCCCCCTGAAATCCTTTCTCTCCCTCTCTCTCTCCTCACCCCCGCCCCCTGTCTCTCCCTTTATTCTACCTATCTATCTATCTACCGATCTCTCCCTTTTGAGGCATCATGGTTTACAACACAGGAACTGATAGGTTACCATGTTTCTTCCTTTACCTATTTTCACTTCACAGTTCTTTTCCAGCATGATCATTTCCAACTATCTTTGTCATAGTGGTCTCTTCTCGATCCCAACTGCCATCTCCCCCAGCCCATAAGGTAGGCTTCTAACAGTGGACCAATCATCCTGGCCCTTATTTCTACTGTCCTAAGGTATTAATCTAAAGTTATGTTTTTTCATATCCCACAAATGAATAAAATCCTATATCTGTCTGTCTCCTTCTGACTCATCACACTCAGCATGATACTCTTCATGTACATCCATTTATAAGCATACTTCATAACTTCATTTTCACTAACAGCTGCATAGTATTCCATTGTTTAGATATACCATAGTTTCTCTAACTAATCATTGAGGATTCTTGGGCATACAAGTTGTTTCCAGATTCTCACTATTGTGAATAGTGCTGCAATGAACATAGAAGTGCAGATAGCATTTCTGCTGTGTGTTTTGGGGCCTGGGAGTATATTGCCAAAAGTGGTATTGCTGGATTCATGGAAGCTCAATTTGTAGCTTTCTGAGAAATGCCCATATTGTTTTCCGAAAAGGCTGAAGCAATCGGCATCCCCACCAACAGTAAAGAAGAGACCCTTTCTCCACACTTCCATGCTGACATTGGTTGCTCTTGTTCTTTTTGATGTGTGTCAATCTCTGTGGTATGAGATATCTCATTGCTGTTTTGATTTGTATCTCCCTGATGATTCATGATGTAGAAAATTTTACCTCTGTTTTTTGGTCATTTGTATTTATTCTTTGAGGAAGTTTCTGTTCATTTCTTCTCCTCATGTTTTGGTGGGGTTGGATGTCTTTTTCTCATAAAGTTCTACCAGTGCCATATATATCTTGGGTTATATACAATAAGGGGTTAATTGTATGGGTATTGCATAAATAATTTTTCCCCATTATGTGGGCTCTCTTTTTATCATGGTCACCATTTTTTCTGAGTTGCAGAAACTTCTTAGTTTAATGTAGTCTCATTTGTTTATCTTCACTTCCTCTTCCTTGGTCAGTGGTGTATCATTCTAGAAGTTTCCCTTAGCTTTAATGTCATGGAGGGATCTTCCCACATTTTTCTCCATATATCTTAAGAATTCAGGTATGATATTGAGGTCTTTAATTCATTTGATCTGACTTTGTGCCTGGCACTATAAAGAGGTCTGAGTTAAATTTTTTTTGCATGTTGCTGACCAGTTTTCCCAGCAGCACTTGTCGAAGAGACTTCCTTGCTCAACTTCATATTTATTGAGCCTTTATGATACATTAGGTAATAATAATCTGAGGGCCAGCGTCAGGATATTTGACTATATTCCATTGATCTGAGGCCTGTCTTTATCTGAATATCATGCTAATTTGATTACTACGATTTTGTAGTAGGGTTTGAAGTTGGGGAAGCTGTTCCCTTCTTCTTTTTACCAAAGATTGCTTTAGCTCATCATGGGAGTTTATTGTTGTGTATGCGTTTCAAGAGGGTTTAATCGATTTCTTTGAAAAATGTTATGGGTATCCTTATAGAAAGTGCATTAAATCTTTATAGCGCTGTGGGGTGTATTGCCATTTTGACAGTGTTAATCCTCTCAATCAATGAGCATGGGATGTGATTCCATTTCCTCATATCCTCTTTTATTTCATGAAGTAGTGTTTTGTAGAGTGTTTTTGGTATAGGTCCTTAACCTTTTTAGTTGATTCTAATATACTTGATTTTCTGAGGTTATTGTGAATGGGTTTGTTTTTCGCCTATCTCTTTTTTCTCTTTCATTAATAGTATTTGGGAAAACCATGGACTATTGGATATTGATTTTGTAATATGCTACTTTAGTAAACAAATCTATTCTTCCCAGGAGCTTTTTGCTAGATTCTTTGGGATTTTCTAAGTATACTATCATGTCGTCTCCAAATAGTAAAAGCTTGAGTTCTTCCTTTTTTTATCTGGATGCCCTTGATATCTTTTTCTTACCAAAATCATATGGCAAGTACTTCAAGTACTATGTTGAATAGGAGTGGTGAGAGTGGGTAACTTGTTTTGTGCCTGATTGTATTTTGGGAATCTAGCTCATTGATTTTTCTCCAAGCCTTTAGTTTTTCCCCATTGAGAATAATGCTTGGTGTGGGTTTGTAGTAGTTTGCTTTGACTAGATGGAGGAAAATACTTTCAACTCCCATTTTGTTGAGAGTTTTTCATCATGAATGGGTGCTGGATCTCATCAAATGCTTTATCTACAACTATTGATATTATCATATGATTTTTATCTTTATTTTATTGAGATGGTGTATTCTGTTGATTGACTTGAGAATGTTAAGCCATCCTTGCATCCGCAAGATAAACCTACTTGGTCATAGAGTGTGACCTTTTGAGGAGTTTCTGATTTCTCTTTGCTGGTATAATCTTGAGGATCTTTGCATCTGTATTTATCAAAGAAATAGGTCTGTAATTTTCTTTTTTGTGGTTTCTCTGTCTGATTTGAATATCAGGGTGATCTTTGCCTCATAGAAATTGCTTGGGAGTATTTCTGTTTCTTCAATTTCCTGGAAAATCTTAAAAAATATTGGCAGTAGGTCCTCCTGAAAGGTTTCGAAATACTTCATTAGTGAATCCATTTGGGCCTGGGCTCCTGTTTTGGGGGATACTTTTGATTATCATTTCAATTTCCTTGTAGTGATGGGTTCGAGTTTTCAAAATGTTCTTTGTTCAGCCTTGGGGGGTAATTGGAATCCAGTAATTTATCAATTTATTTCAGATTCTCTCATTTCCTGCTTTAAAGATTCTCAAAATAATCTCTGATGATCCTATGGATTTTGTAGTTTCTATTACGATGCCTCCCTTTGCATTTCTGATTCGGTTTATTAGGATTCTTTCTCTTTTCTTTTTGTGAGTCTTGCTAGTGGTTTATCGATCTTATTTATTTTCT
This sequence comes from Sorex fumeus, assembly GCF_029834395.1. Lineage (NCBI taxonomy): Eukaryota > Metazoa > Chordata > Mammalia > Eulipotyphla > Soricidae > Sorex > Sorex fumeus. Next base: position 19,421,315 of record NW_026606152.1, on the reverse strand, counting down.
CAAAGAACCATGTCTTGCTTTTGTTGGTCTTCTGAATTGTATTTTGGGATTATATCTCATTGATTTCTGCTCCAGGTTTTATTATTTCTTTCCTCCTGGCTAGTTTGGACTCCTTTTCTTGGTCATTTTCCAAAATCTTGAGCTGTAAGTTATTTTTGTAGGTCCTTTCTTTCTTCCAGTTGAATTCTGGCGGAGCTATAAACTTTCCTCTTAGAACTGCTTTTGCTCTGTCCCACAAGTTCTGGTAGTTCCTCGTTGTCATTTTTTCTGGAATCTTTTTATTTCCTCCTTGATTTCTTCTCTAAGCCAATGGTTGTTCATTACTTCCCTCAAATAAAATATTTTCTTGCCGAGTTTTTGTCTCTTTGTTCTATTGAGAAGTGAGAAAGTACTGTTGAAATCTCCATCTAGTATTGTGTTGCTATCAATGTTTTTCTTTAAGTCTATTAGAAGTTGTTTTTACGTATTTTGCTGGTCTGTCATTAGGAGCATCTACATTGAGGAGGGTGAGTTCTTTCTGATGTACATATCCCATGATCATTAAGAAATGACCTTCACTGTCTCTTATAACCTTTAGTCTGAAGTTCATGTGGTCTGATACTAGTATTGCCATTGCAGCTTTTTGGAGGTGTTATTTTCTTGAAGAATTGTTTTCCAGCCTTTTACTTTTAGCCCATGGTTGCTTTGATTGCTCAGATGTATTTCTTGCAGGCAGCAGAATGTTGGGTTCAGTTTTCTATTTCATCCTGCCGTCCTGTGCCTCTGAATTGGTGTATTTAGTCCATTGACGTTGAGAGAGATCATTGTGATAGGGATTTTTGCTATCTTTATGTCGAAATTTGGAGTACTTGTGGGGCTTGTCTTAGCTTAAAGTAGCCCTGTTAATTCTTAATGCAACAAAAATATGGAACACTTTACAAGTTGGCCTGTCATCTCTGTGTAAGGATCATGCTAATCTCTGTATCATTTCAATTTTAGTATATGTGTTGCCAAACTCAGTATAAGAGTTGATTTTTTCCCCTATTTTTCTCTTCTGATTTCTCTGAGTGTTGTCCTTACTCACTCCTATGGCAGACAGTGATTCCCAATCTAGGAAGGTATTTCAAAGGAGCTTGAAGTGATAAATTTAGAACATTAATGTCCCAGAAGGAAAAGTATGGTTTTTACAATATTATATTTTACCATACCCAGGGCATCAGTTTTGCAAAATAATTCTTTTTGAAGATAGAGAATCAGTGTTGTTTAATGATCTTCCCTGAAATCTTCATTAAGAAAATTAAACTGGAGCCTTTTGCTATTCTCACCTCGGTCCCGTGTACATCTCCAGAAAACGGTGGATGGCGTTGTCCGCACTTTGACCACCTTGAAAGTAAGTAGGATTTTTCTCCTGAAGGAAGAGGTGAGAAGCATATTGATGATTTCATTCCACTTTATTACAAGTTAAACTTGAAGGGAATGTGAGACTCATGAGGCTCCTGTAAAGGACAGAAAAAGGGTCTCAATGTAGTTTAATGGCCCAGACACATTAACAACACAGATGACTCAAAGTAACCTGTGTGCATCTTTGGGTGTATAGTGAGTTTTATATCTACTCATAGTGATTCTCAGTCATTCCACATGGGCAAAACAGACCTGTAATTAAAAATCTAGTTCTCTGAGCAGAATGGGCTTTCTTAGGTGATTGAACATGTGTGTAATATTTTATTACTAAGCACATACAACTGTTTGAATGATGTGTACTTTTCGATCAAAAATTAAGTCCAAATATCTCTGAAATGGCAGTCTCCTGATGCCGCACCTGGCTTTCCTCACTGGGGCCCCTTGGAGGGGGTGGGTTGAGTTTCCCTCACCACCCCGAGCAGAGACCTGGCAGCTGAAGACCTCTGCAACCAGCCATAGTTATGCTTAAGACCACTCTCACCACACTTGAAGGAGCCTCATGCATGAAGGAACTGGCAGAGGAACCCAGGTGTGCGGGACCCGGGGCTGAGATATTCAAGACTGCTCGGACCAAGAATGGGCCTCCTCCATCCAGTTCCCCCATCTTCCAGTAGCTAAGTGTTACACCCACGGACTGCCTCTGGAGCCATGTAATCCCATCAATGGCCAAGATCCAGATACTGGATCTTGTTGATAAGATAACAACTCATATTGTCCAGTTCTCTTTCTCAGAGAACATGGCAGGTTACCAAGCGTATCTTGCCTACATGGCAGAGACTGGCAAGCTACCCGTGGTGTGTTCTATATGCCAAAACCCAGTAACAATGAAGTATCTCATTTCCCTGACCGTGAAAAAACCTCCAATGTGGCACTTGCTAAAATCTCAGGGCTAGGACGAATGGAGATGTAACTGGTGCATGATACCAGTATTCCTCCCACCATGCCCCAAAACATGCCTTTGTGGCAGGGCATGCTCTTTTTTTCTCTGGGGCCATGGCATGCCAGAGAGCCACTCGTGGTGGGCAACTCATGGTCTTGGCTGGCAGGACGAATGGGCTAGTTTTACCCCTCACCCCCAATCCCACGAGACTGTAGTTGCCCTGTCACCCTAGCTCATACCTGGCTGTCCAATAATCTCTGAGGTGGTGGGCATCGTGCCGCCAGGGGGGAGAAAGGCAGAAGCGACAAATACCCTTTCCCACCTGAGGGAGAATGGTGCCGTAACTTAATGCATAGTTCAGTCACATTTCTGCCCAAAGCCTCTGGGTTCCGAATTGGATCCATGTGCCTCTGGGGCTGTGGTCATGCTGGATAGCCTCTTGTGAGAGTCAAATCGTGATCTTGGTGGGGCAGAAAGAATGGCTCTATGGTCTACTTTTGGCATGCATCTCCCACCCAGAGCGGGTCCTCCAAATACCCTTTAGTTGGTGTTCTGGCCTCTATCTGAGCTGCCTTTCCCCCCAGCATGTGATGTCGGCTTCCAAGGCCTGGAGCAAACCTCCTAGTCCTTATCACTCTATTCTTGGGTATTAGTCTCTTATTCTGTTACTTTATATTCCACAGATGAGTACAATCTTTCGATGTCTGTCCATATCTTTCTGACTCATTTCACTTTCTATGTTGATCCACTTTATGCAAATTTTATGACTTCTTATTTTCTAACAGCTGCATAGAATTCCACTGTGTAGATGAAACAAAGTGGCATTAACAAGTCATCTGTTCTTGGGCACTAGGGGTTTTTTTCCCCAGATTTTGGCTATTGTGAACAGTACAGCAATGAACATACAAGTGCAGATGTCATTTCGGCTGTACTTTTTTGCCTCTCCAGGCTATATTCCCAGGAGTGATATTGCTGGGTCAAATGGGAGCTCAATTTCTAGTATTCGGAGAACCGTTCATACTGTTTTCCAAAACGGCTGAACCTGTCCGCATTTCCACCAGCAGTGAAGGAGAGTCCCTTTTTCCCCACATCCACGGCAACACCGGTAGCTTTTGTTCTTTTGGATGTGGGTCAGTTTCAGTGGTGTGACGTGATATCTCTTTGTTGGTTGTACCTGCATTTCCCTGATGATTAGTGATGAAGAGCATTTTTCATGTGCCTTTTGGCCATTTGGTATCTTCTTTGAGAAAGTTACTGTTCATTTCATCATCCCATTTTCTGATGGGGTTGCATGATTTCTTCTTGTAGAGTTCAACCAGAGCCTTGTATATTATTGATATCAACCCCTTATTACATAGGCATTGGGTGAATATCCTTTCCCATTCTGTAGATTGTCTTTGTATTCTGGTCACTGTTTCCTTTGAGGTGCAGAAGCTACTTAATTTAAGATAGTCCCCTTTGTTCATCTCTGTTTTCACTTTTTTGGCCAGTGGCATGTTATCTTTGAAGATACCTTTAGCTTCAATGTCGTGGAGGGTTTTGCCCACCTTGTCTTCAATGTACCTGATGAATTCTGTTCTGATGTTGAGGTCTTTGACCCATTTTCATCTGACTTTTGTGCTTGCTGTTAGGTAGAGGTTTGAGCCCATTTTATTGCATGTCGCTGTCCAGTTTTTCCAGCACCGTTTGTTAAAGAAGTCTTTCTTGCTCCACTTCACATTTATTGCTCCCTTATCAAAGATTGGATGAACATATATTTGAAGGTGTGTGTCAGTATATTCAATGATGTTCCATTGGTCGGCGGCTCTGCCTTTGTTCCAGTACCATGCTGTTTTAATTATTATCGCTTTGTAGTAGAGTTTGAGGTTGGGGAAGGTGAGGCCTCCCATCATCTTTTTCCCAAGAATTGCTTTAGCTATTCGTGGGCGTTTGTTGTTCCATATGAATTTCAGGAGTGATTGATAAACTTCTTTGAAGAATATTATGGGTATCTTTATAGGGATCACATTGAATTTGTACAATGTTTTGGGGAGTATTGTCATTTTGACAATGTTAATTCTCTCAATACATAAGCAGGAGATATGTTTCCATTTCTTCGTGTCCTCTTATTTTCTGTTGTATAGGTCCTTCACTTCCTTAGTTAAGGTGATTCTGAGATACTTGATTTTCTGAGGCATGATTGTGAGTGGGTTGCTTTCTTCATGTCACTTTCTTCTCTCTCATTATTTGCATATAGAAAAACCATAGACTTTTGGGTATTCATTTTATAGCCTGCAACTTTACCATATAAATCTATTGTTTCTAGGAGTTTTTTGGTAGAGGTTTTAGAATTCTCTAAATATAGTATCATATCTTCTGTGAATAGTGAGAGCCTGATTTCTACTTTTCCTACATGACTACCCTTAATATCTTTTTTTATATAACTCCTATTGCAAGTAATTCCAGTACTATATTCAACAGAAGTGCCAAAATGAATTTTTTTCTTTTTGGGTCACACCCTGCGATGCTCAGGAGTTATTCCTGGTTCATGCGCTCAGGAATTACTCCTGGCGGTACTCGAGGGACCGTATGGGATGCTGGGAATCGAACTTAGTTTGGTTGCATGCAAGGCAAACGTCCTACCCCTGTGCTATTGCTCCAGCCCCCAAAATGAAATTTTACTAAACACTTTCTATCTGTAAATTTCTATGCTAAGAACAGTGGTATAAACGGTGATATCTGAGTAATTTACAAGTAGATTATGAAGACAGATAATATAAAGAATTTCTTTGTATGAATTTCCAAAATGTGTATCTTTTATTAAATATGTTAAGAATGAACCGGAGGTCTTGATTATACCATGAAAATGATTTCCCTGTTAGAAGTTACCCTTCTAAAATGCAATAAAGTGACACATTTTGAAAATGTTGATTATTCGTTCATTAATTCAATGAATATTTGTTAGTCTGGGGGTGCAGTGCCTCCAGGAAGCCAACCTGCACCCTCGAGGTGAGTGCATCTACAGTCTAATGGTGCCATCATGCTGCCTGATAACCCCAGATTTCCACTGTGCCTCTGGCTGGATCCCAACACCTCAGAACTAAGTTTCCCAAGAAATAAAACTCCCAAAAGATATGTGGGAGTCATTTTCACAAACCACCCCTGGCTCAGCTCTACAAGCTAATGTATTGGTCTTGCTTAAGTGACCTATAAATAAATCTTGAAAGAGATCAAAAGTCACAGTTAACCTTGGACCTGCACACGGCAGAACATACTAGGGTAAATCGGAGGGAGGCAGGTTAGTTTGTTGCTCACGCAACCAGAACTCAGGGCAGCCACTTGCTCCCACAAACCAAAATCTCCACCATGCCCTAGTCTCATTACATTGTCTCAGGATGGATTTCACTGAAATATAACAGCTGAAATTTCGGATATGCTGAAACGATAGCACAGTGGGTAGGATGTTTGCCTTACATGCGGCCGACCCAGGTTCGAATATCAGCATCCCATATGGTTCCCTGAGCTCCGCCAGGAGTAATTCCTGAGTGCAGAGCCAGGAATAACTCCTGAGCATCGCCGGATGTGACACCCCCAATAAAAATACTAAATTCCTTGAACAAACATGATGACCTCTTAGTACCTGTATGAGAACAATAATGCACAAAATTAAAAGGAGAGAGAAAGAATTTAAAGAGCCTGCCATAGAGACAGGCTGGGGGTGGGGTAGGGTGTTGGGGGATGTTGTAGGGAACCAGGGACATTGGTGGTGGGAAATTTACACTAGTGGAGAGAAGCATGTTGGATCGTTGTATGACTGGAAGCAAATTATGAAGTTTGTAATGGTCTATCTCACAGATATTCAATAAAAATTTAAAAATATATATCCTTAATTGGTAGCTCAGACTACTGATAGAACTTTGAAAACCAGCATATCTATTTTTGTGTTCTCAGTAGGAAAAAAAAATGTTACTCACCTGTGTGCAAATAGCTTGAAAATGCTAAACCGAAAGATACATCAATGCTTGTCTCTGGCATGAATACTGTAATTGCAGGTATGTTATGTTTTAGAATCAGTTCATGGACAAGAAGTCAAGAGAAGCAGTGGCAAAGAGCAACAATATTGAATGGATAATGTTTGAGGAGCTTGCAAGGGAGACTAAAGATTTGGCATGAGAAGAGGGAAAAAAACGAAGAGTTAAGTATTAATAAGTATCATGACAAAAATGCAAGGGAGGACATTTTTTGGCAATCGTCACACTCTGTTGAGCTTTTGGTGAGGATAAGTATTAGAAAGTATCTTTCCCATTTAGTGGTAAAAAGGAAACTTTGATGGGTGCATTTAAAAAAAATTACTTTAATAATTAGAATCACCAAGAGATACACAGTTACAAGGTTGCTCATAATTGAGTTTCAGTCATATAATGTTGTAGCACCCTTCCAGTAAAATGGGGGTGCTTTGAAGGAATATCCCTGGTGCGAAGACTAGGGCATCTGAATCTTAACACATTTCACCAAATATATGATCTGTACTCACATGATTTATACTGTCTTCCCTGATCTTTGATTTACGTTTTCACGCAATATTTCCTTGTGAAACTCACCAAAAGTGAGGGTCCCTATTTAAGACAAGTACATGTTTCTCTGACATTATATATTTTTGGTTGCTGAGAGAGTCTTTAAAGCAATGCTCAGGAGGTGTGGGGGCCCCACAGGCAATTCTCAGAAAACGTGTCCATGGTGCTTGGTGTCCTCTGAGGCTATACAGTCTTTGATACTCTGGCAATCAGGTGCTGCTGGGAGTCAAATTGAGAGCATGTGAGACAATTTCCATAAGCACTACATTATCTCCTGCGGCCCTGGGTATTAGATTGATGTCAGCATTCTGAGGTCCTCCCTTTTGTCAGAAAGCAGAGACTTGTGCAGGAGAAATTGGAAGAAACCTTAGGGTTTAGCTAGGTTGACTGAGTAGACGGTGATACCATTAAGATTGGAACATAAAGTAAAAATAAAACAAGAGAAAGATCTAACAATTATAAACAGGGCTATAGTACTCAAAAAGTTTAGAAACAGTCACATTGGCAAGTAGTTTTAAAAAGCATCCAGGAGAGAATATAGTATTGTGAGTGAACGAATCTACTATATGGATTCATCTCATCCTTGAAATGGAAAAGGACAATGTGTTACAGTTACAAATTTACAAATAAGATATATACCATCGTATATTTCATCATATATTTCTGCTGTGTTCCTATGCTTTACCAAGTATTATTCCAATTTTTAAATTTACTTTAATCATTAAAAGAGTATTTCTCTATATTAATCTTGTTAATGAAATATTTCATTAAAAACGTTTTTTAAAAAAATTATTTAAAATGTTTTATTAAAATGTTATTTAAAAAGAAACATATGGGCCACATAGTGCAATTTGTAGAGGGTTTGTATGCAGCGAATCTGAGTTCAATCCCCAGAATCCTGAGACTTCCAGAAGTGATCTCTGCATACAGAGTCAAAAGTGAGCCCGGAGCACATCTGGGTGCACTCCCTTCGCCACAAAAAAGGAAGAAAAGAAAAACATATAACTGATACTTGAGTAACATAGAGGTTAAGGTTGCTAATTCCTATATAATTTTTGAAAGCCCCCAAAATTATTAGTTTGCTATTGACCAAGAAGATGGTTTTTTTTTTTGAAGATGGTTTTTTAATAGTATTTACTTACATTGTCTAAGTAGTGATATGTGTGGTATAGAAATCTGTGCATTGTGATACATTTTAAAAAATTATAATGCATTTTATAATGGACTTTATAATACATTTGTATTTTATAGTAATAAGTGATAAATTATATTTCTGCTTTTGTGGGGTATTTGGGCCATAGTATGTGGTGCTTGGGACTTCTGACTCTGTGCTCAAGGGTCATTCCTGGTGGAGCCAGCCATTAATTTGGGTTGACTATGTGCATGGTAATTGCTTTAATCCCTATACTAAGTCTGGGTTCCAATCAAATAAATTATCTGCATATATTTTATGCATTCATGGCATACTTTTTCTTAGATTCTTTGATATATCTAGGATATATTGATCATCTTTAGGAAAAGATATTACCTGATTTTTAAATATTTGTAATTTGTGGGGAAATTTTAATTTCTCATGTTAATTTGTGCTCTTTGTCTACTAGTGAGCTTGAAAATTGTTCTTGTGTGGTACTACATGGAAAAAAGTATGCTAAGCGAAATGAGTCAGAAAGAGAGGGACAGACATAGAAAGGTTGCATTCATCTGGGTAACATAAAGTAACAAAATAAGAGACTAACAACCAAGAACAGCTGTGATAAATATCAGGTTGTTCACTCCATGGCTTAGAGGCCAACTGCATTCTCTAGGGGTAAAGGCAGCGCAGATAGAGAAGGGAGCACCCAATAAATGGTGCTGGGAAGATCTGCCCAGGAAGGGAGATGCCTGCTGAAAGTAGTCTAAGGCCCGAAGAGGATTGCCACCCAATGTCTCTTCTGCAGACCACAGCACCCAAAGGGAGAGACAGAACAAAAGGGAGTGCCCTACCAAAGAGGCAGGGTGGGATGGGGATGGGGGTTGGGAGGGATACTGGGATTGTTTGGAGTGGAGAATGGGCACTGGTGCTGGGATGGGTACCAGATCATTGTATTACTGAAACCCAAGCACAACAACTTGTAAGTCTACAGTTGTACCTCATGGTGTTTCACTAATGAAACAAAAAAAAAATTTAAAAAAGGAAATTGCTCTTGTGTTTACTAGTCATTTACACTTCTTTCAATACAGATTATATGATCATGGTTTATGCTTATTTTTCTATACAAGTTTACTAGCTAAATACTGATTTATTTCACAACACTGATTTATTAAAAACATTCATACTTTGACTATCATATTAATTGCCAGAATTTGTTGGTTTTACTTGTTTTTTGATCACGTAATTTGAATTTTAAATTTTTCTTTCAGATTCTAAAATTTTGACACAAATGAGCATATGTTTTTCTTTATCTTCTACAGTTTTAAACTGAGAACAACTGTTTGTTTTGTACAAATAAGATACCTGTGCATTTACAAGCAGTAGGGCGTTCGCCTTACAAGCGGCCAACATAGCCGACCTGAGTTCGATTCCCCCGCCCCTCTCGGAGAGCCCGGCAAGCTACCGAGAGTATTCGATTCGCCAAACACAGTAACAACATAGTCTCCAATGGAGACGTTATTGGGCCCGCTCGAGCAAATCGACAATCAACGGGAGGGCATTTACCTTTACCTTTACCTTTATATTTACATTTTAACACATCTCGATTCATCTACAACTTATCATAGTAAGTGTTGTCATATTGAAAGAAACCACCATTTTTTTTCAATCATATCACTGTAGCACTATGCTCCCTCGATGCATCAATTTGCTCAAGCGGGAACCAGTAACATCTTACAAGAAATTGTGAGACTTGTTGCCACTGGTTTTGGCCTATTGAATACGTCATGGCTAGCTTGCTAGGCTCTTGCTATGTGGACGAGATACTCTGGGTAGCTTGCCGGGCAGAGGAATCGGAATCAGGGTAGACCTCCTGCAAGGCAAATACCCTACCCGCTGTGCTGTAAACGTTATATAAAATATACTAGTAATACCAAATGTTGTTTCTTTAACAGTGCAATATAAACGATTATTTCATAATTTTCTTGATGTGTTAATGAAATACCTAAGCTCTTGAGTATAATGGGAGTATTTTTCTAACACAAGAGTCTGACGAAGGTGAAACTGTTATAACTGTCTTGTAGGATTCCATCTCCCTAGCCTGCTTCATTCTACCTCTCTCTCTATCCAATCCGGTCTTCTTCTTGGGAATCTGACCTCATGATTGGCTAGCCTCTACCTTTCAACTGCCTACTTTATGACATCATTCTCCCACCCATCCAACTACCAACTTGTAGAATCTGGGGTGCCCATGCAATTGTTTGTAAACAAATTTGAATCATCATGGCAAGTGACCAGTGACCAATGACCAATCACCAGCGACCAGTCATCTGTACTGGACACTTGTGGTCTTAAGCCGCTTCAGTGTTCAGACATACTCTCGTACCGTCTCCTCTTCTCGTCTACCTTTCATCGGTATTTCCTCTTCTCTGACCATGGCAGGTAAAGAATAATACATTTCAACGCTTTTTATTAGATATATCATCCCTAAACTTAGCAGTCAAGTAAAAACAACATGTAGTAATGAAAGAAAGTATTCAAGTAGAATTTTATAAGCCTCATTTTAGCTTGACTTGTACATTTGCTGTGTGATTTTTGACATTGGCTTTCGTTCTGTTATATACAAAGTGCTTTTCCTCATTGATTACATTATATTTTAGAAATGTTTACAAGCTCAAATACACATATATATGTATGAGTGCTGATTCTCTGTGTTTCTTTTTGTTTTTAATAGAGAATTTTACATGATATCCATTGAAAAAATATAAATCAGAGACAGTATTTTGACAGAAACAGAAAATGTATATGCTGTGGAAAACTGTTAATATATACTAGCATGTTTTCTCTGTAATGGTCTCTCCACTTGTATTTATACTTCAGTAGTTTAAATATAGTGGTATTACACAGTAATAATCCTTTATCTTTGAGTTTTCCAATTAAACCAGGTAATAAGAAAATATGGGGCATGGGGATAGTGTGGAGTGCTGAGCGGTAGAGAGGCAAGCCCTCAAAGGTAAGAAAGTTTGGGATCACTTTCTTCAAACATTGACCAATAGAACCAAGACGATATGTGGGAGAATAAAATAGGAAAGAAAGAAAGAAAGAATAGGGACGGCGATTATCAAGGAAGGGGAAAACGTTTGGACAGAATGTTGAAGAGAACCAAAGATTTAAAATCAAAAAAGAAAGAATATATATTAAATATGCTGAGATAAATACACTGAGAACAAGTCAAAGCAATTTACTTCAAAAAATGCCAGGACTAGAAAGTATACTATGCCTTGATTAGGGTACCAGTAGGAAAAGCAGTTTATCAGAAAGCCATCCTTGCTGGCTTTTTTCCTTATTATCTCTTACAACACAGTACTTGGTACTTGACAATTTGGAATATAAACAGCTTTAGAGATGATGCTTCCCATATATAGCTAATAGTGGTTATCTAGGGGGGTTGAAGACAATAAATCTTCAATGTTTTTATTACGTTCTGGTTTTTAAGTACACGTACAGGCAGCCTGTTAATATTTTTAAAAAATGGTTTATTCTAACTTGAATCAGGAGAATTGTTGATTCATTTGTGTGGTAAGTAGGTTCCAGGTTAAAGCTGCTTGTCATCTTTACAAATGCTATTTCATGAGATTTTTTCTTCCTACTATGAGAGTATTTTGATAATAGTCAACTTCTGTTTTTAGATCCTAAGAGGACATAGAAAAATCAAGTATCACATGTCTAATTACACATTTTTGTCATATTTGTGAATTCTGAGTTTTCCTACATTAAAGATATTTTATTGAATTTTGGTGCTCATTTATTAAACATTGAGAAGAACTTTTTCCTGACTGATAAAGATAATTCTAATCTAGGTGTTGAAAGTAAATTTGTAATATTTTATGATCACTTTTTAAATGGTCTTTTGTGTTTCTTGTGTGATAAAGTGAAATCCTATGCTATTTTAACAGGTGTTGTTTGCTGGTTAATATTCAAAGGTATTGATGAGAATAATTTTTTTGTACTTACGAAGTTTCTTTCTGTATTTTACTCATTTAAAACATTTCTTGACTATGAAATACAATCACGTTTATTCCTATTTTCTTTTTGTTATGTAGTTACTGGTAAATCTTTTCTGTTTGATGGACTGGTACAGTGTGCACTCAAAAATCACCTTCTATTCCATTTTTTGGCTAGCATATTTTTCTAAAATAGAATATACTTTTCATATTGTATATGTGGAACAATTTATTAATAACCTTATTGGACTGTTTTATTTGGTTTTGTTTGAAACCACATCCACTGTTATTCAGGGCTTACTCTTGGGTCTGCTCTCAATAAATTACTGTACTATGCTGCTTGCTACAGATCCCAGATTTCATTGATATCTATAAACTTCTTTTTCGGTTCTGTGATACATATTTTTCATTATGTTTTCTTTATACTTCCTCCTATGTAAACCATATGAAATGTAAAAATTTTATTCATGTATGCATTATTATTCTTAGAGTTATTAGTAACTACATTTTAGAAAAACAACTTAAGTCACAGAGTTTCAATAAAGTTTTCCTTCCAAAAACATTTCTTGGGAAAAACCCAAGTAGTCAATTTATATGACAGTTCATCAAGACACAGAAATTTTCAGCACTTCTCTTGTTTAAAAGTATAGTGATACACAATATCTCTATCTCACATTATTTTTATTTCTGATAGTTTGACACAAAATATATGTCAAAATCATAGATAAATGTAAATTATTTAAATACTGTTTTGATTATTTAAAATTACATTATAGAATTACTAGAATTTCATAAATTTTAGGACTATGCAGAATCAACGTTCATGTATCATATTACACTCACTACTGAAAGGCCTACTCTGTCATTCACCATTGTTCAGTTTTTCCACTTTGATTACACCTTTCCATCCGGTAATTAAATAGTCTCATGGTTCTAAAGTTTGTTTTTATTGCTTTGAAAAGATCAAAACTATGCAATTTTCAACATTGGATGAAACTAGAGGATATCATGCATGTAAAGTTAGCCTTAAGGAAAGGAACAGATACAGAGAGATTTTTCTCATATGTGGGATGTAAAGACACACAGCAAGGTAGAAACAAAGGTTCAAGGCCAATGTAAGGGGAGAACTGATCCACACAATTGAGTCAGGGGATTGGGAAGGAGGGATTCTGGGGGTTTGGGGGAGAGGGAGCGTTTATTTTTTGAGAGAATTAGGAGTGTCATGTTGGAATTATGTGTATGAGAAACCATTATTAATTGAATTATAAATCATAGAATATAAATAATGTTTTAGTCGTTTGTCTGTCTCATTTTATCCTTTTAATTTGTTTTCTCCATAAACCACATATGCATGAACTTGTATGATGCCTATCTTTCTCTGCCTGGTTTATGTCACTAAATATAATATCCTCATGTGATCCAATTTTATACAGATAATAAGATTTCACTTCATACAGCTGAGTAGTATTCCATTGATTTACTCCCTTTCATTTTCAAAATTTTTGGTTTAAAGGATAGAAATATTGGTTTAAACAATGCTCTGGTGGTTTAAAATTTTTAGTTTAGTGAAGCAAAATAGATTTTACTGAAAAACACTTAGAAACTTGTTAAACCGGTGTAGGGTGGAATGGAATATATGTTCAAGAGAGAATACTCGTTTAACAAAGGAAGCAAAGAGAGACATAGAGAAAGGAAGCACGGTATTTCTTCAAGGGAGAACATAAGCTTGAGGACCAATCCCACTCTGGTAGTTTAGGAATAAGAACTTGGAGTGGTATGAAATTAACTTGTGCACTTTAGGGGATAACCTGAGTGAAACTATTAGAAGTACGTTCAGGAGCATGATAAACTGGAGTCTGCACTTGGAGTGAGGAGGGTAGAGAGTTCTTTGGGGAGATCCGGACTATTGAGAACAGTAATATTATAACATTAATGATAGTATCTTACGGTGGGATTCCAAAAATATCTTTCACAGTGGCGTCAGAAATGATAACATTCTTAGGTATTTGGATTTCCTGTGGAAACAACGGGAAAGCAGAGTGTATGCTCTGGATGCCTCCAACTGAAACAAGGTCAACAAATCATGAATGAAAAATTACAAGTTAGATGGATCATGGATTCTGATCCCAGCGGAAGGCTAGCTTTCGGGTGAACAATTTCTACTGATGGCCTGATGTAGATTCTGATCCTGGGATACGTACAAGAAAGGAGGTAGTGACAGGTATTCTCAGAAGTGAAGCCTCTGAGACAGAATTCGTTCATGCCAACTTATAGGTTATCAATGTTTGCTCATGGCTGCTACTATTATAACATTCAATGGTTTTGTGGTTTCAATTTACTGTGTCAATGTAAAGATGAAGTTTCTAAATCGAAGGTAAAAATCTGAGACACTCAAGATGATGAATTATGGGGATGCGGGGGGCGGAGCTTGATCTATAGTACAGCAGGTAGAGCATTTGCCTTGCACACGGCCTACCCAGGTTAGATTCCCAGCATCCTGTATGGTCCCCCCAAGCACCGTGAGGTGTAATTCCTGAGTGCAGAACCAGGAGTAACCCCTGTGCATCGGCAGGTGTGACCCAAAAACGCAAAAAAAAAAAAGATGATGAATTACCTTTAGATATTTTGAAGTCAAATAGAAACAGCCAGAAAGTTCCCCAGAAAAGAGTTCACCTGGGTCGAAAACATCATCACCTCTAGCATGAGAGCATACAGAAAATAAGGTTTCCATTTTATGCCAAGTTAAAGCAAGCCAGACATGATCTTGGAAACTTTTTCCAAGGAAAACATGGCTATAGGAAGGATAAGGTGACAACAGAGTCTTAGAGGTCAAATATAGAAGAGAAGCGAGGATCAAAATGTAGGAGGTACATTGGCGACCAGGAATATTTAGAAAAGCATTTTTTAAAAAAGAAAATGCAATGAGACATCAATTAAGAACTTATTAAATGTTAAAGAACAGGGATATAACTCAGTGAAAGACCATTTGCCTTCCATTGTATGATGATCTGGGATTGATCCTTAGCATTGCAAACAGCATTATTTTTTAATTTTTAATTTCTTTCTTTCTTTCTTGCTTGCTTGCTTGCTTTTTTGTTTTTTGGGTCGCACCTGGCTATGTATAGGGGTATTTTTAATTTTTAAAAAACTCATAAATTTACCTTTTTACCTGTCGTTTAAAAGGAAATCTAAAATATTTTAGAGTAAATATATGTGAAGAAGAATAAAATTCACAGGAACTATTTAGCGTTCTTAATGATACAGCAGTCAGAATTTTGAGGTTAATTGTATGGGTATTGCATAAATAATTTTTCCCCATTATGTGGGCTCTCTTTTTATCATGGTCACCATTTTTTCTGAGTTACAGAAACTTCTTAGTTTAATGTAGTCTCATTTGTTTATCTTCACTTCCCCTTCCTTGGTCATTGGTGTTTCATTCTAGAAGTTTCCCTTAGCTTTAATGTCATGCAGGGATCTTCCCACATTTTTCTCCATATATCTTAAGAATTCAGGTATGATATTGAGGTCTTTAATACATTTAATCTGACTTTGTGCCTGGCACTATAAAGAGGTTTGAGTTCATTTTTTTTGCATGTTGCTGTCCAGTTTTCCCAGCACCAGTTGCTGAAGAGAGTTCCTAGCTCAACTTCATATTTCTTGAGCCTTTATGAAGGTAAGGTAAAAGCAAAGGTCCTCCCATTGTTCGTCGATTTGCTCGAGCGGGCCCAGTAACGTCTCCATTGGAGACTTTGTTGTTACTGTATTTGGCATATGGAATACATCATGGGGAGCTTGCCAGACTGTGCCATGCGGTTGAGATACTCTCGGTAGCTTGCCAGGTTCTCCGAGAGGGGCAGAGGAATCGAACTTGGGTCAACCATGTTGGCTGCAATTTGCTTGAGCGGGCCCAGTAACGTCTCTATCATGAGACTTGTTGTTACTGTGTTTGGTATATCGAATACATCTAATAGGCTGGAGCTATAGCACAGCGAGTAGGTCGTTTGCCTTGGACGCAGCCAACATGTCCGATGCGAGTTCGATTTCTCCGCCCCTCTTGGAGAGCCCGGCAGGCTTAGAGAGTATCTAGCCCTCACGGCAGAGCCTGGCAAGCTACCTGTGATGTATTTGAGCCTTTATGAAAGATTAGGTAATAATAATCTGAGGGCCAGCGTCAGGATATTTAACTATATTCCATTGATCTGAGGCCTGTCTTTATCTGAATATCATGGTATTTTGATTACTACAACTTTGTAGTTGGGTTTGAAGTTGGGGAAGGTGTTCCCTTCTTCTTTTTACCAAAGATTGCTTTAGCTCTTCATGGGAGTTTATTGTTGTGTATGACTTTCAAGAGTGTTTAATCTATTTATTTGAAAAATGTTATGGGTATCCTTATAGAATGTGCATTAAATCTTTATAGAGCTTTGGGGTGTATTGCCATTTTGACAGTGTTAAACCTCTCAATCCATGAGCATGGGATGTGATTCCATTTCCTCATATACTCTCTTATTTCATAAGTAGAGCTTTGTAGGTTTTTTTTTTTTGGTATAGATCCTTAACATTTTTAGTTGATTCTAATGTACTCGATTTTCTGAGGTATTATTGTGAATGGGATTGTTTTTCTCTATCTCTTTTTTCTCTTTCATTATTAATATATGGGAAAGCCATGGCGTACCAGAGATTGATTTTGTAATATGCTACTTTACTAAACAAATCTATTGTTCCCAGGAGCTTTTTTGTAGATTCTTTGGGATTTTCTAAGTATAGTATCATGTCATCTCCAAATAGTAAAAGCTTGAGTTCTTCCTTTTTTATCTGGATGTCCTTGATATCTTTTTTTTTACCGAAATCATATGGCAAATACTTCAAGTACTATGTTGAATAGGAGTGGTGAGAGTGAGTAACTTGTTTTGTGCCTGATTGTATTTTGGAATTCTAGTTCATTGATTTCTGCTCCAAGCCTTCAGTTTTTCCCCGTTGAGAATAATGCTTATTGTGGGTTTGTGATAATTTGCTTTGACTATATTGAGGAAAGTACTTTCAACTCCCATTTTGTTGAGAGTTTTTCATCATGAATGGGTGCTGGATCTCATCAAATGATTTATCTACATATATTGATATGATTATATGACTTTTATCTTTATTTTATTGAGATGGTGTATTCTGTTGATTGACTAGAAAATGTTAAGCCATCCTTGCATCCCCAAAATAAACCTACTTGGTCATAGTGTGTGATCTTTTGTTGAGTTTCTGGATTCTCTTTGCTGGTATTTTCTTGAGAATTTGTGTATCTGTATTCATCAAGGAAATAAGTTTGTAATTTTCTTTTTTTGTGGTGTCTCTGTCTGATTTGAGTATTAGGGTGATCTTTGCCTCATAGAAACTATTTGGGAGTATTTATGATTCTTCAATTTCCTGGAAAATCTTGAAAAATGTTGGCAGTATTTCCTCTTTAAAGGTTTGAAATATTTCACTATTGAATCCATTCATCTGGGCCAGGGATTCTGTTTGGGGGGATACTTTTCATCATCATTTCAATTTCCTTGGAAGTGATAGGTTCAAGTATTCCAAATCTTCTTGGTTCAGCCTTGGGAGGTAATTGGAATCCAAAAATTTATCAATTTATATAAGATTCTCTCATTTTCTGCTGTAAAGATTCTCAATATAATCTCTGATGATCCTATGGATTTCTGTAGTTTCTATTAGGATATGACCCTTTGCATTTCTGTTTTGACTTATTAGAGTTCTTTCTCTTTGTTTCTTTGAGAGGCTTCTCATGGTTTATTGATCTTATTTATTTTCTCAAAGAACCAGCTTTTGCTCTTATTGGTCTTTTGGATTGTATTTTGGGATTCTAGCTCATTGATATCTGGTACAAGTTTTATTATTTCCTTCTTCCAGCCTAGTTTGGACTACTTTTGTTGGTCATTTTCCAAAATCTTGAGCTCTAATTTATTCATGCAGGCCCTTTCTTTCTTCCTGATGAATTCTGGTAGAGCTATACTCTTTCCTCTTAACACTGCTTTTGCTGTGTCCCACAAGTTCTGGTAGCTCGTGTCCTCATTCTCATTTGTTTATGGAAATTTTTATTTCCTCTTTGATTTCTTCCCTAAGCCATCGGTTGTTCATTACTTCCCTTAAAGAAAATATTTCCTTGCTGAGCTTCAGTCTGTTTGATCTATCGAGAACTGACAAAGAAGTGTTGAAATCTCCTACTAGTATTGTGTTGCTATCAATGTTTTTCTATAAGTCTATTAGAAGTTATTTTTAAGTATTTTGCTGGTCTGTCATTAGGAGCACCTACAGTGAGGAGGGTGAGTTCTTTCTGATGTACAGATCCCATGATCATGAAGAAATGACCTTCACTGTCTCTTATAACCTATAGCCTGAAGTCCATATGGCCTGATACTAGTATGTCCACTCCAGCTTTGTGGAGGTGTTCTTTTCTTTCCTGAAGAATTGTTTTCCAGCCTTTGACTTTGAGCCCATGGTTGCTTTGATTGTTCAGAAGTGTTTCTTCAGGCAGCAGAATGTTGGGATCAGTTTTCTAATTCATCTTCCCTTTCTGTGCCTTTGAATTGGCACACATTTAGTCCACTGACATTGAGGAGATTGTTGTGATGGGGATTTGTGCTATCTTTATGTAGAATTTTTGTACTTGTGTGGATTTTCTTAGCTTAAAGTCGCCCTGTTAATTCTTCTTGAAAAAAAAAAATATGGATCACTTTACAAGTTTGCATGTCATCTCTGTGCAAGGACCATGCTAATCTCTTTATCATTTCAATTTTAGTATATATGTTACAAAACATAGTATGAGTTAATTTTTCCATATTTTCCTCTTCTTATTACTTTGAGTGCTGTCCTTACTCACTCCTATGGCAGACAGTGATTCCAAATCAAGGAATGTATTTCAAAGCAGCTTGAATAGTTAGATTTAGAACTTTAATGTCCTAGAAAGAAAAATATGGTTTTTACCATATTATCTTTTACCATACCCAAGGCGTCAGTTTTACAAAATAATTCTTTTGGAAGATAGTATATGAGTCTTCTTTAATGCCCTTCCCTGAAACCTTCATTAAAACCATTAAACTAGAGCCTTTTGCTGTTGTCACCTCAGTCCCGTGTACATCTCCAGGAAAAGGTGGATGGTGTTGTCTGCAATTTGACCACCTTGAATGTAAGTAGGATTTTTCTCCTGAAGGAAGAGGTGAGGAGAATATTGATGATTTCATTCCACCTTATTACAAGTACAACTTGAATGGAAGGTGAGACTCATGAGGCTCCTGTAAAGGACAGATTAAGGGGTCTCAGTGAAGTTTAATGGCCAACACACATTAACAACACAGATGACTCAAAGTAGCCTGTGTGCATCTTTGTGTATAGTGAGTTTCATATCTACTGAGAGTGATTCTCAGTCATGACACACAGGCAAAACAGCCCTGTATTTAAAAATCTAGTTCTCTAAGCAGAGTGGGGTCTCTGAGGTGATTGAAAAGTGTATAGTAATTTATTACTAAGCACATAAGTACTTTTCGATCTAAAATTAATTCCAAATATGTCTAAAACGACAGGCTCCTGACCCCGCACCTGGCTTTCCTTACCGGGGCCCCTTGGACGGGGAGGGGTGAATTTCCCTCACTGCCCTGAGTAGAACCCCGACAGCTGAAGACCTCTGCAACCAGCCATAGGTACGCTTAAGACCACTCTGCCCAATCTTGAAGGAGACTCATGCATGAAGGAAGTGGAAGCAGAACCTGTGTAAACACACAAAAAATAAAAGGCTGGCGGTCAGGCCGTTTCCCCACTCCATGGAGGTCGATGGCGATGGTCAGGAGATGGAAGGAAACGGGGGTCAGGCTGGTTGGTCGTGGAGCAGCAGGTTATTACACGGAAGAGATGTATGTCATAGAGGCCTCAGGAATCCTCAAGCACGTGCTGGCACTGAGATCCAGGAAGATCCCCTTATATAGATCATAGAACCTCTAAAAGGGGCATTACAGTGATGTCATCAAAAGGAGTTACAGAAAGAACATTGAGGCAGCAAACCATATATTGTTTCTTTACATCCACATTGTTTCCTTACATCAGCAGGCCAGTAGGAATACTGGCCTCAGGAAAGAAGATACAAAGCCAAACTGAAACCTTCCACAATCACTTTCACAAGCTGCAACCACCTTGATTTGCATCCCAAAGACCAGCCTGGGTAGAGCTGGGAATCTACATCCCAAAGATCAGTCCTGGCTAGCACCTGATATCTGCAGATCTAAGACCAGCTAGGTTTCTGAAAGAAAAGGAAAACTGTCTCAGTATACTGAAATCATTTACTGAAGGTGTAAGGGACAGGCCCAAAATGGACTACCACCAGAATTATTTTAGCTTAGCTTAATAGGAACCTGCATTGCAAAATAACTTGTTTTTCAAGAAACAGGTCTAGATAAGCTTTTTCAGATCTGCTTTATAGGAGCCTGCACTGCAAAATAACTGGTTTTTCTGCCCCTGAGCAAGGAATTCAGATACAGGTACTCGAAGGGTGGGGGTCAGACCAGATAACCGGATATCTCTCACAAGACCCATGTTGCAAGACCCAGGACTGCCTTAAAAACCTGTCAGTTCCTAGGCACCAACCCTGATCTTTAAACTATAGGCTAAGAAGTGATTTACCCTTAATTGGATTGGTTAAGAAAGCATATGTTGTTACAAATCTATTGGCTATGAAATGCGCAGGCTTTGCTGTAACGGCCAGTGAAGGCCTATATAAGATCCCCTTTGAAGAAGTTCGGGGTCTTGCCTCACCTAACTGACCTGCGTGTCTGTGTAGGCGGCTTGACCCTGGCTAGCCAGTCTTACAATAAACCTTGCTTGATGTTTGCAGTCTCTGGAGTCTCTTTGTCATTAAAGGGAGATCAAGATCTGCGCCCTAACAAAGGCAGTTTGAAGGGGAGAAAGCAGTTTCATCCAAGCTAGTCAGGACACACAGGAAAACAGCTTATAGGAGGTCTTTCTCCTCTCCTTGTCCAACCAACATATAAGCATATATAATATTAATCATTTTGTATGGACACAGTAAGAAATACTTTGAGCTTGTAGAATTGCTCTCCTAGGGTCATCTCGATCTCAGACTGCAGTGCTCAGGCAAGATATCTTTCCTATTCCTAGCAGCAGGGCCCTAGTGTTGTCGTTACTTTTGGATCATGACATCATTTGCCTATGATCAACCTCTTAACTTATAGTTAAGAATCGTGGCACCTTGGCCTGGCCCATCGCGATGCCAGGTTAGCACATAACTTACCGGCTTGCCCTGGTAACATCCAGGCCCACGTCGGGACCCTGCCCTTGGGGTGCTAGGAAGTGAGGGCAACTGAGGCTTAAGTTGAGAAGACAGAAGCCCAGGAGTGAATAATATTCAAAGCCAATCAATTCCTTAGTTACAAAGCATATGAATTAATTGTCTTCCTGTATCTATACAAAAGGACATTGCATTAAGGTAAACTGCTCAAAAGACATAAGGAGAGGAGGAAGGCAATAACTTACAGTACAGCTTCAGTGTCTAAGAAGGATGAGACCTTACAAATTGGTTGGGGCAGAGAGCATAGAAGTGGTTACAGACAGACAAAGTAATGGAAGTGACTCGGGAGCACTGTGATGGGTGCAATTGGATAAACCTAAGCCCCGTGTACTTCAACAGAACCCAGGTGTGCGGGACAGGGGGATGTGATCTCCAAGGCTGCTCAGATCAAGACTGGGCCCCCTCCATCCAGATCCCCCATCTTCTAGTAGCTAAGTGTTACAACCAGGAACAGCCCCTGGAGCCATGTAATCCCATCAATGGCCAAGATCCAGAGATTGGATATTGTTGATAAGATAACAACTCTTATTGTCCAGTTCTCACTCTCAGGGAACCTGGTAGGCTTCTGTGAGTATCTTGCCCGCATGGCAGAGTCTGTGCTTCTGGTCACTGTTTCTTTTGAAGTACAGAAGCTACTTAATTTAAGATAGTCCCCTTTGTTTATCTCTGTTTCCAGTTGCTTTGCAAGTGGAGTGTTATCTTTGAAGATACCTTTAACTTCAATGTTGTGGAGGGATTTGCCCTTGTCTTCAATGTACCTGAGGGATTCTGGTCTGATTTTGAGGTCTTTGACCCATTTTTATCTGACTTTTGTGCATGGTGTTAGGTAGAGGTCTGAGTCATTTTTTTTTTTTTGCATGTAGCTGTCCAGTTTTTTTTGCACCGTTTGTTAAAGAGGACTGTCTTGCTCCACTTCACATTTCTTGCTCCCTTATCAAAGATTAGATGATTATATATTTGCGGTTGTGTGTCAGTATATTCAATCCATTTCCAATGGTCTGCGGCTCTGCCTTTGTTCCAGTACCATGCTGTTCTCATTATTATCACTTCATAGTAGAGTTTGAGGTTGGGGAAGGTGATGCATCCATCGTTTTTTCCCCAAGAATTGCTTTAGCTATTAGTGGGTGTTTGTTGTTCCATTCGAATTTCAGGAGTGCTTGATCAAGTTCTTTGAAGAATGTCATGGGTATCTTTATAGGGATCACATTGAATTCGTACAATGCTTTGGGGAGTATTGCCATTTTGACAATATTAATTCACCCATTCCATAAGCAGGAGATATGTTTCCATTTCCTAGTGTCCTTTGTTATTTCCTGTTGTGTAGGTCCTTTACCTCCTTAGTTAAGCAGATTCCAAGGTTCTTGATTTTTCTGAGGCACGATTGTGAATGGAATTGCTTTTTCATGTCACTTTCTTCTCTCTCATAAGTTGCATATAAAAAAGCCATACACTTTTGGGTATTGGTTTTATAATCTGCAATTTTACTATGAAAGTCTATTGTTTCTAGAAGCTTTTTTGGTAGAGGTTCTAGTATTCTTTAAATAGTGTATGATATCTGCTGTGAATAGTGAGAGTTTATTGCTACCTTTCATACATAAAAACCCTTAATATCTTTTTCTTACCTTATTTCTATTGCAAGTACTTCCAGTACCACCTTGAACAGAAGTGCCAAAATGAACTTTTACGTAGCATTTTCTGTCTGTAAATTTCTATGCTAAGAACAGTGGAATATACAGTGATATCTTAGTAATTTACAAGTAAATTATGAAGACAGATACTATAAAAATTTCTTTGTATAAATTTCCAAAATGTGTAGCTTTTATTAAACATATTAAGAATAAATCCTATATCTTGATTATACCCTGAATATTATTTCCTTGTTAGAAGTTACCCTTCTAAAATGCAATAAAGTGACACATTTTAAAAATGTTGATTATTCGCTTATTAATTCAATGAATCTTTGTTAGTCTGGTGGTGCAATGCCTCCAGGAAGTCCACCTAGACTCTCAGGTGAGTACATCAACAGTCTGATGGTGTCTTCATGCTTCCTGATAACCTCAAATTGCCACTGTGCCGTTGGCTGGATCCCAACACCTCAGGACTAAGTTTCCCGAGAAATTAAACTCCCTAAAGATATGTGGGAGCCATGTTCACAAACCACCCCTGGCTCAGCTATACAAGCTAATGGATTGGTCTCGTTTCAGAGACCCATAAACAAATCTTGAAAGAGATCAAAAGCCACAGTTAATCTTGGACCTGCAAAAGGATGAACACACTAGGGTAAATCGAGGGAGGCAGGTTAGTTGGGTGCCCACCCAACCAGAACCCAGTGCAGCCACTTGCTCCCACAATCGAAAATCGCCACCATGCCCTCATCTGGTTTCCAACTTCTCAGGATGTCTCTCACTGAAATATAACAGCTGAAAATTCGGATATGCGGGTTTTGTGACTGAAATCTCCAGGCTTTCTCTGGGTCACAATGGGCATCCCATCCCCACTGCCCTGTACTTATGGAAGCCTCAGCAGTCATTTCCATACCTCAAAGCTACTCCAGCCGTAGCTTCCTGTAAAAAATACTAAATTCCTTGAGCAAACATGATGACCTCTTAGTACATGTACGAGACCCATGATGCACAAAATAAAAAGGAGACAGAGAGAAAGAATCAAAGATCCTGCCCTAGAGACAGGCTGGCGTTGGGGGTAGGGTGTTGGGGGATGGCTTTAGGGAACCAGGAACATTGGTGGGAAATGTACACTAGTGGAGGGATGGATATTGGATCGTTATATGACTGGAAGCAAATTATGAATAGATTTGTAATGGTCTATCTCACAGATATTCAAAAAAACATTAAAAATATATATCCTTAATTTGTAACTCAGACTACTGATAGAACATTAAAACCCAGCATAACTATTTTTGTGTTCTCTGTAGGAAAATAATGTTACTCCCCTGTGTGCCAATAGCTTGAAGAATGCTAAACCCAAAGATACATCAATGACTGTCTTTGGCATGAATATTGTAATTGCAGCTATGCTATGTTTTAGAATCAGTTCATGGACAAGAAATCAAGAGGAGCAAGTGGCAAAGAGCATCAGTGTTGAATAGATACATAATGTTTGAGGAGCTTGCAAGGGAGACGGAAAGATTTGGCATGAGAAGAGGGAAGAAACAGAAGAGTGAAGTACTAATAAGTATCATGAGAAAAATGCAAGGGAGGACATTTCCTGGCAAGTGTCACACTCTGTTGAGCTTTTGGTCAGGATAAGTATTAGAAAGTATCTTTCCCATTTAGTGGTAAAAAGGTAATTTTGATGGGTGCATTTAAAAATTACTTTAAAAATTAGAATCACCAAGCGATACACAGTTACAAAGATGCTCATAATTGAGTTTCAGTCATATAATGTTCTAGCACCCTTCCAGTATAATGGGGGCATTTTTGAAGGAATATCCCTGGTGGGAAGACTAGGGCATCTGAATCTTAACACATTTCACCAAATATATGATCTCTTCTCACATGATATATCCTTTCTCCCCTGCTTCTTTGATTTATGTTTTCATACAATATTTCCTTGTGAACCTCACCTCAAGTGAGGGTCCCTATTTAAGACAAGTACATGTTTCTGGGGCATTACATATTTTTCGGTTGCTGGGAGAGTCTCTATAGCAATACTCAGGAGGTGTGAGGGCTCCACAGACAATTCTCAGAAAACGTAGCCATGGTGCTTGGGGTCCTCCGAGGCTATACAGCCTTTGATACTCTGGCAATCAGGTGGTGCTGGGAGTCAAATTGAGTGCATGTGAGGCAAGTTCCATAAGCACTACACTATCTCCTGCGGCCCTGGGTATTAGATTGATGTCAGCATTCTGAGGTCCTCCCTTTTGTCAGAAAGCAGAAACTTGTGCAGGAGAAAGTGGAAGAGACCTTAGGGTTTAGCTAGGTTGACTGAGTAGATGGTGGTAGCATTAAGATTAGAACATAAAGTAAAAATAAAACCAGAGAAAGATCTAACAATAGTAAAGAGGGCTTTAGACGTTACTGGGCCTGCTCGAGCAAATCGATGATCAACGGGAGGGCCTTTTCCTTTACCAATCTCCAAAAAAGTTTCAAAATATAATTTTTGACAAAAAATCATACAGAAGTCCAAATTTTTATTGTTCATGGGATAACTATATTAAAAAGAGAAAAGAACCAAAATAAACATACAAGTAAAATGAAGGTACATTTCTTTGGAGTCTTTCAATTATGTATTTATATTAGTATATATACAAGTATAATCTTTAAAAAATAAATTTCAGTTACTATAACATTTTATTGAGTTTTTTATAATTGTAATGTTTTACTGTTAAGATGATATTGTTGTGAACATTTATATCTATTTGTCTACTTTTCTGATTGTTTACTTAAGATCTGATATAAAAAGCTACCTTACTAGGGCTGGAGCGATAGCACAGCTGGTAGGATGTTTACCTTGCAATTGGCCGACCTAGGTTCAATTCCCAGGATCCCATATGTTCGCCTGAGCAACACAAGGGGTAATTCATGAGTGCAGAGCCAGAAGTAACCCCTGTGCATTGCCAGGTGTGACCCAAAAAGAAAGAAAAGTGTTACTTACTTATGACTGGGTATGTAGCTCAGGGCTAAAGCACTTGGCTTGCAAGTATGAAATTTTGGGTTCTATTCCTCACACTATAGAAACAAAACCAAAATATCTCACTGTGGTTGAAAATATATCTCAGTGGTAAAATATTTGCCTCACATTTGTGAGGTTATGGGTTTGATACCTGAATTTCCATATACGCACACAAAAGCTAATTTACTTAAAGAATATTAAACTGCTTAAAACTAAGTATATATTGCCATACTATTAGACAGATTTAATTATCAATAAAATAACTTGAAAAGGTCTATTTTTAGCATCTTTGCTAGGAAAAGATGTTACCTGATTTTTAAATGTTTGTAATTTGGGACACATTTTAATTTGTCATTTTAATTTGTGCTCTTTGTCTACTACTGAGCTTGAAAATTGCTCTTGTGTTTACAAGTTATTTACACTTCTTTGAATATAGATTATATGATCATAATTTATGCTTATTTTTTCTATACAAGTTTAATAGCTAAATACTGATTTATTTCACAGCACTAATTTATTAAAAACATTCATCTTTTACCTATTATATTAATTGACATTAGTTGTATGTTTTCCTTGTTTTTTGATCACTTAATTTACTTTTTATCTTTTTTTTCAGATTGTAAGATTTTCACAGAAATGAGCATATGTTTTTCTTTATCTTCTACAGTTTTAAACTGAGAACAACTGTTTGTTTTGTAAAATAGAGATACCTGTGCATTTAAAATTTCTTCTCATTATTTTTATATTTTAACACATCTCCATTCATCTACAACTTATCATAGTAAGTGTTGTCATATTGAAAGAAACCACCATTTTTTTCAATCATAGCACTGTAGCACTATCCTCCCGTGGTTCATCCATTTGCTCAAGCAGGCACCAGTAACATCTTACAACACATTGTGAGACTAGTTGTTACTGGTTTTGGCCTATCGAATACGTCATGGGTAGCTTGCCAGGTTTTTTCTATGAGGGCGAGATATTCTGGGTAGCTTGCCGGGAGAGGAATCGGAATCAGGGTTGGCCTTCTGCAAGGCAAATGCTGTACGCGCTGTGCTGTAAACGTTATATAAAATATACTAGTAATACCGAATGTTGTTTCTTTAACAGTGCAATAAAATGATTATTTAGTAATTTTCCTGATTTGTTAATGAAATATGTAAGCTCTTGTGTATAATGGGAGTAGTTTTCTAACACAATAGTCTGAGGAATTTGAAACTGTTATAACTGTCTTGCAGGATTCCATCTCCCTAGCCTGCTTCATTCTACCCCTCTCTCTATCCAATCCGGTATTCTTCCTGGGAATCTGACCTCCTGATTGGCTAGGCTCTACCTGTAACTGCCTATTTTATGACATCATTCTCCCACCAAACCAACCACCAATTGGTCGAATGTTGGGGTTCCCATACGGTTGTTTGTAAACAAATTTGAATCATACTGGAAAGTGACCAGTGACAAATGACCAATCAACAATGACCAGTCATCTGTACTGGACACTTGTGGTCTTTAGCCGCTCCAGTATTCAGACTTACTCTCCTACCGTCTCCTCTTCTCGTCTACCTTTCATCGGTATTTCCTCTTCTCTGACCATGTCAGGTAAGGTATAATACATTTCAAAGCTTTTAATTAGATTTATCATCACTAAACTTAAAAGAAGTCTAGTAAAACCAGCACGTAGTAATGACAGAAAGTGTTCAAGTAGAATTTTATAAGTCTCATTTTAGCTTGACTTTGATATTTCCTGTGTGATTTTAGACATTGGCTTTCTTTCTCTCACATACAAACTGTTTTTCCTCATTGATTACTTTATATTTTAGACGTATTTACGAGCTCAAATACAAACATATATATATTTATATATGTTGA
This sequence comes from Sorex fumeus, assembly GCF_029834395.1. Classification (NCBI taxonomy): domain Eukaryota; kingdom Metazoa; phylum Chordata; class Mammalia; order Eulipotyphla; family Soricidae; genus Sorex; species Sorex fumeus. The sequence continues at coordinate 19,393,471 of NW_026606152.1, read as the reverse complement.
TTCTCTGTGTTTTTTTTCTTTTAATCGTGTATTTTATAAAATATCGATTGACAAAAGTAAATCAAAGACAGTATTTTTACAGAAACAGAAAATGTCGATGCTGTGGAAACCTGTTAATATATACCCGCATGGTTTCTCTGTAATGGTCTCTCCTCTTGTATTTATACTTCAGTAGTTTAAATATAGTGCTATTACACAGTAATAATGATTTATCTTTGAGTTTTCTATTTAAACCAGGTTATAAGAAAATTTGGGGCATGAGGAAGGTGTGGAGTGCTGAGCGGTAGGGAGGCAAGCCCTCTAAGGTAAGAAAGTTTGGGATCACTTTCATCAAACATTGACCAATCGAAACCAAGACTATATGAGGGAGAATAAAATAGGTAAGAAAGAAAGAAAGAATATGGATGGCAATTATCAAGGAAGGGGAAACCATCTGGATTGAATGTTGAAGAAAACCAAGGATTTAAAGTCAAAAAAGAAAGAATATATGTTAAATATGCTGAGGTAAATACACTGAGAGCAAGTCAAAGCAATTTACTTCAATAAATGCCAGGACTAGAAAGTATACAATTCCTTGAGTAGGGTACCAGTAGGAAAACCAGTATATCAGAAAGCCATCCTTGGTGACTTTTTTCCTTATTACCTTTTAGAACACAGTACTTGGTACATGACAATTTGGAATATGAACATGCTTCAGAAATGATGCATCCCATTAATAGCTAATAGTGGCTATCTAGGTGGGTGGAAGAAATAGAATCTTCAATGTTTTAATGACGTTCTAGTTTTTAAGTACATGTACGCGTTGCCTATTGAAATTTAAAAAAAAAATGGTATCTTCTATCTTGATTCAGGAGATTTGATTCATTTGTGTTGTAAGTAGGTTCCAGGTTAAAGCTGCTTGTCATCTTTACAAATATTATTTCATGTGATTTTTTTTCTTCCTAACATGAGAGTATTTTGATAATAGTCAACTTCCGTTTTTAGATCCTAAGAGGAAAGAGGAAAATCAAGTCACACATGTCGAATTACACATTTTTTCATATTTCTTCATTTTGATTGTTCCACATTAAGAATATTTAATGGAATTTTGGTGCTCATTTATTAACATTGAGAAGAACGTTTTCCAGGTTAATAAAGATAATTCAACACTAGGTTTTGAAAGCAATTTTCAATATTTTGTGATCATTTTATATGGTCTTTTCTATTTGTGTGATAAACTGAAATCATATGCTAGGTTTAACACGTGTTGTTTGCTGTTTAATATTCAGAGGTATTGATGAGAATAATTTTTTGTAATTACGAAGTTTCTCTATTTTACTCATTTAAAACATTGCTTACCTATGAAATACAATCAAGTTTATTCCTATTTTCTTTTTTTTATGTAGTTACTGGTAAATCTTTTCTGTTTAATGGACTGGTAAAGTGTGCTCTCAAAAATCACCTTCTATTCCATTTCTTGGCTAGCAGTTTTTTCTAAAACAGAATACACTATTCATATTGTATAAGTAAAAGGCCCTCCCGTAGATCATCGATTTGCTCGAGCGGTCCCAGTAACGTCTCCATTGGAGACTTTGTTGTTACTGTGTTTGGCATATCGAATACTCTCGGTAGCTTGCCGGGCTCTCCGACAGGGGCGGAGGAATTGATGTGGAACAATTTTTTAATAAACTTATTGGACTGTTTTATTTGGTTTTGTTTGAGACCACATCCACAGTTATTAAGGGTTTACTCTTGGGTCTGCTCTCAATAACTTACTGTACTATACAGCTTGCTACATAGCCCAGATTTCACTGATATCTATATACTTCTTTTTCAGTTCTGTGATACATATTTTTCATGATGTTTTCTTTATACTTCCTCCTATGAAAACACATGAAGTGGAAAAATTATATTTGTGTATGCATTATTATTCTTAGAGTTATTTATAAACAACTTAAGACACAGAATTTAAATAAATTTTTCCCTCCAAAAACATTTCATGGGAAAAACTCAAGTAGTCATTTTTGAAGTGGATCAAAAATCAGGGTAACTTTCAATGCATCAACATGATTAAGTCATAAGTGAACCGTACTAGCACATATTCATTGCACAAGTCAAATGGAAACCTGATGATTACAATGGTAATAGTTGTAAAGACCCCAAATGCCTATATTAATGTAAGGTATCTTCCTAAGCATTTCTGCATTGTAGTGATCATGCAGAGTCCTGGAAAAAAGTCCACATGCTTAGGTTCCATAACTTGGAAATTCATAAGGGACAGAGAGAGAGTACTGGAGGAGATAAGGCACTTGCCTTGTACACAGCCAATCAGGTTGGACCTCTGTCACTGCATACACTCTTCTGAATGTTACAAGGGGTCACTCAGAGTGCAGAGCCAGAAAGAGCCCAAGAACACTGTAAGTTATTGGTCCAAATTATACTCCATAACATGACCAATAAAAATTATTGGAAAACATGAAGTCTCTTTGTCATTTCTGGCCCTCAGGTTTCTTCTTGTCCAAAGAATGTTACCCATTCTCTTAGACTTCCTAGTTTGGAAAAGCTTCCCTTATAGGAAATAACATATGAATCAATAGGAGAGCAAGCTACAGGCATTGCTAGGGTAAGGAAAAACGATCTGTAACCAAGAAATCCAGATACAGAAAAGATCACCTGGTGGCTCTACAGTTCTGTGTTCATTTGGGAGCACGATACCAAATACACAAAGTGCCAAAATGTTCCAGACTTTGAATCACCCCATATTGTTGGAATTTTGGAAACTCACTTGACTGTTGGTACTAGAAGCATCTCAGTGGCTTAAATTTTAAGTTTATATTGTTCCTCTCAGCGTTGAAGGAGATTATTAGTCTCACAGATTTCTTTCATCACCTTATTGTTCCTTACAGAAAAATTTCAAAATCCATCTGTATTTGGAACTTCACATACTCGGCAGCATTCCCGTCCCATGGTGAACTATGCAGCTTCCCTAACAGGAAGTGCCTGCAACTACTCCAGAGAATCTGCTCCAGCTGGTAGTTCTGCTTGGCTCCTGCCCTCAGCCTCTGGCACCTCTTTCCAACCACTGATGGGTAGTGTCTAACTTTACCAATATTTCAGCACAACAATGCTATCTGGAGTGTTTAAACCAGAGTCATATATCCACCTCAGCTGCTTCCTACCCGAGTGTTTTGGAATGGGATATTGCAGGAAGTTTCCATGGGAGACTTTTCTGTGACTGTCCTTGACCAAGACACCGCTGTCTCTTCCATGTCTAAGGCAGCTTGCTATGAGAGAACCCTAGATACCTACAACACGGTGTCTGTGTACCCATCACTTTCTGCCAGTCTTGTTGAGAGAACACCGTCTCGGTATCCATATCAGAGTCAAAGTCTGTCACTTCCTTACCAGGACCGAAGCCAGGTGTATTACAATCATCAAGGAGGTCTGGGAACTCTCCTTTCGGCCTGGAGTCCTATGACTCCATTTCATACACAGGACAAAATGGCTCTGCCCCCCAAGCTTACAGGAACTCATCTAGAGAAATGGTTATTGTGCTGAAGGAGGTCCTGCCCCCAAATAACCAACCTCCAGCCACCTCCTCTGGAATCCACTTCTCTGTGTCTGCTCAACCCATCACAGAATTGAGTTATCAAGGTGAGATAAACTGAGAGAAGGGAAAGAAAACTCAAAAATTGGGGTCAAAGAAGAGGAAAACTGTCCATAGACAGGTGGTATTTAAATACACTGAGATTTTTAAGTTTATGAAATGAAGTTAACTAAACTCAGTTCATGTTTACTCCCCTCACCCATTTTATAGCATATTATTTTCACACTCAACATAAGAGCTCCGAATGCACATTGGAAGGTATGATAGTATATTGGAAAACTACTTTTCTTATAATGAACTTCAGGAGCACACAAAAGAATGCCACATTTTTTCCCAAGTTATTTCATTTATTTTTTAATTTTTATTAGTTAAACATCATGAGGCAGAGTTGTAGACTTACAAATTATTGTGCTTGCCTTTCATTTATACAATGATGGAGAACCTATCCCTCCACCAGTGCCCATTCTCCACCACCACGGATACTAGTATTCCTGCCACCACCCATACCCCCCATCCCACCCAGCATCTGTGGCATGGAATGCCACATTTTTCACTCTTCTAGTTCAGCAGTCCTCCAGAATTACCACACTAAAAGTTAAATACAAGGCTTAAACTAGTATTTTGTTATTTTCGTAAGAAGTTTCAGAACTCTTATTGTAATGGTACCACTTTAACTTTTCCTTCCATTAATGAGCAACAAGGTTCTGAATACACTTGTGGTTTAGAGATTCTGTCTCAAATCATGAAACCTAGAATCTGTACTTCAGCACAAATATCATGCTGAAGGAGTGCTTCATTCATACTCTTATTCTATGATATTAAAGTCCTTTTATTTTTCTATGAAAGTGAATAAATTGAGAGTAAAACACATTACAATGCTAAGCTCTGTATGGCATTTATTAGTTTAAAAGACTGTAAGTTTTCTTTTAAAAAAAGCTTTTGTTTGGAGGAGGTTGAATCTGTGTCACAGTCCGAAGTGCTCAGGGATTAGTCCTGGGTCTGTGCTAGGGATCACTGCTGAAGATGCTTAGGAGATCATCCGTGATACAAAAGATCAAACGGAGGTCAGCTGTGCGTAGGGCCAGTGCCTTACCAAATGTACTATCCCTCTGTCCACGTCTCTTATTTTTTAAGTTAGTTTACACAGCAACTCTTTCAAATACAAAGAAAACCAAAAATCAACAGCATCACATGACCAACAGTAACAACTATAACAGTTACCTCCAATCTTCTAGCACAGGGCCTTGTCCATTATCCGTAGAATACTCAGTAACAATGCTTTCCCTATGGCTGGTAGGTGCACAGATGTTGCAGCACTAGGTTTGTGGAGGGAATATCTCATTTTGCAGGGACTGAATTCTTCCTTGGTTCCTTTTTAGTGATGAATTTCCTGGGGATGGAGACTTCCCTGCCATCGCAACCTTCAGGTCAGACATTTGGTTTCACACAAATTTCCGAATTGCCCACATTTGCAGTAGCAGGGTTCAAAGACCTTTGAGTAATCCACCACCTGAGATTGGGAAAGTTCCCATAATATCTCCAGCCCAAAGTAACCTGGCGCTGACCCCTACTCCAACTCAGGAACAAAAAGGTATAAATTTTGATCAGATGAACCATGGGCTTTCAAAAGCTCTGGAGACCTACCAGATCCCAGTCGACGTAGATCAATGCAAAGACCTGCAGGTAATGAACACCAGTGACACCATCACTCTGAAGCAGGTGCAAGAAAATTCAAGTGGCACCAAGGGGACCTCCCATGCAAAACGGAAGAACAAAAAGGAGGCTTCTGAGCCTCTTGAGGGAGAACCCAAGGCCAAAATCCAGCCAAAAGTCCGAGATTGCTTGCTAGGGGGAGCGGGGATTGTTCATAATGCTGCAGTCAGTGATAGGTGTCCTGTGACCATTGCCATAACTAACAGCAAACCTCACAAAGCTGCATCCAGCAGGATCAGCAAGACAAAGAGCCGTGGGCAAGAGAAGATAAAAAACACCGGAGAAAAATCTAAGAAATCTAACGAGTGTAAGCATCCAGGGAACAAGGTCAAGGTAGAAAAAAAGCCCACCATTGGCAAGATGAAACACAAGAAAAGTCAACCCAATGCTTGCCAAGATGCTGTTAGAAAGCCCCGCCGCTACCTAGGCATACACCTGCTAGATTCTGTCAAAGTTTTTCATGCTCTGGGAAGAAGAGTGATCCAAAACCTGGAATCTCTTCCTCACAGGTCCTGAGTAGCTCAAAGAAGCCTACAGATATCAAGCCACCCACAGCTGTCATGCCATGGCTAGGTGCTGCACAGAATGGAAAAGTCCTTGAGAAAACGCAGGTCAAAGCTCAGAAACCAAATAGCAGTGCTGAAAAACGCTCATCTCCAACCCAGTCTGAGCTGCCACCTCCTTGGATAGGTCAAATTGGTACCTTTGCCTTTTCTTAACATGGAGACACTGCAAGCTCTACCTGTTCCTCAGAGGCGACAATCTGTGGCCTCACATCATCCTGCTGCAGCTGACCCTGCCAAGCTGGATCTACCAATGCAGCTCAGTCAACTGCTGCCAATTCTTCCCGTTCAACCACTGCATATTTGTCTGGTTCTGCCAAACCTGCTCAGTCCATTTCAACCAAACCATCTCGACCAGGTTTGCATAAACCCAGTAGCCAGCCTATTCGTCACCCTGCAGCTTCAATACCTGCTCCCTACAAGACAGCAGCTGGCACATTTCTCCAGTGGGAGGCTCCTCCTGTCTCTGTGAACAAGCGGCAGTCGCCACCCAAACGTCAGAGTCACTTTCTCCTCCAAGACTTCCGTTTCCAACAGATTCCATGGAGAAAGCCCAATGTTCCCGAGCAAGTCATGTCAAAGCCCATCACCAAAGAGCAGAGAACAGAGCCTGAGGCTATGAAAAGGAAGGTTCAGCAGGAGCGTGAGAATGCTGCCAAGCACACCTCGTTGGGGGAAAGTGCAGTTCTTTATTGAGAGGGAAAAAGTGATGAACATCTCCCTCTACTATGGCTACGTAATTAGAGAGCTGGAATGGTAGGTTCCAATTTATGTACCAGATGGTTGCCCTAGGCAAACACTGAAATGCCATACACCTTTTATTTATTCTAATATATTTTTCAAATTAAATAGATGTAACATAGTTAATTGGTTCTTAATAAAAGTTCAGAATTTTGAGATGCAGTCCACTATGGTTGATTTGGGAGTGGCTGGGGATTGAAGGATTTGATGGGAAAGAATGGGAAGTTAGAGAGAGGAAAAAGGGGGAATAGGCAAGACTCCAAGAAATACAAACTTTGTCCAGGGTTATAAAGCCCATAAGAGGCGAGAAATTGCATGGACCTGAGGAAGATTGGGGTAGGGTCAGAGGAAGAATATAGCTGACAGGGCATTTGCTTTGCAAGTAAGAAGGAATCAGTTCATTTCTTGCAATCTTTTATGGGCCCCAGAGACCCACCCGATGTGAAACTTTAGCACTGAGCCAGGAGTAAGGCCAGAGCACAGTTAAGTATGCCCCATCCCTGTTGTCCTCCAAAAAAAAATGGGAGAAATGGCACAGTCTGCGGTTTTCGGTTAAAAAAATAAATTTGGAATAGGCTGAAGTAGGCAGATGAGTCTAATATGACCAGTAGAAAAGTTAAAATTCTTCCATAGAGGCTGTGTTTACGCCTCATGGTCACCTTTGGAAGATAACCAAATTTGAGACACATCACTAAAATGTTTGGTTGGTCTATCCATAAATGTTGGCTGGGGGATGCGAACACTTACACTGGGTAATAAACCTACCAGATGAGTGATCAACGCCCTCAGAGTCATTCAATGATGACTCTGAACAGTGACAAAGCCAAGAGAACAGTTGCAGCATGAAGCCTGAAGATAAGCTCCTGGGAGATTCAAAATAAGTCACCATGTCCTCGGGCCCTCTGTTCAGCACCCCTAGCTGCATCATTTCACTTATTCCCAACAATATTCATAGTTTCTATCATGGTGACACTTTACTAGCTAGTTTCAACAATGACATCCAGTGCCGATTTAAGTCTTTGGATTTGTAAACTCCCCAAGGTAGCCAAGCCAGCTTTCAGGAAATTTCTGGTGGCGGGAGCTCAAATTATATTAGCTTCAGCGGGCTGGTCTTTGGTCTTCCATGGTCCCTGGTGCCTGTAGGTTTCTCTAAACATCACTTTAAAATGTAGCTCACACAAGATCCAGCTTTATAAATGGTGTTGTGACTGTGTTGCGGTAGGTACCGTACTAAAACATGTGTCCTAGGTCACCTCTCCCAAAGCAGTTGGTACCGGTTGACCTTGAGCATGGAAGGTGATGGTGGAAAGAGATCATCCTAGGAGAGTTAATGGGGTGATGGATGGATGGAAAGGAAACCGGGAAGAGTAGGGAACTGGAAATCTGGTGATCATCATGGGATAGTTGGTGGATGTTTTTCAAATACGTTAAAATATATTTTGTAAATGAGATTCAAGACTTAATCACTTAATCACTTAACTTCCCGTTAGTTGTCGATTTGCTCGAGCGGGCGCCAGTAACGTCTCCATTTGTCCCTGTCGCGTGCTAGTGTAGACCAATGGCATCTGTTCGCTCCGGGAACATGAAGGGCCTCAAACCGATCGTTCATGATCTTGACGAAGAAGTCTGACCATCTGGTAGGTGGTCGGCCACGCAGTCTCCTGACATCCCGTGGAATCCAATCAGTAACAGCTCTAGTCCAACGGTCGTCTTTAAATCTCATTACGTGACCAGCCCATCTGATTTTCGACACCTTGGCAAATGAGACAGCATCCCTGATCCTTGATTGTCGATGGATGTCAGAACTCCGGATTCTTCTCTCATTTGAGTGAAACGTGATATTCCAAGCATAGCTCTTTCTATTCTTCTTTGGGAGACCTGGATGGCGTTCTCATCTTGTTTGCGTAGGGCCCAGGTCTCTGAGGAATATGTTAATGCAGGAAGAACAGTGGAATCAAAGAGATGTGCCCGGAGCCGAAGGTTCTTCGTCCTCTTAGCTATTTCTTCAACGTTCTTGAAGGCGTTCCAAGCCGCTCTCTTCCTCCTGCGCAGCTCGGGTGCCAGGTCATTTGTCATGTTGACCTCTCGACCTAGGTAGACATAGCTGTTGCATTTGGAGATGGTCGTTCCATTGAGAGCGAATGGGGCATCAGGAACAAGGCTGTTTCTCATAAACATTGTCTTCGTAAGATTCAGCTGTAGTCCTACCTTTCCACACTCACGGTCAAAGTCGGCCAGCATTTGTGCCGCTTGGCTGATGTTTGGTGTTATTAAAACAATGTCATCAGCAAAGCGGAGGTGGTGTAATTGCCGACTATCTATCTTCACTCCCATTCCTTCCCATACCAGTCGTCACATGATGTTCTCGAGGGTGGCACTGAAGAGTTTCGGTGAAATGGTATCACCCTGCCACACCCCTCTCTTGACATCAACGATCACTTCTTTGTAGAATGGTGAGATCCTGGTAGTGAATCCGCAATAAAGCTCAAGGAGGATCCTGATGTATTGGGCTTGAATGCCCTGATTGGCTAGGGCTTCAATGACCGCTTCCGTCTCAACAGAATCAAAGGCCTTCATTAAATCAATGAACGTTAAGCAGAGCGGCATCTTGTACTCCCGAGAAACCTCCATAAGCTTGGTTATCGTGTGGATATGGTCAATGGTGCTGAATCCTTTGCGGAACCCTGCTTGCTCGCATGGTTGTCCTTCATCTAATGTTCTGCCAATCCTATTCAGGATGACTCGAGTGAATAGTTTGTAGATGACAGACAATAGGCAGATTGGGCGATAGTTGCCAATGTCATGGATGTCTCCCTTCGTGAACAGTAGTACGGTTCTGCTGGTTTTCCATTGGGACGGAACCTTGCATTCAGGCAGGTAGCGAGTGAAGAGCCGAGCCAGTGTATTGATGAGTACTGAGGGCAGGTTCTTCAGGTGTTCAGGTCTGACCTTGTCTGGGCCGGGTGCTGTTTGTTTCTTTACCAACGAAATGGCGTGTCGGATTTCGGAGGGGAGAACATTGGGAAAAACATACCCATCCTGTGGAATTTGGTATGCTGGCAAGTGGACATGGCTGTCGAAGAGATTTGAGTAGAAGTCATGGATAATCTTCTCCATTGCTGTTCTGGAGGATGTGATGGATCCATCAGGGCGTCGGAGGGCAGTCATCTTGGTCTTATAGTTGGCGAAGGACAGGTGGGCCTTACGAATACTTTTCCCGGCTTCTGCTGCATCTACCAGTACTTCTGCTCTTCTCTCTTTGAGGTCTTCCTTGATCGCATCTCTGCACTGCTTTGCGAGCTCGGATGTTAGCTTGCGGTTGCCTGAGGCATGCGCCAAACCACGCTGGCGAATTAGCTCAAGAGTTTTCGAAGATAGGCGACTTTTTGTGGCTATCTCTCTCTTGGCTTTCCTCGCACATTCATGGAGGTGCTGAACCAGTCGATCGTATTCCTCGTCAATGTTGTCAACAATGGCATCTTCCCATGTTGCCGCAATAGTACCAAAGAGTTCCCAGTTGGTGGTCATTCTGGGAGTTCTCTTTTTGAACTTTGCAGCCCTTTCTCCCTGCTCTGTGAAGTAGAATTTTGCACGAAGGAGACGGTGGTCCGATCCCGTTCGAAATTTTGGGACAACAGCGACATCAGTCAGGCAAAACCGTCGATTGAATATGATGTGGTCTATTTCGTTGTGGAATCGTCCACCGGGAGACTCCCATGTCCATCGTTTAGATTCTGCCTTCTGGAACTGTGAGTTACCATGGATGGTCTTGGTCGACATGATGAACTCTGACAGTCTCTCACACTGTTCGTTCCATTCTAGGCCATGGGTCCCGATGTGAAGTTCTTCAACTGATCTTCTCGGTCCTATCTTGGCATTAAAATCACCCACAATGATCTTGTAGAAGGTGTGGTCTTCTTTATAGAACTTCTCTAGCTCCATGTAGAACTTCTCGATTTCTCTTTCATCATAATGAGATGTTGGTGCGTAGACAAGGAAGATAGAAAATGCAGGCAGTGAGCTACATCTATTCAAATGTAAACGTCCGATTCGGGTTGTTAGGCATTCGAATGAATCAATGCTCTTGGCCAAGTTTGTGTTGACAAGGACACCGACGCCTCCAACACCTCTTTTATCGCATGTTCCGAGGAACAATTCTTCTCCAGTGTCGAAAACGGCTTGATGAGTTTCGTGCCTTCTTGTCTCGGTCAGACCAATGATGTCGTACTTGATCAAGTACGACAAAATACGAAAATAAGATAGCTTCCAAAGAACAGGTTACATATAAGACCGAGATAGCTGATAAGGCTGGCATTCCTTCTGGGCTTTCAATCATACCATTTACTAAATATGTTATTTTCACATCACTTTAGCTGTGGAGAGGAATAGTGAGAAACAAAATGCCACCAGAAAAGCAAACTGGATGACCACCTTCAATAAAAGCCAGGTGGAAGGTGTTCCCATGGATCCCAAGTACAAATATATGTTAACAGGAACATATATTTAACTAACTCTGCTTGGTACCAGTAACTAATTTTTTGAAAATGGGGGGAAATGAACGCAGTTTCTGATTGACCTGAGACTGACCTGTTAATAGATTTTCCCAGGCAAGGGCAGTTGACTGGCTGGGAACAAAAAAACGTGAAACGTGTTTTGCTACCTTAATGTATGGCTGGAGGGAATTGATCCCAGTAATCTCTCAAAACTAACAAGCTTCAACTCTCTTGAAGTAATGTTGTATTCACTAAGGAAAAAATGTTGGGAGAAAAGTCTGAAATGATGGGAAAAGAGACAATAAGTGCAAAAGGAAGGGCTTGAAATTGGGGTTCCTCTGAAAACAAAGCTTGAAACAAGATCTGGTGGGAACATGGTTTACTGGAAATGGGATCTGAGGAGGAAAAGAGTGATATCAGGGATGTGAACAAGGAAAATCCTAGTTAACGAAGACTTATCTAGCTGACTACCCCATGGGAAACATGGTTCCAAGACTAGCAGAACTTACCAAGTAATTTACTTTAATTTTCTTTCTTATATATGGTCAATTACAACACGTATTCTTAGCCTTCTTCAAACACAATTTGGAGTATTCATTTCTTTCTCAATATTCTGTTCATTTGTGTAAGCATTTTAAATAACTGCTCGATAACAGAATTATTTGATTAGACTTATTTTTTACTTTAATGTTTAGTTGAGATTACTGAAAACTAGGTCTAATGTGAAGTTTGTCTTGATTGGTACAAGTAGAAATGGGAGGACTAGGAATGGAATTAGACATTATAGGGTACCACATTCAGTTCCTAATAATACTAGTAAAGGACATTGTCCCAAATAAACTATCGAAAAAGATATTCTTCACTATTTAAACTGTAAATTCAACATTTTCTATATTAAATTAAAATGAATTAATATTCCTGTATTTGGTCTTTTAAAGACATTCCAGGTTGGTTAAGGAAACTAACACTGGGTATGAAATCATAACAACTTAATCATAAAAACCTGATTACTACTTAAGTTTCCACGAATGTCAGTGCTAAGAATTATTTCCCTGGATCTCACTAGTGTATGTGATAGTCATATGAATACACCTGTGTGGATACATCACTGGTATCTAATTTAGAGAATAGATATATAGAGATTAGATCACATAGCTGAGTGTGATCGGAACTTTTCTAGACATTCCCTTTATCACACTCCCAAAGACTTGTACTGATCCTTATCAGTCCATGACTTTTCGTCCTCCCCACTCCCAGAGTCTTTTAAAATTTGGGGTTTGGAGTTGGGAGAGAGAGTGGTGGGAGAGAAACTGGGGACAGTAGCAATGGAACTGTATACTAGTGGAGGTTGGTTGTTAAAATATCCTATGATTAAAACTGAATCATGAAAAGGTTTGTAATATGTGTCTCTTGCAGATTCAATACAAAAACATGATATTTAGTTTCTACCACCGTGACTCACTTATGAGTTTGCTGAAATTTATTTTTATCACCTTGGCTGGGCTCATTACATAGGTGCCTGTGTGGTAAAACATTTTTCATTTTATGCAGACTTAAGAGGCAAAACTAAAAGGGTTGGGACTTCTGGTGGAAGGGGAAAAGAGCACAAAACACCCTGTTGACCACAGCTCAGCAGGGTCAACTAACATGCTTTATGACTGACCTCCTTCACTGATTTCCTCTTTTTAATGTGGAAAAATGAAAAGACTTTTCAGGCTGCCAGAGGGTAGTCCCGTCCAGTTCACACTATTTTCTTTTCGATCAGAATTGTTTAAAGATTATTTGATAAATTTGGAGCTTAATGATTTGTTCTCATATATTTCCCCTACATGGTGTCAGTGGGCATTGATCCAGGAAGGACAGCATGAAAAAGATGAGGTGTATGACTTAACCACCAATGCCAACACTACTGTAAGTATGGAACCCAGAGTACAATAGTTAAACATCAAAACGTGTTTGTCAAGGAGATCGGTGGGAATGCAGGGAGAAATGGGTCATTTGTTGGTGGAGGGATGCAGACACTGGTGGTGTGATTAGAATTGGAATATTGTATGACAAAACTCCATTATAAATGACTTTGAAAATCAAAATTGCCTAAATTTAAAAAAAAGAGAAGTCAACTTACATCTATATTTCAAGAAAGCTTGTCTTAGCAAATTTTGGCAGGGAGACCATATTTGGTAGGTAGAGGGAGAAAGAAAGGGAGAGATGACAGTTGGGAAGAGAAGCCTGGATATCATGGAAGAGATGAAAGCTGATCTTAGAAGATTTGGAGCCATCAGAGTTTAAAGAGTTAAATGGTGAGAACATTGCAGTTTAGATAGTTAAATAGAGAGATTCGTTTAAGTCATCAGCAGTGTATACATAGAGAGATTTCAAAGACCTCACTGATATTCAGGCTATATTAACTAACAAGGGAAGCATTTTTTTTTTCCTGATGCACTATGTAAGTACGATATATTGCCAGGAAGAATGATAAGAAGTTGGTTCTCTTTTTCACAGATTAATAAATTAGACGTGAAAACTTTTGTACAAAGGAATCTATCATCTTGTCCTGTTGCTCTGTTTTCTTGTCATCATTCCATTCTCCCCCATGACCCTACCTAACCAGGGCTCTCCATATTTCTCAACAGTGTCACCACATAGCCTCAGAGCTGTGTTAACTGCCAGCAGCTCACAACTCTCATGTTTTACCCACACCCAGGCCAGAGCCATCCTTCTGAAACCAAGGATATTTGCGGAAGGCCTGTTCTTCCTTGAATTGGCAGTCATGGTTTACCTCTTCTTAACCATTGTGTTTACAAATTTAGATGAAAGTCGCCATACTAGTGACAGGGATTTTCCAAACTAAGGAAAGCATAAACATTTCCCTTTCCCCCAAGAATTTAGGGCTAGTACTTATCTATCCACTGCTAATCGTATGTGATAATTAGGAAACAGAACTGAAGTCAAAACAGGGACATTTGTCAATTTGGTGCCATGACTAATCAGTCTTAGTCACTTAATCAATTAATCACTTAACTTCCCGTTAGTCGTCGATTTGCTCGAGCGGGCGCCAGTAATGTCTCCATTTGTCCCTGTCGCGTGCTAGTGTAGCCCAATGGCATCTGTTCACTCCAGGAACATGAAGGGCCTCAAACCGATCGTTCATGATCTTGACGAAGAAGTCTGACCATCTGGTAGGTGGGCGGCCACGAGGTCTCTTGACATCCCTGGAATCCAATCAGTAACAGCTCTAGTCCAATGTTCGTCTTTAAATCTCATTACGTGACCAGCCAGCCCATCTGATTTTTGACACCTTGGCAAATGAGACAGCATTCCTGATCCTTGATCGTCGACGGATGTCAGAACTCCGGATTATCTCTCTCATTTGAGTGAAACGTGATATTCCAAGCATAGCTCTTTCTATTCTTCTTTGGGAGACCTGAATAGCGTTCTCATCTTGTTTGCTTAGGGCCCAGGTCTCTGAGGCATATGTTAATGCAGGAAGAACAGTGAAATCAAAGAGATATGCCCGGAGCCAGAGGTTCTTCGTCCTCGTACCTATTTCTTGGACGTTCTTGAAGGCGTTCCAAGCCGCTCTCTTCCTCCTGCGCAGCTCGGGTGCCAGGTCATTTGTTATGTTGACCTCTCGACCTTGGTAGACATAGCTGTTGCATTCGGAGATGGTCGTTCCATTGAGAGCGAATGGGGCGTCAGGAACAAGGCTGTTTCTCATAAACATTGTCTTCGTAAGATTCAGCTGTAGTTCTACCTTTCCACACTCACGGTCAAAGTTGGCCAGCATTCGTGCCGCTTGGCTGATGTTTGGTGTTATTAAAACAATGTCATCAGCAAAGCGGAGGTGGTGTAGTTGCAGACCATCTATCTTCACTCCCATTCCTTCCCATTCCAGTCATCGCATGATATTCTCGATGGTGGCACTGAAGAGTTTCAGTGAAATGGTATCACCCTGCCACACCCCTCTCTTGACATCAACGATCACTTCTTTGTAGAATGGTGAGATCCTGCTAGTGAATCTGTAATACAGCTCACGGAGGATCCTGATGTATTGGGCTTGAACGCCCTGATTGGCTAAGGCTTCAATGACCACTTCCATCTCAACAGAATCAAAGGCCTTCTTTAAATCAATGAACGTTAAACAGCGACATCTTGAACTCCAGAGAAACCTCAATGAGCTTGGTTATCGTGTGGATATGGTCGATGGTGCTGAATCCTTTGCGGAACCCTGCTTGCTCGCATGGTTGTCCTTCATCTAGTGTTCTGCCAATCCTATTTAGGATGACTCGAGTGAACAACTTGTAGATGACAGACAATAGGAAGATCGGGCGATAGTTGCCAATGTCATGGATCTCTCACTTCGTGAACAGTAGTACGGTCCTGCTGGTTTTCCATTGGGACGGAACCTTGCATTCAGGCAGGTAGCGAGTGAAGAGCCGAGCCAGTGTATTGATGAGTACTGAGGGCAGGTTCTTCAGGTGTTCAGGTCTGACCTTGTCTGGGCCGGGTGCTGTTTGTTTCTTTACCGACGAAATGGCGTGTCGGATTTCAGAAGGGAGAACATTGGGAAGGACATATACATCCTGTGGAATTTGGTATGTTGGCAAGTGGACATGGCTATTGAAGAGATTTGAGTAGAAGTCATGGATAATCTTCTCCATTGCCGTTCTGGAGGATGTGATGGATCCATCAGGACATCGGAGGGCAGTCATCTTGGTCTTATAGTTGGCGAAGGACAGGCGGGCCTTACAAATACTTTTCCTGGCTTTTGCCGCATCTACCAGTACTTCTGCTCTTCTCTCTTTGAGGTCTTCCTTGATCGCATCTCTGCACTGCTTTGCGAGCTCAGATGTTAGCTTGCGGTTGCCTGAGGCATGCGCCAAACCACGCTGGCGAATTAGTTCAAGAGTTTTCGAAGATAGGCGATTTCTTGTGGCTATCTCTCTTTTGGCGTTCCTCGCACATTCATGGAGGTGCTGAAACAGTTGATCGTATTCCTCGTCAATGTTGTCAACAATGGCATCTTCCCATGTTGCCCCAATAGTACCAAAGAGTTCCCAGTTGGTGGTCATTCTGGGAGTTCTCTTTTTGAACTTTGCAGCCCTTTCTCCCCACTCTGTGAAGTAGAATTTTGCACGAAGGAGACGGTGGTCCAATCCCGTTCGAAATTTTGGGACAACAGCGACATCAGTCAGGCAAAACCGTCGATTGAATATGATGTGGTCTATTTCGTTGTGGAATCGTCCACCAGGAGACTCCCATGTCCATTGTTTAGATTCTGCCTTCTGGAACTGTGAGTTACCATGAATGGTCTTGGTCGACATGATGAACTCTGACAGTCTCTCACCCTGTTCGTTCCATTCTAGGCCATTTGTCCCGATGCATCCATCGAGGACCTGATGGTACTAGCACGAATGATCAAATACGACATCATTGGTCTGACCGAGACAAGAAGGCACGAATCTCACCATGCCCTTTTCGACACTGGAGAAGAATTGTTCCTCGGAACATGTGATAAAAGAGGTGTTGGATGCGTCGGTGTCCTTGTCAACACAAACTTGGCCAAGAGCATTGATTCATTCGAATGTCTAACAACTGGAATCGGACGTTTACATTTGAATAGATGTGGCTCACTGCCTGCAGTTTCTATCTCCGTTGTCTACGCACCAACATCTCATTATGATGAAAGAGAAATCGAGAAGTTCTACATGGAGCTAGAGAAGTTCTATAAAGAAGACCACACCTTCTACAAGATCATTGTGGGTGATTTTAATGCCAAGATAGGACCAAGAAGATCAGCTGAAGAACTTCACATCGGGACCCATCAGTCTTAGTATAAGTATATATTTCTAGGGGAAAAAAGCAGAAGAAAAAGAGTTGCTGCTATCAAATAATGCCAAATCTTTGCCAAGAAATCCTTTTAAAATAAAAATTGTGACTATGGACTGTACATTATTGCCACTCAATGCCTTTTTTGCAGACCACAGCACCCAAAAGGAGAGAGAGAACAAAAGGGAAACCCCTGCCACAGAGGCAGGTTCGGATGGGGGGGATAGATGTGAGAGGGATACCGGAATCCATGGTGGTGGGAAATGAGCACTGGCGGAGGGATGGGCAATTTATCATTCTATAATAGAAACCCAAGAACAAAAATTTGTAAATGTACAACTGCACCTCATGGTATTTCACTAATAAAAGTTTTAAAAAATAAAATAAAATAAAATTTGTTTTGTCTGCCAGAGATCAGCAGATGGGACTGAGTGAAGGCAAAAGATTAAATTGGTTGAGTTTTATTTATCCTTGAGTATATTAATTTGATTTTGGAGTCAATGTATATGACAGATTATCAAGACACAGAAATTATCAGCACTTCTCTTGTTTAAAAG
Organism: Sorex fumeus; assembly: GCF_029834395.1. NCBI lineage: Eukaryota > Metazoa > Chordata > Mammalia > Eulipotyphla > Soricidae > Sorex > Sorex fumeus. Next base: position 19,375,989 of record NW_026606152.1, on the reverse strand, counting down.
TATAATGATACACCATATCTCTATCTCACATTCTTTTTATTTCTGATAGTTTGACACAAAGGATATGTCGAAGTCATAGATAAATGTAAATTATTTAAACACTTTTTTGATTATTTAAAATTACATTATAGAATTACATTACAGAGTTTCATAAATTTTAGGATTATGCAAAATCAACATGCATGTATCATATTACAATCGCTACTGAAAGGCCTACTCTGTCATTCACCATTGTTCAGTTTTTCCACTTTGATTACACATTTCCATCTGGTAACTATATAGTCTTATAGTTCTACAGTTTGTTTTTATTGCTTTGAAAAGATCAAAGTTATGCAATTTTCAACATTGCATGAAACTGGAGGATATCATGCATGAAAAGTTAGCCTTAAGGAAAGGAACAGATACAGAGAGATTTTTCTCATATATGGGATGTAAAGACACACAGCAAGGTAGCAACAAAGGTTCAAGGGCAATGTAAGGGGAGAACTGAACCACACAATTGAGTCAGAAGATTGGGAATGAGGGACTCTGGGGGTTTGGGGGAGAGGGAGGGTTTAGTTTTTGAAAGAATGAGAGTGTCATGTTGGAATTATGTTTATGAGAAACCATTATTAATTGAATTATAAATCATAGAATATAAATAATGTTTTAGACGTTTGTCTGTCTCATTTTATTCTTTTAATTTGCTTTCTACATATGCCACTTATATATGTACTTGTATGATGCCTATCTTTCTCTGCATGGTTTATGTCACTAAACATAATATCGTCATGTTATCCATTTTTATACAAATAATAAGAAGATTTCACTTCATACAACTGATTAGTATTCCATTGCTTTACCACCTTTCATTTTCAAAATTTGTGGTTTAAAAGATACAAATATTGGTTTTAACAAGGCTCTGGTGTCTTAACAGATGTGATAAATACCAGGTTGTTCACTCTATGGCTTAGAGGCCAGCTGCACTCTCTAGGAGTAAAGGCAGAGCAGATAGAGAAGGGAGCACCAAATAAATGGTGCTGGGAAGATCTGACCAGGATGGGAGCTGCCTGCTGAAAGTAGTTTATGGACCGAACATGATTGCCACCCAATGTCTCTTCTGCAGACCACAGCTCCCAAAAGGAGAGATAGAACTAAAGGGAGTGCCCTACCAAAGAGGCAGTCTGGGATGGGGGATGGGGGCTGGGAGGAATACAGTGATTGGTGGGAGTGGAGATTGGGCACTGGTGGTGGGATGGGTACTCGATCATTGTATAACTGAAACCCATGCACAACAACTTGTAAGTCTACAACTGTACCTCATGGTGATTCACTAATAAAACAAAACAAGACAAAAAATTTAAAAAAAATAAAATTGCTCTTGTGTTTACTAGTCATTTTACTAGTCATTTACTAGTCATTACTAGTCATGGACATATCGCTCTATTATGACTACCTAATGTGAGTAGCTGGAATGGTAGTTTTCACTTTAGGTACCAGAGGGTTGCCTTATACAAACACTGAAATGATATACACATTTTATTTATTCTAATATATTTTTCACAAATTGAGGAGATTCATCGTAGTTAATTGGTTGATAGTAAATGTTATGAAGTTTGAGATGCTGTCAAATGTGGTTGTTTTGGGGAGGGGCTGGGGGTTGAAGGATGGCATGGGAAAGAGTGGGAAGTTATAGAGAGGACAAAGGGGGAATAGACAAGACTCTGAGAAAGAGAAACTTGGTCCAGGGTTATAAAGGCCATAAGAGGAGTAATGGCATGGGCCTGGTGAAGAGTGGGGTAGGATCAGAGGAAGAGTATAGCTGATAGGGCATTTGCTCTGCAAGCAAGAAGGACCCAGTTCAATTCTTGCAATCCTTTAGGTTCCCCAGAGACGCACCAGATGTGAAACTTGAGCGCAGAGCCAGGAGTAAGACCAGAGCACAGTCAAGTATGCCCCATCCCTGGTGTCCTCCAAAAAAAACAATGGGAGAAATGGCACGGTCTGGGGGTTTGGATTAAAAGAACAAGGTTTACACATCAAGGTTCAGTCCTCCTGAACCTTGTTTTTATTGCCTATGGGTATTATTTTTACACTTGATCACTTGACATCCCCTTACTCATTGATTTGCACGGGCGGGCACCAGTAACATCTCCATTCGTTCCTCTTTGTTGCTAGTGTAGCCCAATGGTGTCTGCTCACTCCAGAAACACAAAGAGCCTCAAACCATCGTTCAGGGTCTTGATAAAAAAGTCTGACCGTCTCATACATGGGCGACCACATGATCTTTTGACTTCCCATGCAATCCAGTTGGTAATGACTCTAGTTCAGTGGTCATCTCCAAATCGCATTACATGTCCAGCCCATATGATTTTCAAAGCCTTAGCCAACGGGACAGTCTCCCTGATTCTCGATCACCGACCAACGACTGAACTTTGGATTCCTTCCCTCACTTGAGTGAAGCCTGATAGTCCAAGCATAGCTCTTTTGGTTCCTCTTTCCTTTTTCTTTTTTTTCTTTTGCTTTTGGGTCACACCGGGCGATGCACAGGGGGTTGCTCCTGGATCAGGCACTCGGGAATTACTCCTAGCTGTGCTCAGGGGATCATAATGGATGCTGGGAATCGAACCCAGGTTGGCTGCGTGCAAGGCAAATTCCCACTGTGCTATTGCTCCAGCCCCTCAATACCTCTTTGGGAGACCCAAATAGCGTTCTCACCCTGTTTCCATAGGGACCACGTGTCTATTGTATGTTAAGGCAGAAAGAATAGTGGAGTCAAACAGATGTGCCCGGAGCTGGCGGTTCTTCATGCTCTTAGCTATTTCTTTGACACTCTTGACGGCATTCCAAGCTGTTCTCTTTCTCTTGCACAACTCAGGTGCCAGGTCGTTTGTCATGTTGAGTTCTCGACCTAGGTACATATAATTGCTGCATTCAGAGATGTTCTTTTATTTGAGAGTGAATGGAATGTTAGGAACGAGTTCCTTTCTCATGAACATTGTCTTCGTGGGATTCAGCTGCAGTCCGACATTCCACACTTACGGACGAAGTCGGCCAGAATTTCTACCACTTGTCTAATATTTGGTATTATGAGAACGATGTCATCAGCGAAGTGGAGGTGGTGTAGTTGCCAAACTTCTTTCTTCACTCCTGTTCCTTCCCATTCTAGTCATCTCATGATGTATGTGAGTTTGAACGACCTGTTTGGCTAGGGCTTCTATGACTGCTTCCATCTCAACAGAATCAAAGGCCTTCTTTAAATCAGTAAATGTTAGACAGAGTGGCATCTTGAACTCCCGAGAAACCTCAAGGAGCTCGGTTACTGTGTGGATATGGTCGATCATGCTTATTCCTTTTCAGACTACGGTTTGTCTCATGGTTGTCTTTCAACTAGTGTTCTGCCAATCCTCTTCTGGATAACTCGAGTGAACAGCTTGTAGAGGATGGACTATAGGCAGATTGGGCAATAGTTGCCAAAGTCGTGGATGTCTCCCGTCTTGTACAGTAGAACAGTCTTGCTGGTTTTCCATTGGGTCAGAAACTTGCATTCAGACAAGTAGCGTGTGAAGAGCCGAGCCAGTGTATGGATGAGTACTGATGGCAGATTCTTCAGGTGTTTTGATCTTAACTTGTGTGGTATGGGTCCTGTTCGCTTCTTTACTGACAAAATGTCCTGTCAGATTTCAGAAGGGAGAATGTTGGAATCACATATCCTTCCTGTGGAATTTGGTATGTGGGCAGGTGGACATGGGTATTGAAGAGATCCGAGTAGAAGTCATGGATAATATTCTCCATTACCCTCACGGAAGATGTGATAGATCCATCAGGACTTTGGAGGGCAGTCATCTTGGTCTTGTAGTTGGCAAAGGACAAGCGGGTGTTATGACTACTTTTCTCGGCTTCTGCTGCATCAGCCAGCACTGCTGCTCTTGTCTCTTTGGGGTCTTCCTTTATTGCTTCTCTGCACTGCTTTGCGATCTTGAACATTAGCTTAGGGTTGCCTGAGGCTCCTGCGAAGCCACATTGGCAAATGGGTGCGCTCCCTTCCCGAAAAAAAAGGAAGAAAAGAAAAACATATAACTGATTCTTGAGTAACATGGAGGTTAAGGGTGCTAATTCCTATATAATTTTTGAAAGCCCCAAATTTAATGTATAGTCTGCTATTGACCAAGCCCCGCATCTTTTCCCGCTGAACTCGACACCCTCCACAGTGGGACACCTTCCCCAGACACCTAGAGCAGCTCCATGGGACTGTCCATCACCTAATCAGCCCCTCCCCTCCAGGTGCGTAGGGGGGGCATAAGCCAGCTTCACTGCTCCTCATCCTAATCCCCGCGCATTTTCCTGCAGAACTGGACACCCTAAATCAGGGGACACCTGCAGCAGCTCCATGGGATTTTTCCATCGGCCCTCCTACATTCCAGGATCCTGGGTGGGAGTGACCCTGCGATGGGCCATGGGCGTGGCCACCATGTAGGGAGCGTGGCCTCCCAGAAGTGGGCATGGCCACCTCCTGGATGGGCAGCCACAGTTATATTTTCCAATTTGGGCACTCAGGACTTTCATCCCTCACTTTGTCGCCTAATATGACTAAGAATGTCTGACCACCTCTACTAGAATACAACAACATCCCACTCGCCTACTCCATTTCTAATAAAAGACCAGTATGAAATGTGCTGTACAAGCACAAATGTAAAAAGTACCTCCTCCAAAGCTTCACTCAATGTCGGTTTTAAAACAAAGAATAAGGCCTGATTGAGAAGAAGGTCGGAATATAGAAAGGGAGAAGGTTGGCTACCATCGACAAACCTTATCCAAAATCCTTTCCCATGATAAGAGAGAACAGTACCTGTGATTTCAGGGGTCTACCTCTAGGATACCATAACAACATGAAGAAAGAGCGCAAATCTCCACCACAAGGAGAATATGAAGAAAAGAATCCCGAATCCTCAAACGAGGTTGTCCACAATTGCGCTCTCTTTGATAAGGAATTCCAGGATAAAATGCAGAGGGTGTTCAAGGATCTACTCAAAGAATCAATGGAAGAGATATCCAAAGACTAAAAGAAGAAATGAAAGAAACAATAGAACAGATAGTCAAGAAAATACAGGAAGAAAAGAGAACAGAATTTAAAAAAAGCTACAAAAAGGAGAGTCACAAATAAAGGATTCAGTGGATGGAATTAAAAAGGCAGTAAGTGCCCTAAACAATAGGATAAGTGCAGATGAAGAGAGGATCAGCGAGCTTGAAGATGAGCAAGAGAAATCCCATCGGGAACAACAAGCAATAGGAAAAGACCTCAAAATGACTCTAAGGAGAATCAAAGTACTAGGGGATGACGCCAAGAGGAACAACATTAGAATCATTGCAGTACCAGAAGGACAGGGAGAAAACCCCAATGAAAAAAGCTAGAATCAAAGAAACCATTGCTGAAAAGTTCCCAGAGTTAAGGAAAGCAGACATCCAGATCGAAGGAGCCAGAAGGGTACCAGCTAAAGGAGACCCCAGAAAAAAACACTCCAAGGCATATCATAGTCAGAACGATGGATGCTGTGGACAGAGACACAATATTACAAGCAGCAAGGTCAAAGAAGGAAATTACATACAAAGGAGCACCCCTTATATTCACAGCTGACCTATCAGTGGAAACACTCCAAGCCCGAAGGCAATGGTGGGATATAGTGAAAAAATTCAATGAAATGAACGCCTCACCGAGAATACTCTATCCAGCTAAACTCTTACTCAAATTCGATGGAACAATACACCACTTTTTAGATAAACACAAGCTGAGGAACTTCATACACTCCAAACTAAATCTAAAAGTAGGACTAAAGGGGCTCCTGTAAGATAAGAAGGAAAACACGTGTAAATCAACTCCTACAGGAAGATGGCACAAAACCCCATGACCATAATCTCCCTTACTGTCAATGGTCTAAATGCACCTACCAAGAGACACAGAGTGGCAAAATGGATCCAGAAACAGAAACCAACATTCTGCTGTCTACAAGAAACTCATCTGAACAATCAGAGCAAACACAGGCTCAAAGTGAAAGGATGGAAAACAATCCTGCAAGCAAACAGCTCCCTCACAAAAGCTGGGGTGGCCACACTAGTATCCGACAACATTAATTTCAGGCTGAAAAAGATTAGAAGGGACAGCGAAGGCCACTTTCTCTTCATCAAGGGGTACATTCCACAGGAAGAAATCATACTCTTAAATGTATACGTACCTAATGAAGGAATAGCTAGATACTTAAAACAACTGCTAACAGAATTTAAAGAGGACAGTGGTAGCAACACAATAGTAGATGAGACTTCAACAACACCTTATCACCTCTGGATACATCAACAAGAACAAAACTCAGCAAGGAAACATTGACTTTGAATGAAGAAATAGAAGAGAAAGGACTTATAGACCTATATAGGGCTTTACACCCCCCAAAGAAAGAATACACATTCTTCTCCAGTGCCCATGGAACATTTTCCAAAATAGACTATGTGCTAGGCCACAAAACATACCTCAATAGAATCAGGAAGATAGAAAGAGTATCAACAACCTTTTCAGACCATGATGCACTGAGGATAGATGTGAATCACACACAGACACGGACACCTGAAAACTAAACAAGTCACTGCTGAACAATGAGTGGGTCAGGAAGCACGTCTAGGAAGAAATCAAAAGATAACTAGAAACAAATAAGAACGATGGCACGAACTACCAGAACTTATGGGATGCAGCTATATCCCTATTAAGGGGAAAATTTATAGCTCTTTAAGCATATCTAAGGACGAAAGAAAGGATGCACATAAGCAACTTGACTTCATAGCTCAAGATCTTAGAAAAGGATCAAGAGAAGGAGCCTAAATCGGGCTGAAGGAAAGAGATCATAAAACTTAGAGCAGAAATAAACGACATGGAAACCTAAGAAACAATCCGAAAGATCAATGAAACCAAGAGCTGGCTCTTAGAGAAAATAAACAAGATAGATAAACCACTAGCAACACTCACAAAGAAAGAGAGAGAGAACACTAATAAACCGAAACAAAAATAAAAATGGAGATATCACAACAGAAACCAAAGAAAATCAAAAGATCATCAGAGACTACTTTGAAAGTCTGTATGCCAAGAAAAAAGAGAAGTTAGAAGAAATGTATAAATTCCTGGATTCCGATAATCTCCCAAATCTGAGTCAAGAAGATATAGAATACCTGAATACACCTAGTCACATCAAGGAAATAGAAACTGTAATTAAAATTCTTCCCCAAAACAAAACCCCAGGTCCAGATGGATTCACTACCAAATTTTTCCAAACATCTTAAGAGGATCTACTGCCAGTCCTTCTCAAACTTTTCCAGGAAATTGAAAAAACAGAAACTCTTCCAAACAGTTTCTATGTAGCCCATATCTCTCTAATACCAAATGGAAACAAAGACACCACGAGAGAAGAAAACTACAGGCCGATATCACTGATGAACACGGAGGAGAAGATTCTGAACAAAATACTAGCAAATAGCATTCAACAACTCATCAAAAAGATCATACACTATGACCAAGTGGGATTCATCCCGGGCGATGCAAGGATGGTTTAACATTCGGAAATCAATCAACATAATCCATCATATCAAGAAAACAAAGGATAAAAATCGTATGATCATATCAATAGATGCAGAGAAAGCAATTGTCAAGATCCAGCATCCGTTTATGATGAAATCCCTCGCCAAATTAGGGATAGAGGGAACTTTTCCAAATATAGTTTAAGCCAGCTACCACAAGCATACGGCAAGCATCATCCTCAATGGGGAAAAACTGAGAGCGTTCCCCCAATATCAGGAACGAGATGAGGATTCCCACTCTCTCAACTGCTGTTCAATATAGTACTGGAAATACTAGCAATAGCAAGTAGGCAAGAAAAAGAGATTAAGTCCATCCAAATAGGAAAGGAAGAAATCAAGTTCTCACTATTCGCAAATGATATGATACTATACTTAGAGTACCCTAAAAACTGTACCAAGAAACTTCTAGAAATGATACACTCGATTGTAAATTACAGGTATAAAATAAATACCCAAAAGTCCATGGCTTTACTATATACAAATAGTGAGAGAGAACAAAATGACAAGATGAAAACAATCCCATTACAATTGTATGCCAGAAAATCAACTACCTAGGCATTAGTTTAACTAAGGAAGTAAAGGAACTGTATAAAGAAAACTACAAAACGCTGCTTCTTTAAAATAAAAGAGGACGCGAGGAAAAGGAAAAATATCCCCTATTAATGGATCGGGAGAATTAATATTGTCAAAATGGCAATACATCCCCAAGCACTGTACAAATTCAATGTGATCCGTATTAGGATACCCACGACGTACTTCAAAGAATTGGAGCAAACACTCCTGAAATTTATATGGAACAATAAGCCCCCACGAATAGCTAAAGCAATTCTTGGGAAAAAGAAAATGGGAGGAATTAACCTCCCGAACCTCAAGCTCTACTACAAGTAGTAATAATTAAAACAGCATGATACTGAAACAAAGGTATAGCTGCAGACCTATGGAACAGGGTTGAATATACTGACATCTCCCCTCAAACATATGATCACCTAATCTTTGAGAAAGGGGCAAGAAATGTGAAGTGGAGTACGGAAAGTCTTTTTAACAAATGGTGCTTGCAAAACTGGATGACTACATGTGAACTACTGGAATTCGATCTCTGCCTAACACAATGTACAAAATTAAGATCAAAATGGATCAAAGACCTAAACATCAGACCGCAACCCATAAGGTACATTGAAGAGAAAGTTGGCAAAACCCTCCATGACTTTGAAGCTAATGGCATTTTCAAGGATGTCACGTCACTGGCCAAGCAAGTGAAAACAGAGATAGACGAATGGGAATATCTTAAACTAAGAAGCTTCTGCACCTCAAAAGAAACAATGACTAAAATACAGAGAGAGTCTACAGAATGAGGAAGGATATTCTCCAAATACACATCTGACAAGGGGGTGATATCAAATATATACAAAGCACTGATTGAACTCCACAAGAAGAAAACATCCAACCCCATCAAAAAGTGGGGCAACGAAATGAACAGAGACTTTCTCAAACAAGAAATCCGAATGGCTAAAAGGCACATGAGAAAATGCTCTACATCATTAATCATCAGGGAGATGCGGATCAAAACAACAATGAGATATCATTTCACACCACAGACACTGGCCCACATTTAAAAAAACAAAAGCAACCTGTGTTGGCATGATGTGGTGACAAAGGGACACTCCTTCACTGCTGGTGGTAATTCTGACTGGCTCAACCATTTCGGAAAACAGTATGGATGATTTTGGAAAACAGTATGAATGATTCTCAAAAAATTAGAAATTGAGCTCCCGTCTGACCCAGCAATACCACTCCTGGAAATATACCTCAGAGAAGCAAAAAATTAGAGTGAAGTGACACCTGCACTTATTTGTTCATTGGCGTACAATTTACAACAGGTAGAATATGGAAAAAAAACCCCGATTGCCTGAGAACCGATGACTAGTTACAGAAAATTTGGTACATCTACACAATGGAGTACTATGTAGCAGTTCGAAAAAAATGAAGTCATGAAATTTACTTACAAGTGCTACTGCGTGGAAAATATTATGCTAAGCGAAATGAGTCAGAAAGAGAGGGACAGACATAGAAAGACTGCATTCAACTGGGTAACATAAAGTAGCAAACTAAGAGAATAACAACAAGAACAGCTGTGATAAATATCAGTTTGTTCACTCCATGGCTTAGAGGCCATCGGCACACTCTAGGGGTAAAGGCAGCTCAGATAGGGAAGGGAGCACCAAATAATGGGTTCTGAGAAGATCCACCCAGAATGAGAGATGCATGCTGACAGCAGTTTATAGACAGAACATCATTGCCACCCAAAGTCTCTCCTGCAGATCACAGCACCGAAAAGGAGAGATAGAAGAAAAGGGAGTGCCCTGCCACAAAGGCAAGGCAGGATGGGGGATAGGGGGGTGTGAGGGATACTGGGAGTGGTAGGGGTGGAGAATGGGCACTGGTGTTGGGATGGGTACTCGATCATTGTATAACTGTAACCCAAGCACACAACTTGTAAGTCCACAACTGTAACTCAAGGTGTTTAACTAATAAAACAAAACAAAACAAAACAGAAAAACAAAACAAAACAAAATAAAACAAGAGAAATATCTAACAATAGCAAAGAGGACTGTAGTACTCAAACAGTTTAGAAACAGGAACATTGGCAAGTATTTTTAAATAAGCATCCAGGAGAGAATATAGCATTGTGAGTGAACAAATCTAATCTATGGATTCATCTCATCCTCGAAATGGAAAATGACAATCTGTTACAGTTACAAATTTCGAAATAAGATATATACCATCCACTTTTTTGCTGTGTATCTATGCTTTGACAAGTATTATTTTAATTTTTAAATTTACTTTAATTATTAAGACAGTATTTCCCTGCATTAAACTATTTAATTAAATGTTTTATTAAAAATGTTTTTTTTGCGCGATTATTTTTTTTTATTAGTGAAACACCATGAGGTACAGTTGTAGAATTACAATTTTTTGTGCTTGGGTTTGATTATACAATGATAAGATACCCATCCCTCCACCAGTGCCCATTTTCCACCACCATGGATAATATCCCCCCCACCCCCATACCCCCATCCCCCCTACCTCTGTGGCAGGGCAATCCCCTGTGTTCTCTCTCTCCTTTTGGGTGTTGTGGTCTGCAAAAGAGGCATTGAGTGGCAAACATGTTCAGTCCATAGTCCACTTTCGACATGCATCTCCCCTCCTGAGAGGATCCTCCAAACACCCTTTATTTGGTGCTCCCTTCTCTGTCTGAGCTGCCTTTTTCTCTAGAATGCCCGACTGGGCACTAAGCTATGGAGTAATCCTCCTGGTGCTGATCTCAGCTATTCTTGGGTATTAATCTCATATTTTGTTACTTTATATCCCCCAGATGAATGCAATCTTTCTATGTCTATCCCTCTCTTTCTGACTCATTTCGCTTAGCATGATACTTTCCAAGTTGTACCACTTGTATGTAAATTTCATGACTGCATCTTTTCTAAGAGCTACATAGTACTCCATTGTATAGATGTACCAAAGTTTCTTTAACCAGTCATCTGTTCTTGGGCATTCAGGTTTCTTCCAGTTTCTGGCTATTGTAAAGAGTGCTGCAATGAACAAACAAGTGCAGATGTCACTTCGACTACACTTTTTTGCCTCTCTGGGATATATTCCCAGGAGTGGTATTGCTGGGTCAAATGGGAGCTCAATTTCTAATTTTTTGAGAAACGTCCATACTGTTTTCCAGAAGGGCTGAACTAGTCGACATTCCCACCAACAGTGAAGGAGTGTCCCTTTCTCGCCACATCCGCACCAGCATCGGTTGCTTTTGTTCTTGTGAATGTGGGCCAGTCTCTGAGGTGTGAGATGGTATCTCATTGTGGTTTTGATCTGCATCTCCCTGATGATTAATGATGTAGAGCATTTTCTCATGTGCTTTTTTGCCATTCGGATTTCTTCTTTGAGAAAGTTTCTGTTCATTTCATTGCCCCATTTTTGGATGGGGTTGGATGTTTTCTTCTTGTGGAGTTTAACCAATATTTTGTATAATCTGGATATCAACCCCTTGTCAGATGTGTATTCGGCGAATATCCTTTCCCATTCTGTAGACTGTCTTTGTATTTTGGTCACTGTTTCTTTGGAGGTGCAGAAGCTTCTTAGTTTAAGATAGTCCCATTCATCTATCTCTGTTTTCACTTGCTCAGCCAGTGGCGTGGCATCTTTGAAGATACCATTAGCTTCAATGTCATGGAGGGTTTTGCCAACTTTGTCTTCAATGTACCTTATGGTTTCTGGTCTGATGTTAGGGTCTTTAATCCATTTTGATCTTACTTTTGTACACGGTGTTAGGCAGAGTTCTGAGCCCATTTTTTTGCATGTAGTCGTCCAGTGATGCCAGCACAATTTGTTAAAGAGGCTTTCCTTACTCCACTTCACATTACTTGCACCTTTATCAAAGATTAGATGATCATATAATTGAGGGGAGATGTCAGTTTATTCAACCTTTTCCATTAGTCTGCAGTTCTGCCTTTGTTCCAGTACCATGCTGTTTTAAATATTACTGCTTTGTAGTACAGTTTGAAGTTTGGGAGGTTGATTCCTCCCATTTTCTTTTTCCCAAGAATTGCTTTAGCTATTCTTGGGGCTTATTGTTCCATATAAATTTCAGGACTGTTTGCTCCATTTCTTTGAAGAATGTCGTGGGTATCCTTATAGGGATTGCATTGAATTTATACAATGCTTTCGGTAGTATTGCCATTTTGACAATGTTAAGTCTGCCTACCCATGAGCAGGGGATATCTTTCCATTTCCTCATGTCCTCTTTTATTTCCTGAAGTAGCGTTTTGTAGTTTTCTTTATACAGGTCCTTTACTTCCTTAGTTAAGCTGATTCCTAAGTACTTGATTTTATGGGGCACAATTGTGAACGGGATGGTTTTTTTCATGTTGCTTTCTTCTCTCTCACTGTTTGCATATAGGAAAGCCATGGACTTTTGGGTATTGATTTTATAGCTTGCAACTTTACTATACGAGTCTATTGTTTCTAGGAGTTTTTTGGTGGAGGTTATTGGGTTCTCTAAGTAGAGTATCATATCATCTGCGAATCGTGAGAGCTTGATTTCTTCCTTTCCTACCTGAATGCCCTTAATATATTTTTCTTGCCTAATCGCTATTGCAAGTAATTACAGTACTATATTGAACAGCAGTGGAGAGAGTGGGCATCCTTGTCTCGTCCCTGATCTTAGAGGGAAGGCTCTCAGTTTTTCCCCACTGAGCGTGATGCTTGCTGTAGGCTTGTGGTAGATGGCTTTAATTATGTTGAGGAAGGTCCCCTCTATACCCTTTTGGCTAGGGTTTTCATCATAAAGGGGTGCAGGATCTTTTCAAATGCTTTCTCTGCATCTATTGATATAATCATATGCTTTTTATCTTTTCTTTTGTTGATATGATGGATTACGTTGATTGATTTCCGAATGTTGAACCATCCTTGCATCCCTGGGATGAATCCTACTTGGTCATGGTGTATGATCTTTTTGATGAGTAGTTGGATTCTATTTGCTAGTAGTTTGTTGAGGATCTTTGCATCTATGTTCATCAGGGATATCGGTCTGTAATTCTCTTTCTTTGTGGTATCTTTGTCTGCTTTTGGTATCAGTGTGATATTTGCTTCGTAGAAACTCTTTGGAAGTGTTTTTGATATTTCAATTTCGTGGAAAAGCTTAAAGAGGATTGGGAGTAAGTCCTCTTTAAAGATTTGGAAGAATTCACTAGTGAATCCATCCAGACCAGGACTTTTGTGCTTGGGGAGACTTTTTATTACCATTTCAATTTCCTTGATGGTGATAGGTCTGTTCAGGTGTTTCAGGTCTTCTTGGTTCAGCCTTGGGAGGCTCTAGGAGTCTAGGAATTTATCCATTTCCTCGAGGTTTTGATGTTCCGTGGCATACAGTTTCTCAAAGTACTCCCTGAGGATCCTTTGAATTTCTGTAGTTTCTGTTGTAATGACCTCCTTTACATTTCTGATTCGGTTTAATAGGGTTTTCTCTCTCCCTTTCTTTGTGAGTTTTGCTAGAGGCTTATCAATCTTGTTAATTTTCTCGAAGAACCAGCTCTTGGTTTCATTGATCTTTCAGATTGTTTTTTGGGTTTCCATCTCGTTAATCTCTGCTCTGAGTTTTATTATTTCCTTTCTCCTGTTTGGGTTGTGCTCCTTTTTTTAGTTCTTCTCCAAGCTCTTAAGCTGTGAGGTTAGGTTACTTATGTGTGCTCGCTCCTCCTTCCTGAGTAATGCTTGTAGAGCTATCAACTGTCCTCTTAACACAGCTTTCGCTGTGTCCCATAAGTTTTGGTACCTCGTGTTCTCATTTTCATTCGTTTCTAGGAATATTTTGATTTACTTTTTGATTTCCTGTCTAAGCCATTCGTTTTCAATAGAGCACTGTTTAATTTCCAGGTGTTTGATTTAGTTTTCTGTTTTTGTGTGTGATTTACTTCTAATTTCAGCACATTATGGTCTGAGAAGATTGTCGATACAATCTCTATCTTCTTAGTTTTTTGGAGGCATGTTTTGTGGCTCAGCATGTGGTCTATCTTGGAGAATGTTCCATGTACAGTTGAGAAGAATGTGTATTCAGCTTTTTGTGGATGAAGTGTCCTGTATATATCTACTAAGTCCCTTTCTTCCATTGTTTCCCTCAGATGAAGTATGTCCTTGCTAAGCTTGAGGCTGGTTGCTCTATCAAGAGGTGACAAAGCGGTGTTGAAGTCTCTCACTACTATTGTGTTGCTATTGATGTCTTTTTCCAAATCTATGAGTAGTTGTTTTAAGTACTTTGCTGGTCTCTCATTAGGTGCATATACATTTATTATTGTAAGTTCTTCCTGTTGTACAGATCCTTTGATCAATAAGAAATGGCCTTCACTCTCTCTTATGGCATTTTTTCACTCTGAAATTGATGTGGTCTGATATTAGGATGGCTACCCCAGCTTTTCTACGGGAGCTGTTTGCCTGAAGGATTGTTTTCCAGCCTTTGAGTCTGAGTCTGTGTTTGCTTTGACTATTGAGATGTGTTTCTTGCAGGCAGCAGAATGTTGGGTTCAATTTTCTAATCCATCCTGCCACTCTATGTCTTTTAATTGGTGCGTTTAGCACATTGACATTGGAGAGATAATTGTTATGGGATTTTGTCCCATTGTTCTGTTGAAATTTGGTGTATTTGAGGGGCCTGTCTTGCCGTAAAGTAGCCCATTTAGTTGTTCTTGTAACCATGGTTTTAGTTGTTCTTGTTAACCATGGTTGTTCTTGTAACCATGAAGTTCCTGAGCAGTTGTTAGTCTGTGAAACTGTGTGCTGTTCCTTCTATTATGAATGAGAGTCTCGCTGGGTAAAGTATTTTTGGAGAAGCATTTATTTCACTGAGTTTTTTCACTATGTCCCACCACTATTTGCGGGCCATGAGGGTTTCATCAGAAAAATCAGCTGTGAATTTTAAGGATGCTCCTTTTTAAGACATTTCTTTCTTCTATCTTGCTGCAGTCAGAATTTTGTCTCTGTCTAAGGTTTTGGTCATTTTGATAAGAATGTGTCTTGGGGTATTTTTATTCTGATTTCTTTTAGCTGGTACTCTTCTGGCCTCCTGAATGTGGTCACAAGTATTCTTCAGTTCTGGAAACGTTGGAGCAATGATGTCTTTGACAGTTTCTTCTTCATCAATGTTTTAAATGTCTTTTTTTAAAAGAAATATTGAGGCCAAAGAGCTAGTGCAGTACGTAGAGGGTGTTTACCTTGTAGCAGCTAACCTGAGTTCAGTCCCCAGAACCCTGAGCCTGCCAGTTGTGATCTCTGGATACAGATTGAGAAGTGAGCCCGGAGCACATCTAGGTGCACTACCTCCCCACAAAAAAGGAGGAAAAGAAAAGAAAATATATAAATGATTCTTGAGTAACATAGAGATTAAGGGTGCTAATTCCTATATAACGTTTGAAAACCCCCAAATTTAATAGATAGTCTGCTATTGACCAAGAAGTTGGTTTATTATTTGTATTAACTTACATTGTCTGCAAGTGGTGCTATGTGTGGTCTGTAAATCTGTAAATTTGATACATTTAAAAAATTATAATGGATTTTATAATAGACTTTATAATACATTTGTATTTTATGTTTAATAAGTGATAAATTATATCTCTACTTTGTGGGTTATTTGAGCCATAGTATGTGGTGCTTGGGACTTCAGACTCTGTGCTCAAGGGTCATTCCTGGTGGTGCCAGCCATTAATTTGAGTTGACTGTGTGCAAGGTACGTGCTTTAACCCCTATACTAAGTCTGGGATCCAATCACATAAATTATTTGCATATATTTTATTCATGCATAGCATAACTTTTCTTAGATTTTTGATTTTTCTAGGATATATTGATCATCTTTAATTATTCCACATCAATACCAATGTCCAAAAATGTTT
This sequence comes from Sorex fumeus, assembly GCF_029834395.1. Classification (NCBI taxonomy): domain Eukaryota; kingdom Metazoa; phylum Chordata; class Mammalia; order Eulipotyphla; family Soricidae; genus Sorex; species Sorex fumeus. The sequence goes on along the minus strand of NW_026606152.1, from coordinate 19,359,955 downwards.
CAAAATATAATTATTGAAAAAAATCATATAGACGTTCAAATTTGTGTTGTTTGTGGGATAACTATATTAAGAAGAAATAGAACCACAAGAAACATACAAGTAAAATGAAGGTACATTTCTTTGGAGTCTTTCAATTATGTATTTATACTAGCATATATACAAGTAAAATTCTTAAAATATAAATTTCAGTGACTATTAAATTTTTGAGTTTTTTATAATTATAATGTTTTACTGCTAAGTCTATATTTATGTGAACATTTATATCTATTTGTCTAATTTTCTGATTGTTTACTTAAGATCAGTAGTTAAAGCTAACTTACTGATGAATGGGTGTGTGGCTCAGGGCTAAGAAACTTGGCTTGCATGTATGAAACTTTGGGTTGGCCTCCTGCAAGGCAAATGCCCTACCCACTGTGCTGTAAACGTTATATAAAATATACTAATAATAAGACCTAATGATGTTGGTGAACAGTGCAATATAAATGATTATTTAGTAATTTTCTTGATTTATTAATGAAATATGTGAGCTCTTGAGTATAATGGGAGTATTTTTCTAACATAAAGTCTGACGAAGGTGAAAATGTTATAACTGTCTTGTAGGATTCCATGTCCCTATTCTGCTTCATTCTACCTCTATCTCTATCCAATCCGGTCTTCTTGGGAATCTGACCTCCTGTTTGCTATCCTCCACCTTTCAACTGCCTACTTTATGACATCATTCTCCCACCCAACCAACCAACAACTGATAGAATCTTGGGGTTCCCATGCAGTTGTTTGTAAACAAAGTTGAATCATCATGACAAGTGACCAGTGACCAATAGATGGAATGGTAGGTTCCAGTTTATGTACAAGATGGTTACCTTAGAAAAACACTGAAATGCCATACACATTTTATTTATTCTAATATATTTTTAACAAATTGAAGAGATGCATCGTAGTTCATTGGTTGTTAAAAAAAAGTTCTAAAAGGGAATGTACCGCCACAGAGGCAGGGTGGGATGGGGTGGATGGCGGGGGATATTATCCATGGTGGTGGAAAATTGGCATTGGTGGAGGGATGGTATTTGATCATTGTATGACCGAAACCCAAGCGCAAAGATTTTTAAATCTACAACTATACCCCATGGTTCTTCACTAATAAAAATAATGATTAAAAAAAAGTTCTGAAGTTTGAGATGCTGTGGTTGTTTTTCGGAGAGGCTGGGGGTTGAAGGATGTCATGGAAAAGAATGAGAAGTTATAGAGAGGACAAAGGGGAATAGACAAGACTCTAAGAAAGATAAACATGGTCCAGGGTTACAAAGCCCATCAGAGGAGAAATTGCATGGGCCTGATGAAGATTGGGGTAGAGTCAGAGGAACAGTATAGCTGACAGGGCATTTGCCAGTTCTTGCAATCCATTAGGGTCCCCAGAGACTCACCAGATGTGAAACTTGAGCGCAGAGCCAGGAGTAAGACCAGAGCACAGTCAAGTATGCCCCATCCCTGGTGTCCTCCAAAAAAAATATGGGACAAATGGCATGGTCTGGGGGTTTGGATTAAAAGAATGAATTTGAAATAGTCTAAAGAAGGCAGATGAGTCTAAGGTGACCGGAAGAAAGTTAAAATTCTTTCATGGAGGCTGTGTTTATGCCTCATAGCCACCTTTGGAAATAACGAAATTTGAGACACATCTCTAAAAGGTTTGGGTGGTCTATTAATAAATGATGGCTGGGGGATGCGAACACATAAAATGGGGAATGAACCTTCCAGAGGAGTGGTCAACGCCATCAGAGTCATTCAAGGATGACTCTTAACAGGGCCCAAGCCAAGAGAACAGTTGCAGCATGAATCCCCAAGATCAGCGACTGGGAAATGTAAAGATAAGACACCATGTCCTCGGGCCCTCTGTTCAGCACCCCTAGCTGCACCATTTCACTTATTCCCAACAATATTCAGAGTCGATTTCACGGTGACAATTTACTAGCTAGTTTCAACAATGAGGTCCATTGCCTCTGTAAGTCTTTGGATTTGTAAACTCCCCACGGTGGCCAAGCCTGCTTTCAGGCAACGACATCCGGACATTTCTGGCCGGGCAAGCTTAAATTATATTATCTTGAGGGGCTTCTCTGTGGTGTTCCTTGGTCTCTGGTGCCTGTAGCCTTCTCTAAACATCGCTATTAACTGCAGCTCACACAAGAACCAACGTTATCAATAGCTTTGGGGCTGTATTGCGGGATGAACTGGACTAAGACATGCGCTTTAGGGCACCACTCCCAAAGCGGTTGGTACCGCTTGACCTTGAGCCTGGATGGTGGTGGTGGAAAGCGATGGTTTTAGGAGAGTTCATGGGGTAATGGATGGATGGATGGATGGAAAGGGAACCGTGAATGGTAGGGAACTGGACAGCTGGTGATCTTATAGGAGAGATGGTAGATGTGTTTTAATTACGTTAACATGTTATTTGGAAATGATAAGCAAAACAAAAATATGAAAATAAGATAGGTTCCAAAGAACAGGTTACATATCACACCGAGAGAGCTGAAAGGGCTGGCATTCCTTCTGGAGCTTTCAATTATACCATTTACTAAAGATGGTATTTTCACATCACTTACCTGTGGAGAGAAATAGTGAGAAAGAGAATGCCACCAGAAAAGCAAACTGGATGACCACGGTTCATAAAAGCCAGGTGGAAGGTGTTCACATGGATCCCAAGTGCAAGTGGGTTAACAGGAACATATATTTCACTACGTCTGCTTAGTACCAGTAACTACTTTGGTGGAAATGGAGGAACACGAATGCAGTTTCTGACAGACCTGAGACTAAACTGCTAACAAATTTTCCTCGGATAGGTTAGTTCACTGGCAGGGAAGAGAACAACTTGAAAAGTCTTTTGCTACCTTTCATGTATGGCTAGAGGAAAATGCTCCCAGTAATCTCTCAAAACTAACAAGCTTCAACTCCCCTGAAGGAAAGTTGTATTCACTGAGGAAAAAATGCTGGGAGAAAAGTCTGAAATGATGGGAAAAGAGACAATAAGTGCAAAAGGAGGGACTTGAAATTTAGCAAAAACAAAGCTTGAAACAACAAGATCTAGTGAGCACATGATTTACTGGGAATGGGATCTGAGGAGGAAAAGAGTGATATCAGGGATGTGAACAAGGAATATCCAAGTTAAGGAAGACTTAGCTAGCTGATTGCCCCATGGGCAACATGGTTCCAAGACTACCAGAACTTACCAAGGAATTTACTTTAATTTTCTTTCTTTTATATTGTCTATTACAACATGTATTCTTTGCCTTCTTCAACGACATAGAGTGTTCATTTCTTTCTCAATATTCTGTTCACTTGTGTAAGCATCTTAATCAACTGCTGGATAACAGAATTATTTGATCAGATGTATTATTTACTATAATATTTAGTTGAGATTACTGAAAAGTAGGTCTAAAGTGAAATTTGTTTTGATTGGTAGAAGTAGAGTAGCGAGGACTAGGGATGGAATTAGAGATTTTGGGATACCACATTTAGTTCCTAATAAAACAAGTAAAGGACAGTGTCCCAAATAGTCTATTGAAAAAGACATCCATCTCTATTTAACATGGAAATTCAGCATATTTTATATTAAATTACAAATGAATTTATATTCTTGTATTTGGTCTTTTAAAGACATTCAAGATTCTTTCAGGAAACAAACACTGCCTATGAAATCATAACAACTTAATCATAAAAACCCAATAACTACTTAAGTTTCCAAGAATGTCAGTGCTAAGAATTATTTCCCTTGATATCACTAGAGCATATTATAGGCATATGAATACATCTGTGTTAATAAATAATTGGTATCTAATTTAGAGTCTCACCATACATGGTTGTGGGTATTGTGACATAGTTATATATATTTTCATAATTTTGCAATAAGACCTCTGGGTGTGAATCCTTGAATCATAAATACCTTTTAGTATATTCTAGCACCAACACCTCCCACCTTAGTTACTATATATATGACCTCCTTTGGAGTCATTTGCTTTTTTCACTTTGTTTTAGTCCTTCTCTCTCTCTCTTTTCAAATGTGAGTTATCTTCTTCAAATCAAGGTGCTTGAATTTGCTGTGGCAGTTTTAATCTTTATGAGTGATTCAAATTTTATTCATTTATTTTTTAATTAAATCACCATGAGATGGGCCATTACAAAGCTATTTTATGCAATTTAATTTTTAATCCTTTCAGTGAAGCCAGGGAAAAGCTCTTACTCGGGAAATTCAGAATTTCCATATTTTAAGTGAATCAAAACTGATTATTTTTGTATGTTTTTAATTTTTTATTTTTTTTATTGAAAAGGGACCACCAAATAATGGGTGTTGGGAGGATCCTCCCAGGATGGGAGATGCATGCTGAACGTAGACTATAGACCAAACGTGATTGCCACTCAATGTCTCTTTTGGTATGTTTTTTAGATAACTGTTCCCTTCTTCTGTTTGCTTAGGTCCAGGACTTTGACTCTTCCCTCGCTGTTCTTTCAGGAAGCAAGAGAGATGTCTTCAGGAAAGAAGAGCAGCTCAGAAGGCTGAGTCCCTTGGATGGGTTTGGTGCCATCTTCTTTCAGAAATTGATTTATTGTTTCTTACCAATCTTAAAATGGGTTGGGATTTAAAATGAAGGTCACATGAAGAACTGAATGCTGAAAGGAGGAAAGGGATATGCATGATAACCTTTCAGTACCGGTATTGCAAACCATAATGTCCAACAGAAGAGAATGGGGTGGGGGTAGGGGCGCAGAGGAAGAGACAGACAGCGACACAGATAGAGACAGAGACAGATAGAGATAGAGAAACAGACAGACAGAGTCAGAGAGAGAAGAAAAGTGTCTGCCATAAAGCACAGAGGCTGGCTGGGGGTGGGTGGCAGGAGGGAAAATGGGGGCATTGGTGGTTGGAAATGTACACTGTCATCAAGGAATGGATGTTGGAACACTATGACGGAAACTCAATCACAAATTTTTAGCTGTGTATCTGTGTAATTGTGCATTTAATTAAAAAATTTTAAAGAAAAAAATAAGGTTTCAAATGAAAAATTTGAGAGATTTCTGATGAAAGAGGCATTCTGGCGGAAACCTCACTGCTTGAGCAACAATACTAGTCCCTAGTTTTGGAAGGTGCACAGCGCCATTATGGGGTGTGTATGGGCCTGTGTCTCATTCCCTAAGTCTCTCAACCCTACTGCTAATCCTGTTCCTTTCCCACACGTGAAGAGAAATCTTCACCTTGGTTAACAGCCTTCTTATAAATCAGAGACTGTGTGATAAGAAAGACAGCTTTCAGCGAGGGCAATTTCAAAGTTTCAAAAATTCCCAAATTAAAGCAGTCAGAAGTAAAATCCCTGTTGTGTCCCTATCTGTAAGAGTGAGCTGCACACACTCTTTATAATAGCCAGAATATGGGGAAAACCTGAGTGCCCGAGAACAGAAGATTGGTTAAAGAAACTTTGGTACATTGACACAATGGAGTACTAGATAGCAGTTAAAAAAGATGAAGTCATGAAATTTACATACAAGTGGTACTACATGGAGAGTATCGTTAAGCGAAATGAGTCAGAAAGAGAGGGACAGACAGAGCAAGATTGCATTTACCCGGAGAATATAAAATAACAAAATAGGAGACCAACTCCCAAGAGTGGCCGAGATTAGTGTCAGGAATTTTTCTTCATACCTTGGAGACCAGCCACACACACTAGCAGAAAAGGCAGCTCAGATAGAGAATGGAGCACCAAATTAAGGGTGTTGGGAGGATCCTCCCTGGATGGGAGAGCATGCTGAACATAGACTATAGACCAAACATGATTGTCACTCTATGCGTCTTTTGCAAACCACAACACCTAAAAGGAGAGAGAGAACAAAGGCGAATGCCCTGCCACAGAGTCAGGGTGGGATTAGGGGATGGGGGGTGGGAGGGATACTGGGATCCCTGGTGGTGGGAAATGGGCACTGGTGGAGGGATGGGCATTTGATCATTGTATAATTGAAACCCAAGCAGAACAATTTGAAAGTCTACAACTATACCTCATGGTGTCTCGCTAATATAAATTTAAAAATTAAAAATAAAAAAATGGAAGATAAAGTAAAAATGAAACAAGAGAAAGATCTAACAATAGCAAAGAGAACTATACTACTCAAAACGTTGAGAAACAGGCACATTGGGAAGTATTTTTAAATAAGCATCCAGGAGAAAATATAGCATTGTTCGTGAACAAATCTACTCTATGGATTCATCTCATCCTTGAAATGGAAAAGGACAATGTGTTACAGTTACAAATTTGCAAATAAGATATATACCATCTATTTTTTGCTATGTTTCTATGCTTTACCAAGTATTATTCTAATTTTTAAATTTACTTTAATGGTTAAAACAGTATTTGCCTGCATTAAACTTTTTAATTAAATGTTTTATTAGAAATGACTTTTAATGATTAAAAAAGTTTTATTCACATGTCATTTTCTAAAAGAAATATATAGGCCAAAGAGCTAGTGCAGTATGTAGAGGGTGTGTACCTTGTATGGAGCAAACCTGAATTCAATGCCCAGAACCCTGAGCCTGGCAGGAGTGATCTCTGGATACAGTGTCAGAAGTGAGCCCGGAGCACATCTGGGTGCGCTACCCTCCCCACAAAAACGGAAGAGAAGGAAAGAAAAACATATAACTGATTCTTGAGTAACATAGAGGTTAAGGGTGCTAACTCCTATATAACTTTTGAAAACCCCCAAATTTAATAGATAGTCTGCTATTGACCAAGAAGTTGGTTTTCTAATAGTATTTAATTCCATTATCTGAAAATAGTGCTATGTGTGGCCTGTCAATCTGTAAATTTTGATACATTTAAAAACTTTAATGGATTTTATAATAGACTTTATAATACATTTGTATTTTAAGGTAGTAAGTGATAATTTATATTTATAATTTTGTGGGGTATTTGGGCCATAGTATGTGGTGCTTCGGACTTCAGTCTCTGTGCTCAAGGGTCGTTCCTGGTGGTGCTAGCCATTAATTTGGGTTGACTGTGTGCATGGTAAGTGATTTAACCCTGTTACTAAGTCTGGGGTCCAATTAAATAAACTATCTGCATATATTTTATACATACATGGCATACTTTTTCTTAGATTTTTTTTATATTTCTAGGATATATTGATCATTTTTACTTATTTCACTCCATACCAATGTCCAAAAATTTTCAAAATATAATTATTGAAAAAAATCATATAGAAGTCCAAATTTGTATTGTTCATGGGATAACTATATTAAGAAGAAAATAGAACCACAATGAACATACAAGTAAAATGAAGGTACATTTCTTTGGAGTCTTTCAATTATGTATTTATATTAGTCTATATACATGTTATCAGGGTACCTTAAATATCCAACCTGCATGGCAGAGCCTGGCAAGCTATCCATGGTCTAAGCCAAATAGACCAAATTGATATGCCAAATCCAGTAATAAATGGATCTCACATCCCTAACCCTGAATACGCAGAGTCGAGAAGGATATGGAAGGAGAGGCTGATAAAATACCAAAGCAGAAATAGGCTGCCAAAACGTAGAAAAACAAAAATGATTGTCTGTACTTTTAATGCTCGTACGCTGGCATCTGCTGCATCCATTGAAGACCTTATGGTACAAGCGCGAAAGATCAAGTACAACATCATTGGTCTGACCGAAATGAGAAGACATCAATCACATCATGCCGTTTTCGACACTGGAGAAGAACTGTTCCTTGGAACATGTGATAAAAGAGGCGTCGGTGGTGTCGGTATCCTTGTCAACACAAACTTAGTCACGAGCATTGATTCATTTGAATGCCTAACAACCCGAATTGGACTATTACACTTGAATAAATGTGGCTCACTACCGGCAGTTTCTATCTTTGTTGTCTATGCACCAACATCCAGTTATGGTGAAAGAGAAACTGAGAAATTCTACATGGAGCTGGAGAAGTTCTATAAAGAAGATTACACCTTCTACAAGTTCATTGTCAGTGATTTAAATGCCAAGGTAGGACCAAGAAGATCAGTCGATGAACTCCACATCGGGAATCATGGCCTGGAATGGAACAAACAGGGTGACAGACTGTCTGAGTTCATCATGTCAACCAAAACCTTCCATGGTAACTCACAGTACCAAAAGGCTGAATCTAAACGTTGGACATGGGAGTCTCCCAATGGAGGGTTCCACAATGAAATAGACTACATCATATTCAATCCGCAGTTTTGCCTAACCGATGTTGCTGTTGTCCCAAAATTCCAAACGGGATCAGACCACTGTCTTCTTCGTGCAAAATTCTACCTCACAGAACGAGGAGAAAGGAACACAAGGTTTAAGAAGAGGACTCCCAGAACAACCACCAACTGGGAGCTCTTTGGCTCTGTTGCGGCAACATGGGAAGATGCCGTCATTGACAACATTGATGAGGAATACGATCGAATGATTCAACACCTCCATGATTGTGCAAAGAATGCCAAGAGAGAGATAACCACAAAAATCCGCCTTTCTTCGAACACTCTTGAACTTATTCGCCAACGTGGCTTGACACATGCCTCAGGCAACCACAAGCGAACATCCGAACTGGCAAAACAGTGAAGAGAAGCCATCAAAGATGACCTCAAAAACAGGAGAGCAGCAGTACTGGTAGATGCGGCAGAAGCTGGGAAAAGCATTCGTAATGCCCGCCTGTCCTTCACCAACTAGAAAACCAAGATGACTGCCCTACAACATCATGATGGATCTATCACATCTTCCAGAAGGGCAATGGAGAAGATTATTCATGACTTCTACTCAGATCTCTTTAATAGCCACGTCCACTTGCCCACATACCACATACCACATGATGAATATGTCTTTCCCAAAGTTCTCCCTTCCGAAATCCAACATGCCATCTCGTCAGTAAAGAAACAAAGAGCACCTGGCCCAGACAAGATCAGACCTGAACACCTGAGAACTTACCATCAGTACTCATCAATACATTGGCTCGGCTCTTCACACGCTACCTGTCTGAATACAAGGTTCCATCCCAATGGAAAACCAGCAGGACTGTACTACTATACAAGAAAAGAGACATCCACGACATTGGCAACTATCGCCCAATCTGCCTATTGTCTGTCATCTACAAACTATTCACTTGAGTCATCCTGAATAGGATTAGCAGAACACTAGATGAAGGACAACCATGTGAACAAGCTGGATTCCGAGAAGGATTCAGTACCATCGACCATATCCACATGATTACTAAGCTCATTGAGGTTTCTCGGGAGTTCAAGATGCCGCTCTGTCTAATGTTCATTGATTTAAAGAAGGCCTTTGATTCTGTTGAGACGGAAGCGGTCATGGAAGCCCTAGCCAATCAGGGCATAAAAAACTCAATACATCAGGATCCTTCGTGAGCTCTCTTGCAGATTCACTACCAAGATCTCACCATTCTACAAAGAAGTAATCATCCATATCAAGAGAGGGGTTTGGCAGGGTGATACCATTTCACCAAAATTCTTCAGTGCCACCCGCGAGAATATCATGCGATGACTGCTATGGGAAAGCATGGGAGTGAAGATAGATGGTCGGTAACTATACCACCTCTGCTTTGCTGATGACATCGTTCAAATAACACCAAACATCAGCCAAGCAGTACAAATGCTGAACAACTTTGACCATGAATGTGGAAAGGTCGGACTACAGCTGAATCTTACGAAGACAATGTTTATGAGAAACAGCCTTGTTCCTGACGCTCCATTCGCTCTCAACGGAACCACCATCTCCAAATGCAACAGTTATATATACCTAGGTCGAGAAATCAACATGATGAATGACCTGGCACCTGGGTTGCGCAGGAGGAAGAGAGCGGCTTGGAATGCCTTCAAGAGCATTGAAGAAATAACTAAAAGGACAAAGAACCAGCAGCTACGAGCACATCTCTTTGATTCCACTGTTCTTCCTGCATTAACATATGCCTCAGAGACCTGGACCCTACGAAAACGGGATGAGAACGCTATTCAGGTCTCTCAAAGAGGAATCGAAAGAACAATACTTGGAATATCACGATTCACTCAAATGAGAGATAGAATCCGGAGTTCTGATCTTCGTCAACGCTCAAGAATCAGGGACGCTGTCTCATTTCCCAAGACATCAAAAATCAGATGGGCTGGACATGTAATGAGGTTTACAGACAACTGCTGGACTAGAGCCATTACTGATTGGATTCCACGGGACATCAAAAGATCACGTGGATGCCCACCTACAATATGGTCAGACTTCTTCATCAAGAACCTAAATGATCGGTTTGAGGCTCTGCATGTTCCTAGAACGAACAGATACCATTGGGCTACGCTAGCACGCAACCAGGATGAATGGAGATGTTACTGGCACCTGCTCGAATAAATCGATGAATAACGGGAATTAAGTGATTAAGTGATTAAGTGATATACAAGTATAATTTTTTAAATAATCAATTTCAGTTACTATAAAATGCTTATTATATTTTATAATTGTAATGTTTTCCTGCTAAGATTACATGGATGTGAACATTTATGTCTATTTTTCTACATATCTAATTGTTTACTTTAATAACAATTCTTAAAAGCTAACTTACTTATGACCGGATATGTAGCTCAGGACAAAAGAACTTGGCTTGCATGTATGAAACTTTGGTTTCTATTCTTTACACTATAGAAACAAAAGCAAAATCATTAACTGTGGTTGGAAATATGCCTCGGTGGTAAAATATTTGCCTGACATTTCTGAGGTTATGGGTTTGATCCCTGAATTTCCATCTACACACACAAAAGCTAACTTACAACAAAGTATCTCACTGGAGATCTAACTGGGCCCGCTCAAGAAAATCGATGAAGAACGTGAGGACACTGACAGTGACAGTGACTTAAAGAACATTCAACTGCTTTAAACTATATATTGCGTAACTATTATAGAGATTTAACTCTCAATAAAATAACGTGAAAAGGTCTATTTTCTAGCATCTTTGCTAGGAAGAGATATTACCTGATTTTTAAATATTTGTATTTTGGGGGGAAATTTTAATTTCTCATTTTAATTTGTGCTCTTTGTCTACTAGTGAGCTTGAAAATTGATCTTGTGTGGGACTACATGGAAAATATTATGCTAAGCGAAGTCAGAAAGAGAGGGACAGACATAGAAAGATTGCATTCATCTAGGTAACATAAAGTAACAAAATAAGAGACAAACACCCAAGAACAGCTGTGATAAATACCAGGTTGTTCACTCCATGGCTTAGAGGCCAGCTGCACTGTCTAGGGGTAAAGGCAGCGCAGATAGAGAAGGGAGCACCCAATAAAGGGTGCTGGGAAGATCTGCCCAGGATGGGAGATGCCTGCTGAAAGTAGTCTATTGACTGAAGAGGATTGCCACCCGATGTCTCTTCTGCAGACCACAGCACCCAATGGGAGAGATAGAACAAAAAGGACTGCCCTACCAAAGAGGCGGTGTGGGATGGGGGATGGGGGGTGGGAAGGATACTGGGATAGGTGGGGCTGGAGATTGGGCACTGGTCATGGGACGGGTACTCTATCATTGTATAACTGAAACCCAAGCACAACTTGTAAGTCTACAACTGTACCTCATGGTGTTTCACTAATAAAAAAAAACAAAACAAAAATTAAAAAAAGGAAATTGCTCTTGTGTTTACTAGTCATTTACACTTCTTTCAATAGAGATTATATGATCATGGTTTATGCTTATTTTTACTATTGAAGTTGAATAGCTAAATACTGATTTATTTCACAGCACTAATTTATTAAAAACATTCATCCTTGGCCTATCATATTAATTGCCATTATTTGTTGGTTTTGCTTGTTTTTTGATCACTTAAATTGGTTTTGGTCCTTTTCTTTCAGATAGAAAAAGTTTGACACAAATGAGCAACTGTTTTTCTTTATCTTCTAAAGTTTTAAACTGAGAACAACTGTTTGTTTTGTACAAAAAAGATACCTGTGCATTTACTGTTTCTTCTCATTTTATTTACGTTTTAACACGTCTCGACTCATCTACATCTTATCATAGTAAGTGTTTTCATATTGAAAGAAACCACCATTTTTTTCAATCATAGCACTGTAGCACTGTCCTCCCACGGTTCATCCATTTGCTTGAGCGGGAAGAAGTTAACATCTTACAACAAATTGTGAGACAATTTATCAATGGTTTTGGCCTATTGAATAGGTCATGGGTAGCTTGCCAGGCTTTTGCTATGTGGACGAGATACTCTGGGTAGCTTGCCGGACAGAGGAATAGGAATCAGGATTGGCCTCCTGCAAGGCAAATGCCCTACCCGCTGTGTTGTAAACGTTATCTAAAATATACTAGTAATACCAAATGTTGTTTCTTTAACAGTACAATATAAAATATTATTTCGTAATTTTCTTGATTTGTTAATGAAATATGTAAGCTCTTGAGTATAATGGGAGTATTTTTCTAACACAGGAGTCTGAGGAAGGTGAAACTGTTATAACCGTCTTGTTGGATTCCATCTTCCTAGCCTACTTCATTCTACCCCACTCTCTATCCAATCCGGTCTTCTTCTTGGGAATCTGAACTCCTGATTGGCTAGCATCTACCTTTCAACTGTCTACTTTATGACATCATTCTCCCACCAAACCAGCCACCAACTTGTAGAATCTTGGGGGCCCCATGCAGTTGTTTGTAAAAAATTTGAATCATCCTGGCAAGTGACGAGTGACCAATGACCAATCAAGAGTGAGCAGTCGTCCGTACTGAACACTTGCGGTCTTAAACCGCTTCAGTGTTCAGACGCACTCACGTACCGTCTCCTCTTCTCGTCTACCTTTCATTGGTATTTCCTCTTCTCTGACCATGTCAGGTAAGGAATAATACTTTTCAAAGCTTTTCATTAGATTTATCATCCCTAAACTTAGCATTCAAGGAAAAACAGCACGTAGTAATGAAAGAAAGCATTCAAGTAGAATTTTATAAGCCTCATTTTAGCTTGACTTTGACATTTGCTGTGTGATTTTAGACATTTGTTTACTTTCTCTGACATACAAAGTGTTTTTCCTCATTGATTACATTATATTTTAGACATATTTAGGAGCTCAAATACACACACACACACACATATATATATATATTTATATATGAGGGTTGATTCTCTGCGTTTCTTTTTCCGTTTAATAGTGAATTTTACATGATATCCATTGAAAACAAGTAAATCAGAGACAGTATTTATACAGAAACAGAAAATACAGATGCTGTGGAAAACTGTTAATATGTACTAGCATGTGTTCTCTGTAATGGTATCTCCACTTGTATTTATAATTCAGTATTTTAAATATAGTGATATTACAAAGTAATAATAATTGATCTTTGATTTTTCTATTTAAACCGGTAATAAGAAAATATGGGGCATGGGGAAGGTGTGGAGTGCTGAGCGGTAGGGAGACAAGCCCTCAAAGGTAAGAAAGTTTGGGATCACTTTCATCAAACATTGAGCAATCGAAACCAAGACGATATGAGAGAGAAAAAAATAGGAAAGAAAGAAAGAAGGAAAGAAAGAAAGACAGACAGACAGACAGAAAGAGAGAGAGAAAGAAAGAAAGAAAGAAAGAAAGAAAGAAAGAAAGAAAGAGAGAGAGAGAGAAAGAAAGAATAGGGACAGCGATTATCAAGGAAGGGGAAAAGATTTGGACAAAACGTTGAAGAGAACCAAAGACTTAAAATCAAAAAAGAAAGAATATGTATTAAATATGCTGAGATATATCCACTGAGAGCAAGATAAAGCAATTTATTTCAATAAATGCCAGGACTAGAAAGTATACTATGCCTTGAATAGGGTTCCAGTAGAAAAAGCAGTTTATCAGAAAGCCATCCTTGCTGGCATTTTTCCTGATTACCTCTGAGAACACAGTAGTTGGAACTTGAGTATAAACATGCTTCAGAAATGATGCTCCCCATAAATAGCTAATAGTGCTCATCTAGGGTGGTGGAAGACACAGAATCTTCAATGTTTTTATTACGTTATGGTTTTTAAGTACATGTACGCGCTGCCTGTTAAAATAAAAAAAATGGTATATTCTAACTTGAATCAGGAGATTTGATTCATTTGTGTGGTAAGTAGGTTCCAGGTTAAAGCTGCTTGTCATCTTTACAAATATTATTTCATGTGGTTTTTTTCTTCCTAACATGAGAGTACTTTGATAATAGTCAACTTTTGTTTTTAGATCCTAAGAGGAAATAGAAAAATCAAGTCTCACATGACTAATTACACATTTTTGTCATATTTGTGAATTCTGAGTTTTCTTACATTAAAGATATTTTATTGGATTTTGGTGCTCGCTCATTTATTAAATATTGAGAAGAAAGTTTTCCTGGTTGATAAAGATAATTCTAATCTAGGGGTTGAAAGTAAATTTGCAATATTTTGTGATCACTTTATAAATGGTCATTTCTGTTTCTTGTGTGATCAAGTGAAATCCTCTGCTATGTTTTACACATGTTGTTTGCTGGTTAATATTCAATGGTACAGATGAGAAGAAATTTTTTGTATTTTCAAAGTTTCTTTCTGTATTTTACTCATTTAAAACATTTCTTGTCTATGAAATACAATCATGTTTATTCCTATTTTCTTTTTTTTTTATGTTTATTTTCCTATTTACCATGTAGTTACTGGTAAATCCTTTCTCTTTAATGGACTGGTTAAGTGTGCACTCAAAAATCACCTTCTATTCCATTTTTTCGCTAGCAGTTTTTTCTACAATAGAATACTGTCTTCATATGGTATACGTGGAACAATTTATTAATAACCTTATTAGACTGTTTTATTTGCTTTTTTGGGGGGAACCCATCTACTGTTATTCAAGGCTTACTCTTTGGTCTGTTCTCCATAACATACTGTACTATGCTGCTTGCTACAGAGCCCAGATTTCATTAATATCTATATACTTCTTTTTCAGTTCTGTGATACTTATTTTTCATGATGTTTTCTTTACACTTCCTCCTATGTAAATCACATGATAGAAAAATTATATTTGTGTATGCATTATTATTCTTATTGTTATGTGTACCTACATTGTTGATATACAACTTAAGACACAGAATTTAAATAAAGTTTTCCTTCCAAAAATGTTTCTTGGGAAAAACTCAAGTAGTCATTTTTGAAGTGGATCAAAAATCAGGGTAACCTTCAATGCATCAACAAGGTTAAGTCGTATGTGAACCGTAAGTAACAGGTACTCATGGCACAAGTCAAATGGAAACCTGATGATTACAGTGATAATAGTTGTAAAGACCCCAAATGCCTATATTAATGTAAGGTATATTCCTTCTGGTTTCTGGCCTTGTAGTGATCATGCAGGGTCCTGGCCAAAAGTCCACATGCTTTAGGTTGCTTAACCTGGAAATTCATAAGGGATAGAGAGAGAGAGTACTAGAGGGGATAAGGCATTTGCCTTGTACACAGCCAATTCAGTTGAATCTCTGTCACAGCATACACTCTCGCAAATGTTCTGAGGGGTCACTCCCGAGTGTAGAGCCAGGAAAAGCCCAAGATCACTGTCAGTTTTTGGTCCAAACTCTATACCACCCCACGCCCAATAAGAATTATTGGAATATATGAAATCTCTTTGCCTTCTCTGGGCCTCAGGTTTCTTTTTGTTGAGAAAATGTTACCCATTCTCTTAGACTTCCTAGTTTGAAAAAGCTTCCATTCTAGGAAATAGCATAGGAGTCAATAGGAGAGCAAGCTAAGGAGAAACTATCTGTAAGCAAGAAATCCAGGTACAGACACGATCACCTGGTTCTTCTACAGTTCTGTGTTTACTTTGAGAGCACGATACCAAATACACAAAGTGCCCAAAGTTTCCAGGCTTTGAATCACCCCAAGTGGTTGGAATTTTGGAAACTCAGTTGACTGTTTGTAGTAGAAGCATCCTGAGGCTTAAATTTTAAGTGCATATTGTTCCTCTCAGCGTTGAAGGAGATTATTAGTCTCACAGATTTTTTTCATCACCCTCTTGTTCCTTACAGAAAATTTTCAAAATCCATCTGTATTGGGAACTGCACATACTCTGCAGCTTTCCCTTCCCGTGGTGAACAATGCAGCTTCCCGAACAGGAAGTGTCTGCAACTACTCCAGAATATCTGCTCCAGCTGGTAGTTCTGCTTGGCTCCTGCCCTCAGCCTCTGGCACCTCTTTCCAACCACTGATGGGTAGTGCCTATCTTTACCAAAATTTCAGCACAGCAATGCTGTCTGGAGTGTTTCACCAGAGTCATATATCCACCTCAGCTGCTTCCTACCCGAGTGTTTTGGAATGGGATATTGCAGGAAGTGCTGAAGAGAAGTCTTCCATGGGAGACTTTTCTGTGACTGTCCTTGACCAAGACCCCGCTGTCTCTTCCATGTCTATGGCAGCTCGCTATGAGAAAATCCTAGATACCAACAACACGGTGTCTGTGTACCCATCACTTTCTGCCAGTCTTGTTTAGAGAACACCATCTCTGGTTCCACA
This sequence comes from Sorex fumeus, assembly GCF_029834395.1. Lineage (NCBI taxonomy): Eukaryota > Metazoa > Chordata > Mammalia > Eulipotyphla > Soricidae > Sorex > Sorex fumeus. Next base: position 19,343,450 of record NW_026606152.1, on the reverse strand, counting down.
TCAGAGTCAAAGCCTGTCACTTCCCTACCAGGAAGGAAGCCAGGTGTATTACTATCATCAAGGAATTCTGGGAACTTTCCTTTCTGGCCTGCAGTCCTATGACTCCATGTCATACACAGGGTAAAAGGGCTCTGCCCAACAAACTTACAGCAACTCATCGCGAGAAATGGTTATGTTTCTCAAGGAGGTCCAGCCCCCAAATAACCAACCACCAGGCTTCTCCTCTGGAATCGACTTCTCTCTGTCTGCTCAACCCATCACAGAATCGAGTTATCAAGTTGAGTACACTAAGAAAAGGGAAAGAAATTTAAACAATTGGGGTCAAAAGAGAGGAAAACTGTCCATAGTTAGGTGGTATTTAAATACACTGAGATTTTTAAATTAAAAAAAAAACTCAGTTCATGTTTACTCCCCTCACTCATTTTACAGCATGTTATTTTCACACTCAACATAAGAGCTCCTAATGGAGATTGGAAGGTATGATAGTATAATGGACATCTAGCTTTCATATCATGAAATTTTAGGAGCACACAAAAGGATTCCACATTTTTCCCTAGTTGTTTCATTTATTTTTTAATTTTTATTAGTTAAACATCATGAGGCACAGTTGTAGACTTACAAAACATTGTGCTTGGATTTCATTTATACAATGATGGAGTACCTATCCCTCCACCAGTTCCCATTCTCCACCACCATGGATCCCAGTATTCCTCAGACCACCAATACCCCCCATGCCACCCAGCCTGCCACATTTTTCACTGTTCTATGTCAGCAGTCCTCCAGAATTACCACACTAAAAGTAAAATACATGTCTTAAACTAGTATTTTTTTTATTTTTTACGAAGTTTCAGAACTCTTATTGTAATGGTACCACTTTAACTTTCCCTTCTATTAATGAACAGCAAGGTTCTGAATAAACTTGTGGTTCAGAGATTCTGTCTCAAATCATCAAACCTAGCATCTGTACTTCAGAACAAATATCATGCTGAAGTAAAGCTTCATTCATACTCTTATTCTATGATATTAACGTCCTTTTATTTTTCCATGATAGTGAATAAATTGAGAGTAAAATTCATTACAATGTTAAGCTCTGTATGGCACTCATTAGTTTAAAAATCTCTAATATTTTTTTTAAAAAGCTTTTGTTTGGAAGAGTTTGAATCTGTGTCATAGCCCAAAGTGCTCAGGGATTACTCCTGGGTCTCTTCTAGGGATTACTGCTGATGATGCTTAGGAGATCATATGATATGAAAGATCAAACAGAGGTCAGCTCTGCGCAGGGCCAGTGCCTTACCAAATGGACTATCCTTCTGTCCCATGTCTCTTAGTTTTAAATGCAGTTTACACAGAAACTCTTTCAAATACAAATAAAACTAAAAACAGCAGCAACACATGACAAACAGGAAGAACTACAACATTTACCTCCAATCCTTGAGCACAGGGCCTTGTCCATTATCCGTAGAATACCCAGTAACAATGCCTTGCCTATTGCTGGTAGGTGCACAGTTGTTGCAAATATATGTTAACAGGAACATATATTTAATTAACTCTGCTTGGTACCAGTAACTACTTTGTTGTAAATGGGGGGGAAAAGAACGCAGTTTCTGACTGACCTGAGACTAACCAGTTAATAGATTTTCCCAGGAAAGGGTACTTGACTGGCTGGGAACAGAAAAACGTGAAAAGTGTTTTGCTACCTTTAATGTGGAAATTGATCCCAGTAATCTCTTAAAAATAACAAGTTTCAACTCTCGAAGGAATGCTGTATTCACTGATGAAAGAATGTTGGGAGAAAAGTCTGAAATGATGGGAAAAGAGACAATAAGTGCAAAAGGAAGGGCTTGAAATTTGGGTTCCTCTGAAAACAAAGCTTGAAACAACAAGCTCTGGTGGGAACATGATCTACTGCGAATGGGATCTGAGGAGGAAAAGAGTGATATCAGCGATGTGAACAAGGGAAATCCAAGTTAAGGAAGACTTTTAGCTAGCTGACTACCCCATGGGCAACATGGTTCCATGATGACCAGAAATTACCAATTAATTTACTTTAATTTTCTTTCTTTTATATGGTCAATTACAACATGTATTCTGTGTCTTCTTCAAACAGAATTTGGAGTATTCATTTCATTCTCAATATTCTGTTCATTGTGGTAAGCATCTTTAACAACTGCTGGATAACAGAATTATTTGATCAGACTTATTTTTTACTTTAATGTTTAGTTGAGATTACTGAATATTAGGTCTAAAGTGAAGTTTGTTTTGATTGGTAGAATTAGAGTAGCGAGGAGTAGGGATGGAATTAGAGTTTATGGGGTACCACATTCAGTTCCTAATAAAATAAGTAAAGGACAGTGTCCCAAATAGACTATTGAAAAAGATATTCATCTCCATTTAACCTGTAAATTCAGCATTTTCTATATTTAATTAAAAATGAAAGAATGTTCCTATATTTTGTCTTTTAAAGACATTCCAGATTGGTTAAGGAAACAAACACTGCATATGAAATCATAACAACGTAACCATAAAAACCTGATTACTGCTTAAATTTCCAAGAATGTCAGTGCTAAGAATTATTTCCCTGGATCTCACTAGTGTACATGATAGTCATATGAATACACCTGTGTGGATATATCACTGGTATCTAATTTAGAGAATAGATATATAGTGATTAGATCACATAACTGAGTGTGATCTCAACTTTTCTACACACTCCCATGCCCCACACACCCAAAGACTTGTACTAATCCTTATAGATCCATGACTTTTCCTCCTCCCCTCTCCAAGAGTCTTTTAAAATTTCTTTTCAAGTACTAATGTAATGTGCTTTAGAAAATATTGAGTTAAACCTAATTGTTGTCATTTAGCTTTTAGATAGAGAACCAAGAAAATCTTATTAAAAGCGTATTTTTGTATTCTTTGAAAATGGTAATAACATTATCCTTGAGTCCTCAATAGACATTATATAAAGTATTTTGTGAGGAATTCCCTGTACAAATAAATACTCGAAGAAATAAATGACTTCTCTGAATGAGAATGAACTGGGACATTTCAAAGTATCAATCAGTGAATCAAAGATGAATCATAGCATCATATAACTAAAAATGATCTTGATGTAATCTAGTGAACACCATTACATTTTTTTCTTATACCAGATTGTAGCACTTTTAATTTTTTAAATTATTATCCATTTATTTTTATCAGTGAAACACCATGAGGTACAGTTGTAGACTTACAAACTTTTGTGCTTGGGTTTCAGTTATACAAGTATCAAGGACCAATCCCTCCACCAGTGCCCATTCTCCACCACCAAGGAACCCAGTGACCCTCCCACCCCCCAACTCCCCCACTCTGCCCCAACTCAGGGCATACCCTTTTGCTTTTCCTTTACTTTAGGGTGCTGTGGTTTGAAATGAAGGTCAATATCATTACATTTTCAAAGAAGAAAATAGACCCCTAGATGTTCAAGACCCTGCTAGTCTCCTGGACTTCTTCCCAGCATGTACCCTGCTCCACGCCCGCCCTTTGGAAATAAGCTGGGAAGGAAAACTGGATGTTCCTTTCCTCACACTGACCTGAAAGACTCTTGCTGATTCTCAGCCACATCAACTATTTCATTTGTTTCCTGATATCACCTCCTGTCTTTTATTTTTTATTTTATTTATTTATTTATTTATTTTTTCTTTTTTATTAGTGAAACACCATGAGGTACAGTTGTAGATTTACAAATTTTTGTGCTTGGATCTCGGTCATACCACGATCAAATACCCATCCCTCCACGAGTGCCCATTTTCCACCACCAGGATAATATCCCTCCCCCCCCATCCTCCCATCCCCCCATCCCCCCCTGCCACTGTGGCAGGGCATTCCCCCCTGTTCTCTCTCTCCTCCTGGGCGCAATGATCAGCCAAAGAGGCATTGAGTGGCGAACGTGTTCAGTCCAGTCTACTTTCAACCTGCATCTCCCCTCCTGGGAGGATCCTCCAAACACCCTCCACTTGGTGTTCCCCTTTCTATCTGAATTGTCCTTTCCCCTAGAATACCCAGCTGGCCTCTAAGTTATGGAGTAATTCTCCTGGTGTTGCTCTCAGCTATTCTTGGGTATTAATCTCATATTTTATTATTTTATATCCCCCAGATGAATGCTATTTTTCTATGTCTATCCCTCTCTTTCTGACTCATTTCGCTTAGCATGATACTTTCCATATTGTACCACTTGTCCAGGTGGGTTGGAGGACCCGAGCGGAGTCTTTTATTTTTTTTTAAAAATATTTGATTTGTTTCTGGAATAGAAAGAAAAAAACTAAATGGACTAATAAAACAAAAGCAAAATCAAACCTTTACACTCTGACATCAGAATAGTCCTTACAAGAGGGGAAGTAAAAGACTAAAATGGGTCGGGGAGTGTTGTTAGTTGGTTGTGGACAGTAGCTGGATATTTGACAGTGCATGGAGCATGAAGACAGAGTTGCTGAGATGAGGAAGTCTGTACTTGAAGCGAATACACTTTGTAAACTAGTCATCACAATTATATGTCCATATGAAATTTATCTACATATGCTTTGTGCCTCCCTTGCATTTATGTGTTATGCATGCCTTTATCCAGGGCTCAGAAATGCATCTGAGGGCATTCGGAAAATTAGATGAGGCCCATGTAGGGGGAGAGAATTAGTAAATAATTGGAGGAGGAAGAAATATGAGTTGGAGCTTACGAGATGTGTAAGAGGAATATATAGATATGTATGTATGTGTAAATACACATATATATGCATAAAAATATATATGGGCGGGAGTGATAGCATAGTGGGTAAGTTTGCCTTGCACGCTCAACCTGGGTTTGATTCCTAGGCTCCTCTCAGAGAGCCCGGCAAGCTACTGAGAGTAACCCTCCCGCATGGCAAAGCCTGGCAAGCTACATGTGATGTATTCCCTGAGTTTTTGTTAATAGCTTCCGTTTTTTAGAAAGCATCATAATAAATTATATTATTTAAAAATAAATAAGTTGGGTTTGTAAGTGGATTCTGTATGTTTGGAACCTGGGATGTATTTTCCTATGTAAGATACATTAAACATGATATTTATAACAGAAATCCCATCTGCAGTACTATTCACAATAGCCAGAAGAAACTATGGTATGCCTACACAATTGAATACTACACAGTTGGCAGGAAACTGACATCATGAAATTTGCTTATAAATGGATGTATAGGCAAGAATATCATGCCCAATGAAATCAGTCACAAGGAAAGGGTTATAGTGATAGGACTACCCCTTTTTTGGATATAATAAACCAGAATATGAGACTAATACCCAAGGATAGCAGAAATACAGGCCAGGAGACTTGGTCAATCTTTGGACGCTTGCCACGAGTGCTGAAGGCGGGCATTTGGAATAAAGAAGGGACAGTTATGACAATGATAGTTGGAAGTGATTACTCTGGGTGAGAACTGAGTGCTGAAAGTAGGTAAAGGAATAAACGTGAGAACCTCTCAATATCTGTATTACAATCCATAATGCCCAAAGGATGAGAGAGAGAGAGAGAGAGAGAGAGATAAAGAGAGAGAAAGAGGTGCCTGCCACAGTGTAGAGATAGCAGGCTGTCAGGGGGGGAGGGGTTTGAGGTTGGGAGAGGGAGTGGTGGGAGAGAAACTGGGGACATTAGCAATGGAACTGTATACTAATGGAGGTTGGGTGTTGAAATATCCTATGAATGAAACTGAATCATGAAAAGCTTTGTAATGTGTGTCTCCTGCAGATTCAATACAAAAACATGATATTTAGTTTCTACCACCATGACTAACCTATGAGTTTGCTGAAATGTATTTTTATCACCTTGGCTGGTCTCATTACATGGGTGCCTGTGTGGTAATTTTTTTTTTATTTTATATAGACTGAAGATACAAAACTAATAGGGTTGGGACTTATGGTGGAAGGGGAGAAGAGCACAAAAACCCTGTTGACCACAGCTCAGCAGGGTCAGCTAGCTTTCGTGAACACAGAACTCCTTCACTGATTTCCTCTTTTTAATGTGGAAAACTGAAAAGACTTTGCAGGCTGTCAGTGGGTTGTCCCCTCCAGTTCACACTATTTTCATTTCGATCAGAATTGTTTAAAGATTATTTGAAAAATTTGGAGCTTAATGATTTGTTCTCATATATTTCCACTACATGGTGTCAGTGGGCATTGATCCAGGAAGGCCAGCATGAAAAAGTTGAGTTGTATGTCTTAACCACCAATGCCAACACTACTGTAAGTATGGAACCCAAAGTACAATAATTAAACTTCAAAATGTGTTTGTCAAGGAAATAGGTGGGAATGCAGGGTGAAATCGGTCATTTGTTGGTGGAGGGTTGCAGACACTGGTAGTGTAATTAGAATTGGAATATTATATGACAAAACTCCATTATAAATGATTTTGAAAATCAAAATTGCCTAAATTTAAAAAAAAGAAGTCAACTTACGTCTATATTTCAAGAAATCTTGTCTTAGCAAATTTTGGCAGGGAGACCATACTTGGTAGAGAGAGGGAGAAAGAAAGGGACAGTTGACAGTTGGGAAGAGAAGCCTGGATATCATGGAAGAGATGAAAGCTGATCTTAGAAGATTTGGAGCCATCAGAGTTTAGAGAGTTAAATGGTGAGACCATTGCAGTTTAGATAGTTAAATAGAGAGATTGGTTTCAGTCATCAGCAGTGTATACATAGAGAGAGCTCACAGATATTCAGGCTATATTACCTAACAAGGGGAGCGTTTTTTTCCTGAAGCACTATGTAAGGATAATATTTTGCCAGGAAGAATGATAAGAAGTTGGTTCTCTTTCACAGATTAATACATTAGAGATGAAAACTTTTATACAAAGGAATCTATCATCTTGTCCTGTTGCTCTGTTTTCTTGTCATCATTCCATTCTCCCCCACAACCCTACCTAATCAGGGCTCTCGACATTTCTCAGCAGTGTCACCACATAGCCCCAGAGCATGTGTTAACTGCTGGTAGCTCACAGCCCTCATGTTTGTCCCCCATCCAAGCCAGAGCCATCCTTCTGAAACCAAGGATATTTGCTGAAAGCCCGTTCTTCCTTGAAGTGGCAGTCATGGTTTACCTCTTCTTAATCATTTTGTTTACAAATTTAGATGAATGTCACTATAATAGTGACAGGGATTTTCCAAACTAAGAAAAGCATAAACATTTCCCTTTCCCCGAAGAAATTTGGGCTAGTTATTTTCTATGCACTGCTAATAATATGTGATAATTAGGAAACAGAACTGAAGTAAAAACAGGTACATTTGTCAATTTGGTGCCATGACTAGTCAGTCTGAGTAGAAGTATGTATTTCTAGAAAAAAAAGCAGAAGAAAAGGAGTTGGTTGCTAGCAAAGAATGCCAAATCTCTGCCAAGAACTCCTTTGAAAATAAGAATTGTGACTATGGACAGAACATAATTGCAACTCAATGCCTCTTTTGTAGACCACAACACCCAAAAGGAGAGAGAGAACAAAAGGGAATGCCTGCCACAGTAGCAGGGTGGGAATGGGGGGATCAGTGTGGGAGGAATACTGGAATCCATGGTGGTGGAAAATGGGGACTGGTGGAGGAATGGGCATTTGATCAATGTATAATCGAAACCCAAGAACAAAAATTTGTAAATGTAGAACTGTACCTCATGGTGTTTCACTAATAAAAATTTTAAAAAAATAAAATAAAATAAAAATTGTTTTGTCTGCCAGAGATCAGCAGATGGGAACCTGAGTGAAGGTAAAAGATTAAATTAAGATTAAATTGGTTGACTTCTATTTTTCCTTGAGTACATTAATTTGATTTTGGAGTCAATTTATATGACAGTTCATCAAGGCACAGAAATTTTAACACTTCTCTTGTTTAAAAGTATAGTGATACACCATGTCTGTATCTCACATTATTTTTATTTTTGATAGTTTGACACAAAAGATACGTCAAAATCATAGATAAATGAAAATTATTCAAATAATTTTTGATTATTTATAATTACTTTATAGAATTATATTATAGAATTTCATAAATTTTCGGATTATGCAGAGTCAAAGTACATGTATCATATTACACTCACTACTGAAAGGCCTACTCTGTCATTCACCGTTGTTCAGTTTTTCCACTTTGATTACACCTTTCCATTTGGAAACTAAATAGTCTCATAGTTCTAAAGTTTGTTTTTATTGCTTGGAAAGATCAGAATTATGCAATTTTCAACATTGGATGAAACTAGAGGATATCATGCATGTAAAGTTAGCCTTAAGGAAAGGAACAGATACAGAGAGATTTTTCTCATATGTGGATTTTAAAGACAAACAGCAAGGTAGCAACAAAGGTTCAAGAGCAATGTAAGGGGAGAACTGATCCACACAATTGAGTCAGGGGATTGGGAGTGAGGGATTCTGGGGTTTTGGGGGGATAGGGAGGGTTTATTCTTTGAGATAATGAGGAGTGTCATGTTGGAATTATGTGTATGAGAAACCATTATTAATTGAATTATACATCATAGAATATAAATAATGTTTTAGACGTTTGTCTGTCTCATTTTATTCTATTAATTAGATTTCTCCATATGCCACATATGCATGAACTTGTTGGATACCTATCTTTCTCTGCCTGGTTTATGTCACTAAACATAATATCCTCATGTTATCCATTTTTATACAAATAATAAGAAGATTTCACTTCATACAACTGAGTAGTATTCCATTGCTTTACCACCGTTCATTTTCAAAATTTGTGGTTTAAAAGATACAAACATTGGTTTTAACAATGCTCTGGTGGTTTAAAATTTTTAGTTTAGGGAAGCAAAATAGATTTTACTGAAAAACACTTAGAAACTTGTGAAACAGGTGTAGGGTGGAATGGAATATATGTTCAAGGAGAACACTTGTTTAACAAAGCAAGCAAAGAGAGACATAGAGAAAGGAAGCACGGTATTTCTTCAAGGGAGAACACAAGCTTGAGGACCAAGCCCACTCTGGTAGTTTAGGAATAAAAACTTGGAGTGGTATGAACTTAACTTGTGCACTTTACGGGAGAACCTGAGTGAAACTATTAGAAGTACGTTCAGGAGCATGATAAACTGGAGTCTGCACTTGGAGGGAGGAGGGTAGAGATTTCTTTGGGGAGATCCGGACTATGGAGAACAGTAATATTATAACATTAATAATAGTATCGTACCATGGGATTCCAATAAAATCTTTAACAGTGGCATCAGATATGATAACATTCTTAGGTATTTGGATTTCCTGTGGAAACAACGGGAAAGCTGAGTTTATGCACTGGATGCCTCAGCCTGAAACAAGGTCAACAAGTCATGAATGAAAAATTTCAAGTTAGATGGATCAAGGATTCTGATCCCAGTGGAAGGCTAGCTTTTGGGTGGACAATTTCTACTGATGGCCTGATGTAGATTCTGATCCTCGGACATGTAACAGAAAGGAGGTAGTGACAGGTATCCTCAGAAGTGAAGCCTCTGAGACAGAATTCATTCATGCCAACATACGGGTTATCAATGTTTGCTCATGGCTGCTACCCTTATAACATGTCATCCAATGGTTTTGTGGTTTCAATTTACTGTGTAAATGTAAAGATGAAGTTTCTAAATGGAAGGTAAAAATCTGAGGCCCTCAAGATGATGAATTATGGGGATGCGGGGGGTGGGGAGCTGGAGCTATACAGCATGTAGGGCATTTACCTTGCACACGGCCTACCCAGGTTAGATTGCCAGCATCCTGTATGTTCCCCCCCAAGCACCGTGAGGTGTAATTCCTGAGTGCAGAACCAGGAGTAAACCCTGTGCATCGCCAGGTGTGACCCAAAAACACACACAAAAAAAGATGATGACTTGCCTTTAGATATTTTGAAGTCAAGTAGAAACAGCCAGAAATCTCCCCAGAAAAGAGTTCTCCTGGGTCGAAAACATCATCACCTCTAGCGTGAGAAGATACAGAAAATAAGGTTTCCATTTTATGCCAAGTTAAAGCAAGCCAGACATGATCTTGGAAAGTTTGGCAAAGGAAAGCATGGCTATAGGAAGGATAAGGTGACAACTGAGGCTTAGAGGTAAAATATACAAGAGAAGCAAAGGTCAAGAAGTAGGCGGTACAGTGGCGACAAGGTATACTAAGAAGAGCATTTTTTAAAAAATAAAATGCAATGACACATCAAATAAGACCTTCTTAAATGTTTCAGAACAGGGATATAACTCAGTGATAGAGCATTTGCCTTCCACTGTATGATGATCTGGGATTGATACTTAGCATTGCAAACAGCATTATTTTTTAATTTTTAATTTCTTTCTTGCTTGCTTCCTGGCTTGCTTGCTTTTTTGGTTTTTTGGGTCGCACCTGGCTATGTATAGTGGTTATTTTTTATTTTTAAAAAGACTTATAATTTTACCTTTTTACCTGTGGTTTAAAAGGAAATCTAAAATATTTTAGAGTAAATATATGTGAGGAAGAATAAAATTCACAGGAACTACTTAGTGTTCTTAATGATACAGGAATCAGAATTTTGAGGTTAATTGTATGGGTATTGCATAAATAATTTTTCCCCATTACGTGGGCTCTCTTTTTATCATGGGCACCATTTTTTCTAAGTTGCAGAAACTTCTTAGTTTAATGTAGTCTCATTTGTTTATCTTCACTTCCTCTTCCTTGGTCAGTGGTGTTTCATTCTAGAAGTTTCCATTAGCTTGAATGTCATGAAGGGATCTTCCCACATTTTTCTCCATATATCTTAAAATTCAGGTATGATATTGAGGTCTTTAATACATTTGATCTGACTTTGTGCCTGGCACTATAAAGAGATCTGACTTCATTTTTTTTTTGCATGTTGCTGTCCAGTTTTCCCAGCACCAGTTGCTGAAGAGAGTTCCTAGCTCAACTTCATATTTCTTGAGCCGTTATGAAAGATTCGGTAATAATAATCTGAGGGCCAGCGTCAGGATATTTGACTATATTCCATTGTTCTGAGGCCTGTCTTTATATGAATGTCATGATATTTTGATTACTACAACATTGTAGTAGGGTTTGAAGTTGGGGAAGGTGTTCCCTTCTTCTTTTTACCAAAGATTGCTTTTGCTCTTCATGGGAGAGAAGGTTGTGTATGAGTTTCAAGAGTGTTTAATCAATTTCTTTGAAAAATATCATGGGTATCCTTATAGAATGTGCATTAAATCTTTATAGAGCTTTGGGGTGTATTGCCATTTTGACAGTACTAAATCTCTCAATCTATGAGCATGGGATGTGATTCCATTTCCTCATATACTCTCTTTTTTCGTGAAGTAGTGTTTTGTAGGTTTTTTTTTTTTGTATAGTTCCTTAACCTTTTTAGTTGATTCTAATATACTAGATTTTCTGAGGTATTATTGTGAATGGGATTGTTTTTCTCTATCTCTTTTTTCTCTTTCATTATTAATATATGGGAAAGCCATGGAGTACCGGATATTACTTTTGTAATATGCTACTTTACTAAACAAATCTATTGTTCCCAGGTGCTTTTTTGTAGATTCTTTGGGATTTCCTAAGTATAGTATCATGTCGTCTCCAAATAGTAAAAGCTTGAGTTCTTCCTTTTTTATCTGGATGCCCTTGATATCTTTTTTTTTTTTTTTACCGAAATCATATGGCAAGTACTTCAAGTACTATGTTGAATAGGAGTGGTGAGAGTGGGTAACTTGTTTTGTGCCTGATTGTATTCTGGGGTTCTAGCTCATTGATTTCTGCTCCAAGCCTTTAGTTTTTCCCCATTGAGAATAACGCTTGCTTTGGGTTTGTGGTAATTTGCTTTGACTAGATTGAAGAAAGTACTTTCAACTCCCATTTTGTTGAGAGTTTTTCATCATGAATAGGTGCTGGATGTCATCAAATGCTTTATCTACATATATTGATATGATCATATGACTATCTTTATTTTATTGAGATGGTGTATTCTGTTGATTGACTAGAGAATGTTAAGCCATCCTTGCATCCCCAAGATAAACCTACTTGGTCATAGTGTGTGATCTTTTGTTGAGTTACTGGATTCTCTTTGCTGGTATTTTCTTGAGAATCTGTGTATCTGTATTCATCAAGGAAATAGGTCTGTAATTTTATTTTTTTTGTGGTGTCTCTGTCTGTTTTGAGTATTAGGGTGATCTTTGCCTCATAGAAACTATTTGGGAGTATTTATGATTCTTCAATTTCCTGGAAAATCTTGAAAAATGTTGGCAGCATTTCCTCTTTAAAGGTTTGAAATATTTCACTATTGAATCCATCTGGGCCAGGGATTCTGTTTGGGGGGATACTTTTGACCATCATTTCAATTTCCTTGGTAGTGATAGGTTCAAGTATTCCAAATTTTCTTGGTTCAACGTTGGGAGGCAATTGGAATCCAAAAATTTATTAATTTATTCAAGATTCTCTCATTTCCTGCTGCAAAGTTTCTCAATATAATCTCTGATGATCCTATGGATTTCTGTAGTTTCTATTAGGATATGCCCATTTGCATTTCTGATTTGATTTATTAGAATTCTTTCTCTTTGTTAATTTGAGAGGCTTCTCGTGGTTTATTGATCTTATTTATTTTCTCAAAGAACCAGCTTTTGCTCTTATTGGTCTTTTGGATTGTATTTTGGGATTCTAGCTCATTGACGTCTGGTACAAGTTTTATTATTTCCTTCCTCCAGCCTAGTTTGGACTACTTTTGTTGGTCATTTTCCAAAATCTTGAGCTCTAATTAATTCATGTAGATCCTCTCTTTCTTCCTGATGAATTCTGGCAGAGCTATACTCTTTCCTATTAACACTGCTTTTGCTGTGTCCCACAAGTTCTGGTAGCTCGTGTACTCATTCTCATTTGTTTCTGGAAACTTTTTATTTCCTCTTTGATTTCTTCTCTAAGCCAACAGTTGTTCATTACTTCCCTTAAAGAAAATATTTCCTTGCTGAGCTTTAGTCCGTTTGATCTATTGAGAAGTGACAAAGTAGTGTTGAAATCTCCAACTAGTATTGTGTTGCTATCAATGTTTTTCTTTAAGTCAATTAGAAGTTGTTTTTAAGTATTTTGCTGGTCTGTCATGAGGAGAATCTACATTGAGGAGGGTGAGTTTTTTCTGATGTACAGATCCCATGATCATGAAGAAATGACCTTCACTGTCTCTTATAACCTATAGCCTGAAGTCCATGTGGTTTGATACTAGTATGGCCACTCCAGCTTTGTGGAGGTGTTCTTTTCTTTCTTGAAGAATTGTTTTCCAGCCTTTGAATTTGAGCCCATGGTTGCTTTGATTGTTCAGAAGTGTTTCTTCAGGCAGCAGAATGTTGGGTTCAGTTTTCTAATTCATCTTCCCATTCTGTGCCTCTGAATTGGCACATTTAGTCCATTGACATTGAGAGAGATTGTTGTGATGGGGATTTGTGCTATCTTTATGTAGAATTTTTGTACTTGTGCGGATTGTCTTAGCTTAAAGTAGCCCTGTTAATTCTTCTTGCAACAACAATATGGAACACTTTACAAGTTTGCATGTCATCTCTGTGCAAGGACAATGCTAATCTATGTATCATTTCAATTTTAATATATATGTCATCAAATATAGTATGAGTTAATTTTTCCATATTTTTCTCTACTTATTAATTTGAGGGTTGTCCTTACTCACTCCTATGGCAGACAGTGATTCATAAGCAAGGTATGTATTTCAAAGCAGCTTGAATAGATAGATTTAGAACTTTAATGTCCCAGAAAGAAAAATATGGTTTTTACCATATTATCTTTTTCCATACCCAAGGCATCAGTTTTACAAAATAATTCTTTTGGAAGATAGTATATGAGTCTTGTTTAATGCCCTTCCCTGAAACCTTCATTAAGATCATTAAACTAGAGCCTTTTGCTGTTCTCACCTCAGTCCCTTGTACATCTCCAGGAAAAGGTGGATGGTGTTGTCTGCAATTTGACCACCTTGAATGTAAGTCGGATTTTTCTCCTGAATGAAGAGGTGAGGAGCATATTGATGATTTTATTCCACCTTATTACAAGTTCAACTTGAAAGGAAGGTGAGACTCATGAGGCTCCTGTAAAGGACAGAAAAAAGGGTCTCAGTGAAGTTTAATGGCCAACACATATTAGCAACACAGATGACTCAAAGTAGCCTGTGTGCATCTTTGTGTATAGTGAGTTTCATATCTACTGATAGTGATTCTCAGTCATGACACACAGGCAAAACAGACCTGTAATTAAAAATCTAGTTCTCTGAGCAGAGTGGGGTCTCTGAGGTGATTGAACAAGTGTATAGTAATTTATTACTAAGCACATAAGTAGTTTGAATGATGTGTACTTTTCGATCTAAAATTAATTCCAAATATGTCTAAAATTACAGTGTCCTGACCCCGCACCTGGCTTTCCTCACCTGGGCACCTTGGAAGGGTCGGGGTTAGTTTCCCTCACCTCCTGATTAGAGCCCCGGTAGCTGATGAACTCTGCTACCAGCTATAGGTACGCTTAAGACCACTCTCCCCAAGCTTGAAGGAGCCTCATGCATGAAGGAATTGGAAGCAGAACCTGTGTATACACACAAAAAATAAAAGGCCGGTGGTCTGGCCATTTCCCCACTCCACGAAGGTCAAATGCGATGGTCAGGAGATGGAAGGAAATGGGGGCCAGGCTGGTTGTTCCTAGCAGCAGGTTATTACATGGAAGAGATGTATGACATGGAGGCCTCAGGAATCCTCAAGCACGTGCGCGCACTGTAAGCCCAGAAGTTCCCCTTATATAGATCATAGAACCTCTAAAAGGCGCATTACAGTGAATTCATAAAAGGCGTTACAGAAAGAACATTGAGGCAGCAATCCATATGTTGTTTCTTTACATCCACATTGTTTCCTTACATCAGCAGTCCAGTAATACTGGCCTCTAGAAAGAAGATACAAAGCCAAACTGAAACCTTTCACAAGCACTTTCACAAGCTGTAAGCACCTTGATTTGCATCCCAAAGAACAGCCTGTCTAGAGCTGGGAATCTATATCCCAAAGATCAGTCCTGACTAGCACCTGAGATCTGCAGATCTAAGACCAGCTAGGTTTCTGAGAGAAAAGGCAAACTGTCTCAATATACTGAAATCATTTACTGAAGGCAGTTTGAAGGGGAGAAACAGTCTCATCCAAGCTAGTCAGGACACACAGGAAAACAGCTTCTAGGAGGTGTTTCTCCTCTCCTTGTCCAACCAACATATAAGCATATATAATATTAATCATTTTGTATGAACACAGTAAGAAATGCATTGAGCTTATAGAATTGCTCTTCTAGGGCCATTTCAATCTCAGACTGCAGTGCTCAGGCCAGATATCTTTCCTATTCCTAGCAGCAGGGCCCCTAATGTCGTCGTTACTTTTGGATCATGACACCATTTGCCTATGATCCATCTCTTAACTTATAGTTAAGAATCGTGGCACCTTGGCTTGGCCCATCGCGATGCCAGGGTAGCACATAACTTACCGGCTTGCCCTTGTTCCATCCAGTCCCACGTCGGGACCCTGCCCTTGGGGTACTAGGAAGTGAGGGCAACTGAGGCTTAAGTTGAGAAGGCAGATGCCCAGGAGTGAATAATATTCAAAGCCAATCAATTCCTAAGTTACAAAGCATATTAAGTAATTGTCTTCCTGTACCAATACAAAAGGACATTGCATTAAGGTAAACTGCTCAAAACACACAAGGAGACGGAGGAAGGCAATATTAACTTACAGTATAGCTTCAGTGTCTAAGAAGGAGGAGACCTTACAAATTGGTTGGGGAAGAGAGCATAGAAGTGGTTACAGACAGACAAAGTAATGGGAGTGTCTCAGGAGCACTGTGATGGGTGCAATTTGATAAACCTAAGCTCCATATACTCCAACAGAACCCAGGTGTATGGGAACAGGGGATGAGATCTCCAAAGCTGCTCAGATCAAGAATGGACCCCCTCCATCAAGATCCACCATCTTCTAGTAGCTAAATGTTACAACCACGAACTGCCCCTGGAGCCATGTCATCCCATCAATGGCCAAGATCCAGAGATTGGATATTGTTGATAAGATAACAACTCTTATTGTTCAGTTCTCACTCTCAGAGAACCTGGTAGGCTTCTGCGAGTATCATGCCTGCATGGCAGAGTCTGTGTTTCTGGTCACTGTTTCTTTTGAGGTACAGAAGCTGCTTAATTTAAAATAGTCCCCTTTGTTTATCTCTGTTTCCAGTTGCTTGGCAAGTGGCGTGTTATCTTTGAAGATACCTTTAACTTCAATGTCGTGGAGGGATATGCCGACCTTGTATTCAATGTACATGAGGGATTCTGGTCTGATTTTGAGGACTTTGACGCATTTTTATCTGACTTTTGTGCATGGTCTTAGGTAGAGGTCTGAGCCATTTTTTTTCCATGTAGCTGTCCAGTTTTTTTCTGCACCGTTTGTTGAAGAGGACTCTCTTGCTCCACTTCACATTTCTTGCTCCCTTATCAAAGATTAGATGATTATATATTTGAGTGTGTGTGTCAGTATATTCAATCCTTTTCCAATGGTCTCCGGCTCTGCCTTTGTTCCAGTACCATGCTGTTCTCATTATTATCACTTCATAGTAGAGTTTGAGGTTGGGGAAGGTGATGCCCCATCGTTTTTTCCCCAAGATTTGCTTTAGCTATTCGTGGGCGTTTGTTGTTCCATTCGAATGTCAGGAGTGCTTGATCAATTTCTATGAAGAATGTCATGGGTATCTTTATAGGGATCACATTGAATTTGTACAATGCTTTGGGGAGTATTGCCATTTTGACAATGTTAATTCTCCCATTCCATAAGCAGGAGATATGTTTCCATTTCCTCGTGTCCTTTGTTATTTCCTGTTGTATAGATCCTTTACCTCCTTAGGTTAGCAGATTCCAAGGTTCTTGATTTTTCTGAGGCACGATTGTGAATGGAATTGTTTTTTCATGTCACTTTCTTCTCTCTCATTATTTGCATATAAAAAAGCCATAGACTTTTGGGTATTGGTTTTATAGCCTGCAATTTTACTATGAAAGTCTATTGTTTCTAGGAACTTTTTTGGTAGAGGTTTTAGTATTCTTTAAATAGAGTATGATATCTGCTGTGAATAGTGAGAGCTTATTTCTACCTTTCGTACATGAAAAATCCTTAATATCTTTTTCTTACCTTATTTCTATTGCAAGTACTTCCAGTACCACCTTGAACAGAAGTGCCAAAATGAACTTTTACTTAGCACTTTTTGTCTGTAAATTTCTATGCTAAGAACAGTGGAATAAACAGTGATATCTTAGTAATTTACAAGTAAATTATGAAGACAGATAATATAAAATAATTTCTTTGTACAAATTTCCAAAATGTGTCGCTTTTATTAAATACATTAAGAATAAATCGTAGATCTTGATTATACCCTGAAGATTATTTACTTGTTAGAAGTTACCTTTCTAAAATGCAATAAAGTGACACATTTTGAAAATGTTGATTATTCGCTCATTAATTCAATGAATCTTTGTTAGTCTGGTGGTGCATTGCCTCCAGGAAGTCAACCTGTACCCTCAGGTGAGTGCATCAACAGTCTGATGGTGTCTTCATGATTCCTGATAACCTCAAATGGCCACTGTGCCTCTGGCTGGATCCCAAAACCTCAGTACTACGTTTCCCGAGAAATTAAACTCCCAAAAGATATGTGGGAGTCATGTTCACAAACCACCCCTGGCTCAGTTATACAAGCTAATGGATTGGTCTTGTTTCAGAGACCCATAAACAAATCTTGAAAGAGATCAAAAGCCACAGTTAACCTTGGACCTGCAAAAGGATGAACACACTAGGGTAAATCGAGGGAGGCAGGTTAGTTGGGTGCCCACCCAACCAGAACCTAGTGCAGCCACTTGCTCCCACAATCCAAAATCGCCACCATGCCCTCGTCTGGTTTCCAACTTCTCAGGATGGCTCTCACTGAAATATAACAGCTGAAAATTCAGATATGCGGGTTTTGTGACTGAAATCTCCAGGCTTTCTCTGGGTCACAATGGGAATCCCATCCCCACTGCCCTGTACTTATGGAAGCCTCAGCAGTCATTTCCATACCTCAAAGCTACTCCAGCCTTAGCTTCCTGATAAAAACACTAAATTCCTTGAACAAACATGATGAACAAACACGAGACCCATGATGCACAAAATAATAAGGAGACAGAGAGAAACAATTAAAGAGCCTGCCATAGAGACAGGCATGGGGTGTGGGTAGGGTGTTGGGGGATGGTTTTACGGAACCAGGAACATTGGTGGTGGGAAATGTACAATGGTGGAGGGATGGGTGTTGGATCGTTGTATGACTGGAAGCAAATTATGAATAGATTTGTAATAGTCTATCTCACAGATATTGAATAAAACATTAAAAATATATATGCTTCATTTGTACCTCAGACCACTGATAGAACATTAAAACCCAGCATATCTATTTTTGTGTTCTCTGTAGGAAAAAACATGTTACTCACCTGTGTGCCAATAGCTTGAAGAATGCTATACCCTAAGATACATCCTTGACTGTCAATAACATGAATAAGTAATTGCAGCTATGTTATGTTTTAGAATCAGTTCATGGACAAGAAATCAAGAGGAGGAAGTGGAAAAGAGCATCAGTTTTGAATGGATAATGTTTATAATGTTTGACGAGCATGCAAGGGAGACTAAAGATTTGGCATGAGAAGAGGGAAGAAACAGAAGAGTGAAGTACTAATAAGTATCATGAGAAAAATGCAAGGGAGGACATTTCCTGGCAAGTGTCACACTTTGTTGAGATTTTGGTGAGGATAAGTATTAGAGAGTATCTTTCCCATTTAGTGGTAAAAAGGAAACTTTGATGTGTGCATTTAAAAATTACTTTAAAAATTAGAATCACCAAGAGATACACAGTTAAAAAGTTGCTCATAATTGAGTTTCAGTCATGTAATGTTCTAGCACCGTGCCAGTATAATGGGGGCATTTTTGAAGGAATATCCCTGGTGGGAAGACTAGGGCATCTGAATCTTAACACATTTCACCAAATATATGATCTCTTCTCACATGATATACCCTTTCTCCCCTGCTTCTTTGATTTATGTTTTCATACAATATTTCCTTGTGAAACTCACCTCAAGTAAGGGTCCCTATTTAAGACAAGTACATGTTTCTGGGGCATTACATATTTTTCGGTTGCTGGAAGAGTCTCTATAGCAATGCTCAGGAGGTGTGGGGGCCCCAAAGACAATTCTCAGAAAACGTGGTCATGGTGGTTGGGGTCCTCCTATGCTATACAGCCTTTGATACTCTGGCAATCAGGTGGTGCTGGGAGTCAAATTGAGTGCATGTGAGGCAAGTTCCATAAGCACTACACTATCTCCTGAGGCCCTGGGTATTAGATTGATGTCAGCATTCGAGGTCCTCCCTTTTGTCAGAAAGCAGAAACTTGTGAAGGAGAAAGTGGAAGAGACCTTAGGGTATAGCTAGGTTGACTGAGTACATGGTGGTACCATTAAGATTGGAACATAAAGTAAAAATAAAACAAGAGAAATATCTAACAATAGCAAAGAGGGCTATAGTACTCAAAAAATATATATTCTTAAACTAAGAATCTTCCGCACCTCCAAAGAAACAGTGACCAAAATACAAAGACAGTCTACAGAATGGGAAAGGATATTCACCGAATACACATCTGACAAGGGGTTGATATCAATGATATACAAAATACTGGTTGAACTCGACAAGAAGACAACATCCAACCCCATCAAAAAATGGGGCAATGAAATGAACAGAAACTCTCTCAAAGAAGAAATCCGAATGGCAAAAAAGCACAAGAGAATATGTTCTACATCATTAATCATCAGGGAGATGCAGATCAAAACCACAATGAGATACCATCTCACACCTCAAAGACTGGACCACATTCAAAAGAACAAAAGCAACCGATGCTGGCGCGGATGTGGCGAGATAGGGACACTCCTTCACAGATGGTGGGAATGCCGACTAGTTCAGCCCTTTTGGAAAACAGTATGGACGTTTCTCAAAAAATTAGAAATTGAGGTCCAATTTGACCCAGCGACACCACTCCTGGGAATATATCCCAGAGAGGTATAAATGTGTAGTCGAAGTGACATCTGCACTTATTTGTTCATTGCAGCACTCTTTACAATTGCCAGAAACTGGAAGAAACCTGAGTGCCCAAGAAGAGATGACTGGTTAAAGAAACTTTGGTACATCTACACAATGGAGTACTATGTAGCTCTTAGAAAAAATGAAGTCATGAAATTTACATACAAGTGGTACAATATGGAAAATATCATGCTAAGCGAAATGAGTCAGAAAGAGAGGGATAGACATAGAAAGATTGCATTCATCTGGGGGATATAAAGTAACAAAATATGAGATTAATACCCAAGAATAGCTGAGATCATCACCAGGAGGATTACTCCATAGCTTAGAGGCCAGCCAGGTATTCTAGGGGAAAGGGCAGTTCAGGTAGAGAAAGGAGCACCAAATGAAAGGTGTTTGGAGGATCCTCCCAGGAGGGGAGATGCATGTTGACAGTAGACTATGGACTGAACATTTTTGCCACTCAATGACTCTTTTGCAGACCACAACATCCAAAAGAAGAGAGAGAACAAAAGGGAATGCCCTGCCAAAGAGGCAGGGTGGGGGTGTTGGGGGGATATTATCCATGGTGGTGGAAAATGGGTACTGGTGGAGGGATGGGTATTTGATCATTGTATGACTGAAACCCAAGCACAAAGATTCGTAAATCTACAACTGTACATTATGGTGCTTAACTATTAAAAATTTTTTTGAAAAGTTATTAAAAAAAGAAACATATGGGGAAAAGAGCTAGTGCAGTGTGTAGAGGGTGTTTACATTGTATGCAGCTAATCTGAGTTAAATCCCCAGAACCCTGAGCCTGCCAGAAGTAATTCTGGATAGAAAATCAGAAGTGAGCCCGGAGCACATCTAGGTGCACTCCCCTCCCCACAAAAAAGGAAGAAAAGAAAAGAAAACATATAACTGATTCTTGAGTAAAATAGAGATTAAGGGTGCTAACTACTATATAACGTTTGAAAACCCCCAAATTTAATAGCGAGTCTGCTATTGACGAACAAGATGTTTTATTAATAGTATTTACTTACATTGTCTGCTAGTGGTGCTATATGTGGTCTGTAAATCTGTAAATTTGATACATTTAAAAATTTTATAATGGATTTTATAATAGACTTTATAATACATTGGTATTTTGTGTTTAATAAGTGACAAATTATATCTCTACTTTGTGGGTTATTTGGGCCATAGTATGTGGTGCTTGGGACTTCGGACTCTGTGCTCAATGGTCATTTCTGGTGGTGCCAGCCATTAATTTGGGTTGACTGTGTGCATGGTACGTGCTTTAACCCCTATACTAAGTCTGGGGTCCAATCAAATTAATTATCTGCATATATTTTATACATGCATGGCATAATTTTCTTAGATTTTTGATTATTTTAGGATATACTTATCATCTTTAATTATTCCACATCAATACCAATGTCCAAAAATGTTTCAAAAATAATTATTGAAAAAAAATCATATAGAAGTTCAAATTTGTGTTGTTCGTGAGATAACTATATTAAGAAGAAATAGAACCACAAGAAACATACAAGTAAAATGAAGGTACATTTCTTTGGAGTCTTTAAATTATGTATTTATATTAGTATATATACAAGTATAATTTTTAAAAAATAAATTTCAGTGAAAATAAAATTTTTGAGTTTTGTTAATTGTAATGTTGTACTGCTAAGTATATATTTATGTGAACATTTATATATATATTTGTCTATTTTTCTGATTGTTTACTTAAGATCTGGAGTTAAAAGCTAACTTACTGATGACAGGGTATATGGCTCAGGGCTAAAGCACTTGGCTTGCATGTATAAAACTTTGGGTTGGCCTCCTGCAAGGCAAATGCCCTACCCACTGTGCTGTAAACGTTATATATAATATACTAATAATAAGAGCTAATGATGTTGGTGAACAGTGCAATATAAATGATTACTTAGTAATTTTCTTGATTTATTAATGAAATATGTAAGCTCTTGAGTATAATGGGAGTATTTTTCTAATGTAAGAGTCTGAGGAATGTGAAATTGTTATAACTCTACTGTAGGATTCCATCTCCCTAGCCTGCTTCATTCTACCTCTCTCTCTATCCAATCCGGTAATCTTCTTGGAAATCTGACCTCGTGATTGGCTAGCCTCAACCTTTCAACTGCCTATTTTATGACATCATTCTCTCATCAAACCAACCAACAACTGGTAGAATCTTGGGGTTCCCATGCAGGTGTTTGTAAACAAATTTGAAACATCATGTCAAGTGACCAGTGACCAATAGCTGGAACGGTGGGTACCACTTTATTTACCAGATGGTTACCTTAGACAAACACGGAAATGCCATACAAATTTATTTATTATAATATATTTTTAACAAATTGAAGAGATGCATCATAGTTAATTGGTTGTTAATAAAAGTTATGAAGTTTGAGATGCTGTGGTTGTTTTGGGGAGAGGCCGGGGGTTGAAGGATGGCATGGGAAAGAATAGGAAGTTATAGAGAGGACAAAGGGGGAATACACAAGACTCTAAGAAAGATAAACTTGGTCCAGGGTTCTAAAGCCCATGAGAAATTGCATGGGCTTGATGAAGAGTGGGGTAGAGTCAGAGGAATAGTATTGCTGACAGGGCATTTACTCTGCAAGCAAGAAGGACCCAGTTCAATTCTTGCAATCCTTTAGGGTCCCCAGAGACCCACCAGATGTGAAACTTGAGTGCAGGGCCAGGAGTAAGACCAGAGCACATTCAAGTATGCCCCATCCCTGGTGCCCTCCAAAAAAAAATGGGAGAAATGACACAGTCTGGGGATTAGGATTAAAAGAAAAAAATTGGAATAGGCTAAAGAAGGCAGATGAGTCAAAGGTGACCCGAAATAAAGTTAAAATTCTTTCATGGAGGATGTGTTTATGCCTCAGGGCCACGTTTGGAAAATAATGAAATTTGAGACACATCTCTAAAAGGTTTGGGTGGTCTAATCATAAATGATGGTTGGGGGTTGTGAACACATATACTGGGGAATGAACCTTCCAGATGAGTGGTAAACGCCCTCAGAGTCATTCAAGGATGACTCTTAACAGGGACCAAGCCAAGAGAACAGTTGCAGCATGAAGCCTGAAGATGAGCTCCTGGAAGATGCAAAGATAAGTCACCAAGTCCTCTGGCCCTCTGTTCAGCACCCCTACCTGCACCATTTCCCTTATTCCCAACAATATTCAGAGTCGCTATCACGGTGACCCTTTGCTAGCTAGTATCAACAATGAGGTTCATTGCCTCTGTAAGTCTTTGCATTTGTAAACTCCCCGCTGTGGTCAAGCCTGCTTTCAGGCAATGGCATCTGGACATTTCTAGCAGGGGGAGCTCAAATTATATTACCTTGAGGGGCTGCACTGTGGTCTTCCATGGTCCCTGGTGCCTGTAGCCTTCTCTACACATCGCGTTTAACTGCAGCTCACACAAGAACCAACGTTATAAGTGTCGTTGGGGCTGTGTTGGGGGATGTACCGGACTAAGACATGCGCACTAGGTCACCACTCCCAAAGCGGTTGGTACCGCTTAACCTTGATCCTGGAAGTTGGTGGTGGAAATAGATGGTCCTAGGAGAGTTAATGGGGTGATGGATGGATGGCAAGGAAACCGTGAAGGTAGGGAACTGGACAGCTGGTGATCATCATAGGAGAGTTGTTAGATGTGTTTTAATTACGTTAATGTTTTTCGAAAAAGATAAGCAAAACAAACATATGAAAACATGATAGGTTCCAAAGAACAGGTTACATATAAGACCGAAAGAGCTGAAAGGGCTGTCATTCCTTCTGGAGCTTTCAATCATAACATTTACGAAAGTTTGTATTTTCACGTTACTTAGCTGTGGAGAGGAATAACGGGAAACAGAATGCCACCGGAAAAGCAAACTGAATGACCACCTTTCATAAAAGCCAGGTGAAAGGTGTTCACATGGATCCCAAATGCAAGTGGGTTAACAGGAACATATATTTAATTAAGTCTGCTTGGTACCAGTAACTACTTTTGTGGAAATGGAGGAAAACGAATGCAGTTTCTGACACACTGAGAATAAACTGCAAACAAATTTTCCCAGGAAATGGTAGTTGACTGGCTGGGAACAGAGCAACTTGAATAGTGTTTTGCTACCTTTCATGTATGACTAGAGGAAAATGATCCCAGTAAACTCTCGAAACTAACAAACTTCAACTCCCTTGAAGGAAAGTTGTATTCAGTGAGGAAAAATTGCTGAGAGAAAAGTCTGAAATGATGGAAAAAGAGACAATAAGTGCAAAAGGAAGGACTTGACATTTGGGTTCCTCTGAAAACAAAGCTTGAAATAAAAGATCTGGTGAGCACATGATTTACTGAGAATGGGATCTGAGAGGAAAAGAGTGATATCAGGGATGTGAACAAGGAACATCCAAATTAGGAAGACTTTGCTAGCTGATTACCCCATGGGCAACATGGTTCCAAGACTACCAGAACTTACCAAGGAATTTACTTTAATTTTCTTTCTTTCATATGGTCAATTACAACATGTATTTTTTGCATAATTCAATGACACTTTAGAGTGTCCATTTCTTTCCCAATATTCTTTTCACTTGTGTAAGCATCTTAAACAGCTGCTGGATACAGAATTATTTGATCAGACTTATTTTTTTACTATAAGTTTAGTTGAGATTCCGGAAAACTAGATCTAAAGTGAAGTTTGTTTTGATTAGTAGAAGTAGAATAGCGAGGACTAGGGATGGAATTAGAGATTATAGTGTACCATATTCAGTTCCTAATAGGACAAGTCAAGGACAGTGTCCCAAATAGACTATTGAAAAAGATATCCATCTCTATTTAACATGGAAATTCAGCATATTTTATATTAAATTAAAAATGAATTAATATTCCTGTATTTGGTCTTTTAAAAACATTCAAGGTTGGTTAAGGAATCAAACATTGCCGATGAAATCATAACAACTTAATCATAAAATCCTGATTACTACTTAAGTGTCCAAGAATGTCAGTGCTAAGAATTATTTCCGTTGATCTCACTAGTACATATGATAGGCATATGAATAAATCTGTGTGGATAAATAATTGGTATCTAATTTAGAGTCTCACCATACATGGTTGTGGGTATTGTGAAATATATTTTCATAATTTTGCAATAAGATCTCGGGGTGTGAATCCTTGGATCATAAATACCTTTTCGTATGTTCCAGCACTACCTCCTCCCACGTTAATTACTATATATATGACCTCCTAAGGAGTCATTGCTTTTTTCACTTTGTTTTAGTCTTTCTCTCTTTATTTTCAAATGTGAGTTATCTGCATCAAATCAAGGTGCATGTATTTGGTGTGGCAGTTTTAATCTTTATGAGTTATTTATATTTTATTCATTTATTTTTTAATTGAATAACCATAAGATGGGCCATTACAAAGCTATTTTATGCAATTTAATTTTTAATCCTTTCAGTGAAGCCAGGGAAAATCTCTTCCTCGGGAAATTCAGAATTTCCATATTTCAAGTGAATCAAAACTGATTGTTTTTGTATTTTTTTTATTTTTTTATTATTTGGGAGATGCATGCTGAAATTAGACTCTAGACCGAACATGATTGCCACTCAATGCCTCTTTTGGTATTTTTTTAGATAATTGTTCCCCTCTTCTGTTTGCTTAGGTCCGGGACTTGGCCTCTCCCCTTGCTGTTCTTTCAAGAAGCCAGAGAGACGTCTTTAGGCAGGAAGAGCAGCTCAGCGGCAGGGTCTCTTGGATGGGTTTGGTGCCATCTTCTTTCAGAAATTGATTTAGTGCACAGCGGGTAGGGCATTCGCCTTACAAGTGGCCAACACGGCCGACCCAAGTTCGATTCCTCCGCCCCTCTCGGAGAGCCCGGCAAGCTACCGAGAGTATTCGATATGCCAGACACAGTAACAACAAAGTCTCCAATGGAGACGTTACTGGGCCCGCTCGAGCAAATTGACGATCAACGGGAGGGCCTTTACCTTTACCTTTACCTTTACCAATCTGAAAATGGCTTGGGATTTAAAATGAAGGTCACGTAAAGAACTGAGTGTTGAAAGGAGGAAAAGGATAAGCATGATAACCTTTCAGTACCTGTATTGCAAACCATAATGTGCAAAAGGAAAGAATGGGGGAGGGCAGGAGAAAGAGACAGACAGCGAGACAGACAGACACAGAGACAGAGAGAGACAGACAGACAGACAGAGTCAGAGAGAGAAGAAAAGTGTCTGCCATAGAGCACAGAGGCTGGCTGGGTGTGGGTGGCAAGAGGGAAAATGTGGACATTGGTGGTTGGAAATGTACATTGTCATGAAGGAATGGGTGTTGGAACACTATGATGGAAACTCAATCACAACTTTGTAGCTGTGTATCTGTGTAATAATGCATTTAATTTAAAAATTTTAAAGAAAAAAAATAAGATTTCAAATGAAAAATTTGAGACATTTCTGAAGAAATAGGCATTCTGGCAGAAACCTCACTGCTTGAGCAACAAAACTTTCAGACAGGGCAATTTCAAAATTTCAAAAATTCCCATATTAAAGCAGTCAGAAGCAAAACCCCAGTTGTGTCCCCATCCATAACAGTGAGCTGCACACACTCTTTACCATAGCCAGAATCTGGGAAAAACCTGAGTGCCCCAGAAAAGAAGACTGGTTAAAGAATCATTGGTACCTTGCCACAATGGAGTACCATGTCGGGGTTAGAAAAGATGAAGTCATGAAATTTACATACAAGTGGTACTACATGGAGAGTATCATGTTAAGCGAAACGAGTCAGAAAGAGAGGGACAGACAGAGCAAGATTGCATTCACCCGGAGAACATAAAATAACAAAATAGGAGACCAACTCCAAGAGTGGCCGAGGTTAGTGTCAGGAATTTTTCTTCATAGCTTTGAGACCAACCACACACGCTAGCAGAAAAGGCAGCTCAGATAGAGAATGGAGCACCAAATAAAGGGTGTTGGGAGGATCCTCCCAGTATTGGAGAGCATGCTGAACATAGAATATAGACCAAACATGATTGTCACTCAATGCCCCTTTTGCAAACCACAACACCTAAGAGGAGAGAGAGAACCAAGGGGAATGGCCTGCCACAGAGTCAGGTTGGGATGAGGGAATGGGAGATGGGAGGGAGACTGGGGCACATTGGTGGTTCGAAATGGGCACTGGTGATGGGATGGGTATTTGATCATTGTATCATTGAAACCCAAGCACAAAAATTTGTAAGTCTACAACTGTACCTCATGGTGTCTCAGTAATAAAAATTTAGAAATTAAAAATAAAAAAATTGGAACTTAATCACTTAATCACTTAACTTTCCGTTAGTCGTTGATTTGCATGAGCATACGCCAGTAATATCTCCATTTATCCCTGTCGCGTGCTAGTGTAGCCCAATGCCATCTGTTCGCTCCAGGAACATGAATGGCCTCAAACCGATCGTTCATGATCTTGATGAAGAAGTCTGACCATCTGGAAGGTGGGTGACCACGCGGTCTTCTGACATCCCATGGAATCCAGTCGGTAACAGCTCTAGTCCAGCAGTCATCTTTAAATCTCATTACGTGACCAGCCCATCTGACACCTTGGAAAATGAGACAGCGTCCCTGATTCTTGATCTTAGAAGGATGTCAGAACTCTGGATTCTTTCTCTCATTTGAGTGAAACGTGATATTCCAAGCATGGCTCTTTCTATTGTTCTTTGGGTGACCTGAATAGCGTTCTCATCTTGTTTGTGTAGGGACCAGGTCCCTGAGGCATATGTTAATGCAGAAGAACAGTGGAATCAAAGAGATGTGCCCGGAGCCAGAGGTTCTTCGTCCTCTTAGCTATTTCTTCGACGTTCTTGAAGGTGTTCCAAGCCTCTGTCTTCCTCCTGTGCAGCTCGGGTGCCAGGTCATTTGTCCTGTTGACCTCTGGACCTAGGTACACATAGCTGTTGCAATCAGAGATGGTCCTTCCATTGAGAGCGAATGGGGAGTCTGGAACAAGGCTGTTTTTCATAAACATTGTCTTCGTAAGATTCAGCTGTAGTCCTACCTTTCCACACTCACAGTCAAAGTCGGCCAGCATTTGTGCAGCTTGGCTGATGTTTGGTGTTATTGAAACAATGTCATCAGCAAAGCGGAGGTGGTGTAGTTGCCGACCATCTATCTTCACTCCCATTCCTTCCCATTCCAGTCGTCGCATGATGTTCTCAAGGGAGGCTCTGAAGAGTTTCGGTGAAATGGTATCACCCTGCCACACCCCTCTCTTGACATCAACGATCACTTCTTTGTAGAATGGTGAGATCCTGGTAGTGAATCCGCAATACAGCTCTCGGAGGATCCTGATGTATTGGGCTTGAATGCCCTGATTGGCTAGGGCTTCAATGACCGCTTCCGTCTCAACAGAATCAAAGGCCTTCTTTAAATCAATGAATGTTAAACAGAGCAGCATCCTGAACTACCGAGAAACCTCAATGAGCTTGGTTATTGTGTGGATATGGTCGATGGTGCTGAATCCTTTGCGGAACCCTGCTTGTTCTCATGGTAGTCCTTTATCTAGTGTTCTGCCAATCCTATTCAGGATGACTCGAGTGAACAACTTGTAGATGACAGACAATAGGCAGATCGGGCGATAGTTGCCAATGTCATGGATGTCTCCCTTCGTAGAAGTCATGGATAATCTTCTCCATTGCCGTTCTGGAGGATGTGATGGATCCATCAGGACGTCGGAGGGCAGTCATCTTGGTCTTATAGTTGGTGAAGGACAGGCGGGCCTTACAAATACGTTTCCTGGCTTCTGCCGCATCTACCAGTACTTCTGCTCTTCTCTCTTTGAGGTCTTCCTTGATCGCATCTCTGCACTGCTTTACGAGCTCAGATGTTAGCTTGCGGTTGCCTGAGGCATGCGCCAAACCACGCTGGCGAATTAGCTCAAGAGTTTTCGAAGATAGGCGGTTTTTTTGTGGCTATCTCTCTTTTGGCGTTCCTCACACATTCATGGAGGTGCTGAACCAGTTGATCGTATTCCTAGTCAATGTTGTCAACAATGGCATCTTCCCATGTTGCCGCAGTAGTACCAAAGAGTTCCCAGTTGGTGGTCATTCTGGGAGTTCTGTTTTTGAACTTTGCAACCCTTTCTCCCTGCTCTGTGAAGTAGAATTTTGCACGAAGGAGACAGTGGTCCGATCCCGTTCGAAATTTTGGGGCAACAGCGACATCAGTAAGGCAAAACCGTCGATTGAATATGATGTGGTCTATTTCGTTGTGGAATCGTCCACCGGGAGACTCCCATGTCCATTATTTAGATTCTGCCCTCTGGAACTGTGAGTTACCATGAATGGTCTTGGTCGACATGATGAAGTCAGAAAGTCTCTCACCCTGTTCGTTCCTTCCTAGGCCATGGGTCCCCATGGGAAGTTCTTCAGCTGATCTTCTCGTTCCTATCTTGGCATTAAAATCACCCACAATGATCTTGTAGAAGGTGTGGTCTTCTTTATAGAACTTCTCTAGCTCCATGTAGAACTTCTCGATTTCTCTTTCATCATAATGAGATGTTGGTGCGTAGACAACGAAGATAGAAACTGCAGGCAGTGAGTCACATCTATTCAAATGAAAACGTCCGATTCGGGTTGTTAGGCATTCGAATGTATCAATGCTCTTGGCCAAGTTTGTGTTGTCAAGGACACCGATGCCTCCAACACCACTTTTATCACATGTTCCGAGCAACAATTCTTCTCCAGTGTCGAAAATGGCATGGTGAGATTCGTGTCTTCTTGTCTCGGTCAGACCAATGATGTCGTACTTGATCATTCGTGCTTGTAACATCAGGTCCTCAATGGATGCATCTGATACTAGCGTACGTGCATTGAAAGTGGTGGGAAATGGGCACTGGTGAAGGGATGGGTATTTGATCATTGTATCATTGTACATTGTATCATTGAAACCCAAGCACAAAAATGTGTAAGTCTACAACTGTACCTCATGGTGTCTCAGTAATAAAAATTTAGAAATTAAAAATAAAAAAAATTGGAACATAATGTAAAAATAAAACAAGAGAAAGATCTAACAATAGCAAAGAGGGCTATAGTATTCAAAACGTTGAGAAACAGGCACTTTGGCAAATATTTTTAAGTAAGCATCCTGGAGAGAATATAGCATTTTGAGTGAACAAATCTACTCTATGGATTCCTCTCATCCTTGAAATGGTAAAGGACAATGTGTTACAGTTACCAATTTGCAAATAAGATATATAGCACCTATTGCTTGCTAGGTTTCTATGCTTTATCAAGTTTTATTCTAATTTTAAATTTACTTTAATAAATAAAACAGTATTTGCCTGCATGAAACTTTTTAATTAAACTTTTTATTAGAAATGAGTTTTAATTATTAAAAATGCTTTATTCACATGTAATTTTCTAAAAGAAACATATAGGCCAAAGAGCTAGTGCAGCATGTAGAGGGTGTTTACCTTGTATGCAGCTAACCTGAGTTCAATTACCAGAACTCTGAACCCACCAGGGGTGATCTCTGGATACAGAGTCAGAAGTGAGCCAAGAGCTCATCTGGGTGCGCTCCCCTCCCCACATAGAATTAAGAATAGAAAAGAAATACATATAACTGATTCTTGAGTGACACAGATCATAAGGGTGCTAACTCCTCTATAACGTTTGAAAACCCCCAAATTTAATAGATAGTCTGCTATTGACGGGCTGGAGCGATAGCACAGCGGTAGGGGGTTTGCCTTGCAGGCAGCCAACATGGCTGACCTGAGTTCAATTCCTCCGCCCCTCTCGGAGAGCCCAGCAAGCTACCAAGAGTATCTCGCCCACACGGCAGAGCCTGGCAAGCTCCCAGTGACGTAATCGATATGCCAGACACAGTAACAACAAAGTCTCCAATGGAGACGTTACTGGGCCCACTCTAGCAAATCGATGATCAACGGGAGGGCCTTTACCTTTACCTTTACCTGCTATTGACCAAGAAGATGGTTTTCTAATAGTATTTAATTCCATTGTCTGCAAGTAGTGATATGTGTGGCCTGTCAATCTGTGAATTTTAATAAATTTAAAAACTTATAATGAATTTTATAATAGACTTTATAATAAATTTGTATTTTATGGTAGTAAGTGATAATTTATAATTCTACTTTTGTGGGGTATTTGGGCCATAGTATGTGTTGCTTGGGACTTCAGACTCTGTGCTCAAGGGTCATTCCTGGTGGTGCCAGCCATTAATTTTGGTTGACTGTGTGCATGGTAAGTGCTTTAACCCCTATACTAAGTCTGGGGTCCAATCAAATAAACTATCTGCATATATTTTATACATGCATGGCATACTTTTTCTTAGATTTTTTTTATAATTTTAGGTTATATTGATCATCTTTAATTATTTCACATCATACCAATGTCTAAATATTTTCAAAATATAATTATTAAAAAAAGTCTCACATAAGTCCAAATTTGTATTGTTCTTGGGATAACTATATTAAGAAGAAAATAGAACCACAATAAACATATAAGTAAAATGGAGGTACATTTTTTGGAGTCTTTCAATTATGTATTTATATTAGTCTATATATAAGTATGATTTTTAAATAATCGATTTCAGTTACTATAAAATGTTTATTGTGATTTTATAATTGTAATGTTTTACTGCGAAGATAACACTGATGTGAACTCTATATCTATTTGTCTACTTTTGTAATTGTTTACTTAAGATCAATTCTTAAAAGCTAATTTACTTGTGACGTGATATGTAGCTCAGGACAAAAGAACTTGGCTTGCATGTATGAAACTTTGGTTTCTATTCTTCGCACTACAGAAACAAAAGCGAAATCATTAACTGTGATTGGAAATATGCCTCGGTGGTAAAATATTTGCCTCACATTTCTGAGGTTATGGGTTTGATCCCTGAATTTCCATATACACACACAAAAGCTAACTTACAACAAAATCTCAAGCTGGAAACATTACTGGGCCCGCTCTAGAAAATCGATAAAAAACGGGAGGACAGTGACAGTGACAGTGACTTAAAAAACTTTAAACTGCTTTAAACTATATATTGCCTAACTATTATACAGATATAATTCTCAATAAAATAACTTTAAAAGGCCTATTTTCTAGCATCTTTGCTAGGGAAAGATAGCACCTGATTTTCCAATATATGTAATTTGGGGGGAAATTTTAATTTCTCATTTTAATTTGTTCTCTTTCTCTACTAGTGAGCTTGAAAATTCCTCTTGTGTGGTACTACATGGAAAATATTATGCTATGGG
The DNA here is from genome assembly GCF_029834395.1 of Sorex fumeus. Classification (NCBI taxonomy): domain Eukaryota; kingdom Metazoa; phylum Chordata; class Mammalia; order Eulipotyphla; family Soricidae; genus Sorex; species Sorex fumeus. Next base: position 19,311,080 of record NW_026606152.1, on the reverse strand, counting down.
AAATGAGTCTTAAAGAGAGGGACAGACTTAGAAAGATTGCATTCATCTGGGTAACATAAAGGAACAAAATAAGAGTCTAACACACAAGAACAGCTGTGATACATAACAGGTTATTCACTCCATGGCTTAGAGGCCAGCTGCACTGTCTAGGGGTAAAGGCAGCGCAGATAGAGAAGGGAGCACCCAATAAAGGGTGCTGGGAAGATCTGCCCAGGATGGGAGATGCCTGCTGAACGTAGTCTAAGGACCGAACAGGATTGCCACCCAATGTCTCTTCTGCAGACCACAGCACCCAAAGGGAGAGATAGAACAAAAGGTAGTGCCCTACCAAAGAGGCAGGCTGGGATGGGGGATGGGGGGTGGGAGGGATACTGGGATTGGTGGGACTGGAGATTGGGCACTGGTGGTGTTTATGGGTACTTGATCACTGTATAACTGAAACACAAGCACAACAACTTGTAAGTCTACTACTGTACCTCATGGTATTTCACTAATAAAACAAAACAAAACAAAAATTAAAAAAAAAAGAAAATTGCTCCTGTGTTTACAAGTCATTTACACTTCTTTCTTTTTTTTTCCCTTTATTGATTTTATTTTTTTTTAAAGTTTTAGATTTACAATTTTTTGTGTTTTGGTTTCAATTATACAATGATCAGATACCCATCCCTCCACCAGTGCCCATTTTCCACCACCATGGATAATATCCCTCCCACCCCCATCCCCCCATCCACCCTGTCTCTGTGGCAGGGCAATCCCCTGTGTTCTCTCTCTCCTTTTGGGTGTTGTGGTCTGCAAAAGAGGCATTGAGTGGCAAACATGTTCAGTCCATAGTCTACTTTCGACATGCATCTCCCCTCCTGGGAGGATCCTCCAAACATCCTTTATTTGGTGCTCCCTTCTCTATCTGAACTGCCCTTTCCTCTAGGATACCCGGCTGGCCTCTAAGTTATGGAGTAATCCTCCTGGTGCTGATCTCAGCTATTCTTGGGTATTAATCTCATACTTTGTTACTTTATATCCCCCAGATGAATGCAATCTTTCTATGTCTATCCCTCTCTTTCTGACTCATTTCGCTTAGCATGATACTTTCCATATTGTACCACTTGTATGTAAATTTCATGACTTCATCTTTTCTAACAGCTACATAGTACTCCATTGTGTAGATGTACCAAAGTTTCTTTAACCAGTCATCTGTTCTTGGGCATCCAGCTTTCTTACAGTTTCTGGCTATTGTAAAGAGTGCTGCAATGAACAAACAAGTGCAGATGTCACTTCGATTATACATTTTTGCCTCTCTGGGATATATTCCCAGGAGTGGTATTGCTGGGTCAAATGGGAGCTCAATTTCTAATTTTTTGAGAATCGTCCATACTGTTTTCCAGAAGGGCTGAACCAGTGGACATTCCCACCAACAGTGAAGGAGTGTCCCTTTCTCGCCACATCCACGCCAGCATCGGTTGCTTTTATTCTTTTGAATGTGGGCTAGTCTCTGAGGTGTGAGATGGTATCTCATTGTGGTTTTGATCTGCATCTCCCTGATGATTAATGATGTAGAGCATTTTCTCATGTCCTTTTTGCCATTCGGATTTCTTCTTTGAGAAAGTTTCTGTTCATTTCATTGCCCCATTTTAGGATGGGGTTGGATGTTTTCTTCTTGTGGAGTTTAACCAGTATTTTGTATATCCTGGATATCAACCCCTTGTCAGATGTGTATTCGGTGAATATCCTTTCCCATTCTGTAGACTGTCTTTGTATTTTGGTCACTGTTTCTTTGGAGGTGCAGAAGCTTCTTAGTTTAAGATAGTCCCATTTATCTATCTCTGTTTTCACTTGTTCAGACTGTGGCGTGGCATCTTTGAAGATACCATTAGCTTCAATGTCATGGAGGGTTTTGCCAATTTTATCTTCAATATACCTTATGGTTTCTGGTCTGATGTTGAGGTCTTTAATCCATTTTGATCTTACTTTTGTACATGGTGTTAGGCAGAGTTCTGAGCCTATTTTTTTGCATGTAGCCATCCAGTGATGCCAACACAATTTATTAAAGAGGCTTTCCTTACTCCACTTCACATTACTTGCACCTTTATCAAAGATTAGATGAGCATATGATTGAGGAGAGATGTCAGTGTATTCAACCCTGTTCCATTGGTCTGCAGTTCTGCCTTTGTTCCAGTACCATGCTGTTTTAATTATTACTGCTTTGTAGTACAGTTTGAAGTTCGGGAGGTTGATTCCTCCCATTTTCTTTTTCCCAAGAATTGCTTTAGCTATTCGTGGGGGCTTATTGTTCCATATAAATTTCAGGAGTGTTTGCTCCATTTCTTTGAAGAATGTCATGGGTATCCTTATAGGGATTGCATTGAATTTATACAATGCTTTTGGTAGTATTGCCATTTTGACAATGTTAAGTCTCCCGACCCATGAGCAGGGGATATCTTTCCATTTCCTCATGTCCTCTTTTATTTCCTGAAGTAGCGTTCTGTAGTTTTCTTTGTACAGGTCCTTTACTTCCTTAGTTAAGCTGATTCCTAGGTACTTGATTTTCTGGGGCACAATTGTGAACGGGATTGTTTTTTTCATGTTGCTTTCTTCTCTCTCACTGTTTGCGTATAGGAAAGCCATGGACTTTTGGGTATTGATTTTATAACCTGCAACTTTACTATACGAGTCTATTGTTTCTAGGAGTTTGTTGGTGGAAGTTATTGGGTTCTCTAAGTAGAGTATCATATCATCTGCGAATAGTGAGAGCTTGATTTCTTCCTTTCCTACTTGAATGCCCTTAATACCTTTTTCCTGCCTAATCACTATTGCAAGTACTTCCAGTACTATATTGAACAGCAGTGGAGACAGTGGGCATCCTTGTCTCGTCCCTGATCTTAGAGGGAAGGCTCTCAGTTTTTCCCCATTGAGGATGATGCTTGCTGTAGGCTTGTGTTAGATGGCTTTAATTATGTTGAGGAAGGTCCCCTCTATACCCATTTTGGCTAGGGTTTTCATCATAAAGGGGTGCTGGATCTTATCAAATGCTTTCTCTGCATCTATTGATATGATCATATGCTTTTGATCTTTTCTTTTTTTGATATGGTGGATTATGTTGATTGATTTCCGAATGTTAAACCATCCTTGCATCCCTGGGATGAATCCTACTTGGTCATGGTGTATGATCTTTTTGATGAGTAGTTGGATTCTATTTGCTAGTAGTTTGTTGAGGATCTTTGCATCTGTGTTGATCAGGGATATCGGCCTGTAATTCTCTTTCTTTGTGGTATCTCTGTCTGCTTTTGGTATCAGTGTGATATTTGCTTCGTAGAAACTGTTCGGAAGTGTTTTTGATATTTCAATTTCGTGGAAAAGCTTAAAGAGCATCGGGAGTAAGTCCTCTTTAAAGATTTGGAAGAATTCACTAGTGAATCCATCCGGGCCAGGACTTTTGTGCTTGGGGAGACTTTTTATTACCATTTCAATTTCCTTGATGGTGATAGGTCTGTTCAGGTATTCCAGGTCTTCTTGGTTCAGCCTTGGGAGTCTGTAGGAGTCTAGGAATTTATCCATTTCCTCGAGGTTTTGATGTTCCGTGGCATAAAGCTTTTCAAAGTACCCCCTGAGGATCCTCTGAATTTCTGTGGTTTCTGTTGTAATGACCCCCTTTTAATTTCTGATTCGGTTTATTAGGGTTTTCTCTCTCCCTTTCTTTGTGAGTTTTGCTAGAGGCTTATCGATCTTGTTAATTTTCTCGAAGAACCAGCTTTTGGTTTTTTTTTTTTTTTTTTTTAAATTTTTTTTTTCTTTTTTTTTCCCCCTTTATTTTATTTTATTTTTTTTTAAAGTTGTAGATTTACAATTTTTTGTGCTTTGGTTTCAATTATACAATGATCAGATACCCATCCCTCCACCAGTGCCCATTTTCCACCACCATGGATAATATCCCTCCCACCCCCATCCCCCCATCCCCCCGTCTCTGTGGCAGGGCAATCCCCTGTGTTCTCTCTCTCCTTTTGGGTGTTGTGGTCTGGAAAAGAGGCATTGAGTGGCAAACATGTTCAGTCCATAGTCTACTTTCGACATGCATCTCCCCTCCTGGGAGGATCCTCCAAACATCCTTTATTTGGTGCTCCCTTCTCTATCTGAATAGCCCTTTCCTCTAGGATACCCGGCTGGCCTCTAAGTTATGGAGTAATCCTCCTGGTGCTGATCTCAGCTATTCTTGGGTATTAATCTCATACTTTGTTACTTTATATCCCCCAGATGAATGCAATCTTTCTATGTCTATCCCTCTCTTTCTGACTCATTTCGCTTAGCATGATACTTTCCATATTGTACCACTTGTATGTAAATTTCATGACTTCATCTTTTCTAAGAGCTACATAGTACTCCATTGTGTAGATGTACCAAAGTTTCTTTAACCAGTCATCTGTTCTTGGGCATTCAGGTTTCTTCCAGTTTCTGGATATTGTAAAGAGGGCTGCAATGAACAAACAAGTGCAGATGTCACTTCGACTATACATTTTTGCCTCTCTGGGATATATTCCCAGGAGTGGTATTGCTGGGTCAAATGGGAGCTCAATTTCTAATTGTTTGAGAATCGTCCATACTGTTTTGCAGAAGGGCTGAACCAGTGGACATTCCCACCAACAGTGAAGGAGTGTCCCTTTCTCGCCACATCCACGCCAGCATCGGTTGCTTTTGTTCTTTTGAATTTGGGCCAGTCTCTGAGGTGTGAGATGGTATCTCATTGTGGTTTTGATTTGCATCTCCCTGATGATTAATGATGTAGAGCATTTTCACATGTGCTTTTTTGCCATTCGGATTTCTTCTTTGAGAAAGTTTCTGTTCATTTCATTGCCCCATTTTTGGATGGGATTGGATGTTTTCTTCTTGTGGAGTTTAACCAGTATTTTGTATATCCTGGATATCAACCCCTTTTCAGATGTGTATTCGGTGAATATCCTTTCCCATTCTGTAGACTGTCTTTGTATTTTGGTCACTGTTTCTTTGGAGGTGCAGAAGCTTCTTAGTTTAAGATAGTCCCATTTATCTATCTCTGTTTTCACTTGCTCGGCCAGTGGCGTGGCATCTTTGAAGATACCATTAGCTTCAATGTCATGGAGGGTTTTGCCAACTTTATCTTCAATGTACCTTATGGTTTCTGGTCTGATGTTGAGGTCTTTAATCCATTTTGATCTTACTTTTGTACATGGTGTTAGGCAGAGTTCTGAGCCTATTTTTTTGCATGTAGCCATCCAGTGATGCCAACACAATTTATTAAAGAGTCTTTCCTTACTCCACTTCACATTACTTGCACCTTTATCAAAGATTAGATGAGCATATGATTGAGGAGTGATGTCAGTGTATTCAACCCTGTTCCATTGGTCTGCAGTTCTGCCTTTGTTCCAGTACCATGCTGTTTTAATTATTACTGCTTTGTAGTACAGTTTGAAGTTCGGGAGGTTGATTCCTCCCATTTTCTTTTTCCCAAGAATTGCTTTAGCTATTCGTGGGGGCTTATTTTTCCATATAAATTTCAAGAGTGTTTGCTCCATTTCTTTGAAGAATGTCATGGGTATCCTTATAGGGATTGCATTGAATTTATACAATGCTTTCGGTAGTATTGCCATTTTGACAATGTTAAGTCTCCCGACCCATGAGCAGGGGATATCTTTCCATTTCCTCATGTCCTCTTTTATTTCCTGAAGTAGCGTTTTGTAGTTTTCTTTGTACAGGTCCTTTACTTCCTTAGTTAAGCTGATTCCTAGGTACTTGATTTTCTGGGGCACAATTGTGAATGGGATTGTTTTTTTCATGTTGCTTTCTTCTCTCTCACTGTTTGCGTATAGGAAAGCCATGGACTTTTGGGTATTGATTTTATAACCTGCAACTTTACTATACGAGTCTATTGTTTCTAGGAGTTTTTTGGTGGAAGTTATTGGGTTCTCTAAGTAGAGTATCATATCATCTGCGAATAGTGAGAGCTTGATTTCTTCCTTTCCTACCTGAATGCCCTTAATATCTTTTTCCTGCCTAATCGCTATTGCAAGTACTTCCAGTACTATATTGAACAGCAGTGGAGAGAGTGGGCATCCCTGTCTCGTCCCTGATCTTAGAGGGAAGGCTCTCAGTTTTTCCCCATTGAGGATGATGCTTGCTGTAGGCTTGTGGTAGATGGCTTTAATTATGTTGAGGAAGGTCCCCTCTATACCCATTTTGGCTAGGGTTTTCATCATAAAGGGGTGCTGGATCTTATCAAATGCTTTCTCTGCATCTATTGATATGATCATATGCTTTTTATCTTTTCTTTTGTTGATATGGTGGATTATGTTGATTGATTTCCGAATGTTGAACCATCCTTGCATCCCTGGGATGAATCCTACTTGGTCATGGTGTATGATCTTTTTGATGAGTAGTTGGATTCTATTTGCTAGTAGTTTGTTGAGGATCTTTGCATCTGTGTTGATCAGGGATATCGGCCTGTAATTCTCTTTCTTTGTGGTATCTCTGTCTGCTTTTGGTATCAGTGTGATATTTGCTTCGTAGAAACTGTTTGGAAGTGTTTTTGATATTTCAATTTCGTGGAAAAGCTTAAAGAGTATTGGGAGTAAGTCCTCTTTAAAGATTTGGAAGAATTCACTAGTGAATCCATCCGGGCCAGGACTTTTGTGCTTGGGGAGACTTTTTATTACCATTTCAATTTCCTTGATGGTGATAGGTCTGTTCAGGTATTCCAGGTCTTCTTGGTTCAGCCTTGGGAGTCTGTAGGAGTTTAGGAATTTATCCATTTCCTCGAGGTTTTGATGTTCCGTGGCATAAAGCTTTTCAAAGTACCCCCTGAGGATCCTCTGAATTTCTGTGGTTTCTGTTGTAATGACCCCCTTTTCATTTCTGATTCGGTTTATTAGGGTTTTCTCTCTCCCTTTCTTTGTGAGTTTTGCTAGAGGCTTATCGATCTTGTTAATTTTCTCAAAGAACCAGCTCTTGGTTTCATTGATCTTTCGGATTGTTTTTTGGGTTTCCATCTCGTTAATCTCTGCTCTGAGTTTTATTATTTCCTTTCTCCTGTTCGGGTTGTGCTCCTTTTTTTGGTCCTTCTCCAAGCTCTTAAGCTGTGAGGTAAGGTTACTTATGTGTGCTCGCTCCTCCTTCCTGAGGAATGCTTGTAGAGCTATAAACTTTCCTCTTAACACAGCCTTTGCTGTGTCCCATAAGTTTTGGTAACTCGTGTTCTCATTTTCATTCATTTCTAGGAATCTTTTGATTTCCTCTTTGATTTCCTGTCTAATCCACTCGTTGTTCAATAGTGCACTGTTTAATTTCCAGGTGTTTGATTTAGTTTTCTGTTTTTGTGTGTGATTTACTTCTAATTTCAGCGCATTATGGTCTGAGAAGATTGTTGATACAATCTCTACCTTCTTAATTTTATGGAGGCATGTTTTGTGACTCAGCATGTGGTCTATCTTGGAGAATGTTCCATGTACGCTTGAGAAGAATGTGTATTCAGCTTTTTGTGGATGAAGTGTCCTGTATATATCTACTAAGTCCCTTTCTTTCATTGTTTCCCTCAAATGAAGTATGTCCTTGCTAAGCTTGAGTCTGGTTGATCTATCAAGAGGTGACAAAGCTGTGTTGAAGTCTCCCACTAGTATTGTGTTGCTATTGATGTCTTTTTCCAAATCTATGAGTAGTTGTTTTAAGTACTTTGCTGGTCTTTCATTAGGTGCATATACATTTATTATTGTAAGTTCTTCCTCTTGTACAGATCCTTTGATCAATAAGAAATGGCCTTCACTGTCTCTTATGGCCTTCCTCACTCTGAAATCGATGTGGTCTGATATAAGAATGGCTACCCCAGCTTTTTTATGGGAGCTGTTTGCCTGTAGGATTGTTTTCCAGCCTTTGACTCTGAGTCTGTGTTTGCTTTGACTATTGAGATGCGTTTCTTGCAGGCAACAGAATGTTGGGTTCAATTTTCTAATCCATTCTGCCACTCTATGTCTTTTAATTGGTGTGTTTAGCCCATTGACATTGAGAGAGATTATTGTTATGGGATTTTGTCCCATTGTTCTGTTAAAATTTGGTGTATTTGAGGGGCCTTTCTTGCCTTAAAGTAGCCCATTTAGTTGTTCTTGTAACCATGGTTTTGAGTCTATGAAGTTCCTGAGCTGTTGTTTGTCTGTGAAACTGTGTGTTGTTCCTTCTATTATGAATGAGAGTCTTGCTGGGAAAAGTATTTTTGGGGAGGCATTTATTTCATTGAGTTTTTTTACTATGTCCCACCACTGTTTTCGGGCCATGAGGGTTTCATCAGAAAAATCAGCTGTGAATTTTAAGGATGCTCCTTTGTAAGAGATTTCTTTCTTCAATCTTGCTGCTTTCAGAATTTTGTCTCTGTCTAAGGTTTTGGTAATTTTGATCAGAATGTGTGTTGGGGTATTTTTATTCGGATTTCTTATAGCTGGTACCCTTCGGGCCTCCTGAATGTGGTCACAAGTTTTCTTCAGCTCTGGAAATGTTGTAGCAATGATTTCTTTGACAGTTTCATCTTCATCGAGGTTTTCTTCCTGTCCCTCTGGGACTCCAATAATTCTTATGTTACCCCTCTTGGCTTCATCACGATCTTCTCTTGCCATCTGTTCCCGAATTGTGAGTCTCTTTTCCATTTTCTGCTCTTTTCTGGAGAGTCTCTGAACTTCATCTTCGAGCTCACTGATTCTGTTCTCAGCAGCTCTTACTCTGCTGCTGAGGCCTTCCACTGAGCTTTTCAATTCGCCTACGAGATTTTTCAGGTCTGACATTTCTGATAGCATTTTCCTCATTTCTGCCTTCAGATCCTCTTGTCTTCTATTGGCATTGCTTTCCATTGTTTCTTTTAATTCCCAAAGCATCCTAAGTAGCTCCCTTCTGAATTCCTTGTCAGAGAGGTTGTCTAACACTACAGTACTGTTGGTGTCATCTGGGCTAGACTCTTCAATATGAAAGTTTGGTGGGCTTTTGCGTTGCTTTACCATTGTGAGAGGTGTGGTTTAGTCCTTCAGGTTCACTGTTACTATTCTGCTTTGATATGCAGTGTGAGTTAAGATAGGCTTATGAGTTATTGGCTACTGTGTTTCTAGTGGCTGAGGTAAAATAGAGAAGTTTCCATCTAAGAAGTTAGCTTATGGTTCCTATGGTATATGTAGTGGGAAAATATTTCACGGCCGCGGCTCCGGAAAGAGTCCCTGGCACTAGGCGAGGAGTTGGGAAAGTCTCCTGCTTGGAATTGGAGCCATTCAGCTTTGTTGCCCAGAGCTGGGCCTCTGTGCCCGTCCCACGCAGATCAGGGGTTGAAAACCAGCTGTCTAGGGGCTGTTTCTAGCTGCGCGTGCCCAGAGAGGGACCCAAGCCCTTGGGGGCGGGCTGTACCTGTTGGAATTGGAGCCATTCAGCTTTGTTGCCCAGAGCTGGGCCTCTGTGCCCGTCCCACGCAGATCAGGGGTTGAAAACCGGCTGTCTAGGGGCTGTTTCTAGCGGTGCATGCCCAGAGAGGACCCGAGCCCTTGGGGGCGGGCTCTACCTGTTGGAAATGGAGCCATTCAGCTTTGTTGCCCAGAGCTGGGCCTCTGTGCCCGTCCCATGCAGATCAGGGGTTGAAAACCAGCTGTCTAGGGGCTCTTTCTAGCTGCGCGTGCCCAGAGAGGGACCCGAGCCCTTGGGGGCGGGCTGTACCTTTTGGAATTGGAGCCGTTCAGCTTTGTTGCCCAGAGCTGGGTCTCTGTGCCCGTCCCACACAGATCAGGGGTTGAAAACCGGCTGTCTAGGGGCTGTTTCTAGCTGCGCGTGCCCAGAGAGGAACCCGAGCCCTTGGGGGCGGGCTATACCTGTTGGAATTGCAGCAGTTCAGCTTTGTTGCCCAGAGTTGGGCCTCTGTGCCCGTCCCACGCAGATCAGGGGTTGAAAACCGGCTGTCTAGGGGCTGTTTCTAGCTGCGCGTGCCCAGAGAGGGACCCGAGCCCTTGGGGGCGGGCTATACCTGTTGGATTTGCAGCAGTTCAGCTTTGTTGCCCAGAGCTGGGCCTCTGTGCCCGTCCCACGCAGATCAGGGGTTGAAAACCAGCTGTCTAGGGGCTCTTTCTAGCTGCGCGTGCCCAGAGAGGGACCCGAGCCCTTGGGGGCGGGCTGTACCTGTTGGAATTAGAGCTGTTCATCTTTGTTGCCCAGAGCTGGGCCTCTGTGCCCGTCCCACGCAGATCAGGGGTTGAAAACCAGCTGTCTAGGGGCTCTTTCTAGCTGCGCGTGCCCAGAGAGGGACCCGAGCCCTTGGGGGCGGGCTGTACCTGTTGGAATTGGAGCCGTTCATCTTTGTTGCCCAGAGCTGGGCCTCTGTGCCCGTCCCACGCAGATCAGGGGTTGAAAACCGGCTGTCTAGGGGCTGTTTCTAGCTGCGCATGCCCAGAGAGGGACCCGAGCCCTTGGGGGCGGGCTGTACCTGTTGGAATTGGAGCCGTTCAGCTTTGTTGCCCAGGGCTGGGCCTCTGTGCCCGTCCCACGCAGATCAGGGGTTGAAAACCGGCTGTCTAGGGGCTGTTTCTAGCTGCACGCGCCCAGAGAGGGACCCGAGCCCTTGGGGGCGGGCTGTACCTGTTGGAATTGGAGCCATTCAGCTTTGTTGCCCAGAGCTGGGCCTCTGTGCCCGTCCCACGCAGATCAGGGGTTGAAAACCGGCTGTCTAGGGGCTGTTTCTAGCTGCACGTGCCCAGAGAGGGACCCGAGCCCTTGGGGGCGGGCTGTACCTGTTGGAATTTACACTTCTTTCAATAGAGATTATATGATCATGGTTTATGTTTATTTTTTCTATTCAAGTTTAATAGCTAAATACTGATTTATTTCACAGCACTAATTTATTAAAACCATTCATCCTTGGCCTACCATATTAATTGCCAGTATTTGTTGGTTTTGCTTGTGTTTTGATCACTTAATTTGGTTTTTGTCATTTTCTTTCAGATTGTAAAATTTTGAGACAAATGAGCATATGTTTTTCTTTATCTTGTACAGTTTTAAACTGAGAACAACTGTTTGTTTTGAACAAATAAGATAACTGTGCATTTACTATTTCTTCTCATTTTATTTACATTTTAACTCATCTGGATTCATCTACAACTTATCCTAGTAAGTGTTGTCATATTGAAAGAAACCAACCTTTTTTTCAATCATAGCACTGTAGCACTGTCCTCCCGCGGTTCATCCATTTGCTCGAGCGGGAACCAGTAACATCTTCCAACAAATTGTGAGAATTGTTGTCACTGGTTTTCACCTATGGTATAGGTCATGGGTAGCTTGCCAGCCTTTTGCTATGTGGACGAGATACTCTGGGTAGCTTGCCGGACAGAGGAATCGGTATCAGGGTTGGCCTCTTGCAAGGCAAATGCCCTGCCGTCTGTGCTGTGAATGTTATCTAAAATATACTAGTAATACCAAATGGTGTTTCTTTAACAGTGAAATATAAACGATTATTTTGTAATTTTCTTGATTTGTTAATGAGATATGTAAGCTCTTGAGTATAATGGGAGTATTTTTCTAACACAAGAGTCTGAGGAAGGTGAAACTCTTATAACTGTCTTGTAGGATTCCATCTCCCTAGCGTGCTTCATTCTACCCCGTTCTCTATCCAATCCGGTCTTCTTCTTGGGATTCTGACCTCCTGATTGGCTAGCCTCTGCCTTTCAACTGCCTACTTTATGACACCATTCTTTCACCAAACCAACCACCAACTGGTAGAATCTTGGGGGTCCCATGCAGTTGTTTGTAAACAAATGTGAATCATCATGGCAAGTGACAAGTGACCAATGACCAACCACCAGTGAGCAGTCGTCTGTACTGAACACATGTGGTCTTAAGCCGCTTCAGTGTTCAGACGTACTCTGGCACCGTCTCCTCTTCTCGTCTACCTTTTATCGGTATTTCCTCTTCTCTGACCATGTCAGGTAAGGATTTATCATCCTTAAACTTAGCAGTCAAGTAAAAACAGCACGGAGTAATGAAAGTAAGTATTCAAGTACAATTTTACAAGCCTCATTTGAGCTTGACTTTGACATTTGCTGTGTGATTTTAAACATTGGCTTACTTTCTCTCACATACAAAGTGTTTTTCCTCATTGATTACATTATATTTTAGACATACTTAGGAGCTCAAATACACACATTCACACACACACACGCACACACACACTTAATCACTTAATCACTTAATCCCCGTTATTCATCGATTTATTCGAGCGGGTGCCAGTAAAGTCTCCATTCATCCCGGTTGCGTGCTAGCGTAGCCCAATGGTATCTGTTCGTTTTAGGAACATGTAGAGCCTCAAACCTATCATTTAGGGTCTTGTCGAAGAAGTCTGACCATCTTATAGGTGGGCGTCCACGTGATCTTTTGATGTCTCGTGGAATCCAATCAGAAATGTCTCTAGTCCAGCGGTTGTCTGTAAACCTCATTACGTGTCCAGCCCATCTGATTTTTGATGTCTTGGCAAATGAGACAGCGTCCCTGATTCTTGAGCGTTGACGAAGATCAGAACTCCGGATTCTATCTCTCATTTGAGTGAATCGTGATATTCCAAGCATAGTTCTTTCGATTCCTCTTTGAGAGACCCGAATGGTGTTCTCATCCTGTTTTCATAGGGTCCAGGTCTCTGAGGCATATGTTAATGTGGGAAGAATAGTGGAATCAAAGAGATGTGCTCGTAGCTGGAGGTTCTTTGTCCTTTTAGTTATTTCTTCAATGCTCTTGAAGCCATTCCAAGCCGCTCTCTTCCTCCTGCCCAACTCAGGTGCCAGGTCATTCATCATGTTGATTTCTCGACCTAGGTATATATAACTGTTGCATTCGGAGATGGTGGTTCTGTTGAGAGCAAATGGAGCGTCAGGAACAAGGCTGTTTCTCATAAACATTGTCTTCGTAAGATTCAGCTGTAGTCCGACCTTTCTACATTCATGGTCAAAGTCGTTCAGCATTTGTGCTGCTTGGTTGATGATTGGTGTTATTAGAACGATGTCATCAGCAAAGCGGAGGTGGTGTAGTTGCCGACCATCTATCTTCACTCCCATGTTTTCCCATTCCAGTCGTCGCATGATGTTCTCGAGGGTGGCACTGAAGAGTTTTGGTGAAATGGTATCACCCTGCCAAACCCCTCTCTTGATATGGATGATTACTTCTTTGTAGAATGGTGAGATCTTGGTAGTGAATCCGCAATAGAGCTCAGGAAGGATCCTGATGTATTGAGTTTGTATGCCCTGATTGGCTAGGGCTTCCATGACCGCTTCTGTCTCAACAGAATCAAAGGCCTTCTTTAAATCGATGAACATTAGACAGAGCAGCATCTTGAAATCCCGAGATACCTCAATGAGCTTGGTTATTGTGTGGATATGGTCAATGGTACTGAATCCTTCTCGGAATCCAGCTTGTTCACATGGTTGTCCTTCATCTAGTGTTCTGCTAATCCTATTCAGGATAACTCGAGTGAATAGTTTGTAGATGACAGACAATAGGCAGATTGCGCGATAATTGCCAATGTCGTGGATGTCTGCTTTCTTACACACACACACACACACACACACACACACACACACACACACACACACACACACATATATATATGAGTGTTGATTCTCTGTGTTTCTTTTTCCTTTTCATAGTGAATTTTACATGATATCCATTGAAAACAAGTAAATCAGAGACAATATTTTTACAGAAACAGAAAATATAGATGCTGTGGAAAACTGTCAATATATACTCGCACGAGTTCTCTGTAATGGTCTCTCCACTTGTATTTATACTTCAGTATTTTAAATATAGTGTTATTACAAAGTAATAATCATTAACCTTTGAGTTTTCTATTTAAACCAGGTAATAAGAAAATATGGGGCATGGGGAAGGTGTGGAGTGCTGAGCGGTAGGGAGGCAAGCCCTCAAAGGTAAGAAAATTTGGGATCACTTTCATCAAACATTGACCTATCGAAACCAAGACGATATGAGGGACAATAAAATTGGAATGAAAGAAAGAAGAAAGAAAGAAAGAAAGAAAGAAAGAAAGAAAGAAAGAAAGAAAGAAAGAACAGGGACGTCAAGTATCAAGGAAGGGGGAAAAGTTTGGAAAGAATGTTGAAGAGAACCAAAGATTTAAAATCAAAAGAGAAAGAATATATATTAAATATGCTGAGATAAATACACTGAGAGCAAGTCCAAGCAATTTACTTCAATAAATGCCCGGACTAGAAAGGATACTATGCCTTGAATAGGGTACCAGTAGGAAAAGCAGTTTCTCAGAAAGCCATCCTTGCTGTCTTTTTTCCTCATTATCTCTTAGAACACAGTACTTGGTACTTGACAATTTGAGTATAAACATCCTTCAGAAATGATGCTTCCCATGAATAGATAATAGTGCTCATCTAGGACGGTGGAAGTCACAGAATCTTCAATGTTTTTATTACGTTCTGGTTTTTAAGTACATGTACGCGCTGTCTATTAAAATAAAAAAAATGGCATATTCTAACTTGAATCAGGAGATTTGATTCATTTGTGTGGTAAGTAGGTTCCAGGTTAAAGCTGCTCGTAATCTTTACAAATACTATTTCATGTGACTTTTTCTTCCTAACATGAGAGTATTTTGATAATAGTTAACATCTGTTTTTAGATCCTAAGAGGAAATAGATTATGATTTTTCCTACATTAAAGATAATTTATTGGATTTTGTTGCTCATTTATTAAACATTGAGAAGAACGTTTTCCTGGTTGATAAATATAATTCTAATGTAGGGGTTGAAAGTAAATTTGCAATATTTTGTGATCACTTTTTAAATGGTCTTTTCTGTTTCATGTGTGATCAAGTGAAATCCTATGCTATGTTTAACACGTGTTGTTTTCTGGTTAATATTCAAATGTACTGATGAGAATAATTTTTTGTACTTTCGAAGTTTCTTTCTGTATTTTACTCTTTTAAAACTTTTCTTGTCTATGAAATACAACCACGTTTACTCCTATTTTCTTTTTGTTATGTAGTTACTGGTAAATCCTTTCTCTTTAATCGAGTGGTAAAGTGTGCACTCAAAAATCACCTTCTATTCCATTTTTTGGCTAGCAGTTTTTTCTAAAATATAATACTGTCTTCTTATTGTATATGTGGAACAATTTATTAATAACCTTATTGTACTGTTTTATTTGGTTTTGTTTGGAATCACATACACTGTTTTTTCAGGGCTTAATCTTGGGTCTTCTCTAACATAACTTACTGTACTATGCTGCTTGCTACAGAGACCAGATTTCATTAATGTCTATATACTTATTTTTCAGTTCTGTGATACATATTTTTCATGATGTTTTCTTTACACTTCCTCCTATGTAAATCACATGAAATAGAAAAATTATATTCATGTATGCATTATTATTCTCAGAATTATTAGTAACTACATTGTAGATAAACAAAGTAAGGCACAGAGTTTAAA
Organism: Sorex fumeus; assembly: GCF_029834395.1. NCBI lineage: Eukaryota > Metazoa > Chordata > Mammalia > Eulipotyphla > Soricidae > Sorex > Sorex fumeus. The sequence goes on along the minus strand of NW_026606152.1, from coordinate 19,295,616 downwards.
TAAAGTTTTCCATCCAAAAACATTTCTTGGGAAAAACTCAAGTAGTCATTTTTGAAGTGGATCAAAAATGAGGGTAACCTTCAGTGCATCAACAAGATTAAGTCGTATATGAACCAAAAGTAACAGGTATTCATGGCACAAGTCAAATGGAAACCTGATGATTACAATGGTAATAGTTGTAAAGACCCCAAATGCTGATATTAATGTAAGGTATCTTTCTTCCAGTGTCTGGCCTTGTAGTGATCATGCAGGGTCCTGGCCAAAAGAATACATGCTTTAGTATGTGTAACCTGGAAATTATTAAGGGACAGAGAGAGATAGTACGGGAGGGGATAAGGCACTTGCCTTGTACACAACCAATCCAATTGAATCTCTTTCACGGCATACACACTCCCCAATGTTCTAAGGGGTCACTCCAGAGTGCAGAGCCAGGAAGAACCCAAGATCACTATCAGTTATTGGTCCAAACTCTACACCACCCTACGCCCCGCCCAATAAAAATTATTGGAATATAGGAAATCTCTTTGCCATATCTGGGCCTGAGGTTTCTTCTTGTCCAGAGAATGTTTCCCATTCTCTTAGACTTCCTAGTTTGAAAAAGCTTCCATTCTCGGAAATAGCATAGTAGTCAGTAGGATAGCAAGCTACAGGCAATTCTAGGGTAAGGAGAAACTATCTGTAAGCAAGAAATCCAGGTACAGACAGGATCACCTGGTTCTTCTACAGTTCTGTGTTCACTGTGGGAACACGATACCAAATACACAAAGTGCCAAAATATTCCCATCTTTGAATCACCCCAAATTGTTGGAATTTTGGAAATTCAGTTGACTGTTGTTACTAGAAGCATCTCGATGGCCTGAAATTTAAGTTCATATTGTTCCTCTCAGCGTTGAAGGAGATTATTAGTCTCACAGATTTTTTTCATCACCGTCTTGTTCCTTACAGAAAATTTTCAAAATCCATCTGTATTGGGAACTGCACATACTCTGCAGCTTTTTCTTCCCATGGTGAATGATGCAGCTTCCGTACTAGGAAGTGTCTGCAAATACTCCAGTGTATCTGCTCCAGCTGGTAGTTCTACTTGGCTCCTGCCCTCAGCCTCTGGCACCTCTTTCCAACCACTGATTGGTAGTGCCTATCTTTACCAACATTTCAGCACAAAAATGCTATCTGGAGTGTTTCACCAGAGTCATATATCCACCTCAGCTACTTCCGACCAGAGTGTTTTGGAATGGGATATTGCAGGAAGTGTTGAAGAGAGGTCTTCCATGGGAGACTTTACTGTGACTGTCCTTGAGCAAGACACCGCTGTCTCTTCCATGTCTATGGCAGCTCGCTATGAGAAAATCCTAGATACCAACAACACGGTGTCTGTGTACCCATAACTTTCTGTCAGTCTTGTTGAGAGAACACCACCTCTGGTTCCACATCAGAGAGGAAGCCTGTCACTTCCCTACCAGGAACGAAGTCAGGTGTATTACAATCATCAAGGCACTCTGGTAACTCTCCTTTCATGCCTGCAGTCTTATGACACCATGTCATACATAGGTCAAAATGGCTCTGCCCCCCAAGCTTACAGCAACTCATCTAGAGAAATATTTATGGTTCTGAAGGAGGTCCAGCCGCCAAATAACCAAATACCCGCCCTTCCCCTGGAATCGACTTCTCTCTGTCTAATCAACCCATCACAGAATCGAGTTATCAAGGTGAGTAGAACTGAGAGAAGGGAAAGAAAATTCAAAAATTGGGGTCAAAAAAGAGGAAAACTGTCCGTAGACAGGTGGTATTCATATACACTGAGATTTTTAAGTTTATGAAAAGAACTTAAATAAACTCAGTTTATGTTTACTCCCCTCACTCATTTTACAGCATGTTATTTTCACACTCAACATAAGAGCACCTAATGGAGTTTGGAAGGTATGATTAGTAAATGGACATCTAGGTTTCATATAATGAAAGTTCAGGAGCACACACAAGAATGCCACATTTTTCCCTAGTTATTTCATTTATATTTTAATTTTTATTAGTTAAACATCATGAGGGACAGTTGTAGACTTAAAATTATTGTGCTTGTTTTCATTTATACAATGATGGAGTACTTATCCCTCCACCAGTGCCCATTCTCCAGCACCACGGTTCCCAGTATTCCTCCCACCACCATAACCCCCTTCCAACTCTGCCTCTGTGGCAGGGAATGCCACATTTTTCACTGTTCTATTTCAGCAGTCCTCAAGAATTACCACACTAAAAGTAAAATACGTGTCTTAAACTAGTATTTTGTTATTTTCTTAAGAAGTTTCAGAACTCTTATTGTAATTGTACCACTTTAACTTTCCCTTCCATTAAGAACAGCAAGGTTCTGAATACACTTGTGGTTCAGAGATTCTGACTCAAATCATGAAACCTAGAATCTGTACTTCAGCACAAATATCATGCTGAAGTAGTGCTTCATTCAAAGTCTTATTCTATGATATTAACGCCCTTTTATTTTTCCATGAAAGTGAATAAATTGAGAGTACAATACATTACAATGCTACGCTCTGTATGGCATTTATTAGTTTGAAAATCTATAATTTTTTTAAAAAAAAACATTTTGTTTGGAGGAAGTTGATTCTGTCTCATAGACCGAAGTGCTCAGGGATTACTCCTGGATCTGTGCTGGGGATCACTGCTGAAGATGCTTAGGAGATCATAGGTGATACGAAAGATCAAACTGAGGTCAGCTGTGCGCAGGGCCATTGCCTTACCAAATGTACTTTCCCTCTGTCCCAAATCTCTTATTTTTCAATTCAATTTAAACAGAAACTCTCTCAAATACAAAGAAAACCAAAAATCAATAGCACTACATGACAAACAGTAAGAACTACAACATTTACCTCCAATCCTCGAGCACAGGGTCTTGTCCATTTTCCATAGAATAGCCAGTAACAATGTCTTGCCAATTGCGGGTAGGTGCACTGTTGTTGCACCACCAGTTTTGTGGACCGAATATCTCATATCGCAGGCACTGATTTCTTCCATGGTTCTTTTTAGTGATGAATTTCCTGGGGATGGAGACTTCCCAGGCATCGCAACCTTCAGGTCAGACATTTGGTCTGACACAAATTTCCGAATTGCCCACATCTTCCAGTAGCTGGATTCAAAGACCTGAGAGTAATCCAGCACCTGAGCTTCAGGAAGTTCCCATAATATCTCCAGCCAAAGTAACCTGGCGCTGACCCCAACTCCAACTCAGGAACAAAATGTTAAGAATTTTGATTAGATGAAAACTGGGCTTTCAAAACCTCTGGAGACCTACCAGATCCCAGTAGACTTAGATCAATGCAAAGATCTACAGGTAATGAACACCACTGACACCATCACTCTGAAGCAGTTGCAAGAAAACTCAGGTGGAACTTAGGGGACCTCCCATGAAAACAGAACAACAAAAAGGAGGCTTCTGAACCTCTGGAGGGAGAACCCAAGGCCAAAATCCAGCCATACATCCGAGAATGCATGATAAGCGGAGCGGGGATTTTTCGTAATGCTGCAGTCAGTGATAGGTCTCCTGTGGCCACAGCCAAAACTAACAGCAAACCTCACAAAGCTGCCTCCAGGAGTATCAGCAAGACAAAGAGCCATGGCCAGGAGAAGATAAAAAACAATAGAGAAAACTCTAAGAAAGCTAACGAGTGTAAGCAGCCAGGGAACAAGGTCAAGGCAGAAGAAAACCCAAACATTGGCAAGATGAAACGCAAGGAAACTCAACCTTAGCTTTTCCAAGAGGCAGTTAAAAAGCCCCGCTGCTCCCTAAGCATACATATGCTGGATTCTGTACAAGTTTTTCATGCTCTGGGGAAGGAGAGTGATCCAAAACTTGGAATCTCTTCCTCCCAGGTCCTGAGTACTCAAAGAAGCCTAAAGATGTCAAGATATCCTCAGCAGTCAAGCTATGGCTAGGTGCTACACAGGATGGCTAGGTGCTACACAGGCCTTGAGAAAACTCAGGTCAAAGACAACAAACCAAGTAGCAGTGCTGAAAAACGCTCATCTCGAGCAAAGTGTGAGCTGCACATCCTGGGAAGGTCAAATTGGTACCTTTGCCTTTTCTTACCATGGAGAATCTGCAAGCTCGACCTGTTCCTCTGAGAAGACAATCTGTGTCCTCACATGGTCCTGCTGCAGCTTACCATGCCAAGCCTGGCTCTACCAATGCAGAACAGCCAACTACTGCCAATTCTTCCCAGTCAACCACTGCATTTTTCTCGGGTTCTGCCAAACCTGCTAAGTCCATTTCAACCAACCCATCTCGACCAGGTTTGCAGAACCCTAGTAGCCGACCTATTCGACTCCCGACAGCTTCCAGACCTGCTCCCTACAACAGCACCTGGCACTTCTCTCCAGCGTGAACCTCCTCCAGTCTCTGTGAACAAGCGACAGTTGCCACCCAAATGTCAGAGTCAGTTTCTTTTCCAAGATTTCCGTTTCCAACCGATTCCATGGAGAAAGCCCAATGTTCCTGAACCACACATGTCAAAGCCCATCACCAAAGAGCAGAGACCAGAGCGTGAGGCTATGAAAAAGAAGTCTCTGCAGGAGCGTGAGAAGCCTGCCAAACACACCTTTTTGGGGGAAAGTGCAGTACTTTATTGAGAGGGAAAAGAGATGGACATCTCTCTCTACTATGGCTACGTAATGGGAGTAGCTGGAATGGTAGGTTCCACTTGAGGTACCAGATGTTTTTCCTAGGCAAACACTGACATGCCATACACCTTTTATTTATTCTAATATATTTTTTCAAAGTAAAGAGATGCATCACAGTTAATTGGTTGTTAATAAAAGTTCTGAATTTTGAGATGCTGCCAAAAGTGGTTGTTTTTGGGAGTGGCTGGGGGTTGAAGGATGGAATGGGAAAGAACGGGAAGTTAGAGACAGGAAAAAGGGTGAATAGACAAGACTCTCCAAAATACAAACTTATCCAGGTTTATAAAGCCCATCAGAGGAGAAATTGCATGGGCCTGATGATGAGTGGGCTAGGGTCAGAGGAAGAGTATAGCTGACAGGGCATTTGCTCTGCAAACAAAAAGGACTCAGTTCAGTTCTTGCAGTCTTTTATGGTCCCCAGAGACCCACTAGATGTGAAATTTTAGCACAGAGCCAGGAGTAAGACCAGAGCACAGTCAAGTATGACTATCCCTTGTGTCCTCGGAAAAAAATGGGAGAAATGGCACAGTCTGCGGTTTTCAGTTAAAAGAAGAAATTTGGAATAGGCTGAGAAAGTAAGATGAGTCTTAGATGACCAGAAGGAAAGTAAAAATTCTTCCATGGAGTCTGTGTTTACGCCTCATGGCCACCTTTGGAAAATAACCAAATTTGAAACACATCACTAAAAGGTTTGTGTGGTCTATCAATAAATGATGGCTGGGGGATGCAAACACAAACACTGGGGAATAAACCTACCAGATGAGTGATCAACGCCCTCAGAGTCATTCAAGTATGACTCTTAACAGGGACAAAGCCAAGAGAACAGTTGCAGCTTTAAGCCTGAATATCAACTCCTGGGAGATGCAAAGATAAGTCACCATGTCCTCAGGCCCTCTGTTCAGCACCCATAGCTGCACCATTTCACTTATTCCCAACAATATTCAGAGTTGCTATCATGGTGACACTTTACTAGGGAGTTTTAACAATGCAGTCCATTGCCTTTGTAAGTCTTTGAATTTGTAAACTCCCCAAGGTAGCCAAGCCAGCTTTCAGGAAATTTCTGGTGGGGGGAGCTCAAATTATATTAGCTTGAGGGGCTGGTCTTTGGTCTTCCATGTTCCCTGGTTCCTGTAGCTTTCTCTAAACATCGCTTTTAACTGCAGCTCACACAAGAATCAACTTTATAAATGGCATTGTGGCTGCATTGCGGTAGGTACCATACTAAGACATGCGTCCTAGGTCACCACTCCGAAAGCAGTTGGTATCGGTTGACCTTGAGCCTGGAAGTTTGTGGTGGAAAGAGATGGTCCTAGGAGAGTTAATGGGGTGATGGATGGATGGAAAGGAAACTGAGAAGGGTAGGGAAGTGGAAATCTGGTGATCATCATGGGATAGTTGGTGGATATTTTTCAAATAAGGTAAAATATTTTTTCTAAATGAGATTCAAGACAAAAATATGAAAATAAGATAGTTTCCAAAGAACAGGTTACATATAAGACCGAGAGAGCTGAAAGGGCTGGCATTCGTTCTGGAGCTTTCAATCATACCATTTACTAAAGATGGTATTTTCACATCACTTAGCTGTGGAGAGGAATAGTGAGAAACAGAATGCCACCAGAAAAGCAATCTGGGTGACCACCTTCAATAAAAGCCAGGTGGAAGGTGTTCACATGGATCCCAAGTGAAAATATATGTTAACAGGAACTCATATTTAACTAACTCTGCTTGGTACCAGTAACTACTTTGTTGAAAATGGGGGGAAATGAATGCAGTTTCTGATTGACCTGAGACAAACCAGTTAATAGATTTTTCCCAGAAAAGGGTAGTTGACTGGCTGTGAACAGAAAACGTGAAAAGTGTTTTGCTACCTTTAATGTATGGCTGGAGGGAATTGATCCCAGTAATCTCTTAAAACTAACAAGCTTCAACTCTCTTGAAGGAATGTTGTATTCACTGAGGAAAAAATGTTGGGAGAAAAGTCTGAACTGATGGGAAAAGAGACAATAAGTGTAAAAGGAGGGCTTGAAATTTGGGTTCCTCTGAAAACAAAGCTTGAAATAACAAGATCTGTGGGTAACATGATCTACTGGAAATGGGATCTGAGGAGGAAAAGAGTGATATCAGGGATGTGAACAAGGGAAATCCAAGTTAAGGAAGACTTAGTTAGCTGACTACCCCATGGTCGACATGGTTCCAAGACTACCAGAAATTACCAAGAAATTTACTTTAATTTTCTTTCTTTTATATGGTCAATTACAACATGTATTCTGTGCCTTCTTCAAACAGAATTTTTCTTTCTCAATATTCTGTTCATTTGTGTAAGCATCTTAAACAACTGCTGGATAACAGAATTATTTGAGCAGACTTATTTTTTACTTTAATGTTTAGTTAATGTGTCTGGCATATCGAATACTCTCGGTAGCTTGCCGGGCTCTCCGAGAGGGGTGGAGGACTTGAACTCGGGTCGGCCATGTTGGCTGCGTGCAAGGCAGACGCCCTACCCACTGTGCTATCGCTCCAGCAAATATTTAGTTGAGATTACTGAAAACTGGGCCTAAATTGAAGTTTGTCTTCATTGGTACAAGTAGTGAATGGAGGTCTAGGCATGGAATTAGAGATCATAGGTTAACACATTCAGTTCCTAATAAAACAAGTAAAGGACAGTGTCCCAAATAGATTATTGAAAAAGATATTCATCTCTATTTAACCTTTAATTTCAGCATTTTCTATATTAAATTAAAAATGAAAGAATGATCCTATATTTGGTCTTTTAAAGACATTCCACATAGGTTAAGGAAACAAACACTGCCTATGAAATCATAACAACTTAATCATAAAAACCTGATTACTACTTAAATTTACAAGAATGTCAGTCCTAAGAATTATTTCCCTGGATCTCACTAGTGTACATGATATTCATATGAATACATCTGTGTGGAAACATCGCTGGTATCTAATTTAGAGAATAGATATATAGAGATTAGATCACATAGCTGAGTGTGATCTCAACTTTTCTAGACACTCCCCTACCCCACACACACCCAAAGACTTGTACTAATCCTTATGGATCCATGACTTTTCCTCCTCCCATCTCCAAGAATCTTTTAAAATTTCTTTTCAAGTACTAATGTAATGCGCTTTAGAAAATATTGAGTTAAACTTATTTCTTGTCATTTATCTTTTAGATAGAGAACCAAGAAAATCTTATTAAAAGTGTATTTTTGTATTCTTTGAAAATGGTAATAAGAACATTATTATTGAGTCCCTGAATATACATTATATAAAGAATTTTCTGAGAAATTCCCTGTACAAATCAATACTCGAAGAAATAAATGACTTCTCTGAATGAGAATGAACTGGGACATTTCAAAGTATCAATCAGTGAATCAAAGATGAATCATAGCATCATATAGCTAAAAATGATCTTGATGTAATGTAGTCAACACCATTATATTTTTTTTCTTATACCAGCTGATAGCACTTTTAATTTTTTTGTTTTTATTTATTTATTTTTATTAGTGAAACACCATGAGGTGCAGTTGTAGACTTACATACCTTTGTGCTTGGGTTTCAGTTATACAAGTGTCAAGTACCCATCCCTCCACCAGTGCCCATTCTCCAACACCAAGGAACCCAGTGACCCTCCCACCCCCCATCTCCCCAAATCCGCCCCGCCTCAGGACATTCCCTTTTGGTTTTTCTTTGCTTTGGGGTGTTATGGTTTGCAATTGAGGTCAATACCATTACATTTTCAAATAAGAAAATAGGCCCCAAGATGTTCAAGACACTGCTAGTGTCCTGGGCTTCTTCCCAGCATGTACCCTGCTCCAAGCCCGCCCTTTGGAAATATGCTGGGAAGGACAACTGGATGTTCCTTTCCTCACACTGACCTGAAAGACTCTTGCTGATTCTCAGCCAGATCAAATATTTCATTTGTTGCCTGATATCACCTCCTGTCCTTTATTTGTTTTAAAAAAAAAAAAAACATTTGATTTGTTTCTGGAATATAAAGAAAAAAACTGAATGGAGTAATGAAACAAAAGCAAAATCAAACCTTTACACTCTGCCATCAGAATAGTCCTTACAAGAGGGGAAGTAAATGACTGAAATGGGTAGGGGACTGCTGTTAGTTGGTTGTGCACAGTAGCTGGATATTTGAAAGTGCATGGAGTATGAATACACAGTTGCTGAGATGAGGAAGTCTGTATTTGAAGGGAATACAGTTTGTTAACTAGTCATCACAATTACATGATTGCCACTCAATGCCTCTTTTCGTATGTTTTTTAGATAATTCTTCCCCTCCTGTGTTTGCTTAGGACAGCACATTGTCTCTCCCCTCCCTGTTCTTTCAGGAAGCCAGAGAGAAGTCTTCAGGCAGGAAGAGCATGAAATTTACATAGGAGTGGTACTACCTGGACTGTATCATGTTCAGCGAAATGAGTCAGAAAGAGAGGGACAGAAAGAACAAGATTGCATTCACCCGGAGAACATAAAATAACAAAACAGGAGACTAACTCCCAAGAGTGGCCGAGATTAGTGTCAGGAATTTTTCCTCGTAGCTTGGAGACCAACCACACACGCTAGCAGAAAAGGCAGCTCAGATAGAGAATGGAGCACCAAATAAAGGGTGTTGGGAGGATTCTCCCAGGATGGGAGAGCATGCTGAACATAGACTATAGACCAAACATGATTGTCACTCAATGCCTCTTTTGCAAACCACAACACCTAAAAGGAGAGAGAGAACAAAGGGGAATGCCCTGCCACAGAGTCAGGGTGGGATGAGGGGATGGGGGGTGGGAGGCATACTGGGATCCCTGGTGGTGGGAAATGGGCACTGGTGGAGGGATGGGTATTTGATCATTGTATAAATGAAACCCACGCACAAAAATTCATATGTCTACAACCGTACCTCATGGTGTCTCACTAATAAAAATTTGAAAATTAAAAATAAAAAAATTGGAACATAAAGTAAAAATAAAACAAGAGAAAGATCTAACAATAGCAAAGAGGCCTATAGTACTCAAAATGTTGAGAAATAGGCACTTTGGCAAGTATTTTTAAATACGCATTCAGGAGAGAATATAGCATTTTTTGTGAACAAATCTACGCTATGGATTCATCTTATCCTTGAAAAGGAAAAGGACAATGTGTTCCAGTTACCAACTTTCAAAAAAGATATATATCATCTATTTTTTGCTGTTTCTATGCTTTACCAAATAGTATTCTAATTTTTAAATTGACTTTAATTATTAAAACAGTATTTTCCTGCATTAAACTTTTTAATTAAATGTTTTATTAGAAGTGATTTTTAATTATTAAAATGTTTTATTCACATGTAATTTTCTAAAAGAAACATATAGGCCAAAGAGCTAGTGCAGCATGTAGAGGGTATTTACCTTGTATGCAGCTAACCTGAATTCAATCCCCAGAACCCTGAGCCTGCCAGGGGTGATCTCTGGATACAGAGTCAGAAGGGAGCCCGGAGCACATCTGGGTGCACTGCACTCCCCACATAAAGGGAAGAATAGAAAAGAAAAACACATAACTGATTCTTGAGTAACATAGAGCTTAACTATGCTAACTCCTCTATAATGTTTGAAAACCCCCAAATTTAATAGATAGTCTGCTATTAACCAAGAACATGGTTTTCTAATTGTATTTAATTCCATTGTCTGCAACTAGTGCTATGTGTGGCCTGCCCATCTGTAAATTTTGGTATACTTCAAAACTTTAATCGATTTTATAATAGACTATATAATACATCTGTATTTGATTTTATTAAGTGATAATTTATATTTCTATTTTTGTGGGGTATTTGGGCCATAGTATGTGGTAAATGGGACTTCAGAATCTGTGCTCACGGTTTATTCCTGGTAGTGCCAACCATTAATTTGGGTTGACTGTATGCATGGTAAGTACTTTAACCCCTATATTAAGTCTGGGGTCCAATCAAATCAATTATCTGCATATATTTTATACATGCATGCATGGCATACTTTTTCTTAGATTTTTTTTATATTTCTAGGATATATTGATCATCTTTAATTATTTCACATACATATCAACGTCCAAAAATTCTCGAAATATAATTATTGAAAAATATAATATAGAAGTCCAAATTTGTATTGCTAATGGGATAACTATATTAAGAAGAAAATAGAACCACAATAAGCATACAATTAAAATGGACATACATTTCTTTGGAGTCTTTCAATTATGCATTTATATTAGTCTATATACAAGTATGATTTTTAAATAGACAATTTCTGTTACTATAAAATGTTTATTGAGATTTTATAATTGTAATGTTTTCCAGGTAAGATGACATTGATGTGAACATTTATATCTATTTGTCTACTTTTCTAATTGTTTCCTTAATATCAATTCTTAAAAACTAACTTACTTATGACCCGATATGTAGCTCAGGACAAAAGAACTTGGCTTTCATGTATGAAATTTTGGTTTCTATTCTTCGCACTATAGAAGCAAAAGCAAAATCATTAACTGTGGTTGGAAAAATAGCTCGGTGGTAAAATATTTGCCTCACATTTCGGAGGTTTTGGGTTTGATCCCTGAATTTCCATATACACACACAAAAGCTAACTTACAACAAAGTCTCACACTCGATACCTAACTGGACCCTCTCCAGAAATTCGATGAACAACGGGAGGACAGTGACAGTGACAGTGACTTAATGAACATTAAACTGCTTTAAGATATATATTGCCTAAATATTATACAGATTTAACTCTCAATAAAATAACTTGAAAAGATCTATTTTCTAGCATCTTTGCTAGGGAAAGATAGCACCTGATTTTTCAATATTTGTTATTTGGGGGGAAATTTTAATTTCTCTTTTTAATTTGTGCTCTTTGTCTACTAGTGAGCTTGAAAATTGCTCTTGTGTGGTACTACATGGAAAATATTATGCTATGGGGAATGAGTCAGAAAGAGAGGAACAGATATAGAAAGATTGCATTCATCTGGGTAACATAAAGGAACAAAATAAGAAATTAACACACAAGAACAGCTATGATAAATACCAGGTTGTTCACTCCATGGCTTAGAGGTCAGCTGCACTGTCTAGGGGTAAAGGCAGCGCAGATAGAGAAGGGAGCACCCAATAAAGGGTGCTGGGAAGATCTGTCCAGGATGGGAGATGCCTGCTGAAAGTAGTCTAAGGACCGAACAGGATTGCCACCCAATGTCCCTTCTGCAGACCATAGCACCCAAAAGGAGAGATAGAACAAAAGGTAGTGCCCTACCAAAGAGGCAGGTGAGATGGGGGATGGGGAGTAGGAGGGATACTTGGATTGGTGGGAGTGGAGATTGGTCACTGGTGGTGGAATGGGTACTCGATCACTGTATAATTCAAAACCAAGTGCAACAACTTGTAAGTCTACAACTGTACCTCATGGTGTTTCACTAATAAAACAAAACAAAACAAAAATTCAAAAAAAAGAAAATTACTCTTGTGTTTACTAGTCATTTACACTTCTTTCAATAGACATTATATGATCATGTTTTATGCTTATTTTTTCTATTCAAATTTAATAGAAAAATACTGATTTATTTCACAGCACTAATTTTTTAAAACCTTTCATCCTTGGCCTATCATATTAATTGCCACTATTTGTTGGTGTTGCTTGTTTTTTGATCACTTAATTTGGTTTTTGTCCTTTTCTTTCAGATTGTAAAATTTTGCACCAATGAGCATATGTTTTTCTTTATTTTCTACAGTTTTAAATTGAGAACAACTGTTAGTTTTGTACAAATAAGATACCTGTGCATTTACTATTTCTTCTCATTTTATTTATTTTAACACATCTCGATTCATCTACAACTTATCCTAGTAAGTGTTGTCATATTGAAAGAAACCACAATTTTTTTCAATCATAGCACTGTAGCGCTGTCCTCCCGCGGTTCATCCATTTGCTGGAGCGGGAACCAGTAACATATTAAACCAAATTGTGAGACATGTTGACACTGGTTTTGGCCTATCGAATAGGTCATGGGGAGCTTGCCAGGCTTTTGCTATGTGGATGAAATACACTGGGTAGTTTGCCGGGCAGAGGAATCGGAATCAGGGTTGGCCTCCTGCAAGGCAAATGCCCTACCTGCTGTGCTGTAAAAGTTATCTAAAATATACTAGTAATACCAAATGTTGTTTCTTTAACAGTGCAATATAAACGATTATTTAGTAATTTTTTTGATTTGTTAATGAAATATGTAAGCTCTTGAGTATAATGGGAGTATTTTTCTAACACAAGAGTCTGACGAAGATGAAACTGTTATAACTGTCTTGTTGGATTCCATCTCCCTAGCCTGCTTCATTCTACCCTGCTCTCTATCCATTCCGGTCTTCTTCTTGGGATTCTCACCTCCTGATTGGCTAGGCTCTAACTTTCAACTGCCTACTTTATGACATCATTCTCCCACCAAACAAACCTCCAACTGGTAGAATCTTGGGGGTCCCATGTAGTAGTTTGTAAACAAATTTGAAACATCATGGCAAGTGACGAGTGACCAATGACCAATCACGTGTGAGCACTCATTTGTACTGAACACTTGTGGTCTTAAGCCTCTTCAGTGTTCAGACGTACTCTCCTACCATCTCCTCTTCTCGTCTACCTTTCATCGGTATTTCCTCTTCTCTGACCATGTCAGGTAAGGAATAATACTTTTCAAAGCTTTTCATTAGATTTATCATCCATAAACTTAGCAGTCAAGTAAAAACAGCACGGAGTAATGAAGGTAAGTATTCAAGTAGAATTTTATAAGCCTCATTTTAGCTTGACTTTGACATTTGCTGTGTGATTTTAGACATTGGCTTACTTTCTCTCACATACAAAGTGTTTTTCCTCATTGATTACATTATATTTTAGACATACTTAGGAGCTCAAATACACACACATACTTAAATACACACACACACACACACACACACACACATATATATATATATATATATATATATATATATATGAGTGTTGATTCTCTGTGTTTCTTTTTCCTTTTAATAGTGAATTTTTCATGATTTCCATTGAAAATAAGTAAATCAGAGACAGTATTTTTACAGAAACCGAAAATATAGATGCTGTGGAAAACTGTTAATATATACTAGCATGTTTTATCTGTAATGGTCTCTCCACTTGTATTTACACTTCAGTATTTTAAATATAGTGATATTACAAAGTAATAATCATTCATCTTTGAGATTTGATTTTAGCCAGGTAATAAAAAAATATGGGGCATGAATAAGGTGTGGAGTGCTGAGGGTAGGGAGGCAAGCACTCAAAGTTAAGAAAGTTTGGGATCACTTTCATCAAACATTGACCAATCGAAACCTAGACGATATGAGGGAGAAATAAATAGGAAATAAAGAACGAAAGAAAGAAAGAAAGAAAGAAAGACAGAAGAAAGAAAGAAAGAAAGAAAGAAAGAAAGAAAGAAAGAAAGAAAGAAAGCAAGCAAGCAAGCAAGCAAGCAAGCAAGCAAGCATAGGGACGTCGATTATCAAGGAAGGGGAAAACGTTTGTACAGATTGTTGAAGAGAACCAAAGATTTAAAATCAAAAAAGAAAGGTACCAGTAGGAAAAGCAGTTTATCAGAAAGGCATCATAGCTGGCTTTTTTCCTTATTATCTCTTAGAACATAGTACTTGGTACTTGACAATTTGAGTATAAACACGCTTCAGAAATGATGCTCCCCATAAATAGCTAATAGTGCTGATCTAGGGCCGTGGAAGACACAGAATCTTCAATGTTTTTATTACGTTCTGGTTTTTAAGTACATGTACGCGCTGCCTGTTAAATAAAAAAATGGTATATTCTAACTTGAATCAGGAGATTTGATTCATTTGTGTGGTAAATAGGTTACAGGTTAAAGCTGCTTGTCATCTTTACAAATATTATTTCATGTGATTTTTTCTTCCTAACGTGAATATTTAGATAATAGTCAACTTCTGTTTTAAATCCTAAGAGGAAGTAGAAAAATCAAGTCTCACAGGTCTAATTACACATTTCTGTCATATTTGTTAATTATTATTTTTCCTACATAAAAGATATTTTATTGGATTTCGGTGCTCATTTATTAAACATTGAGAAGAATGTTTTCCAGGTTGATAAATATAATTCTAATGTAGGGGTTGAAAGTAAGTTTGCAATATTTTATGATCACTTTTTAAATGGTCTTTTCTGTTTCTTGTGTGATCAAGTGAAATCCTCTGCTATGTTTAACACGTGTTGTTTGCTGGTTAATATTCAAAGATACTGATGAGAATAATTTTTTGTACTTTCGAAATTTCTTCCTGTATTTTACTCATTTAAAACATTTCTTGTCTATGAAATACAATCACGTTTACTTATATTTTCTTTTTGTTATGTAGTTACTGGTAAATCCTTTCTCTTTAATGGAGTGGTAAAGTGTGCACTCAAAAATCTCCTTCTATTCCATTTTTTGGCTACCAGTTTTTTCTAAAATAGAATACTGTCTTCATATTGTATATGTGGAACAATTTATTAATAAACTTATTGGACTGTTTTATTTGGTTTTGCTTGCGCTCACATCCGCTGTTATTCAAGGCCTACTCTTAGGTCTGCTCTCCATAACTTACTGTACTGTGCTGCTTGCTACAGAGCCCAGATTTCATTAAAATCTATATTCTCCTTTTTCAGTTCTGTGATACATATTTTTCATGATGTTTTCTTTACACTTCCTCCTATGAAAATCACATGAAATAGAAAAATAATATTCATGTATGCATTATTTTTCTTAGAATTATTAGTAACTACATTGTAGATAAACAACATAAGACACAGAGTTTAAATAAAGTTTTCCTTCCAAAAACATTTCTTGAAAAAACTCCAGTAGTCCTTTTTGAAGTGGATCAAAAATGAGGGTAACCTTCAATGCATCCACAAGATTAAGTCGTATGTGAACAGTAAGTAACAGGAACTCATCTCACAAGTCAAATGGAAACCTGATGATTACAATGGTAATAGTTGTAAAGAACCCAAATGCCTAAATTAATGTAAGGTATCTTCCTTCTGGTTTCTGGCGTTGTAGTGATCATGCAGGATCCTGGCAAAAAAACCACATGCTTTAGTTTGTGTAACCTGGAAATTCTTAAGGGACACAGAGAGATAGTACTGGAGGGGATAAGGCATTTTCCTTGTACACAGCCAATCCAGTTGAATCTCTGTCACGGCATACAATCTCCCGAATGTTTTAAGGGGTCACTCCAGAATGTAGAGCCAGGAAGAACCCAAGATCACTGTCAGTTGTTGGTCCAAACTCCACACCACCCCAAGCCCCGGCCAATAAAAATTATTGGAATATATGAAATCTCTTTGCCATCTCTGGGCCTCAGGTTTCTTCTTGTCCATTGATTGTTGCCCTTTCTCTTAGACGTCCTAGTTTGAAAAAACTTCCATTCTAGGAAATAGTATAGGACTCAATAGGAGGCAAGCTACAGGCATTTCTAGGGTAAGGAGAATTATCTGTAAGCAAGAAATCCAGGTACAGACATGATCACCTGGCTCTTCTACAGTTCTGTGTTCACTTTGGGAGCACGATACCAAATGCACAAAGTGCCAAAAAGTTCCAGGCTTTGAATCACCCCAAAGTGTTGGAATTTTGGAAACTCAGTTGACTGTTTGTAGTAGAAGCATCCTGATGGCTTAAATTTTAAGTTCATATTGTTCCTCTCAGCATTGAAGAGATTATTAGTCTCACAGATTTCTATCATCACCCTCTTGTTCCTTACAGAAAATTTTCAAAATCCATCTGTATTGGGAACTGCACATACTCTGCAGCTTTCCCTTCCCGTGGAGAACAATGGAGCTTCCCTAACAGGAAGTGTCTGCAACTACTCCAGAGTATCTGCTCCAGCTGGTAGTTCTGCTTGACTCCTGCCCTCAGCCTCTGGCACATCTTTCCAACCGCTGATGGGTAGTGCCTATATTTACAACATTTCAGCACAACAATGCTATCTGGAGTGTTTCACCAGAGTCATATATCTACCTCAGCTGCTTCCTACCCAAGTGTTTTGGAATGGGATATTGCAGGAAGTGCTGAAGTGATGTCTTCCATGGGAGACTTTTTTGTGACTATTCTTGACCAAGACACTGCTATCTCTTCCATGTCTATGGCAGCTCACTATGAGAAAACACTAGTTACCAACAACACGGTGTCTGTGTTCCAATCAGTTTCTGCCAGTCTTGTTGAGAGAAGACCATCTCAGGTTCCACATCAGAGTCAAAGCCTGTCACTTCCCTACAAGGAAGGAAGCCAGGTGTATTACTATCATCAAGGCACTCTGGGAACTCTCCTTTCCAGCATGCAGTCCTATGACTCCATGTCATACACAGGGCTAAATGGCTCTGCCCCCCAAGCTTACAGCAACTCATCTTGAGAAATGGTTAAGGTTCTCAAGGAGGTCCAGCCCCCAAATAACCAAATACCCGCCTCCTAGTCTGGAATCGACTTCTCTCTGTCTGCTCAATCCATCACAGAATCGAGTTATCAAGGTGAGTAAAACGGAGAGAAGGGAAAGAAAATTCAAAAATTGGGGTCAAAAAAGAGGAAAACTGTTCGTAGACAGGTACTATTCATATACACTGAGATTTTTAAATTAAAAAAACTCAGTTCATGTTTACTCCCCTCACTCATTTAACAGCATGATATTTTCACACTCAATATAAGAGCTCCTAATGGAGATTGGAAGTTATGATAGTATAATGGACATCTAAGTTTCATATAATGAAACGTCAGAAGCAGAGAAAAAAATAGCGCATTTTTCCCTTCTTATTTCATTTTTTAAATTTTTATTAGTTAAACGTCATGAGGGACAGTTGTAGACTTACAAATTGTTGTGATTCGATTTCATTTATACAATGATGGAGTACTTATCCCTCCACCAGTGCCCATTCTCCAGCACCACGGTTCCCAGTATTTCTCCCACCACCCATACCCCCTATTCCACTCAGCCTCTGTGGCAGGGAATGCCACATTTTTCACTGTTCTATTTCAGCAGTCCTCCAGAATTACCACACTAAAAGTAAAATACATATCTTAAACTAGTATTTTGTTATTTTCTTAAGAAGTTTCAGAACTCTAATTGTAATGGTACCACGTTAACTTTCCCTTCCATAAATGAACAGCAAGGTTCTGAATACACTTGTGTTTCAGAGATTCTGACTCAAATTATGAAACCTAGAATCTGTACCTCAGCACAAATATCATGATGAAGTAGTGCTTCATTCATACTCTTATTGTATGATATTAACACCCGTTTATTTTTCCATGAAAGTGAATAAATTATCAGTACAATACATTACAAAGCTAAGCTCTGTGTGGCACTTATTAGTTTGAAAATCTATAATTATTTTTTAAAAAAACCTTTTGTTTGGAGGACATTGAAACTGTGTCATAGACCGAAGTGCTCAGGGATTACTCCTGGATCTCTGCTGGGGATCACTGCTGAAGATGCTTAGGAGATCATAAGTGATACTAAAGATCAAATTGCGGTCAGGTGTGCGCAGGGCCATTGCCTTAACTAATGTAATATTGCTCTTCCCAAGTCTCTTATTTTTCAAGTTAGTTTACACAGAAATTCTTTCAAATACAAAGAAAACCAAAAAACAAGTGCAACACATGAAAAACAGTAAGAACTACAACATTTACGTCCAATCTTTGAGCACAGGACTTGTCCATTATCCGAAGAATACCCAGTAATAATGCATTGCCTATTGCTGGTAGGTGCACATTTGTTGCACCACTAGTTTTGTGGACCGAATATCTCATTTCGCAAGCACTGATTTCTTCCTTGGTTCCTTTTTAGTGATGAATTTCCTGGGGATGGAGACCTCCCTGCCATCGCAACCTTCAGGTCAGACATTTGGTCTGACACAGATTTCCGAATTGCCCACATCTTGCAGTAGCAGGATTCAAAGACATTTGAGTAATCCACCACCTGAGCTTATGGACTAATAAAACAAAAGTAAAATAAAACCTTTACACTCTGACATCAAAATCGTCCTTATAGGAGGGGAAGTAAATGACTGAAATGGGTAGGAGATTGTTGTTAGTTAGTTGTGGACAGTAGCTGGATATTTGACGGTGCATGGAGTATGAATACACAGTTCCAGAGATCAGGAACTCTGTACTTGAAGCGAATACAGTTTGTAAACTTGTCATCACAATTATATGTCCATATGAAATTTATCTACATATGCTTTGTGCCTTCCTTGCATGTATGTGTTATGCATTCCTTTATCATGGCCTCAGAAATGCATCTGAGGGGACTCGGAAAATTAGTTGAGCCCCAAGTATGGGGAGAGAAGTAGTAAAGAATTGGAGGAGGAAAAAATATGAGTTGGAGCTTAAGAGCCGTGTAAGAGGAATATATCAATATGTATGTGTCTGTAAATACACATATATATGTATAAATATATATATGGGCTGGAGCCATAGCACAGTGAGTAAGACGTTTGCCTTACACGTGGCCAACCTGGGTTCGATTGCTCTCCTCCTCTCAGAGAGCCCAGCAAGCTACTGAGAGTAACCCTCCCTCATGGCAAAGCCTGGCAAGCTACCTGTGAAGTATTCGACATGCCAAGAACAGTAACAACAAGTCTCACCATAGGGACGTTTCTGGTGCCTGGTCGAGCAAATCAGTGAACAATGGGAGGACAGTGCTACAGTGCTCTGGTTAATTCAAACGTTGTTTATGTAAAATATGAAAGAATCAAATAAATATTCTATAAAGCTGATTACACCTATTAAATTAATATAACTTTAAATAGTGTTTAGAAATTAAGTTGAAGAATTTTAAGGCTATCGAAAGATATTGACAATATATCAAGAAACACATGGATTTTTGAGGAGCAAGAACACGTACCTGTTGTCCTTTCTTAAGGTTATATTTTTTCGCTTTTATAGAATATGTTTTCCCTGAATTTTTGTTAATAGCTTCCCTTTTTTAGAAAGCATCATAATAAATTATATTTTTTAAAAAAATTAAAAAAAGCTCTGTTAGTGAGTGGATTCTGTATGTTTGGAACGTGGGAATTATTTTCCTATGTAATTTACATTAAACAAGATATTTACAACAGAAATACCATCTGCAGTACCATTCACAATAGCCAGAAGAAACTATGGTATACCTACACAATTGAATACTACGCAGTTGGAAGGAAACTGACATCATGAAATTGGCTTACAAATGGATGTACAGGGAAGAATATCATGCTCAATGAAATCAGTCAGAAGGAAAGGGGTATACTGATTGGACTACCCCATTTTTTGGATATAAAAAACCAGAATGTGAGACTAATACCCAAGGATAGCAGAAACACCGGCCAGGAGAATTGGTCAATGGTTGGACGCTTGCCACAAGTGCTGAAGGCGAGCATTTGGAATAAAGAAGGGACCGCTATGTTTTCTTCTTGTGGAGTTTAACCAGTATTTTGTATATCCTGGATATCAACCCTTTGTCAGATGTGTATTCGGTGAATATCCTTTCCCATTCTGTAGACTGTCTTTGTATTTTGGTCACTGTTTCTTTGGAGGTGCAGAAGCTTCTTAGTTTAAGATAGTCCCATTTATCTATCTCTGTTTTCACTTGCTCGGCCAGTGGCGTGGCATCTTTGAAGATACCATTAGCTTCAATGTCATGGAGGGTTTTGCCAACTTTATCTTCAATGTACCTTATGGTTTCTGGTCTGATGTTGAGGTCTTTAATCCGTTTTGATCTTACTTTTGTACATGGTGTTAGGCAGAGTTCTGAGCCTATTTTTTTGCATGTAGCCAAAGAAGGGACCGCTATGACAATGATAGTTGGAAGTGATTACTCTGGGTGAGAACTGAGTCCTGAAAGTAGGTAAAGGAATAAACGTGAGAACTTCTCCCTCTCTGTATTACAATCCATAATGCCCAAAGTATGTGAGAGAGAGAGAGAGAGAGAGAGAGAGAGAGAGAGAGAGAGAGAGAGGTGCCTGCCATAGTGTAGAGACAGCAGGCTGTCAGGTGGGGTTTGGGGTTGGGAGAGGGAGTGGTGGGAGAGAAACTGGGGACATTAGCAATGGAAATGTATACTAGTGGAGGTTAGGTGTTAAAATATCCTATGATTGAAACTGAATCATGAAAAGGTTTGTAATATGTGTCTCCTGCAGATTCAATACAAAAATATGATATTTAGATTCTACCACCATGAATAACCTATGAATTTGCTGAAATTTATTTTTATCACCTTGGCTGGGCTCATTGCATGGATGTCTGTGTGGTAAAACTTTTTCATTTTATGTGGACTGAAGAGACAAAAATCATAGGGTTGGGACTTCTGGTGGAAGGAGAGAAGAGCACAAAACACCCTGTTGAACACATCTCAGCAGGGTCACCTAAGTTGCGTGATGACAGACCTCCTTCACTGATTTCTTCTTTTGTAATGTGGAAAAATGAAAAGACTTTGCAGGCTGACAAGGGGTTGTCTCCTCCAGTTCTCACTATTTTCTTTTCGATCAGAACTGTTTAAAGATTATTAGAAAAATTTGGAGCTAAATGATTTGTTCTCATATATTTCCCCTACATGGTGTCAGTGGGCATTGATCCAGTAAGGCCAGCATGAAAAAGTTGAGGTTTATGTCTTAACCACCAATGCCAACACTACTGTATGTATCAACCCAAAGTACAATAGTAAAACTTCAAAATGTGTTTGTCAAGGAAATCGGTGGGAATGCAGGGAAAAATGGGTAATTTGTTGGTGGAGGGATGCAGACACTGGTGGTGTGATTAGAATTGGAATATTGTATGACAAATCTCCAATATAAATGACTTTGAAAATCAAAATTGCCTAAATTTAAAAAAAAGAAGTCAACTTATGTCTAAATTTCAAGAAGGCTTGTCTTGGCAAATTTTGGCAGGGAGACCATAGTTGGTAGAGAGAGGGAGAAAGAAAGGGAGAGTTGACAGTTGAGAAGAGAAGCCTGGATATCATGGAAGAGATGAAAGCTGATCTTAGAAGATTTGGAGCCATCAGAGTTTAGAGAGCTAAATGGTCTGAACATTGCAGTTTAGATACTTGAATAGTGAGATTGGTTTCAGTCATCAGCACTGTATATATAGAAAGAGTTCAAAGACCTCACAGATATTCAGGCTATAATAACTAACAAGGGAAGTGTTTTTTTCCTGAAGCATTATGTAAGGATAATATATTGCCAGGAAGAATGATAAGAAGTTGGTTCTCTTTTTCACAGATTAATACATTAGAGATGAAAACTTTTATTCAAAGGAATCTATGATCTTGTCCTGTTTCTCTGTTTTCTTGTCATCATTCCATTCTCCCCCATGACCCTACCTAATCAGGGCTCTCGACATTTCTCAGCAGTGTCACCACATAGCCTCAGAGCATGTGTTAACTGCAGGTAGCTCACAGCTCTCATGTTTGCCCCCAATCCAAGCCAGAGCCATCCTTCTAAAACCAAGGATATTTGCTGAAGGCCCGTTCTTCCTTGAAGTGGCAGTCATGGTTTACCTCTTCTTAATCATTTTGTTTACAAATTTAGATGTATGTCACTATACTAGTGACAGGGATTTTCCAAACTATGGAAAGCATAAACATTTCCATTTCCCCCACGAATTTTGGGCTAGTTATTTTCTATCCACTGCTAATAATTTGTGATAATTAGGAAATAGAACTGAAGTAAAAACAGGGACATTTTTCAATTTGGTGCCATAACTAATCAGTCTTAGTATAAGTATATATTTCTAGAAAAAAAAATGCAGAAGAAAATGAGTTGGTTGCTAGCAAAGAATGCCAAACCTCTGCCAAGAAATCCTTTGAAAATAAAAATTCTGACTATGGACTGAACATGATTGCAATTTAATGCCTCTTTTGCAGACCACAACACCCAAAAAGAGAGAGAGAAAAAAAAGGGAATGCCCTGCCACAGAGGCAGGGTGGGATGGGGGGGGGGATTGGTGTGGGAGGGATACTGGAATACATGGTGGTGGAAAATGGGCACTGGCGGAAGAATGGGCATTTGATCATTGTATAATCAAAACCCAAGCACAAAAATTTGTAAATGTACAACTGTACGTCATGGTGTTTCACTAATAAAAATTTTAAAAAAATAAAATAAAATAAAAATTGTTTCGTCTGCCAGAGATCAGCAGATGGGAACCTGAGTGAAGGCAAAAGATTAAATTGGTTGACTTTTATTTTTCCTTGAGTATATTAATTTGATTTTGGAGTCAATTTATATGAGAGTTCATCAAGACACAGAAATTTTTAGCGCTTCTCTTGTTTAAAAGTATAGTGATACACCATATCTCTATCTCACATTCTTTTTATTTCTGATAGTTTGACACAAAAGATACGTCATAATCATAGATAAATGTAAATTATTTAAATACTTTTTTGATTATGTAAAATTATCTTATAGAATTACATTATAGAATTTCATAAATTTTAGGATTATGCAGAATCAACTTGCATGTATCATATTACACTCACTACTGAAAGGCCTACTCTGTCATTCACCATTGTTTAGTTTTCCCACTTTGATTATACTTTTCGATCTGGTAACTAAATAGTCTCATAGTTCTAAAGTTTGTTTTTATTGCTTTGAAAAGATCAAAATTATGTAATTTTCAACATTGGATGAAACTAGAGGATATCATGCATGTAAAGTTAGCCTTAAGGAAAGGAACAGATACAGAGAGATTTTTCTCATATGTGGGATGTAAAGACACACAGCAAGGTAGCAACAAATGTTCAAGAGCAATGTAAGGGGAGAACTGATCCACACAATTGGGTCAGGGGATTAGGAGGGAGGGATTCTGGGGGATTGGGGGAGAGGGAGGGTTTGTTCTTTGAGAGAATGAGGAGTGTCTTGTTGGAATTATGTGTATGAGAAACCATTGTTAATTGAATTATAAATCATAGAATATAAATAATGTTTTAGACGTTAGTCTGTCTCATTTTATTCTTTTAATTTGTTTTCTCCATATGCCACATAGGCATGAACTTGTAGGATGCCTATCTTTCTCTGCCTGGTTTTTGTCACTAAACATAATTTCCTCATGTTATACATTTTATATACAAATAATAAGAAGATTTCACTTCATACAACTGAGTAGTATTCCATTGCTTTACCACCTTTCATTTTCAAAATTTGTGGTTTAAAAGATACAAATACTGGTTTTAACAATGCTCTGGTGTTTTCAAAGTTTTAGTTTAGTGAAACAAAATATATTTTATTGAAAAACTCTTAGAAAATTGTGAAACAGTTGTAGGGTGGAATGGAATATATGTTCAAGCGAGAACAGTCATTTAACAAAACAAGCAAAGAGAGACATAGAGAAAGGAAGCACGGTATTTCTTCAAGGGAGAACACAAGCTTGAGGAACAAGCCCACTCTGGTAGTTTAGGAATAAGAACTTGGATTGGTATGAACTTAACTTGTGCACTTTAGGGGAGAACCTGAGTGAAACTATTATAAGTACGTTCAGGATCATGATACACTGGAGTCTGCACTTGGAGTGAGGAGGGTAGAGAGTTCTTTGGGGAGACCGAACTATAGATAACAGTAATATTATAACACGAATGATAGTATCTTACCGTGGGATTCCAAAAAAATATTTAAGAGTGGCGTCAGAAATGATAACATTCTTAGGTATTTGGGTTTCCTGTGGAAACAACGGGAAGCTGAGTTTATGCTCTGGATGCATCCACCTGAAACAAGGTCAACAAGTCATGAATGAAAAATTTCAAGTTAGATGGATCAAGGATTCTGATCCCAGTGGAAGGCTAGCTTTCGGGTGGACAATTTCTACTGATGGCCTGATGTAGGTTCTGATCCTGGGATATGTAACAGAAAGGAGATAGTGACCGGTATCCTCAGAAGTGAAGCCTCTGAGACAGAAGTCATTCATGCCAACTTATGGGTTATCAATGTTTGCTCATGGCTGCTACCATTATAACATGCCGTTCAATGGTTCTGTGTTTTCAATTTACTGTGTCAATGTAAAGATGAAGTTTCCAAATGGAAGGTAAAAATCTGAGGCCCTCAAGATGATGAATCACAGGGAGGGGGGGAGCTGGAGCTATAGTACAGCAGGTAGGGCATTTGCCTTGCACACGGCATACCCAGGTTAGATTCCCAGCATCCTGTATGGTCCCCCCAAGCATCGTGAGGAGTAATTCCTGAGTGCAGAGCCAGGAGTAACCACTGTGCATCGCCACGTGTGACCCAAAAACGCAAAGAATGATGATCTGGGATTGATCCTTAGCATTGCAAACGGCATTATTTTTTAATTTTTAAATTTTTTCTTGCTTGCTTGCTTGCTTGCTTTTTTGTTTTTTGGGTCGCACCTGGCTATGTATAGGGGTTATTTTTTATTTTTAAAAAAACTTATAATTTTTCCTTTTTACCTGTGGTTTAAAAGTGTATCTAAAATATTTTAGAGTAAATATATGTGAAGAAGAATAAAATTCACAGGAACTATTTAGTGTTCTTAATGATACAGGAGTCAGAATTTTGAGGTTAATTGTATGGGTATTGCATAAATAATTTTTCCACGTTATGTGGGCTGTCTTTCGATCATGGTCACCATTTTTTCTGAGTTGCAGAAACTTCTTAGTTTAATCTAGTCTCATTTGTTTATCTTCACTTCCTCTTCCTTGTTCAGTGGTGTTTCATTCTAGAAGTTTCCCTTAGCTTTAATGTCATGAAGGGATCTTCCCACATTTTTCTCCATATATCTTAAGAATTCAGGTATGATAGTGAGGTCTTTAATACATTTGATCTGACTTTGTGCCTGGCACTATAAAGAGGTCTGAGTTCATTTTTTTTGCATATTGCTGTCCAGTTTTCCCAGCACCAGTTGCTGAAGAGACTTCCTAGCTCAACTTCATATTTCTTGAGCCTTTAAGAAAGATTAGGTAATAATAATCTGAGGGCCAGCGTCAGGATATTTGACTATATTCCATTGATCTGAAACCTGTCTTTATCTGAATATCATGGTATTTTGATTACTAAAACTTTGTAGTAGGGTTTGAAGTTGGGGAAGGTGTTCCCTTCTTCTTTTTACCAAAGATTGCTTTAGCTCTTCATGGGAGTTTATGGTTTTGTATGAGTTTAAGAGTGATTAATCTATTTCTTTGAAAAATGTTATGGGTATCCTTATAGAAAGTGCATTAAATCTTTATAGAGCTTTGGGGTGGATTGCCATTTTGACAGTGTTAAACCTCTCAATCCATGAGCATGGGATGTGATTCCATTTCCTCATATACTCTCTTATTTCGTGAAGTAGTGTTTTGTAGGTTTTTTTTTTTTTGTATAGTTCCTTAACCTTTTTAGTTGATTCTATTATACTCTATTTTCTGAGGTATTATTGTGAATGGGATTGTTTTTCTCTATCTCTTTTTTCTCTTTCATTATTAATATATGGGAAAGCCATGGAGTACCAGATATTGATTTTGTAATATGCTACTTTACTAAACAAATCTATTGTTCCCAGGAGCTTTTTTGTAGATTCTTTGGGATTTTATAAGTATAGTATCATGTCATCTCCAAATAGTAAAAGCTTGAGTTCTTCCTTTTTTATCTGGATGCCCTTGATATCTTTTTTTTTTTACCGAAATCATATGGCAAGTACTTTAAGTACTATGGTGAATAGGAGGTGTGAGAGTGGGTAACTTGTTTTGTGCCTGATTGTATTCTGGGATTCTAGTTCATTGATTTCTGCTCCAAGTCTTTGGTTTTTCCCCCTTGAGAATAATGCTTGCCGTGGGTTTGTGGTAATTTGCTTTGACTAGATTGAGGAAAGTACTTTCAAATCCAATTTTGTTGAGAGTTTTTCATCATGAATGGGTGCTGGATCTTATCAAATGCTTTATCTACATCTATTGATATGATCATATGACTTTTAACTTTATTTTATTGAGATGGTGTATTCTGTTGATTGACTAGAGAATGTTAAGCCATCCTTGCATCCCCAAGCTAAACCTATTTGGTCATAGTGTGTGATCTTTTGTTGAGTTTCTGGATTCTCTTTGCTGGTATTTTCTTGAAAATCTTTGTATCTGTATTCATCAAGGAAATAGGTCTGTAATTTTCTTTTTTTGTGGTGTCTCTATCGATTTGAGTATTAGGGTGATCTTTGCCTCATAGAAACTATTTGGGAGTATTTCTGTTTCTTCAATTCCTGGAAAATCTTAAAAATGTTGGAAGCAATTCCTCTTTAAAGGTTTGAAATAGTTCACTATTGAATCCATCTGGGCCATGGATTCTGTTTGCAGGGATACTTTTGACCATCATTTCAATTTCCTTGTTAGTGATAGGTTCAAGTATTCCAAATCTTCTTGGTTCAGCCTTGGGAGGTAATTGGAATCCAATAATTTATCAATTTATTCAAAATTCTCTCATTTCCTGCTGCAAAGAATCTCAATATAATCTCTGATGATCCTATGTATTTCTGTAGTTTCTATTAGGATAACCCCCTTTGCATTTCTGATTTGATTTATTAGAATTCTTTCTCTTTGTTTTTTTGAGAGGCTTCTCATGGTTTATTGATCTTATTTATTTTCTCAAAGAACCAGCTTTTGCTTTTATTGGTCTTTTGGATTGTATTTTGGGATTGTAGCTCATTGATGTCTGGTACAAGTTTTATTATTTCCTTCCTCCAGCCTATTTTGGACTACTTTTGTTGGTCATTTTACAAAATCTTGACCTCTAATTTATTCATGTAGGCCCTTTCTTTCTTCCTAATGAATTCTGGCAGATCTATAATCTTTCCTCTTAACACTGCTTTTGCTGTGTCCCACAAGTTCTGGTAGCTCGTGTCCTCATTCTCATTTGTTTCTGGAAATTTTTTATTTCCTCTTTGATTTCTTCTCTAAGCCAATGGTTGTTCATTACTCCCCTTAAAGAAAATATTTCCTTGCTGAGCTTCAGTCTGTTTGATCTATGGAGAAGTGTCAAAGAAGTGTTGAAATCTCCTTCTAGTATTGTGTTGCTATCAATGTTTTTCTATAAGTCAATTAGAAGTTGTTTTTAAGTATTTTCCTGGTCTGTCATTAGGATCATATACATTGAGGAGGGTGAGTTCTTTCTGATGTACATATCCCATGATCATTAAGAAATGACCTTCACTGTCTCTAATAATCTTTAGCCTGAAGTCCATGTGGTCTGATACTAGTATCGCCACTCCAGCTTTGTGGAGGTGATATTTTCTTGAAAACTTGTTTCCCAGACTTTTACTTTTAGCCCATGGGTGCTTTGATTGTTCAGACGTGTTTCTTGCAGGCAGCAGAATGAATGTTGGTTTCAGTTTTCTAATTCATCTTCCCATTCTGTGCCTCTGAATTGGCACATTTAGTCCATTGACATTGAGAGAGATTGTTGTGGTGTGGATTTGTGCTCTCTTTATGTAGAATTTTTGTACTTGTGCGGATTGTCTTAGCTTAAAGTAGACCTGTTCATTCTTCTTGCAACAAAAATATGGAATGCTTTACAAGTTTGCATATCATCTCTGTGCAAGGACCATGCTCATCATTTTATCATTTCAATTTTAGTATATGTGTTAAACTTAGTAGGAGTTAATTTTTCCATATTTTTCTCTTCTTATTACTTTGAGTGTTGTCCTTCCTCACTCCTATGGCAGACAATGATTCCTAATCAAGGAATGTATTTCAAAGCAGCATGAATAAATAGATTTAGAAATTTAATGTCCCAGAAAGAAAAATATGGTTTTTACCATATTATCTTTTACCATGCCCTAGGCATCAGTTTTACAAAATAATTCTTTTGGAAGATGGTATATGAGGTTGTTTAATGTCGTTCCCTGAAACCTTAATTAAGACAAATATACTAGAGCCTTTTGCTGTTTTCACCTCAGTCCCGTGTACTTCTCCAGGAAAAGGTGGATGGTGTTGTCTGCACTTTGACCACCTTGAATGTATGTAGGATTTTTCTCCTGAAGGATGAGGTGAGAAGCATATTGATGATTTCATTCCACCTTATTACAAGTTCAACTTGAACGGAAGGTGAGACTCATGTGGCTCCTATAAAGGACAGAACAAAGGGTCTCAGTGAAGTTTAATGGCCAACTCACATTAACAACATAGATGACTCATAGTAACCTGTGTGCATCTTTGTGTATAGTGAGTTTCATATCTACTGATAGAGATTCTCAGTCATGACACATGGGCAAAACGGATCTGTAATTAAAATCTAGTTCTCTGAGCAGAGTGGGGTCTCTGACGTGATTGAACAAGTTTGTAGTAATTTATTACTAAGCACATAAGTATTTTCAATGATGCGTACTTTTCGATCTAAAATTAATTCCAAATATGTCTAAAACAACAGTCTCCTGACCTCGCACCTGGCTTTCCTCACTGGGGCCCCTTGGAGATGGCGGGGTGAGATTCCCTCACCGCCCTGAGCATAGACCCGGCAGCTGAAGACCTCTGCAACCAGCCATAGGTACGCTTAAGACCACTCTTCCCAAGCTTGAAGGAGCCTCATGCATGAAGGAACTGGAAGAGGAACCCAAATGTGCGGGACCGGGGGATGAGATCTCCATGGCTGCTCAGATCAAGACTGTGCCCCCTCCTTCCAGATCCTCCATCTTCTAGTAATTAAGTGTTAAAACCACGATCTACCCATGGATCCATGTAATGCCATCAATAGCCAACATCCAGAGACTGGATCTTATTTAGAAGTGAGTAACTCTGATTGTCCAGTTCTCACTCTCAGAGAACCTGGTAGGCTTCTGCGAGTATCTTGCCCGCATGGCGCAGTCTTTGTTTCTGGTCACTGTTTCTTTTGAGGTACAGAAGCTGCTTAATTTAAGATAGTTCCCTTTGTTTATCTGTGTTCCCAGTTGCTTGGCAAGTTGCATGTTATATTTGAAGATACCTTTAGCTTCAATGTCGTGGAGGGATTTGCCGACCTTGTCATCACTGTACCTGAGGGATTCTGGTGTGATGTTGATGACTTTGACCTATTTTTATCTGACTTTTGTGCATGGTGTTAGGTAGAGGTTTGAGCCATTTTTTTTTCATATACCTGTCCAGTTTTTTCTGCACCGTTTGTTTAGAAGGACTCTCTTGAACCACTTCACATTTCTTGCTCCCTTATCAAAGATTAGATGATTATATATTTGAGGGTGTGTGTCAGTATATTCAATCCTTTTCCATTGGTCTGCAGCTGAGCCTTTGTTTCAGTCCCATGCTGTTCTCATTATTATCGTTTGTAGTAGAGTTTGAGGTTGGGGAAGGTGATGCCTCCATCGTCTTTTCCCCAAGAATTGCTTTAGCTATTCGTGTGCGTTTGTTGTTCCATGTGAATTTCAGGAGTGCTTGATCAATTTCTTTGAAGAATGTCATGGGTATCTTTATAGGGATCAAGTTGAATTTTTACAATGCTTCTTGGAGAATTGCCATTTTGACAATGTTAATTCTCCCATTCCATAAGCAGGAGATATGTTTCCGTTTCCTCGTGTCATTTTTTAATTTCTTATTGTATAGGTCCTTTACCTCCTTAGTTAAGCTGATTCCAAGGTTCTTGATTTTCTGAGGCACGATTGTGAGTGGGATTGCTTTTTCCTGTCACTTTCTTCTCTCTCATTATTTGCATATAAATAAGCCATAGACTTTTGGGTATTGAGTTTATAGCCTGCAATTTTACTATAAAAGTCTATTGCCTCTAGGAGTTTTTTCGTAGAGATTTTAGTATTCTCTAAATATAGTATGATATCTTCTGTGAATAGTGAGAGATTATTTCTACCTTTCATACATGAAAAACCCTAAATATCTTTTTCTTATCTATTTTCTATTCCAAGTACTTCCAGTACTACATTGAACAGAAGTGCCAAAATGAATTTTTACTTAGCACATTCTGTCTGTAAATTTCTATGCTAAGAACAGTGGAAGAAACAGTGATATCTTAGTAATTTACAAGTAAATTATGAAGACAGATAATTTAAAAGAATTTCTTTGTATAAATTTCCAAAATGTTTAGCTTTTATTAAATATATTAAGAATAAATCATAGGTCTTGATTATACCGTGAAGATTATTTTCCTGTTAGAAGTTACCCTTCTAAAATGCAAGAAAGAGACACATTTTGAAAATGTTGATTATTCGTTCATTCATTCAATGAATGTTTGTAGTCTGGTTGTGCAGTGCCTGCAGAAAGTCAACCTGTACCCTCAGGTGAGTGCATCAACAGTCTGATGGTGTCTTCATGCTTCCCGATAACCTCAAATGGCCACTGTGCCTCTGGCTGGCTCCCAACAACTCAGGACTACATTTCCCGAGAAATTAAACTCCCGAAAGATATGTGGGAGCCATGTTAACAAACCACCCCAGGCTCAGCTATACAAGCTAATGGATTGGTCTTGTTTCAGAGACCCATAGACAAATCTGGAAGATATCAACAGTCACAGTTAACCTTGGAACTGCAAAAGGCTGAAGACACTAGGGTAAATCGGAGGGAGGCAGGTTAGTTTGGTGCCCACCCAACCAGAACCCAGTGCAGCCACTTTCTCCCACAATACAAAATCGCCACCATGCCCTCCTCTGGTTTCCACCGTCTCAGGATGGCTCTCACTGAAACATAACAGCTGAAAATTCGGATATGTGTGTTTTGTGACTGAAATCTCCAGGCTTTCTCTGGGCAGGATGGGCATCCTACACTCACTGCCCTGTACTTATGGAAGCCTCAGCAGTCATTTCCATACCTCAAAGCTACTTCAACCTTACCTTCCTGATAAAAATGCTCAATTCCTTGAACAAAGATGATGACCTCTTAGTACCTGTATGAGACCCTTAATGCACAAAATAAAAAGGAGACAAAGAGAAAGAATCAAAGATCCTGCCATAGAGACAGGCTGGGGGTGGGGGTAGTTTGTTGGGGGATGGTTTTAGGGAACCAGGAATATTGGTTTAGGGAAATGTACACTAGAGGAAGGATGGAAGTTGGATCGTTGTATGACTGGAAGCAAATTATGAATAGATTTGTTATGGTCTATATCACAGATATTCAATAAAACATTAAAAATACTGATGGAACTTTAAAACCCAGCATAACTATTTTTGTGTTCTCTGTAGGAAAAAAAATGTTACTCACCTGTGTGCCAATAGCTTGTAGAAAGCTAAACCCAAAGATATATCAATGACTGTCTTTGGCATGAATACTGTAATTGCAGCTATGTTATGTTTTAGAATCAGTTCGTGGACAAGACGCCAAGAGGAGCAGTGGCAAAGTGCATCAATGTTGAATGGATAATGTTTCAGGAGTTTGCAAGGGAGATGCGAAGCTTTGGCATGAGAAAAGGGAAGAAACAGAAGAGTGAAGTACTAATAAGTATCATGAGAAAAATGCAAGGGAGAATATTTCCTGGCAAGTGTCACACTCTGTTGAGCTTTTCGTGAGGATAAGTATTAGAAAGTATCTTTCCCATTTAGTGGTAAAAAGGTTACTTTGATGGGTATATTTAAAATTTACTTTATCGATTAGAATCACTAAGAGATACACAGTTACAAAGTTGCTCATAACTGAGTTTCAGTCATCTAATGTTCTAGAACCTTTCCAGTATATTGGGGCATTTTTGAAGGAATATCCCTGGTGCGAGGACTAGGGCATCTGAATCTTAACTCATTTCACCAAATATATGATCTGTACTCACATGTTTTACACTGTCTCCCCTGCTCTTTGATTTATGTTTTCATGCAATATTTCCTTGTGAACCTCACTTCAAGTGAGGCTCCCTATTTAAGACAAGTACATGTTTCTGGGACATTACATATTTTTTGGTTGCTGGGAGAGTCTCTAAAGCAATGCTCAGGAGGTGTGGGGGCCCTACAGACAATTCTCAGAAAACGTGGCCATGGTGCTTGGGGTCCTCTGAGGCTATACAGCCTTTGATACTCTTGCAATCAGGTGGTGCTGGGAGTCAAATTGAGTGCATGTGACACAAGTTCCATAAGCAGTACACTATCTCCTGCAGCCCTGGGTATTACATTTATGTCAGCATTCTGAGGTCCTCCCTTTTGTCAGAAACCAGAGACTTGTGCAGGAGAAAGTGGAAGAGACTTTAGGGTTTAGCTAGGTTCACTGAGTAGCTGGTGATACCATTAAGATTGGAACATAAAGTAAAAATAAAACAAGAGCCCCATGCCTTTTCCCGCTGAACTCGACACCCTCCACAGGGGGACACCTGCGGGGAACACCTGCAGCAGCTCCTTGGGACTGTCCATCACCAAATCAGCGCCTCCCCTCCAGGTGGGTAGGGGGAGCACAAGCCAGGTTCACCACTCCTCACCCCCAGCTCCCCGCATTTTCCTGCAGAACTGGACACCCTCCAGAAGGGGACACTTGAGGCAGCTCCATGGGATTTTCCATCCCTCCTCCTACATTCCAGGAACCTGGGTGGGAGTGACCCTGGGATGGGCCAGGGGCGTGGCCACCATATAGGGGGTGTGTCCTCCCAGAAGTGGGCGTGGCCTTCTCCTGGGTGGCCAGCCGCAGTTATATTTCCCAATCTGGGCACTTAGGACTTTCATCTCTCACTTTGTCGCCTAATACCGACTAAAAATGTCTGACCACCTCTACTAGAATACAACAACATTCCACTCGCCTACTCCATTTCTAAGAAAAGATCTGTATGAAATGTGCTGTACAAGCTCAAAACTAAAAAGTACCTCCTCCAAAGCGCAAATCTCCACCACAAGGAGAATATGAAGAAAAGAAAAATTCTCAATCGAGGTTGTCCACAATTGCGCTCTCATTGATAAAGAATTCCAGGATAAAATGCAGAGGGTGTTCAAGGATCTACTCAAAGAATCAATGGAAGAGATATCCAATGACTAAAATAAGAAATGAAAGAAACAATAGAACAGAGAGTCAAGAAAATACAGGAAGAAAAGAGAACAGAATTTTAAAAAGCTACAAAAAGAAGAGTCACAAATAAAGGATTCAGTGGATGAAATTAAAAAGTTAGTAACTGCCCTTAGCAATAGGATAAGTGCAGCTGAAGAGAGGATCAGCGAGCTTGAAGATGAGCAACAGAACTCCCACTGGGAAGAACAAGCAATAGGAAAAGACATCAAAATGGCTCTAAGGAGAATCAGAGACCTAGGGGATGACGCCAAGAGGAACAACATTACAATCATTGGAGTACCAGAAGGAAAGGGAAACAACCCCAATGAAAAAGCTAGAGTAAAAGAAACCATTGCTGAAAAGTTCCCAGAGTTAAGGAAAGCAGACATCCAGTTCCAAGGAGCCAGAAGGGTACCAGCTAAAGGAGACCCCAGAAAAAAACACTCCAAGCATATCATATTCAGAACGATGGATGCTGTGGACAGAGACACAATATTACAAGCAGCAAGGTCAAAGAAGGAAATTACATACAAAGGAGCACCCCTTAGATTCACAGCAGACCTATCAGTGGAAATCCTCCAAACCCGAAGGCAATGGTTGTATATAGTGAAAAAATTCAAAGAAATGAACGCCTCACCGATAATACTCTATCCAGCTAAACTCTAACTCAAATTCGATGTGAACGATACACCACTTTTTAGATAAACACAAACTCAGGAACTTCATACACTCAAAACCAAATCTAAAAGAAGAAGTAAAGGGGCTCCTGTAAGATAAGAAGGAAAACACGTGTAAATCAACTCCTAAAGGAAGATGGCACAAAACCCCATGACAATAATCTCCCTTAATGTCAATGGTCTAAGTGCACCTACAAAGAGACACAGAGTCGCAAAATGGGGTCAGGAACTGAAACCAGCATTCTGCTGTCTACAAGAAACTCATCTGAACAAACAGAGCAAACACAGACTCAAAGTGAAAGGATGGAAAACAATCCTGCAAGCAAACAGCTCCCTCACAAAAGCTGGGATGGCCATACTAATATCCGACAACATTAATTTCAGGCTGAAAAAGATTAGAAGGGACAGCGAGGGCCACTTTCTCTTCATCAAGGTATACATTCCACATGAAGAAATCATACTCTTAAATGTATATGTACCTAATGAAGGAACAGCTATATACTTAAAACAACTGCTAACAGATTTTAAAGAGGACAGTGCTAGCAACACCATAGTAGATGAAGACTTCAACATCGCCTTATCACCTCTGAATAGATCAACAAGAACAAAACTCAGCAAGGAAACATTGTGTTTGAATGAAGTAATAGAAGAGATAGGACTTATAGACCTATACAGGGCTTTACACGCCCCAAAGAAAGAATACACATTCTTCTCCAGTGCGCATGGAACAGTTTCCAAAATAGACTATGTGCTAGGCCACAAAACATACCTCAATAGAATCAGGAAGATAGAAAGAGTATCAACAATCTTTTCAGACCATGATGCACTGAGGATAGATGTGAATCACACACAGACACGGACAACCAATCGAACACCTGGAAACTAAACAAGTCACTGCTGAACAATGTGTGGGTCAGGAAGGACGTCAAGGAAGAAATCAAATGATACCTGGAAACAAATGAGAACGAAGACACGAACTACCAGAGTTTTTGGGATGCAGCTAAACCCCTATTAAGGGGAAAATTCATAGCTCTGCAAGCATATGTAAGGACGGAAGAAAAGATGCACATAAGCAACTTATTTCACAGCTCAAGTTCTTATAAAAGGATCAAGAAAAGGATCCTACATTGGGCAGAAGGAAAAAGATTTAAAACTTAGAGCAGAAATCAACGACATGGAAACCTAAGAAACAATCCGAAAGATCAAAGAAACCAAGAGCTGGTTCTTTGAGAAAATAAACAAGGTAGATATACCACTAGCAACACTCACAAAGAAACAGAGAGAGAAAACACTAATACACCGAATCAGAAATAAAAATAGAGATATCACAATGGAATCCAAAGAAATTCAAAGGATCATCAGATACTACATTGAAAGTCTGTATGCCAAGAAAAAAGAGTAGTTAGAAGAAATGGATAACTTCCTGGATTACTAAAATCTCCCAAAGATGAGTCAAGAAGATATAAAATACCTGAATAGACCTAGTCACATAAATGAAATTGAAACTGTAATCAAAATTCTTCCCAAAAACAAAAACCCAGGTCCAGATGGAATCACTACCGAATTTTTCAAAACATTTAAAGAGGATCTACTGCCCGTCCTTCTCAAACTTTTCCAGGAAATTGAAAAAACAGAAACTCTCCCAAACAGTTTCTATGAAGCCCATATCTCTCTAATACCAAATGGAAACAAAGACACCATGAGAGAAAAAAACTACAGGCCGATATCACTGATGAACCCGGATGAGAAGATTCTGAACAAAATACTAGCAAATAGAATTCAACAACTCATCAAAAAGATCATACACCATGACCAAGTGGGATTCATCCCGGGCGATGCAAGGATGGTTTAACATTCGGAAATCAATCAACATAATCCATCATATCAACAAAAGAAAAGATAAAAATCATAGGATCATATCAATAGATGTAGAGAAAGCAATTGACAAGATCCAGCATCCGTTTATTATGAAAACCCTCGCCAAATTGGGGATAGAGGGGACTTACCCCAATATATTTAAATCCAGCTACCACAAGCATACAGCAAGCATCATCCTCAAAGGGGAAAATCTGAGAGCGTTCCGCCTAAGATCAGGAACGAGATAAGGATTCCGACTCTTTCAACTGGTGTTGAACATAGTACTGGAAATACTAGCAATAGCAATTAGGCAAGCAAAAGAGATTAAGGCCATGCAAATAGTTAAGGAAGAAATCAAGCTCTCACTATTCGCAAATGATATGATACTATACTTAAAGAACCATAAAACCTCTACCAAGAAACTCCTAGAAATAATACACTCGAGAGTAAAGTTAAAGGTATAAAATAAATACCAAAAAATCCATGGCTTTACTATACACAAATAGTGAGAGAGAAGAAAATGACAAGATGAAAACAATCCCATTCACAATTGTGTGCCAGAAAATCAACTACCTAGGAATTAATTTAACTAAGCAAGTAAAGGAACTTTACAAAGAAAACTACAAAACGCTGCTTCTTGAAATAAAAGAGGATGCGAGGAAATGGAAAAATATCCCCTGTTCATGGATCTGGAGAATTAATATTGTCAAAATGGCAATATATCCAATAGCACTGTAGAAATTCAATGTGATCCCTATTAGGATACACATGACATTCTTCAAAGAATTGGAGCAAACACTCCTGAAATTTATATGGAACAATAAACCCCCATGATGAGCTAAAGCAATTCGTGGGAAAAAGAAAATGGGAGGAATTAACCTCCTGAACCGCAAACTTTACTAAAAGTAGTAATAATTAAAACAGCATGATACTTGCTACATGCATAGCATACTTTTTCTTAGATTTTTTGATTTTTCTAGGATATATTGATCATCTTTTTTTAAAATTTTTTTTATTAGTGAAACACCATGATGTACAGTTGTAGATTTACAATTTTTTGTGCTTGGGTTTGATTATACAATGATCAGATACCCATCCCTCCACCAGTGCCCAATTTCCACCACCATGGATAATATCCCCCCAACCACCATACGCCCATCCTCCCTGCCTCTGTGGCAGGGCAATCCCCTGTGTTCTCTCTCTCCTTTTGGGTGTTGTAGTCTGCAAAAGAGGCATTGAGTGGCAATCATGTTCAGTCCGTAGTCCACTTTCGACACGCATCTCCCCTCCTGGGAGGATCCTCCAAACACCCTTTATTTGGTGTTCCCTTCTCTATCTGAGCTGCCCTTTCCTCTAGAATGCCCGACTGGCCACTAAGCTATGGAGTAATCCTCCTGGTGCTGATCTCAGCTATTCTTGGGTATTAATCTCGTATTTTGTTACTTTATATCCCCCAGATGAATGCAATCTTTCTGTGTCTATCCCTCTCTTTCTGACTCATTTCTCTTAGCATGATACTTTCCATGTTGTACCACTTGTATGTACATTTCATGACTTCATCTTTTCTAAGAGCTACATAGTACTCCAATGTGTAGATGTACCAAAGTTTCTTTAACCAGTCATCTGTTCTTGGGCATTCAGGTTTCTTCCAGTTTCTGGCTATTGTATAGAGTGGTGCAATGAACAAACACGTGCAGATATCACTTCGACTATACATTTTTGCCTTTCTGGGATATATTCCCAGGAGTGGTATTGCTGGGTCAAATGGGAGCTCAATTTCTAATTTTTTGAGAATCGTCCATACTGTTTTCCAGAAGGGCTGAACCAGTCGACATTCCCACTAACAGTGAAGGAGAGTCCCTTTCTCGCCACATCCGCGCCAGCATCAGTTGCTTTTGTTCTTTTGAATGTGGGCCAGTCTCTGAGGTGTGAGATGGTATCTCATTGTGGTTTTGATCTGCATCTCCCTGATGATTAATCATGTAGAGCATTTTCTCATGTGCTTTTTTTGCCATTCGGATTTCTTCTTTGAGAAAGTTTCTATTCATTTCATTGCCCCATTTTTTGATGGGGTTGGATGTTTTCTTCTTGTGGATTTTAACCAGTATTTTGTATATCCTGGATATCAACCCCTTGTCACATGTGTATTCGGCGAATATCCTTTCCCATTCTGTAGACTGTCTTTTTATTTTGGTCACTGTTTCTTTGGAGGTGCAGAAGCTTCTTAGTTTAAGATAGTCCCATTTATCCATTTATCTATCTCTGTTTTCACTTGCTCAGACAGTGGCGTGGCATCTTTTTTTTTCACTATTAGGATTTTATTTGATTTTTAACAACTGCAAACTTTTTGCATAGTAAAAATTCCCTCAAATTTATGCACTTTTGTATTTTTTTTGCAATTTTTTTAACATGAACTATTACATTATATACTTATTGCTGGAGCTATAGCCCAGCGGTAGGGCATTTGCACTGCAAGTGGCCGGCCTGGCCAATCTGGGTTAAATTGCTCTGTCCCTCTTAGAGAGCCCGACAAGCTACCGAGAGTATCTCGCCAGCATGGTGAAGCCTGGTAAGCTACCCATGACGTATTCAATATGATTTTGCAAAGCCTTCATAGAAGATTCCATGAATCTCGCAATCCTCCCAGGAAAAAGTTCTTTCCTCTGGAGCCTGATATTGCCAGAGAAGGCATTTAAGAGAATGAGGCTCAGAGGATATACTGAAAATATTCCTGCAAATACAGTAACAACAAGTCTCACAATGGAGATGTTACCGGGCCTGCTAGAGCTAATCGATGAACAACTGGA
This sequence comes from Sorex fumeus, assembly GCF_029834395.1. Lineage (NCBI taxonomy): Eukaryota > Metazoa > Chordata > Mammalia > Eulipotyphla > Soricidae > Sorex > Sorex fumeus. Next base: position 19,256,704 of record NW_026606152.1, on the reverse strand, counting down.
GGACAGTGCTATAGATCTACTTACTCTTATTAGGATTATATTTATATTATATGCCTGAAGTTATGTCTACTTTTTTTTCCCCTTTATTTTATTTTATTTTTTTTTTACAGTTGTAAATTTACAATTTTTTGTGCTTTGGTTTCAATTATACAATGATCAGATACCCATCCCTCCACCAGTGCCCATTTTCCACCATCATGGATAATATCCCCCCCGACCCCCATCCCCCCCATCCCCCCCTACCTCTGTGGCAGGGCAATCCCCTGTGTTCTCTCTCTCCTTTTGGGTGTTGTGGTCTGCAAAAGAGGCATTGAGTGGCAAACATGTTCAGTCCATAGTCCACTTTCGACATGCATCTCCCCTCCTGGGAGGGTCCTCCAAACACCCTTTATTTGGTGCTCCCTTCTCTGTCTGAGCTGCCTTTTTCTCTAGAATGCCCGACTGGCCACTAAGCTATGGAGTAATACTCCTGGTGCTGATCTCAGTTATTCTTGGCTATTAATCTCATATTTTGATACTTTATATCCCCCAGATGGATGCAATATTTCTATGTCTATCCCTCTCTTTCTGACTCATTTCGCTTAGCATGATACTTTCCATGTTGTACTACTTGTATGTAAATTTCATGACTGCATCTTTTCTAAGAGCTACATAGTACTCCATTGTGTAGATGTACCAAAGTTTCTTTAACCAGTTATCTGTTCTTGGGCATTCAGGATTCTTCCAGTTTCTGGCTATTTTAAAGAGTGTTGCAATGAACAAACAAGTGCAGATATCACTTCGACTATACATTTTTGCCTTTCTGGGATGTATTCCCAGGAGTGGTATTGCTGGGTCAAATGGGAGCTCAATTTCTTTCTTTCTTTATTTATTTATTTATTTTTTTAATAAATTTATTTTTTTTTATTAGTGAAACACCATGAGGTGCAGTTGTAGACTTACAAATTTTTGTGCTTGGGTTTCCTTAGAATTTTTTTTCCCTTTATTTTATTTTATTTTTTTTACAGTTATAGATTTACAGTTTTTTGTGCTTTGGTTTCAATTATACAATGATCAGATACCCATCCCTCCACCAGTGCCCATTTTCCACCACCATGGATAATATCCCTCCCACCCCCATCTCCCCATCCCCCCTGTCTCTGTGGCAGGGCAATCCCCTGTGTTCTCTCTCTCCTTTTGGGTGTTGTGGTCTGCAAAAGATGCATTGAGTGGCAAACATGTTCAGTCCATAGTCTACTTTCAACATGCATCTCCCCTCCTGGGAGGATCCTCCAAACATCCTTTATTTGGTGCTCCCTTCTCTATCTGAACAGCCCTTTCCTCTAGGATACCCGGCTGGCCTCTAAGTTATGGAGTAATCCTCCTGGTGCTGATCTCAGCTATTCTTGGGTATTAATCTCATACTTTGTTACTTTATATCCCCCAGATGAATGCAATCTTTCTATGTCTATCCCTCTCTTTCTGACTCATTTCGCTTAGCATGATACTTTCCATATTGTACCACTTGTATGTACATTTCATGACTTCATCTTTTCTAAGAGCTACATAGTACTCCATTGTGTAGATGTACCAAAGTTTCTTTAACCAGTCATCTGTTCTTTGGCATTCAGGTTTCTTCCAGTTTCTGGCTATTGTAAAGAGTGCTGCAATGAACAAACAAGTGCAGATGTCACTTCGACTATACATTTTTGCCTCTCTGGGATATATTCCCAGGAGTGGTATTGCTGGGTCAAATGGGAGCTCAATTTCTAATTTTTTGAGAATCGTCCATACTGTTTTCCAGAAGGGCTGAACCAGTCGACATTCCCACTAACAGTGAAGTAGAGTCCCTTTCTTGCCACATCCGCGCCAGCATCAGTTGCTTTTGTTCTTTTGAATGTGGGCCAGTCTCTGAGGTGCGAGAAGGTATCTCATTGTGGTTTTGATCTGCATCTCCCTGATAATTAATGATGTAGAGCATTTTCTCATGTGCTTTTTTGCCATTCCGATTTCTTCTTTGGGAAAGTTTCTGTTCATTTCATTGCCCCATTTTTTGATGGGGTTGGATGTTTTCTTCTTGTGGAGTTTAACCAATATTTTGTATATCCTGGATATCAACCCATTGTCATATGTGTATTCGGCGAACATCCTTTCCCATTCTATAGACTGTCTTTGTATTTTGGTCACTGTTTCTTTGGAGGTGCAGAAGCTTCTTAGTTTAAGATAGTCCCATTCATCTATCTCTGTTTTCACTTGCTCTGCCAGTGGCGTGGGGTCTTTGAAGATACGATTAGCTTCAATGTCATGGAGGGTTTTGCCAACTTTGTCTTCAATGTACCTTATGGTTTCTGTCTGATCTTTAGGTCTTTAATCCATTTTGATCTTATTTTTTTACACGGTGTTAGGCAGAGTTCTGAGCCCATTTTTTTGCATGTAGTCGTCCAGTGATGCCAGCAAAATTTGTTAAAGAGGCTTTTCTTACTCCACATCACATTACTTGCACCTTGATCAAAGATTAGATGATCATATGATTGAGGGGAGATATCAGTGTATTCAACCCTGTTCCATTGGTCTGCAGTTCTGCCTTTGTTCCAGTACCATGCTGTTTTGAATATTACTGCTTTGTAGTACAGTTTGAAGTTCGGGAGGTTGATTCCTCCCATTTTCTTTTTCCCAAGAATTGCTCTAGCTATTCGTGGGGGCTTATTGTTCCATATAAATTTCAGGAGTGTTTGCTCCATTTCTTTGAAGAATGTCGTGGGTATCCTTATAGGGATTGCATTGAATTTATACAATGCTTTTGGTAGTATTGCCATTTTGACAATGTTAAGTTTCCCGACCCATGAGCAGGGGATATCTTTCCATTTCCTCATGTCCTCTTTTATTTCCTGAAGTAGCGTTTTGTAGTTTTCTTTGTACAGGTCCTTGACTTCCTTAGTAAGATGATTCCTGGATACTTGATTTTCTGGGGAACAATTGTGAACAGGATTGTTTTTTGCATGTTGCTTTCTTCTCTCTCACTGTTTGCATATAGCAAAGCCATGGACTTTTGTGTATTGATTTTATAGCCTGCAACTTTACTATACGAGTCTATTGTTTCTAGGAGTTTTTTGGTGGAGGTTATTGGGTTCTCTAAGTATAGTGTCATATCATCTGCGAATAGTGAGAGCTTGATTTCTTCCTTTCCTACCTGAATGCACTTAATATATTTTTCTTGCCTAATCGCTATTACAAGTACTTCCAGTACTATATTGAACACCAGTGGAGAGAGTGGGCATCCTTGTCTCGTCCCTGATCTTAAAGGGAAGGCTCTCAGTTTTTCCCCATTGAGGATGATGCTTGCTGTAGGCTTGTGGTAGATGGCTTTAATTATGTTGAGGAAGATCCCCTCTATACCCATTTTGGCTAGGGTTTTCATCATAAAGGGGTGCTGGATCTTGTCAAATGCTTTCTCTGCATCAATTCATATAATCATATGCTTTCTACATTTTCTTTTGTTGATATGATGGATTATGTTGATTGATTTTCGAATGTTGAACCATCCTTGCATCCCTGGGATGAATCCTACTTGGTCATGGTGTATGATCTTTTTGATGAGTAGTTGGATTCTATTTGCTAGTAGTTTGTTGAGGATCTTTGCATCTATGTTCATCAGGGATATCGGTTTGTAATTCTCTTTCTTTGTGGTATCTCTGTCTGCTTTTGGTATCAGCGTGATATTTGCTTCATAGAAACTGTTTGGAAGTGTTTTTGATATTTCAATTTCGTGGAAAAGCTTAAAGAGGATTGGGAGTAAGTCCTCTTTAAAGATTTGGAAGAATTCACTAGTGAATCCATCCGGACCAGGACTTTTGTGCTTGGGGAGACTTTTTATTACCATTTCAATTACCTTGATGGTGATAGGTCTGTTCAGGTATTCCACGTCTTCTTGGTTCAGCCTTCGGAGTCAGTAGAAGTCTAGGAATTTATCCATTTCCTCGAGGTTTTGATGTCCTGTGGCATACAGTTTCTCAAATTATTCCCTGAGGATCCTTTGAATTTCTGTAGTTTCTGTTGTAAAGACACCCTTTTCATTTCTGATTCGGTTTATTAGTGTTTTCTCTCTCCCTTTCTTTGAGTTTTGCTGAAGGCTTATCAATCTTGTTAATTTTCTCAAAGAACCAGCCCTTGGTTTCATTTATCTTTCGGATTGTTTTTTGGGTTTCCATCTCGTTAATCTCTGCTCTGAGTTATATTCTTTCCTTTCTCGTGTTCGGGTTGTGCTCCTTTTTTTGGTCCTTCTCCAAGCTCTTAAACTGTGACGTTAGGTTACTTATGTGTGCTCACGCCTCCTTCCTGAGGAATGCTTGTAGAGCTATAAACTTTCCTCTTAACACAGCTTTTGCTGTGTCCCATAAGTTTTGGTAACTCGTGTCCTCATTTTCATTCGTTTCTAGGAATGTTTTGATTTCATTTTTGATTTCCTGTCTAAGCCACTCGTTGTTCAGTTGAGCACTGTTTAATTTCCAGGTGTTTCATTTAGTTTTCTGTTTTTGTATGTGATTTACTTCTAATTTCAGCGCATTATGGTCTGGGAAGATTGTCGATACAATCTCTATCTTCTTAATTTTTTGGAGACATGTTTTGTGGCTCAGCATGTGGTCTATCTTGGAGAATGCTCCATGTACGCTTGAGAAGAATGTGTATTCAGCTTTTTGTGGATGAAGTGTCCTGTATATATCTACCAAGTCCCTTTCTTCCATTGTTTCCCTCAGATGAAGTATGTCCTTGCTTAGCTAGAGTCTGGTTGATCTATCAATTGGTAACAAAGCAGTGTTGAAGTCTCCCACTAGTATTGTGTTGTTGTTTATGTTTTTTCCAAATCTATGAGTAGTTGTTTTAAGTTCTTTGCTGGTCTCTCATTAGGTGCATATATATTTATTATTGTAAGTTCTTCCTGTTTTACAGATCCTTTGATCAATAAGAAATTGCCTTCACTGTCTCTTATGACCTTCATCACTCTGAAATCGATGTGGTCTGATATTAGGATGGCTTCCCCATCTTTTTTATGGGAGCTGTTTGCCCGTAGGATTGTTTTCCAGCCTTTGACTCTGAGTCTGTGTTTGCTTTGACTATTGAGATGTGTTTCCTGCAGGCAGCAGAATGTTGGGTTCAATTTTCTAATCCATCCTGCCATTCTATGTCTTTTAATTGGTGCGTTTAGCCCATTGACATTGAGAGAGATTATTGTTATGGGATTTTGTCCCATTGTTCTGTTGAAATTTGGTGTATTTGAGAGGCCTGTCTTGCCTTAAAGTAGCCCATTTAGTTGTACTTGTAAACATGGTTTTGAGTCTATGAAGTTCCTGAGCTGTTGTTTGTCTGTGAAACTGTGTGTTGTTCCTTCTATTATGAATGAGAGTCTCGCTGGGTAAATATTTTTGGGGAGGCATTTATTTCATTGAGTTTTTTCACTATGTCCCACCACTGTTTTCGGGCCATGAGGGTTTCATCAGAAAAATCAGCTGTGAATTTTAAGGATGCTCCTTTGTAAGAGATTTCTTTCATCGATCTTGCTGCTTTCAGAATTTTGTCTCTGTCTAAGGTTTTGGTCATTTTGATCAGAATGTGTCTTGTGGTATTTTTATTCGGATTTCTTCTAGCTGGTACCCTTCGGGCCTCCTGAATATGGTCACAAGTTTTCTTCAGCTCTGGAAACGTTTTAGCAATGATGTCTTTGACAGTTTCTTCTTCATCAAGGTTTTCTTCCTGTACCTCTGGGACTCCAATAATTCGTATGTTACCCCTCTGGGCTTCATCACGATCTTCTCTTGCCATCTGTTCCCGAATTGTGAGTCTCTTTTCCAATTTCTGCTCTTTTCTGGAGAGTCTCTGAACTTCATCTTCGAGCTCACTTATTCTGTTCTCAGCAGCTCTTACTCTGCTGCTGAGGCCTTCCACTGAGTTTTTCAATTCGCCTGCGAGATTTTTCAGGTCTGACATTTCTGATTGCATTTTCCTCTTTTCTGCCTTCAAATCCTCTTGTCTTCTATTGGCATTGCTTTCCATTGTTTCTTTTAATTCCCTAAGCATCCTAAGTAGCTACCTCCTGAATTCCTTGTCAGAGAGGTTGTCTAACACTGCAGTACTGTTGGTGTCATCTGGGCTAGACATTTCAATAAGAAAGTTTGGTGGGCTTTTGCGTTGCTTTACCATTGTGAAAACTGTGGTTTAGTCCTTAACATTCACTGTTACTATTCTGCTTGATATGCAGTGTGAGTTAAGATAGGCTTATGAGTTATTGACTACTGTGTTTCTAGTGACTGAGCTAAACTAGAGAAGTTTCCATCGAAGAAGTTAGCTTATGGTTCCTATGGTATATGTAGTGGGAAAATATTTCGCGGCCGCTGATGCGGCCGTGGCTCCAGAAAGAGTCCCTGGCACTGAGCTAGATGTTGGGAACGACGATGGAGCTAGCTTTGCATGCGCAGAGAGGGCCCCAGGCCCTTGGGGGCGGGCTGTACCTGGTTGGAATAAGAGCCGTTCAGCTTGGTTGCCCAGAGCTGGGCCTGCGTGCCCGTCCCGCGCAGATCAGGGTTGAAACCGGCTTTCTAGGAGGTGGACCTAGCTGTGCATGCGCACAGAGGGTCCCAGGGCCTTGGGGGCAGGCTGTACCTGGTTGAAATAGGAGCCGTTCAACTTGGTTGCCCAGAGCTGGGCCTCAGTGCCCGTCCCCATATTAATCATCTTTAATTATTCCACATCAATACCAATGTCCAAAAATGTTTCATAATGTAATTATTGAAAAAAATCATATAGAAGTTCAAATTTGTATTGTTTGTGGGATAACTATATTAAGAAGAAATAGAACCACAAGAAACATACAAGTAAAATGAAGCCACATTTCTTTGGAGTTTTTCAATTATGTATTTACATTAGTCTATATACAAGCATAATTTTTAAAAAATAAATTTCAGTGACCATAAAATTTTGGAGTTTTTCATAATTGTAATATTTTACTGCTAAGTCTATATTGATGTGAACATTTTTATCTATTTGTCTAATTTTCTGATTCTTTACTTAAGATCAGTAGTTAAAAGCTAACTTGCTGATGACTGATTATGTGGCTCAGGGTTAAAGCACTTGACTTGCGTGTATGAAACTTTGGGTTGGCCTCCTGCAAGGCAAATGGCCTACCCACTGTGCTGTAAAAGTTATATAAAATATAATAATAATAAAACCTAATGATGTTGGTGAACAGTGCAATATAAATGATTATTTAGTAATTTTCTTGATTTGTTAATGAAATATGTAAGCTCTTGAGTATAATGGGAGCAGTTTTCTAACATAAGAGTCTGAGGAAGGTGAAACTGTTATAACTGTCGTGTAGGATTCCATCTCCCTAGCCTGCTTTATTCTACCTCTCTCTCTATCCAATCCGGTCTTCTTCTTGGGAATCTGACCTCCTGATCGGCTAGCCTCTACCTTTCAACTGCCTACTTTATGACATCATTCTCCCACCCAACCAACCACAAACTGGTAGAATCTTGGGGTTGGTACCGCTTGACCTTGAGCCTGGAAGGTGGTGGTGGAAATAGATGGTCCTAGGAGAGTTAATGGAGTGAAGGATGTATGGGAAGGAAAAGGGGAAGGGTAGGGAACTGACAGCTGGTGATCAGCATTGGAGAGTTGGTAGATATTTTCTAAGTACGTTAACATGTTTTTCGTAAATGATAAGCAAAACAAAAATATGAAAATAAGATAGGTTCCAAAGAACAGGTTACATAAAAGACCGAGAGAGCTGAAAGGGCTGGCATTCCTTCTGGAGCTTTCAATCATACCATTTACTAAAGATGGTATTTTCACATCACTTAGCTGCGGAGAGGAATAGTGAGAAACAGAATGCCACCAGAAAAGCAAACTTGATGACCACGGTTCATAAAGGCCAGGTGGAAGGTGTTCACATGGATCCCAAGTGCAAGTGGATTAACAGGAACATACATTATACTAAGTCTGCTTGGTACCAGAAACTTCTTTGGTGGAAATGGAGGAAAACAAATGCAGTTTCTGACAGACCTGAGACTAAACTGCTAATCAATTTTCCCAGGAAAGGGTAGTTGACTGGCTGGAAACAGAACAACTTTAAAAGTGTTTTGCTACCTTTCATATATGGCTAGAAGAAAATGATCCCAGGCATCTATTAAAACTAACAAGCTTCAACTCTCTTGAAGGACAGTTGTATTCAGTGAGGAAAAAATGCTGGGAGAAAAGTCTGAAATGATGGGCATAGAGACAATAAGTGCAAAAGGGAGGACTTGAAATTTGGGTTCCTCTGAAAACAAAGCTTGAAACAACAAGATTTGGTGAGCACATGATTTACTGGGAATGGGATCTGAGGAGGAAAAGAGTGATGTCAGGGATGTGAACAAGGAACATCCAGGTTAAGGAAGACTTAGCTAGCTGATTACCCCATGGGCAACATGGTTCCAAGACTACCAGAACTTACCAAGGACTTTATTTTAATTTTCTTTCTTTTTTTTTAAATTGATTCATTTAATTGTAAAATACTGGATAACAATTTTTATCAATTAAAGTGAATGGGGCCATGTGCAATGTCAGTGAAGAGAAGTGTGAGAATATTGCACTTCAATATCAAGTGGTTTAAATCAATGATCTTTTTTTTTGTATAGGATCCCTTTATTTCTTTTTGTTTGTTATTTTTTTCCATTTATTTTATTTTATTTTTTTTAAAGTTGTAGATTTACAATATTTTGTGCTTTGGTTTCAATTATACAATGATCAGATACCCATCCCTCCACCAGTGCCCATTTTCCACCACCATGGATAATATCCCTCCCACCCCCATCCCCCCATCCCCCCTGTCTCTGTGGCAGGGCAATCCCCTGTGTTCTCTCTCTCCTTTTGGGTGTTGTGGTCTGCAAAAGAGGCATTGAGTGGCAAACATGTTCAGTCCATAGTCCACTTTCGACATGCATCTCCCCTCCTGGGAGGATCCTCCAAACATCCTTTATTTGGTGCTCCCTTCTCTATCTGAACTGCCCTTTCCTCTAGGATACCCGGCTGGCCTCTAAGTTATGGAGTAATCCTCCTGGTGCTGATCTCAGCTATTCTTGGGTATTAATCTCATACTTTGTTACTTTATATCCCCCAGATGAATGCAATCTTTCTATGTCTATCCCTCTCTTTCTGACTCATTTCGCTTAGCATGATACTTTCCATATTGTACCACTTGTATGTACATTTCATGACTTCATCTTTTCTAAGAGCTACATAGTACTCCATTGTGTAGATGTACCAAAGTTTCTTTAACCAGTCATCTGTTCTTGGGCATTCAGGTTTCTTCCAGTTTCTGGCTATTGTAAAGAGTGCTGCAATGAACAAACAAGTGCAGATGTCACTTCGACTATACATTTTTGCCTCTCTGGGATATATTCCAAGGAGTGGTATTGCTGGGTCAAATGGGAGCTCAATTTCTAATTTTTTGAGAATCGTCCATACTGTTTTCCAGAAGGGCTGAACCAGTCGACATTCCTACCAACAGAGAAGGAGTGTCCCTTTCTCGCCACATCCACGCAAGCATCGGTTGCTATTGTTCTTTTAAATGTGGGCCAGTCTCTGAGGTGTGAGATGGTATCTCATTGTGGTTTTGATCTGCATCTCCCTGATGATTAATGATGTAGAGCATTTTCTCATGTGCTTTTTTGCCATTCGGATTTCTTCTTTGAGAAAGTTTCTGTTCATTTCATTGCCCCATGTTTTGATGGGGTTGGATGTTTTCTTCTTGTGGAGTTTAACCAGTATTTTGTATATCCTGGATATCAACCCCTTGTCAGATGTGTATTCGCTGAATATCCTTTCCCATTCTGTAGACTGTCTTTGTATTTTGGTCACTGTTTCTTTGGAGGTGCAGAAGCTTCTTAGTTTAAGATAGTCCCATTTATCTATCTCTGTTTTCACTTGCTCGGCCAGTGGCGTGGCATCTTTGAAGATACCATTAGCTTCAATGTCATGGAGGGTTTTGCCAACTTTATCTTCAATGTACCTTATGGTTTCTGGTCTGATGTTGAGGTCTTTAATCCATTTTGATCTTACTTTTGTACATGGTGTTAGGCAGAGTTCTGAGCCTATTTTTTTGCATGTAGCCATCCAGTGATGCCAACACAATTTATTAAAGAGGCTTTCCTTACTCCACTTCACATTACTTGCACCTTTATCAAATATTAGATGAGCATATGATTGAGGAGAGATGTCAGTGTATTCAACCCTGTTCCATTGGTCTGCAGTTCTGCCTCTGTTCCAGTACCATGCTGTTTTAATTATTACTGCTTTGTAGTACAGTTTGAAGTTCGGGAGGTTGATTCCTCCCATTTTCTTTTTCCCAAGAATTGCTTTAGCTATTCGTGGGGGCTTATTGTTCCATATAAATTTCAAGAGTGTTTGCTCCATTTCTTTGAAGAATGTCATGGGTATCCTTATAGGGATTGCATTGAATTTATACAATGCTTTTGGTAGTATTGCCATTTTGACAATGTTAAGTCTCCGGACCCATGAGCAGGGGATATCTTTCCATTTCCTCATGTCCTCTTTTATTTCCTGAAGTAGCGTTTTGTAGTTTTCTTTGTACAGGTCCTTTACTTCCTTAGTTAAGCTGATTCCAAGGTACTTGATTTTCTGGGGCACAATTGTGAATGGGATTGTTTTTTTTCATGTTGCTTTCTTCTCTCTCACTGTTTGTGTATAGGAAAGCCATGGACTTTTGGGTATTGATTTTATAACCTGAAACTTTACTATACGAGTCTATTGTTTCTAGGAGTTTGTTGGTGGAAGTTATTGGGTTCTCTAAGTAGAGTATCATATCATCTGCGAATAGTGAGAGCTTGATTTCTTCCTTTCCTACCTGAATGCACTTAATATCTTTTTCCTGCCTAATCGCTATTGCAAGTACTTCCAGTACTATATTCAACAGCAGTGGAGAGAGTGGGCATCCCTGTCTCGTCCCTGATCTTAGAGGGAAGGCTCTCAGTTTTTCCCCATTGAGGATGATGCTTGCTGTAGGCTTGGGGTAGATGGCTTTAATTATGTTGAGGAAGGTCCCCTCTATACCCATTTTGGCTAGGGTTTTCATCATAAAGGGGTGCTGGATCTTATCAAATGCTTTCTCTGCATCTATTGATATGATCATATGCTTTTGATCTTTTCTTTTGTTGATATGGTGGATTATGTTGATTGATTTCCGAATGTTAAACCATCCTTGCATCCCTGGGATGAATCCTACTTGGTCATGGTGTATGATCTTTTTGATGAGTAGTTGGATTCTATTTGCTAGTAGTTTGTTGAGGATCTTTGCATCTATGTTCATCAGGGATATCGGCCTGTAATTCTCTTTCTTTGTGGTATCTCTGTCTGCTTTTGGTATCAGTGTGATATTTGCTTCGTAGAAACTGTTCGGAAGTGTTTTTGATATTTCAATTTCGTGGAAAAGCTTAAAGAGCATCGGGAGTAAGTCCTCTTTAAAGATTTGGAAGAATTCACTAGTGAATCCATCCGGGCCAGGACTTTTGTGCTTGGGGAGACTTTTTTTTACCATTTCAATTTCCTTGATGGTGATAGGTCTGTTCAGGTATTCCAGGTCTTCTTGGTTCAGCCTTGGGAGTCTGTAGGAGTCTAGGAATTTATCCATTTCCTCGAGGTTTTGATGTTCCGTGGCATAAAGCTTTTCAAAGTACTCCCTGAGGATCCTCTGAATTTCTGTGGTTTCTGTTGTAATGACCCCCTTTTCATTTCTGATTCGGTTTATTAGGATTTTCTCTCTCCCTTTCTTTGTGAGTTTTGCTAGAGGCTTATCGATCTTGTTAATTTTCTCGAAGAACCAGCTTTTGGTTTCATTGATCTTTCGGATTGTTTTTTGGGTTTCCATCTCGTTAATCTCTGCTCTGAGTTTTATTATTTCCTTTCTCCTTTTCGGGTTGTGCTCCTTTTTTTTGGTCCTTCTCCAAGCTCTTAAGCTGTGAGGTTAGGTTACTTATGTGTGCTCCCTCCTCCTTCCTGAGGAATGCTTGTAGAGCTATAAACTTTCCTCTCAACACAGCCTTTGCTGTGTCCCATAAGTTTTGGTAACTCGTGTTCTCATTTTCATTCATTTCTAGGAATCTTTTGATTTCCTCTTTGATTTCCTGTCTAATCCACTCGTTGTTCAATAGTGCACTGTTTAATTTCCAGGTGTTTGATTTAGTTTTCTGTTTTTGTGTGTGATTTACTTCTAATTTCAGCGCATTATGGTCTGAGAAGATTGTTGATACAATATCTAAAGGTAAAGGTAAAGGCCCTCCCGTTGATCGTCGATTTGCTCGAGCGGGCCCAGTAACGTCTCCATTGGAGACTTGTTGTTACTGTGTCTGGCATATCGAATACTATCGGTAGCTTACCGGGCTCTCCAAGAGGGGCGGAGGAATCGAACTCGGGTCGGCCATGTTGGCCGCTTGTAAGGCGAACGCCCTACCCGCTGTCCTATCGCTCCAGCCCACCTTCTTAATTTTATGGAGGCATGTTTGGTGGCTCAGCATGTGGTCTATCTTGGAGAATGTTCCATGTACGCTTGAGAAGAATGTGTATTCAGCTTTTTGTGGATGAAGTGTCCTGTATATATCTACAAAGTCCCTTTCTTCCATTGTTTCCCTCAAATGAGGTATGTCCTTGCTAAGCTTGAGTCTGGTTGATCTATCAATTGGTGACAAAGCAGTGTTGAAGTCTCCCACTAGTATTGTGTTGCTATTGATGTCTTTTTCCAAATCTATGAGTAGTTGTTTTAAGTACTTTGCTGGTCTCTCATTAGGTGCATATACATTTATTATTGTAAGTTCTTCCTGTTGTACAGATCCTCTGATCAATAAGAAATGGCCTTCACTGTCTCTTATGACCTTCCTCACTCTGAAATCGATGTGGTCTGATATAAGGATGGCTACCCCAGCTTTTTTATGGGAGCTGTTAGCCTGTAGGATTGTTTTCCAGCCTTTGACTCTGAGTCTGTGTTTGCTTTGACTATTGAGATGCGTTTCTTGCAGGCAGCAGAATGTTGGGTTCAATTTTCTAATCCATCCTGCCACTCTATGTCTTTTAATTGGTGCGTTTAGCCCATTGACATTGAGAGAGATTATTGTTATGGGATTTTGTCCCATTGTTCTGTTAAAATTTGGTGTATTTGAGGGGCCTTTCTTGCCTTAAAGTAGCCCATTCAGTTGTTCTTGTAACCATGGTTTTGAGTCTATGAAGTTCCTGAGCTGTTGTTTGTCTGTGAAACTGTGTGTTGTTCCTTCTATTATGAATGAGAGTCTTGCTGGGAAAAGTATTTTTGGGGAGGCATTTATTTCATTGAGTTTTTTCACCATGTCCCACCACTGTTTTCGGGCCATGAGGGTTTCATCAGAAAAATCAGCTGTGAATTTTAAGGATGCTCCTTTGTAAGAGATTTCTTTCATCGATCTTGCTGCTTTCAGAATTTTGTCTCTGTCTAAGGTTTTGGTCATTTTGATCAGAATGTGTCTTGGGGTATTTTTATTCGGATTTCTTCTAGCTGGTATCCTTCGGGCCTCCTGAATGTGGTCACAAGTTTTCTTCAGCTCTGGAAATGTTGTAGCAATGATTTCTTTGACAGTTTCTTCTTCATCGAGGTTTTCTTCCTGTCCCTCTGGGACTCCAATAATTCTTATGTTACCCCTCTTGGCTTCATTACGATCTTCTCTTGCCATCTGTTCCCGAATTGTGAGTCTCTTTTCCATTTTCTGCTCTTTTCTGGAGAGTCTCTGAACTTCATCCTCGAGCTCACTGATTCTGTTCTCAGCAGCTCTTACTCTGCTGCTGAGGCCTTCCACTGAGCTTTTCAATTCGCCTACGAGATTTTTCAGGTCTGATATTTCTGATTGCATTTTCCTCATTTCTGCCTTCAAATCCTCTTGTCTTCTATTGGCATTGTTTTCCATTGTTTCTTTTAATTCCCTAAGCATCCTAAGTAGCTCCCTCCTGAATTCCTTGTCAGAGAGGTTGTCTAACACTACAGTACTGTTGGTGTCATCTTGGCTAGACTCTTCAATATGAAAGTTTGGTGGGCTTTTGCATTGCTTTACCATTGTGAGAGGTGTGGTTTAGTCCTTCACGTTCACTGTTACAATTCTGCTTGATATGCAGTGTGAGTTAAGATAGGCTTATGAGTTATTGGCTACTGTGTTTCTAGTGGCTGAGCTAAAATAGAGAAGTTTCCATCTAAGAAGTTAGCTTATGGTTCCTATGGCATATGTAGTGGGAAAATATTTCGCGGCCACGTCAGCGGCCGCGGCTCCGGAAAGAGTCCCTGGCACTGGGCGAGGAGTTGGGAACGTCTCCTGTTTGGAATTGGAGCTGTTCAGCTTTGTTGCCCAGAGCAGGCCCTCTGTGCCCATCCCACGCAGATCAGGGGTTGAAAACCAGCTGTCTAGGGGCTGTTTCTAGCTGCGCGTGCCCAGAGAGGGACCCAGGCCCCTGGGGGCGGGCTGTACCTGTTGGAATTGGAGCCGTTCAGCTTTGTTGCCCAGAGCTGGGCCTCTGTGCCCGTCCCACGCAGATGAGGGGTTGAAAACTGGCTGTCTAGGGGCGGTTTCTAGCTGCGCGTGCCCAGAGAGGGACCCAGGCCCTTGGGGGCGGGCTGTACCTGTTGGAATTGGAGCCGTTCAGCTTTGTTGCTCAGAGCTGGGCCTCTGTGCCCGTCCCACCAATTTTCTTTCTTTTATATGGTCACTTAAAACATGAATTCTTTGCTTCTTCAAATACATTTTGGAAATGATTTTTTAAAATTTTTTTTATTAGTGAAACACCATGAGGTACAGTTGTAGATTTACAATTTTTTGTGCTTGGGTTTGATTATACAATTACCAGATACCCATTCCTCCACCAGTGCCCATTTTCCACCACCATGGATAATATCCCCCCCACCCCCATCCTCCCATCCCCCCCTGCCTCTGTGGCAGGGCAATCCCCTGTGTTCTCTCTCTCCTTTTGGGTGTTGTGGTCTGCAAAAGAGGCATTGAGTGGCAAACATGTTCAGTCCATAGTCCACTTTCGACATGCATCTCCCCTCCTGGGAGGGTCCTCCAAACATCCTTTATTTGGTGCTCCCTTCTCTGTCTGAGCTGCCCTGTCCTCTAGAATGCCCGACTGGCCACTAAGCTATGGAGTAATCCTCCTGGTGATGATCTCAGCTATTCTTGGGTATTAATCTCATATTTTGTTACTTTTTATCCCCCAGATGAATGCAATCTTTCTATGTCTATCCCTTCTTTCTGACTCATTTCGCTTAGCATGATACTTTCCATATTGTACCACTTGTATGTAAATTTCGTGACTTCATCTTTTCTAAGAGCTACATAGTACTCCATTGTGTAGATGTACCAAAGTTTCTTTAACCAGTCATCTGTTCTTGGGCATTCAGGTTTCTTCCAGTTTCTGGCTATTGTAAAGAGTGTTGCAATGAACAAACAAGTGCAGATGTCACTTCGACTATACATTTTTGCCTCTCTGGGATATATTCCCAGGAGTGGTATTGCTGGGTCAAATGGGAGCTCAATTTCTAATTTTTTGATAATCGTCCATACTGATTTCCAGAAGGCCTGAACCAGTCGACATTCCCACCAAAAGTGAAGGAGTGTCCCTTTCTCACCACATCCGCGCCAGCTTCGTTTGCTTTTGATTGGAAATGATTTTTAATTAAAAAAATGTTGTATTAACATGTCATTATAAAAAAGAAACATATAGGCAAAGGAGTTAGTGCAGTATGTAGAGGGTGTTTACCTTGTATGCGGCTAACCTGAGTTCAGTCCCCGGAACCCTGATCCTGCCAGGAGTGATCTCTGGATACAGAGTTAGAAGTGAGCCCAGTGCACATCTGGGTGCGCTCCCCTACCACAAAAAAGAAAGAAAAGAAAAGAAAAGAAAAGAAAAGAAAAGAAAAGAAAAGAAAAGAAAAACATATAACTGATTCTTGAGTGACATAGTGGTTAATGGTGCTAACTGGTATATAACTTTTGAAAACCCCCAAATTTAAGAGATAGTCTGCTGTTGACCTAGAAGTTGGTTTTTTAATAGTATTTACTCACATTGTCTGCAATTAGTGCTATTTGTGGCCTGTAAATCTGTAAATTTTGATACATTTTAAAAAATTATAATGGATTTTATAATGGACTTCATAATGAATTGGTATTTTAGAGTAATAAGTGATAAATTGTATTTCTGTTTTTGTGGGGTATTTTGGCCATAGTATGTGGTGCTTGGGACTTCTGACTCTGTGCTCAAGGGTCATTCCTGGTGATGCCAGCCATTAATTTCGGTTGACTATGTGCATGGTAAGTGCTTTAACCCCTCTACTAATTCTGGGGGCCAATCAAATAAATAATCTGCATATACCTTATACATGCATGGCATACTTTGTCTTAGATTTTTTGATATTTCTAGGATATATTGATCATCTTTAATTATTTCACATCAATACCAATCTCCAAAAAAGTTTCAAAATATAATTATTGACATAAAATCATATAGAAATCCAAATTTGTATTGTTCATGGGATAACTATATTAAGAAGAAAATAAAACCACAATAAACATACAAGTAAAATGCAGGCGTCTTTCAATTATGTATTTATATCTATATATATACAAGTATAATCTTTAAAATATAATTCTCAGATACTATAACATTTTATTGAGTTTTTTATAATTGCAATGTTTTACTGTTAAGATGATATTGTTGTGAACATTTATATCTATTTGTCTACTTTTCTGATTGTTTACTTAAGATCTGATATTAAAAGCTAACTTAAGCACAGCGGGTAGGGCGTCTGCCTTGCACGCAGCCAACATAGCTGACCCGAGTTCGATTCCTCCGCCCCTCTCGGAGAGCCTGGCAAGCTACCGAGAGTATTCGATATGCCAGACACAGTAACAACAAGTCTCCAATGGAGACGTTACTGGGCCCGCTCGAGCAAATCGACGATCAATGGGAGGGCCTTTACCTTTACCTTTACCTTACTAGGGCTTGAGCGATAGCACAGCTGGTAGGATGTTTACCTTGCAAGCGCCCGACCTGGGTTCAATTCCCAGCATACCATATGTTTCCCTGAGCACCGCAAGGGGTAATTCCTGAGTGCAGAGCCAGGAGTAATCCCTGTGCATCGCGAGGTGTGACCCAAAAAGAAAAAAAAAAAAGCTAACTTACTTATGACTGGGTATGTAGCCCAGGGCTAAAGCACTTGGCTTGCAAGTATGAAATTTTGGGTTCTATTCCTCACACTAGGTAAAGGTAGGCCGGTTAGCTCAGTTGGTTAGAGCGTGGTGCTAATTCCTCACACTATAGAAAAAAAAAACAAAATCACTAACTGTGGTTGAAAACATATCTCAGTGGTAAAATATTTGCCTCACATTTGTGAGGTAATGGGTTTGATCCCTGAATTTCCATATACGCTCACAAAAGCTAATTTACTTAAAGAATATTAAACGGCTTTAAACCAAGTATATATTGCCGTACTATTATACAGATTTAATTCTCAATAAAATAACTTGAAAAGATCCATTTATAGCATCTTTGCTAGGAAAAGATGTTACCTGATATTTAAATGTTTGTAATTTGGGGACACATTTTAATTTGTCATTTTAATTTGTGCTCTTTGTCTACTAGTGAGCTTGAAAATTGCTCTTGTGTTTATGAGGAATTTACACTTCTTTCAATAGAGATTATATGATCATGGTTTATGCTTATTTTTTCTATACAAGTTTAATAGCTAAATACTGATTTATTTCACAGCAGTAATTTATTAAAAACATTCATCATTTGCCTATCATATTAATTGCCATTAGTTGTTTGTTTTGCTTGTTTTTTGATCACTTAATTTTCTTTTTATGTTTTCTTTCAGATTGTTAGATTTTCACACAAATGAGCATATATTTTTCTTTATATTCTACAGTTTTAGATTGAGAACAACTGTTTGTTTTGTAAAATAAGATACTTGTGCATTTACAATTTCTTCTCATTATTTTTACATTTTAACACATCTCGATTCATCTACAACTTATCACATTAAGTATTGTCATATTGAAAGAAACCACCATTTTTTTCAATCATAGCACTGTAGCACTATCCTCCCGTGTTTCGTCCATTTGCTAGAATGGGCACCAGTAACATCTTACAACAGATTGTGAGACTTGTTGTTACTGGTTTTGGCCTATTGAATACGTCATGGGTAGCTTGCCAGGCTTTTGCTATGAGGGCAAGATATTCTGGGTATCTGGGTATCTTGCCGGGCAGAGGAATAGGAATCAGGGTTGGCCTCCTGCAAGGCAAATGCCCTACCCGCTGTTATGTAAACGGTATATAAAAATACTAGGAATACCGAATGTTGTTTCTTTCACAGTGCAATATAAATGATTATTTAGTAATTTTCTTGATTTACTAATGAAATATGTAAGCTCTTGAGTATAATGGGAGTAGTTTTCTAACACAATAGTCTGAGGAATTTGAAACTGTTCTAACTGTTTTGTAGGATTCCATCTCCCTAGCCTGCTTCATTCTACCCCTCTCTTTATCCAATCCGGTCTTCTTCTTAGGAATCTGAACTCCTGATTGGCTAGCCTCTACCTTTCAACTGCCTACTTTATGACATCATTCTCCCACCAAACCAACCACCAACTGGTAGAACCTTGGGGTTCCCATGCGGTTGTTTGTAAAATATTTGAATCATCCCGGCAAGTGACCAGTGTCCAATGACCAATCACCATTGACCAGTCATCTGTACTGGACACTTGTGGTCTTAAGCCGCTGCAGTTTACTGACTTACTCTCGTACTGTCTCCTCTTCTTGTCTACCTTTCATCAGTATTTCTTCTTCTCTGACCATGTAAGGTAGGGAATAATACTTTTCAAAGATTTACATTAGATTTATCATCCGTAAACTTAGCAGTCTAGTAAAAACAACATGTAGTAGTGAAAGAAAGTATTCAAGTTGAATTTTATAAGCCTCATTTTTGTTGACTTTGACATTTGCTGTGTGATTTTAGACATTGGCTTTCTTTCTCTCACATACAAACTGTTTTTCCTCATTGACTACTTTATATTTTAGAAATATTTATGAGCTCAAATACAAACATATATATATATATATGTTGATTCTCTGTGTTTCTTTTTACTTTTCATCGTGTATTTTACATAATATCCTTTGAAAAAAGTAAATCAGAGACAGTATTTTTACAGAAAAAGAAAATGTAGATGCTGTGGAAACCTGATAATACATACTCGCACGTTTTCTCTGTAATAGTCTCTCCTCTTGTATTTATACTTCAGTATTTTAAATATAGTGCTATTACACAGTAATAATCATTTTTCTTTGAGTTTTCTATTGAAACCAGGTAATAAGAAAATTTGGGGCATGGGGAAGGTGTGGAGTGCTGAGCAATAGGGAGGCAAGCCCTCAAAGGTAAGAAAGTTTGGGATCACTTTCATCAAACATTGACCAATCAAAACCAAGACGATATGAGGGAGAATAAAATAGGAAAGAAAGAATGAAAGAATATGGACGGCAATTATCAAGGAAGGGGAAACCGTCTGGATTGAATGTTGAAGAAAACCAACGATTTAAAATCAAAAAAGAAAGAATATATGTTAAATATGATGAGGTAAATACACTGAGAGCAAGTCAAAGCAATTTACTTCAATAAATGCCAGGACTAGAAAGTATACTGTTCCTTGAGTAGGGTACCAGTAGGAAAACCAGTATATCAGAAAGCCATCCTTGGTGACTTTTTTCCTTACTATCTCTTAGAACACTGTACATGGTACTTGACAGTTTGGAATATAAACATGCATCAGAAATGATGCATCCCATAAATAGCTAATAGTGGTTATCTAGGTGGGTGGAAGAAATAGAATCTTCAATGTTTTATGACGTTCTGGTTTTTAAGTACATTTACGTGTTGCCTGTTGAAATAAAAAAAATGGTATTTTCTAACTTGATTCAGGAGATTTGATTCATTTGTGTGGTAGTTAGGTTCCAGGTTAAAGTTGCTGTCATCTTTACAAATATTATTTCATGTGATTTTTTTCTTCCTAATATGAGAGTATTTTGATAGTAGTCAACTTCTGTTTTAGATCATAAGAGGAAATAGGAAAATCAAGCCTCACATGTCGAATTACACATTTTTGTCATATTTGTTAATTTTGATTGTTCCTACATTAAAAACATTTAATGGGATTTTGGTGGTCATTTATTAAACATTGAGAAGAACGTTTTCCAGGTTAATAAAGTTAATTCTACTCTAGGTTTTTAAAGTACATTTGCAATATTTTGTGATCATTTTTTATATGGTCTTTTCTGTTGTTTGTGTGATAAACTGAAATCATATGCTATGTTTAAAACGTGTTGTTTGGTGGTTAATATTCAGAGGTATTGATGAGAATAATTTTTTGTAATTACAAAGTTTCTCTATTTTACTCATTTAGAACATTTCTTACCTATAAATACAATCACGTTTATTCCTATTCTATTTGTTATGTAGTTACTGCTAAATCCTTTCTCTTTAATGGACTGGTAAAGTGTGCACTCAAAAATCACCTTCTATTCCGTTTTTTGGCTAGAAGTTCTTTCTAAAATAGAATACACTCTTCATATTGTATATGTCGCACAATTCATTAATAACCTTATTGGACTGTTTTATTTGGTTTTGTTTGAGACCACATCCACAGTTATTAAGGGTTTACTCTTGGGTCTGCACTCCATAACTTACTGTACTATGCTGCTTGCTACAGAGCCCAGATTTCATTGATATCTATATACTTCTTTTTCAGTTCTATGATACATATTTTTCCACGATGTTTTCTTTATACTTCCTCCTATGTAAACCACGTGACATGGAAATATTATATTTATGTATGCATAATTATTCTTAGAGTTATTAGTAACTACATTGTAGATAAACAATTTAAGACACAGAATTTAAATAAAGTTTTCCTTCCAAAAACATTTCTTGGGAAAAACTCAAGTAATCATTTTTGAATTGGATCAAAAATCAGGGTAACCTTCAATGCATCAACAAGATTAAGTCATAAGTGAACCGTACTAGCAGATATTCATTGCACAAGTCAAATGGAAACCTGATGATTACAATGGTAACAGTTGTAAAGACCCCAAATGCCTATATTAATGTAAGGTATCTTCCTTCCGGTTTTTGGCCTTGTAGTGATCATGCAGAGTCCTGGAAAAATGTCCACATGCTTAGGGTCCGTAACTTGGAAATTCATAAGTGGCAGAGATATAGTACTGGAGGTGATAAGGCACTTGCCTTGTACACAGCCAATTTTTTTGGTCTCTGTTACTGCAGACACTCTTCTGAATATTACAAGGGGTCACTCCACAGTGCAGAGCCAGAAAGAACCCAAGATCACTGTCAGTTATTGGTCGAAACTATACTCCTTACAATGCCCAATAAAAATTATTGGAAAACATGAAGTCTCTTTGTCATTTCTGACCCTCAGGTTTCTTCTTGTCCAGAGAATGTTACCCATTCTCTTAGACTTCCTAGTTTGGAAAAGTTTGCCTTATAGGAAATAAGATATGAGTCAATAGGAGAACAAGCTACAGGCATTGCTAGGGTAAGGAGAAACGATCTATATATAGGTAGGTTTTATAGCTAGCTATGTATAGCTAGCTATGTATAGTTAGGTTGACTGAGTAGATGATGGTACCATTAAGATTGGAACATAAAGTAAAAATAAAACAAGAGAAATATCTAACAATAGCAAAGAGAGTTATAGTACTCAAAAAAAATTAGAAACAGACATATTGACAATTAGTTTTAAAAAGCATCAAGGAGAGTATATAGTATTGTGAGTGAACAAATCTACTCTATGGATTAATCTCATCCCTGAAATGGAAAACGACAATGTGTTACATTTACAAATTTACAAATAAGATATATACCATCTATTTCTGCGGTGTTCCTATGCTTTACGAAGTATTATTCTAATTTTATATTTAATTTAATGATTCAAACAGTATTTGCCAACATTAAACTTTTAATGGAATGTTTTATTAAAAATTTTTTTAAAAAATTTTAAAAAATGTTTTATTAAAATGTTATTTAAAGGTATTTTCAAAGATGTCACGCCACTGTCTGAGCAAGTGAAAACAGAGATAGATAAATGGGACTATCTTAAACTAAGAAGCTTCTGCACCTCCAAAGAAACAGTGACCAAAATACAAAGACAGTCTACAGAATGGGAAAGGATATTCACCGAATACACATCTGACAAGGGGTTGATATCAAGGATATACAAAATACTGGTTGAACTCCACAAGAAGAAAACATCCAACCCTATCCAAAAATGGGGCAATGAAATGAACAGAAACTCTCTCAAAGAAGAAATCCGAATGGCAAAAAAGCACATGAGAAAATGTTCTACATCATTAATCATCAGGGAGATGCAGATCAAAATCCAATGAGATACCATCTCACACCTCAGAGACTGGACCACATTCAAAATAACAAAAGCAACCAATACTGGCGCAGATGTGGCGAGATAGGGACACTCCTTCGCAGTTGGTGGGAATGCCGACTGGTTCAGCCCTTTTGGAAAACAGTATGGACGTTTCTCAAAAAATTAGAAATTGAGCTCCAATTTGACCCAGCGACACCACTCCTGGGAATATATCCCAGAGAGGTATAAATGTGTAGTCGAAGTGACATCTGCACTTATTTGTTCATTGCAGCACTCTTTACAATAGCCAGAAACTGGAAGAAACCTGAGTGCCCAAGAAGAGATGACTGGTTAAAGAAACTTTGGTACATCTACACAATGGAGTACTATGTAGCTCTTAGAAAAGATGAAGTCATGAAATTTACATACAAGTGGTACAACATGGAAAGTATCATGCTAAGCGAAAAGAGTCAGAAAGAGTGGGATAGAAATAGAAAGATTGCATTAATCTGGGGGATATAAAGTAACAAAGTATGAGATTAATACCCAAGAATAGCTGAGATCAACACCAGGAGGATTACTTCATAGCTTAGAGGCCAGCCGGGTATTCTAGGGGAAAGGGCAGTTCAGGTAGAGAAAGGGGCACCAAATGAAGGGTGTTTGGAGGATCCTCCAAGGAGGGGAGATGCATGTTAAAAGTAGACTATGGACTGAACATGTTTGCCACTCAATGCCTCTTTTGCAGACCACAACATCCTAAAGAAAGAGAGAACAAAAGAGGATGCCCTGCCAAAGAGGCAGGGTGGGGGCTGGGGGGATATTATCCATGGTGGGTACTGGTGGAGGGATGGGTATTTGATCATTGTATGACCGAAACCCAAGCACAAAGATTCGTAAATCTACAACTGTACATCATGATGCTTCACTATTAAAAAAATTTAAAAATTTATTAAAAAAAGAAACATATGGGGCAATGAGCTAGTGCAGTGTGTAGAGGGTGTTTACATTGTATGCAGCTAATCTGAGTTAAATCCCCAGAACCCTGAGCCTGCCAGAAGTAATTCTGAATAGAAAATCAGAAGTGAGCCCGGAGCACATCTAGGTGCACTCCCCTCCCCACAAGAAAGGAAGAAAAGAAAAGAAAACATATAACTGATTCTTGAGTAAAATAGAGATTAAGGGTGCTAACTCCTATATAACGTTTGAAAACCCCCAAATTTAATAGAGAGTCTGCTATTGACCAAGAAGATGGTTTATTAATAGTATTTACTTACATTGTCTGCTAGTGGTGCTATGTGTGGTCTGTAAATCTGTAAATTTGATACATTTAAAAAATTTATAATGGATTTTATAATAGACTTTAAAATACATTGGCATTTTATGTTTAATAAGTGATAAATTATATCTCTACTTTGTGGGTTATTTGGGCCATAGTATGTGGTGCTTGGGATTTCTGACACTGTGCTCAATGGTAATTTCTGGTGGAGCCAGCCATTAATTTGGGTTGACTGTGTGCATGGTACGTGCTTTAACCCCTATACTAAGCCTGGGGTCCAATCAAATCAATTATCTGCATATATTTTATATATGCATGCCATAATTTTCTTAGATTTTTGATTATTCTAGGATATACTGATCATCTTTAATTATTCCACATCAATACCAATGACCAAAAATGTTTCAAAATATAATTATTGAAAAAAAATTATATAGAAGTTCAAATTTGTGTTGTTCATGAGATAACTATATTAAGAAGAAATAGAACCACAAGAAACATACAAGTAAAATGAAGGTACATTTCTTTGGAGTCTTTAAATTATGTATTTATATTAGTATATATACAAGTATAATTTTTAAAAAATAAATTTCAGTGACAATAAAATTTTTGAGTTTTGTTAATTGTAATGTTGTACTGCTAAGCCTATATTTATGTGAACATTTATATATATATATATTTGTCTATTTTTCTAATTGTTTACTTAAGATCTGTAGTTAAAAGCTAACTTACTGATGACAGGGTATGTGGCTCAGGGCTAAAGCACTTGGGTTGCATGTATAAAACTTTAGGTTGGCCTCCTGCAAGGCAAATGCCCTACCCACTGTGCTGTAAACGTTATATAAAATATACTAAAAATAAGAGCTAATAATATTGGTGAACAGTGCAATATAAATGATTATTTAGTAATTTTCTGGATTTATTAATGAAATATGTAAGCTCGTGAGTATAATGGGAGTAGTTTTCTAACACAATATTCTGAGGAATTTCAAACTATTAAAACTGTCTTGTAGGATTCCATCTCACTAGCATGCTTCATTCTACCCCTCTCTCTATCCAATCCGGTCTTCTTCTTGGGAATCTGACCTCCTGATTGACTAGCCTCTACCTTTCAACTGCCTACTTTATGACATCATTCTCCCACCAAACCAACCACCAACTGGAAGAACCTTGGGGTTCCCATGCGGTTGTTTGTAAAAAATTTGAATCATCCTGGCAAGTGACCAGTGAACAATAGTTGGAATAGTGGGTTCCACTTTAGGTACCAGATGGTTACCTTAGAAAAACACTGAAATGCCATACAAATTTTATTTATTCTAATATAATTTTAACAAATTGAAATGATGCATCGTAGTTAATTGGTTGTAAATAAAAGTTATGAAGTTTGAGATTCTGTGGTTGTTTTGAGGAAAGGCTGGGGGTTGAAGAATGGCATGGGAAAGAATGGGGAGTTATAGAGAGGACAAAGGGGGAATACACAAGACTCTAAGAAAGATAAACTTGGTACAGGGTTATAAACCCATAAGAGGAGAAATTGCATGGGCCTGATGAAGTGTGGGGTAGAGTCAGAGGAACAGTATTGCTGACAGGGCATTTTCTCTGCAAGCAAGAAGGACCCAGTTCAATTCTTGCAATCATTTATGGTCCTCAGAGAACCACCAGATGTGAAACTTGAGCGCAGAGCCAGGAGTAAGACCAGAGCACAGTCAAGTATGCCCCATCCTGGTGTCCTCCAAAAAAAAAAAAATGGGAGAAATGGCACAGTCTGGGGATTAGGATTAAAAGAAAAAATTTGGAATAGGCTAAAGAAGGCAGATGAGTCAAAGGAGACCGAAAATAAAGTTAAAATTCTTTCATGGAGTCTGTGTTTATGCCTCATGGCCACTTTTGGAAAATAACGAAATTTGAGACACATCTCTAAAAGGTTCGGGTGGTCTAATCATAAATGATGGCTGGGGGTTGTGAACACATAGACTGGGGAATGAACCTTCCAGATGAGTGGTCAACGGCCTCAGAGTCATTCAAGGATGACTCTTAACAGGGACCAAGCCAAGAGAACTGTTGCAGCATGAAGCCTGAAGATGAGCTCCTGGAAGATGCAAATATAAGTCACCATGTCCTCTGGCCCTCTGTTCAGCACCCCTACCTGCACCATTTCCTTTATTCCCAACAATATTCAGAGTCGCTATCACGGTGACACTTTGCTAGCTAGTATCAACAATGAGGTCCATTGCCTCTGTAAGTCTTTGCATTTGTAAACTTCCCGCTGTGGGCAAGCCTGCTTTCAGGCAATGGCATCTGGACATTTCTGGCAGGGGGAGCTCAAATTATATTACCTTGAAGGGCTGCTCTGTGGTCTTCCATGGTCCCTGGTGCCTGTAGCCCTCTCTAAACATCGCTGATAACTGGAGCTCACACAAGAACCAACGTTATCAGTGTCGTTGGGACTGCCTTGGGGGATGTACTGGACTAAGACATGCGCACTAGGTCACCACGACCAAAGCGGTTGGTTCCGCTAAACCTTAAGCCTGGAAGGTGGTAGTGGAAAGAGATGGTCCTGGGAAAGTTAATGGGGTGATGGATAGATGGCAAGGAAACCGGGAAGGGTAGGGAACTGGACAGCTGGTGATCATCATAGGAGAGTTGGTAGATGTGTTTTAATTACGATAATATGTTTTTCAGAAATGATAAGCAAAACAAAAATATGAAAACAAGATAGGTTCCAAAGAACAGGTTACATATAAGATCGAGATAGCTGAAAGGGCTGGCATTCCTTCTGGAGCTTTCAATCATACCATTTACGAAATTTGGTATTTTCATGTTACTTAGCTGTGGAGAGGAATAGTGAGAAACAGAATGCCACCAGAAAAGCAAACTGGATGACCACCTTTCATAAAAGCCAGGTGAAAGGTGTTCACATGGATCCCAAATGCAAGTGGGTTAACAGGAACATATATTTAATTAAGTCTGCTTGGTACCAGTAACTACTTTTGTGGAAATGGAGGAAAACGAATACAGTTTCTGACAGACTTGAGAATAAACTGCTAACAAATTTTCCCAGGAAAGGGTAGTTGACTGGCTGGGAACAGAAAACCTTGAAAAGTGTTTTGCTACCTTTCATGTATGGCTAAAGGAAAATGATCCCAGTAAACTCTCAAAATTAACAAGCTTCAACTCCCTTGAAGGAAAGTTGTATACAATGTGGAAAAACTGCTGGGAGAAAAGTCTGAAATGATGGGAAAAGAGACAATAAGTGCAAAAGGAAGGACTTGACATTTGGGTTCCTCTGAAAACAAAGCTTGAAACAACAAGATCTGGTGAGCACATGATTTACTGGGAATGGGATCTGAGAGGAAAATAGTGATATCAGGGATGTGAACAAGGAACATCCAAATTAAGGAAGACTTAATTAGCTGATTACCCCATGGGCAACATGGTTTCAAGACTACCAGAACTTAACAAGGAATTTACTTTAATTTTCTTTCTTTTATATGGTCAATTACAACATGTATTCTTTGCATAATTCAATGACAATTTGGAGTGTTCATTTCTTTCTCAATATTCTTTTCACTTGTGTAAGCATCTTAAACATCTGCTGGATAACAGAATTATTTGATCAGACTTGATCAAATATCAAATCAAAAAAATTTGATCAGACTTGATCAAATTTCAAATCAAAAAAAAGGGTGCTAACTCCTCTATAATGTTTGAAAACCCCCAAATTTAATAGATAGTCTGCTATTGACCAAGAAGATGGTTTTCTAATAGTATTTAATTCCATTGTCTGCAAGTACTGATATGTGTGGCCTGTCAATCTGTGAATTTTGATACATTTAAAAACTTATAATGGATTTTATAATAGACTTTAAAATAAATTTGTATTTTATGATAGTAAGTGATAATTTATAATTCTATTTTTGTGGGGTATTTGGGCCATAGTATGTGTTGCTTGGGACTTCAGACTCTGTGCTCAAGGGTCATTCCTGGTGGTGCCAGCCATTAATTTGGGTTGACTATGTGCATGGTAAGTGCTTTAACCCCTATACTAAATCTGGGTTTCAATCAAATAAACTATCTGCATATATTTTATACATGCATGGCATACTTTTCCTTAGATTTTTTTATATTTCTAGGATATATTGATCATCTTTAATTATTTCACTTCCATATCAATGTCCAAAAATTTATAAAATATAATTATTGAAAAAAAATCTCACAGAAGTGCAAATTTGTATTGTTCCTGGGATAAATATATTAAGAATAAAATAGAACCACAATAAACATATAAGTAAAATGGAAGTACATTTTTTGGAGTCTTTCAATTATGTATTTATATTAGTCTATATATAAGTATGATTTTTAAATAACCAATTTCAGTTAGTATAAAATGTTAATTGAGCTTTTATAATTGTAATGTTTTACTAAGAAGATAACATTGATGTGAACTCTATATCTATTTGTCTACTTTTGTAATTGTTTACTTAAGATCAATTATTAAAATATAACTTACTTGTGACGTGATATATCGCTCAGGACAAAAGAACTTGGCTTGCATGTATGAAACTTTGGTTTCTATTCTTCGCACTATAGAAACAAAGGCAAAATCATGAACTTCGTTTGGAAATATGCCTCGGTGATAAAGTATTTGGCTCACATTTCTGAGGTTATGGGTTTGATCCCTGAATTTCCATAGACACACACAAAAGCTAACTTACAACAAAGTCTCACACTGGAGACCTAACTGGGCCCACTCGAGAAAATCGATGAACAACGGGAGGACAGTGCCAGTGACAGTGACTTAAAGAACATTAAACTGCTTTAAACTATATATTGCCTAACTATTATACAGATTTAATTCTCAATAAAATAACTTTAAAAGGTCTATTTTCTAGCATCTTTGCTAGGGAAAGATAGCACCTGATTTTTCAATATTTGTAATTTGGGGGGACATTTTAATTTCTCATTTATTTTGTGCTCTTTGTCGACTAGTGAGCTTGAAAATTGCTCTTGTGTGGTACTACATGGAAAATATTATGCTATGGGAAATGAGTCAGAAAGAGAGGGACAGACATAGAAAGATTGCATTTTTCTGGGTAACATAAAGGAACAAAACAAGAGACTAACACCCAAGAACAGCTGTGATAAATACCAGGTTGTTCACTCCATGGCTTAGAGGTCAGCTGCACTGTCTAGGGGTAAAGGCAGCGCAGATAGAGAATGGAGTACACAATAAAGGGTGCTGGGAAGATCTGCCCAAGGTGGGAGATGCCTGCTGAATGTAGTCTATGGACCGAACAGGATTGCCACCCAATGTCTCTTCTGCAGACCACAGCACCCAAAGGGGGAGACAGAACAAAAGGGAGTTCCCTACCAAAGAGGCAGGCTGGGATGGGGGATGGGGGGTGGGACGGATACTGGGATTGGTGGGAATGGAGATTGGGCACTGGTGGTGGGATGCGTACTCGATCACTGTATAACTGAAACACAAGCAAAACAACTTGTAAGTCTATAACTGTACTTCATGGTTTTTCACTAATAAAACAAAACAAAACAAAAATAAAAAAAAAGAAAATTGCGCTTGTGTTTACTAGTCATTTACACTTTTTTCAATACAGATTATATGATCATGGTTTATGCTTATTTTTTCGATTCAAGTTTAATAGCTAAATACTGATTTTTTTAAAGCACAAATTTATTCAAAGCATTCATACTTGGCCCATCATATATCATATTAATTGCCAGTATTTGTTGGTTTTGCTTGTTTTTTGATTACTTAATTTGGTTTTTGTCCTTTTCTTTTAGATTGTAAAATTTTGAGACAAATGAGCGTATGTTTTTCTTTATCTTCTACAGTTTTAAACTGAGAACAACTGTTTGTTTTGTACAAATAAGATACCTGTGCATTTACTATTTCTTCTCATTTTATTTACTTTTTAACACATCTCGATTCATCTACAACTTATCCTAGTAAGTGTTGTCATATTGAAAGAAACCACCATTTTTTCAATCAGAGCACTGTAGCCCTGTCCTCCAGCGGTTCTTCCATTTGCTGAAGCAGGAACCAGTAATATCTTACAACAAATTGTGAGACTTGTTGTCACTGGTTTTGGCCTATCGAATAGGTCATGGGGAGCTTGCCAGGCTTTTGCTATGTGGACGAGATACTCTGGGTAGCTTGACCGACAGAGGAATCGGAATCAGGGCTGGCCTCCTTCAAGGCAAATGCCCGACCCGCTGTGCTGTGAACGTTATCTAAAATATACTAGTAATACCAAATTGTGTTTCTTTAGCAGTGCAATATAATCGATTATTTAGTAATTTTCTTGATTTGTTAATGAGATATTTAAGCTCTTGAGTATAATGGGAGTATTTTTCTAACAGAAGAGTCTGAGGAATGTGAAACTGTTATAACAGTCATGTAGGATTCCATCTCCCTAGCATGCTTCATTCTACCCCACTCTCTATCCAATCCGGTCTTCTTGGGATTCTGACCTCCTGATTGACAAGCCTCTACCTTTCAACTGCCTACTTTATGACATCATTTTTTCACCAAACCAACCACCAACTGGTAGAATCTTGGGGGTGCCATGCAGTTGTTTGTAAACAAATGTGAATCATCATGGCAAGAGATGAGTGACCAATGACCAATCACCAGTGAGCAGTCGTCTGTATTGAACTCTTGTGGTCTTAAGCCGCTTCAGTGCTCAGATGCACTCTCGTACCGTCTCCTCTTCTCGTCTACCTTTTATCGGTATTTCCTCTTCTCTGACCATGTCAGGTAAGGATTTATTATCCCTAAACTTAGCAGTCAAGTAAAAACAGCACGGAGTAATGAAAGAAAGTATTCAAGTAGAATTTTATAAGCCTCATTTTAGCTTCACTTTGACATTTGCTGTGTGATTTTAGACATTAGCTTACTTTCTCTCACATACAAAGTGTTTTTCCTCATTGATTACATTATATTTTAGACATACTTAGGAGCTCAAATACACACATTCATAAACACACACACACATATATATGAGTGTTGATTCTCTGTGTTTCTTTTTACTATTAATAGTAAATTTTACATGATATCCATTGAAAACAAGTAAATCAGAGACAGTATATTTACAGAAACAGAAAATATAGATGCTGTGGAAAACTGTCAATATATACTAGCATGAGTTCTCTGTAATGGTCTCTCCACTTGTATTTATACTTCAGTATTCTAAATATAGTGATATTACATAGTAATAATCATTGACCTTTGATTTTTCTATTTAAACCAGGTAATAAAAAATATGGGGCATTGGAAAGGTGTGGAGTGCTGAGTGGTAGGGAGGCAAGCCCTCAAAGGTAACAAAGTTTGGGATCACTTTCATCAAGAATTGACCAATAGTATCCAAGACGATATGAGGGACAATAAAATTGGAAAGAAAGAAAGAAAGAAAGAAAAAAAGAAAGAAAGAAAGAAAGAAAGAGAGAGAGAAAGAATAGGAACGTCAGGTATGAAGGAAAGGGAAAACGTTTGGAAAGAATGTTGAAGAGAACCAAAGATTTAAAATCAACAAAGAAAGAATATATATTAAATATTCTGATATAAATACACTGAGGGTAAGTCCAAGCAATATACTTCAATAAATGCCAGGACTAGAAAGGATACGATGCCTTGAATAGGGTACCATTAGGAAAAGCAGTTTATCAGAAAGCCATCCTTGCTGGTTTTTTCCCTTATTATCTCTTAGAACACAGTACTTGGTACTTGACAATTTGAGTACAAACATGCTTCAGAAATGATACTTCCCATGAATAGCTAATAGTGCTTCTCTAGGGTGGTGGAAGATACAGAATCTTCAATGTTTTTATTACTTTCTGGTTTTTAAGTACATGTACGCGCTGCCTGTTAAATAAAAAAATGGTATATTCTAACTTGAATCAGGAGATTTGATACATTTGTGTGGTAAGTAGGTTCCAGGTTAAAGCTGCTTGTCATATTTCCAAATATTATTTCATGTAATTTTTTCTTCCTAACATGAGAGTATTTTGATAATAGTCAACTTCTGTTTTTAGATCCTAAGAGGAAATAGAAAAATCAAGTCTCAAATATCTAATTACACATTTTTGTCATATTTGTTAATTATGATTTTTCCTACATTAAAGATATTTTATTAGATTTTGGTGCTCATTTATTAAACATTGAGAAGAACGTTTTCCTGGTTGATGAATATAATTCTAATCTAGGGGTTGAAAATAAATTTGCAATATTTTGTGATCACTTTTTAAATGGTCTTTTCTGTTTCTTGTGTGATCAAGTGAAATCCTCTGCTATGTTTAACACGTGTTGTTTGCTGGTTAATATTCAAAGGTTCTGATGAGAATACTTTTTCGTACTTTCGAAATTTCTTTCTGTATTTTACTCATTTCAAACATTTCTTGTCTCTGAAATACAATCACGATTACTCCTATTTTCTTTTTGTTATGTAGTTACTGGTAAATCCTTTCTCTTTAATGGAGTGCTAAAGTGTGCCCTCAAAAATCACCTTCTATCCCATTTTTTGGCTAGCAGTTTTTTCTAAAATAGAATACTGTCTTCATATTGTATATGTGGAACAATTTATTAATAACCTTATTGTACTGTTTTATTTGGTTTTGTTTGGAATCACATCCACTGTTATTCAGGGCTTTCTCTTGGGTCTGCTCTCCATAACTTACTGTACTATGCTGCTTGCTACAGAGCCCAGATTTCATTACTGTCTATATACTTCTTTTTCAGTTCTATGATACATATTTTTCATGATATTTTCTGTACACTTCCTCCTATGTAAATCATATGAAATAGAAAAATTATATTCATGTATGCATTATTATTCTCAGAATTATTAGTAACTTCACAGTAGATAAACAACGTAAGGCACAGAGTTTAAATAAAGTTTTCCTTCCAAAAACATTTCTTGGGAGAAACTCAAGTAGTCATTTTTGAAGTGGATCAAAAATGAGGGTAACCTTCAGTGCATCCACATGATTAAGTCGTATGTGAACCGAAAGTAACAGGTACTCATCGCACAAGTCAAATGGAAACCTGATGATTACAATGGTAATAGTTGTAAAGACCAAAAATGCTTATATTAATGTAAGGTATCTTTCTTCCGGTTTCTGGCCTTGTAGTGATCATGCAGGGTCCTGGACAAAAGAACACATGCTTTAGTTTGTGTAACATGGAAATTCCTAAGGGACAGAGATATATAGTACTGGAGGGGATAATGCACTTGCCTTGTACACAGCCAATCCAGTTGAATCTCTGTCACAGCATACAATCTCCTGAATGTTATAAGGGGTTACTCCAGAGTGTAGAGCCAGGAAGAACCAAGATCACTGTCAGTTATTGGTCCATACTCTACACCACCCCATGCCCCTCCCAATAAAAATTATTGGAATATATGAAATCTTTTTGCCATTTCTGGGCCTCAGGTTTCTTCTTGTCCAGAGAATGTTTCCCATTCTCTTATACTTCCTAGTTTGAAAAAGCTTCCATTCTCAGAGATATCATAGGAGTCAATAGGATAGCAAGCTACAGGCTTTTCTAGGGTAAGGAGAGACTATCTGTAAGCAAGAAATCCAGGTACAGACACAATCACCTGGTTCTTCTACAGTTCTGTGTTCACTTTGGGAGCACGATACCAAATACACAAAGTGCCAAAATGTTCCCGGCTTTGAATCACCCCAAATTGTTGGAATTTTGGAAATTCAGTTGACTGTTGTTACTAGAAGCATCTTGATGGCTTAAAATTTAAGTTCATATTGTTCCTCTCAGTGTTGAAGGAGATTATTATTCTCACAGATTTTGTTTATCACCCTCTTGTTCCTTACAGAAAATTTTCAAATTCCATCTTTATTGGGAAAAGCACATACTCTGCAGCTTTCCCTTCCCATGGTTAACGATGCAGCTTCCATAACAGGAAGTGTCTGCAAATACTCCAGTGTATCTGCTTCAGCTGGTATTTCTGCTTGGCTCCTGCCCTCAGCCTCTGGCACCTCTTTCCAACCACTGATGGGTAGTGCCTATCTTTACCAACATTTCAGCACAACAATGCTATCTGGAGTGTTTCACCAGAGTCATATATCCACCTCAGCTGCTTCCTACCCGAGTGTTTTGGAATGGGATATTGCAGTAAGTACTGAAGAGAGGTCTTCCATGGGAGACTTTACTGTGACTGTCCTTGCCCAAGACACCGCTGTCTCTTCCATGTCTATGGCAGCTCGCTATGAGAAAATCCTAGATACCAACAACACGGTGTCTGTGTACCCATCACTTTCTGCCAGTCTTGTTGAGAGAACACCATGTCTGGTTCCACGTCAGAGACGAAGCCTGTCACTTCCCTACCAGGAACGAAGCCAGGTGTATTACAATCATCAAGGCACTCTGGTAACTCTCCTTTCTGGCCTGCAGTCCTATGGCTCCATGTCATACATAGGTCAAAATGGCTCTGCCCCCCCAAGCTTACAACAACTCATCTAGAGAAATATTTATGGCTCTGAAGGAGGTCCAGCCGCCAAATAACCAAATACCAGCCTCCTCCTCTGGAATCGACTTCTCTCTGTCTGCTCAACCCATCACAGAATCGAGTTATCAAGGTGAGTAAAACGGAGAGAAGGGAAGGAAAATTCAAAAATCGGGATCAAAAAAGAGGAAAACTGTCCTTAGACAGTTGGTATTCATATACACTGAGATTTTTAAGTTTATGAAAAGAACTTAACTAAACTCAGTTCATGCTTACTTCCGTAACTCCTTTTACAGCATGTTATTTTCACTCTCAACATAAGAGCTCCTAATGGAGATTGGAAGGTATGATGTTAAATAGACATCTAGGTTTCATATCATGAAACTTCAGGAGCACACAAAAGAATGCGACATTTTTCCCTAGTTATTTCATTTATTTTTTTAATTTTTATTAGTTAAACATAAGGAGGGACAGATGTAGACTTAAAATTATTGTGCTTGGTTTCATTTATACAATGATGTAGTGCCTATCCCTCCACCAGTGCCCATTCTCCAGCACCACGGTTCCCAGTATTCCTCCGACCACCATAACCCCCATCCCACTCAACCTCTGTGGCAGGGAATGCCACATTTTTCACATTCTATTTCAGCAGTCCTCAAGAATTACCACAATAAATGTAAAAAACATGTCTTAAACTAGTATTTCGTTATTTTCTTAAGAAGTTTCAGAACTCTTATTGTAATGGTACACTTTAACTTTCCCTTCCATTAATGAATAGCAAGGTTCTGAATACACTTATGGTTCAGAGATTCTGACTCAAATCATGAAACCTAGAATCTGTACTCCAGCACAAATATCATGCTGAAGTAGTGCTTCATTCACACTCTTATTCTATGATATTAACGTCCTCTTATTTTTCCATGAAAGTGAATAAATTGAGAGTACAATACATTACAATGCTAAGCTCTGTATGGCATTTATTAGTTTGAAAATCTATAATTTTTTAAAAAAAACCTTCTGTTTGGAGGACGTTGAAGTTGTGTCAGAGACCGAAGGGCTCAGGGATTACTCCTGGATCTGTGCTAGGGATCACTGCTGAAGATGCTTAGGAGATCATAAGTGATACGAAAGATCAAACTGAGGTCAGCTGTGTGCAGGGCCATTGCCTTACTAACTGTACTATCCCTCTGTCCCAAGTCTCTTATTTTTCAAGTTAGTTTACACAGAAACACTTTCAAAAACAAAGAAAACCAAAAAACAAGAGCACCACATGACAATCAGTAAGAACTACAATATTTACCTCCAATCTTCAAGCACAGGGACTTGTCCATTTTCCTTAGAATAGCCAGTAACAAAGCCTTGCCTATTGCTGGTAGGTGCACTGTTGTTGCACCATTAGTTTTGTGGAGTGAATATCTCATTTCGCAGGCACTGATTTCTTCCATGGTTCTTTTAAGTGTTGAATTTTCTGGGGAGGAAGACTTCCCAGGCATTGCAACCTTCAGGGAAGACATTTGGTCTGCAACAAATTTCCGAATTGCCCCCATGTTTCAGTAGCAGGATTCAAAGACCTGAGTGTAATCCAGCACCTGAGCTTCGGGAAGTTCCCATAATATCTCCAGCCAAAGTAACCTGGCGCTGACCCCAACTCCAACTCAGGAACAAAAAGTTAAGAAATTTGATCAAATGAAAACTGGGCTTTCAAAACCTCTGGAGACCTACCAGATGCCAGTAGACTTAGATCAATGCAAAGATCTGCAGGTAATGAACACCACTGACACAATCACTCTGAAGCAGGTGCAAGAAAACTCAAGTGGAACTAAGGAGACCTCCCATGCAAAACAGAACAACAAAAAGGAGGCTTCTGAAACTCTTGAGGGAGAACCCAAGGCCACAATCCAGCCAAACGTCCGAGAATGCATGCTAAGCAGAGCGGGGATTTTTCGTAATGCTGCAGTCCGTGATAGGTGTCCTAAGACCAAAGCCAAAACTAACAGCAAATCTCAAAAAGCTGCCTCCAGCAGTATCAGCAAGACAAAGAGCCATGGGCAGGAGAAGATAAAAAACACCAGTGAAAACTCTAAGAAAGCTAAGGAGTGTAAGCAGCCAGGGAACAAGGTCAAGGCAGAAGAAAAGCCCACCATTGGCAAGAGGAAACGCAAGGAAACTCAATCTGAGCTTTGCCAAGAGGCAGTTAAAAAGCCCTGCTGCTACCTAGGCATACACATGCTGGATTCTGTCCAAGTGTTTCATGCTTTGGGGAAGGAAAGTGATCCAAAACTTGGAATCTCTTCCTCCTAGGTCCTGAGTACTCAAAGAAGCCTAAAGATGGCAAGCCATCCTCAGCTGTCAAGCTATGGCTAGGTGCTACACAGGATGGAAAAGGCCTTGAGAAATCTCAGGTCAAAGCACATAAACCAAGTAGCAGTGCTGAAAAACGCTCATCGCCAGCAAAGTCTGACCTGCCATATCCTGGGAAGGTCAAATTGGTACCTTTGCCTTTTCTTACCATGGAGAATCCACAAGCTGGACCTCTTCCTCGGAGACGACAATCTGTGTCCTCACATGGTCCTGCTGCAGCTTACCATGCCAAGCCTGGCTCTACCAATGCAGCTCAGCCAACCGCTGCCAATTCTTCCTGGTCAACCACTGCATTTTTGTCGGGTTCTGCCAAACCTGCTCAGTCCATTTCAACCAACCCATCTCGACAAGGTTTGCAGAACCCTAGTAGCCGACCTATTCGTCTCCCCGCAGCTTCTAGACCTGCTCCCTACAACAGCACCTGGCACTTCTCTCCAGCGTGAACCTCCTCCAGTCTCTGTGAACCAGCGGCAGTAGCCACCCAAACGTCAGAGTCAGTTTCTCCTCCAAGACTTCCGTTTCCAACCGATTCCATGGAGAAAGCCCAATGTTCCCGAGCCAGACATGTCAAAGCCCATCACCAAAGAGCATAGACCAGAGCGTGAGGCTATGAAAAGGAAGGCTCAGCATGAGCGTGAGAACACTGCCAAACTCACCTCTTTGGGGGAAAGTGTAGTACTTTATTGAGAGGGAAAAGAGATGGAAATCTCTCTCTATTATGGCTACGTAATGGGAGTAGCTGGAATGGTAGGTTCCATTTGAGGTACCAGATGGTTTTCCTAGGCAAACACTGACATGCCATACACCATTTATTTATTCTAATATATTTTTTCAAATTAAAGAGATGCATCATAGTTAATTCTTTGTTAATAAAAAATCTAAATTTTGAGATGCTGCCTATTGTGGTTGTTTTGGGGAGTGGCTGGGGGTCGAAGGATGGGATGGGAAAGAATGGGAAGTTAGAGACAGGAAAAAGGATGAATAGACAAGACTCTACGAAATACAAACTTAGTCCAGGGTTATAAAGCCCATCATAGGAGAAATTGCATGGGCCTGATGAAGAGTGGGGTAGGGTCAGAGGAAGAGTATAGCTGACAGGGCATTTTCTCTGCAACCAAGAAGTTCTCAGTTCATTTCTTGCAGACTTTGATGGTCCCCAGAGACCGACCAGATGTGGAACTTGAGCACAGAGCAGGGAGAAAGTACAGTCAAGTATGCCTATCCCTGGTGTCCTCGAAATAAAATTGGACAAATGGCACAGTCTGCAGTTTTCGGTTAATAGAATAAATTTGGAATAGGCTGAGAAAGTCTGATGAGTCTAAGATGACCAGAAGAAAAGTAAAAATTCTTCAATGGACGCTCTGTTTACGTCTCATGGCCACCTTTGGAAAATAACCAAATTTGAGACACATCACTAAAAGGTTTGGGTGGTCTATCAATAAATGATGGCTGGGGGATGCGAACACAAACACTGGGGAATAAACCTAACAGATGAGTGATCAATGCCCTCAGAGTCATTTAAGTATGACTCTTAACAGGGACAAAGCCAAGAGAACAGTTGCAGCTTTAAGCCTGAATATAGCTCCTGGGAAATGCAAAGATAAGTCACATGTCCTCAGGCCCTCTGTTCAGCACCCCTAGCTGCACAATTTCAATTATTCCCAACAATATTCAGAGTTGCTATCATGGTGACACTTTACTAGTGAGTTTCAACAATGCGGTCCACTGCCTTTATAAGTCTTTGGATTTGTAAACTCCCCAAGTTAGCCAAGCCAGCTTTCAGGAAATTTCTGGTGGGGGGAGCTCAAATTATATTAGCTTGAGGGGCTGGTCTTTGGTCTTCCATGGTTCCTGGTGCCTGTAGCTTTCTCTAAACATCGCTTTTAACTGCAGCTCACAGAAGAACCAACTTTATAAATAGCGTTGTGGCTGCATTGCCATAGGTACCGTACTAAGACATGCGTCCTAGGTCACCACTCCCAAAGCAGTTGGTACCGGTTGACCTTGAGCCTGGAAGGTTGTGGTGGAAAGAGATGGCCCTAGGAGAGTTAATGGAGTGATGGATGGATGGAAAGGAAACCGGGAAGGGTAGAGAAGTGGAAAATTGGTGATCATCATGGGATAGATTGTGGATGTTTTTCAAATAAGTTAAAATATTTTTTTGTAAAGGAGATTCAAGACAAACATACAAAAATAAGATAGGTTCCAAAGAACAGGTTACATATAAGACCGAGAGAGCTAAAAAGGGCTGGCATTCCTTCTGGAGCTTTCAATCATACCATTTACTAAAGATGTTATTTTCACATCACTTACCTGTGGAGAGGAATAGTGAGAAACAGAATGCCACCGGAAAAGCAAACTGGGAGACCACCTTCAATAAAAGCCAGGTGGAAGGTGTTCACATGGATCCCAAGTGCAAATATATGTCAACAGGATCACATATTTAACTAACTCTGCTTGGTACCAGTAACTACTTTGTTGAATATGGGGGGAAATGAACGCAGTTTATGATTGACCTGAGACTAACCAGTTAATACATTTTCCCAGGAAAGGGTAGTTGACTGGCTGGGAACAGAAAAACGTGAAGAGTGTTTTGCTACCTTTAATGTATGGCTGGAGGGAATTGATCTCAGTAATCTCTTAAAACTAACAAGCTTCAACTCTCTTGAAGGAATGTTGTATTCACTGAGGAAAAAATGTTGGGAGAAAAGTCTGAACTGATGGGAAAAGAGACAATAAGTGTGAAAGGAGGGCTTGAAATTTGGGTTCCTCTGAAAACAAAGCTTGAAACAAGAAGATCTGGGGGTAACATGATATACTGGGAATGGGATCTGAGCAGGAAAAGAGTGATATCAGGGATGTGAACAAGGGAAATCCAGGTTAAGGAAGACTTAGCTAGCTGACTACCCCATGGTCAACATGGTTCCAAGACTACAAGAAATTACAAGAAATTTACTTTAATTTTCTTTCCTTTATATGGTCAATTACAACATGAATTCTGTGCCTACTTCAAGCAGAATTTTTCTTTCTCAATATTCTGTTCATTTGTGTAAGCATCTTAAACAACTGCTGGATAACAGAATTATTTGATGAGACTTATTTTTTACTTTAATGTTTGGTTGAGATTGCTGAAAACTGTGCCTAAAGTGAAGTTTGTCCTGATTGGTACAAGTAGAGAATGGAGGTCTAGGGATGGAATTAGAGATTATAGGGTACCACATTCAGTTCCTAATAAAACAAGTAAAGGACAGTGTCCCAAATAGATTATTGAAAAAGATATTCCTCTCTATTTAACATGTAAATTCAGAATTTTCTATATTAAATTAAAAATGAAAGAATGTTCCTATATTTGGTCTTTTAAAGACATTCCAGGTTGGTTAAGGAAACAAACACTCCCTGTGAAATCATAACAACTTAATCATAAAAACCAGATTACTACATAAATTTCCAACAATGTCAGTGCTAAGAATTATTTCCCTGGATCTCACTAGTGTACATGATAGTCATATGAATACACCTGTGTGGATACATCGCTGGTATCTAATTTAGAGAATAGATATATAGAGATTAGATCACATAGCTGAGTGTGATCTCAACTTTTCTACACACTCCCATGCCCCACACACCCAAAGACTTGTACTGATCCTTATAGATCCATGACTTTTCCTCCTCCCCTCTCCCAGAGTCTATTAAAATTTCTTTTCAAGTACTAATGTAATACGCTTTAGAAAATATTGAGTTAAACTTAATTGTTGTCATTTAGCTTTTAGATAGAGAACCAAGAAAATCTTATTAAAAGTGTATTTTGGTATTCTTTGAAAATGGTAATAAGTACATTATCATTGAGTCCCTGAATATGCATTATATAAAGTATTTTGTGAGGAATTCCATATACAAATCAGTACTCGAAGAAATAAATGACTTCTCTGAATGAGAATGAACTGGGACATTTCAAAGTATCAATCAGTGAATCAAAGATGAATCATAGCATTCAATAGAAAAAATGATCTTGATGTAATCTAGTCAACACCATTACATTTTATACTTATACCAGCTCATAGTACTTTTAATTTTTTAATTTTTATTTATTTATTTTTATTAGTGAAACACCATGAGGTGCAGTTGTAGACTTACAAACCTTTCTGCTTGGGTTTCAGTTATACAAGAGTCAAGTACCCATCTCTCCACCAGTGCCCATTCTCCACCACCAAGGAACACAGTGATCCTCCCACCCCCCATCTCCCCCACTCCGCCCCACCTCAGGGCATTCCCTTTTGCTTTTTCTTTGTTTTAGGGTGTTGTGGTTCGCAATGGAGGTCAATACTATTACATTTTCAAAGAAGAACATAGGCTCCTATATGTTCAAGACACTACTACTGTCCTGCGGTTCTTCCCAGCATGTACCCTGCTCCAAGCCAGCCCTTTGGAAATATGCTGGGAAGGACAACTGGATGTTAATTTCCTCACTCTGACCTGGAAGACTCTTGCTGATTCTCAGCCACATCAACTATTTCATTTGTTGCCTGATATCACCTCCTGTCCTTTATTTTTTTTTAAATATTTGATTTGTTTCTGGAATATAAAGAAAAAAATTAAATGGACGAATAAAACAAAAGCAAAATCAAACCTTTACACTCTGACATCAAAATCGTCCTTATAGGAGGGAAATTAAATGACTGAAATGGGTAGGGGAATGTTGTTATTTGGTTGTGGACAGTAGTTGGATATTTGACAGTGCATGGAGTATGAATACAGAGTCGCTGAGATGAGGAACTCTGTACTTGAAGCGAATACAGTTTGTAAACTAGTCATCACAATTATATGTCCATATGAAATTTATCTACATATGCTTTGTGCCTGCCTTGCACGCATGTGTTATGCATTCCTTTATCATGGCCTCAGAAATGTATCTGAGGGCACTCGGAAATTAGTTGAGCACCAAGTATGGGGAGAGAAGTAGTAAAGAATTGGAGGAGGAAGAAATATGAGTTGGAGCTTAAGAGCCGTGTAAGAGGAATATGTAGATATGTATGTGTGTATAAATACACATATATATGTATATATATATATATATATATATATATATATATATATATATATATATGGGCTGGAGCCATAGCACAGTGGGTAAGACATTTGCCTTGCATGCGGCCAACCTGGGTTCGATTGCTCTGCTCCTCTCAGAGAGCCCGGCATGCTACTGAGAGTAACCCTCCCTCATGGCAAAGCCTGGCAAGCTACCTGTGATGTATTCAACATG
This sequence comes from Sorex fumeus, assembly GCF_029834395.1. NCBI lineage: Eukaryota > Metazoa > Chordata > Mammalia > Eulipotyphla > Soricidae > Sorex > Sorex fumeus. The sequence continues at coordinate 19,214,863 of NW_026606152.1, read as the reverse complement.
CCACGAACAGTAACAAAAAGTCTCACCATAGGGACGTTTCTGGTGCCCGCTCGAGCAAATCAGTGAACAATGGGAGGACAGTGCTACGGTGCTATGGCTAATTCAAACGTTGTTTATGCAAAATTTGAAAGAATCCTATAAATATTCTATAAAACTGATTACACCTATTAAATTAATATAACTTTAAATAGTGTTTAGAAATGAGGTTGAAGAATTTTAAGGCTATAGAAAGATATTGACAATATATCAAGAAACACATGGATATTTGAGGAGGAAGAACACGTAGCAGTTGTCCTTTCTTAAGGTTATTTTTTTGTCTTTAATAGCATATGCTTTCCCTGAGTTTTGTTAATAACTTCCGTTTTTTAGAAAGCATCATAATAAATTATATTTTTTAAAAAAGTAAAAAACTTTGTGTTTGTGAGTGGATTCGGTATGTTTGGAACCTGGGAAGTATTTTCCTATGTAAGTTACATTAAACATGATATTTATAACAGAAATACCATCTGCAGTACTATTCACAATGGCCAGAAGAAACTATGGTATACCTACACAATTGAGTACTACGCAGTTGGCAGGAAACTTACATCATGAAATTTGCTTCTAAATGGATGTACAGGGAAGATTATCATGCTCAATGAAATCAGTCAGAAGGAAAGGGGTATACTGATTGGACTGCCTCATTTTTTGGATATAAAAATCCAGAATATGAGACTAATACCCAAAGATAGCAGAAACACAGGCCAGGCCAGGAGAATTGGTCAATGGTTGGACGCTTGCCACAAGTGCTGAATGCGGCATTTGGAATAAAGAAGGGACCACTATGACAATGATAGTTGGAAGTGATTACTCTGGGTGGGAACTGAGTCCTGAAAGTAGGTAAAGGAATAAACGTGATAACCTCTCCCTCTCTGTATTACAATCCATAATGCTCAAAGGATGAGAGAGAGAGATAAAGAGAGAGAAAGAAGTGCCTGCCATAGTGTAGAGACAGCGTGCTGTCAGGTGGGGTTTGGGGTTGGGAGAGGGAGTGGTGGGAGAGAAACTGGGGACATTAGCAATGGAACTGTATACTAGTGGAGGTTAGGTGTTAAAATATCCTATGATTGAAACTGAATCATGAAAAGGTTTGTAATTTGTGTCTCCTGCAGATTCAATATAAAAACATGATATTTTGTTTCTACCACCATGACTAACCTATGAATTTGCTGAAATTTATTTTTATCACCTTGGCTGGGCTCATTTCATGGATGTCTGTATGGTAAATTTTTTTTTCATTTTATGCGGACTGAAGAGACAAAAATCATAGGGTAGGGACTTCTGGTGGAAGGAGAAAAGAGCACAAAACACCCTGTTGACCACACCTCAGCAGGGTCACCTAACTTGCGTGATGACAGACCTCCTTCACTGATTTCTTCTTTTGTAATGTGGAAAAATGAAAAGACTTTGCAGGCTGACAGGGGGTTGTCCCCTCCAGTTCACACTGTTTTCATTTCGATCAGAATTGTTTAAAGATTATTTGAAAAATTTGGAGCTTAATGATTTGTTCTCACATATTTCCCCTACATGGTGTCAGTGGGCATTGATCCAGGAAGGCCAGCATGAAAAAGTTGAGGTGTATGTCTTAACCACCAATGCCAACACTACTGTAAGTATGGAACCCAGAGTACAATAGTAAAACTTCAAAATGTGTTTGTCAAGAAAATCGGTGGGAATGCAGGGAGAAATGGGTAATTTGTTGGTGGAGGGATGCAGACACTGGTGGTGTGATTAGAATTGGAATATTGTATGACAAAGCTCCATTTTAAATGACTTTGAAAATCAAAATTGCCTAAATTTAAAATAAAAGAGAAGTCAACTTATGTCTATATTTCAAGAAAGCTTGTCTTGGCAAATTTTGGCAGGGAGACCATAGTTGGTAGAGAGAGAGAGAAAGAAAGGGAGAGTTGACAGTTGGGAAGAGAAGCCTGGATATAATGGAAGAGATAAAAGCTGATCTTAGAAATTTGGAGCCATCAGAGTTTAGAGAGTTAAATGGTGAGAACATTGCAGTTTAGATACTTAAATAGTGAGATTGGTTTCAGTCATCAGCACTGTATACATATAAAGATTTCAAACACCTCACAGATATTCAGGCTATAGTAACTAACAAGGGAAGCCTTTTTTTCCTGAAGCTCTATGTAAGGATAATATATTGCTAGGAACAATGATAAGAAGTTGGTTCTCTTTTTCACAGATTAATACATTAGAGATGAAAACTTTAATACAAAGGAATCCATCATCTTGTCCTGTTTCTCTGTTTTCCTGTCATCATTCCATTCTCCCCCATGACCCTACCTAATCATGGCTCTCCACATTACTCAGCAGTGTTACCACATAGCCTCAGATCATGTGTTAACTGCCCGTAGCTCACAGTTCTCATGTTTGCCCCCCATCCAAGCCAGAGCCATCCTTCTGAAACCAAGAATATTTGCTGAAGGCCCGTTCTTCCTTGAAATGGCAGTCATGGTTTACCTCTTCTTAATCATTGTGTTTACATATTTAGATGAATGTCACTATACTAGTGACAGGTATTTTCCAAACTAAGAAAAGCATAAACTTTTCCCTTTCCCCCACGAATTTTGGGCAAGTTATTTTCTATCCACTGCTAATTATATGTGATAATAAGGAAATAGATCTGAGGTAAAAACAAGTACATTTGTCAATTTGGTGCCATGACTAGTCAGTCTGAGTATAAGTATATATTTCTAGAAAAAAAAAAGCAGAAGAAAAGGAGTTGGTTGCTAGCAAAGAATGCCAGACCTCTGCCAAGAAATCCTTTAAAAACAAAAATTCTGATTATGGACTGAACATGATTACCACTCAATGCCTCTTTTGCAGACCACTACACCCAAAAGGAGAGAGAGAAAAAAAGGGAATGCCCTGCCACAGAGGCAGGTTGGGATGGGGGGGATCTGTGTGGGAGGGTTACTGGAATACATGGTGGTGGAAAATGGGCACTGGCGGAGGAATGGGCATTTGATCATTGTATAATCGAAACCCAAGAACAAAAATTTGTAAATGTACAACTGTACATTATGGTGTTTCACTAATAAAAATTTTTAAAAAATAAAATAAAATAAAAATTATTTCGTCTGCCAGAGATCAGCAGATGGGAACCTGAGTGAAGGCAAAAGATTAAATCGGTTGACTTTTATTTTTCCTTGACTATATTAATTTGATTTTGGAGTCAATTTATATGACAGTTCATTAAGACACAGAAATTTCCAGCACTTCTCTTGTTTAAAAGTATAGTGTTACACCATATCTCTCTCACATTATTTTTATTTCTGATAGTTTGACACAAAAGATAAGTCAAAATCATAGATAAATGTAAATTATTTAAATACTGTATTGATTATTTAAAATTACATTATAGAATTACTAGAATTTCATGAATTTTAAGATTATGGATAATCAACATGCATGTATCACATTACACTCACAATTGAAAGGCCTCCTTTGTCATTCATTATTGTTCAGTTTTTCCACTTTAATAACACCTTTCCATCTGGTAACTAAATAGTCTTATAGTTCTAAAGTTTGTTTTTATGGCTTTGAAAAAATCCAAATTATACAATTTTTAACATTGGATGAAACTAGAGGATATCATGCATGTAAAGTTAGCCTTAAGGAAAGGAACAGATACAGAGAGATTTTTCTCATATGTGGGATGTAAATACACACAGCAAGGTCGCAACAAAGGTTCAAGGGCAATGTAAGGGGAGAACTGATCCACACAATTGAGTCAGGGGATTGGGACTGAGGGATTCTGGGGTTTTGGGGGGAGAGGGAGGGTTTATTTTTTGAGAGAATGAGGAGTGTCTTGTTGGAATAATGTGTATGAGGAACCATTGTTAATTGAATTATAAATCATAGAATATTAATATTGTTTTAGACGTTTGTCTGTCTCATTTTATTCTTTTAATTTGTTTTCTCCATATGCCACATATGCATGAACTTGTATGATGCCTATCTCTCTCTGCCTGGCTTATGTCACTAAACATAATATCCTCATGTTATGCTTTTTTATACAAATAATAAGAATATTTCACTTCATACAACTGAGTAGGATTCCATTGCTTTACACCCTTTCATTTTCAAAATTTGGGGTTTAAAACATACAAATATTGATTTTAACAATGCTCTGGTGTTTTAAAATTTTTAGTTCAGTGAAGAAAAGGTAAAGGCCCTCCCGTTGATCGTCGATTTGCTCGAGCGGGCCCAGTAACGTCTCCATTGGAGACTTTGTTGTTACTGTGTTTGGCATATCGAATACTCTCGGTAGCTTGCCGGGCTCTCTGAGAGTGGCAGAGGAATCGAACTCGGGTCAGTCATGTTGACCGCTTGTAAGGCGAACGCCCTACCGCTGTGAAGAAAAATAGATTTTATTGAACAACACTTAGAAACTTGTGAAACAGGCATTGGGTGGAATGGAATGGAATATATGTTCAAGAGAGACCACTCGTTTTACAAAGCAAGCAAAGAGTGACATACAGAAAGAAAGCACGGTATTTCTTTAAGGAAGAACACAAGCTTGAGGACCAAGCCCACTCTGGTAGTTTAGGAATAAGAACTTGGAGTGGTATGAACTTAACTTGTACACTTTAGGGGAGAACCTGAGTGAAACAAATAGAAGTACGTTCAGGAGAATGATAAACTGGAGTCTATACTTGGAGTGAGGAGGGTAGAGAGTTCTTTGGGGAGATCTGGACTATGGAGAACAGTAATATTATAACATTAATGATAGTATCTTACCGTGGGATTCCAAAAAAATCTTTAACAGTGGTGTCAGAAATGATAACATTCTTAGGTATTTGGATTTCCTGTGGAAACTACTGGGAAGCTGAGTTTATGCTCTGGATGCCTCTGCCTGAAACAAGGTCAACAAATCATGAATGAAAAATTACAAGTTACATGGATCAAGGATTCTGATACCAGTGGAAGGCTAGCTTTTGGGTGGACAATTTCTACTGCTGGCCTGATGTAGATTCTGATCCTGGGATACGTAACAGAAAGGAGGTAGTGACAGGTATCCTCAGAAGTGAAGCCTCTGAGACAGAATTCATTCATACCAACTTATGGCATGAATGTTTGCTCATGGCTGCTACCATTATAACATGCCATTCAATGATTCTGTGGTTTCAATTTACTGTGTCAATGTAAAGATGAAGTTTCTAAATCGAAGGTAAAAATCTGAGGCCCTCAAGATGATGAATTATGGAGGGGGGGTGGAGCTGGAGCTATAGTACAGCAGGTAGGGCATTTGCCTTGCACACGGCCTACCCAGGTTAGATTCCCAGCATCCTGTATGGTCCCCCCAAGCACCGTGAGGAGTAATTCCTGACTGCAGAGCCAGGAGTAACACCTGTGCATCGTCAGGTGTGACCCAAAAACGCAAAAACAAAAAGATGATGCCTTACCTTTAGATATTTTGCAGTCAAATAGAAACAGCCAGGAAGCTCACCAGAAAAGAGTTCTCCTGGGTCGAAAACATCATCACCTCTGGCGTGAGAGCATAGAGAAAATAACGTTTCCATTTTATGCCATGTTAAAGCAAGCCAGACATGATCTTGGAAAGTTTGTCAAAGGAAAGCATGGCTATAGGAAGGATAAGATGACAACTGAATCTTAGAGGTAAAATATACAAGTGAAGAAAAGGTCAAGAAGTAGGCGGTACGATGGTGACCAGGTATACTAAGAAAAGCATTTTTTAAAAAATAAAATGCAATGATACATCAAAAAAGACCTTTTTAAATGTTTAAGAACAGGGATATAACTCAGGGATAGAGCATTTGTCTTCCATTGTATGATGATCTGGGATTGATCCTTAGCATTGCAAACAGCATTATTTTTTAATTTTTAATTTCTTTCTTTCTTGCTTATTTGCTTGCTTGTTTTTCTTGTTTTTTTTTTTTTTTGGATCGCACCTGGCTATGCATAGGGGTTCTTTTTAATTTTTAAAAAAATTATAATTTTTATTTTTTACCTGTGGTTTAAAATGAAATCTAAAATATTTTAGAGTAAATATATGTGAAGAAGAATAAAATTCACGGGAACTATTTAGTGTTCTTAACGATACAGCAGTCAGAATTTTGAGGTTAATTTTATGGGTAGTGCATAAATAATTTTTCCCCATTATGTGGGCTGTGTTTTTATGATGGTCACCATTTTTTCTAAGTTGCAGAAACGTCTTAGTTTAATGTAGTCTCATTTGTTTATCTTCATTTCTTCTTCCTTGGTTAGTGGTGTTTCATTCTAGAAGTTTCCCTTAGCTTTAATGTCATGGAGGGATCGTCCCACATTTTTCTCCATATATCTTAAGAATTCAGGTATGATATTGAGGTTTTTAATACATTTGATCTGACTTTGTGCCTGGCACTATAAAGAGGTCTGAGTTCAATTTTTTTTTTTTGCCTGTTGCTGTCCAGGTTTCCCAGCACCACTTGTTGAAGAGACTTCTTTGCTCAACTTCATATTTCTTGAGCCTTTATGAAAGATTAGGTAATAATAATCTGAGGGCCAGCGTCAGGATATTTGACTATATTCCATTGATGTGAGGCCTGTCTTTATCTGAATACATGATATTTTGATTACTACAACTTTGTAGTAGGGTTGCAAGTTGGGGAAGCTGTTCCCTTCTTCTTTTTAACAAATATTGCTTTAGCTTTTCATGGGAGTTTATTGTTGTGTATGAGTTTCAAGAGTATTTAATCTATTTCTTTGAAAAATGTTATGGCTATCCTTATAGGAAGTGCAGTAAATCTTTATAGAGCTTTGGTGTGTATTGCCATTTTGACAGTGTTAATCCTCTCAATCCATGAGCATGGGATGTGATTCCATTTCCTCATATACTCTCTTATTTCGTGAAGTAGAGTTTTTAGGTTTTTTTTTTGTATAGTTCCTTAAAATTTTATCATTTATCACTTAACTTCCCCTTAGTCGTCGATTTGCTCGAGCGGGCGCCAGTAACATCTCCATTTGTCCTTGTCGCGTGCTAGAGTAGCCCAATGGAATCTGTTCGAACCGGGAACATGAAGGGCCTCAAACCGATCTTTTATGATCTTGACGAAGAAGTCTGACCATCTGGAAGGTGGGCGGCCACGCGGTCTTTTGACATCCCATGGAATCCAGTCGGTAACAGCTCTAGTCCAGCGGTCGTCTCTAAATCTCATTACGTGACCAGCCCATCTGATTTTCGACTCCTTGGCATAAGAGACAGCGTCCCTGATTCTTGATCAGCAACGGATGTCAGAACTCCGGATTATCTCTCTCATTTGAGTGAAACCTGATATTCCAAGCATAGCTCTTTCAATTCTTCTTTGGGAGACCTGAATACTGTTCTCATCTTGTTTGCATAGGGCCCAGGTCTCTGAGGCATATGTTAATGCAGGAAGAACAGTGGAATCAAAGAGATGTGCCCGGAGCCGGAGGTTCTTCTTCCTCTTAGCTATTTCTTTGACGTTTTTGAAGGCGTTCCAAGCTGCTCTCTTCCTCCTGCACAGCTTGGGTGCCAGGTCATTTGTCTTGTTGACCTCTCGATCTAGGTACACATAGCTGTTGCATTCGGAGATAGTCCTTCAATTGAGAGTGAATGGGGCATCAGGAACAAGGCTGTTTCGCATAAACATTATTTTCCTAAGATTCAGCTGTAGTCCTACCTTTCCACACTCACAGTCAAAGTTGGCCAGCATTTGTGCCGCTTGGCCGATGTTTGGTGTTATTAAAACAATGTCATCAGCAAAGTGGAGGTGGTGTAGTTGCCGACCATCTATCTTCATTCCCATTCCTTCCCATTCCAGTCGTCGCATGATGTTCTCGAAGGTGGCACTGAAGAGTTTCGGTGAAAGGGTATCACCCTGCCACACCCCTCTCTTGACATCAACGATCACTTCTTTGTAGAATGGTGAGATCCTGCTAGTGAATCTGTAATACAGCTCACGGAGGATCCTGATGTACTGGTCTTGAATGCCCTGATTGGCTAGGGCTTCAATGACCACTTCCGTCTCAACAGAATCAAAGGCCTTCTTTAAATCAATGAACGTTAAACAGCGGCATCTTGAACTCCAGAGAAACTTCAATGAGCTTGGTTATCGTGTGGATATGGTCGATGGTGCTGAATCCTTTGCAGAACCCTGCTTGCTTGCATGGTTGTCCTTCATCTAGTGTTCTGCCAATCCTATTTAGGATGACTCCAGTGAACAACTTGTAGATGACAGACAATAGGCAGATCCGGCGATAGTTGCCAATGCCATGGATGTCTCCCTTCTTGAACAGTAGTACGGTCCTGCTGGTTTTCCTTTGGGACGGAAACTTGCATTCAGACAGGTAGCGAGTGAAGAGCCGAGCCAGTGTATTGATGAGTACTGACTGCAGGTTCTTCAGGTGTTCAGGTCTGACCTTGTCTGGGCCAGGTGCTATTTGTTTCTTTACCAACGAAATGGCGTGTCAGACTTCGGAAGGGAGAACATTGGGAACAACATATCCATCCTGTGGAATTTGGTATGTAGGCAAGTGGACATGGCTATCGAAGAGATTTGAGTAGAAATCATGGTAATCTTCTCCACTGCCGTTCTGGAGGATGTGATGGATCCATCAGGACTTCGGAGGGCAGTCATCTTGGTCTTATAGTTGGCGAAGGACAGGCAGGCATTACGAATACTTTTCCTGGCTTCTGCCGCATCTACCAGTACTTCTGCTCTTCTCTCTTTTAGGTCTTCCTTGATCGCATCTCTGCACTGCTTTGCACGCTCATACGTTAGCTTGCGGTCAGCTGAGGCATGCGCCAAACCATGCTGGCGAATTAGCTCAAGAGTTTTCGAAGATAGGCAATTTTTTGTGGCTATCTCTCTCTTGGCATTCCTCGCACATTCATGGAGGTGCTGAACCAGTGGATTGTATTCCTCGTCAATGTTGTCAACAATGGCAGCTTCCCATGTTGCCGCAATAGTACCAAAGTATAGTTCCTTAACATTTTAGTTGATTCTAATATACTCGATTTTCTGAGGTATTATTGTGAATGGGATTGTTTTTCTCTATCTCTTTTTTTCTCTTTCATTTGAAATATATGGGAAAGCCATGGACTACCAGATATTGATTTTGTAATATGCTACTTTACGAAACAAATCTATTGTTCCCAGGAGCTTTTTTGTAGATTCTTTGGGATTTTCCGAGTATAGTATCATGTCATCTCCAAATAGTAAAAGCTTGAGTTCTTCCTTTTTTATATGGATGCCCTTGATATCTTTTCTTTTTACCGAAATCCTATGGCAAGTACTTCAAGTACTATGTTTTATAGGTGTGGTGAGAGTGGGTAACTTGTTTTGTGCCTAATTGTATTCCGGGATTCTAGCTCATTGATTTCTGCTCCAAGCCTTTAGTTTTCTCCCCGTTGAGAATAATGCTTGCTGTGGGTTTGTGGTAGTTTGTTTTGACTAGATTGAAGAAAGTACTTTCAACTCCCATTTTGTTGAGAGTTTTTCATCATGTATGGGTGCTGGATCTCATCACATGCTTTATCTACATCTATCGATATGATGACATGACTTTTATCTTTATTTTATTGAGGTGGTGTATTCTGTTGATTGACTAGAGAATGTTAAGCCATCCTTGCATCCCCAAGATAAACCTACTTGGGCATAGTGTGTGATCTTTTGTTGAGTTTCTGGATTCTCTTTGCTGGTATTTTCTTGAGAATCTGTGTATCTGTATTCATCAAGGAAATAGGTCTGTAATTTTCATTTTTTGTGGTGTCTCTGTCTGTTTTGAGTATTAGGGTGATCTTTGCCTCATAGAAACTATTTGGGAGCATTTCTGTTTCTTCAATTTCCTGGAAAATCTTGAAAAATGTTGGCAGCAGTTCCTCTTTAAAGGATTGAAATATTTCACTATTGAATCCATATGGGCCAGGGATTCTGTTTGGGGGGATATTTTGACCATCATTTCAATTTCCTTGGTAGTGATAGGTTCAAGTATTCCAAATCTTCTTGGTTCAGCCTTGGGAGGTAATTGGAATCCATTAATTTATCAATTTATTCAAGATTCTCTCATTTCCTGCTGCAAAGATTCTCAAAATAATCTCTGATGATCCTATGGATTTCTGTAGTTTCTATTAGGATACCCCCCTTTGCATTTCTGATTCGATTTATTAGAATTCTTTCTGTTTCTTTGAGAGGCTTCTAGAGGTTTATTGATCTTGTTTATTTTCTCAAAGAACCAGCTTTTGCTTTTATTGGTCTTCTGGATTGTATTTTGGGATTCTAGCTCATTGATTTCTACTACAAATTTTATTATTTCCTTGCTCCAGCCTAGTTTGCACTCCTTTTGTTGGTCATTTTCCAAAATCTTGAGCTCTAATTTATTCATGTAGGCCCTTTCTTTCTTCCTGATGAATTCTGGCAGAGCTATAGTCTTTCCTCTTAACACTGCTTTTGCTGTGTCCCACAAGTTCTGCTAGCTCGCGTCCTCATTCTCATTTGTTTCTGGAACCTTTTTATTTCCTCTTTGATTTCTTCTCTAAGCCAACGGTTGTTCATTACTTCCCTTAAATACAATATTTCCTTGCTGAGATTTAGTCTGTATGATCTATTGAGAAGTGACAAAGTAGTGTTGAAATCTCCACCTAGTACTGTTTTGCTATCAATGTTTTTTTTTAAGTCTATTAGAAGTTGTTTTTAAGTATTTTGCTGGTCTGTCATTGAGCATCTACATTGAGGAGGGTGAGTTCTTTCTGATGTAAAGATCCCATGATCGTGAAGAATGACATTCACTGTCTCTTATAACCTTTAGCCTGAAGTCCACGTGGTCTGATACTAGTATGGCTACTCCAGCTTTGTGGAGGTGTTCTTTTCTTGAAGACTTGTTTTCCAGCCTTTTACTTTTAGCCCATGGTTGCTTTGATTGCTCAGATGTGTTTCTTGCAGGCATCAGAATGTTGGGTTCAGTTTTCTAATTCATCTTCCTATTCTGTGCCTCTGAATTGGCACATTTAGTCCATAGACATTGAGAGAGATTGTTGTTATGGGGATTTGTGCTATCTTTATGTAGAATTTTTGTACTTGTGGGGATTGCCTTAGCTTAAAGTAGCCGTGTTAGTTCTTCTTGCAACAAAAATATGGAGCTCTTTACAAGTTTGCATGTCGTCTCTGTGCAAGGACCATGATAATCTCTGTATCATTTCAATTTTAGTATATGTGTAACCAAACCTAGTAGGAGTTAATTTTTCTCTTCTGATTACTTTGAGTGTTGTCCTTACTTACCCTATGGCAGAGAGTGGTACCTAATCAAGGAAAGTATTTCAAAGCAGCTTGATAGATTTAGAACTTTAATGTCCCAGAAAGAAAAATATGGTTTTTACCATATTATCTTTTACCATAATCAAGGCATCAGTTTTACAAAATAATTCTTTTAGAAGATGTTATATGAGTCCTGTTTAATGCACTTCCCTGAAACCTTCATTAATACCATTAAACTAGAGCCTTTTGCTGTTCTCACCTCAGTCCCGCGTACATCTCCAGGAAAAGGTGGATGGTGATGTCTGCACTTTGACCACCTTGAATGTAAGTAGGATTTTTCTCCTGAAGGAAGAGGTGAGGAGCATATTGATGATTTCATTCCACATTATTATAAGTTCAACTTGAACGGAAGTTGAGACTCATGAGGCGCCTGTAAAGGATAGAAAAAAGGGTCTCAGTGAAGTTTAATGGCCAACACAAATTAACATCACAGATGACTCAAAGCAGCCTGTGTTCTTCTTTGTGTATAGTGAGTTTCATACCTAATGATAGTGATTCTTAGCCATGACAAACGGGCAAAACAGACCTATAATTAAAAATCTAGTTCTCTGAGCAGAGTGGGGTTTCTTAGGTGATTGAACAAGTGTGCAGTAATTTATTACTAAGCACATACGTAGTTTGAATGATGTGTACTTTTTGATCTAAACTTAATTCCAAATATGTCTAAAATGAGAGTCTCCTGACCCCGCACCTGGCTTTCTTCACCGGGGTCCCTTGGAGGGGGTGTGTTGAGTTTCCCTCACCGCGCCAAGCAGAGCCCTGGCACCTGAAGACCTCTGCAACCAGCCATAGGTACGCTTTAGACCACTCTCCCCAAGCTTGCAGGAGCCTCATGCATGAACGAATCTGACAGAGGAACCCAGGTGTGCGCAACCGGGGGATGAGATCTCCAAGGCTGCTCAGATCAAGACTGGGCCCCCTCCAACCAGATCCCCCATCTCCTAGTAGCTAAGTGTTACAACCACGAACTGCCCCTGGAGCCATGTAATCCCATCAATGGCCAAGATACAGAGACTGGATTTTGTTGATAAGACAACAACAATTATTGTCCAGTTCTCACTCTGAGAGAACCTGGTAGGCATCTGCGAGTATCTTGCCCTTGTGTTTACCAGTCATTTACACTTCTTTCAATACAGATTATATGATCATGGTTTATGCTTATATTTACTATTGAAGTTTAGTAGCTAAATACTGATTTTTTAACAGCACTAATTTATTAAAAACATTCATCCTTGGCCTATCATATTAATTGCCAGTATTTGTTGGTTTTGCTTGTTTTTTGATTACTTAAATTGGTTTTGATCCTTTTCTTTCAGGTTGAAAAATTTTGACACAAATGAGTATATGTTTTTCTTTATCTTCTACAGTTTTAAACTGAGAACAACTGTTTGTTTTGTACAAATAAGATACCTGTGCATTTACTATTTCTTCAATTTTATTTACATTTTAACACATCTCGATTCATCTACAAATTATCCTAGTAAGTGTTCTCATATTGAAATAAACCACCAATTTTTTCAATCATAGCACTGTAGCACTGTCCTCCCGCGGTTCATCCATTTGCTCGAGCGGGAACCAGTAACATCTTACAAGAAATTGTGACACTTGTTGTCACTGGCTTTAGCCTATCGAATACGTCATGGGTAGCTTGCCAGGCTCTTGCTATGTGGACGAGATATTCTGGGTAGCTTGCCGGGCAGAGGAATCGGAATCAGGATTGGCCTCCTGCAAGGCAAATGCTCAACCCGCTGTGCTGTAAACGTTATCTAAAATATACTAGTAATAACAAATGTTGTTTCTTTAACAGTGCAATATAAACAATTATTAGGTAATTTTCATGATTTGTTAATGAAATAGCTAAGCTCTTGAGTATAATGGGAGTATTTTTCTAACACAAGAGTCTGACGAAGATGAAACTGTTATAACCGTCTTGTAGAATTCCATCTCCCTAGCCTGCTTCATTCTACCCCACTATCTATCCAATCCGGTCTTCTTCTGGGATTCTGACCTCCTGATTGGCTAGCCTCTACCTTTCACCTGCCTACTTTATGACATCATTCTCCCACCAAACCAACCACCAACTGGTAGAATCTTGGGGGTCCCATGTAGTTGCTTGTAAATAAATTTGAATCATCATGGCAAGTGACGAGTGATCAATGACCAATCACCAGTGAGCAGTCGTCTCTACTGAAGACTTGCGGTCTTAAGCCGCTTCAGTGTTCAGACGTACTCTCGTACCGTCTCCTCTTCTCGTCTACATTTCATCGGTATTTCCTCTTCTCTGACCATGTCAGGTAAGGAATAATACTTTTCAAAGGTTTTCATTAGATTTATCATCCATAAACTTACCAGTCAAGGAAAAACAGCACGTAGTAATGAAAGAAAGTATTCAAGTCGAATTTGATAAGCCTCATTTTAGCTTGACTTTGACATTTGCTGTGTGATTTTAGACACTGGCTTACTTTCTCTCACATACAAAGTGTTTTTCCTCATTGATTACATTATATTTTAGACATACTTAGGAGCTCAAATACACAAACACACATACACACACACGCATATATATATATGGGTCGATTCTCTGTGTTTCTTTTTCCTTTTAATAGTGAATTTTACATGATATTCACTGAAAACAAGTAAATCAGAGAAAGTATTTTTACAGAAACAGAAAATATAGATGCTGTGAAAAACTGTTAATATATACTAGCATGTGTTCTCTGTAATGGTCTCTCCACTTGTATTTATACATCAGTATTTTGAATATAGTGATATTACAAAGTAATAATCATTGATCTTTGAGTTTTCTATTTAAACCAGGTAATAAGAAAATATGGGGCATGGGGAAGGTGTGGAGTGCTGAGCGTTAGGGAGGCAAGCCCTCTAAGGCAAGCAAGTTTGGGATCACTTTCATAAAACATTGACCAATCGACACCAAGACAATATGAGGGAGAAAAAAATAGGAAAGAAAGAAAGAAAGAAGGATAGAAAGAAAGAAAGAAAGAAAGAAAGAAAGAAAGAAAGAAAGAAAGAAAGAAGAATAGGGACTTCGATTATCAAGGAAGGGGAAAACGTTTGGACATAAAGTTGAAGAGAACCATAGACTTAACATCAAAAAAGAAAGAATATATATGAAATATGCTGAGAATAATCCACTGAGAGCAAGTCAAAGAATTTTACTTCAATAAATGTCACGACTAGAAAATATACTATGCCTTCAATAGGTTACCAGTAGGAAAAGCTCTTTATCAGAAAGCCATCCTTGCTGGATTTTTTCCTTATTATTTCTTAGAACACAGTACTTGGTACTTGACAATTTGGAGTATAAACACGCTTAATAAATGATGCTCCCCATAAATAGCTAATAGTGCTTATCTAGGGCGGTGGAAGACACAGAATCTTCAATGTTTTTTATTATGTTCTGGTTTTTAAGTTCATGTATGCGTTGCCTGTTAAAATAAAAAAAATGGTATATTCTAACTTGAATCAGGAGATTTGATTCATCTGTGTGGTCAGTAGATTCCAGGTTAAAGCTGCTTGTCATCTTTACAAATATTATTTCATGTGATTTTTTCTTCCTAACATGAGAGTAGTTTGATAATAGTCAACTTTTGTTTTTAGATCCTAAGAGGAAAGAGAAAAGTCAAGTCTCACATGACAAATTACACATTTTTGTCATATTTCTGAATTCTGAGTTTTCCTACATAAAGATATTTTATGGGATTTTGGTGCGCATTTATTAAACATTGAGAAGAAAGTTTTCCTGTTTGATAAAGATAATTCTAATCTAGGCATTGGAAGTAAATTTGCAATATTTTGTCATCACTTTTTAAATGGTCTTTTCTGTTTCTTCTGTGATCAAGTTAAATCCTCTGCTATGTTTAACACATGTTGTTTGCTGGTTAATATTCAAAGGTACTGATGAGTATAATTTTTTGTAATTTCGAAGTTTCTTTCTGTATTTTACTCATTTAAAACATTTCTTGTCTGGGAGAAGGGAGGGAGGAGAGCGAGGATCCCCAGCGACCCCAAACCCCAGCGCGCGTCCAGATCCGGAGCAGCGCGTCCGGCAGCACACCGGCCCCTCCCATCCAGGTATATCACTCACTTCAATCAACTTGGACCTGCATCCTTTCATCCTTTTCATCAACTTGTTACCTAATACCAAACAAAATTTCTCACCTCTTCTACTACAGTTCAACAAAAACCCACTCGCCTACTCCATTTCCAACAAAAGTTCAGTTCGAAAACAGCTATACAAGTTCAGTAGTAAATAGTAACTCCTCCAAAAGTTTCACTCAATGTCAGTTATAAAACAAAGAATAACGCCTGATTGAGAAGAAGGTCAGACTCAGAAAGGTAAAGAGGCGCATCTAGCAGCA
Organism: Sorex fumeus; assembly: GCF_029834395.1. Classification (NCBI taxonomy): domain Eukaryota; kingdom Metazoa; phylum Chordata; class Mammalia; order Eulipotyphla; family Soricidae; genus Sorex; species Sorex fumeus. Next base: position 19,199,151 of record NW_026606152.1, on the reverse strand, counting down.
ACAAAGCTGGACGGCTCCTGGCAGCCTCTCCTCACTCAACTAGAACAGTAGCAGCGAGTGTGACGGACCAAACCACACTGGTCACAATGGTAAAGCAACGCAAAAGCCCACCAAACTTTCTTATTCACGAGGCTAGCCCAGACGACACCAACAGTACTATAGCGATAGACAACATCTCTGACAAGGAATTCAGAATGGAGCTACTCAGGATGCTTAGGGAACTAAAAGAAACAATGGAAACCAATGCCAATGAAAGACAAGAGGATTTGAAGGCAGAAATGAGGAAAATGCAATCGGAAATGTCGGACCTGAAAAACCTGGTAACCGAATTGAAAACCTCAGTGGAAGGCCTCAGCAGCAGAGTAACAGCGGCTGAGAACAGAATCAGTGAGCTCGAAGATCAAGTTCAGAGTCTTGTCAGAAAAGAGCAGAAAATGGAAAAGAGACTCACAGTTCGAGAACAGATGGCAAGAGAAGATCGTGATGAAGCCAAGAGGGGTAACATAAGAATTATTGGAGTCCCAGAGGGACGGGAAGAAAACCTTGATGAAGAAGAAACTGTCAAAGAAATCATTGCTACAGCGTTTCCAGAGCTGAAGAAAACTTGTGACCACATCCAGGAGGCCCGAAGGGTACCGGCTAGAAGAAATCCGAATAAGAATACCCCAAGACACATCCTGATCAAAATGACCAAAACTTTAGACAGAGACAAAATTCTGAAAGCAGCAAGATCGAAGAAAGAAATCTCTTACAAAGGAGCATCCTTAAAACTCACTGTTGATTTTTCTGATGAAACCCTCAGGGCCCGAAAACAGTGGTGGGACATAGTGAAAAAACTCAATGAAATAAATGCCTCCCCAAAAATACTTTACCCAGCGAGACTCTCATTCATAAAAAAGGAACAACACACAGTTTCACGGACAAACAACAGCTCAGGAACTTCATAGACTCAAATCCATGGTTACAAGTACAACTAAATGGGCTACTTTAAGGCAAGACAGACCTCTCAAATACACCAAATTTCAACAGAACAATGGGACAAAATCCCATAACAATAATCTCTCTCAATGTCAATGGGCTAAACGCACCAATTAAAAGACATAGAGTGGCAGGATGGATTAGAAAATTGAACCCAACATTCTGCTGCCTGCAAGAAACACATCTCAATAGTCAAAGCAAACACAGACTCAGAGTCAAAGGCTGGAAAACAATCCTACAGGCAAACAGCTCCCAGAAAAAAGCTGGGGTAGATATCCTAATATCAGACCACATCGATTTCAGAGTGAAGAAGGTCATAAGAGACAGTGAAGGCCATTTCCTATTGACCAAAGGATCTGTACAACAGGAAGAACTTACAATAATAAATGTATATGCACCTAATGAGAGACCAGCAAAGTACTTAAAACAATTACTCATAGATTTGGAAAAAGACATCGATAGCAACACAATACTAGTGGGAGACCTCAACACCGCTTTGTCACCTCTTGATAGATCAACCAGACTCAAGCATAGCAAGGACATACTTCATCTGAGGGAAACAATGGAAGAAAGGGGCTTAGTAGATATATACAGGACACTTCATCCACAAAAAGCTCAATACACATTCTTCTCAAGCGTACATGGAACGTTCTCCAAGATAGACCACATGCTGAGCCACAAAACATGCCTCCATAAAATTAAGAAGATAGAGATTATATCAACAATCTTCTCAGACCATAATGCGCTGAAATTAGAAGTAAATCACACACAAAAACAGAAAACTAAATTAAACACATGGAAATTAAACAGTGCGCTATTAAACAACGAGTGGCTTAGACAGGAAATTAAAGAGGAAATCAAAAGAGTCCTAGAAACGAATGAAAATGAGGACACGAGTTACCAAAACCTATGGGACACAGCAAAAGCAGTCTTAAGAGGAAAGTTTATAGCTCTACAAGCATTCCTCAGGAAGGAGGAGCGAGCCCACATAAATAAACTAACCTCACAGCTTAAGAACTTGGAGAAGGACCAACAAAAGGAGCACAACCCGAACAGGAGGAAGGAAATAATAAAACTCAGAGCAGAGATTAACGAGATGGAAACCCAGAAAACAATCCGAAAGATCAATGAAACCAAGAGCTGGTTCTTTGAGAAAATTAGCAAAATCGATAAGCCCCTAGCAAAACTCACAAAGAAAGGGAGAGAGAAAACCCTAATAAACCGAATCAGAAATGAAAAGGGGGTCATTACAACAGAAACTACAGAAATTCAAAGGATCCTCAGGGAGTACTTTGAGAAGCTTTATGCCACGGAACATCAAAACCTCGAGGAAATGGATAAATTCCTAGACTCCTACAGACTCCCAAGGCTGAACAAAGAAGACCTGGAATACCTGAACAGACCTATCACCATCAAGGAAATTGAAATGGTAATAAAAAGTCTCCCCAAGCACAAAAGCCCTGGCCCGGATGGATTCACCAGTGAATTCTTCCAAATCTTTAAAGAAGACTTACTCCCAATCCTCTTTAAGCTTTTCCATGAAATTGAAATATCAAACACACTCCCGAACAGTTTCTATGAAGCAAATATCACACTGATACCAAAAGCAGACAGAGATAACACAAAGAAAGAGAACTACAGACCGATATCCCTGATGAACACAGATGCAAAGATCCTCAACAAACTACTAGCAAATAGAATCCAACTACTCATCAAAAAGATCATACACCATGACCTAGTAGGATTCATCCCAGGGATGCAAGGATGGTTCAACATTCGGAAATCAATCAACATAATCCACCATATCAACAAAAGAAAAGATCAAAAGCATATGATCATATCAATAGATGCAGAGAAAACATTTGACAAGATCCAGCACCCCTTTATGATGAAAACCCTAGCCAAAATGGTCATAGAGGGGACTTTCCTCAACATAGTTAAAGCCATCTACCACAAGCCTACAGTAAGCATCATCCTCAATGGGGAAAAACTGAGAGCCTTCCCTCTAAGATCAGGGACGAGACAAGGATGCCCACTCTCTCCACTGCTGTTCAATATAGTACTGGAAGTACTTGCAATAGCAATTAGGCAAGAAAAAGACATTAAGGGCATACAGGTAGGAAAGGAAGAAATAAAGCTCTCACTATTCGCAGATGATATGATACTATACTTAGAGAACCCAATATCCTCCCCCAAAAAACTCCTAGAAACAATAGACTTGTATAGTAAAGTTGCAGGTTATAAAATCAATACCCAAAAGTCCATGGCTTTCCTATATGCAAACAGTGAGAGAGAGGAAAGCTACATGAAAAAATCAATCCCGTTCACAATTGTGCTCCAGAAAATCAAGTACCTAGGAATCAGCCTAACTAAGGAAGTAAAGGACCTGTACAAAGAAAACTACAAAACGCTACTTCAGGAAATAAAAGAGGACCTGAGGAAATGGAAAGACATCCCTTGCTCATGGGTCGGAAGACTGAACATTGTCAAAATGGCAATACTACCGAAAGCACTGTACAAATTCAATGCAATCCCTATAAGGATACCCATGACGTTCTTCAAAGAAATGGAGAAAACACTCCTGAAATTTATATGGAACAATAAACCCCCACGACTAGCTAAAGCAATTCTGGGGAAAAAGAAAATGGGAGGAATCAACCTCCCGAACTTCAAACTTAACTACAAAGCGGTAATAATCAAAACAGCATGGTACTGGAACAAAGGCAGAACTGCAGACCAATGGAACAGAGTTGAATACACTGACATCACCCCCCAATCATATGATCATCTAATCTTTGATAAAGGTGCAAGAAATGTGAAGTGGAGTAAGGAAAGCCACTTTAACAAATTGTGCTGGCATCACTGGACGGCTACATGCAAAAAAATGGGCTCAGAACTCTGCCTAACACCATGTACAAAGGTAAGATCAAAATGGATTAAAGACCTCAACATCAGACCAGAAACCATAAGATACATTGAAGACAAAGTTGGCAAAACCCTCCATGACATTGAGGCTAATGGTATGTTCAAAGATGACACGCCACTGGCTGAGCAAGTGAAAACAGAGATAGATAAATGGGACTATCTTAAACTAAGAAGCTTCTGTACCTCCAAAGAAACAGTGACCAAAATACAAAGACAGCCTACAGAATGGGAAAGAATATTCGCCGAATACACATCTGACAAGGGATTGATATCAAGGATATACAAAATACTGGTTAAACTCCACAAGAAGAAAACATCCAACCCCATCCAAAAATGGGGCAATGAAATGAACAGAAACTTTCTCAAAGAAGAAATCCGAATGGCAAAAAAGCACATGAGAAAATGCTCTACATCATTAATCATCAGGGAGATGCAGATCAAAACCACAATGAGATACCATCTCACACCTCAGAGACTGGCCCACATTCAAAAGAACAAAAGCAACCATTGCTGGCGCGGATGTGGCGAGAAAGGGATTCTCCTTCACTGTTGGTGGGAATGTCCACTGGTTCAGCCCTTCTGGAAAACAGTATGGACGTTCCTCAAAAAATTAGAAATTGAGCTCCCATTTGACCCTGCGATACCACTCCTGGGAATATATCCCAGAGAGCAAAAACGTGTAGCCGAAGTGACATCTGCACTTGTTTGTTCATTGCAGCACTCTTTACAGTAGCCAGAAACTGGAAGAGACCAGAGTGCCCAAGAACAGATGACTGGTTAAAGAAACTTTGGTACATCTACACAATGGAGTACTATGTGGCTCTTAGAAAAGATGAAGTCATGAACTTTACATACAAGTGGTACAATATGGAAAGTATCATGCTAAGCGAAATGAGTCAGAAAAAGAGGGATAGACATAGAAAGATAGCATTTATCTGGGGGATATAAAATAATAAAATATGAGATTAATACCCGAGAATAGCTGAGAGCAACACCAGGAGAATTACTCCATAACTTAGAGGCCAGCTGGGTATTCTAGGGGAAAGGACAATTCATATAGAAAGGGGAACACCAAGTGGAGGGTGTTTGGAGGATCCTCCCAGGAGCGGAGATGCAGGTTGAAAGTAGACTGGACTGAACATGTTCGCCACTCAATGCCTCTTTGGCTGATCACAGCGCCCAGGAGGAGAGAGAGAACAGGGGGGAATGCCCTGCCACAGTGGCAGGGGGGGATGGGGGGATGGGAGGATGGGGGGATGGGAGGATGAGGGGGAGGGATATTATCCTGGTGGTGGAAAATGGGCACTGGTGGAGGGATGGGTATTTGATCGTGGTATGACCGACATCCAAGCACAAAAATTTGTAAATCTACAACTGTACCTCATGTCGTTTCACTAATAAAAAAGACAAAAAAAAATTCTTGTCTATGAAATACAATCACGTTTATTCCTATTTTCTTTTTGTTATGTAGTTACTGATAAATCCTTTCTCTTTAATGGACTGGTAAAGTGTCACTCAAAAATCACCTTCTATTCCATTGTTTGGCTAGCAGTTTTTACTAAAATAAAATAGAGTCTTCATATTTTATATGTGGAACAATTTAGTAATAACCTTATTGTCCTTTTTTATTTGGTTTTGTTTGGGATGCCATCCACTGTTATTCAAGGCTTACTCTTGGGTCTGTTCTCCATAACATACTGTACTATGCTGCTTGCTACAGAGACCAGATTTCATTAATATCTACATAATTCTTTTTCAGTTCTGTGATACATATTTTTCATGATGTTTTCTTTACACTTCCTCCTATGTAAATCACATGAAATAGAAAAATTATATTCGTGTATGCATTATTATTCTTAGAGTTATGAATAACTACATTGTTGATAAACAACTTAAGACACAGAATTTAAATAAAATTTTCCTTCCAAAAATATTTCTTGGGAAAAACTCAAGTAGTGATTTTTGAAGTGGATCAAAAATCAGGGTAACCTTCAATGCATCAACAAGATTAAGTTGTATGTGAACCATAAGTAACAGGTACTCACCTGATCTTGGAGAAGTTCCCATAATATCTCCAGCCCAAAGTAAACTGGCGCTGACGCCAACTCCAACTCAGGAACAAAAAGTTAAGAATTTTGATCAGATGAAAACTGGACTTTCAAAACCTCTGGAGACCTACCAGATCCCAGTAGACCTAGATCATGCAAAGATCCGCAGGTAATGAACACCACTGACACCATCACTCTGAAGCAGGTGCGAGAAAATTCAAGTGGCACTAAACGGACCTCCCATGCAAAATGGAAGAACAAAAAGGAGGCTTCTGAACCTCTTGAGGGATAAACCAAGGCCAAAATCCAGCCAAAAGTCTGAGAATGCTTGCTAAGGGGAGCAGGGATTGTTTGTAATGCTGCAGTCAGTGAGAGGTGTCCTGTGACCACAGCCAAAACTAACAGCAAATCTCTCAAAGCTGCCTCCAGCAGGATCAGCAAGAAAAAGAGCCATGGGCAGGAGAAGATAAAAAACACCAGAGAAAACTCTAAGAAAGCTAATGAGTGTAAGCAGCTAGGGAACAAGGTCAAGGCAGAAGAAAAGTTCACCATTGGCAAGATGAAATGCAAGGAAACTCAACCTGAGCTTTGCCAAGAGGCAGTTAAAAAACCCCGCTGCTACCTAGGCATACACATGCTGGATTCTGTCCAATTGTTTCATGCTCTGGGGAAGAGTGATCCAAAACTTGGAATCTCTTCCTCCCAGGTCCTGAGTAGCCCAAAGATATCAAGCCATCCTCAGCTGTCAAGCCATGGCTAGGTTCTACACGGGATGGAAAAGGCCTTGAGAAAACTCAGGTCAAAGCACAGAAACCAAGTAGCAGTGCTGAAAAACGCTCATCCCCATCCCAGTCTGAGCTGCCACCTCCTGGGAAGGTGAAATTGGTACCTTTGCCGTTTCTTACCATGGAGAATCCACAAGCTGGACCTGTTCCTCGGAGACGAAAATCTGAAGCCACACATCTTCCTGCTGCAGCTTACCCTGCCAAGCCTGGCTGTACCAATGCAGCTCAGCCAAATGCTGCCAATTTTTCCCCGTCAACCACTGCATTTTTGCCTGGTCCTTCCAATCCTGCTAAGTCCATTTCAACCAACCTATCTCGACCAGGTTTGCAGAACCCTAGTAGCCGGCCTATTCATCAGCCTGCAGCTTCTAGACCTGCTCCCTACAAGGCAGCAGCTGGCACTTCTCTACAGCGGGAGCCTCTTTCTGTCTCTGTGAACAAGCGGCATTCACCAACCAAACGTCAGAGTCACTTTCTCCTCCAAGACTTCCGTTTCCAACCGATTCCATGGAGAAAGCCCAATGTTCCGAGCCAGACATGTCAAAGCCCATCACCAAAGAGCATAGACCAGAGCGTGAGGCTATGAAAAGGAAGGCTCAGCATGAGCGTGAGAACACTGCCAAACTCACCTCTTTGGGGGAAAGTGTAGTACTTTATTGAGAGGGAAAAGAGATGGACATCTCTCTCTATTATGGCTACGTAATGGGAGTAGCTGGAATGGTAGGTTCCATTTGAGGTACCAGATGGTTTTCCTAGGAAAACACTGACATGCCATACACCTTTTATTTATTTTATTATTTTTTTTTCAAATTAAAGAGATGCATCGAACTCGGGTCGGCCATGTTGGCTGTGTGCAAGGCAAATGCCCTACCGCTGTGCTATCACTCCAGAGATGCATCATAGTTAATTGATTGTTAATAAATGTTCTAAATTTTGAGATGCTGTCAACTGTGGTTGATTTTGGGAGTGGCTGGGTGTTGAAGGAGGAGATGGGAAAGAATGGGAAGTTAGAGAGAGGAAAAAGGGGGAATAGACAAGACTCTAAGAAATACAAACATGGTCCAGGGTTATAAAGCCCTTAAGAGGAGAAATTGCATGGGCCTGATGAAGAGTGGGGTAGGGTCAGAGGAAGAGTAAGCTGACAGTGCATTTGTTCTGCAAACCAGAAGGACACAGTTCAATTCTTGCAATCTTTTATGGTCCCCAGAGACCCACGAGATGTGAAACTTGAACACAGAGCCAAGAGTAAGACTAGAGCACAGTCAAGTATGCCCATCACTGGTGTCCTCGAAAAAAATGGGAGAAATGGCACGGTTTGCGGTTTTCAGTTAAAATAATAAATTTGCAATAGGCTGATGAAGGCAGATGAGTCTAAGATGATGAGAAGAAAAGTAAAAATTCTTCCATGGAGGCTGTGTTTACACCTCATGGCCTCCTTTGGAAAGGAAGCAAATTTGAGACACATCACTAAAAGGTTTTCTGTGGTCTATCCATAAATGATGGTTGGGGAATGCGAACACATACACTGTGGAATAAACCTACCAGATGAGTGATCAATGCCCTCAGAGTCATTGAAGGATGACTCTTAACAAGGAAAAAGCCAAGAGAACAGTTGACGCATGAAGCCTGAAGATCAGCTCCTGGTAGATGCTAAGATAAGACACCATGTCCTCGAGCCCTCTTTTCAGCACCCCTAGCTGCACAATTTCAATTATTCCCAACAATATTCAGAGTTGCTATCGTGGTGACACTTTATCGTGGTGAGTTTCAACAATGTGGTACATTGCCTATGTAAGTCTTTGGATTTGTAAACTCCCCAAGTTAGCCAAGCCAGCTTTCAGGAAATTTCTGGTGGCGGGAGCTCAAATTATATTAGCTTGAGGGGCTGTTCTTTGGTCTTCCATGGTCCCTGTTGCCTGTAGCTTTCTCTAAACATCGCTTTTAACTGCAGTTCACACAAGAACGAACTTTATAAATGGCATTGTGGCTGCATTGCAGTAGGTACCATACTAAGACATGCGTTCTAGGTCACCACTCCCAAAGCAGTTAGTACGAATTGACCTTGAGTCTGGAAGTTTGTGGTGGAAAGAGATGGTCCTAGGAGAGTTAATGGGGTGATGGATGGTTGGAAAGGAAACCGGGAAGGGTAGGGAAGTGGAAATCTGGTGATCATCATGGGATAGTTGGTGGATGTTTTTCAAATACATTAAAATATTTTTTGAAAATGAGATTCAAGACAAACATACGAAAATAAGATAGGTTCCAATGTACAGTTTACATATAAGACCCAGAAAGCTTAAAGGGCTGGCATTCCTTCTGGAGCTTTCAATCATACCGTTTACTAAATATGTTATTTTCACATCAATTACCTGTGGAGAGGAATAGTGAGAAAGAGAATGCCACCGGAATAGCAAACTGGATGACCACCTTCATTAAAAGCCAGGTGGAAGGTGTTCACATGGATCCCAAGTGCAAATATATGTTAACAGGAACATATATTTAACTAACTCTGCTTGGTACCAGTAATAACTTTGTTGAAAATGGGGGGAAATGAAAGCAGTTTCTGACTGACATGAGACTAACCAGTTAATAGATTTTCTCAGGAAAGGGTAGTTGACTGGCTGGGAACAGAAAAACATGAAAAGTGTTTTGCTACCTTTAATGTATGGCTGGAGGTAATTGATCCCAGAAATCTCTTAAAACTAACAAGCTTCAACTCTCTTGAAGGAATTTTGTATTCTTTTTTTTCCCCTTTATTTTATATTATTTTTTTTAAAGTTGTAGATTTACAATTTTTTGTGCTTTGGTTTCAATTATACAATGATCAGATACCCATCCCTCCACCAGTGTCCATTTTCCACCACCATGGATAAAATCCCTCCCACCCCCATCCCCCCATCGCCCCTGTCTCTGTGGCAGGGCAATCCCCTGTGTTCTCTCTCTCCTTTTGGGTGTTGTGGTCTGCAAGAGAGGCATTGAGTGGCAAACATGTTCAGTCCATAGTCTACTTTCGACATCCATCTCCCCTCCTGGGAGGATCCTCCAAACATCCTTTATTTGGTGCTCCCTTCTCTATCTGAGCTGCCCTTTCCTCTAGGATACCCGGCTGGCCTCTAAGTTATGGAGTAATCCTCTTGGTGCTGATCTCAGCTATTCTTGGGTATTAATCTCACACTTTGTTACTTTATATCCCCCAGATGAATGCAATCTATGTCTATCCCTCTCTTTCTGACTCATTTCGCTTAGCATGATACTTTCCATATTGTACCACTTATATGTAAATTTCATGACTTCATCTTTTCTAAGAGCTACATAGTACTCCATTGTGTAGATGGACCATATTTTCTTTAACCAGTCATCTGTTCTTGGGCATTCAGGTTTCTTCCAGTTTCTGGCTATTGTAAAGAGTGCTGCAATGAACAAACAAGTGCAGATGTCACTTCGACTATACATTTTTGCCTCTCTGGGATATATTCCCAGGAGTGGTATTGCTGGTTCAAAAGGGAGCTCAATTTCTAATTTTATGAGAATCGTCCATACTGTTTTCCAGAAGGGCTGAACCAGTGGACATTCCCACCAACAGTGAAGGAGTGTCCCTTTCTCGCCACATCCACGCCAGCATCGGTTGCTTTTGTTGTTTTGAATGTGGGCCAGTCTCTGAGGTGTGAGATGGTATCTCATTTTGGTTTTGATCTGCATCTCCCTGATGATCAATGATGTAGAGCATATTCTCATGTGCTTTTTTGCCATTCGGATTTCTTCTTTGAGAAAGTTTCTGTTCATTTCATTGCCCCATTTTTTGATGGGGTTGGATGTTTTCTTCTTGTGGAGTTTAACCAGTATTTTGTATATCCTGGATATCAACCCCTTGTCAGATGTGTATTCGGTGAATGTCCTTTCCCATTCTGTAGACTGTCTTTGTATTTTGGTCACTGTTTCTTTGGAGGTGCAGAAGCTTCTTAGTTTAAGATAGTCCCATTCATCTATCTCTGTTTTCACTTGTTCTGCCAGTGGCGTGGGATCTTTGAAGATACCATTAGCTTCAATGTCATGGAGGGTTTTGCCAACTTTGTCTTCAATGTACCTTATGGTTTCTGGTCTGATGTTGAGGTCTTTAATCCATTTTGATCTTACTTTTGTACACGGTGTTAGGCAGAGTACTGAGCCCATTTTTTTGCATGTAGTCGTCCAGTGATGCCAGCACAATTTGTGAAAGAGGCTATTCAATCGACGGTTTTGCCTGACAGATGTCACTGTTGTCCCAAAATTTCTAACGGGATCGAACCACCGTCTCCTTTGTGCAAAATTCTACTTCACAGAGCAGGGAGAAAGGGCTACAAAGTTCAAAAAGAGAACTCCCAGAATGACCACCAACTGGGAACTCTTTGGTACTATTGCGGCAACATGGGAAGATGCCACTGTTGACAACATTGACAAGGAATACGATCGACTGGTTCAGCACCTCCATGAATGTGCGAGGAATGCCAAGAGAGAGATAGCCACAAAAAATTGCCTATCTTCGAAAACTCTTTAGCTAATTTGCCAGCGTGGTTTGGCGCATGCCTCAGGCAACCACAAGCTAACATCCAAGCTCGCAAAGCAGTGCAGAGATGCGAACAAGGAAGACCTCAAAGAGAGAAGAGCAGAAGTACTATTAGATGCGGCAGAAGCTGGGAAAAGTATTCATAACGCCCGCCTGCCTTTGTCAACTATAAGACGAAGATGATTGCCCTCCGATGTCCTGATGGATCCATCACATCCTCCAGAATGGCAATGGAGAAGATTATCCATGACTTCTTCCCAATCTCTTCGATAGCAATGTCCACTTGCCGACATACCAAATTCCACAGGATGGATATGTCCTTCCCAATGTTCTCCCTTCCGAAATCCGACATGCCATTTCGTCGGTAAATAAACAAACAGCACCTGCCCCAGACAAGGTCAGACCTGAACACCTGAAGAACCTGCAGTCATTACTCATCAATACACTGGCTCGGCTCTTCACTGGCTACCTGTCTGATTGCAAGTTTCCGTCCCAATGGAAAACCAGCAGGACCGTACTACTGTTCAAAAAGGAAGACATCCATGACATTGGCAACTATCGCCCGATCTGCCTATTGTTTGTCATCTACAAGTTGTTCACTGGAGTCATCCTAAATAGGATTGGCAGAACACTAGATGAAGGACAACCATGCGAGCAAGCAGGGTTCTGCAAAGGATTCAGCACCATCGACCATATCCACACAATAACCAAACTCATTGAGGTTTCTCGGGAGTTCAAGATGCCTTCTGTTTAAAGTTCATTGATTTAAAGAAGGCCTTTGATACTGTTGAGACGGAAGCGGTCATTGAAGCCCTAGCCAATCAGTGCATTCAAGCCCAATACATCAGGATCGTCCGTGAGCTGTATTGCGGATTCACTACCAGGATCTCACCATTCTACAAAGAAGTGATCTTTGACGTCAAGAGAGGGGTGCGGCAGGGTGATAAGATTTCACCGAAAATCTTCAGTGCCACCCTCGAGAACATCATGCGAGGACTGAATGGGAAGGAATGGGAGTGAAGATAGATGGTCAGCAACTACACCACCTCGGCTTTGCTGATGACATTGTTTTAATAACACCAAACATCAGCCAAGCAGCACAAATATTGCCCGACATTCACCGTTGTATTCACTTAGGAAAAAATTTTGGGAGAAAAGTCTGAAATGATGGGAAAAGAGACAATAAGTGCAAAAGGAAGGGCTTGACATTTGGGTTCCTCTGAAAACAAAGCATGAAACAACAAGATCTGGTGGGAACATGATTTACTGGGAATGGGATCTGAGGAGGAAAAGAGTGATATCAGGGATGTTAACAAGGGAAATCCAAGTTAAGGAAAACTTAGCTAGCTGACTACCCCATGGGCAACATAGTTCCAAGACTACCAGAAATTACCAAGGAATTTACTTTAATTTACTCTCTTTTATATGGTCAATTACAACATGTATTCTGTGCCTTGGGCTGGAGCGATAGCACAGCGGGTAGGGCGTTCGCCTTACAAGCGGCCAACATGGCCGACCCGAGTTCGATTCCTCCGCCCCTCTCGGAGAGCCCGGCAAGCTACCGAGAGTATTGGATATGCCAGACACAGTAACAACAAAGTCTCCAATGGAGATGTTACTGGGCCCGCTCGAGCAAATCGACGATCAACGGGAGGGCCTTTACCTTTACCTTTACCTATTCTGTGCCTTATTCAAACAGAATTTGGAGTATTCATTTCTTTCTCAATATTCTGTTCATTTGTATAAGCATCTTAAACAACTGCTGGATAACAGATTTATTTGATCAGAGTTATTTATTACTTTAATGTTTAGTTGAGATTACTGAAAACTAGGTCTAAAGTGAAGTTTGTCTTGATTGGTACAAAGAGAGAAGGGAGGTCTAGGGATGAAATTAGAGATTATAGTGTACTACATTCAGTTCCTAATAAAACAAATAAAGGACAGTGTCCCAAATAGACTATTGAAAAAGATATTCATCTCTATTTAACCTCTAAATTCAGAATTTTCTATATTTAATTAAAAATGAAAGAATGTTCCTATATTTGGTCTTTTAAAGACATTCCAGGTTGGTTACAGAAACAAACACTGCCTATGAAATCATAACATCTTAATCATAAAAACCTGATTACTACTTAAATGTCCAAGAATGTCAGTTCTAAGAATTATTTCCCTAGATCTCACTAGTGTACATGATAGTCATATGAATACATCTGTGTGGATACATCGCTGGTATCTAATTAGAGAATAGATATATAGAGATTAGATCACATAGCTGAGTGTGCTCTCAACTTTTCTAGTCACACCCCTGCCCCCCACACACCCAAAGACTTGTAGGAATCCTTATTTATCCATGACTTTTCCTCCTCCCCTTTCCCAGAATCTTTTAAAATTTCTTTTCCAGTACTAATGTAATGCACTTTAGAAAATCTTGAGTTAATCTTAATTCTTGTCATTTAGCTTTTATATAGAGAACCAAGAAAATCTTATTAAAAGTGTATTTTTGTATTCTTTGAAAATGGTAATAAGAACTTTATCATTGAGTCCCTGTATATACATTATGTAAAGAATTTTCTGAGAAATTCCCTGTATAATTCAATACTTGAAGAAATAAATGACTTCTCTGAATGAGAATGAACTGGGACATTTCAAAGTACCAATCAGTGAATCAAAGATGAATCATAGCATCCTATAACTAAAAATGATCTTGATGTACTCTAGTCAACACCATTACATTTTTTTCTTATACCACCTGATAGCACTTTTAATTTTTTAAATTATTATCCATTTATTTTTATTAGTGAAACACCATGAGGTACAGTTGTAGACTTACATACCTTAGTGCTTGGGTTTCAGTTATACAAGTATCAAGTACCCATCCCTCCACCAGTTCCCATTCTCCACTACCAATGAACCCAGTGAGCCTCCCACCCCCCATCTCCCCCACTCCGCCCCACCTCAGGGCATTCCCTTTTGCTTTTTCTTTGCTTTTGTGTGCTGTGGTTTGCAATGGAGGTCAATACCATTAAATTTTCAAAGAAGAAAATAGGCCCCTAGATGTTCAAGACACTGCTATTCTCCTGGGCTTCTTCCCAGTATGTACCCTGCTCCAAGCCAGGCTTTGGAAATATTCTGGGAAGGAAAACTGGATGTTCCTTTCCTCACACTGACCTGAAAGACTCTTGCTGATTCTCAACGACATCAACTATTTCATTTGTTGCTTGATATCACCTCCTGTCCTTTATTTAAAAAAAATGATTTGTTTCTGGAATATAAAGAAAAAAACTGAATGGAGTAATAAAACAAAAGCAAAGTCAAACCTTTACACTCTAACATCAGAATTGTCCTTACAAGAGGGGAAGTAAAGGATTGAAATGGGTAGGGGAATGTTGTTAGTTGGTTGTGGACAGTAGCTGGATATTTAACAGTGCATGGAGTATGAATACACAGTTGCTGAGATGAGGAAGTCTGTACTTGAAGCGAATACAGTTTGTTAACTAGTCATCATAAATACATGATTGCCATTCAATGCCTCTTTTCATATGTATTTAGATAATTCTTCCCCTCCTCTGTTTGCTTAGGATCAGGACTTTGCCTCTCCCCTCCCTGTTCTTTCAGGAAGACAGAGAGAATTCTTCAGGCAGGAAGAGCATGAAATTTACATAGGAGTGGTACTACATGGACAGTATCATGTTAAGCGAAATGAGTCAGAAAGAGAGGGACAGACAGAGCAAGATTGCATTCACCGGGAGAACATAAAATAAAAAAACAGGAGACTAACTCCCAAGAGTGGACAGGATTAGTGTAAGGAATTTGTCGTCATATCTTGGAGACCAACCACACATGCTAGCAGAAAAGGCAGCTGAAATAGAGAATGGAGCACCAAATAAAGGGTGTTGGGAGGATCCTCCCAGGATGGGAGAGGATGCTGAACATAGAATATAGACCAAACATGTTTGTCACTCAATGCCTCTTTTCCAACCCGCAACACCTAAAAGGAGAGAGAGAACAAAGGCGAATGCTCTGCCACAGAGTCAGGGTGGGATGAGGGGATGGGGCTGGGAGGGATACTGGGATCCGTGGTGGTGGGAAATGGGCACTGGTGGAGGGATCGGTATTAGATCATTGTATAATTGAAACCAAAGCACAAAAATTTGTAAGTCTACAACTGTACCTCATGGTGTCTCACTAATAAAAAATTGAAAATTAAAAATAAAAAATTGGAACATAAAGTAAAAATAAAACAAGAGAAAGATCTCACAATAGCAAAGAGGACTATAGTACTCAAAACGTTGAGAAACAGGCACTATGGCAAGTATTTTTAAATACGCATTCAGGAGAGAATATAGAATTGTTCGTGAACAAATCTACTCTATGGATTCATCTTATCCTTGAAATGGAAAAGGACAATGTGTTACAGTTACCAAATTACAAAAAAGATATATATCATCTATTTTTTGCTATGTTTCTATGCTTTACCAAATATTATTCTAATTTTTAAATTGACTTTAATGATTAAAACAGTATTTGCCTGCATTAAACTTTTTAATTAAATGTTTTATTAGAAGTGATTTTTAATTATTAAAAAAGTTTTATTAACATGTCATTTTCTAAAAGAAACATATAGACCAAAGAGCTAGTGCAGCATGCAGATGGTGTTTACCTTGTATGCAGCTAACCTGAGTTCAATCCCCAGAACCCTGTGCCTGCCAGGGGTGATCTCTGTATAGAGTCAGAAGTGAGCCCAGAGCACATCTGGGTGTGCTCCACTCCCCACATAAAAGGAAGAATAGAAAAGAAAACCATATAACTGATTCTTGAGTAACATAGACCTTAAGGGTGCTAACTCCTCTATAATGTTCGAAAACCCCCAAATTTAATAGATAATCTGCTATTGACCAAGAAGATGGATTTCTAATAGTACTTAATTCCATTGTCTGCAAGTAGTGCTATATGTGGCCTGTCCATCTGTAAATTTTGATACATTTTAAAACTTTAATCTATTTTATAATAGACTTTATAATACATATGTATTTTATGGTAGTAAGTGATAATTTATATTTCTATTTTGGTGGGGTATTTGGGCCATAGTATGTGGTGCTTGGGACTTCCGACTCTGTGCTCAAGAGTCATTCCTGGTGGTGCCAGCCATAAATGTGGGTTGACTGTGTGCATGGTAAGTGCTTTAACCCCTATACTAAGTCTGGGGTCCAATCAAATCAATTATCTGCATATATTTTATACATACATGGCATATTTTTCTTAGATTTTTTTATATTTCTAGGATATATTGATTATCTTTAATTATTTCACATGCATACCAATGTCCAAAAATTCTTAAAATATAATTATTGAAAAATATCATATAAAGGTAAAAAGGTAAAGGCCCTCCCGTTGATCGTCGATTTGCTCGAGCGGGCCCAGTAACATCTCCATTGGAGACTTTGCTGTTACTGTGTCTGGCATATCGAAAAATATCATATAGAAGTCCAAATTTGTATTGTTCATGGGATAACTATATTAAGAAGAAAATAGAACCACAATAAACATACAAGTAAAATGGAGGTACATTTCTTTGGAGTCTTTCAATTATGCATTTATATTAGTCTATATACATGTATGATTTTTAAATAAACAATTTCTGTTACTATAAATTGTTTATTGAGATATTATAATTGTAATGTTTTCAAGCTAAGATGACATTGATGTGGACATTTATATCTATTTGTCTACTTTACTAATTGTTTCCTTAATATCAATTCTTAAAAGCTAACTTACTTATGACTGGATATGTAGCTCAGGACAAAAGAACTTGTCTTGCAGGTATGAAATTTTGGTTTCAATTTTTCGCAGTATAGAAGCAAAAGCAAAATCATTAACTGTGTTTGGAAATATGCCTCAGTGGTAAAATATTTGCCTCACATTTCAGAGGTTATGGGCTTGATCCTTGAATTTTCATATACACACACAAAAGCTAATTTACAACAAAGTCCCACACTGGAGACCTAACTGGGCCTGTCAAGAAAATTGATGAACAACGTGAGGACAGTGACAGTGATATTGACTTAATGAACATTAAACTGCTTTAAGCTATATATTGCCTAACTATTATACAGATTTAATTCTCAATAAAATAACTAGAAACGATCTATTTTCTAGCATCTTTGCTAGGGAAAGATAGCAACTGATATTTCAATATTTGTAATTTGGGGGACATTTTAATTTATCATTTTAATTTGTGCTCTGTCTACCAGTGAACTTGAAAATTGCTCTTGTGTGGTACTACATGGAAAATATTATGCTATGGGAAATGAGTCAGAAACAGAGGGACAGACATAGAAAGATTGCATTCATCTGGGTAATATAAAGTAACAAAATAAGACACTAACACACAAGCACAACTGTCATAAATACCAGGTTGTTCACTCCATGTCTTAGAGGCCAGCTGTACTCTCTAGGGGTAAAGGCAGTGCAGATAGAGAATGGAGAACCCAATAAAGGGTGCTGGGAAGATCTGCCGAGGATGGGAGATGCCTGCTGAAAGTAGTCTATGGACCGAACAGGATTGCCACCCAATGTCCCTTTTGTAGACCATAGCACCCAAAAGGAGAGAGAGAACAAAAGGTAGTGCCCTACCAAAGAGGCAGGGTAGGATGGGGGATGGGGAGTAGGAGGGTTACTTGGATTGGTGGGAGTGGAGATTGGCCACTGGTGGTGGGATGGGTACTCAATCACTGTATAACTGAAACCCAAGTGCAACAACTTGTAAGTCTAAACTATACCTCATGGTGTTTCATAATAAAACAAAACAAAACAAAACAAATTTCAAAAAAGAAGAAAATTGCTCTTGTGTTTACTAGTCATAAACACTTCTTTCAATAGACATTATATGATCATGGTTTATGTTTATTTTTTCTATCAAGTTTAATAGCGAAATACTGATTTATTTCACAACACTAATTTTTTAAAACCATTCATCCTTGGCCTATCATATTAATTGCCAGTATTTGTTGGTGTTGCTGGTTTTAGATCACTTAGTTTGCTTTTTGTCCTTTTCTTTCAGATTGTAAAATTTTGGACAAATGAGCATATGTTTTTCTTTATCTTCTACAGTTTTAAAATGAGAAAAATTGTTAGTATTGTACAAATAAAATACCTGTGCATTTACTATTTCTTTTCATTTTATTTACTTTAACACATCTAGATTCATCTACAATTTATCCTAGTATGTGTTGTAATATTGAAAGAAACCACCATTTTTTTCAATCATAGCACTGTAGCACTGTCCTCCCGCGGTTCATCCATTTGCTGGAGTGGGAACCAGTAACATCTTACACCAAATTGTGAGACTTGTTGTCACTGGTTTTGGCCTATCGAATAGGTCATGGGGAGCTTGCAAGGCTTTTGCTATGTGGACGAGATACTTTGGGTAGTTTGCCGGGCAGAGGAATCGGAATCAGGCTTGGCCTCCTGCAAGGCAAATACCCTACCCGCTGTGCTGTGAACGTTATCTAAAATATACTAGTAATACCAAATGTTGTTTCTTTAACAGTGCAATATAAACGATTATTTAGTAATTCTCTTGATTTGTTAATGAAATAACTAAGCTCTTGAGTATCATGGGAGTATTTTTCTAACATAGAAGTCTGAGGAAAGTGAAACTGTTATAACTGTCTTGTAGGATTCCATCTCCCTAGCCTGCTTCATTCTACCCTGCTCTCTATCCATTCCGGTCTTCTTCTTGGGATTTTGACGTCCTAATTGGCTAGCCTCTACCTTTCAACTGCCTACTTTATGACATCATTCTCCCACCAAACCAACCACCAATTGATAGAATCTTGGCCGTCCCATGTAGTAGTTTGTAAACAAATTTGAATCATCATGGCAAGTGACGAGTGACCAATGACCAATCACCAGTGAGCAGTCGTTTGTACTGAACACTTGTGGTCTTAAGCCGCTGCAGTGTTCAGACGTACTCTCGTACCGTCTCCTCTTCTCGTCTACCTTTCATCGGTATTTCCTCTTCTCTGACCATGTCAGGTAAGGAATAATACTTTTCAAAGCTTTTCATTAGATTTATCATCCCTAAACTTACCAGTCAAGGAAAAACAGCACGTAGTAATGAAAGAAAGTATTCAAGTAGAATTTTAAACCCTCATTTTAGCTTGACTTTGACATTTGCTGTGTGATTATAGACATTGGCTTACTTTCTCTCACATACAAAGTGTTTTTCCTCATTGATTACATTATATTTTAGACATACTTAGGAGCTCAAATACACACACATACATAAATACATATATATATATGAGTGTTGATTCTCTGTGTTTCTTTTTCCTTTTAGTAGTGAATTTTACATGATATCCATTGAAAACAAGTAAATCAGAGACAGTTTTTTTACAGAAACAAAATATAGATGCTGTGGAAAACTGTTAATATATACTAGTATGTGTTCTCTGTAATGGTCTCTCCACTTGTATGTATACTTCAGTACTTTAAATATAGTGATATTACAAAGTAATAATCATTGATCTTTGAGATTTGATTTTAGCCAGGTAATAAGAAAATATGGGGCATGAGTAAGGTGTGGAGTGCTGAGGGTAGGGAGGCAAGCCCTCAAAGGTAAGAAAGTTTGGGATCACTTTCATCAAACATTGACCAATCGAAAACTAGACGTTATGAGGGAGAAATAAATAGGAAAGAAAGAACGAAAGAAAGAAAGAAAGAGAGAAAGAAAGAAATCAAGCAAGCAAGCATAGGGACGTCGATTATCAAGGAAGGGGAAAACGTTTGTTCAGAATGTTGAAGAGAACCAAAGATTTAAAATCAAAAAAGAAAGGTACCAGTAGGAGAAGCAGATTATCAGAAAGCCATCCTTGCTGGCATTTTTCCTTATTATCTCTTAGAACACAGTACTTGGTTCTTGACAATTTGAGTATAAACACGCTTCAGAAATGATGCTTCCCATAAATAGCTAATAGTGCTTATCTAGGGCGGTGGAAGACACATAATCTTCAATGTTTTTATTATGTTATGGTTTTAAGTACATGTACGCGCTGCCTGTTAAAATTAAAAATTGGTATATTCTAACTTGAATAAGGAGATTAGATTCATTTGTGTGGTAAGTAGGTTCCAGGTTAAAGCGGCTTCTCATCTTTACAAATATTATTTCATGTGATTTTTTCTTCCTAACTTGAAAGTATTTTGATAATAGTCAAATTCTGTTTTAAATCCTAAGAGGAAAAAGAAAAATCAAGTCTCACAGGTCTAATTACACATTTTTGTCATATATGTGAATTAAGATTTTTCCTACATTAAAGATATTTTATTGGGTTTAGGTGTCATTTATTAAACATTGAGAAGAACGTTTTTCTGGTTGATAAACATAATTCTAATCTAGGGGTTGAAAGTAAATTTGCAAATTTTGTGATCACTTTTTAAATGATCTTTTCTGTGTCTTGTGTGATCAAGAGAAATACTATGCTATGTTTAACACGTGTTGTTTGCTGGTTAATATTCAAAGGTTCTGATGAGAATAATTTTTTGTACTTTCGAAATTTCTTTCTATAATTTACTCATTTAAAACATTTCTTGTCTATGAAATACAATCACGCTTACTCCTATTTTCTTTTTGTTATGTAGTTACTGGTAAATCCTTTCTCTTTAATGGACTGGTAAAGTGTGCACTCAAAAACCACCTTCTATTCCATTTTTTGGCTAGCATGTTTTTGTAAAATAGAATACTGTCTACATATTGTATATGTGGAAAAATTTATTAATAACGTTATTGTACTGTTTTATTTGGTTTTGTTTGGGATCACATCCACTGTTATTCAAGGCCTACTCTTGGGTCTGCTCTCCATAACTTACTGTACTATGCTGCTTGCCTACAGAGTCCAGATATCATTAATATCTATATTCTTTTTCAGTTATGTGATACATATATTTCATGATGTTTTCTTTACCCTTCCTCCTATGTAAATCACATGAAATAGAAAAATTATATTCATTTATGCATTATTTTTCTTAGAATTATTAGTAACTACATTTTAGACAAACAATTTAAGACACAGAGTTTAAATAAAGTTTTCCTTCCAAAAACATTTCTTTGAAAAAACTCAAGCAGTCATTTTTGAAGTGGATCAAAAATGAGGGTAACCTTCAATGCATCCACAAGAGTAAGTTGTATGTGAACCGTAAGTAACAGGTACTCATGGCACAAGTCAAATGGAAACCTGATGATTACAATGGTAATAGTTGTAAAGATCCCAAATGCCTAAATTAATGTAAGGTCTTCCATGGGAGACTTTTTTGTGACTATTCTTGACCAAGACACCGCTGTCTCTTCCATATCTATGGCAGCTCGCTATGAGAAAATCCTAGATACCAACAACACGGTGTTTGTGTACCCATCACTTTCTGCCAGTCTTGTTGAGAGAACACCATCTCTGGTTCCACATCAGAGTCAAAGCCTGTCACTTCCCTACCAGGAAGGAAGCCAGGTGTATTACTATCATCCAGGCACTCTGGGAACTCTCCTTTCCGGTCTGCAGTTCTATAACTCCATTTCATACACAGGGCTAAATGGCTCTGCCCCCAAGCTTACAGCAACTCATCGCGAGAAATGGTTATGGTTCTCAAGGAGGTCCAGCCCGCAAATAACCAAATACCAGACTCCTACTCTGGAATCGACTTCTCTCTGTCTGCTCAACCTATCACAGAATCGAGTTGTCAAGGTGAGTAAAACGGAGAGAAGAGAAAGAAAATTCAAAAATTGGGGTCAAATAAGAGGAAAACTGTCCGTAGAGAGGTGGTATTCATATACACTGAGATTGTTAAATTAAAAAAAAACTCAGTTCATGTTTACTCCCCTCACTCATTTTACAGCATGCTATTTTCACACTCAATATAAGAGCTCCTTATGGAGATTGGAAGTTATGATAGTATAATGGACATTTAAGTTTCTTATAATGAAAAGTCAGGGGCAGAGAAAACAATGTCACATTTTTTCCCTTGTTATTTCATTTTTTTAATTTTTATAAGTTAAACATCATGAGGGACAGTTGTAGACTTACAAATTATTGTGATTCTATTTCATTTATACAATGATGGAGTACGTATCCCTCCACCACCAGTGCCCATTCTCCAGCACCACGGTTCCCAGTATTCCTCCCACCACACATACCCCCCATTCCACTCAGCCTCTGTGGCTGGAAATGCCACATTTTTCACTGTTCTATGTCAGCAGGCCTCAAGAATTACCACACTAAAAGTAAAATACATGTCTTAAACTAGTATTTTGTTATTTTCTTAAGAAGTTTCAGAACTCTAATTGTAATGGTACCACATTAACTTTCCCTTCCATAAATGAACAGCAAGGTTCTGAATACACTTGTGGTTCAGAGATTCTGACTCAAATCATGAAACCTAGAATCTGTACCTCAGCACAAATATCATGCTGAATTAGTGCTTCATTCATACTCTTATTCTCTGATATTAACGCCCTTTTATTTTTCCATGAAAGTGAATAAATTGACAGTACAATACATTACAAAGCTAAGCTCTATATGGCACTTATTAGTTTGTAAAAGTAAAGTAAAGGCCCTCCCGTTGATCATCAATTTGCTCGAGCGGGCCCAGTAACATCTCCATTGGAGACCTTGTTTTTACTGTGTCTGGCATATCGAATACTCTTGGCAGCTTGCCGGGCTCTCCGAGAGGGCCAGAGGAATCGAACTCGGGTCGGCCATGTTGGCTGCATGCAAGGCAAATGCCCTACCCGCTGTGCCATCGCTCCAGCGGTATTAGTTTGAAAATCTATAATTACTTAAAAAAAAAACTTTTGTTTGAAGGACGTTGAATCTGTGTCATAGACCGAAGTGCTCAGGGATTACTCCTGGATCTGTGCTGGGTATCACTGCTGAAGATGCTTAGGAAATCATAGGTGATGCGAAAGATCAAACTGAGGTCAGGTGTGCGCAGGGCCATTGCCTTAGCAAATGTACTATCACTCTTCCCAAGTCTCTTATTTTTCAAGTTATTTTACACAGAAATTCTTACAAATACAAAGAAAACCAAAAAACAACAGCAGTACATGACAAACAGTAAGAACTACAACATTTACCTCCAATCTTCGAGCACAGGACTTGTCCATTATCTGTAGAATACCCAGTAACAATCCACTGCCTATTGCTGGTAGGTGCACAGTTGTTGCACCACTAGTTTTGTGGACCGAATATCTCATTTAGCAGGCACTGATTTCTTCCTTGGTTCCTTTTTAGTGATGAATTTCCTGGGGATGGAGACTTCCCTGATATCACAACCTTCAGGTAAGACATTTGGTCTGACACAAATTTCTGAATTGCCCACAACTTGCAGTAGCAGGATTCAAAGATCTGTGAGTAATCCACCACCAGAGTTTCGGGAAGTTCCCATAATATCTCCAGCCAAAGTAACCTGGCGCTGACCCCAACTCCAACTCAGGAACAAAAAGTTAGGAATTTTGATCAGATGAAAACTGGGCTTTCAAAACCTCTGGAGACCTACCAGATCCCCATAGACCTAGAACAATGCAAAGATCTGTAGGTAATGAACACCACTGACACCATCACTCTGAAGCAGGTGCAAGAAAATTCAAGTGGCACCAAGGGGACCTCCAATGCAGAATGGAAGAACAAAAAGGAGGCTTCTGAAACTCTTGAGGGAGAAGCCAAGGCCAAAATCCAGCCAAAAGTCCGAGAATGCTTGCTAGGGGGAGGGGGGATTGTTCGTAATGCTGCAGTCAGTGATAGGTGTCCTGTGACCACGGCCAAAACTAACAGCAAACCTCACAAAGCTGCCTACAGGAGGATCAGCAAGAAAAAGAGGCATGGGCAGCAGAAGACAAAAAACACCAGAGAAAAGTCTAAGAAAGATAATGAGTGTAAGCAGCCGGGGGAACAAGGTCAAGGCAGAAGTAAAGCCCACCATTGGCAAGATGAAATGCAAGAAAAGTAAACCTGAGTTTTTCCAAGAGACCGTTAAAAAGCCCCGCCGCTACCTGGGCGTACACATGCTGGATTCTGTCCAAGTGTTTCATGCTCTGGGGAAGAAGAGTGATCCAAAACCTGGAATCTCTTCCTCCCAGGTCCTGAGTACCTCAAAGAAGCCTAAAGATGTCAAGCCATCCTCAGCTGTCAAGTCATGGCTAGGTGCTAAAGGGGATGGAAAAGGTCTTGAGAAAACTCAGGTCAAAGCACAGAAACCAAGTAGCCGTGCTGAAAAACGCTCATCTCCATCCAAGTCTGAGCTGCCACCTCCTGGGAAGTCAAATTGTTACCTTTGCCGTTTCTTACCATGGAGTGTCCCCAAGCTAGACCTATTCCTCAGAGACGAAAATCTGTGGACTCACATCGTCCTGCTGCAGCTTACCCTGCCAAGTCCGGCTCTACCAATGCAGCTGAGCCAACTACTGCCAATGCTTCCCGGTCAAACACTCCATTTTTGTCGATTCTCCCAAACTTGCTCAGTCCATTTCAACCAACCCATTTCGACCAGGTTTGCAGAACCCTACTAGCCGGTCTATTCGTGACCCCACAGCTTCTAGACCTCCTCCCTACAACAGGAGCTGGCATTTTCCTCCAGCTGGAACCTCCTCCTGTGTTTGTGGACAAGCGGCAGTTGCCAACCAAACGTCAGAGTCAGTTTCTCCTCCTAGACTTCCATTTCCAACCGATTCCATGGAGAAAGCCCAATGTTCCCTAGCCAGTCATATCAAAGCCCATCACCAAAGAGCAGAGACCAGAGCGTGAGGCTATGAAAAGGAAGGCTCAGAAGGAGCGTGAGAATGCTGCCAAACATACATCTTTGGGTGAAAGTGCAGAACTTTATTGAGAGGGAAAAATAGATGGACATCTCTTTCTACTATGGCTACGTAATGGGAGTAGATGCAATGGTAGTTTCCACTTTGGGTACAGGATGGTTTTCCTAGGCAAACACTGACATGCCATACACATTTTATTTATTCTAATATATATTTTCAAATTAAAGAGATGCATCATATTTAATTGGTTGTTAATAAAAGTTATGAATTTTTAGATGCTATCAACTGTGGTTGTTTTTGGGAGTGCCTGGGGGTTGAAGGATGGGATGGGAAAGAATGGGAAGTTAGAGACAGGAAAAAGGGTGAATAGACAAGACTCTAAGAAATACAAACTTGGTCCAGGGTTATAACGCCCATAAGAGGAGAAATTGCATGGGCCTGATGAACAGTGTGGTAGGGTCAGAGGAAGAGTATAGCCTACAGGGTATTTGCTCTGCAAACAAGAAGGACTCAGTTCATTTCTTGCAGACTTTTATGGTCCCCAGAGACCCACCAGATGTGAAACTTGAGCACAGAGCCAGAGATAAGATCATAGCACAATCAAGTATGCCCCAAACCTGGTGTCCTCCACAAAAAAATTGGGAGAAATGGCACGATCTGCAGTGTTTGGTTAAAAGAATAATTTTGGAATAGGCTGAGGAAGGCAGATGAGTCTAAGATGACCATAAGAAAAGTAAAAATTCTTCCATGGAGGCTGTGTTTACGCCTCATGGCCACTTTTGGTAAATAACCAAATTTGAGACACATCACTAAAAGGTTTGGGTGGTCTATCCGTAAATGATGGCTGGGGGATTCGAACTCATACACTGGAGAATAAACCTACCAGATGAGTGATCAATGCCCTCAGAGTCATTCAAGGATGACTCTTAACAGGGACAAAACCAAGAGAACAATTGAAGCATGAAGCCTGAAGATCAGCTCCTGGGAGATGCAAAGATAAGTCACCATGTCCTCGGGGCCTCTGTTCAGCACCCCTAGCTGCAACATTTCACTTATTCCCAGCAATATTCAGAGTTGCTGTTACGGTGACACTTCACTAGCGTGTTTTCACAATGCGGTCCATTGCTTCTGTTAGTCTTTGGATTTGTAAACTCCCCAAGGTAGCCAAGCCAGTTATCAGGAAATTTCTGGTGGGGGGAGCTCAAATTATATTAGCTTGAGGGGCTGGTCCTTGGTCTTCCATGGTCCCTGGTTCCTGTAGCCTGATCTAAACATCGCTGTTAACTGCAGCTCACACAAGAACCAAGGTTATAAATGGCTTTGGGGCTGCGTTGCCGGAGGTACCGGACTAAGACATGCGCACTAGGTCACCACTTCCAAAGCAGTAGGTACCGGTTCTCCTTCAGCCGGGAAGGTCTTGGTGGAAAGAGATGGCCCTAGGAGACTCAATGGGGTGATGGATGAATGGAAAGGAAACCGGGACGGGTAGAGAACTGGACAGCTGGTGATCATCATGGGATAGTTGGTGGATGTTTTTCAAATACGTTAAATATTATTTGTAAATAATATTCAAAACAAAAATACGAAAATAATATAGGTTCCAAAGAACAGGTTACATATAAGACCGAGAGAGCTGAAAGGGCTCACATTCATTCTGGAGCTTTCAAACATACCATTTACTAAATATGTTACTTTCACATCACTTAGCTGTGGAGAGGAATAGTGAGAAAGAGAATGCCACCAGAAAAGCAAACTGGATGACCACCTTCAAAAAAAGCCAGGTGGAAGGTGTTCACATGGATCCCAAGTGCAAATATATGTTAACAGGAACATATTTTTAACTAACTCTGTTTGGTACCAGTAAATACTTTGTTGAAAATGGGGGGAAATGAACGCAGTTTCTGACTGACCTGAGAAGAACCAGTTATTAGATATTCCCAGGAAAGGGTAGTTGACTGGCTGGGAACAAAAAAACGTGAAAAATGTTTTGCTACCTTTAATGTATGGCTAGAGGAAAATGATCCCAGTAAACTCTCAAAACTAACAAGCTTCAACTCCCTTGAAAGAAAGTTGTATTAACTGAGGAAAAATTGCTGGGAGAAAAGTCTGAAATGATGAGAAAAGAGACAATAAGGGTAAAAGGAAGGGCTTGAAATTTGGCGAAAACAAAGCTTGAAACAAGAAGATCTAGTGGGAACATGATCTACTGGGAATGGGATCTGAGGAGGAAAATAGCAATATCAGGGATGTGAACAAGGAAAACAAAGTTAATGAAGACTTAGTTAGCTGACTACTCTATGGGCAACATGGTTCCAAGAATACCAGAATTTACCAAGGAATTTACTTTAATTTTCTTTTTTTATATGGAAAATTACAACATGTATTTTTGCCTTCTTAAAACACAATTTGGAGTGTTCATTTCTTTCTCAATATTCTGTTCATTTGTGTAAGCACCTTAAACAACTGTTGGATAACAGAATTATATGATCAGACTTATTTTTTACTTTAATGTTTAGTTGAGATTACTGAAAACTAGGTCTAAAGTGAAGTTTGTCTTGATTGGTACAAGTAGAGAAGGGAGGACTAGGGATGGAATTAGAGATTATAGGGTACCACATTTAGTTCCTAATAAAACAAGTAAAGCACAGTGTCCCAAAGAGACTATTGAAAAAGATATTCATCTCTATTTAACCTGTATATTCAGTATTTTCTATATTAAATTAAAAATGAAAGAATGTTCCTATATTTGATCTTTTAAAGACATTCCAGGTTGGTTAAGGAAACAAACACTGCCTATGAAATCATAACAACGTAACTATAAAAATCTGATTACTACTTAAATTTCCAAGAATGTCAGTGCTAAGAATTATTTGTCTGGATTTCCTTAGTGTACATGATCACTTAATCACTTAACTTCTCGTTAGTCGTCAATTTGCTCGAGCGGGTGCCAGTAATGTCTCCATTTTTCCCTGTCACGGGCTAGTGTAGCGCAATGGCATCTGTTCGCTCCGGGAACATGAAGGGCCTCAAATCGATCATACGTGATCTTGAGGAAGAAGTCTGACCATCTAGTAGGTGGGTGGCCATGCGGTCTTTTGACATTCCGTGGCGTCCAGTGGGTAACAGCTCTAATCCAGCGGTCGTCTTTAAATCTCATTCCGTGACCAGCCCATCTGATTTTCGACACCTTGGCAAAAGAGACAGCGTCCTTGATTCATGATCGTCGACAGATGTCATAACTCCAGATTCTTTCTCTCATTTGAGTGAAACGTGATATTCCAAGCATAGCTCTTTCTATTCTTCTTTGGAAACCTGAATAGAGTTCTCATCCTGTTTGCGTAAGGCCCAGGTTTCTGAGGCATATTTTAATGCAGGAAGTACAGTGGAATCAAAGAGATGTGCCTAGAGCCGGAGGTTCGTCGTCCTCTTAGCTATTTCTTCGACATTCTTGAAGGCATTCCAAGCTACTCTCTTCCTCCTGCACAGCTCGTATGCCAGGTCATTTGTCATGTTGACCTCTCGACCTAGGTACACATAGCTGTTGCATTCGGAGATGGTTGTTCCATTGAGAGTGAATGGGGCGTCAGGAACGAGGCTGTTTCTCATAAACATTGTCTTGGTAAGTTTCAGCTGTAGTCCTACATTTCCACACACACGGTCAACGTCGGCCAGCATATGTGCCGCTTGGCTGATGTTTGGTGTTATTAAAACAATGTCATCAGCAAAGCGGAGGTGGTGTAGTTGCCGACCATCTATCTTCACTCCCATTCCTTCCCATTCCAGTCATCGCATGATGTTCTCGAGGGTGGCACTGAAGATTTTCGGTGAAATGGTATCACCCTGCCGCACCCCTCTCTTGACGTCAACGATCACTTCTTTGTAGAATGATGAGATCCTGGTAGTGAAGCTGCAATACAGCTCACAGAGGATCCTGATGTATTGGGCTTGAATGCCCTGATTGGCTAGGGCTTCAATGACCGCTTCCGTCTCAACAGTATCAAAGGCCTTTTTAAATCAATGAATGTTAAACCGAGCGGCATCTTGAACTCCCGAGAAACATCAATGAGTTTGGTTATCGTGTGGATATGGTCGATGGTGCTGAATCCTTTGCGGAACATGGCTTGCTCGCATGGTTGTCCTTCATCTAGTGTTCTGCCAATCCTTTTTAGGATGACTCGAGTGAACAACTTGTAGATGACAGACAATAGGCAGATCGGGCGATAGTTGCCAATGTCATGGATGTCTCCCTTCGTGAACAGTAGTACGGTCCTGCTGGTTTTCCATTGGGACGGAACCTTGTATTCAGGCAGGTAGCGAGTGAAGAGCCGAGCCAGTGTATTGATGAGTACTGACTGCAGGTTCTTCAGGTGTTCAGGTCTGACCTTGTCTGGCCCGGGTGCTGTTTGTTCCTTTACCAACGAAATGGTGTGTCGGATTTCGGAAGGGAGAACTTTGGGAATGACATGTCCATCCTGTGGAATTTGGTATGTCGGCAAGTGGACATGGCTGTCGAAGAGATTTGAGTAGAAGTCATGGTAATTTTCTCCATTGCCGTTCTGGAGGATGTGATGGATCCATCAGGACGTCGGAGGGCAGTCATCTTGGTCTTGTAGTTGGCGAAGGACAGGCGGTGTTACGAATACTTTTCCTGGCTTTTGCCGCATCTACCAGTACTTCTGCTCTTCTCTCTTTGAGGTCTTCCTTGATCGCATCTCTGCACTGCTTTGCGAGCTCGGATGTTAGCTTGCGGTTGCCTGAGGCATGCGCCAAACCACACTGGCGAATTAGCTCAAGAATTTTCGAAGATAGGGGATTTTTTGTGGCTATCTTCTCTTGGAGTTCCTCACACATTCATAGAGCTGCTGAACCAGTCGATCATATTCCTCGTCAATGTTGTCAACAATGGCATCTTCCCATGTTGCCGCAATAGTACCAAAGAGTTCCCAGTTTGTGGTCATTCTGGCAGTTCTCTTTTTGAACTTTGCAGCCCTTTCTCCCCGCTCTGTGCAGTAGAATTTTGCACGAAGGAGGCGGTGGTCCGATCCCGTTCGAAATATTGGGACAACAGAGACAGCTGTCAGGCAAAACCGTCAATTGAATATGATGTGGTCTATTTCGTTGTGGAATCTTCCACCGGGAGACTCCCATGTCCATCGTTTAGATTCTACCTTCTGGAACTGTGTTACCATGAATGGTTTTGGTCGACATGATGAACTCAGATAGTCTCTCACACTGTTCGTTCCATTCTAGTCCATGGGTCCCGGTGTGAAGTTCTTCAGCTGATCTTCTCGGTCCTATCTTGGCATTAAAATCACCCACAATGATCTTGTAGAAGGTGTGGTCTTCTTTATAGAACTTCTCTAGCTCCATGTAGAACTTCTCGATTTCTCTTTCATCATAATGAGATTTTGGTGCGTAGACAAAGAAGATAGAAACTGCAGGCAGTGAGCCACATCTATTCAAATGTAAACTTCCGATTCGGGTTGTTATTCATTCCAATGAATCAATGCTCTTGGCCAAGTTTGTGTTGACAAGGACACTTATACATCCAACACCTCTTTTATCGCAAGTTCCCAGGAACAATTCTTCTCCAGTGTCGAAAACGGCATCGTGAGATTCTTGTCTTCTTGTTTCAGTCAGACCAATGATGTCGTACTTGATCATTCGCGCTTGTACCATCAGGTCCTCGATGGATGCATCTGATGCTAGCGTATATGCATTGAAAGTACAGACGATCATTTTTGTCTTCCTTCGTTGTGGCAGCCTAGGTCGGCCTTGAGATTTTGTCGGCCTCTCCTTTCTCATCCTTCTCAGTGCTGCCATGTCGCTGAAGCCTTTGGGATTAGGTGAATGTACATGATACAGGGTTAGTGTACATGATAGTCATATGAATACACCTGTGTGAATATATCGCTGGTATCTAGAGAATAGATATATAGAAATTAGATCACATAGCTGAGTGTGATCTTAACTTTTCTACACACTCCCATGCCCCACACACCCAAAGACTTGTACTAATCCTTATAGATCCATGACTTTTCCTCCTCCCCTCTCCCAGAGTCTTTTAAAATTTCTTTTCAAGTACTAATGTAATGCGCTTTAGAAAATATTGAGTTAAACTTAATTGTTGTCATGTAGCTTTTAGATAGAGAACCAAGAAAATCTTATTAAAAGAATATTTTTGTATTCTTTGAAAATGGTAATAAGAACATTATCCTTGAGTCCCGCAATAGACATTATATAAAGAATGTTGTGAGGAATTCCCTGTACAAATCAATACTCGAAGAAATAAATGACTTCTCTGAATGAGGATGAACTGGGACATTTCAAAGTATCAATCAGTGAATCAAAGATGAATCATACCATCCTATAGATAAAAATGATCTTGATGTAATCTAGTCAACACCATTACCTTTTTTTCTTATACCAGCTGATAGCACTTTTAATTTTTTAATTTTTATTTATTTATTTTTATTAATGAAACACCATGAGGTGCAGTTGTAGACTTACATACCTTTGTACTTGATTTTCAGATATACAAGAATCAAGTACACATCTTTCCACCAGTGAACATTCTCCACCACCACGAAACCCAATGACCCTCCCACCCCCCATCTCCCCCATTTTGCCCCAACTCAGGGCATTCCCTTTGCTTTTTCTTTGTTTTAGGGTGTTGCGGTTTGCAATGGAGGTCAATACCATTACATTTTCAAAGAAGAAAATAGGCCCCTATATGTTCAAGACACTACTACTGTCCTGCGGTTCTTTCCAGTATGTACATTGCTCCAAGCCAGCCCTTTGAAAATATGCTGGGAAGGAAAACTGGATGTTCCTTTCCTCACACTGACCTGGAAGACTCTTGCTGATTCTCAGCCACATCAACTATTTCATTTGTTGCCTGATATCACCTACTGTCCTTAATTTTTTTAAAAAAAATATTTGATTTGTTTCGGGAATATAAAGAAAAAAATTAAATGGACTAATAAAACAAAAGTAAAATCAAACCTTTACACTCTGACATCAAAATCGTCCTAATAGGAGGGGAAGTAAATGACTGAAATGCGTAGGGGAGTGTTGTTAGTTGGTTGTGGACAATAGCTGGATATTTGACAGTGCATGGAGTATGAATACACAGTTGCAGAGATCAGGAACTCTGTACTTGAAGCGAATACAGTTTGTAAACTAGTCATCACAATTATATGTCTATATGAAATTTCTCTACATATGCTTTGTGCCTTCCATGCATGTATGTGTTATGCATTCCTTTATCATGAGCTCAGAAATGCATCTGAGGACACTCGGAAAATTAGTTGCGCCCCAAGTATGGGGAGAGAAGTAGTAAATAATTGGAGGAGAAAGAAATATGAGTTGGAGCTTAAGAGCCATGTAAGAGGAATATATAGATATGTATGTGTGTGTAAATACACATATATATGTATAAATATATATATGGGCTGGAGCCATAGCACAGTTGGTAAGACGTTTGCCTTGCAAGCGACCAACCTGGGTTTGGTTGCTCTCCTCCTCTCAGAGAGCCCGGCAAGCTACTGAGAGTAACCCTCCCTCATGGCAAAGCCTGGCAAGCTACCTGTGATATATTCAACATGCCACGAACAGTAACAAACAGTCTCACCATAGGGACGTTTCTGGTGCCCGCTCAAGCAAATCAGTGAACAATGAGAGGACAGTGCTACAGTGCTATGGTTAATTCAAACGTTGTTTATGCAAAATATGAAAGAATCAAATAAATATTCTATAAAGCTGATTTTACCTATTAAATTAATATAACTTTAAATAGTGTTTAGAAATGAAGTTGAAGAATTTTAAGGCTATAGAAAGATATTGACAATATATCAAGAAACACATGGATTTTTGAGGAGAAAGAACACGTACCTGTTGTCCTTTCTTAAGGTTATTTTTTTGGCTTTTATAGAATATGTTTTCCCTGAATTTTTGTTAATCGCTTCCGTTTTTTAGAAAGCATCAAAATAAATTATATTTTTTAAAAAAGTAAATAAAGTTGTGTTTGTGAGTGGATTATGTATGTTTGGAACCTGGGAAGTATTTTGCTAGGTAAGTTACATTAAACATGATATTTATAACAGAAATACCATCTGCAGTACTATTGACAATAGCCAGAAGAAACTATGGTATACCTACACAATTGAATACTACACAGTTGGCAGGAAACTGACATCATGAAATTTGCTTATAAATGGATGTACAGGGAAGAATATCATGCTCAATGAAATCAGTCAGAAGGAAAGGTGTATACTGATTGGACTACCCCATTTTTTGGATATAAAAAACCAGAGTATGAGACTAATACCCAATGATAGCAGAAACACAGGCCAGGAGAATTGGTCAATTGTTGGATGCTTGCCACAAGTGCTGAAGGCGAGCATTTGGAATAAAGAAGGGACTGCTATGACAATGATAGTTGGAAGTGATTACTCTGGGTGAGAACTGAGTCCTGAAAGTAGGCCAATGAATAAGCGTGAGAACCTCTCTCTCTCTGTATTACAATCCATAATGCCCAAAGGATGAGAGAGAGAGAGAGAGAGAGAGAGAGAGAGAGAGAGAGAGAGAGGTGACTGCCATAGTGTAGAGAAAGCAGGCTGTCAGGTGGGGTTTGGGGTTGGGAGAGGGAGTGGTGGGAGAGAAACTGGGGACATTAGCAATGGAACTGTATACTAGTGGAGGTTAGGTGTTAAAATATCCTATGATTGAAACTGAATCATGAAAAGGTTTGTAATATGTGTCTCCTGCAGATTCAATACAAAAATATGATATTTAGGTTCTACCAGCATGACTAACCTATGAATTTGCTGAAATTTACTTTTATCACCTTGGCTGGGCTCATTACATGGATGTCTGTGTGGTAAAACTTTTTCCATTTTATGCGGACTGAAGAGACAAAAATCATAGGGTTGGGACTTCTGGTGGAAGGAGAGAAGAGCACAAAACACCCTGTTGACCACACCTCAGCAGGGTCACCTAACTTGCCTAATGACAGACCTCTTTCAATGATTTCTTCTTTTGTAATGTGGAAAAATGAAAAGACATTGCAGGCTGACAGGGGGTTGTCCCCTCCAGTAAACACTGTTTTCTTTTTGATCAGAATTGTTTAAAGATTATTTGAAAAATTTGGAGCTTACTGATTTGTTCTCATATATTTCCCCTACATAGTGTCAGTGGGCATTGATCTAGGAAGGCCAGCATGAAAAACTTGAGGTGTATGTCTTAACCACCAATGCCAACACTACTGTAAGTATGGAACCCAAAGTACAATAGTAAAACTTCAAAATGTGTTTGTCAAGGAAATCGGTGGGAATGCAGGGAGAAATGTGTAATCTGTTGGTGGAAGCATGCAGACACTGGTGGTGTGATTAGAATTGGAATATTGTATGACAAATCTCCATTATAAATGACTTTGAAAATCAAAATTGCCTAAATTTTAAAAAAAAGAGAAGTCAACTTACGTCTATATTTCAAGAAAGCTTGTCTTAGCAAATTTTGGCAGGGAGACCATAGTTGGTAGAGAGAGGGAGAAAGAAAGGGAGATTTGACAGTTGGGAAGAGAAGCCTGGATATCATGGAAGAGATGAAAGCTAATCTTAGAAGATTTGGAGCCATCAGAGTTTAGTGAGTTAAATGGTGAGAACATTGCAGTTTAGATACTTAAATAGTGAGATTGGTTTCAGTCATCACCACTGTATATATAGAAAGAGTTCAAAGACCTCACAGACATTCAGGCTATAATAACTAACAAGGGAAGCGTTTTTTTCCTGAAGCACTATGTAAGGATAATATATTGCCAGGAAAATGATAAAAAGTTGGTTCTATTTTTCAGAGATTAATACATTAGAGATGAAAATTTTATACAAAGGAATCTATCATCTTGCCCTGTTGCTCTGTTTTCTTGTCATCATTCCATTCTCCACCATGACCCTACCTAATCAGGGCTTGCCACATTTCTCAGCAGTATCACCACATAGCCTAAGAGCATGTGTTAACTGCCGGTAGCTCACAGCTCTCATGTTTGCCCCCCATCCAAGCCAGAGCCATCCTTCTGAAACCATGGATATTTGCTGAAGGCCTGTTCTTCCTTGAAGTGGCAGTCATGGTTTACCTCTTCTTAATCATTGTGTTTACAAATTTAGATGAATGTCACAATACTAGTGACAGGGATTTTCCAAACTATGGTAAGCATAAACATTTCCCTTTCCCCCACGAATTTTGGGCTAGTTATTTTCTATCCACTGCTAATAATTTGTGATAATGAGGAAACAGAACTGAAGTAAAAACAGGGACATTTGTCAATTTGGTGCCATGACTAATCAGTCTTAGTATAAGTATATATTTCTAGAAAAAAAAAAAGCAGAAGAAAAGGAGTTGGTTTCTAGCAAAGAATGCCAAACCTCTGCCAAGAAATCCTTTGAAAATAAAAATTCTGACTATGTACTGAACATGATTGACACTCAATGCCTCTTTTGCAGACCACAACACCCGAAAGGAGAGAGAGAACAAAAGGGAATGCCCTGCCACAGAGGCAGGGTGGGATGGGGGGTATTGGTGTGGGAGGGATACTGGAATCCATGGTGGTGAAAAATGGGCACTGGCGGAGGAATGGGCACTTGATCATTGTATAATCGAAACCCAAGCACAAAAATTTGTAAATGTACAACTGTACATCATGGTGTTTCACTAATAAAAATTTTTAAAAAAATAAAGTAAATTTTTTTTTTTGACTGCGAGAGATCAGCAGATGGGAACCTGAGTGAAGGCAAAAGATTACATTGGTTGACTTTTATTTTTCCTTGAGTATATTAATTTGATTTTGGAGTCAATTTATATGAGAGTTCATCAAGACACAGACATTTTTAGCGCTTCTCTTGTTTAAAAGTATAGTGATACACCATATCTCTATCTCACATTCTTTTTATTTCTGATAGTTTGACACAAAAGATACGTCAAAATCTTAGATAAATGTAAATTATTTAAATACTTTTTTGATTATGTAAAATTACCTTATAGAATTACATTATAGAATTTCATAAATTTTAGAATTATGCAGAATCAACGTGCATGTATCATATTACACTCACTACTGAAAGGCCTACTCTGTCATTCACCATTGTTCAGTTTTTCCACTTTGATTATACTTTTCGATCTGGTAACTAAATAGTCTCATAGTTCTAAAGTTTGTTTTTATTGCTTTGAAAAGATTAAAATTATGCAATTTTCAACATTGGATGAAACTAGAGGATATCATGCATGTAAAGTTAGCCTTAAATAAATGAACAGATACAGAGAGATTTTTCTCATATGTGGGATGTAAAGACACACAGCAAGGTAGAAACAAAGATTCAAGAGCAATTTAAGGGGAGAACTGATCCACACAATTGAGTCAGGGGATTGAGAGTGAGGGATTATGGGGGATTGGGGGAGAGGAAGGGTTTATTCTTTGAGAGAATGAGGAGTGTCATGTTGGAATTATGTGTATGAGAAACCATTGTTAATTGAATTATGAATTATAGAATATAAATAATGTTTTAGATGTTTGTCTGTCTCATTTTATTCTTTTAATTTGTTTTCTCCATATGCCACATATGCATGAACTTGTAGGATGCCTATCTTTCTCTGCCTGGTTTATGTCACTAAACATAATTTCCTCATGTTATCCATTTTATATACAAATAATAAGAAAATTTCACTTCGTACAACTGAGTAGTATTCCATTGCTTTACCACCTTTCATTTTCAAAATTTGTGGTTTAAAAGATACAAATATTGGTTTTAACAATGCTCTGGTGTTTTAAAATTTTTAGTTTAGTGAAGCTAAATAGATTTTACTGAAAAACACTCAGAAACTTGTGAAACAGGTGTAGGGTGGAATGGAATAATTGTTCAAGCGAGAACAGTCATTTAACAAAGCAAGCAAAGAGAGACATAGAGAAAGGAAGCACGGTATTTCTTCTTATGAGATCAAATCTTGAGGACCAAGCCCACTCTGGTAGTTTAGGAATAAGAACTTGGAGTGGTATGAACTTAACTTGTGCACTTTAGGGGAGAACCTGAGTGAAACTATTATAAGTATGTTCAGGATCATGATAAACTGGAGTCTGCACTTGGAGTGAGGTGGGTAGAGAGTTCTTTGGGGAGATCTGAACTATGGAGAACAGTAATATTATAACATTAATGATAGTATCTTACCGTGGGATTCCAAAAAAATCTGTAACAGTGGCATCAGAAATGATAACATTCTTAGGTATTTGGATTTCCTGTGGAAACAACGGGAAAGCTGAGTTTATGCTCTGGATGCATCCACCTGAAACAAGGTCAACAAATCATGAATGAAAAATTAAAAGTTACATGGATCAAGGATTCTAATCCCAGTGGAAGGCTAGATTTCGGGTGGACAATTTCTACTGATGGCCTGATGTAGATTCTGATCCTGGGATACGTAACAGAAAGGAGGTAGTGACAGGTATCCTCAGAAGTGAAGCCTCTGAAACAGAATTCATTCATGACAACTTATGGGTTATCAAAATTTGCTCATGGCTGCTACCATTATAACATGCCATT
The DNA here is from genome assembly GCF_029834395.1 of Sorex fumeus. Taxonomy (NCBI): domain Eukaryota; kingdom Metazoa; phylum Chordata; class Mammalia; order Eulipotyphla; family Soricidae; genus Sorex; species Sorex fumeus. Next base: position 19,161,487 of record NW_026606152.1, on the reverse strand, counting down.
CAATGGTTCTGTGGTTTCAATTTACTGTGTCAATGTAAAGATGAAGTTTCCAAATGGAAGGTATAAATCTGAGGCCCTCAAGATGATGAATCATAGTGAGGGGGGAGCTGGAGCTATAGTACAGCAGGTAGGGCATTTGCCTTGCACACAGCATACCCAGGTTAGATTCCCAGCATCCTGTATGGTCCCTCCAAGCACCGTGAGGAGTAATTCCTGAGTGCAGAGCCAGGAGTAACCACTGTGCATCGCCACGTGTGACCCAAAAACGCAAGAAAATGATGATCTGGGATTGATCCTTAGCATTGCAAACAGCATTATTTTTTAATTTTTAATTTTTTTCTTTCTTTCTTTCTTGCTTGCTTGCTTTTTTGTTTTCCTTAGCTTTAATGTCATGAAGGGATCTTCCCACATTTTTCTTCATATATCTTAAGAATTCAGGTATGATAGTGAGGCCTTTAATACATTTGATCTGACTTTGTGCCTGGCACTATAAAGAGGTCTGAGTTCATTTTTTTTGCATGTTGCTGTCCAGTTTTCCCAGCACCAGTTGCTGAAGAGACTTCCTAGCTCAACTTCATATTTCTTGAGCATTTATGAAAGATTAGGTAATAATAATCTGAGGGCCAGCGTCAAGATATTTGACTATATTCCATTGATCTGAGGCCTGTCTTTATCTGAATATCATGGTATTTGGATGACTACAACTTTGTAGTAGGGATTGAAGTTGGGGAAGGTGTTCCCTTCTTTTTACCAAAGATTGCTTTAGCTCTTCATGGGAGTTTATGGTTTTGTATGAGTTTCAAGAGTGTTTAATCTATTTATTTGAAAAATGTTATGGGTATCCTTATAGAAAGTGCATTAAATCTTTATAGAGCTTTGGGGTGTATTGCCATTCTGACAGTGTTAAACCTCTCAATCCATGAGCATGCGATGTGATTCCATTTCCTCATATACTCTCTTATTTTGTGAAGTAGTGTTTTGTAGGTTTTTTTTTTTTGGTATAGTTCCTTAAGTAAACCCTGAGTATTGCTGGATGTACCTTCCAAAACAGAAAGAAAATGTCAATACTGATTGAATGGTATTAAGAAATTGTTTTTAATTTTTAGACGTATTGTATTATGTATGCGTGCACATACACATGCATGCTCAATTCTTATCTATTGAAGAGAAAGCTGAAATTATTTGAAATTTCTTTCAAAATGGAGAGAGGACATAAGGGTTGATAGCACAGCGGGTAGGGCGTTCGCCTTACAAGCGGTCAACATGGCCGACCCGAGTTCGATTCCTCCGCCCCTCTCGGAGAGCCCGGCAAGCTACCGAGAGTATTCAATATGCCAGACACAGTAACAACAAAGTCTCCAATGGAGACGTTACTGGGCCCGCTCGAGCAAATCGACGATCAACGGGAGGGACTTTACCTTTACCTTTACCTTAACCTTTTTAGTTGATTCCAATATACTCGATTTTCTGAGGTATTATTGTGAATGGGATTGTTTTTCTCTATCTCTTTTTTCTCTTTCATTATTAATATATGGGAAAGCCATGGCGTACCAGATATTGATTTTGCAATATGCTACTTTACTAAACAAATCTATTGTTCCCAGGAGCTTTTTTGGAGATTCTTTGGGATTTTCTATGTATAGTATCATATTATCTCCAAATAGTAAAAGCTTGAGTTCTTCCTTTTTTATATGGTTGCCCTTGATATCTTTTTTTTTTTTTACCAAAATCATATGGCAAGTACTTCAAGTACTATGAAGAATAGGAGTTTTGAGAGTGGGTAACTTGTTTTGTGCCTGATTGTATTCTGGAATCCTATTTCATTGATTTCTGCTCCAAGCCTTTGGTATTTCCCCCTTGAGAATAATACTTGCTGTGGGTTTGTGGTAATTTGCTTTGACTATATTGAGGAAAGTACTTTCAACTCCCATTTTCTTGAGAGTTTTTCATCATGAATGGGTGCTGGATCTCATCAAATGCTTTATCTACATCTATTGATATGATCATATGACTTTTATCTTTATTTTATTGAGATGGTGTATTCTGTTGATTGACTAGAGAATGTTAAGCCATCCTTGCATCCCCAAGCTAAACCTACTTGGTCATAGTGTGTGATCTTTTGTTGAGTTTCTAGATTCTCTTTGCTGGTATTTTCTTGAAAATTTTTGTATCTGTATTCACAAAGGAAATAGGTCTGCAATTTCCTTTTTTTTGTGGTGTCTCTGTCGATTTGAGTATTAGGGTGATCTTTGCCTCACAGAAACTATTTGGGAGTATTTCTGTTTCTTCAATTTCCTGGAAAATCTTAAAAATGTTGGAAGCAGTTCCTCTTTAAAGGTTTGAAATAGTTCACTATTGAATCCATCTGGGACCTGGATTCTGTTTGGGGGTATAATTTTGACCATCATTTCAATTTCCTTGTTAGTGATAGGTCAAGTATTCCAAATCTTCTTGGTTCAGCCTTGGGAGGTAATTGGAATCTAATAATTTATAAATTTTTTCAAGATTCTCTCATTTCCTGCTGCAAAGATTCTCAAAATAATCTCTGATGATCCTATGGATTTCTGTACTTTCTATTAGGATACCCCCTTTGCATTTCTGATTCGATTTATTAGAATTCTTTCTCTTTGTTTCTTTGAGAGGCTTCTCATGGTTTAATGATCTTATTTATTTTCTCAAAGAACCAGTTTTTGTTCTTATTGGTCTTCTGGATTGTATTTTGGGATTCTAGCTCATTGATGTCTGGTACAAGTTTTATTATTTCCTTCCTCCATCCTAGTTTGGACTACTTTTGTTGGTTATTTTCCAAAATCTTGAGCTCTAATTTATTCTTGTAGGCCCTTTCTTTCTTCCTGATGAATTCTGGCAGAACTATAATCTTTCCTCTTAACACTGCTTTTGCTGTGTCCCACAAATTCTGGTAGCTCGTGTCCTCATTCTCATTTGTTTATGGAAACTTTTTATTTCCTCTTTGATTCTTCCCTAAGCCATCGGTTGTTCATTACTTCCCTTAAAGAAAATATTTCCTTGCTGAGCTTCAGTCTGTTTGATCTATCGAGAAGTGACAAAGTGTTTAAATCTCCTACTAGTATTGTGTTGCTATCAATGTTTTTCTATAAGTCTATTAGAAGTTGTTTTAAAGTATTTTGCTGGTCTGTCATTAGGATCATATACATTGAGGAGGGTGAGTTCTTTCTGATGTACATATCCCATGATCATTAAGAAATGACCGTCACTGTCTCTGATAACCTTTAGTCTGAAGTTCTTGTGGTCTGATACTAGTATGGCCACTCCAGGTTTGCGGAGGTGATATTTTCTTGAAAACTTGTTTCCCAGCGTTTTACTTTTAGCCCATGGGTGCTTTGATTGTTCAGACATGTTTCTTGCAGGCAGCAGAATGTTGGGTTCAGTTTTCTAATTCATCTTCCTATTCTGTGCCTCTGAATTGGCACATTTAGTCCATTGACATTGAGAGAGATTGTTGTTTTGGGGATTTGTGCTCTCTTTATGTATAATTTTTGTACTTGTGGGGATTGTCTTAGCTTAAAGTATACCTGTTAATTCTTCTTGCAACAAAAATATGGAATGCTTTACAAGTTTGCATGTTATCTCTGTACAAGGACCATGCTCATCATTGTATCATTTCAATTTTAATATATGTGTTATCAAACCTATTAGGAGTTAATTTTTCCATATTTTTCTCTTCTTATTACTTTGACTGTTGTCCTTCCTCACTCCTATGGCAGACAATGATTCCTAATCAAGGAATGTATTTCAAAGCAGCATGAATAAATAGATTTAGAACTTTAATGTCCCAGAAATAAAAATATGGTTTTTACTATATTATCGTTTACCCTACCCCCTAGGCATTAGTTTTACAAAATAATTCTTTTGGAAGATGGTATATGAGTTTGTTTAATGTTGTTCCCTGAATCCTTCATTAAGAACATTAAAATAGAGCCTTTTGCTGTTCTCACCTCAGTCCTGTGTACATCTCCAGGAAAAGGTGGATGGTGTTGTCTGCACTTTGACCACCTTGAATGTATGTAGGATTTTTCTCCTGAAGGATGAGGTGAGGATCATATTGATGATTTCATTCCACCTTATTACAAGTTCAACTTGAATGGAAGGTGAGACTCATGAGGCTCCTATAAAGGACAGAACAAAGGGTCTCAGTGAAGTTTAATGGCCAACTCACATTAACAACATAGATGACTCAAAGTAACCTGTGTGCATCTTTGTGTGTAGTGAGTTTCATATCTACTGATAGTGATTGTCAGTCATGACACATGGGAAAAACAGACCTGTAATTAAAAAATCTAGTTCTCTGAGCAGAGTGGGGTCTCTGAGGTGATTGACCAAGTGCGTAGTAATTTATTACTAAGCACATAAGTATTTTGAATGATGTGTACTTTTCGATCTAAAATTAATAACAAATATGTCTAAAACGACAGTGTCCTGACCTCGCACATGGCTTTCCTCACCGAGGCCCCTTGGAGGTGCCGGGGTGAATTTCCCTCACGGACCTGATTAGAGCCCCGGCAGCTGAAGACCTCTGCAACCAGCCATAGGTAGGCTTAAGACCACCCTTCCCAAGCTTGAAGGAGCCTCATGCATGAAGGAACTGGAAGAGGAACCCAGATGTGCAGAACCGGAGGCTGAGATCTCTGTGGCTGCTCAGATCAAGACTGTGCCCCCTCCTTCCAGATCCCCCATCTTCTAATAATTCAGTGCTACAACCACGAACTGCCCCTGGATCCATGTAATGCCATCAATGGCCAACATCCAGAGACTGGATCCTATTTAGAAGACAGCAACTCTGATTGTCCAGTTCTCACTCTCAGAGAACCTGGTAGGCTTCTGCGAGTATCTTGCCCGCATGGCGGAGTCTTTGTTTCTGGTCACTGTTTCTTTTGAGGTACAGAAGCTGCTTAATTTAAGATAGTTCCCTTTGTTTATCTCTGTTTCCAGTTGCTTGGCAAGTGGCGTGTTATATTTGAAGATAGCTTTAGCTTCAATGTCGTGGAGGGATTTGCCGACCTTGTCATCTATGAACCTGAGGGATTCTGGTCTGATGTTGAGGCCTTTGACCCATTTTTATCTGACTTTTGTGCATGGTGTTAGGTAGAGGTCTGAGCCATTTTTTTTTTTTTGCATGTAGCTGTCCAGTTTTTTCTGCACCGTTTGTTAAGGAGGACTCTCTTGAACCACTTCACATTTCTTTCTCCCTTATAAAGATTAGATGATTATATATTTGAGGGTGTGTGTCAGTATATTCAATCCTTTTCCATTGGTCTGCAGCTGAGCCTTTGTTTCAGTCCCATGCTGTTCTCATTATTATAGTTTGTAGTAGAGTTTGAGGTTGGGGAAAGTGATGCCTCCATTGCCTTTTCCCCAAGAATTGCTTTAGCTATTCGTGTGCGTTTGTTGTTCCATGTGAATTTCAGGAGTGCTTGATCAATTTCTTTGAAGAATGTCATGGGTATCTTTATAGGGATCAAGTTGAATTTTTACAATGCTTCGTGGAGAATTGCCATTTTGACAATGTTAAATCTCCCATTCCATATGCAGTATATATGTTTCCATTTCCTCGTGTCCTTTTTAATTTCCTGATGTATAGGTCCTTTACCTCTTTAGTTAAGCTGATTCCAAGGTTCTTGATTTTCTGAGGCACTATTGTGAATGGGATTGCTTTTTCATGTCACTTTCTTCTCTCTCATTACTTGCATATAAAGAAGCCATAGACTTTTGGGTATTGAGTTTATAGCCTGCAATTTTACTATAAATGTCTATTGTCTCTGGGAGTTTTTCGTAGAGATTTTAGTATTCTCTGAATATAGTATGATATCTTCTGTGAAGAGTGAGAGATTATTTCTAATTTTCATACATGAAAAACACTTAATATCTTTTTCTTATCTATTTTCTCTTCCAAGTACTTCCAGTACTACATTGAACAGAAGTTCCAAAATGAATTTTTACTAAGCACATTCTGTCTGTAAATTTCTATGCTAAGAACGGTGGAATAAACAGTGATATCTTAGTAATTTACAAGTAAATTATGAAGACAGATAATTTAAAAGAATTTCTTTGTATAAATTTCCAAAATGTGTAGCTTTTATTAAATATATTAAGAATAAATCGTAGGTCTTGATTATACCATGAAGATTATTTTCCTGTTAGAAGATACCCTTCTGAAATGCAAAAAGAGACACATTTTGAAAATGTTGATTATTCGTTCATTCATTCAATGAATATTTGTTAGTCTGGTGGTGCAGTGCCTGCAGGAAGTCAACCTGTACCCTCAGGTGAGTACATCAACAGTCTGATGGTGTCTTCATGCTTCCTGATAACCTCAAATCGCCACTGTGCCTCTGGCTGGCTCCCAACAACTCAGGACTACGTTTCCCGAGAAATTAAACTCCCAAAAGATATGTGGGAGCCATGTTCACAAACCACCCCTGGCTCAGCTATACAAGCTAATGCATTGGTCTTGTTTCAGAGACCCATAGACATATCTGGAACACATCAACAGCCACAGTTAACCTTGGACCTGCAAAAGGCTGAACACACTAGGGTAAATCGGAGGGAGGCAGGTTAGTTTGGTGCCCACCCAACCAGAACCCAGTGCAGCCACTTGCTCCCACAATCCAAAATCGCCACCATGCTGTCCTCTGGTTTCCATCGTCTCAGGATGGCTCTCACTGAAATATAACAGCTGAAAATTCGGATATGCGGGTTTTGTGACTGAAATCTCCAGGCTTTCTCTGGGCAGGATGGGCATCCCACCCTCACTGCCCTGTACTTATGGAAGCCTCAGCAGACATTTCCATACCTCAAAGCTACTACAGGCTTACCTTCCTGATAAAAATGCTAAATTCCTTGAACAAACATGATGACCTCTTAGTACCTGTACGAGACACTTAATGCACAAAATAAAAAGGAGACAGAGAGAAAGAATTAAAGAGCCTGCCATAGAGACACACTGGGGGTGGGGGTAGGGTGTTGGGGGATGGTTTTAGGGAACCAGGAATATTGGTTTTGGGAAATGTACACTAGAGGAGTGATGGATGTTGGATCGTTGTATGACTGGAAGAAAATTATGAATAGATTTGCAATGGTTTATCTCACAGATATTGGATAAAACATTAAAAATATATATCCTTCATTTGTACCTCAGAATACTGATGGAACTTTAAAACCCAGCATATCTATTTCTGTGTTCTCTGTAGGAAAAAAAATTTTACTCACCTGTGTGCCAATAGCTTGTAGAAAGCTAAACCCAAAGATATATCAATGACTGTCTTTTGCATAAATACTGTAATTGCAGCTATGTTATGTTTTAGAATCAGTTCATGGACAAGACGTCAAGAGGAGCAGTGGCAAAGTGCATCAATGTTGAATGGATAATGTTTCAGAAGCTTGCAAGGGAGATGGGAAGATTTGGCATGAGTAAAGGGAAGAAACAGAAGAGTGAAGTACTAATAAGTATCACGAGAAAAATGCAAGGGAGGACATTTCCTGGCAAGTGTCACACTCTGTTGAGCTTTTGCTGAGGATAAGTATTAGAAAGTATCTTTCCCATTTAGTGGTAAAAAGGTAACTTTGATGGGTGTATTTAAAATTTACTTTAACGATTAGAATTACCAAGAGATACAAAGTTACAAAGTTGCTCATAATTGAGTTTCAGTCATCTAATGTTCTAGAACCTTTCCAGTATATTGGGGCATTTTTGAAGGAATATCCCTGGTGCGAAGACTAGGGCATCTGAATCTTAACACATTTCACCAAATATATGATCTGTACTCACATGATTTACACTGTCTCCCTTGCTCTTTGATTTATGTTTTCATGCAATATTTCCTTGTGAACCTCACCTCAAGTGAGGCTCCCTATTTAAGACAAGTACATGTTTCTGGGGCACTACATATTTTTTGGTTTCTGGGAGAGACTCTAAAGCAATGCTCAGGAGGTGTGGGGGCCCCACAGACAATTCTCAGAAAACGTGGCCATGGTGCTTGGGGTCCTCTGAGGCTAAACAGCCTTTGATACTCTGGCAAGCAGGTGGTGCTGGGAGTCAAATTGGGTGCATGTGAGACAAGTTCCATAAGCACTACACTATCTCCTGCGGCCCTGGGTATTAGATTTATGTCAGCATTCTGTCATCCTCCCTTTTGTCAGAAAGCAGAGACTTGTGCAGGAGAAAGTGGAAGAGACTTTAGGGTTTAGCTAGGTTGACTGAGTAGCTGGTGATACCATTAAGATTGGAACATAAAGTAAAAATAAAACAAGAGCTCCGTGCCTTTTCCCGCTGAACTCCACACCCTCCACAGGGGTACACCTGCGGGCAACAACTGCAGCAGCTCCTTTGGACTATCCATCAGCTAATCAGCCCCTCCCCTCCAGGTGGGTAGAGGGAGCACAAGCCAGGTTCACCACTCCTCCACTCCTCAGCCCCAGCCCCCGCCTTTTCCTGCAGAACTGGACACCCTCCAGCAGGGGACACCTGAGGCAGCTCCATGGGATTTTCCATTGCTCCTCCTACATTCCAGGATCCTGGGTGGGAGTGACCCTGGGATGAGCCAGAGGCGTGGCCACCATATAGGGAGCAGTTCCTACCAGAATTGGGAGTGGCCTTCTCCTGGGTGGCCAGCCGCAGTTATATTTCCCAATCTGGGCACTCAGGACTTTCATCTCTCACTTAGTCGCTTAATACCGACTAAAAATTTCTGACCACCTCTACTAGAATACAATAACATCCCACTCTCCTACTCCATTTATAACAAAAGACCTGTATGAAATGTGCTGTACAAGCTCAAAACTAAAAAGAACCTCCTCCAAAGCGCAAATCTCCACCACGAGGAGAATATGAAGAAAAGAATCCCGAATCCTCAACCAAGGTTTTCCACAATTGCACTCTCTTTGATAAAGAATTCCAGGATAAAATGCAGAGGGTGTTCAAGGACCTACTCAAAGAATCAATGGAATAGATATCCAAAGACTAAAAGAAGAAATGAAAAAACAATAGAAAAGAGAGCCAAGAAAATACAGGAAGAAAAGAGAACAGAATTTTAAAAAGCTACAAAAAGAAGAGTCACAAATAAAGGATTCAGTGGATGAAATTAAAAAGTTAGTAAGTGCCCTTAGCAATAGGATAAGTGCAGCTGAACAGAGGATCAGCGAGCTTGAAGATGAGCAACAGAAATCCCACTGGGAAGAACAAGCAATAGGAAAAGACCTCAACCCCAATGAAAAAGCTAGAGTAAAAGAAACCATTGCTGAAAAGCTCCCAGAGTTAAGGAAAGCAGACATCCAGATCCAAGGAGCCAGAAGGGTATCAGCTAAAGGAGACCCCAGAAAAAACACTCCAAGCATGTCATAGTCAGAACGATGGATGCTGTGGACAGAGACACAATATTACAAGCAGCAAGGTCAAAGAAGGAAATTACATACAAATGAGCACCCCTTAGATTCACAGCAGACCTATCAGTGGAAACCCTCAAAGCCGAAGGCAATGGTTATATATAGTGAAAAAATTCAAAGAAATGAACACCTCACCAAGAATACTCTATCCAGCAATACTCTCACTCAAATTCGATGGAACGATACACCACTTTTTAGATAAACACAAACTCAGCAACTTCATACACTCAAAACCAAATCTAAAAGAAGAACTAAAGGGGCTCCTGTAAGAAAAGAATGAAAACACGTGTAAACACAATCAACTCCTACAGGAAGATGGCACAAAACCCCATGACAATACTCTCCCTTAATGTCAATGGTCTAAATGCACCTACCAAGAGACACAGAGTGGCAAAACGGATCCAGAAACTGAAACCACAATTCTGTTGTCTACAAGAAACTCATCTGAACAATCAGAGTAAACACAGACTCAAAGTGAAAGGATGGAAAACAATCCTGCAAGCAACCAGCTCCATCACAAAAGCTGGGATGGCCACACTAGTATCCGACAACATTAATTTCAGGCTGAAAAATATTAGAAGGGACAGCGAAGGCCACTTTCTCTTCATCAAGGGATACATTCCACAGGAAGAAATCATACTCTTAAATGTATAAGTACCTAATGAAGGAACAGCTAGATACTTAAAACAACTGCTAACAGATTTTAAAGAGGACAGTGCTAACAACACAATAGTAGATGGAGACTTCAACATCGCTTATCACCTCTGGATAGATCAACAAGAACAAAACTCAGCAAGGAAACATTGGCTTTGAATGAAGAAATAGAAGAGAAAGGCCTTATAGACCTATACAGGGCTTTACACGCCCCAAAGAAAGAATACACATTCTTCTCCAGTGCGCATGGAACATTTTCCAAAATAGACTATGTGCTAGGCCACAAAACATACCTCAATAGAATCAGGAAGATAGAAAGAGTATCAACAATCTTTTCAGACCATGATGCACTGAGGCTAGATGTGAATCACACGCAGACACGGACAACCAAATCGAACACCTGGAAAATAAACAAGTCACTGCTGAACAATGTGTGGGTCAAGAAGGACGTCAAGGAAGAAATCAAAAGATACCTGGAAACAAATGAGAACGAAGACACGAACTACCAGAGCTTATGGGATGCAGCTAAAGCCCTATTAAGGGGAAAATTCATAGCTCTGCAAGCATATCTAAGGACAGAAGAAAGAAAAGATGCACATAATCAACTTATTTCACAGCTCAACATCTTAGAAAAGGATCAAGAAAAGGAGCCTAAATCGGGCAGAAGGACAGAGATCATAAAACTTAGAGCAGAATCAACGACATGGAAACCTAAAAAACAATCTGAAAGATCAATGAAACCAAGAGCTGGTTCTTTGACACCAGCTAAAAGATCTGAAAGATCAATGAAACCAAGAGCTGGTTCTTTGACACTATAAACAAGATAGATAAACCACTAGCAACACTCACAAAGAAACAGAGAGAGAGAAAACTAATAAACCGAATCAGAAATAAAAATGGAGATATCACAATGGAAACCAAAGAAATTCAAAAGATCATCAGAGACTACTTTGAAAGTCTGTATGCCAAGAAAAAAGAGAAGTTAGAAGAAATGGATAACTTCCTGGATTCCTATAATCTCCCAAAAATGAGTCAAGAGGATATAAAATACCTGAATAGACCTAGTCATGAAAATGAAATTGAAACTGTAATCAAAATTCTTCCCAAAAACAAAAGCCCAGGTCCAGATGGATTCACTACCAAATTTTTCCAAACATTTAAAAAGGATCTACTTCCTGTCCTTCTCAAACTTTTCCAGGAAATTGAAAAAACAGAAACTCTCCCAAACAGTTTCTATGAAGCCCATCTCTCTCTAATACCAAATGGAAACAAAGACACCACGAGAGAAGAAAACTACAGTCCGATATCACTGATGAACACGGATGAGAAGATCCTGAACAAAATACTAGCAAAGAGATCTCAACAGCTCATCAAAAAGATCATACACCATGACCAAGTGGGATTCATCCCGGGGATGCAAGGATGGTTTAACATTTGGAAATCAACCAACATAATCCATCATATCAACAAAAGATAAAAATCATATGATCATATCAATAGATGTAGAGAAAGCAATTGAGAAGATACAGCATCCGTTTATGATGAAAACTCTCGCCAAATTAGGGATTGAGGTGATTCACCCCAATATAGTTAAAGCCAGCTACCACAAGCATACAGCAAGCATCATCCTCAATGGGGAAAATCTGAGAGCGTTCACCCTAAGATCAGCATCGAGATAAGGATTCTGACTCTCTCAACTGCTGTTGAACATAGTTCTGGAAATACTAGCAATAGCAATTAGGCAAGCAAAAGATATTAAGGCCATCCAAATAGGAAAGGAATAAATCAAGCGCTCTCTATTCGCAAATGATATGATACTATACTTAAAGAACCCTAAAAACTCTACCAAGAAACTCCTAGAAATGATAGACTCGAGAGTAAATTTACAGGTATAAAATAAATACCTAAAAGTCCATGGCTTTACTATACACAAATACTGAGAGAGAAGAAAATGACAAGATGAAAACAATCCCATTCACAATTGTGTGCCAGAAAATCAACTACATAGGAATTAGTTTAACCAATGAAGTAGAGGAACTGTACAAAGAAAACTACAAAACGCTGCTTCTTGAAATAAAAGAGGAAGCAAGAAAATGGAAAAATATCCCCTGTTCATGGATCTGGAGAATTTATATTGCCAAAATGGCAATACATCCAAAAGCACTGTACAAATTCAATGCGATCCCTATTAGATTATGCATGACATTCTTCAAAGAATTGGAGCAAACACTCCTGAAATTTATATGGAACAATAAGCCCCCACGAAGAGCTAAAGCAATTCTTGGTTAAAAGAAAATGGGAGGAATTAACCTCCTGAACCGCAAACTTTACTAAAAGTAGTAATAATTAAAGCAGCATGATACTGGAACAAAGGTAGAGCTGCAGAGCTATGGAACAGGGTTGAATATACTGACATCTCCCCTCAAACATATGACCATCTAATCTTTGAAAAAGGGGCAAGAAATGCGAAGTGGAGCAAGGCAAGTCTTTTTAACAAATGGTGCTGGCAAAACTGGACGACTACGTGCAAACTACTGGGCTTTGATCTCTGCCTAACACAATGTACAAAAGTAAGATGAAAATGGACCAAAGACCTAAACATCAGACTGGAACCCATAAGGTACATTGAAGACAAAGTTGGCAAAACCCTCCATGACATTGAAGCTAATGGTATCTTCAAGGATGTCACGTCACTGGCCAAGCAAGTGGGAATATCTTAAACTAAGAAGCTTCTGCACCTCAAAAGAAACAATGACTAAAATACAGAGAGAGTCTACAGAATGAGGAAGGATATTCTCCAAATACACATCTGAGAAGGGGTTGATATCAAATATATACAAAGTACTGATTGAACTCCACAAGAAGAAAACATCCAACCCCAACAAAAAGTGGGGCAACGAAATCAACAGAGACTTAATCAACGAAGAAATCCGAATGGCTAAAAGGCACATGAGAAAATGCTCTACATCTTTAATCATCAGGGAGTTGCTGATCAAAACAACAATGAGATATCATTTCACACCACAGACACTGGCCCACATTCAAAAAAACAAAGGCAACCTTTGTTGGCATGATGTGGCGACAAAGGGACCCTCCTTCACTGCTGGTGGTAATGCTGACTGGCTCAACCCTTTCGGAAAACAGTAGAGATGATTCTCAAAAAATTAGAATTTGAGCTCCCATTTGACCCAGCAATACCACTCCTGAGAATATACCTCGGAGAAGCAAAAAAGTATAGTCGAAGTGACCCCTGCACTTATTTTTTCATTGCAGTACTATTTACAATAGCTAGAATATGGAAAAAAACCGATTGCCTGAGAATAGATGACTGGTTACAGAAACGTTGGTACATCTACACAATGGAGTACTATGTAGCATTTAGAAAAAAATGAAGTCATGAAATTTACTTACAAGTGGTACTGCATGGAAAATATTATGCTAAGCGAAATGAGTCAGAAAGAGAGGGACACACATAGAAAGACTGCATTCAACTGGTTAACATAAAGTAGCAAACTAAGAGAATAACACCAAGAACAGCTGTGATAAATACCAGTTTCTTCACTCCATGGCTAAAATAACAGCCTCACACTCTAGGGGTAAAGGCAGCTCAGATAGAGAAGGGAGCACCAAAAAAAAGGGTGCTGAGCAGATCCACCCAGAATGGGAGATGCATGCTGACAGCAGTCTATAGACAGAACATGATTGCCACCCTAAGTCTCTCCTACAGATTACAGCACCGAAAAGGATAGATAGAAGAAAAGGGAGTGCCCTGCCACAAAGGCACGGCAGGATGAGGGATAGGGGGTGTGAGGGATACTGGGAGTGGTAGGGGTGAAGAATGGGCTCTGGTGTTGGGGTGGGTACCCAATCATTGTATAATTGAAACCCAAGCACAAAACTTGTAAGTCCACAACTGTAACTCATGGTGTTTAATAAAACAAAACAAAACAAAATAAAACAAGAGAAAGGTCTAACAATAGCAAACAGGACTGTAGTACTCAAAATATTTGGAAACAGGAACATTGGCAAGTATTTTTAAATAAGCATCCAGGAGAGGATGTAGCATTGTGAGTGAACAAATCTACTGTATGGATTCATCTCATCCTTGAAACGGAAAATGACAATGTGATACAGTTACAAATTTTCAAATAAGATATATACCATCTACTTTTTGCTGTGTTTCTATGCTTTGCAGAGTATGATTCTAATTTTTAAATTTACTTTAATAATTGAAACAGTATTGCCTGCATTAATCATTTTAATTAATGTTTTATTAAAATGTTTTTAAAATTATCAAAAATGTTTTATTAAAATGTCATTTTAAAAAACAAACATATAGTCCAAACAGCTATTGCAGTATGTAGAGGGTGTTTACCTTGTATGCAGCTAACCTGAGCTCAGTCCCCAGAACCCTGAACCTGCCAGGAGTGATCTCTGGATACAGAGTGGGAAGTGAGCCCGGAGCACATCTAGGTGCACTCCCCTCCCCACAAAAAAGGAAGAAAAGAAAAGAAAAACATATAAATGATTCTTGAGTAACATAGAGAATAAGAGTGCTAACTCCTATATAACATTTGAAAATCGTCAAATTTAAGAGATAGTCTGCTATTGGCCAAGAAGATGGTTTTTTAAAATACAAATTATCGACCATCTATCTTCACTCCCATTCCTTCACATTCCAGTCTTCGCATGATGTTCTCAAGGGTGGCACTGAAGAGTTTCGGTGAAATGGTATCACCCTGCTGCACCCCTCTCTTGACATCAAGGATCACTTCTTTGTAGAATGGTGAAATCCTGGTAGTGAATCCGTAAAACAGCTCACGGAGGATCCTGATGTATTGGGCTTGAATGCCCTGATTGGCTAGGGCTTCAATGACCGCTTCCGTCTCAACAGAATCAAAGGCCTTCTTTAAATCAATGAACGTTAAGCAGAGCGGCATCTTGAACTCCCGAGAAACCTCAATGATTTTGGTTATCGTGTGGATAAGGTCGATGGTGCTGAATCCTTTGCCGAACCCTGCTTGCTCGCATGGTTGTCCTTCATCTAGTGTTCTGCCAATCCTTTTTAGGATGACTCGAGTGAACAACTTGTAGATGACAGACAATAGGCAGATCTGGCGATAGTTGCCAATGTCATGGATGTCTCCCTTCTTGAACAGTAGTACGGTCCTGCTGGTTTTCCGTTGGGACGGAACCTCGCATTCAGACAGGTAGCGAGTGAAGAGCCAAGCCAGTGTATTGATGAGTACTGACTGCAGGTTCTTCAGGTGTTCAGGTCTGACCTTGTCTGGGCCAGGTGCTGTTTGTTTCTTTACCGACAAAATGGCGTGTCGGATTTCGGAAGGGAGAACTTTGGGAACAACATATCCATCCTGTGGAATTTGGTATGTCGGCAAGTGGACATGGCCATCGAAGAGATTTGAGTAGAAGTCATGGATAATCTTCTCCATTGCCGTTCTGGAGGATGTGATTGATCCATCAGGACGTCGGAGGGCAGTCATCTTGGTCTTATAGTTGGCGAAGGACAGGCGGGCGTTACGAATACTTTTCCCGGCTTCTGCTGCATCTACCAGTACTTCTGCTCTTCTCTCTTTGAGGTCTTCCTTGATCACATCTCTGCTCTGCTTTGCGAGCTTGGACATTAGCTTGCGGTTGCCTGAGGCATGCGCCAAACCACGCTGGCGAATTAGCTCAAGAGTTTTCGAAGATAGGCGATTTTTTGTGGCTATCTCTCTCTTGGCGTTCCTTGCACATTCATGGAGGTGCTGAACCAGTGAATCATATTCCTTGTCAATGTTGTCAACAATGGCATCTTCCCATGTTGCCGCAATAGTACCAAAGAGTTCTCAGTTGGTAGTCATTCTGGGAGTTCTCTTTTTGAACTTTGCAGTCCTTTCTCCCTGCTCTGTGAAGTAGAATTTTGCACGAAGGAGACGGTGGTCCGATCCCGTTCAAAATTTTGTGACAACAGCAACATCAGTCAGGGAAAACCGTTGATTGAATATGATGTGGTCTATTTCGTTGTGGAATCGTCCACCGGGAGACTCCCATGTCCATCATTTAGATTCTGCCTTCTAGATCTGTGAGTTACCATGAATGGTCTTGGTCAACATGATGAACTCAGACAGTCTCTCACCCTGTTTGTTCCATTCTAGGCCATGGGTCCCGATGTGAAGTTCTTCAGCTGATCTTCTCGGTCCTATCTTGGCATTAAAATCACCCACAATGATCTTGTAGAAGGTGTGGTCTTCTTTATAGAACTCCTCTAGCTCCATGTAGAACTTCTCGATTTCTCATTCATCATAATGAGATGTTGGTGCGTAGAAGATAGTGTGGTCTGTAAACCTGTAAATTTGATACATTTAAAAATTTATAATGGATTTTACAATAGTCTTTCAATATTTACATTAGTCTATATACAAGCATGATTTTTAAACAATAAATTTCAGTGACAATAAATTTTTGGAGTTTTTCATAATTGTAATGATTTACTGCTCAGTCTATATTGATGTGAACATTTTTATCTATTTGTCTAATGTTCTGATTGTTTATTTAAGATCAGTAATTAACAGTTAACTTACCGATGACTGATTATGTGGCTCAGGGCTAAAGCACTTGCCTTGCGTGTATGAAACTTTGGGTTGGCCTCCTGGAAGGCAAATGCCCTACCCACAGTGCTGCAAAAGTTATATAAAATATACTAATAATAAGACCTAATGATGTTGGTGAACAGTGCAATATAATTGATTATTTAGTAATTTTCTTGATTTGTTAATGAAATGTGTAAGCTCTTGAGTATAATGGGAGTATTTTTCTAACATAAGAGTCTGAGGAAGGTGAAACTGTTATAACTGTCCTGTAGGATTCCATCTCCCTAGCCTGCTTCATTCTACATCTCTCTGTATCCAATCCAGTTTTCTTCTTGGGAATCTGACCTCCTGATTGGCTACCCTCTACCTTTCAACTGCCTACTTTATGACATCATTCTCCCACCCAACCAACCACCAACTGATAGAATCTTGGGGTTGTTACAGCTTAACCTTGAGCGTGGAAGTTGGTGGAGGAAAGAGATGGTCCTAGGAGAGTTAATGGAATGATGGATGGATGGGTGGGAAGGAAATCGGGAAGGGGAGGGAACTGGACAGCTGGTCATCAGCATGGGAGATTTGGTAGATGTTTTCTAAATACTTTAACATGTTTTTCGTAAATGATAAGCAAAACAAAAATACGAAAATAAGATAGGTTTCAAAGAACAGGTTACATATAAGACCGAGAGAGCTGAAAGGGCTGGCATTCCTTCTGGAGCTTTCAATCATACCATTTACTAAAGATGGTATTTTCACATCACTTAGCTGTGGAGAGGAATAGTGAGAAACAGACTGTCACCAGAAAAGCAAACTGGATGACCACCTTTCATAAATGCCAGATGAAATATGTTCACATGTATCCCAAGTGCAAGTGTATTAACAGGAACATATATTTCACTAAGTCTGCTTGGTACCATTAACTACTTTGGTGGAAATGGAGGAAAACAAATGCAGTTTCTGACAGAACTGAGATTAAACTGCTAATCAATTTTCCCAGGAAAGGGTAGTTGGATGGCTGTGAACAGAAAAACTTGAAAAGTGTTTTGCTACCTTTCATGTATGGCTAGAGGAAAATGATCCCAGTCATCTCTCAAAACTAACAAGCTTCAACTCCCTTGAAGGTCAGTTGTATTCAGTGAGGAAAAAATGCTGGGAGAAAAGTCTGAAATGATGGGAAATAGACAATAAGTGGAAAAGGAAGGACTTGACATTTGGGTTCCTCTGAAAACAAAGCTTGAAACCACAAGATCTGGTGAGCACACCATTTACTGGGAATGGGATCTGAGGAGGATAGGAGTGATATCAGGGATGTGAACAAGGAACATCCAAGTTAAGGAAGACTTAGCTAGCTGATTACCCCATGGGCAACACGGTTCCAAGACTACCAGAACTTACCAAGGAATTTACTTTAATTTTCTTTCTTTTATATGGTCACTTACAACATGTATACTTTGCCTTCTTCAAACACAATTTGCAAATGATTTTTAATTATTAAAAATGTTTTATTAACATGTCATTATTAAAAAGAAACATATAGGCCAAAGAGGTAGTGCAGTATGTAGAGGGTGTTTACCTTTTATGCAGCTACCCTGAGCTTAGTCCCCAGAACCCTGACACTGCCAGGAGTGATCTCTGACTACAGAGTTAGAAGTGAGCCCAGAGCACATCTGGGTGTGCTACCCTCCCACAAAAAAGGAAGAAAAGAAAAACATATAACTGTTTCTTGAGTAACATAGAGGTTAAGGGTGCCAACTGCTATATAACTTTTGAAAACCCCCAAATATAAGAGATAGTCTGCTGTTGACCAAGAAGATGGTTTTTTAATAATATTTACTCACATTGTCTGCAAGTAATGCTATTTGTGGCCTGTAAATCTGTAAATTTTGATACATTTTAAAAAAATTATAATGGATTTTATAATGATCTTTATAAAGAATTTGTATTTTATAGTAATAAGTGATAAATTGTATTTCTGTTTTTGTGGGGTATTTGGGCCATAGTATGTGGTGCTTGGGACTTCTGACTCTGTGCTCAAGTGTCATTCCTGGTGATGCCAGCCATTAAGTTCAGTTGACTGTGTTCATTGTAAGTGCTTTAACCCCTCTACTAATTCCGGGGGGCCAATCAAATAAATTATCTGCATATATTTTATACATGCATGGCATACTTTGTCTTAGATTTTTTGATATTTCTAGGATATTTTGATCGTCTTTAATTATTTTACATCAATACCAATCTCCAAAAAAGTTTCAAAATATAATTATTGACAAAAAATCATATAGAGGTCCAAATTTGTATTGTTCATGGGATAACTATATTAAGAAGAAAATAGAACCACAATAAACATACAAGTAAAATGAAGGTACATTTCTTTGGAGTCTTTATTTATTTATTTATTTATATTTGTATATTTATATTTATATTTGTATATATTTGTATATATACAAGTATAATCTTTGAAAAATAAATCTCAGATACTATAACATTTTATTGAGTTTTTTATAATTGCAATGTTTTATTGCTAAGATGATATTGTTGTGAACATTTATATCTATTTGTCTACTTTTCTGATTGTTAACTTAAGATCTGATATTAAAAGCTAACTTACTAGGGCTCGAGCCATAGCACAGCTGGTAGGATGCTTACCTTGCAAGCGGCCGACCTGGGTTCAATTCCCAGCATACTATATGTTTCCCTGAGCACCGCAAGGGGTAATTCCTGAGTGCAGAGCCAGGAGTAATCCCTGTGCATCGCGAGGTGTGACCCAAAAAGAAAAAAAAAGCTAACTTACTTATGACTGGGTATGTAGCTCAGGGCTAAAGCACTTGGCTTGCAAATATGAAATTTTGGGTTCTATCCCTCACACTATAGAAAAAAAACCAAAATCACTGACTATGGTTGAAAACATATCTCAGTGGTAAAATATTTGCCTCACATTTGTGAGGTTATGGGTTTGATCCCTGAATTTCCATATACGCTCACAAAAGCTAATTTACTTAAAGAATATTAAACTGCTTTAAACCAAGTATATATTGCCGTACTATTATACAGATTTAATTATCAATAAAATAACTTGAAAAGGTCTATTTTTAGCATCTTTGCTAGGAAAAGATGTTACCTGATTTTTAAATGTTTGTAATTTGGGGACACATTTTAATTTGTCATTTTATTTTGTGCTCTTTGTCTACTAGTGAGCTTGAAAAGTGCTCTTGTGTTTACAAGGAATTTACACTTCTTTCAATAGAGATTATATGATCATGGTTTATGCTTATTTTTTCTATACAAGTTTAATAGCTAAATATTGATTTATTTCACAGCAGTAATTTATTAAAAACATTCATCATTTGCCTATCATATTAATTGCCATTAGTTGTTTGTTTTGCTTGTTTTTTGATCACTTAATTTACTTTTTATCTTTTATTTCAGATTGTAAGATTTTCACACAATTGAGCATATCTTTTTCTTTATATTCTAAAGTTTTAGATTGAGAACAACTGTTTGTTTTGTAAAATAAGATACTTGTGCATTTACAATTTCTTCTCATTATTTTTACATTTTAACACAACTCGATTCATCTACAATTTATCATAGTAAGTGTTGTCATATTGAAAGAAACCATCATTATTTTCAATCATAGCACTGTAGCACTATCCTCCCGTGGTTCGTCCATTTGCTCGAGTGGGCACCAGTAACTTCTTACAACAGATTGTGAGACTTGTTGTTACTGGTTTTGGCCTATTGAATACATCATGGGTAGCTTGCCAGGCGTTTGCTATGAGGGCAAGATATTCTGGGTATCTTGCCGGGCAGAGGAATCGGAATCAGGGTTGGCCTCCTGCAAGGCAAATGCCCTACCCGCTGGATCTAAACATTATATAAAAATACTAGGAATACCGAATGTTGTTTCTTTAACAGTGCAATAAAAATGATTATTTAGTAAATTTCTTGATTTATTAATGAAATATGTAAGCTCGTGAGTATAATGGGAGTAGTTTTCTAACACAATAGTCTGAGGAATTTGAAACTGTTATAACTGTTTTGTAGGATTCCATCTCCCTAGCCTGCTTCATTCTACCCCTCTCTCTTATCCAATTCGGTCTTCTTCTTGGGAATCGGACCTCCTGATTAGCTAGCCTCTACCTTTCAACTGCCTACTTTATGACATCATTCTCCCACCAAACCAACCACCAACTGGTAGAACCTTGGGGTTCCCATGCGGTTGTTTGTAAAAAATTCGAATCATCCTGGCAAGTGACCAGTGACCAATGACCAATCACCATTGAACAGTCATCTGTACTGGACACTTGTGGTCTTAAGCCGCTGAAGTTTACTGACTTACTCTCATACTGTCTCCTCGTCTCGTCTACCTTTCATCGGTATTTCCTCTTCTCTGACCATGTCAGGTAAGGAATAATACTTTTCAAAGCTTTTCATTAGATTTATTATCCCTAAACTTAGCAGTCTAGTAAAAACAACATGTACTAATGAAAGAATATATTCAAGTAGAATTTTATAAGCCACATTTTAGTTGACTTTGACATTTGCTGTGTGATTTTAGACATTGGCTTTCTTTCTCTCACATACAAACTGTTTTTCCTCATTGATTACTTTATATTTTAGACATATTTATGAGCTCAAATACAAACATATATATATGTTGATTCTCTGTGTTTCTTTTTACTTTTAATCGTGTATTTTACATAATATCCTTTGAAAAAAGCAAATTAGAGAGAGTATTTTTACAGAAAAAGAAAATGTAGATGCTGTGGAATCCTGCTGAAATATACTCGCATGTTTTCTCTGTAATGGTCTCTCCTCTTGTATTTATACCTCAGTATTTTAAATATAGTGCTATTACACAGTAATAATCATTTATCTTTTAGTTTTCTATTTAAACCAGGTAATAAGAAAATTTGGGGCATGGGGAAGGTGTGGAGTGCTGAGCGATAGGGAGGCAAGCCCTCAAAGGTAAGAAAGTTTGGGATCACTTTCATCAAACATTGACCAATCGAAACCAAGACGATATGAGGGAGAATAAAATAGGAAAGAAAGAATGAAAGAATATGGACGGCAATTATCAAGGAAGGGGAAACCGTCTGGATTGAATGTTGAAGAAAACCAAGGATTTAAAATCAAAAAAGAAAGAATATATGTTAAATATGCTGAGGTAAATACACTGAGAGCAAGTCAAAGCAATTTAATTCAATAAATGCCAGGACTAGAAAGTATTCTGTTCCTTGAGTAGGGTACCAGTAGGAAAACCAGTATATCAGAAAAGCATCCTTGGTGACTTTTTTCCTTATTATCTCTTTGAACACAGTACTTGGTACTTGACAATTTGGAATATAAACATGCATTAGAAATGATGAATCCCATAAATAGCTAATAGTGGTTATCTAGGTGGGTGGAAGAAATAGAATCTTCAATGTTTTATGACGTTCTGGTTTTTAAGTATATGTACGCGTTGCCTGTTGAAATTAAAACAATGGTATTTTCTAACTTGATTCAGGAGATTTGATTCATTTGTGTGGTAATTAGGTTCCAGGTTTAAGCTGCTTGTCATCTTTACAAATATTATTTCATGTGATTTTTTCTACCTAACATGAGAGTAGTTTGATAATAGTCAACTTCTGTTTTAGATCCTAAGAGGAAATAGGAAAATCAAGTCTCACATGTAGAATTACACATTTTTGTTATATTTGTTAATTTTGATTGTTCCTACGTTAAAAATATTTAATGGGATTTTGGTGCTCATTTATTAAACATTGAGAAGAACGTTTTCCAGGTGAATAAAGTTAATTTTACTCCAGGTTTTGAAAGTAAATTTGCAATATTTTGTGATCATTTTTTATATGGTCTTTTCTGTTGTTTCTGTGATAAACTGAAATCATATGCTATGTTTAAAACGTGTTGTTTGGTGGTTAATATTCAGAGGTATTGATGAGAATAATTTTTGTAATTACAAAGTTTCTCTATTTTACTCATTTAAAACATTTCTTACCTATAAATACAATCACGTTTCACTTAATCACTTAATCACTTAACTTCCCGTTAGTCGTCGATTTGCTCGAGCGGGCGCCAGTATCGTCTCCATTTGTCCCTGTCGCGTGCTACTGTAGCCCAATGGCATCTATTCGCTCTGGGAACATGAAGGGCCTCAAACCGATCGTTCATGATCTTGACAAAGAAGTCTGACCATCTGGTAGGTGCGCGGCCACGCGGTCTCTTGACATCCCGTGGAATCCAATCAGTAACAGCTCTAGTCCAATGGTCGTCTCTAAATCACATTACGTGACCAGCCCATCTGATTTTCGACACCTTGGCATATGAGACAGCGTCCCTGATCCTTGATCGTCCACGGATGTCAGAACTCCGGATTCGTTCTCTCATTTGAGCGAAACGTGATATTCCAAGCATAGCTCTTTCTATTCTTCTTTGGGAGACCTGAATGTCATTCTCATCTTGTTTGCATAGGCCCAGGTCTCTGAGGCATATGTTAATGCAGGAAGAACAGTGGAATCTAAGAGATGTGCCCGGAGCCGGAGGTTCTTTGTCCTCTTAGCTATTTCTTCGACGTTCTTGAAGGCATTCCAAGCCGCTTTCTTCCTCCTGCACAGCTCGGGTGCCAGGTCATTTGTCATGTTGACCTCTCGAACTAGGTGCACATAGCTGATGCATTCGGAGATGGTCGTTCCATTGAGAGCGAATGGGGTGTCAGGAACAAGGCTGTTTCTCATAAACATTGTTTTCTTAAGATTCAGCTGTAGTCCTACCTTTCCACACTCACGGTCAAAGTCTGCCAGCATTTGTGCCGCTTGGCTGATGTTTGGTGTTATTAAAACAATGTCATCAGCAAAGCGGAGGTTGTGTAGTTGCCGACCATCTATCTTCAGTCCCATTCCTTCCCATTCCAGTCGTCTCATGATGTTCTCGAGGGTGGCACTGAAGTGTTTCGGTGAAATGGTATCACCATGCCGCACCCCTCTCTTGACATCAACGATCACTTCTTTGTAGAATGGTGAGATCCTGGTAGTGAATCCGCAATACAGCTCACGGAGGATCCTGATGTATTGGGCATGAATGCCCTGATTGGCTAGGGCTTCAATGACCGCTTCCGTCTCGACAGAATCAAAGGCCTTCTTTAAATCAATGAACGTTAAGCAGAGCGGCATCTTGAACTCCCGAGAAACCTCAATGAGCTTGGTTATCGTGTGGATATGGTCGATGGTCCTGAATCCTTTGCGGAACCCTGCTTGCTCGCATGGTTGTCCTTCATCTAGTGTTCTGCCAATCCTATTCAGGATGACTCGAGTGAACAACTTGTAGATGACAGACAATAGGCAGATCAATCACGTTTATTCCTATTTTCTTTTTGTTACGTAGTTAGTGCTAAATCCTTTTTCTTTAATGGACTGGTAAGGTGTGCACTCAAAAATCAACTTCTATTGCGTTTTTTGGCTAGCAGTTTTTTCAAAAATAGAATACATTCTTCATATTGTATATTGTATATGTGGAACAATTTATTAATAACCTTATTGGACTGTTTTATTTGGTTTTGTTTGAGACCACATCCACAGTTATTAAGGGTTTACTCCTGGGTCTGCTCTCCATAACTTACTGTACTATGCTGCTTGCTACAGAGTCCAGATTTCATTGATATATATATACATCTTTTTCAGCTCTGTGATACATATTTTTCACGATGTTTTCTTTATACTTCCTCCTATGTAAACCATATGACTTGGAAAAATTATATTTATGTATGCATAATTATTCTTAGAGTTATTAGTAACTACATTGTAGATAAACAATTTAAGACACAGAATTTAAATAAAGTTTTCCTTCCAAAAACATTTCTTGGGAAAAACTCAAGTAGTCATTTTTGAAGTGGATCAAAAATCAGGGTAACCTTCTATTCATCAACAAGATTAAGTCATAAGTGAACCGTAACTAACAGATATTCATTACACAAGTCAAAGGGAAACCTGTTGATTACAATGGTAAGAGTTGTAAAGACTCCAAATGCCTATATTAAAGTAAGGTATCTTTCTAACTGTTTCTGCATTGTAGTGAAAATGCAGAGTCCTGGAAAAAAGTCCACATGCTTAGGTTCCCTAACTTGGAAATTCATAAGGGGCAGAGAGATAGTACTGGAGGGGATAAGGCACTTGCCTTGTACACAGCCAATCTGCTTGGATCTCTGTTACTGCATACACTCTTCTGAATGTTACAAGGGGTCACTCCAGAGTGCAGAGCCAGAAAGAACCCAAGATCACTGTCAGTTATTGGTCGAAAGTATACTCCTTAAAATGCCCAATAAAAATTATTGGAAAACATGAAGTCTCTTTGTCATTTCTGGCCCTCAGGTTTCTTCTTGTCCAGAGAATGTTACCCACTCATAGACTTCCTAGTTTATAAAAGCTTGCCTTATAAGAAATAACATATGAGTCAATAGGAGAACAAGCTACAGGCATTGCTAGGGTAAGGAGAAACTATCTGTAAGCAAGAAATCCAAGAACAGACACGATCACCCGGTTCTTCTAAAGTTCTGTGTTCACATTGGGAGCACGATACCAAATACACGAATTGCCAAAAGGTTCCAAGCTTTGAATCACCCTAAATTGTTGGAAATTTGGAAACTCAGTTGACTGTTAGTACTAGAAGCATCTCGATGGCTTAAATTTTAAGTTCACATTGTTCCTCTCAGCGTTGAAGGAGATTATAAGTCTCACAGATTTTTTTTCATCACCCTCTTGTTCCTTACAGTAAATTTTCAAAATCCATCTGTATTGGGAACTGCCCATACTCTGCAGCTTTCCCTTCCCGTGGTGAATGATGCAGCTTCCCTAACAGGAAGTGTCTGCAACTACTCCAGAATATCTGCTCCTGCTGGTAGTTCTGCTTGGCTCCTGCCCTCAGCCTCTGGCACCTCTTTCCAACCACTGATGGGTAGTGCCTATCTTTACCAACATTTCAGCACAACAATGCTATCTGGAGTGTTTCACCAGTCTCGTATATCCACCTCAGCTGCTTCCTACCCTATTGTTTTGGAATGGGATATTGCAGGATGGGCTGAAGAGAAGTCTCCTATGGGATACTTTTTCTGTATATTTCCTAGACCAAGACACTGCTGTCTCTTCCATTTCTAAGGCAGCTCGCTGTGAGAGTACACTGGACACGTACAACACGGTGTCTGTGTACCCATCACTTTCTGCCAGTCTTGTTGAGAGAACACCATCTCAGGTTCCACATTAGAGTCAAAGCCTGTCACTTCCCTAACAGGAACGAACCCAGGTGTATTACAATCATCAAGGCACTCTGGGAACTCTCCTTTCTGGCCTGCAGTCCTATGACTCCATGTCATACATAGAGCAAAATGGCTCTGCCCCCCAATCTTACAGCAACTCATCTAGAGAAATGGTTATTGTTCTGAAGGAGGTCCAGCCCCCAAATAACCAACCACCAACTTCCTCCTCTGGAATCCACTTCTCTGTGTCTGCTCAACCCCTCACAGAATCGAGATATCAAGGGGAGTTAAACTGAGAGAAGGGAAAGAAAACTCAAAAATTGGGGTCAAAAAGAGGAAAACTGTCCATAGACAGGTGATATTTAAATACATTGAGATTTTTAATTTTATGAAATGAAGTTAACTAAGTTCATGTTTACACCCCTCACTCATTTTACAGCATGTTATTTTCGCACTCAACATAAGAGCTCCTAATGGACATTGGAACATGTGATAGTATAATGGACAACTGGGTTTCATATTATGAAGTTCAGGAGCACACAAAAGAATGCCACATTTTTCCCTAGTTATTTCAATTATATTTTAATTTTTATTAGTTAAACATCATGAGGCAAAGTTGTAGACTTACAAATTATTGTGCTTGGATTTCATTTATACAATGATGGAGTACCTATCCCTCCACCAGTGCCCATTCTCCACCACCATGGATCCCAGTATTCCGCCGACCACCCATACCCACATCCCACCCAGCCTCTGTGGCAGGGAATGCCACATTTTTCACTGTTCTATGTCAGAAGTCCTCCAGAATTACTACACTAAAAGCAAAATACATGTTTTAAACTAGTATTTTGTTATTTTCTTAAGAAGTTTCAGAACTCCTATTGTAATGGTACCACTTTAACTTTCCCTTCCATTAATGAACAGCAAGGTTCTGAATATATACGTGGTTCAGAGATTCTATCTCAAATCATCAAATCTAGAATCTGCACTTCAGCACAAATATCATGGTGTAGGAGTGCTTCATTCATACTCTTATTCTATGATATTAACGTCCTTTTATTTTTCTATGAAAGTGACTAAATTGAGAGTAAAACACATTACAATGCTAATCTCTGTATGGAACTTATTAGTTTAAAAATCTTTATTTTTTTTAAAAAAAGCTTTTGGTTGGAGGACATTGAATCTGCGTCATAGCATGAAGTTCTCAGGAATTACTCCTGGGTCTGTGCTAGGGATCACTGCTGAATGTGCTTAGGAGATCATACGTGATATTAAAGATCAAATGGAGGTCAGCTCTTCGCAGGGCCAGTGCCTTACCAAATGGACTATCCCTCTGTCCAATTCTCTTATTTTTTAAGTTAGTTTACACAGAAACTCTTTCAAATACAAAGAAAACCAAAAAACAACAGCACCACATGACAAACAGTAAGAACTACAACAGTTACCTAAAATCTTCTAGCACAGGGCCTTGCCATGATCCGTAGAAGAGCCAGTAACAATTCCTTGTCTATTGATGGTAGGTGCACAGTTGTTGCAGCAGTAGTTTTGTGCAGGGAATATCTCATTTTGCAGGGACTGATTTCTTCCTCGGTTCCTTTTTAGTGATGAATTTCCTGGAGATGGAGACTTCCCTGGCATCGAACTTTAGGTCAGACATTTGGTCTGACAAAAATTTCCGAATTGCCCACATGTTGCAGTAGAAGGATTCAAAGACTTGAGAGGAATCGACCACCTGACCTTGGGAAAGTTCCCATAATATCTCCAACCCAAAGTAACCTGTCACTGACGCAACTCCAACTCAGGAACAAAAAGTTATGAATTTTGATCAGATGAAACCTGGGCTTTCAAAAGCTCTGGAGACCTACCAGATCCCAGTATACCTAGATAAATGAAAAGATCTTCAGGTAATGAACACCACTGAGACCATCACTCTGAAGCAGGTGCAAGAAAATTCAAGTGGCACTAAGGGGACCTCCCATGCAAAACAGAAGAACAAAAAGGAGGCTTCTAAAACTCTTGAGGGAGAACCAAAGGCCAAAATTCAACCAAAAGTCCAAGAATGCTTGCTATGGGGAGCAGGGATTGTTCGTAATGCTGCAGTCAGTGATAGGTGTCCTGTGACCACAGCCAAAACTAACAGCACACCTCACAAAGCTGCCTCCAGCAGCATCAGCAAGACAAAGAGGCATGGGCAGGAGAAGATAAAAAACACCAGAGAAAACTCTAAGAAAGCTAAGAAGTGTAAGCAGCCAGGGAACAAGATCAAGGCAGAAGAAAAGCCCACCATCGGCAAGATGACATGCAAGAAAAGTCATCGTGAGCTTTGCCAAGAGGCTGTTAAAAAGTCCCGCCACTACGTAGGCATACAGATGCTGGATTCTGTCAAAGTTTTTCATGCTCTGGGGAAGAAGAGTGATCCAAAACCTGGAATCTCTTCCTTCCAGGTCCTGGGTAGCTCAAAGAGGCCTAAAGATGTCAAGCCACCCTCAGCTGTCAAGCCATGGCTAGGTGATACACGGGATGGAAAAGTCCGTGAGAAAACTCAGGTCAAAACAAAGTACAGAAACCAAGTAGCAGTGCTAAAAAACGCTCATCTCCATCCCAGTCTGAGCTGCCACCTCCTGGGAAGGTCAAATTGGTACCTTTGACTTTTCTTACCATGGAGAGGCCGCAAGCTCGACCTGTTTCTCCAGAGGACAATCTGTGGCCTCACATCGTCCTGCTGCAGCTTACCCTGCCAAGCCTGGCTCTACCAATGCAGCTCAGGCAATTGCTGCCAATTCTTCCCGGTCAAACACTAAATTTTTGTCTGGTTCTGCCAAACCTGCTCAGTCCATTTCAATCAACCCATCTCAACCAGGTTTGCAGAACCCTAGTAGCCTGTGTATTCTTCGCCCTGCAGCTTCTGCACCTGCTCCCTACAAGATAGCAGCTGGCACTTCTCTACATCTGGAACCTTCTCCTGTATCTGTGAAGAAGTGGCTCTCGCCACGCATTCATCAGAGTCAGTTTCTCCTCCAAGACTTCCGTTTACAACTGATTCCATGGAGAAAGCCCAATGTTCCCGAGCCAGTCATGTCAAAGCCCATC
The DNA here is from genome assembly GCF_029834395.1 of Sorex fumeus. Classification (NCBI taxonomy): domain Eukaryota; kingdom Metazoa; phylum Chordata; class Mammalia; order Eulipotyphla; family Soricidae; genus Sorex; species Sorex fumeus. The sequence goes on along the minus strand of NW_026606152.1, from coordinate 19,132,489 downwards.
ACCAAAGAGCAGAGACCAAAGTGTGAGGCTATGAAAAGGAAGGTTCAACAGGAGCTTGAGGTAAAATGTAAAAGGTAAAGGCCCTCCCGTTGATCATCAATTTGCTCAAGCGGGCCCAGTAACGTCTCCATTGGAGACTTTGTTGTTACTGTGTCTGGCATATCGAATACTCTTGGTAGCTTGCAGTGCTCTCCGAGAGGGGCTGAAGAATCGAACTCGGGGCGGCAATGTTGGCCGCATGTAAGGCGAACGCCCTACCTGCTGTGCTATCGCTCCAGCCCAGGAGCTTGAGAACGATCCCAAACACCCCTCTTTGGGGAAAGTGCAGTTCTTTATTGAGAGTGAAAAAGAGATGGACATCTCTCTCTAATATGGCTATGTAATGTGAGTAGCTGGAATGGTAGGTTCCACTTGAGGTACCAGATGGTTGCCTTAGACAAACACTGAGATGCCATACACAGTTTATTAATTCTAATACCTTTTTAACCAAGTGAAGTGACGCATAGTAATTAATTGGTTGCTAATAAAGTTTCTGAAGTTTGAGATGCTGTCAAATGTGGTTGTTTATGGGAGGGCTGGGGTTTGAAAGATGGCATGGGAAAGAATGGGAAGGTATAGAGAGGACAAAGGGGGAATAGACAAGACTATGAGAAAGAGAAACTTGGTCCAGGGTTCTAAAGCCCATCAGAGGAGAAATTGCATGGGCCTGATTAAGAGTGGGGAGCTCAAATTATATTACCTTGAGGGGAGGTTCTGTGGTCTTCCATGGTCCCGGGTGCCTGTAGCCTTCTCTAAACATCGCTTTTAACTGCAGCTCACACAAGAACCAACTTTATCAGTGTCGTTGGGGCTGCGTTGCGAGATGTACCGGACTAAGACATGCGCACTAGGTCACCACTCCCAAAGCAGTCTGTACCGCTTGACCTTGAGCCTGGAAGGTGGTGGCAGAAAGAGATGGTCCTAGCAGAGTTAATGGAGAGAGGAATGGATGGCAGGGAAACCGGGAAGGGAAGAGAACTGGACAGCTGGTGATCATCATAGGAGAGTTGGTGGATGTTTTTAATTACGTTAACATGTTTTTCGTAATGATAAGCAAAACAAAAATACGAAAATAAGACAGGTTCCAAAGAACAGGTTACATATAAGACCGAGAGAGCTGAAAGGGCTGGCATTCCTTCTGGAGCTTTCAATCATACCATTTACTAAAGATCGTATTTTCACATCACTTAGATGCGGAGAGGAAAAGTGAGAAACAGAATGCCACCAGAAAAGCAAACTGGATGACCACGGTTCATAAAAGCCAGGTGGAAGGTGTTCACATGGATCCCAAGTGCCAGTGGGTTAACAGGAACATGTATTTCACTAACTCTGCTTGGTACCAGTAACTACTTTGGTGGAAATGGAGGAACGCGGATGCAGTTTCTGACAGACCTGAGACTAAACTGCTAACAAATTTTCCCAGGAAAGGGTAGTTGACTGGCTGGGAACAGAACAACTTGAAAAGTGTTTTGCTACCTTTCATGTATGGCTAGAGGAAAATGATCCCAGTAAACTCTCAAAACTAACAAGCTTCAACTCCCTTGAAGGAAAGTTGTATTCACTGAGGAAAAAATGCTGGGAGAAAAGTCTGAAATGATGGGAAAAGAGACAATAAGTGCAAAAGGAAGGACTTGAAATTTGGCGAAAACAAAGCTTGAAACAACAAGATCTGGTGAGCACATGATTTACTGGGAATGGGTTCTGAGGAGGAAAAGAGCGATATCAGGGATGTGAACAAGGAACGTCCAAGTGAAGGAAGACTTTTAGCTAGCTGATTACCCCACGGGCAACATGGTTGCAAGACTACCAGAACTTCCCAAGGAATTGACTTTAAGTTTCTTTCTTTTATATGGTCACTTACAACATGTATTCTTTGCCTTCTTCAATGACAATTTGGAGTGTTCGTTTCTTTCTCAATATTCTGTTCACTTGTGTAAGCATCTTTAACAACTGCTGGATAACACAAGTATTTGATCAGACTTATTTTGTACTATCATCTTTAGTTGAGATTACTGACAACTAGGTCTAAAGTGAAGTTTGCTTTGATTGGTAGAAGTAGAGTAGCGAGGACTAGGGATGGAATTAGAGATTATAGGGTACCACATTCAGTTCCTAATAAAACAAGTCAAGGACAGTGTCCCTAATAGACTATTGAAAAAGACATCCATCTCTGTTTAACATGTAAATTCAGCATATTATATATTAAATTAAAAATGAATTAATATTCCTGTATTTGGTCTTTTAAAGACATTCAAGGTTGGTTCAGGAAAGAAACACTGCCTATGAAATCATAACAACTTAATCATAAAAACCTGATTACTACTTCAGTTTCCAAGAATGTCAGTGTTAATAATCATTTACCTTGATCTCCCTAGTGCATATGATAGGCATATGAATACATCTGTGTGAATAAATAATTGGTATCAAATTTCGAGTCTCACCATACATGGTTGTGGATATTGTAAAATAGCTTTATATATTTTCGAAATTTTGCAATAAGATCTCTGGGTGTGAATCCTTGAATCATAAATACCTTTTCCTATGTTCCAGCACCACCTCCTCCCACCTTGATTACTATAAATATGACCTCCTAAGGAGTCATTTGCTTTGTGCACTTTGTTTTAGTCCTTCTCTCTCTCTCTTTTCAAAGGTGAGTTATATGTTTCAAATCAAGGTGCCGGAATTTGGTGTGGCAGTTTTAATCTTTATGAATGATTTAAAATTTCTTCATTTATTTTTTAATTGAATCACCATGAGATGGGCCATTGCAAAGCTGTTTTGTGCAATTTAATTTTTAATCCTTTCACTGAAGCCAAGGAAAATCTCTTACTCGTGAAATTCAGAATTTCTATATTTCATGTGAATCAAAACTGATTGTTTTTGTGTGATTTTTTAAATTTTTTATTATTTTTTATTGATAGAAAAGGGATCACCAAATAATGGGTGTTGGGAGTATCCTCCCAGGATGGGAGATGCATGCTGAAAGTAGACTCTAGACCGAACATGATTGCCACTCAATGCCTCTTTTGGTATGTTTTTTAGATAATTCTTCCCCTCCTCTGTTTGCTTAGGACCAGGACTTTGCCTCTCCCCTCCCTGTTCTTTCTGGAAGCCAGAGAGACATCTTCAGGCAGGAAGAGCATGAAATTTACATATAAGTGGTACTGCATGGACAGTATCATGTTAAGCGAAGGGAGTCAGAAAGAGAGGGACAGACAGTGCAAGAATGCATTCACCCGGAGAACACAAAATAACATAATAGGAGACGTACTCCTATTTTGTTAGGAAGGAAGACTTCCTTCCTAAATTCCTTGTTAGTTAGGAAGGAAGACGTACTCCTATTTTGTTTTGAAGGAAGACTTTTAGCTAGCTGATTACCCCATGGGCAACATAAAATAACAAAATAGGAGACGAACTCCCAAGAGTGGCCGAGATTAGTGTCAGGAATTTTTCTTCATAGCTTGGAGACCAACCACATACGCTAGCAGAAAAAGCAGCTCAGATAGAGAATGGAGCACCAAATAAAGGGTGTTGGGAGGATCCTCTCAGGATGGGAGAGAGTGCTGAACATAGATTAGAGACCAAGCATGATTGTCACTCAATGCCTCTTTTGCAAACCACAACACCTAAAAGGAGACAGAGAACAAAGGGGAATGCCCTCCCACAGAGTCATGGTGGGATGAGGGGATGGGGGTTGGGAGGCATACTGGGATCCTTGGTGGTGGGAAATGGGCACCAGTGGAAGGATGGGTATTTGATCATTGTATAAATGAAACCCACGCACAAAAATTCATATGTCTACAACCGTACCTCATGGTGTCTCATTAATAAAAATTTAAAAATTAAAAATAAAAAAATTGGAACATAAAGTAAAAATAAAACTAGAGAAAGATCTAACAATAGGAAAGAGGCCTGTAGTACTCAAAACGTTGAGAAACAGGCACATTGGCAAGTATTTTTAAATACGCATCCAGTAGAGAATATAGCATTTTTCGTGAACAAATCTACTCTATGGAATCATCTCATCCTTGCAATGGAAAACGACAATGTGTTACAGTTACCAATTTGCAAATAAGATATATACCATCTATTTTTTGCTATGTTTCTATGCTTTACCGAGTATTATCCTGATTTTTAAATTTACTTTAAGGATTAAAACAGTATTTGCCTGCATTAAACTTTTTAATTAAATGTTTTATTAGAAATGTTTTTTTGATGATTAAGAATGTTTTATTCACATGTCATTTTCTAAAAGAAACATATAGGCCAAAGAGCTAGTGCAGCATGTAGAGGGTGTTTAACTTGTATGCAGCTAACCTGAGTTCAATACTCGGAACCCTGAGTGAGCTTGAAAATTGCTCTTGTATGGTACTACATGGAAAATATTATGCTATGGGAAATGAGTCAGAAAGAGAGGGACAGACATAGAAAGACCGCATGTATCTGGGTGAAATAAGGTAACAAAAAAAGAGACTAACACCCAAGAAGAGCTGTGTTAAATACCAGGTTGTTCACTCCATGGCTTAGAGGCCAGCTGCACTGTCTAGGGGTAAAGGCAGTGCAGATAGAGAAGGGAGCACCCAATAAAGGGTGCTGGGAGGATCTGCCCAGGATGGGAGATTCCTGCTGAACATAGTCTATGGACCGAACAGGATTGCCACCCAATGTCTCTTCTGCAGAACACAGCACCCAAAAGGAGAGATAGAACAAAAGGGAGTGCCCTACCAAAGAGGCAGGGTGGGATGGGGGATGGGGCTGGTGGTGGGATGGGCACTCCATCACTGTATAACTGAAACCTAAGCGCTACAACCTGTAGGTCTACAACTGTACCTCATGGTGTTTCACTACTAAAACAAAACAAAACAAAAATTAAAAAAAAGAAAATTGCTCTTGTGTTTACTAGTCATTTACACTTCTTTCAATAGAGATTATGTGATCATGGTTTATGCTTATTTTTTCTATTCAAGGGTAATAGCTCAGTACTGATTTATTTCACAGCACTAATTTTTTTAAAACCATTCATCCTTGGCCTATCATATTAATTGCCAGTATTTGCTGGTTTTGCTTGTTTTTTGATCACTTAATTTGGTTTTTGTCCTTTTCTTTCAGATTGTAAAATTTTGACACAAATGAGCGTATGTTTTTCTTTATCTTCTACAGTTTTAAACTGAGAACAACTGTTTGTTTTGTACAAATAAGATACCTGTGCATTTACTATTTCTTCTCATTTTATTTACGTTTTAACACATCCCGATTCATCTACAACTTATCCTAGTAAGTGTTGTCATATTGAAAGCAACCACCAATTTTTTCAGTCATAGCACTGTAGCACTGTCCTCCCGCGGTTCATCCATTTGCTCGAGCGGGAACCAGTAACATCTTACAACAAATTGTGAGACTTGTTGTCACTGGCTTTGGCCTATCGAATACGTCACGGGTATCTTGCCAGGCTCTTGCTATGTGGACGAGATACTCTGGGTAGCTTGCCGGGCAGAGGAATCGGAATCAGGGTTGGCCTCCTGCAAGGCAAATGCCCTACCCGCTGTGCTGTAAACCTTATCTGAAATATACTAGTAATACCAAATGTTGTTTCTTTAACAGTGCAATATAAACGATTATTTCATAATTTTCTTGATGTGTTAATGAAATAGCTAAGCTCTTGAGTATCATGGGAGTATTTTTCTAACACAAGAGTCTGACGAAGGTGAAACTGTTATAACCGTCTTGTAGGATTCCATCTCCCTAGCCTGCTTCATTCTTCTCCGCTCTCTATCCAATCCGGTCTTCTTCTTGGGATTCTGACCTCCTGATTGGCTAGCCTCTAACTTTCAACTGCCTAATTTATGACATCATTCTCCCACCAAACCAACCACCAACTGGTAGAATCTTGGGGGTCCCATGTAGTTGTTTGTAAACAAATTTGAATCATCATGGCAAGTGACGAGTGACCAATCACCAGTGAGCAGTCGTCTGTACTGAACACTTGCGGTCTTAAGCCGCTTCAGTGTTCAGACGTACTCTCGTACAGTCTCCTCTTCTCGTCTACCTTTCATCGGTATTTCCTCTTCTCTGACCATGTCAGGTAAGGAATAATACTTTTCAAAGCTTTTCCTTAGATTTATCATCCCTAAACTTAGCAGTCAAGTAAAAACAGCAGTAGTAATGAAAGAAAGTATTCAAGTCAAATTTGATAAGCCTCATTTTAGCTTGACTTTGACATTTGCTGTGTGATTTTAGACATTGGCTTACTTTCTCTCACATACAAAGTGTTTTTCCTCATTGATTACATTATATTTTAGACATACTTAGGAGCTCAAATACACACACACACACGTATACATATATATGAGTGTCTATTCTCTGTGTTTCTTTTTTCCTTTTAATAGTGAATTTTACATGTTATCCATTGAAAACAAGTAAATCAGAGACTGTATTTTTACAGAAACAGAAAATATAGATGCTGCGGAAAACTGTTAATATATACTAGCATGTGTTCTCTCTAATGGTCTCTCCACTTGTATGTACACTTCAGTATTTTAAATATAGTGATATTACAAAGTAATAATCATTGATCTTTGAGATTTCTATTTAAACCAGGTAATAAGGAAATATGGGGCATGAGGAAGGTGTGCAGCGCTGAGCGGTAGGGAGGGCTTACCAAGCCCTCAAATGTAAGAAACTTTGGGATCACTTTCATCAAACATTGACCAATTGAAACCAAGACGATATGAGGGAGAAAGAAATAGGAAAGAAAGAACGAACGAACGAAAGAAAGAAAGGAAAGAAAGAAAGAATAGGAACGTCGATTATCAAGGAAGGGGAAAACGTTTGGACAGAATGTTGAAGAGAACCAAAGGTTTAAAATCAAAAAAGAAAGAATATATATTAAATATGCTCAGATAAATACACTGAGAGCAAGTCAAAGCAATTTACTTCAATAAATGCCAGGACGAGAAAGTATACTATGCCTTGAATAGGGTTCCAGTAGGAAAAGCAGTTTGTCAGAAAGCCATCCTTGCTGGCTTTTTTTCCTGATTATCTCTTAGAACACTGTACTTGGTACTTGACAATTTGGAGTATAAGCACGCTTCAGAAATGATGCTTCCCATAAATAGCTAATAGTGTTTATCTAGGGCGTTGGAAGACACAGAATCTTCAATGTTTTTATTCTGATCTGGTTTTTAAGTACATGTACGCGCTGTCTGTTAAAATAAAAAAAAATGGTATATTCTAACTTGAATCAGGAGATTTGATTCAATCGTGTTGTAAGTAGATTCCAGGTTAAAGCTGCTTGTCATCTTTACAAGTATTATTTCATGTGATTTTTTTCTTCCTAACATGAGAGTATTTTGATAATAGTCAACTTCTGTTTTTAGATCCTAAGAGGAAATAGAAAAAACAAGTCTCACATGTCTAATTACACGTTTTTGTCATATTTGTGAATTATGAATTTTCCTACATTAAAGATATTTTGTTGGATTTTGGTGCTCATATATTAAACATTGAGAAAAACGTTTCCCTGGTTGATAAAGCTAATTCTAATCTAGGGGTTGAAAGTAAATTTGCAATATTTTGTGATCACTTTTTAAATGGTCTTTTCTGTTTCTTGTGTGATCAAGTGAAATCCTCTGCTATGTTTAACACGTGTTGTTTGCTGGTTAATATTCAAAGGTACTGATGAGAATAATTTTTTTGTACTTTCGAAGTTTCTTTCTGTATTTTCCTCATTTAAAACATTTCTTGTCTATGAAATACAATCACGTTTATTCCGATTTTCTTTTTGTTATGTAATTACTGATAAATCCTTTCTCTTTAATGGACTCGTAAAGCCTGCACTCAAATATCACCTTCTATTCCATTTTTTGGCTAGCAGTTTTTTCTAAAATAGAATACTCTCTTCATATTGTGTATGTGGAACAATTTATTAATACCCTTATTGTACTGTTTTATTTGGTTTTATTTGGGATCACATCCACTGTTATTCAAGGCCTACTCTTGGGTCTGCTCTCCATAACTTACTGTACTATGCTGCTTGCTGCAGAGCCCAGATTTCATTAATATCTATATAGTTCTTTTTCATTTCTGTGATACATATTTTTCATGATGTTTTCTTTACCCTTCCTCCTATGTAAATCACATGAAATAGAAAAATTATATTCATGTATGCATTATTATTCTTAGAATTATTAGTAACTACATTGTAGATAAACAACTTAAGACACAGATTTTCAATAAAGTTTTCCTTCCAAAAACATTTCTTGGGAAAGACTCAAGCAGTCATTTTTGAAGTGGATCAAAAAGGAGGGTAACCTAAAATGCATCAACAAGATTAAGTCGTATGTGAACCGTAAGTAACAGGTACTCATGGCACAAGTCACATGGAAACCTGATGATTACAATGGTAATAGTTGCAAAGACCCCAAATGCCTATCTTAATGGAAGGTATCATCCTTCCGGTTTCTGGGCTTGTATTGATCATGCAGGGTCCTGGCCAAAAGTCCACATCCTTTAGGTTGTGTAACCTGGAATTTCATAAGGGACAGAGAGAGATAGTACTGGAGGGGATAAGGCACTTTCCTTGTACGCAGCCAATCCAGTTGAATCTCTGTCACGGCATACACTCTCCCGAATGTTCTAAGGGGTCACTCCAGAGTGCAGAGCCAGGAAGAACCCAAGATCACTGTCAGTTGTTGGTCCAAACTCTACACCACCCTCCGCCCGCCCAACAAAATTTATTGGAATATAGGAAATCTCTTTGCCATCTCTGGGCCTCAGGTGTCTTCTTGTCCTGAGAATGTGTCCCTTTCTCTTAGACTTCCTAGTTTGGAAAAGCTTCCATTCTAGGAAATAGCAAAGGAGTCAATAGGAGAGCAAGCTAAGGAGAAACTATCTGTAAGCAAGAAATCCAGGTACACACACGATCACCTGGTTCTTCTACAGTTCTGTGTTCACTTTGGGAGGACGATACCAAATACACAAAGTGCCCAAAGTTTCCAGGCTTTGAATCACCCCATGTTGTTGGAATTTTGGAAACACAGTTGACTGTTGGTACTAGAAGCATCTCGATGGCTTAAATTTTAAGTTCAGATTGTTCCTCTCAGCGTTGAAGGAGATTATTAGTCTCACAGATTTTTTTCATCACCCTCTTGTTCCTTACAGAAAATTTTCAAAATCCATCTGTATTGGGAACTGCACATACTCTGCAGCTTTCCCTTCCCGTGGTGAACAATGCAGCTTCCCGAACAGGAAGTGTCTGCAACTACTCCAGAATATCTGCTCCAGCTGGTAGTTCTGCGTGGCTCCTACCCTCAGCCTCTGGCACCTCTTTCCAACCACTGATGGGTAGTGCTTATCTTTACCAACATTTCAGCACAACAATGCTATCTGGAGTGTTTTACCAGAGTCATATATCCACCTCAGCTCCTTCCTACTGGAGTGTTTTGGAATGGGATATTGCAGGAAGTGCTGAAGAGAAGTCTTCCATGGGAGACTTTTCTGTGACTGTCCTTGCCCAAGACACCGCTGTCTCTTCCATGTCTATGGCAGCTCGCTATGAGAAAATCCTAGATACCAACAACTCAGTGTCTGTGTACCCATCACTTTCTGCCAGTCTTGTTGAGAGAACACCATCTCTCGTTCCACATCAGAGTCGAAGCCTGTCACTTCCCTACCAGGAAGGAAGCCAGGTGTATTACTATCATCAAGGCACTCTGGGAACTCTCCTTTCCGGCCTGCAGTCCTATGACTGCATGACATACAGAGGGCAAAAGGGCTCTGCCCCCCAAACTTACAGCAACTCATCGCGAGAAATGGTTATGGTTCTCAAGGGGGTCCAGCCCCCAAATAACCAACCACCAGCCTCCTCCTCTGGAATCGACTTCTCTCTGTCTGCTCAATCCATCACAGAATCGAGTTTTCAAGGTGAGTAAAACTAAGAGAAGGGAAACAAAATTCAAAACTTGGGGTCAAAATAGAGGAAAAATCTCCATAGACAGGTGGTATTTAAGTGAAATACACCGAGATTATATCATTCATACTCCTATTCCATGATATGAACGTCCTATTATTTTTTCAAGAAATCGAATATATTGAGACAAGACTAATTTACCATGCTAAGCTCTGTATGGAACTTAATGGTTTAAAAATATCTATTTTTATTTTATTTTTTTAAAAAAGCTTTAGTTTGGAGCAGGTTGAATCTGGGTCATAGCCTGTACCGCTCAGGGATTACTCCTGGGTCTGTGCTAGGGATCACTCCTGAAGGTGCTTAGGAGATCATACGTGATACTAAAGATCAAACTGAGGTCAGCTGTGCGCAGGGCCAGTGCCTTACCAAATGGACTATCCTTCTGTTCCAAGTCTCTTATTTTTAAGTGCAGTTTACACTGAAACTCTTTCAAATGCAAATAGAACCCAAAACAGCAGCACCACATGACAAACAGTAAGAACTGCAACATTTACCTCCACTTGTAGCACAGGGCCTTGTCCATTATCCTTTGAATAACCAGTAACAATGCCTTGCCTATGGCTGGTAGGTGCACTGTTGTTGCACCACTACTTGTGTGGAGGGAATTTCTCATTTCCCAGGGACTGATTTCTTCCTTGGTTCCTTTTTAGTGATGAATTTCCTGGGGGTGGAGACTTCCCTGCCATCTCAAGCTTCAGGTCCTACATTGGGTCTGACACAAATTTCACAAATGCCCCCATCATGCAGTAGCAGGATTCAAAGACATGAGAGGAATCCACCACCTGAGCTTCGGGAAGTTCCCATGATATCTGCAGCCCAAAGTAACCTGGCGCTGACCTCAACTCCAACTCAGGAACAAAAAGTTACGAATTTTGACCAGATGAAAACGGGGCTCTCAAAATCTCTGAAGACCTGCCAGATCCCAGTAGACCTAGAACAATGCAAAGATCTGCAGGTAATGAACACCACTGACACCATCACTCTGAAGCAGGTGCATGAAAATTCAAGTGGCGCTAAGGGGACCTCCCATGCAACACGAAAGAACAAAAATGAGGCTTCTGAACCTCTTGAGGGAGAACCCAAGGCCAAAATCCAGCCAAAAGTCCAAGAATGCTTGCTAGGGGGAGCGGGGATTGTTCGTAATGCTGCAGTCAGTGATAGGTGTCCTGTGACCACGGCCAAAACTAACAGCAAACCACAGAAAGCTGCATCCAGCAGGATCAGCAAGACAAAGAGCCACGGGCAGGAGAAGATAGAAAACACCAGAGTAAACTCTAAGAAAGCTAAGGAGTGTAAGCATCCAGGGAACAAGGTCACGGCAGAAGAAAAGCCCAACATTGGCAGGATGAAACGCAAGAAAAGTCAACGTGAGCTTTACCAAGAGGCCTTTAAAAAGACTCGCAGCTCCCTAGGCATGCACATGCTGGAGCCTGTGCAAGTGTTTCATGCTCTGGGGAAGAAGAGTGATCCAAAACCTGGAATCTCTTCCTCCCAGGTCCTGGCTAGCTAAAAGAACCCCAAAGATATCAAGCCATCCTCAGCTGTCAAGCCATGGGTAGGTGCTACCCGGGATGGAAAAGGCCTTGAGAAAACTCAGGTCAAAGCACAGAAACCAAGTATCCGTGCTGAAAAACGCTCATCTCCACCCCAGTCTGAGCTGCCACCTCCTGGGAAGGTCAAATTGGTACCTTTGCTGTTTCTGACCATGGAGAAGCCTCAAGCTCGACCTGTTCCTCGGAGACCACAGTCTGTGGTCTCACATCATCCTGCTGCAGCTTACCCTACCAAGCCCGGCTCTACCAATGCAGCTCAGCCAACTGCTTCCAATTCTTCCCGGCCAACCACTGCATTTTTGCCAGGTCCTGCCAAACCTGCTCAGTCCATTTCAACCAACCCATCTCGACCAGGTTTGCTGAACCCTACTAGCCGGCTCTTTCCTCAGGCTGCATCTTCTAGACCTGCTCCCTACAAGACAACAGCTAGCAATTCTCTCCAGCGGGAGGCTCCTCCTGTCTGCGTGAACAAGCGCCAGTCTCCAGCCAAAGGTCAGAGTCAGTTTCTCCTTCAAGACTTCCGTTTCCAACCGATTCCATGGAGAAAGCCCAATGTTCCCGAGCCAGTCGTGTCAAAGCCCATCACCAAAGAGCAGAGACCAGAGCGTGAGGCTATGAAAAGGAAGGCTCAGCAGGAGCGTGAGAACGCTGCCAAACATACCTCTTTGGGGAAAGTGCAGTTCTTTATTGAGAGAGAAATAGAGATGGACATCTCTCTCTAATATGGCTACGTAATGTGAGTAGCTGGAATGGTAGGTTCCACTTGAGGTTCCAGATGGTTGCCTTAGACAAACACAGAAATGCCATACACCGTTTGTTTATTCTAATACATTTTTAACAAATTGAAAAGATGCATCGTAGTTAATTGGTTGTTAATAAAAGTTCTGAAGTTTGAGATGCTGTCAAATGTGGTTGTTTTTGGGAGGGGCTGGGGGTTTAAGGATGGCATGGGAAAGAATGGGAAGTTATGGAGAGGACAAAGGGGGAATAGACAAGAATCTGAGAAAGAGAAACTTGGTCCAGGGTTCTAAAGCCTAGCAGAGGAGAAATTGCATGGGCCTGATGAAGAGTGGGGTAGGGTCAGAGGAAGAGTATAGCTGACAGGACATTTGCTCTGCAACCAAGAAGTACCCAATTCAATTCTTGCAATCCTTTAGGGTCCCCAGAGACCCACCAGATGTGAAACTTGAGCACAGAGCCAGGATTAAGACCAGAGCACAGTCAAGTATGCCCCATCCCTGGTGTCCTCCAAAAAAAAAAATGGGAGAAATGACACGGTCTGGGGGTTTGGATAAAAAGAACAAATTTGTAATAGGCTAAAGAAGGCAAATGAGTCTAAGGTGACCCGAAGAAAAGTTAAATTACTTTCATGGAGGCTGCGTCTATGCCTCATGGCCACCTTTGGAAAATAACCAAATTTGAGACACATCTCTAAAAGGTTTGGGTGGTCTATTCATAAATGATGGCTTGGGGATGCGACCACATAGACTGGGGAATGAACCTTCCAGAGGAGTGGTCAGCGCCCTCAGAGTCATTCAAGGATGACTCTTAACAGGGACAAAGCCAAGAGAACAGTTGCAGCATGAAGCCTGAAGATGAGCTCCTGGGAGATGCAGAGATAAGTCACCATGTCCTCGGGCCCTCTGTTCAGGACCCCTAGCTGCACCATTTCCCTTATTCCCAACAATATTCAGAGTCGCTATCACGGTGACCATTTGCTAGCTAGTTTCAACAATGAGGTCCATTGCCTCTGTAAGTCTTTGGATTTGTAACCTCCCCACGGTGGCCAAGCCTGCTTTCAGGCAAGGACATCTGGACATTTCTGTCTGGGGGAGCTCAAATTATATTACATTGAGGGGCTGCTCTGTGGTCTTCCATGTCCCGGGTGCCTGTAGACTTCTCTGAACATCGCTGTTAACTGCAGCTCACCCAAGAACCAACGTTATCAGTGTCGTTGGGGCTGCGTTACGGGATGTACCAGACTAAGACATGCGCACTAGGTCACCACTCCCAAAGCGGTCGGTACCGCTTGACCTTGAGCCTGGAAGGTGGTGGCGGAAAGAGATGGTCCTAGGAGAGTTAATGGGGTAATGGATGGATGGCAGGGAAACCGGGAAGGGTAGAAAACTGGACAGCTGGTGATCAGCATGGGAGAGTTGGTGGATGTTTTTTAATTACGTTAACATGCTTTTCGTAAATGATAAGCGAAACCAAAATATGAAAATAAGACAGGTTCCAAAGAACAGGTTACATATAAGACCGAGAGAGCTGAAAGGGCTGGCATTCCTTCTGGAGCTTTCAATCATACCATTTACTAAAGATCGTATTTTCACATCACTTAGATGCGGAGAGGAAAAGTGAGAAACAGAATGCCACCAGAAAAGCAAACTGGATGACCACGGTTCATAAAAGCCAGGTGGAAGGTGTTCACATGGATCCCAAGTGCCAGTGGGTTAACAGGAACATGTATTTCACTAACTCTGCTTGGTACCAGTAACTACTTTGGTGGAAATGGAGGAAAACGGATGCAGTTTCTGACAGACCTGAGACTAAACTGCTAACAAATTTTCCAGGGAAAGGGTAGTTGACTGGCTGGGAACAGAACAACTTGAAAAGTGTTTTGCTACCTTTCATGTATGGCTAGATGAAAATGATCCCAGTAAACTCTCAAAACTAACAAGCTTCAACTCCCTTGAAGGAAAGTTGTATTCACTGAGGAAAAAATGCTGGGAGAACAGTCTGAAATGATGGGAAAAGAGACTATAAGTGCAAAAGGAAGGACTTGAAATTTGGCGAAAACAAAGCTTGAAACAACAAGATCTGGTGAGCACATGATTTACTGGGAATGGGTTCTGAGGAGGAAAAGAGCGATATCAGGGATGTGAACAAGGAAAGTCTAAGTGAAGGAAGACTTTTAGCTAGCTGATTACCCCATGGGCAACATGGTTGAAAGACTACCAGAACTTACCAAGGAATTGACTTTAAGTTTCTTTCTTTTATATGATCACTTACACCATGTATTCTTTGTCTTCTTCAACGTCAATTTGGAGTGTTCGTTTCTTTCTCAATATTCTGTTCACTTGTGTAAGCATCTTTAACAACTGCTGGATAACACAAGTATTTGATCAGACTTATTTTGTTCTATCATGTTTAGATGAGATTACTGACAACTAGGTCTAAAGTGAAGTTTGTTTTGATTGGTAGAAGTAGAATAGCGAGGACTAGGGATGGAATTAGAGATTATAGGGTACCAGATTTAGTTCCTAGTAAAACAAGTCAAGGACAGTGTCCCAAATAGACTATTGAAAAAGACATCCATCTCTGTTTAACATGTAAATTCAGCACATTATATATTAAATTAAAAATGAATTAATATTCCTGTATTTGGTCTTTAAAAGACATTCAAGTTTGGTTCAGGAAACAAACACTGCCTATGAAATCATAACAACTTAATCATAAAAACCTGATTACTACTTGAGTTTCCAAGAATGTCAGTACTAAGAATGATTTGCCTTGATCTCCCTAGTGCATATGATAGGCATATGAATACATCTGTGTGAATAAATAATTGGTATCCAATTTCGAGTCTCACCATACATGGTTGTGGGTATTGTGAAATAGTTTTATATATTTTCGAAATTTTGCAATAAGATCTGTGGCTGTGAATCCTTGAATCATAAATACCTTTTAGTATGCTCCAGCACCACCTCCTCCCACCTTAATTACTGTATATATGACCTCCTAAGGAGTCATTTGCTTTGTTCATTTTGTTTTAGTCCTTCTCTCTCTCTCTCTTTTCAAAGGTGAGTTATCTGTTTCAAATCAAGATGCATGTATTTGGTGTGGCAGTTTTAATCTTTATGAGTGATTTAAAATTTCCTCATTTATTTTTTAATTGAATCACCATGAGATGGGCCATTGCAAAGCTATTTTGTGCAATTTAATTTTTAATCCTTTCAGTGAAGCCAAGGAAAATCTCTTACTCATGAAATTCCGAAATTCCATATTTCATGTGATTCAAAACTGATTGTTCTTGTGTGATTTTTTAAATTTTTTTATTAATTTTTATTGATAGAAAAGGGATCACCAAATAATGGGTGTTGGGAGGATCCTCCCAGGATGGGAGATGCATGCTGAATGTAGACTCTAGACCGAACATGATTGCCACTCAATGCCTCTTTTGGTATTTTTTTAGATAATTCTTCCCCTCCTCTGTTTGCTTAGGACCAGGACTTTGCCTCTCCCCTCCCTGTCCTTTCAGGAAGCCAGAGAGACATCTTCAGGCAGGAAGAGCATGAAATTTACATAGAAGTGGTACTGCATGGACAGTATCATATTAAGCGAAAGGAGTCAGAAAGAGAGGGACAGACAGAGCAAGATTGCATTCACCCGGAGAACATAAAATAACAAAATAGGAGACGAACTCCCAAGAGTGGCCGAGATTAGTGTCAGGAATTTTTCTTCATAGCTTGGAGACCAACCACACACGCTAGCAGAAAAGGCAGCTCAGATAGAGAATGGAGCACCAAATAAAGGGTGTTGGGAGGATCCTCCCAGGATGGGAGAGAGTGCTGAACATAGACTAGAGACCAAGCATGATTGTCACTCAGTGCCTCTTTTGCAAACCACAACATCTAAAAGGAGAGAGAGAGAACAAAGGGGAATGCCCTCCCACAGAGTCAGGGTGGGATGAGGGGATGGGGGGGTGGGAGGCATACTGGGATCCCTGGTGGTGGGAAATGGGCACTGGTGGAGGGATGGGTATTTGATCATTGTATAAATGAAACCCACGCACAAAAATTCATATGTCTACATCCGTACCTCATGGTGTCTCACTAATAAAAATTTAAAAATTAAAAATAAAAAAATTGGAACATAAAGTAAAAATAAAACAAGAGAAAGATCTAACAATAGCAAAGAGGCCTATAGTACTCAAAACGTTGAGAAACAGGCACATTGGCAAGTATTTTTAAATACGCATCCAGGAGAGAATATAGCATTGTTCGTGAACAAATCTACTCTATGGATTCATCTCATCCTTGAAATGGAAAACGACAATGTGTTACAGTTACCAATTTGCAAATAAGATATACGCGATTTATTTTTTGCTATGTTTCTTTGCTTTACCGAGTAAAGGTAAAGGTAAAGGCCCTCCCGTTGATCGTCGACTTGCTCGAGCGGGCCCAGTAACGTCTCCATTGGAGACTTTGTTGTTACTGTGTCTGGCATATCGAATACTCTCGGTAGCTTGCCGGGCTCTCCGAGAGGGGCGGAGGAATCGAACTCGGGTCGGCCATGTTGGCCGCTTGTAAGGCGAACGCCCCACCACTGTGCTATACCGAGTATTATCCTGATTTGTAAATTTACTTTAAGGATTAAAACAGTATTTGCCTGCATTAAACTTTTTAATTAAATGTTTTATTAGAAATGATTTTTAATGATTAAGAATGTTTTATTCACATGTCATTTTCTAAAAGAAACATATAGGCCAAAGAGCTAGTGCAGCATGTAGAGGGTGTTTACCTTGTATGCAGCTAACCTGAGTTCAATCCTCAGAACCCTGAGCCTGCCAGGTGTGATCTCTTGATACAGAGTCTGAAGTGAGCCCGGAGCACATCTGGGTGCGCTCCCCTCCACACATACAAGGAAGAAAAGAAAAGAAAAACATATAACTGATTCTTGAGTAACATAGACGTTAAGGGTGCTAACTCCTCTATAACTTTTGAAAAGCCCCAAATTTAATAGATAGTCTGCTCCTGACCAAGAAGATGGTTTTCTAATAGTATTCAATTCCATTGTCTGCAATTAGTGCTATGTGTGGCCTGTCAATCTGTAAATTTTGATACATTTAAAAACTTTTATGGATTTTATAATAGACTTTATAATACATTTGTATTTTAAGGTAGTAAGTGATCATTTATATTTCTATTTTTGTGGGGTATTTGGGCCGTAGTATGTGGTGCTTGGGACTTCAGACTCTGTGCTCAAGGGTCATTCCTGGTGGTGCCAGCCATTAATTTGGGTTGACAGTGTGCATGGTAAGTGCTTGAACCCCTATACAACGTCTGGGGTCCAACCAAATCAATTATCTGCATATATTTTATACAAGCATGGCATACTTTTCCTTAGATTTTTTTATATTTCTAGGATATATTGATCACCTTTAATTATTTCACATCCCTACCAATGTCCAAAAATTTTCAAAATAGAATTATTGAAAAATATCATATAGAAGTCCAAATTTGTATTGTTCATGGGATAACTATATTAAGAAGAAAGTAGAACCACAATAAACATGCAAGTAAAATGCAGGTACATTTCTTTGGATTCTTTCAATTATGCATTTATATTAGTCTCTATACAAGTTTGATTTTTAAATAATCAATATCAATTACTATAAAATGTTTATTGAGATTTTATAATTGTAATGTTTTACTGCTAAGATGACCTTGATGTGAACATTTATATCTATTTGTCTACTTTTCTAATTGTTTACATAAGATCAATTCTTCACAGCTAACTTACTTGTGACCGGATATGTAGCTCAGGACAAATGAACTTGGCCTGCGTGTATGAAACATTGGTTTCTGTTCTTCGCACTATAGAAACAAAAGCAAAACCACTAACTGTGGTTGGAAATAGGCCTCGGTGGTAAAATATTTGCCTCACATTTCTGAGGTTATGGGTTTGATCCCTGAATTTCTATCTACACACACAAAAGCTAAATTACAACAAAGTCTCACACTGGAGACCTAACAGGACACGCTCAAGAAAATCTATGAACAACGGGAGGACAGTGACAGTGACAGTGACTTAATGAACATTCAACTGCTTTAAGCTATATATTGCCTAACTATTAAAAGGATGTAATTCTCAATCAAAGAGCTTGAAAACCTCTTTCTTCTAGCACCTCTGCTAGGGAAAGATAGCACCTGATTTTTCAATATTTGTAATTTGGGGGGACATTTTAATTTCTCATTTTAATTTGTGCTCTTTGTCTACGAGTGAGCTTGAAAATTGCTCTTGTATGGTACTACATGGAAAATATTATGCTATGGGAAATGAGTCAGAAAGAGAGGGATAGACATAGAAAGACCGCATGCATCTGGGTGACATAAAGTAACAAAACAAGAGACTAACACCCAAGAACAGCTGTGTTAAATACCAGGTTGTTCACTCCATGGCTTAGAGGCCAGCTGCACTGTCTAGGGGTAAAGGCAGCGCAGATAGAGAAGGGAGCACCCAATAAAGGGTGCTGGGAAGATCTGCACAGGATGGGAGATGCCTGCTGAAAGTAGTCTATGGACCAAACAGGATTGCCACCCAATGTCTCTTCTGCAGACCACAGCACCCAAAAGGAGAGATAGAACAAATGGGAGTGCCCTACCAAAGAGGCAGGGTGGGATGGGGGATGGGGCTGGTGGTGGGATGGGCACTCCATCACTGTATAACTGAAACCCAAGCACAACAACCTGTAAATCTACAACTGTACTTCATGGTGTTTCACTACTAAAACAAAACAAAACAAAAATTAAAAAAAAGAAAATTGCTCTTGTGTTTACTGGTCATTTACACTTCTTTCAATAGAGATTATGTGATCATGGTTTATGCTTATATTTTCTATTCAAGGGTAATAGCTCAATACTGATTTATTTCACAGCACTAATGTTTTAAAACCATTCATCCTTGTCCTATCATATTAATTGCCAGTATTTGTTGGTTTTGCTTGTTTTTTGATCACTTAATTTGGTTTTTGTCCTTTTCTTTCAGATTGTAAAATTTTGACACAAATGAGCATATGTTTTTCTTTATCTTCTACAGTTTTAAACTGAGAACAACTGTTTGTTTTGTACAAATAAGATACCTGTGCATTTACTATTTCTTCTCATTTTATTTACGTTTTAACACATCCCGATTCATCTACAACTTATCCTAGTAAGTGTTGTCATATTGAAAGAAACCACCAATTTTTACATTTTTCAATCATAGCACTGTAGCACTGTCCTCCCGCGGTTCATCCATTTGCTCGAGCGGGAACCAGTAACATCTTACAACAAATTGTGAGACTTGTTGTCACTGGCTTTGGCCTATCGAATACGTCATGGGTATCTTGCCAGGCTCTTGCTATGTGGACGAGATACTCTGGGTAGCTTGCCGGGCAGAGGAATCGGAATCAGGGTTGGCCTCCTGCAAGGCAAATGCCCTACCCGCTGTGCTGTAAACGTTATCTAAAATATACTAGTAATACCAAATGTTGTTTTTTTAACAGTGCAATATAAACGATTATTTCATAATTTTCTTGATGTGTTAATGAAATAGCTAAGCTCTTGAGTATCATGGGAGTATTTTTCTAACACAAGAGTCTGACGAAGGTGAAACTGTTATAACCGTCTTGTAGGATTCCATCTCCCTAGCCTGCTTCATTCTACCCCGGTCTCTATCCAATCCGGTCTTCTTCTTGGGATTCTGACCTCCTGATTGGTAGCCTCTACCTTTCAACTGCTTACTTTATGACATCATTCTCCCACCAAACCAACCACCAACTGGTAGAATCTTGGGGGTCCCATGTAGTTGTTTGTAAACAAATTTGAATCATCACAGTAAGTGACGAGTGACCAATGACCAATCACCAGTGAGCAGTCGTCTGTACTGAACACTTGCGGTCTTAAGCCGCTTCAGTGTTCAGACGTACTCTCGTACCGTCTCCTCTTCTCGTCTACCTTTCATCGGTATTTCCTCTTCTCTGACCATGTCAGGTAAGGAATAATACTTTTCAAAGCTTTTCCTTAGATTTATCATCCCTAAACTTAGCAGTCAAGTAAAAACAGCACGTAGTAATGAAAGAAAGTATTCAAGTAGAATTTTATAAGCCTCATTTTAGCTTGACTTTGACATTTGCTGTGTGATTTTAGACATGGGCTTACTTTCTCTCACATACAAAGTGTTGTTCCTCATTGATTACATTATATTTTAGACATACTTAGGAGCTCAAATACACACACACACACACGTATACATATATATGAGTGTCGATTCTCTGTGTTTCTTTTTTCCTTTTAATAGTGAATTTTACATGATATCCATTGAAAATAAGTAAATCGGAAACAGTATTTTTACAGAAACAGAAAATATAGATGCTGTGGAAAACTGTTAATATATACTAGCATGTGTTCTCTCTAATGGTCTCTCCACTTGTATGTATACTTCAGTATTTTAAATATAGTGATATTACAAAGTAATAATCATTGATCTTTGAGATTTCTATTTAAACCAGGTAATAAGAAAATATGGGGCATGAGGAAGGTGTGCAGTGCTGAGCGGTAGGGAGGGCTTACCAAGCCCTCAAAGGTAAGAAAGTTTGGGATCACTTTCATCAAACATTGACCAATTAAATCCAAGACGATATGAGGGAGAAATAAATAGGAAAGAAAGAACGAACGAACAAAAGAAAGGAAAGAAAGAAAGAATAGGAACGTAGATTATCAAGGAAGGGGAAAACGTTTGGACAGAATGTTGAAGAGAACCAAAGGTTTAAAATCAAAAAAGAAAGAATATATATTAAATATGCTCAGATAAATACACTGAGAGCAAGTCAAAGCAATTTCCTTCAATAAATGCCAGGACGAGAAAGTATACTATGCCTTGAATAGGGTTCCAGTAGGAAAAGAAGTTTATCAGAAAGCCATCCTTGCTGGCTTTTTTCCTGATTATCTCTTAGAACACTGTACTTGGTACTTGACAATTTGGAGTATAAGCACGCTTCAGAAATGATGCTTCCCATAAATAGCTAATAGTGCTTATCTAGGGCGGTGGACGACACAGAATCTTCAATGTTTTTATTCTGCTCTGCTTTTTAATTACATGTATGCGCTGTCTGTTAAAATAAAAAAAAATGGTATATTCTAACTTGAATCAGGAGATTTGATTCAATCGTGTTGTAAGTAGATTCCAGGTTAAAGCTGCTTGTCATCTTTACAAATATTATTTCATGTGATTTTTTTCTTCCTAACATGAGAGTATTTTGATAATAGTCAACTTCTGTTTTTAGATCCTAAGAGGAAATAGAAAAATCAAGGCTCACATGTCTAATTACACGTTTTGTCATATGTATGAATTATGAGTTTTCCTACATTAAAGATATTTTTTTGGATTTTGGTGCTCATTTATTAAACATTGAGAAGAACGTTTTCCTGGTTGATAAAGCTAATTCTAATCTAGGGGTTGAAAGTAAATTTGCAATATTTTGTGATCACTTTTTAAATGGTCTTTTCTGTTTCTTGTGTGATCAAGTGAAATCCTCTGCTATGTTTAACACGTGTTGTTTGCTTGTTAATATTCAAAGGTACTGATGAGAATAATTTTTTTGTACTTTCGAAGTTTCTTTCTGTATTTTCCTCATTTAAAACATTTCTTGTCTATGAAATACAATCACGTTTATTCCTATTTTCTTTTTGTTATGTAATTAATGATAAATCCTTTCTCTTTAATGGACTTGTAAAGAGTGCACTCAAAAATCACCTTCTATTCCATTTTTTGGCTAGCAGTTTTTTTCTAAAATAGAATACTCTCTTCATATTGCATATGTGGAACGATTTATTAATACCCTTTTTGTACTGTTTTATTTGGTTTTATTTGGGATCACATCCACTGTTATTCAAGGCCTACTCTTGGGTCTGCTCTCCATAACTTACTGTATTATGCTGCTTGCTGCAGAGTCCAGATTTCATTAATATCTATATAGTTCTTTTTCATTTCTGTGATACATATTTTTCATGATGTTTTCTTTACCCTTCCTCCTATGTAAACCACATGAAATTGAAAAATTATATTCATATATGCATTATTATTCTTAGAATTATTAGTAACTGCGTTGTAGATAAACAACTTAAGACACAGATTTTCAATAAAGTTTTCCTTCCAAAAACATTTCTTGGGAAAGACTCAAGCAGTCATTTTTGAAGTGTATCAAAAAGGAGGGTAACCTAAAATGCATCAACAAGATTAAGTCGTATGTGAACCGTAAGTAACAGGTACTCATGGCACAAGTCAAATGGAAACCTGATGATTACAATGGTAATAGTTGCAAAGACCCCAAATGCCTATCATAACG
The DNA here is from genome assembly GCF_029834395.1 of Sorex fumeus. Taxonomy (NCBI): domain Eukaryota; kingdom Metazoa; phylum Chordata; class Mammalia; order Eulipotyphla; family Soricidae; genus Sorex; species Sorex fumeus. The sequence goes on along the minus strand of NW_026606152.1, from coordinate 19,109,820 downwards.
TACGGTATCTTCCTTCCGGTTTCTGGGCTTGTATTGATCATGCAGGGTCCTGGCCAAAAGTCCACATCCTTTAGGTTGTGTAACCTGGAATTTCATAAGGGACAGAGAGAGATAGTAGTGGAGGGGATAAGGCACTTGCCTTGTACACAGCCAATCCAGTTGAATCTCTGTCATGGCAAACACTCTCCCGAATGTTCTAAGGGGTCACTCCAGAGTGCAGAGCCAGGAAGAACCCAAGATCACTGTCAGTTGTTGGTCCAAACTCTACACCACCCTCTGCCCGCCCAACAAAATTTATTGGAATATAGGAAATCTCTTTGCCATCTCTGGGCCTCAGGTGTCTTCTTGTCCCGAGAATGTGTCCCTTTCTCTTACACTTCCTAGTTTGGAAAAGCTTCCATTCTAGGAAATAGCATAGGAGTCAATAGGAGAGCAAGCTAAGGAGAAACTATCTGTATGCAAGAAATCCAGGTACACACACGATCACCTGGTTCTTCTACAGTTCTGTGTTCACTTTGGGAGCACGATACCAAATACACAAAGTGCCCAAAGGTTCCAGGCTTTGAATCACCCCAAGTTGTTGGAATTTTGGAAACACAGTTGACTGTTGGTACTAGAAGGATCTCGATGGCTTAAATTTTAAGTTCAGATTGTTCCTCTCAGCGTTGAAGGAGATTATTATTCTCACAGATTTTTTTCATCACCCTCTTGTTCCTTACAGAAAATTTTCAAAATCCATCTGTATTGGGAACTGCACATACTCTGCAGCTTTCCCTTCCCGTGGTGAACAATGCAGCTTCCCGAACAGGAAGTGTCTGCAATTACTCCAGAGAATCTGCACCAGCTTGTAGTTCTGCTTGGCTCCTGCCCTCAGCCTCTGGCACATCTTTCCATCCACTGATGTGTACTGCCTTTCTTTGCCAACATTTCAGCACAACAATGCTATCTGGAGTGTTTCACCAGCGTCATATATCCACCTCAGCTCCTTCCTACTGGAGTGTTTTGGAATGGGATATTACAGGAAGTGCTGAAGAGAAGTCTTCCATGGGAGACTTTTCTGTGACTGTCCTTGCCCAAGACACCGCTGTCTCTTCCATGTCTATGGCAGCTCACTTTGAGAAAATCCTAGATACCAACAACACGGTGTCTGTGTACCCATCACTTTCTGCCAGTCTTGTTGAGAGAACACCATCTCTGGTTCCACATCAGAGTAAAAGCCTGTCACTTCCCTACCCGGAAGGAGGCTAGGTGTATTACTATCATCAAGGCACTCTGGGAACTCTCCTTTCCAGCCTGCAGTCTTATGACTCCATGACATACAGAGGGCAAAAGGGCTCTGCCCCCCAAACTTACAGCAACTCATCGAGAGAAATAGTTATGGTTCTCAAGGGGGTCCAGCCCCCAAATAACCAACCACCAGCCTCCTCCTCTGGAATCGACTTCTCTCTGTCTGCTCAATCCATCACAGAATCGAGTTTTCAAGGTGAGTAAAACTAAGAGAAGGGAAACAAAATTCAAAAATTGGGGTCAAAATAGATGAAAACTCTCCATAGACAGGTGGTATTGAAGTGAAATACACCAGCTGAGCTAAGGGAAGTTCCCATGATATCTGCAGCCCAAAGTAACCTGGCGCTGACCTCAACTCCAACTCAGGAACAAAAAGTTAAGAATTTTGACCAGATGAAAACGGGGCTCTCAAAATCTCTGAAGACCTACCAGATCCCAGTAGACCTAAAATAACAAAATAGGAGACTAACTCCCAAGAGTGGCCGAGATTAGTGTCAGGAATTTTTCTTCGTAGCTTGGAGACCAACCACACAAGCTAGCAGAAAAGGCAGCTCAGATAGAAAATGTAGCACCGAATACAGGGTGTTGAGAGGATCCTCCCAGGATGGTAGAGAATGCTGAACATATAGACCAAGGATGATTGTCACTCAATGCCTCTTTTGCAAACCACAACACCTAAAAGGAGACAGAGAACAAAGGGGAATGCCTTCCCACAGAGTCAGGTTGGAATGAGGGGATGGGTGGTGGGAAGCATACTGGGATCCCTGGTGGTGGGAAATGGGCACTGGTGGAGGGATGGATATTTGATCATTGTATCATTGAAACCTAAGCACAAAAATTCATATGTCTACAACCGTACCTCATGGTGTCTCACTAATAAAAATTTAAAAATTAAAAATAAAAAAATTGGAACATAAACTAAAAATAAACAAGAGAAAGATCTAACAATAGCAAAGAGGCCTATAGTACACAAAACGTTGAGAAACAGGCACATTGCAAGTATTTTTAAATACGCATCCAGGAGAGAATATAGCACTGTTCATGAACAAATCTACTCTATGGAATCATCTCATCCTTGAAATGGAAAAGGACAATGTGTTACAGTTACCAATTTGCAAATAAGATATATACCATCTATTTTTTGCTATGTTTCAATGCGTTACCGAGTATTATTATGATTTTTAAATTTACTTTAAGGATTAAAACAGTATTTGCCTGCATTAAACTTTTTAATTATATGTTTTATTAGAAATGATTTTTAATGATTAAGAATTTTTTTTTTACTATAAGTTTAGTTTAGATTACTGAAAACTAGGTCTAAAGTGAAGTTTATTTGGATTGTTAGAAATAGAGTAGGGAGGACTACAGATGGAATTAGAGATTATAGGTTTCCACATTCAGTTCCTAATAAAACAAGTAAAGGACAGTGTCTCTGAAAGACTTTTTAAAAGATATCTCTATTTAAACTGTAAATTCAACATTTTCTATATTAAATTAAAAGTGAATTAATTTTCCTATATTTGGTCTTTTAAAGACATTCCAGTTTGGTTAAGGAAACAAACAGTGCTTATGAAATCATAACAACTCAATCATAAAAACCTGATTATTACTTCCGTTTCCAAGAATGTCAATGCTAAGAATTATTTCCCTTGGTCTCAATAGTGTACATGATAGTCATATGAATACATCTGTGAGGATATATCATTGGTATCTAATTCAGAGATTAGATATATAGAGATTAGATCACGTAGCTGAGTGTGATCTCAACTTTCCTAGACACTCCCCTGCCCCACATACCCAAAGACTTCTACTGATCTTTAAGTATCCATGACTTTTTCCCATCCCATCTCCCAGAATCTTTTAAAATTTCTTTTCAAATACTAATGTAACAACTTTAGAAAATATTGAGTTAACCTTAATTGTTGTACTTTAGCTTTTATATATATAACCAAGAAAATCTTTTAAAAGTGTATTTTTTAATTCTTTGCAAAATTGTAATAAAACATTATCATTGAGTCCCTCAATATACTTTATATAAAGAATTTTGTGACAAATTCCCTGTACACATAAATACTAGGAAAAATAAATGACTTCTCTGAATGAGAATGAACTGGGACATTTCAAAGTATCAATCAGTGAATCAAGGATGAATCATCGAAACGTATAGCTAAAAATGATCTTGATATAATCTAGTCAACACCATTACATTTTCTTTTTTTATACCAGCTGATAGCACTATTAATTTTTTAATTTTTATTTCTTAATTTTTATTAGTGAAACACCATGAGGTATAGTTGTATACTTACATACCTTTGTGCTTGGGTTTCAGTTATACAAGTATCAAGCACCCATCCCTCCACCAGTGCCCATTCTCCACCACCAATGTACCCAGTTCCCACACCCCATCTCCCCCAGCTAGCCCCACCTCAGGGCATCCCTTTTGCTTTCTCTTTCCTTTATGGTGTTGTGGTTTGCAATGGAGGTCAATACATTACAATTTCAAAGAAGAAAATAGGCCCCTATATGTTCAAGACACTGAGACTGTCCTGCTGTTCTTCCCAGCATGTACCCTGCTCCAAGCCAGTCCTTTGGAAATATGCTGGGAAGGAAAACTGGATGTTCCTTTCATCACACTGACCTGAAAGTCTCTTGCTGATTGTCAACCACATGAACTATTTCATTTGTTGCCTGATATCACCTCCTGTCCTGTATTTTTTTAAAAAATATTTCATTTGTTTCTGGAATATAATGAAAAATATCAAATGGACTAATTAAACAAAAACAAAATCAAACCTTTTCACTCTGACATCAAAACGGTGCTAACATGAGGGGAAGTAAATGACTGAAAAATGTGGGGGAGTGTTGTTGGTTGTGGACAGTAGCTGGATATTTGACAATGCATGGAGTATGAATACACACTTGCTGAGATTAGGAACACTGTACTTGAAGCCAATACAGTTTGTAAACAAGTCATCTCAATTATGTGTCCATATAACATTTATCTACATATGCTTTGTGCCTTCCTTTCATTTATGTGTTATGCATGCCTTTATCCTGGCCTCAGAAATGCATTCTGAAGGCACTCGGCACATTAGTTGAGCCCCAACTAGGGGGAGAGAAGTAGTAAATAATTGGAGGAGGAAGAAATCAGAGTTGGAGCTTAAGGGCCATGTAAGATGAATATATAGATATGTATGTGTGTGTGTAAATACACATATATATGTATAAATATATATATGGGCTGGAGCGATAGCACAGTGGGTAAGACGTTTGACTTGCACGCGGCCAACCTGGGTTCGATTCCTCTGCTCCTCTAGGAGAGCCCGGCAAGCTACTGAGAGTAACCCTCCCGCATGGCAAAGCCTGGCAAGCTATCTGTGACGTATTCGATATTCCAAGAACAGTAACAACAGTTCTCAACATAGAGATGTTTCTGGTGCTCTCTTGAGCAAATCAATGGGAGGACAGTGCTACAGTGATATGGTGAATTCAAACTTTGTTTATGCAAAATATGAAGGAATCAAATACATATTCTATAAAGCTGATTACACCTATTAAAATTAATATAACTTTAAATAATGTTTAGAAATAAAGTTGATGAATTTAAGTCTATAGAAAGATATTGACAATATATCAAGGATATTTGAGGAGCAAGAACACATGGCTGTGATCGTTTCTTAAGGTTATTTTTGTTGCTTTTATAGAATATGTTTTCCCTGAGTTTTTGTTAATAGCTTCAGTTTCTTAGAAAGCATCATAATAAATTATATTATTTTAAAAAAATTATAAAAGGTGGGTTTGTAAGTGGATTCTGTATGTATGGAACCTGGAAACCTACATTAAACATGATGTTTATAACAGAAATACCATCTGCACTTCTATGTTTATTGTGGTACTATTCACAATAGCCAGAAGAAACTATGATATAACTGCACAATGGAATACTATGCAGTTGTTAGTAAACTGACGTCATGAAATTTGCTTATAAATGGATGTACAAGGAAGAACATCATGCTGAATGAAATCAGACATAAGGAAAGGGATATACTGATTGGACTACCCCTTTTTTGGGTTATAAAAAACCAGAGTATGAGACTAATACCCAAGGATAACAGAAACACAGACCAGGAGAATTGGTCAATGGTTGGACACTTGCCACAAGTGCTGAAGGCAGGCGTTTGGAATAAAGAAAGGACCGCTATGACAATGATATTTGGAAGTGATTACTCTGGATGAGAACTGAGTACTGAAAGTAGGTAAAGGAACAAAGGTGATAACCTCTCAATATCTGTATTACAATCCATAATGCCCAAAAGTTGAGAGAGAGAGAGAGAGAGAGAGAAAGAGAGAGAGAGGTGCTTGTCATAGTGTAGAGACAGCAGGCTGTCAGGTGGGGTTTGGGGTTGGGAGAGGGAGTGGTGGGAGAGAAACTGGGGACAATAGCAATGAAACTGTATACTAGAGGAGGTTGGGTGTTAAAATATCCTATGATTGAAACTAAATCCTGAAAAGGTTTGTAATTTGTGTCTTGTGCTGATTCAATACAAAAAAACATGATATTTAGTTTCTACTACCATGCTTAACCTATGAATTAGCTGAAATTTCTTTTTATCACCTTGGCTGGGCTCATTACATGGGTTCCTGTGTGGTAAAACTTTTTTTGTTTTATGGGAACTTAACAGACAAAACTAATAGGGTTGGACTTCTGGTGGAAGGAGAAAAGAGCACAAAATCCCCTAATGACCACAGCTCAGCAGGGTCAGCTAACTTGCGTTATGACTGACCTCCTTCACTGATTTCCTCTTTTTTAATGTGGAAAAGTAAAATGACTTTGCAGGCTTCCAGGGGATAGTCCCCTCCAGTTCACACTATTTTCTTTTCGATCAAAATTGTTTAAAGATTATTTTAAAAATTTGGAGCTTAACATGCAAAAAATGGGCTTAGAACTCTGCCTAACACCATGTACAAAAGTAAGATCAAAATGGATTAAAGAACTCAACATCAGACCATTCAGCATAAGGTGCATTGAAGACACAGTTGGCAAAACCCTCCATGACATTGAGGCTAATGGTATTTTCAAAGATGCCACGCCACTGGCCGAGCAAGTGAAAACAGAGATAGATAAATAGGACTATCTTAAACTAAGAAGCTTCTGCACCTCCAAAGAAACAGTGACCAAATACAAAAACAGTCTACAGAATGGGAAAGGATATTCGCTGAACACATATCTGACAAGGGGTTGATATCAAGGATATACAAATTACTGGTTGAACTCCACAAGAAGAAAACATCCAACCACATCAAAAAAATGGGGCAATAAAATGAACAGAAACTTTCTCAAAGAAGAACTTCGAATGGCAAAAAAGCACATGAGAAAATGCTCTACATAATTAATCATCAGGGAGATGCAGATCAAAATGAGATACCACAATGGGATACCATCTCACACCTCAGAGACTGGCCCACATTCAAAAGAACAAAAGCAACCAATGCTGGCACAGATGTGGCAAGAAAGGGATACTCCTTCGCTGTGGGTGGGAATGCCGACTGGTTCAGTCCTTCTGGAAAACAGCATGTACAATTCTCAAAAAATTAGAACTTGAACTCCCATTTGACACAGCAATAGCACTCCTGGGAATATATCCCAGAGAGGCAAAAATGTATAGTCAAAGTGACATCTGCACTTGTTTGTTCATTGCAGCACTCTTTACAATAGCTAGAAACTGGAATAAACCTGAATGCCCAAGAACAGATGACTGGTTAAAGAAACTTTGGTACATCTATACAATGGAGTACTATGTAGCTGTTAGAAAAGATGAAGTCATAAAATTTACATACAACTGGTACAATATGGAAAGTATAATGCTAAGCGAAATGAGTTAGAAAGAGAGGGATAGACATAGAAAGATTGCATTCATCTGGGGGATATAAAGTAACAAAATACGAGATTAATACCCAAGAATAGCTGAGATCAGCACCAGGAGCATTACTCCATAGCTTAGAGGCCAGCCGGGCATTCTAGGGGAAAGGGCAGCTCAGATTGAGAGGGAGCACCAAATAAAGTGTGTTTGAAGGATCCACCCAGGAGGGGAGATGCATGTTGAAAGTAGACTATGGACGGAACATGTTTGCCACTCAATGCCTCTTTTGTAGACCACAACACCCAAAATGAGAGAGAGAACAAAAGGGAATGCCCTGCCACAGAGGCAGGGTGGGATGGGGTGGGGGTGGAGGTGGGAGACATATTATCCACGGTGGCAGAAAATGGGCACTGGGGGAGGGATGAGTATTTGATCATTGTATAATAGAAACCCAAGCACAAAAAATTGTAAATCTACAACTGTACTTCATGGTGTTTCACTAATAAAAGGAAAAAAAAAGGAAAAATATTGGAGCTTAATGATTTGTTCTCATATATTTTCCCTACATGGTATAATTTGGCATTGATATAGGAAGGCTAGCATGAAAAAGTTGAGGTGTATATCTTAACCACCAATGCCAAAACCACTGTAAGTATGGAACCCAAAGTACAATAGTTAAACTTCAAAATGTGTTCGTCAAGGAAATCGGTGGGAATGCAGGGCGAAATGGGTCGTTTGTTGGTCGAGGGTTGAAGACACTGATGGTGTGATTAGAATTGGAATATTGTATGACAAAACTCCATTATAAATGACTTTGTAAATCAAAATTGCCTAAATGTTAAGAAAAGAGAAGTCAACTCATATCTATATTTCAAGAAAGCTTGTCTTTGCAAATTTTGGCATGGAGAGCATAGTTGGTAGAGAGATGGAGAAAGAAAGGGAGAGTTGAAGGTTGGGAAGAGAATCCTGGATATCATGGAAGAGATGAAAGTTGATCTTAGAAGATTTGGAGCCATCAGAGTTTAGAGAGTTAAATGGTGAGACCATAGCAGTTTAGGTAGTTAAATAGAGAGATTGGTTTAAGTCATCAGCAGTGTATACATAGAGTTCAAAGACCTCACAGATATTCAGGCTATATCAACTAACAAGGGGACTGTTTTTTTCCTGAAGCACTATTTAAGTATAATATATTGCCAGAATGAATGATAAGAAGCTGGTTCTCTTTTTCACAGATTAGTACAATAGAGATGAAAACTTTTATACAAAGGAATCTATCACCTTGTCTTATTGCTCTGCTTTCTTTTCATCATTCCATTCTCCCCCATGACCCTACCTAATCAGGGCTATCCACATTTCTAGCAGTGTCACCACATAGCCTCAGAGCATGTATTAACTGCCAGTAGCTCACAGTTCTCTTGTTTTACCCACACCCAGGCCAGAGCTATCCTTCTGCAAACGAAGATGTCTGCTGAAGGCCCTTTCTTCCTTGAAGTGGCAGTCATGGTTTACCTCTTATTAATCATTGTGTTTACAAATTTCGATGAATGTCACTATACTAGTGACAGTGATTTTCCAAACTAAGGGAAGAATAAACATTTTCCATTACCCCAAGAATTTTGGGCAGTTATTTTCTATCCACTGCAAATCACTTAATCACTTAATCACTTAACTTCCCGTTAGTCGTCGATTTGCTCGAGCGGGCACCAGTAACGTCTCCATTTGTCCCTGTCGCGTGCTAGTGTAGCCCAATGGCATCTGTTCGCTCCGGGAATATGAAGAGCCTCAAACCGATCATTCATGATCTTGATGAAGAAGTCTGACCATCTGGTAGGTGGGCGGCCACGCGGTCTCTTGACATCCCGTGGAATCCAATCAGTAACAGCTCTAGTCCAACGGTCATCTTTAAATCTCATTACGTGAGCAGCCCATCTGATTTTCGACACCTTGGCAAATGAGACAGCATCCCTGATCCTTGATCGTCGACAGATGTCAGAACTCAGGATTCGTTCTCTCATTTGAGTGAAACGTGATATTCCAAGCATAGCTCTTTCTATTCTTCTTTTGGAGACCTGAAAGGCGTTCTCATCTTGTTTGCGTAGGGCCCAGGTCTCTGAGGCATATGTTAATGCAGGAAGAACAGTGGAATCAAAGAGATGTGCCTGGAGCCGGAGGTTCTTCTTCCTCTTAGCTATTTCTTTGACGTTCTTGAAGGCGTTCCAAGCCGGTCTCTTCCTACTGCGCAGCTCGGGTGCCAGTCATTTGTCATGTTGACCTCTCGACGTAGGTAGACATAGCTGTTGCATTCGGAGATGGTCGTTCCATTGAGAGCGAATGGGGCATCAGGAACAAGGCTGTTTATCATAAACATTGTCTTCGTAAGATTCAGCTGTAGTCCTACCTTTCCACACTCACGGTCAAAGTCTGCCAGCATTTGTGCCACTTGGCTGATGTTTGGTGTTATTAAAATAATGTCATCAGCAAAGCGGAGGTGGTGTAGTTGCCGACCATCTATCTTCACTCCCATTCCTTCCCATTCCAGTCACCGCATGATGTTCTCGAGGGTGGCACTGAAGAGTTTCGGTGAAATGGTATCACCCTGGTGCACCCCTCTCTTGACGTCAACGATCACTTCTTTGTAGAATGGTGAGATCCTGGTAGTGAATCCGCAATACAGCTCACAGAGAATCCTGATGTATTGGGCTTGAATGCCCTGATTGGCTAGGGCTTCAATGACCGCTTCCGTCTCAACAGAATCAAAGGCCTTCTTTAAATCAATGAACGTTAAGCAGAGCGGCATCTTGAACTCCCGAGAAACCTCAATGAGTTTGGTTATCGTGTGGATATGGTCGATGGTGCTGAATCCTTTGCGGAACCCTGCTTGCTCGCATGGTTGTCCTTCATCTCGTGTTCTGCCAATCCTATTTAGGATGACTCGAGTGAACAACTTGTAGATGACAGACAATAGGCAGATCGGGCGATAGTTGCCAATGTCATGGATGTCTCCCTTCGTGAACAGTAGTACGGTCCTGCTGGTTTTCCATTGGGACGGAACCTTGCATTCAGACATGTAGCGAGTGAAGAGCTGAGCCAGTGTATTGATGAGTACTGACAGCAGGTTCTTCAGGTGTTCAGGTCTGACCTTGTCTGGGCCAGGTGCTGTTTGTTTCTTTACCAACGAAATGGCGTGTCGGATTTCGGAAGGGAGAACTTTGGGAACAACATACCCATCCTGTGGAATTTGGTATGTCGGCAAGTAGACATGGCTATCGAAGAGATTTGAGTAGAAGTCATGGATTATCTTCTCCATTGCCGTTCTGGAGGATGTGATGGATCCATCAGGACGTCGGAGGGCAGTCATCTTGGTCTTATAGTTGGCGAAGGACAGGCGGGCCTTATGAATACTTTTCCTGGCATCTGCCGCATATACCAGTACTTCTGATCTTCTCTCTTTGAGGTCTTCCTTGTTCGCATCTCTGCACTGCTTTGCGAGCTCGGACGTTAGCTTGCGGTTGCCTGAGGCATGCGCCAAACCATGCTGGCGAATTATCTCAAGAGTTTTCGAAGATAGGCGATTTTTTGTGGCTATCTCTCTCTTGGCATTCCTCGCACATTCATGGAGGTGCTGAACCAGTGGATCATATTCCTCGTCATTGTTGTCAACAATGGCATCTTCCCATGTTGCTGCAATAGTACCAAAGAGTTCTCAGTTGGTGGTCATTCTAGGAGTTCTCTTTTTGAACTTTGCAGCCCTTTCTCCCCGCTCTGTGAAGTAGAATTTTGCACGAAGGAGACGGTGGTCCGATCCCGTTCGAAATTTCGGGAGAACAGCGACATCAGTCAGGCAAAACCGTCGATTGAATATCATGTGGTCTATTTCGTTGTGGAATCGTCCACCGGGAGACTCCCATGTCCATCGTTTAGATTCTGCCTTCTGGAACTGTGAGTTACCATGAATGGTCTTGGTCGACATGATGAACTCAGACAGTCTCTCAGCCTGTTTGTTCCATTCTAGGCCATGGGTCCCGATGTGAAGTTCTTCGGCTGATCTTCTCGGTCCTATCTTGGCATTAAAATCACCCAAAATGATCTTGTAGAAGGTGTGGTCTTCTTTATAGAACTTCTCTAGTACCATGTAGAACTTCTCGATTTCTCTTTCATCATAATGAGATGTTGGTGCATAGACAACGAAGATAGAAACTGCAGGCAGTGAGCTACATCTATTCAAATGTAAACGTCCGATTCAGGTTGTTAGGCATTCGAATGAATCAATGCTCTTGGCCAAGTTTGTGTTGACAAGGACACCGACGCCTCCAACACCTCTTTTATCGCATGTTCCGAGGAACAATTCTACTCCAGTGTCGAAAACTGCATGGTGAGATTCGTGCCTTCTTGTCTCGGTCAGACCAATCATGTCGTACTTGATCATTCGTGCTTGTACCATCAGGTCCTCGATGGATGCATCTGATGCTAGCATACGTGCATTGAAAGTACAGACGATCATTTTTGTCTTCCTTCGTTGTGGCAGCCTAGGTCGACCTTGAGATTTTGTCGGTCTCTCCTTTCTCATCCTTCTCAGTGCTGCCATGTTGGTGAAGCCTTCAGGGTCAGGTGAATGAGACCAGTTGTAGTTACTTGTTTTGGCATATCGAATACACAACGGATAGCTTGCCAGGCTCTTCCGTGCGGGCGGAATACTCTCGGTAGCTTGCCAATCTTTCCGAGAGGGATAGAGGTTTTTGGGGTGACCTCTAATCACCCTTGTAGGTGTTACCATATTTGAACCCTATCAAATATGGTACGACAATTCCAGAGGATGGGTATTTAGTGTCTTATGATGTGTCGCTCGGCCGCAAGGGGCCGCGCGGTTCCGGAAAGCGTCCTGGAGTGTGGCGACGGCTGGGTAGTGGAAGTAGTGTCGAAAGTGGAAGTCTGCCAGCGGGTATTTATCTGGGTAGGGTGGGTCTCCTGTGCACAATTTGATTCCTGGATGGTTGATGGAAGCATACAGGGCAGGGTAGGGTGGGGCTCCTGATTAGAATCCCTTTGTCACCTGTGGTGGTGGGAGCAAGCAGAGAAGCTCTGTCCCTGGGTCCGCGGAGCCTGGATTCCAAGGTCTCAGAGAGTTCCGCTTATCTTGTTCTGTGGGTCTTCAGTTGTGCGTGGGTCTCGGCCGGAGCTGCCACGCGGGTCCAGAAAGTGTCCTGGAGTGTGGCGAGGGCTGGGTAGTCGAAGTAGTGTCGAGAGTGGAAGTCTGCCAGTGGGGTATTTATCTGGGTAGGGTGGGTCTCCTGTACACAATTTGATCCCTGGGTGGTTGATGGTAGCAGACAGGGCAGGGTAGGGTGGGGCAAATAATCTATGATAATTAGTCAACAGAACTGAAGTAAAAACAGGGACATTTGTCAATTTGGTGCCATGACTAGTCAGTCTTAGTATAAATATATATTTCTAGAAAAAAAGCCGAAGAAAACGAGGTGGTTGCTAGCAAAGAATGCCAAATCTCTGCCAAGAAATCCCTTGAAAATAAAAATTGTGACTATGTACAGAACATGAGTGCCACTCAATGCCTCTTTTGCAGACCAAAACACCCAAAAGGGGAGAGAGAGCAAAAGGGAATGCGCTGCCATAGAGGCATGGTGGGATGGGTGGATGTGTGTGGGAGGGATACTGGAATCCATGGTGGTGGAAAATGGGCAATGACGGAGGGATGGGCATTTGATCATTGTATAATCGAAACCCAAGGACAAAAATTGGTAAATCTACAACTGTACCTCATGGTGTTTCACTAATAAAAATTAAAAATAAAATAAAATACAAATTGTTTTGTCTGCCAGAGATCAATAGATGGGAACCTGAGTGAAGGCAAAAGATTAAGTTGGTTGACTTTTATTTTTCCTTGAGTATATAAATTTGATTTTGGAATCAATTTATTTGACAGTTTATCAAGACAGAGAAATTTTCATCACTTCTCTTATTTAAAAGTATAGTGATACACCATATCTCTATCTCACTTTATTTTTATTTCTGATAGTTTGACACAATAGATATGTCAAAATCATAGATAAATGTCAATTATTTAAATACTTTTTGTTATGTATAATTACTTTATAGAACTGCTTAAATTTTAGGATTATGCAGAATCAACATGCATGTATCACATTACACTCACCACTGAAAGGCCTACTCTGTCATTCACCATTGTTCAATTTTTCCACTTTAATTACACCTTTCCTTCTGGTAACTAAATAGACTTATAGTTCTATAGTTTGTTTTTATTGCTTTGAAAAGATCAAAACTATGCAATTTTCAACATTGGATGAAACTAGAGGATATCATGCATGTAAAGTTAGCCTTAAGGAAAGGAACAGATACAGAGAGATTTTTCTCATATATGGGATGTAAAGACACACAGCAAGGTAGCAACAAAGGTTCAAGGGCAATGTAAGGGGAGAACTGATCCACACAATTGAGTCAGGGGATTGGGAGGGAGGGATTCTGGGGGTTTGGGGGAGAGGGAGGGGTTATTTTTTGAGAGAATGAGGAGTGTCATGTTGGAATTATGTGTATGACAAACCATTATTAATTGAATTATAAATCATAGAATATAAACAATGATTTAGACGTTGGTCAATCCCATTTTATTCTTTTAATTTGTTTTCTCCATATGCTACATATGCATGAACTTGTATGATGCCTATCTTTCCCTGCCTGGTTTATGTCACTAACCATAACATCCTCATGTTATCCATTTTTATACAAATAATAAGAAGATTTCACTTCATACAACTGAGTAGTATTCCATTGCTTTACCACCTTTCATTTTCAAAATTTGTGGTTTAAAAGATACAAATATTGGTTTTAACATTGCTCTGGTGCTTTAAAATATTTAGTTTAGTGAAGCAAAATAGATATTATTGAAAAACACTTAGAAACTTGTGAAACAGGTGTAGGGTGGAATGGAATATATGTTCAAGAGAGAACACTCGTTTAACAAAGCAAGCAAAGAGAGACATGCAGAAAGGAAGCACGGTATTTCTTCAAGGGAGAACACAAGTTTGAGGACCAAGCCGACTCTGGTAGTTTAGGAATAAGAACTTGGAGTGGTATGAACTTAACTTGTGCACTTTAGGGGAGAACCTGAGTGACACTATTAGAAGTATGCTCAGGATATCTTAAACAGGAGTCTGCACTTGGAGTGAGAAGGGTAGAGAGTTCTTTCGGGAGATCTGGACTGTGGAGAACAGTAATATTATAACATTAATGATAGTATCTTACCATGGGATTCCAAAAAAATCTTTAACAGTGGCGTAAGAAATGATAACATTCTTAGGTATTTGGATTTCTTGTGGAAACTACTGGGAAGCTGTGTTGATGCTCTGGATGTCTCCAACTGAAACAAGGTCAACAAGTCATGAATGAAAAATTACAAGTTAGATGGATCAAGGATTCTGATCCCAGTGGATGGCTAGCTTTTGGTTAGACAATTTCTACTGATGGCCTGATGTAGGTTCTGATCCTGGGATACGTAACAGACAGGGATCCTCAGAAGTGAAGCCTCTGAGACAGAAGTCATTCATGCCAACTTATGGGTTATCAATGTTTGCTCATGGCTGCTACCATTATAACATGTCATTCAATGGTTTTGTGGTTTCAATTTACTGTGCCAATGTAAAGATGAAGTTTCTAAATCAAAGGTAAAAATCTGAGGCCCTCAAGATGATGAATTGTGGGGATGGGGGGGGAGCTGGAGCTATAGTACAGCAGGTAGGGCATTTGCCTTGCACACGGCATACCCAGGATAGATTCCCAGCATCCTGTATGGTCCCCCCAAGCACCGTGAGGAGTAATTCCTGAGTGCAGAGCCAGGAGTATCCCCTGTGCATCGCCAGGTGTGACCCAAAAACGAAAAAAAAAGATGATGACTTACCTTTATATATTTTGAAGTCAAGTAGAAACAGCCAGAAAACTCCCCAGAAAAAACTTCTCCAGGATCAAAAACATCATCACCTCTAGCGTGAGAGCATACAGAAAATAAGGTTTCCATTTATGAAAAGTTAAAGCAAGCCATACATGATCTTGGAAAGTCTGTCAAAGGAAAGCATGGATTTAGGAAGGATAAGGTGACAACTGGGTCTTATAATATACAAGATATATATATTAAAATATACAATATTTTATAAGTATTTATATATATTTATTCATATTAAAATATAATATGTATCTTAAAATATACAAGAGAAGCAAAGGTCATGAAGTAGGAGGTAAGGTGGCAATCAGGTCCACTACAAAAAGCATTTTTTAATAAAAAGAGAAAATGTAATGAGACATCAAATAAGACCTTTGTAAATATGTAAGAACAGGGTTATAACTCAGTGATTCAGAATTTGTCTTCCATTGTATGATGATCTGTGATTGATCCTTAGCACTGTAAACAACATTGTTTTTAATTTTTAATTTCTTTCTTTCTTTCTTTCTTGCTTGCTTGCTTTTTAATTTTTTGAGTCTTACCTGGCTATGTATAGGCGTTAATTTTAATTTTTTAAAAAAGTTATAATTTTACTTTTTTACCTGTAGTTTAAAACGAAATCTAAATTATTTTAGAGTAAATATATGTGAAGAAGAATAAAATTTACAGGAACTATTTAGTATTCTTAATGATATTGCAGTCAGAACTTTGAGTATTATGAATGGAGAAAAGAGGCACTATTTTGTTGACGGTTACTCTAACTAGATGTTCTGATGATTATTGGTTCTTTGGGGACACATCCAGTCATGTTCAGGTGCTGCTTTGGCTCAAGGGTCTCTTCCAGTGTTGCTCAGGGTACTATGTTGTGCCAGGAAAAGAGTCTGCTTCTTTTACAGGCAAAGTCCACAGTCGTTCCAGTGAGCTATCACTCCAGTCTGAAAGGCTCTTAAGAAAGACTCTCATTTCACAAAATAAGTGGGGAACCTTTATTGCAGATGCTTGTTTAAATTGTTTGGCATGGGACCAGAGACACCAGCTTTCATTCAAAAAGTGGCCAGTGAGATTAATACCAGGAGTTTTGCTCCATGGTTTGGAATCCAGCCACACATTCTAGGGGGAAAGGGAGCTCATATAGAGTAAGGAGCACCAAATAAAGGGTGTTTGGAGGATCCTCCCAGGATTGGAGAAGCATTCTGAAAGTAGAGTATAGACCAACATGATTGCCAGTCAATGCCTCTTTTGCAAACCACAACACCCAAAAGGAAAGAGAGAACAAAAGGGAATGCCCTGCCACAAAGGCATGGTGGGATTGGGGGATAGGGGGTGGGAGGGACACTGGGACCCGTGGTGGTGGAAAATGGGCACTGGTGGAGGGATGGGTATTTGATCATTGTACAATTGAAACCCAAGCACAGAAATTTGTAAATCTATAACTGTACCTCATGGTGTTTCACTAACAAAAATTAAAAAAATATATAAATGGCAGAGAATGGGCACTGATTGACGGATGGGTACTGGATCATTGTATAACTGAAACCCAAGCACAAAAATTTGTAAGTCTACAACTGTACCTCCTGGTGTTTCAGTAATAAGCATTAAAAGAATAAAAAGTGAGGCAATGCATAAAAAAAAGTGGTCAGGTACCATCAATGCTGCTGCCCACACCCACACCGGGAGTGACAATGCTATGAGCAAGGGTTTCCATACTTGGATTCTCAAGATAGTGCCCCAGGAAATACTGACACGCAGCAGCATTTTGGACCCAACCTATTATAAAATTTGTTAGAGGTTAATTGATACCAAACAAGAAAATTCAGGACTGTTGTGTAGCTTCTTTGATAATTTATTTTTCTCTAGTAGCTTGTAGATATTAGGGGTGGCAGTGGTATATTCTATAATAAACAGTATTGCGTTTTTAAAATGATGAAGGCCTAAGGTATATAAAGGAGGCAAAATAAAATGAGTAAATATGTACACACATGAACACTTTTGTTCTTTCTTTAGCAATTGCTTGGATGAAAATTGTAAATGGGTAGCATGTATTTAAGTAGCTGGAGATAGGGATCAGGGGTAGTGCGGACTGCAGGGGAGGGTGGAAAGATGGGAAGAGATTATAAGTGTGTGTGTTTATGAGTGCTATTGTGTGAGAATGTTGAGTTTATAAGAATTCATGCATGCATGTGTGAGTAAGAGAGAGAGAGAGAGAGAAAGAGAATGAGTGTGTGTGCATGTATCCGTGTGTGTGTGTTTTCTTAGAAAAATCCTATATTTCACCTGAACTACTGTACCAAGTGATGCTGTCATTCATTATGAGAATGTAATAAATAAATTTTATTAAATTCAGGTGGTGAAATATGTTGGCCTTTAAGCCCTTCCCCTCCCCAATTCATCAAATTCTTCCTATAATTTTCATTTACTCCCTGACCTCTTCAGGACTCAATTGGATTTAATCTGCCACATCCAAATTTATCTCTTTTAGAAAATGTAATTAGATTAAAATATAAATCACAGTATTGTTAACATTCAAGTGGGTTCTAATGATAATTAATAATTTCTATTCATAGAAATACTTATTCAGGCCACACAATAAGGCAAAATTCAGAATATTGGACAGAAGTCAATTATTTCTCAAGCAGAACTAGCTATATTATAGCCATTATAAAGATGTTAGAAATGTGCAGTCCAGACATTAGAGGTTCATGCTATAAGTAAAAGATTTCTCGTTTTCTCACCTGAATCCTATTCTCCATAATAATAATTGAATAAATGAATAAGTGACAGAAATAATTGAATGTTGTTTTCTTCACTTGAAGGTTTTATTCACAGATCTTGTCTCATAAAAATTATTCAGAAAACATTATATTAAACAAACATTCCATGGTGATTAATCAGAATTCTTATGTTTGAAAGTGACAAACTCATACCACACTCATTTTAAACTAAGAAGACACTTGATTCATGTACCTATAAAGCTGGAGTGCCCTCTAGGTATGGTTGGGTCCAAAGAGTTGATTTTTATTTATTTACTTATTGATTGATTGAGTGATTGACTGAATCACCATGAGTGGTTGACTGAATCACTAGGACATAAAGAGATACAAAGCTGTTCATGAGTAGGTTTCAGTCATACAGTGTTCCAAGACCCATTGCTCCACCAGTGAACATTTCCCACCTACAGTGTCCCCAGTTTTCCCCCTGAAATCCTTTCTCTCCCTCTCTCTCTCCTCACCCCCGCCCCCTGTCTCTCCCTTTATTCTACCTATCTACCTATCTACCGATCTCTCCCTTTTGAGGCATCATGGTTTACAACACAGGAACTGATAGGTTACCATGTTTCTTCCTTTACCTATTTTCACTTCACAGTTCTTTTCCAGCATGATCATTTCCAACTATCTTTGTCATAGTGGTCTCTTCTCGATCCCAACTGCCATCTCCCCCAGCCCATAAGGTAGGCTTCTAACAGTGGACCAATCATCCTGGCCCTTATTTCTACTGTCCTAAGGTATTAATCTAAAGTTATGTTTTTTCATATCCCACAAATGAATAAAATCCTATATCTGTCTGTCTCCTTCTGACTCATCACACTCAGCATGATACTCTTCATGTACATCCATTTATAAGCATACTTCATAACTTCATTTTCACTAACAGCTGCATAGTATTCCATTGTTTAGATATACCATAGTTTCTCTAACTAATCATTGAGGATTCTTGGGCATACAAGTTGTTTCCAGATTCTCACTATTGTGAATAGTGCTGCAATGAACATAGAAGTGCAGATAGCATTTCTGCTGTGTGTTTTGGGGCCTGGGAGTATATTGCCAAAAGTGGTATTGCTGGATTCATGGAAGCTCAATTTGTAGCTTTCTGAGAAATGCCCATATTGTTTTCCGAAAAGGCTGAAGCAATCGGCATCCCCACCAACAGTAAAGAAGAGACCCTTTCTCCACACTTCCATGCTGACATTGGTTGCTCTTGTTCTTTTTGATGTGTGTCAATCTCTGTGGTATGAGATATCTCATTGCTGTTTTGATTTGTATCTCCCTGATGATTCATGATGTAGAAAATTTTACCTCTGTTTTTTGGTCATTTGTATTTATTCTTTGAGGAAGTTTCTGTTCATTTCTTCTCCTCATGTTTTGGTGGGGTTGGATGTCTTTTTCTCATAAAGTTCTACCAGTGCCATATATATCTTGGGTTATATACAATAAGGGGTTAATTGTATGGGTATTGCATAAATAATTTTTCCCCATTATGTGGGCTCTCTTTTTATCATGGTCACCATTTTTTCTGAGTTGCAGAAACTTCTTAGTTTAATGTAGTCTCATTTGTTTATCTTCACTTCCTCTTCCTTGGTCAGTGGTGTATCATTCTAGAAGTTTCCCTTAGCTTTAATGTCATGGAGGGATCTTCCCACATTTTTCTCCATATATCTTAAGAATTCAGGTATGATATTGAGGTCTTTAATTCATTTGATCTGACTTTGTGCCTGGCACTATAAAGAGGTCTGAGTTAAATTTTTTTTGCATGTTGCTGACCAGTTTTCCCAGCAGCACTTGTTGAAGAGACTTCCTTGCTCAACTTCATATTTATTGAGCCTTTATGATACATTAGGTAATAATAATCTGAGGGCCAGCGTCAGGATATTTGACTATATTCCATTGATCTGAGGCCTGTCTTTATCTGAATATCATGCTAATTTGATTACTACGACTTTGTAGTAGGGTTTGAAGTTGGGGAAGCTGTTCCCTTCTTCTTTTTACCAAAGATTGCTTTAGCTCATCATGGGAGTTTATTGTTGTGTATGCGTTTCAAGAGGGTTTAATCGATTTCTTTGAAAAATGTTATGGGTATCCTTATAGAAAGTGCATTAAATCTTTATAGCGCTGTGGGGTGTATTGCCATTTTGACAGTGTTAATCCTCTCAATCAATGAGCATGGGATGTGATTCCATTTCCTCATATCCTCTTTTATTTCATGAAGTAGTGTTTTGTAGAGTGTTTTTGGTATAGGTCCTTAACCTTTTTAGTTGATTCTAATATACTTGATTTTCTGAGGTTATTGTGAATGGGTTTGTTTTTCGCCTATCTCTTTTTTCTCTTTCATTAATAGTATTTGGGAAAGCCATGGACTATTGGATATTGATTTTGTAATATGCTACTTTAGTAAACAAATCTATTCTTCCCAGGAGCTTTTTGCTAGATTCTTTGGGATTTTCTAAGTATACTATCATGTCGTCTCCAAATAGTAAAAGCTTGAGTTCTTCCTTTTTTTATCTGGATGCTCTTGATATCTTTTTCTTACCAAAATCATATGGCAAGTACTTCAAGTACTATGTTGAATAGGAGTGGTGAGAGTGGGTAACTTGTTTTGTGCCTGATTGTATTTTGGGAATCTAGCTCATTGATTTTTCTCCAAGCCTTTAGTTTTTCCCCATTGAGAATAATGCTTGGTGTGGGTTTGTAGTAGTTTGCTTTGACTAGATGGAGGAAAATACTTTCAACTCCCATTTTGTTGAGAGTTTTTCATCATGAATGGGTGCTGGATCTCATCAAATGCTTTATCTACAACTATTGATATTATCATATGATTTTTATCTTTATTTTATTGAGATGGTGTATTCTGTTGATTGACTTGAGAATGTTAAGCCATCCTTGCATCCGCAAGATAAACCTACTTGGTCATAGAGTGTGACCTTTTGAGGAGTTTCTGATTTCTCTTTGCTGGTATAATCTTGAGGATCTTTGCATCTGTATTTATCAAAGAAATAGGTCTGTAATTTTCTTTTTTGTGGTTTCTCTGTCTGATTTGAATATCAGGGTGATCTTTGCCTCATAGAAATTGCTTGGGAGTATTTCTGTTTCTTCAATTTCCTGGAAAATCTTAAAAAATATTGGCAGTAGGTCCTCCTGAAAGGTTTCGAAATACTTCATTAGTGAATCCATTTGGGCCTGGGCTCCTGTTTTGGGGGATACTTTTGATTATCATTTCAATTTCCTTGTAGTGATGGGTTCGAGTTTTCAAAATGTTCTTTGTTCAGCCTTGGGAGGTAATTGGAATCCAGTAATTTATCAATTTATTTCAGATTCTCTCATTTCCTGCTTTAAAGATTCTCAAAATAATCTCTGATGATCCTATGGATTTTGTAGTTTCTATTATGATGCCTCCCTTTGCATTTCTGATTCGGTTTATTAGGATTCTTTCTCTTTTCTTTTTGTGAGTCTTGCTAGTGGTTTATCGATCTTATTTATTTTCTCAAAGAACCATGTCTTGCTTTTGTTGGTCTTCTGAATTGTATTTTGGGATTATATCTCATTGATTTCTGCTCCAGGTTTTATTATTTCTTTCCTCCTGGCTAGTTTGGACTCCTTTTCTTGGTCATTTTCCAAAATCTTGAGCTGTAAGTTATTTTTGTAGGTCCTTTCTTTCTTCCAGTTGAATTCTGGCGGAGCTATAAACTTTCCTCTTAGAACTGCTTTTGCTCTGTCCCACAAGTTCTGGTAGTTCCTCGTTGTCATTTTTTCTGGAATCTTTTTATTTCCTCCTTGATTTCTTCTCTAAGCCAATGGTTGTTCATTACTTCCCTCAAATAAAATATTTTCTTGCCGAGTTTTTGTCTCTTTGATCTATTGAGAAGTGAGAAAGTACTGTTGAAATCTCCATCTAGTATTGTGTTGCGATCAATGTTTTTCTTTAAGTCTATTAGAAGTTGTTTTTACGTATTTTGCTGGTCTGTCATTAGGAGCATCTACATTGAGGAGGGTGAGTTCTTTCTGATGTACATATCCCATGATCATTAAGAAATGACCTTCACTGTCTCTTATAACCTTTAGTCTGAAGTTCATGTGGTCTGATACTAGTATTGCCATTGCAGCTTTTTGGAGGTGTTCTTTTCTTGAAGAATTGTTTTCCAGCCTTTTACTTTTAGCCCATGGTTGCTTTGATTGCTCAGATGTATTTCTTGCAGGCAGCAGAATGTTGGGTTCAGTTTTCTATTTCATCCTGCCGTCCTGTGCCTCTGAATTGGTGTATTTAGTCCATTGACGTTGAGAGAGATCATTGTGATAGGGATTTTTGCTATCTTTATGTCGAAATTTGGAGTACTTGTGGGGCTTGTCTTAGCTTAAAGTAGCCCTGTTAATTCTTAATGCAACAAAAATATGGAACACTTTACAAGTTGGCCTGTCATCTCTGTGTAAGGATCATGCTAATCTCTGTATCATTTCAATTTTAGTATATGTGTTGCCAAACTCAGTATAAGAGTTGATTTTTTCCCCTATTTTTCTCTTCTGATTTCTCTGAGTGTTGTCCTTACTCACTCCTATGGCAGACAGTGATTCCCAATCTAGGAAGGTATTTCAAAGGAGCTTGAAGTGATAAATTTAGAACATTAATGTCCCAGAAGGAAAAGTATGGTTTTTACAATATTATATTTTACCATACCCAGGGCATCAGTTTTGCAAAATAATTCTTTTTGAAGATAGAGAATCAGTGTTGTTTAATGATCTTCCCTGAAATCTTCATTAAGAAAATTAAACTGGAGCCTTTTGCTATTCTCACCTCGGTCCCGTGTACATCTCCAGAAAACGGTGGATGGCGTTGTCCGCACTTTGACCACCTTGAAAGTAAGTAGGATTTTTCTCCTGAAGGAAGAGGTGAGAAGCATATTGATGATTTCATTCCACTTTATTACAAGTTAAACTTGAAGGGAATGTGAGACTCATGAGGCTCCTGTAAAGGACAGAAAAAGGGTCTCAATGTAGTTTAATGGCCCAGACACATTAACAACACAGATGACTCAAAGTAACCTGTGTGCATCTTTGGGTGTATAGTGAGTTTTATATCTACTCATAGTGATTCTCAGTCATTCCACATGGGCAAAACAGACCTGTAATTAAAAATCTAGTTCTCTGAGCAGAATGGGCTTTCTTAGGTGATTGAACATGTGTGTAATATTTTATTACTAAGCACATACAACTGTTTGAATGATGTGTACTTTTCGATCAAAAATTAAGTCCAAATATCTCTGAAATGGCAGTCTCCTGATGCCGCACCTGGCTTTCCTCACTGGGGCCCCTTGGAGGGGGTGGGTTGAGTTTCCCTCACCACCCCGAGCAGAGACCTGGCAGCTGAAGACCTCTGCAACCAGCCATAGTTATGCTTAAGACCACTCTCACCACACTTGAAGGAGCCTCATGCATGAAGGAACTGGCAGAGGAACCCAGGTGTGCGGGACCCGGGGCTGAGATATTCAAGACTGCTCGGACCAAGAATGGGCCTCCTCCATCCAGTTCCCCCATCTTCCAGTAGCTAAGTGTTACACCCACGGACTGCCTCTGGAGCCATGTAATCCCATCAATGGCCAAGATCCAGATACTGGATCTTGTTGATAAGATAACAACTCATATTGTCCAGTTCTCTTTCTCAGAGAACATGGCAGGTTACCAAGCGTATCTTGCCTACATGGCAGAGACTGGCAAGCTACCCGTGGTGTGTTCTATATGCCAAAACCCAGTAACAATGAAGTATCTCATTTCCCTGACCGTGAAAAAACCTCCAATGTGGCACTTGCTAAAATCTCAGGGCTAGGACGAATGGAGATGTAACTGGTGCATGATACCAGTATTCCTCCCACCATGCCCCAAAACATGCCTTTGTGGCAGGGCATGCTCTTTTTTTCTCTGGGGCCATGGCATGCCAGAGAGCCACTCGTGGTGGGCAACTCATGGTCTTGGCTGGCAGGACGAATGGGCTAGTTTTACCCCTCACCCCCAATCCCACGAGACTGTAGTTGCCCTGTCACCCTAGCTCATACCTGTCTGTCCAATAATCTCTGAGGTGGTGGGCATCGTGCCGCCAGGGGGGAGAAAGGCAGAAGCGACAAATACCCTTTCCCACCTGAGGGAGAATGGTGCCGTAACTTAATGCATAGTTCAGTCACATTTCTGCCCAAAGCCTCTGGGTTCCGAATTGGATCCATGTGCCTCTGGGGCTGTGGTCATGCTGGATAGCCTCTTGTGAGAGTCAAATCGTGATCTTGGTGGGGCAGAAAGAATGGCTCTATGGTCTACTTTTGGCATGCATCTCCCACCCAGAGCGGGTCCTCCAAATACCCTTTAGTTGGTGTTCTGGCCTCTATCTGAGCTGCCTTTCCCCCCAGCATGTGATGTCGGCTTCCAAGGCCTGGAGCAAACCTCCTAGTCCTTATCACTCTATTCTTGGGTATTAGTCTCTTATTCTGTTACTTTATATTCCACAGATGAGTACAATCTTTCGATGTCTGTCCATATCTTTCTGACTCATTTCACTTTCTATGTTGATCCACTTTATGCAAATTTTATGACTTCTTATTTTCTAACAGCTGCATAGAATTCCACTGTGTAGATGAAACAAAGTGGCATTAACAAGTCATCTGTTCTTGGGCACTAGGGGTTTTTTTCCCCAGATTTTGGCTATTGTGAACAGTACAGCAATGAACATACAAGTGCAGATGTCATTTCGGCTGTACTTTTTTGCCTCTCCAGGCTATATTCCCAGGAGTGATATTGCTGGGTCAAATGGGAGCTCAATTTCTAGTATTCGGAGAACCGTTCATACTGTTTTCCAAAACGGCTGAACCTGTCCGCATTTCCACCAGCAGTGAAGGAGAGTCCCTTTTTCCCCACATCCACGGCAACACCGGTAGCTTTTGTTCTTTTGGATGTGGGTCAGTTTCAGTGGTGTGACGTGATATCTCTTTGTTGGTTGTACCTGCATTTCCCTGATGATTAGTGATGAAGAGCATTTTTCATGTGCCTTTTGGCCATTTGGTATCTTCTTTGAGAAAGTTACTGTTCATTTCATCATCCCATTTTCTGATGGGGTTGCATGATTTCTTCTTATAGAGTTCAACCAGAGCCTTGTATATTATTGATATCAACCCCTTATTACATAGGCATTGGGTGAATATCCTTTCCCATTCTGTAGATTGTCTTTGTATTCTGGTCACTGTTTCCTTTGAGGTGCAGAAGCTACTTAATTTAAGATAGTCCCCTTTGTTCATCTCTGTTTTCACTTTTTTGGCCAGTGGCATGTTATCTTTGAAGATACCTTTAGCTTCAATGTCGTGGAGGGTTTTGCCCACCTTGTCTTCAATGTACCTGATGAATTCTGTTCTGATGTTGAGGTCTTTGACCCATTTTCATCTGACTTTTGTGCTTGCTGTTAGGTAGAGGTTTGAGCCCATTTTATTGCATGTCGCTGTCCAGTTTTTCCAGCACCGTTTGTTAAAGAAGTCTTTCTTGCTCCACTTCACATTTATTGCTCCCTTATCAAAGATTGGATGAACATATATTTGAAGGTGTGTGTCAGTATATTCAATGATGTTCCATTGGTCGGCGGCTCTGCCTTTGTTCCAGTACCATGCTGTTTTAATTATTATCGCTTTGTAGTAGAGTTTGAGGTTGGGGAAGGTGAGGCCTCCCATCATCTTTTTCCCAAGAATTGCTTTAGCTATTCGTGGGCGTTTGTTGTTCCATATGAATTTCAGGAGTGATTGATAAACTTCTTTGAAGAATATTATGGGTATCTTTATAGGGATCACATTGAAT
Organism: Sorex fumeus; assembly: GCF_029834395.1. Lineage (NCBI taxonomy): Eukaryota > Metazoa > Chordata > Mammalia > Eulipotyphla > Soricidae > Sorex > Sorex fumeus. The sequence goes on along the minus strand of NW_026606152.1, from coordinate 19,084,117 downwards.
TTGTACAATGTTTTGGGGAGTATTGTCATTTTGACAATGTTAATTCTCTCAATACATAAGCAGGAGATATGTTTCCATTTCTTCGTGTCCTCTTATTTTCTGTTGTATAGGTCCTTCACTTCCTTAGTTAAGGTGATTCTGAGATACTTGATTTTCTGAGGCATGATTGTGAGTGGGTTGCTTTCTTCATGTCACTTTCTTCTCTCTCATTATTTGCATATAAAAAAACCATAGACTTTTGGGTATTCATTTTATAGCCTGCAACTTTACCATATAAATCTATTGTTTCTAGGAGTTTTTTGGTAGAGGTTTTAGAATTCTCTAAATATAGTATCATATCTTCTGTGAATAGTGAGAGCCTGATTTCTACTTTTCCTACATGACTACCCTTAATATCTTTTTTTATATAACTCCTATTGCAAGTAATTCCAGTACTATATTCAACAGAAGTGCCAAAATGAATTTTTTTCTTTTTGGGTCACACCCTGCGATGCTCAGGAGTTATTCCTGGTTCATGCGCTCAGGAATTACTCCTGGCGGTACTCGAGGGACCGTATGGGATGCTGGGAATCGAACTTAGTTTGGTTGCATGCAAGGCAAACGTCCTACCCCTGTGCTATTGCTCCAGCCCCCAAAATGAAATTTTACTAAACACTTTCTATCTGTAAATTTCTATGCTAAGAACAGTGGTATAAACGGTGATATCTGAGTAATTTACAAGTAGATTATGAAGACAGATAATATAAAGAATTTCTTTGTATGAATTTCCAAAATGTGTATCTTTTATTAAATATGTTAAGAATGAACCGGAGGTCTTGATTATACCATGAAAATGATTTCCCTGTTAGAAGTTACCCTTCTAAAATGCAATAAAGTGACACATTTTGAAAATGTTGATTATTCGTTCATTAATTCAATGAATATTTGTTAGTCTGGGGGTGCAGTGCCTCCAGGAAGCCAACCTGCACCCTCGAGGTGAGTGCATCTACAGTCTAATGGTGCCATCATGCTGCCTGATAACCCCAGATTTCCACTGTGCCTCTGGCTGGATCCCAACACCTCAGAACTAAGTTTCCCAAGAAATAAAACTCCCAAAAGATATGTGGGAGTCATTTTCACAAACCACCCCTGGCTCAGCTCTACAAGCTAATGTATTGGTCTTGCTTAAGTGACCTATAAATAAATCTTGAAAGAGATCAAAAGTCACAGTTAACCTTGGACCTGCACACGGCAGAACATACTAGGGTAAATCGGAGGGAGGCAGGTTAGTTTGTTGCTCACGCAACCAGAACTCAGGGCAGCCACTTGCTCCCACAAACCAAAATCTCCACCATGCCCTAGTCTCATTACATTGTCTCAGGATGGATTTCACTGAAATATAACAGCTGAAATTTCGGATATGCTGAAACGATAGCACAGTGGGTAGGATGTTTGCCTTACATGCGGCCGACCCAGGTTCGAATATCAGCATCCCATATGGTTCCCTGAGCTCCGCCAGGAGTAATTCCTGAGTGCAGAGCCAGGAATAACTCCTGAGCATCGCCGGATGTGACACCCCCAATAAAAATACTAAATTCCTTGAACAAACATGATGACCTCTTAGTACCTGTATGAGAACAATAATGCACAAAATTAAAAGGAGAGAGAAAGAATTTAAAGAGCCTGCCATAGAGACAGGCTGGGGGTGGGGTAGGGTGTTGGGGGATGTTGTAGGGAACCAGGGACATTGGTGGTGGGAAATTTACACTAGTGGAGAGAAGCATGTTGGATCGTTGTATGACTGGAAGCAAATTATGAAGTTTGTAATGGTCTATCTCACAGATATTCAATAAAAATTTAAAAATATATATCCTTAATTGGTAGCTCAGACTACTGATAGAACTTTGAAAACCAGCATATCTATTTTTGTGTTCTCAGTAGGAAAAAAAAATGTTACTCACCTGTGTGCCAATAGCTTGAAGAATGCTAAACCGAAAGATACATCAATGCTTGTCTCTGGCATGAATACTGTAATTGCAGGTATGTTATGTTTTAGAATCAGTTCATGGACAAGAAGTCAAGAGAAGCAGTGGCAAAGAGCAACAATATTGAATGGATAATGTTTGAGGAGCTTGCAAGGGAGACTAAAGATTTGGCATGAGAAGAGGGAAAAAAACGAAGAGTTAAGTATTAATAAGTATCATGACAAAAATGCAAGGGAGGACATTTTTTGGCAATCGTCACACTCTGTTGAGCTTTTGGTGAGGATAAGTATTAGAAAGTATCTTTCCCATTTAGTGGTAAAAAGGAAACTTTGATGGGTGCATTTAAAAAAAATTACTTTAATAATTAGAATCACCAAGAGATACACAGTTACAAGGTTGCTCATAATTGAGTTTCAGTCATATAATGTTGTAGCACCCTTCCAGTAAAATGGAGGTGCTTTGAAGGAATATCCCTGGTGCGAAGACTAGGGCATCTGAATCTTAACACATTTCACCAAATATATGATCTGTACTCACATGATTTATACTGTCTTCCCTGATCTTTGATTTACGTTTTCACGCAATATTTCCTTGTGAAACTCACCAAAAGTGAGGGTCCCTATTTAAGACAAGTACATGTTTCTCTGACATTATATATTTTTGGTTGCTGAGAGAGTCTTTAAAGCAATGCTCAGGAGGTGTGGGGGCCCCACAGGCAATTCTCAGAAAACGTGTCCATGGTGCTTGGTGTCCTCTGAGGCTATACAGTCTTTGATACTCTGGCAATCAGGTGCTGCTGGGAGTCAAATTGAGAGCATGTGAGACAATTTCCATAAGCACTACATTATCTCCTGCGGCCCTGGGTATTAGATTGATGTCAGCATTCTGAGGTCCTCCCTTTTGTCAGAAAGCAGAGACTTGTGCAGGAGAAATTGGAAGAAACCTTAGGGTTTAGCTAGGTTGACTGAGTAGACGGTGATACCATTAAGATTGGAACATAAAGTAAAAATAAAACAAGAGAAAGATCTAACAATTATAAACAGGGCTATAGTACTCAAAAAGTTTAGAAACAGTCACATTGGCAAGTAGTTTTAAAAAGCATCCAGGAGAGAATATAGTATTGTGAGTGAACGAATCTACTATATGGATTCATCTCATCCTTGAAATGGAAAAGGACAATGTGTTACAGTTACAAATTTACAAATAAGATATATACCATCGTATATTTCATCATATATTTCTGCTGTGTTCCTATGCTTTACCAAGTATTATTCCAATTTTTAAATTTACTTTAATCATTAAAAGAGTATTTCTCTATATTAATCTTGTTAATGAAATATTTCATTAAAAACGTTTTTTAAAAAAATTATTTAAAATGTTTTATTAAAATGTTATTTAAAAAGAAACATATGGGCCACATAGTGCAATTTGTAGAGGGTTTGTATGCAGCGAATCTGAGTTCAATCCCCAGAATCCTGAGACTTCCAGAAGTGATCTCTGCATACAGAGTCAAAAGTGAGCCCGGAGCACATCTGGGTGCACTCCCTTCGCCACAAAAAAGGAAGAAAAGAAAAACATATAACTGATACTTGAGTAACATAGAGGTTAAGGTTGCTAATTCCTATATAATTTTTGAAAGCCCCCAAAATTATTAGTTTGCTATTGACCAAGAAGATGGTTTTTTTTTTTTTGAAGATGGTTTTTTAATAGTATTTACTTACATTGTCTAAGTAGTGATATGTGTGGTATAGAAATCTGTGCATTGTGATACATTTTAAAAAATTATAATGCATTTTATAATGGACTTTATAATACATTTGTATTTTATAGTAATAAGTGATAAATTATATTTCTGCTTTTGTGGGGTATTTGGGCCATAGTATGTGGTGCTTGGGACTTCTGACTCTGTGCTCAAGGGTCATTCCTGGTGGAGCCAGCCATTAATTTGGGTTGACTGTGTGCATGGTAATTGCTTTAATCCCTATACTAAGTCTGGGTTCCAATCAAATAAATTATCTGCATATATTTTATGCATTCATGGCATACTTTTTCTTAGATTCTTTGATATATCTAGGATATATTGATCATCTTTAGGAAAAGATATTACCTGATTTTTAAATATTTGTAATTTGTGGGGAAATTTTAATTTCTCATGTTAATTTGTGCTCTTTGTCTACTAGTGAGCTTGAAAATTGTTCTTGTGTGGTACTACATGGAAAAAAGTATGCTAAGCGAAATGAGTCAGAAAGAGAGGGACAGACATAGAAAGGTTGCATTCATCTGGGTAACATAAAGTAACAAAATAAGAGACTAACAACCAAGAACAGCTGTGATAAATATCAGGTTGTTCACTCCATGGCTTAGAGGCCAACTGCATTCTCTAGGGGTAAAGGCAGCGCAGATAGAGAAGGGAGCACCCAATAAATGGTGCTGGGAAGATCTGCCCAGGAAGGGAGATGCCTGCTGAAAGTAGTCTAAGGCCCGAAGAGGATTGCCACCCAATGTCTCTTCTGCAGACCACAGCACCCAAAGGGAGAGACAGAACAAAAGGGAGTGCCCTACCAAAGAGGCAGGGTGGGATGGGGATGGGGGTTGGGAGGGATACTGGGATTGTTTGGAGTGGAGAATGGGCACTGGTGCTGGGATGGGTACCAGATCATTGTATTACTGAAACCCAAGCACAACAACTTGTAAGTCTACAGTTGTACCTCATGGTGTTTCACTAATGAAACAAAAAAAAAATTTAAAAAAGGAAATTGCTCTTGTGTTTACTAGTCATTTACACTTCTTTCAATACAGATTATATGATCATGGTTTATGCTTATTTTTCTATACAAGTTTACTAGCTAAATACTGATTTATTTCACAACACTGATTTATTAAAAACATTCATACTTTGACTATCATATTAATTGCCAGAAATTGTTGGTTTTACTTGTTTTTTGATCACGTAATTTGAATTTTAAATTTTTCTTTCAGATTCTAAAATTTTGACACAAATGAGCATATGTTTTTCTTTATCTTCTACAGTTTTAAACTGAGAACAACTGTTTGTTTTGTACAAATAAGATACCTGTGCATTTACAAGCAGTAGGGCGTTCGCCTTACAAGCGGCCAACATAGCCGACCTGAGTTCGATTCCCCCGCCCCTCTCGGAGAGCCCGGCAAGCTACCGAGAGTATTCGATTCGCCAAACACAGTAACAACATAGTCTCCAATGGAGACGTTATTGGGCCCGCTCGAGCAAATCGACAATCAACGGGAGGGCATTTACCTTTACCTTTACCTTTATATTTACATTTTAACACATCTCGATTCATCTACAACTTATCATAGTAAGTGTTGTCATATTGAAAGAAACCACCATTTTTTTTCAATCATATCACTGTAGCACTATGCTCCCTCGATGCATCAATTTGCTCAAGCGGGAACCAGTAACATCTTACAAGAAATTGTGAGACTTGTTGCCACTGGTTTTGGCCTATTGAATACGTCATGGCTAGCTTGCTAGGCTCTTGCTATGTGGACGAGATACTCTGGGTAGCTTGCCGGGCAGAGGAATCGGAATCAGGGTAGACCTCCTGCAAGGCAAATACCCTACCCGCTGTGCTGTAAACGTTATATAAAATATACTAGTAATACCAAATGTTGTTTCTTTAACAGTGCAATATAAACGATTATTTCATAATTTTCTTGATGTGTTAATGAAATACCTAAGCTCTTGAGTATAATGGGAGTATTTTTCTAACACAAGAGTCTGACGAAGGTGAAACTGTTATAACTGTCTTGTAGGATTCCATCTCCCTAGCCTGCTTCATTCTACCTCTCTCTCTATCCAATCCGGTCTTCTTCTTGGGAATCTGACCTCATGATTGGCTAGCCTCTACCTTTCAACTGCCTACTTTATGACATCATTCTCCCACCCATCCAACTACCAACTTGTAGAATCTGGGGTGCCCATGCAATTGTTTGTAAACAAATTTGAATCATCATGGCAAGTGACCAGTGACCAATGACCAATCACCAGCGACCAGTCATCTGTACTGGACACTTGTGGTCTTAAGCCGCTTCAGTGTTCAGACATACTCTCGTACCGTCTCCTCTTCTCGTCTACCTTTCATCGGTATTTCCTCTTCTCTGACCATGGCAGGTAAAGAATAATACATTTCAACGCTTTTTATTAGATATATCATCCCTAAACTTAGCAGTCAAGTAAAAACAACATGTAGTAATGAAAGAAAGTATTCAAGTAGAATTTTATAAGCCTCATTTTAGCTTGACTTGTACATTTGCTGTGTGATTTTTGACATTGGCTTTCGTTCTGTTATATACAAAGTGCTTTTCCTCATTGATTACATTATATTTTAGAAATGTTTACAAGCTCAAATACACATATATATGTATGAGTGCTGATTCTCTGTGTTTCTTTTTGTTTTTAATAGAGAATTTTACATGATATCCATTGAAAAAATATAAATCAGAGACAGTATTTTGACAGAAACAGAAAATGTATATGCTGTGGAAAACTGTTAATATATACTAGCATGTTTTCTCTGTAATGGTCTCTCCACTTGTATTTATACTTCAGTAGTTTAAATATAGTGGTATTACACAGTAATAATCCTTTATCTTTGAGTTTTCCAATTAAACCAGGTAATAAGAAAATATGGGGCATGGGGATAGTGTGGAGTGCTGAGCGGTAGAGAGGCAAGCCCTCAAAGGTAAGAAAGTTTGGGATCACTTTCTTCAAACATTGACCAATAGAACCAAGACGATATGTGGGAGAATAAAATAGGAAAGAAAGAAAGAAAGAATAGGGACGGCGATTATCAAGGAAGGGGAAAACGTTTGGACAGAATGTTGAAGAGAACCAAAGATTTAAAATCAAAAAAGAAAGAATATATATTAAATATGCTGAGATAAATACACTGAGAACAAGTCAAAGCAATTTACTTCAAAAAATGCCAGGACTAGAAAGTATACTATGCCTTGATTAGGGTACCAGTAGGAAAAGCAGTTTATCAGAAAGCCATCCTTGCTGGCTTTTTTCCTTATTATCTCTTACAACACAGTACTTGGTACTTGACAATTTGGAATATAAACAGCTTTAGAGATGATGCTTCCCATATATAGCTAATAGTGGTTATCTAGGGGGGTTGAAGACAATAAATCTTCAATGTTTTTATTACGTTCTGGTTTTTAAGTACACGTACAGGCAGCCTGTTAATATTTTTAAAAAATGGTTTATTCTAACTTGAATCAGGAGAATTGTTGATTCATTTGTGTGGTAAGTAGGTTCCAGGTTAAAGCTGCTTGTCATCTTTACAAATGCTATTTCATGAGATTTTTTCTTCCTACTATGAGAGTATTTTGATAATAGTCAACTTCTGTTTTTAGATCCTAAGAGGACATAGAAAAATCAAGTATCACATGTCTAATTACACATTTTTGTCATATTTGTGAATTCTGAGTTTTCCTACATTAAAGATATTTTATTGAATTTTGGTGCTCATTTATTAAACATTGAGAAGAACTTTTTCCTGACTGATAAAGATAATTCTAATCTAGGTGTTGAAAGTAAATTTGTAATATTTTATGATCACTTTTTAAATGGTCTTTTGTGTTTCTTGTGTGATAAAGTGAAATCCTATGCTATTTTAACAGGTGTTGTTTGCTGGTTAATATTCAAAGGTATTGATGAGAATAATTTTTTTGTACTTACGAAGTTTCTTTCTGTATTTTACTCATTTAAAACATTTCTTGACTATGAAATACAATCACGTTTATTCCTATTTTCTTTTTGTTATGTAGTTACTGGTAAATCTTTTCTGTTTGATGGACTGGTACAGTGTGCACTCAAAAATCACCTTCTATTCCATTTTTTGGCTAGCATATTTTTCTAAAATAGAATATACTTTTCATATTGTATATGTGGAACAATTTATTAATAACCTTATTGGACTGTTTTATTTGGTTTTGTTTGAAACCACATCCACTGTTATTCAGGGCTTACTCTTGGGTCTGCTCTCAATAAATTACTGTACTATGCTGCTTGCTACAGATCCCAGATTTCATTGATATCTATAAACTTCTTTTTCGGTTCTGTGATACATATTTTTCATTATGTTTTCTTTATACTTCCTCCTATGTAAACCATATGAAATGTAAAAATTTTATTCATGTATGCATTATTATTCTTAGAGTTATTAGTAACTACATTTTAGAAAAACAACTTAAGTCACAGAGTTTCAATAAAGTTTTCCTTCCAAAAACATTTCTTGGGAAAAACCCAAGTAGTCAATTTATATGACAGTTCATCAAGACACAGAAATTTTCAGCACTTCTCTTGTTTAAAAGTATAGTGATACACAATATCTCTATCTCACATTATTTTTATTTCTGATAGTTTGACACAAAATATATGTCAAAATCATAGATAAATGTAAATTATTTAAATACTGTTTTGATTATTTAAAATTACATTATAGAATTACTAGAATTTCATAAATTTTAGGACTATGCAGAATCAACGTTCATGTATCATATTACACTCACTACTGAAAGGCCTACTCTGTCATTCACCATTGTTCAGTTTTTCCACTTTGATTACACCTTTCCATCCGGTAATTAAATAGTCTCATGGTTCTAAAGTTTGTTTTTATTGCTTTGAAAAGATCAAAACTATGCAATTTTCAACATTGGATGAAACTAGAGGATATCATGCATGTAAAGTTAGCCTTAAGGAAAGGAACAGATACAGAGAGATTTTTCTCATATGTGGGATGTAAAGACACACAGCAAGGTAGAAACAAAGGTTCAAGGCCAATGTAAGGGGAGAACTGATCCACACAATTGAGTCAGGGGATTGGGAAGGAGGGATTCTGGGGGTTTGGGGGAGAGGGAGCGTTTATTTTTTGAGAGAATTAGGAGTGTCATGTTGGAATTATGTGTATGAGAAACCATTATTAATTGAATTATAAATCATAGAATATAAATAATGTTTTAGTCGTTTGTCTGTCTCATTTTATCCTTTTAATTTGTTTTCTCCATAAACCACATATGCATGAACTTGTATGATGCCTATCTTTCTCTGCCTGGTTTATGTCACTAAATATAATATCCTCATGTGATCCAATTTTATACAGATAATAAGATTTCACTTCATACAGCTGAGTAGTATTCCATTGATTTACTCCCTTTCATTTTCAAAATTTTTGGTTTAAAGGATAGAAATATTGGTTTAAACAATGCTCTGGTGGTTTAAAATTTTTAGTTTAGTGAAGCAAAATAGATTTTACTGAAAAACACTTAGAAACTTGTTAAACCGGTGTAGGGTGGAATGGAATATATGTTCAAGAGAGAATACTCGTTTAACAAAGGAAGCAAAGAGAGACATAGAGAAAGGAAGCACGGTATTTCTTCAAGGGAGAACATAAGCTTGAGGACCAATCCCACTCTGGTAGTTTAGGAATAAGAACTTGGAGTGGTATGAAATTAACTTGTGCACTTTAGGGGATAACCTGAGTGAAACTATTAGAAGTACGTTCAGGAGCATGATAAACTGGAGTCTGCACTTGGAGTGAGGAGGGTAGAGAGTTCTTTGGGGAGATCCGGACTATTGAGAACAGTAATATTATAACATTAATGATAGTATCTTACGGTGGGATTCCAAAAATATCTTTCACAGTGGCGTCAGAAATGATAACATTCTTAGGTATTTGGATTTCCTGTGGAAACAACGGGAAAGCAGAGTGTATGCTCTGGATGCCTCCAACTGAAACAAGGTCAACAAATCATGAATGAAAAATTACAAGTTAGATGGATCATGGATTCTGATCCCAGCGGAAGGCTAGCTTTCGGGTGAACAATTTCTACTGATGGCCTGATGTAGATTCTGATCCTGGGATACGTAACAGAAAGGAGGTAGTGACAGGTATTCTCAGAAGTGAAGCCTCTGAGACAGAATTCGTTCATGCCAACTTATAGGTTATCAATGTTTGCTCATGGCTGCTACTATTATAACATTCAATGGTTTTGTGGTTTCAATTTACTGTGTCAATGTAAAGATGAAGTTTCTAAATCGAAGGTAAAAATCTGAGACACTCAAGATGATGAATTATGGGGATGCGGGGGGCGGAGCTTGATCTATAGTACAGCAGGTAGAGCATTTGCCTTGCACACGGCCTACCCAGGTTAGATTCCCAGCATCCTGTATGGTCCCCCCAAGCACCGTGAGGTGTAATTCCTGAGTGCAGAACCAGGAGTAACCCCTGTGCATCGGCAGGTGTGACCCAAAAACGCAAAAAAAAAAAGATGATGAATTACCTTTAGATATTTTGAAGTCAAATAGAAATAGCCAGAAAGTTCCCCAGAAAAGAGTTCACCTGGGTCGAAAACATCATCACCTCTAGCATGAGAGCATACAGAAAATAAGGTTTCCATTTTATGCCAAGTTAAAGCAAGCCAGACATGATCTTGGAAACTTTTTCCAAGGAAAACATGGCTATAGGAAGGATAAGGTGACAACAGAGTCTTAGAGGTCAAATATAGAAGAGAAGCGAGGATCAAAATGTAGGAGGTACATTGGCGACCAGGAATATTTAGAAAAGCATTTTTTAAAAAAGAAAATGCAATGAGACATCAATTAAGAACTTATTAAATGTTAAAGAACAGGGATATAACTCAGTGAAAGACCATTTGCCTTCCATTGTATGATGATCTGGGATTGATCCTTAGCATTGCAAACAGCATTATTTTTTAATTTTTAATTTCTTTCTTTCTTTCTTGCTTGCTTGCTTGCTTTTTTGTTTTTTGGGTCGCACCTGGCTATGTATAGGGGTATTTTTAATTTTTAAAAAAACTCATAAATTTACCTTTTTACCTGTCGTTTAAAAGGAAATCTAAAATATTTTAGAGTAAATATATGTGAAGAAGAATAAAATTCACAGGAACTATTTAGCGTTCTTAATGATACAGCAGTCAGAATTTTGAGGTTAATTGTATGGGTATTGCATAAATAATTTTTCCCCATTATGTGGGCTCTCTTTTTATCATGGTCACCATTTTTTCTGAGTTACAGAAACTTCTTAGTTTAATGTAGTCTCATTTGTTTATCTTCACTTCCCCTTCCTTGGTCATTGGTGTTTCATTCTAGAAGTTTCCCTTAGCTTTAATGTCATGCAGGGATCTTCCCACATTTTTCTCCATATATCTTAAGAATTCAGGTATGATATTGAGGTCTTTAATACATTTAATCTGACTTTGTGCCTGGCACTATAAAGAGGTTTGAGTTCATTTTTTTTGCATGTTGCTGTCCAGTTTTCCCAGCACCAGTTGCTGAAGAGAGTTCCTAGCTCAACTTCATATTTCTTGAGCCTTTATGAAGGTAAGGTAAAAGCAAAGGTCCTCCCATTGTTCGTCGATTTGCTCGAGCGGGCCCAGTAACGTCTCCATTGGAGACTTTGTTGTTACTGTATTTGGCATATGGAATACATCATGGGGAGCTTGCCAGACTGTGCCATGCGGTTGAGATACTCTCGGTAGCTTGCCAGGTTCTCCGAGAGGGGCAGAGGAATCGAACTTGGGTCAACCATGTTGGCTGCAATTTGCTTGAGCGGGCCCAGTAACGTCTCTATCATGAGACTTGTTGTTACTGTGTTTGGTATATCGAATACATCTAATAGGCTGGAGCTATAGCACAGCGAGTAGGTCGTTTGCCTTGGACGCAGCCAACATGTCCGATGCGAGTTCGATTTCTCCGCCCCTCTTGGAGAGCCCGGCAGGCTTAGAGAGTATCTAGCCCTCACGGCAGAGCCTGGCAAGCTACCTGTGATGTATTTGAGCCTTTATGAAAGATTAGGTAATAATAATCTGAGGGCCAGCGTCAGGATATTTAACTATATTCCATTGATCTGAGGCCTGTCTTTATCTGAATATCATGGTATTTTGATTACTACAACTTTGTAGTTGGGTTTGAAGTTGGGGAAGGTGTTCCCTTCTTCTTTTTACCAAAGATTGCTTTAGCTCTTCATGGGAGTTTATTGTTGTGTATGACTTTCAAGAGTGTTTAATCTATTTATTTGAAAAATGTTATGGGTATCCTTATAGAATGTGCATTAAATCTTTATAGAGCTTTGGGGTGTATTGCCATTTTGACAGTGTTAAACCTCTCAATCCATGAGCATGGGATGTGATTCCATTTCCTCATATACTCTCTTATTTCGTAAAGTAGAGCTTTGTAGGTTTTTTTTTTTTTTGGTATAGATCCTTAACATTTTTAGTTGATTCTAATGTACTCGATTTTCTGAGGTATTATTGTGAATGGGATTGTTTTTCTCTATCTCTTTTTTCTCTTTCATTATTAATATATGGGAAAGCCATGGCGTACCAGATATTGATTTTGTAATATGCTACTTTACTAAACAAATCTATTGTTCCCAGGAGCTTTTTTGTAGATTCTTTGGGATTTTCTAAGTATAGTATCATGTCATCTCCAAATAGTAAAAGCTTGAGTTCTTCCTTTTTTATCTGGATGTCCTTGATATCTTTTTTTTTACCGAAATCATATGGCAAATACTTCAAGTACTATGTTGAATAGGAGTGGTGAGAGTGAGTAACTTGTTTTGTGCCTGATTGTATTTTGGAATTCTAGTTCATTGATTTCTGCTCCAAGCCTTCAGTTTTTCCCCGTTGAGAATAATGCTTATTGTGGGTTTGTGATAATTTGCTTTGACTATATTGAGGAAAGTACTTTCAACTCCCATTTTGTTGAGAGTTTTTCATCATGAATGGGTGCTGGATCTCATCAAATGATTTATCTACATATATTGATATGATTATATGACTTTTATCTTTATTTTATTGAGATGGTGTATTCTGTTGATTGACTAGAAAATGTTAAGCCATCCTTGCATCCCCAAAATAAACCTACTTGGTCATAGTGTGTGATCTTTTGTTGAGTTTCTGGATTCTCTTTGCTGGTATTTTCTTGAGAATTTCTGTATCTGTATTCATCAAGGAAATAAGTTTGTAATTTTCTTTTTTTGTGGTGTCTCTGTCTGATTTGAGTATTAGGGTGATCTTTGCCTCATAGAAACTATTTGGGAGTATTTATGATTCTTCAATTTCCTGGAAAATCTTGAAAAATGTTGGCAGTATTTCCTCTTTAAAGGTTTGAAATATTTCACTATTGAATCCATTCATCTGGGCCAGGGATTCTGTTTGGGGGGATACTTTTCATCATCATTTCAATTTCCTTGGAAGTGATAGGTTCAAGTATTCCAAATCTTCTTGGTTCAGCCTTGGGAGGTAATTGGAATCCAAAAATTTATCAATTTATATAAGATTCTCTCATTTTCTGCTGTAAAGATTCTCAATATAATCTCTGATGATCCTATGGATTTCTGTAGTTTCTATTAGGATATGACCCTTTGCATTTCTGTTTTGACTTATTAGAGTTCTTTCTCTTTGTTTCTTTGAGAGGCTTCTCATGGTTTATTGATCTTATTTATTTTCTCAAAGAACCAGCTTTTGCTCTTATTGGTCTTTTGGATTGTATTTTGGGATTCTAGCTCATTGATATCTGGTACAAGTTTTATTATTTCCTTCTTCCAGCCTAGTTTGGACTACTTTTGTTGGTCATTTTCCAAAATCTTGAGCTCTAATTTATTCATGCAGGCCCTTTCTTTCTTCCTGATGAATTCTGGTAGAGCTATACTCTTTCCTCTTAACACTGCTTTTGCTGTGTCCCACAAGTTCTGGTAGCTCGTGTCCTCATTCTCATTTGTTTATGGAAATTTTTATTTCCTCTTTGATTTCTTCCCTAAGCCATCGGTTGTTCATTACTTCCCTTAAAGAAAATATTTCCTTGCTGAGCTTCAGTCTGTTTGATCTATCCAGAAGTGACAAAGAAGTGTTGAAATCTCCTACTAGTATTGTGTTGCTATCAATGTTTTTCTATAAGTCTATTAGAAGTTATTTTTAAGTATTTTGCTGGTCTGTCATTAGGAGCACCTACAGTGAGGAGGGTGAGTTCTTTCTGATGTACAGATCCCATGATCATGAAGAAATGACCTTCACTGTCTCTTATAACCTATAGCCTGAAGTCCATATGGCCTGATACTAGTATGTCCACTCCAGCTTTGTGGAGGTGTTCTTTTCTTTCCTGAAGAATTGTTTTCCAGCCTTTGACTTTGAGCCCATGGTTGCTTTGATTGTTCAGAAGTGTTTCTTCAGGCAGCAGAATGTTGGGATCAGTTTTCTAATTCATCTTCCCTTTCTGTGCCTTTGAATTGGCACACATTTAGTCCACTGACATTGAGGAGATTGTTGTGATGGGGATTTGTGCTATCTTTATGTAGAATTTTTGTACTTGTGTGGATTTTCTTAGCTTAAAGTCGCCCTGTTAATTCTTCTTGAAAAAAAAATATGGATCACTTTACAAGTTTGCATGTCATCTCTGTGCAAGGACCATGCTAATCTCTTTATCATTTCAATTTTAGTATATATGTTACAAAACATAGTATGAGTTAATTTTTCCATATTTTCCTCTTCTTATTACTTTGAGTGCTGTCCTTACTCACTCCTATGGCAGACAGTGATTCCAAATCAAGGAATGTATTTCAAAGCAGCTTGAATAGTTAGATTTAGAACTTTAATGTCCTAGAAAGAAAAATATGGTTTTTACCATATTATCTTTTACCATACCCAAGGCGTCAGTTTTACAAAATAATTCTTTTGGAAGATAGTATATGAGTCTTCTTTAATGCCCTTCCCTGAAACCTTCATTAAAACCATTAAACTAGAGCCTTTTGCTGTTGTCACCTCAGTCCCGTGTACATCTCCAGGAAAAGGTGGATGGTGTTGTCTGCAATTTGACCACCTTGAATGTAAGTAGGATTTTTCTCCTGAAGGAAGAGGTGAGGAGAATATTGATGATTTCATTCCACCTTATTACAAGTACAACTTGAATGGAAGGTGAGACTCATGAGGCTCCTGTAAAGGACAGATTAAGGGGTCTCAGTGAAGTTTAATGGCCAACACACATTAACAACACAGATGACTCAAAGTAGCCTGTGTGCATCTTTGTGTATAGTGAGTTTCATATCTACTGAGAGTGATTCTCAGTCATGACACACAGGCAAAACAGCCCTGTATTTAAAAATCTAGTTCTCTAAGCAGAGTGGGGTCTCTGAGGTGATTGAAAAGTGTATAGTAATTTATTACTAAGCACATAAGTACTTTTCGATCTAAAATTAATTCCAAATATGTCTAAAACGACAGGCTCCTGACCCCGCACCTGGCTTCCCTTACCGGGGCCCCTTGGACGGGGAGGGGTGAATTTCCCTCACTGCCCTGAGTAGAACCCCGACAGCTGAAGACCTCTGCAACCAGCCATAGGTACGCTTAAGACCACTCTGCCCAATCTTGAAGGAGACTCATGCATGAAGGAAGTGGAAGCAGAACCTGTGTAAACACACAAAAAATAAAAGGCTGGCGGTCAGGCCGTTTCCCCACTCCATGGAGGTCGATGGCGATGGTCAGGAGATGGAAGGAAACGGGGGTCAGGCTGGTTGGTCGTGGAGCAGCAGGTTATTACATGGAAGAGATGTATGTCATAGAGGCCTCAGGAATCCTCAAGCACGTGCTGGCACTGAGATCCAGGAAGATCCCCTTATATAGATCATAGAACCTCTAAAAGGGGCATTACAGTGATGTCATCAAAAGGAGTTACAGAAAGAACATTGAGGCAGCAAACCATATATTGTTTCTTTACATCCACATTGTTTCCTTACATCAGCAGGCCAGTAGGAATACTGGCCTCAGGAAAGAAGATACAAAGCCAAACTGAAACCTTCCACAATCACTTTCACAAGCTGCAACCACCTTGATTTGCATCCCAAAGACCAGCCTGGGTAGAGCTGGGAATCTACATCCCAAAGATCAGTCCTGGCTAGCACCTGATATCTGCAGATCTAAGACCAGCTAGGTTTCTGAAAGAAAAGGAAAACTGTCTCAGTATACTGAAATCATTTACTGAAGGTGTAAGGGACAGGCCCAAAATGGACTACCACCAGAATTATTTTAGCTTAGCTTAATAGGAACCTGCATTGCAAAATAACTTGTTTTTCAAGAAACAGGTCTAGATAAGCTTTTTCAGATCTGCTTTATAGGAGCCTGCACTGCAAAATAACTGGTTTTTCTGCCCCTGAGCAAGGAATTCAGATACAGGTACTCGAAGGGTGGGGGTCAGACCAGATAACCGGATATCTCTCACAAGACCCATGTTGCAAGACCCAGGACTGCCTTAAAAACCTGTCAGTTCCTAGGCACCAACCCTGATCTTTAAACTATAGGCTAAGAAGTGATTTACCCTTAATTGGATTGGTTAAGAAAGCATATGTTGTTACAAATCTATTGGCTATGAAATGCGCAGGCTTTGCTGTAACGGCCAGTGAAGGCCTATATAAGATCCCCTTTGAAGAAGTTCGGGGTCTTGCCTCACCTAACTGACCTGCGTGTCTGTGTAGGCGGCTTGACCCTGGCTAGCCAGTCTTACAATAAACCTTGCTTGATGTTTGCAGTCTCTGGAGTCTCTTTGTCATTAAAGGGAGATCAAGATCTGCGCCCTAACAAAGGCAGTTTGAAGGGGAGAAAGCAGTTTCATCCAAGCTAGTCAGGACACACAGGAAAACAGCTTATAGGAGGTCTTTCTCCTCTCCTTGTCCAACCAACATATAAGCATATATAATATTAATCATTTTGTATGGACACAGTAAGAAATACTTTGAGCTTGTAGAATTGCTCTCCTAGGGTCATCTCGATCTCAGACTGCAGTGCTCAGGCAAGATATCTTTCCTATTCCTAGCAGCAGGGCCCTAGTGTTGTCGTTACTTTTGGATCATGACATCATTTGCCTATGATCAACCTCTTAACTTATAGTTAAGAATCGTGGCACCTTGGCCTGGCCCATCGCGATGCCAGGTTAGCACATAACTTACCGGCTTGCCCTGGTAACATCCAGGCCCACGTCGGGACCCTGCCCTTGGGGTGCTAGGAAGTGAGGGCAACTGAGGCTTAAGTTGAGAAGACAGAAGCCCAGGAGTGAATAATATTCAAAGCCAATCAATTCCTTAGTTACAAAGCATATGAATTAATTGTCTTCCTGTATCTATACAAAAGGACATTGCATTAAGGTAAACTGCTCAAAAGACATAAGGAGAGGAGGAAGGCAATAACTTACAGTACAGCTTCAGTGTCTAAGAAGGATGAGACCTTACAAATTGGTTGGGGCAGAGAGCATAGAAGTGGTTACAGACAGACAAAGTAATGGAAGTGACTCGGGAGCACTGTGATGGGTGCAATTGGATAAACCTAAGCCCCGTGTACTTCAACAGAACCCAGGTGTGCGGGACAGGGGGATGTGATCTCCAAGGCTGCTCAGATCAAGACTGGGCCCCCTCCATCCAGATCCCCCATCTTCTAGTAGCTAAGTGTTACAACCAGGAACAGCCCCTGGAGCCATGTAATCCCATCAATGGCCAAGATCCAGAGATTGGATATTGTTGATAAGATAACAACTCTTATTGTCCAGTTCTCACTCTCAGGGAACCTGGTAGGCTTCTGTGAGTATCTTGCCCGCATGGCAGAGTCTGTGCTTCTGGTCACTGTTTCTTTTGAAGTACAGAAGCTACTTAATTTAAGATAGTCCCCTTTGTTTATCTCTGTTTCCAGTTGCTTTGCAAGTGGAGTGTTATCTTTGAAGATACCTTTAACTTCAATGTTGTGGAGGGATTTGCCCTTGTCTTCAATGTACCTGAGGGATTCTGGTCTGATTTTGAGGTCTTTGACCCATTTTTATCTGACTTTTGTGCATGGTGTTAGGTAGAGGTCTGAGTCATTTTTTTTTTTTTTTTGCATGTAGCTGTCCAGTTTTTTTTGCACCGTTTGTTAAAGAGGACTGTCTTGCTCCACTTCACATTTCTTGCTCCCTTATCAAAGATTAGATGATTATATATTTGCGGTTGTGTGTCAGTATATTCAATCCATTTCCAATGGTCTGCGGCTCTGCCTTTGTTCCAGTACCATGCTGTTCTCATTATTATCACTTCATAGTAGAGTTTGAGGTTGGGGAAGGTGATGCATCCATCGTTTTTTCCCCAAGAATTGCTTTAGCTATTAGTGGGTGTTTGTTGTTCCATTCGAATTTCAGGAGTGCTTGATCAAGTTCTTTGAAGAATGTCATGGGTATCTTTATAGGGATCACATTGAATTCGTACAATGCTTTGGGGAGTATTGCCATTTTGACAATATTAATTCACCCATTCCATAAGCAGGAGATATGTTTCCATTTCCTAGTGTCCTTTGTTATTTCCTGTTGTGTAGGTCCTTTACCACCTTAGTTAAGCAGATTCCAAGGTTCTTGATTTTTCTGAGGCACGATTGTGAATGGAATTGCTTTTTCATGTCACTTTCTTCTCTCTCATAAGTTGCATATAAAAAAGCCATACACTTTTGGGTATTGGTTTTATAATCTGCAATTTTACTATGAAAGTCTATTGTTTCTAGAAGCTTTTTTGGTAGAGGTTCTAGTATTCTTTAAATAGTGTATGATATCTGCTGTGAATAGTGAGAGTTTATTGCTACCTTTCATACATAAAAACCCTTAATATCTTTTTCTTACCTTATTTCTATTGCAAGTACTTCCAGTACCACCTTGAACAGAAGTGCCAAAATGAACTTTTACGTAGCATTTTCTGTCTGTAAATTTCTATGCTAAGAACAGTGGAATATACAGTGATATCTTAGTAATTTACAAGTAAATTATGAAGACAGATACTACAAAAATTTCTTTGTATAAATTTCCAAAATGTGTAGCTTTTATTAAACATATTAAGAATAAATCCTATATCTTGATTATACCCTGAATATTATTTCCTTGTTAGAAGTTACCCTTCTAAAATGCAATAAAGTGACACATTTTAAAAATGTTGATTATTCGCTTATTAATTCAATGAATCTTTGTTAGTCTGGTGGTGCAATGCCTCCAGGAAGTCCACCTAGACTCTCAGGTGAGTACATCAACAGTCTGATGGTGTCTTCATGCTTCCTGATAACCTCAAATTGCCACTGTGCCGCTGGCTGGATCCCAACACCTCAGGACTAAGTTTCCCGAGAAATTAAACTCCCTAAAGATATGTGGGAGCCATGTTCACAAACCACCCCTGGCTCAGCTATACAAGCTAATGGATTGGTCTCGTTTCAGAGACCCATAAACAAATCTTGAAAGAGATCAAAAGCCACAGTTAATCTTGGACCTGCAAAAGGATGAACACACTAGGGTAAATCGAGGGAGGCAGGTTAGTTGGGTGCCCACCCAACCAGAACCCAGTGCAGCCACTTGCTCCCACAATCGAAAATCGCCACCATGCCCTCATCTGGTTTCCAACTTCTCAGGATGTCTCTCACTGAAATATAACAGCTGAAAATTCGGATATGCGGGTTTTGTGACTGAAATCTCCAGGCTTTCTCTGGGTCACAATGGGCATCCCATCCCCACTGCCCTGTACTTATGGAAGCCTCAGCAGTCATTTCCATACCTCAAAGCTACTCCAGCCGTAGCTTCCTGTAAAAAATACTAAATTCCTTGAGCAAACATGATGACCTCTTAGTACATGTACGAGACCCATGATGCACAAAATAAAAAGGAGACAGAGAGAAAGAATCAAAGATCCTGCCCTAGAGACAGGCTGGCGTTGGGGGTAGGGTGTTGGGGGATGGCTTTAGGGAACCAGGAACATTGGTGGGAAATGTACACTAGTGGAGGGATGGATATTGGATCGTTATATGACTGGAAGCAAATTATGAATAGATTTGTAATGGTCTATCTCACAGATATTCAAAAAAACATTAAAAATATATATCCTTAATTTGTAACTCAGACTACTGATAGAACATTAAAACCCAGCATAACTATTTTTGTGTTCTCTGTAGGAAAATAATGTTACTCCCCTGTGTGCCAATAGCTTGAAGAATGCTAAACCCAAAGATACATCAATGACTGTCTTTGGCATGAATATTGTAATTGCAGCTATGCTATGTTTTAGAATCAGTTCATGGACAAGAAATCAAGAGGATCAAGTGGCAAAGAGCATCAGTGTTGAATAGATACATAATGTTTGAGGAGCTTGCAAGGGAGACGGAAAGATTTGGCATGAGAAGAGGGAAGAAACAGAAGAGTGAAGTACTAATAAGTATCATGAGAAAAATGCAAGGGAGGACATTTCCTGGCAAGTGTCACACTCTGTTGAGCTTTTGGTCAGGATAAGTATTAGAAAGTATCTTTCCCATTTAGTGGTAAAAAGGTAATTTTGATGGGTGCATTTAAAAATTACTTTAAAAATTAGAATCACCAAGCGATACACAGTTACAAAGATGCTCATAATTGAGTTTCAGTCATATAATGTTCTAGCACCCTTCCAGTATAATGGGGGCATTTTTGAAGGAATATCCCTGGTGGGAAGACTAGGGCATCTGAATCTTAACACATTTCACCAAATATATGATCTCTTCTCACATGATATATCCTTTCTCCCCTGCTTCTTTGATTTATGTTTTCATACAATATTTCCTTGTGAACCTCACCTCAAGTGAGGGTCCCTATTTAAGACAAGTACATGTTTCTGGGGCATTACATATTTTTCGGTTGCTGGGAGAGTCTCTATAGCAATACTCAGGAGGTGTGAGGGCTCCACAGACAATTCTCAGAAAACGTAGCCATGGTGCTTGGGGTCCTCCGAGGCTATACAGCCTTTGATACTCTGGCAATCAGGTGGTGCTGGGAGTCAAATTGAGTGCATGTGAGGCAAGTTCCATAAGCACTACACTATCTCCTGCGGCCCTGGGTATTAGATTGATGTCAGCATTCTGAGGTCCACCCTTTTGTCAGAAAGCAGAAACTTGTGCAGGAGAAAGTGGAAGAGACCTTAGGGTTTAGCTAGGTTGACTGAGTAGATGGTGGTAGCATTAAGATTAGAACATAAAGTAAAAATAAAACCAGAGAAAGATCTAACAATAGTAAAGAGGGCTTTAGACGTTACTGGGCCTGCTCGAGCAAATCGATGATCAACGGGAGGGCCTTTTCCTTTACCAATCTCCAAAAAAGTTTCAAAATATAATTTTTGACAAAAAATCATACAGAAGTCCAAATTTTTATTGTTCATGGGATAACTATATTAAAAAGAGAAAAGAACCAAAATAAACATACAAGTAAAATGAAGGTACATTTCTTTGGAGTCTTTCAATTATGTATTTATATTAGTATATATACAAGTATAATCTTTAAAAAATAAATTTCAGTTACTATAACATTTTATTGAGTTTTTTATAATTGTAATGTTTTACTGTTAAGATGATATTGTTGTGAACATTTATATCTATTTGTCTACTTTTCTGATTGTTTACTTAAGATCTGATATAAAAAGCTACCTTACTAGGGCTGGAGCGATAGCACAGCTGGTAGGATGTTTACCTTGCAATTGGCCGACCTAGGTTCAATTCCCAGGATCCCATATGTTCGCCTGAGCAACACAAGGGGTAATTCCTGAGTGCAGAGCCAGAAGTAACCCCTGTGCATTGCCAGGTGTGACCCAAAAAGAAAGAAAAGTGTTACTTACTTATGACTGGGTATGTAGCTCAGGGCTAAAGCACTTGGCTTGCAAGTATGAAATTTTGGGTTCTATTCCTCACACTATAGAAACAAAACCAAAATATCTCACTGTGGTTGAAAATATATCTCAGTGGTAAAATATTTGCCTCACATTTGTGAGGTTATGGGTTTGATACCTGAATTTCCATATACGCACACAAAAGCTAATTTACTTAAAGAATATTAAACTGCTTAAAACTAAGTATATATTGCCATACTATTAGACAGATTTAATTATCAATAAAATAACTTGAAAAGGTCTATTTTTAGCATCTTTGCTAGGAAAAGATGTTACCTGATTTTTAAATGTTTGTAATTTGGGACACATTTTAATTTGTCATTTTAATTTGTGCTCTTTGTCTACTACTGAGCTTGAAAATTGCTCTTGTGTTTACAAGTTATTTACACTTCTTTGAATATAGATTATATGATCATAATTTATGCTTATTTTTTCTATACAAGTTTAATAGCTAAATACTGATTTATTTCACAGCACTAATTTATTAAAAACATTCATCTTTTACCTATTATATTAATTGACATTAGTTGTATGTTTTCCTTGTTTTTTGATCACTTAATTTACTTTTTATCTTTTTTTTCAGATTGTAAGATTTTCACAGAAATGAGCATATGTTTTTCTTTATCTTCTACAGTTTTAAACTGAGAACAACTGTTTGTTTTGTAAAATAGAGATACCTGTGCATTTAAAATTTCTTCTCATTATTTTTATATTTTAACACATCTCCATTCATCTACAACTTATCATAGTAAGTGTTGTCATATTGAAAGAAACCACCATTTTTTTCAATCATAGCACTGTAGCACTATCCTCCCGTGGTTCATCCATTTGCTCAAGCAGGCACCAGTAACATCTTACAACACATTGTGAGACTAGTTGTTACTGGTTTTGGCCTATCGAATACGTCATGGGTAGCTTGCCAGGTTTTTTCTATGAGGGCGAGATATTCTGGGTAGCTTGCCGGGAGAGGAATCGGAATCAGGGTTGGCCTTCTGCAAGGCAAATGCTGTACGCGCTGTGCTGTAAACGTTATATAAAATATACTAGTAATACCGAATGTTGTTTCTTTAACAGTGCAATAAAATGATTATTTAGTAATTTTCCTGATTTGTTAATGAAATATGTAAGCTCTTGTGTATAATGGGAGTAGTTTTCTAACACAATAGTCTGAGGAATTTGAAACTGTTATAACTGTCTTGCAGGATTCCATCTCCCTAGCCTGCTTCATTCTACCCCTCTCTCTATCCAATCCGGTATTCTTCCTGGGAATCTGACCTCCTGATTGGCTAGGCTCTACCTGTAACTGCCTATTTTATGACATCATTCTCCCACCAAACCAACCACCAATTGGTCGAATGTTGGGGTTCCCATACGGTTGTTTGTAAACAAATTTGAATCATACTGGAAAGTGACCAGTGACAAATGACCAATCAACAATGACCAGTCATCTGTACTGGACACTTGTGGTCTTTAGCCGCTCCAGTATTCAGACTTACTCTCCTACCGTCTCCTCTTCTCGTCTACCTTTCATCGGTATTTCCTCTTCTCTGACCATGTCAGGTAAGGTATAATACATTTCAAAGCTTTTAATTAGATTTATCATCACTAAACTTAAAAGAAGTCTAGTAAAACCAGCACGTAGTAATGACAGAAAGTGTTCAAGTAGAATTTTATAAGTCTCATTTTAGCTTGACTTTGATATTTCCTGTGTGATTTTAGACATTGGCTTTCTTTCTCTCACATACAAACTGTTTTTCCTCATTGATTACTTTATATTTTAGACGTATTTACGAGCTCAAATACAAACATATATATATTTATATATGTTGATTCTCTGTGTTTTTTTTCTTTTAATCGTGTATTTTATAAAATACGATTGACAAAAGTAAATCAAAGACAGTATTTTTACAGAAACAGAAAATGTCGATGCTGTGGAAACCTGTTAATATATACCCGCATGGTTTCTCTGTAATGGTCTCTCCTCTTGTATTTATACTTCAGTAGTTTAAATATAGTGCTATTACACAGTAATAATGATTTATCTTTGAGTTTTCTATTTAAACCAGGTTATAAGAAAATTTGGGGCATGAGGAAGGTGTGGAGTGCTGAGCGGTAGGGAGGCAAGCCCTCTAAGGTAAGAAAGTTTGGGATCACTTTCATCAAACATTGACCAATCGAAACCAAGACTATATGAGGGAGAATAAAATAGGTAAGAAAGAAAGAAAGAATATGGATGGCAATTATCAAGGAAGGGGAAACCATCTGGATTGAATGTTGAAGAAAACCAAGGATTTAAAGTCAAAAAAGAAAGAATATATGTTAAATATGCTGAGGTAAATACACTGAGAGCAAGTCAAAGCAATTTACTTCAATAAATGCCAGGACTAGAAAGTATACAATTCCTTGAGTAGGGTACCAGTAGGAAAACCAGTATATCAGAAAGCCATCCTTGGTGACTTTTTTCCTTATTACCTTTTAGAACACAGTACTTGGTACATGACAATTTGGAATATGAACATGCTTCAGAAATGATGCATCCCATTAATAGCTAATAGTGGCTATCTAGGTGGGTGGAAGAAATAGAATCTTCAATGTTTTAATGACGTTCTAGTTTTTAAGTACATGTACGCGTTGCCTATTGAAATTTAAAAAAAAATGGTATCTTCTATCTTGATTCAGGAGATTTGATTCATTTGTGTTGTAAGTAGGTTCCAGGTTAAAGCTGCTTGTCATCTTTACAAATATTATTTCATGTGATTTTTTTTCTTCCTAACATGAGAGTATTTTGATAATAGTCAACTTCCGTTTTTAGATCCTAAGAGGAAAGAGGAAAATCAAGTCACACATGTCGAATTACACATTTTTTCATATTTCTTCATTTTGATTGTTCCACATTAAGAATATTTAATGGAATTTTGGTGCTCATTTATTAACATTGAGAAGAACGTTTTCCAGGTTAATAAAGATAATTCAACACTAGGTTTTGAAAGCAATTTTCAATATTTTGTGATCATTTTATATGGTCTTTTCTATTTGTGTGATAAACTGAAATCATATGCTAGGTTTAACACGTGTTGTTTGCTGTTTAATATTCAGAGGTATTGATGAGAATAATTTTTTGTAATAACGAAGTTTCTCTATTTTACTCATTTAAAACATTGCATACCTATGAAATACAATCAAGTTTATTCCTATTTTCTTTTTTTTATGTAGTTACTGGTAAATCTTTTCTGTTTAATGGACTGGTAAAGTGTGCTCTCAAAAATCACCTTCTATTCCATTTCTTGGCTAGCAGTTTTTTCTAAAACAGAATACACTATTCATATTGTATAAGTAAAAGGCCCTCCCGTAGATCATCGATTTGCTCGAGCGGTCCCAGTAACGTCTCCATTGGAGACTTTGTTGTTACTGTGTTTGGCATATCGAATACTCTCGGTAGCTTGCCGGGCTCTCCGACAGGGGCGGAGGAATCGATGTGGAACAATTTTTTAATAAACTTATTGGACTGTTTTATTTGGTTTTGTTTGAGACCACATCCACAGTTATTAAGGGTTTACTCTTGGGTCTGCTCTCAATAACTTACTGTACTATACAGCTTGCTACATAGCCCAGATTTCACTGATATCTATATACTTCTTTTTCAGTTCTGTGATACATATTTTTCATGATGTTTTCTTTATACTTCCTCCTATGAAAACACATGAAGTGGAAAAATTATATTTGTGTATGCATTATTATTCTTAGAGTTATTTATAAACAACTTAAGACACAGAATTTAAATAAATTTTTCCCTCCAAAAACATTTCATGGGAAAAACTCAAGTAGTCATTTTTGAAGTGGATCAAAAATCAGGGTAACTTTCAATGCATCAACATGATTAAGTCATAAGTGAACCGTACTAGCACATATTCATTGCACAAGTCAAATGGAAACCTGATGATTACAATGGTAATAGTTGTAAAGACCCCAAATGCCTATATTAATGTAAGGTATCTTCCTAAGCATTTCTGCATTGTAGTGATCATGCAGAGTCCTGGAAAAAAGTCCACATGCTTAGGTTCCATAACTTGGAAATTCATAAGGGACAGAGAGAGAGTACTGGAGGAGATAAGGCACTTGCCTTGTACACAGCCAATCAGGTTGGACCTCTGTCACTGCATACACTCTTCTGAATGTTACAAGGGGTCACTCAGAGTGCAGAGCCAGAAAGAGCCCAAGAACACTGTAAGTTATTGGTCCAAATTATACTCCATAACATGACCAATAAAAATTATTGGAAAACATGAAGTCTCTTTGTCATTTCTGGCCCTCAGGTTTCTTCTTGTCCAAAGAATGTTACCCATTCTCTTAGACTTCCTAGTTTGGAAAAGCTTCCCTTATAGGAAATAACATATGAATCAATAGGAGAGCAAGCTACAGGCATTGCTAGGGTAAGGAAAAACGATCTGTAACCAAGAAATCCAGATACAGAAAAGATCACCTGGTGGCTCTACAGTTCTGTGTTCATTTGGGAGCACGATACCAAATACACAAAGTGCCAAAATGTTCCAGACTTTGAATCACCCCATATTGTTGGAATTTTGGAAACTCACTTGACTGTTGGTACTAGAAGCATCTCAGTGGCTTAAATTTTAAGTTTATATTGTTCCTCTCAGCGTTGAAGGAGATTATTAGTCTCACAGATTTCTTTCATCACCTTATTGTTCCTTACAGAAAAATTTCAAAATCCATCTGTATTTGGAACTTCACATACTCGGCAGCATTCCCGTCCCATGGTGAACTATGCAGCTTCCCTAACAGGAAGTGCCTGCAACTACTCCAGAGAATCTGCTCCAGCTGGTAGTTCTGCTTGGCTCCTGCCCTCAGCCTCTGGCACCTCTTTCCAACCACTGATGGGTAGTGTCTAACTTTACCAATATTTCAGCACAACAATGCTATCTGGAGTGTTTAAACCAGAGTCATATATCCACCTCAGCTGCTTCCTACCCGAGTGTTTTGGAATGGGATATTGCAGGAAGTTTCCATGGGAGACTTTTCTGTGACTGTCCTTGACCAAGACACCGCTGTCTCTTCCATGTCTAAGGCAGCTTGCTATGAGAGAACCCTAGATACCTACAACACGGTGTCTGTGTACCCATCACTTTCTGCCAGTCTTGTTGAGAGAACACCGTCTCGGTATCCATATCAGAGTCAAAGTCTGTCACTTCCTTACCAGGACCGAAGCCAGGTGTATTACAATCATCAAGGAGGTCTGGGAACTCTCCTTTCGGCCTGGAGTCCTATGACTCCATTTCATACACAGGACAAAATGGCTCTGCCCCCCAAGCTTACAGGAACTCATCTAGAGAAATGGTTATTGTGCTGAAGGAGGTCCTGCCCCCAAATAACCAACCTCCAGCCACCTCCTCTGGAATCCACTTCTCTGTGTCTGCTCAACCCATCACAGAATTGAGTTATCAAGGTGAGATAAACTGAGAGAAGGGAAAGAAAACTCAAAAATTGGGGTCAAAGAAGAGGAAAACTGTCCATAGACAGGTGGTATTTAAATACACTGAAATTTTTAAGTTTATGAAATGAAGTTAACTAAACTCAGTTCATGTTTACTCCCCTCACCCATTTTATAGCATATTATTTTCACACTCAACATAAGAGCTCCGAATGCACATTGGAAGGTATGATAGTATATTGGAAAACTACTTTTCTTATAATGAACTTCAGGAGCACACAAAAGAATGCCACATTTTTTCCCAAGTTATTTCATTTATTTTTTAATTTTTATTAGTTAAACATCACGAGGCAGAGTTGTAGACTTACAAATTATTGTGCTTGCCTTTCATTTATACAATGATGGAGAACCTATCCCTCCACCAGTGCCCATTCTCCACCACCACGGATACTAGTATTCCTGCCACCACCCATACCCCCCATCCCACCCAGCATCTGTGGCATGGAATGCCACATTTTTCACTCTTCTAGTTCAGCAGTCCTCCAGAATTACCACACTAAAAGTTAAATACAAGGCTTAAACTAGTATTTTGTTATTTTCGTAAGAAGTTTCAGAACTCTTATTGTAATGGTACCACTTTAACTTTTCCTTCCATTAATGAGCAGCAAGGTTCTGAATACACTTGTGGTTTAGAGATTCTGTCTCAAATCATGAAATCTAGAATCTGTACTTCAGCACAAATATCATGCTGAAGGAGTGCTTCATTCATACTCTTATTCTATGATATTAAAGTCCTTTTATTTTTCTATGAAAGTGAATAAATTGAGAGTAAAACACATTACAATGCTAAGCTCTGTATGGCATTTATTAGTTTAAAAGACTGTAAGTTTTCTTTTAAAAAAAGCTTTTGTTTGGAGGAGGTTGAATCTGTGTCACAGTCCGAAGTGCTCAGGGATTAGTCCTGGGTCTGTGCTAGGGATCACTGCTGAAGATGCTTAGGAGATCATCCGTGATACAAAAGATCAAACGGAGGTCAGCTGTGCGTAGGGCCAGTGCCTTACCAAATGTACTATCCCTCTGTCCACGTCTCTTATTTTTTAAGTTAGTTTACACAGCAACTCTTTCAAATACAAAGAAAACCAAAAATCAACAGCATCACATGACCAACAGTAACAACTATAACAGTTACCTCCAATCTTCTAGCACAGGGCCTTGTCCATTATCCGTAGAATACTCAGTAACAATGCTTTCCCTATGGCTGGTAGGTGCACAGATGTTGCAGCACTAGGTTTGTGGAGGGAATATCTCATTTTGCAGGGACTGAATTCTTCCTTGGTTCCTTTTTAGTGATGAATTTCCTGGGGATGGAGACTTCCCTGCCATCGCAACCTTCAGGTCAGACATTTGGTTTCACACAAATTTCCGAATTGCCCACATTTGCAGTAGCAGGGTTCAAAGACCTTTGAGTAATCCACCACCTGAGATTGGGAAAGTTCCCATAATATCTCCAGCCCAAAGTAACCTGGCGCTGACCCCTACTCCAACTCAGGAACAAAAAGGTATAAATTTTGATCAGATGAACCATGGGCTTTCAAAAGCTCTGGAGACCTACCAGATCCCAGTCGACGTAGATCAATGCAAAGACCTGCAGGTAATGAACACCAGTGACACCATCACTCTGAAGCAGGTGCAAGAAAATTCAAGTGGCACCAAGGGGACCTCCCATGCAAAACGGAAGAACAAAAAGGAGGCTTCTGAGCCTCTTGAGGGAGAACCCAAGGCCAAAATCCAGCCAAAAGTCCGAGATTGCTTGCTAGGGGGAGCGGGGATTGTTCATAATGCTGCAGTCAGTGATAGGTGTCCTGTGACCATTGCCATAACTAACAGCAAACCTCACAAAGCTGCATCCAGCAGGATCAGCAAGACAAAGAGCCGTGGGCAAGAGAAGATAAAAAACACCGGAGAAAAATCTAAGAAATCTAACGAGTGTAAGCATCCAGGGAACAAGGTCAAGGTAGAAAAAAAGCCCACCATTGGCAAGATGAAACACAAGAAAAGTCAACCCAATGCTTGCCAAGATGCTGTTAGAAAGCCCCGCCGCTACCTAGGCATACACCTGCTAGATTCTGTCAAAGTTTTTCATGCTCTGGGAAGAAGAGTGATCCAAAACCTGGAATCTCTTCCTCACAGGTCCTGAGTAGCTCAAAGAAGCCTACAGATATCAAGCCACCCACAGCTGTCATGCCATGGCTAGGTGCTGCACAGAATGGAAAAGTCCTTGAGAAAACGCAGGTCAAAGCTCAGAAACCAAATAGCAGTGCTGAAAAACGCTCATCTCCAACCCAGTCTGAGCTGCCACCTCCTTGGATAGGTCAAATTGGTACCTTTGTCTTTTCTTAACATGGAGACACTGCAAGCTCTACCTGTTCCTCAGAGGCGACAATCTGTGGCCTCACATCATCCTGCTGCAGCTGACCCTGCCAAGCTGGATCTACCAATGCAGCTCAGTCAACTGCTGCCAATTCTTCCCGTTCAACCACTGCATATTTGTCTGGTTCTGCCAAACCTGCTCAGTCCATTTCAACCAAACCATCTCGACCAGGTTTGCATAAACCCAGTAGCCAGCCTATTCGTCACCCTGCAGCTTCAATACCTGCTCCCTACAAGACAGCAGCTGGCACATTTCTCCAGTGGGAGGCTCCTCCTGTCTCTGTGAACAAGCGGCAGTCGCCACCCAAACGTCAGAGTCACTTTCTCCTCCAAGACTTCCGTTTCCAACAGATTCCATGGAGAAAGCCCAATGTTCCCGAGCAAGTCATGTCAAAGCCCATCACCAAAGAGCAGAGAACAGAGCCTGAGGCTATGAAAAGGAAGGTTCAGCAGGAGCGTGAGAATGCTGCCAAGCACACCTCGTTGGGGGAAAGTGCAGTTCTTTATTGAGAGGGAAAAAGTGATGAACATCTCCCTCTACTATGGCTACGTAATTAGAGAGCTGGAATGGTAGGTTCCAATTTATGTACCAGATGGTTGCCCTAGGCAAACACTGAAATGCCATACACCTTTTATTTATTCTAATATATTTTTCAAATTAAATAGATGTAACATAGTTAATTGGTTCTTAATAAAAGTTCAGAATTTTGAGATGCAGTCCACTATGGTTGATTTGGGAGTGGCTGGGGATTGAAGGATTTGATGGGAAAGAATGGGAAGTTAGAGAGAGGAAAAAGGGGGAATAGGCAAGACTCCAAGAAATACAAACTTTGTCCAGGGTTATAAAGCCCATAAGAGGCGAGAAATTGCATGGACCTGAGGAAGATTGGGGTAGGGTCAGAGGAAGAATATAGCTGACAGGGCATTTGCTTTGCAAGTAAGAAGGAATCAGTTCATTTCTTGCAATCTTTTATGGGCCCCAGAGACCCACCCGATGTGAAACTTTAGCACTGAGCCAGGAGTAAGGCCAGAGCACAGTTAAGTATGCCCCATCCCTGTTGTCCTCCAAAAAAAAATGGGAGAAATGGCACAGTCTGCGGTTTTCGGTTAAAAAAATAAATTTGGAATAGGCTGAAGTAGGCAGATGAGTCTAATATGACCAGTAGAAAAGTTAAAATTCTTCCATAGAGGCTGTGTTTACGCCTCATGGTCACCTTTGGAAGATAACCAAATTTGAGACACATCACTAAAATGTTTGGTTGGTCTATCCATAAATGTTGGCTGGGGGATGCGAACACTTACACTGGGTAATAAACCTACCAGATGAGTGATCAACGCCCTCAGAGTCATTCAATGATGACTCTGAACAGTGACAAAGCCAAGAGAACAGTTGCAGCATGAAGCCTGAAGATAAGCTCCTGGGAGATTCAAAATAAGTCACCATGTCCTCGGGCCCTCTGTTCAGCACCCCTAGCTGCATCATTTCACTTATTCCCAACAATATTCATAGTTTCTATCATGGTGACACTTTACTAGCTAGTTTCAACAATGACATCCAGTGCCGATTTAAGTCTTTGGATTTGTAAACTCCCCAAGGTAGCCAAGCCAGCTTTCAGGAAATTTCTGGTGGCGGGAGCTCAAATTATATTAGCTTCAGCGGGCTGGTCTTTGGTCTTCCATGGTCCCTGGTGCCTGTAGGTTTCTCTAAACATCACTTTAAAATGTAGCTCACACAAGATCCAGCTTTATAAATGGTGTTGTGACTGTGTTGCGGTAGGTACCGTACTAAAACATGTGTCCTAGGTCACCTCTCCCAAAGCAGTTGGTACCGGTTGACCTTGAGCATGGAAGGTGATGGTGGAAAGAGATCATCCTAGGAGAGTTAATGGGGTGATGGATGGATGGAAAGGAAACCGGGAAGAGTAGGGAACTGGAAATCTGGTGATCATCATGGGATAGTTGGTGGATGTTTTTCAAATACGTTAAAATATATTTTGTAAATGAGATTCAAGACTTAATCACTTAATCACTTAACTTCCCGTTAGTTGTCGATTTGCTCGAGCGGGCACCAGTAACGTCTCCATTTGTCCCTGTCGCGTGCTAGTGTAGCCCAATGGCATCTGTTCGCTCCGGGAACATGAAGGGCCTCAAACCGATCGTTCATGATCTTGACGAAGAAGTCTGACCATCTGGTAGGTGGTCGGCCACGCAGTCTCCTGACATCCCGTGGAATCCAATCAGTAACAGCTCTAGTCCAACGGTCGTCTTTAAATCTCATTACGTGACCAGCCCATCTGATTTTCGACACCTTGGCAAATGAGACAGCATCCCTGATCCTTGATTGTCGATGGATGTCAGAACTCCGGATTCTTCTCTCATTTGAGTGAAACGTGATATTCCAAGCATAGCTCTTTCTATTCTTCTTTGGGAGACCTGGATGGCGTTCTCATCTTGTTTGCGTAGGGCCCAGGTCTCTGAGGAATATGTTAATGCAGGAAGAACAGTGGAATCAAAGAGATGTGCCCGGAGCCGAAGGTTCTTCGTCCTCTTAGCTATTTCTTCAACGTTCTTGAAGGCGTTCCAAGCCGCTCTCTTCCTCCTGCGCAGCTCGGGTGCCAGGTCATTTGTCATGTTGACCTCTCGACCTAGGTAGACATAGCTGTGGCATTTGGAGATGGTCGTTCCATTGAGAGCGAATGGGGCATCAGGAAGAAGGCTGTTTCTCATAAACATTGTCTTCGTAAGATTCAGCTGTAGTCCTACCTTTCCACACTCACGGTCAAAGTCGGCCAGCATTTGTGCCGCTTGGCTGATGTTTGGTGTTATTAAAACAATGTCATCAGCAAAGCGGAGGTGGTGTAATTGCCGACTATCTATCTTCACTCCCATTCCTTCCCATACCAGTCGTCGCATGATGTTCTCGAGGGTGGCACTGAAGAGTTTCGGTGAAATGGTATCACCCTGCCACACCCCTCTCTTGACATCAACGATCACTTCTTTGTAGAATGGTGAGATCCTGGTAGTGAATCCGCAATAAAGCTCAAGGAGGATCCTGATGTATTGGGCTTGAATGCCCTGATTGGCTAGGGCTTCAATGACCGCTTCCGTCTCAACAGAATCAAAGGCCTTCATTAAATCAATGAACGTTAAGCAGAGCGGCATCTTGTACTCCCGAGAAACCTCCATAAGCTTGGTTATCGTGTGGATATGGTCAATGGTGCTGAATCCTTTGCGGAACCCTGCTTGCTCGCATGGTTGTCCTTCATCTAATGTTCTGCCAATCCTATTCAGGATGACTCGAGTGAATAGTTTGTAGATGACAGACAATAGGCAGATTGGGCGATAGTTGCCAATGTCATGGATGTCTCCCTTCGTGAACAGTAGTACGGTTCTGCTGGTTTTCCATTGGGACGGAACCTTGCATTCAGGCAGGTAGCGAGTGAAGAGCCGAGCCAGTGTATTGATGAGTACTGAGGGCAGGTTCTTCAGGTGTTCAGGTCTGACCTTGTCTGGGCCGGGTGCTGTTTGTTTCTTTACCAACGAAATGGCGTGTCGGATTTCGGAGGGGAGAACATTGGGAAAAACATACCCATCCTGTGGAATTTGGTATGCTGGCAAGTGGACATGGCTGTCGAAGAGATTTGAGTAGAAGTCATGGATAATCTTCTCCATTGCTGTTCTGGAGGATGTGATGGATCCATCAGGGCGTCGGAGGGCAGTCATCTTGGTCTTATAGTTGGCGAAGGACAGGTGGGCCTTACGAATACTTTTCCCGGCTTCTGCTGCATCTACCAGTACTTCTGCTCTTCTCTCTTTGAGGTCTTCCTTGATCGCATCTCTGCACTGCTTTGCGAGCTCGGATGTTAGCTTGCGGTTGCCTGAGGCATGCGCCAAACCACGCTGGCGAATTAGCTCAAGAGTTTTCGAAGATAGGCGACTTTTTGTGGCTATCTCTCTCTTGGCGTTCCTCGCACATTCATGGAGGTGCTGAACCAGTCGATCGTATTCCTCGTCAATGTTGTCAACAATGGCATCTTCCCATGTTGCCGCAATAGTACCAAAGAGTTCCCAGTTGGTGGTCATTCTGGGAGTTCTCTTTTTGAACTTTGCAGCCCTTTCTCCCTGCTCTGTGAAGTAGAATTTTGCACGAAGGAGACGGTGGTCCGATCCCGTTCGAAATTTTGGGACAACAGCGACATCAGTCAGGCAAAACCGTCGATTGAATATGATGTGGTCTATTTCGTTGTGGAATCGTCCACCGGGAGACTCCCATGTCCATCGTTTAGATTCTGCCTTCTGGAACTGTGAGTTACCATGGATGGTCTTGGTCGACATGATGAACTCTGACAGTCTCTCACACTGTTCGTTCCATTCTAGGCCATGGGTCCCGATGTGAAGTTCTTCAACTGATCTTCTCGGTCCTATCTTGGCATTAAAATCACCCACAATGATCTTGTAGAAGGTGTGGTCTTCTTTATAGAACTTCTCTAGCTCCATGTAGAACTTCTCGATTTCTCTTTCATCATAATGAGATGTTGGTGCGTAGACAAGGAAGATAGAAAATGCAGGCAGTGAGCTACATCTATTCAAATGTAAACGTCCGATTCGGGTTGTTAGGCATTCGAATGAATCAATGCTCTTGGCCAAGTTTGTGTTGACAAGGACACCGACGCCTCCAACACCTCTTTTATCGCATGTTCCGAGGAACAATTCTTCTCCAGTGTCGAAAACGGCTTGATGAGTTTCGTGCCTTCTTGTCTCGGTCAGACCAATGATGTCGTACTTGATCAAGTACGACAAAATACGAAAATAAGATAGCTTCCAAAGAACAGGTTACATATAAGACCGAGATAGCTGATAAGGCTGGCATTCCTTCTGGGCTTTCAATCATACCATTTACTAAATATGTTATTTTCACATCACTTTAGCTGTGGAGAGGAATAGTGAGAAACAAAATGCCACCAGAAAAGCAAACTGGATGACCACCTTCAATAAAAGCCAGGTGGAAGGTGTTCCCATGGATCCCAAGTACAAATATATGTTAACAGGAACATATATTTAACTAACTCTGCTTGGTACCAGTAACTAATTTTTTGAAAATGGGGGGAAATGAACGCAGTTTCTGATTGACCTGAGACTGACCTGTTAATAGATTTTCCCAGGCAAGGGCAGTTGACTGGCTGGGAACAAAAAAACGTGAAACGTGTTTTGCTACCTTAATGTATGGCTGGAGGGAATTGATCCCAGTAATCTCTCAAAACTAACAAGCTTCAACTCTCTTGAAGTAATGTTGTATTCACTAAGGAAAAAATGTTGGGAGAAAAGTCTGAAATGATGGGAAAAGAGACAATAAGTGCAAAAGGAAGGGCTTGAAATTGGGGTTCCTCTGAAAACAAAGCTTGAAACAAGATCTGGTGGGAACATGGTTTACTGGAAATGGGATCTGAGGAGGAAAAGAGTGATATCAGGGATGTGAACAAGGAAAATCCTAGTTAACGAAGACTTATCTAGCTGACTACCCCATGGGAAACATGGTTCCAAGACTAGCAGAACTTACCAAGTAATTTACTTTAATTTTCTTTCTTATATATGGTCAATTACAACACGTATTCTTAGCCTTCTTCAAACACAATTTGGAGTATTCATTTCTTTCTCAATATTCTGTTCATTTGTGTAAGCATTTTAAATAACTGCTCGATAACAGAATTATTTGATTAGACTTATTTTTTACTTTAATGTTTAGTTGAGATTACTGAAAACTAGGTCTAATGTGAAGTTTGTCTTGATTGGTACAAGTAGAAATAGGAGGACTAGGAATGGAATTAGACATTATAGGGTACCACATTCAGTTCCTAATAATACTAGTAAAGGACATTGTCCCAAATAAACTATCGAAAAAGATATTCTTCACTATTTAAACTGTAAATTCAACATTTTCTATATTAAATTAAAATGAATTAATATTCCTGTATTTGGTCTTTTAAAGACATTCCAGGTTGGTTAAGGAAACTAACACTGGGTATGAAATCATAACAACTTAATCATAAAAACCTGATTACTACTTAAGTTTCCACGAATGTCAGTGCTAAGAATTATTTCCCTGGATCTCACTAGTGTATGTGATAGTCATATGAATACACCTGTGTGGATACATCACTGGTATCTAATTTAGAGAATAGATATATAGAGATTAGATCACATAGCTGAGTGTGATCGGAACTTTTCTAGACATTCCCTTTATCACACTCCCAAAGACTTGTACTGATCCTTATCGGTCCATGACTTTTCGTCCTCCCCACTCCCAGAGTCTTTTAAAATTTGGGGTTTGGAGTTGGGAGAGAGAGTGGTGGGAGAGAAACTGGGGACAGTAGCAATGGAACTGTATACTAGTGGAGGTTGGTTGTTAAAATATCCTATGATTAAAACTGAATCATGAAAAGGTTTGTAATATGTGTCTCTTGCAGATTCAATACAAAAACATGATATTTAGTTTCTACCACCGTGACTCACTTATGAGTTTGCTGAAATTTATTTTTATCACCTTGGCTGGGCTCATTACATAGGTGCCTGTGTGGTAAAACATTTTTCATTTTATGCAGACTTAAGAGGCAAAACTAAAAGGGTTGGGACTTCTGGTGGAAGGGGAAAAGAGCACAAAACACCCTGTTGACCACAGCTCAGCAGGGTCAACTAACATGCTTTATGACTGACCTCCTTCACTGATTTCCTCTTTTTAATGTGGAAAAATGAAAAGACTTTTCAGGCTGCCAGAGGGTAGTCCCGTCCAGTTCACACTATTTTCTTTTCGATCAGAATTGTTTAAAGATTATTTGATAAATTTGGAGCTTAATGATTTGTTCTCATATATTTCCCCTACATGGTGTCAGTGGGCATTGATCCAGGAAGGACAGCATGAAAAAGATGAGGTGTATGACTTAACCACCAATGCCAACACTACTGTAAGTATGGAACCCAGAGTACAATAGTTAAACATCAAAACGTGTTTGTCAAGGAGATCGGTGGGAATGCAGGGAGAAATGGGTCATTTGTTGGTGGAGGGATGCAGACACTGGTGGTGTGATTAGAGTTGGAATATTGTATGACAAAACTCCATTATAAATGACTTTGAAAATCAAAATTGCCTAAATTTAAAAAAAAGAGAAGTCAACTTACATCTATATTTCAAGAAAGCTTGTCTTAGCAAATTTTGGCAGGGAGACCATATTTGGTAGGTAGAGGGAGAAAGAAAGGGAGAGATGACAGTTGGGAAGAGAAGCCTGGATATCATGGAAGAGATGAAAGCTGATCTTAGAAGATTTGGAGCCATCAGAGTTTAAAGAGTTAAATGGTGAGAACATTGCAGTTTAGATAGTTAAATAGAGAGATTCGTTTAAGTCATCAGCAGTGTATACATAGAGAGATTTCAAAGACCTCACTGATATTCAGGCTATATTAACTAACAAGGGAAGCATTTTTTTTTCCTGATGCACTATGTAAGTACGATATATTGCCAGGAAGAATGATAAGAAGTTGGTTCTCTTTTTCACAGATTAATAAATTAGACGTGAAAACTTTTGTACAAAGGAATCTATCATCTTGTCCTGTTGCTCTGTTTTCTTGTCATCATTCCATTCTCCCCCATGACCCTACCTAACCAGGGCTCTCCATATTTCTCAACAGTGTCACCACATAGCCTCAGAGCTGTGTTAACTGCCAGCAGCTCACAACTCTCATGTTTTACCCACACCCAGGCCAGAGCCATCCTTCTGAAACCAAGGATATTTGCGGAAGGCCTGTTCTTCCTTGAATTGGCAGTCATGGTTTACCTCTTCTTAACCATTGTGTTTACAAATTTAGATGAAAGTCGCCATACTAGTGACAGGGATTTTCCAAACTAAGGAAAGCATAAACATTTCCCTTTCCCCCAAGAATTTAGGGCTAGTACTTATCTATCCACTGCTAATCGTATGTGATAATTAGGAAACAGAACTGAAGTCAAAACAGGGACATTTGTCAATTTGGTGCCATGACTAATCAGTCTTAGTCACTTAATCAATTAATCACTTAACTTCCCGTTAGTCGTCGATTTGCTCGAGCGGGCGCCAGTAATGTCTCCATTTGTCCCTGTCGCGTGCTAGTGTAGCCCAATGGCATCTGTTCACTCCAGGAACATGAAGGGCCTCAAACCGATCGTTCATGATCTTGACGAAGAAGTCTGACCATCTGGTAGGTGGGCGGCCACGAGGTCTCTTGACATCCCTGGAATCCAATCAGTAACAGCTCTAGTCCAATGTTCGTCTTTAAATCTCAT
Organism: Sorex fumeus; assembly: GCF_029834395.1. Classification (NCBI taxonomy): domain Eukaryota; kingdom Metazoa; phylum Chordata; class Mammalia; order Eulipotyphla; family Soricidae; genus Sorex; species Sorex fumeus. The sequence goes on along the minus strand of NW_026606152.1, from coordinate 19,046,242 downwards.
TACGTGACCAGCCAGCCCATCTGATTTTTGACACCTTGGCAAATGAGACAGCATTCCTGATCCTTGATCGTCGACGGATGTCAGAACTCCGGATTATCTCTCTCATTTGAGTGAAACGTGATATTCCAAGCATAGCTCTTTCTATTCTTCTTTGGGAGACCTGAATAGCGTTCTCATCTTGTTTGCTTAGGGCCCAGGTCTCTGAGGCATATGTTAATGCAGGAAGAACAGTGAAATCAAAGAGATATGCCCGGAGCCAGAGGTTCTTCGTCCTCGTACCTATTTCTTGGACGTTCTTGAAGGCGTTCCAAGCCGCTCTCTTCCTCCTGCGCAGCTCGGGTGCCAGGTCATTTGTTATGTTGACCTCTCGACCTTGGTAGACATAGCTGTTGCATTCGGAGATGGTCGTTCCATTGAGAGCGAATGGGGCGTCAGGAACAAGGCTGTTTCTCATAAACATTGTCTTCGTAAGATGCAGCTGTAGTCCTACCTTTCCACACTCACGGTCAAAGTTGGCCAGCATTCGTGCCGCTTGGCTGATGTTTGGTGTTATTAAAACAATGTCATCAGCAAAGCGGAGGTGGTGTAGTTGCAGACCATCTATCTTCACTCCCATTCCTTCCCATTCCAGTCATCGCATGATATTCTCGATGGTGGCACTGAAGAGTTTCAGTGAAATGGTATCACCCTGCCACACCCCTCTCTTGACATCAACGATCACTTCTTTGTAGAATGGTGAGATCCTGCTAGTGAATCTGTAATACAGCTCACGGAGGATCCTGATGTATTGGGCTTGAACGCCCTGATTGGCTAAGGCTTCAATGACCACTTCCATCTCAACAGAATCAAAGGCCTTCTTTAAATCAATGAACGTTAAACAGCGACATCTTGAACTCCAGAGAAACCTCAATGAGCTTGGTTATCGTGTGGATATGGTCGATGGTGCTGAATCCTTTGCGGAACCCTGCTTGCTCGCATGGTTGTCCTTCATCTAGTGTTCTGCCAATCCTATTTAGGATGACTCGAGTGAACAACTTGTAGATGACAGACAATAGGAAGATCGGGCGATAGTTGCCAATGTCATGGATCTCTCACTTCGTGAACAGTAGTACGGTCCTGCTGGTTTTCCATTGGGACGGAACCTTGCATTCAGGCAGGTAGCGAGTGAAGAGCCGAGCCAGTGTATTGATGAGTACTGAGGGCAGGTTCTTCAGGTGTTCAGGTCTGACCTTGTCTGGGCCGGGTGCTGTTTGTTTCTTTACCGACGAAATGGCGTGTCGGATTTCAGAAGGGAGAACATTGGGAAGGACATATACATCCTGTGGAATTTGGTATGTTGGCAAGTGGACATGGCTATTGAAGAGATTTGAGTAGAAGTCATGGATAATCTTCTCCATTGCCGTTCTGGAGGATGTGATGGATCCATCAGGACATCGGAGGGCAGTCATCTTGGTCTTATAGTTGGCGAAGGACAGGCGGGCCTTACAAATACTTTTCCTGGCTTTTGCCGCATCTACCAGTACTTCTGCTCTTCTCTCTTTGAGGTCTTCCTTGATCGCATCTCTGCACTGCTTTGCGAGCTCAGATGTTAGCTTGCGGTTGCCTGAGGCATGCGCCAAACCACGCTGGCGAATTAGTTCAAGAGTTTTCGAAGATAGGCGATTTCTTGTGGCTATCTCTCTTTTGGCGTTCCTCGCACATTCATGGAGGTGCTGAAACAGTTGATCGTATTCCTCGTCAATGTTGTCAACAATGGCATCTTCCCATGTTGCCCCAATAGTACCAAAGAGTTCCCAGTTGGTGGTCATTCTGGGAGTTCTCTTTTTGAACTTTGCAGCCCTTTCTCCCCACTCTGTGAAGTAGAATTTTGCACGAAGGAGACGGTGGTCCAATCCCGTTCGAAATTTTGGGACAACAGCGACATCAGTCAGGCAAAACCGTCGATTGTATATGATGTGGTCTATTTCGTTGTGGAATCGTCCACCAGGAGACTCCCATGTCCATTGTTTAGATTCTGCCTTCTGGAACTGTGAGTTACCATGAATGGTCTTGGTCGACATGATGAACTCTGACAGTCTCTCACCCTGTTCGTTCCATTCTAGGCCATTTGTCCCGATGCATCCATCGAGGACCTGATGGTACTAGCACGAATGATCAAATACGACATCATTGGTCTGACCGAGACAAGAAGGCACGAATCTCACCATGCCGTTTTCGACACTGGAGAAGAATTGTTCCTCGGAACATGTGATAAAAGAGGTGTTGGATGCGTCGGTGTCCTTGTCAACACAAACTTGGCCAAGAGCATTGATTCATTCGAATGTCTAACAACTGGAATCGGACGTTTACATTTGAATAGATGTGGCTCACTGCCTGCAGTTTCTATCTCCGTTGTCTACGCACCAACATCTCATTATGATGAAAGAGAAATCGAGAAGTTCTACATGGAGCTAGAGAAGTTCTATAAAGAAGACCACACCTTCTACAAGATCATTGTGGGTGATTTTAATGCCAAGATAGGACCAAGAAGATCAGCTGAAGAACTTCACATCGGGACCCATCAGTCTTAGTATAAGTATATATTTCTAGGGGAAAAAAGCAGAAGAAAAAGAGTTGCTGCTATCAAATAATGCCAAATCTTTGCCAAGAAATCCTTTTAAAATAAAAATTGTGACTATGGACTGTACATTATTGCCACTCAATGCCTTTTTTGCAGACCACAGCACCCAAAAGGAGAGAGAGAACAAAAGGGAAACCCCTGCCACAGAGGCAGGGTCGGATGGGGGGGATAGATGTGAGAGGGATACCGGAATCCATGGTGGTGGGAAATGAGCACTGGCGGAGGGATGGGCAATTTATCATTCTATAATAGAAACCCAAGAACAAAAATTTGTAAATGTACAACTGCACCTCATGGTATTTCACTAATAAAAGTTTTAAAAAATAAAATAAAATAAAATTTGTTTTGTCTGCCAGAGATCAGCAGATGGGACTGAGTGAAGGCAAAAGATTAAATTGGTTGAGTTTTATTTATCCTTGAGTATATTAATTTGATTTTGGAGTCAATGTATATGACAGATTATCAAGACACAGAAATTATCAGCACTTCTCTTGTTTAAAAGTATAATGATACACCATATCTCTATCTCACATTCTTTTTATTTCTGATAGTTTGACACAAAAGATATGTCGAAGTCATAGATAAATGTAAATTATTTAAACACTTTTTTGATTATTTAAAATTACATTATAGAATTACATTACAGAGTTTCATAAATTTTAGGATTATGCAAAATCAACATGCATGTATCATATTACAATCGCTACTGAAAGGCCTACTCTGTCATTCACCATTGTTCAGTTTTTCCACTTTGATTACACATTTCCATCTGGTAACTATATAGTCTTATAGTTCTACAGTTTGTTTTTATTGCTTTGAAAAGATCAAAGTTATGCAATTTTCAACATTGCATGAAACTGGAGGATATCATGCATGAAAAGTTAGCCTTAAGGAAAGGAACAGATACAGAGAGATTTTTCTCATATATGGGATGTAAAGACACACAGCAAGGTAGCAACAAAGGTTCAAGGGCAATGTAAGGGGAGAACTGAACCACACAATTGAGTCAGAAGATTGGGAATGAGGGACTCTGGGGGTTTGGGGGAGAGGGAGGGTTTAGTTTTTGAAAGAATGAGAGTGTCATGTTGGAATTATGTTTATGAGAAACCATTATTAATTGAATTATAAATCATAGAATATAAATAATGTTTTAGACGTTTGTCTGTCTCATTTTATTCTTTTAATTTGCTTTCTACATATGCCACTTATATATGTACTTGTATGATGCCTATCTTTCTCTGCATGGTTTATGTCACTAAACATAATATCGTCATGTTATCCATTTTTATACAAATAATAAGAAGATTTCACTTCATACAACTGATTAGTATTCCATTGCTTTACCACCTTTCATTTTCAAAATTTGTGGTTTAAAAGATACAAATATTGGTTTTAACAAGGCTCTGGTGTCTTAACAGATGTGATAAATACCAGGTTGTTCACTCTATGGCTTAGAGGCCAGCTGCACTCTCTAGGAGTAAAGGCAGAGCAGATAGAGAAGGGAGCACCAAATAAATGGTGCTGGGAAGATCTGACCAGGATGGGAGCTGCCTGCTGAAAGTAGTTTATGGACCGAACATGATTGCCACCCAATGTCTCTTCTGCAGACCACAGCTCCCAAAAGGAGAGATAGAACTAAAGGGAGTGCCCTACCAAAGAGGCAGTCTGGGATGGGGGATGGGGGCTGGGAGGAATACAGTGATTGGTGGGAGTGGAGATTGGGCACTGGTGGTGGGATGGGTACTCGATCATTGTATAACTGAAACCCATGCACAACAACTTGTAAGTCTACAACTGTACCTCATGGTGATTCACTAATAAAACAAAACAAGACAAAAAATTTAAAAAAAATAAAATTGCTCTTGTGTTTACTAGTCATTTTACTAGTCATTTACTAGTCATTACTAGTCATGGACATATCTCTCTATTATGACTACCTAATGTGAGTAGCTGGAATGGTAGTTTTCACTTTAGGTACCAGAGGGTTGCCTTATACAAACACTGAAATGATATACACATTTTATTTATTCTAATATATTTTTCACAAATTGAGGAGATTCATCGTAGTTAATTGGTTGATAGTAAATGTTATGAAGTTTGAGATGCTGTCAAATGTGGTTGTTTTGGGGAGGGGCTGGGGGTTGAAGGATGGCATGGGAAAGAGTGGGAAGTTATAGAGAGGACAAAGGGGGAATAGACAAGACTCTGAGAAAGAGAAACTTGGTCCAGGGTTATAAAGGCCATAAGAGGAGTAATGGCATGGGCCTGGTGAAGAGTGGGGTAGGATCAGAGGAAGAGTATAGCTGATAGGGCATTTGCTCTGCAAGCAAGAAGGACCCAGTTCAATTCTTGCAATCCTTTAGGTTCCCCAGAGACGCACCAGATGTGAAACTTGAGCGCAGAGCCAGGAGTAAGACCAGAGCACAGTCAAGTATGCCCCATCCCTGGTGTCCTCCAAAAAAAACAATGGGAGAAATGGCACGGTCTGGGGGTTTGGATTAAAAGAACAAGGTTTACACATCAAGGTTCAGTCCTCCTGAACCTTGTTTTTATTGCCTATGGGTATTATTTTTACACTTGATCACTTGACATCCCCTTACTCATTGATTTGCACGGGCGGGCACCAGTAACATCTCCATTCGTTCCTCTTTGTTGCTAGTGTAGCCCAATGGTGTCTGCTCACTCCAGAAACACAAAGAGCCTCAAACCATCGTTCAGGGTCTTGATAAAAAAGTCTGACCGTCTCATACATGGGCGACCACATGATCTTTTGACTTCCCATGCAATCCAGTTGGTAATGACTCTAGTTCAGTGGTCATCTCCAAATCGCATTACATGTCCAGCCCATATGATTTTCAAAGCCTTAGCCAACGGGACAGTCTCCCTGATTCTCGATCACCGACCAACGACTGAACTTTGGATTCCTTCCCTCACTTGAGTGAAGCCTGATAGTCCAAGCATAGCTCTTTTGGTTCCTCTTTCCTTTTTCTTTTTTTTCTTTTGCTTTTGGGTCACACCGGGCGATGCACAGGGGGTTGCTCCTGGATCAGGCACTCGGGAATTACTCCTAGCTGTGCTCAGGGGATCATAATGGATGCTGGGAATCGAACCCAGGTTGGCTGCGTGCAAGGCAAATTCCCACTGTGCTATTGCTCCAGCCCCTCAATACCTCTTTGGGAGACCCAAATAGCGTTCTCACCCTGTTTCCATAGGGACCACGTGTCTATTGTATGTTAAGGCAGAAAGAATAGTGGAGTCAAACAGATGTGCCCGGAGCTGGCGGTTCTTCATGCTCTTAGCTATTTCTTTGACACTCTTGACGGCATTCCAAGCTGTTCTCTTTCTCTTGCACAACTCAGGTGCCAGGTCGTTTGTCATGTTGAGTTCTCGACCTAGGTACATATAATTGCTGCATTCAGAGATGTTCTTTTATTTGAGAGTGAATGGAATGTTAGGAACGAGTTCCTTTCTCATGAACATTGTCTTCGTGGGATTCAGCTGCAGTCCGACATTCCACACTTACGGACGAAGTCGGCCAGAATTTCTACCACTTGTCTAATATTTGGTATTATGAGAACGATGTCATCAGCGAAGTGGAGGTGGTGTAGTTGCCAAACTTCTTTCTTCACTCCTGTTCCTTCCCATTCTAGTCATCTCATGATGTATGTGAGTTTGAACGACCTGTTTGGCTAGGGCTTCTATGACTGCTTCCATCTCAACAGAATCAAAGGCCTTCTTTAAATCAGTAAATGTTAGACAGAGTGGCATCTTGAACTCCCGAGAAACCTCAAGGAGCTCGGTTACTGTGTGGATATGGTCGATCATGCTTATTCCTTTTCAGACTACGGTTTGTCTCATGGTTGTCCTTCATCTAGTGTTCTGCCAATCCTCTTCTGGATAACTCGAGTGAACAGCTTGTAGAGGATGGACTATAGGCAGATTGGGCAATAGTTGCCAAAGTCGTGGATGTCTCCCGTCTTGTACAGTAGAACAGTCTTGCTGGTTATCCATTGGGTCAGAAACTTGCATTCAGACAAGTAGCGTGTGAAGAGCCGAGCCAGTGTATGGATGAGTACTGATGGCAGATTCTTCAGGTGTTTTGATCTTAACTTGTGTGGTATGGGTCCTGTTCGCTTCTTTACTGACAAAATGTCCTGTCAGATTTCAGAAGGGAGAATGTTGGAATCACATATCCTTCCTGTGGAATTTGGTATGTGGGCAGGTGGACATGGGTATTGAAGAGATCCGAGTAGAAGTCATGGATAATATTCTCCATTACCCTCACGGAAGATGTGATAGATCCATCAGGACTTTGGAGGGCAGTCATCTTGGTCTTGTAGTTGGCAAAGGACAAGCGGGTGTTATGACTACTTTTCTCGGCTTCTGCTGCATCAGCCAGCACTGCTGCTCTTGTCTCTTTGGGGTCTTCCTTTATTGCTTCTCTGCACTGCTTTGCGATCTTGAACATTAGCTTAGGGTTGCCTGAGGCTCCTGCGAAGCCACATTGGCAAATGGGTGCGCTCCCTTCCCGAAAAAAAAGGAAGAAAAGAAAAACATATAACTGATTCTTGAGTAACATGGAGGTTAAGGGTGCTAATTCCTATATAATTTTTGAAAGCCCCAAATTTAATGTATAGTCTGCTATTGACCAAGCCCCGCATCTTTTCCCGCTGAACTCGACACCCTCCACAGTGGGACACCTTCCCCAGACACCTAGAGCAGCTCCATGGGACTGTCCATCACCTAATCAGCCCCTCCCCTCCAGGTGCGTAGGGGGGGCATAAGCCAGCTTCACTGCTCCTCATCCTAATCCCCGCGCATTTTCCTGCAGAACTGGACACCCTAAATCAGGGGACACCTGCAGCAGCTCCATGGGATTTTTCCATCGGCCCTCCTACATTCCAGGATCCTGGGTGGGAGTGACCCTGCGATGGGCCATGGGCGTGGCCACCATGTAGGGAGCGTGGCCTCCCAGAAGTGGGCATGGCCACCTCCTGGATGGGCAGCCACAGTTATATTTTCCAATTTGGGCACTCAGGACTTTCATCCCTCACTTTGTCGCCTAATATGACTAAGAATGTCTGACCACCTCTACTAGAATACAACAACATCCCACTCGCCTACTCCATTTCTAATAAAAGACCAGTATGAAATGTGCTGTACAAGCACAAATGTAAAAAGTACCTCCTCCAAAGCTTCACTCAATGTCGGTTTTAAAACAAAGAATAAGGCCTGATTGAGAAGAAGGTCGGAATATAGAAAGGGAGAAGGTTGGCTACCATCGACAAACCTTATCCAAAATCCTTTCCCATGATAAGAGAGAACAGTACCTGTGATTTCAGGGGTCTACCTCTAGGATACCATAACAACATGAAGAAAGAGCGCAAATCTCCACCACAAGGAGAATATGAAGAAAAGAATCCCGAATCCTCAAACGAGGTTGTCCACAATTGCGCTCTCTTTGATAAGGAATTCCAGGATAAAATGCAGAGGGTGTTCAAGGATCTACTCAAAGAATCAATGGAAGAGATATCCAAAGACTAAAAGAAGAAATGAAAGAAACAATAGAACAGATAGTCAAGAAAATACAGGAAGAAAAGAGAACAGAATTTAAAAAAAGCTACAAAAAGGAGAGTCACAAATAAAGGATTCAGTGGATGGAATTAAAAAGGCAGTAAGTGCCCTAAACAATAGGATAAGTGCAGATGAAGAGAGGATCAGCGAGCTTGAAGATGAGCAAGAGAAATCCCATCGGGAACAACAAGCAATAGGAAAAGACCTCAAAATGACTCTAAGGAGAATCAAAGTACTAGGGGATGACGCCAAGAGGAACAACATTAGAATCATTGCAGTACCAGAAGGACAGGGAGAAAACCCCAATGAAAAAAGCTAGAATCAAAGAAACCATTGCTGAAAAGTTCCCAGAGTTAAGGAAAGCAGACATCCAGATCGAAGGAGCCAGAAGGGTACCAGCTAAAGGAGACCCCAGAAAAAAACACTCCAAGGCATATCATAGTCAGAACGATGGATGCTGTGGACAGAGACACAATATTACAAGCAGCAAGGTCAAAGAAGGAAATTACATACAAAGGAGCACCCCTTATATTCACAGCTGACCTATCAGTGGAAACACTCCAAGCCCGAAGGCAATGGTGGGATATAGTGAAAAAATTCAATGAAATGAACGCCTCACCGAGAATACTCTATCCAGCTAAACTCTTACTCAAATTCGATGGAACAATACACCACTTTTTAGATAAACACAAGCTGAGGAACTTCATACACTCCAAACTAAATCTAAAAGTAGGACTAAAGGGGCTCCTGTAAGATAAGAAGGAAAACACGTGTAAATCAACTCCTACAGGAAGATGGCACAAAACCCCATGACCATAATCTCCCTTACTGTCAATGGTCTAAATGCACCTACCAAGAGACACAGAGTGGCAAAATGGATCCAGAAACAGAAACCAACATTCTGCTGTCTACAAGAAACTCATCTGAACAATCAGAGCAAACACAGGCTCAAAGTGAAAGGATGGAAAACAATCCTGCAAGCAAACAGCTCCCTCACAAAAGCTGGGGTGGCCACACTAGTATCCGACAACATTAATTTCAGGCTGAAAAAGATTAGAAGGGACAGCGAAGGCCACTTTCTCTTCATCAAGGGGTACATTCCACAGGAAGAAATCATACTCTTAAATGTATACGTACCTAATGAAGGAATAGCTAGATACTTAAAACAACTGCTAACAGAATTTAAAGAGGACAGTGGTAGCAACACAATAGTAGATGAGACTTCAACAACACCTTATCACCTCTGGATACATCAACAAGAACAAAACTCAGCAAGGAAACATTGACTTTGAATGAAGAAATAGAAGAGAAAGGACTTATAGACCTATATAGGGCTTTACACCCCCCAAAGAAAGAATACACATTCTTCTCCAGTGCCCATGGAACATTTTCCAAAATAGACTATGTGCTAGGCCACAAAACATACCTCAATAGAATCAGGAAGATAGAAAGAGTATCAACAATCTTTTCAGACCATGATGCACTGAGGATAGATGTGAATCACACACAGACACGGACACCTGAAAACTAAACAAGTCACTGCTGAACAATGAGTGGGTCAGGAAGCACGTCTAGGAAGAAATCAAAAGATAACTAGAAACAAATAAGAACGATGGCACGAACTACCAGAACTTATGGGATGCAGCTATATCCCTATTAAGGGGAAAATTTATAGCTCTTTAAGCATATCTAAGGACGAAAGAAAGGATGCACATAAGCAACTTGACTTCATAGCTCAAGATCTTAGAAAAGGATCAAGAGAAGGAGCCTAAATCGGGCTGAAGGAAAGAGATCATAAAACTTAGAGCAGAAATAAACGACATGGAAACCTAAGAAACAATCCGAAAGATCAATGAAACCAAGAGCTGGCTCTTAGAGAAAATAAACAAGATAGATAAACCACTAGCAACACTCACAAAGAAAGAGAGAGAGAACACTAATAAACCGAAACAAAAATAAAAATGGAGATATCACAACAGAAACCAAAGAAAATCAAAAGATCATCAGAGACTACTTTGAAAGTCTGTATGCCAAGAAAAAAGAGAAGTTAGAAGAAATGTATAAATTCCTGGATTCCGATAATCTCCCAAATCTGAGTCAAGAAGATATAGAATACCTGAATACACCTAGTCACATCAAGGAAATAGAAACTGTAATTAAAATTCTTCCCCAAAACAAAACCCCAGGTCCAGATGGATTCACTACCAAATTTTTCCAAACATCTTAAGAGGATCTACTGCCAGTCCTTCTCAAACTTTTCCAGGAAATTGAAAAAACAGAAACTCTTCCAAACAGTTTCTATGTAGCCCATATCTCTCTAATACCAAATGGAAACAAAGACACCACGAGAGAAGAAAACTACAGGCCGATATCACTGATGAACACGGAGGAGAAGATTCTGAACAAAATACTAGCAAATAGCATTCAACAACTCATCAAAAAGATCATACACTATGACCAAGTGGGATTCATCCCGGGCGATGCAAGGATGGTTTAACATTCGGAAATCAATCAACATAATCCATCATATCAAGAAAACAAAGGATAAAAATCGTATGATCATATCAATAGATGCAGAGAAAGCAATTGTCAAGATCCAGCATCCGTTTATGATGAAATCCCTCGCCAAATTAGGGATAGAGGGAACTTTTCCAAATATAGTTTAAGCCAGCTACCACAAGCATACGGCAAGCATCATCCTCAATGGGGAAAAACTGAGAGCGTTCCCCCAATATCAGGAACGAGATGAGGATTCCCACTCTCTCAACTGCTGTTCAATATAGTACTGGAAATACTAGCAATAGCAAGTAGGCAAGAAAAAGAGATTAAGTCCATCCAAATAGGAAAGGAAGAAATCAAGTTCTCACTATTCGCAAATGATATGATACTATACTTAGAGTACCCTAAAAACTGTACCAAGAAACTTCTAGAAATGATACACTCGATTGTAAATTACAGGTATAAAATAAATACCCAAAAGTCCATGGCTTTACTATATACAAATAGTGAGAGAGAACAAAATGACAAGATGAAAACAATCCCATTACAATTGTATGCCAGAAAATCAACTACCTAGGCATTAGTTTAACTAAGGAAGTAAAGGAACTGTATAAAGAAAACTACAAAACGCTGCTTCTTTAAAATAAAAGAGGACGCGAGGAAAAGGAAAAATATCCCCTATTAATGGATCGGGAGAATTAATATTGTCAAAATGGCAATACATCCCCAAGCACTGTACAAATTCAATGTGATCCGTATTAGGATACCCACGACGTACTTCAAAGAATTGGAGCAAACACTCCTGAAATTTATATGGAACAATAAGCCCCCACGAATAGCTAAAGCAATTCTTGGGAAAAAGAAAATGGGAGGAATTAACCTCCCGAACCTCAAGCTCTACTACAAGTAGTAATAATTAAAACAGCATGATACTGAAACAAAGGTATAGCTGCAGACCTATGGAACAGGGTTGAATATACTGACATCTCCCCTCAAACATATGATCACCTAATCTTTGAGAAAGGGGCAAGAAATGTGAAGTGGAGTACGGAAAGTCTTTTTAACAAATGGTGCTTGCAAAACTGGATGACTACATGTGAACTACTGGAATTCGATCTCTGCCTAACACAATGTACAAAATTAAGATCAAAATGGATCAAAGACCTAAACATCAGACCGCAACCCATAAGGTACATTGAAGAGAAAGTTGGCAAAACCCTCCATGACTTTGAAGCTAATGGCATTTTCAAGGATGTCACGTCACTGGCCAAGCAAGTGAAAACAGAGATAGACGAATGGGAATATCTTAAACTAAGAAGCTTCTGCACCTCAAAAGAAACAATGACTAAAATACAGAGAGAGTCTACAGAATGAGGAAGGATATTCTCCAAATACACATCTGACAAGGGGGTGATATCAAATATATACAAAGCACTGATTGAACTCCACAAGAAGAAAACATCCAACCCCATCAAAAAGTGGGGCAACGAAATGAACAGAGACTTTCTCAAACAAGAAATCCGAATGGCTAAAAGGCACATGAGAAAATGCTCTACATCATTAATCATCAGGGAGATGCGGATCAAAACAACAATGAGATATCATTTCACACCACAGACACTGGCCCACATTTAAAAAAACAAAAGCAACCTGTGTTGGCATGATGTGGTGACAAAGGGACACTCCTTCACTGCTGGTGGTAATTCTGACTGGCTCAACCATTTCGGAAAACAGTATGGATGATTTCGGAAAACAGTATGAATGATTCTCAAAAAATTAGAAATTGAGCTCCCGTCTGACCCAGCAATACCACTCCTGGAAATATACCTCAGAGAAGCAAAAAATTAGAGTGAAGTGACACCTGCACTTATTTGTTCATTGGCGTACTATTTACAACAGGTAGAATATGGAAAAAAAACCCCGATTGCCTGAGAACCGATGACTAGTTACAGAAAATTTGGTACATCTACACAATGGAGTACTATGTAGCAGTTCGAAAAAAATGAAGTCATGAAATTTACTTACAAGTGCTACTGCGTGGAAAATATTATGCTAAGCGAAATGAGTCAGAAAGAGAGGGACAGACATAGAAAGACTGCATTCAACTGGGTAACATAAAGTAGCAAACTAAGAGAATAACAACAAGAACAGCTGTGATAAATATCAGTTTGTTCACTCCATGGCTTAGAGGCCATCGGCACACTCTAGGGGTAAAGGCAGCTCAGATAGGGAAGGGAGCACCAAATAATGGGTTCTGAGAAGATCCACCCAGAATGAGAGATGCATGCTGACAGCAGTTTATAGACAGAACATCATTGCCACCCAAAGTCTCTCCTGCAGATCACAGCACCGAAAAGGAGAGATAGAAGAAAAGGGAGTGCCCTGCCACAAAGGCAAGGCAGGATGGGGGATAGGGGGGTGTGAGGGATACTGGGAGTGGTAGGGGTGGAGAATGGGCACTGGTGTTGGGATGGGTACTCGATCATTGTATAACTGTAACCCAAGCACACAACTTGTAAGTCCACAACTGTAACTCAAGGTGTTTAACTAATAAAACAAAACAAAACAAAACAGAAAAACAAAACAAAACAAAATAAAACAAGAGAAATATCTAACAATAGCAAAGAGGACTGTAGTACTCAAACAGTTTAGAAACAGGAACATTGGCAAGTATTTTTAAATAAGCATCCAGGAGAGAATATAGCATTGTGAGTGAACAAATCTAATCTATGGATTCATCTCATCCTCGAAATGGAAAATGACAATCTGTTACAGTTACAAATTTCGAAATAAGATATATACCATCCACTTTTTTGCTGTGTATCTATGCTTTGACAAGTATTATTTTAATTTTTAAATTTACTTTAATTATTAAGACAGTATTTCCCTGCATTAAACTATTTAATTAAATGTTTTATTAAAAATGTTTTTTTTGCGCGATTATTTTTTTTTATTAGTGAAACACCATGAGGTACAGTTGTAGAATTACAATTTTTTGTGCTTGGGTTTGATTATACAATGATAAGATACCCATCCCTCCACCAGTGCCCATTTTCCACCACCATGGATAATATCCCCCCCACCCCCATACCCCCATCCCCCCTACCTCTGTGGCAGGGCAATCCCCTGTGTTCTCTCTCTCCTTTTGGGTGTTGTGGTCTGCAAAAGAGGCATTGAGTGGCAAACATGTTCAGTCCATAGTCCACTTTCGACATGCATCTCCCCTCCTGAGAGGATCCTCCAAACACCCTTTATTTGGTGCTCCCTTCTCTGTCTGAGCTGCCTTTTTCTCTAGAATGCCCGACTGGGCACTAAGCTATGGAGTAATCCTCCTGGTGCTGATCTCAGCTATTCTTGGGTATTAATCTCATATTTTGTTACTTTATATCCCCCAGATGAATGCAATCTTTCTATGTCTATCCCTCTCTTTCTGACTCATTTCGCTTAGCATGATACTTTCCAAGTTGTACCACTTGTATGTAAATTTCATGACTGCATCTTTTCTAAGAGCTACATAGTACTCCATTGTATAGATGTACCAAAGTTTCTTTAACCAGTCATCTGTTCTTGGGCATTCAGGTTTCTTCCAGTTTCTGGCTATTGTAAAGAGTGCTGCAATGAACAAACAAGTGCAGATGTCACTTCGACTACACTTTTTTGCCTCTCTGGGATATATTCCCAGGAGTGGTATTGCTGGGTCAAATGGGAGCTCAATTTCTAATTTTTTGAGAAACGTCCATACTGTTTTCCAGAAGGGCTGAACTAGTCGACATTCCCACCAACAGTGAAGGAGTGTCCCTTTCTCGCCACATCCGCACCAGCATCGGTTGCTTTTGTTCTTGTGAATGTGGGCCAGTCTCTGAGGTGTGAGATGGTATCTCATTGTGGTTTTGATCTGCATCTCCCTGATGATTAATGATGTAGAGCATTTTCTCATGTGCTTTTTTGCCATTCGGATTTCTTCTTTGAGAAAGTTTCTGTTCATTTCATTGCCCCATTTTTGGATGGGGTTGGATGTTTTCTTCTTGTGGAGTTTAACCAATATTTTGTATAATCTGGATATCAACCCCTTGTCAGATGTGTATTCGGCGAATATCCTTTCCCATTCTGTAGACTGTCTTTGTATTTTGGTCACTGTTTCTTTGGAGGTGCAGAAGCTTCTTAGTTTAAGATAGTCCCATTCATCTATCTCTGTTTTCACTTGCTCAGCCAGTGGCGTGGCATCTTTGAAGATACCATTAGCTTCAATGTCATGGAGGGTTTTGCCAACTTTGTCTTCAATGTACCTTATGGTTTCTGGTCTGATGTTAGGGTCTTTAATCCATTTTGATCTTACTTTTGTACACGGTGTTAGGCAGAGTTCTGAGCCCATTTTTTTGCATGTAGTCGTCCAGTGATGCCAGCACATTTTGTTAAAGAGGCTTTCCTTACTCCACTTCACATTACTTGCACCTTTATCAAAGATTAGATGATCATATAATTGAGGGGAGATGTCAGTTTATTCAACCTTTTCCATTAGTCTGCAGTTCTGCCTTTGTTCCAGTACCATGCTGTTTTAAATATTACTGCTTTGTAGTACAGTTTGAAGTTTGGGAGGTTGATTCCTCCCATTTTCTTTTTCCCAAGAATTGCTTTAGCTATTCTTGGGGCTTATTGTTCCATATAAATTTCAGGACTGTTTGCTCCATTTCTTTGAAGAATGTCGTGGGTATCCTTATAGGGATTGCATTGAATTTATACAATGCTTTCGGTAGTATTGCCATTTTGACAATGTTAAGTCTGCCTACCCATGAGCAGGGGATATCTTTCCATTTCCTCATGTCCTCTTTTATTTCCTGAAGTAGCGTTTTGTAGTTTTCTTTATACAGGTCCTTTACTTCCTTAGTTAAGCTGATTCCTAAGTACTTGATTTTATGGGGCACAATTGTGAACGGGATGGTTTTTTTCATGTTGCTTTCTTCTCTCTCACTGTTTGCATATAGGAAAGCCATGGACTTTTGGGTATTGATTTTATAGCTTGCAACTTTACTATACGAGTCTATTGTTTCTAGGAGTTTTTTGGTGGAGGTTATTGGGTTCTCTAAGTAGAGTATCATATCATCTGCGAATCGTGAGAGCTTGATTTCTTCCTTTCCTACCTGAATGCCCTTAATATATTTTTCTTGCCTAATCGCTATTGCAAGTAATTACAGTACTATATTGAACAGCAGTGGAGAGAGTGGGCATCCTTGTCTCGTCCCTGATCTTAGAGGGAAGGCTCTCAGTTTTTCCCCACTGAGCGTGATGCTTGCTGTAGGCTTGTGGTAGATGGCTTTAATTATGTTGAGGAAGGTCCCCTCTATACCCTTTTGGCTAGGGTTTTCATCATAAAGGGGTGCAGGATCTTTTCAAATGCTTTCTCTGCATCTATTGATATAATCATATGCTTTTTATCTTTTCTTTTGTTGATATGATGGATTACGTTGATTGATTTCCGAATGTTGAACCATCCTTGCATCCCTGGGATGAATCCTACTTGGTCATGGTGTATGATCTTTTTGATGAGTAGTTGGATTCTATTTGCTAGTAGTTTGTTGAGGATCTTTGCATCTATGTTCATCAGGGATATCGGTCTGTAATTCTCTTTCTTTGTGGTATCTTTGTCTGCTTTTGGTATCAGTGTGATATTTGCTTCGTAGAAACTCTTTGGAAGTGTTTTTGATATTTCAATTTCGTGGAAAAGCTTAAAGAGGATTGGGAGTAAGTCCTCTTTAAAGATTTGGAAGAATTCACTAGTGAATCCATCCAGACCAGGACTTTTGTGCTTGGGGAGACTTTTTATTACCATTTCAATTTCCTTGATGGTGATAGGTCTGTTCAGGTGTTTCAGGTCTTCTTGGTTCAGCCTTGGGAGGCTCTAGGAGTCTAGGAATTTATCCATTTCCTCGAGGTTTTGATGTTCCGTGGCATACAGTTTCTCAAAGTACTCCCTGAGGATCCTTTGAATTTCTGTAGTTTCTGTTGTAATGACCTCCTTTACATTTCTGATTCGGTTTAATAGGGTTTTCTCTCTCCCTTTCTTTGTGAGTTTTGCTAGAGGCTTATCAATCTTGTTAATTTTCTCGAAGAACCAGCTCTTGGTTTCATTGATCTTTCAGATTGTTTTTTGGGTTTCCATCTCGTTAATCTCTGCTCTGAGTTTTATTATTTCCTTTCTCCTGTTTGGGTTGTGCTCCTTTTTTTAGTTCTTCTCCAAGCTCTTAAGCTGTGAGGTTAGGTTACTTATGTGTGCTCGCTCCTCCTTCCTGAGTAATGCTTGTAGAGCTATCAACTGTCCTCTTAACACAGCTTTCGCTGTGTCCCATAAGTTTTGGTACCTCGTGTTCTCATTTTCATTCGTTTCTAGGAATATTTTGATTTACTTTTTGATTTCCTGTCTAAGCCATTCGTTTTCAATAGAGCACTGTTTAATTTCCAGGTGTTTGATTTAGTTTTCTGTTTTTGTGTGTGATTTACTTCTAATTTCAGCACATTATGGTCTGAGAAGATTGTCGATACAATCTCTATCTTCTTAGTTTTTTGGAGGCATGTTTTGTGGCTCAGCATGTGGTCTATCTTGGAGAATGTTCCATGTACAGTTGAGAAGAATGTGTATTCAGCTTTTTGTGGATGAAGTGTCCTGTATATATCTACTAAGTCCCTTTCTTCCATTGTTTCCCTCAGATGAAGTATGTCCTTGCTAAGCTTGAGGCTGGTTGCTCTATCAAGAGGTGACAAAGCGGTGTTGAAGTCTCTCACTACTATTGTGTTGCTATTGATGTCTTTTTCCAAATCTATGAGTAGTTGTTTTAAGTACTTTGCTGGTCTCTCATTAGGTACATATACATTTATTATTGTAAGTTCTTCCTGTTGTACAGATCCTTTGATCAATAAGAAATGGCCTTCACTCTCTCTTATGGCATTTTTTCACTCTGAAATTGATGTGGTCTGATATTAGGATGGCTACCCCAGCTTTTCTACGGGAGCTGTTTGCCTGAAGGATTGTTTTCCAGCCTTTGAGTCTGAGTCTGTGTTTGCTTTGACTATTGAGATGTGTTTCTTGCAGGCAGCAGAATGTTGGGTTCAATTTTCTAATCCATCCTGCCACTCTATGTCTTTTAATTGGTGCGTTTAGCACATTGACATTGGAGAGATAATTGTTATGGGATTTTGTCCCATTGTTCTGTTGAAATTTGGTGTATTTGAGGGGCCTGTCTTGCCGTAAAGTAGCCCATTTAGTTGTTCTTGTAACCATGGTTTTAGTTGTTCTTGTTAACCATGGTTGTTCTTGTAACCATGAAGTTCCTGAGCAGTTGTTAGTCTGTGAAACTGTGTGCTGTTCCTTCTATTATGAATGAGAGTCTCGCTGGGTAAAGTATTTTTGGAGAAGCATTTATTTCACTGAGTTTTTTCACTATGTCCCACCACTATTTGCGGGCCATGAGGGTTTCTTCAGAAAAATCAGCTGTGAATTTTAAGGATGCTCCTTTTTAAGACATTTCTTTCTTCTATCTTGCTGCAGTCAGAATTTTGTCTCTGTCTAAGGTTTTGGTCATTTTGATAAGAATGTGTCTTGGGGTATTTTTATTCTGATTTCTTTTAGCTGGTACTCTTCTGGCCTCCTGAATGTGGTCACAAGTTTTCTTCAGTTCTGGAAACGTTGGAGCAATGATGTCTTTGACAGTTTCTTCTTCATCAATGTTTTAAATGTCTTTTTTTAAAAGAAATATTGAGGCCAAAGAGCTAGTGCAGTACGTAGAGGGTGTTTACCTTGTAGCAGCTAACCTGAGTTCAGTCCCCAGAACCCTGAGCCTGCCAGTTGTGATCTCTGGATACAGATTGAGAAGTGAGCCCGGAGCACATCTAGGTGCACTACCTCCCCACAAAAAAGGAGGAAAAGAAAAGAAAATATATAAATGATTCTTGAGTAACATAGAGATTAAGGGTGCTAATTCCTATATAACGTTTGAAAACCCCCAAATTTAATAGATAGTCTGCTATTGACCAAGAAGTTGGTTTATTATTTGTATTAACTTACATTGTCTGCAAGTGGTGCTATGTGTGGTCTGTAAATCTGTAAATTTGATACATTTAAAAAATTATAATGGATTTTATAATAGACTTTATAATACATTTGTATTTTATGTTTAATAAGTGATAAATTATATCTCTACTTTGTGGGTTATTTGAGCCATAGTATGTGGTGCTTGGGACTTCAGACTCTGTGCTCAAGGGTCATTCCTGGTGGTGCCAGCCATTAATTTGAGTTGACTGTGTGCAAGGTACGTGCTTTAACCCCTATACTAAGTCTGGGATCCAATCACATAAATTATTTGCATATATTTTATTCATGCATAGCATAACTTTTCTTAGATTTTTGATTTTTCTAGGATATATTGATCATCTTTAATTATTCCACATCAATACCAATGTCCAAAAATGTTTCAAAATATAATTATTGAAAAAAATCATATAGACGTTCAAATTTGTGTTGTTTGTGGGATAACTATATTAAGAAGAAATAGAACCACAAGAAACATACAAGTAAAATGAAGGTACATTTCTTTGGAGTCTTTCAATTATGTATTTATACTAGCATATATACAAGTAAAATTCTTAAAATATAAATTTCAGTGACTATTAAATTTTTGAGTTTTTTATAATTATAATGTTTTACTGCTAAGTCTATATTTATGTGAACATTTATATCTATTTGTCTAATTTTCTGATTGTTTACTTAAGATCAGTAGTTAAAGCTAACTTACTGATGAATGGGTGTGTGGCTCAGGGCTAAGAAACTTGGCTTGCATGTATGAAACTTTGGGTTGGCCTCCTGCAAGGCAAATGCCCTACCCACTGTGCTGTAAACGTTATATAAAATATACTAATAATAAGACCTAATGATGTTGGTGAACAGTGCAATATAAATGATTATTTAGTAATTTTCTTGATTTATTAATGAAATATGTGAGCTCTTGAGTATAATGGGAGTATTTTTCTAACATAAAGTCTGACGAAGGTGAAAATGTTATAACTGTCTTGTAGGATTCCATGTCCCTATTCTGCTTCATTCTACCTCTATCTCTATCCAATCCGGTCTTCTTGGGAATCTGACCTCCTGTTTGCTATCCTCCACCTTTCAACTGCCTACTTTATGACATCATTCTCCCACCCAACCAACCAACAACTGATAGAATCTTGGGGTTCCCATGCAGTTGTTTGTAAACAAAGTTGAATCATCATGACAAGTGACCAGTGACCAATAGATGGAATGGTAGGTTCCAGTTTATGTACAAGATAGTTACCTTAGAAAAACACTGAAATGCCATACACATTTTATTTATTCTAATATATTTTTAACAAATTGAAGAGATGCATCGTAGTTCATTGGTTGTTAAAAAAAAGTTCTAAAAGGGAATGTACCGCCACAGAGGCAGGGTGGGATGGGGTGGATGGCGGGGGATATTATCCATGGTGGTGGAAAATTGGCATTGGTGGAGGGATGGTATTTGATCATTGTATGACCGAAACCCAAGCGCAAAGATTTTTAAATCTACAACTATACCCCATGGTTCTTCACTAATAAAAATAATGATTAAAAAAAAGTTCTGAAGTTTGAGATGCTGTGGTTGTTTTTCGGAGAGGCTGGGGGTTGAAGGATGTCATGGAAAAGAATGAGAAGTTATAGAGAGGACAAAGGGGAATAGACAAGACTCTAAGAAAGATAAACATGGTCCAGGGTTACAAAGCCCATCAGAGGAGAAATTGCATGGGCCTGATGAAGATTGGGGTAGAGTCAGAGGAACAGTATAGCTGACAGGGCATTTGCCAGTTCTTGCAATCCATTAGGGTCCCCAGAGACTCACCAGATGTGAAACTTGAGCGCAGAGCCAGGAGTAAGACCAGAGCACAGTCAAGTATGCCCCATCCCTGGTGTCCTCCAAAAAAAATATGGGACAAATTGCATGGTCTGGGGGTTTGGATTAAAAGAATGAATTTGAAATAGTCTAAAGAAGGCAGATGAGTCTAAGGTGACCGGAAGAAAGTTAAAATTCTTTCATGGAGGCTGTGTTTATGCCTCATAGCCACCTTTGGAAATAACGAAATTTGAGACACATCTCTAAAAGGTTTGGGTGGTCTATTAATAAATGATGGCTGGGGGATGCGAACACATAAAATGGGGAATGAACCTTCCAGAGGAGTGGTCAACGCCATCAGAGTCATTCAAGGATGACTCTTAACAGGGCCCAAGCCAAGAGAACAGTTGCAGCATGAATCCCCAAGATCAGCGACTGGGAAATGTAAAGATAAGACACCATGTCCTCGGGCCCTCTGTTCAGCACCCCTAGCTGCACCATTTCACTTATTCCCAACAATATTCAGAGTCGATTTCACGGTGACAATTTACTAGCTAGTTTCAACAATGAGGTCCATTGCCTCTGTAAGTCTTTGGATTTGTAAACTCCCCACGGTGGCCAAGCCTGCTTTCAGGCAACGACATCCGGACATTTCTGGCCGGGCAAGCTTAAATTATATTATCTTGAGGGGCTTCTCTGTGGTGTTCCTTGGTCTCTGGTGCCTGTAGCCTTCTCTAAACATCGCTATTAACTGCAGCTCACACAAGAACCAACGTTATCAATAGCTTTGGGGCTGTATTGCGGGATGAACTGGACTAAGACATGCGCTTTAGGGCACCACTCCCAAAGCGGTTGGTACCGCTTGACCTTGAGCCTGGATGGTGGTGGTGGAAAGCGATGGTTTTAGGAGAGTTCATGGGGTAATGGATGGATGGATGGATGGAAAGGGAACCGTGAATGGTAGGGAACTGGACAGCTGGTGATCTTATAGGAGAGATGGTAGATGTGTTTTAATTACGTTAACATGTTATTTGGAAATGATAAGCAAAACAAAAATATGAAAATAAGATAGGTTCCAAAGAACAGGTTACATATCAGACCGAGAGAGCTGAAAGGGCTGGCATTCCTTCTGGAGCTTTCAATTATACCATTTACTAAAGATGGTATTTTCACATCACTTACCTGTGGAGAGAAATAGTGAGAAAGAGAATGCCACCAGAAAAGCAAACTGGATGACCACGGTTCATAAAAGCCAGGTGGAAGGTGTTCACATGGATCCCAAGTGCAAGTGGGTTAACAGGAACATATATTTCACTACGTCTGCTTAGTACCAGTAACTACTTTGGTGGAAATGGAGGAACACGAATGCAGTTTCTGACAGACCTGAGACTAAACTGCTAACAAATTTTCCTCGGATAGGTTAGTTCACTGGCAGGGAAGAGAACAACTTGAAAAGTCTTTTGCTACCTTTCATGTATGGCTAGAGGAAAATGCTCCCAGTAATCTCTCAAAACTAACAAGCTTCAACTCCCCTGAAGGAAAGTTGTATTCACTGAGGAAAAAATGCTGGGAGAAAAGTCTGAAATGATGGGAAAAGAGACAATAAGTGCAAAAGGAGGGACTTGAAATTTAGCAAAAACAAAGCTTGAAACAACAAGATCTAGTGAGCACATGATTTACTGGGAATGGGATCTGAGGAGGAAAAGAGTGATATCAGGGATGTGAACAAGGAATATCCAAGTTAAGGAAGACTTAGCTAGCTGATTGCCCCATGGGCAACATGGTTCCAAGACTACCAGAACTTACCAAGGAATTTACTTTAATTTTCTTTCTTTTATATTGTCTATTACAACATGTATTCTTTGCCTTCTTCAACGACATAGAGTGTTCATTTCTTTCTCAATATTCTGTTCACTTGTGTAAGCATCTTAATCAACTGCTGGATAACAGAATTATTTGATCAGATGTATTATTTACTATAATATTTAGTTGAGATTACTGAAAAGTAGGTCTAAAGTGAAATTTGTTTTGATTGGTAGAAGTAGAGTAGCGAGGACTAGGGATGGAATTAGAGATTTTGGGATACCACATTTAGTTCCTAATAAAACAAGTAAAGGACAGTGTCCCAAATAGTCTATTGAAAAAGACATCCATCTCTATTTAACATGGAAATTCAGCATATTTTATATTAAATTACAAATGAATTTATATTCTTGTATTTGGTCTTTTAAAGACATTCAAGATTCTTTCAGGAAACAAACACTGCCTATGAAATCATAACAACTTAATCATAAAAACCCAATAACTACTTAAGTTTCCAAGAATGTCAGTGCTAAGAATTATTTCCCTTGATATCACTAGAGCATATTATAGGCATATGAATACATCTGTGTTAATAAATAATTGGTATCTAATTTAGAGTCTCACCATACATGGTTGTGGGTATTGTGACATAGTTATATATATTTTCATAATTTTGCAATAAGACCTCTGGGTGTGAATCCTTGAATCATAAATACCTTTTAGTATATTCTAGCACCAACACCTCCCACCTTAGTTACTATATATATGACCTCCTTTGGAGTCATTTGCTTTTTTCACTTTGTTTTAGTCCTTCTCTCTCTCTCTTTTCAAATGTGAGTTATCTTCTTCAAATCAAGGTGCTTGAATTTGCTGTGGCAGTTTTAATCTTTATGAGTGATTCAAATTTTATTCATTTATTTTTTAATTAAATCACCATGAGATGGGCCATTACAAAGCTATTTTATGCAATTTAATTTTTAATCCTTTCAGTGAAGCCAGGGAAAAGCTCTTACTCGGGAAATTCAGAATTTCCATATTTTAAGTGAATCAAAACTGATTATTTTTGTATGTTTTTAATTTTTTATTTTTTTTATTGAAAAGGGACCACCAAATAATGGGTGTTGGGAGGATCCTCCCAGGATGGGAGATGCATGCTGAACGTAGACTATAGACCAAACGTGATTGCCACTCAATGTCTCTTTTGGTATGTTTTTTAGATAACTGTTCCCTTCTTCTGTTTGCTTAGGTCCAGGACTTTGACTCTTCCCTCGCTGTTCTTTCAGGAAGCAAGAGAGATGTCTTCAGGAAAGAAGAGCAGCTCAGAAGGCTGAGTCCCTTGGATGGGTTTGGTGCCATCTTCTTTCAGAAATTGATTTATTGTTTCTTACCAATCTTAAAATGGGTTGGGATTTAAAATGAAGGTCACATGAAGAACTGAATGCTGAAAGGAGGAAAGGGATATGCATGATAACCTTTCAGTACCGGTATTGCAAACCATAATGTCCAACAGAAGAGAATGGGGTGGGGGTAGGGGCGCAGAGGAAGAGACAGACAGCGACACAGATAGAGACAGAGACAGATAGAGATAGAGAAACAGACAGACAGAGTCAGAGAGAGAAGAAAAGTGTCTGCCATAAAGCACAGAGGCTGGCTGGGGGTGGGTGGCAGGAGGGAAAATGGGGGCATTGGTGGTTGGAAATGTACACTGTCATGAAGGAATGGATGTTGGAACACTATGACGGAAACTCAATCACAAATTTTTAGCTGTGTATCTGTGTAATTGTGCATTTAATTAAAAAATTTTAAAGAAAAAAATAAGGTTACAAATGAAAAATTTGAGAGATTTCTGATGAAAGAGGCATTCTGGCGGAAACCTCACTGCTTGAGCAACAATACTAGTCCCTAGTTTTGGAAGGTGCACAGCGCCATTATGGGGTGTGTATGGGCCTGTGTCTCATTCCCTAAGTCTCTCAACCCTACTGCTAATCCTGTTCCTTTCCCACACGTGAAGAGAAATCTTCACCTTGGTTAACAGCCTTCTTATAAATCAGAGACTGTGTGATAAGAAAGACAGCTTTCAGCGAGGGCAATTTCAAAGTTTCAAAAATTCCCAAATTAAAGCAGTCAGAAGTAAAATCCCTGTTGTGTCCCTATCTGTAAGAGTGAGCTGCACACACTCTTTATAATAGCCAGAATATGGGGAAAACCTGAGTGCCCGAGAACAGAAGATTGGTTAAAGAAACTTTGGTACATTGACACAATGGAGTACTAGATAGCAGTTAAAAAAGATGAAGTCATGAAATTTACATACAAGTGGTACTACATGGAGAGTATCGTTAAGCGAAATGAGTCAGAAAGAGAGGGACAGACAGAGCAAGATTGCATTTACCCGGAGAATATAAAATAACAAAATAGGAGACCAACTCCCAAGAGTGGCCGAGATTAGTGTCAGGAATTTTTCTTCATACCTTGGAGACCAGCCACACACACTAGCAGAAAAGGCAGCTCAGATAGAGAATGGAGCACCAAATTAAGGGTGTTGGGAGGATCCTCCCTGGATGGGAGAGCATGCTGAACATAGACTATAGACCAAACATGATTGTCACTCTATGCGTCTTTTGCAAACCACAACACCTAAAAGGAGAGAGAGAACAAAGGCGAATGCCCTGCCACAGAGTCAGGGTGGGATTAGGGGATGGGGGGTGGGAGGGATACTGGGATCCCTGGTGGTGGGAAATGGGCACTGGTGGAGGGATGGGCATTTGATCATTGTATAATTGAAACCCAAGCAGAACAATTTGAAAGTCTACAACTATACCTCATGGTGTCTCGCTAATATAAATTTAAAAATTAAAAATAAAAAAATGGAAGATAAAGTAAAAATGAAACAAGAGAAAGATCTAACAATAGCAAAGAGAACTATACTACTCAAAACGTTGAGAAACAGGCACATTGGGAAGTATTTTTAAATAAGCATCCAGGAGAAAATATAGCATTGTTCGTGAACAAATCTACTCTATGGATTCATCTCATCCTTGAAATGGAAAAGGACAATGTGTTACAGTTACAAATTTGCAAATAAGATATATACCATCTATTTTTTGCTATGTTTCTATGCTTTACCAAGTATTATTCTAATTTTTAAATTTACTTTAATGGTTAAAACAGTATTTGCCTGCATTAAACTTTTTAATTAAATGTTTTATTAGAAATGACTTTTAATGATTAAAAAAGTTTTATTCACATGTCATTTTCTAAAAGAAATATATAGGCCAAAGAGCTAGTGCAGTATGTAGAGGGTGTGTACCTTGTATGGAGCAAACCTGAATTCAATGCCCAGAACCCTGAGCCTGGCAGGAGTGATCTCTGGATACAGAGTCAGAAGTGAGCCCGGAGCACATCTGGGTGCGCTACCCTCCCCACAAAAACGGAAGAGAAGGAAAGAAAAACATATAACTGATTCTTGAGTAACATAGAGGTTAAGGGTGCTAACTCCTATATAACTTTTGAAAACCCCCAAATTTAATAGATAGTCTGCTATTGACCAAGAAGTTGGTTTTCTAATAGTATTTAATTCCATTATCTGAAAATAGTGCTATGTGTGGCCTGTCAATCTGTAAATTTTGATACATTTAAAAACTTTAATGGATTTTATAATAGACTTTATAATACATTTGTATTTTAAGGTAGTAAGTGATAATTTATATTTATAATTTTGTGGGGTATTTGGGCCATAGTATGTGGTGCTTCGGACTTCAGTCTCTGTGCTCAAGGGTCGTTCCTGGTGGTGCTAGCCATTAATTTGGGTTGACTGTGTGCATGGTAAGTGATTTAACCCTGTTACTAAGTCTGGGGTCCAATTAAATAAACTATCTGCATATATTTTATACATACATGGCATACTTTTTCTTAGATTTTTTTTATATTTCTAGGATATATTGATCATTTTTACTTATTTCACTCCATACCAATGTCCAAAAATTTTCAAAATATAATTATTGAAAAAAATCATATAGAAGTCCAAATTTGTATTGTTCATGGGATAACTATATTAAGAAGAAAATAGAACCACAATGAACATACAAGTAAAATGAAGGTACATTTCTTTGGAGTCTTTCAATTATGTATTTATATTAGTCTATATACATGTTATCAGGGTACCTTAAATATCCAACCTGCATGGCAGAGCCTGGCAAGCTATCCATGGTCTAAGCCAAATAGACCAAATTGATATGCCAAATCCAGTAATAAATGGATCTCACATCCCTAACCCTGAATACGCAGAGTCGAGAAGGATATGGAAGGAGAGGCTGATAAAATACCAAAGCAGAAATAGGCTGCCAAAACGTAGAAAAACAAAAATGATTGTCTGTACTTTTAATGCTCGTACGCTGGCATCTGCTGCATCCATTGAAGACCTTATGGTACAAGCGCGAAAGATCAAGTACAACATCATTGGTCTGACCGAAATGAGAAGACATCAATCACATCATGCCGTTTTCGACACTGGAGAAGAACTGTTCCTTGGAACATGTGATAAAAGAGGCGTCGGTGGTGTCGGTATCCTTGTCAACACAAACTTAGTCACGAGCATTGATTCATTTGAATGCCTAACAACCCGAATTGGACTATTACACTTGAATAAATGTGGCTCACTACCGGCAGTTTCTATCTTTGTTGTCTATGCACCAACATCCAGTTATGGTGAAAGAGAAACTGAGAAATTCTACATGGAGCTGGAGAAGTTCTATAAAGAAGATTACACCTTCTACAAGTTCATTGTCAGTGATTTAAATGCCAAGGTAGGACCAAGAAGATCAGTCGATGAACTCCACATCGGGAATCATGGCCTGGAATGGAACGAACAGGGTGACAGACTGTCTGAGTTCATCATGTCAACCAAAACCTTCCATGGTAACTCACAGTACCAAAAGGCTGAATCTAAACGTTGGACATGGGAGTCTCCCAATGGAGGGTTCCACAATGAAATAGACTACATCATATTCAATCCGCAGTTTTGCCTAACCGATGTTGCTGTTGTCCCAAAATTCCAAACGGGATCAGACCACTGTCTTCTTCGTGCAAAATTCTACCTCACAGAACGAGGAGAAAGGAACACAAGGTTTAAGAAGAGGACTCCCAGAACAACCACCAACTGGGAGCTCTTTGGCTCTGTTGCGGCAACATGGGAAGATGCCGTCATTGACAACATTGATGAGGAATACGATCGAATGATTCAACACCTCCATGATTGTGCAAAGAATGCCAAGAGAGAGATAACCACAAAAATCCGCCTTTCTTCGAACACTCTTGAACTTATTCGCCAACGTGGCTTGACACATGCCTCAGGCAACCACAAGCGAACATCCGAACTGGCAAAACAGTGAAGAGAAGCCATCAAAGATGACCTCAAAAACAGGAGAGCAGCAGTACTGGTAGATGCGGCAGAAGCTGGGAAAAGCATTCGTAATGCCCGCCTGTCCTTCACCAACTAGAAAACCAAGATGACTGCCCTACAACATCATGATGGATCTATCACATCTTCCAGAAGGGCAATGGAGAAGATTATTCATGACTTCTACTCAGATCTCTTTAATAGCCACGTCCACTTGCCCACATACCACATACCACATGATGAATATGTCTTTCCCAAAGTTCTCCCTTCCGAAATCCAACATGCCATCTCGTCAGTAAAGAAACAAAGAGCACCTGGCCCAGACAAGATCAGACCTGAACACCTGAAGAACTTACCATCAGTACTCATCAATACATTGGCTCGGCTCTTCACACGCTACCTGTCTGAATACAAGGTTCCATCCCAATGGAAAACCAGCAGGACTGTACTACTATACAAGAAAAGAGACATCCACGACATTGGCAACTATCGCCCAATCTGCCTATTGTCTGTCATCTACAAACTATTCACTTGAGTCATCCTGAATAGGATTAGCAGAACACTAGATGAAGGACAACCATGTGAACAAGCTGGATTCCGAGAAGGATTCAGTACCATCGACCATATCCACATGATTACTAAGCTCATTGAGGTTTCTCGGGAGTTCAAGATGCCGCTTTGTCTAATGTTCATTGATTTAAAGAAGGCCTTTGATTCTGTTGAGACGGAAGCGGTCATGGAAGCCCTAGCCAATCAGGGCATAAAAAACTCAATACATCAGGATCCTTCGTGAGCTCTCTTGCAGATTCACTACCAAGATCTCACCATTCTACAAAGAAGTAATCATCCATATCAAGAGAGGGGTTTGGCAGGGTGATACCATTTCACCAAAATTCTTCAGTGCCACCCGCGAGAATATCATGCGATGACTGCTATGGGAAAGCATGGGAGTGAAGATAGATGGTCGGTAACTATACCACCTCTGCTTTGCTGATGACATCGTTCAAATAACACCAAACATCAGCCAAGCAGTACAAATGCTGAACAACTTTGACCATGAATGTGGAAAGGTCGGACTACAGCTGAATCTTACGAAGACAATGTTTATGAGAAACAGCCTTGTTCCTGACGCTCCATTCGCTCTCAACGGAACCACCATCTCCAAATGCAACAGTTATATATACCTAGGTCGAGAAATCAACATGATGAATGACCTGGCACCTGGGTTGCGCAGGAGGAAGAGAGCGGCTTGGAATGCCTTCAAGAGCATTGAAGAAATAACTAAAAGGACAAAGAACCAGCAGCTACGAGCACATCTCTTTGATTCCACTGTTCTTCCTGCATTAACATATGCCTCAGAGACCTGGACCCTACGAAAACGGGATGAGAACGCTATTCAGGTCTCTCAAAGAGGAATCGAAAGAACAATGCTTGGAATATCACGATTCACTCAAATGAGAGATAGAATCCGGAGTTCTGATCTTCGTCAACGCTCAAGAATCAGGGACGCTGTCTCATTTCCCAAGACATCAAAAATCAGATGGGCTGGACATGTAATGAGGTTTACAGACAACTGCTGGACTAGAGCCATTACTGATTGGATTCCACGGGACATCAAAAGATCACGTGGATGCCCACCTACAATATGGTCAGACTTCTTCATCAAGAACCTAAATGATCGGTTTGAGGCTCTGCATGTTCCTAGAACGAACAGATACCATTGGGCTACGCTAGCACGCAACCAGGATGAATGGAGATGTTACTGGCACCTGCTCGAATAAATCGATGAATAACGGGAATTAAGTGATTAAGTGATTAAGTGATATACAAGTATAATTTTTTAAATAATCAATTTCAGTTACTATAAAATGCTTATTATATTTTATAATTGTAATGTTTTCCTGCTAAGATTACATGGATGTGAACATTTATGTCTATTTTTCTACATATCTAATTGTTTACTTTAATAACAATTCTTAAAAGCTAACTTACTTATGACCGGATATGTAGCTCAGGACAAAAGAACTTGGCTTGCATGTATGAAACTTTGGTTTCTATTCTTTACACTATAGAAACAAAAGCAAAATCATTAACTGTGGTTGGAAATATGCCTCGGTGGTAAAATATTTGCCTGACATTTCTGAGGTTATGGGTTTGATCCCTGAATTTCCATCTACACACACAAAAGCTAACTTACAACAAAGTATCTCACTGGAGATCTAACTGGGCCCGCTCAAGAAAATCGATGAAGAACGTGAGGACACTGACAGTGACAGTGACTTAAAGAACATTCAACTGCTTTAAACTATATATTGCGTAACTATTATAGAGATTTAACTCTCAATAAAATAACGTGAAAAGGTCTATTTTCTAGCATCTTTGCTAGGAAGAGATATTACCTGATTTTTAAATATTTGTATTTTGGGGGGAAATTTTAATTTCTCATTTTAATTTGTGCTCTTTGTCTACTAGTGAGCTTGAAAATTGATCTTGTGTGGGACTACATGGAAAATATTATGCTAAGCGAAGTCAGAAAGAGAGGGACAGACATAGAAAGATTGCATTCATCTAGGTAACATAAAGTAACAAAATAAGAGACAAACACCCAAGAACAGCTGTGATAAATACCAGGTTGTTCACTCCATGGCTTAGAGGCCAGCTGCACTGTCTAGGGGTAAAGGCAGCGCAGATAGAGAAGGGAGCACCCAATAAAGGGTGCTGGGAAGATCTGCCCAGGATGGGAGATGCCTGCTGAAAGTAGTCTATTGACTGAAGAGGATTGCCACCCGATGTCTCTTCTGCAGACCACAGCACCCAATGGGAG
The DNA here is from genome assembly GCF_029834395.1 of Sorex fumeus. Taxonomy (NCBI): domain Eukaryota; kingdom Metazoa; phylum Chordata; class Mammalia; order Eulipotyphla; family Soricidae; genus Sorex; species Sorex fumeus. The sequence goes on along the minus strand of NW_026606152.1, from coordinate 19,015,652 downwards.
AGATAGAACAAAAAGGACTGCCCTACCAAAGAGGCGGTGTGGGATGGGGGATGGGGGGTGGGAAGGATACTGGGATAGGTGGGGCTGGAGATTGGGCACTGGTCATGGGACGGGTACTCTATCATTGTATAACTGAAACCCAAGCACAACTTGTAAGTCTACAACTGTACCTCATGGTGTTTCACTAATAAAAAAAACAAAACAAAAATTAAAAAAAGGAAATTGCTCTTGTGTTTACTAGTCATTTACACTTCTTTCAATAGAGATTATATGATCATGGTTTATGCTTATTTTTACTATTGAAGTTGAATAGCTAAATACTGATTTATTTCACAGCACTAATTTATTAAAAACATTCATCCTTGGCCTATCATATTAATTGCCATTATTTGTTGGTTTTGCTTGTTTTTTGATCACTTAAATTGGTTTTGGTCCTTTTCTTTCAGATAGAAAAAGTTTGACACAAATGAGCAACTGTTTTTCTTTATCTTCTAAAGTTTTAAACTGAGAACAACTGTTTGTTTTGTACAAAAAAGATACCTGTGCATTTACTGTTTCTTCTCATTTTATTTACGTTTTAACACGTCTCGACTCATCTACATCTTATCATAGTAAGTGTTTTCATATTGAAAGAAACCACCATTTTTTTCAATCATAGCACTGTAGCACTGTCCTCCCACGGTTCATCCATTTGCTTGAGCGGGAAGAAGTTAACATCTTACAACAAATTGTGAGACAATTTATCAATGGTTTTGGCCTATTGAATAGGTCATGGGTAGCTTGCCAGGCTTTTGCTATGTGGACGAGATACTCTGGGTAGCTTGCCGGACAGAGGAATAGGAATCAGGATTGGCCTCCTGCAAGGCAAATGCCCTACCCGCTGTGTTGTAAACGTTATCTAAAATATACTAGTAATACCAAATGTTGTTTCTTTAACAGTACAATATAAAATATTATTTCGTAATTTTCTTGATTTGTTAATGAAATATGTAAGCTCTTGAGTATAATGGGAGTATTTTTCTAACACAGGAGTCTGAGGAAGGTGAAACTGTTATAACCGTCTTGTTGGATTCCATCTTCCTAGCCTACTTCATTCTACCCCACTCTCTATCCAATCCGGTCTTCTTCTTGGGAATCTGAACTCCTGATTGGCTAGCATCTACCTTTCAACTGTCTACTTTATGACATCATTCTCCCACCAAACCAGCCACCAACTTGTAGAATCTTGGGGGCCCCATGCAGTTGTTTGTAAAAAATTTGAATCATCCTGGCAAGTGACGAGTGACCAATGACCAATCAAGAGTGAGCAGTCGTCCGTACTGAACACTTGCGGTCTTAAACCGCTTCAGTGTTCAGACGCACTCACGTACCGTCTCCTCTTCTCGTCTACCTTTCATTGGTATTTCCTCTTCTCTGACCATGTCAGGTAAGGAATAATACTTTTCAAAGCTTTTCATTAGATTTATCATCCCTAAACTTAGCATTCAAGGAAAAACAGCACGTAGTAATGAAAGAAAGCATTCAAGTAGAATTTTATAAGCCTCATTTTAGCTTGACTTTGACATTTGCTGTGTGATTTTAGACATTTGTTTACTTTCTCTGACATACAAAGTGTTTTTCCTCATTGATTACATTATATTTTAGACATATTTAGGAGCTCAAATACACACACACACACACACATATATATATATATTTATATATGAGGGTTGATTCTCTGCGTTTCTTTTTCCGTTTAATAGTGAATTTTACATGATATCCATTGAAAACAAGTAAATCAGAGACAGTATTTATACAGAAACAGAAAATACAGATGCTGTGGAAAACTGTTAATATGTACTAGCATGTGTTCTCTGTAATGGTATCTCCACTTGTATTTATAATTCAGTATTTTAAATATAGTGATATTACAAAGTAATAATAATTGATCTTTGAGTTTTCTATTTAAACCGGTAATAAGAAAATATGGGGCATGGGGAAGGTGTGGAGTGCTGAGCGGTAGGGAGACAAGCCCTCAAAGGTAAGAAAGTTTGGGATCACTTTCATCAAACATTGAGCAATCGAAACCAAGACGATATGAGAGAGAAAAAAATAGGAAAGAAAGAAAGAAGGAAAGAAAGAAAGACAGACAGACAGACAGAAAGAGAGAGAGAAAGAAAGAAAGAAAGAAAGAAAGAAAGAAAGAAAGAAAGAAAGAAAGAGAGAGAGAGAGAAAGAAAGAATAGGGACAGCGATTATCAAGGAAGGGGAAAAGATTTGGACAAAACGTTGAAGAGAACCAAAGACTTAAAATCAAAAAAGAAAGAATATGTATTAAATATGCTGAGATATATCCACTGAGAGCAAGATAAAGCAATTTATTTCAATAAATGCCAGGACTAGAAAGTATACTATGCCTTGAATAGGGTTCCAGTAGAAAAAGCAGTTTATCAGAAAGCCATCCTTGCTGGCATTTTTCCTGATTACCTCTGAGAACACAGTAGTTGGAACTTGAGTATAAACATGCTTCAGAAATGATGCTCCCCATAAATAGCTAATAGTGCTCATCTAGGGTGGTGGAAGACACAGAATCTTCAATGTTTTTATTACGTTATGGTTTTTAAGTACATGTACGCGCTGCCTGTTAAAATAAAAAAAATGGTATATTCTAACTTGAATCAGGAGATTTGATTCATTTGTGTGGTAAGTAGGTTCCAGGTTAAAGCTGCTTGTCATCTTTACAAATATTATTTCATGTGGTTTTTTTCTTCCTAACATGAGAGTACTTTGATAATAGTCAACTTTTGTTTTTAGATCCTAAGAGGAAATAGAAAAATCAAGTCTCACATGACTAATTACACATTTTTGTCATATTTGTGAATTCTGAGTTTTCTTACATTAAAGATATTTTATTGGATTTTGGTGCTCGCTCATTTATTAAATATTGAGAAGAAAGTTTTCCTGGTTGATAAAGATAATTCTAATCTAGGGGTTGAAAGTAAATTTGCAATATTTTGTGATCACTTTATAAATGGTCATTTCTGTTTCTTGTGTGATCAAGTGAAATCCTCTGCTATGTTTTACACATGTTGTTTGCTGGTTAATATTCAATGGTACAGATGAGAAGAAATTTTTTGTATTTTCAAAGTTTCTTTCTGTATTTTACTCATTTAAAACATTTCTTGTCTATGAAATACAATCATGTTTATTCCTATTTTCTTTTTTTTTTATGTTTATTTTCCTATTTACCATGTAGTTACTGGTAAATCCTTTCTCTTTAATGGACTGGTTAAGTGTGCACTCAAAAATCACCTTCTATTCCATTTTTTCGCTAGCAGTTTTTTCTACAATAGAATACTGTCTTCATATGGTATACGTGGAACAATTTATTAATAACCTTATTAGACTGTTTTATTTGCTTTTTTGGGGGGAACCCATCTACTGTTATTCAAGGCTTACTCTTTGGTCTGTTCTCCATAACATACTGTACTATGCTGCTTGCTACAGAGCCCAGATTTCATTAATATCTATATACTTCTTTTTCAGTTCTGTGATACTTATTTTTCATGATGTTTTCTTTACACTTCCTCCTATGTAAATCACATGATAGAAAAATTATATTTGTGTATGCATTATTATTCTTATTGTTATGTGTACCTACATTGTTGATATACAACTTAAGACACAGAATTTAAATAAAGTTTTCCTTCCAAAAATGTTTCTTGGGAAAAACTCAAGTAGTCATTTTTGAAGTGGATCAAAAATCAGGGTAACCTTCAATGCATCAACAAGGTTAAGTCGTATGTGAACCGTAAGTAACAGGTACTCATGGCACAAGTCAAATGGAAACCTGATGATTACAGTGATAATAGTTGTAAAGACCCCAAATGCCTATATTAATGTAAGGTATATTCCTTCTGGTTTCTGGCCTTGTAGTGATCATGCAGGGTCCTGGCCAAAAGTCCACATGCTTTAGGTTGCTTAACCTGGAAATTCATAAGGGATAGAGAGAGAGAGTACTAGAGGGGATAAGGCATTTGCCTTGTACACAGCCAATTCAGTTGAATCTCTGTCACAGCATACACTCTCGCAAATGTTCTGAGGGGTCACTCCCGAGTGTAGAGCCAGGAAAAGCCCAAGATCACTGTCAGTTTTTGGTCCAAACTCTATACCACCCCACGCCCAATAAGAATTATTGGAATATATGAAATCTCTTTGCCTTCTCTGGGCCTCAGGTTTCTTTTTGTTGAGAAAATGTTACCCATTCTCTTAGACTTCCTAGTTTGAAAAAGCTTCCATTCTAGGAAATAGCATAGGAGTCAATAGGAGAGCAAGCTAAGGAGAAACTATCTGTAAGCAAGAAATCCAGGTACAGACACGATCACCTGGTTCTTCTACAGTTCTGTGTTTACTTTGAGAGCACGATACCAAATACACAAAGTGCCCAAAGTTTCCAGGCTTTGAATCACCCCAAGTGGTTGGAATTTTGGAAACTCAGTTGACTGTTTGTAGTAGAAGCATCCTGAGGCTTAAATTTTAAGTGCATATTGTTCCTCTCAGCGTTGAAGGAGATTATTAGTCTCACAGATTTTTTTCATCACCCTCTTGTTCCTTACAGAAAATTTTCAAAATCCATCTGTATTGGGAACTGCACATACTCTGCAGCTTTCCCTTCCCGTGGTGAACAATGCAGCTTCCCGAACAGGAAGTGTCTGCAACTACTCCAGAGTATCTGCTCCAGCTGGTAGTTCTGCTTGGCTCCTGCCCTCAGCCTCTGGCACCTCTTTCCAACCACTGATGGGTAGTGCCTATCTTTACCAAAATTTCAGCACAGCAATGCTGTCTGGAGTGTTTCACCAGAGTCATATATCCACCTCAGCTGCTTCCTACCCGAGTGTTTTGGAATGGGATATTGCAGGAAGTGCTGAAGAGAAGTCTTCCATGGGAGACTTTTCTGTGACTGTCCTTGACCAAGACCCCGCTGTCTCTTCCATGTCTATGGCAGCTCGCTATGAGAAAATCCTAGATACCAACAACACGGTGTCTGTGTACCCATCACTTTCTGCCAGTCTTGTTTAGAGAACACCATCTCTGGTTCCACATCAGAGTCAAAGCCTGTCACTTCCCTACCAGGAAGGAAGCCAGGTGTATTACTATCATCAAGGAATTCTGGGAACTTTCCTTTCTGGCCTGCAGTCCTATGACTCCATGTCATACACAGGGTAAAAGGGCTCTGCCCAACAAACTTACAGCAACTCATCGCGAGAAATGGTTATGTTTCTCAAGGAGGTCCAGCCCCCAAATAACCAACCACCAGGCTTCTCCTCTGGAATCGACTTCTCTCTGTCTGCTCAACCCATCACAGAATCGAGTTATCAAGTTGAGTACACTAAGAAAAGGGAAAGAAATTTAAACAATTGGGGTCAAAAGAGAGGAAAACTGTCCATAGTTAGGTGGTATTTAAATACACTGAGATTTTTAAATTAAAAAAAAAACTCAGTTCATGTTTACTCCCCTCACTCATTTTACAGCATGTTATTTTCACACTCAACATAAGAGCTCCTAATGGAGATTGGAAGGTATGATAGTATAATGGACATCTAGCTTTCATATCATGAAATTTTAGGAGCACACAAAAGGATTCCACATTTTTCCCTAGTTGTTTCATTTATTTTTTAATTTTTATTAGTTAAACATCATGAGGCACAGTTGTAGACTTACAAAACATTGTGCTTGGATTTCATTTATACAATGATGGAGTACCTATCCCTCCACCAGTTCCCATTCTCCACCACCATGGATCCCAGTATTCCTCAGACCACCAATACCCCCCATGCCACCCAGCCTGCCACATTTTTCACTGTTCTATGTCAGCAGTCCTCCAGAATTACCACACTAAAAGTAAAATACATGTCTTAAACTAGTATTTTTTTTATTTTTTACGAAGTTTCAGAACTCTTATTGTAATGGTACCACTTTAACTTTCCCTTCTATTAATGAACAGCAAGGTTCTGAATAAACTTGTGGTTCAGAGATTCTGTCTCAAATCATCAAACCTAGCATCTGTACTTCAGAACAAATATCATGCTGAAGTAAAGCTTCATTCATACTCTTATTCTATGATATTAACGTCCTTTTATTTTTCCATGATAGTGAATAAATTGAGAGTAAAATTCATTACAATGTTAAGCTCTGTATGGCACTCATTAGTTTAAAAATCTCTAATATTTTTTTTAAAAAGCTTTTGTTTGGAAGAGTTTGAATCTGTGTCATAGCCCAAAGTGCTCAGGGATTACTCCTGGGTCTCTTCTAGGGATTACTGCTGATGATGCTTAGGAGATCATATGATATGAAAGATCAAACAGAGGTCAGCTCTGCGCAGGGCCAGTGCCTTACCAAATGGACTATCCTTCTGTCCCATGTCTCTTAGTTTTAAATGCAGTTTACACAGAAACTCTTTCAAATACAAATAAAACTAAAAACAGCAGCAACACATGACAAACAGGAAGAACTACAACATTTACCTCCAATCCTTGAGCACAGGGCCTTGTCCATTATCCGTAGAATACCCAGTAACAATGCCTTGCCTATTGCTGGTAGGTGCACAGTTGTTGCAAATATATGTTAACAGGAACATATATTTAATTAACTCTGCTTGGTACCAGTAACTACTTTGTTGTAAATGGGGGGGAAAAGAACGCAGTTTCTGACTGACCTGAGACTAACCAGTTAATAGATTTTCCCAGGAAAGGGTACTTGACTGGCTGGGAACAGAAAAACGTGAAAAGTGTTTTGCTACCTTTAATGTGGAAATTGATCCCAGTAATCTCTTAAAAATAACAAGTTTCAACTCTCGAAGGAATGCTGTATTCACTGATGAAAGAATGTTGGGAGAAAAGTCTGAAATGATGGGAAAAGAGACAATAAGTGCAAAAGGAAGGGCTTGAAATTTGGGTTCCTCTGAAAACAAAGCTTGAAACAACAAGCTCTGGTGGGAACATGATCTACTGCGAATGGGATCTGAGGAGGAAAAGAGTGATATCAGCGATGTGAACAAGGGAAATCCAAGTTAAGGAAGACTTTTAGCTAGCTGACTACCCCATGGGCAACATGGTTCCATGATGACCAGAAATTACCAATTAATTTACTTTAATTTTCTTTCTTTTATATGGTCAATTACAACATGTATTCTGTGTCTTCTTCAAACAGAATTTGGAGTATTCATTTCATTCTCAATATTCTGTTCATTGTGGTAAGCATCTTTAACAACTGCTGGATAACAGAATTATTTGATCAGACTTATTTTTTACTTTAATGTTTAGTTGAGATTACTGAATATTAGGTCTAAAGTGAAGTTTGTTTTGATTGGTAGAATTAGAGTAGCGAGGAGTAGGGATGGAATTAGAGTTTATGGGGTACCACATTCAGTTCCTAATAAAATAAGTAAAGGACAGTGTCCCAAATAGACTATTGAAAAAGATATTCATCTCCATTTAACCTGTAAATTCAGCATTTTCTATATTTAATTAAAAATGAAAGAATGTTCCTATATTTTGTCTTTTAAAGACATTCCAGATTGGTTAAGGAAACAAACACTGCATATGAAATCATAACAACGTAACCATAAAAACCTGATTACTGCTTAAATTTCCAAGAATGTCAGTGCTAAGAATTATTTCCCTGGATCTCACTAGTGTACATGATAGTCATATGAATACACCTGTGTGGATATATCACTGGTATCTAATTTAGAGAATAGATATATAGTGATTAGATCACATAACTGAGTGTGATCTCAACTTTTCTACACACTCCCATGCCCCACACACCCAAAGACTTGTACTAATCCTTATAGATCCATGACTTTTCCTCCTCCCCTCTCCAAGAGTCTTTTAAAATTTCTTTTCAAGTACTAATGTAATGTGCTTTAGAAAATATTGAGTTAAACCTAATTGTTGTCATTTAGCTTTTAGATAGAGAACCAAGAAAATCTTATTAAAAGCGTATTTTTGTATTCTTTGAAAATGGTAATAACATTATCCTTGAGTCCTCAATAGACATTATATAAAGTATTTTGTGAGGAATTCCCTGTACAAATAAATACTCGAAGAAATAAATGACTTCTCTGAATGAGAATGAACTGGGACATTTCAAAGTATCAATCAGTGAGTCAAAGATGAATCATAGCATCATATAACTAAAAATGATCTTGATGTAATCTAGTGAACACCATTACATTTTTTTCTTATACCAGATTGTAGCACTTTTAATTTTTTAAATTATTATCCATTTATTTTTATCAGTGAAACACCATGAGGTACAGTTGTAGACTTACAAACTTTTGTGCTTGGGTTTCAGTTATACAAGTATCAAGGACCAATCCCTCCACCAGTGCCCATTCTCCACCACCAAGGAACCCAGTGACCCTCCCACCCCCCAACTCCCCCACTCTGCCCCAACTCAGGGCATACCCTTTTGCTTTTCCTTTACTTTAGGGTGCTGTGGTTTGAAATGAAGGTCAATATCATTACATTTTCAAAGAAGAAAATAGACCCCTAGATGTTCAAGACCCTGCTAGTCTCCTGGACTTCTTCCCAGCATGTACCCTGCTCCACGCCCGCCCTTTGGAAATAAGCTGGGAAGGAAAACTGGATGTTCCTTTCCTCACACTGACCTGAAAGACTCTTGCTGATTCTCAGCCACATCAACTATTTCATTTGTTTCCTGATATCACCTCCTGTCTTTTATTTTTTATTTTATTTATTTATTTATTTATTTTTTCTTTTTTATTAGTGAAACACCATGAGGTACAGTTGTAGATTTACAAATTTTTGTGCTTGGATCTCGGTCATACCACGATCAAATACCCATCCCTCCACGAGTGCCCATTTTCCACCACCAGGATAATATCCCTCCCCCCCCATCCTCCCATCCCCCCATCCCCCCCTGCCACTGTGGCAGGGCATTCCCCCCTGTTCTCTCTCTCCTCCTGGGCGCAATGATCAGCCAAAGAGGCATTGAGTGGCGAACGTGTTCAGTCCAGTCTACTTTCAACCTGCATCTCCCCTCCTGGGAGGATCCTCCAAACACCCTCCACTTGGTGTTCCCCTTTCTATCTGAATTGTCCTTTCCCCTAGAATACCCAGCTGGCCTCTAAGTTATGGAGTAATTCTCCTGGTGTTGCTCTCAGCTATTCTTGGGTATTAATCTCATATTTTATTATTTTATATCCCCCAGATGAATGCTATTTTTCTATGTCTATCCCTCTCTTTCTGACTCATTTCGCTTAGCATGATACTTTCCATATTGTACCACTTGTCCAGGTGGGTTGGAGGACCCGAGCGGAGTCTTTTATTTTTTTTTAAAAATATTTGATTTGTTTCTGGAATAGAAAGAAAAAAACTAAATGGACTAATAAAACAAAAGCAAAATCAAACCTTTACACTCTGACATCAGAATAGTCCTTACAAGAGGGGAAGTAAAAGACTAAAATGGGTCGGGGAGTGTTGTTAGTTGGTTGTGGACAGTAGCTGGATATTTGACAGTGCATGGAGCATGAAGACAGAGTTGCTGAGATGAGGAAGTCTGTACTTGAAGCGAATACACTTTGTAAACTAGTCATCACAATTATATGTCCATATGAAATTTATCTACATATGCTTTGTGCCTCCCTTGCATTTATGTGTTATGCATGCCTTTATCCAGGGCTCAGAAATGCATCTGAGGGCATTCGGAAAATTAGATGAGGCCCATGTAGGGGGAGAGAATTAGTAAATAATTGGAGGAGGAAGAAATATGAGTTGGAGCTTACGAGATGTGTAAGAGGAATATATAGATATGTATGTATGTGTAAATACACATATATATGCATAAAAATATATATGGGCGGGAGTGATAGCATAGTGGGTAAGTTTGCCTTGCACGCTCAACCTGGGTTTGATTCCTAGGCTCCTCTCAGAGAGCCCGGCAAGCTACTGAGAGTAACCCTCCCGCATGGCAAAGCCTGGCAAGCTACATGTGATGTATTCCCTGAGTTTTTGTTAATAGCTTCCGTTTTTTAGAAAGCATCATAATAAATTATATTATTTAAAAATAAATAAGTTGGGTTTGTAAGTGGATTCTGTATGTTTGGAACCTGGGATGTATTTTCCTATGTAAGATACATTAAACATGATATTTATAACAGAAATCCCATCTGCAGTACTATTCACAATAGCCAGAAGAAACTATGGTATGCCTACACAATTGAATACTACACAGTTGGCAGGAAACTGACATCATGAAATTTGCTTATAAATGGATGTATAGGCAAGAATATCATGCCCAATGAAATCAGTCACAAGGAAAGGGGTATAGTGATAGGACTACCCCTTTTTTGGATATAATAAACCAGAATATGAGACTAATACCCAAGGATAGCAGAAATACAGGCCAGGAGACTTGGTCAATCTTTGGACGCTTGCCACGAGTGCTGAAGGCGGGCATTTGGAATAAAGAAGGGACAGTTATGACAATGATAGTTGGAAGTGATTACTCTGGGTGAGAACTGAGTGCTGAAAGTAGGTAAAGGAATAAACGTGAGAACCTCTCAATATCTGTATTACAATCCATAATGCCCAAAGGATGAGAGAGAGAGAGAGAGAGAGAGATAAAGAGAGAGAAAGAGGTGCCTGCCACAGTGTAGAGATAGCAGGCTGTCAGGGGGGGAGGGGTTTGAGGTTGGGAGAGGGAGTGGTGGGAGAGAAACTGGGGACATTAGCAATGGAACTGTATACTAATGGAGGTTGGGTGTTGAAATATCCTATGAATGAAACTGAATCATGAAAAGCTTTGTAATGTGTGTCTCCTGCAGATTCAATACAAAAACATGATATTTAGTTTCTACCACCATGACTAACCTATGAGTTTGCTGAAATGTATTTTTATCACCTTGGCTGGTCTCATTACATGGGTGCCTGTGTGGTAATTTTTTTTTTATTTTATATAGACTGAAGATACAAAACTAATAGGGTTGGGACTTATGGTGGAAGGGGAGAAGAGCACAAAAACCCTGTTGACCACAGCTCAGCAGGGTCAGCTAGCTTTCGTGAACACAGAACTCCTTCACTGATTTCCTCTTTTTAATGTGGAAAACTGAAAAGACTTTGCAGGCTGTCAGTGGGTTGTCCCCTCCAGTTCACACTATTTTCTTTTCGATCAGAATTGTTTAAAGATTATTTGAAAAATTTGGAGCTTAATGATTTGTTCTCATATATTTCCACTACATGGTGTCAGTGGGCATTGATCCAGGAAGGCCAGCATGAAAAAGTTGAGTTGTATGTCTTAACCACCAATGCCAACACTACTGTAAGTATGGAACCCAAAGTACAATAATTAAACTTCAAAATGTGTTTGTCAAGGAAATAGGTGGGAATGCAGGGTGAAATCGGTCATTTGTTGGTGGAGGGTTGCAGACACTGGTAGTGTAATTAGAATTGGAATATTATATGACAAAACTCCATTATAAATGATTTTGAAAATCAAAATTGCCTAAATTTAAAAAAAAGAAGTCAACTTACGTCTATATTTCAAGAAATCTTGTCTTAGCAAATTTTGGCAGGGAGACCATACTTGGTAGAGAGAGGGAGAAAGAAAGGGACAGTTGACAGTTGGGAAGAGAAGCCTGGATATCATGGAAGAGATGAAAGCTGATCTTAGAAGATTTGGAGCCATCAGAGTTTAGAGAGTTAAATGGTGAGACCATTGCAGTTTAGATAGTTAAATAGAGAGATTGGTTTCAGTCATCAGCAGTGTATACATAGAGAGAGCTCACAGATATTCAGGCTATATTACCTAACAAGGGGAGCGTTTTTTTCCTGAAGCACTATGTAAGGATAATATTTTGCCAGGAAGAATGATAAGAAGTTGGTTCTCTTTCACAGATTAATACATTAGAGATGAAAACTTTTATACAAAGGAATCTATCATCTTGTCCTGTTGCTCTGTTTTCTTGTCATCATTCCATTCTCCCCCACAACCCTACCTAATCAGGGCTCTCGACATTTCTCAGCAGTGTCACCACATAGCCCCAGAGCATGTGTTAACTGCTGGTAGCTCACAGCCCTCATGTTTGTCCCCCATCCAAGCCAGAGCCATCCTTCTGAAACCAAGGATATTTGCTGAAAGCCCGTTCTTCCTTGAAGTGGCAGTCATGGTTTACCTCTTCTTAATCATTTTGTTTACAAATTTAGATGAATGTCACTATAATAGTGACAGGGATTTTCCAAACTAAGAAAAGCATAAACATTTCCCTTTCCCCGAAGAAATTTGGGCTAGTTATTTTCTATGCACTGCTAATAATATGTGATAATTAGGAAACAGAACTGAAGTAAAAACAGGTACATTTGTCAATTTGGTGCCATGACTAGTCAGTCTGAGTAGAAGTATGTATTTCTAGAAAAAAAAGCAGAAGAAAAGGAGTTGGTTGCTAGCAAAGAATGCCAAATCTCTGCCAAGAACTCCTTTGAAAATAAGAATTGTGACTATGGACAGAACATAATTGCAACTCAATGCCTCTTTTGTAGACCACAACACCCAAAAGGAGAGAGAGAACAAAAGGGAATGCCTGCCACAGTAGCAGGGTGGGAATGGGGGGATCAGTGTGGGAGGAATACTGGAATCCATGGTGGTGGAAAATGGGGACTGGTGGAGGAATGGGCATTTGATCAATGTATAATCGAAACCCAAGAACAAAAATTTGTAAATGTAGAACTGTACCTCATGGTGTTTCACTAATAAAAATTTTAAAAAAATAAAATAAAATAAAAATTGTTTTGTCTGCCAGAGATCAGCAGATGGGAACCTGAGTGAAGGTAAAAGATTAAATTAAGATTAAATTGGTTGACTTCTATTTTTCCTTGAGTACATTAATTTGATTTTGGAGTCAATTTATATGACAGTTCATCAAGGCACAGAAATTTTAACACTTCTCTTGTTTAAAAGTATAGTGATACACCATGTCTGTATCTCACATTATTTTTATTTTTGATAGTTTGACACAAAAGATACGTCAAAATCATAGATAAATGAAAATTATTCAAATAATTTTTGATTATTTAAAATTACTTTATAGAATTATATTATAGAATTTCATAAATTTTCGGATTATGCAGAGTCAAAGTACATGTATCATATTACACTCACTACTGAAAGGCCTACTCTGTCATTCACCGTTGTTCAGTTTTTCCACTTTGATTACACCTTTCCATTTGGAAACTAAATAGTCTCATAGTTCTAAAGTTTGTTTTTATTGCTTGGAAAGATCAGAATTATGCAATTTTCAACATTGGATGAAACTAGAGGATATCATGCATGTAAAGTTAGCCTTAAGGAAAGGAACAGATACAGAGAGATTTTTCTCATATGTGGATTTTAAAGACAAACAGCAAGGTAGCAACAAAGGTTCAAGAGCAATGTAAGGGGAGAACTGATCCACACAATTGAGTCAGGGGATTGGGAGTGAGGGATTCTGGGGTTTTGGGGGGATAGGGAGGGTTTATTCTTTGAGAGAATGAGGAGTGTCATGTTGGAATTATGTGTATGAGAAACCATTATTAATTGAATTATACATCATAGAATATAAATAATGTTTTAGACGTTTGTCTGTCTCATTTTATTCTATTAATTAGATTTCTCCATATGCCACATATGCATGAACTTGTTGGATACCTATCTTTCTCTGCCTGGTTTATGTCACTAAACATAATATCCTCATGTTATCCATTTTTATACAAATAATAAGAAGATTTCACTTCATACAACTGAGTAGTATTCCATTGCTTTACCACCGTTCATTTTCAAAATTTGTGGTTTAAAAGATACAAACATTGGTTTTAACAATGCTCTGGTGGTTTAAAATTTTTAGTTTAGGGAAGCAAAATAGATTTTACTGAAAAACACTTAGAAACTTGTGAAACAGGTGTAGGGTGGAATGGAATATATGTTCAAGGAGAACACTTGTTTAACAAAGCAAGCAAAGAGAGACATAGAGAAAGGAAGCACGGTATTTCTTCAAGGGAGAACACAAGCTTGAGGACCAAGCCCACTCTGGTAGTTTAGGAATAAAAACTTGGAGTGGTATGAACTTAACTTGTGCACTTTACGGGAGAACCTGAGTGAAACTATTAGAAGTACGTTCAGGAGCATGATAAACTGGAGTCTGCACTTGGAGGGAGGAGGGTAGAGATTTCTTTGGGGAGATCCGGACTATGGAGAACAGTAATATTATAACATTAATAATAGTATCGTACCATGGGATTCCAATAAAATCTTTAACAGTGGCATCAGATATGATAACATTCTTAGGTATTTGGATTTCCTGTGGAAACAACGGGAAAGCTGAGTTTATGCACTGGATGCCTCAGCCTGAAACAAGGTCAACAAGTCATGAATGAAAAATTTCAAGTTAGATGGATCAAGGATTCTGATCCCAGTGGAAGGCTAGCTTTTGGGTGGACAATTTCTACTGATGGCCTGATGTAGATTCTGATCCTCGGACATGTAACAGAAAGGAGGTAGTGACAGGTATCCTCAGAAGTGAAGCCTCTGAGACAGAATTCATTCATGCCAACATACGGGTTATCAATGTTTGCTCATGGCTGCTACCCTTATAACATGTCATCCAATGGTTTTGTGGTTTCAATTTACTGTGTAAATGTAAAGATGAAGTTTCTAAATGGAAGGTAAAAATCTGAGGCCCTCAAGATGATGAATTATGGGGATGCGGGGGGTGGGGAGCTGGAGCTATACAGCATGTAGGGCATTTACCTTGCACACGGCCTACCCAGGTTAGATTGCCAGCATCCTGTATGTTCCCCCCCAAGCACCGTGAGGTGTAATTCCTGAGTGCAGAACCAGGAGTAAACCCTGTGCATCGCCAGGTGTGACCCAAAAACACACACAAAAAAAGATGATGACTTGCCTTTAGATATTTTGAAGTCAAGTAGAAACAGCCAGAAATCTCCCCAGAAAAGAGTTCTCCTGGGTCGAAAACATCATCACCTCTAGCGTGAGAAGATACAGAAAATAAGGTTTCCATTTTATGCCAAGTTAAAGCAAGCCAGACATGATCTTGGAAAGTTTGGCAAAGGAAAGCATGGCTATAGGAAGGATAAGGTGACAACTGAGGCTTAGAGGTAAAATATACAAGAGAAGCAAAGGTCAAGAAGTAGGCGGTACAGTGGCGACAAGGTATACTAAGAAGAGCATTTTTTAAAAAATAAAATGCAATGACACATCAAATAAGACCTTTTTAAATGTTTCAGAACAGGGATATAACTCAGTGATAGAGCATTTGCCTTCCACTGTATGATGATCTGGGATTGATACTTAGCATTGCAAACAGCATTATTTTTTAATTTTTAATTTCTTTCTTGCTTGCTTCCTGGCTTGCTTGCTTTTTTGGTTTTTTGGGTCGCACCTGGCTATGTATAGTGGTTATTTTTTATTTTTAAAAAGACTTATAATTTTACCTTTTTACCTGTGGTTTAAAAGGAAATCTAAAATATTTTAGAGTAAATATATGTGAGGAAGAATAAAATTCACAGGAACTACTTAGTGTTCTTAATGATACAGGAATCAGAATTTTGAGGTTAATTGTATGGGTATTGCATAAATAATTTTTCCCCATTACGTGGGCTCTCTTTTTATCATGGGCACCATTTTTTCTAAGTTGCAGAAACTTCTTAGTTTAATGTAGTCTCATTTGTTTATCTTCACTTCCTCTTCCTTGGTCAGTGGTGTTTCATTCTAGAAGTTTCCATTAGCTTGAATGTCATGAAGGGATCTTCCCACATTTTTCTCCATATATCTTAAAATTCAGGTATGATATTGAGGTCTTTAATACATTTGATCTGACTTTGTGCCTGGCACTATAAAGAGATCTGACTTCATTTTTTTTTGCATGTTGCTGTCCAGTTTTCCCAGCACCAGTTGCTGAAGAGAGTTCCTAGCTCAACTTCATATTTCTTGAGCCGTTATGAAAGATTCGGTAATAATAATCTGAGGGCCAGCGTCAGGATATTTGACTATATTCCATTGTTCTGAGGCCTGTCTTTATATGAATGTCATGATATTTTGATTACTACAACATTGTAGTAGGGTTTGAAGTTGGGGAAGGTGTTCCCTTCTTCTTTTTACCAAAGATTGCTTTTGCTCTTCATGGGAGAGAAGGTTGTGTATGAGTTTCAAGAGTGTTTAATCAATTTCTTTGAAAAATATCATGGGTATCCTTATAGAATGTGCATTAAATCTTTATAGAGCTTTGGGGTGTATTGCCATTTTGACAGTACTAAATCTCTCAATCTATGAGCATGGGATGTGATTCCATTTCCTCATATACTCTCTTTTTTCGTGAAGTAGTGTTTTGTAGGTTTTTTTTTTTTTTGTATAGTTCCTTAACCTTTTTAGTTGATTCTAATATACTAGATTTTCTGAGGTATTATTGTGAATGGGATTGTTTTTCTCTATCTCTTTTTTCTCTTTCATTATTAATATATGGGAAAGCCATGGAGTACCGGATATTACTTTTGTAATATGCTACTTTACTAAACAAATCTATTGTTCCCAGGTGCTTTTTTGTAGATTCTTTGGGATTTCCTAAGTATAGTATCATGTCGTCTCCAAATAGTAAAAGCTTGAGTTCTTCCTTTTTTATCTGGATGCCCTTGATATCTTTTTTTTTTTTTTTTACCGAAATCATATGGCAAGTACTTCAAGTACTATGTTGAATAGGAGTGGTGAGAGTGGGTAACTTGTTTTGTGCCTGATTGTATTCTGGGGTTCTAGCTCATTGATTTCTGCTCCAAGCCTTTAGTTTTTCCCCATTGAGAATAACGCTTGCTTTGGGTTTGTGGTAATTTGCTTTGACTAGATTGAAGAAAGTACTTTCAACTCCCATTTTGTTGAGAGTTTTTCATCATGAATAGGTGCTGGATGTCATCAAATGCTTTATCTACATATATTGATATGATCATATGACTATCTTTATTTTATTGAGATGGTGTATTCTGTTGATTGACTAGAGAATGTTAAGCCATCCTTGCATCCCCAAGATAAACCTACTTGGTCATAGTGTGTGATCTTTTGTTGAGTTACTGGATTCTCTTTGCTGGTATTTTCTTGAGAATCTGTGTATCTGTATTCATCAAGGAAATAGGTCTGTAATTTTATTTTTTTTGTGGTGTCTCTGTCTGTTTTGAGTATTAGGGTGATCTTTGCCTCATAGAAACTATTTGGGAGTATTTATGATTCTTCAATTTCCTGGAAAATCTTGAAAAATGTTGGCAGCATTTCCTCTTTAAAGGTTTGAAATATTTCACTATTGAATCCATCTGGGCCAGGGATTCTGTTTGGGGGGGATACTTTTGACCATCATTTCAATTTCCTTGGTAGTGATAGGTTCAAGTATTCCAAATTTTCTTGGTTCAACGTTGGGAGGCAATTGGAATCCAAAAATTTATTAATTTATTCAAGATTCTCTCATTTCCTGCTGCAAAGTTTCTCAATATAATCTCTGATGATCCTATGGATTTCTGTAGTTTCTATTAGGATATGCCCATTTGCATTTCTGATTTGATTTATTAGAATTCTTTCTCTTTGTTAATTTGAGAGGCTTCTCGTGGTTTATTGATCTTATTTATTTTCTCAAAGAACCAGCTTTTGCTCTTATTGGTCTTTTGGATTGTATTTTGGGATTCTAGCTCATTGACGTCTGGTACAAGTTTTATTATTTCCTTCCTCCAGCCTAGTTTGGACTACTTTTGTTGGTCATTTTCCAAAATCTTGAGCTCTAATTAATTCATGTAGATCCTCTCTTTCTTCCTGATGAATTCTGGCAGAGCTATACTCTTTCCTATTAACACTGCTTTTGCTGTGTCCCACAAGTTCTGGTAGCTCGTGTACTCATTCTCATTTGTTTCTGGAAACTTTTTATTTCCTCTTTGATTTCTTCTCTAAGCCAACAGTTGTTCATTACTTCCCTTAAAGAAAATATTTCCTTGCTGAGCTTTAGTCCGTTTGATCTATTGAGAAGTGACAAAGTAGTGTTGAAATCTCCAACTAGTATTGTGTTGCTATCAATGTTTTTCTTTAAGTCAATTAGAAGTTGTTTTTAAGTATTTTGCTGGTCTGTCATGAGGAGAATCTACATTGAGGAGGGTGAGTTTTTTCTGATGTACAGATCCCATGATCATGAAGAAATGACCTTCACTGTCTCTTATAACCTATAGCCTGAAGTCCATGTGGTTTGATACTAGTATGGCCACTCCAGCTTTGTGGAGGTGTTCTTTTCTTTCTTGAAGAATTGTTTTCCAGCCTTTGAATTTGAGCCCATGGTTGCTTTGATTGTTCAGAAGTGTTTCTTCAGGCAGCAGAATGTTGGGTTCAGTTTTCTAATTCATCTTCCCATTCTGTGCCTCTGAATTGGCACATTTAGTCCATTGACATTGAGAGAGATTGTTGTGATGGGGATTTGTGCTATCTTTATGTAGAATTTTTGTACTTGTGCGGATTGTCTTAGCTTAAAGTAGCCCTGTTAATTCTTCTTGCAACAACAATATGGAACACTTTACAAGTTTGCATGTCATCTCTGTGCAAGGACAATGCTAATCTATGTATCATTTCAATTTTAATATATATGTCATCAAATATAGTATGAGTTAATTTTTCCATATTTTTCTCTACTTATTAATTTGAGGGTTGTCCTTACTCACTCCTATGGCAGACAGTGATTCATAAGCAAGGTATGTATTTCAAAGCAGTTTGAATAGATAGATTTAGAACTTTAATGTCCCAGAAAGAAAAATATGGTTTTTACCATATTATCTTTTTCCATACCCAAGGCATCAGTTTTACAAAATAATTCTTTTGGAAGATAGTATATGAGTCTTGTTTAATGCCCTTCCCTGAAACCTTCATTAAGATCATTAAACTAGAGCCTTTTGCTGTTCTCACCTCAGTCCCTTGTACATCTCCAGGAAAAGGTGGATGGTGTTGTCTGCAATTTGACCACCTTGAATGTAAGTCGGATTTTTCTCCTGAATGAAGAGGTGAGGAGCATATTGATGATTTTATTCCACCTTATTACAAGTTCAACTTGAAAGGAAGGTGAGACTCATGAGGCTCCTGTAAAGGACAGAAAAAAGGGTCTCAGTGAAGTTTAATGGCCAACACATATTAGCAACACAGATGACTCAAAGTAGCCTGTGTGCATCTTTGTGTATAGTGAGTTTCATATCTACTGATAGTGATTCTCAGTCATGACACACAGGCAAAACAGACCTGTAATTAAAAATCTAGTTCTCTGAGCAGAGTGGGGTCTCTGAGGTGATTGAACAAGTGTATAGTAATTTATTACTAAGCACATAAGTAGTTTGAATGATGTGTACTTTTCGATCTAAAATTAATTCCAAATATGTCTAAAATTACAGTGTCCTGACCCCGCACCTGGCTTTCCTCACCTGGGCACCTTGGAAGGGTCGGGGTTAGTTTCCCTCACCTCCTGATTAGAGCCCCGGTAGCTGATGAACTCTGCTACCAGCTATAGGTGCGCTTAAGACCACTCTCCCCAAGCTTGAAGGAGCCTCATGCATGAAGGAATTGGAAGCAGAACCTGTGTATACACACAAAAAATAAAAGGCCGGTGGTCTGGCCATTTCCCCACTCCACGAAGGTCAAATGCGATGGTCAGGAGATGGAAGGAAATGGGGGCCAGGCTGGTTGTTCCTAGCAGCAGGTTATTACATGGAAGAGATGTATGACATGGAGGCCTCAGGAATCCTCAAGCACGTGCGCGCACTGTAAGCCCAGAAGTTCCCCTTATATAGATCATAGAACCTCTAAAAGGCGCATTACAGTGAATTCATAAAAGGCGTTACAGAAAGAACATTGAGGCAGCAATCCATATGTTGTTTCTTTACATCCACATTGTTTCCTTACATCAGCAGTCCAGTAATACTGGCCTCTAGAAAGAAGATACAAAGCCAAACTGAAACCTTTCACAAGCACTTTCACAAGCTGTAAGCACCTTGATTTGCATCCCAAAGAACAGCCTGTCTAGAGCTGGGAATCTATATCCCAAAGATCAGTCCTGACTAGCACCTGAGATCTGCAGATCTAAGACCAGCTAGGTTTCTGAGAGAAAAGGCAAACTGTCTCAATATACTGAAATCATTTACTGAAGGCAGTTTGAAGGGGAGAAACAGTCTCATCCAAGCTAGTCAGGACACACAGGAAAACAGCTTCTAGGAGGTGTTTCTCCTCTCCTTGTCCAACCAACATATAAGCATATATAATATTAATCATTTTGTATGAACACAGTAAGAAATGCATTGAGCTTATAGAATTGCTCTTCTAGGGCCATTTCAATCTCAGACTGCAGTGCTCAGGCCAGATATCTTTCCTATTCCTAGCAGCAGGGCCCCTAATGTCGTCGTTACTTTTGGATCATGACACCATTTGCCTATGATCCATCTCTTAACTTATAGTTAAGAATCGTGGCACCTTGGCTTGGCCCATCGCGATGCCAGGGTAGCACATAACTTACCGGCTTGCCCTTGTTCCATCCAGTCCCACGTCGGGACCCTGCCCTTGGGGTACTAGGAAGTGAGGGCAACTGAGGCTTAAGTTGAGAAGGCAGATGCCCAGGAGTGAATAATATTCAAAGCCAATCAATTCCTAAGTTACAAAGCATATTAAGTAATTGTCTTCCTGTACCAATACAAAAGGACATTGCATTAAGGTAAACTGCTCAAAACACACAAGGAGACGGAGGAAGGCAATATTAACTTACAGTATAGCTTCAGTGTCTAAGAAGGAGGAGACCTTACAAATTGGTTGGGGAAGAGAGCATAGAAGTGGTTACAGACAGACAAAGTAATGGGAGTGTCTCAGGAGCACTGTGATGGGTGCAATTTGATAAACCTAAGCTCCATATACTCCAACAGAACCCAGGTGTATGGGAACAGGGGATGAGATCTCCAAAGCTGCTCAGATCAAGAATGGACCCCCTCCATCAAGATCCACCATCTTCTAGTAGCTAAATGTTACAACCACGAACTGCCCCTGGAGCCATGTCATCCCATCAATGGCCAAGATCCAGATACTGGATATTGTTGATAAGATAACAACTCTTATTGTTCAGTTCTCACTCTCAGAGAACCTGGTAGGCTTCTGCGAGTATCATGCCTGCATGGCAGAGTCTGTGTTTCTGGTCACTGTTTCTTTTGAGGTACAGAAGCTGCTTAATTTAAAATAGTCCCCTTTGTTTATCTCTGTTTCCAGTTGCTTGGCAAGTGGCGTGTTATCTTTGAAGATACCTTTAACTTCAATGTCGTGGAGGGATATGCCGACCTTGTATTCAATGTACATGAGGGATTCTGGTCTGATTTTGAGGACTTTGACGCATTTTTATCTGACTTTTGTGCATGGTCTTAGGTAGAGGTCTGAGCCATTTTTTTTCCATGTAGCTGTCCAGTTTTTTTCTGCACCGTTTGTTGAAGAGGACTCTCTTGCTCCACTTCACATTTCTTGCTCCCTTATCAAAGATTAGATGATTATATATTTGAGGGTGTGTGTCAGCATATTCAATCCTTTTCCAATGGTCTCCGGCTCTGCCTTTGTTCCAGTACCATGCTGTTCTCATTATTATCACTTCATAGTAGAGTTTGAGGTTGGGGAAGGTGATGCCCCATCGTTTTTTCCCCAAGATTTGCTTTAGCTATTCGTGGGCGTTTGTTGTTCCATTCGAATGTCAGGAGTGCTTGATCAATTTCTATGAAGAATGTCATGGGTATCTTTATAGGGATCACATTGAATTTGTACAATGCTTTGGGGAGTATTGCCATTTTGACAATGTTAATTCTCCCATTCCATAAGCAGGAGATATGTTTCCATTTCCTCGTGTCCTTTGTTATTTCCTGTTGTATAGATCCTTTACCTCCTTAGGTTAGCAGATTCCAAGGTTCTTGATTTTTCTGAGGCACGATTGTGAATGGAATTGTTTTTTCATGTCACTTTCTTCTCTCTCATTATTTGCATATAAAAAAGCCATAGACTTTTGGGTATTGGTTTTATAGCCTGCAATTTTACTATGAAAGTCTATTGTTTCTAGGAACTTTTTTGGTAGAGGTTTTAGTATTCTTTAAATAGAGTATGATATCTGCTGTGAATAGTGAGAGCTTATTTCTACCTTTCGTACATGAAAAATCCTTAATATCTTTTTCTTACCTTATTTCTATTGCAAGTACTTCCAGTACCACCTTGAACAGAAGTGCCAAAATGAACTTTTACTTAGCACTTTTTGTCTGTAAATTTCTATGCTAAGAACAGTGGAATAAACAGTGATATCTTAGTAATTTACAAGTAAATTATGAAGACAGATAATATAAAATAATTTCTTTGTACAAATTTCCAAAATGTGTCGCTTTTATTAAATACATTAAGAATAAATCGTAGATCTTGATTATATCCTGAAGATTATTTACTTGTTAGAAGTTACCTTTCTAAAATGCAATAAAGTGACACATTTTGAAAATGTTGATTATTCGCTCATTAATTCAATGAATCTTTGTTAGTCTGGTGGTGCATTGCCTCCAGGAAGTCAACCTGTACCCTCAGGTGAGTGCATCAACAGTCTGATGGTGTCTTCATGATTCCTGATAACCTCAAATGGCCACTGTGCCTCTGGCTGGATCCCAAAACCTCAGTACTACGTTTCCCGAGAAATTAAACTCCCAAAAGATATGTGGGAGTCATGTTCACAAACCACCCCTGGCTCAGTTATACAAGCTAATGGATTGGTCTTGTTTCAGAGACCCATAAACAAATCTTGAAAGAGATCAAAAGCCACAGTTAACCTTGGACCTGCAAAAGGATGAACACACTAGGGTAAATCGAGGGAGGCAGGTTAGTTGGGTGCCCACCCAACCAGAACCTAGTGCAGCCACTTGCTCCCACAATCCAAAATCGCCACCATGCCCTCGTCTGGTTTCCAACTTCTCAGGATGGCTCTCACTGAAATATAACAGCTGAAAATTCAGATATGCGGGTTTTGTGACTGAAATCTCCAGGCTTTCTCTGGGTCACAATGGGAATCCCATCCCCACTGCCCTGTACTTATGGAAGCCTCAGCAGTCATTTCCATACCTCAAAGCTACTCCAGCCTTAGCTTCCTGATAAAAACACTAAATTCCTTGAACAAACATGATGAACAAACACGAGACCCATGATGCACAAAATAATAAGGAGACAGAGAGAAACAATTAAAGAGCCTGCCATAGAGACAGGCATGGGGTGTGGGTAGGGTGTTGGGGGATGGTTTTACGGAATCAGGAACATTGGTGGTGGGAAATGTACAATGGTGGAGGGATGGATGTTGGATCGTTGTATGACTGGAAGCAAATTATGAATAGATTTGTAATAGTCTATCTCACAGATATTGAATAAAACATTAAAAATATATATGCTTCATTTGTACCTCAGACCACTGATAGAACATTAAAACCCAGCATATCTATTTTTGTGTTCTCTGTAGGAAAAAACATGTTACTCACCTGTGTGCCAATAGCTTGAAGAATGCTATACCCTAAGATACATCCTTGACTGTCAATAACATGAATAAGTAATTGCAGCTATGTTATGTTTTAGAATCAGTTCATGGACAAGAAATCAAGAGGAGGAAGTGGAAAAGAGCATCAGTTTTGAATGGATAATGTTTATAATGTTTGACGAGCATGCAAGGGAGACTAAAGATTTGGCATGAGAAGAGGGAAGAAACAGAAGAGTGAAGTACTAATAAGTATCATGAGAAAAATGCAAGGGAGGACATTTCCTGGCAAGTGTCACACTTTGTTGAGATTTTGGTGAGGATAAGTATTAGAGAGTATCTTTCCCATTTAGTGGTAAAAAGGAAACTTTGATGTGTGCATTTAAAAATTACTTTAAAAATTAGAATCACCAAGAGATACACAGTTAAAAAGTTGCTCATAATTGAGTTTCAGTCATGTAATGTTCTAGCACCGTGCCAGTATAATGGGGGCATTTTTGAAGGAATATCCCTGGTGGGAAGACTAGGGCATCTGAATCTTAACACATTTCACCAAATATATGATCTCTTCTCACATGATATACCCTTTCTCCCCTGCTTCTTTGATTTATGTTTTCATACAATATTTCCTTGTGAAACTCACCTCAAGTAAGGGTCCCTATTTAAGACAAGTACATGTTTCTGGGGCATTACATATTTTTCGGTTGCTGGAAGAGTCTCTATAGCAATGCTCAGGAGGTGTGGGGGCCCCAAAGACAATTCTCAGAAAACGTGGTCATGGTGGTTGGGGTCCTCCTATGCTATACAGCCTTTGATACTCTGGCAATCAGGTGGTGCTGGGAGTCAAATTGAGTGCATGTGAGGCAAGTTCCATAAGCACTACACTATCTCCTGAGGCCCTGGGTATTAGATTGATGTCAGCATTCGAGGTCCTCCCTTTTGTCAGAAAGCAGAAACTTGTGAAGGAGAAAGTGGAAGAGACCTTAGGGTATAGCTAGGTTGACTGAGTACATGGTGGTACCATTAAGATTGGAACATAAAGTAAAAATAAAACAAGAGAAATATCTAACAATAGCAAAGAGGGCTATAGTACTCAAAAAATATATATTCTTAAACTAAGAATCTTCCGCACCTCCAAAGAAACAGTGACCAAAATACAAAGACAGTCTACAGAATGGGAAAGGATATTCACCGAATACACATCTGACAAGGGGTTGATATCAATGATATACAAAATACTGGTTGAACTCGACAAGAAGACAACATCCAACCCCATCAAAAAATGGGGCAATGAAATGAACAGAAACTCTCTCAAAGAAGAAATCCGAATGGCAAAAAAGCACAAGAGAATATGTTCTACATCATTAATCATCAGGGAGATGCAGATCAAAACCACAATGAGATACCATCTCACACCTCAAAGACTGGACCACATTCAAAAGAACAAAAGCAACCGATGCTGGCGCGGATGTGGCGAGATAGGGACACTCCTTCACAGATGGTGGGAATGCCGACTAGTTCAGCCCTTTTGGAAAACAGTATGGACGTTTCTCAAAAAATTAGAAATTGAGGTCCAATTTGACCCAGCGACACCACTCCTGGGAATATATCCCAGAGAGGTATAAATGTGTAGTCGAAGTGACATCTGCACTTATTTGTTCATTGCAGCACTCTTTACAATTGCCAGAAACTGGAAGAAACCTGAGTGCCCAAGAAGAGATGACTGGTTAAAGAAACTTTGGTACATCTACACAATGGAGTACTATGTAGCTCTTAGAAAAAATGAAGTCATGAAATTTACATACAAGTGGTACAATATGGAAAGTATCATGCTAAGCGAAATGAGTCAGAAAGAGAGGGATAGACATAGAAAGATTGCATTCATCTGGGGGATATAAAGTAACAAAATATGAGATTAATACCCAAGAATAGCTGAGATCATCACCAGGAGGATTACTCCATAGCTTAGAGGCCAGCCAGGTATTCTAGGGGAAAGGGCAGTTCAGGTAGAGAAAGGAGCACCAAATGAAAGGTGTTTGGAGGATCCTCCCAGGAGGGGAGATGCATGTTGACAGTAGACTATGGACTGAACATGTTTGCCACTCAATGACTCTTTTGCAGACCACAACATCCAAAAGAAGAGAGAGAACAAAAGGGAATGCCCTGCCAAAGAGGCAGGGTGGGGGTGTTGGGGGGATATTATCCATGGTGGTGGAAAATGGGTACTGGTGGAGGGATGGGTATTTGATCATTGTATGACTGAAACCCAAGCACAAAGATTCGTAAATCTACAACTGTACATTATGGTGCTTAACTATTAAAAATTTTTTTGAAAAGTTATTAAAAAAAGAAACATATGGGGAAAAGAGCTAGTGCAGTGTGTAGAGGGTGTTTACATTGTATGCAGCTAATCTGAGTTAAATCCCCAGAACCCTGAGCCTGCCAGAAGTAATTCTGGATAGAAAATCAGAAGTGAGCCCGGAGCACATCTAGGTGCACTCCCCTCCCCACAAAAAAGGAAGAAAAGAAAAGAAAACATATAACTGATTCTTGAGTAAAATAGAGATTAAGGGTGCTAACTACTATATAACGTTTGAAAACCCCCAAATTTAATAGCGAGTCTGCTATTGACGAACAAGATGGTTTATTAATAGTATTTACTTACATTGTCTGCTAGTGGTGCTATATGTGGTCTGTAAATCTGTAAATTTGATACATTTAAAAATTTTATAATGGATTTTATAATAGACTTTATAATACATTGGTATTTTGTGTTTAATAAGTGACAAATTATATCTCTACTTTGTGGGTTATTTGGGCCATAGTATGTGGTGCTTGGGACTTCGGACTCTGTGCTCAATGGTCATTTCTGGTGGTGCCAGCCATTAATTTGGGTTGACTGTGTGCATGGTACGTGCTTTAACCCCTATACTAAGTCTGGGGTCCAATCAAATTAATTATCTGCATATATTTTATACATGCATGGCATAATTTTCTTAGATTTTTGATTATTTTAGGATATACTTATCATCTTTAATTATTCCACATCAATACCAATGTCCAAAAATGTTTCAAAAATAATTATTGAAAAAAAATCATATAGAAGTTCAAATTTGTGTTGTTCGTGAGATAACTATATTAAGAAGAAATAGAACCACAAGAAACATACAAGTAAAATGAAGGTACATTTCTTTGGAGTCTTTAAATTATGTATTTATATTAGTATATATACAAGTATAATTTTTAAAAAATAAATTTCAGTGAAAATAAAATTTTTGAGTTTTGTTAATTGTAATGTTGTACTGCTAAGTATATATTTATGTGAACATTTATATATATATTTGTCTATTTTTCTGATTGTTTACTTAAGATCTGGAGTTAAAAGCTAACTTACTGATGACAGGGTATATGGCTCAGGGCTAAAGCACTTGGCTTGCATGTATAAAACTTTGGGTTGGCCTCCTGCAAGGCAAATGCCCTACCCACTGTGCTGTAAACGTTATATATAATATACTAATAATAAGAGCTAATGATGTTGGTGAACAGTGCAATATAAATGATTACTTAGTAATTTTCTTGATTTATTAATGAAATATGTAAGCTCTTGAGTATAATGGGAGTATTTTTCTAATGTAAGAGTCTGAGGAATGTGAAATTGTTATAACTCTACTGTAGGATTCCATCTCCCTAGCCTGCTTCATTCTACCTCTCTCTCTATCCAATCCGGTAATCTTCTTGGAAATCTGACCTCGTGATTGGCTAGCCTCAACCTTTCAACTGCCTATTTTATGACATCATTCTCTCATCAAACCAACCAACAACTGGTAGAATCTTGGGGTTCCCATGCAGGTGTTTGTAAACAAATTTGAAACATCATGTCAAGTGACCAGTGACCAATAGCTGGAACGGTGGGTACCACTTTATTTACCAGATGGTTACCTTAGACAAACACGGAAATGCCATACAAATTTATTTATTATAATATATTTTTAACAAATTGAAGAGATGCATCATAGTTAATTGGTTGTTAATAAAAGTTATGAAGTTTGAGATGCTGTGGTTGTTTTGGGGAGAGGCCGGGGGTTGAAGGATGGCATGGGAAAGAATAGGAAGTTATAGAGAGGACAAAGGGGGAATACACAAGACTCTAAGAAAGATAAACTTGGTCCAGGGTTCTAAAGCCCATGAGAAATTGCATGGGCTTGATGAAGAGTGGGGTAGAGTCAGAGGAATAGTATTGCTGACAGGGCATTTACTCTGCAAGCAAGAAGGACCCAGTTCAATTCTTGCAATCCTTTAGGGTCCCCAGAGACCCACCAGATGTGAAACTTGAGTGCAGGGCCAGGAGTAAGACCAGAGCACAGTCAAGTATGCCCCATCCCTGGTGCCCTCCAAAAAAAAATGGGAGAAATGACACAGTCTGGGGATTAGGATTAAAAGAAAAAAATTGGAATAGGCTAAAGATGGCAGATGAGTCAAAGGTGACCCGAAATAAAGTTAAAATTCTTTCATGGAGGATGTGTTTATGCCTCAGCGCCACGTTTGGAAAATAATGAAATTTGAGACACATCTCTAAAAGGTTTGGGTGGTCTAATCATAAATGATGGTTGGGGGTTGTGAACACATATACTGGGGAATGAACCTTCCAGATGAGTGGTAAACGCCCTCAGAGTCATTCAAGGATGACTCTTAACAGGGACCAAGCCAAGAGAACAGTTGCAGCATGAAGCCTGAAGATGAGCTCCTGGAAGATGCAAAGATAAGTCACCAAGTCCTCTGGCCCTCTGTTCAGCACCCCTACCTGCACCATTTCCCTTATTCCCAACAATATTCAGAGTCGCTATCACGGTGACCCTTTGCTAGCTAGTATCAACAATGAGGTTCATTGCCTCTGTAAGTCTTTGCATTTGTAAACTCCCCGCTGTGGTCAAGCCTGCTTTCAGGCAATGGCATCTGGACATTTCTAGCAGGGGGAGCTCAAATTATATTACCTTGAGGGGCTGCACTGTGGTCTTCCATGGTCCCTGGTGCCTGTAGCCTTCTCTACACATCGCGTTTAACTGCAGCTCACACAAGAACCAACGTTATAAGTGTCGTTGGGGCTGTGTTGGGGGATGTACCGGACTAAGACATGCGCACTAGGTCACCACTCCCAAAGCGGTTGGTACCGCTTAACCTTGATCCTGGAAGTTGGTGGTGGAAATAGATGGTCCTAGGAGAGTTAATGGGGTGATGGATGGATGGCAAGGAAACCGTGAAGGTAGGGAACTGGACAGCTGGTGATCATCATAGGAGAGTTGTTAGATGTGTTTTAATTACGTTAATGTTTTTCGAAAAAGATAAGCAAAACAAACATATGAAAACATGATAGGTTCCAAAGAACAGGTTACATATAAGACCGAAAGAGCTGAAAGGGCTGTCATTCCTTCTGGAGCTTTCAATCATAACATTTACGAAAGTTTGTATTTTCACGTTACTTAGCTGTGGAGAGGAATAACGGGAAACAGAATGCCACCGGAAAAGCAAACTGAATGACCACCTTTCATAAAAGCCAGGTGAAAGGTGTTCACATGGATCCCAAATGCAAGTGGGTTAACAGGAACATATATTTAATTAAGTCTGCTTGGTACCAGTAACTACTTTTGTGGAAATGGAGGAAAACGAATGCAGTTTCTGACACACTGAGAATAAACTGCAAACAAATTTTCCCAGGAAATGGTAGTTGACTGGCTGGGAACAGAGCAACTTGAATAGTGTTTTGCTACCTTTCATGTATGACTAGAGGAAAATGATCCCAGTAAACTCTCGAAACTAACAAACTTCAACTCCCTTGAAGGAAAGTTGTATTCAGTGAGGAAAAATTGCTGAGAGAAAAGTCTGAAATGATGGAAAAAGAGACAATAAGTGCAAAAGGAAGGACTTGACATTTGGGTTCCTCTGAAAACAAAGCTTGAAATAAAAGATCTGGTGAGCACATGATTTACTGAGAATGGGATCTGAGAGGAAAAGAGTG
This sequence comes from Sorex fumeus, assembly GCF_029834395.1. Lineage (NCBI taxonomy): Eukaryota > Metazoa > Chordata > Mammalia > Eulipotyphla > Soricidae > Sorex > Sorex fumeus. Next base: position 18,986,079 of record NW_026606152.1, on the reverse strand, counting down.
ATATCAGGGATGTGAACAAGGAACATCCAAATTAGGAAGACTTTGCTAGCTGATTACCCCATGGGCAACATGGTTCCAAGACTACCAGAACTTACCAAGGAATTTACTTTAATTTTCTTTCTTTCATATGGTCAATTACAACATGTATTTTTTGCATAATTCAATGACACTTTAGAGTGTCCATTTCTTTCCCAATATTCTTTTCACTTGTGTAAGCATCTTAAACAGCTGCTGGATACAGAATTATTTGATCAGACTTATTTTTTTACTATAAGTTTAGTTGAGATTCCGGAAAACTAGATCTAAAGTGAAGTTTGTTTTGATTAGTAGAAGTAGAATAGCGAGGACTAGGGATGGAATTAGAGATTATAGTGTACCATATTCAGTTCCTAATAGGACAAGTCAAGGACAGTGTCCCAAATAGACTATTGAAAAAGATATCCATCTCTATTTAACATGGAAATTCAGCATATTTTATATTAAATTAAAAATGAATTAATATTCCTGTATTTGGTCTTTTAAAAACATTCAAGGTTGGTTAAGGAATCAAACATTGCCGATGAAATCATAACAACTTAATCATAAAATCCTGATTACTACTTAAGTGTCCAAGAATGTCAGTGCTAAGAATTATTTCCGTTGATCTCACTAGTACATATGATAGGCATATGAATAAATCTGTGTGGATAAATAATTGGTATCTAATTTAGAGTCTCACCATACATGGTTGTGGGTATTGTGAAATATATTTTCATAATTTTGCAATAAGATCTCGGGGTGTGAATCCTTGAATCATAAATACCTTTTCGTATGTTCCAGCACTACCTCCTCCCACGTTAATTACTATATATATGACCTCCTAAGGAGTCATTGCTTTTTTCACTTTGTTTTAGTCTTTCTCTCTTTATTTTCAAATGTGAGTTATCTGCATCAAATCAAGGTGCATGTATTTGGTGTGGCAGTTTTAATCTTTATGAGTTATTTATATTTTATTCATTTATTTTTTAATTGAATAACCATAAGATGGGCCATTACAAAGCTATTTTATGCAATTTAATTTTTAATCCTTTCAGTGAAGCCAGGGAAAATCTCTTCCTCGGGAAATTCAGAATTTCCATATTTCAAGTGAATCAAAACTGATTGTTTTTGTATTTTTTTTATTTTTTTATTATTTGGGAGATGCATGCTGAAATTAGACTCTAGACCGAACATGATTGCCACTCAATGCCTCTTTTGGTATTTTTTTAGATAATTGTTCCCCTCTTCTGTTTGCTTAGGTCCGGGACTTGGCCTCTCCCCTTGCTGTTCTTTCAAGAAGCCAGAGAGACGTCTTTAGGCAGGAAGAGCAGCTCAGCGGCAGGGTCTCTTGGATGGGTTTGGTGCCATCTTCTTTCAGAAATTGATTTAGTGCACAGCGGGTAGGGCATTCGCCTTACAAGTGGCCAACACGGCCGACCCAAGTTCGATTCCTCCGCCCCTCTCGGAGAGCCCGGCAAGCTACCGAGAGTATTCGATATGCCAGACACAGTAACAACAAAGTCTCCAATGGAGACGTTACTGGGCCCGCTCGAGCAAATCGACGATCAACGGGAGGGCCTTTACCTTTACCTTTACCTTTACCAATCTGAAAATGGCTTGGGATTTAAAATGAAGGTCACGTAAAGAACTGAGTGTTGAAAGGAGGAAAAGGATAAGCATGATAACCTTTCAGTACCTGTATTGCAAACCATAATGTGCAAAAGGAAAGAATGGGGGAGGGCAGGAGAAAGAGACAGACAGCGAGACAGACAGACACAGAGACAGAGAGAGACAGACAGACAGACAGAGTCAGAGAGAGAAGAAAAGTGTCTGCCATAGAGCACAGAGGCTGGCTGGGTGTGGGTGGCAAGAGGGAAAATGTGGACATTGGTGGTTGGAAATGTACATTGTCATGAAGGAATGGGTGTTGGAACACTATGATGGAAACTCAATCACAACTTTGTAGCTGTGTATCTGTGTAATAATGCATTTAATTTAAAAATTTTAAAGAAAAAAAATAAGATTTCAAATGAAAAATTTGAGACATTTCTGAAGAAATAGGCATTCTGGCAGAAACCTCACTGCTTGAGCAACAAAACTTTCAGACAGGGCAATTTCAAAATTTCAAAAATTCCCATATTAAAGCAGTCAGAAGCAAAACCCCAGTTGTGTCCCCATCCATAACAGTGAGCTGCACACACTCTTTACCATAGCCAGAATCTGGGAAAAACCTGAGTGCCCCAGAAAAGAAGACTGGTTAAAGAATCATTGGTACCTTGCCACAATGGAGTACCATGTCGGGGTTAGAAAAGATGAAGTCATGAAATTTACATACAAGTGGTACTACATGGAGAGTATCATGTTAAGCGAAACGAGTCAGAAAGAGAGGGACAGACAGAGCAAGATTGCATTCACCCGGAGAACATAAAATAACAAAATAGGAGACCAACTCCAAGAGTGGCCGAGGTTAGTGTCAGGAATTTTTCTTCATAGCTTTGAGACCAACCACACACGCTAGCAGAAAAGGCAGCTCAGATAGAGAATGGAGCACCAAATAAAGGGTGTTGGGAGGATCCTCCCAGTATTGGAGAGCATGCTGAACATAGAATATAGACCAAACATGATTGTCACTCAATGCCCCTTTTGCAAACCACAACACCTAAGAGGAGAGAGAGAACCAAGGGGAATGGCCTGCCACAGAGTCAGGTTGGGATGAGGGAATGGGAGATGGGAGGGAGACTGGGGCACATTGGTGGTTCGAAATGGGCACTGGTGATGGGATGGGTATTTGATCATTGTATCATTGAAACCCAAGCACAAAAATTTGTAAGTCTACAACTGTACCTCATGGTGTCTCAGTAATAAAAATTTAGAAATTAAAAATAAAAAAATTGGAACTTAATCACTTAATCACTTAACTTTCCGTTAGTCGTTGATTTGCATGAGCATACGCCAGTAATATCTCCATTTATCCCTGTCGCGTGCTAGTGTAGCCCAATGCCATCTGTTCGCTCCAGGAACATGAATGGCCTCAAACCGATCGTTCATGATCTTGATGAAGAAGTCTGACCATCTGGAAGGTGGGTGACCACGCGGTCTTCTGACATCCCATGGAATCCAGTCGGTAACAGCTCTAGTCCAGCAGTCATCTTTAAATCTCATTACGTGACCAGCCCATCTGACACCTTGGAAAATGAGACAGCGTCCCTGATTCTTGATCTTAGAAGGATGTCAGAACTCTGGATTCTTTCTCTCATTTGAGTGAAACGTGATATTCCAAGCATGGCTCTTTCTATTGTTCTTTGGGTGACCTGAATAGCGTTCTCATCTTGTTTGTGTAGGGACCAGGTCCCTGAGGCATATGTTAATGCAGAAGAACAGTGGAATCAAAGAGATGTGCCCGGAGCCAGAGGTTCTTCGTCCTCTTAGCTATTTCTTCGACGTTCTTGAAGGTGTTCCAAGCCTCTGTCTTCCTCCTGTGCAGCTCGGGTGCCAGGTCATTTGTCCTGTTGACCTCTGGACCTAGGTACACATAGCTGTTGCAATCAGAGATGGTCCTTCCATTGAGAGCGAATGGGGAGTCTGGAACAAGGCTGTTTTTCATAAACATTGTCTTCGTAAGATTCAGCTGTAGTCCTACCTTTCCACACTCACAGTCAAAGTCGGCCAGCATTTGTGCAGCTTGGCTGATGTTTGGTGTTATTGAAACAATGTCATCAGCAAAGCGGAGGTGGTGTAGTTGCCGACCATCTATCTTCACTCCCATTCCTTCCCATTCCAGTCGTCGCATGATGTTCTCAAGGGAGGCTCTGAAGAGTTTCGGTGAAATGGTATCACCCTGCCACACCCCTCTCTTGACATCAACGATCACTTCTTTGTAGAATGGTGAGATCCTGGTAGTGAATCCGCAATACAGCTCTCGGAGGATCCTGATGTATTGGGCTTGAATGCCCTGATTGGCTAGGGCTTCAATGACCGCTTCCGTCTCAACAGAATCAAAGGCCTTCTTTAAATCAATGAATGTTAAACAGAGCAGCATCCTGAACTACCGAGAAACCTCAATGAGCTTGGTTATTGTGTGGATATGGTCGATGGTGCTGAATCCTTTGCGGAACCCTGCTTGTTCTCATGGTAGTCCTTTATCTAGTGTTCTGCCAATCCTATTCAGGATGACTCGAGTGAACAACTTGTAGATGACAGACAATAGGCAGATCGGGCGATAGTTGCCAATGTCATGGATGTCTCCCTTCGTAGAAGTCATGGATAATCTTCTCCATTGCCGTTCTGGAGGATGTGATGGATCCATCAGGACGTCGGAGGGCAGTCATCTTGGTCTTATAGTTGGTGAAGGACAGGCGGGCCTTACAAATACGTTTCCTGGCTTCTGCCGCATCTACCAGTACTTCTGCTCTTCTCTCTTTGAGGTCTTCCTTGATCGCATCTCTGCACTGCTTTACGAGCTCAGATGTTAGCTTGCGGTTGCCTGAGGCATGCGCCAAACCACGCTGGCGAATTAGCTCAAGAGTTTTCGAAGATAGGCGGTTTTTTTGTGGCTATCTCTCTTTTGGCGTTCCTCACACATTCATGGAGGTGCTGAACCAGTTGATCGTATTCCTAGTCAATGTTGTCAACAATGGCATCTTCCCATGTTGCCGCAGTAGTACCAAAGAGTTCCCAGTTGGTGGTCATTCTGGGAGTTCTGTTTTTGAACTTTGCAACCCTTTCTCCCTGCTCTGTGAAGTAGAATTTTGCACGAAGGAGACAGTGGTCCGATCCCGTTCGAAATTTTGGGGCAACAGCGACATCAGTAAGGCAAAACCGTCGATTGAATATGATGTGGTCTATTTCGTTGTGGAATCGTCCACCGGGAGACTCCCATGTCCATTATTTAGATTCTGCCCTCTGGAACTGTGAGTTACCATGAATGGTCTTGGTCGACATGATGAAGTCAGAAAGTCTCTCACCCTGTTCGTTCCTTCCTAGGCCATGGGTCCCCATGGGAAGTTCTTCAGCTGATCTTCTCGTTCCTATCTTGGCATTAAAATCACCCACAATGATCTTGTAGAAGGTGTGGTCTTCTTTATAGAACTTCTCTAGCTCCATGTAGAACTTCTCGATTTCTCTTTCATCATAATGAGATGTTGGTGCGTAGACAACGAAGATAGAAACTGCAGGCAGTGAGTCACATCTATTCAAATGAAAACGTCCGATTCGGGTTGTTAGGCATTAGAATGTATCAATGCTCTTGGCCAAGTTTGTGTTGTCAAGGACACCGATGCCTCCAACACCACTTTTATCACATGTTCCGAGCAACAATTCTTCTCCAGTGTCGAAAATGGCATGGTGAGATTCGTGTCTTCTTGTCTCGGTCAGACCAATGATGTCGTACTTGATCATTCGTGCTTGTAACATCAGGTCCTCAATGGATGCATCTGATACTAGCGTACGTGCATTGAAAGTGGTGGGAAATGGGCACTGGTGAAGGGATGGGTATTTGATCATTGTATCATTGTACATTGTATCATTGAAACCCAAGCACAAAAATGTGTAAGTCTACAACTGTACCTCATGGTGTCTCAGTAATAAAAATTTAGAAATTAAAAATAAAAAAAATTGGAACATAATGTAAAAATAAAACAAGAGAAAGATCTAACAATAGCAAAGAGGGCTATAGTATTCAAAACGTTGAGAAACAGGCACTTTGGCAAATATTTTTAAGTAAGCATCCTGGAGAGAATATAGCATTTTGAGTGAACAAATCTACTCTATGGATTCCTCTCATCCTTGAAATGGTAAAGGACAATGTGTTACAGTTACCAATTTGCAAATAAGATATATAGCACCTATTGCTTGCTAGGTTTCTATGCTTTATCAAGTTTTATTCTAATTTTAAATTTACTTTAATAAATAAAACAGTATTTGCCTGCATGAAACTTTTTAATTAAACTTTTTATTAGAAATGAGTTTTAATTATTAAAAATGCTTTATTCACATGTAATTTTCTAAAAGAAACATATAGGCCAAAGAGCTAGTGCAGCATGTAGAGGGTGTTTACCTTGTATGCAGCTAACCTGAGTTCAATTACCAGAACTCTGAACCCACCAGGGGTGATCTCTGGATACAGAGTCAGAAGTGAGCCAAGAGCTCATCTGGGTGCGCTCCCCTCCCCACATAGAATTAAGAATAGAAAAGAAATACATATAACTGATTCTTGAGTGACACAGATCATAAGGGTGCTAACTCCTCTATAACGTTTGAAAACCCCCAAATTTAATAGATAGTCTGCTATTGACGGGCTGGAGCGATAGCACAGCGGTAGGGGGTTTGCCTTGCAGGCAGCCAACATGGCTGACCTGAGTTCAATTCCTCCGCCCCTCTCGGAGAGCCCAGCAAGCTACCAAGAGTATCTCGCCCACACGGCAGAGCCTGGCAAGCTCCCAGTGACGTAATCGATATGCCAGACACAGTAACAACAAAGTCTCCAATGGAGACGTTACTGGGCCCACTCTAGCAAATCGATGATCAACGGGAGGGCCTTTACCTTTACCTTTACCTGCTATTGACCAAGAAGATGGTTTTCTAATAGTATTTAATTCCATTGTCTGCAAGTAGTGATATGTGTGGCCTGTCAATCTGTGAATTTTAATAAATTTAAAAACTTATAATGAATTTTATAATAGACTTTATAATAAATTTGTATTTTATGGTAGTAAGTGATAATTTATAATTCTACTTTTGTGGGGTATTTGGGCCATAGTATGTGTTGCTTGGGACTTCAGACTCTGTGCTCAAGGGTCATTCCTGGTGGTGCCAGCCATTAATTTTGGTTGACTGTGTGCATGGTAAGTGCTTTAACCCCTATACTAAGTCTGGGGTCCAATCAAATAAACTATCTGCATATATTTTATACATGCATGGCATACTTTTTCTTAGATTTTTTTTATAATTTTAGGTTATATTGATCATCTTTAATTATTTCACATCATACCAATGTCTAAATATTTTCAAAATATAATTATTAAAAAAAGTCTCACATAAGTCCAAATTTGTATTGTTCTTGGGATAACTATATTAAGAAGAAAATAGAACCACAATAAACATATAAGTAAAATGGAGGTACATTTTTTGGAGTCTTTCAATTATGTATTTATATTAGTCTATATATAAGTATGATTTTTAAATAATCGATTTCAGTTACTATAAAATGTTTATTGTGATTTTATAATTGTAATGTTTTACTGCGAAGATAACACTGATGTGAACTCTATATCTATTTGTCTACTTTTGTAATTGTTTACTTAAGATCAATTCTTAAAAGCTAATTTACTTGTGACGTGATATGTAGCTCAGGACAAAAGAACTTGGCTTGCATGTATGAAACTTTGGTTTCTATTCTTCGCACTACAGAAACAAAAGCGAAATCATTAACTGTGATTGGAAATATGCCTCGGTGGTAAAATATTTGCCTCACATTTCTGAGGTTATGGGTTTGATCCCTGAATTTCCATATACACACACAAAAGCTAACTTACAACAAAATCTCAAGCTGGAAACATTACTGGGCCCGCTCTAGAAAATCGATAAAAAACGGGAGGACAGTGACAGTGACAGTGACTTAAAAAACTTTAAACTGCTTTAAACTATATATTGCCTAACTATTATACAGATATAATTCTCAATAAAATAACTTTAAAAGGCCTATTTTCTAGCATCTTTGCTAGGGAAAGATAGCACCTGATTTTCCAATATATGTAATTTGGGGGGAAATTTTAATTTCTCATTTTAATTTGTTCTCTTTCTCTACTAGTGAGCTTGAAAATTCCTCTTGTGTGGTACTACATGGAAAATATTATGCTATGGGAAATGAGTCTTAAAGAGAGGGACAGACTTAGAAAGATTGCATTCATCTGGGTAACATAAAGGAACAAAATAAGAGTCTAACACACAAGAACAGCTGTGATACATAACAGGTTATTCACTCCATGGCTTAGAGGCCAGCTGCACTGTCTAGGGGTAAAGGCAGCGCAGATAGAGAAGGGAGCACCCAATAAAGGGTGCTGGGAAGATCTGCCCAGGATGGGAGATGCCTGCTGAACGTAGTCTAAGGACCGAACAGGATTGCCACCCAATGTCTCTTCTGCAGACCACAGCACCCAAAGGGAGAGATAGAACAAAAGATAGTGCCCTACCAAAGAGGCAGGCTGGGATGGGGGATGGGGGGTGGGAGGGATACTGGGATTGGTGGGACTGGAGATTGGGCACTGGTGGTGTTTATGGGTACTTGATCACTGTATAACTGAAACACAAGCACAACAACTTGTAAGTCTACTACTGTACCTCATGGTTTTTCACTAATAAAACAAAACAAAACAAAAATTAAAAAAAAAAAGAAAATTGCTCCTGTGTTTACAAGTCATTTACACTTCTTTCTTTTTTTTTCCCTTTATTGATTTTATTTTTTTTTAAAGTTTTAGATTTACAATTTTTTGTGTTTTGGTTTCAATTATACAATGATCAGATACCCATCCCTCCACCAGTGCCCATTTTCCACCACCATGGATAATATCCCTCCCACCCCCATCCCCCCATCCCCCCTGTCTCTGTGGCAGGGCAATCCCCTGTGTTCTCTCTCTCCTTTTGGGTGTTGTGGTCTGCAAAAGAGGCATTGAGTGGCAAACATGTTCAGTCCATAGTCTACTTTCGACATGCATCTCCCCTCCTGGGAGGATCCTCCAAACATCCTTTATTTGGTGCTCCCTTCTCTATCTGAACTGCCCTTTCCTCTAGGATACCCGGCTGGCCTCTAAGTTATGGAGTAATCCTCCTGGTGCTGATCTCAGCTATTCTTGGGTATTAATCTCATACTTTGTTACTTTATATCCCCCAGATGAATGCAATCTTTCTATGTCTATCCCTCTCTTTCTGACTCATTTCGCTTAGCATGATACTTTCCATATTGTACCACTTGTATGTAAATTTCATGACTTCATCTTTTCTAACAGCTACATAGTACTCCATTGTGTACATGTACCAAAGTTTCTTTAACCAGTCATCTGTTCTTGGGCATCCAGCTTTCTTACAGTTTCTGGCTATTGTAAAGAGTGCTGCAATGAACAAACAAGTGCAGATGTCACTTCGATTATACATTTTTGCCTCTCTGGGATATATTCCCAGGAGTGGTATTGCTGGGTCAAATGGGAGCTCAATTTCTAATTTTTTGAGAATCGTCCATACTGTTTTCCAGAAGGGCTGAACCAGTGGACATTCCCACCAACAGTGAAGGAGTGTCCCTTTCTCGCCACATCCACGCCAGCATCGGTTGCTTTTATTCTTTTGAATGTGGGCTAGTCTCTGAGGTGTGAGATGGTATCTCATTGTGGTTTTGATCTGCATCTCCCTGATGATTAATGATGTAGAGCATTTTCTCATGTGCTTTTTTGCCATTCGGATTTCTTCTTTGAGAAAGTTTCTGTTCATTTCATTGCCCCATTTTAGGATGGGGTTGGATGTTTTCTTCTTGTGGAGTTTAACCAGTATTTTGTATATCCTGGATATCAACCCCTTGTCAGATGTGTATTCGGTGAATATCCTTTCCCATTCTGTAGACTGTCTTTGTATTTTGGTCACTGTTTCTTTGGAGGTGCAGAAGCTTCTTAGTTTAAGATAGTCCCATTTATCTATCTCTGTTTTCACTTGTTCAGACTGTGGCGTGGCATCTTTGAAGATACCATTAGCTTCAATGTCATGGAGGGTTTTGCCAATTTTATCTTCAATATACCTTATGGTTTCTGGTCTGATGTTGAGGTCTTTAATCCATTTTGATCTTACTTTTGTACATGGTGTTAGGCAGAGTTCTGAGCCTATTTTTTTGCATGTAGCCATCCAGTGATGCCAACACAATTTATTAAAGAGGCTTTCCTTACTCCACTTCACATTACTTGCACCTTTATCAAAGATTAGATGAGCATATGATTGAGGAGAGATGTCAGTGTATTCAACCCTGTTCCATTGGTCTGCAGTTCTGCCTTTGTTCCAGTACCATGCTGTTTTAATTATTACTGCTTTCTAGTACAGTTTGAAGTTCGGGAGGTTGATTCCTCCCATTTTCTTTTTCTCAAGAATTGCTTTAGCTATTCGTGGGGGCTTATTGTTCCATATAAATTTCAAGAGTGTTTGCTCCATTTCTTTGAAGAATGTCATGGGTATCCTTATAGGGATTGCATTGAATTTATACAATGCTTTCGGTAGTATTGCCATTTTGACAATGTTAAGTCTCCCGACCCATGAGCAGGGGATATCTTTCCATTTCCTCATGTCCTCTTTTATTTCCTGAAGTAGCGTTTTGTAGTTTTCTTTGTACAGGTCCTTTACTTCCTTAGTTAAGCTGATTCCTAGGTACTTGATTTTCTGGGGCACAATTGTGAATGGGATTGTTTTTTTCATGTTGCTTTCTTCTCTCTCACTGTTTGCGTATAGGAAAGCCATGGACTTTTGGGTATTGATTTTATAACCTGCAACTTTACTATACGAGTCTATTGTTTCTAGGAGTTTTTTGGTGGAAGTTATTGGGTTCTCTAAGTAGAGTATCATATCATCTGCGAATAGTGAGAGCTTGATTTCTTCCTTTCCTACCTGAATGCCCTTAATATCTTTTTCCTGCCTAATCGCTATTGCAAGTACTTCCAGTACTATATTGAACAGCAGTGGAGAGAGTGGGCATCCCTGTCTCGTCCCTGATCTTAGAGGGAAGGCTCTCAGTTTTTCCCCATTGAGGATGATGCTTGCTGTAGGCTTGTGGTAGATGGCTTTAATTATGTTGAGGAAGGTCCCCTCTATACCCATTTTGGCTAGGGTTTTCATCATAAAGGGGTGCTGGATCTTATCAAATGCTTTCTCTGCATCTATTGATATGATCATATGCTTTTTATCTTTTCTTTTGTTGATATGGTGGATTATGTTGATTGATTTCCGAATGTTGAACCATCCTTGCATCCCTGGGATGAATCCTACTTGGTCATGGTGTATGATCTTTTTGATGAGTAGTTGGATTCTATTTGCTAGTAGTTTGTTGAGGATCTTTGCATCTGTGTTGATCAGGGATATCGGCCTGTAATTCTCTTTCTTTGTGGTATCTCTGTCTGCTTTTGGTATCAGTGTGATATTTGCTTCGTAGAAACTGTTCGGAAGTGTTTTTGATATTTCAATTTCGTGGAAAAGCTTAAAGAGTATTGGGAGTAAGTCCTCTTTAAAGATTTGGAAGAATTCACTAGTGAATCCATCCGGGCCAGGACTTTTGTGCTTGGGGAGACTTTTTATTACCATTTCAATTTCCTTGATGGTGATAGGTCTGTTCAGGTATTCCAGGTCTTCTTGGTTCAGCCTTGGGAGTCTGTAGGAGTTTAGGAATTTATCCATTTCCTCGAGGTTTTGATGTTCCGTGGCATAAAGCTTTTCAAAGTACCCCCTGAGGATCCTCTGAATTTCTGTGGTTTCTGTTGTAATGACCCCCTTTTCATTTCTGATTCGGTTTATTAGGGTTTTCTCTCTCCCTTTCTTTGTGAGTTTTGCTAGAGGCTTATCGATCTTGTTAATTTTCTCAAAGAACCAGCTCTTGGTTTCATTGATCTTTCGGATTGTTTTTTGGGTTTCCATCTCGTTAATCTCTGCTCTGAGTTTTATTATTTCCTTTCTCCTGTTCGGGTTGTGCTCCTTTTTTTGGTCCTTCTCCAAGCTCTTAAGCTGTGAGGTAAGGTTACTTATGTGTGCTCGCTCCTCCTTCCTGAGGAATGCTTGTAGAGCTATAAACTTTCCTCTTAACACAGCCTTTGCTGTGTCCCATAAGTTTTGGTAACTCGTGTTCTCATTTTCATTCATTTCTAGGAATCTTTTGATTTCCTCTTTGATTTCCTGTCTAATCCACTCGTTGTTCAATAGTGCACTGTTTAATTTCCAGGTGTTTGATTTAGTTTTCTGTTTTTGTGTGTGATTTACTTCTAATTTCAGCGCATTATGGTCTGAGAAGATTGTTGATACAATCTCTACCTTCTTAATTTTATGGAGGCATGTTTTGTGACTCAGCATGTGGTCTATCTTGGAGAATGTTCCATGTACGCTTGAGAAGAATGTGTATTCAGCTTTTTGTGGATGAAGTGTCCTGTATATATCTACTAAGTCCCTTTCTTTCATTGTTTCCCTCAAATGAAGTATGTCCTTGCTAAGCTTGAGTCTGGTTGATCTATCAAGAGGTGACAAAGCTGTGTTGAAGTCTCCCACTAGTATTGTGTTGCTATTGATATCTTTTTCCAAATCTATGAGTAGTTGTTTTAAGTACTTTGCTGGTCTCTCATTAGGTGCATATACATTTATTATTGTAAGTTCTTCCTCTTGTACAGATCCTTTGATCAATAAGAAATGGCCTTCACTGTCTCTTATGGCCTTCCTCACTCTGAAATCGATGTGGTCTGATATAAGAATGGCTACCCCAGCTTTTTTATGGGAGCTGTTTGCCTGTAGGATTGTTTTCCAGCCTTTGCCTCTGAGTCTGTGTTTGCTTTGACTATTGAGATGCGTTTCTTGCAGGCAACAGAATGTTGGGTTCAATTTTCTAATCCATTCTGCCACTCTATGTCTTTTAATTGGTGTGTTTTGCCCATTGACATTGAGAGAGATTATTGTTATGGGATTTTGTCCCATTGTTCTGTTAAAATTTGGTGTATTTGAGGGGCCTTTCTTGCCTTAAAGTAGCCCATTTAGTTGTTCTTGTAACCATGGTTTTGAGTCTATGAAGTTCCTGAGCTGTTGTTTGTCTGTGAAACTGTGTGTTGTTCCTTCTATTATGAATGAGAGTCTTGCTGGGAAAAGTATTTTTGGGGAGGCATTTATTTCATTGAGTTTTTTTACTATGTCCCACCACTGTTTTCGGGCCATGAGGGTTTCATCAGAAAAATCAGCTGTGAATTTTAAGGATGCTCCTTTGTAAGAGATTTCTTTCTTCAATCTTGCTGCTTTCAGAATTTTGTCTCTGTCTAAGGTTTTGGTAATTTTGATCAGAATGTGTGTTGGGGTATTTTTATTCGGATTTCTTATAGCTCGTACCCTTCGGGCCTCCTGAATGTGGTCACAAGTTTTCTTCAGCTCTGGAAATGTTGTAGCAATGATTTCTTTGACAGTTTCTTCTTCATCGAGGTTTTCTTCCTGTCCCTCTGGGACTCCAATAATTCTTATGTTACCCCTCTTGGCTTCATCACGATCTTCTCTTGCCATCTGTTCCCGAATTGTGAGTCTCTTTTCCATTTTCTGCTCTTTTCTGGAGAGTCTCTGAACTTCATCTTCGAGCTCACTGATTCTGTTCTCAGCAGCTCTTACTCTGCTGCTGAGGCCTTCCACTGAGCTTTTCAATTCGCCTACGAGATTTTTCAGGTCTGACATTTCTGATAGCATTTTCCTCATTTCTGCCTTCAGATCCTCTTGTCTTCTATTGGCATTGCTTTCCATTGTTTCTTTTAATTCCCAAAGCATCCTAAGTAGCTCCCTTCTGAATTCCTTGTCAGAGAGGTTGTCTAACACTACAGTACTGTTGGTGTCATCTGGGCTAGACTCTTCAATATGAAAGTTTGGTGGGCTTTTGCGTTGCTTTACCATTGTGAGAGGTGTGGTTTAGTCCTTCAGGTTCACTGTTACTATTCTGCTTTGATATGCAGTGTGAGTTAAGATAGGCTTATGAGTTATTGGCTACTGTGTTTCTAGTGGCTGAGGTAAAATAGAGAAGTTTCCATCTAAGAAGTTAGCTTATGGTTCCTATGGTATATGTAGTGGGAAAATATTTCACGGCCGCGGCTCCGGAAAGAGTCCCTGGCACTAGGCGAGGAGTTGGGAAAGTCTCCTGCTTGGAATTGGAGCCATTCAGCTTTGTTGCCCAGAGCTGGGCCTCTGTGCCCGTCCCACGCAGATCAGGGGTTGAAAACCAGCTGTCTAGGGGCTGTTTCTAGCTGCGCATGCCCAGAGAGGGACCCAAGCCCTTGGGGGCGGGCTGTACCTGTTGGAATTGGAGCCATTCAGCTTTGTTGCCCAGAGCTGGGCCTCTGTGCCCGTCCCACGCAGATCAGGGGTTGAAAACCGGCTGTCTAGGGGCTGTTTCTAGCGGTGCATGCCCAGAGAGGACCCGAGCCCTTGGGGGCGGGCTCTACCTGTTGGAAATGGAGCCATTCAGCTTTGTTGCCCAGAGCTGGGCCTCTGTGCCCGTCCCATGCAGATCAGGGGTTGAAAACCAGCTGTCTAGGGGCTCTTTCTAGCTGCGCGTGCCCAGAGAGGGACCCGAGCCCTTGGGGGCGGGCTGTACCTTTTGGAATTGGAGCCGTTCAGCTTTGTTGCCCAGAGCTGGGTCTCTGTGCCCGTCCCACACAGATCAGGGGTTGAAAACCGGCTGTCTAGGGGCTGTTTCTAGCTGCGCGTGCCCAGAGAGGAACCCGAGCCCTTGGGGGTGGGCTATACCTGTTGGAATTGCAGCAGTTCAGCTTTGTTGCCCAGAGTTGGGCCTCTGTGCCCGTCCCACGCAGATCAGGGGTTGAAAACCGGCTGTCTAGGGGCTGTTTCTAGCTGCGCGTGCCCAGAGAGGGACCCGAGCCCTTGGGGGCGGGCTGTACCTGTTGGATTTGCAGCAGTTCAGCTTTGTTGCCCAGAGCTGGGCCTCTGTGCCCGTCCCACGCAGATCAGGGGTTGAAAACCAGCTGTCTAGGGGCTCTTTCTAGCTGCGCGTGCCCAGAGAGGGACCCGAGCCCTTGGGGGCGGGCTGTACCTGTTGGAATTAGAGCTGTTCATCTTTGTTGCCCAGAGCTGGGCCTCTGTGCCCGTCCCACGCAGATCAGGGGTTGAAAACCAGCTGTCTAGGGGCTCTTTCTAGCTGCGCGTGCCCAGAGAGGGACCCGAGCCCTTGGGGGCGGGCTGTACCTGTTGGAATTGGAGCCGTTCATCTTTGTTGCCCAGAGCTGGGCCTCTGTGCCCGTCCCACGCAGATCAGGGGTTGAAAACCGGCTGTCTAGGGGCTGTTTCTAGCTGCGCATGCCCAGAGAGGGACCCGAGCCCTTGGGGGCGGGCTGTACCTGTTGGAATTGGAGCCGTTCAGCTTTGTTGCCCAGGGCTGGGCCTCTGTGCCCGTCCCACGCAGATCAGGGGTTGAAAACCGGCTGTCTAGGGGCTGTTTCTAGCTGCACGCGCCCAGAGAGGGACCGGAGCCCTTGGGGGCGGGCTGTACCTGTTGGAATTGGAGCCATTCAGCTTTGTTGCCCAGAGCTGGGCCTCTGTGCCCGTCCCACGCAGATCAGGGGTTGAAAACCGGCTGTCTAGGGGCTGTTTCTAGCTGCACGTGCCCAGAGAGGGACCCGAGCCCTTGGGGGCGGGCTGTACCTGTTGGAATTTACACTTCTTTCAATAGAGATTATATGATCATGGTTTATGTTTATTTTTTCTATTCAAGTTTAATAGCTAAATACTGATTTATTTCACAGCACTAATTTATTAAAACCATTCATCCTTGGCCTACCATATTAATTGCCAGTATTTGTTGGTTTTGCTTGTGTTTTGATCACTTAATTTGGTTTTTGTCATTTTCTTTCAGATTGTAAAATTTTGAGACAAATGAGCATATGTTTTTCTTTATCTTGTACAGTTTTAAACTGAGAACAACTGTTTGTTTTGAACAAATAAGATAACTGTGCATTTACTATTTCTTCTCATTTTATTTACATTTTAACTCATCTGGATTCATCTACAACTTATCCTAGTAAGTGTTGTCATATTGAAAGAAACCAACCTTTTTTTCAATCATAGCACTGTAGCACTGTCCTCCCGCGGTTCATCCATTTGCTCGAGCGGGAACCAGTAACATCTTCCAACAAATTGTGAGAATTGTTGTCACTGGTTTTCACCTATGGAATAGGTCATGGGTAGCTTGCCAGCCTTTTGCTATGTGGACGAGATACTCTGGGTAGCTTGCCGGACAGAGGAATCGGTATCAGGGTTGGCCTCTTGCAAGGCAAATGCCCTGCCATCTGTGCTGTGAATGTTATCTAAAATATACTAGTAATACCAAATGGTGTTTCTTTAACAGTGAAATATAAACGATTATTTTGTAATTTTCTTGATTTGTTAATGAGATATGTAAGCTCTTGAGTATAATGGGAGTATTTTTCTAACACAAGAGTCTGAGGAAGGTGAAACTCTTATAACTGTCTTGTAGGATTCCATCTCCCTAGCGTGCTTCATTCTACCCCGTTCTCTATCCAATCCGGTCTTCTTCTTGGGATTCTGACCTCCTGATTGGCTAGCCTCTGCCTTTCAACTGCCTACTTTATGACACCATTCTTTCACCAAACCAACCACCAACTGGTAGAATCTTGGGGGTCCCATGCAGTTGTTTGTAAACAAATGTGAATCATCATGGCAAGTGACAAGTGACCAATGACCAACCACCAGTGAGCAGTCGTCTGTACTGAACACATGTGGTCTTAAGCCGCTTCAGTGTTCAGACGTACTCTGGCACCGTCTCCTCTTCTCGTCTACCTTTTATCGGTATTTCCTCTTCTCTGACCATGTCAGGTAAGGATTTATCATCCTTAAACTTAGCAGTCAAGTAAAAACAGCACGGAGTAATGAAAGTAAGTATTCAAGTACAATTTTACAAGCCTCATTTGAGCTTGACTTTGACATTTGCTGTGTGATTTTAAACATTGGCTTACTTTCTCTCACATACAAAGTGTTTTTCCTCATTGATTACATTATATTTTAGACATACTTAGGAGCTCAAATACACACATTCACACACACACACGCACACACACACTTAATCACTTAATCACTTAATCCCCGTTATTCATCGATTTATTCGAGCGGGTGCCAGTAAAGTCTCCATTCATCCCGGTTGCGTGCTAGCGTAGCCCAATGGTATCTGTTCGTTTTAGGAACATGTAGAGCCTCAAACCTATCATTTAGGGTCTTGTCGAAGAAGTCTGACCATCTTATAGGTGGGCGTCCACGTGATCTTTTGATGTCTCGTGGAATCCAATCAGAAATGTCTCTAGTCCAGCGGTTGTCTGTAAACCTCATTACGTGTCCAGCCCATCTGATTTTTGATGTCTTGGCAAATGAGACAGCGTCCCTGATTCTTGAGCGTTGACGAAGATCAGAACTCCGGATTCTATCTCTCATTTGAGTGAATCGTGATATTCCAAGCATAGTTCTTTCGATTCCTCTTTGAGAGACCCGAATGGTGTTCTCATCCTGTTTTCATAGGGTCCAGGTCTCTGAGGCATATGTTAATGTGGGAAGAATAGTGGAATCAAAGAGATGTGCTCGTAGCTGGAGGTTCTTTGTCCTTTTAGTTATTTCTTCAATGCTCTTGAAGCCATTCCAAGCCGCTCTCTTCCTCCTGCCCAACTCAGGTGCCAGGTCATTCATCATGTTGATTTCTCGACCTAGGTATATATAACTGTTGCATTCGGAGATGGTGGTTCTGTTGAGAGCAAATGGAGCGTCAGGAACAAGGCTGTTTCTCATAAACATTGTCTTCGTAAGATTCAGCTGTAGTCCGACCTTTCTACATTCATGGTCAAAGTCGTTCAGCATTTGTGCTGCTTGGTTGATGATTGGTGTTATTAGAACGATGTCATCAGCAAAGCGGAGGTGGTGTAGTTGCCGACCATCTATCTTCACTCCCATGTTTTCCCATTCCAGTCGTCACATGATGTTCTCGAGGGTGGCACTGAAGAGTTTTGGTGAAATGGTATCACCCTGCCAAACCCCTCTCTTGATATGGATGATTACTTCTTTGTAGAATGGTGAGATCTTGGTAGTGAATCCGCAATAGAGCTCAGGAAGGATCCTGATGTATTGAGTTTGTATGCCCTGATTGGCTAGGGCTTCCATGACCGCTTCTGTCTCAACAGAATCAAAGGCCTTCTTTAAATCGATGAACATTAGACAGAGCAGCATCTTGAAATCCCGAGATACCTCAATGAGCTTGGTTATTGTGTGGATATGGTCGATGGTACTGAATCCTTCTCGGAATCCAGCTTGTTCACATGGTTGTCCTTCATCTAGTGTTCTGCTAATCCTATTCAGGATAACTCGAGTGAATAGTTTGTAGATGACAGACAATAGGCAGATTGGGCGATAATTGCCAATGTCGTGGATGTCTGCTTTCTTACACACACACACACACACACACACACACACACACACACACACACACACATATATATATGAGTGTTGATTCTCTGTGTTTCTTTTTCCTTTTCATAGTGAATTTTACATGATATCCATTGAAAACAAGTAAATCAGAGACAATATTTTTACAGAAACAGAAAATATAGATGCTGTGGAAAACTGTCAATATATACTCGCACGAGTTCTCTGTAATGGTCTCTCCACTTGTATTTATACTTCAGTATTTTAAATATAGTGTTATTACAAAGTAATAATCATTAACCTTTGAGTTTTCTATTTAAACCAGGTAATAAGAAAATATGGGGCATGGGGAAGGTGTGGAGTGCTGAGCGGTAGGGAGGCAAGCCCTCAAAGGTAAGAAAATTTGGGATCACTTTCATCAAACATTGACCTATCGAAACCAAGACGATATGAGGGACAATAAAATTGGAATGAAAGAAAGAAGAAAGAAAGAAAGAAAGAAAGAAAGAAAGAAAGAAAGAAAGAAAGAAAGAACAGGGACGTCAAGTATCAAGGAAGGGGGAAAAGTTTGGAAAGAATGTTGAAGAGAACCAAAGATTTAAAATCAAAAGAGAAAGAATATATATTAAATATGCTGAGATAAATACACTGAGAGCAAGTCCAAGCAATTTACTTCAATAAATGCCCGGACTAGAAAGGATACTATGCCTTGAATAGGGTACCAGTAGGAAAAGCAGTTTCTCAGAAAGCCATCCTTGCTGTCTTTTTTCCTTATTATCTCTTAGAACACAGTACTTGGTACTTGACAATTTGAGTATAAACATCCTTCAGAAATGATGCTTCCCATGAATAGATAATAGTGCTCATCTAGGACGGTGGAAGTCACAGAATCTTCAATGTTTTTATTACGTTCTGGTTTTTAAGTACATGTACGCGCTGTCTATTAAAATAAAAAAAATGGCATATTCTAACTTGAATCAGGAGATTTGATTCATTTGTGTGGTAAGTAGGTTCCAGGTTAAAGCTGCTCGTAATCTTTACAAATACTATTTCATGTGACTTTTTCTTCCTAACATGAGAGTATTTTGATAATAGTTAACATCTGTTTTTAGATCCTAAGAGGAAATAGATTATGATTTTTCCTACATTAAAGATAATTTATTGGATTTTGTTGCTCATTTATTAAACATTGAGAAGAACGTTTTCCTGGTTGATAAATATAATTCTAATGTAGGGGTTGAAAGTAAATTTGCAATATTTTGTGATCACTTTTTAAATGGTCTTTTCTGTTTCATGTGTGATCAAGTGAAATCCTATGCTATGTTTAACACGTGTTGTTTTCTGGTTAATATTCAAATGTACTGATGAGAATAATTTTTTGTACTTTCGAAGTTTCTTTCTGTATTTTACTCTTTTAAAACTTTTCTTGTCTATGAAATACAACCACGTTTACTCCTATTTTCTTTTTGTTATGTAGTTACTGGTAAATCCTTTCTCTTTAATCGAGTGGTAAAGTGTGCACTCAAAAATCACCTTCTATTCCATTTTTTGGCTAGCAGTTTTTTCTAAAATATAATACTGTCTTCTTATTGTATATGTGGAACAATTTATTAATAACCTTATTGTACTGTTTTATTTGGTTTTGTTTGGAATCACATACACTGTTTTTTCAGGGCTTAATCTTGGGTCTTCTCTAACATAACTTACTGTACTATGCTGCTTGCTACAGAGACCAGATTTCATTAATGTCTATATACTTATTTTTCAGTTCTGTGATACATATTTTTCATGATGTTTTCTTTACACTTCCTCCTATGTAAATCACATGAAATAGAAAAATTATATTCATGTATGCATTATTATTCTCAGAATTATTAGTAACTACATTGTAGATAAACAAAGTAAGGCACAGAGTTTAAATAAAGTTTTCCATCCAAAAACATTTCTTGGGAAAAACTCAAGTAGTCATTTTTGAAGTGGATCAAAAATGAGGGTAACCTTCAGTGCATCAACAAGATTAAGTCGTATATGAACCAAAAGTAACAGGTATTCATGGCACAAGTCAAATGGAAACCTGATGATTACAATGGTAATAGTTGTAAAGACCCCAAATGCTGATATTAATGTAAGGTATCTTTCTTCCAGTGTCTGGCCTTGTAGTGATCATGCAGGGTCCTGGCCAAAAGAATACATGCTTTAGTATGTGTAACCTGGAAATTATTAAGGGACAGAGAGAGATAGTACGGGAGGGGATAAGGCACTTGCCTTGTACACAACCAATCCAATTGAATCTCTTTCACGGCATACACACTCCCCAATGTTCTAAGGGGTCACTCCAGAGTGCAGAGCCAGGAAGAACCCAAGATCACTATCAGTTATTGGTCCAAACTCTACACCACCCCACGCCCCGCCCAATAAAAATTATTGGAATATAGGAAATCTCTTTGCCATATCTGGGCCTGAGGTTTCTTCTTGTCCAGAGAATGTTTCCCATTCTCTTAGACTTCCTAGTTTGAAAAAGCTTCCATTCTCGGAAATAGCATAGTAGTCAGTAGGATAGCAAGCTACAGGCAATTCTAGGGTAAGGAGAAACTATCTGTAAGCAAGAAATCCAGGTACAGACAGGATCACCTGGTTCTTCTACAGTTCTGTGTTCACTGTGGGAACACGATACCAAATACACAAAGTGCCAAAATATTCCCATCTTTGAATCACCCCAAATTGTTGGAATTTTGGAAATTCAGTTGACTGTTGTTACTAGAAGCATCTCGATGGCCTGAAATTTAAGTTCATATTGTTCCTCTCAGCGTTGAAGGAGATTATTAGTCTCACAGATTTTTTTCATCACCGTCTTGTTCCTTACAGAAAATTTTCAAAATCCATCTGTATTGGGAACTGCACATACTCTGCAGCTTTTTCTTCCCATGGTGAATGATGCAGCTTCCGTACTAGGAAGTGTCTGCAAATACTCCAGTGTATCTGCTCCAGCTGGTAGTTCTACTTGGCTCCTGCCCTCAGCCTCTGGCACCTCTTTCCAACCACTGATTGGTAGTGCCTATCTTTACCAACATTTCAGCACAAAAATGCTATCTGGAGTGTTTCACCAGAGTCATATATCCACCTCAGCTACTTCCGACCAGAGTGTTTTGGAATGGGATATTGCAGGAAGTGTTGAAGAGAGGTCTTCCATGGGAGACTTTACTGTGACTGTCCTTGAGCAAGACACCGCTGTCTCTTCCATGTCTATGGCAGCTCGCTATGAGAAAATCCTAGATACCAACAACACGGTGTCTGTGTACCCATAACTTTCTGTCAGTCTTGTTGAGAGAACACCACCTCTGGTTCCACATCAGAGAGGAAGCCTGTCACTTCCCTACCAGGAACGAAGTCAGGTGTATTACAATCATCAAGGCACTCTGGTAACTCTCCTTTCATGCCTGCAGTCTTATGACACCATGTCATACATAGGTCAAAATGGCTCTGCCCCCCAAGCTTACAGCAACTCATCTAGAGAAATATTTATGGTTCTGAAGGAGGTCCAGCCGCCAAATAACCAAATACCCGCCCTTCCCCTGGAATCGACTTCTCTCTGTCTAATCAACCCATCACAGAATCGAGTTATCAAGGTGAGTAGAACTGAGAGAAGGGAAAGAAAATTCAAAAATTGGGGTCAAAAAAGAGGAAAACTGTCCGTAGACAGGTGGTATTCATATACACTGAGATTTTTAAGTTTATGAAAAGAACTTAAATAAACTCAGTTTATGTTTACTCCCCTCACTCATTTTACAGCACGTTATTTTCACACTCAACATAAGAGCACCTAATGGAGATTGGAAGGTATGATTAGTAAATGGACATCTAGGTTTCATATAATGAAAGTTCAGGAGCACACACAAGAATGCCACATTTTTCCCTAGTTATTTCATTTATATTTTAATTTTTATTAGTTAAACATCATGAGGGACAGTTGTAGACTTAAAATTATTGTGCTTGTTTTCATTTATACAATGATGGAGTACTTATCCCTCCACCAGTGCCCATTCTCCAGCACCACGGTTCCCAGTATTCCTCCCACCACCATAACCCCCTTCCAACTCTGCCTCTGTGGCAGGGAATGCCACATTTTTCACTGTTCTATTTCAGCAGTCCTCAAGAATTACCACACTAAAAGTAAAATACGTGTCTTAAACTAGTATTTTGTTATTTTCTTAAGAAGTTTCAGAACTCTTATTGTAATTGTACCACTTTAACTTTCCCTTCCATTAAGAACAGCAAGGTTCTGAATACACTTGTGGTTCAGAGATTCTGACTCAAATCATGAAACCTAGAATCTGTACTTCAGCACAAATATCATGCTGAAGTAGTGCTTCATTCAAAGTCTTATTCTATGATATTAACGCCCTTTTATTTTTCCATGAAAGTGAATAAATTGAGAGTACAATACATTACAATGCTACGCTCTGTATGGCATTTATTAGTTTGAAAATCTATAATTTTTTTAAAAAAAAACATTTTGTTTGGAGGAAGTTGATTCTGTCTCATAGACCGAAGTGCTCAGGGATTACTCCTGGATCTGTGCTGGGGATCACTGCTGAAGATGCTTAGGAGATCATAGGTGATACGAAAGATCAAACTGAGGTCAGCTGTGCGCAGGGCCATTGCCTTACCAAATGTACTTTCCCTCTGTCCCAAATCTCTTATTTTTCAATTCAATTTAAACAGAAACTCTCTCAAATACAAAGAAAACCAAAAATCAATAGCACTACATGACAAACAGTAAGAACTACAACATTTACCTCCAATCCTCGAGCACAGGGTCTTGTCCATTTTCCATAGAATAGCCAGTAACAATGTCTTGCCAATTGCGGGTAGGTGCACTGTTGTTGCACCACCAGTTTTGTGGACCGAATATCTCATATCGCAGGCACTGATTTCTTCCATGGTTCTTTTTAGTGATGAATTTCCTGGGGATGGAGACTTCCCAGGCATCGCAACCTTCAGGTCAGACATTTGGTCTGACACAAATTTCCGAATTGCCCACATCTTCCAGTAGCTGGATTCAAAGACCTGAGAGTAATCCAGCACCTGAGCTTCAGGAAGTTCCCATAATATCTCCAGCCAAAGTAACCTGGCGCTGACCCCAACTCCAACTCAGGAACAAAATGTTAAGAATTTTGATTAGATGAAAACTGGGCTTTCAAAACCTCTGGAGACCTACCAGATCCCAGTAGACTTAGATCAATGCAAAGATCTACAGGTAATGAACACCACTGACACCATCACTCTGAAGCAGTTGCAAGAAAACTCAGGTGGAACTTAGGGGACCTCCCATGAAAACAGAACAACAAAAAGGAGGCTTCTGAACCTCTGGAGGGAGAACCCAAGGCCAAAATCCAGCCATACATCCGAGAATGCATGATAAGCGGAGCGGGGATTTTTCGTAATGCTGCAGTCAGTGATAGGTCTCCTGTGGCCACAGCCAAAACTAACAGCAAACCTCACAAAGCTGCCTCCAGGAGTATCAGCAAGACAAAGAGCCATGGCCAGGAGAAGATAAAAAACAATAGAGAAAACTCTAAGAAAGCTAACGAGTGTAAGCAGCCAGGGAACAAGGTCAAGGCAGAAGAAAACCCAAACATTGGCAAGATGAAACGCAAGGAAACTCAACCTTAGCTTTTCCAAGAGGCAGTTAAAAAGCCCCGCTGCTCCCTAAGCATACATATGCTGGATTCTGTACAAGTTTTTCATGCTCTGGGGAAGGAGAGTGATCCAAAACTTGGAATCTCTTCCTCCCAGGTCCTGAGTACTCAAAGAAGCCTAAAGATGTCAAGATATCCTCAGCAGTCAAGCTATGGCTAGGTGCTACACAGGATGGCTAGGTGCTACACAGGCCTTGAGAAAACTCAGGTCAAAGACAACAAACCAAGTAGCAGTGCTGAAAAACGCTCATCTCGAGCAAAGTGTGAGCTGCACATCCTGGGAAGGTCAAATTGGTACCTTTGCCTTTTCTTACCATGGAGAATCTGCAAGCTCGACCTGTTCCTCTGAGAAGACAATCTGTGTCCTCACATGGTCCTGCTGCAGCTTACCATGCCAAGCCTGGCTCTACCAATGCAGAACAGCCAACTACTGCCAATTCTTCCCAGTCAACCACTGCATTTTTCTCGGGTTCTGCCAAACCTGCTAAGTCCATTTCAACCAACCCATCTCGACCAGGTTTGCAGAACCCTAGTAGCCGACCTATTCGACTCCCGACAGCTTCCAGACCTGCTCCCTACAACAGCACCTGGCACTTCTCTCCAGCGTGAACCTCCTCCAGTCTCTGTGAACAAGCGACAGTTGCCACCCAAATGTCAGAGTCAGTTTCTTTTCCAAGATTTCCGTTTCCAACCGATTCCATGGAGAAAGCCCAATGTTCCTGAACCACACATGTCAAAGCCCATCACCAAAGAGCAGAGACCAGAGCGTGAGGCTATGAAAAAGAAGTCTCTGCAGGAGCGTGAGAAGCCTGCCAAACACACCTTTTTGGGGGAAAGTGCAGTACTTTATTGAGAGGGAAAAGAGATGGACATCTCTCTCTACTATGGCTACGTAATGGGAGTAGCTGGAATGGTAGGTTCCACTTGAGGTACCAGATGTTTTTCCTAGGCAAACACTGACATGCCATACACCTTTTATTTATTCTAATATATTTTTTCAAAGTAAAGAGATGCATCACAGTTAATTGGTTGTTAATAAAAGTTCTGAATTTTGAGATGCTGCCAAAAGTGGTTGTTTTTGGGAGTGGCTGGGGGTTGAAGGATGGAATGGGAAAGAACGGGAAGTTAGAGACAGGAAAAAGGGTGAATAGACAAGACTCTCCAAAATACAAACTTATCCAGGTTTATAAAGCCCATCAGAGGAGAAATTGCATGGGCCTGATGAAGAGTGGGCTAGGGTCAGAGGAAGAGTATAGCTGACAGGGCATTTGCTCTGCAAACAAAAAGGACTCAGTTCAGTTCTTGCAGTCTTTTATGGTCCCCAGAGACCCACTAGATGTGAAATTTTAGCACAGAGCCAGGAGTAAGACCAGAGCACAGTCAAGTATGACTATCCCTTGTGTCCTCGGAAAAAAATGGGAGAAATGGCACAGTCTGCGGTTTTCAGTTAAAAGAAGAAATTTGGAATAGGCTGAGAAAGTAAGATGAGTCTTAGATGACCAGAAGGAAAGTAAAAATTCTTCCATGGAGTCTGTGTTTACGCCTCATGGCCACCTTTGGAAAATAACCAAATTTGAAACACATCACTAAAAGGTTTGTGTGGTCTATCAATAAATGATGGCTGGGGGATGCAAACACAAACACTGGGGAATAAACCTACCAGATGAGTGATCAACGCCCTCAGAGTCATTCAAGTATGACTCTTAACAGGGACAAAGCCAAGAGAACAGTTGCAGCTTTAAGCCTGAATATCAACTCCTGGGAGATGCAAAGATAAGTCACCATGTCCTCAGGCCCTCTGTTCAGCACCCATAGCTGCACCATTTCACTTATTCCCAACAATATTCAGAGTTGCTATCATGGTGACACTTTACTAGGGAGTTTTAACAATGCAGTCCATTGCCTTTGTAAGTCTTTGAATTTGTAAACTCCCCAAGGTAGCCAAGCCAGCTTTCAGGAAATTTCTGGTGGGGGGAGCTCAAATTATATTAGCTTGAGGGGCTGGTCTTTGGTCTTCCATGTTCCCTGGTTCCTGTAGCTTTCTCTAAACATCGCTTTTAACTGCAGCTCACACAAGAATCAACTTTATAAATGGCATTGTGGCTGCATTGCGGTAGGTACCATACTAAGACATGCATCCTAGGTCACCACTCCGAAAGCAGTTGGTATCGGTTGACCTTGAGCCTGGAAGTTTGTGGTGGAAAGAGATGGTCCTAGGAGAGTTAATGGGGTGATGGATGGATGGAAAGGAAACTGAGAAGGGTAGGGAAGTGGAAATCTGGTGATCATCATGGGATAGTTGGTGGATATTTTTCAAAGGCCCTCCCGTTGATCGTCGATTTGCTCGAGCGGGCCCAGTAACGTCTCCATTGGAGACTTTGTTGTTACTGTGTCTGGCATATCGAATACTCTCGGTAGCTTGCCAGGCTCTCCGAGAGGGGCGGAGGAATCGAACTCGGGTCGGCCATGTTGGCCGCTTGTAAGGCGAACGCCCTACCCGCTGTGCTATCGATAGCACAGCGGGTAGGGCATCTGCCTTGCACGCAGCCAACATGGCCGACCTGAGTTCGATTTTTCAAATAAGGTAAAATATTTTTTCTAAATGAGATTCAAGACAAAAATATGAAAATAAGATAGTTTCCAAAGAACAGGTTACATATAAGACCGAGAGAGCTGAAAGGGCTGGCATTCGTTCTGGAGCTTTCAATCATACCATTTACTAAAGATGGTATTTTCACATCACTTAGCTGTGGAGAGGAATAGTGAGAAACAGAATGCCACCAGAAAAGCAATCTGGGTGACCACCTTCAATAAAAGCCAGGTGGAAGGTGTTCACATGGATCCCAAGTGAAAATATATGTTAACAGGAACACGTATTTAACTAACTCTGCTTGGTACCAGTAACTACTTTGTTGAAAATGGGGGGAAATGAACGCAGTTTCTGATTGACCTGAGACAAACCAGTTAATAGATTTTTCCCAGAAAAGGGTAGTTGACTGGCTGTGAACAGAAAACGTGAAAAGTGTTTTGCTACCTTTAATGTATGGCTGGAGGGAATTGATCCCAGTAATCTCTTAAAACTAACAAGCTTCAACTCTCTTGAAGGAATGTTGTATTCACTGAGGAAAAAATGTTGGGAGAAAAGTCTGAACTGATGGGAAAAGAGACAATAAGTGTAAAAGGAGGGCTTGAAATTTGGGTTCCTCTGAAAACAAAGCTTGAAATAACAAGATCTGTGGGTAACATGATCTACTGGAAATGGGATCTGAGGAGGAAAAGAGTGATATCAGGGATGTGAACAAGGGAAATCCAAGTTAAGGAAGACTTAGTTAGCTGACTACCCCATGGTCGACATGGTTCCAAGACTACCAGAAATTACCAAGAAATTTACTTTAATTTTCTTTCTTTTATATGGTCAATTACAACATGTATTCTGTGCCTTCTTCAAACAGAATTTTTCTTTCTCAATATTCTGTTCATTTGTGTAAGCATCTTAAACAACTGCTGGATAACAGAATTATTTGAGCAGACTTATTTTTTACTTTAATGTTTAGTTAATGTGTCTGGCATATCGAATACTCTCGGTAGCTTGCCGGGCTCTCCGAGAGGGGTGGAGGACTTGAACTCGGGTCGGCCATGTTGGCTGCGTGCAAGGCAGACGCCCTACCCACTGTGCTATCGCTCCAGCAAATATTTAGTTGAGATTACTGAAAACTGGGCCTAAATTGAAGTTTGTCTTCATTGGTACAAGTAGTGAATGGAGGTCTAGGCATGGAATTAGAGATCATAGGTTAACACATTCAGTTCCTAATAAAACAAGTAAAGGACAGTGTCCCAAATAGATTATTGAAAAAGATATTCATCTCTATTTAACCTTTAATTTCAGCATTTTCTATATTAAATTAAAAATGAAAGAATGATCCTATATTTGGTCTTTTAAAGACATTCCACATAGGTTAAGGAAACAAACACTGCCTATGAAATCATAACAACTTAATCATAAAAACCTGATTACTACTTAAATTTACAAGAATGTCAGTCCTAAGAATTATTTCCCTGGATCTCACTAGTGTACATGATATTCATATGAATACATCTGTGTGGAAACATCGCTGGTATCTAATTTAGAGAATAGATATATAGAGATTAGATCACATAGCTGAGTGTGATCTCAACTTTTCTAGACACTCCCCTACCCCACACACACCCAAAGACTTGTACTAATCCTTATGGATCCATGACTTTTCCTCCTCCCATCTCCAAGAATCTTTTAAAATTTCTTTTCAAGTACTAATGTAATGCGCTTTAGAAAATATTGAGTTAAACTTATTTCTTGTCATTTATCTTTTAGATAGAGAACCAAGAAAATCTTATTAAAAGTGTATTTTTGTATTCTTTGAAAATGGTAATAAGAACATTATTATTGAGTCCCTGAATATACATTATATAAAGAATTTTCTGAGAAATTCCCTGTACAAATCAATACTCGAAGAAATAAATGACTTCTCTGAATGAGAATGAACTGGGACATTTCAAAGTATCAATCAGTGAATCAAAGATGAATCATAGCATCATATAGCTAAAAATGATCTTGATGTAATGTAGTCAACACCATTATATTTTTTTTCTTATACCAGCTGATAGCACTTTTAATTTTTTTGTTTTTATTTATTTATTTTTATTAGTGAAACACCATGAGGTGCAGTTGTAGACTTACATACCTTTGTGCTTGGGTTTCAGTTATACAAGTGTCAAGTACCCATCCCTCCACCAGTGCCCATTCTCCAACACCAAGGAACCCAGTGACCCTCCCACCCCCCATCTCCCCAAATCCGCCCCGCCTCAGGACATTCCCTTTTGGTTTTTCTTTGCTTTGGGGTGTTATGGTTTGCAATTGAGGTCAATACCATTACATTTTCAAATAAGAAAATAGGCCCCAAGATGTTCAAGACACTGCTAGTGTCCTGGGCTTCTTCCCAGCATGTACCCTGCTCCAAGCCCGCCCTTTGGAAATATGCTGGGAAGGACAACTGGATGTTCCTTTCCTCACACTGACCTGAAAGACTCTTGCTGATTCTCAGCCAGATCAAATATTTCATTTGTTGCCTGATATCACCTCCTGTCCTTTATTTGTTTTAAAAAAAAAAAAAACATTTGATTTGTTTCTGGAATATAAAGAAAAAAACTGAATGGAGTAATGAAACAAAAGCAAAATCAAACCTTTACACTCTGCCATCAGAATAGTCCTTACAAGAGGGGAAGTAAATGACTGAAATGGGTAGGGGACTGCTGTTAGTTGGTTGTGCACAGTAGCTGGATATTTGAAAGTGCATGGAGTATGAATACACAGTTGCTGAGATGAGGAAGTCTGTATTTGAAGGGAATACAGTTTGTTAACTAGTCATCACAATTACATGATTGCCACTCAATGCCTCTTTTCGTATGTTTTTTAGATAATTCTTCCCCTCCTGTGTTTGCTTAGGACAGCACATTGTCTCTCCCCTCCCTGTTCTTTCAGGAAGCCAGAGAGAAGTCTTCAGGCAGGAAGAGCATGAAATTTACATAGGAGTGGTACTACCTGGACTGTATCATGTTCAGCGAAATGAGTCAGAAAGAGAGGGACAGAAAGAACAAGATTGCATTCACCCGGAGAACATAAAATAACAAAACAGGAGACTAACTCCCAAGAGTGGCCGAGATTAGTGTCAGGAATTTTTCCTCGTAGCTTGGAGACCAACCACACACGCTAGCAGAAAAGGCAGCTCAGATAGAGAATGGAGCACCAAATAAAGGGTGTTGGGAGGATTCTCCCAGGATGGGAGAGCATGCTGAACATAGACTATAGACCAAACATGATTGTCACTCAATGCCTCTTTTGCAAACCACAACACCTAAAAGGAGAGAGAGAACAAAGGGGAATGCCCTGCCACAGAGTCAGGGTGGGATGAGGGGATGGGGGGTGGGAGGCATACTGGGATCCCTGGTGGTGGGAAATGGGCACTGGTGGAGGGATGGGTATTTGATCATTGTATAAATGAAACCCACGCACAAAAATTCATATGTCTACAACCGTACCTCATGGTGTCTCACTAATAAAAATTTGAAAATTAAAAATAAAAAAATTGGAACATAAAGTAAAAATAAAACAAGAGAAAGATCTAACAATAGCAAAGAGGCCTATAGTACTCAAAATGTTGAGAAATAGGCACTTTGGCAAGTATTTTTAAATACGCATTCAGGAGAGAATATAGCATTTTTTGTGAACAAATCTACGCTATGGATTCATCTTATCCTTGAAAAGGAAAAGGACAATGTGTTCCAGTTACCAACTTTCAAAAAAGATATATATCATCTATTTTTTGCTGTTTCTATGCTTTACCAAATAGTATTCTAATTTTTAAATTGACTTTAATTATTAAAACAGTATTTGCCTGCATTAAACTTTTTAATTAAATGTTTTATTAGAAGTGATTTTTAATTATTAAAATGTTTTATTCACATGTAATTTTCTAAAAGAAACATATAGGCCAAAGAGCTAGTGCAGCATGTAGAGGGTATTTACCTTGTATGCAGCTAACCTGAATTCAATCCCCAGAACCCTGAGCCTGCCAGGGGTGATCTCTGGATACAGAGTCAGAAGGGAGCCCGGAGCACATCTGGGTGCACTGCACTCCCCACATAAAGGGAAGAATAGAAAAGAAAAACACATAACTGATTCTTGAGTAACATAGAGCTTAACTATGCTAACTCCTCTATAATGTTTGAAAACCCCCAAATTTAATAGATAGTCTGCTATTAACCAAGAACATGGTTTTCTAATTGTATTTAATTCCATTGTCTGCAACTAGTGCTATGTGTGGCCTGCCCATCTGTAAATTTTGGTATACTTCAAAACTTTAATCGATTTTATAATAGACTATATAATACATCTGTATTTGATTTTATTAAGTGATAATTTATATTTCTATTTTTGTGGGGTATTTGGGCCATAGTATGTGGTAAATGGGACTTCAGAATCTGTGCTCACGGTTTATTCCTGGTAGTGCCAACCATTAATTTGGGTTGACTGTATGCATGGTAAGTACTTTAACCCCTATATTAAGTCTGGGGTCCAATCAAATCAATTATCTGCATATATTTTATACATGCATGCATGGCATACTTTTTCTTAGATTTTTTTTATATTTCTAGGATATATTGATCATCTTTAATTATTTCACATACATATCAACGTCCAAAAATTCTCGAAATATAATTATTGAAAAATATAATATAGAAGTCCAAATTTGTATTGCTAATGGGATAACTATATTAAGAAGAAAATAGAACCACAATAAGCATACAATTAAAATGGACATACATTTCTTTGGAGTCTTTCAATTATGCATTTATATTAGTCTATATACAAGTATGATTTTTAAATAGACAATTTCTGTTACTATAAAATGTTTATTGAGATTTTATAATTGTAATGTTTTCCAGGTAAGATGACATTGATGTGAACATTTATATCTATTTGTCTACTTTTCTAATTGTTTCCTTAATATCAATTCTTAAAAACTAACTTACTTATGACCCGATATGTAGCTCAGGACAAAAGAACTTGGCTTTCATGTATGAAATTTTGGTTTCTATTCTTCGCACTATAGAAGCAAAAGCAAAATCATTAACTGTGGTTGGAAAAATAGCTCGGTGGTAAAATATTTGCCTCACATTTCGGAGGTTTTGGGTTTGATCCCTGAATTTCCATATACACACACAAAAGCTAACTTACAACAAAGTCTCACACTCGATACCTAACTGGACCCTCTCCAGAAATTCGATGAACAACGGGAGGACAGTGACAGTGACAGTGACTTAATGAACATTAAACTGCTTTAAGATATATATTGCCTAAATATTATACAGATTTAACTCTCAATAAAATAACTTGAAAAGATCTATTTTCTAGCATCTTTGCTAGGGAAAGATAGCACCTGATTTTTCAATATTTGTTATTTGGGGGGAAATTTTAATTTCTCTTTTTAATTTGTGCTCTTTGTCTACTAGTGAGCTTGAAAATTGCTCTTGTGTGGTACTACATGGAAAATATTATGCTATGGGGAATGAGTCAGAAAGAGAGGAACAGATATAGAAAGATTGCATTCATCTGGGTAACATAAAGGAACAAAATAAGAAATTAACACACAAGAACAGCTATGATAAATACCAGGTTGTTCACTCCATGGCTTAGAGGTCAGCTGCACTGTCTAGGGGTAAAGGCAGCGCAGATAGAGAAGGGAGCACCCAATAAAGGGTGCTGGGAAGATCTGTCCAGGATGGGAGATGCCTGCTGAAAGTAGTCTAAGGACCGAACAGGATTGCCACCCAATGTCCCTTCTGCAGACCATAGCACCCAAAAGGAGAGATAGAACAAAAGGTAGTGCCCTACCAAAGAGGCAGGTGAGATGGGGGATGGGGAGTAGGAGGGATACTTGGATTGGTGGGAGTGGAGATTGGTCACTGGTGGTGGAATGGGTACTCGATCACTGTATAATTCAAAACCAAGTGCAACAACTTGTAAGTCTACAACTGTACCTCATGGTGTTTCACTAATAAAACAAAACAAAACAAAAATTCAAAAAAAAGAAAATTGCTCTTGTGTTTACTAGTCATTTACACTTCTTTCAATAGACATTATATGATCATGTTTTATGCTTATTTTTTCTATTCAAATTTAATAGAAAAATACTGATTTATTTCACAGCACTAATTTTTTAAAACCTTTCATCCTTGGCCTATCATATTAATTGCCACTATTTGTTGGTGTTGCTTGTTTTTTGATCACTTAATTTGGTTTTTGTCCTTTTCTTTCAGATTGTAAAATTTTGCACCAATGAGCATATGTTTTTCTTTATTTTCTACAGTTTTAAATTGAGAACAACTGTTAGTTTTGTACAAATAAGATACCTGTGCATTTACTATTTCTTCTCATTTTATTTATTTTAACACATCTCGATTCATCTACAACTTATCCTAGTAAGTGTTGTCATATTGAAAGAAACCACAATTTTTTTCAATCATAGCACTGTAGCGCTGTCCTCCCGCGGTTCATCCATTTGCTGGAGCGGGAACCAGTAACATATTAAACCAAATTGTGAGACATGTTGACACTGGTTTTGGCCTATCGAATAGGTCATGGGGAGCTTGCCAGGCTTTTGCTATGTGGATGAAATACACTGGGTAGTTTGCCGGGCAGAGGAATCGGAATCAGGGTTGGCCTCCTGCAAGGCAAATGCCCTACCTGCTGTGCTGTAAAAGTTATCTAAAATATACTAGTAATACCAAATGTTGTTTCTTTAACAGTGCAATATAAACGATTATTTAGTAATTTTTTTGATTTGTTAATGAAATATGTAAGCTCTTGAGTATAATGGGAGTATTTTTCTAACACAAGAGTCTGACGAAGATGAAACTGTTATAACTGTCTTGTTGGATTCCATCTCCCTAGCCTGCTTCATTCTACCCTGCTCTCTATCCATTCCGGTCTTCTTCTTGGGATTCTCACCTCCTGATTGGCTAGGCTCTAACTTTCAACTGCCTACTTTATGACATCATTCTCCCACCAAACAAACCTCCAACTGGTAGAATCTTGGGGGTCCCATGTAGTAGTTTGTAAACAAATTTGAAACATCATGGCAAGTGACCAGTGACCAATGACCAATCACGTGTGAGCACTCATTTGTACTGAACACTTGTGGTCTTAAGCCGCTTCAGTGTTCAGACGTACTCTCGTACCATCTCCTCTTCTCGTCTACCTTTCATCGGTATTTCCTCTTCTCTGACCATGTCAGGTAAGGAATAATACTTTTCAAAGCTTTTCATTAGATTTATCATCCATAAACTTAGCAGTCAAGTAAAAACAGCACGGAGTAATGAAGGTAAGTATTCAAGTAGAATTTTATAAGCCTCATTTTAGCTTGACTTTGACATTTGCTGTGTGATTTTAGACATTGGCTTACTTTCTCTCACATACAAAGTGTTTTTCCTCATTGATTACATTATATTTTAGACATACTTAGGAGCTCAAATACACACACATACTTAAATACACACACACACACACACACACATATATATATATATATATATATATATGAGTGTTGATTCTCTGTGTTTCTTTTTCCTTTTAATAGTGAATTTTTCATGATTTCCATTGAAAATAAGTAAATCAGAGACAGTATTTTTACAGAAACCGAAAATATAGATGCTGTGGAAAACTGTTAATATATACTAGCATGTTTTATCTGTAATGGTCTCTCCACTTGTATTTACACTTCAGTATTTTAAATATAGTGATATTACAAAGTAATAATCATTCATCTTTGAGATTTGATTTTAGCCAGGTAATAAAAAAATATGGGGCATGAATAAGGTGTGGAGTGCTGAGGGTAGGGAGGCAAGCACTCAAAGTTAAGAAAGTTTGGGATCACTTTCATCAAACATTGACCAATCGAAACCTAGACGATATGAGGGAGAAATAAATAGGAAATAAAGAACGAAAGAAAGAAAGAAAGACAGAAGAAAGAAAGAAAGAAAGAAAGAAAGAAAGAAAGAAAGAAAGAAAGAAAGAAAGCAAGCAAGCAAGCAAGCATAGGGACGTCGATTATCAAGGAAGGGGAAAACGTTTGTACAGATTGTTGAAGAGAACCAAAGATTTAAAATCAAAAAAGAAAGGTACCAGTAGGAAAAGCAGTTTATCAGAAAGGCATCATAGCTGGCTTTTTTCCTTATTATCTCTTAGAACATAGTACTTGGTACTTGACAATTTGAGTATAAACACGCTTCAGAAATGATGCTCCCCATAAATAGCTAATAGTGCTGATCTAGGGCCGTGGAAGACACAGAATCTTCAATGTTTTTATTACGTTCTGGTTTTTAAGTACATGTACGCGCTGCCTGTTAAATAAAAAAATGGTATATTCTAACTTGAATCAGGAGATTTGATTCATTTGTGTGGTAAATAGGTTCCAGGTTAAAGCTGCTTGTCATCTTTACAAATATTATTTCATGTGATTTTTTCTTCCTAACGTGAATATTTAGATAATAGTCAACTTCTGTTTTAAATCCTAAGAGGAAGTAGAAAAATCAAGTCTCACAGGTCTAATTACACATTTCTGTCATATTTGTTAATTATTATTTTTCCTACATAAAAGATATTTTATTGGATTTCGGTGCTCATTTATTAAACATTGAGAAGAATGTTTTCCAGGTTGATAAATATAATTCTAATGTAGGGGTTGAAAGTAAGTTTGCAATATTTTATGATCACTTTTTAAATGGTCTTTTCTGTTTCTTGTGTGATCAAGTGAAATCCTCTGCTATGTTTAACACGTGTTGTTTGCTGGTTAATATTCAAAGATACTGATGAGAATAATTTTTTGTACTTTCGAAATTTCTTCCTGTATTTTACTCATTTAAAACATTTCTTGTCTATGAAATACAATCACGTTTACTTATATTTTCTTTTTGTTATGTAGTTACTGGTAAATCCTTTCTCTTTAATGGAGTGGTAAAGTGTGCACTCAAAAATCTCCTTCTATTCCATTTTTTGGCTACCAGTTTTTTCTAAAATAGAATACTGTCTTCATATTGTATATGTGGAACAATTTATTAATAAACTTATTGGACTGTTTTATTTGGTTTTGCTTGCGCTCACATCCGCTGTTATTCAAGGCCTACTCTTAGGTCTGCTCTCCATAACTTACTGTACTGTGCTGCTTGCTACAGAGCCCAGATTTCATTAAAATCTATATTCTCCTTTTTCAGTTCTGTGATACATATTTTTCATGATGTTTTCTTTACACTTCCTCCTATGAAAATCACATGAAATAGAAAAATAATATTCATGTATGCATTATTTTTCTTAGAATTATTAGTAACTACATTGTAGATAAACAACATAAGACACAGAGTTTAAATAAAGTTTTCCTTCCAAAAACATTTCTTGAAAAAACTCCAGTAGTCCTTTTTGAAGTGGATCAAAAATGAGGGTAACCTTCAATGCATCCACAAGATTAAGTCGTATGTGAACAGTAAGTAACAGGAACTCATCTCACAAGTCAAATGGAAACCTGATGATTACAATGGTAATAGTTGTAAAGAACCCAAATGCCTAAATTAATGTAAGGTATCTTCCTTCTGGTTTCTGGCGTTGTAGTGATCATGCAGGATCCTGGCAAAAAAACCACATGCTTTAGTTTGTGTAACCTGGAAATTCTTAAGGGACACAGAGAGATAGTACTGGAGGGGATAAGGCATTTTCCTTGTACACAGCCAATCCAGTTGAATCTCTGTCACGGCATACAATCTCCCGAATGTTTTAAGGGGTCACTCCAGAATGTAGAGCCAGGAAGAACCCAAGATCACTGTCAGTTGTTGGTCCAAACTCCACACCACCCCAAGCCCCGGCCAATAAAAATTATTGGAATATATGAAATCTCTTTGCCATCTCTGGGCCTCAGGTTTCTTCTTGTCCATTGATTGTTGCCCTTTCTCTTAGACGTCCTAGTTTGAAAAAACTTCCATTCTAGGAAATAGTATAGGACTCAATAGGAGGCAAGCTACAGGCATTTCTAGGGTAAGGAGAATTATCTGTAAGCAAGAAATCCAGGTACAGACATGATCACCTGGCTCTTCTACAGTTCTGTGTTCACTTTGGGAGCACGATACCAAATGCACAAAGTGCCAAAAAGTTCCAGGCTTTGAATCACCCCAAAGTGTTGGAATTTTGGAAACTCAGTTGACTGTTTGTAGTAGAAGCATCCTGATGGCTTAAATTTTAAGTTCATATTGTTCCTCTCAGCATTGAAGAGATTATTAGTCTCACAGATTTCTATCATCACCCTCTTGTTCCTTACAGAAAATTTTCAAAATCCATCTGTATTGGGAACTGCACATACTCTGCAGCTTTCCCTTCCCGTGGAGAACAATGCAGCTTCCCTAACAGGAAGTGTCTGCAACTACTCCAGAGTATCTGCTCCAGCTGGTAGTTCTGCTTGACTCCTGCCCTCAGCCTCTGGCACATCTTTCCAACCGCTGATGGGTAGTGCCTATATTTACAACATTTCAGCACAACAATGCTATCTGGAGTGTTTCACCAGAGTCATATATCTACCTCAGCTGCTTCCTACCCAAGTGTTTTGGAATGGGATATTGCAGGAAGTGCTGAAGTGATGTCTTCCATGGGAGACTTTTTTGTGACTATTCTTGACCAAGACACTGCTATCTCTTCCATGTCTATGGCAGCTCGCTATGAGAAAACACTAGTTACCAACAACACGATGTCTGTGTTCCAATCAGTTTCTGCCAGTCTTGTTGAGAGAAGACCATCTCAGGTTCCACATCAGAGTCAAAGCCTGTCACTTCCCTACAAGGAAGGAAGCCAGGTGTATTACTATCATCAAGGCACTCTGGGAACTCTCCTTTCCAGCATGCAGTCCTATGACTCCATGTCATACACAGGGCTAAATGGCTCTGCCCCCCAAGCTTACAGCAACTCATCTTGAGAAATGGTTAAGGTTCTCAAGGAGGTCCAGCCCCCAAATAACCAAATACCCGCCTCCTAGTCTGGAATCGACTTCTCTCTGTCTTCTCAACCCATCACAGAATCGAGTTATCAAGGTGAGTAAAACGGAGAGAAGGGAAAGAAAATTCAAAAATTGGGGTCAAAAAAGAGGAAAACTGTTCGTAGACAGGTACTATTCATATACACTGAGATTTTTAAATTAAAAAAACTCAGTTCATGTTTACTCCCCTCACTCATTTAACAGCATGATATTTTCACACTCAATATAAGAGCTCCTAATGGAGATTGGAAGTTATGATAGTATAATGGACATCTAAGTTTCATATAATGAAACGTCAGAAGCAGAGAAAAAAATAGCGCATTTTTCCCTTCTTATTTCATTTTTTAAATTTTTATTAGTTAAACGTCATGAGGGACAGTTGTAGACTTACAAATTGTTGTGATTCGATTTCATTTATACAATGATGGAGTACTTATCCCTCCACCAGTGCCCATTCTCCAGCACCACGGTTCCCAGTATTTCTCCCACCACCCATACCCCCTATTCCACTCAGCCTCTGTGGCAGGGAATGCCACATTTTTCACTGTTCTATTTCAGCAGTCCTCCAGAATTACCACACTAAAAGTAAAATACATATCTTAAACTAGTATTTTGTTATTTTCTTAAGAAGTTTCAGAACTCTAATTGTAATGGTACCACGTTAACTTTCCCTTCCATAAATGAACAGCAAGGTTCTGAATACACTTGTGTTTCAGAGATTCTGACTCAAATTATGAAACCTAGAATCTGTACCTCAGCACAAATATCATGATGAAGTAGTGCTTCATTCATACTCTTATTGTATGATATTAACGCCCGTTTATTTTTCCATGAAAGTGAATAAATTATCAGTACAATACATTACAAAGCTAAGCTCT
The DNA here is from genome assembly GCF_029834395.1 of Sorex fumeus. Lineage (NCBI taxonomy): Eukaryota > Metazoa > Chordata > Mammalia > Eulipotyphla > Soricidae > Sorex > Sorex fumeus. The sequence continues at coordinate 18,947,697 of NW_026606152.1, read as the reverse complement.
GTGTGGCACTTATTAGTTTGAAAATCTATAATTATTTTTTAAAAAAACCTTTTGTTTGGAGGACATTGAAACTGTGTCATAGACCGAAGTGCTCAGGGATTACTCCTGGATCTCTGCTGGGGATCACTGCTGAAGATGCTTAGGAGATCATAAGTGATACTAAAGATCAAATTGCGGTCAGGTGTGCGCAGGGCCATTGCCTTAACTAATGTAATATTGCTCTTCCCAAGTCTCTTATTTTTCAAGTTAGTTTACACAGAAATTCTTTCAAATACAAAGAAAACCAAAAAACAAGTGCAACACATGAAAAACAGTAAGAACTACAACATTTACGTCCAATCTTTGAGCACAGGACTTGTCCATTATCCGAAGAATACCCAGTAATAATGCATTGCCTATTGCTGGTAGGTGCACATTTGTTGCACCACTAGTTTTGTGGACCGAATATCTCATTTCGCAAGCACTGATTTCTTCCTTGGTTCCTTTTTAGTGATGAATTTCCTGGGGATGGAGACCTCCCTGCCATCGCAACCTTCAGGTCAGACATTTGGTCTGACACAGATTTCCGAATTGCCCACATCTTGCAGTAGCAGGATTCAAAGACATTTGAGTAATCCACCACCTGAGCTTATGGACTAATAAAACAAAAGTAAAATAAAACCTTTACACTCTGACATCAAAATCGTCCTTATAGGAGGGGAAGTAAATGACTGAAATGGGTAGGAGATTGTTGTTAGTTAGTTGTGGACAGTAGCTGGATATTTGACGGTGCATGGAGTATGAATACACAGTTCCAGAGATCAGGAACTCTGTACTTGAAGCGAATACAGTTTGTAAACTTGTCATCACAATTATATGTCCATATGAAATTTATCTACATATGCTTTGTGCCTTCCTTGCATGTATGTGTTATGCATTCCTTTATCATGGCCTCAGAAATGCATCTGAGGGGACTCGGAAAATTAGTTGAGCCCCAAGTATGGGGAGAGAAGTAGTAAAGAATTGGAGGAGGAAAAAATATGAGTTGGAGCTTAAGAGCCGTGTAAGAGGAATATATCAATATGTATGTGTCTGTAAATACACATATATATGTATAAATATATATATGGGCTGGAGCCATAGCACAGTGAGTAAGACGTTTGCCTTACACGTGGCCAACCTGGGTTCGATTGCTCTCCTCCTCTCAGAGAGCCCAGCAAGCTACTGAGAGTAACCCTCCCTCATGGCAAAGCCTGGCAAGCTACCTGTGAAGTATTCGACATGCCAAGAACAGTAACAACAAGTCTCACCATAGGGACGTTTCTGGTGCCTGGTCGAGCAAATCAGTGAACAATGGGAGGACAGTGCTACAGTGCTCTGGTTAATTCAAACGTTGTTTATGTAAAATATGAAAGAATCAAATAAATATTCTATAAAGCTGATTACACCTATTAAATTAATATAACTTTAAATAGTGTTTAGAAATTAAGTTGAAGAATTTTAAGGCTATCGAAAGATATTGACAATATATCAAGAAACACATGGATTTTTGAGGAGCAAGAACACGTACCTGTTGTCCTTTCTTAAGGTTATATTTTTTCGCTTTTATAGAATATGTTTTCCCTGAATTTTTGTTAATAGCTTCCCTTTTTTAGAAAGCATCATAATAAATTATATTTTTTAAAAAAATTAAAAAAAGCTCTGTTAGTGAGTGGATTCTGTATGTTTGGAACGTGGGAATTATTTTCCTATGTAATTTACATTAAACAAGATATTTACAACAGAAATACCATCTGCAGTACCATTCACAATAGCCAGAAGAAACTATGGTATACCTACACAATTGAATACTACGCAGTTGGAAGGAAACTGACATCATGAAATTGGCTTACAAATGGATGTACAGGGAAGAATATCATGCTCAATGAAATCAGTCAGAAGGAAAGGGGTATACTGATTGGACTACCCCATTTTTTGGATATAAAAAACCAGAATGTGAGACTAATACCCAAGGATAGCAGAAACACCGGCCAGGAGAATTGGTCAATGGTTGGACGCTTGCCACAAGTGCTGAAGGCGAGCATTTGGAATAAAGAAGGGACCGCTATGTTTTCTTCTTGTGGAGTTTAACCAGTATTTTGTATATCCTGGATATCAACCCTTTGTCAGATGTGTATTCGGTGAATATCCTTTCCCATTCTGTAGACTGTCTTTGTATTTTGGTCACTGTTTCTTTGGAGGTGCAGAAGCTTCTTAGTTTAAGATAGTCCCATTTATCTATCTCTGTTTTCACTTGCTCGGCCAGTGGCGTGGCATCTTTGAAGATACCATTAGCTTCAATGTCATGGAGGGTTTTGCCAACTTTATCTTCAATGTACCTTATGGTTTCTGGTCTGATGTTGAGGTCTTTAATCCGTTTTGATCTTACTTTTGTACATGGTGTTAGGCAGAGTTCTGAGCCTATTTTTTTGCATGTAGCCGAAGAAGGGACCGCTATGACAATGATAGTTGGAAGTGATTACTCTGGGTGAGAACTGAGTCCTGAAAGTAGGTAAAGGAATAAACGTGAGAACTTCTCCCTCTCTGTATTACAATCCATAATGCCCAAAGTATGTGAGAGAGAGAGAGAGAGAGAGAGAGAGAGAGAGAGAGAGAGGTGCCTGCCATAGTGTAGAGACAGCAGGCTGTCAGGTGGGGTTTGGGGTTGGGAGAGGGAGTGGTGGGAGAGAAACTGGGGACATTAGCAATGGAAATGTATACTAGTGGAGGTTAGGTGTTAAAATATCCTATGATTGAAACTGAATCATGAAAAGGTTTGTAATATGTGTCTCCTGCATATTCAATACAAAAATATGATATTTAGATTCTACCACCATGAATAACCTATGAATTTGCTGAAATTTATTTTTATCACCTTGGCTGGGCTCATTGCATGGATGTCTGTGTGGTAAAACTTTTTCATTTTATGTGGACTGAAGAGACAAAAATCATAGGGTTGGGACTTCTGGTGGAAGGAGAGAAGAGCACAAAACACCCTGTTGAACACATCTCAGCAGGGTCACCTAAGTTGCGTGATGACAGACCTCCTTCACTGATTTCTTCTTTTGTAATGTGGAAAAATGAAAAGACTTTGCAGGCTGACAAGGGGTTGTCTCCTCCAGTTCTCACTATTTTCTTTTCGATCAGAACTGTTTAAAGATTATTAGAAAAATTTGGAGCTAAATGATTTGTTCTCATATATTTCCCCTACATGGTGTCAGTGGGCATTGATCCAGTAAGGCCAGCATGAAAAAGTTGAGGTTTATGTCTTAACCACCAATGCCAACACTACTGTATGTATCAACCCAAAGTACAATAGTAAAACTTCAAAATGTGTTTGTCAAGGAAATCGGTGGGAATGCAGGGAAAAATGGGTAATTTGTTGGTGGAGGGATGCAGACACTGGTGGTGTGATTAGAATTGGAATATTGTATGACAAATCTCCAATATAAATGACTTTGAAAATCAAAATTGCCTAAATTTAAAAAAAAGAAGTCAACTTATGTCTAAATTTCAAGAAGGCTTGTCTTGGCAAATTTTGGCAGGGAGACCATAGTTGGTAGAGAGAGGGAGAAAGAAAGGGAGAGTTGACAGTTGAGAAGAGAAGCCTGGATATCATGGAAGAGATGAAAGCTGATCTTAGAAGATTTGGAGCCATCAGAGTTTAGAGAGCTAAATGGTCTGAACATTGCAGTTTAGATACTTGAATAGTGAGATTGGTTTCAGTCATCAGCACTGTATATATAGAAAGAGTTCAAAGACCTCACAGATATTCAGGCTATAATAACTAACAAGGGAAGTGTTTTTTTCCTGAAGCATTATGTAAGGATAATATATTGCCAGGAAGAATGATAAGAAGTTGGTTCTCTTTTTCACAGATTAATACATTAGAGATGAAAACTTTTATTCAAAGGAATCTATGATCTTGTCCTGTTTCTCTGTTTTCTTGTCATCATTCCATTCTCCCCCATGACCCTACCTAATCAGGGCTCTCGACATTTCTCAGCAGTGTCACCACATAGCCTCAGAGCATGTGTTAACTGCAGGTAGCTCACAGCTCTCATGTTTGCCCCCAATCCAAGCCAGAGCCATCCTTCTAAAACCAAGGATATTTGCTGAAGGCCCGTTCTTCCTTGAAGTGGCAGTCATGGTTTACCTCTTCTTAATCATTTTGTTTACAAATTTAGATGTATGTCACTATACTAGTGACAGGGATTTTCCAAACTATGGAAAGCATAAACATTTCCATTTCCCCCACGAATTTTGGGCTAGTTATTTTCTATCCACTGCTAATAATTTGTGATAATTAGGAAATAGAACTGAAGTAAAAACAGGGACATTTTTCAATTTGGTGCCATAACTAATCAGTCTTAGTATAAGTATATATTTCTAGAAAAAAAAATGCAGAAGAAAATGAGTTGGTTGCTAGCAAAGAATGCCAAACCTCTGCCAAGAAATCCTTTGAAAATAAAAATTCTGACTATGGACTGAACATGATTGCAATTTAATGCCTCTTTTGCAGACCACAACACCCAAAAAGAGAGAGAGAAAAAAAAGGGAATGCCCTGCCACAGAGGCAGGGTGGGATGGGGGGGGGGATTGGTGTGGGAGGGATACTGGAATACATGGTGGTGGAAAATGGGCACTGGCGGAAGAATGGGCATTTGATCATTGTATAATCAAAACCCAAGCACAAAAATTTGTAAATGTACAACTGTACGTCATGGTGTTTCACTAATAAAAATTTTAAAAAAATAAAATAAAATAAAAATTGTTTCGTCTGCCAGAGATCAGCAGATGGGAACCTGAGTGAAGGCAAAAGATTAAATTGGTTGACTTTTATTTTTCCTTGAGTATATTAATTTGATTTTGGAGTCAATTTATATGAGAGTTCATCAAGACACAGAAATTTTTAGCGCTTCTCTTGTTTAAAAGTATAGTGATACACCATATCTCTATCTCACATTCTTTTTATTTCTGATAGTTTGACACAAAAGATACGTCATAATCATAGATAAATGTAAATTATTTAAATACTTTTTTGATTATGTAAAATTATCTTATAGAATTACATTATAGAATTTCATAAATTTTAGGATTATGCAGAATCAACTTGCATGTATCATATTACACTCACTACTGAAAGGCCTACTCTGTCATTCACCATTGTTTAGTTTTCCCACTTTGATTATACTTTTCGATCTGGTAACTAAATAGTCTCATAGTTCTAAAGTTTGTTTTTATTGCTTTGAAAAGATCAAAATTATGTAATTTTCAACATTGGATGAAACTAGAGGATATCATGCATGTAAAGTTAGCCTTAAGGAAAGGAACAGATACAGAGAGATTTTTCTCATATGTGGGATGTAAAGACACACAGCAAGGTAGCAACAAATGTTCAAGAGCAATGTAAGGGGAGAACTGATCCACACAATTGGGTCAGGGGATTAGGAGGGAGGGATTCTGGGGGATTGGGGGAGAGGGAGGGTTTGTTCTTTGAGAGAATGAGGAGTGTCTTGTTGGAATTATGTGTATGAGAAACCATTGTTAATTGAATTATAAATCATAGAATATAAATAATGTTTTAGACGTTAGTCTGTCTCATTTTATTCTTTTAATTTGTTTTCTCCATATGCCACATAGGCATGAACTTGTAGGATGCCTATCTTTCTCTGCCTGGTTTTTGTCACTAAACATAATTTCCTCATGTTATACATTTTATATACAAATAATAAGAAGATTTCACTTCATACAACTGAGTAGTATTCCATTGCTTTACCACCTTTCATTTTCAAAATTTGTGGTTTAAAAGATACAAATACTGGTTTTAACAATGCTCTGGTGTTTTCAAAGTTTTAGTTTAGTGAAACAAAATATATTTTATTGAAAAACTCTTAGAAAATTGTGAAACAGTTGTAGGGTGGAATGGAATATATGTTCAAGCGAGAACAGTCATTTAACAAAACAAGCAAAGAGAGACATAGAGAAAGGAAGCACGGTATTTCTTCAAGGGAGAACACAAGCTTGAGGAACAAGCCCACTCTGGTAGTTTAGGAATAAGAACTTGGATTGGTATGAACTTAACTTGTGCACTTTAGGGGAGAACCTGAGTGAAACTATTATAAGTACGTTCAGGATCATGATACACTGGAGTCTGCACTTGGAGTGAGGAGGGTAGAGAGTTCTTTGGGGAGACCGAACTATAGATAACAGTAATATTATAACACGAATGATAGTATCTTACCGTGGGATTCCAAAAAAATATTTAAGAGTGGCGTCAGAAATGATAACATTCTTAGGTATTTGGGTTTCCTGTGGAAACAACGGGAAGCTGAGTTTATGCTCTGGATGCATCCACCTGAAACAAGGTCAACAAGTCATGAATGAAAAATTTCAAGTTAGATGGATCAAGGATTCTGATCCCAGTGGAAGGCTAGCTTTCGGGTGGACAATTTCTACTGATGGCCTGATGTAGGTTCTGATCCTGGGATATGTAACAGAAAGGAGATAGTGACCGGTATCCTCAGAAGTGAAGCCTCTGAGACAGAAGTCATTCATGCCAACTTATGGGTTATCAATGTTTGCTCATGGCTGCTACCATTATAACATGCCGTTCAATGGTTCTGTGTTTTCAATTTACTGTGTCAATGTAAAGATGAAGTTTCCAAATGGAAGGTAAAAATCTGAGGCCCTCAAGATGATGAATCACAGGGAGGGGGGGAGCTGGAGCTATAGTACAGCAGGTAGGGCATTTGCCTTGCACACGGCATACCCAGGTTAGATTCCCAGCATCCTGTATGGTCCCCCCAAGCATCGTGAGGAGTAATTCCTGAGTGCAGAGCCAGGAGTAACCACTGTGCATCGCCACGTGTGACCCAAAAACGCAAAGAATGATGATCTGGGATTGATCCTTAGCATTGCAAACGGCATTATTTTTTAATTTTTAAATTTTTTCTTGCTTGCTTGCTTGCTTGCTTTTTTGTTTTTTGGGTCGCACCTGGCTATGTATAGGGGTTATTTTTTATTTTTAAAAAAACTTATAATTTTTCCTTTTTACCTGTGGTTTAAAAGTGTATCTAAAATATTTTAGAGTAAATATATGTGAAGAAGAATAAAATTCACAGGAACTATTTAGTGTTCTTAATGATACAGGAGTCAGAATTTTGAGGTTAATTGTATGGGTATTGCATAAATAATTTTTCCACGTTATGTGGGCTGTCTTTCGATCATGGTCACCATTTTTTCTGAGTTGCAGAAACTTCTTAGTTTAATCTAGTCTCATTTGTTTATCTTCACTTCCTCTTCCTTGTTCAGTGGTGTTTCATTCTAGAAGTTTCCCTTAGCTTTAATGTCATGAAGGGATCTTCCCACATTTTTCTCCATATATCTTAAGAATTCAGGTATGATAGTGAGGTCTTTAATACATTTGATCTGACTTTGTGCCTGGCACTATAAAGAGGTCTGAGTTCATTTTTTTTGCATATTGCTGTCCAGTTTTCCCAGCACCAGTTGCTGAAGAGACTTCCTAGCTCAACTTCATATTTCTTGAGCCTTTAAGAAAGATTAGGTAATAATAATCTGAGGGCCAGCGTCAGGATATTTGACTATATTCCATTGATCTGAAACCTGTCTTTATCTGAATATCATGGTATTTTGATTACTAAAACTTTGTAGTAGGGTTTGAAGTTGGGGAAGGTGTTCCCTTCTTCTTTTTACCAAAGATTGCTTTAGCTCTTCATGGGAGTTTATGGTTTTGTATGAGTTTAAGAGTGATTAATCTATTTCTTTGAAAAATGTTATGGGTATCCTTATAGAAAGTGCATTAAATCTTTATAGAGCTTTGGGGTGGATTGCCATTTTGACAGTGTTAAACCTCTCAATCCATGAGCATGGGATGTGATTCCATTTCCTCATATACTCTCTTATTTCGTGAAGTAGTGTTTTGTAGGTTTTTTTTTTTTTTGTATAGTTCCTTAACCTTTTTAGTTGATTCTATTATACTCTATTTTCTGAGGTATTATTGTGAATGGGATTGTTTTTCTCTATCTCTTTTTTCTCTTTCATTATTAATATATGGGAAAGCCATGGAGTACCAGATATTGATTTTGTAATATGCTACTTTACTAAACAAATCTATTGTTCCCAGGAGCTTTTTTGTAGATTCTTTGGGATTTTATAAGTATAGTATCATGTCATCTCCAAATAGTAAAAGCTTGAGTTCTTCCTTTTTTATCTGGATGCCCTTGATATCTTTTTTTTTTTACCGAAATCATATGGCAAGTACTTTAAGTACTATGGTGAATAGGAGGTGTGAGAGTGGGTAACTTGTTTTGTGCCTGATTGTATTCTGGGATTCTAGTTCATTGATTTCTGCTCCAAGTCTTTGGTTTTTCCCCCTTGAGAATAATGCTTGCCGTGGGTTTGTGGTAATTTGCTTTGACTAGATTGAGGAAAGTACTTTCAAATCCAATTTTGTTGAGAGTTTTTCATCATGAATGGGTGCTGGATCTTATCAAATGCTTTATCTACATCTATTGATATGATCATATGACTTTTAACTTTATTTTATTGAGATGGTGTATTCTGTTGATTGACTAGAGAATGTTAAGCCATCCTTGCATCCCCAAGCTAAACCTATTTGGTCATAGTGTGTGATCTTTTGTTGAGTTTCTGGATTCTCTTTGCTGGTATTTTCTTGAAAATCTTTGTATCTGTATTCATCAAGGAAATAGGTCTGTAATTTTCTTTTTTTGTGGTGTCTCTATCGATTTGAGTATTAGGGTGATCTTTGCCTCATAGAAACTATTTGGGAGTATTTCTGTTTCTTCAATTCCTGGAAAATCTTAAAAATGTTGGAAGCAATTCCTCTTTAAAGGTTTGAAATAGTTCACTATTGAATCCATCTGGGCCATGGATTCTGTTTGCAGGGATACTTTTGACCATCATTTCAATTTCCTTGTTAGTGATAGGTTCAAGTATTCCAAATCTTCTTGGTTCAGCCTTGGGAGGTAATTGGAATCCAATAATTTATCAATTTATTCAAAATTCTCTCATTTCCTGCTGCAAAGAATCTCAATATAATCTCTGATGATCCTATGTATTTCTGTAGTTTCTATTAGGATAACCCCCTTTGCATTTCTGATTTGATTTATTAGAATTCTTTCTCTTTGTTTTTTTGAGAGGCTTCTCATGGTTTATTGATCTTATTTATTTTCTCAAAGAACCAGCTTTTGCTTTTATTGGTCTTTTGGATTGTATTTTGGGATTGTAGCTCATTGATGTCTGGTACAAGTTTTATTATTTCCTTCCTCCAGCCTATTTTGGACTACTTTTGTTGGTCATTTTACAAAATCTTGACCTCTAATTTATTCATGTAGGCCCTTTCTTTCTTCCTAATGAATTCTGGCAGATCTATAATCTTTCCTCTTAACACTGCTTTTGCTGTGTCCCACAAGTTATGGTAGCTCGTGTCCTCATTCTCATTTGTTTCTGGAAATTTTTTATTTCCTCTTTGATTTCTTCTCTAAGCCAATGGTTGTTCATTACTCCCCTTAAAGAAAATATTTCCTTGCTGAGCTTCAGTCTGTTTGATCTATGGAGAAGTGTCAAAGAAGTGTTGAAATCTCCTTCTAGTATTGTGTTGCTATCAATGTTTTTCTATAAGTCAATTAGAAGTTGTTTTTAAGTATTTTCCTGGTCTGTCATTAGGATCATATACATTGAGGAGGGTGAGTTCTTTCTGATGTACATATCCCATGATCATTAAGAAATGACCTTCACTGTCTCTGATAATCTTTAGCCTGAAGTCCATGTGGTCTGATACTAGTATCGCCACTCCAGCTTTGTGGAGGTGATATTTTCTTGAAAACTTGTTTCCCAGACTTTTACTTGTAGCCCATGGGTGCTTTGATTGTTCAGACGTGTTTCTTGCAGGCAGCAGAATGAATGTTGGTTTCAGTTTTCTAATTCATCTTCACATTCTGTGCCTCTGAATTGGCACATTTAGTCCATTGACATTGAGAGAGATTGTTGTGGTGTGGATTTGTGCTCTCTTTATGTAGAATTTTTGTACTTGTGGGGATTGTCTTAGCTTAAAGTAGACCTGTTCATTTTTCTTGCAACAAAAATATGGAATGCTTTACAAGTTTGCATATCATCTCTGTGCAAGGACCATGCTCATCATTTTATCATGTCAATTTTAGTATATGTGTTAAACTTAGTAGGAGTTAATTTTTCCATATTTTTCTCTTCTTATTACTTTGAGTGTTGTCCTTCCTCACTCCTATGGCAGACAATGATTCCTAATCAAGGAATGTATTTCAAAGCAGCATGAATAAATAGATTTAGAAATTTAATGTCCCAGAAAGAAAAATATGGTTTTTACCATATTATCTTTTACCATGCCCTAGGCATCAGTTTTACAAAATAATTCTTTTGGAAGATGGTATATGAGGTTGTTTAATGTCGTTCCCTGAAACCTTAATTAAGACAAATATACTAGAGCCTTTTGCTGTTTTCACCTCAGTCCCGTGTACTTCTCCAGGAAAAGGTGGATGGTGTTGTCTGCACTTTGACCACCTTGAATGTATGTAGGATTTTTCTCCTGAAGGATGAGGTGAGAAGCATATTGATGATTTCATTCCACCTTATTACAAGTTCAACTTGAACGGAAGGTGAGACTCATGTGGCTCCTATAAAGGACAGAACAAAGGGTCTCAGTGAAGTTTAATGGCCAACTCACATTAACAACATAGATGACTCATAGTAACCTGTGTGCATCTTTGTGTATAGTGAGTTTCATATCTACTGATAGAGATTCTCAGTCATGACACATGGGCAAAACGGATCTGTAATTAAAATCTAGTTCTCTGAGCAGAGTGGGGTCTCTGACGTGATTGAACAAGTTTGTAGTAATTTATTACTAAGCACATAAGTATTTTCAATGATGCGTACTTTTCGATCTAAAATTAATTCCAAATATGTCTAAAACAACAGTCTCCTGACCTCGCACCTGGCTTTCCTCACTGGGGCCCCTTGGAGATGGCGGGGTGAGATTCCCTCACCGCCCTGAGCATAGACCCGGCAGCTGAAGACCTCTGCAACCAGCCATAGGTACGCTTAAGACCACTCTTCCCAAGCTTGAGGGAGCCTCATGCATGAAGGAACTGGAAGAGGAACCCAAATGTGCGGGACCGGGGGATGAGATCTCCATGGCTGCTCAGATCAAGACTGTGCCCCCTCCTTCCAGATCCTCCATCTTCTAGTAATTAAGTGTTAAAACCACGATCTACCCATGGATCCATGTAATGCCATCAATAGCCAACATCCAGAGACTGGATCTTATTTAGAAGTGAGTAACTCTGATTGTCCAGTTCTCACTCTCAGAGAACCTGGTAGGCTTCTGCGAGTATCTTGCCCGCATGGCGCAGTCTTTGTTTCTGGTCACTGTTTCTTTTGAGGTACAGAAGCTGCTTAATTTAAGATAGTTCCCTTTGTTTATCTGTGTTCCCAGTTGCTTGGCAAGTTGCATGTTATATTTGAAGATACCTTTAGCTTCAATGTCGTGGAGGGATTTGCCGACCTTGTCATCACTGTACCTGAGGGATTCTGGTGTGATGTTGATGACTTTGACCTATTTTTATCTGACTTTTGTGCATGGTGTTAGGTAGAGGTTTGAGCCATTTTTTTTTCATATACCTGTCCAGTTTTTTCTGCACCGTTTGTTTAGAAGGACTCTCTTGAACCACTTCACATTTCTTGCTCCCTTATCAAAGATTAGATGATTATATATTTGAGGGTGTGTGTCAGTATATTCAATCCTTTTCCATTGGTCTGCAGCTGAGCCTTTGTTTCAGTCCCATGCTGTTCTCATTATTATCGTTTGTAGTAGAGTTTGAGGTTGGGGAAGGTGATGCCTCCATCGTCTTTTCCCCAAGAATTGCTTTAGCTATTCGTGTGCGTTTGTTGTTCCATGTGAATTTCAGGAGTGCTTGATCAATTTCTTTGAAGAATGTCATGGGTATCTTTATAGGGATCAAGTTGAATTTTTACAATGCTTCTTGGAGAATTGCCATTTTGACAATGTTAATTCTCCCATTCCATAAGCAGGAGATATGTTTCCGTTTCCTCGTGTCATTTTTTAATTTCTTATTGTATAGGTCCTTTACCTCCTTAGTTAAGCTGATTCCAAGGTTCTTGATTTTCTGAGGCACGATTGTGAGTGGGATTGCTTTTTCCTGTCACTTTCTTCTCTCTCATTATTTGCATATAAATAAGCCATAGACTTTTGGGTATTGAGTTTATAGCCTGCAATTTTACTATAAAAGTCTATTGCCTCTAGGAGTTTTTTCGTAGAGATTTTAGTATTCTCTAAATATAGTATGATATCTTCTGTGAATAGTGAGAGATTATTTCTACCTTTCATACATGAAAAACCCTAAATATCTTTTTCTTATCTATTTTCTATTCCAAGTACTTCCAGTACTACATTGAACAGAAGTGCCAAAATGAATTTTTACTTAGCACATTCTGTCTGTAAATTTCTATGCTAAGAACAGTGGAAGAAACAGTGATATCTTAGTAATTTACAAGTAAATTATGAAGACAGATAATTTAAAAGAATTTCTTTGTATAAATTTCCAAAATGTTTAGCTTTTATTAAATATATTAAGAATAAATCATAGGTCTTGATTATACCGTGAAGATTATTTTCCTGTTAGAAGTTACCCTTCTAAAATGCAAGAAAGAGACACATTTTGAAAATGTTGATTATTCGTTCATTCATTCAATGAATGTTTGTAGTCTGGTTGTGCAGTGCCTGCAGAAAGTCAACCTGTACCCTCAGGTGAGTGCATCAACAGTCTGATGGTGTCTTCATGCTTCCCGATAACCTCAAATGGCCACTGTGCCTCTGGCTGGCTCCCAACAACTCAGGACTACATTTCCCGATAAATTAAACTCCCGAAAGATATGTGGGAGCCATGTTAACAAACCACCCCAGGCTCAGCTATACAAGCTAATGGATTGGTCTTGTTTCAGAGACCCATAGACAAATCTGGAAGATATCAACAGTCACAGTTAACCTTGGAACTGCAAAAGGCTGAAGACACTAGGGTAAATCGGAGGGAGGCAGGTTAGTTTGGTGCCCACCCAACCAGAACCCAGTGCAGCCACTTTCTCCCACAATACAAAATCGCCACCATGCCCTCCTCTGGTTTCCACCGTCTCAGGATGGCTCTCACTGAAACATAACAGCTGAAAATTCGGATATGTGTGTTTTGTGACTGAAATCTCCAGGCTTTCTCTGGGCAGGATGGGCATCCTACACTCACTGCCCTGTACTTATGGAAGCCTCAGCAGTCATTTCCATACCTCAAAGCTACTTCAACCTTACCTTCCTGATAAAAATGCTCAATTCCTTGAACAAAGATGATGACCTCTTAGTACCTGTATGAGACCCTTAATGCACAAAATAAAAAGGAGACAAAGAGAAAGAATCAAAGATCCTGCCATAGAGACAGGCTGGGGGTGGGGGTAGTTTGTTGGGGGATGGTTTTAGGGAACCAGGAATATTGGTTTAGGGAAATGTACACTAGAGGAAGGATGGAAGTTGGATCGTTGTATGACTGGAAGCAAATTATGAATAGATTTGTTATGGTCTATATCACAGATATTCAATAAAACATTAAAAATACTGATGGAACTTTAAAACCCAGCATAACTATTTTTGTGTTCTCTGTAGGAAAAAAAATGTTACTCACCTGTGTGCCAATAGCTTGTAGAAAGCTAAACCCAAAGATATATCAATGACTGTCTTTGGCATGAATACTGTAATTGCAGCTATGTTATGTTTTAGAATCAGTTCGTGGACAAGACGCCAAGAGGAGCAGTGGCAAAGTGCATCAATGTTGAATGGATAATGTTTCAGGAGTTTGCAAGGGAGATGCGAAGCTTTGGCATGAGAAAAGGGAAGAAACAGAAGAGTGAAGTACTAATAAGTATCATGAGAAAAATGCAAGGGAGAATATTTCCTGGCAAGTGTCACACTCTGTTGAGCTTTTCGTGAGGATAAGTATTAGAAAGTATCTTTCCCATTTAGTGGTAAAAAGGTTACTTTGATGGGTATATTTAAAATTTACTTTATCGATTAGAATCACTAAGAGATACACAGTTACAAAGTTGCTCATAACTGAGTTTCAGTCATCTAATGTTCTAGAACCTTTCCAGTATATTGGGGCATTTTTGAAGGAATATCCCTGGTGCGAGGACTAGGGCATCTGAATCTTAACTCATTTCACCAAATATATGATCTGTACTCACATGTTTTACACTGTCTCCCCTGCTCTTTGATTTATGTTTTCATGCAATATTTCCTTGTGAACCTCACTTCAAGTGAGGCTCCCTATTTAAGACAAGTACATGTTTCTGGGACATTACATATTTTTTGGTTGCTGGGAGAGTCTCTAAAGCAATGCTCAGGAGGTGTGGGGGCCCTACAGACAATTCTCAGAAAACGTGTCCATGGTGCTTGGGGTCCTCTGAGGCTATACAGCCTTTGATACTCTTGCAATCAGGTGGTGCTGGGAGTCAAATTGAGTGCATGTGACACAAGTTCCATAAGCAGTACACTATCTCCTGCAGCCCTGGGTATTACATTTATGTCAGCATTCTGAGGTCCTCCCTTTTGTCAGAAACCAGAGACTTGTGCAGGAGAAAGTGGAAGAGACTTTAGGGTTTAGCTAGGTTCACTGAGTAGCTGGTGATACCATTAAGATTGGAACATAAAGTAAAAATAAAACAAGAGCCCCATGCCTTTTCCCGCTGAACTCGACACCCTCCACAGGGGGACACCTGCGGGGAACACCTGCAGCAGCTCCTTGGGACTGTCCATCACCAAATCAGCGCCTCCCCTCCAGGTGGGTAGGGGGAGCACAAGCCAGGTTCACCACTCCTCACCCCCATCTCCCCGCATTTTCCTGCAGAACTGGACACCCTCCAGAAGGGGACACTTGAGGCAGCTCCATGGGATTTTCCATCCCTCCTCCTACATTCCAGGAACCTGGGTGGGATTGACCCTGGGATGGGCCAGGGGCGTGGCCACCATATAGGGGGTGTGTCCTCCCAGAAGTGGGCGTGGCCTTCTCCTGGGTGGCCAGCCGCAGTTATATTTCCCAATCTGGGCACTTAGGACTTTCATCTCTCACTTTGTCGCCTAATACCGACTAAAAATGTCTGACCACCTCTACTAGAATACAACAACATTCCACTCGCCTACTCCATTTCTAAGAAAAGATCTGTATGAAATGTGCTGTACAAGCTCAAAACTAAAAAGTACCTCCTCCAAAGCGCAAATCTCCACCACAAGGAGAATATGAAGAAAAGAAAAATTCTCAATCGATGTTGTCCACAATTGCGCTCTCATTGATAAAGAATTCCAGGATAAAATGCAGAGGGTGTTCAAGGATCTACTCAAAGAATCAATGGAAGAGATATCCAATGACTAAAATAAGAAATGAAAGAAACAATAGAACAGAGAGTCAAGAAAATACAGGAAGAAAAGAGAACAGAATTTTAAAAAGCTACAAAAAGAAGAGTCACAAATAAAGGATTCAGTGGATGAAATTAAAAAGTTAGTAACTGCCCTTAGCAATAGGATAAGTGCAGCTGAAGAGAGGATCAGCGAGCTTGAAGATGAGCAACAGAACTCCCACTGGGAAGAACAAGCAATAGGAAAAGACATCAAAATGGCTCTAAGGAGAATCAGAGACCTAGGGGATGACGCCAAGAGGAACAACATTACAATCATTGGAGTACCAGAAGGAAAGGGAAACAACCCCAATGAAAAAGCTAGAGTAAAAGAAACCATTGCTGAAAAGTTCCCAGAGTTAAGGAAAGCAGACATCCAGTTCCAAGGAGCCAGAAGGGTACCAGCTAAAGGAGACCCCAGAAAAAAACACTCCAAGCATATCATATTCAGAACGATGGATGCTGTGGACAGAGACACAATATTACAAGCAGCAAGGTCAAAGAAGGAAATTACATACAAAGGAGCACCCCTTAGATTCACAGCAGACCTATCAGTGGAAATCCTCCAAACCCGAAGGCAATGGTTGTATATAGTGAAAAAATTCAAAGAAATGAACGCCTCACCGATAATACTCTATCCAGCTAAACTCTAACTCAAATTCGATGTGAACGATACACCACTTTTTAGATAAACACAAACTCAGGAACTTCATACACTCAAAACCAAATCTAAAAGAAGAAGTAAAGGGGCTCCTGTAAGATAAGAAGGAAAACACGTGTAAATCAACTCCTAAAGGAAGATGGCACAAAACCCCATGACAATAATCTCCCTTAATGTCAATGGTCTAAGTGCACCTACAAAGAGACACAGAGTCGCAAAATGGGGTCAGGAACTGAAACCAGCATTCTGCTGTCTACAAGAAACTCATCTGAACAAACAGAGCAAACACAGACTCAAAGTGAAAGGATGGAAAACAATCCTGCAAGCAAACAGCTCCCTCACAAAAGCTGGGATGGCCATACTAATATCCGACAACATTAATTTCAGGCTGAAAAAGATTAGAAGGGACAGCGAGGGCCACTTTCTCTTCATCAAGGTATACATTCCACATGAAGAAATCATACTCTTAAATGTATATGTACCTAATGAAGGAACAGCTATATACTTAAAACAACTGCTAACAGATTTTAAAGAGGACAGTGCTAGCAACACCATAGTAGATGAAGACTTCAACATCGCCTTATCACCTCTGAATAGATCAACAAGAACAAAACTCAGCAAGGAAACATTGTGTTTGAATGAAGTAATAGAAGAGATAGGACTTATAGACCTATACAGGGCTTTACACGCCCCAAAGAAAGAATACACATTCTTCTCCAGTGCGCATGGAACAGTTTCCAAAATAGACTATGTGCTAGGCCACAAAACATACCTCAATAGAATCAGGAAGATAGAAAGAGTATCAACAATCTTTTCAGACCATGATGCACTGAGGATAGATGTGAATCACACACAGACACGGACAACCAATCGAACACCTGGAAACTAAACAAGTCACTGCTGAACAATGTGTGGGTCAGGAAGGACGTCAAGGAAGAAATCAAATGATACCTGGAAACAAATGAGAACGAAGACACGAACTACCAGAGTTTTTGGGATGCAGCTAAACCCCTATTAAGGGGAAAATTCATAGCTCTGCAAGCATATGTAAGGACGGAAGAAAAGATGCACATAAGCAACTTATTTCACAGCTCAAGTTCTTATAAAAGGATCAAGAAAAGGATCCTACATTGGGCAGAAGGAAAAAGATTTAAAACTTAGAGCAGAAATCAACGACATGGAAACCTAAGAAACAATCCGAAAGATCAAAGAAACCAAGAGCTGGTTCTTTGAGAAAATAAACAAGGTAGATATACCACTAGCAACACTCACAAAGAAACAGAGAGAGAAAACACTAATACACCGAATCAGAAATAAAAATAGAGATATCACAATGGAATCCAAAGAAATTCAAAGGATCATCAGATACTACATTGAAAGTCTGTATGCCAAGAAAAAAGAGTAGTTAGAAGAAATGGATAACTTCCTGGATTACTAAAATCTCCCAAAGATGAGTCAAGAAGATATAAAATACCTGAATAGACCTAGTCACATAAATGAAATTGAAACTGTAATCAAAATTCTTCCCAAAAACAAAAACCCAGGTCCAGATGGAATCACTACCGAATTTTTCAAAACATTTAAAGAGGATCTACTGCCCGTCCTTCTCAAACTTTTCCAGGAAATTGAAAAAACAGAAACTCTCCCAAACAGTTTCTATGAAGCCCATATCTCTCTAATACCAAATGGAAACAAAGACACCATGAGAGAAAAAAACTACAGGCCGATATCACTGATGAACCCGGATGAGAAGATTCTGAACAAAATACTAGCAAATAGAATTCAACAACTCATCAAAAAGATCATACACCATGACCAAGTGGGATTCATCCCGGGCGATGCAAGGATGGTTTAACATTCGGAAATCAATCAACATAATCCATCATATCAACAAAAGAAAAGATAAAAATCATAGGATCATATCAATAGATGTAGAGAAAGCAATTGACAAGATCCAGCATCCGTTTATTATGAAAACCCTCGCCAAATTGGGGATAGAGGGGACTTACCCCAATATATTTAAATCCAGCTACCACAAGCATACAGCAAGCATCATCCTCAAAGGGGAAAATCTGAGAGCGTTCCGCCTAAGATCAGGAACGAGATAAGGATTCCGACTCTTTCAACTGGTGTTGAACATAGTACTGGAAATACTAGCAATAGCAATTAGGCAAGCAAAAGAGATTAAGGCCATGCAAATAGTTAAGGAAGAAATCAAGCTCTCACTATTCGCAAATGATATGATACTATACTTAAAGAACCCTAAAAACTCTACCAAGAAACTCCTAGAAATAATACACTCGAGAGTAAAGTTAAAGGTATAAAATAAATACCAAAAAATCCATGGCTTTACTATACACAAATAGTGAGAGAGAAGAAAATGACAAGATGAAAACAATCCCATTCACAATTGTGTGCCAGAAAATCAACTACCTAGGAATTAATTTAACTAAGCAAGTAAAGGAACTTTACAAAGAAAACTACAAAACGCTGCTTCTTGAAATAAAAGAGGATGCGAGGAAATGGAAAAATATCCCCTGTTCATGGATCTGGAGAATTAATATTGTCAAAATGGCAATATATCCAATAGCACTGTAGAAATTCAATGTGATCCCTATTAGGATACACATGACATTCTTCAAAGAATTGGAGCAAACACTCCTGAAATTTATATGGAACAATAAACCCCCATGATGAGCTAAAGCAATTCGTGGGAAAAAGAAAATGGGAGGAATTAACCTCCTGAACCGCAAACTTTACTAAAAGTAGTAATAATTAAAACAGCATGATACTTGCTACATGCATAGCATACTTTTTCTTAGATTTTTTGATTTTTCTAGGATATATTGATCATCTTTTTTTAAAATTTTTTTTATTAGTGAAACACCATGATGTACAGTTGTAGATTTACAATTTTTTGTGCTTGGGTTTGATTATACAATGATCAGATACCCATCCCTCCACCAGTGCCCAATTTCCACCACCATGGATAATATCCCCCCAACCACCATACGCCCATCCTCCCTGCCTCTGTGGCAGGGCAATCCCCTGTGTTCTCTCTCTCCTTTTGGGTGTTGTAGTCTGCAAAAGAGGCATTGAGTGGCAATCATGTTCAGTCCGTAGTCCACTTTCGACACGCATCTCCCCTCCTGGGAGGATCCTCCAAACACCCTTTATTTGGTGTTCCCTTCTCTATCTGAGCTGCCCTTTCCTCTAGAATGCCCGACTGGCCACTAAGCTATGGAGTAATCCTCCTGGTGCTGATCTCAGCTATTCTTGGGTATTAATCTCGTATTTTGTTACTTTATATCCCCCAGATGAATGCAATCTTTCTGTGTCTATCCCTCTCTTTCTGACTCATTTCTCTTAGCATGATACTTTCCATGTTGTACCACTTGTATGTACATTTCATGACTTCATCTTTTCTAAGAGCTACATAGTACTCCAATGTGTAGATGTACCAAAGTTTCTTTAACCAGTCATCTGTTCTTGGGCATTCAGGTTTCTTCCAGTTTCTGGCTATTGTATAGAGTGGTGCAATGAACAAACACGTGCAGATATCACTTCGACTATACATTTTTGCCTTTCTGGGATATATTCCCAGGAGTGGTATTGCTGGGTCAAATGGGAGCTCAATTTCTAATTTTTTGAGAATCGTCCATACTGTTTTCCAGAAGGGCTGAACCAGTCGACATTCCCACTAACAGTGAAGGAGAGTCCCTTTCTCGCCACATCCGCGCCAGCATCAGTTGCTTTTGTTCTTTTGAATGTGGGCCAGTCTCTGAGGTGTGAGATGGTATCTCATTGTGGTTTTGATCTGCATCTCCCTGATGATTAATCATGTAGAGCATTTTCTCATGTGCTTTTTTTGCCATTCGGATTTCTTCTTTGAGAAAGTTTCTATTCATTTCATTGCCCCATTTTTTGATGGGGTTGGATGTTTTCTTCTTGTGGATTTTAACCAGTATTTTGTATATCCTGGATATCAACCCCTTGTCACATGTGTATTCGGCGAATATCCTTTCCCATTCTGTAGACTGTCTTTTTATTTTGGTCACTGTTTCTTTGGAGGTGCAGAAGCTTCTTAGTTTAAGATAGTCCCATTTATCCATTTATCTATCTCTGTTTTCACTTGCTCAGACAGTGGCGTGGCATCTTTTTTTTTCACTATTAGGATTTTATTTGATTTTTAACAACTGCAAACTTTTTGCATAGTAAAAATTCCCTCAAATTTATGCACTTTTGTATTTTTTTTGCAATTTTTTAACATGAACTATTACATTATATACTTATTGCTGGAGCTATAGCCCAGCGGTAGGGCATTTGCACTGCAAGTGGCCGGCCTGGCCAATCTGGGTTAAATTGCTCTGTCCCTCTTAGAGAGCCCGACAAGCTACCGAGAGTATCTCGCCAGCATGGTGAAGCCTGGTAAGCTACCCATGACGTATTCAATATGATTTTGCAAAGCCTTCATAGAAGATTCCATGAATCTCGCAATCCTCCCAGGAAAAAGTTCTTTCCTCTGGAGCCTGATATTGCCAGAGAAGGCATTTAAGAGAATGAGGCTCAGAGGATATACTGAAAATATTCCTGCAAATACAGTAACAACAAGTCTCACAATGGAGATGTTACCGGGCCTGCTAGAGCTAATCGATGAACAACTGGAGGACAGTGCTATAGATCTACTTACTCTTATTAGGATTATATTTATATTATATGCCTGAAGTTATGTCTACTTTTTTTTCCCCTTTATTTTATTTTATTTTTTTTTTACAGTTGTAAATTTACAATTTTTTGTGCTTTGGTTTCAATTATACAATGATCAGATACCCATCCCTCCACCAGTGCCCATTTTCCACCATCATGGATAATATCCCCCCCGACCCCCATCCCCCCCATCCCCCCCTACCTCTGTGGCAGGGCAATCCCCTGTGTTCTCTCTCTCCTTTTGGGTGTTGTGGTCTGCAAAAGAGGCATTGAGTGGCAAACATGTTCAGTCCATAGTCCACTTTCGACATGCATCTCCCCTCCTGGGAGGATCTTCCAAACACCCTTTATTTGGTGCTCCCTTCTCTGTCTGAGCTGCCTTTTTCTCTAGAATGCCCGACTGGCCACTAAGCTATGGAGTAATACTCCTGGTGCTGATCTCAGTTATTCTTGGCTATTAATCTCATATTTTGATACTTTATATCCCCCAGATGGATGCAATATTTCTATGTCTATCCCTCTCTTTCTGACTCATTTCGCTTAGCATGATACTTTCCATGTTGTACCACTTGTATGTAAATTTCATGACTGCATCTTTTCTAAGAGCTACATAGTACTCCATTGTGTAGATGTACCAAAGTTTCTTTAACCAGTTATCTGTTCTTGGGCATTCAGGATTCTTCCAGTTTCTGGCTATTTTAAAGAGTGTTGCAATGAACAAACAAGTGCAGATATCACTTCGACTATACATTTTTGCCTTTCTGGGATGTATTCCCAGGAGTGGTATTGCTGGGTCAAATGGGAGCTCAATTTCTTTCTTTCTTTATTTATTTATTTATTTATTTTTTTAATAAATTTATTTTTTTTATTAGTGAAACACCATGAGGTGCAGTTGTAGACTTACAAATTTTTGTGCTTGGGTTTCCTTAGAATTTTTTTTTCCCTTTATTTTATTTTATTTTTTTTACAGTTATAGATTTACAGTTTTTTGTGCTTTGGTTTCAATTATACAATGATCAGATACCCATCCCTCCACCAGTGCCCATTTTCCACCACCATGGATAATATCCCTCCCACCCCCATCTCCCCATCCCCCCTGTCTCTGTGGCAGGGCAATCCCCTGTGTTCTCTCTCTCCTTTTGGGTGTTGTGGTCTGCAAAAGAGGCATTGAGTGGCAAACATGTTCAGTCCATAGTCTACTTTCAACATGCATCTCCCCTCCTGGGAGGATCCTCCAAACATCCTTTATTTGGTGCTCCCTTCTCTATCTGAACTGCCCTTTCCTCTAGGATACCCGGCTGGCCTCTAAGTTATGGAGTAATCCTCCTGGTGCTGATCTCAGCTATTCTTGGGTATTAATCTCATACTTTGTTACTTTATATCCCCCAGATGAATGCAATCTTTCTATGTCTATCCCTCTCTTTCTGACTCATTTCGCTTAGCATGATACTTTCCATATTGTACCACTTATATGTAAATTTCATGACTTCATCTTTTCTAAGAGCTACATAGTACTCCATTGTGTAGATGGACCATATTTTCTTTAACCAGTCATCTGTTCTTGGGCATTCAGATTTCTTCCAGTTTCTGGCTATTGTAAAGAGTGCTGCAATGAACAAACAAGTGCAGATGTCACTTCGACTACACTTTTTTGCCTCTCTGGGATATATTCCCAGGAGTGGTATTGCTGGGTCAAATGGGAGCTCAATTTCTAATTTTTTGAGAAACGTCCATACTGTTTTCCAGAAGGGCTGAACTAGTCGACATTCCCACCAACAGTGAAGGAGTGTCCCTTTCTCGCCACATCCGCACCAGCATCGGTTGCTTTTGTTCTTTTGAATGTGGGCCAGTCTCTGAGGTGCGAGAAGGTATCTCATTGTGGTTTTGATCTGCATCTCCCTGATAATTAATGATGTAGAGCATTTTCTCATGTGCTTTTTTGCCATTCCGATTTCTTCTTTGGGAAAGTTTCTGTTCATTTCATTGCCCCATTTTTTGATGGGGTTGGATGTTTTCTTCTTGTGGAGTTTAACCAATATTTTGTATATCCTGGATATCAACCCATTGTCATATGTGTATTCGGCGAACATCCTTTCCCATTCTATAGACTGTCTTTGTATTTTGGTCACTGTTTCTTTGGAGGTGCAGAAGCTTCTTAGTTTAAGATAGTCCCATTCATCTATCTCTGTTTTCACTTGCTCTGCCAGTGGCGTGGGGTCTTTGAAGATACGATTAGCTTCAATGTCATGGAGGGTTTTGCCAACTTTGTCTTCAATGTACCTTATGGTTTCTGTCTGATCTTTAGGTCTTTAATCCATTTTGATCTTATTTTTTTACACGGTGTTAGGCAGAGTTCTGAGCCCATTTTTTTGCATGTAGTCGTCCAGTGATGCCAGCAAAATTTGTTAAAGAGGCTTTTCTTACTCCACATCACATTACTTGCACCTTGATCAAAGATTAGATGATCATATGATTGAGGGGAGATATCAGTGTATTCAACCCTGTTCCATTGGTCTGCAGTTCTGCCTTTGTTCCAGTACCATGCTGTTTTGAATATTACTGCTTTGTAGTACAGTTTGAAGTTCGGGAGGTTGATTCCTCCCATTTTCTTTTTCCCAAGAATTGCTCTAGCTATTCGTGGGGGCTTATTGTTCCATATAAATTTCAGGAGTGTTTGCTCCATTTCTTTGAAGAATGTCGTGGGTATACTTATAGGGATTGCATTGAATTTATACAATGCTTTTGGTAGTATTGCCATTTTGACAATGTTAAGTTTCCCGACCCATGAGCAGGGGATATCTTTCCATTTCCTCATGTCCTCTTTTATTTCCTGAAGTAGCGTTTTGTAGTTTTCTTTGTACAGGTCCTTGACTTCCTTAGTAAGATGATTCATGGATACTTGATTTTCTGGGGAACAATTGTGAACAGGATTGTTTTTTGCATGTTGCTTTCTTCTCTCTCACTGTTTGCATATAGCAAAGCCATGGACTTTTGTGTATTGATTTTATAGCCTGCAACTTTACTATACGAGTCTATTGTTTCTAGGAGTTTTTTGGTGGAGGTTATTGGGTTCTCTAAGTATAGTGTCATATCATCTGCGAATAGTGAGAGCTTGATTTCTTCCTTTCCTACCTGAATGCACTTAATATCTTTTTCTTGCCTAATCGCTATTACAAGTACTTCCAGTACTATATTGAACACCAGTGGAGAGAGTGGGCATCCTTGTCTCGTCCCTGATCTTAAAGGGAAGGCTCTCAGTTTTTCCCCATTGAGGATGATGCTTGCTGTAGGCTTGTGGTAGATGGCTTTAATTATGTTGAGGAAGATCCCCTCTATACCCATTTTGGCTAGGGTTTTCATCATAAAGGGGTGCTGGATCTTGTCAAATGCTTTCTCTGCATCAATTCATATAATCATATGCTTTCTACATTTTCTTTTGTTGATATGATGGATTATGTTGATTGATTTTCGAATGTTGAACCATCCTTGCATCCCTGGGATGAATCCTACTTGGTCATGGTGTATGATCTTTTTGATGAGTAGTTGGATTCTATTTGCTAGTAGTTTGTTGAGGATCTTTGCATCTATGTTCATCAGGGATATCGGTTTGTAATTCTCTTTCTTTGTGGTATCTCTGTCTGCTTTTGGTATCAGCGTGATATTTGCTTCGTAGAAACTGTTTGGAAGTGTTTTTGATATTTCAATTTCGTGGAAAAGCTTAAAGAGGATTGGGAGTAAGTCCTCTTTAAAGATTTGGAAGAATTCACTAGTGAATCCATCCGGACCAGGACTTTTGTGCTTGGGGAGACTTTTTATTACCATTTCAATTACCTTGATGGTGATAGGTCTGTTCAGGTATTCCACGTCTTCTTGGTTCAGCCTTCGGAGTCAGTAGAAGTCTAGGAATTTATCCATTTCCTCGAGGTTTTGATGTTCTGTGGCATACAGTTTCTCAAATTATTCCCTGAGGATCCTTTGAATTTCTGTAGTTTCTGTTGTAAAGACACCCTTTTCATTTCTGATTCGGTTTATTAGTGTTTTCTCTCTCCCTTTCTTTGAGTTTTGCTGAAGGCTTATCAATCTTGTTAATTTTCTCAAAGAACCAGCCCTTGGTTTCATTTATCTTTCGGATTGTTTTTTGGGTTTCCATCTCGTTAATCTCTGCTCTGAGTTATATTCTTTCCTTTCTCGTGTTCGGGTTGTGCTCCTTTTTTTGGTCCTTCTCCAAGCTCTTAAACTGTGACGTTAGGTTACTTATGTGTGCTCACGCCTCCTTCCTGAGGAATGCTTGTAGAGCTATAAACTTTCCTCTTAACACAGCTTTTGCTGTGTCCCATAAGTTTTGGTAACTCGTGTCCTCATTTTCATTCGTTTCTAGGAATGTTTTGATTTCATTTTTGATTTCCTGTCTAAGCCACTCGTTGTTCAGTTGAGCACTGTTTAATTTCCAGGTGTTTCATTTAGTTTTCTGTTTTTGTATGTGATTTACTTCTAATTTCAGTGCATTATGGTCTGGGAAGATTGTCGATACAATCTCTATCTTCTTAATTTTTTGGAGACATGTTTTGTGGCTCAGCATGTGGTCTATCTTGGAGAATGCTCCATGTACGCTTGAGAAGAATGTGTATTCAGCTTTTTGTGGATGAAGTGTCCTGTATATATCTACCAAGTCCCTTTCTTCCATTGTTTCCCTCAGATGAAGTATGTCCTTGCTTAGCTAGAGTCTGGTTGATCTATCAATTGGTGACAAAGCAGTGTTGAAGTCTCCCACTAGTATTGTGTTGCTGTTTATGTTTTTTCCAAATCTATGAGTAGTTGTTTTAAGTTCTTTGCTGGTCTCTCATTAGGTGCATATATATTTATTATTGTAAGTTCTTCCTGTTTTACAGATCCTTTGATCAATAAGAAATTGCCTTCACTGTCTCTTATGACCTTCATCACTCTGAAATCGATGTGGTCTGATATTAGGATGGCTTCCCCATCTTTTTTATGGGAGCTGTTTGCCCGTAGGATTGTTTTCCAGCCTTTGACTCTGAGTCTGTGTTTGCTTTGACTATTGAGATGTGTTTCTTGCAGGCAGCAGAATGTTGGGTTCAATTTTCTAATCCATCCTGCCATTCTATGTCTTTTAATTGGTGCGTTTAGCCCATTGACATTGAGAGAGATTATTGTTATGGGATTTTGTCCCATTGTTCTGTTGAAATTTGGTGTATTTGAGAGGCCTGTCTTGCCTTAAAGTAGCCCATTTAGTTGTACTTGTAAACATGGTTTTGAGTCTATGAAGTTCCTGAGCTGTTGTTTGTCTGTGAAACTGTGTGTTGTTCCTTCTATTATGAATGAGAGTCTCGCTGGGTAAATATTTTTGGGGAGGCATTTATTTCATTGAGTTTTTTCACTATGTCCCACCACTGTTTTCGGGCCATGAGGGTTTCATCAGAAAAATCAGCTGTGAATTTTAAGGATGCTCCTTTGTAAGAGATTTCTTTCATCGATCTTGCTGCTTTCAGAATTTTGTCTCTGTCTAAGGTTTTGGTCATTTTGATCAGAATGTGTCTTGTGGTATTTTTATTCGGATTTCTTCTAGCTGGTACCCTTCGGGCCTCCTGAATATGGTCACAAGTTTTCTTCAGCTCTGGAAACGTTTTAGCAATGATGTCTTTGACAGTTTCTTCTTCATCAAGGTTTTCTTCCTGTACCTCTGGGACTCCAATAATTCGTATGTTACCCCTCTGGGCTTCATCACGATCTTCTCTTGCCATCTGTTCCCGAATTGTGAGTCTCTTTTCCAATTTCTGCTCTTTTCTGGAGAGTCTCTGAACTTCATCTTCGAGCTCACTTATTCTGTTCTCAGCAGCTCTTACTCTGCTGCTGAGGCCTTCCACTGAGTTTTTCAATTCGCCTGCGAGATTTTTCAGGTCTGACATTTCTGATTGCATTTTCCTCATTTCTGCCTTCAAATCCTCTTGTCTTCTATTGGCATTGCTTTCCATTGTTTCTTTTAATTCCCTAAGCATCCTAAGTAGCTCCCTCCTGAATTCCTTGTCAGAGAGGTTGTCTAACACTGCAGTACTGTTGGTGTCATCTGGGCTAGACATTTCAATAAGAAAGTTTGGTGGGCTTTTGCGTTGCTTTACCATTGTGAAAACTGTGGTTTAGTCCTTAACATTCACTGTTACTATTCTGCTTGATATGCAGTGTGAGTTAAGATAGGCTTATGAGTTATTGACTACTGTGTTTCTAGTGACTGCGCTAAACTAGAGAAGTTTCCATCGAAGAAGTTAGCTTATGGTTCCTATGGTATATGTAGTGGGAAAATATTTCGCGGCCGCTAATGCGGCCGTGGCTCCAGAAAGAGTCCCTGGCACTGAGCTAGATGTTGGGAACGACGATGGAGCTAGCTTTGCATGCGCAGAGAGGGCCCCAGGCCCTTGGGGGCGGGCTGTACCTGGTTGGAATAAGAGCCGTTCAGCTTGGTTGCCCAGAGCTGGGCCTGCGTGCCCGTCCCGCGCAGATCAGGGTTGAAACTGGCTTTCTAGGAGGTGGACCTAGCTGTGCATGCGCACAGAGGGTCCCAGGGCCTTGGGGGCAGGCTGTACCTGGTTGAAATAGGAGCCGTTCAACTTGGTTGCCCAGAGCTGGGCCTCAGTGCCCGTCCCCATATTAATCATCTTTAATTATTCCACATCAATACCAATGTCCAAAAATGTTTCATAATGTAATTATTGAAAAAAATCATATAGAAGTTCAAATTTGTATTGTTTGTGGGATAACTATATTAAGAAGAAATAGAACCACAAGAAACATACAAGTAAAATGAAGCCACATTTCTTTGGAGTTTTTCAATTATGTATTTACATTAGTCTATATACAAGCATAATTTTTAAAAAATAAATTTCAGTGACCATAAAATTTTGGAGTTTTTCATAATTGTAATATTTTACTGCTAAGTCTATATTGATGTGAACATTTTTATCTATTTGTCTAATATTCTGATTCTTTACTTAAGATCAGTAGTTAAAAGCTAACTTGCTGATGACTGATTATGTGGCTCAGGGTTAAAGCACTTGACTTGCGTGTATGAAACTTTGGGTTGGCCTCCTGCAAGGCAAATGGCCTACCCACTGTGCTGTAAAAGTTATATAAAATATAATAATAATAAAACCTAATGATGTTGGTGAACAGTGCAATATAAATGATTATTTAGTAATTTTCTTGATTTGTTAATGAAATATGTAAGCTCTTGAGTATAATGGGAGCAGTTTTCTAACATAAGAGTCTGAGGAAGGTGAAACTGTTATAACTGTCGTGTAGGATTCCATCTCCCTAGCCTGCTTTATTCTACCTCTCTCTCTATCCAATCCGGTCTTCTTCTTGGGAATCTGACCTCCTGATCGGCTAGCCTCTACCTTTCAACTGCCTACTTTATGACATCATTCTCCCACCCAACCAACCACAAACTGGTAGAATCTTGGGGTTGGTACCGCTTGACCTTGAGCCTGGAAGGTGGTGGTGGAAATAGATGGTCCTAGGAGAGTTAATGGAGTGAAGGATGTATGGGAAGGAAAAGGGGAAGGGTAGGGAACTGACAGCTGGTGATCAGCATTGGAGAGTTGGTAGATATTTTCTAAGTACGTTAACATGTTTTTCGTAAATGATAAGCAAAACAAAAATATGAAAATAAGATAGGTTCCAAAGAACAGGTTACATAAAAGACCGAGAGAGCTGAAAGGGCTGGCATTCCTTCTGGAGCTTTCAATCATACCATTTACTAAAGATGGTATTTTCACATCACTTAGCTGCGGAGAGGAATAGTGAGAAACAGAATGCCACCAGAAAAGCAAACTTGATGACCACGGTTCATAAAGGCCAGGTGGAAGGTGTTCACATGGATCCCAAGTGCAAGTGGATTAACAGGAACATACATTATACTAAGTCTGCTTGGTACCAGAAACTTCTTTGGTGGAAATGGAGGAAAACAAATGCAGTTTCTGACAGACCTGAGACTAAACTGCTAATCAATTTTCCCAGGAAAGGGTAGTTGACTGGCTGGAAACAGAACAACTTTAAAAGTGTTTTGCTACCTTTCATATATGGCTAGAAGAAAATGATCCCAGGCATCTATTAAAACTAACAAGCTTCAACTCTCTTGAAGGACAGTTGTATTCAGTGAGGAAAAAATGCTGGGAGAAAAGTCTGAAATGATGGGCATAGAGACAATAAGTGCAAAAGGGAGGACTTGAAATTTGGGTTCCTCTGAAAACAAAGCTTGAAACAACAAGATTTGGTGAGCACATGATTTACTGGGAATGGGATCTGAGGAGGAAAAGAGTGATGTCAGGGATGTGAACAAGGAACATCCAGGTTAAGGAAGACTTAGCTAGCTGATTACCCCATGGGCAACATGGTTCCAAGACTACCAGAACTTACCAAGGACTTTATTTTAATTTTCTTTCTTTTTTTTTAAATTGATTCATTTAATTGTAAAATACTGGATAACAATTTTTATCAATTAAAGTGAATGGGGCCATGTGCAATGTCAGTGAAGAGAAGTGTGAGAATATTGCACTTCAATATCAAGTGGTTTAAATCAATGATCTTTTTTTTTTTGTATAGGATCCCTTTATTTCTTTTTGTTTGTTATTTTTTTCCATTTATTTTATTTTATTTTTTTTAAAGTTGTAGATTTACAATATTTTGTGCTTTGGTTTCAATTATACAATGATCAGATACCCATCCCTCCACCAGTGCCCATTTTCCACCACCATGGATAATATCCCTCCCACCCCCATCCCCCCATCCCCCCTGTCTCTGTGGCAGGGCAATCCCCTGTGTTCTCTCTCTCCTTTTGGGTGTTGTGGTCTGCAAAAGAGGCATTGAGTGGCAAACATGTTCAGTCCATAGTCCACTTTCGACATGCATCTCCCCTCCTGGGAGGATCCTCCAAACATCCTTTATTTGGTGCTCCCTTCTCTATCTGAACTGCCCTTTCCTCTAGGATACCCGGCTGGCCTCTAAGTTATGGAGTAATCCTCCTGGTGCTGATCTCAGCTATTCTTGGGTATTAATCTCATACTTTGTTACTTTATATCCCCCAGATGAATGCAATCTTTCTATGTCTATCCCTCTCTTTCTGACTCATTTCGCTTAGCATGATACTTTCCATATTGTACCACTTGTATGTACATTTCATGACTTCATCTTTTCTAAGAGCTACATAGTACTCCATTGTGTAGATGTACCAAAGTTTCTTTAACCAGTCATCTGTTCTTGGGCATTCAGGTTTCTTCCAGTTTCTGGCTATTGTAAAGAGTGCTGCAATGAACAAACAAGTGCAGATGTCACTTCGACTATACATTTTTGCCTCTCTGGGATATATTCCAAGGAGTGGTATTGCTGGGTCAAATCGGAGCTCAATTTCTAATTTTTTGAGAATCGTCCATACTGTTTTCCAGAAGGGCTGAACCAGTCGACATTCCTACCAACAGAGAAGGAGTGTCCCTTTCTCGCCACATCCACGCAAGCATCGGTTGCTATTGTTCTTTTAAATGTGGGCCAGTCTCTTAGGTGTGAGATGGTATCTCATTGTGGTTTTGATCTGCATCTCCCTTATGATTAATGATGTAGAGCATTTTCTCATGTGCTTTTTTGCCATTCGGATTTCTTCTTTGAGAAAGTTTCTGTTCATTTCATTGCCCCATTTTTTGATGGGGTTGGATGTTTTCTTCTTGTGGAGTTTAACCAGTATTTTGTATATCCTGGATATCAACCCATTGTCAGATGTGTATTCGCTGAATATCCTTTCCCATTCTGTAGACTGTCTTTGTATTTTGGTCACTGTTTCTTTGGAGGTGCAGAAGCTTCTTAGTTTAAGATAGTCCCATTTATCTATCTCTGTTTTCACTTGCTCGGCCAGTGGCGTGGCATCTTTGAAGATACCATTAGCTTCAATGTCATGGAGGGTTTTGCCAACTTTATCTTCAATGTACCTTATGGTTTCTGGTCTGATGTTGAGGTCTTTAATCCATTTTGATCTTACTTTTGTACATGGTGTTAGGCAGAGTTCTGAGCCTATTTTTTTGCATGTAGCCATCCAGTGATGCCAACACAATTTATTAAAGAGTCTTTCCTTACTCCACTTCACATTACTTGCACCTTTATCAAATATTAGATGAGCATATGATTGAGGAGAGATGTCAGTGTATTCAACCCTGTTCCATTGGTCTGCAGTTCTGCCTCTGTTCCAGTACCATGCTGTTTTAATTATTACTGCTTTGTAGTACAGTTTGAAGTTCGGGAGGTTGATTCCTCCCATTTTCTTTTTCCCAAGAATTGCTTTAGCTATTCGTGGGGGCTTATTGTTCCATATAAATTTCAAGAGTGTTTGCTCCATTTCTTTGAAGAATGTCATGGGTATCCTTATAGGGATTGCATTGAATTTATACAATGCTTTTGGTAGTATTGCCATTTTGACAATCTTAAGTCTCCGGACCCATGAGCAGGGGATATCTTTCCATTTCCTCATGTCCTCTTTTATTTCCTGAAGTAGCGTTTTGTAGTTTTCTTTGTACAGGTCCTTTACTTCCTTAGTTAAGCTGATTCCAAGGTACTTGATTTTCTGGGGCACAATTGTGAATGGGATTGTTTTTTTTCATGTTGCTTTCTTCTCTCTCACTGTTTGTGTATAGGAAAGCCATGGACTTTTGGGTATTGATTTTATAACCTGAAACTTTACTATACGAGTCTATTGTTTCTAGGAGTTTGTTGGTGGAAGTTATTGGGTTCTCTAAGTAGAGTATCATATCATCTGCGAATAGTGAGAGCTTGATTTCTTCCTTTCCTACCTGAATGCACTTAATATCTTTTTCCTGCCTAATCGCTATTGCAAGTACTTCCAGTACTATATTCAACAGCAGTGGAGAGAGTGGGCATCCCTGTCTCGTCCCTGATCTTAGAGGGAAGGCTCTCAGTTTTTCCCCATTGAGGATGATGCTTGCTGTAGGCTTGGGGTAGATGGCTTTAATTATGTTGAGGAAGGTCCCCTCTATACCCATTTTGGCTAGGGTTTTCATCATAAAGGGGTGCTGGATCTTATCAAATGCTTTCTCTGCATCTATTGATATGATCATATGCTTTTGATCTTTTCTTTTGTTGATATGGTGGATTATGTTGATTGATTTCCGAATGTTAAACCATCCTTGCATCCCTGGGATGAATCCTACTTGGTCATGGTGTATGATCTTTTTGATGAGTAGTTGGATTCTATTTGCTAGTAGTTTGTTGAGGATCTTTGCATCTATGTTCATCAGGGATATCGGCCTGTAATTCTCTTTCTTTGTGGTATCTCTGTCTGCTTTTGGTATCAGTGTGATATTTGCTTCGTAGAAACTGTTCGGAAGTGTTTTTGATATTTCAATTTCGTGGAAAAGCTTAAAGAGCATCGGGAGTAAGTCCTCTTTAAAGATTTGGAAGAATTCACTAGTGAATCCATCCGGGCCAGGACTTTTGTGCTTGGGGAGACTTTTTTTTACCATTTCAATTTCCTTGATGGTGATAGGTCTGTTCAGGTATTCCAGGTCTTCTTGGTTCAGCCTTGGGAGTCTGTAGGAGTCTAGGAATTTATCCATTTCCTCGAGGTTTTGATGTTCCGTGGCATAAAGCTTTTCAAAGTACTCCCTGAGGATCCTCTGAATTTCTGTGGTTTCTGTTGTAATGACCCCCTTTTCATTTCTGATTCGGTTTATTAGGATTTTCTCTCTCCCTTTCTTTGTGAGTTTTGCTAGAGGCTTATCGATCTTGTTAATTTTCTCGAAGAACCAGCTTTTGGTTTCATTGATCTTTCGGATTGTTTTTTGGGTTTCCATCTCGTTAATCTCTGCTCTGAGTTTTATTATTTCCTTTCTCCTTTTCGGGTTGTGCTCCTTTTTTTGGTCCTTCTCCAAGCTCTTAAGCTGTGAGGTTAGGTTACTTATGTGTGCTCCCTCCTCCTTCCTGAGGAATGCTTGTAGAGCTATAAACTTTCCTCTCAACACAGCCTTTGCTGTGTCCCATAAGTTTTGGTAACTCGTGTTCTCATTTTCATTCATTTCTAGGAATCTTTTGATTTCCTCTTTGATTTCCTGTCTAATCCACTCGTTGTTCAATAGTGCACTGTTTAATTTCCAGGTGTTTGATTTAGTTTTCTGTTTTTGTGTGTGATTTACTTCTAATTTCAGCGCATTATGGTCTGAGAAGATTGTTGATACAATATCTAAAGGTAAAGGTAAAGGCCCTCCCGTTGATCGTCGATTTGCTCGAGCGGGCCCAGTAACGTCTCCATTGGAGACTTGTTGTTACTGTGTCTGGCATATCGAATACTATCGGTAGCTTACCGGGCTCTCCAAGAGGGGCGGAGGAATCGAACTCGGGTCGGCCATGTTGGCCGCTTGTAAGGCGAACGCCCTACCCGCTGTCCTATCGCTCCAGCCCACCTTCTTAATTTTATGGAGGCATGTTTGGTGGCTCAGCATGTGGTCTATCTTGGAGAATGTTCCATGTACGCTTGAGAAGAATGTGTATTCAGCTTTTTGTGGATGAAGTGTCCTGTATATATCTACAAAGTCCCTTTCTTCCATTGTTTCCCTCAAATGAGGTATGTCCTTGCTAAGCTTGAGTCTGGTTGATCTATCAATTGGTGACAAAGCAGTGTTGAAGTCTCCCACTAGTATTGTGTTGCTATTGATGTCTTTTTCCAAATCTATGAGTAGTTGTTTTAAGTACTTTGCTGGTCTCTCATTAGGTGCATATACATTTATTATTGTAAGTTCTTCCTGTTGTACAGATCCTCTGATCAATAAGAAATGGCCTTCACTGTCTCTTATGACCTTCCTCACTCTGAAATCGATGTGGTCTGATATAAGGATGGCTACCCCAGCTTTTTTATGGGAGCTGTTAGCCTGTAGGATTGTTTTCCAGCCTTTGAGTCTGAGTCTGTGTTTACTTTGACTATTGAGATGCGTTTCTTGCAGGCAGCAGAATGTTGGGTTCAATTTTCTAATCCATCCTGCCACTCTATGTCTTTTAATTGGTGCGTTTAGCCCATTGACATTGAGAGAGATTATTGTTATGGGATTTTGTCCCATTGTTCTGTTAAAATTTGGTGTATTTGAGGGGTCTTTCTTGCCTTAAAGTAGCCCATTCAGTTGTTCTTGTAACCATGGTTTTGAGTCTATGAAGTTCCTGAGCTGTTGTTTGTCTGTGAAACTGTGTGTTGTTCCTTCTATTATGAATGAGAGTCTTGCTGGGAAAAGTATTTTTGGGGAGGCATTTATTTCATTGAGTTTTTTCACTATGTCCCACCACTGTTTTCGGGCCATGAGGGTTTCATCAGAAAAATCAGCTGTGAATTTTAAGGATGCTCCTTTGTAAGAGATTTCTTTCATCGATCTTGCTGCTTTCAGAATTTTGTCTCTGTCTAAGGTTTTGGTCATTTTGATCAGAATGTGTCTTGGGGTATTTTTATTCGGATTTCTTCTAGCTGGTATCCTTCGGGCCTCCTGAATGTGGTCACAAGTTTTCTTCAGCTCTGGAAATGTTGTAGCAATGATTTCTTTGACAGTTTCTTCTTCATCGAGGTTTTCTTCCTGTCCCTCTGGGACTCCAATAATTCTTATGTTACCCCTCTTGGCTTCATTACGATCTTCTCTTGCCATCTGTTCCCGAATTGTGAGTCTCTTTTCCATTTTCTGCTCTTTTCTGGAGAGTCTCTGAACTTCATCCTCGAGCTCACTGATTCTGTTCTCAGCAGCTCTTACTCTGCTGCTGAGGCCTTCCACTGAGCTTTTCAATTCGCCTACGAGATTTTTCAGGTCTGATATTTCTGATTGCATTTTCCTCATTTCTGCCTTCAAATCCTCTTGTCTTCTATTGGCATTGTTTTCCATTGTTTCTTTTAATTCCCTAAGCATCCTAAGTAGCTCCCTCCTGAATTCCTTGTCAGAGAGGTTGTCTAACACTACAGTACTGTTGGTGTCATCTTGGCTAGACTCTTCAATATGAAAGTTTGGTGGGCTTTTGCATTGCTTTACCATTGTGAGAGGTGTGGTTTAGTCCTTCACGTTCACTGTTACAATTCTGCTTGATATGCAGTGTGAGTTAAGATAGGCTTATGAGTTATTGGCTACTGTGTTTCTAGTGGCTGAGCTAAAATAGAGAAGTTTCCATCTAAGAAGTTAGCTTATGGTTCCTATGGCATATGTAGTGGGAAAATATTTCGCGGCCACGTCAGCGGCCGCGGCTCCGGAAAGAGTCCCTGGCACTGGGCGAGGAGTTGGGAACGTCTCCTGTTTGGAATTGGAGCTGTTCAGCTTTGTTGCCCAGAGCAGGCCCTCTGTGCCCATCCCACGCAGATCAGGGGTTGAAAACCAGCTGTCTAGGGGCTGTTTCTAGCTGCGCGTGCCCAGAGAGGGACCCAGGCCCCTGGGGGCGGGCTGTACCTGTTGGAATTGGAGCCGTTCAGCTTTGTTGCCCAGAGCTGGGCCTCTGTGCCCGTCCCACGCAGATGAGGGGTTGAAAACTGGCTGTCTAGGGGCGGTTTCTAGCTGCGCGTGCCCAGAGAGGGACCCAGGCCCTTGGGGGCGGGCTGTACCTGTTGGAATTGGAGCCGTTCAGCTTTGTTGCTCAGAGCTGGGCCTCTGTGCCCGTCCCACCAATTTTCTTTCTTTTATATGGTCACTTAAAACATGAATTCTTTGCTTTTTCAAATACATTTTGGAAATGATTTTTTAAAATTTTTTTTATTAGTGAAACACCATGAGGTACAGTTGTAGATTTACAATTTTTTGTGCTTGGGTTTGATTATACAATTACCAGATACCCATTCCTCCACCAGTGCCCATTTTCCACCACCATGGATAATATCCCCCCCACCCCCATCCTCCCATCCCCCCCTGCCTCTGTGGCAGGGCAATCCCCTGTGTTCTCTCTCTCCTTTTGGGTGTTGTGGTCTGCAAAAGAGGCATTGAGTGGCAAACATGTTCAGTCCATAGTCCACTTTCGACATGCATCTCCCCTCCTGGGAGGGTCCTCCAAACATCCTTTATTTGGTGCTCCCTTCTCTGTCTGAGCTGCCCTGTCCTCTAGAATGCCCGACTGGCCACTAAGCTATGGAGTAATCCTCCTGGTGATGATCTCAGCTATTCTTGGGTATTAATCTCATATTTTGTTACTTTTTATCCCCCAGATGAATGCAATCTTTCTATGTCTATCCCTTCTTTCTGACTCATTTCGCTTAGCATGATACTTTCCATATTGTACCACTTGTATGTAAATTTCGTGACTTCATCTTTTCTAAGAGCTACATAGTACTCCATTGTGTAGATGTACCAAAGTTTCTTTAACCAGTCATCTGTTCTTGGGCATTCAGGTTTCTTCCAGTTTCTGGCTATTGTAAAGAGTGTTGCAATGAACAAACAAGTGCAGATGTCACTTCGACTATACATTTTTGCCTCTCTGGGATATATTCCCAGGAGTGGTATTGCTGGGTCAAATGGGAGCTCAATTTCTAATTTTTTGATAATCGTCCATACTGATTTCCAGAAGGCCTGAACCAGTCGACATTCCCACCAAAAGTGAAGGAGTGTCCCTTTCTCACCACATCCGCGCCAGCTTCGTTTGCTTTTGATTGGAAATGATTTTTAATTAAAAAAATGTTGTATTAACATGTCATTATAAAAAAGAAACATATAGGCAAAGGAGTTAGTGCAGTATGTAGAGGGTGTTTACCTTGTATGCGGCTAACCTGAGTTCAGTCCCCGGAACCCTGATCCTGCCAGGAGTGATCTCTGGATACAGAGTTAGAAGTGAGCCCAGTGCACATCTGGGTGCGCTCCCCTACCACAAAAAAGAAAGAAAAGAAAAGAAAAGAAAAGAAAAGAAAAGAAAAGAAAAGAAAAGAAAAACATATAACTGATTCTTGAGTGACATAGTGGTTAATGGTGCTAACTGGTATATAACTTTTGAAAACCCCCAAATTTAAGAGATAGTCTGCTGTTGACCTAGAAGTTGGTTTTTTAATAGTATTTACTCACATTGTCTGCAATTAGTGCTATTTGTGGCCTGTAAATCTGTAAATTTTGATACATTTTAAAAAATTATAATGGATTTTATAATGGACTTCATAATGAATTGGTATTTTAGAGTAATAAGTGATAAATTGTATTTCTGTTTTTGTGGGGTATTTTGGCCATAGTATGTGGTGCTTGGGACTTCTGACTCTGTGCTCAAGGGTCATTCCTGGTGATGCCAGCCATTAATTTCGGTTGACTATGTGCATGGTAAGTGCTTTAACCCCTCTACTAATTCTGGGGGCCAATCAAATAAATAATCTGCATATACCTTATACATGCATGGCATACTTTGTCTTAGATTTTTTGATATTTCTAGGATATATTGATCATCTTTAATTATTTCACATCAATACCAATCTCCAAAAAAGTTTCAAAATATAATTATTGACATAAAATCATATAGAAATCCAAATTTGTATTGTTCATGGGATAACTATATTAAGAAGAAAATAAAACCACAATAAACATACAAGTAAAATGCAGGCGTCTTTCAATTATGTATTTATATCTATATATATACAAGTATAATCTTTAAAATATAATTCTCAGATACTATAACATTTTATTGAGTTTTTTATAATTGCAATGTTTTACTGTTAAGATGATATTGTTGTGAACATTTATATCTATTTGTCTACTTTTCTGATTGTTTACTTAAGATCTGATATTAAAAGCTAACTTAAGCACAGCGGGTAGGGCGTCTGCCTTGCACGCAGCCAACATAGCTGACCCGAGTTCGATTCCTCCGCCCCTCTCGGAGAGCCTGGCAAGCTACCGAGAGTATTCGATATGCCAGACACAGTAACAACAAGTCTCCAATGGAGACGTTACTGGGCCCGCTCGAGCAAATCGACGATCAATGGGAGGGCCTTTACCTTTACCTTTACCTTACTAGGGCTTGAGCGATAGCACAGCTGGTAGGATGTTTACCTTGCAAGCGCCCGACCTGGGTTCAATTCCCAGCATACCATATGTTTCCCTGAGCACCGCAAGGGGTAATTCCTGAGTGCAGAGCCAGGAGTAATCCCTGTGCATCGCGAGGTGTGACCCAAAAAGAAAAAAAAAAAAGCTAACTTACTTATGACTGGGTATGTAGCCCAGGGCTAAAGCACTTGGCTTGCAAGTATGAAATTTTGGGTTCTATTCCTCACACTAGGTAAAGGTAGGCCGGTTAGCTCAGTTGGTTAGAGCGTGGTGCTAATTCCTCACACTATAGAAAAAAAAAACAAAATCACTAACTGTGGTTGAAAACATATCTCAGTGGTAAAATATTTGCCTCACATTTGTGAGGTAATGGGTTTGATCCCTGAATTTCCATATACGCTCACAAAAGCTAATTTACTTAAAGAATATTAAACGGCTTTAAACCAAGTATATATTGCCGTACTATTATACAGATTTAATTCTCAATAAAATAACTTGAAAAGATCCATTTATAGCATCTTTGCTAGGAAAAGATGTTACCTGATTTTTAAATGTTTGTAATTTGGGGACACATTTTAATTTGTCATTTTAATTTGTGCTCTTTGTCTACTAGTGAGCTTGAAAATTGCTCTTGTGTTTATGAGGAATTTACACTTCTTTCAATAGAGATTATATGATCATGGTTTATGCTTATTTTTTCTATACAAGTTTAATAGCTAAATACTGATTTATTTCACAGCAGTAATTTATTAAAAACATTCATCATTTGCCTATCATATTAATTGCCATTAGTTGTTTGTTTTGCTTGTTTTTTGATCACTTAATTTTCTTTTTATGTTTTCTTTCAGATTGTTAGATTTTCACACAAATGAGCATATATTTTTCTTTATATTCTACAATTTTAGATTGAGAACAACTGTTTGTTTTGTAAAATAAGATACTTGTGCATTTACAATTTCTTCTCATTATTTTTACATTTTAACACATCTCGATTCATCTACAACTTATCACATTAAGTATTGTCATATTGAAAGAAACCACCATTTTTTTCAATCATAGCACTGTAGCACTATCCTCCCGTGTTTCGTCCATTTGCTAGAATGGGCACCAGTAACATCTTACAACAGATTGTGAGACTTGTTGTTACTGGTTTTGGCCTATTGAATACGTCATGGGTAGCTTGCCAGGCTTTTGCTATGAGGGCAAGATATTCTGGGTATCTGGGTATCTTGCCGGGCAGAGGAATAGGAATCAG
The DNA here is from genome assembly GCF_029834395.1 of Sorex fumeus. NCBI lineage: Eukaryota > Metazoa > Chordata > Mammalia > Eulipotyphla > Soricidae > Sorex > Sorex fumeus. Next base: position 18,908,504 of record NW_026606152.1, on the reverse strand, counting down.
GGTTGGCCTCCTGCAAGGCAAATGCCCTACCCGCTGTTATGTAAACGGTATATAAAAATACTAGGAATACCGAATGTTGTTTCTTTCACAGTGCAATATAAATGATTATTTAGTAATTTTCTTGATTTACTAATGAAATATGTAAGCTCTTGAGTATAATGGGAGTAGTTTTCTAACACAATAGTCTGAGGAATTTGAAACTGTTCTAACTGTTTTGTAGGATTCCATCTCCCTAGCCTGCTTCATTCTACCCCTCTCTTTATCCAATCCGGTCTTCTTCTTAGGAATCTGAACTCCTGATTGGCTAGCCTCTACCTTTCAACTGCCTACTTTATGACATCATTCTCCCACCAAACCAACCACCAACTGGTAGAACCTTGGGGTTCCCATGCGGTTGTTTGTAAAATATTTGAATCATCCCGGCAAGTGACCAGTGTCCAATGACCAATCACCATTGACCAGTCATCTGTACTGGACACTTGTGGTCTTAAGCCGCTGCAGTTTACTGACTTACTCTCGTACTGTCTCCTCTTCTTGTCTACCTTTCATCAGTATTTCTTCTTCTCTGACCATGTAAGGTAGGGAATAATACTTTTCAAAGATTTACATTAGATTTATCATCCGTAAACTTAGCAGTCTAGTAAAAACAACATGTAGTAGTGAAAGAAAGTATTCAAGTTGAATTTTATAAGCCTCATTTTTGTTGACTTTGACATTTGCTGTGTGATTTTAGACATTGGCTTTCTTTCTCTCACATACAAACTGTTTTTCCTCATTGACTACTTTATATTTTAGAAATATTTATGAGCTCAAATACAAACATATATATATATATGTTGATTCTCTGTGTTTCTTTTTACTTTTCATCGTGTATTTTACATAATATCCTTTGAAAAAAGTAAATCAGAGACAGTATTTTTACAGAAAAAGAAAATGTAGATGCTGTGGAAACCTGATAATACATACTCGCACGTTTTCTCTGTAATAGTCTCTCCTCTTGTATTTATACTTCAGTATTTTAAATATAGTGCTATTACACAGTAATAATCATTTTTCTTTGAGTTTTCTATTGAAACCAGGTAATAAGAAAATTTGGGGCATGGGGAAGGTGTGGAGTGCTGAGCAATAGGGAGGCAAGCCCTCAAAGGTAAGAAAGTTTGGGATCACTTTCATCAAACATTGACCAATCAAAACCAAGACGATATGAGGGAGAATAAAATAGGAAAGAAAGAATGAAAGAATATGGACGGCAATTATCAAGGAAGGGGAAACCGTCTGGATTGAATGTTGAAGAAAACCAACGATTTAAAATCAAAAAAGAAAGAATATATGTTAAATATGATGAGGTAAATACACTGAGAGCAAGTCAAAGCAATTTACTTCAATAAATGCCAGGACTAGAAAGTATACTGTTCCTTGAGTAGGGTACCAGTAGGAAAACCAGTATATCAGAAAGCCATCCTTGGTGACTTTTTTCCTTACTATCTCTTAGAACACTGTACATGGTACTTGACAGTTTGGAATATAAACATGCATCAGAAATGATGCATCCCATAAATAGCTAATAGTGGTTATCTAGGTGGGTGGAAGAAATAGAATCTTCAATGTTTTATGACGTTCTGGTTTTTAAGTACATTTACGTGTTGCCTGTTGAAATAAAAAAAATGGTATTTTCTAACTTGATTCAGGAGATTTGATTCATTTGTGTGGTAGTTAGGTTCCAGGTTAAAGTTGCTGTCATCTTTACAAATATTATTTCATGTGATTTTTTTCTTCCTAATATGAGAGTATTTTGATAGTAGTCAACTTCTGTTTTAGATCCTAAGAGGAAATAGGAAAATCAAGCCTCACATGTCGAATTACACATTTTTGTCATATTTGTTAATTTTGATTGTTCCTACATTAAAAACATTTAATGGGATTTTGGTGGTCATTTATTAAACATTGAGAAGAACGTTTTCCAGGTTAATAAAGTTAATTCTACTCTAGGTTTTTAAAGTACATTTGCAATATTTTGTGATCATTTTTTATATGGTCTTTTCTGTTGTTTGTGTGATAAACTGAAATCATATGCTATGTTTAAAACGTGTTGTTTGGTGGTTAATATTCAGAGGTATTGATGAGAATAATTTTTTGTAATTACAAAGTTTCTCTATTTTACTCATTTAGAACATTTCTTACCTATAAATACAATCACGTTTATTCCTATTCTATTTGTTATGTAGTTACTGCTAAATCCTTTCTCTTTAATGGACTGGTAAAGTGTGCACTCAAAAATCACCTTCTATTCCGTTTTTTGGCTAGAAGTTCTTTCTAAAATAGAATACACTCTTCATATTGTATATGTCGCACAATTCATTAATAACCTTATTGGACTGTTTTATTTGGTTTTGTTTGAGACCACATCCACAGTTATTAAGGGTTTACTCTTGGGTCTGCACTCCATAACTTACTGTACTATGCTGCTTGCTACAGAGCCCAGATTTCATTGATATCTATATACTTCTTTTTCAGTTCTATGATACATATTTTTCCACGATGTTTTCTTTATACTTCCTCCTATGTAAACCACGTGACATGGAAATATTATATTTATGTATGCATAATTATTCTTAGAGTTATTAGTAACTACATTGTAGATAAACAATTTAAGACACAGAATTTAAATAAAGTTTTCCTTCCAAAAACATTTCTTGGGAAAAACTCAAGTAATCATTTTTGAATTGGATCAAAAATCAGGGTAACCTTCAATGCATCAACAAGATTAAGTCATAAGTGAACCGTACTAGCAGATATTCATTGCACAAGTCAAATGGAAACCTGATGATTACAATGGTAACAGTTGTAAAGACCCCAAATGCCTATATTAATGTAAGGTATCTTCCTTCCGGTTTTTGGCCTTGTAGTGATCATGCAGAGTCCTGGAAAAATGTCCACATGCTTAGGGTCCGTAACTTGGAAATTCATAAGTGGCAGAGATATAGTACTGGAGGTGATAAGGCACTTGCCTTGTACACAGCCAATTTTTTTGGTCTCTGTTACTGCAGACACTCTTCTGAATATTACAAGGGGTCACTCCACAGTGCAGAGCCAGAAAGAACCCAAGATCACTGTCAGTTATTGGTCGAAACTATACTCCTTACAATGCCCAATAAAAATTATTGGAAAACATGAAGTCTCTTTGTCACTTCTGACCCTCAGGTTTCTTCTTGTCCAGAGAATGTTACCCATTCTCTTAGACTTCCTAGTTTGGAAAAGTTTGCCTTATAGGAAATAAGATATGAGTCAATAGGAGAACAAGCTACAGGCATTGCTAGGGTAAGGAGAAACTATCTATATATAGGTAGGTTTTATAGCTAGCTATGTATAGCTAGCTATGTATAGTTAGGTTGACTGAGTAGATGATGGTACCATTAAGATTGGAACATAAAGTAAAAATAAAACAAGAGAAATATCTAACAATAGCAAAGAGAGTTATAGTACTCAAAAAAAAATTAGAAACAGACATATTGACAATTAGTTTTAAAAAGCATCAAGGAGAGTATATAGTATTGTGAGTGAACAAATCTACTCTATGGATTAATCTCATCCCTGAAATGGAAAACGACAATGTGTTACATTTACAAATTTACAAATAAGATATATACCATCTATTTCTGCGGTGTTCCTATGCTTTACGAAGTATTATTCTAATTTTATATTTAATTTAATGATTCAAACAGTATTTGCCAACATTAAACTTTTAATGGAATGTTTTATTAAAAATTTTTTTAAAAAATTTTAAAAAATGTTTTATTAAAATGTTATTTAAAGGTATTTTCAAAGATGTCACGCCACTGTCTGAGCAAGTGAAAACAGAGATAGATAAATGGGACTATCTTAAACTAAGAAGCTTCTGCACCTCCAAAGAAACAGTGACCAAAATACAAAGACAGTCTACAGAATGGGAAAGGATATTCACCGAATACACATCTGACAAGGGGTTGATATCAAGGATATACAAAATACTGGTTGAACTCCACAAGAAGAAAACATCCAACCCTATCCAAAAATGGGGCAATGAAATGAACAGAAACTCTCTCAAAGAAGAAATCCGAATGGCAAAAAAGCACATGAGAAAATGTTCTACATCATTAATCATCAGGGAGATGCAGATCAAAATCCAATGAGATACCATCTCACACCTCAGAGACTGAACCACATTCAAAATAACAAAAGCAACCAATACTGGCGCAGATGTGGCGAGATAGGGACACTCCTTCGCAGTTGGTGGGAATGCCGACTGGTTCAGCCCTTTTGGAAAACAGTATGGACGTTTCTCAAAAAATTAGAAATTGAGCTCCAATTTGACCCAGCGACACCACTCCTGGGAATATATCCCAGAGAGGTATAAATGTGTAGTCGAAGTGACATCTGCACTTATTTGTTCATTGCAGCACTCTTTACAATAGCCAGAAACTGGAAGAAACCTGAGTGCCCAAGAAGAGATGACTGGTTAAAGAAACTTTGGTACATCTACACAATGGAGTACTATGTAGCTCTTAGAAAAGATGAAGTCATGAAATTTACATACAAGTGGTACAACATGGAAAGTATCATGCTAAGCGAAAAGAGTCAGAAAGAGTGGGATAGAAATAGAAAGATTGCATTAATCTGGGGGATATAAAGTAACAAAGTATGAGATTAATACCCAAGAATAGCTGAGATCAACACCAGGAGGATTACTTCATAGCTTAGAGGCCAGCCGGGTATTCTAGGGGAAAGGGCAGTTCAGGTAGAGAAAGGGGCACCAAATGAAGGGTGTTTGGAGGATCCTCCAAGGAGGGGAGATGCATGTTAAAAGTAGACTATGGACTGAACATGTTTGCCACTCAATGCCTCTTTTGCAGACCACAACATCCTAAAGAAAGAGAGAACAAAAGAGGATGCCCTGCCAAAGAGGCAGGGTGGGGGCTGGGGGGATATTATCCATGGTGGGTACTGGTGGAGGGATGGGTATTTGATCATTGTATGACCGAAACCCAAGCACAAAGATTCGTAAATCTACAACTGTACATCATGATGCTTCACTATTAAAAAAATTTAAAAATTTATTAAAAAAAGAAACATATGGGGCAATGAGCTAGTGCAGTGTGTAGAGGGTGTTTACATTGTATGCAGCTAATCTGAGTTAAATCCCCAGAACCCTGAGCCTGCCAGAAGTAATTCTGAATAGAAAATCAGAAGTGAGCCCGGAGCACATCTAGGTGCACTCCCCTCCCCACAAGAAAGGAAGAAAAGAAAAGAAAACATATAACTGATTCTTGAGTAAAATAGAGATTAAGGGTGCTAACTCCTATATAACGTTTGAAAACCCCCAAATTTAATAGAGAGTCTGCTATTGACCAAGAAGATGGTTTATTAATAGTATTTACTTACATTGTCTGCTAGTGGTGCTATGTGTGGTCTGTAAATCTGTAAATTTGATACATTTAAAAAATTTATAATGGATTTTATAATAGACTTTAAAATACATTGGCATTTTATGTTTAATAAGTGATAAATTATATCTCTACTTTGTGGGTTATTTGGGCCATAGTATGTGGTGCTTGGGATTTCTGACACTGTGCTCAATGGTCATTTCTGGTGGAGCCAGCCATTAATTTGGGTTGACTGTGTGCATGGTACGTGCTTTAACCCCTATACTAAGCCTGGGGTCCAATCAAATCAATTATCTGCATATATTTTATATATGCATGCCATAATTTTCTTAGATTTTTGATTATTCTAGGATATACTGATCATCTTTAATTATTCCACATCAATACCAATGACCAAAAATGTTTCAAAATATAATTATTGAAAAAAAATTATATAGAAGTTCAAATTTGTGTTGTTCATGAGATAACTATATTAAGAAGAAATAGAACCACAAGAAACATACAAGTAAAATGAAGGTACATTTCTTTGGAGTCTTTAAATTATGTATTTATATTAGTATATATACAAGTATAATTTTTAAAAAATAAATTTCAGTGACAATAAAATTTTTGAGTTTTGTTAATTGTAATGTTGTACTGCTAAGCCTATATTTATGTGAACATTTATATATATATATATTTGTCTATTTTTCTGATTGTTTACTTAAGATCTGTAGTTAAAAGCTAACTTACTGATGACAGGGTATGTGGCTCAGGGCTAAAGCACTTGGGTTGCATGTATAAAACTTTAGGTTGGCCTCCTGCAAGGCAAATGCCCTACCCACTGTGCTGTAAACGTTATATAAAATATACTAAAAATAAGAGCTAATGATATTGGTGAACAGTGCAATATAAATGATTATTTAGTAATTTTCTGGATTTATTAATGAAATATGTAAGCTCGTGAGTATAATGGGAGTAGTTTTCTAACACAATATTCTGAGGAATTTCAAACTATTAAAACTGTCTTGTAGGATTCCATCTCACTAGCATGCTTCATTCTACCCCTCTCTCTATCCAATCCGGTCTTCTTCTTGGGAATCTGACCTCCTGATTGACTAGCCTCTACCTTTCAACTGCCTACTTTATGACATCATTCTCCCACCAAACCAACCACCAACTGGAAGAACCTTGGGGTTCCCATGCGGTTGTTTGTAAAAAATTTGAATCATCCTGGCAAGTGACCAGTGAACAATAGTTGGAATAGTGGGTTCCACTTTAGGTACCAGATGGTTACCTTAGAAAAACACTGAAATGCCATACAAATTTTATTTATTCTAATATAATTTTAACAAATTGAAATGATGCATCGTAGTTAATTGGTTGTAAATAAAAGTTATGAAGTTTGAGATTCTGTGGTTGTTTTGAGGAAAGGCTGGGGGTTGAAGAATGGCATGGGAAAGAATGGGGAGTTATAGAGAGGACAAAGGGGGAATACACAAGACTCTAAGAAAGATAAACTTGGTACAGGGTTATAAACCCATAAGAGGAGAAATTGCATGGGCCTGATGAAGTGTGGGGTAGAGTCAGAGGAACAGTATTGCTGACAGGGCATTTTCTCTGCAAGCAAGAAGGACCCAGTTCAATTCTTGCAATCATTTATGGTCCTCAGAGAACCACCAGATGTGAAACTTGAGCGCAGAGCCAGGAGTAAGACCAGAGCACAGTCAAGTATGCCCCATCCTGGTGTCCTCCAAAAAAAAAAAAAAATGGGAGAAATGGCACAGTCTGGGGATTAGGATTAAAAGAAAAAATTTGGAATAGGCTAAAGAAGGCAGATGAGTCAAAGGTGACCGAAAATAAAGTTAAAATTCTTTCATGGAGTCTGTGTTTATGCCTCATGGCCACTTTTGGAAAATAACGAAATTTGAGACACATCTCTAAAAGGTTCGGGTGGTCTAATCATAAATGATGGCTGGGGGTTGTGAACACATAGACTGGGGAATGAACCTTCCAGATGAGTGGTCAACGGCCTCAGAGTCATTCAAGGATGACTCTTAACAGGGACCAAGCCAAGAGAACTGTTGCAGCATGAAGCCTGAAGATGAGCTCCTGGAAGATGCAAAGATAAGTCACCATGTCCTCTGGCCCTCTGTTCAGCACCCCTACCTGCACCATTTCCTTTATTCCCAACAATATTCAGAGTCGCTATCACGGTGACACTTTGCTAGCTAGTATCAACAATGAGGTCCATTGCCTCTGTAAGTCTTTGCATTTGTAAACTTCCCGCTGTGGGCAAGCCTGCTTTCAGGCAATGGCATCTGGACATTTCTGGCAGGGGGAGCTCAAATTATATTACCTTGAAGGGCTGCTCTGTGGTCTTCCATGGTCCCTGGTGCCTGTAGCCCTCTCTAAACATCGCTGATAACTGGAGCTCACACAAGAACCAACGTTATCAGTGTCGTTGGGACTGCCTTGGGGGATGTACTGGACTAAGACATGCGCACTAGGTCACCACGACCAAAGCGGTTGGTTCCGCTAAACCTTAAGCCTGGAAGGTGGTAGTGGAAAGAGATGGTCCTGGGAAAGTTAATGGGGTGATGGATAGATGGCAAGGAAACCGGGAAGGGTAGGGAACTGGACAGCTGGTGATCATCATAGGAGAGTTGGTAGATGTGTTTTAATTACGATAATATGTTTTTCAGAAATGATAAGCAAAACAAAAATATGAAAACAAGATAGGTTCCAAAGAACAGGTTACATATAAGATCGAGATAGCTGAAAGGGCTGGCATTCCTTCTGGAGCTTTCAATCATACCATTTACGAAATTTGGTATTTTCATGTTACTTAGCTGTGGAGAGGAATAGTGAGAAACAGAATGCCACCAGAAAAGCAAACTGGATGACCACCTTTCATAAAAGCCAGGTGAAAGGTGTTCACATGGATCCCAAATGCAAGTGGGTTAACAGGAACATATATTTAATTAAGTCTGCTTGGTACCAGTAACTACTTTTGTGGAAATGGAGGAAAACGAATACAGTTTCTGACAGACTTGAGAATAAACTGCTAACAAATTTTCCCAGGAAAGGGTAGTTGACTGGCTGGGAACAGAAAACCTTGAAAAGTGTTTTGCTACCTTTCATGTATGGCTAAAGGAAAATGATCCCAGTAAACTCTCAAAATTAACAAGCTTCAACTCCCTTGAAGGAAAGTTGTATACAATGTGGAAAAACTGCTGGGAGAAAAGTCTGAAATGATGGGAAAAGAGACAATAAGTGCAAAAGGAAGGACTTGACATTTGGGTTCCTCTGAAAACAAAGCTTGAAACAACAAGATCTGGTGAGCACATGATTTACTGGGAATGGGATCTGAGAGGAAAATAGTGATATCAGGGATGTGAACAAGGAACATCCAAATTAAGGAAGACTTAATTAGCTGATTACCCCATGGGCAACATGGTTTCAAGACTACCAGAACTTAACAAGGAATTTACTTTAATTTTCTTTCTTTTATATGGTCAATTACAACATGTATTCTTTGCATAATTCAATGACAATTTGGAGTGTTCATTTCTTTCTCAATATTCTTTTCACTTGTGTAAGCATCTTAAACATCTGCTGGATAACAGAATTATTTGATCAGACTTGATCAAATATCAAATCAAAAAAATTTGATCAGACTTGATCAAATTTCAAATCAAAAAAAAGGGTGCTAACTCCTCTATAATGTTTGAAAACCCCCAAATTTAATAGATAGTCTGCTATTGACCAAGAAGATGGTTTTCTAATAGTATTTAATTCCATTGTCTGCAAGTACTGATATGTGTGGCCTGTCAATCTGTGAATTTTGATACATTTAAAAACTTATAATGGATTTTATAATAGACTTTAAAATAAATTTGTATTTTATGATAGTAAGTGATAATTTATAATTCTATTTTTGTGGGGTATTTGGGCCATAGTATGTGTTGCTTGGGACTTCAGACTCTGTGCTCAAGGGTCATTCCTGGTGGTGCCAGCCATTAATTTGGGTTGACTATGTGCATGGTAAGTGCTTTAACCCCTATACTAAATCTGGGTTTCAATCAAATAAACTATCTGCATATATTTTATACATGCATGGCATACTTTTCCTTAGATTTTTTTATATTTCTAGGATATATTGATCATCTTTAATTATTTCACTTCCATATCAATGTCCAAAAATTTATAAAATATAATTATTGAAAAAAAATCTCACAGAAGTGCAAATTTGTATTGTTCCTGGGATAAATATATTAAGAATAAAATAGAACCACAATAAACATATAAGTAAAATGGAAGTACATTTTTTGGAGTCTTTCAATTATGTATTTATATTAGTCTATATATAAGTATGATTTTTAAATAACCAATTTCAGTTAGTATAAAATGTTAATTGAGCTTTTATAATTATAATGTTTTACTAAGAAGATAACATTGATGTGAACTCTATATCTATTTGTCTACTTTTGTAATTGTTTACTTAAGATCAATTATTAAAATATAACTTACTTGTGACGTGATATATCGCTCAGGACAAAAGAACTTGGCTTGCATGTATGAAACTTTGGTTTCTATTCTTCGCACTATAGAAACAAAGGCAAAATCATGAACTTCGTTTGGAAATATGCCTCGGTGATAAAGTATTTGGCTCACATTTCTGAGGTTATGGGTTTGATCCCTGAATTTCCATAGACACACACAAAAGCTAACTTACAACAAAGTCTCACACTGGAGACCTAACTGGGCCCACTCGAGAAAATCGATGAACAACGGGAGGACAGTGCCAGTGACAGTGACTTAAAGAACATTAAACTGCTTTAAACTATATATTGCCTAACTATTATACAGATTTAATTCTCAATAAAATAACTTTAAAAGGTCTATTTTCTAGCATCTTTGCTAGGGAAAGATAGCACCTGATTTTTCAATATTTGTAATTTGGGGGGACATTTTAATTTCTCATTTATTTTGTGCTCTTTGTCTACTAGTGAGCTTGAAAATTGCTCTTGTGTGGTACTACATGGAAAATATTATGCTATGGGAAATGAGTCAGAAAGAGAGGGACAGACATAGAAAGATTGCATTTTTCTGGGTAACATAAAGGAACAAAACAAGAGACTAACACCCAAGAACAGCTGTGATAAATACCAGGTTGTTCACTCCATGGCTTAGAGGTCAGCTGCACTGTCTAGGGGTAAAGGCAGCGCAGATAGAGAATGGAGTACACAATAAAGGGTGCTGGGAAGATCTGCCCAAGGTGGGAGATGCCTGCTGAATGTAGTCTATGGACCGAACAGGATTGCCACCCAATGTCTCTTCTGCAGACCACAGCACCCAAAGGGGGAGACAGAACAAAAGGGAGTTCCCTACCAAAGAGGCAGGCTGGGATGGGGGATGGGGGGTGGGACGGATACTGGGATTGGTGGGAATGGAGATTGGGCACTGGTGGTGGGATGCGTACTCGATCACTGTATAACTGAAACACAAGCAAAACAACTTGTAAGTCTATAACTGTACTTCATGGTTTTTCACTAATAAAACAAAACAAAACAAAAATAAAAAAAAAAGAAAATTGCGCTTGTGTTTACTAGTCATTTACACTTTTTTCAATACAGATTATATGATCATGGTTTATGCTTATTTTTTCGATTCAAGTTTAATAGCTAAATACTGATTTTTTTAAAGCACAAATTTATTCAAAGCATTCATACTTGGCCCATCATATATCATATTAATTGCCAGTATTTGTTGGTTTTGCTTGTTTTTTGATTACTTAATTTGGTTTTTGTCCTTTTCTTTTAGATTGTAAAATTTTGAGACAAATGAGCGTATGTTTTTCTTTATCTTCTACAGTTTTAAACTGAGAACAACTGTTTGTTTTGTACAAATAAGATACCTGTGCATTTACTATTTCTTCTCATTTTATTTACTTTTTAACACATCTCGATTCATCTACAACTTATCCTAGTAAGTGTTGTCATATTGAAAGAAACCACCATTTTTTCAATCAGAGCACTGTAGCCCTGTCCTCCAGCGGTTCTTCCATTTGCTGAAGCAGGAACCAGTAATATCTTACAACAAATTGTGAGACTTGTTGTCACTGGTTTTGGCCTATCGAATAGGTCATGGGGAGCTTGCCAGGCTTTTGCTATGTGGACGAGATACTCTGGGTAGCTTGACCGACAGAGGAATCGGAATCAGGGCTGGCCTCCTTCAAGGCAAATGCCCGACCCGCTGTGCTGTGAACGTTATCTAAAATATACTAGTAATACCAAATTGTGTTTCTTTAGCAGTGCAATATAATCGATTATTTAGTAATTTTCTTGATTTGTTAATGAGATATTTAAGCTCTTGAGTATAATGGGAGTATTTTTCTAACAGAAGAGTCTGAGGAATGTGAAACTGTTATAACAGTCATGTAGGATTCCATCTCCCTAGCATGCTTCATTCTACCCCGCTCTCTATCCAATCCGGTCTTCTTGGGATTCTGACCTCCTGATTGACAAGCCTCTACCTTTCAACTGCCTACTTTATGACATCATTTTTTCACCAAACCAACCACCAACTGGTAGAATCTTGGGGGTGCCATGCAGTTTTTTGTAAACAAATGTGAATCATCATGGCAAGAGATGAGTGACCAATGACCAATCACCAGTGAGCAGTCGTCTGTATTGAACTCTTGTGGTCTTAAGCCGCTTCAGTGCTCAGATGCACTCTCGTACCGTCTCCTCTTCTCGTCTACCTTTTATCGGTATTTCCTCTTCTCTGACCATGTCAGGTAAGGATTTATTATCCCTAAACTTAGCAGTCAAGTAAAAACAGCACGGAGTAATGAAAGAAAGTATTCAAGTAGAATTTTATAAGCCTCATTTTAGCTTCACTTTGACATTTGCTGTGTGATTTTAGACATTAGCTTACTTTCTCTCACATACAAAGTGTTTTTCCTCATTGATTACATTATATTTTAGACATACTTAGGAGCTCAAATACACACATTCATAAACACACACACACATATATATGAGTGTTGATTCTCTGTGTTTCTTTTTACTATTAATAGTAAATTTTACATGATATCCATTGAAAACAAGTAAATCAGAGACAGTATATTTACAGAAACAGAAAATATAGATGCTGTGGAAAACTGTCAATATATACTAGCATGAGTTCTCTGTAATGGTCTCTCCACTTGTATTTATACTTCAGTATTCTAAATATAGTGATATTACATAGTAATAATCATTGACCTTTGATTTTTCTATTTAAACCAGGTAATAAAAAATATGGGGCATTGGAAAGGTGTGGAGTGCTGAGTGGTAGGGAGGCAAGCCCTCAAAGGTAACAAAGTTTGGGATCACTTTCATCAAGAATTGACCAATAGTATCCAAGACGATATGAGGGACAATAAAATTGGAAAGAAAGAAAGAAAGAAAGAAAGAAAGAAAGAAAGAAAGAAAGAAAGAGAGAGAGAAAGAATAGGAACGTCAGGTATGAAGGAAAGGGAAAACGTTTGGAAAGAATGTTGAAGAGAACCAAAGATTTAAAATCAACAAAGAAAGAATATATATTAAATATTCTGATATAAATACACTGAGGGTAAGTCCAAGCAATATACTTCAATAAATGCCAGGACTAGAAAGGATACGATGCCTTGAATAGGGTACCATTAGGAAAAGCAGTTTATCAGAAAGCCATCCTTGCTGGTTTTTTCCCTTATTATCTCTTAGAACACAGTACTTGGTACTTGACAATTTGAGTACAAACATGCTTCAGAAATGATACTTCCCATGAATAGCTAATAGTGCTTCTCTAGGGTGGTGGAAGATACAGAATCTTCAATGTTTTTATTACTTTCTGGTTTTTAAGTACATGTACGCGCTGCCTGTTAAATAAAAAAATGGTATATTCTAACTTGAATCAGGAGATTTGATACATTTGTGTGGTAAGTAGGTTCCAGGTTAAAGCTGCTTGTCATATTTCCAAATATTATTTCATGTAATTTTTTCTTCCTAACATGAGAGTATTTTGATAATAGTCAACTTCTGTTTTTAGATCCTAAGAGGAAATAGAAAAATCAAGTCTCAAATATCTAATTACACATTTTTGTCATATTTGTTAATTATGATTTTTCCTACATTAAAGATATTTTATTAGATTTTGGTGCTCATTTATTAAACATTGAGAAGAACGTTTTCCTGGTTGATGAATATAATTCTAATCTAGGGGTTGAAAATAAATTTGCAATATTTTGTGATCACTTTTTAAATGGTCTTTTCTGTTTCTTGTGTGATCAAGTGAAATCCTCTGCTATGTTTAACACGTGTTGTTTGCTGGTTAATATTCAAAGGTTCTGATGAGAATAATTTTTCGTACTTTCGAAATTTCTTTCTGTATTTTACTCATTTCAAACATTTCTTGTCTCTGAAATACAATCACGATTACTCCTATTTTCTTTTTGTTATGTAGTTACTGGTAAATCCTTTCTCTTTAATGGAGTGCTAAAGTGTGCCCTCAAAAATCACCTTCTATCCCATTTTTTGGCTAGCAGTTTTTTCTAAAATAGAATACTGTCTTCATATTGTATATGTGGAACAATTTATTAATAACCTTATTGTACTGTTTTATTTGGTTTTGTTTGGAATCACATCCACTGTTATTCAGGGCTTTCTCTTGGGTCTGCTCTCCATAACTTACTGTACTATGCTGCTTGCTACAGAGCCCAGATTTCATTACTGTCTATATACTTCTTTTTCAGTTCTATGATACATATTTTTCATGATATTTTCTGTACACTTCCTCCTATGTAAATCATATGAAATAGAAAAATTATATTCATGTATGCATTATTATTCTCAGAATTATTAGTAACTTCACAGTAGATAAACAACGTAAGGCACAGAGTTTAAATAAAATTTTCCTTCCAAAAACATTTCTTGGGAGAAACTCAAGTAGTCATTTTTGAAGTGGATCAAAAATGAGGGTAACCTTCAGTGCATCCACATGATTAAGTCGTATGTGAACCGAAAGTAACAGGTACTCATCGCACAAGTCAAATGGAAACCTGATGATTACAATGGTAATAGTTGTAAAGACCAAAAATGCTTATATTAATGTAAGGTATCTTTCTTCCGGTTTCTGGCCTTGTAGTGATCATGCAGGGTCCTGGACAAAAGAACACATGCTTTAGTTTGTGTAACATGGAAATTCCTAAGGGACAGAGATATATAGTACTGGAGGGGATAATGCACTTGCCTTGTACACAGCCAATCCAGTTGAATCTCTGTCACAGCATACAATCTCCTGAATGTTATAAGGGGTTACTCCAGAGTGTAGAGCCAGGAAGAACCAAGATCACTGTCAGTTATTGGTCCATACTCTACACCACCCCATGCCCCTCCCAATAAAAATTATTGGAATATATGAAATCTTTTTGCCATTTCTGGGCCTCAGGTTTCTTCTTGTCCAGAGAATGTTTCCCATTCTCTTATACTTCCTAGTTTGAAAAAGCTTCCATTCTCAGAGATATCATAGGAGTCAATAGGATAGCAAGCTACAGGCTTTTCTAGGGTAAGGAGAGACTATCTGTAAGCAAGAAATCCAGGTACAGACACAATCACCTGGTTCTTCTACAGTTCTGTGTTCACTTTGGGAGCACGATACCAAATACACAAAGTGCCAAAATGTTCCCGGCTTTGAATCACCCCAAATTGTTGGAATTTTGGAAATTCAGTTGACTGTTGTTACTAGAAGCATCTTGATGGCTTAAAATTTAAGTTCATATTGTTCCTCTCAGTGTTGAAGGAGATTATTATTCTCACAGATTTTGTTTATCACCCTCTTGTTCCTTACAGAAAATTTTCAAATTCCATCTTTATTGGGAAAAGCACATACTCTGCAGCTTTCCCTTCCCATGGTTAAGGATGCAGCTTCCATAACAGGAAGTGTCTGCAAATACTCCAGTGTATCTGCTCCAGCTGGTATTTCTGCTTGGCTCCTGCCCTCAGCCTCTGGCACCTCTTTCCAACCACTGATGGGTAGTGCCTATCTTTACCAACATTTCAGCACAACAATGCTATCTGGAGTGTTTCACCAGAGTCATATATCCACCTCAGCTGCTTCCTACCCGAGTGTTTTGGAATGGGATATTGCAGTAAGTACTGAAGAGAGGTCTTCCATGGGAGACTTTACTGTGACTGTCCTTGCCCAAGACACCGCTGTCTCTTCCATGTCTATGGCAGCTCGCTATGAGAAAATCCTAGATACCAACAACACGGTGTCTGTGTACCCATCACTTTCTGCCAGTCTTGTTGAGAGAACACCATGTCTGGTTCCACGTCAGAGACGAAGCCTGTCACTTCCCTACCAGGAACGAAGCCAGGTGTATTACAATCATCAAGGCACTCTGGTAACTCTCCTTTCTGGCCTGCAGTCCTATGGCTCCATGTCATACATAGGTCAAAATGGCTCTGCCCCCCCAAGCTTACAACAACTCATCTAGAGAAATATTTATGGCTCTGAAGGAGGTCCAGCCGCCAAATAACCAAATACCAGCCTCCTCCTCTGGAATCGACTTCTCTCTGTCTGCTCAACCCATCACAGAATCGAGTTATCAAGGTGAGTAAAACGGAGAGAAGGGAAGGAAAATTCAAAAATCGGGATCAAAAAAGAGGAAAACTGTCCTTAGACAGTTGGTATTCATATACACTGAGATTTTTAAGTTTATGAAAAGAACTTAACTAAACTCAGTTCATGCTTACTTCCGTAACTCCTTTTACAGCATGTTATTTTCACTCTCAACATAAGAGCTCCTAATGGAGATTGGAAGGTATGATGTTAAATAGACATCTAGGTTTCATATCATGAAACTTCAGGAGCACACAAAAGAATGCGACATTTTTCCCTAGTTATTTCATTTATTTTTTTAATTTTTATTAGTTAAACATAAGGAGGGACAGATGTAGACTTAAAATTATTGTGCTTGGTTTCATTTATACAATGATGTAGTGCCTATCCCTCCACCAGTGCCCATTCTCCAGCACCACGGTTCCCAGTATTCCTCCGACCACCATAACCCCCATCCCACTCAACCTCTGTGGCAGGGAATGCCACATTTTTCACATTCTATTTCAGCAGTCCTCAAGAATTACCACAATAAATGTAAAAAACATGTCTTAAACTAGTATTTCGTTATTTTCTTAAGAAGTTTCAGAACTCTTATTGTAATGGTACACTTTAACTTTCCCTTCCATTAATGAATAGCAAGGTTCTGAATACACTTATGGTTCAGAGATTCTGACTCAAATCATGAAACCTAGAATCTGTACTCCAGCACAAATATCATGCTGAAGTAGTGCTTCATTCACACTCTTATTCTATGATATTAACGTCCTCTTATTTTTCCATGAAAGTGAATAAATTGCGAGTACAATACATTACAATGCTAAGCTCTGTATGGCATTTATTAGTTTGAAAATCTATAATTTTTTAAAAAAAACCTTCTGTTTGGAGGACGTTGAAGTTGTGTCAGAGACCGAAGGGCTCAGGGATTACTCCTGGATCTGTGCTAGGGATCACTGCTGAAGATGCTTAGGAGATCATAAGTGATACGAAAGATCAAACTGAGGTCAGCTGTGTGCAGGGCCATTGCCTTACTAACTGTACTATCCCTCTGTCCCAAGTCTCTTATTTTTCAAGTTAGTTTACACAGAAACACTTTCAAAAACAAAGAAAACCAAAAAACAAGAGCACCACATGACAAACAGTAAGAACTACAATATTTACCTCCAATCTTCAAGCACAGGGACTTGTCCATTTTCCTTAGAATAGCCAGTAACAAAGCCTTGCCTATTGCTGGTAGGTGCACTGTTGTTGCACCATTAGTTTTGTGGAGTGAATATCTCATTTCGCAGGCACTGATTTCTTCCATGGTTCTTTTAAGTGTTGAATTTTCTGGGGAGGAAGACTTCCCAGGCATTGCAACCTTCAGGGAAGACATTTGGTCTGCAACAAATTTCCGAATTGCCCCCATGTTTCAGTAGCAGGATTCAAAGACCTGAGTGTAATCCAGCACCTGAGCTTCGGGAAGTTCCCATAATATCTCCAGCCAAAGTAACCTGGCGCTGACCCCAACTCCAACTCAGGAACAAAAAGTTAAGAAATTTGATCAAATGAAAACTGGGCTTTCAAAACCTCTGGAGACCTACCAGATGCCAGTAGACTTAGATCAATGCAAAGATCTGCAGGTAATGAACACCACTGACACAATCACTCTGAAGCAGGTGCAAGAAAACTCAAGTGGAACTAAGGAGACCTCCCATGCAAAACAGAACAACAAAAAGGAGGCTTCTGAAACTCTTGAGGGAGAACCCAAGGCCACAATCCAGCCAAACGTCCGAGAATGCATGCTAAGCAGAGCGGGGATTTTTCGTAATGCTGCAGTCCGTGATAGGTGTCCTAAGACCAAAGCCAAAACTAACAGCAAATCTCAAAAAGCTGCCTCCAGCAGTATCAGCAAGACAAAGAGCCATGGGCAGGAGAAGATAAAAAAACACCAGTGAAAACTCTAAGAAAGCTAAGGAGTGTAAGCAGCCAGGGAACAAGGTCAAGGCAGAAGAAAAGCCCACCATTGGCAAGAGGAAACGCAAGGAAACTCAATCTGAGCTTTGCCAAGAGGCAGTTAAAAAGCCCTGCTGCTACCTAGGCATACACATGCTGGATTCTGTCCAAGTGTTTCATGCTTTGGGGAAGGAAAGTGATCCAAAACTTGGAATCTCTTCCTCCTAGGTCCTGAGTACTCAAAGAAGCCTAAAGATGGCAAGCCATCCTCAGCTGTCAAGCTATGGCTAGGTGCTACACAGGATGGAAAAGGCCTTGAGAAATCTCAGGTCAAAGCACATAAACCAAGTAGCAGTGCTGAAAAACGCTCATCGCCAGCAAAGTCTGACCTGCCATATCCTGGGAAGGTCAAATTGGTACCTTTGCCTTTTCTTACCATGGAGAATCCACAAGCTGGACCTCTTCCTCGGAGACGACAATCTGTGTCCTCACATGGTCCTGCTGCAGCTTACCATGCCAAGCCTGGCTCTACCAATGCAGCTCAGCCAACCGCTGCCAATTCTTCCTGGTCAACCACTGCATTTTTGTCGGGTTCTGCCAAACCTGCTCAGTCCATTTCAACCAACCCATCTCGACAAGGTTTGCAGAACCCTAGTAGCCGACCTATTCGTCTCCCCGCAGCTTCTAGACCTGCTCCCTACAACAGCACCTGGCACTTCTCTCCAGCGTGAACCTCCTCCAGTCTCTGTGAACCAGCGGCAGTAGCCACCCAAACGTCAGAGTCAGTTTCTCCTCCAAGACTTCCGTTTCCAACCGATTCCATGGAGAAAGCCCAATGTTCCCGAGCCAGACATGTCAAAGCCCATCACCAAAGAGCATAGACCAGAGCGTGAGGCTATGAAAAGGAAGGCTCAGCATGAGCGTGAGAACACTGCCAAACTCACCTCTTTGGGGGAAAGTGTAGTACTTTATTGAGAGGGAAAAGAGATGGACATCTCTCTCTACTATGGCTACGTAATGGGAGTAGCTGGAATGGTAGGTTCCATTTGAGGTACCAGATGGTTTTCCTAGGCAAACACTGACATGCCATACACCATTTATTTATTCTAATATATTTTTTCAAATTAAAGAGATGCATCATAGTTAATTCTTTGTTAATAAAAATTCTAAATTTTGAGATGCTGCCTATTGTGGTTGTTTTGGGGAGTGGCTGGGGGTCGAAGGATGGGATGGGAAAGAATGGGAAGTTAGAGACAGGAAAAAGGATGAATAGACAAGACTCTACGAAATACAAACTTAGTCCAGGGTTATAAAGCCCATCATAGGAGAAATTGCATGGGCCTGATGAAGAGTGGGGTAGGGTCAGAGGAAGAGTATAGCTGACAGGGCATTTTCTCTGCAACCAAGAAGTTCTCAGTTCATTTCTTGCAGACTTTGATGGTCCCCAGAGACCGACCAGATGTGGAACTTGAGCACAGAGCAGGGAGAAAGTACAGTCAAGTATGCCTATCCCTGGTGTCCTCGAAATAAAATTGGACAAATGGCACAGTCTGCAGTTTTCGGTTAATAGAATAAATTTGGAATAGGCTGAGAAAGTCTGATGAGTCTAAGATGACCAGAAGAAAAGTAAAAATTCTTCAATGGACGCTCTGTTTACGTCTCATGGCCACCTTTGGAAAATAACCAAATTTGAGACACATCACTAAAAGGTTTGGGTGGTCTATCAATAAATGATGGCTGGGGGATGCGAACACAAACACTGGGGAATAAACCTACCAGATGAGTGATCAATGCCCTCAGAGTCATTTAAGTATGACTCTTAACAGGGACAAAGCCAAGAGAACAGTTGCAGCTTTAAGCCTGAATATAGCTCCTGGGAAATGCAAAGATAAGTCACATGTCCTCAGGCCCTCTGTTCAGCACCCCTAGCTGCACAATTTCAATTATTCCCAACAATATTCAGAGTTGCTATCATGGTGACACTTTACTAGTGAGTTTCAACAATGCGGTCCACTGCCTTTATAAGTCTTTGGATTTGTAAACTCCCCAAGTTAGCCAAGCCAGCTTTCAGGAAATTTCTGGTGGGGGGAGCTCAAATTATATTAGCTTGAGGGGCTGGTCTTTGGTCTTCCATGGTTCCTGGTGCCTGTAGCTTTCTCTAAACATCGCTTTTAACTGCAGCTCACAGAAGAACCAACTTTATAAATAGCGTTGTGGCTGCATTGCCATAGGTACCGTACTAAGACATGCGTCCTAGGTCACCACTCCCAAAGCAGTTGGTACCGGTTGACCTTGAGCCTGGAAGGTTGTGGTGGAAAGAGATGGCCCTAGGAGAGTTAATGGAGTGATGGATGGATGGAAAGGAAACCGGGAAGGGTAGAGAAGTGGAAAATTGGTGATCATCATGGGATAGATTGTGGATGTTTTTCAAATAAGTTAAAATATTTTTTTGTAAAGGAGATTCAAGACAAACATACAAAAATAAGATAGGTTCCAAAGAACAGGTTACATATAAGACCGAGAGAGCTAAAAAGGGCTGGCATTCCTTCTGGAGCTTTCAATCATACCATTTACTAAAGATGTTATTTTCACATCACTTACCTGTGGAGAGGAATAGTGAGAAACAGAATGCCACCGGAAAAGCAAACTGGGAGACCACCTTCAATAAAAGCCAGGTGGAAGGTGTTCACATGGATCCCAAGTGCAAATATATGTCAACAGGATCACATATTTAACTAACTCTGCTTGGTACCAGTAACTACTTTGTTGAATATGGGGGGAAATGAACGCAGTTTATGATTGACCTGAGACTAACCAGTTAATACATTTTCCCAGGAAAGGGTAGTTGACTGGCTGGGAACAGAAAAACGTGAAGAGTGTTTTGCTACCTTTAATGTATGGCTGGAGGGAATTGATCTCAGTAATCTCTTAAAACTAACAAGCTTCAACTCTCTTGAAGGAATGTTGTATTCACTGAGGAAAAAATGTTGGGAGAAAAGTCTGAACTGATGGGAAAAGAGACAATAAGTGTGAAAGGAGGGCTTGAAATTTGGGTTCCTCTGAAAACAAAGCTTGAAACAAGAAGATCTGGGGGTAACATGATATACTGGGAATGGGATCTGAGCAGGAAAAGAGTGATATCAGGGATGTGAACAAGGGAAATCCAGGTTAAGGAAGACTTAGCTAGCTGACTACCCCATGGTCAACATGGTTCCAAGACTACAAGAAATTACAAGAAATTTACTTTAATTTTCTTTCCTTTATATGGTCAATTACAACATGAATTCTGTGCCTACTTCAAGCAGAATTTTTCTTTCTCAATATTCTGTTCATTTGTGTAAGCATCTTAAACAACTGCTGGATAACAGAATTATTTGATGAGACTTATTTTTTACTTTAATGTTTGGTTGAGATTGCTGAAAACTGTGCCTAAAGTGAAGTTTGTCCTGATTGGTACAAGTAGAGAATGGAGGTCTAGGGATGGAATTAGAGATTATAGGGTACCACATTCAGTTCCTAATAAAACAAGTAAAGGACAGTGTCCCAAATAGATTATTGAAAAAGATATTCCTCTCTATTTAACATGTAAATTCAGAATTTTCTATATTAAATTAAAAATGAAAGAATGTTCCTATATTTGGTCTTTTAAAGACATTCCAGGTTGGTTAAGGAAACAAACACTCCCTGTGAAATCATAACAACTTAATCATAAAAACCAGATTACTACATAAATTTCCAACAATGTCAGTGCTAAGAATTATTTCCCTGGATCTCACTAGTGTACATGATAGTCATATGAATACACCTGTGTGGATACATCGCTGGTATCTAATTTAGAGAATAGATATATAGAGATTAGATCACATAGCTGAGTGTGATCTCAACTTTTCTACACACTCCCATGCCCCACACACCCAAAGACTTGTACTGATCCTTATAGATCCATGACTTTTCCTCCTCCCCTCTCCCAGAGTCTATTAAAATTTCTTTTCAAGTACTAATGTAATACGCTTTAGAAAATATTGAGTTAAACTTAATTGTTGTCATTTAGCTTTTAGATAGAGAACCAAGAAAATCTTATTAAAAGTGTATTTTGGTATTCTTTGAAAATGGTAATAAGTACATTATCATTGAGTCCCTGAATATGCATTATATAAAGTATTTTGTGAGGAATTCCATATACAAATCAGTACTCGAAGAAATAAATGACTTCTCTGAATGAGAATGAACTGGGACATTTCAAAGTATCAATCAGTGAATCAAAGATGAATCATAGCATTCAATAGAAAAAATGATCTTGATGTAATCTAGTCAACACCATTACATTTTATACTTATACCAGCTCATAGTACTTTTAATTTTTTAATTTTTATTTATTTATTTTTATTAGTGAAACACCATGAGGTGCAGTTGTAGACTTACAAACCTTTCTGCTTGGGTTTCAGTTATACAAGAGTCAAGTACCCATCTCTCCACCAGTGCCCATTCTCCACCACCAAGGAACACAGTGATCCTCCCACCCCCCATCTCCCCCACTCCGCCCCACCTCAGGGCATTCCCTTTTGCTTTTTCTTTGTTTTAGGGTGTTGTGGTTCGCAATGGAGGTCAATACTATTACATTTTCAAAGAAGAACATAGGCTCCTATATGTTCAAGACACTACTACTGTCCTGCGGTTCTTCCCAGCATGTACCCTGCTCCAAGCCAGCCCTTTGGAAATATGCTGGGAAGGACAACTGGATGTTAATTTCCTCACTCTGACCTGGAAGACTCTTGCTGATTCTCAGCCACATCAACTATTTCATTTGTTGCCTGATATCACCTCCTGTCCTTTATTTTTTTTTAAATATTTGATTTGTTTCTGGAATATAAAGAAAAAAATTAAATGGACGAATAAAACAAAAGCAAAATCAAACCTTTACACTCTGACATCAAAATCGTCCTTATAGGAGGGAAATTAAATGACTGAAATGGGTAGGGGAATGTTGTTATTTGGTTGTGGACAGTAGCTGGATATTTGACAGTGCATGGAGTATGAATACAGAGTCGCTGAGATGAGGAACTCTGTACTTGAAGCGAATACAGTTTGTAAACTAGTCATCACAATTATATGTCCATATGAAATTTATCTACATATGCTTTGTGCCTGCCTTGCACGCATGTGTTATGCATTCCTTTATCATGGCCTCAGAAATGTATCTGAGGGCACTCGGAAATTAGTTGAGCACCAAGTATGGGGAGAGAAGTAGTAAAGAATTGGAGGAGGAAGAAATATGAGTTGGAGCTTAAGAGCCGTGTAAGAGGAATATGTAGATATGTATGTGTGTATAAATACACATATATATGTGTATATATATATATATATATATATATATATATATATGGGCTGGAGCCATAGCACAGTGGGTAAGACATTTGCCTTGCATGCGGCCAACCTGGGTTCGATTGCTCTGCTCCTCTCAGAGAGCCCGGCATGCTACTGAGAGTAACCCTCCCTCATGGCAAAGCCTGGCAAGCTACCTGTGATGTATTCAACATGCCACGAACAGTAACAAAAAGTCTCACCATAGGGACGTTTCTGGTGCCCGCTCGAGCAAATCAGTGAACAATGGGAGGACAGTGCTACGGTGCTATGGCTAATTCAAACGTTGTTTATGCAAAATTTGAAAGAATCCTATAAATATTCTATAAAACTGATTACACCTATTAAATTAATATAACTTTAAATAGTGTTTAGAAATGAGGTTGAAGAATTTTAAGGCTATAGAAAGATATTGACAATATATCAAGAAACACATGGATATTTGAGGAGGAAGAACACGTAGCAGTTGTCCTTTCTTAAGGTTATTTTTTTGTCTTTA
The DNA here is from genome assembly GCF_029834395.1 of Sorex fumeus. NCBI lineage: Eukaryota > Metazoa > Chordata > Mammalia > Eulipotyphla > Soricidae > Sorex > Sorex fumeus. The sequence goes on along the minus strand of NW_026606152.1, from coordinate 18,884,666 downwards.
ATAGCATATGCTTTCCCTGAGTTTTGTTAATAACTTCCGTTTTTTAGAAAGCATCATAATAAATTATATTTTTTAAAAAAGTAAAAAACTTTGTGTTTGTGAGTGGATTCGGTATGTTTGGAACCTGGGAAGTATTTTCCTATGTAAGTTACATTAAACATGATATTTATAACAGAAATACCATCTGCAGTACTATTCACAATGGCCAGAAGAAACTATGGTATACCTACTCAATTGAGTACTACGCAGTTGGCAGGAAACTTACATCATGAAATTTGCTTCTAAATGGATGTACAGGGAAGATTATCATGCTCAATGAAATCAGTCAGAAGGAAAGGGGTATACTGATTGGACTGCCTCATTTTTTGGATATAAAAATCCAGAATATGAGACTAATACCCAAAGATAGCAGAAACACAGGCCAGGAGAATTGGTCAATGGTTGGACGCTTGCCACAAGTGCTGAATGCGGCATTTGGAATAAAGAAGGGACCACTATGACAATGATAGTTGGAAGTGATTACTCTGGGTGGGAACTGAGTCCTGAAAGTAGGTAAAGGAATAAACGTGATAACCTCTCCCTCTCTGTATTACAATCCATAATGCTCAAAGGATGAGAGAGAGAGATAAAGAGAGAGAGAGAAGTGCCTGCCATAGTGTAGAGACAGCGTGCTGTCAGGTGGGGTTTGGGGTTGGGAGAGGGAGTGGTGGGAGAGAAACTGGGGACATTAGCAATGGAACTGTATACTAGTGGAGGTTAGGTGTTAAAATATCCTATGATTGAAACTGAATCATGAAAAGGTTTGTAATTTGTGTCTCCTGCAGATTCAATATAAAAACATGATATTTTGTTTCTACCACCATGACTAACCTATGAATTTGCTGAAATTTATTTTTATCACCTTGGCTGGGCTCATTTCATGGATGTCTGTATGGTAAATTTTTTTTTCATTTTATGCGGACTGAAGAGACAAAAATCATAGGGTAGGGACTTCTGGTGGAAGGAGAAAAGAGCACAAAACACCCTGTTGACCACAGCTCAGCAGGGTCACCTAACTTGCGTGATGACAGACCTCCTTCACTGATTTCTTCTTTTGTAACGTGGAAAAATGAAAAGACTTTGCAGGCTGACAGGGGGTTGTCCCCTCCAGTTCACACTGTTTTCATTTCGATCAGAATTGTTTAAAGATTATTTGAAAAATTTGGAGCTTAATGATTTGTTCTCACATATTTCCCCTACATGGTGTCAGTGGGCATTGATCCAGGAAGGCCAGCATGAAAAAGTTGAGGTGTATGTCTTAACCACCAATGCCAACACTACTGTAAGTATGGAACCCAGAGTACAATAGTAAAACTTCAAAATGTGTTTGTCAAGAAAATCGGTGGGAATGCAGGGAGAAATGGGTAATTTGTTGGTGGAGGGATGCAGACACTGGTGGTGTGATTAGAATTGGAATATTGTATGACAAAGCTCCATTTTAAATGACTTTGAAAATCAAAATTGCCTAAATTTAAAATAAAAGAGAAGTCAACTTATGTCTATATTTCAAGAAAGCTTGTCTTGGCAAATTTTGGCAGGGAGACCATAGTTGGTAGAGAGAGAGAGAAAGAAAGGGAGAGTTGACAGTTGGGAAGAGAAGCCTGGATATAATGGAAGAGATAAAAGCTGATCTTAGAAATTTGGAGCCATCAGAGTTTAGAGAGTTAAATGGTGAGAACATTACAGTTTAGATACTTAAATAGTGAGATTGGTTTCAGTCATCAGCACTGTATACATATAAAGATTTCAAACACCTCACAGATATTCAGGCTATAGTAACTAACAAGGGAAGCCTTTTTTTCCTGAAGCTCTATGTAAGGATAATATATTGCTAGGAACAATGATAAGAAGTTGGTTCTCTTTTTCACAGATTAATACATTAGAGATGAAAACTTTAATACAAAGGAATCCATCATCTTGTCCTGTTTCTCTGTTTTCCTGTCATCATTCCATTCTCCCCCATGACCCTACCTAATCATGGCTCTCCACATTACTCAGCAGTGTTACCACATAGCCTCAGATCATGTGTTAACTGCCCGTAGCTCACAGTTCTCATGTTTGCCCCCCATCCAAGCCAGAGCCATCCTTCTGAAACCAAGAATATTTGCTGAAGGCCCGTTCTTCCTTGAAATGGCAGTCATGGTTTACCTCTTCTTAATCATTGTGTTTACATATTTAGATGAATGTCACTATACTAGTGACAGGTATTTTCCAAACTAAGAAAAGCATAAACTTTTCCCTTTTCCCCACGAATTTTGGGCAAGTTATTTTCTATCCACTGCTAATTATATGTGATAATAAGGAAATAGATCTGAGGTAAAAACAAGTACATTTGTCAATTTGGTGCCATGACTAGTCAGTCTGAGTATAAGTATATATTTCTAGAAAAAAAAAAGCAGAAGAAAAGGAGTTGGTTGCTAGCAAAGAATGCCAGACCTCTGCCAAGAAATCCTTTGAAAACAAAAATTCTGATTATGGACTGAACATGATTACCACTCAATGCCTCTTTTGCAGACCACTACACCCAAAAGGAGAGAGAGAAAAAAAGGGAATGCCCTGCCACAGAGGCAGGTTGGGATGGGGGGGATCTGTGTGGGAGGGTTACTGGAATACATGGTGGTGGAAAATGGGCACTGGCGGAGGAATGGGCATTTGATCATTGTATAATCGAAACCCAAGAACAAAAATTTGTAAATGTACAACTGTACATTATGGTGTTTCACTAATAAAAATTTTTAAAAAATAAAATAAAATAAAAATTATTTCGTCTGCCAGAGATCAGCAGATGGGAACCTGAGTGAAGGCAAAAGATTAAATCGGTTGACTTTTATTTTTCCTTGACTATATTAATTTGATTTTGGAGTCAATTTATATGACAGTTCATTAAGACACAGAAATTTCCAGCACTTCTCTTGTTTAAAAGTATAGTGTTACACCATATCTCTCTCACATTATTTTTATTTCTGATAGTTTGACACAAAAGATAAGTCAAAATCATAGATAAATGTAAATTATTTAAATACTGTATTGATTATTTAAAATTACATTATAGAATTACTAGAATTTCATGAATTTTAAGATTATGGATAATCAACATGCATGTATCACATTACACTCACAATTGAAAGGCCTCCTTTGTCATTCATTATTGTTCAGTTTTTCCACTTTGATAACACCTTTCCATCTGGTAACTAAATAGTCTTATAGTTCTAAAGTTTGTTTTTATGGCTTTGAAAAAATCCAAATTATACAATTTTTAACATTGGATGAAACTAGAGGATATCATGCATGTAAAGTTAGCCTTAAGGAAAGGAACAGATACAGAGAGATTTTTCTCATATGTGGGATGTAAATACACACAGCAAGGTCGCAACAAAGGTTCAAGGGCAATGTAAGGGGAGAACTGATCCACACAATTGAGTCAGGGGATTGGGACTGAGGGATTCTGGGGTTTTGGGGGGAGAGGGAGGGTTTATTTTTTGAGAGAATGAGGAGTGTCTTGTTGGAATAATGTGTATGAGGAACCATTGTTAATTGAATTATAAATCATAGAATATTAATATTGTTTTAGACGTTTGTCTGTCTCATTTTATTCTTTTAATTTGTTTTCTCCATATGCCACATATGCATGAACTTGTATGATGCCTATCTCTCTCTGCCTGGCTTATGTCACTAAACATAATATCCTCATGTTATGCTTTTTTATACAAATAATAAGAATATTTCACTTCATACAACTGAGTAGGATTCCATTGCTTTACACCCTTTCATTTTCAAAATTTGGGGTTTAAAACATACAAATATTGATTTTAACAATGCTCTGGTGTTTTAAAATTTTTAGTTCAGTGAAGAAAAGGTAAAGGCCCTCCCGTTGATCGTCGATTTGCTCGAGCGGGCCCAGTAACGTCTCCATTGGAGACTTTGTTGTTACTGTGTTTGGCATATCGAATACTCTCGGTAGCTTGCCGGGCTCTCTGAGAGTGGCAGAGGAATCGAACTCGGGTCAGTCATGTTGACCGCTTGTAAGGCGAACGCCCTACCGCTGTGAAGAAAAATAGATTTTATTGAACAACACTTAGAAACTTGTGAAACAGGCATTGGGTGGAATGGAATGGAATATATGTTCAAGAGAGACCACTCGTTTTACAAAGCAAGCAAAGAGTGACATACAGAAAGAAAGCACGGTATTTCTTTAAGGAAGAACACAAGCTTGAGGACCAAGCCCACTCTGGTAGTTTAGGAATAAGAACTTGGAGTGGTATGAACTTAACTTGTACACTTTAGGGGAGAACCTGAGTGAAACAAATAGAAGTACGTTCAGGAGAATGATAAACTGGAGTCTATACTTGGAGTGAGGAGGGTAGAGAGTTCTTTGGGGAGATCTGGACTATGGAGAACAGTAATATTATAACATTAATGATAGTATCTTACCGTGGGATTCCAAAAAAATCTTTAACAGTGGTGTCAGAAATGATAACATTCTTAGGTATTTGGATTTCCTGTGGAAACTACTGGGAAGCTGAGTTTATGCTCTGGATGCCTCTGCCTGAAACAAGGTCAACAAATCATGAATGAAAAATTACAAGTTACATGGATCAAGGATTCTGATACCAGTGGAAGGCTAGCTTTTGGGTGGACAATTTCTACTGCTGGCCTGATGTAGATTCTGATCCTGGGATACGTAACAGAAAGGAGGTAGTGACAGGTATCCTCAGAAGTGAAGCCTCTGAGACAGAATTCATTCATACCAACTTATGGCATGAATGTTTGCTCATGGCTGCTACCATTATAACATGCCATTCAATGATTCTGTGGTTTCAATTTACTGTGTCAATGTAAAGATGAAGTTTCTAAATCGAAGGTAAAAATCTGAGGCCCTCAAGATGATGAATTATGGAGGGGGGGTGGAGCTGGAGCTATAGTACAGCAGGTAGGGCATTTGCCTTGCACACGGCCTACCCAGGTTAGATTCCCAGCATCCTGTATGGTCCCCCCAAGCACCGTGAGGAGTAATTCCTGACTGCAGAGCCAGGAGTAACACCTGTGCATCGTCAGGTGTGACCCAAAAACGCAAAAACAAAAAGATGATGCCTTACCTTTAGATATTTTGCAGTCAAATAGAAACAGCCAGGAAGCTCACCAGAAAAGAGTTCTCCTGGGTCGAAAACATCATCACCTCTGGCGTGAGAGCATAGAGAAAATAACGTTTCCATTTTATGCCATGTTAAAGCAAGCCAGACATGATCTTGGAAAGTTTGTCAAAGGAAAGCATGGCTATAGGAAGGATAAGATGACAACTGAATCTTAGAGGTAAAATATACAAGTGAAGAAAAGGTCAAGAAGTAGGCGGTACGATGGTGACCAGGTATACTAAGAAAAGCATTTTTTAAAAAATAAAATGCAATGATACATCAAAAAAGACCTTTTTAAATGTTTAAGAACAGGGATATAACTCAGGGATAGAGCATTTGTCTTCCATTGTATGATGATCTGGGATTGATCCTTAGCATTGCAAACAGCATTATTTTTTAATTTTTAATTTCTTTCTTTCTTGCTTATTTGCTTGCTTGTTTTTCTTGTTTTTTTTTTTTTTTGGATCGCACCTGGCTATGCATAGGGGTTCTTTTTAATTTTTAAAAAAATTATAATTTTTATTTTTTACCTGTGGTTTAAAATGAAATCTAAAATATTTTAGAGTAAATATATGTGAAGAAGAATAAAATTCACGGGAACTATTTAGTGTTCTTAACGATACAGCAGTCAGAATTTTGAGGTTAATTTTATGGGTAGTGCATAAATAATTTTTCCCCATTATGTGGGCTGTGTTTTTATGATGGTCACCATTTTTTCTAAGTTGCAGAAACGTCTTAGTTTAATGTAGTCTCATTTGTTTATCTTCATTTCTTCTTCCTTGGTTAGTGGTGTTTCATTCTAGAAGTTTCCCTTAGCTTTAATGTCATGGAGGGATCGTCCCACATTTTTCTCCATATATCTTAAGAATTCAGGTATGATATTGAGGTTTTTAATACATTTGATCTGACTTTGTGCCTGGCACTATAAAGAGGTCTGAGTTCAATTTTTTTTTTTTGCCTGTTGCTGTCCAGGTTTCCCAGCACCACTTGTTGAAGAGACTTCTTTGCTCAACTTCATATTTCTTGAGCCTTTATGAAAGATTAGGTAATAATAATCTGAGGGCCAGCGTCAGGATATTTGACTATATTCCATTGATGTGAGGCCTGTCTTTATCTGAATACATGATATTTTGATTACTACAACTTTGTAGTAGGGTTGCAAGTTGGGGAAGCTGTTCCCTTCTTCTTTTTAACAAATATTGCTTTAGCTTTTCATGGGAGTTTATTGTTGTGTATGAGTTTCAAGAGTATTTAATCTATTTCTTTGAAAAATGTTATGGCTATCCTTATAGGAAGTGCAGTAAATCTTTATAGAGCTTTGGTGTGTATTGCCATTTTGACAGTGTTAATCCTCTCAATCCATGAGCATGGGATGTGATTCCATTTCCTCATATACTCTCTTATTTCGTGAAGTAGAGTTTTTAGGTTTTTTTTTTGTATAGTTCCTTAAAATTTTATCATTTATCACTTAACTTCCCCTTAGTCGTCGATTTGCTCGAGCGGGCGCCAGTAACATCTCCATTTGTCCTTGTCGCGTGCTAGAGTAGCCCAATGGAATCTGTTCGAACCGGGAACATGAAGGGCCTCAAACCGATCTTTTATGATCTTGACGAAGAAGTCTGACCATCTGGAAGGTGGGCGGCCACGCGGTCTTTTGACATCCCATGGAATCCAGTCGGTAACAGCTCTAGTCCAGCGGTCGTCTCTAAATCTCATTACGTGACCAGCCCATCTGATTTTCGACTCCTTGGCATAAGAGACAGCGTCCCTGATTCTTGATCAGCAACGGATGTCAGAACTCCGGATTATCTCTCTCATTTGAGTGAAACCTGATATTCCAAGCATAGCTCTTTCAATTCTTCTTTGGGAGACCTGAATACTGTTCTCATCTTGTTTGCATAGGGCCCAGGTCTCTGAGGCATATGTTAATGCAGGAAGAACAGTGGAATCAAAGAGATGTGCCCGGAGCCGGAGGTTCTTCTTCCTCTTAGCTATTTCTTTGACGTTTTTGAAGGCGTTCCAAGCTGCTCTCTTCCTCCTGCACAGCTCGGGTGCCAGGTCATTTGTCTTGTTGACCTCTCGATCTAGGTACACATAGCTGTTGCATTCGGAGATAGTCCTTCAATTGAGAGTGAATGGGGCATCAGGAACAAGGCTGTTTCGCATAAACATTATTTTCCTAAGATTCAGCTGTAGTCCTACCTTTCCACACTCACAGTCAAAGTTGGCCAGCATTTGTGCCGCTTGGCCGATGTTTGGTGTTATTAAAACAATGTCATCAGCAAAGTGGAGGTGGTGTAGTTGCCGACCATCTATCTTCATTCCCATTCCTTCCCATTCCAGTCGTCGCATGATGTTCTCGAAGGTGGCACTGAAGAGTTTCGGTGAAAGGGTATCACCCTGCCACACCCCTCTCTTGACATCAACGATCACTTCTTTGTAGAATGGTGAGATCCTGCTAGTGAATCTGTAATACAGCTCACGGAGGATCCTGATGTACTGGTCTTGAATGCCCTGATTGGCTAGGGCTTCAATGACCACTTCCGTCTCAACAGAATCAAAGGCCTTCTTTAAATCAATGAACGTTAAACAGCGGCATCTTGAACTCCAGAGAAACTTCAATGAGCTTGGTTATCGTGTGGATATGGTCGATGGTGCTGAATCCTTTGCAGAACCCTGCTTGCTTGCATGGTTGTCCTTCATCTAGTGTTCTGCCAATCCTATTTAGGATGACTCCAGTGAACAACTTGTAGATGACAGACAATAGGCAGATCCGGCGATAGTTGCCAATGCCATGGATGTCTCCCTTCTTGAACAGTAGTACGGTCCTGCTGGTTTTCCTTTGGGACGGAAACTTGCATTCAGACAGGTAGCGAGTGAAGAGCCGAGCCAGTGTATTGATGAGTACTGACTGCAGGTTCTTCAGGTGTTCAGGTCTGACCTTGTCTGGGCCAGGTGCTATTTGTTTCTTTACCAACGAAATGGCGTGTCAGACTTCGGAAGGGAGAACATTGGGAACAACATATCCATCCTGTGGAATTTGGTATGTAGGCAAGTGGACATGGCTATCGAAGTGATTTGAGTAGAAATCATGGTAATCTTCTCCACTGCCGTTCTGGAGGATGTGATGGATCCATCAGGACTTCGGAGGGCAGTCATCTTGGTCTTATAGTTGGCGAAGGACAGGCAGGCATTACGAATACTTTTCCTGGCTTCTGCCGCATCTACCAGTACTTCTGCTCTTCTCTCTTTTAGGTCTTCCTTGATCGCATCTCTGCACTGCTTTGCACGCTCACACGTTAGCTTGCGGTCAGCTGAGGCATGCGCCAAACCATGCTGGCGAATTAGCTCAAGAGTTTTCGAAGATAGGCAATTTTTTGTGGCTATCTCTCTCTTGGCATTCCTCGCACATTCATGGAGGTGCTGAACCAGTGGATTGTATTCCTCGTCAATGTTGTCAACAATGGCAGCTTCCCATGTTGCCGCAATAGTACCAAAGTATAGTTCCTTAACATTTTAGTTGATTCTAATATACTCGATTTTCTGAGGTATTATTGTGAATGGGATTGTTTTTCTCTATCTCTTTTTTTCTCTTTCATTTGAAATATATGGGAAAGCCATGGACTACCAGATATTGATTTTGTAATATGCTACTTTACGAAACAAATCTATTGTTCCCAGGAGCTTTTTTGTAGATTCTTTGGGATTTTCCGAGTATAGTATCATGTCATCTCCAAATAGTAAAAGCTTGAGTTCTTCCTTTTTTATATGGATGCCCTTGATATCTTTTCTTTTTACCGAAATCCTATGGCAAGTACTTCAAGTACTATGTTTTATAGGTGTGGTGAGAGTGGGTAACTTGTTTTGTGCCTAATTGTATTCCGGGATTCTAGCTCATTGATTTCTGCTCCAAGCCTTTAGTTTTCTCCCCGTTGAGAATAATGCTTGCTGTGGGTTTGTGGTAGTTTGTTTTGACTAGATTGAAGAAAGTACTTTCAACTCCCATTTTGTTGAGAGTTTTTCATCATGTATGGGTGCTGGATCTCATCACATGCTTTATCTACATCTATCGATATGATGACATGACTTTTATCTTTATTTTATTGAGGTGGTGTATTCTGTTGATTGACTAGAGAATGTTAAGCCATCCTTGCATCCCCAAGATAAACCTACTTGGGCATAGTGTGTGATCTTTTGTTGAGTTTCTGGATTCTCTTTGCTGGTATTTTCTTGAGAATCTGTGTATCTGTATTCATCAAGGAAATAGGTCTGTAATTTTCATTTTTTGTGGTGTCTCTGTCTGTTTTGAGTATTAGGGTGATCTTTGCCTCATAGAAACTATTTGGGAGCATTTCTGTTTCTTCAATTTCCTGGAAAATCTTGAAAAATGTTGGCAGCAGTTCCTCTTTAAAGGATTGAAATATTTCACTATTGAATCCATATGGGCCAGGGATTCTGTTTGGGGGGATATTTTGACCATCATTTCAATTTCCTTGGTAGTGATAGGTTCAAGTATTCCAAATCTTCTTGGTTCAGCCTTGGGAGGTAATTGGAATCCATTAATTTATCAATTTATTCAAGATTCTCTCATTTCCTGCTGCAAAGATTCTCAAAATAATCTCTGATGATCCTATGGATTTCTGTAGTTTCTATTAGGATACCCCCCTTTGCATTTCTGATTCGATTTATTAGAATTCTTTCTGTTTCTTTGAGAGGCTTCTAGAGGTTTATTGATCTTGTTTATTTTCTCAAATAACAAGCTTTTGCTTTTATTGGTCTTCTGGATTGTATTTTGGGATTCTAGCTCATTGATTTCTACTACAAATTTTATTATTTCCTTGCTCCAGCCTAGTTTGCACTCCTTTTGTTGGTCATTTTCCAAAATCTTGAGCTCTAATTTATTCATGTAGGCCCTTTCTTTCTTCCTGATGAATTCTGGCAGAGCTATAGTCTTTCCTCTTAACACTGCTTTTGCTGTGTCCCACAAGTTCTGCTAGCTCGCGTCCTCATTCTCATTTGTTTCTGGAACCTTTTTATTTCCTCTTTGATTTCTTCTCTAAGCCAATGGTTGTTCATTACTTCCCTTAAATACAATATTTCCTTGCTGAGATTTAGTCTGTATGATCTATTGAGAAGTGACAAAGTAGTGTTGAAATCTCCACCTAGTACTGTTTTGCTATCAATGTTTTTTTTTAAGTCTATTAGAAGTTGTTTTTAAGTATTTTGCTGGTCTGTCATTGAGCATCTACATTGAGGAGGGTGAGTTCTTTCTGATGTAAAGATCCCATGATCGTGAAGAATGACATTCACTGTCTCTTATAACCTTTAGCCTGAAGTCCACGTGGTCTGATACTAGTATGGCTACTCCAGCTTTGTGGAGGTGTTCTTTTCTTGAAGACTTGTTTTCCAGCCTTTTACTTTTAGCCCATGGTTGCTTTGATTGCTCAGATGTGTTTCTTGCAGGCATCAGAATGTTGGGTTCAGTTTTCTAATTCATCTTCCTATTCTGTGCCTCTGAATTGGCACATTTAGTCCATAGACATTGAGAGAGATTGTTGTTATGGGGATTTGTGCTATCTTTATGTAGAATTTTTGTACTTGTGGGGATTGCCTTAGCTTAAAGTAGCCGTGTTAGTTCTTCTTGCAACAAAAATATGGAGCTCTTTACAAGTTTGCATGTCGTCTCTGTGCAAGGACCATGATAATCTCTGTATCATTTCAATTTTAGTATATGTGTAACCAAACCTAGTAGGAGTTAATTTTTCTCTTCTGATTACTTTGAGTGTTGTCCTTACTTACCCTATGGCAGAGAGTGGTACCTAATCAAGGAAAGTATTTCAAAGCAGCTTGATAGATTTAGAACTTTAATGTCCCAGAAAGAAAAATATGGTTTTTACCATATTATCTTTTACCATAATCAAGGCATCAGTTTTACAAAATAATTCTTTTAGAAGATGTTATATGAGTCCTGTTTAATGCACTTCCCTGAAACCTTCATTAATACCATTAAACTAGAGCCTTTTGCTGTTCTCACCTCAGTCCCGCGTACATCTCCAGGAAAAGGTGGATGGTGATGTCTGCACTTTGACCACCTTGAATGTAAGTAGGATTTTTCTCCTGAAGGAAGAGGTGAGGAGCATATTGATGATTTCATTCCACATTATTATAAGTTCAACTTGAACGGAAGTTGAGACTCATGAGGCGCCTGTAAAGGACAGAAAAAAGGGTCTCAGTGAAGTTTAATGGCCAACACAAATTAACATCACAGATGACTCAAAGCAGCCTGTGTTCTTCTTTGTGTATAGTGAGTTTCATACCTAATGATAGTGATTCTTAGCCATGACAAACGGGCAAAACAGACCTATAATTAAAAATCTAGTTCTCTGAGCAGAGTGGGGTTTCTTAGGTGATTGAACAAGTGTGCAGTAATTTATTACTAAGCACATACGTAGTTTGAATGATGTGTACTTTTTGATCTAAACTTAATTCCAAATATGTCTAAAATGAGAGTCTCCTGACCCCGCACCTGGCTTTCTTCACCGGGGTCCCTTGGAGGGGGTGTGTTGAGTTTCCCTCACCGCGCCAAGCAGAGCCCTGGCACCTGAAGACCTCTGCAACCAGCCATAGGTACGCTTTAGACCACTCTCCCCAAGCTTGCAGGAGCCTCATGCATGAACGAATCTGACAGAGGAACCCAGGTGTGCGCAACCGGGGGATGAGATCTCCAAGGCTGCTCAGATCAAGACTGGGCCCCCTCCAACCAGATCCCCCATCTCCTAGTAGCTAAGTGTTACAACCACGAACTGCCCCTGGAGCCATGTAATCCCATCAATGGCCAAGATACAGAGACTGGATTTTGTTGATAAGACAACAACAATTATTGTCCAGTTCTCACTCTGAGAGAACCTGGTAGGCATCTGCGAGTATCTTGCCCTTGTGTTTACCAGTCATTTACACTTCTTTCAATACAGATTATATGATCATGGTTTATGCTTATATTTACTATTGAAGTTTAGTAGCTAAATACTGATTTTTTAACAGCACTAATTTATTAAAAACATTCATCCTTGGCCTATCATATTAATTGCCAGTATTTGTTGGTTTTGCTTGTTTTTTGATTACTTAAATTGGTTTTGATCCTTTTCTTTCAGGTTGAAAAATTTTGACACAAATGAGTATATGTTTTTCTTTATCTTCTACAGTTTTAAACTGAGAACAACTGTTTGTTTTGTACAAATAAGATACCTGTGCATTTACTATTTCTTCAATTTTATTTACATTTTAACACATCTCGATTCATCTACAAATTATCCTAGTAAGTGTTCTCATATTGAAATAAACCACCAATTTTTTCAATCATAGCACTGTAGCACTGTCCTCCCGCGGTTCATCCATTTGCTCGAGCGGGAACCAGTAACATCTTACAAGAAATTGTGACACTTGTTGTCACTGGCTTTAGCCTATCGAATACGTCATGGGTAGCTTGCCAGGCTCTTGCTATGTGGACGAGATATTCTGGGTAGCTTGCCGGGCAGAGGAATCGGAATCAGGATTGGCCTCCTGCAAGGCAAATGCTCAACCCGCTGTGCTGTAAACGTTATCTAAAATATACTAGTAATAACAAATGTTGTTTCTTTAACAGTGCAATATAAACAATTATTAGGTAATTTTCATGATTTGTTAATGAAATAGCTAAGCTCTTGAGTATAATGGGAGTATTTTTCTAACACAAGAGTCTGACGAAGATGAAACTGTTACAACCGTCTTGTAGAATTCCATCTCCCTAGCCTGCTTCATTCTACCCCACTATCTATCCAATCCGGTCTTCTTCTGGGATTCTGACCTCCTGATTGGCTAGCCTCTACCTTTCACCTGCCTACTTTATGACATCATTCTCCCACCAAACCAACCACCAACTGGTAGAATCTTGGGGGTCCCATGTAGTTGCTTGTAAATAAATTTGAATCATCATGGCAAGTGACGAGTGATCAATGACCAATCACCAGTGAGCAGTCGTCTCTACTGAAGACTTGCGGTCTTAAGCCGCTTCAGTGTTCAGACGTACTCTCGTACCGTCTCCTCTTCTCGTCTACCTTTCATCGGTATTTCCTCTTCTCTGACCATGTCAGGTAAGGAATAATACTTTTCAAAGGTTTTCATTAGATTTATCATCCATAAACTTACCAGTCAAGGAAAAACAGCACGTAGTAATGAAAGAAAGTATTCAAGTCGAATTTGATAAGCCTCATTTTAGCTTGACTTTGACATTTGCTGTGTGATTTTAGACACTGGCTTACTTTCTCTCACATACAAAGTGTTTTTCCTCATTGATTACATTCTATTTTAGACATACTTAGGAGCTCAAATACACAAACACACATACACACACACGCATATATATATATGGGTCGATTCTCTGTGTTTCTTTTTCCTTTTAATAGTGAATTTTACATGATATTCACTGAAAACAAGTAAATCAGAGAAAGTATTTTTACAGAAACAGAAAATATAGATGCTGTGAAAAACTGTTAATATATACTAGCATGTGTACTCTGTAATGGTCTCTCCACTTGTATTTATACATCAGTATTTTGAATATAGTGATATTACAAAGTAATAATCATTGATCTTTGAGTTTTCTATTTAAACCAGGTAATAAGAAAATATGGGGCATGGGGAAGGTGTGGAGTGCTGAGCGTTAGGGAGGCAAGCCCTCTAAGGCAAGCAAGTTTGGGATCACTTTCATAAAACATTGACCAATCGACACCAAGACAATATGAGGGAGAAAAAAATAGGAAAGAAAGAAAGAAAGAAGGATAGAAAGAAAGAAAGAAAGAAAGAAAGAAAGAAAGAAAGAAAGAAAGAAAGAAGAATAGGGACTTCGATTATCAAGGAAGGGGAAAACGTTTGGACATAAAGTTGAAGAGAACCATAGACTTAACATCAAAAAAGAAAGAATATATATGAAATATGCTGAGAATAATCCACTGAGAGCAAGTCAAAGAATTTTACTTCAATAAATGTCACGACTAGAAAATATACTATGCCTTCAATAGGTTACCAGTAGGAAAAGCTCTTTATCAGAAAGCCATCCTTGCTGGATTTTTTCCTTATTATTTCTTAGAACACAGTACTTGGTACTTGACAATTTGGAGTATAAACACGCTTAATAAATGATGCTCCCCATAAATAGCTAATAGTGCTTATCTAGGGCGGTGGAAGACACAGAATCTTCAATGTTTTTTATTATGTTCTGGTTTTTAAGTTCATGTATGCGTTGCCTGTTAAAATAAAAAAAATGGTATATTCTAACTTGAATCAGGAGATTTGATTCATCTGTGTGGTCAGTAGATTCCAGGTTAAAGCTGCTTGTCATCTTTACAAATATTATTTCATGTGATTTTTTCTTCCTAACATGAGAGTAGTTTGATAATAGTCAACTTTTGTTTTTAGATCCTAAGAGGAAAGAGAAAAGTCAAGTCTCACATGACAAATTACACATTTTTGTCATATTTCTGAATTCTGAGTTTTCCTACATAAAGATATTTTATGGGATTTTGGTGCGCATTTATTAAACATTGAGAAGAAAGTTTTCCTGTTTGATAAAGATAATTCTAATCTAGGCATTGGAAGTAAATTTGCAATATTTTGTCATCACTTTTTAAATGGTCTTTTCTGTTTCTTCTGTGATCAAGTTAAATCCTCTGCTATGTTTAACACATGTTGTTTGCTGGTTAATATTCAAAGGTACTGATGAGTATAATTTTTTGTAATTTCGAAGTTTCTTTCTGTATTTTACTCATTTAAAACATTTCTTGTCTGGGAGAAGGGAGGGAGGAGAGCGAGGATCCCCAGCGACCCCAAACCCCAGCGCGCGTCCAGATCCGGAGCAGCGCGTCCGGCAGCACACCGGCCCCTCCCATCCAGGTATATCACTCACTTCAATCAACTTGGACCTGCATCCTTTCATCCTTTTCATCAACTTGTTACCTAATACCAAACAAAATTTCTCACCTCTTCTACTACAGTTCAACAAAAACCCACTCGCCTACTCCATTTCCAACAAAAGTTCAGTTCGAAAACAGCTATACAAGTTCAGTAGTAAATAGTAACTCCTCCAAAAGTTTCACTCAATGTCAGTTATAAAACAAAGAATAACGCCTGATTGAGAAGAAGGTCAGACTCAGAAAGGTAAAGAGGCGTATCTAGCAGCAACAAAGCTGGACGGCTCCTGGCAGCCTCTCCTCACTCAACTAGAACAGTAGCAGCGAGTGTGACGGACCAAACCACACTGGTCACAATGGTAAAGCAACGCAAAAGCCCACCAAACTTTCTTATTCACGAGGCTAGCCCAGACGACACCAACAGTACTATAGCGATAGACAACATCTCTGACAAGGAATTCAGAATGGAGCTACTCAGGATGCTTAGGGAACTAAAAGAAACAATGGAAACCAATGCCAATAAAAGACAAGAGGATTTGAAGGCAGAAATGAGGAAAATGCAATCGGAAATGTCGGACCTGAAAAACCTGGTAACCGAATTGAAAACCTCAGTGGAAGGCCTCAGCAGCAGAGTAACAGCGGCTGAGAACAGAATCAGTGAGCTCGAAGATCAAGTTCAGAGTCTTGTCAGAAAAGAGCAGAAAATGGAAAAGAGACTCACAGTTCGAGAACAGATGGCAAGAGAAGATCGTGATGAAGCCAAGAGGGGTAACATAAGAATTATTGGAGTCCCAGAGGGACGGGAAGAAAACCTTGATGAAGAAGAAACTGTCAAAGAAATCATTGCTACAGCGTTTCCAGAGCTGAAGAAAACTTGTGACCACATCCAGGAGGCCCGAAGGGTACCGGCTAGAAGAAATCCGAATAAGAATACCCCAAGACACATCCTGATCAAAATGACCAAAACTTTAGACAGAGACAAAATTCTGAAAGCAGCAAGATCGAAGAAAGAAATCTCTTACAAAGGAGCATCCTTAAAACTCACTGTTGATTTTTCTGATGAAACCCTCAGGGCCCGAAAACAGTGGTGGGACATAGTGAAAAAACTCAATGAAATAAATGCCTCCCCAAAAATACTTTACCCAGCGAGACTCTCATTCATAAAAAAGGAACAACACACAGTTTCACGGACAAACAACAGCTCAGGAACTTCATAGACTCAAATCCATGGTTACAAGTACAACTAAATGGGCTACTTTAAGGCAAGACAGACCTCTCAAATACACCAAATTTCAACAGAACAATGGGACAAAATCCCATAACAATAATCTCTCTCAATGTCAATGGGCTAAACGCACCAATTAAAAGACATAGAGTGGCAGGATGGATTAGAAAATTGAACCCAACATTCTGCTGCCTGCAAGAAACACATCTCAATAGTCAAAGCAAACACAGACTCAGAGTCAAAGGCTGGAAAACAATCCTACAGGCAAACAGCTCCCAGAAAAAAGCTGGGGTAGATATCCTAATATCAGACCACATCGATTTCAGAGTGAAGAAGGTCATAAGAGACAGTGAAGGCCATTTCCTATTGACCAAAGGATCTGTACAACAGGAAGAACTTACAATAATAAATGTATATGCACCTAATGAGAGACCAGCAAAGTACTTAAAACAATTACTCATAGATTTGGAAAAAGACATCAATAGCAACACAATACTAGTGGGAGACCTCAACACCGCTTTGTCACCTCTTGATAGATCAACCAGACTCAAGCATAGCAAGGACATACTTCATCTGAGGGAAACAATGGAAGAAAGGGGCTTAGTAGATATATACAGGACACTTCATCCACAAAAAGCTCAATACACATTCTTCTCAAGCGTACATGGAACGTTCTCCAAGATAGACCACATGCTGAGCCACAAAACATGCCTCCATAAAATTAAGAAGATAGAGATTATATCAACAATCTCTTCAGACCATAATGCGCTGAAATTAGAAGTAAATCACACACAAAAACAGAAAACTAAATTAAACACATGGAAATTAAACAGTGCGCTATTAAACAACGAGTGGCTTAGACAGGAAATTAAAGAGGAAATCAAAAGAGTCCTAGAAACGAATGAAAATGAGGACACGAGTTACCAAAACCTATGGGACACAGCAAAAGCAGTCTTAAGAGGAAAGTTTATAGCTCTACAAGCATTCCTCAGGAAGGAGGAGCGAGCCCACATAAATAAACTAACCTCACAGCTTAAGAACTTGGAGAAGGACCAACAAAAGGAGCACAACCCGAACAGGAGGAAGGAAATAATAAAACTCAGAGCAGAGATTAACGAGATGGAAACCCAGAAAACAATCCGAAAGATCAATGAAACCAAGAGCTGGTTCTTTGAGAAAATTAACAAAATCGATAAGCCCCTAGCAAAACTCACAAAGAAAGGGAGAGAGAAAACCCTAATAAACCGAATCAGAAATGAAAAGGGGGTCATTACAACAGAAACTACAGAAATTCAAAGGATCCTCAGGGAGTACTTTGAGAAGCTTTATGCCACGGAACATCAAAACCTCGAGGAAATGGATAAATTCCTAGACTCCTACAGACTCCCAAGGCTGAACCAAGAAGACCTGGAATACCTGAACAGACCTATCACCATCAAGGAAATTGAAATGGTAATAAAAAGTCTCCCCAAGCACAAAAGCCCTGGCCCGGATGGATTCACCAGTGAATTCTTCCAAATCTTTAAAGAAGACTTACTCCCAATCCTCTTTAAGCTTTTCCATGAAATTGAAATATCAAACACACTCCCGAACAGTTTCTATGAAGCAAATATCACACTGATACCAAAAGCAGACAGAGATAACACAAAGAAAGAGAACTACAGACCGATATCCCTGATGAACACAGATGCAAAGATCCTCAACAAACTACTAGCAAATAGAATCCAACTACTCATCAAAAAGATCATACACCATGACCTAGTAGGATTCATCCCAGGGATGCAAGGATGGTTCAACATTCGGAAATCAATCAACATAATCCACCATATCAACAAAAGAAAAGATCAAAAGCATATGATCATATCAATAGATGCAGAGAAAACATTTGACAAGATCCAGCACCCCTTTATGATGAAAACCCTAGCCAAAATGGTCATAGAGGGGACTTTCCTCAACATAGTTAAAGCCATCTACCACAAGCCTACAGTAAGCATCATCCTCAATGGGGAAAAACTGAGAGCCTTCCCTCTAAGATCAGGGACGAGACAAGGATGCCCACTCTCTCCACTGCTGTTCAATATAGTACTGGAAGTACTTGCAATAGCAATTAGGCAAGAAAAAGACATTAAGGGCATACAGGTAGGAAAGGAAGAAATAAAGCTCTCACTATTCGCAGATGATATGATACTATACTTAGAGAACCCAATATCCTCCCCCAAAAAACTCCTAGAAACAATAGACTTGTATAGTAAAGTTGCAGGTTATAAAATCAATACCCAAAAGTCCATGGCTTTCCTATATGCAAACAGTGAGAGAGAGGAAAGCTACATGAAAAAATCAATCCCGTTCACAATTGTGCTCCAGAAAATCAAGTACCTAGGAATCAGCCTAACTAAGGAAGTAAAGGACCTGTACAAAGAAAACTACAAAACGCTACTTCAGGAAATAAAAGAGGACCTGAGGAAATGGAAAGACATCCCTTGCTCATGGGTCGGAAGACTGAACATTGTCAAAATGGCAATACTACCGAAAGCACTGTACAAATTCAATGCAATCCCTATAAGGATACCCATGACGTTCTTCAAAGAAATGGAGAAAACACTCCTGAAATTTATATGGAACAATAAACCCCCACGACTAGCTAAAGCAATTCTGGGGAAAAAGAAAATGGGAGGAATCAACCTCCCGAACTTCAAACTTAACTACAAAGCGGTAATAATCAAAACAGCATGGTACTGGAACAAAGGCAGAACTGCAGACCAATGGAACAGAGTTGAATACACTGACATCACCCCCCAATCATATGATCATCTAATCTTTGATAAAGGTGCAAGAAATGTGAAGTGGAGTAAGGAAAGCCACTTTAACAAATTGTGCTGGCATCACTGGACGGCTACATGCAAAAAAATGGGCTCAGAACTCTGCCTAACACCATGTACAAAGGTAAGATCAAAATGGATTAAAGACCTCAACATCAGACCAGAAACCATAAGATACATTGAAGACAAAGTTGGCAAAACCCTCCATGACATTGAGGCTAATGGTATGTTCAAAGATGACACGCCACTGGCTGAGCAAGTGAAAACAGAGATAGATAAATGGGACTATCTTAAACTAAGAAGCTTCTGTACCTCCAAAGAAACAGTGACCAAAATACAAAGACAGCCTACAGAATGGGAAAGAATATTCGCCGAATACACATCTGACAAGGGATTGATATCAAGGATATACAAAATACTGGTTAAACTCCACAAGAAGAAAACATCCAACCCCATCCAAAAATGGGGCAATGAAATGAACAGAAACTTTCTCAAAGAAGAAATCCGAATGGCAAAAAAGCACATGAGAAAATGCTCTACATCATTAATCATCAGGGAGATGCAGATCAAAACCACAATGAGATACCATCTCACACCTCAGAGACTGGCCCACATTCAAAAGAACAAAAGCAACCATTGCTGGCGCGGATGTGGCGAGAAAGGGATTCTCCTTCACTGTTGGTGGGAATGTCCACTGGTTCAGCCCTTCTGGAAAACAGTATGGACGTTCCTCAAAAAATTAGAAATTGAGCTCCCATTTGACCCTGCGATACCACTCCTGGGAATATATCCCAGAGAGGCAAAAACGTGTAGCCGAAGTGACATCTGCACTTGTTTGTTCATTGCAGCACTCTTTACAGTAGCCAGAAACTGGAAGAGACCAGAGTGCCCAAGAACAGATGACTGGTTAAAGAAACTTTGGTACATCTACACAATGGAGTACTATGTGGCTCTTAGAAAAGATGAAGTCATGAACTTTACATACAAGTGGTACAATATGGAAAGTATCATGCTAAGCGAAATGAGTCAGAACAAGAGGGATAGACATAGAAAGATAGCATTTATCTGGGGGATATAAAATAATAAAATATGAGATTAATACCCGAGAATAGCTGAGAGCAACACCAGGAGAATTACTCCATAACTTAGAGGCCAGCTGGGTATTCTAGGGGAAAGGACAATTCATATAGAAAGGGGAACACCAAGTGGAGGGTGTTTGGAGGATCCTCCCAGGAGCGGAGATGCAGGTTGAAAGTAGACTGGACTGAACATGTTCGCCACTCAATGCCTCTTTGGCTGATCACAGCGCCCAGGAGGAGAGAGAGAACAGGGGGGAATGCCCTGCCACAGTGGCAGGGGGGGATGGGGGGATGGGAGGATGGGGGGATGGGAGGATGAGGGGGAGGGATATTATCCTGGTGGTGGAAAATGGGCACTGGTGGAGGGATGGGTATTTGATCGTGGTATGACCGACATCCAAGCACAAAAATTTGTAAATCTACAACTGTACCTCATGTCGTTTCACTAATAAAAAAGACAAAAAAAATTCTTGTCTATGAAATACAATCACGTTTATTCCTATTTTCTTTTTGTTATGTAGTTACTGATAAATCCTTTCTCTTTAATGGACTGGTAAAGTGTCACTCAAAAATCACCTTCTATTCCATTGTTTGGCTAGCAGTTTTTACTAAAATAAAATAGAGTCTTCATATTTTATATGTGGAACAATTTAGTAATAACCTTATTGTCCTTTTTTATTTGGTTTTGTTTGGGATGCCATCCACTGTTATTCAAGGCTTACTCTTGGGTCTGTTCTCCATAACATACTGTACTATGCTGCTTGCTACAGAGACCAGATTTCATTAATATCTACATAATTCTTTTTCAGTTCTGTGATACATATTTTTCATGATGTTTTCTTTACACTTCCTCCTATGTAAATCACATGAAATAGAAAAATTATATTCGTGTATGCATTATTATTCTTAGAGTTATGAATAACTACATTGTTGATAAACAACTTAAGACACAGAATTTAAATAAAATTTTCCTTCCAAAAATATTTCTTGGGAAAAACTCAAGTAGTGATTTTTGAAGTGGATCAAAAATCAGGGTAACCTTCAATGCATCAACAAGATTAAGTTGTATGTGAACCATAAGTAACAGGTACTCACCTGATCTTGGAGAAGTTCCCATAATATCTCCAGCCCAAAGTAAACTGGCGCTGACGCCAACTCCAACTCAGGAACAAAAAGTTAAGAATTTTGATCAGATGAAAACTGGACTTTCAAAACCTCTGGAGACCTACCAGATCCCAGTAGACCTAGATCATGCAAAGATCCGCAGGTAATGAACACCACTGACACCATCACTCTGAAGCAGGTGCGAGAAAATTCAAGTGGCACTAAACGGACCTCCCATGCAAAATGGAAGAACAAAAAGGAGGCTTCTGAACCTCTTGAGGGATAAACCAAGGCCAAAATCCAGCCAAAAGTCTGAGAATGCTTGCTAAGGGGAGCAGGGATTGTTTGTAATGCTGCAGTCAGTGAGAGGTGTCCTGTGACCACAGCCAAAACTAACAGCAAATCTCTCAAAGCTGCCTCCAGCAGGATCAGCAAGAAAAAGAGCCATGGGCAGGAGAAGATAAAAAACACCAGAGAAAACTCTAAGAAAGCTAATGAGTGTAAGCAGCTAGGGAACAAGGTCAAGGCAGAAGAAAAGTTCACCATTGGCAAGATGAAATGCAAGGAAACTCAACCTGAGCTTTGCCAAGAGGCAGTTAAAAAACCCCGCTGCTACCTAGGCATACACATGCTGGATTCTGTCCAATTGTTTCATGCTCTGGGGAAGAGTGATCCAAAACTTGGAATCTCTTCCTCCCAGGTCCTGAGTAGCCCAAAGATATCAAGCCATCCTCAGCTGTCAAGCCATGGCTAGGTTCTACACGGGATGGAAAAGGCCTTGAGAAAACTCAGGTCAAAGCACAGAAACCAAGTAGCAGTGCTGAAAAACGCTCATCCCCATCCCAGTCTGAGCTGCCACCTCCTGGGAAGGTGAAATTGGTACCTTTGCCGTTTCTTACCATGGAGAATCCACAAGCTGGACCTGTTCCTCGGAGACGAAAATCTGAAGCCACACATCTTCCTGCTGCAGCTTACCCTGCCAAGCCTGGCTGTACCAATGCAGCTCAGCCAAATGCTGCCAATTTTTCCCCGTCAACCACTGCATTTTTGCCTGGTCCTTCCAATCCTGCTAAGTCCATTTCAACCAACCTATCTCGACCAGGTTTGCAGAACCCTAGTAGCCGGCCTATTCATCAGCCTGCAGCTTCTAGACCTGCTCCCTACAAGGCAGCAGCTGGCACTTCTCTACAGCGGGAGCCTCTTTCTGTCTCTGTGAACAAGCGGCATTCACCAACCAAACGTCAGAGTCACTTTCTCCTCCAAGACTTCCGTTTCCAACCGATTCCATGGAGAAAGCCCAATGTTCCGAGCCAGACATGTCAAAGCCCATCACCAAAGAGCATAGACCAGAGCGTGAGGCTATGAAAAGGAAGGCTCAGCATGAGCGTGAGAACACTGCCAAACTCACCTCTTTGGGGGAAAGTGTAGTACTTTATTGAGAGGGAAAAGAGATGGACATCTCTCTCTATTATGGCTACGTAATGGGAGTAGCTGGAATGGTAGGTTCCATTTGAGGTACCAGATGGTTTTCCTAGGAAAACACTGACATGCCATACACCTTTTATTTATTTTATTATTTTTTTTTCAAATTAAAGAGATGCATCGAACTCGGGTCGGCCATGTTGGCTGTGTGCAAGGCAAATGCCCTACCGCTGTGCTATCACTCCAGAGATGCATCATAGTTAATTGATTGTTAATAAATGTTCTAAATTTTGAGATGCTGTCAACTGTGGTTGATTTTGGGAGTGGCTGGGTGTTGAAGGAGGAGATGGGAAAGAATGGGAAGTTAGAGAGAGGAAAAAGGGGGAATAGACAAGACTCTAAGAAATACAAACATGGTCCAGGGTTATAAAGCCCTTAAGAGGAGAAATTGCATGGGCCTGATGAAGAGTGGGGTAGGGTCAGAGGAAGAGTAAGCTGACAGTGCATTTGTTCTGCAAACCAGAAGGACACAGTTCAATTCTTGCAATCTTTTATGGTCCCCAGAGACCCACGAGATGTGAAACTTGAACACAGAGCCAAGAGTAAGACTAGAGCACAGTCAAGTATGCCCATCACTGGTGTCCTCGAAAAAAATGGGAGAAATGGCACGGTTTGCGGTTTTCAGTTAAAATAATAAATTTGCAATAGGCTGATGAAGGCAGATGAGTCTAAGATGATGAGAAGAAAAGTAAAAATTCTTCCATGGAGGCTGTGTTTACACCTCATGGCCTCCTTTGGAAAGGAAGCAAATTTGAGACACATCACTAAAAGGTTTTCTGTGGTCTATCCATAAATGATGGTTGGGGAATGCGAACACATACACTGTGGAATAAACCTACCAGATGAGTGATCAATGCCCTCAGAGTCATTCAAGGATGACTCTTAACAAGGAAAAAGCCAAGAGAACAGTTGACGCATGAAGCCTGAAGATCAGCTCCTGGTAGATGCTAAGATAAGACACCATGTCCTCGAGCCCTCTTTTCAGCACCCCTAGCTGCACAATTTCAATTATTCCCAACAATATTCAGAGTTGCTATCGTGGTGACACTTTATCGTGGTGAGTTTCAACAATGTGGTACATTGCCTATGTAAGTCTTTGGATTTGTAAACTCCCCAAGTTAGCCAAGCCAGCTTTCAGGAAATTTCTGGTGGCGGGAGCTCAAATTATATTAGCTTGAGGGGCTGTTCTTTGGTCTTCCATGGTCCCTGTTGCCTGTAGCTTTCTCTAAACATCGCTTTTAACTGCAGTTCACACAAGAACGAACTTTATAAATGGCATTGTGGCTGCATTGCAGTAGGTACCATACTAAGACATGCGTTCTAGGTCACCACTCCCAAAGCAGTTAGTACGAATTGACCTTGAGTCTGGAAGTTTGTGGTGGAAAGAGATGGTCCTAGGAGAGTTAATGGGGTGATGGATGGTTGGAAAGGAAACCGGGAAGGGTAGGGAAGTGGAAATCTGGTGATCATCATGGGATAGTTGGTGGATGTTTTTCAAATACATTAAAATATTTTTTGAAAATGAGATTCAAGACAAACATACGAAAATAAGATAGGTTCCAATGTACAGTTTACATATAAGACCCAGAAAGCTTAAAGGGCTGGCATTCCTTCTGGAGCTTTCAATCATACCGTTTACTAAATATGTTATTTTCACATCAATTACCTGTGGAGAGGAATAGTGAGAAAGAGAATGCCACCGGAATAGCAAACTGGATGACCACCTTCATTAAAAGCCAGGTGGAAGGTGTTCACATGGATCCCAAGTGCAAATATATGTTAACAGGAACATATATTTAACTAACTCTGCTTGGTACCAGTAATAACTTTGTTGAAAATGGGGGGAAATGAAAGCAGTTTCTGACTGACATGAGACTAACCAGTTAATAGATTTTCTCAGGAAAGGGTAGTTGACTGGCTGGGAACAGAAAAACATGAAAAGTGTTTTGCTACCTTTAATGTATGGCTGGAGGTAATTGATCCCAGAAATCTCTTGAAACTAACAAGCTTCAACTCTCTTGAAGGAATTTTGTATTCTTTTTTTTCCCCTTTATTTTATATTATTTTTTTTAAAGTTGTAGATTTACAATTTTTTGTGCTTTGGTTTCAATTATACAATGATCAGATACCCATCCCTCCACCAGTGTCCATTTTCCACCACCATGGATAAAATCCCTCCCACCCCCATCCCCCCATCGCCCCTGTCTCTGTGGCAGGGCAATCCCCTGTGTTCTCTCTCTCCTTTTGGGTGTTGTGGTCTGCAAGAGAGGCATTGAGTGGCAAACATGTTCAGTCCATAGTCTACTTTCGACATCCATCTCCCCTCCTGGGAGGATCCTCCAAACATCCTTTATTTGGTGCTCCCTTCTCTATCTGAGCTGCCCTTTCCTCTAGGATACCCGGCTGGCCTCTAAGTTATGGAGTAATCCTCTTGGTGCTGATCTCAGCTATTCTTGGGTATTAATCTCACACTTTGTTACTTTATATCCCCCAGATGAATGCAATCTATGTCTATCCCTCTCTTTCTGACTCATTTCGCTTAGCATGATACTTTCCATATTGTACCACTTATATGTAAATTTCATGACTTCATCTTTTCTAAGAGCTACATAGTACTCCATTGTGTAGATGGACCATATTTTCTTTAACCAGTCATCTGTTCTTGGGCATTCAGGTTTCTTCCAGTTTCTGGCTATTGTAAAGAGTGCTGCAATGAACAAACAAGTGCAGATGTCACTTCGACTATACATTTTTGCCTCTCTGGGATATATTCCCAGGAGTGGTATTGCTGGTTCAAAAGGGAGCTCAATTTCTAATTTTATGAGAATCGTCCATACTGTTTTCCAGAAGGGCTGAACCAGTGGACATTCCCACCAACAGTGAAGGAGTGTCCCTTTCTTGCCACATCCACGCCAGCATCGGTTGCTTTTGTTGTTTTGAATGTGGGCCAGTCTCTGAGGTGTGAGATGGTATCTCATTGTGGTTTTGATCTGCATCTCCCTGATGATTAATGATGTAGAGCATATTCTCATGTGCTTTTTTGCCATTCGGATTTCTTCTTTGAGAAAGTTTCTGTTCATTTCATTGCCCCATTTTTTGATGGGGTTGGATGTTTTCTTCTTGTGGAGTTTAACCAGTATTTTGTATATCCTGGATATCAACCCCTTGTCAGATGTGTATTCGGTGAATGTCCTTTCCCATTCTGTAGACTGTCTTTGTATTTTGGTCACTGTTTCTTTGGAGGTGCAGAAGCTTCTTAGTTTAAGATAGTCCCATTCATCTATCTCTGTTTTCACTTGTTCTGCCAGTGGCGTGGGATCTTTGAAGATACCATTAGCTTCAATGTCATGGAGGGTTTTGCCAACTTTGTCTTCAATGTACCTTATGGTTTCTGGTCTGATGTTGAGGTCTTTAATCCATTTTGATCTTACTTTTGTACACGGTGTTAGGCAGAGTACTGAGCCCATTTTTTTGCATGTAGTCGTCCAGTGATGCCAGCACAATTTGTGAAAGAGGCTATTCAATCGACGGTTTTGCCTGACAGATGTCACTGTTGTCCCAAAATTTCTAACGGGATCGAACCACCGTCTCCTTTGTGCAAAATTCTACTTCACAGAGCAGGGAGAAAGGGCTACAAAGTTCAAAAAGAGAACTCCCAGAATGACCACCAACTGGGAACTCTTTGGTACTATTGCGGCAACATGGGAAGTTGACAACATTGACAAGGAATACGATCGACTGGTTCAGCACCTCCATGAATGTGCGAGGAATGCCAAGAGAGAGATAGCCACAAAAAATCGCCTATCTTCGAAAACTCTTTAGCTAATTTGCCAGCGTGGTTTGGCGCATGCCTCAGGCAACCACAAGCTAACATCCAAGCTCGCAAAGCAGTGCAGAGATGCGAACAAGGAAGACCTCAAAGAGAGAAGAGCAGAAGTACTATTAGATGCGGCAGAAGCTGGGAAAATTATTCATAACGCCCGCCTGCCTTTGTCAACTATAAGACGAAGATGATTGCCCTGCGATGTCCTGATGGATCCATCACATCCTCCAGAATGGCAATGGAGAAGATTATCCATGACTTCTTCCCAATCTCTTCGATAGCAATGTCCACTTGCCGACATACCAAATTCCACAGGATGGATATGTCCTTCCCAATGTTCTCCCTTCCGAAATCCGACATGCCATTTCGTCGGTAAATAAACAAACAGCACCTGCCCCAGACAAGGTCAGACCTGAACACCTGAAGAACCTGCAGTCATTACTCATCAATACACTGGCTCGGCTCTTCACTGGCTACCTGTCTGATTGCAAGTTTCCGTCCCAATGGAAAACCAGCAGGACCGTACTACTGTTCAAAAAGGAAGACATCCATGACATTGGCAACTATCGCCCGATCTGCCTATTGTTTGTCATCTACAAGTTGTTCACTGGAGTCATCCTAAATAGGATTGGCAGAACACTAGATGAAGGACAACCATGCGAGCAAGCAGGGTTCTGCAAAGGATTCAGCACCATCGACCATAACCACACAATAACCAAACTCATTGAGGTTTCTCGGGAGTTCAAGATGCCTTCTGTTTAAAGTTCATTGATTTAAAGAAGGCCTTTGATACTGTTGAGACGGAAGCGGTCATTGAAGCCCTAGCCAATCAGTGCATTCAAGCCCAATACATCAGGATCGTCCGTGAGCTGTATTGCGGATTCACTACCAGGATCTCACCATTCTACAAAGAAGTGATCTTTGACGTCAAGAGAGGGGTGCGGCAGGGTGATAAGATTTCACCGAAAATCTTCAGTGCCACCCTCGAGAACATCATGCGAGGACTGAATGGGAAGGAATGGGAGTGAAGATAGATGGTCAGCAACTACACCACCTCGGCTTTGCTGATGACATTGTTTTAATAACACCAAACATCAGCCAAGCAGCACAAATATTGCCCGACATTCACCGTTGTATTCACTTAGGAAAAAATTTTGGGAGAAAAGTCTGAAATGATGGGAAAAGAGACAATAAGTGCAAAAGGAAGGGCTTGACATTTGGGTTCCTCTGAAAACAAAGCATGAAACAACAAGATCTGGTGGGAACATGATTTACTGGGAATGGGATCTGAGGAGGAAAAGAGTGATATCAGGGATGTTAACAAGGGAAATCCAAGTTAAGGAAAACTTAGCTAGCTGACTACCCCATGGGCAACATAGTTCCAAGACTACCAGAAATTACCAAGGAATTTACTTTAATTTACTCTCTTTTATATGGTCAATTACAACATGTATTCTGTGCCTTGGGCTGGAGCGATAGCACAGCGGGTAGGGCGTTCGCCTTACAAGCGGCCAACATGGCCGACCCGAGTTCGATTCCTCCGCCCCTCTCGGAGAGCCCGGCAAGCTACCGAGAGTATTGGATATGCCAGACACAGTAACAACAAAGTCTCCAATGGAGATGTTACTGGGCCCGCTCGAGCAAATCGACGATCAACGGGAGGGCCTTTACCTTTACCTTTACCTATTCTGTGCCTTATTCAAACAGAATTTGGAGTATTCATTTCTTTCTCAATATTCTGTTCATTTGTATAAGCATCTTAAACAACTGCTGGATAACAGATTTATTTGATCAGAGTTATTTATTACTTTAATGTTTAGTTGAGATTACTGAAAACTAGGTCTAAAGTGAAGTTTGTCTTGATTGGTACAAAGAGAGAAGGGAGGTCTAGGGATGAAATTAGAGATTATAGTGTACTACATTCAGTTCCTAATAAAACAAATAAAGGACAGTGTCCCAAATAGACTATTGAAAAAGATATTCATCTCTATTTAACCTCTAAATTCAGAATTTTCTATATTTAATTAAAAATGAAAGAATGTTCCTATATTTGGTCTTTTAAAGACATTCCAGGTTGGTTACAGAAACAAACACTGCCTATGAAATCATAACATCTTAATCATAAAAACCTGATTACTACTTAAATGTCCAAGAATGTCAGTTCTAAGAATTATTTCCCTAGATCTCACTAGTGTACATGATAGTCATATGAATACATCTGTGTGGATACATCGCTGGTATCTAATTAGAGAATAGATATATAGAGATTAGATCACATAGCTGAGTGTGCTCTCAACTTTTCTAGTCACTCCCCTGCCCCCCACACACCCAAAGACTTGTAGGAATCCTTATTTATCCATGACTTTTCCTCTTCCCCTTTCCCAGAATCTTTTAAAATTTCTTTTCCAGTACTAATGTAATGCACTTTAGAAAATCTTGAGTTAATCTTAATTCTTGTCATTTAGCTTTTATATAGAGAACCAAGAAAATCTTATTAAAAGTGTATTTTTGTATTCTTTGAAAATGGTAATAAGAACTTTATCATTGAGTCCCTGTATATACATTATGTAAAGAATTTTCTGAGAAATTCCCTGTATAATTCAATACTTGAAGAAATAAATGACTTCTCTGAATGAGAATGAACTGGGACATTTCAAAGTACCAATCAGTGAATCAAAGATGAATCATAGCATCCTATAACTAAAAATGATCTTGATGTACTCTAGTCAACACCATTACATTTTTTTCTTATACCACCTGATAGCACTTTTAATTTTTTAAATTATTATCCATTTATTTTTATTAGTGAAACACCATGAGGTACAGTTGTAGACTTACATACCTTAGTGCTTGGGTTTCAGTTATACAAGTATCAAGTACCCATCCCTCCACCAGTTCCCATTCTCCACTACCAATGAACCCAGTGAGCCTCCCACCCCCCATCTCCCCCACTCCGCCCCACCTCAGGGCATTCCCTTTTGCTTTTTCTTTGCTTTTGTGTGCTGTGGTTTGCAATGGAGGTCAATACCATTAAATTTTCAAAGAAGAAAATAGGCCCCTAGATGTTCAAGACACTGCTATTCTCCTGGGCTTCTTCCCAGTATGTACCCTGCTCCAAGCCAGGCTTTGGAAATATTCTGGGAAGGAAAACTGGATGTTCCTTTCCTCACACTGACCTGAAAGACTCTTGCTGATTCTCAACGACATCAACTATTTCATTTGTTGCTTGATATCACCTCCTGTCCTTTATTTTAAAAAAATGATTTGTTTCTGGAATATAAAGAAAAAAACTGAATGGAGTAATAAAACAAAAGCAAAGTCAAACCTTTACACTCTAACATCAGAATTGTCCTTACAAGAGGGGAAGTAAAGGATTGAAATGGGTAGGGGAATGTTGTTAGTTGGTTGTGGACAGTAGCTGGATATTTAACAGTGCATGGAGTATGAATACACAGTTGCTGAGATGAGGAAGTCTGTACTTGAAGCGAATACAGTTTGTTAACTAGTCATCATAAATACATGATTGCCATTCAATGCCTCTTTTCATATGTATTTAGATAATTCTTCCCCTCCTCTGTTTGCTTAGGATCAGGACTTTGCCTCTCCCCTCCCTGTTCTTTCAGGAAGACAGAGAGAATTCTTCAGGCAGGAAGAGCATGAAATTTACATAGGAGTGGTACTACATGGACAGTATCATGTTAAGCGAAATGAGTCAGAAAGAGAGGGACAGACAGAGCAAGATTGCATTCACCGGGAGAACATAAAATAAAAAAACAGGAGACTAACTCCCAAGAGTGGACAGGATTAGTGTAAGGAATTTGTCGTCATATCTTGGAGACCAACCACACATGCTAGCAGAAAAGGCAGCTGAAATAGAGAATGGAGCACCAAATAAAGGGTGTTGGGAGGATCCTCCCAGGATGGGAGAGGATGCTGAACATAGACTATAGACCAAACATGTTTGTCACTCAATGCCTCTTTTCCAACCCGCAACACCTAAAAGGAGAGAGAGAACAAAGGCGAATGCTCTGCCACAGAGTCAGGGTGGGATGAGGGGATGGGGCTGGGAGGGATACTGGGATCCGTGGTGGTGGGAAATGGGCACTGGTGGAGGGATCGGTATTAGATCATTGTATAATTGAAACCAAAGCACAAAAATTTGTAAGTCTACAACTGTACCTCATGGTGTCTCACTAATAAAAAATTGAAAATTAAAAATAAAAAATTGGAACATAAAATAAAAATAAAACAAGAGAAAGATCTCACAATAGCAAAGAGGACTATAGTACTCAAAACGTTGAGAAACAGGCACTATGGCAAGTATTTTTAAATACGCATTCAGGAGAGAATATAGAATTGTTCGTGAACAAATCTACTCTATGGATTCATCTTATCCTTGAAATGGAAAAGGACAATGTGTTACAGTTACCAAATTACAAAAAAGATATATATCATCTATTTTTTGCTATGTTTCTATGCTTTACCAAATATTATTCTAATTTTTAAATTGACTTTAATGATTAAAACAGTATTTGCCTGCATTAAACTTTTTAATTAAATGTTTTATTAGAAGTGATTTTTAATTATTAAAAAAGTTTTATTAACATGTCATTTTCTAAAAGAAACATATAGACCAAAGAGCTAGTGCAGCATGCAGATGGTGTTTACCTTGTATGCAGCTAACCTGAGTTCAATCCCCAGAACCCTGTGCCTGCCAGGGGTGATCTCTGTATAGAGTCAGAAGTGAGCCCAGAGCACATCTGGGTGTGCTCCACTCCCCACATAAAAGGAAGAATAGAAAAGAAAACCATATAACTGATTCTTGAGTAACATAGACCTTAAGGGTGCTAACTCCTCTATAATGTTCGAAAACCCCCAAATTTAATAGATTATCTGCTATTGACCAAGAAGATGGATTTCTAATAGTACTTAATTCCATTGTCTGCAAGTAGTGCTATATGTGGCCTGTCCATCTGTAAATGTTGATACATTTTAAAACTTTAATTTATTTTATAATAGACTTTATAATACATATGTATTTTATGGTAGTAAGTGATAATTTATATTTCTATTTTGGTGGGGTATTTGGGCCATAGTATGTGGTGCTTGGGACTTCCGACTCTGTGCTCAAGAGTCATTCCTGGTGGTGCCAGCCATAAATGTGGGTTGACTGTGTGCATGGTAAGTGCTTTAACCCCTATACTAAGTCTGGGGTCCAATCAAATCAATTATCTGCATATATTTTATACATACATGGCATACTTTTTCTTAGATTTTTTTATATTTCTAGGATATATTGATTATCTTTAATTATTTCACATGCATACCAATGTCCAAAAATTCTTAAAATATAATTATTGAAAAATATCATATAGAAGTCCAAATTTGTATTGTTCATGGGATAACTATATTAAGAAGAAAATAGAACCACAATAAACATACAAGTAAAATGGAGGTACATTTCTTTGGAGTCTTTCAATTATGCATTTATATTAGTCTATATACATGTATGATTTTTAAATAAACAATTTCTGTTACTATAAATTGTTTATTGAGATATTATAATTGTAATGTTTTCAAGCTAAGATGACATTGATGTGGACATTTATATCTATTTGTCTACTTTACTAATTGTTTCCTTAATATCAATTCTTAAAAGCTAACTTACTTATGACTGGATATGTAGCTCAGGACAAAAGAACTTGTCTTGCAGGTATGAAATTTTGGTTTCAATTTTTCGCAGTATAGAAGCAAAAGCAAAATCATTAACTGTGTTTGGAAATATGCCTCAGTGGTAAAATATTTGCCTCACATTTCAGAGGTTATGGGCTTGATCCTTGAATTTTCATATACACACACAAAAGCTAATTTACAACAAAGTCCCACACTGGAGACCTAACTGGGCCTGTCAAGAAAATTGATGAACAACGTGAGGACAGTGACAGTGATATTGACTTAATGAACATTAAACTGCTTTAAGCTATATATTGCCTAACTATTATACAGATTTAATTCTCAATAAAATAACTAGAAACGATCTATTTTCTAGCATCTTTGCTAGGGAAAGATAGCAACTGATATTTCAATATTTGTAATTTGGGGGACATTTTAATTTATCATTTTAATTTGTGCTCTGTCTACCAGTGAACTTGAAAATTGCTCTTGTGTGGTACTACATGGAAAATATTATGCTATGGGAAATGAGTCAGAAACAGAGGGACAGACATAGAAAGATTGCATTCATCTGGGTAATATAAAGTAACAAAATAAGACACTAACACACAAGCACAACTGTCATAAATACCAGGTTGTTCACTCCATGTCTTAGAGGCCAGCTGTACTCTCTAGGGGTAAAGGCAGTGCAGATAGAGAATGGAGCACCCAATAAAGGGTGCTGGGAAGATCTGCCGAGGATGGGAGATGCCTGCTGAAAGTAGTCTATGGACCGAACAGGATTGCCACCCAATGTCCCTTTTGTAGACCATAGCACCCAAAAGGAGAGAGAGAACAAAAGGTAGTGCCCTACCAAAGAGGCAGGGTAGGATGGGGGATGGGGAGTAGGAGGGTTACTTGGATTGGTGGGAGTGGAGATTGGCCACTGGTGGTGGGATGGGTACTCAATCACTGTATAACTGAAACCCAAGTGCAACAACTTGTAAGTCTAAACTATACCTCATGGTGTTTCATAATAAAACAAAACAAAACAAAACAAATTTCAAAAAAGAAGAAAATTGCTCTTGTGTTTACTAGTCATAAACACTTCTTTCAATAGACATTATATGATCATGGTTTATGTTTATTTTTTCTATCAAGTTTAATAGCGAAATACTGATTTATTTCACAACACTAATTTTTTAAAACCATTCATCCTTGGCCTATCATATTAATTGCCAGTATTTGTTGGTGTTGCTGGTTTTAGATCACTTAGTTTGCTTTTTGTCCTTTTCTTTCAGATTGTAAAATTTTGGACAAATGAGCATATGTTTTTCTTTATCTTCTACAGTTTTAAAATGAGAAAAATTGTTAGTATTGTACAAATAAAATACCTGTGCATTTACTATTTCTTTTCATTTTATTTACTTTAACACATCTAGATTCATCTACAATTTATCCTAGTATGTGTTGTAATATTGAAAGAAACCACCATTTTTTTCAATCATAGCACTGTAGCACTGTCCTCCCGCGGTTCATCCATTTGCTGGAGTGGGAACCAGTAACATCTTACACCAAATTGTGAGACTTGTTGTCACTG
Organism: Sorex fumeus; assembly: GCF_029834395.1. Lineage (NCBI taxonomy): Eukaryota > Metazoa > Chordata > Mammalia > Eulipotyphla > Soricidae > Sorex > Sorex fumeus. The sequence goes on along the minus strand of NW_026606152.1, from coordinate 18,850,767 downwards.
GTTTTGGCCTATCGAATAGGTCATGGGGAGCTTGCAAGGCTTTTGCTATGTGGACGAGATACTTTGGGTAGTTTGCCGGGCAGAGGAATCGGAATCAGGCTTGGCCTCCTGCAAGGCAAATACCCTACCCGCTGTGCTGTGAACGTTATCTAAAATATACTAGTAATACCAAATGTTGTTTCTTTAACAGTGCAATATAAACGATTATTTAGTAATTCTCTTGATTTGTTAATGAAATAACTAAGCTCTTGAGTATCATGGGAGTATTTTTCTAACATAGAAGTCTGAGGAAAGTGAAACTGTTATAACTGTCTTGTAGGATTCCATCTCCCTAGCCTGCTTCATTCTACCCTGCTCTCTATCCATTCCGGTCTTCTTCTTGGGATTTTGACGTCCTAATTGGCTAGCCTCTACCTTTCAACTGCCTACTTTATGACATCATTCTCCCACCAAACCAACCACCAATTGATAGAATCTTGGCCGTCCCATGTAGTAGTTTGTAAACAAATTTGAATCATCATGGCAAGTGACGAGTGACCAATGACCAATCACCAGTGAGCAGTCGTTTGTACTGAACACTTGTGGTCTTAAGCCGCTGCAGTGTTCAGACGTACTCTCGTACCGTCTCCTCTTCTCGTCTACCTTTCATCGGTATTTCCTCTTCTCTGACCATGTCAGGTAAGGAATAATACTTTTCAAAGCTTTTCATTAGATTTATCATCCCTAAACTTACCAGTCAAGGAAAAACAGCACGTAGTAATGAAAGAAAGTATTCAAGTAGAATTTTAAACCCTCATTTTAGCTTGACTTTGACATTTGCTGTGTGATTATAGACATTGGCTTACTTTCTCTCACATACAAAGTGTTTTTCCTCATTGATTACATTATATTTTAGACATACTTAGGAGCTCAAATACACACACATACATAAATACATATATATATATGAGTGTTGATTCTCTGTGTTTCTTTTTCCTTTTAGTAGTGAATTTTACATGATATCCATTGAAAACAAGTAAATCAGAGACAGTTTTTTTACAGAAACAAAATATAGATGCTGTGGAAAACTGTTAATATATACTAGTATGTGTTCTCTGTAATGGTCTCTCCACTTGTATGTATACTTCAGTACTTTAAATATAGTGATATTACAAAGTAATAATCATTGATCTTTGAGATTTGATTTTAGCCAGGTAATAAGAAAATATGGGGCATGAGTAAGGTGTGGAGTGCTGAGGGTAGGGAGGCAAGCCCTCAAAGGTAAGAAAGTTTGGGATCACTTTCATCAAACATTGACCAATCGAAAACTAGACGTTATGAGGGAGAAATAAATAGGAAAGAAAGAACGAAAGAAAGAAAGAAAGAGAGAAAGAAAGAAATCAAGCAAGCAAGCATAGGGACGTCGATTATCAAGGAAGGGGAAAACGTTTGTTCAGAATGTTGAAGAGAACCAAAGATTTAAAATCAAAAAAGAAAGGTACCAGTAGGAGAAGCAGATTATCAGAAAGCCATCCTTGCTGGCATTTTTCCTTATTATCTCTTAGAACACAGTACTTGGTTCTTGACAATTTGAGTATAAACACGCTTCAGAAATGATGCTTCCCATAAATAGCTAATAGTGCTTATCTAGGGCGGTGGAAGACACATAATCTTCAATGTTTTTATTATGTTATGGTTTTAAGTACATGTACGCGCTGCCTGTTAAAATTAAAAATTGGTATATTCTAACTTGAATAAGGAGATTAGATTCATTTGTGTGGTAAGTAGGTTCCAGGTTAAAGCGGCTTCTCATCTTTACAAATATTATTTCATGTGATTTTTTCTTCCTAACTTGAAAGTATTTTGATAATAGTCAAATTCTGTTTTAAATCCTAAGAGGAAAAAGAAAAATCAAGTCTCACAGGTCTAATTACACATTTTTGTCATATATGTGAATTAAGATTTTTCCTACATTAAAGATATTTTATTGGGTTTAGGTGTCATTTATTAAACATTGAGAAGAACGTTTTTCTGGTTGATAAACATAATTCTAATCTAGGGGTTGAAAGTAAATTTGCAAATTTTGTGATCACTTTTTAAATGATCTTTTCTGTGTCTTGTGTGATCAAGAGAAATACTATGCTATGTTTAACACGTGTTGTTTGCTGGTTAATATTCAAAGGTTCTGATGAGAATAATTTTTTGTACTTTCGAAATTTCTTTCTATAATTTACTCATTTAAAACATTTCTTGTCTATGAAATACAATCACGCTTACTCCTATTTTCTTTTTGTTATGTAGTTACTGGTAAATCCTTTCTCTTTAATGGACTGGTAAAGTGTGCACTCAAAAACCACCTTCTATTCCATTTTTTGGCTAGCAGGTTTTTGTAAAATAGAATACTGTCTACATATTGTATATGTGGAAAAATTTATTAATAACGTTATTGTACTGTTTTATTTGGTTTTGTTTGGGATCACATCCACTGTTATTCAAGGCCTACTCTTGGGTCTGCTCTCCATAACTTACTGTACTATGCTGCTTGCCTACAGAGTCCAGATATCATTAATATCTATATTCTTTTTCAGTTATGTGATACATATATTTCATGATGTTTTCTTTACCCTTCCTCCTATGTAAATCACATGAAATAGAAAAATTATATTCATTTATGCATTATTTTTCTTAGAATTATTAGTAACTACATTTTAGACAAACAATTTAAGACACAGAGTTTAAATAAAGTTTTCCTTCCAAAAACATTTCTTTGAAAAAACTCAAGCAGTCATTTTTGAAGTGGATCAAAAATGAGGGTAACCTTCAATGCATCCACAAGAGTAAGTTGTATGTGAACCGTAAGTAACAGGTACTCATGGCACAAGTCAAATGGAAACCTGATGATTACAATGGTAATAGTTGTAAAGATCCCAAATGCCTAAATTAATGTAAGGTCTTCCATGGGAGACTTTTTTGTGACTATTCTTGACCAAGACACCGCTGTCTCTTCCATATCTATGGCAGCTCGCTATGAGAAAATCCTAGATACCAACAACACGGTGTTTGTGTACCCATCACTTTCTGCCAGTCTTGTTGAGAGAACACCATCTCTGGTTCCACATCAGAGTCAAAGCCTGTCACTTCCCTACCAGGAAGGAAGCCAGGTGTATTACTATCATCCAGGCACTCTGGGAACTCTCCTTTCCGGTCTGCAGTTCTATAACTCCATTTCATACACAGGGCTAAATGGCTCTGCCCCCAAGCTTACAGCAACTCATCGCGAGAAATGGTTATGGTTCTCAAGGAGGTCCAGCCCGCAAATAACCAAATACCAGACTCCTACTCTGGAATCGACTTCTCTCTGTCTGCTCAACCTATCACAGAATCGAGTTGTCAAGGTGAGTAAAACGGAGAGAAGAGAAAGAAAATTCAAAAATTGGGGTCAAATAAGAGGAAAACTGTCCGTAGAGAGGTGGTATTCATATACACTGAGATTGTTAAATTAAAAAAAAACTCAGTTCATGTTTACTCCCCTCACTCATTTTACAGCATGCTATTTTCACACTCAATATAAGAGCTCCTTATGGAGATTGGAAGTTATGATAGTATAATGGACATTTAAGTTTCTTATAATGAAAAGTCAGGGGCAGAGAAAACAATGTCACATTTTTTCCCTTGTTATTTCATTTTTTTAATTTTTATAAGTTAAACATCATGAGGGACAGTTGTAGACTTACAAATTATTGTGATTCTATTTCATTTATACAATGATGGAGTACGTATCCCTCCACCACCAGTGCCCATTCTCCAGCACCACGGTTCCCAGTATTCCTCCCACCACACATACCCCCCATTCCACTCAGCCTCTGTGGCTGGAAATGCCACATTTTTCACTGTTCTATGTCAGCAGGCCTCAAGAATTACCACACTAAAAGTAAAATACATGTCTTAAACTAGTATTTTGTTATTTTCTTAAGAAGTTTCAGAACTCTAATTGTAATGGTACCACATTAACTTTCCCTTCCATAAATGAACAGCAAGGTTCTGAATACACTTGTGGTTCAGAGATTCTGACTCAAATCATGAAACCTAGAATCTGTACCTCAGCACAAATATCATGCTGAATTAGTGCTTCATTCATACTCTTATTCTCTGATATTAACGCCCTTTTATTTTTCCATGAAAGTGAATAAATTGACAGTACAATACATTACAAAGCTAAGCTCTATATGGCACTTATTAGTTTGTAAAAGTAAAGTAAAGGCCCTCCCGTTGATCATCAATTTGCTCGAGCGGGCCCAGTAACATCTCCATTGGAGACCTTGTTTTTACTGTGTCTGGCATATCGAATACTCTTGGCAGCTTGCCGGGCTCTCCGAGAGGGCCAGAGGAATCGAACTCGGGTCGGCCATGTTGGCTGCATGCAAGGCAAATGCCCTACCCGCTGTGCCATCGCTCCAGCGGTATTAGTTTGAAAATCTATAATTACTTAAAAAAAAAACTTTTGTTTGAAGGACGTTGAATCTGTGTCATAGACCGAAGTGCTCAGGGATTACTCCTGGATCTGTGCTGGGTATCACTGCTGAAGATGCTTAGGAAATCATAGGTGATGCGAAAGATCAAACTGAGGTCAGGTGTGCGCAGGGCCATTGCCTTAGCAAATGTACTATCACTCTTCCCAAGTCTCTTATTTTTCAAGTTATTTTACACAGAAATTCTTACAAATACAAAGAAAACCAAAAAACAACAGCACTACATGACAAACAGTAAGAACTACAACATTTACCTCCAATCTTCGAGCACAGGACTTGTCCATTATCTGTAGAATACCCAGTAACAATCCACTGCCTATTGCTGGTAGGTGCACAGTTGTTGCACCACTAGTTTTGTGGACCGAATATCTCATTTAGCAGGCACTGATTTCTTCCTTGGTTCCTTTTTAGTGATGAATTTCCTGGGGATGGAGACTTCCCTGATATCACAACCTTCAGGTAAGACATTTGGTCTGACACAAATTTCTGAATTGCCCACAACTTGCAGTAGCAGGATTCAAAGATCTGTGAGTAATCCACCACCAGAGTTTCGGGAAGTTCCCATAATATCTCCAGCCAAAGTAACCTGGCGCTGACCCCAACTCCAACTCAGGAACAAAAAGTTAGGAATTTTGATCAGATGAAAACTGGGCTTTCAAAACCTCTGGAGACCTACCAGATCCCCATAGACCTAGAACAATGCAAAGATCTGTAGGTAATGAACACCACTGACACCATCACTCTGAAGCAGGTGCAAGAAAATTCAAGTGGCACCAAGGGGACCTCCAATGCAGAATGGAAGAACAAAAAGGAGGCTTCTGAAACTCTTGAGGGAGAAGCCAAGGCCAAAATCCAGCCAAAAGTCCGAGAATGCTTGCTAGGGGGAGGGGGGATTGTTCGTAATGCTGCAGTCAGTGATAGGTGTCCTGTGACCACGGCCAAAACTAACAGCAAACCTCACAAAGCTGCCTACAGGAGGATCAGCAAGAAAAAGAGGCATGGGCAGCAGAAGACAAAAAACACCAGAGAAAAGTCTAAGAAAGATAATGAGTGTAAGCAGCCGGGGGAACAAGGTCAAGGCAGAAGTAAAGCCCACCATTGGCAAGATGAAATGCAAGAAAAGTAAACCTGAGTTTTTCCAAGAGACCGTTAAAAAGCCCCGCCGCTACCTGGGCGTACACATGCTGGATTCTGTCCAAGTGTTTCATGCTCTGGGGAAGAAGAGTGATCCAAAACCTGGAATCTCTTCCTCCCAGGTCCTGAGTACCTCAAAGAAGCCTAAAGATGTCAAGCCATCCTCAGCTGTCAAGTCATGGCTAGGTGCTAAAGGGGATGGAAAAGGTCTTGAGAAAACTCAGGTCAAAGCACAGAAACCAAGTAGCCGTGCTGAAAAACGCTCATCTCCATCCAAGTCTGAGCTGCCACCTCCTGGGAAGTCAAATTGTTACCTTTGCCGTTTCTTACCATGGAGTGTCCCCAAGCTAGACCTATTCCTCAGAGACGAAAATCTGTGGACTCACATCGTCCTGCTGCAGCTTACCCTGCCAAGTCCGGCTCTACCAATGCAGCTGAGCCAACTACTGCCAATGCTTCCCGGTCAAACACTCCATTTTTGTCGATTCTCCCAAACTTGCTCAGTCCATTTCAACCAACCCATTTCGACCAGGTTTGCAGAACCCTACTAGCCGGTCTATTCGTGACCCCACAGCTTCTAGACCTCCTCCCTACAACAGGAGCTGGCATTTTCCTCCAGCTGGAACCTCCTCCTGTGTTTGTGGACAAGCGGCAGTTGCCAACCAAACGTCAGAGTCAGTTTCTCCTCCTAGACTTCCATTTCCAACCGATTCCATGGAGAAAGCCCAATGTTCCCTAGCCAGTCATATCAAAGCCCATCACCAAAGAGCAGAGACCAGAGCGTGAGGCTATGAAAAGGAAGGCTCAGAAGGAGCGTAAGAATGCTGCCAAACATACATCTTTGGGTGAAAGTGCAGAACTTTATTGAGAGGGAAAAATAGATGGACATCTCTTTCTACTATGGCTACGTAATGGGAGTAGATGCAATGGTAGTTTCCACTTTGGGTACAGGATGGTTTTCCTAGGCAAACACTGACATGCCATACACATTTTATTTATTCTAATATATATTTTCAAATTAAAGAGATGCATCATATTTAATTGGTTGTTAATAAAAGTTATGAATTTTTAGATGCTATCAACTGTGGTTGTTTTTGGGAGTGCCTGGGGGTTGAAGGATGGGATGGGAAAGAATGGGAAGTTAGAGACAGGAAAAAGGGTGAATAGACAAGACTCTAAGAAATACAAACTTGGTCCAGGGTTATAACGCCCATAAGAGGAGAAATTGCATGGGCCTGATGAACAGTGTGGTAGGGTCAGAGGAAGAGTATAGCCTACAGGGTATTTGCTCTGCAAACAAGAAGGACTCAGTTCATTTCTTGCAGACTTTTATGGTCCCCAGAGACCCACCAGATGTGAAACTTGAGCACAGAGCCAGAGATAAGATCATAGCACAATCAAGTATGCCCCAAACCTGGTGTCCTCCACAAAAAAATTGGGAGAAATGGCACGATCTGCAGTGTTTGGTTAAAAGAATAATTTTGGAATAGGCTGAGGAAGGCAGATGAGTCTAAGATGACCATAAGAAAAGTAAAAATTCTTCCATGGAGGCTGTGTTTACGCCTCATGGCCACTTTTGGTAAATAACCAAATTTGAGACACATCACTAAAAGGTTTGGGTGGTCTATCCGTAAATGATGGCTGGGGGATTCGAACTCATACACTGGAGAATAAACCTACCAGATGAGTGATCAATGCCCTCAGAGTCATTCAAGGATGACTCTTAACAGGGACAAAACCAAGAGAACAATTGAAGCATGAAGCCTGAAGATCAGCTCCTGGGAGATGCAAAGATAAGTCACCATGTCCTCGGGGCCTCTGTTCAGCACCCGTAGCTGCAACATTTCACTTATTCCCAGCAATATTCAGAGTTGCTGTTACGGTGACACTTCACTAGCGTGTTTTCACAATGCGGTCCATTGCTTCTGTTAGTCTTTGGATTTGTAAACTCCCCAAGGTAGCCAAGCCAGTTATCAGGAAATTTCTGGTGGGGGGAGCTCAAATTATATTAGCTTGAGGGGCTGGTCCTTGGTCTTCCATGGTCCCTGGTTCCTGTAGCCTGATCTAAACATCGCTGTTAACTGCAGCTCACACAAGAACCAACGTTATAAATGGCTTTGGGGCTGCGTTGCCGGAGGTACCGGACTAAGACATGCGCACTAGGTCACCACTTCCAAAGCAGTAGGTACCGGTTCTCCTTCAGCCGGGAAGGTCTTGGTGGAAAGAGATGGCCCTAGGAGACTCAATGGGGTGATGGATGAATGGAAAGGAAACCGGGACGGGTAGAGAACTGGACAGCTGCTGATCTTCATGGGATAGTTGGTGGATGTTTTTCAAATACGTTAAAATATTATTTGTAAATAAGATTCAAAACAAAAATACGAAAATAAGATAGGTTCCAAAGAATAGGTTACATATAATACCGAGAGAACTGAAAGGGCTGGCATTCATTCTGGAGCTTTCAATCATACCATTTACTAAATATATTACTTTCACATCACTTAGCTGTGGAGAGGAATAGTGAGAAACAGAATGCAACCAGAAAAGCAAACTGGATGATCACCTTCAAAAAAAGCCAGGTGGAAGGTGTTCACATGGATCCCAAGTACAAATATATGTTAACAGGAACATATTTTTAACTAACTCTGTTTGGTACCAGTAAAATACTTTGTTGAAAATGGGGGGAAATGAACGCAGTTTCTGACTGACCTGAGGCGAACCATTTAATAGATGAAAGGGTAGTTGACTGGCTGGGAACAGAAAAACGTGAAAAGTGTTTTGCTACCTTTAATGTATGGCTAGAGGAAAATGATCCCAGTCAACTCTCAAAACTAACAAGCTTCAACTCCCTTGAAAGAAAGTTGTATTAACTGAGGAAAAAATGCTGGGAGAAAAGTCTGAAATGATGAGAAAAGAGACAATAAGTGTAAAAGGAAGGGCTTGAAATTTGGCGAAAACAAAGCTTGAAAAAACAAGATCTAGTGGGAACATGATCTATTGGGAATGGGATCTGAGGAGGAAAAGAGCAATATCAGGGATGTGAACAAGGAAAACCAAGTTAATGAAGACTTAGCTAGCTGACTACTCCATGGGCAACATGGTTCCAAGAATACCAGAAATTCCCAAGGAATTTACTTTAATTTTCTTTTTTTATATGGTCAATTACAACATGTATTTTTGCCTTCTTAAAACACAATTTGGAGTGTTCATTTCTTTCTCAATATTCTGTTCATTTGTGTAAGCCTCTTAAACAACTGTTGGATAACAGAATTATTTGATCAGACTTATTTTTTACTTTAATGTTTAGTTGACATTACTGAAAACTAGGTCTAAAGTGAAGTTTGTCTTGATTGGTACAAGTAGAGAAGGGAGGACTAGGGATGGAATTAGAGATTATAGGGTACCACATTTAGTTCCTAATAAAACAAGTAAAGCACAGTGTCCCAAATAGACTATTGAAAAAGATATTCATCTCTATTTAATCTGTAAATTGAGCATTTTCTATATTAAATTAAAAATGAAAGAATGTTCCTATATTTGGTTTTTTATAGACATTTCAGTTTGGTTAAGGAAACAAACACTGCCTATGAAATCATAACAACATAACTATAAAAACCTGATTACTACTTAAATTTCCAAGAATGTCAGTGCTAAGAATTATTTGTCTGGATTTCCTTAGTCACTTAATCACTTAGATTACTTAATCACTTAACTTCTCATTAGTCGTCGATTTGCTCGAGCGGGCGCCAGTAACGTCTCCATTTGTCCCTGTCACGTGCTAGTGTAGCGCAATGGCATCTGTTCACTCCGGGAACATGAAGGGCCTCAAATCGATCATTCATGATCTTGACGAAGAAGTCTGACTATCTGGTAGGTGGGTGGCCACGCGGTGTTTTGACATTCCGTGGAGTCCAGTCGGTAACAGCTCTAATCCAGCGGTTGTCTTTAAATCTCATTCTGTGACCAGCCCATCTGATTTTCGACAACTTGGCAAATGAGACAGTGTCCCTGATTCATGATAGTTGATGGATGTCATAACTCCGGATTCGTTCTCTCCTTTGAGTGAAACGTGATATTCCAAGCATAGCTCTTTCTATTCTTCTTTGGGAGACCTGAATAGAGTTCTCATCCTGTTTGCGTAAGGCCCAGGTTTCTGAGGCATATTTTAATGCAGGAAGAACAGTGGAATCTAAGAGATGTGCCCAGAGCTGGAGGTTCATCGTCCTCTTAGCTATTTCTTCGACATTCTTGATGGCATTCCAAGCTGCTCTCTTCCTCCTGCGCAGCTCGTGTGCCAGGTCATTTGTCATGTTGACCTCTCGACCTAGGTACACATAGCTGTTGCATTTGGAGATGGTCGTTCCATTGAGAGTGAATGGGGCATCAGGAACGAGGCTGTTTCTAATAAACATTGTCTTCGTAAGATTCAGCTGTAGTCCTACCTTTCCACACACACGGTCAAAGTCGGCCAGCATTTGTGCCGCTTGGCTGATGTTTGGTGTTATTAAAACAATGTCATCAACAAAGCGGAGGTGGTGTAGTTGCCGACCATCTATCTTCACTCCCATTCCTTCCCATTCCAGTCATCGCATGATGTTCTCGAGGGTGGCACTGAAGATTTTCGGTGAAATGGTATCACCCTGCCCCACCCCTCTCTTGACGTCAAAGATCACTTCTTTGTAGAATGGTGAGATCCTGGTAGTGAATCCGCAATAGAGCTCACGGACGATCCTGATGTATTGGGCTTAAATGCCCTGATTGGCTAGGGCTTCAATGACCGCTTCCATCTCAACAGTATCAAAGGCCTTCTTTAAATCAATGAATGTTAAACAGAGCGGCATCTTGAACTCCCGAGAAACCTCAATGAGTTTGGTTATCGTGTGGATATGGTCGATGGTGCTGAATCCTTTGCGGAACCCGGCTTGCTCAGATGGTTGTCCTTCATCTAGTGTTCTGCCAATCCTATTTAAGATGACTCGAGTGAACAACTTGTAGATGACAGACAATAGGCAGATCGGGCAATAGTTGCCAATGTCGTGGATGTCTCCCTTCTTGAACAGTAGTACGGTCCTGCTGGTTTTCCATTGGGACGGAACCTTGCATTCAGGCAGGTAGCGAGTGAAGAGCCGAGCCAGAGTATTGATGAGTACTGACTGCAGGTTCTTCAGGTGCTCAGGTCTGACTTTCTCTGGCCCGGGTGCTGTTTGTTCCTTTATCAACGAAATGGCGTGTCGGATTTCGGAAGGGAGAACATTGGGAACAACATATCCATCCTGTGGAATTTGGTATGTCTGCAAGTGGACAATGCTGTCGAAGAGATTTGAGGAGACGTCATGGATAATCTTCTCCATTGCCGTTCTGGAGGAAGTGATGGATCCATCAGGACGTCGGAGGGCAGTCATCTTGGTCTTGTAGTTGGCGAAGGACAGGCGGGCGTTACGAATACTTTTCCCAGCTTCTGCCGCATCTACTAGTACTTCTGCTCTTCTCTCTTTGAGGTTTTCCTTGATCGCATCTCTGCACTGCTTTGCGAGCTTGGACGTTAGCTTGCGGTTGCCTGAGGCATGCGCCAAACCACACTGGTGAATTAGTTCAAGAATTTTCGAAGATAGGGGATTTTTTGTGGCTATCTCTCTCTTGGCGTTCCTCACACATTCATAGAGGTGCTGAACCAGTCGATCATATTCCTGGTCAATGTTGTCAACAATGGCATCTTCCCATGTTGCCACAATAGTACCAAAGAGTTCCCAGTTTGTGGTCATTCTGGCAGTTCTCTTTTTGAACTTTGCAACCCTTTCTCCCCGCTCTGTGAAGTAGAATTTTGCATGAAGGAGACGGTGGTCCGATCCCTTTCGAAATATTGGGACAACAGTGACATCTGTCAGGCAAAACCGTCGATTGAATATGATGTGGTCTATTTCGTTGTGGAATCTTCCACGGAGAGACTCCCATGTCCATCGTTTAGATTCTGCCTTCTGGAACTGTGTTACCATGAATGGTTTCGGTCGACATGATGAACTCAGATAGTCTCTCAACCTGTTCATTCCATTCTAGGCCATGGGTCCCAATGTGAAGTTCTTCAGCAGATCTTCTCGGTCCTATCTTGGCATTAAAATCACCCACAATGATCTTGTAGAAGGTGTGGTCTTCTTTATAGAACTTCTCTAGCTCCATGTAGAACTTCTCGATTTCTCTTTCATCGTAATGAGATGTTGGTGCACAGACAACGAAGATAGAAACTGCAGGCAGTGTGCCACATCTATTCAAATGTAAACTTCCGATTCGGGTTGTTATTCATTCGAATGAATCAATGCTCTTGGCCAAGTTTGTGTTGACAAGGACACTGACGCCTCCAACACCTCTTTTGTCGCAAGTTCCCAGGAACAATTCTTCTCCAGTGTCGAAAACGGCATGGTACGATTCTTGCCTTCTTGTCTCGGTCAGACCAATGATGTCGTACTTGATCATTCGCGCTTGTAACATCAGGTCCTCGATGGATTCATCTGATGCTAGCGTACATGCATTGAAAGTACAGACGATCATTTTTGTCTTCCTTCGTTGTGGCAGCCTAGGTTGGCCGTGAGATTTTGTCGGCCTCTCCTTTCTCATCCTTCTCAGTGCTTCCATGTCGGTGAAGCCTTCGGGATTAGGTGAATGTACATGATACAGGGTTAGTGTACATGATAGTCATATGAATACACCTGTGTGAATATATCGCTGATATCTAGAGAATAGATATATAGAAATTAGATCACATAGCTGAGTGTGATCTCAACTTTTCTACACACTCCCATGCCCCACACACCCAAAGACATGTACTAATCCTTATAGATCCATGACTTTTCCTCCTCCCCTCTCCCAGAGTCTTTTAAAATTTCTTTTCAAGTACTAATGTAATGCACTTTAGAAAATATTGAGTTAAACTTAATTGTTGTCATTTAGCTTTTAGATAGAGAACCAAGAAAATCTTATTAAAAGAGTATTTTTGTATTCTTTGAAAATGGTAATAAAAACATTATCCTTGAGTCCCTCAATAGACATTATATAAAGTATTTTGTGAGGAATTCCCTGTACAAATCAATACTCAAAGAAATAATTGACTTCTCTGAATGAGGATGAACTGGGACCTTTCAAAGTATCAATCAGTGAATCAAAGATGAATCATAGCATCCTATAGATAAAAATGATCTTGATTTAATCTAGTCAACACCATTACATTTTTTTTCTTATACCAGCTGATAGCACTTTTAATTTTTTAGTTTTTATTTATTTATTTTTATTAATGAAACACCATGAGGTGCGGTTGTAGACTTACATACCTTTGTACTTGGTTTTCAGTTATACAAGAATCAAGTATCCAACTCTCCACCAGTGAACATTCTCCACCACCAAGGAACCCAATGACCCTCCCACCCCCAATCTCCCCCACTTTGCCCCAACTCAGGGCATTCCCTTTTGCTTTTTCTTTGTTTTAGGGTGTTGTGGTTTGCAATGGAGGTCAATACCATTACATTTTCAAAGAAGAACATAGGCCCCTATATGTTCAAGACACTACTACTGTCCTGCGGTTCTTTCCAGCATGTACCCTGCTCCAAGCCAGCCCATTGGAAATATGCTGGGAAGGACAACTGGATGTTCCTTTCCTCACACTGACCTGGAAGACTCTTGCTGATTCTCAGCCACATCAACTATTTCATTTGTTGCCTGATATCACCTCCTGTCCTTTATTTTTTTTAAAAAATATTTGATTTGTTTTGGGAATATAAAGATAAAAATTAAATGGACTAATAAAACAAAAGCAAAATCAAACCTTTACACTCTGACATCAAAATCGTCCCAATAGGAGGGGAAGTAAATGACTGAAATGAGTAGGGGAGTGTTGTTAGTTGGTTGTGGACAGTAGCTGGATATTTGACAGTGCATGGAGTATGAATACACTGTTCCAGAGATGAGGAACTCTGTACTTGAAGCGAATACAATTTGTAAACTAGTCATCACAATTATATGGCCATATGAAATTTATCTACATATGCTTTGTGCCTTCCTTGCATGTATGTGTTATGCATTCCTTTTTCATGGCCTCAGAAATTCATCTGAGGGCACTCGGAAAATTAGTTGAGCACCAAGTATGGGGAGAGAAGTAGTAAATAATGGGAGGAGAAAGAAATATGAGTTGGAGCTTAAGAGCCGTGTAAGAGGAATATATAGATATGTATGTGTGTGTAAGTACACATATATATGTATAAATATATATATGGGATGGAGCCATAGCACAGTGGGTAAGACTTTTGCCTTGCACGTGACCAACCTGGGTTTGATTGCTCTCCTCCTCTCAGAGAGCCCGGCAAGCTACTGAGAGTAACCCTCCCTCATGGCAAAGGCTGGCAAGCTACCTGTGATGTATTCAACATGCCACGAACTGTAACAACCAGTCTCACCATAGGGACGTTTCTGGTGCCCGCTCGAGCAAATCAGTGAACAATGAGAGGACAGTGCTACAGTGCTATGGATAATTCAAACGTTGTTTATGCAAAATATGAAAGAATCAAATAAATATAAAGCTGATTATACCTATTAAATTAATATAACTTTACATAGTGTTTAGAAATGAAGTTGAAGAATTTTAAGGCTATAGAAAGATATTGACAATATATCAAGAAACACATGGATTTTTGAGGAGCAAGAACACGTACCTGTTGTCCTTTCTTAAGGTTATATTTTTTCGCTTTTATAGAATATGTTTTCCCTGAATTTTTGTTAATCGCTTCCGTTTTGTAAAAAGCATCATAATAAATTATATTTTTAAAAAAGTAAATAAAGTTGTGTTTTTGAGTGGATTATGTATGTTTGGAATCTGGGAAGTATTTTCCTATGTAATTTACATTAAATATGATATTTACAACAGAAATACCATCTGCAGCACCATTTACAATAGCCAGAAGAAACTATGGTATACCTACACAATTGAATACTACGCAGTTGGCAGGAAACTGATATCATGAAGATTGCTTGTACAGGGAAGATTATCATGCTCAATGAAATCAGTCAGAAGGAAAGGGGTATACTGATTGAACTACCCCATTTTTTGGATATAAAAAAAACAGAATATGAGACTAATACCCAAGGATAGCAGAAACACAGGCCAGGAGAATTGGTCAATGGTTGGACGCTTGCCACAAGTGCTGAAGGCGAGCATTTGGAATAAAGAAGGGACCGTTATGACAATGATAGTTGGAAGTGATTACTCTGGGTGAGAACTGAGTCCTGAAAGTAGGTAAAGGAATAAACGTGAGAACCTCTCCCTCTCTGTATTACAATCCATAATGCCCAAAGGATGAGAGAGAGAGAGAGAGAGAGAGAGAGAGAGAGAGAGTGAGAGAGAGAGAGAGAGAGAGAGGTGCCTGCCATAGTGTAGAGACAGCAGGCTGTCAGGTGGGGTTTGGGGTTGGGAGAGGGAGTGGTGGGAGAGAAACTGGGGACATTAGCAATGGAACTGTATACTAGTGGAGGTTGGGTGTTAAAATATCCTATGATTGAAATTGAGTCATAAAAAGGTTTGTAATATGTGTCTCCTGCAGATTCAATACAAAAATATGATATTTCGTTTCTACCACCATGATTAACCTATGAATTTGCTGAAATTTATTTTTATCACCTTGGCTGGGCTCATTACATGGATGTCTGTGTGGTAAAACTTTTTCCATTTTATGCGGACTGAAGAGACAAAAATCATAGGGTTGGGACTTCTGGTGGAAGGAGAGAAGAGCACAAAACACCCTGTTGACCACACCTCAGCAGGGTCACCTAACTTGCGTGATGACAGACCTCCTTCACTGATTACTTCTGTTGTAATGTGGAAAAATGAAAAGACTTTGCAGGCTGACAAGAGGTTGTCTCCTCCAGTTCTCACTATTTTCTTTTCGATTAGAATTGTTTAAAGATTATTTGAAAAATGTGGAGCTTAATGATTTGTTCTCATATATTTCCCCTACATGGTGTCAGTGGGCATTGATCCAGGAAGGCCAGCATGAAAAAGTTGAGGTGTATGTCTTAACTACCAATGCCAACACTACTGTAAGTATGGAACCCAAAGTACAATAGTAAAACTTCAAAATGTTTTTGTCAAGGAAATCGGTGGGAATGCAGGGAGAAATGGGTAATCTGTTGGTGGAAGGATGCAGACACTGGTGGTGTAATTAGAATTGAAATATTGTATGACGAATCTCCATTATAAATGATTTTGAAAATCAAAATTGCCTAAATTTTTAAAAAAAGAGAAGTCAACTTACGTCTATATTTCAAGAAAGCTTGTCTTAGCAAATTTTGGCAGGGAGACCATAGTTGGTAGAGAGAGGGAGAAAGAAAGGGAGATTTGACAGTTGGGAAGAGAAACCTGGATATCATGGAAGAGATGAAAGCTGATCTAAGAAGATTTGGAGCCATCAGAGTTTAGTGAGTTAAATGGTGAGAACATTGCAGTTTAGATACTTAAATAGTGAGATTGGTTTCAGTCATCAGCACTGTATATATAGAAAGTGTTCAAAGACCTCACAGATATTCAGG
The DNA here is from genome assembly GCF_029834395.1 of Sorex fumeus. Classification (NCBI taxonomy): domain Eukaryota; kingdom Metazoa; phylum Chordata; class Mammalia; order Eulipotyphla; family Soricidae; genus Sorex; species Sorex fumeus. Next base: position 18,834,562 of record NW_026606152.1, on the reverse strand, counting down.
CTATAATAACTAACAAGGGAAGCGTTTTTTTCCTGAAGCACTATGTAAGGATAATATATTGCCAGGAAAATGATAAAAAGTTGGTTCTCTTATTCACAGATTAATACATTAGAGATGAAAACTTTTATACAAAGGAATCCATCATCTTGTCCTGTTTCTCTGTTTTCTTGTCATCATTCCATTCTCCCCCATGACCCTACCTAATCATGGCTCTCCACATTACTCAGCAGTGTTACCACATAGCCTCAGAGCATTTGTTAACTGCCGGTAGCTCACAGCTCTCATGCCCCCTATCCAAGCCAGAGCCATCCTTCTGAAACCATGGATATTTGCTGAAGACCCGTTCTTCCTTGAAGTGGCAGTCATGGTTTACCTGTTCTTAATCATTGTGTTTACAAATTTAGATGAATGTCACTATACTAGTGACAGGGATTTTCCAAACTATGGTAAGCATAAACATTTCCCTTTCCCCCACGAATTTTGGGCTACTTTTTTTCTATCCACTGCTAATAATTTGTGATAATCAGGAAAGAGTACTGAAGTAAAAACAGGGACATTTGTCAATTTGGTGCCATGACTAATCAGTCTTAGTATAAATATATATTTTCTAGAAATATATATTTTCTAGAAAATATAAATATATATTTTCTAGGAAAAAAAAGCAGAAGAAAAGAAGTTGGTTTCTAGCAAAGAATGCCAAACCTCCACCAAGAAATCCTTTGAAAATAAAAATTCTGACTATGTACTGAACATGAATGACACTCAATGCCTCTTTTGCAGACCACAACACCCGAAAGGAGAGAGAGAACATAAGGGAATGCCCTGCCACAGAGGCAGGGTAGCATGGGGGGGATTGGTGTGGGAGGGATACTGGAATCCATGGTGGTGAAAAATGGGTACTGGCGGAGGAATGGGCATTTGATCTTTGTATAATCAAAACCCAAGCACAAAAATTTGTAAATGTACAACTGTACATCATGGTGTTTCACTAATAAAAATTTTTAAAAAAATAAATTAAATATTTTTTTTTGTCTGCGAGAGATCAACAGATGGGAACCTGAGTGAAGGCAAAAGATTAAATTGGTTGACTTTTATTTTTCCTTGAGTATATTAATTTGATTTTGGAGTCAATTTATATGAGAGTTCATCAAGACACAGAAATTTTTAGCGCTTCTCTTGTTTAAAAGTATAGTGATAGACCATATCTCTATCTCACATTATTTTTATTTCTGATAGTTTGACACAAAAGATACGTCAAAATCATAGATAAATGTAAATTATTTAAATACTTTTTTGATTATGTAAAATTACCTTATAGAATTACATTATAGAATTTCATAAATTTTAGGATTATGCAGAATCAACGTGCATGTATCATATTACACTCACTACTGAAAGGCCTACTCTGTCATTCACCATAGTTCAGTTTTTCCACTTTGATTATACTTTTCGATCTGGTAACTAAATAGTCTCATAGTTCTAAAGTTTGTTTTTATTGCTTTGAAAAGATCAAAATTATGCAATTTTCAACATTGGATGAAACTAGAGGATATCATGCATGTAAAGTTAGCCTTAAGGAAATGAACAGATACAGAGAGATTTTTCTCATATGTCGGATGTAAAGACACACAGCAAGGTAGAAACAAAGGTTCAAGAGCAATGTAAGGGGAGAACTGATCCACACAAATGAGTCAGGGGATTGAGAGTGAGGGATTATGGGGGATTGGGGGAGAGGGAGGGTTTATTCTTTGAGAGAATGAGGAGTGAGTGTCATGTTGGAATTATGTGTATGAGAAACCATTGTTAGTTGAATTATAAATCATAGAATATAAATAATGTTTTAGACGTTTGTCTGTCTCATTTTATTCTTTTAATTTGTTTTCTCCATATGCCACATATGCATGAACTTGTATGATGCCTATCTTTCTCTGCCTGGTTTATGTCACTAAACATAATTTCCTCATGTAATCCATTTTATAAACAAATAATAAGAAGATTTCACTTCATACAACTGAGTAGTATTCCATTGCTTTACCACCTTTCATTTTCAAAATTTGTGGTTTAAAAGATACAAATATTGGTTTTAACAATGCTCTGGTGTTTTAAAATTTTTAGTTTAGTGAAGCTAAATAGATTTTACTGAAAAACACTCAGAAACTTGTGAAACAGGTGTAGGGTGGAATGGAATATTTGTTCAAGCGAGAACAGTCATTTAACAAAGCAAGCAAAGAGAGACATAGAGAAAGGAAGCACGGTATTTCTTCTTATGAGAACAAAAGCTTGAGGACCAAGCCCACTCTGGTAGTTTAGGAATAAGTACTTGGAGTGGTATGAACTTTACTTGTGCACTTTAGGGGAGAACCTGAGTGAAACTATTAGAAGTACTTTCAGGAGCATGATAAACTGGAGTCTGCAGTTGGAATGAGGTGGGTAGAGAGTTCTTTGGGGAGATCCGAACTATGGAGAACAGTAATATTATAACATTAATGATAGTATCTTACCGTGGGATTCCAAAAAATCTGTAACAGTGGCGTCAGAAATGATAACATTCTTAGGTATTTGGATTTCCTGTGGAAACAACGGGAAAGCTGAGTTTATGCTCTGGATGCCTCCACCTGAAACAAGGTCAACAAATCATGAATGAAAAATTACAAGTTACATGGATCAAGGATTCTGATCCCAGTGGAAGGCTAGCTTTCGGGTGGACAATTTCTACTGATGGCCTGATGTAGATTCTGATCCTGGGATACGTAACAGAAAGGAGGTAGTGACAGGTATCCTCAGAAGTGAAGCCTCTGAGACAGAATTCATTCATGACAACTTATGGGTTATCAAAGTTTGCTCATGGCTGCTACCAATATAACATGCCATTCAATGGTTCTGTGGTTTCGATTTACTGTGTCAATTAAAGATGAAGTTTCTAAATCGAAGGTAAAAATCTGAGGCCCTCAAGATGATGAATTATGGGGAGGGGGGGATCTGGAGCGATAGTTCAGCAGGTAGGGCATTTGCCTTGCACAAGGCATACCCAGGTTAGATTCCCAGCATCCTGTATGTTACCCCCAAGCACCATGAGGAGTAATTCCTGAGTGCAGAGCCAGGAGTAACCACTGTGCATCGCCACGTGTGACCCAAAAACGCAAGAAAATGATGATCTGGGATTGATCCTTAGCATTGCAAACAGCATTATTTTCTAATTTTTAACTTTTTTCTTTCTTTCTTGCTTGCTTGCTTGCTTTTTTGTTTCCTTTAGCTTTAATGTCATGAAGGGATCTTCCCACATTTTTCTCCATATACCTTAAGAATTCAGGTATGATAGTGAGGTCTTTAAGACATTTGATCTGACTTTGTGCCTGGCACTATAAAGAGGTCTGAGTTCATTTTTTTTGCATGTTGCTGTCCAGTTTTCCCAGCACCAGTTGCTGAAGAGACTTCCTAGCTCAACTTCATATTTCTTGAGCATTTATGAAAGATTAGGTAATAATAATCTGAGGGCCAGCGTCAAGATATTTGACTATATTCCATTGATCTGAGGCCTGTCTTTATCTGAATATCATGGTATTTTAATTACTAAAACTTAGTAGTAGGGTTTGAAGTTGGGGAAGGTGTTCCCTTCTTCTTTTTACCAAAGATTGCTTTAGCTCTTCATGGGAGTTTATGGTTGTGTATGAGTTTCAAGAGTGTTTAATCTATTTATTTGAAAAATGTTATGGGTATCCTTTTAGAAAGTGCATTAAATCTTTATATAGCTTTGGGGTGTATTGCCATTTTGACAGTGTTAAACCTCTCAATCCATGAGCATGGGATGTGATTCCATTTCCTCATATACTCTATTATTTCGGGAAGTAGTGTTTTGTAGGGTTTTTTTTTTTTTGGTATAGTTCCTTAACCTTTTTAGTTGATTCCAATATACTCGATTTTCTGAGGTATTATTGTGAATGGGATTGTTTTTCTCTATCTCTTTTTTCTCTTTCATTATTAATATATGGGAAAGCCATGGCGTACCAGATATTGATTTTGTAATATGCTACTTTACTAAACAAATCTATTGTTCCCAGGAGCTTTTTTGGAGATTCTTTGGGATTTTCTAAGTATAGTATCATGTTATCTCTAAATAGTAAAAGCTTGAGTTCTTCCTTTTTTATATGGATGCCCTTGATATCTTTTTTTTTTAACGAAATCATATGGCAAGTACTTCAAGTACTATGTTGAATAGGAGTGGTGAGAGTGGGTAACTTTTTTTATGCCTGATTTTATTCTGGAATTCTATTTCATTGATTTCTGCTCCAAGCCTTTGGTTTTTCCCCGTTGAGAATATTACTTGCTGTGGGTTTGTGGTAATTTGCTTTGACTATATTGAGGAAAGTACTTTCAACTCCCATTTTGTTGAGAGTTTTTCATCATGAATGGGTGCTGGATCTCATCAAATGCTTTATCTACATCTATTGATATGATCATATGACTTTTATCTTTATTTTATTGAGATGGTGTATTCTGTTGATTGACTAGAGAATGTTAAGCCATCCTTGCATCCCCAAGCTAAACCTACTTGGTCATAGTGTGTGATCTTTTGTTGAGTTTCTAGATTCTCTTTGCTGGTATTTTCTTGAAAATTTTTGTATCTGTATTCACAAAGGAAATAGGTCTGCAATTTTCTTTTTTTGTGGTGTCTCTGTCGATTTGAGTATTAGGGTGATCTTTGCCTCATAGAAACTATTTGGGAGTATTTCTGTTTCTTCAATTTCCTGGAAAATCTTAAAAATGTTGGAAGCAGTTCCTCTTTAAAGGTTTGAAATAGTTCCCTATTGAATCCATCTGGGCCCTGGATTCTGTTTGGGGGTATAATTTTGACCATCATTTCAATTTCCTTGTTAGTGATAGGTTCAGTTATTCCAAATCTTCTTAGTTCAGCCTTGGGAGGTAATTCGAATCCAATAATTTATCAATTTATTCAAGATTCTCTCATTTCCTGCTGCAAAGATTCTCAAAATAATCTCTGATTATCCTATGGATTTCTGTACTTTCTATTAGGATACCCCCCATTGCATTTCTGATTCGATTTATTAGAATTCTTTCTCTTTGTTTCTTTGAGAGGCTTCTCATGGTTTAATGATCTTATTTATTTTCTCAAAGAACCAGTTTTTGTTCTTATTGGTCTTCTGGATTGTATTTTGGGATTCTAACTCATTGATGTCTGGTACAAGTTTTATTATTTCCTTCCTCCAGCCTAGTTTGGACTACTTTTATTGGTTATTTTCCAAAATCTTGAGCTCTAATTTATTCAGGTAGGCCCTTTCTTTCTTCCTGATGAATTCTGGCAGAGCTATAATCTTTCCTCTAAACACTGCTTTTGCTGTGTCCCACAAGTTCTGGTAGCTCGTGTCCTCATTCTCATTTGTTTATGGAAATTTTTAATTTCCTCTTTGATTTCTTCCCTAAGCCAACGGTTGTTCATTACTTCCCTTAAAGAAAATATTTCCTTGCTGAGCTTCAGTCTGTTTGATCTATCGAGAAGTGACAAAGAAGTGTTGAAATCTCCTACTAGTATTGTGTTACTATCAATGTTTTTCTATAAGTCTATTAGAAGTTGTTTTAAAGTATTTTGCTGGTCTGTCATTAGGATCATATACATTGAGGAGGGTGAGTTTTTTCTGATGTACATATCCCATGATCATTAAGAAATGACATTCACTGTCTCTGATAACCTTTAGCTTGAAGTCCATGTGGTCTGATACTAGTATGGCCACTCCAGCTTTGCGGAGGTGATATTTTCTTGAAAACTTGTTTCCCAGCCTTTTACTTTTAGCCCATGGGTGCTTTGATTGTTCAGACATGTTTCTTGCAGGCAGCAGAATGTTGGGTTCAATTGTCTTATTCATCTTCCTATTCTGTGCCTCTGAATTGGCACATTTCATCCATTGACATTGAGAGAGATTGTTGTTTTGGGGATTTGTGCTCTCTTTATGTATAATTTTTGTACTTGTGGGGATTGTCTTAGCTTAAAGTATACTTGTTAATTCTTCTTGCAACAAAAATATGGAATGCTTTACAAGTTTGCATGTTATCTCTGTGCAAGGACCATGCTCATCATTGTATCATTTCAATTTTAGTATATGTGTTATCAAACCTAGTAGGAGTAAATTTTTCCATATTTTTCGCTTCTTATTACTTTGAGTGTTGTCCTTCCTCACTCCTATGGCAGACAATGATTCCTAATCAAGGAATGTATTTCAAAGCAGCATGAATAATAAATAGATTTAGAATTTTAATGTCCCAGAAATAAAAATATGGTTTTTACTATATTATCGTTTACCATACCCTAGGCATCAGTTTTACAAAATAATTCTTTTGGAAGATGGTATATGAGTTTGTTTAATGTTGTTCCCTGAATCCTTCATTAAGGACATTAAAATAGAGCCTTTTGCTGTTCTCACCTCAGTCCTGTGTACATCTCCAGGAAAAGGTGAATGGTGTTGTCTGCACTTTGACCACCTTGAACGTATGTAGGATTTTTCTCCTGAAGGATGAGGTGAGGATCATATTGATGATTTCATTCCACCTTATTACAAGTTCAACTTGAACGGAAGGTGAGACTCATGAGACTCCTATAAAGGACAGAACAAAGGGTCTCAGTGAAGTTTAATGGCCAACTCATATTAACAACATAGATGACTCAAAGTAACCTGTGTGCATCTTTGTGTGTAGTGAGTTTCATATCTACTGATAGTGATTGTCAGTCATGACACATGGGCAAAACAGACCTGTAATTAAAAATCTAGTTCTCTGAGCAGAGTGGGGTCTCTGAGGTGATTGAACAAGTGTGTAGTAATTTATTGCTAAGCACATAAGTATTTTGAATGATGTGTACTTTTCGATCTAAAATTAATTCCAAATATGTCTAAAACGACAGTGTCCTGACCTCGCACCTGGCTTTCGTCACCGAGGCCCCTTGGAGGTGCCGGGGGTGAGTTTCCCTCACCGCCCTGATTAGAGCCCCGGCAGCTGAAGACCTCTGCAACCAGCCATAGGTACGCTTAAGACCAACCTTCCCAAGCTTGAAGGAGCCTCTTGCATGAAGGAACTGGAAGAGGAACCCAGATGTGCGGGACCGGGGGATGAGAACTCCATGGCTGCTCAGATCAAGACTGTGCCCCCTCCTTCCAAATCCCCCATCTTCTAATAATTAAGTGCTACAACCACGAACTGCTCCTGGATCCATGTAATGCCATCAATGGCCAACATCCAGAGACTGGATCTTATTTAGAAGACAGCAACTCTGATAGTCCAGTTCTCACTCTCAGAGAAAATGGTAGGCTTCTGTGAGTATTTTGCCCGCATGGCGGAGTCTTTGTTTCTGGTCACTGTTTCTTTTGAGGTACAGAAGCTGCTTAATTTAAGATAGTTCCCTTTGTTTATCTCTGTTTCCAGTTTCTTGGCGAGTGGCGTGTTATATTTGAAGATACCTTTAGCTTCAATGTTGTGGAGGGGTTTGCCGACCTTGTCATCAATGAGCCTGAGGGATTCTGGTCTGATGTTGAGGCCTTTGACCCATTTTTATCTGACTTTTGTGCATGGTGTTAGGTAGAGGTCTGAGCCATTTTTTTTTTTTTTGCATGTATCTGTCAAGTTTTTTCTGCACCGTTTGTTCAGAAGGACTCTCTTGATCCACTTCACATTTCTTGCTCCCTTATCAAAGATTAGATGATTATATATTTGAGGGTGTGTGTCAGTATATTCAATCCTTTTCCATTGGTCTGCAGCTCTGCCTTTGTTCCAGTACCATGCTGTTCTCATTATTATCGTTTGTAGTAGAATTTGAGGTTGGGGAAGGTGATGCCTCCATTGTCTTTTCCCCAAGAATTGCTTTAGCTATTCGTGTGCGTTTGTTGTTACATGTGAATTTCAGGAGTGCTTGATCAATTTCTTTGAAGAATGTCATGGGTATCTTTATAAGGATCAAGTTGAATTTTTACAATGCTTCGTGGAGAATTGCCGTTTTGACAATGTTAAATCTCCCATTCCATATGCAGTATATATGTTTCCATTTCCTCCTGTCTTTTTTAATTTCCTGATGTATAGGTCCTTTACCTCTTTAGTTAAGCTGATTCCAAGGTTCTTGATTTTCTGCGGCACGATTGTGAATGGGATTGCTTTTTCATGTCATTTTCTTCTCTCTCATTACTTGCATATAAAAAAGCCATAGACTTTTGGGTATTGAGTTTATAGCCTGCAATTTTACTATAATTGTCTATTGTCTCTGGGAGATTTTCGTAGAGATTTTAGTATTCCCTGAATATAGTATGATATCTTCTGTGAATAGTGAGAGATTATTTCTAAATTTCATACATGAAAAACCCTTAATATTTTTTCTTATCTATTTTCTCTTCCAAGTACTTCCAGTACTACATTGAAGAGAAGTGCCAAAATGAATTTTTACTTAGCACATTCTGTCTGTAAATTTCTATGCTAAGAACGGTGGAAGAAACAGTGATATCTTAGTAATTTACAAGTAAATTATAAAGACAGATAATTTAAAAGAATTTCTTTGTATAAATTTCAAAATGTGTAGCTTTTATTAAATATATTAAGAATAAATTGTAGGTCTTGATTATATCATGAAGATTATTTTCCTGTTAGAAGTTACCCTTCTAAAATGCAATAAAGAGACACATTTTGAAAATGTTGATTATTCGTTCATTCATTCAATGAATGATTGTAGTCTGGTTGTGCAGTGCCTGCAGGAAGTCAACCTGTACCCTCAGGTGAGTGCATCAACAGTCTGATGGTGTCTTCATGCTTCCCGATAACCTCAAATGGCCACTGTGCCTCTGGCTGGCTCCCAACAACTCAGGACTACGTTTCCCGAGAAATTAAATTCCCGAAAGATATGTGGGAGCCATGTTAACAAACCACCCCAGGCTCAGCTATACAAGCTAATGGATTGGTCTTGTTTCAGAGACCCATATACATATCTGGAAGATATCAACAGCCACAGTTAACCTTGGACCTGCAAAAGGCTGAAGACACTAGGGTAAATCAGAGGGAGGCAGGTTAGTTTGGTGCCCACCCAACCAGAACCCAGTGCAGCCACTAGCTCCCACAATCCAAAATCGCCACCATGCTCTCCTCTGGTTTCCATCGTCTCAGGATGGCTCTCACTGAAATATAACAGCTGAAAATTCGGATATGCGGGTTTTGTGACTGAAATCTCCAGGCTTTCTCTGGGCAGGATGGGCATCCCACCCCCACTGCCCTGTACTTACGGAAGCCTCAGCAGTCATTTCCATACCTCAAAGCTACTCCAGGCTTACCTTCCTGATAAAAATGCTAAATTCCTTGAACAAACATGATGACCTCTTAGTACCTGTACGAGACCATTAATGCACAAAATAAAAAGGAGACAGAGAGAAAGAATTAAAAAGCCTGCTATAGAGACACACTGGGGGTTGGGGTAGGTTGTTGGGGGATGGTTTTAGGGAACCAGGAATATTGGTTTTGGGAAATGTACACTAGAGGAGGGACTGATGTTGGATCGTTGTATGACTGGAAGCAAATTATGAATAGATTTGCAATGGTCTATCTCACAGATATTGGATAAAACATTAAAAACATGTATCCTTCATTTGTACCTCAGAATACTGATGAAACTTTAAAACCCAGCATATCTATTTTTTGTGTTCTCTGTAGGAAAAAAAATGTTACTCACCTGTGTGCCAATAGCTTGTAGAAAGCTAAACCCAAAGATATATCAATGACTGTCTTTGGCATGAATACTGTAATTTCAGCTATGTTATGTTTTAGAATCAGTTCATGGACAAGACGTCAAGAGGAGCAGTGGCAAAGTGCATCAATGTTGAATGGATAATGTTTCAGGAGCTTGCAAGGGAGATGGGAAGATTTGGCATGAGTAAAGGGAAGAAACAGAAGAGTGAAGTACTAATAAGTATCATGAGAAAAATGCAAGGGAGGACATTTCCTGGCGAGTGTCACACTCTGTTGAGATTTTGGTGAGGATAATTATTAGAAAGTATCTTTCCCATTTAGTGGTAAAAAGGTAACTTTGATGGGTGTATTTAAAATTTACTTTAACGATTAGAATTACCAAGAGATACAAAGTTACAAAGTTGCTCATAACTGAGTTTCAGTCATCTAATGTTCTAGAACCTTTCCAGTATATTGGGGCATTTTTGAAGGAATATCCCTGGTGCGAAGACTAGGGCATCTGAATCTTAACACATTTCACCAAATATATGATCTGTACTCACATGATTTACACTGTCTCCCCTGCTCTTTGATTTATGTTTTCATGCAATATTTCCTTGTGAACCTCACCTCAAGTGAGGCTCCCTAATTAAGACAAGTACATGTTTCTGGGGCACTACATATTTTTTGGTTGCTGGGAGAGTCTCTAAAGCAATGCTCAGGAGGTGTGGGGGCCCCACAGACAATTTTCAGAAAACGTGGCCATGGTGCTTGGGGTCCTCTGAGGCTATACAGCCTTTGATACTCTGGCAATCAGGTGGTGCTGGGAGTCAAATTGAGTGCATGTGAGACAAGTTCCATAAGCACTACACTATCTCCTGCAGCCCTGTGTATTAGATTTATGTCATCATTCTGAGGTCCTCCCTTTTGTCAGAAAGCAGAGACTTGTGCAGGAGAAAGTGGAAGAGACTTTAGGGTTTAGCTAGGTTGACTGAGTAGCTGGTGATACCATTAAGATTGGAACATAAAGTAAAAATAAAACAAGAGCCCCGTGCCTTTTCCCGCTGAACTCGACACCCTCCACAGGGGTACACCTGCGGGGAACACCTGCAGCAGCTCCTTTGGACTATCCATCACCTAATCAGCCCTCCCCTCCAGGTGGGTAGAGGGAGCACAAGCCAGGTTCACCACTCCTCCACTCCTCACCCCCAGCCCCTCACCTTTTCCTGCAGAACTGGACACCCTCCAGCAGGGGACACCTGAGGCAGCTCCATGGGATTTTTCATTGCTCCTCCTACATTCCAGGATCCTGGGTGGGAGTAACCCTGGGATGGGCCAGGGGCGTGACCACCATATAGGGAGCGTTTCCTCCCAGAAGTGGGCGTGGCCTTCTCCTGGGTGTCCAGCCCCAGTTATATTTCCCAATCTGGGCTCTCAGGACTTTCATCTCTCACTTTGTCGCCTAATACCGACTAAAAATTTCTGACCACCTCTACTAGAATACAACAACATCCCACTCGCCTACTCCATTTATAACAAAAGACCTGTATGAAATGTGCTGTACAAGCTCAAAACTAAAAAGTACCTCCTCCAAAGCGCAAATCTCCACCACAAGGAGAATATGAAGAAAAGAATCCCGAATCCTCAACCGAGGTTTTCCACAATTGCACTCTCTTTGATAAAGAATTCCAGGATAAAATGCAGAAGGTGTTCAAGGACCTACTCAAAGAGTCAATGGAAGAGATATCCAAAGACTAAAAGAAGAAATGAAAAAAACAATAGAAAAGAGAGCCAAGAAAATACAGGAAGAAAAGAGAACAGAATTTTTAAAGCTACAAAAAGAAGATTCACAAATAAAGGATTCAGTGGATGAAATTAAAAAGTTAGTAAGTGCCCATAGCAATAGGATAAGTGCAGCTGAAGTTAGGATCAGCGAGCTTGAAGGTGAGCAACAGAAATCCCACTGGGAAGAACAAGCAATAGCAAAAGACCTCAAAATGGCTCTAAGGAGAATCAGAGACCAAGGGGATGACGCCAAGAGGAACAACATTAGAATCATTGGAGTACCAAAAGGACAGGGAAACAACCCCAATGAAAAAGCTAGAGTAAAAGAAACCATTGCTGAAAAGTTCCCAGGGTTAAGGAAAGCCGACATCCAGATCCAAGGAGCCAGAAGGGTACCAGCTTAAGGAGACCCCAGAAAAAACACTCCAAGCATATCATAGTCAGAACGATGGATGCTGTGGACAGAGACACAATATTACAAGCAGCAAGGTTAAAGAAGGAAATTACATACAAAGGAGCACCCCTTAGATTCACAGCAGACCTATCAGTGGAAACCCTCAAAACCGAAGGCAATGGTTGTATATAGTGAAAAAATTCAAAGAAATGAACGCCTCACCGAGAATACTCTATCCAGCAAAACTCTCACTCAAATTCGATGGAACGATACACCACTTTTTAGATAAACACAAACTCAGCAACTTCATACACTCAAAACCAAATCTTAAAGAAGAACTAAAGGGGCTCCTGTAAGAAAAGAAGAAAAACACGTGTAAACACAAACAACTCCTACAGGAAGATGGCACAAAACCCCATGACAATACTCTCCCTTAATGTCAATGTCTAAATGCACCTACTAAGAGACACAGAGTGGCAAAATGGATCCAGAAACTGAAACCAGCATTCTGCGTTCTACAAGAAACTCATCTGAACAATCAGAGCAAACACAGACTCAAAGTGAAAGGATGGAAAACAATCCTGCAAGCAAACAGCTCCTTCACAAAAGCTGGGATGGCCACACTAGTATCCGACAACATTAATGTCAGGCTGAAAAAGATTAGAAGGGACAGCGAAGGCCACTTTCTCTTCATCAAGGGATACATACAACAGGAAGAAATCATACTCTTAAATGTATAAGTACCTAATGAAGGAGCAGCTAGATACTTAAAACAACTGCTAACAGATTTTAAAGAGGAGAGTGCTAGCAACACAATAGTAGATGGAGACTTCAACATCACCTTATCACCTCTGGATAGATCAAGAAGAACAAAACTCAGCAAGGAAACATTGGCTTTGAATGAAGAAATAGAAGAGAAAGGACTTATAGACCTATACAGGGCTTTACATGCCCCAAAGAAAGAATACACTTTCTTCTCCAGTGCTCCTGGAACATTTTCCAAAATCGACTATGTGCTAGGCCACAAAACATACCTCAATAGAATCAGGAAGATAGAAAGAGTATCAACAATCTTTTCAGACCATGATGCACTGAGGATAGATGTGAATCACACACAGACACGGACAACCAAATCGAACACCTGGAAACTAAACAAGTCACTGCTGAACAATGTGTGGGTCAGGAAGGACGTCAAGGAAGAAATCAAATGATACCTGGAAACAAATGAGAACGAAGACACGAACTACCAGAGCTTATGGGATGCAGCTAAACCCCTATTAAGGGGAAAATTCATAGCTCTGCAAGCATATCTACGGATGGAAGAAAAGATGCACTTAAGCAACTTATTTCACAGCTCAAGTTCTTATAAAAGGATCAAGAAAAGGAGCCTACATCGGGCAGAAGGAAAGAGATCATAAAACTTAGAGCAGAAATAAACGACATGGAAACCTAAGAAACAATCCGAAAGATCAATGAAACCAAGGGCTGGTTCTTTGAGAAAATAAACAAGATAGATAAACCACTAGCAACACTCACAAAGAAACAGAGAGAGAGAAAACTAATAAACCGAATCAGAAATAAAAATGGAGATATCACAATGGAAACCAAAGAAATTCAAAAGATCATCAGAGACTACTTTGAAAGTCTGTATGCCAAGAAAAAAGAGAAGTTAGAAGAAATGGATAAATTCCTGGATTCCTATAATCTCCCAAAAATGAGTCAAGAGGATATAAAATACCTGAATAGACCTAGTCATAAAAATGAAATTGAAACAGTAATCAAAATTCTTCCCAAAAACAAAAGCCCACGTCCAGATGGATTCACTACCGAATTTTTCCAAACATTTAAAGAGGATCTACTGCCCGTCCTTCTCAAACTTTTCCAGGAAATTGAAAAAACAGAAACTCTCCCAAACAGTTTCTATGAATCCCATATCTCTCTAATACCAAATGGAAACAAAGACACCACGAGAGAAGAAAACTACAGGCCGATATCACTGATGAACACGGAAGAGAAGATTCTGAACAAAATACTAGCAAAGAGAACTCAACAGCTCATCAAAAAGATCATACACCATGACCAAGTGGGATTCATCCCGGGGATGCAAGGATGGTTTAACATTCGGAAATCAATCAACATAATCCATCATATCAACAAAAGATAAAAATCATATGATCATATCAATAGATGTAGAGAAAGCAATTGAGAAGATCCAGCATCCGTTTATGATGAAAACCCTCGCCAAATTGGGGATAGAGGGTACTTACCCCAGTATAGTTAAAGCCAGCTACCACAAGCATACAGCAAGCATCATCCTCAATGGGGAAAATCTGAGAGCGTTCACCCTAAGATCAGCATCGAGATAAGGATTCCGACTCTCTCAACTGCTGTTGAACATAGTACTGGAAATACTAGCAATAGCAATTAGGCAAGCAAAAGAGATTAAGGCCATCCAAATGGGAAAGGAAGAAATCAAGCTCTCACTATTCGCAAATGATATGATACTATACTTAAAGAACCCTAAAAACTCTACCAAGAAACTCCTAGAAATGATAGACTCGAGAGTAAATTTACAGGTATAAAATAAATACCTAAAAGTCCATGGCTTTACTATACACAAATACTGAGAGAGAAGAAAATGACAAGATGAAAACAATCACATTCACAATTGTGTGCCAGAAAATCAACTACATAGGAATTAGTTTAACTAATGAAGTAGAGGAACTGTACAAAGAAAACTACAAAACGCTGCTTCTTGAAATAAAAGAGGAAGCGAGGAAATGGAAAAATATCCCCTGTTCATGGATCTGGAGAATTTATATTGTCAAAATGGCAATACATCCAAAAGCACTGTACAAATTCAATGCGATCCCTATTAGGTTATGCATGACATTCTTCAAAGAATTGGAGCAAACTCTCCTGAAATTTATATGGAACAATAAGCCCCCCATGAAGAGCTAAAGCAATTCTTGGTTAAAAGAAAATGGGAGGAATTAACCTCCCGAACCGCAAACTTTACTAAAAGTAGTAATAATTAAAACAGCATGATACTGGAACAAAGGTAGAGCTGCAGAGCTATGGAACGGGGTTGAATATACTGACATCTCCCCTCAAACATATGACCATCTAATCTTTGAAAAAGGGGCAAGAAATGCGAAGTGGAGTAAGGAAAGTCTTTTCAACAAATGGTGCTGGCAAAACTGGATGACTACATGCAAACTACTGGGCTTCGATCTCTGCCTAACACAATGTACAAAAGTAAGATGAAAATGGATCAAAGACCTAAACATCAGACCAGAACCCATAAGGTACTTTGAAGACAAAGTTGGCAAAACCCTCCATGACATTGAAGCTAATGGTATCTTCAAGGATGTCACGTCACTGGCCAAGCAAGTGGGAATATCTTAAACTAAGAAGCTTCTGCACCTCAAAAGAAACAATGACTAAAATACAGAGATAGTCTACAGAATGAGGAAGGATATTCTCCAAATACACATCTGAGAAGGGGTTGATATCATATATATACAAAGTACTGATTGAACTCCACAAGAAGAAAACATCCAACCCCAACAAAAAGTGGGGCAACGAAATCAACAGAGACTTAATCAACGAAGAAATCCGAATGGCTAAAAGGCACATGAGAAAATGCTCTACATCTTTAATCATCAGGGAGATGCTGATCAAAACAACAATGAGATATCATTTCACACCACAGACACTGGCCCACATTCAAAAAAACAAAGGCAACCTTTGTTGGCATGATGTGGCGACAAAGGGACCCTCCTTCACTGCTGGTGGTAATGCTGACTGGCTCAACCCTTTCGGAAAACAGTAGAGATGATTCTCAAAAAATTAGAATTTGAGCTCCCATTTGACCCAGCAATACCACTCCTGAGAATATACCTCGGAGAAGCAAAAAAGTATAGTCGAAGTGACCCCTGCACTTATTTTTTCATTGCAGTACTATTTACAATAGCTAGAATATGGAAAAAAACCCGATTGCCTGAGAATAGATGACTGGTTACAGAAACGTTGGTACATCTACACAGTGGAGTACTATGTAGCAGTTAGAAAAAAATGAAGTCATGAAATTTACTTACAAGTGGTACTGTATGGAAAATATTATGCTAAGCGAAATCAGTCAGAAAGAGAGGGACACATATAGAAAGACTGCATTCAACTGGATAACATAAAGTAGCAAACTAGGAGAATAACACCAAGAACAGCTGTGATAAATACCAGGTTCTTCACTCCATGGCTTAGGTACCAGCCTCACACTCTAGGGGTAAAGGCAGCTCAGATAGAGAAGGGAGCACCAAAAAAAGGTCGTTGAGAAGATCCACCCAGAATGGGAGATGCATGCTGACAGCAGTCTATAGACAGAACATGATTGCCACCCTAAGTCTCTCCTATAGATTATAGCACCAAAAAGGAGAGATAGAAGAAAAGGGAGTGCCCTGCCGCAAAGGCAGGGCAGGATGGGGGATAGGGGGTGTGAGGGATACTGGGAATGGTAAGGGTGAAGAATGGGCTCTGGTGTTGTGGTGGGTACTCAATCATTGTATAACTGAAACCCAAGCACACAACTTTTAAGTCCACAACTGTAACTCATGGTGTTTAATAAAACAAAACAAAACAAAATAAAACAAGAGAAAGGTCTAACAATAGCAAACAGGACTGTAGTACTCAAAACATTTGGAAACAGGAACATTGGCAAGTATTTTTAAATAAGCATCCAGGAGAGGATGTAGCATTGTGAGTGAGCAAATCTACTGTATGAATTAATCTCATCCTTCGAAATGGAAAATGACAAAGTGTTACAGTTACAAATTTTCAAATAAGATATATACCATCTACTTTTTGCTGTGTTTCTATGCTTTGCCAAGTATGATTCTAATTTTTAAATTTACTTTAATAATTAAAACAGTATTTGCCTGCATTAATCATTTTAATTAATGTTTTATTGAAATGTTTTTAAAATTATTAAAAATGTTTTATTAAAATGTCATTTTAAAAAACAAACATATAGTCCAAACAGCTATTGCAGTATGTAGAGGGTGTATACCTTGTATGCAGCTAACCTGAGCTCAGTCCCCAGAACCCTGAGCCTGCCAGGAGTGATCTCTGGATACAGAGTGGGAAGTGAGCCCGGAGCACACCTAGGTGCACTCCCCTCCCCACAAAAAAGGAAGAAAAAAAAAAACATATAAATGATTCTTGAGTAACATAGAGAATAACAGTGCTAACTCCTATATAAATTTTGAAAATCATCAAATTTAAGAGATAGTCTGCTATTGGCCAAGAAGGTGGTTTTTTAAAATACAAATTATCGACCATCTACCTTCACTCCCATTCCTTCCCATTCCAGTCGTCGCATGATGTTCTCAAGGGTGGCACTGAAGAGTTTCGGTGAAATGGTATCACCCTGCCGCACCCCTCTCTTGACATCAACGATTACTTCTTTGTAGAATGGTGAGATCCTGGTAGTGAATCCGCAATACCGCTCACGGAGGATCCTGATGTATTGGGCTTGAATGCCCTGATTGGCTAGGGCTTCAATGACTGCTTCCGTCTCAACAGAATCAAAAGCCATTTTAAATCAATGAACGTTAAACAGAACGGCATCTTGAACTCCCGAGAAACCTCAATGAGCTTGGTTATCGTGTGGATATGGTCGATGGTGCTGAATCCTTTGCGGAACCCTGCTTGCTCGTATGGTTGTCCTTCATCTAGTGTTCTGCCAATCCTATTTAGGATGACTCGAGTGAACAACTTGGAGATGACAGACAATAGGCAGATCTGGCGATAGTTGCCAATGTCATGGATGTCTCCCTTCTTGAACAGTAGTACGGTCCTGCTGGTTTTCCATTGGGACGGAACCTTGCATTCAGACAGGCAGCGAGTGAAAAGCCAAGCCAGTGTATTGATGAGTACTGATGGCAGGTTCTTCAGGTGTTCAGGTCTGACCTTGTCTGGGCCAGGTGCTGTTTGTTTCTTTACCGACAAAATGGCGTGTCGGATTTCGGAAGGGAGAACGTTGGGAACAACATATCCATCCTGTGGAATTTGGTATGCCAGCAAGTGGACATGGCTATGGAAGAGATTTAAGTAGAAGTCATGGATAATCTTCTACATTGCCATTCTGGAGGATTTGTTTGATCCATCAGGACGTCGGAGGGCAGTCATCTTGGTCTTATAGTTGGCGAAGGACAGTCGGGCGTTACGAATACTTTTCCCGGCTTCTGCCGCATCTACCAGTACTTCTGCTCTTCTCTCTTTGAGGTCTTCCTTGTTCGCATCTCTGCACTGCTTTGCGAGCTTGGACATTAGCTTGTGGTTGCCTGAGGCATGCGCCAAACCATGCTGGCGAATTAGCTCAACAGTTTTCGAAGATAGGCGATTTTTTGTGGCTTTCTCTCTTGGCGTTCCTCGCACATTCATGGAGGTGCTGAACCAGTGGATTGTATTCTTCGTCAATGTTGTCAACAATGGCATCTTCCCACGTTGCCGCAATAGTACCAAAGAGTTCCCAGTTGGTGATCATTCTGGGAGTTCTCTTTTAAACTTTGCAGCCCTTTCTCCCCGCTCTGTGAAGTAGAATTTTGCACGAAGGAGACGGTGATCCGATCCCGTTCGAAATTTTGGGACAACAGCAACTTCAGTCAGGCAAAACCATTGATTGAATATGATGTGGTCTATTTCGTTGTGGAATCGTCCACCGGGAGACTCCCATGTCCATCATTTAGATTCTGCCTTCTGGAACTGTGAGTTACCATGAATGGTCTTGGTCAACATGATGAACTCAGACAGTCTCTCACCCTGTTTGTTCCATTCTAGGCCATGGGTCCCGATGTGAAGTTCTTCAGCTGATCTTCTCAGTCCTATCTTGGCATTAAAATCACCCACAATGTTCTTGTAGAAGGTGTGGTCTTCTTTATAGAACTCCTCTAGCTCCATGTAGAACTTCTCGATTTCTCTTTCATCATAATGAGATGTTGGTGCGTAGACAACGAAGATAGTGTGGTCTGTAAACCTGTAAATTTGATACATTTAAAAATTTATAATGGATTTTACAATAGTCTTTCAATTATGTATTTACATTAGTCCATATGCAAGCATGATTTTTAAACAATAAATTTCAGTGACAATAAATTTTTGGTGTTTTTCATAATTGTAATGATTTACTGCTCAGTCTATATTGATGTGAACATTTTTATCTATTTGTCTAATTTTCTGATTGTTTATTTAAGATCAGTAGTTAACAGCTAACTTACCGATGACTGATTTTGTGGCTCAGGGCTAAAGCACTTGGCTTGCGTGTATGAAACTTTGGGTTGGCCTCCTGCAAGGCAAATGCCCTACCCACTGTGCTGCAAAAGTTATATAAAATATACTAATAATAAGACCTAATGATGTTGGTGAGCAGTGCAATATAAATGATTATTTAGTAATTTTCTTGATTTGTTAATGAAATGTGTAAGCTCTTGAGTATAATGGGAGTATTTTTCTAATGTAAGAGTCTGTTTATTTAATAATTTTCCGGATACCTTAAATATCCTTAAATATCCAACCCACACGGCAGAGCCTGGCAAGCTATCCGTGATCTATGCCAAATAGACCAAATTGATATGCCAAATCCAGTAATAAATGGATCTCATTCCCCTAGCCCTGATTATGCAGAGTCGAGAAGGATATGGAAGGAGAAGCTGATAAAACACCAAGGCAGACATGGGCTGCCAAAATGCAGAAAAACAAAAATGATTGTCTGTACTTTTAATGCTCGTACGCTGGCATCTGCTGCATCCATTGAAGACCTTATGGTACAAGCACGAAAGATCAAGTACGACATCATTGGTCTGACCGAAACGAGAAGACATCAATCCCATCATGCTGTTTTCGACACTGGAGAAGAACTGTTCCTTGGAACATGTGATAAAAGAGGCGTCGGTGGTGTCGGTATCCTTGTCAACACAAACTTAGTCACAAGCATTGATTCATTTGAATGCCTAACAACCCGAATCGGACGATTACACTTGAATAAATGTGGCTCACTACCGGCAGTTTCTATCTTTGTTGTCTACGCACCAACATCCAGTTATGGTGAAAAAGAAACTGAGAAATTCTACATGGAGCTGGAGAAATTCTATAAAGAAGATCATACCTTCTACAAGATCATTGTTGGTGATTTTAATGCCAAGATAGGACCAAGAAGATCAGTCGATGAACTCCACATCGGAACCCATGGCCTGGAATGGAACGAACAAGGTGACAGACTGTCTGAGTTCATCATGTCAACCAAAACCTTCCATGGTAACTCACAATTCCAAAAGGCTGAATCTAAACGTTGGACATGGGAGTCTCCCGATGGACGGTTCCACAATGAAATAGACCACATCATATTCAATCGGCGGTTTTGCCTAACCGATGTTGCTGTTGTCCCAAAATTCCAAACGGGATCAGACCACCGTCTTCTTCGTGCAAAATTCTACCTCACAGAACTAGGAGAAAAGAATGCAAGGTTTAAGAAGAAGACTCCCAGAACAACCACCAACTGGGAACTCTTTGGCTCTGTTGCAGCAACATGGGAAGATGCCGTCATTGACAACATTGATGAGGAATACGATCGAATGATTCAGCACCTCCATGATTGTGCAAGGAATGCCAAGAGAGAGATAACCACAAAAAACCGTCTTTCTTCGAACACTCTTGAACTTATTCGCCAACGTGGCGTGGCACGTGCCTCAGGCAACCACAAGCAAACGTCCGAACTGGCAAAACAGTGCAGAAAAGCCATCAAGGATGACCTCAAAAACAGGAGAGCAGCAGTACTGGTAGATGCAGCAGAAGCTGGGAAAAACATTCGTAATGCCCGCCTGTCCTTCACCAACTACAAAACCAAGATGACTGCCCTCCGACATCATGATGGATCTATCACATCTTCCAGAAGGGCAATGGAGAAGATTATTCATGACTTCTACTCAGATCTCTTTAATAGCCACATCCACTTGCCCACATACCACATACCACATGATGGATATGTCGTTCCCAAAGTTCTCCCTTCCGAAATCCAACATGCCATCTCATCGGTAAAGAAACAAAAAGCACCTGGCCCAGACAAGATCAGACCTGAACACCTGAAGAACTTACCATCAGTACTCATCAATACATTAGCTCGACTCTTCACACGCTACCTGTCTGAATGCAAGGTTCCATCCCAATGGAAAACCAGCAAGACTGTACTACTATACAAGAAAGGAGACATCCACGACATTGGCAACTATCGCCCAATCTGCCTATTGTCTGTCATCTACAAACTATTCACTCGAGTCATCCTGAATAGGATTAGCAGAACACTAGATGAAGGACAACCATGTGAACAAGCTGGATTCCGAAAAGGATTCAGTACCATCGACCATATCCACACAATAACCAAGCTCATTGAGGTATCTCGGGAGTTCAAGATGCCGCTCTGTCTAACGTTCATTGATTTAAAGAAGGCCTTTGATTCTGTTGAGACGGAAGCGGTCATGGAAGCCCTAGCCAATCAGGGCGTACAAACTCAATACATCAGGATCCTTCGTGAGCTCTATTGCGGATTCACTACCAAGATCTCACCATTCTACAAAGAAGTAATCATCCATATCAAGAGAGGGGTTCGGCAGGGTGATACCATTTCACCAAAACTCTTCAGTGCCACCCTCGAGAACATCATGCGACAACTAGAATGGGAAAACATGGGAGTGAAGATAGATGGTCGGCAACTACACCACCTCCGCTTTGCTGATGACATAGTTCTAATAACACCAAACATCAGCCAAGCAGCACAAATGCTTGCGGACTTTGACCGTGAGTGTGGAAAGGTTGGACTACAGCTGAATCTTACGAAGACAATGTTTATGAGAAACAGCCTTATTCCTGACGCTCCATTCGCTCTCAACGGAACCACCATCGCCGAATGCAACAGTTATATATACTTAGGTCGAGAAATCAACATGATGAATGACCTGGCACCTGAGTTACGCAGGAGGAAGAGAGCGGCTTGGAATGCCTTCAAGAGCATTGAAGAAATAACTAAAAGGACAAAGAACCTCCAACTACGAGCACATCTCTTTGATTCCACTATTCTTCCTGCATTAACATATGCCTCAGAGACCTGGACCCTACGAAAACAGGATGAGAACACTATTCGGGTCTCTCAAAGAGGAATCGAAAGAACTATGCTTGGAATATCACGATTCACTCAAATGAGAGATAGAATCCGGAGTTCTGATCTTCGTCAACACTCAAGAATCAGAGACGCTGTCTCATTTGCCAAGACATCAAAAATCAGATGGGCTGGACATGTAATGAGGTTTACAGACAACCGCTGGACTAGAGCCATTACTGATTGGATTCCACGAGACATCAAAAGATCACGTGGACGCCCACCTATAAGATGGTCAGACTTCTTCGTCAAGACCCTAAATGATCGGTTTGAGGCTCTACATGTTCCTAAAACGAACAGATACCATTGGGCTACGCTAGCACGCAACCGTGAGGAATGGAGACGTTACTGGCACCCGCTCGAATAAATCGATGAATAACGGGGATTAAGTGATTAAGTGATTAAGTGAAGAGTCTGAGGAAGGTGAAACTGTTATAACTGTCCTGTAGGATTCCATCTCCCTAGCCTGCTTCATTCTACCTCTCTCTCTATCCAATCCAGTCTTCTTCTTGGGAATCTGATCTCCTGATTGGCTAGCCTCTACCTTTCAACTGCCTAATATATGACATCATTCTCGCACCCAACCAACCACCAACTGGTAGAATCTTGGGGTTGGTACCGCTTGACCTTGAGCCTGGAAGTTGGTGGCGGAAAGAGATGGTCCTAGGAGAGTTAATGGGGTGATGGATGGATGGGAAGGAAACCGGGAAGGGTAGGGAACTGGACAGCTGGTCATCAGCATGGGAGATTTGGTAGATGTTTTCTAAATACTTTAACATGTTTTTCGTAAATGATAAGCAAAACAAAAATACGAAAATAAGATAGGTTCCAAAGAAGAGGTTACATTTAAGACCGAGAGAGCGGAAAGGGCTGGCATTCTTTCTGGAGCTTTCAATCATACCATTTACTAAAGATGGTATTTTCACATCACTTAGCTGTGGAGAGGAATAGTGAGAAACAGAATGCCACCAGAAAAGCAAACTGGATAACCACCTTTCATAAATGCCAGGTGAAATGTGTTCAAATGGATCCCAAGTGCAAGTGGGTTAACAGGAACATATATTTCACTACGTCTGCTTGGTAACAGTAACTACTTTGGTGGAAATGGAGAAAAACAAATGCAGTTTCTGACAGACGTGAGTCTAAACTGCTACCCTTTCCCAGGAAAGGGTAGTTTAATGGCTGTGAACAGAAAAACTTGAAAAGTGTTTTGCTACTTTTCATGTATGGCTAGAGGAAAATGATCCCAGTCAACTCTCAAAACTAACAAGCTTCAACTCCCTTGAAGGAAAGTTGTATTCAGTGAGGAAAAAGTGCTGGGAGAAAAGTCTGAAATGATGGGAAAAGAGACAATAAGTTCAAAAGGAAGGACATGAAATTTGGGTTCCTCTGAAAACAAAGCTTGAAACCACAAGATCTGGTGATCACACGATTTACTAGGAATGGGATCTGTGGAGGATAGGAGTGATATCAGGGATGTGAACAAGGAACATCCAAGTTAAGGAAGACTTAGCTAGCTGATTACCCCATGGGCAACATGGTTCCAAGACTACCAGAACTTACCAAGGAATTTACTTTAATTTTCTTTCTTTTATATGGTCACTTACAACATGTATTCTTTGCCTTCTTCAAACACAAATTGCAAATTGTTTTAATTATTAAAAATGTTTTATTAATATGTCATTATTAAAAAGAAACATATAGGCCAAAGAGCTAGTGCAGTATGTAGAGGGTGTTTACCTTGTATGCAGCTAACCTGAGCTTAGTCCCCAGATCCCTGTCCCTGCCAGGAGTGATCTCTGGATAGAGTTAGATGTGAGCCCAGAGCACATCTGGGTGTGCTACCCTCCCACAAAAAAGGAAGAAAAGAAAAGAAAAACATATAACTGTTTCTTGAGTAACATAGAGGTTAAGGGTGCCAACTGCTATATAACATTTGAAAACCCCCAAATTTAAGAGATAGTCTGCTGTTGACCAAGAAGATGGTTTTTTAATAATATTTACTCACATTGTTTGCACGTAATGCTATTTGTGGCCTGTAAGTCTGTAAATTTTGATACATTTTAAAAAAATTATAATGGATTTTATAATGGACTTTATAATGAATTTGTATTTTATAGTAATAAGTGATAAATTGTATTTCTGTTTTTGTGGGGTATTTGGGCCATAGTATGTGGTGCTTGGGACTTCTGACTCTGTGCTCAAGTGTCATTCCTGGTGATGCCAGCCATTAAGTTCAGTTGACTGTGTAGATGGTAAGTGCTTTATCCCCTCTACTAATTCCGGGGGGCCAATCAAATAAATTATCTGCATATATTTTATACATGCATGGCATACTTTGTCTTAGATTTTTTGTATTTCTAGGATATATTGATCGTTTTTAATTATTTTACATCAATACCAACCTCCAAAAAAGTTTCAAAATATAATTATTGACAAAAAATCATATAGAGGTCCAAATTTGTATTGTTCATGGGATAACTATATTAAGGAGAAAATAGAACCACAATAAACATACAAGTAAAATGAAGGTACATTTCTTTGGAGTCTTTCAATTATGTATTTATATTTGTATATATACAAGTATAATCTTTGAAAAATAAATCTCAGATACTATAACATTTTATTGAGTTTTTTATAATTGCAATGTTTTATTGCTAAGATGATATTGTTGTGAACATATATATCTATTTGTCTACTTTTCTGATTGTTTACTTAACATCTGATATTAAAAGCTAACTTACTAGGGCTCGAGCCATAGCACAGCTGGTAGGATGTTTATCTTGCAAGCGGCCGACCTGGGTTCAATTCCCAGCATACCATATGTTTCCCTGAGCACCGCAAGGGGTAATTCCTGAGTGTACAGCCAGGAGTAATCCCTGTGCATCCCGAGGTGTGACCCAAAAAGGAAAAAAAAAGCTAACTTACTTATGACTGGGTATGTAGCTCAGGGCTAAAGCACTTGGCTTGCAAGTATGAAATTTTGGGTTCTATTCCTCACACTATAGAAAAAAAACCAAAATCACTAACTATGGTTGAAAACATATCTCAGTGGTAAAATATTTGCCTCACATTTGTGAGGTTATGGGTTTGATCCCTGAATTTCCATATACGCTCACAAAAGCTAATTTACTTAAAGAATATTAAACTGCTTAAACCCAAGTACATATTGCCGTACTATTATACAAATTTAATTCTCAATAAAATAACTTGAAAAAGTCTATTTTTAGCATCTTTGCTAGGAAAAGATGTTACCTGAATTTTAAATGTTTGTAATTTGGGGACACATTTTAATTTGTCATTTTATTTTGTGCTCTTTGTTTACTAGTGAGCTTGAAAATTGCTCTTGTGTTATTTTTTCTATACAAGTTTAATAGCTAAATATTGATTTATTTCACAGCAGTAATTTATTAAAAACATTCATCATTTGCCTATCATATTAATTGCCATTAGTTGTTTGTTTTGCTTGTTTTTTGATCACTTAATTTACTTTTTATCTTTTATTTCAGATTGTAAGATTTTCACACAAATGAGCATATGTTTTTCTTTATATTCTACAGTTTTAGATTGAGAACAACTGTTTGTTTTGTAAAATAAGATACTTGTGCATTTACAATTTCTTCTCATTATTTTTACATTTTAACACATCTCGATTCATCTACAATTTGTCATAGTAAGTGTTGTCATATTGAAAGAAACCATCATTATTTTCAATCATAGCACTGTAGCACTATCCTCCCGTGGTTCGTCCATTTGCTCGAGTGGGCACCAGTAACTTCTTACAACAGATTGTGAGACTTGTTGTTACTGGTTTTGGCCTATTGAATACGTCATGGGTAGCTTGCCAGGCTTTTGCTATGAGGGCAAGATATTCTGGGTATCTTGCCGGGCAGAGGAATCGGAATCAGGGTTGGCCTCCTGCAAGGCAAATGCCCTACCCGCTGCATGTAAACGTTGTATAAAAATACTAGGAATACCGAATGTTGTTTCTTTAACAGTGCAATAAAAATGATTATTTAGTAATTTTCTTGATTTATTAAAGAAATATGTAAGCTCTTGAGTATAATGGGAGTAGTTTTCTAACACAATAGTCTGAGGAATTTGAAACTGTTATAACTGTTTTGTAGGATTCCATCTCCCTAGCCTGCTTCATTCTAACCCTCTCTCTTATCCAATCCGGTCTTCTTCTTGGGAATCGGACCTCCTGATTGGCTAGCCTCTACCTTTCAACTGCCTACTTTATGACATCATTCTCCCACCAAACCAACTACCAACTGGTAGAACCTTGGGGTTCCCTTGCGGTTGTTTGTAAAAAATTTGAATCATCCTGGCAAGTGACCAGTAACCAATGACCAATCACCATTGACCAGTCATCTGTACTGGAAACTTGTGATCTTAAGCCGCTGCAGTTTACTGACTTACTCTCATATTGTCTCCTCTTCTCGTCTACCTTTCATCGGTATTTCCTCTTCTCTGACCATGTCAGGTAAGGAATAATACTTTTCAAAGCTTTTCATTAGATTTATCATCTCTAAGCTTAGCAGTCTAGTAAAAACAACATGTACTAGTGAAAGAAAGTATTCAAGTTGAATTTTATAAGCCTCATTTTAGTTGACTTTGACATTTGCTGTGTGATTTTAGACATTGGCTTTCTTTCTCTCACATACAAACGGTTTTTCCTCATTGATTACATTATATTTTAGACATATTTATGAGCTCAAATACAAACATATATTTGTGTTGATTCTCTGTGTTTCTTTTTATTTTTAATCGTGTATTTTACATAATATCCTTTGAAAAAAGCAAATCAGAGAGAGTATTTTTACAGAAAAAAAAATGTAGATGCTGTGGAATCCTGCTGAAATATACTCGCATGTTTTCTCTGTAATGGTCTATCCTCTTGTATTTATACCTCAGTATTTTAAATATAGTGCTATTACACAGTAATATTCATTTATCTTTGAGTTTTCTATTTAAACCAGGTAATAAGAAAATTTGGGGCATGGGGAAGGTGTGGAGTGCTGAGCGATAGGGAGGCAAGCCCTCAAAGGTAAGAAAGTTTGGGATCACTTTCATCAAACATTGACCAATCGAAACCAAGACGATATGAGGGAGAATAAAAAAGGAAAGAAAGAATGAAAGAATATGGATGGCAATTATCACGGAAGGGGAAACCGTCTGAATTGAATGTTGAAGAAAACCAACGATTTAAAATCAAAAAAGTAAGAATATATGTTAAATATGCTGAGGTAAATACACTGAGAGCAAGTCAAAGCAATTTACTTCAATAAATACCAGGACTAGAAAGTATTCTGTTCCTTGAGTAGGGTACCAGTAGGAAAACCAGTATATCAGAAAGCCATCCTTGGTGACTTTTTTCCTTACTATCTCTTAGAACACAGTACTTGGTACTTGACAATTTGGAATATAAACATGCATCAGAAATGATGAGTCCCATAAATAGCTAATAGTGGTTATCTAGGTGGGTGGAAGAAATAGAATCTTCAATGTTTTATGACGTTCTGGTTTTTAAGTACATGTACGCGTTGCCTGTTGAAATTTAAAAAATGGTATTTTCTAACCTAATTCAGGAGATTTGATTCATTTGTGTGGTAATTAGGTTCCAGGTTTAAGCTGCTTGTCATCTTTACAAATATTATTTCATGTGATTTTTTCTACCTAACATGAGAGTAGTTTGATAATGTCAACTTCTGCTTTAGATCCTAAGAGGAAATAGGAAAATCAAGTCTCACATGTAGAATTACACATTTTTGTCATATTTGTTAATTTTGATTGTTCCTACATTAAAAACATTTAATGGGATTTTGGTGCTCATTTATTAAACATTGAGAAGAACGTTTTCCAGGTTAATAAAGTTAATTCTACTCCAGGTTTTGAAAGTAAATTTCAATATTTTCTGATCATTTTTTATATGGTCTTTTCTGTTGTTTGTGTGATAAACTGAAATCATATGCTATGTTTAAAACGTGTTGTTTGGTGTTTAATATTCAGAGGTATTGATGAGAATAATTTTTGTAATTACAAAGTTTCTCTATTTTACTCATTTAAAACATTTCTTACCTATAAATACAATCACGTTTATTCCTATTTTCTTTTCATTATGTAGTTACTGCTAAATCCTTTCTCTTTAATGGACTGGTAAGTTGTACACTCAAAAATCACCTTCTATTCCGTTTTTTGGCTAGCAGTTTTTTCTAAAATAGAATACACTCTTCATATTGTATATGTGGAACAATTTATTAATTACCTTATTGGACTGTTTTATTTGGTTTTGTTTGAGACCACATCCACAGTTATTAAGGGTTTACTCTTGGATCTGCTCTCCATAACTTACTGTACTATGCTGCTTGCTACAGAGCCCAGATTTCATTGATATCTATATACATCTTTTTCAGCTCTGTGATACATATTTTTCACGATGTTTTCTTTATACTTCCTCCTATGTAAACCACATGACTTGGAAAAATTATATTTATGTATGCATAATTATTCTTAGAGTTATTAGTAACTACATTGTAGATAAACAATTTAAGACACAGAATTTAAATAAAGTTTTCCTTCCAAAAACATTTCTTGGGAAAAACTCAAGTAGTCATTTTTGAAGTGGATCAAAAATCAGGGTAATCTTCTATGCATCAACAAGATTAAGTCATAAGTGAACCGTAACTAACAGATATTCATTGCACAAGTCAAAGGGAAACCTGATGATTACAATGGTAAGAGTTGTAAAGACTCCAAATGCCTATATTAATGTAAGGTATCATTCTAACCATTTCTGCATTGTAGTGACAATGCAGAGTCCTGGAAAAAAGTCCACATGCTTAGGTTCCCTAACTTGGAAATTCATAAGGGGAAGAGAGATAGTACTGGAGGGGATAAGGCACTTGCCTTGTACACAGCCAATCTGCTTGGATCTCTGTTACTGCATACACTCTTCTGAATGTTACAAGGGGTCACTCCAGAGTGCAGAGCCAGAAAGAACCCAAGATCACTGTCAGTTATTGGTCGAAACTATACTCCTTAAAATGCCCAATAAAAATTATTGGAAAACATGAAGTCTCTTTGTCATTTCTGGCCCTCAGGTTTCTTCTTGTCCAGAGAATGTTACCCACTCTTAGACTTCCTAGTTTAGAAAAGCTTGCCTTATAGGAAATAACATATTAGTCCATAGGAGAGCAAGCTTCAGGCATTGCTAGGGTAAGGAGAAACTATCTGTAAGCAAGAAATCCAAGAATAATTTTTTTGTACTTTCGAAGTTTCTTTCTGTATTTTCCTCATTTAAAACATTTCTTGTCTATGAAATACAATCACGTTTATTCCTATTTTCTTTTTGTTATGTAATTACTGATAAAACCTTTGTCTTTAATGGACTGGTAAAGTGTGCACTCAAAAATCACCTTCTATTCCATTTTTTGGCTAGCAGTTTTTTTCTAAAATAGAATACTCTCTTCATATTACATATGTGGAACGATTTATTAATAACCTTATTGTACTGTTTTATTTGGTTTTATTTGGGACCACATCCACTGTTATTCAAGGCCTACTCTTGGATCTGCTCTCCACAACTTACTGTACTATGCTGCTTGCTAAAGAGCCCAGATTTCATTAATATATATATACTTCATTTTCAGTTCTGCGATACATATTTTTCATGATGTTTTCTTTACCCTTCCTCCTATGTAAATCACATGAAATAGAAAAATTATATTCATGTATGCATTATTATTCTTAGAATTATTAGTAACTACATTGTAGATAAACAACTTAAGACACAGAGTTTCAATAAAGTTTTCCTTCCAAAAACATTTCTTGGGAAAGACTCAAGCAGTCATTTTTGAAGTGGATCAAAAATGAGGGTAACCTTCAATGCATCAACAAGATTAAGTCGTATATGAACCGTAAGTAACAGGTACTCATCGCACAAGTCAAATGGAAACCTGATGATTACAATGGTAATAGTTGCAAAGACCACAAATGCCTATCTTAACGTAAGGTATCTTCCTTCCGGTTTCTGGCCTTGTATTGATCATGCAGGGTCCTGGCCAAAAGTCCACATGCTTTAGGTTGTGTAACCTGGAAATTCATAAGGGACAGAGAGAGACAGTACTGGAGGGGATAAGGCACTTGCCTTGTACACAGCCAATTCAGTTGAATCTCTGTCACGGCATACACTCTCGCAAATGTTCTAAGGGGTCACTCCAGAGTGCAGAGCCAAGAAGAACCCAAGATCACTGTCAGTTGTTGGTCCACACTCTACACCACCCCACGCCCGCCCAATAAAAATTATTGGAATATAGGAAATCTCTTTGCCATCTCTGGGCCTCCGGTTTCTTCTTGTCCAGAGAATGTTTCCCATTCTCTTAGACTTCCTAGTTTGGAAAAGCTTCCATTCTAGGAAAGAGCATAGGAGTCAATAGGAGAGCAAGCTAAGGAGAAACTATCTGTAAGCAAGAAATTCAGGTACAGACACGATCACCTGGTTCTTCTACAGTTCTGTGTTTACTTTGAGGGCACGATACCAAATACACAAATTGCCAAAAGGTTCCAAGCTTTGAATCACCCTAAATTGTTGGAACTTTGGAAACTCAGTTGACTGTTGGTACTAGAAGCATCTCGATGGCTTAAATTTTAAGTTCAGATTGTTCCTCTCAGCGTTGAAGGAGATTATTAGTCTCACAGATTTTTTTCATCACCCTCTTGTTCCTTACAGAAAATTTTCAAAATCCATCTGTATTGGGAACTGCCCATACTTTGCAGCTTTCCCTTCCAGTGGTGAACGATGGAGCTTCCCGAACAGGAAGTGTCTGCAACTACTCCAGAGTATCTGCTCCTGCTGATAGTTCTGCTTGGCTCCGGCCCTCAGCTTCTGGCACCTCTTTCCAACCACTGATGGGCAGTGTCTATGTTTACCAACATTTCAGCACAACAATGCTATCTGGAGTGTTTCACCAGTCTCTTATATCCACCTCAGCTGCTTCCTACCTGAGTGTTTTGGAATGGGATATTGCAGGAAGGGCTGAAGAGAAGACTTCTATGGGATACTTTTTCTGTATCTTTCCTAGACCAAGACAGCGCTGTCTCTTCCATGTCTAAGGCAGCTCACTGTGAGAGTACACTGGACACGTACAACACGGTGTCTGTGTACCCATCACTTTCTGCCAGTCTTGTTGAGAGAACACCATCTCAGGTTCCACATCAGAGTCAAAGCCTGTCACTTCCCTAACAGGAACGAACCCAGGTGTATTACAATCATCAAGGCACTCTGGGAACTCTGATTTCTGGCCTTCAGTCCTATGACTCCATGTCATACATAGAGCAAAATGGCTCTGCCCCCCCCAAGCTTACAGCAACTCATCTAGAGAAATGGTTATTGTTCTGAAGGAGGTCCAGCCCCCAAATAACCAACCACCAACTTCCTCCTCTGGAATCCACTTCTCTGTGTCTTCTCAACCCCTCACAGTATCGAGATATCAAGGTGAGTTAAACTGAGAGAACGGAAAGAAAACTCAAAAATTGGGCTCAAAAAGAGGAAAACTGTCCATAGACAGGTGGTATTTAAATACATTGAGATTTTTAAGTTTATGAAATGAAGTTAACTAAGTTCATGTTTACACCCCTCACTTATTTTACAGCATGTTATTTTTGCACTCAACATAAGAGCTCCTAATGGACATTGGAACATGTGATAGTATAATGGACAACTAGGTTTCATATTATGAAGTTCAGGAGCACACAAAAGAATGCCACATTTTTTCCCTAGTTATTTCAATTATTTTTTAATTTTCATTAGTTAAACATCATGAGGCACAGTTGTAGACTTACAAATTATTGTGCTTGGATTTCATTTATACAATGATGGAGTACCTATCCCTCCAACAGTGCCCATTCTCCACCACCACGGATCCCAGTATTCCGCCGACCACCCATACCCCCATTCCACCCAGCCTCTGTGGCAGGGAATGCCACAATTTTCACTGTTCTATGTCAGAAGTCCTCCAGAATTACGACACTAAAAGCAAAATACATGTTTTAAACTAGTATTTTGTTATTTTCTTAAGAAGTTTCAGAACTCCTATTGTAATGGTACCACTTTAACTTTCCCTTCCATTATTGAACAGCAGTGTTCTGAATATACTTGTGTTTCAGAGATTCTATCTCAAATCATCAAATCTAGAATCTGCACTTCAGCACAAATATCATGCTGAAGGAGTGCTTCATTCATACTCTTATTCTATGATATTAACGTCCTTTTATTTTTCTATGAAAGTGACTAAATTGAGAGTAAAACACATTACAATCCTAATCTCTGTATGGAACTTGTTAGTTTAAAAATCTTTATTTTTTAAAAAAAAATCTTTTGTTTGGAGGACATTGAATCTGCGTCATAGCACGAAGTGCTCAGGAATTACTCCTGGGTCTGTGCTAGGGATCACTGCTGAATGTGCTTAGCAGATCATACGTGATAAGAAAGATCAAATGGAGGTCAGCTCTTCGCAGGGCCAGTGCCTTACCAAATGGACTATCCCTCTGTCCAAGTCTCTTATTTTTTAAGTTAGTTTACACAGAAACTCATTCAAATACAAAGAAAACCAAAAAACAACAGCACCACATGACAAACAGTAAGAACTACAACAGTTACCTAAAATCTTCAAGCACAGGGCCTTGCCATGATCCGTAGAAGAGCCAGTAACAATTCCTTGTCTACTGATGGTAGGTGCACAGTTGTTGCAGCAGTAGTTTTGTGCAGGGAATATCTCATTTTGCAGGGACTGATTTCTTCCTCGGTTCCTTTTAAGTGATGAATTTCCTGGAGATGGAGACTTCCCTGGCATCGAACTTCAGGTCAGAAATTTGGTCTGACAAAAATTTCCGAATTGCCCACATGTTGCAGTAGAAGGATTCAAAGACGAGAGGAATCCACCACCTGACCTTGGGAAAGTTCCCATAATATCTCCAACCCAAAGTAACCTGTCGCTGACCCAACTCCAACTCAGGAACAAAAAGTTATAAATTTTGATCAGATGAAACCTGGGATTTCAAAAGCTCTGGAGACCTACCAGATCCCAGTATACCTAGATCAATGAAAAGATCTTCAGGTAATGAACACCACTGAGACCATCACTCTGAAGCAGGTGCAAGAAAATTCAAGTGGCACTAAGGGGACCTCCAATGCAAAACAGAACGACAAAAAGGAGGCTTCTGAAACTCTTGAGGGAGAAACAAAGGCGAAAATCCAGCCAAAAGTCCAAGAATGCTTGCTATGAGGAGCAGAGATTGTTCCTAATGCTGCAGTCAGTGATAGGTGTCCTGTGACCACAGCCAAAACTAACAGCAAACCTCACAAAGCTGCCTCCAGCAGCATCAGCAAGACAAAGAGGCATGGGCAGGAGAAGATAAAAAACACCAGAGAAAACTCTAAGAAAGCTAAGATGTGTAAGCAGCCAGGGAACAAGATCAAGGCAGAAGAAAAGCCCACCACTGGCAAGATGACACGCAAGAAAAGTCAACTTGTGCTTTGCCAAGAGGCTGTTAAAAAGTCCCGCCACTACCTAGGCATACAGATGCTGGATTCTGTCAAAGTTTTTCATGCTCTGGGGAAGAAGAGTGATCCAAAGCTGGAATCTCTTCCTTCCAGGTCCTGGGTAGCTCAAAGAGGCCTAAAGATGTCAATCCACCCTCAGCTGTCAAGCCATGGCTAGGTGCTACACGGGATGGAAAACTTGAGAAAACTCAGGTCAAAACAAAGTACAGAAACCAAGTAACAATGCTGAAAAACGCTCATCTCCATCCCAGTCTGAGCTGCCACCTCCTGGGAAGGTCAAATTGGTACCTTTGACTTTTCTTACCATGGAGAGGCCGCAAGCTCGACCTGTTTCTCCAGACGACAATCTGTGGCCTCACATCGTCCTGCTGCAGCTTACCCTGCCAAGCCTGGCTCTACCAATGCAGCTCAGGCAACTGCTGCCAATTCTTCCTGGTCAACCACTGCATTTTTGTCTGGTTCTGCCAAACCTGCTCAGTCCATTTCAACCAACCCATCTCAACCAGGTTTGCAGATCCCTAGTATCCAGTGTATTCTTCGCCCTGCAGCTTCTACACCTGCTCCCTACAAGACAGCAGCTGGCACTTCTCAACATCTGGAGCCTTCTCCAGTATCTGTGAAGAAGCAGCTCTCGCCACCCATACATCAGAGTCAGTTTCTCCTCCAAGACTTCCGTTTACAACTGATTCCATGGAGAAAGCCCAATGTTCCGGAGCCAGTCATGTCAAAGCCCATCACCAAAGAGCAGAGACCAAAGCGTGAGGCTATGAAAATGAAGGCTCAGCAGGAGATTGAGAACGATGCCAAACACACCTCTTTGGGGAAAGTGCAGTTCTTTATTGAGAGAGAAAAAGAGATGGACATCTCTCTCTAAAATGGCTATGTAATGTGAGTAGCTGGAATGGTAGGTTCCACTTGAGGTACCAGTTGGTTGCCTTAGACAAACACTGAAATGCCATACACAGTTTATTAATTCTAATACCTTTTTAAGCAACTGAAGAGATGCATCGTAGTTAATTGGTTGCTAATAAAGTTACTGAAGTTTGAGATGCTGTCAAATGTG
Organism: Sorex fumeus; assembly: GCF_029834395.1. Classification (NCBI taxonomy): domain Eukaryota; kingdom Metazoa; phylum Chordata; class Mammalia; order Eulipotyphla; family Soricidae; genus Sorex; species Sorex fumeus. The sequence goes on along the minus strand of NW_026606152.1, from coordinate 18,799,851 downwards.
GTTGTTTTTGGGAGGGGCTGGGGTTTGAAGGATGGCATGTGAAAGAATGGGAAGGTATAGAGAGGACAAAGGGGGAATAGACAAGATTCTGAGAAAGAGAAACTTGGTCCAAGGTTCTAAAGCCCATCAGAGTAGAAATTGCATGGGCCTGATGGAGAGTGGGGAGCTCAAATTATATTACCTTGAGGGACTGCTCTGTGGTCTTCCATGGTCCCGGGTGCCTGTATCCTTCTCTAAACATCGCTGTTAACTGCAGCTCACACAAGAACCAACGTTATCAGTGTCCTTGGGGCTGCGTTGCGGGATGTACCGGACTAAGACATGCGCACTAGGTCACCACTCCCAAAGCGGTCGGTACCGCTTGACCTTGAGCCTGGAAGGTGGTGGCAGAAAGAGATGGTCCTAGGAGAGTTAATGGGGTGAGGAATGGATGGCAGGGAAACCGGGAAGGGGAGAGAACAGGACAGCTGGTGATCATCATAGGAGAGTTGGTGGATGTTTTTTAATTACGTTAACATGTTTTTCGTAATTGATAAACAAAACAAAAATAAGAAAATACGATAGGTTCTAAAGAACAGGTTACATATAAGACTGAGAGAGCTGAAAGGGCTGGCATTCCTTCTGGAGCTTTCAATCATACAATTTACTAAAGATGGTATTTTCACATCACTTAGCTGTGGAGAGGAATAGTGAGAAACAGAATGCCACCAGAAAAGCAAACTGGATGACCACGGTTCATAAAAGCCAGGTGGAAAGTGTTCACATGGATCCCAAGTGCCAGTGGGTTAACAGGAACATATATTTCACTAAGTCTGCTTGGTACCAGTAACTACTTTGGTGGAAATGGAGCAACACGGATGCAGTTTCTGACAGACCTGAGACTAAACTGCCAACAAATTTTCCCAGGAAAGGGTAGTTGACTGGCTAGGAACAGAACAACTTGAAAAGTGTTTTGCTACCTTTCATGTATGGCTAGAGGAAAATTATCCCAGTCTACTCTCCAAACGAACAAGCTTCAACTCCCTTGAAGGTAAGTTGTATTCACTGAGGAAAAAATGCTGGGAGAACAGTCTGAAATGATGGGAAAAGAGACAATAAGTGCAAAAGGAAGGACTTGAAATTTGGCGAAAACAACGCTTGAAACAACAAGATCTGGTGAGCACATGATTTACTGGGAATGGGTTCTGAGGAGGAAAAGAGCGATATCAGGGATGTGAACAAGGAACATCCAAGTGAAGGAAGACTTTTAGCTAGCTGATTACCCCATGGGCAACATGGTTGCAAGACTACCAGAACTTCCCAAGGAATTGACTTTAAGTTTCTTTCTTTTTATGGTCACTTACAACATGTATTCTTTGCCTTCTTCAACGACAATTTGGAGTGTTCGTTTCTTTCTCAATATTCTGTTCACTTGTGTAAGCATCTTAAACAACTGCTGGATAACACAAGTATTTGATCAGACTTATTTTGTACTATCATCTTTAGTTGAGATTACTGACAACTAGGTCTAAAGTGAAGTTTGCTTTGATTGGTAGAAGTAGAGTAGCGAGGACTAGGGATGGAATTAGAGATTATAGGGTACCACATTCAGTTCCTAATAAAACAAGTCAAGGACAGTGTCCCTAATAGACTATTGAAAAAGACATCCATCTCTGTTTAACATGTAAATTCAGCATATTAAATATTAAATTAAAAGTGAATTAATATTCCTGTATTTGGTCTTTTAAAGACATTCAAGGTTGGTTCAGGAAACAAACACTGCCTATGAAATCATAACAACTTAATCATAAAAACCTGATTACTACTTCAGTTTCCAAGAATGTCAGCGCTAAGAATGATTTCCCTTGATCTCCCTAGTGCATATGATAGGCATATGAATACATCTGTGTGAATAAATAATTGGTATCAAATTTCCAGTCTCACCATACATGGTTGAGGGTATTGTGAAATAGTTTTATATATTTTCAAAATTTTGCAATAAGATCTCTGGGTGTGAATCCTTGAACCATAAATACCTTTTCGTGTGCTCCAGCACCACCTCCTCCCACCTTAATTACTATATATATGACCTCCTAAGGAGTCATTTGCTTTGTTCACTTTGTTTTAGTCCTTCTCTCTCTCTCTCTTTTCAAATGTGAGTTATCTGTTTCAAATCAAGGTGCATGTATTTGTTATGGCAGTTTTAATCTTTATGAGTGATTTAAAATTTCTTCATTTATTTTTTAATTGAATCACCATGAGATGGGCCATTGCAAAGCTATTTTGTGTAATTTAATTTTTAATCCTTTCAGTGAAGCCAAGTAAAATCTCTTACACGTGAAATTCAGAATTTCCATATTTCATGTGAATCAAAACTGATTGTTCTTGTGTGTTATTTTAATTTTTTATTATTTTTTATTGATAGAAAAGGGATCACCAAATAATGGGTGTTGGGAGGATCCTCCCAGGATGGGAGATGCATGCTGAAAGTAGACTCTAGACTGAACATGATTGCCTCTCAATGCCTCTTTTGGTATGTTTTTTAAATAATTCTTCCCCTCCTCTGTTTGCTTAGGACCAGGAATTTGCCTCTACTCTCCCTGTTCTTTCAGGAAGCCAGAGAGACATCTTCAGGCAGGAAGAGCATGAAATTTACATAGAAGTGGTACTGCATGGACAGTATCATGTTAAGCGAAATGAGTCAGAAAGAGAGGGACAGACAGAGCAAGATTGTATTCACCCGGAGAACATAAAATAACAAAATAGGAGACGAACTCCCAAGAGTGGCCGTGATTAGTGTCAGGAATTTTTCTTCAGAGCTTGGAGACCAACCACACACGCTAGCAGAAAAGGCAGCTCAGATAGAGAATGGAGCACCAAATAAAGGGTGTTGGGAGGATCCTCCCAGGATGGGAGATGCATGCTGAAAGTAGACTCTAGACCGAACATGATTGCCACTCAATGCCTCTTTTGCAAACCACAACACATAAAAGGAGACAGAGAACAAAGAGGAATGCCCTCCCACAGAGTCAGGGTGGGATGAGGGGATGGGGGGTGGGAGGCATACTGGGATCCCTGGTGGTGGGAAATGGGCACTGGTGGAGGGATGGGTATTTGATCATTGTATAAATGAAACCCACGCACAAAAATTCATATGTCTACAACCGTACCTCATGGTGTCTCACTAATAAAAATTTAAAAATTAAAAATAAAAAAATTGGAACATAAAGTAAAAATACAACAAGAGAAAGATCTCACAATAGCAAAGAGGGCTATAGTACTCAAAACGTTGAGAAACAGGCACATTGGCAAGTATTTTTAAATACGCATCCAGGAGAGAATATAGCATTGTTCGTGAACAAATCTACTCTATGGATTCATCTCATCCTTGAAATGGAAAAGGACAATGTGTTACAGTTTCCAATTTGCAAATAAGATCTATACCATCTACTTTTTGCTATGTTTCTATGCTTTACCGAGTATTATCCTGATTTTTAAATTTACTTTTAGGATTAAAATAGTATTTGCCTGCATCAAACTCTTTAAGTAAATGTTTTATTAGAAATGATTTTTAATGATTAAGAATGTTTTATTCACATGTCATTTTCTAAAAGAAACATATAGGCCAAAGAGCTAGTGCAGCATGAAGAGGGTGTTTACCTTGTATGCAGCTAACCTGAGTTCAATTCCCAGAACCCTGAGCTTGCTCGGGGTGATCTCTGGATACAGGGTCTGAAGTGAGCCTGGAGCACATCTGGGTGCACTCCCCTCCACACATACAAGGAAGAAAAGAAAAGAAAAACATATAACTGATTCTTGAGTAACATAGACGTTAAGGGTGCTAACTCCTCTATAACTTTTGAAAACCCCCAAATTTAATAGATAGTCTGCTCTTGACCAAGAAGATGGTTTTCTAATAGTATTTAATTCCATTGTCTGCAATTAGTACTATGTGTGGCCTGTCAATCTGTAAATTTTGATACATTTAAAAACTTTTATGGATTTTATAATAGACTTTATAATACATTTGTATTTTAAGGTAGTAAGTGATAATTTATATTTCTATTTGTGTGGGGTATTTGGGCCGTAGTATGTGGTGCTTGGGACTTCAGACTCTGTGCTCAAGGGTCATTCCTGGTGGTGCCAGCCATTAATTTGGGTTGACAGTGTGCATGGTAAGTGCTTGAACCCCTATACAAAGTCTGGGGGCCAACCAAATCAATTATCTGCATATACTTTATACGTGCATGGCATACTTTTCCTTAGATTTTTTTATATTTCTAGGATATATTGATCATCTTTAATTATTTCACATCCCTACCAATGTCCAAAAATTTTCAAAATACAATTATTGAAAAATATCATATAGAAGTCCAAATTTGTATTGTTCATGGGATAACTATATTACGAAGAAAGTAGAACCACAATAAACATGCAAGTAAAATGCAGGTACATTTCTTTGGAGTCTTTCAATTATGCAATTATATTAGTCTCTACACAAGTATGATTTTTAAATAATCAATTTCAATTACTATAAAGTGTTTATTGAGACTTTATAATTGTAATGTTTTACTGCTAAGATGACATTGATGTGAACATTTATATCTATTTGTCTACTTTTCTAATTGTTTACATAAGATCAATTCTTCACAGCTAACTTACTTGTGACCGGATATGTAGCTCAGGACAAAAGAACTTGGCCTGCGTGTATGAAACTTTGATTTCTGTTCTTCGCACTATAGAAACAAAAGCAAAACCATTAACTGTGGTTGGAAATAGGCCTCGGTGGTAAAATATTTGCCTCACATTTCTGAGGTTCTGGGTTTGATCCCTGAATTTCCATCTACACACACAAAAGCTAACTTACAACAAAGTCTCACACTGGAGACCTAACTGGGCCCGCTCAAGAAAATCGATGAACAATGGGAGGAGAGTGACAGTGACACTGACTTAATGAACATTAAACTGCTTTAAGCTATATATTGCCTAACTATTCAAAGGATTTAATTCTCAATAAAATAGCTTGAAAAAAGTCTTTTTTCTAGCACCTCTGCTAGGGAAAGATAGCACCTGTTTTTTCAATATTTGTAATTTGGGGGGACATTTTAATTTCTCATTTTAATTTGTGCTCTTTGTCTACTAGTGAGCTTGAAAATTGCTCTTGTATGGTACTACATGGAAAATATTATGCTATGGGAAATGAGTCAGAAAGAGAGGGACAGACATAGAAAGACCGCATGCATCTGGGTAACATAAAGTAACAAACCAAGAGACTAACACCCAAGAACAGCTGTGTTAAATACCAGGTTGTTCACTCCATGGCTTAGAGGCCAGCTGCACTGTCTAGGGGTAAAGGCAGCGCAGATAGAGAAGGGAGCACCCAATAAAGGGTGCTGGGAAGATCTGCCCAGGATGGGAGATGCCTGCTGAAAGTAGTCTATGGACCGAACAGGATTGCCACCCAATGTCTCTTCTGCAGAACACAGCACCCAAAAGGAGAGATAGAACAAAAGGGAGTGCCCTACCAAAGAGGCAGGGTGGGATGGGGGATGGGGCTGGTGGTGGGATGGGCACTCCATCACTGTATAACTGAAACCCAAGCTCAACAACCTGTAAGTCTACAACTGTACCTCATGGTGTTTCACTACTCAAACAAAACAGAACAAAACAAAAATTAAAAAAAAAATATTGCTCTTGTGTTTACTAGTCATTTACACTTCTTTCAATAGAGATTATGTGATCATGGTTTATGCTTATTTTTTCTATTCAAGTGTAATAGCTCAATACTGATTTATTTCACAGCACTAATTTTTTTAAAACCATTCATCCTTGGCCTATCATATTAATTGCCAGTATTTGTTGGTTTTGCTTGTTTTTTGATGACTTAATTTGGTTTTTGTCCTTTTCTTACAGATTGTAAAATTTTGAACACAAATGAGCATATGTTTTTCTTTATCTTCTACAGTTTTAAACTGAGAACAACTGTTTGTTTTCTACAAATAAGATACCTGTGCATTTACTATTTCTTCTCATTTTATTTACGTTTTAACACATCCTGATTCATCTACAACTTATCCTAGTAAGTGTTCTCATATTGAAAGAAACCACCAATTTTTTCAATCATAGTACTGTAGCACTGTCCTCCCGCGGTTCATTCATTTGCTCGATCGGGAACCAGTAACATCTTACAACAAATTGTGAGACTTGTTGTCACTGGCTTTGGCCTATCGAACACGTCATGGGTATCTTGCCAGGCTCTTGCTATGTGGACGAGGTACTCTGGGTAGCTTGCCGGGCAGAGGAATCGGAATCAGGCTTGGCCTCCTGCAAGGCAAATGCCCTACCCGCTGTGCTGTAAACGTTATCTAAAATATACTAGAAATACCAAATGTTGTTTCTTTAACAGTGCAATATAAAGGATTATTTCGTAATTTTCTTGATGTGTTAATGAAATAGCTAAGCTCTTGAGTATTATGGGAGTATTTTTCTAACACAAGAGTCTGACGAAGGTGAAACTGTTATAACCGTCTTGTAGGATTCCATCTCCCTAGCCTGCTTCATTCTACCCCGCTCTCTATCCAATCCGGTCTTCTTCTTGGGATTCTGACCTCCTGATTGGCTAGCCTCTACCTTTCAACTGCCTACTTTATGACATCATTCTCCCACCAAACCAACCACCAACTGGTAGAATCTTGGGGGTCCCATGTAGTTGCTTGTGAACAAATTTGAATCGTCATGGCAAGTGACGAGTGACCAATGACCAATCACCAGTGAGCAGTCCTCTCCACTGAACACTTGCGGTCTTAAGCCGCTTCAGTGTTCAGACGTACTCTCGTACCGTCTCCTCTTCTCGTCTACCTTTCATCGGTATTTCCTCTTCTCTGACCATGTCAGGTAAGGAATAATACTTTTCAAAGCTTTTCATTAGATTTATCATCCCTAAACTTAGCAGTCAAGGAAAAACCGCACGTAGTAATGAAAGAAAGTATTCAAGTCGAATTTGATAAGCCTCATTTTAGCTTGACTTTGACATTTGCTGTGTGATTTTAGACATTGGCCTACTTTCCCTCACATACAAAGTGTTTTTCCTCATTGATTACATTATACTTTAGACATACTTAGGAGCTCAAATACACACACCCACACATATAAATATATATGAGTGTTCATTCTCTGTGTTTCCTTTTTCCTTGTAATAGTGAATTTTACATGATATTCATTGAAAACAAGTAAATCAGAGACAGTATTTTTACAGAAACAGAAAATAGAGATGCTGCGGAAAACTGTTAACATATTCTAGCGTGTGTTCTCTCTAATGGTCTCTCCACTTGTATGTATACTTCAGTATTTTAAATATAGTGATATTACAAAGTAATAATCATTGATCTTTGAGATTTCTATTTAAACCAGGTAATAAGAAAATATGGGGCATGAGGAAGGTGTGCAGTGCTGAGCGGTAGGGAGGGCTTACCAAGCCCTCAAAGGTAAGAAAGTTTGGGATCACTTTCATCAAACATTGACCAATTGAAACCAAGACGATATGAGGGAGAAATAAATAGGAAAGAAAGAACGAACGAAAGAAAGAAAGATAGAAAGATAGAGAGAAGAAAGAAAGGAAGAAAGAATAGGGACGTCGATTATCAAGGAAGGGGAAAACGTTTGGACAGAATGTTGAAGAGAACCAAAGGTTTAAAATCAAAAAAGAAAGAATATATATTAAATATGCTCAGCTAAATACACTGAGAGCAAGTCAAAGCAATTTACTTCAATAAATGCCAGGACTAGAAAGTATACTATGCCTTGAATAGGGTTCCAGTAGGAAAAGCAGTTTATCAGAAAGCCATCCTTGCTGGCTTTTTTCCTGATTATCTCTTAGAACACGCTACTTGGTTCTTAACAGTTTGGAGTATATGCACGCTTCAGAAATGATGCTTCCCATAAATAGCTAATAGTGCTTATCTAGGGCGGTGGAAGACACAGAATCTTCAATGTTTTTATTACGTTCTGGTTTTTAAGTACATGTACGGAACTGCCTGTTAAAATAAAAAAAATGGTATATTCTAACTTGAATCAGGAGATTTCATTCATTTGTGTGGTAAGTAGGTTCCAGGTTAAAGCTGCTTGTCATCTTTACAAATATTATTTCATGTGATTTCTTTCTTCCTAACATGAGAGTATTTTGATAATAGTCAACTTCTGTTTTTAGATCCTAAGAGGAAATAGAAAAACCAAGTCTCACATGTCTAATTACACGTTTTTGTCATATTTGTGAATTATGAGTTTTCCTACATTAAAGATATTTTGTTGGATTTTGGTGCTCATTTATTAAACATTGAGAAGAACGTTTTCCTGGTTAATAAAGCTAATTCTAATCTAGGGGTTGAAAATAAATTTGCAATATTTTGTGATCACTTTTTAAATGGTCTTTTCTGTTTCTTGTGTGATCAAGTGAAATCCTCTGCTATGTTTAACACGTGTTGTTTGCTGGTTAATATTCAAAGGTACTCATGAGAATAATTTTTTTTGTACTTTCTAAGTTTCTTTCTGTATTTTCCTCATTTAAAACATTTCTTGTCTATGAAATACAATCACGTTTATTCCTATTTTCTTTTTCTTATGTAACTACTGATAAATCCTTTCTCTTTAATGGACTGGTAAAGTGTGCACTCAAAAATCACCTTCTATTCCATTTTTTGGCTAGCAGTTTTTTTCTAAAATAGAATACTCTCTTCATATTACATATGTGGAATGATTTATTAATAACCTTATTGTACTGTTTTATTTGGTTTTATTTGGGACCACATCCACTGTTATTCAAGGCCTACTCTTGGATCTGCTCTCCATAACTTACTGTACTATGCTGCTTGCTAAAGAGCCCAGATTTCATTAATATATATATACTTCATTTTCAGTTCTGCGATACATATTTTTCATGATGTTTTCTTTACCCTTCCTCCTATGTAAATCACATGAAATAGAAAAATTATATTCATGTATGCATTATTATTCTTAGAATTATTAGTAACTACATTGTAGATAAACAACTTAAGACACAGAGTTTCAATAAAGTTTTCCTTCCAAAAACATTTCTTGGGAAAGACTCAAGCAGTCATTTTTGAAGTGGATCAAAAATGAGGGTAACCTTCAATGCATCAACAAGATTAAGTCGTATGTGAACTGTAAGTAACAGGTACTCATCGCACAAGTCAAATGGAAACCTGATGATTACAATGGTAATAGTTGCAAAGACCACAAATGCCTATCTTAAAGTAAGGTATCTTCCTTCCGGTTTCTGGCCTTGTATTGATCATGCAGGGTCCTGGCCAAAAGTCCACATGCTTTAGGTTGTGTAACCTGGAAATTCATAAGGGACAGAGAGAGACAGTACTGGGGGGGATAAGGCACTTGCCTTGTACACAGCCAATCCAGTTGAATCTCTGTCACGGCATACACTCTCGCAAATGTTCTAAGGGGTCACTCCAGAGTGCAGAGCCAAGAAGAACCCAAGATCACTGTCAGTTGTTGGTCCACACTCTACACCACCCCACGCCCGCCCAATAAAAATTATTGGAATATAGGAAATCTCTTTGCCATCTCTGGGCCTCAGGTTTCTTCTTGTCCAGAGAATGTTTCCCATTCTCTTAGACTTCCTAGTTTGGAAAAGCTTCCATTCTAGGAAATAGCATAGGAGACAATAGGAGAGCAAGCTAAGGAGAAACTATCTGTAAGCAAGAAATCCAGGTACAGACACGATCGCCTGGCTCTTCTACAGTTCTGTGTTTACTTTGAGAGCACGATACCAAATACACAAAGTGCCCAAAGGTTCCAGGCTTTGAATCACCCCAAGTGGTTGGAATTTTGGAAACTCAGTTGACTGTTGGTACTAGAAGCATCTCGAAGGCTTAAATTTTAAGTTCAGATTGTTCCTCTCAGCGTTGAAGGAGATTATTAGTCTCACAGATTTTTTTCATCACCCTCTTGTTCCTTACAGAAAATTTTCAAAATCCATCTGTATTGGGAACTGCACATACTCTGCAGCTTTCCCTTCCCGTGGTGAACAATGCAGCTTCCCGAACAGGAAGTGTCTGCAACTACTCCAGAGTATCTGCTCCAGCTGGTAGTTCTGCTTGGCTCCTGCCCTCAGCCTCTGGCACCTCTTTCCAACCCCTGATGGGTAGTGCCTATCTTTACCAACATTTCAGCACAGCAATGCTGTCTGGAGTGTTTCACCAGAGTCATATATCCACCTCAGCTGCTTCCTACCCGAGTGTTTTGGAATGGGATATTGCAGGAAGTGCTGAAGAGAAGTCTTCCATGGGAGACTTTTCTGTGACTGTCCTTGACCAAGACCCCGCTATCTCTTCCATGTCTATGGCAGCTCGCTATGAGAAAATCCTAGATACCAACAACACGGTGTCTGTGTACCCATCACTTTCTGCCAGTCTTGTTGAGAGAACACCATCTCTGGTTCTACATCAGAGTCAAAGCCTGTCACTTCCCTACCAGGAAGGAAGCCAGGTGTATTACTATCATCAAGGCACTCTGGGAACTCTCCTTTCCGGCCCGCAGTTCTATGACTCCATGACATACAGAGGGCAAAAGGGCTCTGCCCCCCAAACTTACAGCAACTCATCGCGAGAAATGGTTATGGATCTCAAGGGGGTCCAGCCCCCAAATAACCAACCACCAGCCTCCTCCTCTGGAATCCACTTCTCTCTGTCTGCTCAACCCATCACAGAATCCAGTTTTCAAGGTGAGTAAAACTAAGAGAAGGGAAACAAAATTCAAAAATTGGGGTCAAAATAGAGGAAAACTCTCCATAGACAGGTGGTCTTTAAGTGAAATATACCGAGATTATATCATTCATACTCCTATTCCATGATATGAACGTCCTATTATTTTTTCGAGAAATCGAATACATTGAGACTAGACTACTTTACAATGCTAAGCTCTGTATGGAACATAGTGATTTAAAAATACCTATTTTTTTTTATTTTTTTTAAAAAAGCTTTAGTTTGGAGCAGGTTGAATCTGGGTCATAGCCTGTACCGCTCAGGGATTACTCCTGGGTCTGTGCTAGGGATCACTCCTGAAGGTGCTCAGGAGATCATACGTGATACTAAAGATCAAACTGAGGTCAGCTGTGCGCAGGGCCAGTGCCTTACCAAATGGACTATCCTTCTGTTCCAAGGCTCTTATTTTTAAGTGCAGTTTACACTGAAACTCTTTCAAATACAAATAGAACCACAAACAGCAGCACCACATGACAAACAGTAAGAACTGCAACATTTACCTCCACTTGTAGCACAGGGCCCTGTCCATTATCCTTAGAATAGCCAGTATCAATGCCTTGCCTATGGCTGGTAGGTGCACTGCTGTTGCACCACTACTTGTGTGGAGGGAATATCTCATTTCCCAGGGACTGATTTCTTCCTTGGTTCCTTTTTAGTGATGAATTACCTGGGGATGGAGACTTCCCTGCCATCGCAAGCTTCAGGTCCTACATTGGGTCTGACACAAATTTCAGAAATGCCCCCATCATGCTGTAGCAGGATTCAAAGACATGAGAGGAATCCACCACCTGAGCTTCGGGAAGTTCCCATGATATCTGCAGCCCAAAGTTACCAGGCGCTGACCTCAACTCCAACTCAGGAACAAAAAGTTACGAATTTTGACCAGATGAAAACGGGGCTCTCAAAATCTCTGAAGACCTACCAGATCCCAGTCGACCTAGAACAATGCAAAGATCTGCAGGTACTGAACACCACTGACACCATCACTCTGAAGCAGGTGCATGAAAATTCAAGTGGCGCTAAGGGGACCTCCCCTCCAACACGGAAGAAAAAAAAAAGGAGGCTTCTGAACCTCTTGAGGGAGAACCCAAGGCCAAAATCCAGCCAAAAGTCCAAGAATGCTTGCTAGGGGGAGCGGGGATTGTTCGTAATGCTGCAGTCAGTGATAGGTGTCCTGTGACCACGGCCAAAACTAACAGCAAACCACAGAAAGCTGCCTCCAGCAGGATCAGCAAGACAAAGAGCCATGGGCAGGAGAAGATAGAAAACACCCGAGTAAACTCTAAGAAAGCTAAGGAGTGTAAGCATCCAGGGAACAAGGTCAAGGCAGAAGAAAAGCCCACCATTGGCAAGATGAAACGCAAGAAAAGTCAACGTGAGCTTTGTCAAGAGGCCTTTAAAAAGCCCCGCAGCTGCCTAGGCATGCACATGCTGGAGTCTGTGCAAGTGTTTCATGCTCTGGGGAAGAAGAGTGATCCAAAACCTGGAATCTCTTCCTCCCAGGTCCTGGCTAGCTCCAAGAACCCCAAAGATGTCAAGACATCCTCAGCTGTCAAGCCATGGCTAGGTGCTACCCGGGATGGAAAAGGCCTTGAGAAAACTCAGGTCAAAGCACAGAAACCAAGTAGACCTGCTGAAAAACACTTATCTCCAACCCAGTCTGAGCTGCCACCTCCTGGGAAGGTCAAATTGGTACCTTTGCCGTTTCTGACCATGGAGAGGCCTCAAGCTCGACCTGTTCCTCGGAGACCACAGTCTGTGGCCTCACATCGTCCTGCTGCAACTCACCCTGCCAAGCCCGGCTCTACCAATGCAGCTCAGCCAACTGCTGCCAATTCTTCCCGGCCAACCACTGCATTTTTGCCTGGTCCTGCCAAACCTGCTCAGTCCATTTCAACCAACCCATCTTGACCAGGTTTGCTGAACCCTACTAGCCGGCCCTTTCCTCAGGATGCAGCTTCTAAACCTGCTCCCTACAAGACAACAGCTAGCACTTCTCTCCGGAGGGAGGCTCCTCCTGTCTCTGTGAACAAGCGCCAGTCTCCACCCAAACGTCAGAGTCAGTTTCTCCTTCAAGGCTTCCGTTTCCAACCGATTCCATGGAGAAAGCCCAATGTTCCCGAGCCAGTCGTGTCAAAGCCCATCACCAAAGAGCAGAGACCAGAGCGTGAGGCTATGAAAAGGAAGTCTCAGCAGGAGCGTGAGAATGCTGCCAAACACACCTCTTTGGGGAAGTGCAGTTCTTTATTGAGAGAGAAAAAGAGATGGACATCTCTCTCTACTATGGCTACGTAATGTGAGTAGCTGGAATGGTAGGTTCCACTTGAGGTACCAGATGGTTGCCTTAGACAAACACAGAAATACCATACACAGTTGGTTTATTCTAATAAATTTTTAACAAATTGAAGAGATGCATCGTAGTTAATTGGTTGTTAATAAAAGTTCTGAAGTTTGAGATGCTGTCAAATGTGGTTGTTTTGGGGAGGGGCTGGGGGTTGAAGTATGGCATGGGAAAGAATGGGAAGTTATAGAAAGGACAAAGGGGGAATAGACAAGACTCTGAGAAAGAGAACCTTGGTCCAGGGTTCTAAAGCCCATCAGAGGAGAAATTGCATGGGCCTGATGAAGAGTGGGGTGGGGTCAGAGGAAGAGTATAGCTGACAGGGCATTTGCTCTGCAAGCAAGAAGGACCCAGTTCAATTCTTGCATTCCTTTAGGGTTCCCAGAGACCCACCAGATGTGAAACTTGAGCGCAGAGCCAGGAGTAAGACCAGAGCACAGTCATGTATGCCCCATCCCTGGTGTCCTCCAAAAAAAAAAAATGAGAGAAATGACACGGTCTGGGGGTTTGGAATTAAAGAATAAATTTGGAATAGGCTAAAGAAGGCAAATGAGTCTAAGGTGACCAGAAGAAAAGTTAAATTTCTTTCATGGAGGCTGTGTCTATGCCTCATGGCCACCTTTGGAAAATAACCAAATTTGAGACACATCTCTAAAAGGTTTGGGTGGTCTATCCATAAATGATGGCTGGGGGATGCGACCACATAGACTGGGGAATGAACCTTCCAGAGGATTGGTCAGCGCCCTCAGAGACATTCAAGGATGACTCTTAACAGGGACCAAGCCAAGAGAACAGTTGCAGCATGAAGCCTGAAGATGAGCTCCTGGGAGATGCAGAGATAAGTCACCATGTCCTCGGGCCCTCTGTTCAGCACCCCTAGCTGCACCATTTCCCTTATATTCAGAGTCGCTATCACGGTGACCCTTTGCTAGCTAGTTTCAACAATGAGGTCCATTGCCTCTGTAAGTCTTTGGATTTGTAAACTCCCCACGGTGGTCAAACCTGCTTTCAGGCAAGGACATCTGGACATTTCTGTCGGGGGGAGCTCAAATTATATTACCTTGAGGGGCTGCTCTGTGGTCTTCCATGGTCCCGGGTGCCTGTAGCCTTCTCTAAACATCGCTGTTAACTGCAGCTCACCCAAGAACCAACGTTATCAGTGTCGTTGGGGCTGCTGTTGCGGGACGTACCGGACTAAGACATGCGCAGTAGGTCACCACTCCCAAAGCGGTTGGTACCGCTTGACCTTGAGCCTGGAAGGTGGTGGCGGAAAGAGATGGTCCTAGGAGAGTTAATGGGGTGATGGATGGATGGCAGGGAAACCGGGAAGGGTAGGGACCTGGACAGCTGGTGATCAGCATGGGAGAGTTGGTGGATGTTTTTTAATTACGTTAACATGTTTTTCGTAAATGATAAGCAAAACAAAAATACGAAAATATGATAGGTTCCAAAGAACAGGTTACATATAAGACCGAGAGAGCTGAAAGGGCTGGCATTCCTTCTGGAGCTTTCAATCATACCATTTACTAAAGATGGTATTTTCACATCACTTAGCTGCGGAGAGGAATAGTGAGAAACAGAATGCCACCAGAAAAGCAAACTGGATGACCACGGTTCATAAAAGCCAGGTGGAAGGTGTTCACATGGATCCCAAGTGCAAGTGGGTTAACAGGAACATACATTTCACTAAGTCTGCTTGGTACCAGTAACTACTTTGGTGGAAATGGAGCAACACGGATGCAGTTTCTGACAGACCTGAGACTAAACTGCTAACAAATTTTCCCAGGAAAGGGTAGTTGACTGGCTAGGAACAGAACAACTTGAAAAGTGTTTTGCTACCTTTCATGTATGGCTAGAGGAAAATGATCCCAGTCAACTCTCCAAACGAACAAGCTTCAACTCCCTTGAAGGAAAGTTGTATTCACTGAGGAAAAAATGCTGGGAGAACAGTCTGAAATGATGGGAAAAGAGACAATAAGTGCAAAAGGAAGGACTTGAAATTTGGCGAAAACAAAGCTTGAAACAACAAGATCTGGTGAGCACATGATTTACTGGGAATGGGTTCTGAGGAGGAAAAGAGCGATATCAGGGATGTGAACAAGGAACATCCAAGTGAAGGAAGACTTTTAGCTAGCTGATTACCCCATGGGCAACATGTTTGCAAGACTACCAGAACTTCCCAAGGAATTGACTTTAAGTTTCTTTCTTTTATATGGTCACTTACAACATGTATTCTTTGCCTTCTTCAACGACAATTTGGAGTGTTCGTTTCTTTCTCAATATTCTGTTCACTTGTGTAAGCATCTTTAGCAACTGCTGGATAACACAAGTATTTGATCAGACTTATTTTGTACTATCATCTTCAGTTGAGATTACTGACAACTAGGTCTAAAGTGAAGCTTGCTTTGATTGGTAGAAGTAGAGTAGCGAGGACTAGGGATGGAATTAGAGATTATAGGGTACCACATTCAGTTCCTAATAAAACAAGTCAAGGACAGTGTCCCTAATAGACTATTGAAAAAGACATCCATCTCTGTTTAACATGTAAATTCAGCATATTATATATTAAATTAAAAATGGATTAATATTCCTGTATTTGGTCTTTTAAAGACATTCAAGGTTGGTTCAGGAAACAAACACTGCCTATGAAATCATAACAACTTAATCATAAAAACCTGATTACTACTTCAGTTTCCAAGAATGTCAGCGCTAAGAATTATTTCCCTTGATCTCCCTAGTGCATATGATAGGCATATGAATACATCTGTGTGAATAAATAATTGGTATCAAATTTCCAGTCTCACCATACATGGTTGTGGGTATTGTGAAATAGTTTTATATATTTTCGAAATTTTGCAATAAGATCTCTGGGTGTGAATCCTTGAATCATAAATACCTTTTCGTGTGCTCCAGCACCACCTCCTCCCACCTTAATTACTATATATATGACCTCCTAAGGAGTCATTTGCTTTGTTCACTTTGTTTTAGTCCTTCTCTCTCTCTCTCTTTCCAAATGTGAGTTATCTGTTTCAAATCAAGGTGCATGTATTTGTTATGGCAGTTTTAATCTTTATGAGTGATTTAAAATTTCTTCATTTATTTTTTAATTGAATCACCATGAGATGGGCCATTGCAAAGCTATTTTGTGCAATTTAATTTTTAATCCTTTCAGTGAAGCCAAGGAAAATCTCTTACACGTGAAATTCAGAATTTCCATATTTCATGTGAATCAAAACTGATTGTTTTTGTGTGTTTTTTTAAATTTTTTATTATTTTTTATTGATAGAAAAGGGATCACCAAATAATGGGTGTTGGGAGGATCCTCCCAGGATGGGAGATGCATGCTGAAAGTAGACTCTAGACCGAACATGATTGCCACTCAATGCCTCTTTTGGTATGTTTTTTAGATAATTCTTCCCCTCCTCTGTTTGCTTTGGAACAGGAATTTGCCTCTCCCCTCCCTGTTCTTTCAGGAAGCCAGAGAGACATCTTCAGGCAGGAAGAGCATGAAATTTACATAGAAGTGGTACTGCATGGACAGTATCATGTTAAGCGAAATGAGTCAGAAAGAGAGGGACAGACAGAGCAAGATTGCATTCACCCGGAGAACATAAAATAACAAAAGAGGAGATGAACTACCAAGAGTGGCCGAGATTAGTGTCAGGAATTTTTCTTCATAGCTTGGAGACCAACCACACACGCTAGCAGAAAAGGCAGCTCAGATAGAGAATGGAGCACCAAATAAGGGTGTTGGGAGGATCCTCCCAGGATGGGAGAGAGTGCTGAACATAGACTAGAGACCAAGCATGATTGTCACTCAGTGCCTCTTTTGCAAACCACAACACCTAAAAGGAGACAGAGAACAAAGGGGAATGCCCTCCCACAGAGTCAGGGTGGGATGAGGGGATGGGGGGTGGGAGGCATACTGGGATCCCTGGTGGTGGGAAATGGGCACTGGTGGAGGGATGGGTATTTGATCATTGTATAAATGAAACCCACGCACAAAAATTCATATGTCTACAACCGTACCTCATGGTGTCTCACTAATAAAAATTTAAAAATTAAAAATAAAAAAATTGGAACATAAAGTAAAAATACAACAAGAGAAAGATCTCACAATAGCAAAGAGGGCTATAGTACTCAAAACGTTGAGAAACAGGCACATTGGCAAGTATTTTTAAATACGCATCCAGGAGAGAATATAGCATTGTTCGTGAACAAATCTACTCTATGGATTCATCTCATCCTTGAAATGGAAAAGGACAATGTGTTACAGTTTCCAATTTGCAAATAAGATCTATACCATCTACTTTTTGCTATGTTTCTATGCTTTACCGAGTATTATCCTGATTTTTAAATTTACTTTTAGGATTAAAATAGTATTTGCCTGCATCAAACTTTTTAAGTAAATGTTTTATTAGAAATGATTTTTAATGATTAAGAATGTTTTATTCACATGTCATTTTCTAAAAGAAACATATAGGCCAAAGAGCTAGTGCAGCATGAAGAGGGTGTTTACCTTGTATGCAGCTAACCTGAGTTCAATTCCCAGAACCCTGAGCTTGCTCGGGGTGATCTCTGGATACAGGGTCTGAAGTGAGCCTGGAGCACATCTGGGTGCACTCCCCTCCACACATACAAGGAAGAAAAGAAAAGAAAAACATATAACTGATTCTTGAGTAACATAGACGTTAAGGGTGCTAACTCCTCTATAACTTTTGAAAACCCCCAAATTTAATAGATAGTCTGCTCTTGACCAAGAAGATGGTTTTCTAATAGTATTTAATTCCATTGTCTGCAATTAGTACTATGTGTGGCCTGTCAATCTGTAAATTTTGATACATTTAAAAACTTTTATGGATTTTATAATAGACTTTATAATACATTTGTATTTTAAGGTAGTAAGTGATAATTTATATTTCTATTTGTGTGGGGTATTTGGGCCGTAGTATGTGGTGCTTGGGACTTCAGACTCTGTGCTCAAGGGTCATTCCTGGTGGTGCCAGCCATTAATTTGGGTTGACAGTGTGCATGGTAAGTGCTTGAACCCCTATACAAAGTCTGGGGGCCAACCAAATCAATTATCTGCATATACTTTATACATGCATGGCATACTTTTCCTTAGATTTTTTTATATTTCTAGGATATATTGATCATCTTTAATTATTTCACATCCCTACCAATGTCCAAAAATTTTCAAAATACAATTATTGAAAAATATCATATAGAAGTCCAAATTTGTATTGTTCATGGGATAACTATATTACGAAGAAAGTAGAACCACAATAAACATGCAAGTAAAATGCAGGTACATTTCTTTGGAGTCTTTCAATTATGCATTTATATTAGTCTCTACACAAGTATGATTTTTAAATAATCAATTTCAATTACTATAAAGTGTTTATTGAGACTTTATAATTGTAATGTTTTTCTGCTAAGATGACATTGATGTGAACATTTATATCTATTTGTCTACTTTTCTAATTGTTTACATAAGATCAATTCTTCACAGCTAACTTACTTGTGACCGGATATGTAGCTCAGGACAAAAGAACTTGGCCTGCGTGTATGAAACTTTGATTTCTGTTCTTCGCACTATAGAAACAAAAGCAAAACCATTAACTGTGGTTGGAAATAGGCCTCGGTGGTAAAATATTTGCCTCACATTTCTGAGGTTCTGGGTTTGATCCCTGAATTTCTATCTACACACACAAAAGCTAACTTACAACAAAGTCTCACACTGGAGACCTAACTGGGCCCGCTCAAGAAAATCGATGAACAATGGGAGGAGAGTGACAGTGACACTGACTTAATGAACATTAAACTGCTTTAAGCTATATATTGCCTAACTATTCAAAGGATTTAATTCTCAATAAAATAGCTTGAAAAGGTCTTTTTTCTAGCACCTCTGCTAGGGAAAGATAGCACCTGTTTTTTCAATATTTGTAATTTGGGGGGACATTTTAATTTCTCATTTTAATTTGTGCTCTTTGTCTACTAGTGAGCTTGAAAATTGCTCTTGTATGGTACTACATGGAAAATATTATGCTATGGGAAATGAGTCAGAAAGAGAGGGACAGACATAGAAAGACCGCATGCATCTGGGTAACATAAAGTAACAAACCAAGAGACTAACACCCAAGAACAGCTGTGTTAAATACCAGGTTGTTCACTCCATGGCTTAGAGGCCAGCTGCATTGTCTAGGGGTAAAGGCAGCGCAGATAGAGAAGGGAGCACCCAATAAAGGGTGCTGGGAAGATCTGCCCAGGATGGGAGATGCCTGCTGAAAGTCGTCTATGGACCGAACAGGATTGCCACCCAATGTCTCTTCTGCAGAACACAGCACCCAAAAGGAGAGACAGAACAAGGAGGACTTCCGTTTCCAACCGATTCCATGGAGAAAGCCCAATGTTCCCGAGCGAGTCGTGTCAAAGCCCATCACCAAAGAGCAGAGACCAGAGCGTGAGGCTATGAAAAGGAAGGCTCAGCAGGAGCGTGAGATTGCTGCCAAACTCACCTCTTTGGGGAAAGTGCAGTTCTTTATTGAGAGAGAAAAAGAGATGGACATCTCTCTCTACTATGGCTACGTAATGTGAGTAGCTGGAATGGTAGGTTCCACTTGAGGTACCAGATGATTGCTTTAGACAAACACAGAAATACCATACACAGTTTGTTTATTTTAATAAATTTTTAACAATTTGTAGAGATGCATCTTAGTTAATTGGTTGTTAATAAAAGTTCTGAAGTTTGAGATGCTGTCAAATGTGGTTTTTTTGGGGAGGGGCTGGGGGTTGAAGTATAGCATGGGAAAGAATGGGAAGTTATAGAAAGGGTGTTGGGAGGATCCTCCCAGGATGGGAGAGAGTGCTGTACATATAGACCAAGCATGATTGTCACTCAATGCCTCTTGCAAACCACAACACCCAAAAGGAGAGAGAGAACAAAGGGGAATGCCCTCCCACAGAGTCAGGGTGGGATGAGGGGATGGTGGGTGTGAGGCATTCTGGGATCCCTGGTGGTGGGAAATGGGCACTGGTGGAGGGATGGGTATTTGATCATTTTATCATTGAAACCCAAGCACAAAAATACATATGTCTACAACCATACCTCATGGTATCTCACTAATATAAATTTAAAAATTAAAAATAAAAAAATTGGAACATAAACTAAAAATAAACAAGAGAAAGATCTAACAATAGAAAAGAGGACTATAGTACTCAAAACGTTGAGAAACAGGCACATTGGCAAGTATTTAAATACGCATCCATGAGAGAATATAGCATTGTTCGTGAACAAATCTACTCTATGGATTCATCTCATCCTTGAAATGCAAAAGGACAATGTGTTACAGTTACCAATTTGCAAATAAGATATATACCATCTATTTTTTGCTATGTTTCTATGCTTTACCAAGTATTATTCTGATTTTTCAATTTACTTTAAAGATTAAAACAGTATTTGCCTGCATGAAACTTTTTAATTAAATGTTTTATTAGAAATGATTTTTAATGATTAAGAATTTTTTTTTTACTATAAGTTTAGTTGAGATTACTGAAAACTAGGTCTAAAGTGAAGTTTATTTGAATTGGTAGAAACAAAGTAGGGAGGACTACAGATGGAATTAGAGATTATAGGTTACCACATTCAGTTCCTAATAAAACAAGTAAAGGACAGTGTCTCTGAAAGACTTTTGAAAAGATATCTCTATTTAACCTGCAAATTCAGCATTATCTATATTAAATTAAATGTGAATTAAGTTTCCTATATTTGGTCTTTTAAAGACATTCCAGTTAGGTTAAGGAAACAAACACTGCTTATGAAATCATAACAACTTAATCATAAAAACCTGATTATTACTTCCATTTCCAAGAATGTCAATGCTAAGAATTATTTCCCTTGGTCTCACTACTGTACATGATAGTCATATGAATACATCTGTGAGGATATATCATTGGTATCTAATTCAGAGATTAGATATATAGAGATTAGATCACATAACTGAGTGTGATCTCAACTTTCCTAGACACTCCCCTGCCCCACATACCCAAAGACTTCTTCTGATATTTAAGGATCCATGACTTTTTCCCATCCCATCTCCCTGAATCTTTTAAAATTTCTTTTCAAATACTAATGTAACAACTTTAGAAAATATTGAGTTAACCTTAATTTTTGTACTTTAGCTTTTATATATAGAACCAAGAAAATCTTTTAAAAGTGTATTTTTTTAATTATTTGCAAAATTGTAATAAAACACTATCATTGAGTCCCTCAATATACTTTATATAAAGAATTTTGTGACAAATTCCCTGTACACATCAATACTAGGAAAAATAAATGACTTCTCTGAATGAGAATGAACTGGGACATTTCAAAGTATCAATCAGTGAATCAAGGATGAATCATCAAAATGTATAGCTAAAAATGATCTTGATATAATCTAGTCAACACCATTACATTTTCTTTTTTTTTTTAGAATTAAGTCTCTTTTATTACAGGCACAGCAGATAACATATATGATAAGAAGTATTTATAATTCATAGCACAAAATATGAGGATGCCTGATCAAACCTCTTATTTAACTTTTAACAGTAACAACAACAACAACCAAAAAAAGGAAGGGTTTTTTTTTTCTTAGCATAAGAGAACTAAGACCAAATAGATTCCAAGGAATATTCTGGGCCATTTTTCTTCTTGAACAGTAAAACACTCATTACCTGGATACAAAAGTACCAATATTTTGCTTTCCTGTGTAACCAATGTGTTGAACAAGCATAACTCATACAAATCGTGATTGAGTGTGTATTTATTTTTATCTCTTAGAGGTCCTTTAGACAATATGTATTGGAAATCTTCTGCTGAAGACTGTGATGAAGTTGTGACTTCTATAGTTTTTTAAAGGATTAGGTTATTAAAGAAGTATCCATTCTGAAATAAAAATGTCCAGTCCCACAAAATTCAAAAGTTAATGGTGTAAAATACATACTTTTCCCAAAGATGGATTTTCCTAGGGGACAGGAGTACATAAAGGGTGCCTAGTATAATCCTTTCTTCTTTAGGCTGCAATCTCTTGCTTTCTTTTTTTTTAATTTTTCCCTTTATTTTATTTTTTTTTACAGTTGTAGATTTATAATTTTTTGTGCTTATGTTTCAATTATACAATGATCAGATACCCATCCCTCCACCAGTGCCCATTTTCCACCACCATGGATAATATCCCTCCCACCCCCATCCCCCCATCCCCCCTGTCTCTGTGGCAGGGCAATCCCCTGTGTTCTCTCTCTCACACCTGAGAGAGGTGTGAGATGGAATCTCATTGTGGTTTTGTTCTGCATCTCCCTGATGATTAATGATGTAGAGAATTTTCACCACCAGTGTCTGCATCCCTCCACCAACAAATGACCCATTTCTCCCTGCATTCCCACCGATTTCCTTGACAAACACATTTTGAAGTTTTACTATTGTACTTTGGGTTCCATACTTACAGTAGTGTTGGCATTGGTGGTTAAGACATACACCGCAAATTTTTAATGCTGGCCGTCCTGGATCAATGCCCACTGACACCATGTAGTGGAAATACATGAGAACAAATCATTAAGCTCCAAATTTATCAAATAATCAAATAATTATCAAATAATTATCAAATAATCTTTAAACAATTCTGATCGAAAAGAAAATAGTGTGAACTGGACAGGACAACCCCCTGGCAGACTGAAAAGCACATGAGAAAATGCTCTACATAATTAATCATCAGGGAGATGCAGATCAAAATGAGATACCACAATGAGATACCATCTCACACCTCAGAGACTGGCCCACATTCAAAAGAACAAAAGCAACCAATGCTGGCACAGATGTGGCGAGAAATTGACACCCCTTCACTGTTGGTGGGAATGTCGACTGGTTCAGTCCTTCTGGAAAACAGTACGTACAATTCTCAAAAAATTAGAACTTGAACTCCCATTTGACCCATCAATAGCACTCCTGGGAATATATCCCAGAGAGGCAAAAATGTATAGTCAAAGTGACATCTGAAATTGTTTGTTCATTGCAGCACTCTATACAATAGCCAGAAACTGGAAGAAACCTGAATGCCCAAGAACAGATGACTGGTTAAAGAAACTTTGGTACATCTATACAATGGAGTACTATGTAGCTGTTAGAAAAGATGAAGTCATAAAATTTACATACAAGTGGTACAATATGGAAATTATAATGCTAAGCGAAATGAGTTAGAAAGAGAGGGATAGACATAGAAAGATTGCATTCATCTGGGGGATATAAAGTAACAAAATACGAGATTAATATCCAATAATAGCTGAGATCAGCACCAGGAGCATTACTCCATAGCTTAGAGGCCAGCCGGGCATTCTAGGGGAAAGGGCAGCTCAGATAGAGAAAGGAGCACCAAATAAAGTGTGTTTGAAGGATCCAACCAGGAGGGGAGATGCATGTTGAAAGTAGACTATGGACTGAACATTTTTGCCACTCAATGCCACTTTTGCAGACCACAACACCCAAAAGGAGAGAGAGAACAAAAGGGAATGCCCTGCCACAGAGGCAGGGTGGGATGGGTTGGGGGTTGAGGTGGGAGGGATATTATCCATGGTGGCAGAAAATGGGCACTGGTGGAGGGATGGGTATTTTATCATTGTATAATAGAAACCCAAGCACAAAAATTGTAAATCTATAACTGTACTTCATGGTGTTTCACTAATAAAAAGAAAAAAAAGGAAAAAAATTGGAGCTTAATGTTTTGTTCTAATATATTTTCCCTACATGGTATAAATTGGCATTGATCTAGGAAGGCCAGCATGAAAAAGATGAGGTGTATATCTTAACCACCAATGCCAAAACCACTGTAAGTATGGAACCCAAAGTACAATAGTTAAACTTCAAAATGTGTTCGTCAAGGAAATCGGTGGGAATGCTGGGCGAAATGGGTCGTTTGTTGGTCGAGGAATGAAGACACTGGTGGTGTGATTAGAATTGG
This sequence comes from Sorex fumeus, assembly GCF_029834395.1. Lineage (NCBI taxonomy): Eukaryota > Metazoa > Chordata > Mammalia > Eulipotyphla > Soricidae > Sorex > Sorex fumeus. Next base: position 18,775,747 of record NW_026606152.1, on the reverse strand, counting down.
AATATTGTATGACAAAACTCCATTATAAATGACTTTGTAAATCAAAATTGCCTAAATGTTGAAAAAAGAGAAGTCAACTTATGTCTATATTTCAAGAAAGCTTGTCTTAGCAAATTTTGGCATGGAGAGCATAGTTGGTAGAGAGATGGAGAAAGAAAGAGAGAGTTGAAGGTTGGGAAGAGAATCCTGGATATCATGGAAGAGATGAAAGTTGATCTTAGAAGATTTGGAGCCATCAGAGTTTAGAGAGTTAAATGGTGAGACCACAGCAGTTTAGGTAGTTAAATAGTGAGATTGGTTTAAGTCATCAGCAGTGTATACATAGAGTTCAAAGACCTCACAGATATTCAGGCTATATCAACTAACAAGGGGACCATTTTTTTCCTGAAGCACTATTTAAGTATAATATATTGCCAGAAAGAATGATAAGAAGCTTGTTCTCTTTTTCACAGATTAGTACAATAGTGATGAAAACTTTTATACAAAGGAATCTATCACCTTGTCCTGTTGCTCTGCATTCTTTTCATCATTCCATTCTCCCCCATGACCCTACCTAATCAGGGCTCTCTACATTTCTCAGCAGTGTCACCACATAGCCTCAGAGCATGTATTTACTGCCAGTAGCTCACAGCTCTCTTGTTTTACCCACACCCAGGCCAGAGGTATCCTTCTGCAAAAGAAGATGTCTGCTGAAGGCCCATTCTTCCTTGAAGTGGCAGTCATGGTTTACCTCTTATTAATCATCGTGTTTGCAAATATCGATGAATGTCACTATACTAGTGACAGGGATTTTCCAAACTAAGGGAAGAATAAACATTTTCCATTACCCCAAGAATTTTGGGCAGTTATTTTCTATCCACTGCAAATAATATATGATAATTAGTCAATAGAACTGAAGTAAAAACAGGGACATTTGTCATTTGGTGCCATGACTAGTCAGTCTTAGTATAAATATATATTTCTAGAAAAAAAAGCAGAAGAAAATGAGTTGGTTGCTAGCAAAGAATGCCAAATCTCTGCCAAGAAATCTCTTGAAAATAAAATTCTGACTATGGACTGAACATGATTGCCACTCAATGCCTCTTTTGCAGACCACAACACCCAAAAGGAGAGAGAGAACAAAAGGGAATGCCCTGCCAAAGAGGCATGGTGGTATGGGTGGATGTGTGTGGGAGGGATACTGGAATCCATGGTGGTGGAAAATGGGCAATGACGGAGGGATGGGCATTTGATCATTGTATAATCGAAACCCAAGGACAAAAATTGGTAAATCTACAACTGTACCTCATGGTGTTTCACTAATAAAAATTAAAAATAAAATAAAATAAAAATTGTTTTGTCTGCCAGAGATCAATAGATGGGAACCTGAGTGAAGGCAAAAGATTAAGTTGGGTGACTTTTATTTTTCCTTGAGTATATAAATTTGATTATGGAATCAATTTATATGACAGTTTATCAAGACAGAGAAATTTTCATCACTTCTCTTATTTAAAAGTATAGTGATACACCATATCTCTATCTCACTTTATTTTTATTTCTGATAGTTTGACACAAAAGATATGTCAAAACCATAGATAAATGCCAATTATTTAAATACTATTTGTTATTTATAATTACTTTATAGAACTGCTTAAATTTTAGGATTATGCAGAATCAACATGCATGTATCACATTACACTCACCACTGAAAGGCCTACTCTGTCATTCACCATTGTTCAATTTTTCCACTTTGATTACACCTTTCCTTCTGGTAACTAAATAGTCTTATAGTTCTATAGTTTGTTTTAATTGCTTTGAAAAGATCAAAACTATGCAATTTTCAACATTGGATGAAAGTAGAGGATATCATGCATGTAAAGTTAGCCTTAAGGAAAGGAACAGATACAGAGAGATTTTTCTCATATATGGGATGTAAAGACACACAGCAAGGTAGCAACAAAGGTTCAAGGGCAATGTAAGGGGAGAACTGATCCACACAATTGAGTCAGGGGATTGGGAGGGAGGGATTCTGGGGGTTTGGGGAGAGGAAGGGGTTATTTTTTGAGAGAATGAGGAGTGTCATGTTGGAATTATGTGTATGACAAACCATTATTAATTGAATTATAAATCATAGAATATAAATAATGATTTAGACGTTTGTCTGTCACATTTTATTCTTTTAATTTGTTTTCTCCATATGCCACATATGCATGAAATTGTATGATGCCTATCTTTCTCTGCCTGGTTTATGACACTAACCATAATATCCTCATGTTATCCATTTTTATACAAATAATAAGAAGATTTCACTTCATACAACTGAGTAGTATTCCATTGCTTTACCACCTTTCATTTTCAAAATTTGTCATTTAAAGATACAAATATTGGTTTTAACAATGCTCTGGTGTTTTAAAATTTTCAGTTTAATGAAGCAAAATAGATTTTACTGAAAAACACTTAGAAACTTGTGAAACAGGTGTAGGGTGGAATGGAATATATGTTCAAGAGAGAACACTCGTTTAACTAAGCAAGCAAAGAGAGACGTGGAGAAAGGAAGCACGGTATTTCTTCAAGGGAGAACACAAGTTTGAGGACAAAGTCGACTCTGGTAGTTTAGGAATAAGAACTTGGAGTGGTATGAACTTAACTTGTGCACTTTAGGGGAGAACCTGAGTGACACTATTAGAAGTATGCTCAGGAACATCTTAAACGGGAGTCTGCACTTGGAGTGAGAAGGGTAGAGTGTTCTTTCGGGAGATCTGGACTATGGAGAACAGTAATATTATAACGTTAATGATAGTATCTTACCGTGGGATTCCAAAAAAATTTTTAACAGTGGCGTAAGAAATGATAACATTCTTAGGTATTTGGATTTCTTGTGGAAATTACTGGAAAGCTGAGTTGATGCTCTGGATGTCTCCAACTGAAACAAGGTCAACAAGTCATGAGTGAAAAATTACAAGTTAGATGGATCAAGGATTCTGATCCCAGTGGATGGCTAGCTTTCGGTTGGACAATTTCTACTGATGGCCTGATGTAGATTCTGATCCTGGTATATGTAACAGACAGGGATCCTCAGAAGTGAAGCCTCTGAGACAGAATTCATTTATGCCAACTTATGGTTTATCAATGTTTGCTCATGGCTGCTACAATTATAACATGCCATTCAATGGTTTTGTGGTTTCAATTTACTGTGTCAATGTAAAGATGAAGTTTCTAAATCAAAGGTAAAAATCTGAGGCCCTCAAGATGATGAATTATGGGGATGGGGGGGGGGAGCTGGAGCTATAGTACAGCAGGTAGAGCATTTGCCTTGCACACGGCCTACCCAGGTTAGATTCCCAGCATCCTGTATGGTCCCCCCAAGCACCGTGAGGAGTAATTCCTGAGTGCAGAGCCAGGAGTATCCCCTGTGCATCGCCAGGTGTGACCCAAAAACGCAAAAAAAAAGATGATGACTTACCTTTAGATATTTTGAAGTCAAGTAGAAACAGCCAGAAAACTCCCCAGAAAAGACTTCTCCAGGATCAAAAACATCATCACCTCTAGCGTGAGAGCATACAGAAAATAAGGTTTCCATTTTTGCCAAGTTAAAGGAAGCCATACATGATCTTGGAAAGTCTGTCAAAGGAAAGCATGGATTTAGGAAGGATAAGGTGACAACTGGGTCTTATAATATATAAGATATATATATTAAAATATACAATATTTTATAAGTATTTATATATATTTATTTATATTAAAATATAATATGTATCTTAAAATATACAAGAGAAGCAAAGGGCATGAAGTAGGAGGTAAGGTGGCAATCAGGTCTACTACAAAAAGCATTTTTTAATAAAAAGAGAAAATGTAATGAGACATCAAATAAGACCTTTGTAAATATTTAAGAACAGGGTTATAACTCAGTGATTCAGAATTTGCCTTCCATTGTATGATGATCTGTGATTGATCCTTAGCACTGGAAACAACATTGTTTTTAATTTTTAATTTCTTTCTTTCTTGCTTGCTTGCTTGATTGCTTTTTTGTTTTTGGAGTCGTACCTGGCTATGTATAGGCGTTATTTTTAATTTTTTAAAAAAGTTATAATTTTACTTTTTTACCTGTAGTTTAAAACGAAATCTAAATTATTTTAGAGTAAATATATGTGAAGAAGAATAAAATTTACGGGAACTATTTAGTATTCTTAATGATACTGCAGTCAGAATTTTGAGTATTATGAATGGAGAAAAGAGGCACTATTTTGTTGACGGTTACTCTAACTAGATGTACTGATGGTTATTGGTTCTTTGGGGACACATCCAGTCATGTTCAGGTGCTGCTTTGGCTCAAGGGTCTCTTCCAGTGTTGCTCAGGGTACTATGTTGTGCCAGGAAATGAATCTGTTTCTTTTGCAGGCAAAGTCCACAGTCGTTCCAGTGAGCTATCACTCCAGTCTGCAAGGCTCTTAAGAAAGACCCTCATTTCACAAAATAAGTGGGGAATCTTTATTGCAGATGCTTGTTTAAATTGTTTGGCATGGGACCAGAGACACCAGCTTTCATTCAAAAAGTGGCCAGTGAGATTAATACCAGGAGTTTTGCTCCATGGTATGGAATCCAGCCACACATTCTAGGGGGAAAGGGAGCTCATATAGAGTAAGGAGCACCAAATAAAGGGTGTTTGGAGGATCCTCCCAGGATTGGAGAAGCATTCTGAAAGTAGAGTAAAGACCGACATGATTGCCAGTCAATGCCTCTTTTGCAAACCACAACACCCAAAAGGAGAGAGAGAACAAAAGGGAATGCCCTGCCACAAAGGCATGGTGGGATGGGGGGATAGGGGGTGGAGGGACACTGGGAACCGTGGTGGTGGAAAATGGGCACTGGTGTAGGGAAGGGTATTTGATCATTGTACAATTGAAACCCAAGCACAGAAGTATGTAAATCTATAACTGTACCTCATGGTGTTTCACTAACAAAAATTAAAAAAAAATGTAAATGACAGAGAATGGGCACTGGTTGAGGGATGGGTACTGGATCATTGTATAACTGAAACCCAAGCACAAAAATTTGTAAGTCTACAACTGTACCTCATGGTGTTTCAGTAGTAAGCATTAAAAGAATAAAAAGTGAGGCAATGCATAAAAAAAAAGTGGTCAGATACCATCAATGCTGCTGCCCACACCCACACCGGGAGTGACAATGCTATGAGCAAGGGTTTCCATACTTGGATTCTCAAGATAGTGCCCCAGGAAATACTGACACGCAGCAGCATTTTGGACCCAACCTATTATAAAACTTGTTAGAGGTTAATTGATACCAAACAAGAAAATTCAGGACTGTTGTGTAGCTTCTTTGATAATTTATTTTTCTCTAGTAGCTTGTAGATATTAGGGGTGGCAGTGGTATATTCTATAGTAAACAGTATTGCGTTTTTAAAATGTTGAAGGCCTAAGGTATATAAAAGAGGCAAAATAAAATGAGTAAATCTGTACACACATGAACACTTTTGTTGTTTCTTTAGCAATTGCTTGGATGAAAACTGTAGATGGGTAGCATGTATTTAAGTAGCTGGAGATAGGGATCAGGGGTGGTGTGGACTGCAGGGGAGGGTGGAAAGATGGGAAGAGATTATAAGTGTGTGTGTTTATGAGTGCTATTGTGTGAGAATGTTGAGTTTATAAGAATTCATGCATGCATGTGTAAGAGAGAGACAGAGAGAGAGAGAGAGAATGAGTATGTGTGCATGTATCCGTGTGTGTGTGTGTTCTTAGAAAAATCCTATATTTCATCTGAACTACTGTACCAAGTGATGCTGTCATTCATTATGATAACGTAATAAATAAATTTTATTAAATTCAGGTGGTGAAATATTTTGGCCTTTAAGCCCTTCCCCTCCTCCAATTCATCAAATTCTTCCTATAATTTTCATTTACTCCCTGACCTCTTCAGGACTCAATTGGATTCAATCTGCCACATCCAAATTTATCTCTTTTAGAAAAAGTAATTAGATTAAAATATAAATCACAACAATATAAATTAACATTCAAATGGCTTCTAATGATAATTAATAATTTCTATTCATAGAAGTACTTATTCAGGCCACACAATAAGGCAAAATTCAGAATATTGGACAGAAGTCAATTATTTCTCAAGCAGAACTAGCTATATTATAGCCAATCTAAAGATGTTAGAAATTTGCAGTCCAGACATTAGAAGTTCATGCTATAAGTAAAAGATTTCTTGTTTTCTCACCTGAATCCTATTTTCCATAATAATAATTGAATAAATGAATAAGTCCTCATCCATGTGACCCTGTGCGGCACTAAGAAGATGTGTCCGATAAATCGCAATTACTTCTTGGTGCTGTCTGTCAGCATCAGCCAGCTGCTGCTGCAGAGTCTTCACTTGGAGCTGCAGACTGTCCACCAGCTGGCTCTGCCTCCTACTGCGGCTCCCGCTGGCGTAGGTGAGCTGCGAGAGGCCGTTGAGGGCCTGCTTTAGTCTCTCCACATCGTTAAGCAACTCAGTTATCTTATTATCCTTTGCTTCAATCTCTTTAGCAGAATCCTGTATTCGCCTCTGCAACTCCGTGATGGTTGTTAAGGACTTATCACACCTTTCCTGCCGGTCTTTGATTTCCTGCTCAATGCTGAAATGTAGCAATTCTTTCTCATCTTTTGCTGACAGTTTCCTTTTTTGGGCTTGCAAAACCTCCTCACACACTTCTTCATATTTCCTATTCAGATTGGCCAGCTTTTCACTTAGGTTGGAAACTTGTGCCTCCAAATCACTTTTTGTTGCTTTGTATTTGGACAAATCAACCACCTCCCTGGTCTCTAGATTTTTTAAGGCTTGTTTAGTATTCTGCACCTCAGTCTGAAGTTTGGAGACTTCTTGCGTTTTGTTCTGGCTTTCTTCTTCCTTTCTTCTCAAGCTGGCTTTTATGAGTCCCACTTCATTCTCAAAGGCTTCTTTAATCTGCAAATGCTCAGCCAGGGGCACAGAGGAGATAAGTGGACACTACTTCCACTACCCAGCCGTTGCCACACTCCAGGACGCTTTCCGGACCCACGCGGCAGCTCCGGCCGAGACCACGCACAGCTGAAGACCCACAGAACAAGATAAGCGGAACTCTCTGAGACCTTGGACTCCAGGCTCGGCGGACCCAGGGACAGAGCTTCTCTGCTTGCGCCCACCACCACAGGTGACAAAGGGATTCTAATCAGGAGCCCCACCCTACCCTGCCCTGTCTGCTTCCATCAACCACCCAGGGATCGAATTGTGCACAGGAGACCCACCCTACCCAGATAAATACCCCACTGGCAGACTTCCACTCTCGACACTACTTCCACTACCCAGCCGTTGCCACACTCCAGGACGCTTTCCGGACCCGCGCGGCCGCAAGCAGCCGCGCGACACATCATAAAACACTAAATACCCATCTTCTGGAATTGTCGTACCATATTTGATAGGGTTCAAATATGGTAACACCTACAAGGGTGATTAGAGGTCACCCCAAAAGCCTCTATCCCTCTCGGAAAGACTGGCAAGCTACCGAGAGTATTCCTCCCGCACGGAAGAGCCTGGCAATCTATCCGCTGTGTATTCGATATGCCAAAACCAGTAACTACAACTGGTCTCATTCACCTGACCCTGAAGCACGCGACAGGGACAAATGGAGACGTTACTGGCGCCCGCTCGAGCAAATCAACGACTAACGGGAAGTTAAGTGATTAAGTGAAGTGTGAAATGAATAAGTGACAGAAATAATTGAATGTTGTTTTCTTCACTTGAAGGTTTTATTCACAGATCTTGTCTCATAAAAATTATTCAGAAAACATTATATTAAACAAACATTCCATGGTGATTAATCAGAATTCTTATGTTTGAAAGTGACAAACTCATACCACACTCATTTTAAACTAAGAAGATACTTGATTCATGTGCCTATAAAGCTGGAGTGCCCTCTAGGTATGGTTGGGCCCAAAGAGTTGATTTTTATTTATTTACTTATTGATTGATTGAGTGATTGACTGAATCACCATGACTGGTTGACTGAATCACCATTGAGTGATTGACTGAATCACTGGGACATAAAGAGATACAAAGCTGTTCATGAGTAGGTTTCAGTCATACAGTGTTCCAAGACCCATTGCTCCACCAGTGAACATTTCCCACCTACAGTGTCCCCAGTTTTCCCCCTGAAATCCTTTCTCTCCCTCTCTCTCTCCTCACCCCCGTCCCCTGTCTCTCCCTTTCTTCTACCTATCTACCTATCTACCGATCTCTCCCTTTTGAGGCATCATGGTTTACAACACAGGAACTGATAGGTTACCATGTTTCTTCCTTTACCTATTTTCACTTCACAGTTCTTTTCCAGCATGATCATTTCCAACTATCTTTGTCATAGTGGTCTCTTCTCGATCCCAACTGCCATCTCCCCCAGCCCATAAGGTAGGCTTCTAACAGTGGACCAATCATTCTGGCCCTTATTTCTACTGTTCTAAGGTATTAATCTAAAGTTATGTTTTTTCATATCCCACAAATGAATGTAATCCTATATCTGTCTGTCTCCATCTGACTCATCTCACTCAGCATGATACTCTTCATGTACATCCATTTATAAGCATACTTGATAACTTCATTTTCACTAACAGCTGCATAGTATTCCATTGTTTAGATATACCATAGTTTCTCTAACTAATCATTGAGAATTCTTGGGCATACAAGTTGTTTCCAGATTCTCACTATTGTGAATAGTGCTGCAATGAACATAGAAGTGCAGATAGCATTTCTGCTGTGTGTTTTGGGGCCCGGGAGTATATTGCCAAAAGTGGTATTTCTGGATTCATGGAAGCTCAATTTGTAGCTTTCTGAGAAATGCCCATGTTGTTTTCCGAAAAGGCTGAACCAATCGGCATCCCCACCAATAGTGAAGAAGAGACCCTTTCTCCCCACTTCCAAGCTGACATTGGTTGCTCTTGTTCTTTTTGATGTGTGTCAATCTCTGTGGTGTGAGATATCTCATTGCTGTTTGGATTTGTATCTCCCTGATGATTCATGATGTAGAACATTTTACCTCTGTTTTTTGGTCATTTGTATTTATTCTTTGAGGAAGTTTCTGTTCATTTCTTCTCCTCATGTTTTGGTGGGGTTGAATGTCTTTTTCTCATGAAGTTCTACCAGTGCCATATATATCTTGGGTTATATACAATAAGGGGTTAATTTTATGGGTATTGCATAAATAATTTTCCCCCATTATGACGGCTGTCTTTTTAGCATGGTCACCATTTTTTCTGAGTTGCAGAAACTTCTTGGTTTAATGTAGTCTCATTTGGTTATCTTCACTTCTTCTTCCTTGGTCAGTGGTGTATCATTCTAGAAGTTTCCCTTAGCTTTAATGTCATGGAGGGATCTTCCCACATTTTTCTCCATATATCTTAAGAATTCAGGTATGATATTGAGGTCTTTAATTCATTTGATCTGACTTTGTTCCTGGCACTATAAAGAGGTCTGAGTTAATTTTTTTTGCATGTTGCTGACCAGTTTTCCCAGCAGCACTTGTTGAAGAGACTTCGTTGCTCAACTTCATATTTATTGAGCCTTTATGAAACATTAGGTAATAATAATCTGAGGGCCAGCGTCAGGATATTTGGCTATATTCCATTGATCTGAGGCCTGTCTTTATCTGAATATCATGCTAATTTGATTACTACGACTTTGTAGTAGGGTTCGAAGTTGTGGAAGCTGTTCCCTTCTTCTTTTTACCAAAGATTGCTTTAGCTCATCATGGGAGTTTATTGTTGTGTATGCGTTTCAAGAGGGTTTAATCTATTTCTTTGAAAAATGTTATGGGTATCCTTATAGAAAGTACATTAAATATTTATAGCGCTTTGGGGTGTATTGCCATTTTGACAGTGTTAATCCTCTCAATCAATGAGCATGGGATGTGATTCCATTTCCTCATATCCTCTTTTATTTCATGAAGTAGTGTTTTGTAGAGTTTTTTTGGTATAGGTCCTTAACCTTTTTAGTTGATTCTAATATACTTGATTTTCTGAGGTTATTATTGTGAATGGGATTGTTTTTCGCCTATCTCTTTTTTCTCTTTCATTAATAGTATTTGGAAAGCCATGGACTACTGGATATTGATTTTGTATTATGCTACTTTAGTAAAAAAATCTATTCTTCCCAGGAGCTTTTTGGTAGATTCTTTGGGATTTTCTAAGTATACTATCATGTCATCTCCAAATAGTAAAAGCTTGAGTTCTTCCTTTTTTTATCTGGATGCCCTTGATATCTTTTTCTTACCAAAATCATATGGCAAGTACTTCAAGTACTATGTTGAATAGGAGTGGTGAGAGTGGGTAACTTGTTTTGTGCCTGATTTTATTTTGGGAATCTAGCTCATTGATTTCTGCTCCAAGCCTTTAGTTTTTCCCCGTTGAGAATAATGCTTGGTGTGGGTTTGTGTTAGTTTGCTTTGACTATATTGAGGAAAGTACTTTCCACTCCCATTTTGTTGAGAGTTTTTCATCATGAATGGGTGCTGGATCTCCTCAAATGCTTTATCTACATCTATTGATATTATCATATGATTTTTATCTTTATTTTATTGAGATGGTGTATTCTGTTGTTTGACTTGAGAATGTTAAGCCATCCTTGCATCCCCAAGATCAACCTAGTTGGTCATAGAGTGTGACCTTTTGTTGAGTTTCTGGATTCTCTTTGCTGGTATAATCTTGAGGATCTTTGGATTTATCAAGGAAATAGGTCTGTAATTTTCTTTTTTGTGGTGTCTCTGTCTGATTTGAGTATCAGGCTGATCTTTGTCTCATAGAAATTGTTTGGGAGTATTTCTGTTTCTTCAATTTCCTGGAAAATCTTAAAAAATGTTGGCAGTAGGTCCTCTTGAAAGGTTTCGAAATACTTCATTAGTGAATCCATTTGGGCCTGGGCTCCTGTTTTGGGGGATACTTTTGATTATCATTTCAATATCCTTGTCGTGATGGGTTCGAGTTTTCAAAATCTTCTTGGTTCAGCCTTGGGAGGTAATTGGAATCCAATAATTTATCAATTTATTCAAGATTCTCTCATTTCCTGCTGTAAAGATTCTCAAAATAATCTCTGATGATCCTATGGATTTTGTAGTTTCTATTATGATGTCCCCCTTTGCATTTCTGATTCGATTTATTAGGATTCTTTCTCTTTTCTTCTTTGTGAGTTCTGCTAGTGGTTTATCGATCTTATTTATTTTCTCAAAGAACCATCTCTTGCTTTTGTTGGTCTACTGGATTGTATTTTGGGATTATATCTCATTGATTTCTGCTCCAGGTTTTATTATTTCTTTCCTCCTGGCTAGTTTGGACTCCTTTTCTTGGTATTTTCCAAAATCTTGAGCTGTAAGTTATTTTTGTAGGCCCTTTCTTTCTTCCAGTTGAATTCTGGCGGAGCTATAAACTTTCCTCTTAGAACTGCTTTTGCTCTGTCCCACACGTTCTGATAGTTCCTCGTTATCATTTTTTTCTGGAATCTTTTTATTTCCTCCTTGATTTCTTCTCTAAGCCAATGGTTGTTCATTATTTCCCTCAAATAAAATATTTTCTTGCCGAGTTTTTGTCTGTTTGATCTATTGAGAAGTGAGAAAGTACTGTTGAAATCTCCATCTAGTATTGTGTTGCTATCAATGTTTTTCTTTAAGTCTATTAGAAGTTGTTTTTACGTATTTTTCTGGTCTGTCATTAGGAGCATATACATTGAGGAGGGTGAGTTCTTTCTGATGTACATATCCCATGATCATTAACAAATGACCTTCACTGTCTCTTATAACCTTTAGCCTGAAGTCCACGTGGTCTGATACTAGTATGGCCACTGCAGCTTTTTGGAGGTGTTCTTTTCTTGAAGAATTGTTTTCCAGCCTTTGACTTTGAGCCCATGGTTGCTTTGATTATTCAGATATTTTTCTTGCAGGCAGCAGAATGTTGGGTTCAATTTTCTATTTCATCCTGCCATCCTGTGCCTCTGAATTGGTGTACTTAGTCCATTGACATTGAGAGAGATCATTGTGATGGGGATTTTTGCTATCTTTATGTCGAAATTTTGAGTATTTGTGGGGCTTGTCTTAGCTTAAAGTAGCCCTGTTAATTCTTAATGCAACAAAAATATGGAACACTTTACAAGTTGGCCTGTCATCTCTGTGTAAGGATCATGCTAATCTCTGTATCATTTCAATTTTAGTATATGTGTTGCCAAACTGAGTATAAGAGCTGATTTTTTTCCCTATTTTTCTCTTCTGATTTCTTTGAGTGTTGTCCTTACTCACTCCTATGGCAGACAGTGATTCCCAATCTAGGAAGGTATTTCAAAGCAGCTTGAAGTGATAAATTTAGAACATTAATGTCCCAGAAGGAAAAGTCTGGTTTTTACCATATTATCTTTTACCATACCCAGGGCATAAGTTTTGCAAAATAATTCTTTTGGAAGGTGGTGTAACAGTCTTGTTTAATGCTCTACCCTGAAACCTTCATTAAGAAAATTAAACTGGAGCCTTTTGATATTCTCACCTCGGTCCCGTGTACATCTCCAGAAAACAGTGGATTGCGTTGTCCGCACTTTGACCACCTTGAAAGTAAGTAGGATTTTTCTCCTGAAGGAAGAGGTGAGAAGCATATTGATGATTTCATTCCACCTTATTACAAGTTCAACTTGAAGGGAAGGTGAGACTCATGAGGCTCCTGTAAAGGACATAAAAGGGGTCTCAATGTAGTTTAATGGCCAAGACACATTAACAACACAGATGACTCAAAGTAACCTGTGTGCATCTTTGTGTGTATAGTGAGTTTTATATCTACTCATAGTGATTCTCAGTCATTCCACATGGGCAAAACAGACCTGTAATTAAAAATCTAGTTCCCTGAGCAGAATGGGCTTTCTTAGGTGATTGAACATGTGTGTAATATTTTATTACTAAGCACATACAACTGTTTGAATGATGTGTACTTTTCGATCTAAAATTAAGTCTAAGTATCTCTGAAATGACGGTCTCCTGACGCCGCACCTGGCTTTCCTCACCAGGGCCCCTTGGAGTGTGTGGGTTGTGTTTCCCTCACCACCCCGAGCAGAGACCTGACAGCTGAAGACCTCTGCAACCAGCCATAGTTATGCTTAAGACCACTCTCACCACACTTGAAGGAGCCTCATGCATGAAGAACTGGCAGAGGAACCCAGGTGTGCGGGACCCGGGGCTGAGATATTCAAGTCTGCTCGGACCAAGAATGGGCCTCCTCCATCCAGATCCCCCATCTTCCAGTAGCTAAGGGTTACACCCCCGGACTGCCTCTGGAGCCATGTAATTCCATCAATGGCCAAGAGGATCTTGTTGATAAGACAACAACTCATATTGTCCAGTTCTCTTTCTCGGAGAACATGGCAGGTTACCAAGCGTATCTTGCCTACATGGCAGAGACTGGCAAGCTACCCGTGGTGTATTCTATATGCCAAAACCCAGTAACAATGAAGTATCTCATTTTCCTGACCGTGAAAATACCTCCAATGTGGTACTTGCTAAAATCTGAGGGCTAGGACGAATGGAGAAGTAACTGGTGCCTGCTCAAGGAAATCGTTCTCCACCACCAATGATACCAGTATTCCTCCCACCATGCCCCCAAACGTGCCTTTGTGGCAGGGCATTCTCTTTTGTTCTCTGGGGCCATGGCATGCCAGAGAGCCACTCGTGGTGGGCAACTCATGGTCTTGGCTGGCAGGACGAATGGGCTGGTTTCACCCCTCACCCCCAATCCCACGAGGATGTAGTTGCCCTGTCACCCTAGCTCATACCTGGCTGTCCAATAGTCTCTGAGGTGGTGGGAATCGTGCCGCCAGTGGGGAGAAAGGCAGAAGCGACAAATACCCTTTCCCACCTGAGGGAGAATGGTGCCGTAGCTTAATGCATAGTTCAGTCACATTTCTGCCAAAAGCCTCTGGGTTCTGAATTGGTTCCACCTGCCTCTGGTGCTGTGGTCGTGCCGGATAGCTTCTTGTGGGGGTCAAATCGTGATCTTGGTGGGGCAGAAAGAATGGCTCTATGGTCTACTTTTGTCATGCATCTCCCACCCAGAGCGGGTCCTCCAAATACCCTTTAGTGGGTGTTCTGACCTCTATCTGAGCTGCCTTTCCCCCCAGCATGTGATGCCGGCTTCCAAGGCCTGGAGCATACCTCCTAGTCCTTATCACTCTATTCTTGGGTATTAGTCTCTCATTCTGTTACTTTATATTCCACAGATGAGTACAACCTTTCAATGTCCGTCCATATCTTTCTGACTCATTTCACTTTCTATGTTGATCCACTTTATGCAAATTTCATGACTTCTTCTTTTCTAACAGCTGCATAGTACTCCACTGTGTAGATGAAACAAAGTGTTATTAACAAGTCATCTGTTCTTGGGCACTAGGTTTTTTTTTCCCCAGATTTTGGCTATTGTGAACAGTGCAGCAATGAACATACAAGTGCAGATGTCATTTCGGCTGTACTTTTTTGCCTCTCCAGGCTATATTTCCAGGAGTGATATTGCTGGGTCAAATGGGAGCTCAATTTCTAGTATTCGGAGAACCGTTCATACTGTTTTCCAAAATGGCTGAACCTGTCCGCATTTCCACCAGCAGTGAAGGAGAGTCCCTTTTTCCCCACATCCATGGCAACACCGGTAGCTTTTGTTCTTTTGGATGTGGGTCAGTTTCAGTGGTGTGAGGTGATATCTCTTTGTTGGTTGGACCTGCATTTCCCTGATGATTAGTGATGAAGAGCATTTTTCATGTGCCTTTTGGCCATTCGGTATCTTCTTTGAGAAAGTTACTGTTCATTTCATCATCCCATTTTCTGATGGGGTTGCATGATTTCTTCTTGTAGAGTTCAACAAGTGCCTTGTATATCATTGATATCAACGCCTTATTACATAGGCATTGGGTGAATATCCTTTCCCATTCTGTAGATTGTCTTTGTATTCTGGTCACTGTTTCTTTTGAGGTGCAGAAGCTACTTAATTTAAGATAGTCCCCTTTGTTCATCTCTGTTTTCACTTTTTTGGCCAGTGGCATGTTATCTTTGAAGATACCTTTAGCTTCAATGTCGTGGACGGTTTTGCCCACCTTGTCTTCAATGTACCTGATGAATTCTGGTCTGATGTTGAGGTCTTTGACCCATTTTCATCTGACTTTTGTGCTTGCTGTTAGGTAGAGGTTTGAGCCCATTTTATTGCATGTAGCTGTCCAGTTTTTCCAGCACCGTTTGTTAAAGAAGTCTTTCTTGCTCCACTTCACATTTCTTGCTAACTTATCAAAGATTAGATGAACATATATTTGAATGTGTGTGTCAGTATATTCAATGATGTTCCATTGGTCGGCGGCTCTGCCTTTGTTCCAGTACCATGCTGTTTTAATTATTATCGCTTTGTAGTAGAGTTTGAGGTTGGGGAAGGTGAGGCCTCCCATCGTATTTGTCCCAAGAATTGCTTTAGCTATTCGTGGGCGTTTGTTGTTCCATATGAATTTCAGGAGTGATTGATAAACTTCTTTGAAGAATATTATGGGTATCTTTATAGGGATCGCATTGAATTTGTACAATGCCTTGGGGAGTATTGTCATTTTGACAATGTTAATTCTCCCAATACATAAGCAGGAGATATGTTTCCATTTCTTCGTTTCCTCTTATTTTCTGTTGTATAGGTCCTTTACTTCCTTAGTTAAGGTGATTCTGAGATACTTGATTTTCTGAGGCATGATTGTGAATGGGTTGCTTTCTTCATGTCACTTTCTTCTCTCTCATTATTTGCATATAGAAAAGCCATAGACTTTTAGGTATTCATTTTATAGCCTGCAACTTTTCCATATAAATCTCTTGTTTCTAGGAGTTTTTTGGTAGAGGTTTTAGAATTCTCTAAATATAGTATCACATCTTCTGTGAATAGTGAGAGCCTGATTTCTACTTTTCCTACATGACTACCCTTAATATCTTTTTTTATATAACTCCTATTGCAAGTACTTCCAGTACTATATTCAACAGAAGTGCCAAAATGAATTTTTTTCTTTTTGGGTCACACCCTGCGATGCTCAGGAGTTATTCCTGGTTCATGAACTCAGGAATTACTCCTGGCGGTACTCGAGGGACCATATGGGATGCTGGGAATCGAACATAATTTGGTAGCGTGCAAGGCAAACGTCCTACCCCCTGTGCTATTGCTCCAGCCCCCAAAATGAATTTTTACTAAACACTTTCTATCTGTAAATTTCTATGCTAAGAACAGTGGTATAAACGGTGATATCTGAGTAATTTACAAGTAGATTATGAAGACAGAAAATATAAAGAATTTCTTTGTATGAATTTCCAGAATGTGTAGCTTTTATTAAATATATTAAGAATGAACCGGAGGTCTTGATTATACCATGAAAATGATTTCCTTGTTAGAAGTTACCCTTCTAAAATGCAATAAAGTGACACATTTTGAAAATGTTGATTATTCGTTCATTAATTCAATGAATATTTATTAGTCTGGGGGTGCAGTGCCTCCAGGAAGTCAACCTGCACGCTCGAGGTGAGTGTATCTACAGTCTAACGGTGCCATCATGCTGCCTGATAACCCCAGATTTCCACTGTGCCTCTGGCTGGATCCCAACACCTCAGGAATAAGTTTCCCAAGAAATTAAACTCCCAAAAGATATGAGGGAGTCATGTTCACAAACCACCCCTGGCTCAGCTATACAAGCTAATGTATTGGTCTTGCTTAAGTGACCCATAAATAAATCTTGAAAGAGATCAAAAGTCACAGTTAACCTTGGACCTGCACACGGCAGAACATACTAGGGTAAATCGGAGGGAGGCAGGTTAGTTTGTTGCCCACCCAACCAGAACTCAGGGCAGCCACTTGCTCCCACAAACCAAAATCTCTACCATGCCCTAGTCTCATTACATCGTCTCAGGATGGATTTCACTGAAATATAACAGCTGAAATTTCGGATATGCGGGTTTTGTGACTGAAATCTCTAGGCTTTCTCTGAGTCAGGATGGGCAGCCCACCCTCACTGCCTTGTACTTATGGAAGCCGCAGCAGTCATGTCCATACCTCAAAGCAACTCCAGCCTTACCTTCCTGATAAAAATACTAAATTCCGGGGCTGAAGCGATAGCACAGTGGGTAGGGTGTTTGCCTTACATGCTGCCGACCCGGGTTCGAATATCAGCATCCCATATGATTCCTTGAGCTCGGCCAGGAGTAATTCCTGAGTGCAGAGCCAGGAATAACTCCTGAGCATCGCCGGATGTGACCCCCCAATAAAAATACTAAATTCCTTAAACAAACATGATGAGCTCTTAGTACCTGTATGAGAACCATAATGCACAAAATTAAAAGGAGAGAGAAAGAATTTAAAGAGCCTGCCATAGAGACAGGCTGGGGGTGGGGTAGGGTGTTGGGGGATGTTGTAGGGAACCAGGGACATTGGTGGTGGGAAATTCACACTAGTGGAGGGAAGCATGTTGGATCGTTGTATGACTGGAAGCAAATTATGAATAGTTTGTAATGGTCTAACTCACAGATATTCAATAAAAATTTAAAAATATATATCCTTAATTGGTATCTCAGACTACTGTTAGAACTTTAAAAACCAGCATATCTATTTTTGTGTTCTCAGTAGAAAAAAAAATGTTACTCACCTGTAGGTGCCAATAGCTTGAAGAATGCTAAACCCAAAGATACATCAATGCTGGCCTCTGGCATGAATACTGTAATTGCAGTTATGTTATGTTTTAGAATCAGTTCATGGACAAGAAGTCAAGAGAAGCAGTGGCAAAGAGCAACAATGTTGAATGGATAATGTTTGAGGAGCTTGTAAGGGAGGCGGAAAGATTTGGCATGAGAAGAGGGAAAAAAACGAAGAGTTAAGTATTAATAAGTATCATGACAAAAATGCAAGGGAGGTCATTTTTTGGCAATCGTCACACTCTGTTGAGCTTTTGGTGAGGATAAGTATTAGAAAGTATCTTTCCCATTTAGTGGTAAAAAGGTAACTTTGATGGGTACATTTAAAAATTACTTTAAAAATTAGAATCACCAAGAGATACACAGTTACAAGGTTGCTCATAATTGAGTTTCAGTCATATAATGTTCTAGCACCCTTCCAGAAAAATGGGGGTGTTTTTGAAGGAATATCCCTGGTGCGAAGACTAGGGCATCTGAATCTTAACACATTTCACCAAATATATGATCTGTACTCACATGATTTACACTCTCTCCCCTGATCTTTGATTTACGTTTTCATGCAATATTTCCTTGTGAAACTCACCAGAAGTGAGTGTCCCTATTTTAGACAAGTACATGTTTCTCTGACATTATATATATATATATATATATATATATATATATATATGTGTTCACTGTAGGAAAAATATATTACTCACCTGTGTGCCAATATCTTGAAGAATGCTAAACCCAAAGATACATCAATGACTGTCTTTGGCCTGAATACTGTAATTGCAGCTATGTTATGTTTTAGAATCAGTTCGTGGACAAGACTTCAAGAGGAGCAGTGGCAAAGTTGCATTAATGTTGAATGGATAATGTTTCATGAGCTTGCAAGGGAGACGGGAAGATTTGGCATGAGAAGAGGAAAAAAAAACGAAGAGTTAAGTATTAATAAGTATCATGACAAAAATGCAAGGGAGGACACTTTTTGGCAATCATCACACTCTGTTGAGCTTTTGGTGAGGATAAGTATTAGAAAGTATGTTTCCCATTTAGTGGTAAAAAGGTAACTTTGATGGGTGTATTTAAATTTTACTTTAACTATTAGAATCACTAAGAGATACACAGTTACAAAGTCATCTAATATTCTAGAACCTTTCCAGTATATTGGGGGCAGTTTTGAAGGAATATCCCTGGTGCGAAGACTAGGGCATCTGAATCTTAACACATTTCACCCAATATATGATCTGTACTCACATGATTTACACTGTCTCCCCTGCTCTTTGATTTATGTTTTCATGCAATATTTCCTTGTGAACCTCACCTCAAGTGAGGGTCCCTATTTAAGACAAGTACATATTTCTGGGGCATTATATATTTTTTGGTTGCTGGGAGAGTCTCTAAAGCAATGCTCAGGAGGTGTGGGGGCCCCACAGGTAATTCTCAGTCAACCTAGCTAAACCCTAAGGTCTCTTCCACTTTCTCCTGCACAAGGTTGACTGAGTAGACGGTGATACCATTAAGATTGGAACAGAAAGTAAAAGTAAAACAAGAGAAACATCTAACAATAGCAAAGAGGGCTATTGTACTCAAAAATTTTAGAAACAGGCACATTGGCAAGTAGTTTTAAAAAGCATCCAGGAGAGAATATAGTATTGTGAGTGAACGAATCTACTCTATGGATTCATCTCATCCTTGAAATGGAAAAGGACAATGTGTTACAGTTACAAATTTACAAATAAGATATATACCATCATATATTTCATCATATATTTCTGCTGTGTTCCTATGCTTTACCAAGTATTATTCTAATTTTTAAATTTACTTTAATCATTAAAAGAGTATTTCACTACATTAATCTTTTTAATGAAATGTTTCATTAAAAATGTTTTTTAAAAAAATTATTTAAAATGATTTATTAAAATGTTATTTAAAAAAGAAACATGTGGGCCACATAGTTAGTGCTATATGTAGAGGGTTTGTATGCAGCGAATCTGAGTTCAATCCCCAGAATCCTGAGCCTTCCAGAAGTGATCTCTGCATACAGAGTCAAAAGTGAGCCCAGAACACATATGGGTGCGCTCCATTCGCCACAAAAAAGGAAGAAAAGAAAAACATATAACTGATTCTTGAGTAACATAAAGGTTAAGGGTGCTAATTCCTATATAACTTTTGAAAGTCCCCAAACTTAATAGTCTGCTATTGACCAAGAAGATGGTTTTTTAATAGTATTTACTTACATTGTCTAAGTAGTGATATGTGTGGTATGGAAATCTGTACATTTTGATACATTTTAAAAAATTAAAATGCATTTTCTAATGGACTTTATAATACATTTGTAGTTTATAGTAATAAGTGATAAATTATATTTCTTTTTTGGGGGGTATTTGGGCCATAGTATGTGGTGCTTGGGACTTCTGACTCTGTGCTCAAGGGTTATTCCTGGTGGAGCCAGCCATTAATTTGGGTTGACTGTGTGCATGGTAATTGCTTTAACCCCTATACTAAGTCTGGGGTCCAATCAAATAAATTATCTGCATATATTTTATACATTCATGGCATACTTTTTCTTAGATTTTTTGATATATCTAGGATATATTGATCATCTTTAGGAAAAGATATTACCTGATTTTTAAATATTTGTAATTTGTGGGGAAATTTTAATTTCTCATTTTAATTTGTGCTCTTTGTCTACTAGTGAGCTTGAAAATTGTTCTTGTGTGGTACTACATGGAAAATAGTATGCTAAGCGAAATGAGTCAGAAAGAGAGGGACAGACATAGAAAGGTTGCATTCATCTGGGTAACATAAAGTAACAAAATAAGAGACTAACACCCAAGAACAGCTGTGATAAATACCAGGTTGTTCACTCCATGGCTTAGAGGCCAGCTGCATTATCTAGGGGTAAAGGCAGCACAGATAGAGAAGGGAGCACCCAATAAAGGGTGCTGGGAAGATCTGCCCAGGAAGGGAGATGCCTGCTTAAAGTAGTCTATGAACGGAACATGATTGCCACCCAGTGTCTCTTCTGCAGACCACAGCAACCAAAAGGAGAGATAGAACAAAAGGGAGTGCCCTACCAAAGAGGCAGAGTGGGATGGGGATGGGGTTTGGGTAGGATACTGGGATTGTTTGGAGTGGAGAATGGGCACTGGTGGTGGGATGGGACCCAATCATTGTATAACTGAAACCCAAGCACAACAACTAGTAAGTCTACAGCTGTACCTCATGGTGGTTCACTAAAGAATCAAAAAAAAAAAAATTAAAAAAAAGGAAATTGCTCTTGTGTTTACTAGTCATTTACACTTCTTTCAATACAGATTATATGATCATAGTTTGTGCTTATTTTTTCTATACAAGTTTACTAGCTAAATACTGATTTATTTCACAGCACTAATTTATTAAAAACATTCATTCTTTGCCTATCATATTAATTGCCAGAATTTGTTGGTTTTACTTGTTTTTTGATCAAGTAATTTGAATTTTAAACTTTTCTTTCAGATTGCAAAATTTTGACACAAATGAGCATATGTTTTTCTTTACCTTCTACAGTTTTAAACTGAGAACAACTGTTTGTTTTGTACAAATAAGATACCTGTGCATTTTCAATTTCTTCTCATTATATTTACATTTTAACATATCTCGATTCATCTACAACTTATCATAGTAAGTGTTGTCATATTGAAAGAAATCACCATTTTTTTTCAATCATAGCACTGTAGCACTATGCTCCCGCGATGCCTCAATTCGCTCAAGCAGGAACCAGTAACATCTTACAAGAAATTGTGAGACTTGTTGCCACTGGTTTTGGCCTATCGAATATGTCATGGCTAGCTTGCCAAGCTTTTGCTTTATGGACAAGATACTCTGGGTAGCTTGAAGGGCAGAGGAATCGGAATCAGGATTGGCCTCCTGTAAGGCAAACGCCCTACCCGCTGTGCTTTAAACGTTATATAAAATATACTAGTAATACCAAATGTTGTTTCTTTAACAGTGCAATATAAACAATTTTTTAGTAATTTTCTTGATTTATTAATGAAATATGTAAGCTCTTGAGTATAATGGGAGTATTTTTCTAACAGAAGAGTTTGACGAAGGTGAAACTGTTATAACTGTCTTATAGGATTCCATCTCCTTAGCCTGCTTCATTCTACATCTCTCTCTATCCAATCCGGTCTTCTTCTTGGGAATCTGACCTCCTGATTGCCTAGCCTCTACCTTTCAACTGCCTACTTTATGACATCATTCTCCCACCCATCCAACTACCAACTGGTAGAATCTTGGGGTTCCCATGCAGTTGTTTGTAAACAAATTTGAATCATCATGGCAAGTGACCAGTGACCAATCACGAATCACCAGTGACCAGTCATCTGTACTGGACACTTTTGGTCTTAAGCCGCTTCAGTGTTCAGACGTACTCTCGTACCGTCTCCTCTTCTCGTCTACCTTTCATCGGTATTTCCTCTTCTCTGACCATGGCAGGTAAGGAATAATACATTTCAACGCTTTTCATTAGATATATCATCCATAAACTTAGCAGTAAAATAAAAAACAACATGTAGTAATGAAAGAAAGTATTCAAGTAGAATTTTATAAGCCTCATTTTAGCTTGACTTGGACATTTGCTGTGTGATTTTAGACATTGGCTTTCGTTCTCTCATATACAAAGTGCTTTTGCTCATTGATTACATTATATTTTAGAAATGTTTACAAGCTCAAATACACACACATATATATATGTATGAGTATTGATTCTCTGTGTTTCTTTTTCCTTTTAATAGTGAATTTTACATTATATCCATTGAAAAAATATAAATCAGAGACAGTATTTTTACAGAAACAGAAAATGTAGATGCTGTGGAAAACTGTTAATATATACTAGAATGTTTTCTCTGTAATGGTCTCTCCACTTGTATTTATACTTCAGTATTTTAAATATAGTGCCATTACACAGTAATAATCATTGATCTATGAGTTTTATATTTAAACCAGGTATTAAGAAAATATGGGGCATGGGGAAGGTGTGGAGTGCTGAGTGGTAGAGAGGCAAGCCCTCAAAGGTAAGAAAGTTTGGGATCACTTTCTTCAAATATTGACCAATAGAATCCAAGACGATATGAGGGAGAATAAAATAGGAAAGAAAGAAAGAAAGAAAGAAAGAAAGAAAGAAAGAAAGAAAGAAAGAAGAAAGAAAGAAAGAAAGAAAGAAAGAAAGAAAGAAAGAAAGAAAGAAAGAATATAGACAGCGATTATCAAGGAAGGGGAAAACGTTTGGACAGAATGTTGAAGAGAACCAAAGATTTAAAATCAAAAAAGAAAGAATACATATTAAATATTCTGAGATAAATACACTGAGTACAAGTCAAAGCAATTTACTTCAAAAAATGCCAGGACTAGAAAGTATACTATGCCTTGAATAGGGTACCATAAGAAAAGCAGTTTTTCAGAAAGCCATCCTTGCTGGCTTTTTTCCTTATTATCTCTTAGAACACAGTACATGGTACTTGACAATTTGGCGTATAAACCTGCTTCAGAAGTGATGCTTCCCATAAATACCTAGTAGTGCTTATTTAAGGCGGTGGAAGAAAACGGAATCTTCAATGGTTTTATTACGTTCTGGTTTTTAAGTACATGTACTCGCTGCCATTTAAATTTAAAAAAATGGTATATTTTAACTTGAATCAGGAGATTTGATTCATTTGTGTGGTAAGTAGGTTCCAGGTTAAAGGTGCTTGTCATATTTACAAATATTATTACATGTGATTTTTTCTTCCTTACATGAGAATATTTTGATAATAGTCAACTTCTGTTTTTAGATCCTAAGAGGACATAGAAAAATCAAGTCTCACATGTCTAATTGCATATTTTTGTCATATTTGTGAATTCTGAGTTTTCCTACATTAAAGATATTTTATTGGATTTGGTGCTCATTTATTAAACATTGAGAAGAACGTTTTCCTGACTGAAAAAGATAATTCTAATCTAGGTGTTGAAATTAAATTTGTAATATTTTGTGATCACTTTTTAAATGAACTTTTGTGTTTCTTGTGTGATCAAGTGAAATCCTATGCTATGTTTAACAGGTATTGTTTGCTGGTTAATATTCAAAGGTATTGATGAAAATAATTTTTTTGTACTTTTGAAGTTTCTTTCTGTATTTTACTCATTTAAAACATTTCTTGTCTATGAAATACAATCACATTTATTCCTATTTTCTTTTTGTTATGCAGTTACTGGTAAATCTTTTCTGTTGGATGGACTGGTAAAGTGTGCACTCAAAAATCACCTTCTATTCCATTTTTTGGCTAGGTTTTTTTCTAAAATAGAATAGACTCTTCATATTGTATATGTGGAACAATTTTTTAATAACCTTATTGGACTGTTTTATTTGGTTTTGTTTGAGACCACATCCACTGTTATTCAGGGCTTACTCTTGGGTCTGCTCTGAATAACTTACTGTACTATGCTGCTTGCTACAGAGCCCAGATTTCATTGATATCTATATACTTCTTTTTCAGTTCTGTGATACATATTTTTCATTATGTTTTCTTTATACTTCCTCCTATGTAAACCACAGGAAATGGAAAAATTATATTCATGTATGCATTATTATTCTTAAAGTTATTAATAACTACATTTTAGATAAACAACTTAAGACACAGAATTTAAATAAAGTTTTCCTTCCAAAAACATTTCTTGGGAAAAACTCAAGTAGTCATTTTTGAAGTGGATCAAAACTCAGCGTAACCTTCAATGCATCAACAAGATTAAGTCATAAGTGAACCGTAAGTAACAGATATTCATTGCACGAGTCAAATGGAAACCTGATGATTACAATGGTAATAGTTGTAAAGACCCCAAATGCCTATATTAAAGTAAGGTATCTTCCTAACCATTTCTGCAAAGTAGTGATCATGCAGAGTCTTGGTAAAAAGTCCACATGGTTAGGTTCTGTAACTTGGAAATTCATAAGGGACAGAGAGATAGTACTGGATAGGGGATGAGTCACTTGCCTTGTACACAGCCAATCTAGTTGAATCTCTGTCACTGCATACACTCTTCTGAATGTTATAAGGGGTCACTCCATAGTGTAGAGCCAGAAAGAGCCCAAGATCACTGTCAGTTATTGGTCCAAACTATACTCCTTACCACGCCCAACAAAAATGATTGGAAAACATGAAGTCGCTTTGTCATTTCTGGCCCTCAGGTTTCTTCTTGTCCAGAGAATGTTACCCATTCTCCTAGACTTCCTAGTTTGGAAAAGCTTGCCTTATAGGAAATAACATATTAGTCCATAGGAGAGCAAGCTTCAGGCATTGCTAGGGTAAGGAGAAACTATCTGTAAGCATGAAATCCAGTTACGGACAAGATCACCTGGTTCTTCTACAGTTCTGGGTTTATTTGGGAGCACGATACCAAATATACAAAGTGCCAAAAGATTCCAGGCTTTGAATCACCCCAAATTGTTGGAATTTTGGAAACTCGATTGTTGGTACTAGAAGCATCTCAATGGCTTAAATTTGAAGTTAATATTGTTCCTCTCAGCATTGCAGGAGATTATTAGTCTCACAGAATTTTTTCATCACCCTCTTGTTCCTTACAGAAAATTTTCAAAATCCATCTGTATTGGGAACTGCCCATACTCTGCAGCTTTCCCTTCCCGTGGTGAACGATGCAGCTTCCCTAACAGGAAGTGTCTGCAATTACTCCAGATTACTGCTCCAGCTGGTAGTTCTTCTTGGCTCCTGCCCTCAGCCTCTGGCACCTCTTTCCAAAAACTGATGGATAGTGCCTAACTTTACCAACATTTCAGCACAACAATGCTATCTGGAGTGTTTAACCAGAGTCATATATCCACCTCAGCTTCTTCCTATACTAGTGTTTTGGAATGGTATAATTCAGGAAGTGCTGAAATGAAGTCTTCTATGGGAGACTTTTCTGTGACTGTCCTTGACCAAGACACCGCTGTCTCTTCCATGTCTAAGGCAGCTCGCTATGAGAGAACCCTAGATACCTACAACACGCTGTCTGTGTACCCATCACTTTCTGCCAGTCTTGTTGAGAAAACACCATCTCAGTTTCCATATCAGAGTCAAAGTCTGTCACTTCTCCCCCAGGACTGAATCCAGGTGTATTACAATCATCAAGGCTCTCTGGGAACTCTCCTTTCTGGCCTGCAGTCCTATGACTCTATGTCATACACAGGACAAAACGGCTCTGCCCCCCAAGCTTACAGCAACTCATCTAGAGAAATGGTTATGGTTCTGAAGGAGGTCCAGCCGCCAAATAACCAAACACCAACCTCCTCCTCTGGAATCGACTTCTCTGTGTCTGCTCAACCCATCACAGAATCGAGTTATCAAGGTGAGTTAAACTGAGAGGAGGGAAATAAAATTCAAAAATTGGGGTCAAAAATGAGGAAAACTGTCCATAGACAGGTGGTATTTAAATACACTGAGATTTTTAAGTTTATGAAATGAAGTTAACTAAACTAAGTTCATGTTTACTCCCCTCACTCATTTTACAACATGTTATTTTCACACTCAACATAAGAGCTGCTAATGGAGATTGGAAGTTATGGTAGCATAATGGATATCTAGGTTTCATATAATGAAACTTCAGGAGCTCACAAAGGAATACCACATTTTTTCCCTAGTTATTTCATATATTTTTAAAATTTTTATTAGTTAAACATCATGAGGCATAGTTGTAGACTTACAAATTATTGTGCTTAGATTTCATTTATACAAAGATGTAGTACCTATCCCTCCACCAGTACCCATTCTCCACCACCAAGGATCCCACTATTCCTCCCAACACCCATCGCCCCAATCCCACCCAGCCTCTGTGGCAGGGAATGCCACATTTTACACTGGTCTAGTTCAGCAGTCCTCCAGAATTTCCACACCAAAAGTAAAATACATGTCTTAAACTAGTATTTTCTTATTTTCTTAAGAAGTTTCAGAACTCTTATTGTAATGGGACCTCTTTAACTTTCCCTTCAATTAATGAACAGCAAGGTTCTGAATACACTTGTGGTTCAGAGATTCTGTCTCAAATCATGAAACCTACAAACTGTATTTTAGCGCAAATATCATGCTGAATTAGTGCTTCATTCATACTCTTATTCTATGATATTAACGTCCTTTTATTTTTCCATGAAAGTGAATAAATTGAGAGTAAAATACATTACAATGCTAAGCTCTGTATGGCACATATTAGTTGAAAAGACTGTAATTTTTCTTTAAAAAAATCTTTTGTTTGTAGGAGGTTGAATCTGTGTCACAGTCCGAAGTGCTCAGGGATTAGTCCAGGGTCTGTGCTAGGGATCACTGCTGAAGATGCTTAGGAGATCATACGGGATACGAAAGATCAAACTGAGGTCAGCTGTGCGCGGAGCCAGTGCCTTACCAAATGGACTATCCCTCTGTCCAAAGTCTCTTATTTTTAAAGTTAGGTTACACAGAAACTCAAATACAAAGAAAACCAAAAAACAACAGCACCACATGACAAACAGTAAGAACTACAACATTTACCTCCAATCTTCAAGCACAGGGCCTTGTCCATTATCCGTAGAATACCCAGTAAAAATGCCTTGCCTGTTGCTGGTAGGTGCACAGTTGTTGTACCACTAGTTTTGTGGAGGGAATATCTCATTTCGCAGGCACTGATTTCTTCCTTCCTTCCTTTGTACTGAAGAATTTACTGGGGATGGAGACTTCCCTGGCATGGAAACCTTCAGGTCAGACATTTGGTCTGACACAAATTTCCAAATTGCCCACATGTTGCAGTAGCAGGATTCAAAGACCTGAGAGTAATCCACCACCTGAATTTGGGGAAGTTCCCATATTATCTCCAGACCAAAATAATCTGGGGCTGACCCCAACTCCAACTCAGGAACAAAAGGTTAAGAATTTTGATCAGATGAAAACTGGGCTTTCAAAACCTCTGGATACCTACCGATCCCAGTAGACCTAAATCAATGAAAAGATCTGCAGGTAATGAACACCACTGACACCATGACTCTGAAGCAGGTGCAAGAAAATTCAAGTGTCACTAAGGGGACCTCCCATGCAAAATGGAAGAACAAAAAGGAGGCTTCTGAACCTCTTGAGGGAGAACCCAAGACCAAAATCCAGCCAAAGGTCCGAGAATGCTTGCTAGGGGGAGCGGGGATTGTTCCTAATGCTGCAGTCAGTGAGAGGTGTCCTGTGACCATGGCCAAGACTAACAGCAAACCTCACAAAGCTGCCTCCAGCAGGATCAGCAAGACAAAGAGCCAAGGGCAGGAGAAGATAAAAAACACCATAGAAAACTCTAAGAAAGCTAAGGAGTATAAGCAGCCAGGGAACAAGGTAAAGGCAGAAGAAAAGCCCTCCAAACATTAGATGAAACGCAAGAAAAGTCAACCTGAGCTTTGCCAAGAGGCCGTTAAAAAGCCCCGCCTCTACCTAGGCATACACATGCTGGATTCTGTCCAAATTTGGAATAGGCTGAGGAAGGCAGATGAGTCTAAGATGACCAGAAGAGAAGTAAAATTCTCCGTGGAAGCTGTGTTTACGCCTCATGGCCACCTTTGGAAAATAACCAAACTTGAGACACATCACTAAAAGGTTTGGGGGGTCTATCCATAAATGAAGGTTGGGGGATGCGAACACATACACTGGGGAATAAACCTACCAGATGAGTGATCAACGCCCTCAGAGTCATTCAAGGATGACTCTATACAGGGCAAAGCCAAGAGAACAGTTGCAGCATGAAGCCTGAAGATAAGCTCCTGGGAGATGCAAAGATAAGTCACCATGTCCTCAGGCCCTCTGTTCAGCATCCCTAACTGCACCATTTCACTTATCCCAACAATATTCAGAGTTGCTGTTACGGTGACACTTCACTAGCGTGTTTCAACAATTAGGTCCATTGCCTCTGTAAGTCTTTGGATTTGTAAACTCCCCAAGGTAGCCAAGTCTGCTATGAGGAAATTTTGGTGGGGGGAGATCAAATTATATTAGCTTTTGGGGCTGTTCTTTGGTTTTCCATGGTCCCTGGTGTCTGTAGTTTTCCCTAAACATCGCTTTTAACTGCAGCTCACACAAGAACCAACTTTATAAATGGCGTTATGGCTGCATTGCGGTAGGTACTGTACAAAGACATGAGTCCTAGGTCACCACTCCCAAAGCAGTTAGTAACAGGTGACCTTGAGCCTGGAAGGTTGTGATGGAAAGAGATGGTCCTAGGAGAGTTAATGGGGTGATGGATGGATGGAAAGGAAACCGGTAAGGGTAGGGAAGTGGAAATCTGGTGATCATCATGGGATAGTTGGTGGATGTTTTTCAAATACGTTAAAATATTTTTTCTAAATGAAATTCAAGAGAAAAATACGAAAATAAGATAGGTTCTAAAGAACAGTTTACATATAAGACCCAGAGAGCTGAAAGGGCTGGCATTCCTTCTGGAGCTTTCAATCATACTATTTACTAAATAAGTCATTTTCACATCACTTAGCTGTGGAGAGTAATAGTGAGAAACAGAATGCCACCGGAAAAGCAAACTGGATGACCACCTTTCATAAAAGGCAGGTGGAAGGTGTTCACATGGATCCCAAGTGCAAAGATATGTTAACAGGAACATATATTTAACTAATTCTGCTTGGTACCCGTAACTACTTTGTTGAAAATGGGGGGAAATGAACGCAGTTTCTGACTGACCTGAGACTAACCAGTTAATAGATTTTCCCAGGAAATGGTAGTTGACTGGCTGGGAACAGAAAAACGTGAAAAGTGTTTTGCTACCTTAATGTATGGCTGGAGGAAATTGATCCCAGTAATCTCTTAAAACTAACAAGCTTCAACTGTCTTGAAGGAATGTTATATTCACTGAGCAAAAAATGTTGGGATAAAAGTCTGAACTGATGGGAAAAGAGACATTAAGTGCAAAAAGAAGGGCTTGAAATTTGGGTTCCTCTGAAAACAAAGCTTGAAAAAACAAGATCTGGTGGGAAGATGATTTACTGGGAATGAGATCTGAGGAGGAAAAGAGTGATATCAGGGATGTGAACAAGGGAAATCCAAGTTAAGGAAGACTTAGCTAGTTGACTACCCCATGGGCAACATGGTTCCAAGACTTCCAGAAATTACCAAGGAATTTACTTTAATTTTCTTTCTTTTATATGGTCAATTACAACATGTATTCTGTGCCTTCTTCAAATACAATTTGGAGTATTCATTTCTTTCTCAATATTCTGTTCATTGGTGTAACCATCTTAAATAACTGCTGGATAACAGAATTATTGATCAGACTTATTTTTTACTTTAATGTTTAGTTGAGATTACTGAAAACTAGGTCTAAAGTAAAGTGTGTCTTGATTGGTACAAATAGAGAAAGGAGGTTTAGGGATGGGATTAGAGATTATAGTGTACCACATTCAGTTCCTAATAAAACAAATAAAGGACAGTGTCCCAGATAGACTATTGAAAAAGATATTCTTCTCCATTTAACCGGTATATTCAGCATTTTCTATATTTAATTAAAAATGAAATAATGATCCTATATTTGGTCTTTTAAAGACATTCCAGGTTGGTTAAGGAAACAAACACTGCCTATGAAATCATAACAACTTAATCATAAAAACCAGATTGAAACATAAATTTCCAAGAATGTCAGTGCTAAGAATTATTTCCCTGGATCTCACTAGTGTACATGATAATCATATGAATACACCTGTGTGGATACATCGCTGGTATCTAATTTAGAGAATATATATAGAGAGAGAGATTAGATCACATAGCTGAGTGTGATCCCAACTTTTCTAGTCACTGCCCTGCCCCCTACACCCAAAGACTTGTACGAATCCTTATGTATCCATGACTTTTCCTCCTCCCCTCTCCCAGAGTTTTTTAAAATTTCTTTTCCAGTACTAATGTAATGCACTTTAGAAAATCTTGAGTTAACCTTAATTTTTGTCATTTAGCCTTTATATAGAGAACCAAGAAAATCTTATTAAAAGTGTATTTTTGTATTCTTTGAAAATGGTAATAAGAACATTGTCATTGAGTCCCTGAATATATATTATATAAAGAATTTTGTTAGAAATTCCCTGTACAAATCAATACTCGAAGAAATAAATAACTTCTCTGAATGAGAATGAACTGGGACATTTCAAAGTATCAATCAGTGAATCAAAGATGAATCATAGTATCCTATAACTAAAAATGATCTTGTTGTAATCTAGTCAATACCATTACATTTTTCCCTATACCAGCCGATAGCACTTTTAATTTTTTAAATTATTTTCGATTTATTTTTATTAGTGAAACACCATGAGGTATAGTTGTAGACTTACATACCTTTGTGTTTGGGTTTCAGTTATACAAGTATCAAGTACCCATCCCTCCACCAGTGCCCATTCTCCACCACCAAGGAACCCAGTGACCCTCCCACCCCCAATCTCCCCCACTCCGCCCCACCTCAGGGCATTCCCTTTTGCTTTTTCTTTGCTTTAGGGTGCTGTGGTTTGCAATGGAGGTCAATACCATTACATTTTCAAAGAAGAAAATAGGCCCCTAGATGTTCAAGACACTGCTAGTCTCCTGGGCTTCTTCCCAGCATGTATCCTGCTCCAAGCCCGCCCTTTGGAAATATGCTGGGAAGGAAAATGGATGTACCTTTCCTCACACTGACCTGAAAGACTCTTGATGATTCTCAGCCACATCAACTATTTCATTTATTGCCTGATATCACCTCCTGTCCTTTATTTTTTTTAAAAAAAATATTTGATTTGTTTCTGGATTATAAAGAAAAAAATCTAAATGCACTAATAAAACAAAAGAAAATCAAACCTTTACACTCTGACATCAGAATTGTCCTTACAATAGGGGAAGTAAATGACTGAAATTGGTAGGGGAGTGTTGTTAGTTGGTTGTGGACTTTAGCTGGATATTTGACAGTGCATGGAGTATGAATACACAATTGCTGAGATGAGGAAGTCTGTACTTGAAGCGAATACACTTTGTAAACTAGTCATCACAATTATATGTCCATATGAAATTTATCTACATATTCTTTGTGCCTCCCTTGCATTTATGTGTTATGCATGCCTTATCCTGGCCTCAGAAATGCATCTGAGGCCACTCGGAAAATTAGTTGCGTGCCAAGTAGGGTGAGAGATGTACTAAATAATTGGAGGAGGAAGAAATATGTGTTGGAGCTCATGAGACGTGTAAGAGGAATATATAGATATGTATGTGTGTGTAAATGCACATATATATGTATAAATCTATATATGGGCTGGAGCGATAGCACAGTGGGTAAGACGTTTGCCTTGCACGCGGCCAACTTGGTTTCGATTCCTCTGCTCCTCTAATAGAGCCCGGCAAGCTACTGAGAGTATCCCTCCCGCATGGCAAAGCCTGGCAAGCTACATGTGATGTATTCGACATTCTAAGAACAGTAACAACAAGTCTCACCATAGAGACGTTTCTGGTGCCCGCACAAGCAAATCGGTGAACAATGGGAGGACAGTGCTACAGTGCTATGGTTAATTCAAACGGTGTTTATGCAAAATATGAAAGAAACAAATAAATATTCTATAAAGCTGATTACACCTATTAAATTAATATAACTTTAAATAGTGTTCAGAAATGAAGTTGAAGAATTTTAAGGCTATAGAAAGATATTGACAATATATCAAGAAACACATGGATCTTTGAGGAGCAAGAACACGTAGCTCTTGTCCTATCTTAAGATCATTATTTTTTTGCTTTTATAGAATATGCTTACCCAGAGTTTTTAAAATAATTTCAGTTTTTTAGAAAGCATCATAATCAATTATATTATTTAAAAAATAAAAAAGTTGGGTTTGTAAGTGTATTCTGTATGATTGGAACCTGGGAAGTATTTTCCTATGTAAGCTACATTAAACATGATATTTATAACAGAAATACCATATGCAGTAGTATTCACAATAGCCAGAAGAAACTATGTTATACCTACACAATTGAATGCTACGCAGTTGGCAGGAAAATCACATCATGAAATTTTTTTATAAATGGATGTACACGGAAGAATATCATGCTCAATGAAATCAGTCAGAAGGAAAGGGGTATACTGATTGGACTACCCCTTTTTTGGATATAAAAAAACAGAATATGAGACTAATACCCAAGGATAGCAGAAACACAGGCCAGGAGAATTGGTCAATGGTTGGATGCTTGCCACAAGTGCTGAAGGCAGGCATGTGGAATAAAGAAGTGACTGCTATGACAATGATAGTTGGAAGTGATTACTCTGTGTGAGAACTGAGTACTGAAAGTAGGTAAAGAAATAAACATGAGAATCTCTCAGTATCTGTATTACAATCCATAATGCCCAAAGGATGAGAGAGAGAGATAAAGAGAGAGAAAGAGGTGCCTGCCTTAGTGTAGAAACAGCAGGCTGTCAGGTGGGGTTTGAGGTTGGGAGAGGGAGTGGTGGGAGAGAAACTGGGGTAATTAGCAATGGAACTTTATACTAGTGGAGGTTGGGTGTTGAAATATCCTATGAATGAAACTGAATCATGAAAACGTTTGTAATTTGTGTCTCCTGCAGATTCAATACAAAAACATGATATTTAGTTTCTACCACCATGAATAACCTATGAGTTTGCTGAAATTTATTTTCATCACTTTGGCTGGTCTCATTACATGGGTGCCTGTGTGGTAAAATTTTTTTTTAATTTTATGCGGACTTAAGAGACAAAACTAATGGGGTTGGGATTTATGGTGGAATGGGAGAAGAGCACAAAAATCCCTGTTGACCACAGCTCAGCAGGGTCAGCTAACTTGCGTGATGCCAGACCTCCTTCACTGATTTCCTCTTTTTATTGTGGAAAAATGAAAAGACTTTTCAGGCTGCCAGGGGGTTGTCCCCTCCAGTTTACACTATTTTCTTTTCGATCAGACCTTTTTAAAGATATTTGAAAAATTTGGAGCTTAATGATATGTTCTCATATATTTCCCCTACATTTTGTCAGTGGGAATAAATCCAGGAAGGCCAGCATGAAAAAGTTGAGGTGTATGCCTTAACCACCAATGCCAACACTAATGTAAGTATGGAACCCAAAGTACAATAGTTAAACTTCAAAATGTGTTTGTCAAGGAAATCGATGGGAATGCAGGGAGAAATGTGTCATTTTTTGGTGGAGGGATGCAGACACTGGTGGTGTGATTAGAATTGGAATATTGTATGACAAAACTCCATTACAAATGACTTTGAAAATCTAAATTGCCTAAACTTAAAAAAGAGAAGTCAACTTACGTCTATATTTCAAGAAAGCTTGTCTTAGCAAATTTTGGCAGGGAGACCATAGTTGGTAGAGAGATGGAGAAAGAAAGGGAGAGTTGACAGTTGGGAAGAGAAGCCTGGATATCAAGGAAGAGATGAAAGCTGATCTTAGAAGATTTGGAGCCATCAGAGTTTAGAGAGTTAAATGGTGAGACCATTGCAGTTTAGATAGTTAAATAGAGAGATTGGTTTCAGTCATCAGCAGTGTATACATAGAGAGAGTTCAAAGACCTCACAGATATTCAGGCTATATTAACTAACAAGGGGAGCATTTTTTTTTCCTGAAGCACTGTGTAAGGATAATATATTGCCAGGAAGAATGATAAGAAGTTGGTTCTCTTTTTCACAGATTAATATATTAGAGATGAAAACTTTTGTACAAAGGAATCTATCATCTTGTCCTGTTGCTCTGTTTTCTTGTCATCATTCCATTCTCCCCCATGACTCTACCTAATCAGAGCTCTGAACATTTCTCAACAGTGTCACCACATAGCCTCAGAGCATGTGTTAACTGCAGGTAGCTCACAGCTCTCATGATTGCCCCCCATCCAAGCCAGAGCCATCCTTCTGAAAGCAAGGATATTTGCTGAAATCCCGTTCTTCCTTGAAGTGACAGTCATGATTTACCTCTTCTTAATCATTGTGTTTACAAATTTAGATGAATGTCCCTATACTAGTGACAGGGATTTTCCAAACTAAGAAAAGCATAAACATTTCCCTTTCCCCCAAGAAATTTGGGCCTGTTATTTTCTATCCACTGCTAATAATATGTGGTAATAAGGAAATAGAACTGTAGTAAAAACAAGTACATTGTCAATTTGGTGCCATGACTAGGCAGTCTGAGTATAAGTATATATTTCTAGAAAAAAAAGCAGAAGAAAAGAAGTTGGTTGCTATCAAAGAATGCCAAATCTCTGCCAAGAAATCCTTTGAAAATAAAAATTGTGACTATGGAATGAATATAATTGCCACTCAATGCCTCTTTTATAGACCACAACACCCAAAAGGAGAGAGAGAACAAAAGGGAATGCCCTGCCACAGAGGCAGGGTGGGATGGGGGTATAGGTGTGGAAGGGATACTGGAATGTATGGTGGTGGAAAATGGACACAGGGGGAGGGATGGGCATTTGATCATTGTATAATCGAAACCCAAGAACAAATATTTGTAAATGTACAACTGTACCTCATGGTGTTTCAGTAATAAAAATTTAAAAAAATAATATAAAAATTGTTTTGTCTGCCAGAGATCAGCCGAAGGGAACCTCTCTGAAGGCAAAAGATTAAATTGGTAGACTTTTATTTTTCTTTGAGTATATTAATTTAATTTTGGAGTCAATTTATATGACAGTTCATAATGACACAGAAATTTTCAGCACTTCTCTTATTTAAAATATAGTGATACACAATATCTCTATCTCACATTATTTTTATTTCTGATAGTTTGACACAAAATATACGTCAAAATCATAGATAAATGTAAGTTATTTAAATACTGTTTTGATTATTTAAAATTACATTATAGAATTACTAGAATTTCATAAATTTTAGGATTATGCATAATCATCGTGCATGTATCATATTACACTCACTACTGAAAGGCCTACTCTGTCATTCGCCATTGTTCAGTTTTTCCACTTTGATTACACCTTTCCATCTGGTAACTAAATAGTCTCATGGTTCTAAAGTTTGTTTTTATTGCTTTGAAAAGATCAAAATTATGCAATTTTCAACATTGGATGAAACTAGAGGATATCATGCATGTAAAGTTAGCCTTAAGGAAAGGAACAGATACAGAGAGATTTTTCTCATATGTGGTATGTAAAGACAAACAGCAAGGTAGCAACAAAGGTTCAAGGGCAATGTAAGGGGAGAACTGATCCATACAATTGAGACAGGGGATTGGGAGGGAGGGATTCTGCGGGTTTGGGGGAGAGGGAGGGTTTATTTTTTGAGAGAATGAGGAGTGTCATGATGGAATTATGTGTATGAGAAACCATTATTAATTGAATTATAAATCATAGAATATAAATATTGTTTTAGACGTTTGTCTGTCTCATTTTATACTTTTAGTTTGTTTTCTCCATATGCCACATATGCATGAACTTGTATGATGCCTATCTTTCTTTGCCTGGTTTATGTCACTAAACATAATATCCTCATGTGATCCAATTTTATACAGATATTAAGAAGATTTCACTTCATACAACTGAGTAGTGTTCCATTGATTTACCCCTTTCATTTTCAAAATTTGTGGTTTAAAAGATACAAATATTGGTTTTAACAGTGCTCTGGTGTTTTAATATTTTCAGTTTAGTGAAGCAAAATAGATTTTACTGAAAAACACTTAGAAACTTGTTAAACCTTTGTAGGGTGGAATGCAATATATGTTCAAGAGAGAAGACTCGTTTAACAAAGCTCGCAAAGAGAGACATAGAGAAAGGATGCACGGTGTTTCTTCAAGGAAGAACACATGCTTGAGGACCAAGCCGACTCTGGTAGTTTAGGCATGAGAACTTGGAGTGGTATGAACTTAACTTGTGCACTTTAGGGGAGAACCTGAGTGAAACTATTAGAAGTACGTTCAGGAGCATCATAAACTGGAGTCTGCACTTGGAGTGCGGAGGGTAGAGAGTTCTTTGGGGAGATCCGGACTATGGAGAACAGTGATATTATAACATTAATGATAGTATCTTACGGTGGGATTCCAAAAAAATCTGTAACAGTGGCGTCAGAAATGATAACATTCTTAGGTATTTGGATTTCCTGTGGTAACAACGGGAAAGCTGAGTTTATGCTCTGGATGCCTCCGCCTGAAACAAGGTCAACAAATCATGAATGAAAAATTACAAGTTAGATGGATCAAGGATTCTGATCCCAGTGGAAGGCTAGCTTTCGGGTGGACAATTTATACTGATGGCCTGATGTAGATTCTGATCCTGGGATATGTAACAGAAAGGAGGTAGTGACAGGTATCCTCAGAAGTGAAGCCTCTGAAACAGAATTCGTTCATGCCAACTAATAGTTTATCAATATTTGCTCATGGCTGCTACCATTATAACATGCCATTCAATGGTTTTGTGGTTTCAATTTACTGTGTCAAGGTAAATTTCAAGTTTGTAAATGGAAGGTAAAAAATCTGAGGCCCTCAAGATGATGAATTATGGGGAGGGGGGTGGAGTTGGAGCTATAGTACAGCAGGTAGGGCATTTGCCTTGCACACGGCCTACCCATGTGAGATTCCCAGCATCCTGTATGGTCCCCCCAAGCACCGTGAGGAGTAATTCCTGACTGCAGAGCCAGGAGTAACCCCTGTGCTTCGCCAGGTGTGACCCATAAATGCAAAAAAAAAAAAAGATGATGCCTTACCTTTAGATACTTTGAAGTCAAGTAGAAACATTCAGAAAGCTCCCCAGAAAAGAGTTCTACTGGGTCGAAAACATCATCACCTCTAGCGTGAGAGCATACAGAAAATAAGGTTTCCATTTTATGCCAAGTTAAAGCAAGCCAGACATGATCTTGGAATTTTTTTCCAAGGGAAACATGGCTATAGGAAGGATAAGGTGACAACTGAGTCTTAGAGGTCAAATATAGAAGAGAAGCGAGGGTCAAAAAGTATGAGGTACATTGGCGACCAGGAATGTTTAGAAAAGAATTTTTTAAAAAAGAAAATGCAATGAGACTTCAATTAAGAACTTTTTAAATGTTTAAGAACAAGGATATAACTCAGGGTAGAGCATTTGCCTTCCTTTGTATGATGATCTTGGATAGATCCTTAGCATTGCAAACAGCATTATTTTTTAATTTTTAATTTCTTTCTTACTTGCTTGCTTGCTTGCTTGCTTGCTTCTTTATTTTATGGGTCGCACCTGCTATGTATAGGGGTATTTTTAATTTTTATAAAAACTCATAATTTTACCTTTTTAATCTGTTGTTTAAAAGGAAATCTAAAATATTTTAGAGTAAATTTATGTGAAGAAGAATAAAATTCACGGGAACTATTTAGTGTTCTTAATGATACAGCAGTCAGAATTTTGAGGTTAATTGTATGGGTATTGCATAAATAATTTTTCCCCATTATGTGGGCTCTCTTTTTATCATGGTCACCATTTTTTCTGAGTTGCAGAAAATTCTAAGTTTAATGTAGTCTCATTTGTTTATCTTCACTTTCTCTTCCTTGGTCAGTGGTGTTTCATTCTAGAAGTTTCCCTTATCTTTAATATCATGGAGGGATCTTCCCACATTTTTCTCCATATATCTTAAGAATTCAGGTATCATATTGATGTCTTTAATACATTTGATCTGACTTTGTGCCTGGCACTATAAAGAGGTCTGAGTTCATTTTTTTTTGCAGGTTGCTGTCCAGTTTTCCCAGCACCAGTTGCTGAAGAGACTTACTAGCTCAATTTCATATTTCTTGAGCCTTTATGAAGGTAAGGTAAAGGTAAAGGCCCTCCCATTGTTCGTCGATTTGCTCGAGCGGGCTCAGTAACGTCTCCATTGGAGACTTTGTTGTTACTGTATTTGGCATATGGAATACATCATGGGGAGCTTGCCAGACTGTGCCATGCAGACGAAATACTCTTGGTAGCTTGCCAGGCTCTCCGAGAGGGGCAGCGGAATCGAACTCGGGTCGGCCATGTTGGCTGCAATTTGCTTGAGCGGGCCCAATAACGTCTCTATCATGAGACTTGTTGTTACTGTGTTTGGTATATCGAATACATCTAATGGGCTGGAGCTATAGCACAGCGGGTAGGTCGCTTGCCTTGCAGCCAACATGTCCGATGCGAGTTCGATTCCTCCGCCCCTCTCGGAGAGCCGGGCAAGCTACCGAGATTATCTAGCCCTCACGGCAGAGCCTGGCAAGCTACCTGTGATGGATTTGAGCCTTTATGAAAGATTAGGTAATAATAATCTGAGGGCCAGCGTCAGAATATTTAACTATATTCCATTGATCTGAGCCCTGTCTTTATCTGAATATCATGGTATTTAGATTACTACAACTTTGTAGTTGGGTTTGAAGTTGGGGACGGTGTTCCCTTCTTCTTTTTACCAAAGATTGCTTTAGCTCTTCATGGGAGTTTATTGTTGTGTATGAGTTTCAAGAGTGTTTAATCTATTTCTTTGAAAAATGTTATGGTATCCTTATAGAATGTGCATTAAATCTGTATAGAGCTTTTGGGTGTATTGCCATTTTGACAGCGTTAAACCTCTCAATCCATGAGCATGGGATGTGATTCTATTTCCTCATATACTCTCTTATTTCGTGAAGTAGTGTTTTGTAGGGTTTTTTTTTTTTTTGTATAGTGCCTTAACCTTTTTAGTTGATTCTAATATACTCGATTTTCTGAGGAATTATTGTGAATGGGATTGTTTTTTCTCTATCTCTTTTTTCTCTTTCATTATTAATATATGGGAAAGCCATGGAGTACCAGATATTGATTTTGTAATATGCTACTTTACTAAACAAATCTATCGTTCCCAGGAGCTTTTTTTGTAGATTCTTTGGGATTTTCTAAGTATAGTATCATGTCATCTCCAAATAGTAAAAGCTTGAGTTCTTCCTTTTTTATCTGGATGCCCTTGATATCTTTTTTTTTTTTTACCGAAATCATATGGCAAATACTTCAAGTACAATGTTGAATAGGAGTGGTGAGAGTGGGTAACTTGTTTTATACCTGATAGTATTTTGGGATTCTAGTTCATTGATTTCTGCTCCAAGCCTTTAGTTTATCCCCGTTGATAATAATGCTTGCTGTGGGTTTGTGGTAATTTGCTTTGACTATATTGAGGAAAGTACTTTCAACTCCCATTTTGTTGAGAGTTTTTCATCATGAATAGGTGCTGGATCTCATCAAATGCTTTATCTACATATATTGATATGATCATATGACTATCTTTATTTTATTGAGATGGTGTATTCTGTTGATTGACTAGAGAATGTTAAGCCATCCTTGCATCCCCAAGCTAAACCTACTTGGTCATAGTGTGTGAGATTTTGTTGAGTTTCTGGATTCTCTTTGCTGGTATTTTCTTGAGAATCTTTGTATCTGTATTCATCAAGGAAATAGGTCTGTAATTTTCTTTTTTTTGGTGTGTCTGTCTGATTTGAGTACTAGGGTGATCTTTGCCTCATAGAAACTATTTGAGAGTATTTATGATTCTTCAACTTCCTGGAAAATCTTGAAAAAATGTTGGCAGCATTTCCTCTTTAAAGGTTTGAAATATTTCACAATTGAATCCATCTGGGCCAGGGAATCTGTTTGGGGGGATACTTTTGACCATCATTTCAATTTCCTTGGTAGTGATAGGTTCAAGTATTCCAAATCTTCATAGTTCAGCGTTGGGAGGTAATCGGAAACCAAAAATTTATCAATTTATTCAAGATTCTCTAATTTCCTGCTGCAAAGATTCTCAATATAATCTCTGATGATCCTGTGGATTTCTGTAGTTTCTATTAGGATATGCCTCTTTGCATTTCTGATTCGATTGATTAGAATTCTTTCTCTTTGTTAATTTGAGAGGCTTCTCGTGGTTTATTGATCTTATTTATTTTCTCAAAGAACCAGCTTTTGCTCTTATTGGTCTTTTGGATTGTATATTGGGATTCTAGCTCATTGATGTCTGGTACAAGTTTTATTATTTCCTTCTTCCATCCTAGTTTGGACTACTTTTGTTGGTCATTTTCCAAAATCTTGAGCTCTAATTTATTCATGTAGGCCCTTTCTTTCTTCCTGATGAATTCTGGCAGAGCTATACTCTTTCCTCTTAACACTGCTTTTGCTGTGTCCCACAACTTCTGGTAGTTCGTGTCCTCATTATCATTTGTTTCTGGAAACTTTTTATTTCCTCTTTGATTTCTTCTCTAAGCCAAAAGTTGTACATTACTTCCCTTAAAGAAAATATTTTCTTGCTGAGCTTTAGTCTGTTTGATCTATTGAGAAGTGAAAAAGTAGTGTTGAAATCTCCAACTAGTATTGTGTTGCTCTCAATGTTTTTCTTTAAGTCTATTAGAAGTTATTTTTAAGTATTTTCCTGGTCTGTCATTAGGAGCATCTATAGTGAGGAGGGTGAGTTCTTTCTGATGTACAGATCCCATGATCATGAAGAAATGACCTTCACTGTCTCTTATAACCTATAGCCTGAAGTCCATGTGGTCTGGTACTAGTATGGCCACTCCAGCTTTGTGGAGGTGTTCTTTTCTTTCTTGAAGAATTGTTTTCCAGAGTTTATCTTTGAGCCCATGGTTACTTTGATTGTTCAGAAGTGTTTCTTCAGGCAGCAGAAAGTTGGGTTCAGTTTTCTAATTCATCTTCCCATTCTGTGCCTCTGAATTGACACATTTAGTCCATTGACATTGAGGAGATTGTTGTGATGGGGATTTGTGGTATCTTTATGTAGAATTTTTGTACTTGTGGGGATTGTCTTAGCTTAAAGTCGCCCTGTTAATTCTTCTTGCAACAAAAATATGGAACACTTTACAAGTTTGCATGTCATCTCTGTGCAAGGACCATGCTAATCTATGTATCATTTCAATTTTAGTATATATGTTACAAAACATACTAGGAGTTGATTTTTCCATATTTTTCTCTTCTGATTACTTTGAGTGCTGTCCTTACTCACTCCTATGGCAGACAGTGATTCCTAATCAAGGAATGCATTTCAAAGCAGCTTAAATAGATAGATTTAGAACTTTAATGTCCCAGCAAGAAAAATATGGTTTTTACCATATTATCTTTTACCATACCCAAGACATCAGTTTTACAAAATAATTCTTTTGGAAGATGGTATATGAGTCTCGTTTAATTCCCTTCCCTGAAACCTTCATTAAGACCAATAAACTAGAGCCTTTTGTTGTTCTCACCTCAGTCCCGTGTACATCTCCATGAAAAGGTGGATGGTGTTGTCTGCAATTTGACCACCTTGAATGTAAGTAGGATTTTTCTCCTGAAGGAAGAGGTGAGGAGAATATTGATGATTTCATTCCACCTTATTACAAGTACAACTTGAATGGAAGGTGAGACTCATGAGGCTCCTGTAAAGGACAGAAAAAGGGGTCTCAGTGAAGTTTAATGGCCAACACACTTTAACAACACAGACGACTCAATGTAGCCTGTGTGCATCTTTGTGTATAGTGAGTTTCATATCTACTGAGAGTGATTCTCAGTCATGACACAAAGGCAAAACAGACCTGTATTTAAAAATCTAGTTCTCTGTGCAGAGCTGGGTCTCTGAGGTGATTGAACAAGTGTATAGTAATTTATTACTAAGCACATAAGTACTTTTCGATCTAAAATTAATTCCAAATATGTCTAAAATGACAGTCGACTGACCTGGCAGCTGGCTTTCCCCACCGGGGCCCCTTGGACGGGGAGGGGTGAGTTTCCCACACTGCCCTGAGTAGAGCCCCGGCAGCTGAAGACCTCTGCAACCAGCCATAGGTACGCTTAATACCACTCTCCCCAAGCTTGAAGGAGCCTCATGCATGAAGGAACTGGAAGCAGAACCTGTGTAAACACACAAAAAATAAAAGGCTGGCGGTCAGGCCGTTTCCCCACTCCACGGAGGTCGATGGCGATGGTCAGGAGATGGAAGGAAACGGGGGTCAGGCTGGTTGGTTGTGGAGCAGCAGGTTATTACATGGAAGAGATTTATGTCATGGAGGCCTCAGGAATCCTCAAGCACATGAGCACACTGAGAGCCCTGAAGATCCCCTTATATAGATCATAGAACCTCTAAAAGGCGCATTACAGTGATGTCAACAAAAGGAATTACAGAAAGAACCTTGAGGCAGCAAACCATACATTGTTTCTTTACATCCACATTGATTCCTTTTAATCAGCAGGCCAGTAATACTGGCCTCCAGAAAGAAGATACAAAGCCAAACTGAAACCTTCCACAAGCACTTTCACAAGCTGCAAGCACCTTGATTTGCATCCCAAAGACCAGCCTGGCTAGAGCTGGGAATCTATATCCCAAAGATCAGTCCTGGCTAGCACCTGAGATCTGCAGATCTAAGACCAGCTAGGTTTCTGAGAGAAAAGGAAAACTGTCTCGATATACTGAAATCATTTACTGAAGGCAGTTTGAAGGGGAGAAAGCAGTCTCATCCAAGCTAGTCAGGACACACAGGAAAAGAGCTTCTAAGAGGTGTTTCTCCTCTCCTTGTCCAACCAACATATAAGCATATATAATATTAATCATTTTGTATGGACACAGTAAGAAATACTTTGAGCTTGTAGAATTGCTCTCCTAGGGCCATCTCGATCTCAGACTGCAGTGCTCAGGCAAGATATCTTTCCTATTCCTAGCAGCAGGGCCCTAGTCTCATCGTTACTTTTGGATCATGACATCATTTGCCTATGATCAACCTCTTAACTTATAGTTAAGAATTGTGGCACCTTGGCCAGGCCCATCGCGATGACAGTGTGGCACATAACTTACCGGCTTGCCCTGGTTCCATCCAGTCCCACGTCGGGACCCTGCCCTTGGGGTGCTAGGAAGTGAGGGCAACTGAGGCTTAAGTTGAGAAGCAGATGCCCAGGAGTGAATAATATTCAAAGCCAATCAATTCCTAAGTTACAAAGCATATGAATTAATTGTCTTCCTGTATCTATACAAAAGGACCTTGCATTAAGGTAAACTGCTCAAAAGACATAAGGAGAGGAGGAAGGCAATATTAACTTACAGTACAGCTTCAGTGTATAAGAGGGATGAGACCTTACAAATTGGTTGGGGAAGAGAGCATAGAAGTGGTTACAGACAGACAAAGTAATAGGAGTGACTCGGGAGCACTGTTATGGGTGCAATTTGATAAACCTAAGCTCTGTGTACTCCAACAGAACCCAGGTGTGCGGGACCAGGGGATGAGATCTCCAAGGCTGCTCAGATCAAGACTGGGCCCCCTCCATCCAGATCCCCCATCTTCTTAAGTGTTACAACCATGAACTGCCCCTGGAGCCATGTAATTCCATCAATGGCCAAGATCCAGAGACTGGATATTGTT
This sequence comes from Sorex fumeus, assembly GCF_029834395.1. Taxonomy (NCBI): domain Eukaryota; kingdom Metazoa; phylum Chordata; class Mammalia; order Eulipotyphla; family Soricidae; genus Sorex; species Sorex fumeus. Next base: position 18,731,732 of record NW_026606152.1, on the reverse strand, counting down.
GATAAGATAACAACTCTTATTGTTCAGTTCTCACTCTCACAGAACCTGGTAGGCTTCTGCAAGTATCTTGCCCGCAAGGCAGAGTCTGTGTTTCTGGTCACTGTTTCTTTTGAAATACAGAAGCTACTTAATTTAAGATAGTCCCCTTTGTTTATCTCTGTTTCCAGTTGCTTGGCAAGTGGCATGTTATCTTAGAAGATACCATTAGCTTCAATGTTGTGGAGGGATTTGCCAACCTTGTCTTCAATGTAACTGAGGGATTCTGGTTGATTTTGAGGTCTTTGACGCATTTTTATCTGACTTTTGTGCATGGTGTTAGGTAGAGGTCTGAGCCATTTTCTTTTTGCATGTAGCTGTCCAGTTGTTTTTGCACCATTTGTTTAAGAGGACTCTCTTGCTCCACTTCACATTTCTTGCTCCCTTATCAAAGATTAGATGATGTATATTTGAGGGTGTGTGTCAGTATATTCAATCCTTTTCCAATGGTCTGCGGCTCTGCCTTTGTTCCAGTACCATGCTGTTCTCATTATTATCACTTCATAGTAGAGTTTGATGTTGGGGAAGGTGATGCCTCCATCGTCTTTTTCCCAAGAATTGCTTTAGCTATTAGTTGGCATTTGTTGTTCCGTATGAATTTCAGGAGTGCTTGATCAATTTCTTTGAAGAATGTCATGGGTATCTTTATAGGGTAAAAGGTAAAGGTAAAGGCCCTTCCGTTGATCGTCGATTTGCTCGAGCGGGCCCAGTAACGTCTCCATTGGAGACTTTGTTGTTACTGTGTCTGGCATATCGAATACTCTCGGTAGCTTGCCGGGTTCTCCGAGAGGGGCGGAGGAATCGAACTCGGGTTGGCCATGTTGGCTGCGTGTAAGGCGAACGCCCTACCCGCTGTGCTATCGCGGAGCGATCTTTATAGGGATCACATTGAATTTGTACAATGCTTTCGGGAGTATTGCCATTTTGACAATGTTAATTCTCCCATTCCATAAGCAGTATATATGTTTCCGTTTCCTCGTGTCCTTTGTTATTTCCTGTTGTGTAGGTCCTTTACCTCCTTAGTTAAGCAGATTCCAAGGTTCTTGATTTTCATGAGGCATGATTGTGAATGGACTTGCTTTTTCATGTCACTTTCTTCTCTCTCATAATTTGCGTATAATAAAGCCATAGACTTTTGGGTATTGGTTTTATAACCTGCAATTTTACTATGAAAGTCTATTGTTTCTAGAAGCTTTTTTGGTAGATGTTTTAGTATTCTTTAAATAGAGTATGACATCTGCTGTGAATAGTGAGAGCTTATTTCTACCTTTCATACATAAGAAACCCTTAATATCTTTTTCTTACCTTATTTCTATTGCAAGTACTTCCAGTACCACCTTGAACAGAAGTGCCAAAATGAACTTTTACGTAGCACTTTCTGTCTGTAAATTTCTATGCTAAGAACAGTGGAATATACAGTGATATCTTAGTAATTTACAAGTAAATTATGAAGACAGATACTATAAAAGAATTTCTTTGTATAAATTTCCAAAATGTGTAGCTTTTATTAAATATATTAAGAATAAATCATAGATCTTGATTATACCCTGAAGATTACTTCATTGTTAGAAATTACCCTTCTAAAATGCAATAAAGTGACACATTTTAAAAATGTTGATGATTCGCTCATTAATTCAATGAATCTGTGTTAGTCTGGTGGTGCAATGCCTCCAGGAAATCAACCTGTACCCTCAGGTGAGTGCATCAACCGTCTAATGGTGTCTTCATGCTTCCTGATAACCTCAAATGGCCACTGTGCCTCGGGCTGGATCCCAACACCTCAGGACTAAGTTTCCCGAGAAATTAAACTCCCAAAAGATATGTGGGAGCCATGTTCACAGACCACCCCTGGCTCAGCTATACAAGCTAATGGATTGGTCTTGTTTCAGACACCCATAAACAAATCTTGAAAGAGATCAAAAGCCTCAGTTAACTTTGGACCTGCAAAAGGCTGAACACACTAGGGTAAATCAGAGGGAGGCAGGTTAGTTGGGTGCCCATACAACCAGAACCCAGTGCAGCCACTTGCTCCCACAATCCAAAATCGCCACCATGCCCTCGTCTGGTTTCCACCATCTCAGGTGGCTCTCACTGAAATATAACGGCTGAAAATTCGGATATGCGGGTTTTGTGACTGATAACTCCAGGATTTCTCTGGGTCACGATGGGCATCCACCCCCACTGCCCTGTACTTATGGAAGCCTCAGCAATCATTTCCATACCTCAAAGCTACTCCAGCCTTAGCTTCCTGATAAAAATACTAAATTTCTTGAACAAACATGATGACCTCTTAGTACCTGTACGAGACCCATGATGCACAAAATAAAAAGGAGACAGAGAGAAAGAATTAAAGATCCTGCCATAGAGACAGGCTGGGGGTGGGGGTAGGGTGTTGGGGGATGGTTTTAGGGAACCAGGAACATTGGTGGTGGGAAATATACACTAGTGGACGGATGGATGTTCCATCCTTGTATGACTGGAAGCAAATTATGAATAGCTTTGCAATGGTCTATCTCACAGATATTCAATAAAATATTAAAAATATATATAATTAATTTGTACCTCAGACTACTGATAGAAGTGTAAAACCCAGCATATCTATTTTTGTGTTCTCTGTTGGAAAATAATGTTACTCACCCGTGTGCCTGTAGCTTGAAGAATACTAACCCCAAAGATACATCAATGACTGTCTTTGGCATGAATATTGTAATTGCAGCTATGTTATGTTTTAGAATCAGTTCATGGACAAGAAATCAAGAGGAGCAAGTGGCAAAGAGCATCAGTGTTGAATGGATACATAATGTTTGAGGAGCTTGCAAGGGAGACTAAAGATTTGGCATGAGAAGAGGGAAGACACAGAAGAGTGAAGTACTAATAAGTATCATGAGAAAAATGCAAGGGAGGACATTTCCTAGCAAATGGCACACCCTGTTGAGCTTTTGGTGAGGATAAGTATTAGAAAGTATCTTTCCCATTTAGTGGTAAAAAGGTAATTTTGATGGGTGCATTTAAAAATTACTTTAAAAATTAGAATCACCAAGAGATACACAGTTACAAAGTTGCTCATAATTGAGTTTCAGTCATATAATGTTCTAGCACCCTTCCAGTATAATGGTGGCATTTTTGAAGGAATATCCCTGGTGGGAAGACTAGGGCATCTGAATCTTAACACATTTCACCAAATATATGATCTCTTCTCACATGATATACCCTTTCCCCCTGCTTCTTTGATTTATGTTTTCATGCAATATTTCCTTGTGAACCTCACTCAAGTGAGGGTCCCTATTTAAGACAAGTACATGTTTCTGGGGCATTGCATATTTTTTGGTTGCTGGGAGAGTCTCTAAAGCAATGCTCAGGAGGTGTGGGGGACCCACAGGCAATTCTCAGTAAACGTAGCCATGGTGCTTGGGGTCCTCCGATACTATACAGCCTTTCATACTCTGGCAATCAGGTGGTGCTGGGAGTCAAATTGAGTGCATGTAAGAAAATACCATAAAGCACTACACTATCTCCTGCGGCCCTGGGTATTAGATTGATGTCAGCATTCGAGGTCCTCCCATTTGTCAGAAAGCAGAAACTTGTGCAGGAGAAAGTGGAAGAGACCTTAGGGTTTAGCTTCGTTGACTGAGTAGATGGTGGTAGCATTAAGATTAGAACATAAAGTAAAAATAAAGCCAGAGAAAGATCTAACAATAGTAAAGAGGGCTTTAGTACTCAAAAAGTTTAGAAACAGGCAAATTAGAAAGTAATTTTAAAAAGTATCCAGGAGAGAATATAGTATTGTGAGTGAACCAATCTACTCTATGGATACATCTCATCCTTGAAATGGAAAAGGACAATATGTTACAGTTACAAATTTACAAATAAGATATATACCATCAATTTCTGCTGTGTTCCTATGCTTTGCCAAGTATTATTCCAATTTTATATTTACTTTAATGATTAAAACAGTATTTGCCAACATTATACTTTTAATGAAATGTTTTATTAAAAATGTTTTTTAAAAATTATTAAAAATGTTTTATTAAAATGTTATTTAAAAAAGATACATATGGGCCAAAGAGTAGTGCAGTATGTAGAGTGTGTTTACTTTGTATGCAGCTAATCTGATTTCAATCCCCAGAACCCTGAGGCTGTCAGAAGGAATCTCTGGATAGAAAGTCTGAAGTGAGCCCGGAGCACATATGGGTGCGCTCCCTTCCCCACAAAAAAGGAAGAAAAGAAAAACATATAACTGATTCTTGAGTAGCATAGAGGTTAAGGGTGCTAATTCCTATATAATTTTTGAAAGCCCCAAATTTAATAGATAGTCTGCTGTTGACCAAGTAGATGGTTTTTTAATAATATTTACTCACATTGTCTGCAAGTAGTGCTATGTGTGGCCCGTAAATCTGTAAATTTTGATACATTTGAAAAAAAATATAATGGATTTTATAATGTACTTTATAATGAATTTGTATTTTATAGTAATAAGTGATAAATTGTATTTCTGTTTTTGTGGAGTATTTGGGCCATAGTATGTGGTGCTTGGGACTTCTGACTCTGTGCTCAAGGGTCATTCCTGGTGGTGCCAGCCATTAATTTCGGTTGACTGTGTGCATGGTAAGTGCTTTAACCCCTCTACTAAGTCTTGGAGCCAATCAAATCAATTATCTGCATATATTTTATACATGCATGGAATACTTTTTCGTAGATTTTTTGATATTTCTAGGATATATTGATCATCTTTAATTATTTCACATCAATACCAATGTCCAAATATTTTCAAAATATAATTATTGACAAAAAATCATATAGAAGTCCAAATTTGTATTGTTCATGGAATAACTATATTAAAAAGAAAAAAGAACCACAATAAACATCCAAGTAAAATGAAGGTACATTTCTTTGGAGTCTTTCAATTATGTATTTATATTAGTATATATACAAATATAATCTTTAAAAAATAAATTTCAGTTATTATAACATTTTATTGAGTTTTTTATAATTGTAATGTTTTACTGCTAAGATGATATTGTTGTGAACATTTATATCTATTTGTCAACTTTTCTGATTGTTTACTTACGATCTGATATTAAAAAGCTAACTTAAAAAAAGAAAGATGGCGGCCGCACGGGAGCCTTGTGGAAAGCGGGTTTGAGCCGGTCTCGGGGGAGCGGCGGGGACCTCATGGGAAGGGGGGCTTTGTGGGCCGTCCCCCACGCCCCACCAAGGTCGCCAGCTGCCCCCCACGAGCGGCTCTCCGGCACGGCCACGGCCCCGGAGGCACAAGGACTTAGCACAGAGAACCAGCCGCTTGGAGCAGAAAAGCAAATGGACTTGTGTTGATCCGCGCCACCAAGCCTGCCCGGAGGGGGAAGGGCGTTGACCAGCCCGCCTGCTCCTCTCTGGAAAGAAAGATGGCGGCCGCACGGGAGCCTTGTGGAAAGCGGGTTTGAGCCGGTCTCGGGGGAGCGGCGGGGACCTCATGGGAAGGGGGGCTTTGTGGGCCGTCCCCCACGCCCCACCAAGGTCGCCAGCTGCCCCCCACGAGCGGCTCTCCGGCACGGCCACAGCCCCGGAGGCACAAGGACTTAGCACAGAGAACCAGCCGCTTGGAGCAGAAAAGCAAATGGACTTGTGTTGATCCGCGCCACCAAGCCTGCCCGGAGGGGGAAGGGCGTTGACCAGCCCGCCTGCTCCTCTCTGGAAAGAAAGATGGCGGCCGCACGGGAGCCTTGTGGAAAGCGGGTTTGAGCCGGTCTCGGGGGAGCGGCGGGGACCTCATGGGAAGGGGGGCTTTGTGGGCCGTCCCCCACGCCCCACCAAGGTCGCCAGCTGCCCCCCACGAGCGGCTCTCCGGCACGGCCACGACTCCAGGGCACAGAAACCAATCTCTTAACTAGCTAACTTTTAATAGAAATTCTTCCAGGGTCAATAAGTAAAATAGCAGAAATTCAAAACCGCGCGGCCGCTATCGCGGCCGCGCGACCTCATTTTATTCTTAAACCAAGTTGTAGAAAGCAAATCATTTTACAACGCTGTTTCAGCATGTCTGATTGGGGGTGGGGGGTGGGTCGTAAGCTCTAAACAATAGTTGTGCATCTTCTATCGAAATAATCTATCTAGTCAAAGTAGATAGAGTATTAACTAGAACTCATCTGCCTCACAAGAATTGGGAGGGGTGGGAGGTGGGGGTCTATTGGGGTTCGGGGTTAAAAATGAGTATTGGTAAAGGGAAATGTGTTCGGTATCTACATGACTGAGACCTAAACCCGAAAGCTCTGTAACTTTTCCCACAGTGATTCAATAAATAAATAAATTATATAAAAAATAAAAATAAAAAAAAAAAAATAAAAAAAAAAAAAAAAAAAACCAAAATAAATAAATTATAAAATTAAAATCTCCAACAACTAGTGAATATATAACCAACTCCTGGCACATGCATATAGAGTGGAATAGTATTCAACATAAATGAGGAAAATTCTGATATGAGTCACAACATAACTGAAACAAAAAGGCATTATGCCAGAGGGAAGAAGCCAGGCACAGTGACTACACACTGTGTGATTCCTTTCTATGAACCCCTAGAAAATAGAGCTATATTCATAGTGAGAGAAAGGTTCTCGGGCAAGAGGAGAACAAGGGACAATTGGGGAGTACTGAAAAGTCTTGATGGAGGTGGTTGTTGCATTGCAACTTAACATTTGCCATCTCTAACTTAAAATGGAAGCATTTTACTTCAGGTAACTTATATCTTAAGGCTTTTTTGAAAATAAAGCTGCAAACAATGCATGTAAATATTCATAAATATGCCTCCTAGCCTACACAAAAAGAAGTTTTTCTAATGGTTATACCAGTTTGTATTTTAATCTACAAAATAATAATTGCAGAAAACTGGAAACCACCCAATGAGTAAATGGGCCAAGGCAACCTATTTGGACTATTTGGCACTAAAAGGAAAGGAACGAGTGCACTCAGTCACTTGAACAAAACTCAGAAGACATTACACAGAGCTCAAGAAGGCAATCAAATTAGATATTGCCTGATGTTTCTATTTGTATGAGTATAGGATGGACTAAACCACCATGACAGATCAGAAACTTCCCTTGGAGGAGGAGGTTATTGCAGGAAAGGGAGGACTCTTTATAGTATGGATGAAAATCTGTATCTTATCGTTTCTTCAGTGCATAGAACCATCAAAATCTATGAAATTAAACATTGCATAGCTTTCCAGTGTTTTGTATGTAAATCATGCCATTAAATATAGCATACAAATTGAAAAAAAAAAAAATAAAAAATAAAAAAAAAAAAAATAAAAAGCTAACTTACTAGGGCTTGAGCGATAGCACAGCTGGTAGGACGTTTACCTTGCAATTGGCCGAGCTGGGTTCAATTCCCAGCATACCATATGTTCGTCTGAGCAATACAAGGGGCAATTCCTGAGTGCAGAGCCAGGAGTAACCCCTGTGCATCGCCAGGTGTGAACCAAAAAGAAAAAAAAAAAGCTTACTTAATTTTTTCATTTCATTTCATCATCCTGTTAATCGTCGATTGCCTCGAGCAGGCCCCAGTAACGTCTCTTTCGTCCTAGCCCTGAGATTATATTCACGGCTCTTTAGGAGAATGAGACCCATCATTGTTACTGGTATTTGGCATATTTGGTAGGCCACGGGGAGTTTGCCAGACTCTGCCCTGTGGGCAGGCTACATTCGAAAGCCTGCAAGTTTGTCCAAAGTAGGAATGAGATAATAAGATGTCATAAAGAAAAGTTCTGATAAGATGTCGCGCGGCCGCGAGTGCGGCCGCGCGGTTCCGGGATCTGGATTTTATAGTCTCTGAGTCTTGGCCGCTGATGGGATTACACGGCGCCAGGGGGCCAGGTGGTGGGTGTGACCCCCGCCTACTGGAATTTGGAGGATCTGGGTGGAAGATGCTCGACTCCAATTCGAGTAGGCTTGGAGGTCTCGGCCCCGGAACCCGCGTGGCCTTGTCCCTCTGCCAGTACCTTCAGGTGTGCGGAGAGTGGTCTCAGCATGGTGGTGGCTGGTCCTGGAGGTCTCCGGCTGCCGTAGCCCTGGCCGGGGCGGGGAGGAAAGCTCAACCCGCTCCCCTCCAAGGGACTCCGGGAAGGAACACCGAGGCGCGGGGGCAGAGACTGCACTGTTCTCGTCCGGGATCTGGATTTTATAGTCTCTGAGTCTTGGCCGCAGAGGGACAAGGCCACGCGGGTTCCGGGGCCGAGACCTCCAAGCCTACTCGAATTGGAGTCGAGCATCTTCCACCCAGATCCTCCAAATTCCAGTAGGCGGGGGTCACACCCACCACCTGGCCCCCTGGCGCCGTGTAATCCCATCAGCGGCCAAGACTCAGAGACTATAAAATCCAGATCCCGGACGAGAGCAGTGCAGTCTCTGCCCCCGCGCCTCGGTGTTCCTTCCCGGAGTCCCTTGGAGGGGAGCGGGTTGAGCTTTCCTCCCCGCCCCGGCCAGGGCTACGGCAGCCGGAGACCTCCAGGACCAGCCACCACCATGCTGAGACCACTCTCCGCACACCTGAAGGTACTGGCAGAGGGACAAGGCCACGCGGGTTCCGGGGCCGAGACCTCCAAGCCTACTCGAATTGGAGTCGAGCATCTTCCACCCAGATCCTCCAAATTCCAGTAGGCGGGGGTCACACCCACCACCTGGCCCCCTGGCGCCGTGTAATCCCATCAGCGGCCAAGACTCAGAGACTATAAAATCCTTACTTACTTATGACTGTGTATGTAGCTCAGGGCTAAAGCACTTGGTTTGCAAGTATGAAATTTTGGGTTCTATTCCTCGCACAATAGAAATAAAACCAAAATATCTAACTGTGGTTGAAAATATATCTCAGTGGTAAAATATTTGCCTCACATTTGTGAGGTTATTGTTTGATCCCTGAATTTCCATATACGCACACAAAAGCTAATTTACTTAAAGAATATTAAACTGGTTAAAACTAAGTATATATTGCCATACTATTATACAGATTTAATTCTCAATAAAATAACTTGAAAAGGTCTATTTTTATCATCTTTGCCAGGAAAAGATGTGACCTGATTTTTAAATGTTTGTAATTTGGGGACACATTTTAATTTGTCATTTTAATTTGTGCTATTTGTCTATAAGTGAGCTTGAAAATTGCTCTTGTGTTTACGAGGAATTTACACTTCTTTCAATAGAGATTATATGATCATAATTTATGCTTATTTTTTCTATACAAGTTTAATAGCTAAATACTGATTTATTTCACAGCACTAATTTATTAAAAACATTCATCTTTTGCCTATCATACTAATTGACATTAGTTGTATGTTTTGCTTGTTTTTTGATTACTTAATTTACTTTTTATCTTTTCTTTCAGATTTTAAGATTTTCACAGAAATGAGCATATGTTTTTCTTTACCTTCTACAGTTTTAAACTGAGAACAACTGTTTGTTTTGTAAAATAAGATACCTGTGCATTTACAATTACTTCTCATTATTTTTACATTTTAACATATCTCAATTCATCTACAACTTATCATATTAAGTGTTGTCATATTGAAAGAAACCACCATTTTTTTCAATCATAGCACTGTAGCACTATCCTCCTGTGGTTCATCCATTTGTTCGAGCGGGCACCAGTAACATCTTACAACACATTGTGAGACTTGTTGTTACTGGTTTTGGTCTATCGAATACGTCATGGATAGCTTGCCAGGTTTTTGCTATGAGGGCGATATATTCTGGGTACCTTGCCCAGCACAGGAATCGGAATCAGGGTTGGCCATCTGCAAGGCAAATGCCGTACCCTCTGTGCTGTAAACGTTATATAAAATATACTAGTAATACCGAATGTTGTTTCTTTAACAGTGCAATAAAATGATTATTTAGTAATTTTCTTGATTTATTAATGAAATATGTAAGCTCTTGTGTATAATGGGAGTAGTTTTCTAACACAATAGTCTGAGGAAGTTGAAACTGTTATAACTGTCTTGCAGGATGTCATCTCCCTAGCCTGCTCCATTCTACCCCTCTCTCTATCCAATCCGGTCTTCTTCCTGGGAATCTGACCTCCTGATTGGCTAGGCTCTACCTGTAACTGCCTATTTTATGACATCATTCTCCCACCAAACCAACCACCAATTTGTCGAATGTTGGGGTTCCCATGCGGTTGTTTGTAAATAAATTTGAATCATCCTGGAAAGTGACCAGTGACAAATGACCAATCAACATTGACCAGTCATCTGTACTGGACACTTGTGGTCTTTAGCCGCTTCAGTTTTCAGACGTACTCTCGTACCGTCTCCTCTTCTCGTCTACCTTTCATCGGTATTTCCTCTTCTCTGACCATGTCAGGTAAGGAATAGTACTTTTCAAAGCTTTTCATTAGATTTATCATCCCTAAACTTAAAAGAAGTCTAGTGAAACTAGCACGTAGTAATGAAAGAAAGTGTTCAAGTAGAATTTTAAAGGGCTGGAGAGATAGCACACCGGTAGGGCGTTCGCCTTACAAGCGCCAACATGGCGGACCCGAGTTCGATTCCTCCGCCCCTCTCAGAGAGCCCAGCAAGCTACTGAAGCATATTCCATATGCCAAACACAGTAACAACAAAGTCTCCAATGGAGACGTTACTGGGCCTGCTCGAGAAAATCGACGATCAACGGGAGGGCCTTTCCCTTACTTTACCTTACCATTTTAGCTTGACTTTGATATTTTCTGTGTGATTTTAGACATTGGCTTTCTTTCTCTCACATACAAACTGTTTTTCCTCATTGATTACTTTATATTTTAGACGTATTTACGAGCTCAAATACAAACATATATATATGCATATATATATATATGTTGATTCTCTGTGTTTCTTTTTCCTTTTAATCGTGTATTTTATAAAATATCCGTTGACAAAAGTAAATCAGAGACAGTATTTTTACAGAAACAGAAAATGTAGATGCTGTGGAAACCTGTTAATATATACCCGCATGTTTTCTCTGTAATGGTCTCTCCTCTTGTATTTATACTTCAGTAATTTAAATATAGTGCTATTACACAGTAATAATCATTTATCTTTGAGTTTTCTATTTAAACCAGGTAATAAGAAAATTTGGGGCATGGGGAAGGTGTGGAGTGCTGAGCGGTAGGGAGGCAAGCCCTCAAAGGTAAGAAAGATTGGGATCACTTTCATCAAACATTGACCAATCGAAACCAAGACGATATGAGGGAGAATAAAATAGGAAAGAAATAATGAAAGAAAATGGACGGCAATTATCCAGGAAGGGGAAACCGTCAGGATTGAATATTGAAGAAAACCGAGGATTTAAAATCAAAAAAGAAAGAATATATGTTAAATATGCTGAGGTAAATACACTGAGAGCAAGTCAAAGCAATTTACTTCAATAAATGCCAGGACTAGAAAGTATACAATTCCTTGAGTAGGGTACCAGTAGGAAAACCAGTATATCAGAAAGGCATCCTTGGTGACTTTTTTCCTTATTATCTCTTTGAACACAGTACTTGGTACTTGACAATTTGGAATATAAACATGCATCAGAAATGATGAATCCCATAAATAGCTAATAGTGGTTATCTAGGTGGGTGGAAGAAATAGAATCTTCAATGTTTTATGACGTTCTGGTCTTTAAGTACATGTACGCGTTGCCTGTTGAAATTTAAAAAATGTATTTACTAATTTGATTCAGGAGATTTGATTCATTTGTGTGGTAAGTAGGTTCCAGGTTAAAGCTGCTTGTCATTTTTACAAATAATATTTCATATGATTTTTTCTTCCTAACATGAGAGTAGCTTGATAATAGTCAACTTCTATTTTTAGATCCTAAGAGGAAATAGGAAAATCAAGTCTCACATGTCGAATTACACATTTTTGTCATATTTCTTAATTTTGATTGTTCCTACATTAAAAATATTTAATGGGATTTTGGTGCTCATTTATTAAACATTGAGCAGAACGTTTTCCAGGTTAATAAAGATAATTCTACACTAGGTTTTGAAAGAAATTTGCAATATTTTGTGATCATTTTTATATGGTCTTTTCTGTTTGTGTGATAAACTGAAATCATATGCTAGGTTTAACATGTGTTGTTTGCTGTTTAATATTCAGAGGTATTGATGAAAATAATTTTTTGTAATTACGAAGTTTCTCTATTTTACTCATTTGAAACATTTCTTACCTATGAAATACAATCAAGTTTATTGCTATTTTCATTTTTTATGTAGTTACTGGTAAATCGTTTCTGTTTAATGGACTGGTAAAGTGTGCTATCAAAAATCACCTTCTATTCCATTTCTTGGCTAGCAGTTTTTTCTAAAACAGAATACTCTTTTCATATAGTATATGTGTAACAATTTTTTTAACTTTTTTTTTTTATTAGTGAAACACCATGAGGTACAGTTGTAGATTTACTATTTTTTGTGCTTGGGTTTTGATTATACAATGATCAGATACTCATCCCTCCACCAGTGCCCATTTTCCACCACCATGGATAATATCCCCCCCACACCCATTCCCCCATTTCCACCTGCTTCTATGACAAGGCAATCCCCGGTGTTCTCTCTCTCATTTTGGGTGTTGTGTTCTGCAAAAGAGGCATTGAGTGGCAAACATGTTCAGTCCATACTCTACTTTCGACATGCATCTCCCCTCCTGGAAGGATCCTCTTAACACCCTTTATTTGGTGCTCCGTTCTCTATCTGAACTGCTCTTTCCCCTAGAATACCCGGCTGGCCTCTAAGTTATGGAGTAATCCTTCTGGTGCTGATCTCAGCTATTCTTGGGTATTAATCTCATAATTTGCTACTTTATATCCCCCAGATGAATGCAATCTTTCTATGTATATCCCTCTCTTTCTGACTCATTTCGCTTAGCATGGTACTTTCCATGTTGTACCACTTGTATGTAAATTTCATGACTTCATCTTTTCTAAGAGCTACATAGTACTCCATTGTGTAGATGTACCAAAGTTTCTTTAACCAGTCATCTGTTCTTGGGCATTCAGGTTTCTTCCAGCTTCTGGTTATTGTAAAGAGTGCTGCAATGAACAAACAAGTGCAGATGTCACTTCGACTATACATTTTTGCCTCTCTGGGATATATTCCTAGGAGTGGTATTGCTGGGTCAAATGGGAGCTCAATTTCTAATTTTTTGAGAATCGTCCATACTGTTTTCCAGAAGGGCTGAACCAGTGGACATTCCCACCAACAGTGAAGGAGTGTCCCTTTCTCGCCACATCCATGCCAGCATCGGTTGCTTTTGTTCTTTTGAATATGGGCCATTCTCTGAGGTGTGAGATGGTATCTCATTGTGGTTTTGATCTGAATCTCCCTGATGATTAATGATGTAGAGCATTTTCTCATGTGCTTTTTTGCCATTCGGATTTCTTCTTTGAGAAAGTTTCTGTTCATTTCATTGCCCCATTTTTGGATGGGGTTGGATGTTTTCTTCTTGTGGAGTTTTACCAGTATTTTGTATATCCTGGATATCAACCCCTTGTCAGATGTGTGATGGGCGAATATCCTTTCCCATTCTGTAGACTGTTTTTGTATTTTGGTCACTGATTCTTTGGAGGTGCAGAAGCTTCTTGGTTTAAGATAGTCCCATTTATCTATCTCTGTTTTCACTTGCTCGGCCAGTGGCATGGCATCTTTGAAAATAACATTAGCTTCAATGTCATGGAGGGTTTTGCCAACTTTGTCTTCAATATACCTTATGGTTTCTGGTCTGATGTTGAGGTCTTCAATCCATTTTGATCTTACTTTTGTACATGGTGTTAGGGAGAGTTCTGAGCCCATTTTTTTGCATGTAGCCGTCCAATGATGCCAGCACAATGTGTTAAAGAGGCTTTCCTTACTCCACTTCACATTACTTGCAACTTTAGCAAAGATTAGGTGATCATATGATTGAGGGGAGATGTCAGTTTATTCAACCTTGTTCCATTGGTCTGCAGTTCTGCCTTTGTTCCAGTACCATGCTGTTTTCATTATTACCGCTTTGTAATACAGTTTGAAGTACGGGAGGTTGATTCTCCACATTTTCTTTTTCCCAAGAATTGCTTTAGATTTTCGTGGGGGCTTATTGTTCCATATAAAATTAAGGAGTGTTTACTCTATTTCTTTGAAGACTGTCATGGGTATGCTTATAGGGATTTCATTGAATTTATACATTGCTTTCGGTAGTATTGCCATTTTGACAAAGTTAAGTCTCCCGACCCATGAGCAGGGGATATCTTTCCATTTCCTCATGTCCTCTTTTTTTCCTGAAGTAGCGTTTTGTAGTTTTCTTTGTACAGGTCCTTTACTTCCTTAGTTAAGCTTATTCCTAGGTACTTGATTTTCTGGGGCACAATTGTGAACGGGATTGTTTTTTCATGTTGCTTTCTTCTCTCTCGCTGTTTGCGTATAGGAAAGCCATGGACTTTTGGGTATTTATTTTATAGCCTGCAACTTTACTATATGAGTCTATTGTTTCTAGGAGTTTTTTGGTGGAGGTTATTGGGTTCTCTATGTAGAGTATCATATCATCTGCGAATAGTGAGAGCTTGATTTCTTCCTATCCTACCTGAATGCCGTTAATATCTTTTTCTTGCCTAATCGCTATTGCAAGTACTTCTAGTACTATATTGAACAGCAGTGAAGATAGTGGGCATCCTTGTCTCATCCCTGATCTTAGAGGGAAGGCTCTCAGTTTTTCCCCATTGAGGATGATGCTTGCTGTAGGCTTGTGGTAGATGGCTTTAATTATGTTGAGGAAGGTACCCTCTATACCCATTTTGGCTAGGGTTTTCATCATAAAGAGGTGCTGGTTCTTGTCAAATGCTTTCTCTGCATCTATTTATATAATCATATGCTTTTTATCTTTTCTTTTGTTGATATGATGGATTATGTTGAATGATTTCCGAATGTTGAACCATCCTTGCATCCCTGGGATGAATCCTACTTGGTCATGGTGTATGATCTTTTTGATGAGTAGTTGGATTCTATTTGCTAGTAGTTTGTTGAGGATCTTTGCATCTGTGTTCATCAGGGATATCGGTCTGTAATTCTCTTTCTTTGTGGTATCTCTGTCTGCTTTTGTTTCAGTGTGATATTTGCTTCGCAGAAACTGTGTGGAACAATTTTTTATTAAACTTATTGGACTGTTTCATTTGGTTTTGTTTGAGACCACATACACAATTATTAATGGTTTACTCTTGGGTCTGCTTTCAATAACATACTGTACTATACAGCTTGCTACATAGCCCAGATTTCACTGATATCTCTATACTTATTTTTCAGTTCTGTTATACATATTTTTCATGATGTTTTCTTTATACTTCCACCTATGAAAACACATGAAGTGGAAAAATTAAATTTGTGTATGCATTATTATTCTTAGAGTTATTAGTTTATAAACAACTTAAGACACAATTTAAATAAAGTTTTCATTCCAAAAACATTTCTTGGGAAAAACTCAAGTAGTCATTTTTGAAGTGGATCAAAAATCAGGGTAACCTTCAATGCTTCAACAAGATTCAGTCATAAGTCAACCATACTACACATATTCATTGCACAAGTCCAATGGAAACCTGATGATTGCAATGGTAATATTTGTAAAGACCCCAAATGCCTATATTAATGTAAGGTATCTTCCTAACCATTTCTGCATTGTATTGATCATGCAGAGTCCTGGAAAAAAGTCCACATGCTTTGGTTCCGTAACTTGAAAATTCATAAGGGACAGAGAGAGAGTACTGGAGGAGATAAGGCAATTGCCTTGTACACAGCCTATCTGGTTGGATCTCTGTCACTGCATACACTCTTCTGAATGTTACAAGGGGTCACTCAGAGTGCAGAGCCAGGAAGAGCCCAAGATCACTGTCAGTTATTGGTCCAAACTATACTCCTTACCGTGCCCAATAAAAATTATTGGAAAACATGAAGTCTCTTTGTCATTTATGGCCCTGTCCAGAGAATGTTACCCATGCTCTTAGACTTCCTGGTTTGGAAAAGCTTCCCTTATAGGAAGTAACATATGAATCAATAGGAGAGCAAGCTACAGGCATTGCTAGGGTAAGGAGAAACTATATGTAATCAAGAAATCCAGGTACAGACAAGATCACCTGGTGGCTCTACAGTTCTGTGTTCATTTGGGAGCACGATACCAAATACACAAAGTGCCAAAATGTTTCAGACTTTGAATCACTCCAAATTGTGGGAATTTTGGAAACTCAGTTGACTGTTGGTACTAGAAGCATCTCAATGGCTTAAATTTTAAGATCATATTGTTCCTCTCAGCGTTGAAGGAGATTATTAGTCTCACAGATTTTTTTCATCACCCTCTTACTCCTTACAGAAAATTTTCAAAATACATCTGTATTGGGAACTTCACATACTCTACAGCTTTCCCTTCCCGTGGTGAACGATGCAGGTTCCCTAACAGGAAGTGTCTGCAACTACTCCAGAGTATCTGCTCCAGCTGGTAGTTCTGCTTGGCTCCTGCCCTCAGCCTCTGGCACCTCTTTTCAACTACTGATGGGTAGTGCCTATCTTTACCAACATTTCAGCACAACAATGCTACCTGGAGTGTTTCACCAGAGTCATATATCCAACTCAGCTGCTTCCGACCGGAGTGTTTTGGAATGGGATGTTGCAGGAAGTGCTGAAGTGAAGTCTTCCATGGGAGACTTTTCTGTAAGTGTCCTTGACCAAGACACCGCTGTCTCTTCCATTTCTACGGCAGTTCGCTATGAGAGAACCCGGGATACCTATAATACGGTGTCTGTGTACCCATCACTTTCTGCCAGTCTTGTTGAGAAAACACCATCTCAGGTTCCTCATCAGAGTCAAAGCCTGTCACTTCCCTAACTGGAACGAACCCAGGTGTATTACAATCAACAAGGCACTCTGGGAACTCTCCTTTCTGGCCTGCAGTCCTATGACTCCGTGTCATACATAGAGCAAAATGGCTCTGTCCCCCAAGCTTACAGCAACTCATCTAAAGAAATGGTTATTGTTGTGAAGTAGGTCCAGTCCCCAAATAACCAACCACCAACTTCGTCCTCTGGAATCCACTTCTCTGTGTCTGCTCAACCCCTCACAGAATCGAGATATCAAGGGGAGTTAAACTGAGAGAAGGGAAAGAAAACTCAAAAATTGGGGTCAAAAAAGAGGAAAACTGTCCATAGACAGGTGGTACTTAAATACACTGAGATTTTTAAGTTTATGAAATGAAGTTAACTAATCTCAGTTCATGTTTACTCCCCTCAGCCATTTTATAGCATATTATTTTCACA
Source organism: Sorex fumeus (assembly GCF_029834395.1). Classification (NCBI taxonomy): domain Eukaryota; kingdom Metazoa; phylum Chordata; class Mammalia; order Eulipotyphla; family Soricidae; genus Sorex; species Sorex fumeus. The sequence continues at coordinate 18,714,423 of NW_026606152.1, read as the reverse complement.
CTCAACATAAGAGCTCCTAATGGACATTGGAAGGTATGATAGTGTAATGGACAACTACGTTTCGTATAATGAACTTCAGGAGCACACAAAAGAATGCCACAATTTTTTCCAAGTTATTTCATTTATTTTTTAATTTTTATTAGTTAAACATCATGAGGCAGAGTTGTAGACTTACACATTATTGTGCATACATTTCATTTATACAATGATGGAGAACCTATCCCTCCACCAGTGCCCATTCTCCACCACCACGGATACCAGTATTCCTGCCACCACACATACCCCCCATCCCACCCAGCCTCTGTGTCAGGGAATGCCACATTTTTCACTGTTCTAGTTCAGCAGTCCTCCAGAATTACCACACTAAAAGTAAAATACATGTTTTAAACTAGTATTTTGTTATTTTCGTAAGAAGTTTCAGAACTTTTATTGTAATGGTACCACTTTAAATTTTCCTTCCATTAATGAGCAGCAAGGTTCTAAATGCACTTGTGGTTTAGAGATTCCGTCTCAAATCATCAAACCTAGAATCTGTACTTCAGCACAAATATCATGCTGAAGGAGTGCTTCATTCATAATCTTATTCTATGATATTAACATCCTTTTATTTTTCTATGAAAATGAATAAATTGAGAGTACAATACATTACAATGCTAAGCTCTGTATGGCACTTATTAGTTTGAAAATCTCAATTTTTTTTTTAAAAAAAGCTTTTGTTTGGAGGACGTTGAATCTGTGTCATAGCCAGAAGTGCTCAGGAATTACTCCTGGATCTGTGCTAGGGATCACTGCTGAAGATGCTTAGGAGATCATACGTGATACAAAAGATCAAACTGAGGTCAGCTGTGCGTAGGGCCAGTGCCTTACCAAATGTACTATCCCTCTGTCCATGTCTCTTGTTTTTTAAATTAGTTTACACAGATACTCTTTCAAATACAAAGAAAACCAAAAAAACAACAGCATCACATGACAAACAGTAAGAACTACAACAGTTACCTCCAATCTTCTAGCACAGGGCCTTGTCCATTATCCGTATAATACTCAGTAACAATGCTTTGCCTATTGCTGGTAGGTGCACAGTTGTTTCAGCACTAGGTTTGTGGAGGGAATATCTCATTTTGCAGGGACTGACATTTTCCTTGGTTCCTTTTAAGTGATGAATTTCCTGGGGATGGAGACTTCCCTGCCATCGCAATCTTCAGGTGAGACATTTGGTCTGACACAAATTTCCGAATTGCCCACATGTTGCAGTAGCTGGATTCAAAGACCTGAGAGTAATCCACCACCTGAGCGTGGGAAAGTTCCCATAATATCTCCAGCCCAAAGTAACCTGGCGCTGACCCCAACTCCAACTCAGGAAAAAAAGGTATGAATTTTGATCAGATGAACCATGGGCTTTCAAAAGCTCTGGAGACCTACCAGATCCCAGTAGACGTAGATCAATGCAAAGACCTGCAGGTAATGAACACCACTGACACCATCACTCTGAAGCATTTGCAAGAAAATTCAAGTGGCACCAAGGGGACCTCCGATGCAAAATGGAAGAATAAAAAGGAGGCTTCTGAGCCTCTTGAGAGAGAACCCAAGGCCAAAATCCAGCCAAAAGTCCGAGAATGCTTGCTAGGGGGAGCAGGGATTGTTCATAATGCTGCAGTCAGTGATAGGTGTCCTGTGACCACAGCCAAAACTAACAGCAAACCTCACAAAGCTGCCTCCAGCAGGATCAGCAAGACAAAGAGCCATGGGCAGGAGAAGATAAAAAACACCAGAGAAAACTCTAAGAAAGCTAACGAGTGTAAGCAGCCAGGGAACAAGGTCAAGGTAGAAGAAAAGCACACCATTGGCAAGATGAAACACAAGAAAAGTCAACCTAATGTTTGCCAAGATGGTGTTAAAAAGCCCCACCGCTACCTAGGCATATACATGCTGGATTCTGTCAAAGTTTTTCATGCTCTGGGAAGAAGAGTGATCCAAAACCTTGAATCTCTTCCTCACAGGTCCTGAGTAGCTCAAAGAAGCCTACAGATGTCAAGCCACCCACAGCTGTCAAGCCATGGCTAGGTGCTGCACAGGATGGAAAAGTCCTTGAGAAAACTCAGGTCAAAGCACAGAAACCAAATAGCAGTGCTGAAAAACGCTCATCTAAAACCCAGTCTGAGCTGCCACCTCCTGGGAAGGTCAAATTGGTACCTTTGTCTTTTCTTACCATGGAGAGGCTGCAAGCTCGACCTGTTCCTCGGAGGCGACAATCTGTGGCCTCACATCGTCCTGCTGCAGCTTACCCTGCCAAGCCTGGCTCTACCAATGCAGCTCAGCCAACTGCTGCCAATTCTTCCTGGCCAACCACTGCATTTTTGCCTGGTCCTGCCAAACCTGCTCAGTCCATTTCAACCAACCCCTCTCGACCAGGTTTGCATAACCCCAGTAGCCAGCCTATTCCTCACCCTGCAGCTTCAATACCTGCTCCCTACAAGACAGCAGCTGGCACATTTATGCAGTGGGAGGCTCCTCCTGTCTCTGTGATCAAGCGGCAGTCGCCACCCAAACGTCAGAGTCACTTTCTACTCCAAGACTTCCGTTTCCAACCGATTCCATGGAGAAAGCCCAATGTCCCCGAGCCAGTCGTGTCAAAGCCCATCACCAAAGAGCAGAGAACAGAGCGTGAGGCTATGAATAGGAAGGTTCAGCAGGAGCGTGAGAACGCTGCCAAGCACACCTCGTTGGGGGAAAGTGCAGTTCTTTATTGAGAGGGAAAAATAGATGGACATCTCCCTCTACTATGGCTACGTAATATGAGAGCTGGAATGGTAGGTTCCACTTTATGTACCAGATGGTTGCCCTAGGCAAACACTGAAATGCCATACATCTTTTATTTATTCTAATATATTTTTCAAATTAAATAGATGCATCAGAGTTAATTGGTTGTTGATAAAAGTTCTTAATTTTGAGATGCTGTCCACTCTGGTTAATTTGGGAGTGGCTGGGGATTGAAGGATGGGATGGGAAAGAATGGGAAGTTAGAGAGAGGAAAAAGGGGGAATAGGCAAGACTCCAAGAAATACAAACTTTGTCCAGGGTTATAAAGCCTAAAAGAGGAGAAATTGCATGAACCTGAGGAAGAGTGGGGTAGGGTCAGAGGAAGAATATAGCTGACAGGGCATTTGCTTTGCAAGTAAGAAGGACTCAGTTCATTTCTTGCAATCTTATATGGTCCCCAGAGACCTACCCGATGTGAAACTTTAGCACTGAGCCAGGAGTAAGGCCAGAGCACCGTCAAGTATGCCCCATCACTGGTGTCCTCCAAAAAAAAATGGGAGAAATGGCACGGTCTGCGATTTTCGGTTAAAAAAATAAATTTGAAATAGGCTGAGGAAGACAGATGAGTCTAATATGACCAGTAGAAAAGTTAAAATTCTTCCATTGAGGCTGTGTTTAGGTCTCATGGCCACCTTTGGAAGATAACCAAATTTGAGACACATCACTAAAATGTTTGGGTGGTCTATCCATAAATGTTGGCTGGGGGATGCGAACACGTACACTGGGGAATAAACCTATCAGATGAGTGATCAACGCCCTCAGAGTCATTCAAGGATAACTCTTAACAGTAACAAAGCCAAGAGAACAGTTGCAGCATGAAGCCTGAAGATCAGCTCCTGGGAGATGTAAAGATAAATCACCATGTCCTCAGGCCCTCTGTTCAGCACCCCTAGCTGCATCACTTCACTTATTCCCAACAATATTCATAATTTCTATCATGGTGACACTTTACTAGCTAGTTTCAACAATGAGATCCATTGCCGATTTAAGTCTTTGGATTTGTAAACTCCCCAAGGTAGCCAAGCCAGCTTTCAGGAAATTTCTGGTGGGGGGGAGCTCAATTTATATTAGCTTGAGGGGCTGGTCTTTGGTTTTCCATGGTCCCTGGTGCCCGTAGGTTTCTCTAAACACCGCTTTAAACTGTAGCTCACACAAGATCCAGCTTTATAAATGGCGTTGTGACTGTGTTGCGGTAGGTACTGTACTAAAACATTTGTCCTAGGTCACCACTCCCAAAGCAGTTGGTACCGGTTGACCTTGAGCCTGGAAGGTGATGGTGGAAAGAGATCATCCTAGGAGAGTTAATGGGGTGATGGATGGATGGAAAGGAAACCGGGAAGGGTAGGGAACTGGAAATCTGGTGATCATCATGGGATAGTTGGTGGATGTTTTTCAAATACGTTAAAATATTTTTTGTAAATGAGATTCAAGATAAAATACGAAAATAAGATAGGTTCCAAAGAACAGGTTACATATAAGACCGAGATAGCTGATATGGCTGGCATTCCTTCTGGACTTTCAATCATACCATTTACTAAATATGTTATTTTCACATCACTTTAGCTGTGGAGAGGAATAGTGAGAAACAAAATGCCACCAGAAAAGTACACTGGATGACCACCTTCAATAAAAGCCAGGTGGAAAGTGTTCCCATGGATCCCAAGTGCAAATATATGTTAACAGGAACATATATTTAACTAACTCTGCTTGGTACCAGTAACTACTTTGTTGAAAATGAGGGGAAATGAACGCAGTTTCTGACTGACCTGAGACTGACCAGTTAATAGATTTTCCCAGGCAAGGGTAGTTGACTGGCTGGGAACAAAAAAACGTGAAACGTGTTTTGCTACCTTTAATGTATGGCTGGAGGAAATTGATCCCAGTAATCTCTCAAAACTAACATGCTTCAACTCTCTTGAAGTAATGTTGTATTCACTGAGCAAAAAATGCTGGGAGAAAAGTCTGAACTGATGGGAAAAGAGACAATAAGTGCAAAAGGAAGGACTTGAAATTTGGGTTCCTCTGAAAACAAAGCTTGAAACAAGATCTGGTGGGAACATGATTTACTGGAAATGGGATCTGAGGAGGAAAATAGTGATATCAGGGATGTGAACAAGGAAAATTCAAGTTAACAAAGACTTATCTAGCTGACTACCCCATGGGCAACATGGTTCCAAAACTACCAGAACTTACCAAGTAATTTACTTTAATTTTCTTTCTTTTATATTGTCAATTACAACATGTATTCTTAGCCTTCTTCAAACACAATTTGGAGTATTCATTTTTTTTTCAATATTCTGTTCACTTGTGTAAGCATTTTAAATAACTGCTGGATAACAGAATTATTTTATCAGACTTATTTTTTACTTTAATGTTTAGTTGAGATTACTGAACAGTAGGTCTAAAGTGAAGTCTGTCTTGATTGGTACAAGTAGAAATGGGAGGACTATGAATGGAATTAGACATTAGAGGGTACCACATTCAGTTCCGAATAATACTACTAAAGGACAGTTTCCCAAATAAACTATTGAAAAGGATATTCATCTCTATTTAAACTGTGAATTTAGCTTTTTTTTATATTAAATTAAAAATGAATTAATATTCCTGTATTTGGTCTTTTAAAGACATTCCAGGTTGATTAAGGAAACTAACACTGGCTATGAAATCATAACAACTTAATCATAAAAACCTGATTACTACTTAAGTTTCCACAAATGTCAGTGCTAAGAATTATTTCCCTGGATCTCACTAGTGTACATGATAGTCATATGAATACACCTGTGAGGATACATCGCTGGTATCTAATTTAGAGAATAGATATACAGAGATTAGATCACATAGCTGAGTGTGATCTGAATTTTTCCAGATATTCCCTGCCCCACACACCCAAAGACTTGTACTGATCCTTATGGATCCATGACTTTTCCTCCTCCCCACTCTCAGAGTCTTTTAAAATTTGGGGTTTGAGGTTGGGAGTAGGAGTGGTGGGAGAGAAACTGGGGACAGTAGCAATGGAACTCTATACTAGTGGAGGTTGGTTGTTAAAATATCCTATGATTAAAACTGAATCATGAAAAGTTTGTTATATGTGTCTCTTGCAGATTCAATACAAAAACATGATATTTAGTTTCTACCACCATGACTAACATATGAGTTTGCTGAAATTTATTTTTATCACCTTGGCTGGGCTGATTACATGGGTGCCTGTGTGGTGAAACATTTTTCATTTTATGCAGACTTAACAGACAAAACTAAAAGGGTTCGGAATTCTGGTGGAAGGAGAGAAGAGCACAAAACACCCTGTTGACCATAGCTTAGCACGGTCAGCGAACATGCTTTATGACTGACCTCCTTCACTTACTTCCACATTTATAATGTGGAAAAATGAAAAGACTTTTCAGTCTGCCAGGGGGTTGTCCTGTCCAGTTCACACTATTTTCTTTTCGATCAGAATTGTTTAAAGATTATTTGATAAATTTGGAGCTTAATGATTTGTTCTCATATATTTCCCCTACATGGTGTCAGTGGGCATTGATCCAGGAAGGCCAGAATGAAAAAGTTGAGGTGTATGTCTTAACCACCAATGCCAACACAACTGTAAGTATGGAACCCAAAGTACAATAGTAAAACTTCAAAATGTGTTTGTCAAGGAAATCGGTGGGAATGCAGGGAGAAATCGGTCATTTGTTGGTGGAGGATGCAGACACTGGTGGTGAAAATGCTCTACATCATTAATCATCAGGGAGATGCAGATCAAAACCACAATGAGATACCATCTCACACCTCAGTGACTGGCCCACATTCAAAATAACAAAAGCAACCAATGCTGGCGCGGATGTGGCGAGAAAGGGACACTCCTTCACTGTTGGTGGGAATGTCCACTGGTTCAGCCCTTCTGGAAAACAGTATGGACGATTCTCAAAAAATTAGAAATTGAGCTCCCATTTGACCCAGCAATACCACTCCTGGGAATAAATCCCAGAGAGCAAAAATGTATAGTCGAAGTGACATCTGCAGTTGTTTGTTCATTGCAGCACTCTTTACAATAGCCAGAAACTGGAAGAAACCTGAATGCCCAAGAACAGATGACTGGTTAAAGAAACTTTGGTACATCTACACAATGGAGTACTATGTAGCTGTTAGAAAAGATGAAGTCATGAAATTTACATACAAGTGGTACAACATGGAAAGTATCATGCAAAGCGAAATCAGTCAGAAAGACAGGGATTGACATAGAAAGATTGCATTCATCTGGAGGATATAAAGTAAGAAAGTATGAGATTAATACCCAAGAATAGCTGAGATCAGCACCAGGAGGATTACTCCATAACTTAGAGGCCAGCCGGGTATCCTAGAGGAAAGGGCAGTTCAGATAGAGAAAGGAGCACCAAATAAAGGATGTTTGGAGGATCCTCCCAGGAGTGGATATGCATGTCGAAAGTAGACTATGGACTGAACATGTTTGCCACTCAATGCCTCTTTTGCAGACCACAACACCCAAAAGGAGAGAGAGAACACAGGGGATTGCCCTGCCACAGAGACAGGGGGGATGGGGGGATGGGGGTGGGGGTTGTTATCCATGGTGGTGGAAAATGGCACTGGTGGAGGGATGGGTATCTGATCATTGTATAAACGAAACCCAAGCACAAAAAATTGTAAATCTACAACTGTAAAAAAAAAGAAAGAAAGAAAGAAAAAAAAGAAAAAGAAAGTAAAAAAAAAAAAAGAAAATGTTGGGGTATATGTCTTAACCACCAATGCCAACACTAATGTAAGTATGGAACCCAAATTACAATAGGTAAACATCAAAACGTGTTTTTCAAGGAAATCGGTGGGAATGCAGGGAGAAATGGGTCATTTGTTGGTGGAGGGATACAGACACTGGTGGTGTGATTAGAATTGGAATATTGTATGACAAAACTCCATTATAAATGACTTTGAAAATCAAAATTGCCTAAATTTAAAAAAAAAGAGATGTCAACTTACGTCTATATTTCAAGAAATCTTGTCTTAGCAAATTTTGGCAGGGAGACCATAGTTGGTAGTGAGAGGGAGAAAGAAAGCGAGAGTTGACAGTTGGGAAGAGAAGCCTGGATATCATGGAAGAGATGAAAGCTGATCATAGAAGATTTGGAGCCATCAGAGTTTAGAGAGTTAAATGGTGAGAACATTGCAGTTTAGGTAGTTAAATAGAGAGATTGGTTTCAGTTATCAGCAGTGTATACATAGAGAGAGTTCAAAGACCTCACTGATATTCAGGCTATATTAACTAACAAGGGAAGCGTTTTTTTTTTCCTGATGCACTATGTAAGTACGATATATTGCCAGGAAGAATGATAAGAAGTTGGTTCTCTTTTTCACAGATTAATAAATTAGCGATGAAAACTTTTGTACAAAGGAATCTATCATCTTGTCCTGTTGCTCTGTTTTCTTGTCATCATTCCATTCTCCCCCATGACCCTACCTAACCAGGGCTCTCCATATTTCTCAGCAGTGTCACCACATAGCCTCAGACCTGCGTTAAATGCCAGTAGCTCACAGCTCTCATGTTTTACCCACACCCAGGCCAGAGCCATCCTTCTGAAACCAAGGATATTTGCTGAAGGCCTGTTCTTCCTTGAATTGGCAGTCATGGTTTACCACTTCTTAATCATTGTGTTTACAAATTTAGATGAAAGTCACTATACTAGTGACAGGGATTTTCCAAACTAAGGAAAGCATAAACATTTCCCTTTCCCCCAAGAATTTGGGGCTAGTTCTTATCTATCCACTGCTAATAATTTGTGATAATGAGGAAACAGAACTGAAGTCAAAACAGGGACATTTGTCAATTTGGTGCCATGACTAATCAGTCTTAGTATAATTATATATTTCTAGGGAAAAAAAGCAGAAGAAAAGGAGTTGGTTGCTATCAAAGAATGTCAAATCTCTGCTAAGACATTTTTTTAAAATAAAATTGTGACTATGCACTGTACATTCTTGCCACTCAATGCCTCTTTTGCAAGCCACAACACCCAAGAAGAGAGAGAGAACAAAAGGGAATCCCCTGCCACAGAGGCAGTGTGGGATGGGGGGATAGGTGTGAGAGGGATACCCGAATCCATGGTGGTGGGAAATGGGCACTGGCAGAGGGATGGGCAATTTCTCATTGTATAATCAAAACCCAAGAACAAAAATTTGTAAATGTACAACTGCACCTCATGGTATTTCACTAATAAAAATTTTTAAAAAATAAATAAAAATAAAATAAAATTTGTTTTGTCTGCCAGAGATCAGCAGATGGGAACCTGAGTGAAGGCAAAAGATTAAATTGGTTGACTTTTATTTATCATTGAGTGTATTAATTTGATTTTGGAGTCAATTTATATGACAGATCATCAAGACACAGAAATTGTCGGCACTTCTCTTGTTTAAAAGTATAGTGATACACCATATCTCTATCTCACATTCTTTTTATTTCTGATAGTTTGACACAAAAGATACGTCGAAGTTATAGATAAATGTAAATTATTTAAATACTTTTTTGATTATTTAAAATTACATTATAGAATTACATTACAGAGTTTCATAAATTTTTGGATTATGCAGAATTAACGTGCATGTATCATATTACACTCACTACTGAAAAGCCTACTCTGTCATTCAACATTGTTCAGTTTTTCCACTTTTATTACACCTTTCTATCTGGTAACTAAATATTCTTATAGTTTTACAGTTTGTATTTATTGCTTTGAAAAGATCAAAATTATGCCATTTTCAACATTGGATGAAACTAGGGGATATCATGCATGTAAAGTTAGGCTTAAGGAAAGGAACAAATACAGAGAGATTTTTCTCATATCTGGGATGTAAGGACACACAGCAAGGTAGCAACAAAGGTTCAAGGGCAATGTAAGGGGAGAACTGATCCACACAATTGAGTCAGGAGATTGGGAGTGAGGGATTCTGGGGGTTTGGGGGAGAGGGAGGGTTTAATTTTTAAAAGGATGAGAAGTGTCATGTTGGAATTATGTGTATTAGAAACCATTATTAATTGAATTATAAATCATAGAATATAAATATTGTTTTAGACGTTTGTCTGTCTCATTTTATTCTTTTAATTTGCTTTCTACATATGCCACTTATAAATGTACTTGTATGATGCCTATCTTTCTCTGCTTGGTTTATGTCACTAAACATAATATCCTCATGTTATCCATTTTTATACAAGTAATAAGAAGATTTCATTTCATACAACTGATTAGTATTCCATTGCCTTACCACCTTTCATTTTCAAAATTTGTGGTTTAAAAGATACAAATGTTGGTTTTAACAAGGCTCTGGTTTCTTAACAGATGTGATAAATGCCAGGTTGTTCTCTCTATGGCTTAGAGGCCAGCTGCACTCTCTAGGGGTAAAGGCAGAGCAGATAGAGAAGGGAGCACCAAATAAATGGTGCTGGGAAGATCTGACCAGGATGGGAGATGCCTGCTGAAAGTAGTTTATGGACTGAACATGATTGCCACCCAATGTTTTTTCTGCAGAACACAGCACCCAAAAGGAGAGATAGAACAAAAGGGAGTGCCCTACCAAAGAGGCAGGGTGGGATGGGGGATGGGGGCTGGGAGGAATATGGGGATTGGTGGGAGTGGAGATTGGGCACTGGTGGTGGGATGGGTACTCGATCATTGTATAACTGAAACCCATGCACAACAACTTGTAAGTCTACAACTGTACCTCATGGTGTTTCACTAATAAAACAAAACAAGACAAAAAATTAAAAATAAAAGTAAATTGCTCTTGTGTTTACAAGTCATTTCACTAGTCACTTACTAGTCATTACTAGTCATGGACATATCTCTCTATTATGACTACCTAATGTGAGTAGCTTGAATGGTAGTTTTCACTTTAGGTGCCAGAGGGTTGCCTTAGACAAACACTGAAATGCTATACACATTTTATTTATTCTAATATATTTTTCACAAATTTAAGTGATGCATCATAGTTAATTGGTTGATAATAAATGTTATGAAGTTTGAGATGCTGTGAAATGTGGTTGTTTTGGGTAGGGGCTGGGGGTTGAAGATGGCATGGGAAAGAGTGGGAAGTTATAGAGAGGACAAAGGGGGAATAGACAAGACTCTGAGAAAGAGAAATTTGGTCCAGGGTTATAAATGCTATAAGAGGAGTAATTGCATGGGCCTGGTGAAGAGTGGGGTAAGGTCAGAGGAAGAGTATAGCCGATAGGGCATTTGCTCTGCAAGCAAGAAGGACCCAGTTCAATTCTTGCAATCTTTTATGGTCCCCAGAGACCCTCCAAATGTGAAACTTGTTCGCAGAGCCAGGAGTAAGTCTAGAGCACAGTTAAGTATGCCCCATCCCGGGTGGCCTCCAAAAAAAAAAAATGGGAGAAATGGCACGGTCTGGGGGTTTGGATTAAAAGGACAAGGTTTACACATCAAGGTTCAGTCCTCCTGAACCTTGTTTTTATTGCCTATGGGTATTATTTTTACACTTGATCACTTGACATCCCCTTACTCATTAATTTGCACGGGCGGGCACCAGTAACATCTCCATTCGTTCCTCTTGGTTGCTAGTGTAGCCCAATGGCGTCTACTCATTCCAGAAACACAAAGAGCCTCAAACCATCGTTCAGGGTCTTGATAAAAAAGTCTGACCATCTCATATATGGGCGACCACATGATCTTCTGACTTCCCATGCAATCCAGTTGGTAATGACTCTAGTTCAGTGGTCATCTCCAAATCGCATTACATGTCCAGCCCATATGATTTTCAAAGCCTTAGCAAACGGGACAGTCTCCCTGATTCTCGATCACCGACCAACGACTGAACTTTGGATTCCTTCCCTCACTTGAGTCAATCCTGATAGTCTAAGCATAGCTCTTTGGTTCCTCTTTCCTTTTTCTTTTTCTTTTTTTTTTCTTTGCTTTTGGGTCACACCCGGCGATGCACAGGGGGTTGCTCCTGGTCAGGCACTCAGAAATTACTCCTAGCTGTGCTCAGGGGATCATATGGGATGCTGGGAATCGAACCCAGTTTGGCTGTGTGCAAGGCAAATTCCCACTGTGCTATTGCTCCAGCCCCTCAATACCTCTTTGGGAGACCCAAATAGCGTTCTTACCCTGTTTTCAAAGGGACCACGTCTCTAATGTATGTTAAGGCAGAAAGAATAGTAGAGTCGAAGAGATGTGCCCGGAGCTGGAGGTTCTTCATGCTCTTAGCTATTTCTTTGACACTCTTGACGGCATTCCAAGCTGTTCTCTTTCTCTTGCACAACTCAGGTGCCAGGTCGTTTGTCATGTTGAGTTCCCGACCTAGGTACATATAACTGCTGCATTCAGAGATGTTCTTTTATTTGAGAGTGAATGGAATGTCAGGAACGAGTTCCTTTCTCATGAACATTGTCTTCGTGGGATTCAGCTGCAGTCCGACTTTCCACACTTACTGACGAAGTCGGCCAGAATTTCTACCACTTGGCTAATATTTGGTATTATGAGAACGATGTCATCAGTGAAGTGGACGTGGTGTAGTTGCCAATCTTCTTTCTTCACTCCCGTTCCTTCCCATTCTTGTCATCTCATGATGTATGTGAGTTTGAACGACCTGTTTGGCTAGGGCTTCGATGACTGCTTCCATCTCAACAGAATCAAAGGCCTTCTTTAAATCAGTAAATTTTAGACAGAGTGGCATCTTGAACTCCCGAGAAACCTCAATGAGCTCGGTTACTGTGTGTATATGGTCGATAATGCTTATTCCTTTTCAGACTCCGGTTTGTCTCATGGTTGTCCTTCATCTAGTGTTCTACCAATCCTCTTCTGGATAACTCGAGTGAACAGCTTGTAGAGTATGGACTATAGGCAGATTGTGCAATAGTTGCCAAAGTCATGGATGTCTCCCGTCTTGTACAGTAGAACAGTCCTGCTGGTTTTCCATTGGGTCAGAAACTTGCATTCAGACAAGTAGCGTGTGAAGAGCCGAGCCAGTGTATGGATGAGTACTGATGGCAGATTCTTCAGGTGTTTTGATCTTACCTTGTGTGGGATGGGTGCTGTTCGCTTCTTTACTGATGAAATGTCCTGTCAGTTTTCGGAAGGGAGAAAGTTGGAACCACATATCCATCCTGTGGAATTTGGTATGTGGGCAGGTGGACATGGGTATTGAAGAGATCTGAGTAGAAGTCATGGAAATATTCTCCATTAACCTCATGGAACATGTGATAGATCCATCAGGACTTCGGAGGGCAGTCATCTTGGTCTTGTAGTTGGCGAAGGACAGGCGGGTGTTATGACTACTTTTCTCGGCTTCTGCTGCATCAGCCAGCACTGCTGCTCTTCTCTCTTTGGGGTCTTCCTTTATTGCTTCTCTGCACTGCTTTGCGATCTTGAACATTAGCTTAGGGTTGCCTGAGGCTCCTGCCAAGCCACATTGGCAAAGGAGCACAAGAGTTTCTGAAGAAAGGCATCTTTTTGTGGATTTCGCTCTTTCGACGTCCCTTGCACAATCGTGGAGGTGCTGAACCAGTCGATCGTATTTTTCATCAATGTTGAAGATGCCATCAATGATGGCATCTTCCCATGTTGCCACAGTTGTGCCAAAGAGCTCCCAGTTGGTGGTCGTTCTGGGAGTTTTCTTCTTAAACTTTGCAGCCCTTTCTCCCCACTCTTTGAAGTAGAATTTTGCACTACCGAGCTGCTGCCATGCTCCAGGCCTTTTTCCGGACTGGTTGGGCCAACTCTCATGCGTGAGTGAAGCCCCACAGAACTACATAAAGTGGAACTTTGTGTCCTTGGACTCCAGGCTCAATGGACCTGGAAACAGAGATCCTCTGCCTGCTTCCACCAATCTACGGTGACCCAGGGATCACACCCAAAAGACCCAACCTGCCAGAGCCAGATAAATACCTCATTGGCCGACCTCTACTACCTCCACTACCCAGCCGCCGCCATGCTCCAGGCGCCTTTCCAGACCACGTGGGCACTTTGCAGCCAAGTGAAGCATCATAAGACACTTCATACCCATTTTTCATTATTGCTGAACCATATTTGATGGGGATTAAATACGGTTTGAACCATAGGAACACCTGCAAGAGTGGTTAGAGACTTCCCTAAAAGCCTCTATCCCTCTCAGAGACCCAGGCAAGCTACTGACAGTATCACACCTGCACAGCAGAGTTTGGCAAGCTATTTGTGGCATATTCGTCATGCCACATACGCAAATACAATGGGTCTAATTCCCCTGACCCTGAAAGAGCCCCCAATACAGCAGCGTTAAGAAGAATGAGCAAGTAGAGGCTGATAATATCGCAGCGCTTAAGTAGACTGCCAAAACGAAGGACTAAAACAACTGTCTGTACTTTCAACGCACTTACACTCACACTAGAAGCATCCATCAAGGACCCGATAGTGCAAGTGTGGAAGATCAAGCACGACATCATTGGTCTGACTGAGAGTAGAAGGCATTGATCACATACATGCCATTTTCAACCCTGGAGAAGGAGTGTTCCTCGGAACATGAAACCAAAGAGGTGATGGTGTCGATGACCTTGTCAACACAAACTTGGCCTGGAGTATTGACTCATTCAAATGCCTAACATCCTGAATCCAATGATCGTTCTTGAATAGATGTCTACTACTACTGGCAGCTTCTATTTGCGTTGTCTATGGACCAACATCCTATTACGATGAAGAAGAAATTGAGAAGTTCTACATGGAGCTAGAGAAGTTCTATAAAGAAGACCACACCTTCTACAAGATCATTGTCAGTGGTTTTAATGCAACCATAGGACTGAAAAGATCAAACAAAGAAGTCCACATTGGAACCCATGGCCTAGAATGGAACGAACGGGTGAAAGACTAACTTCATCATGTCGACCAAGTCTATCCAGGGTAACTAACAGGTCCAGAAGCCCTAATCTAAACGTTGGACATGGGAGTCTCTTGGTAGACAGTTCCCCAACAAAATTGGCCACATTATATTCTGTCAATGGTTTTGTCGGACCAATGTCGCTGTCGTTCTAAAATTCCAACAGGATTGAACCAGCATTTCCATCGTGCTGAACATGATATTTGAAAAAATATAGAGGGTCTAGATATTTTTCTCTCTTTTCACAGAGGATTTGCCTGTCTTTTGTAAGGCAGCAGAGTAAGAGCGCATCTTAGCCCAACCAGAGAGTGACAGGCCTAGATGCAGGAAGCATCTTCACCACACGGTTAGGGCTCACTCTTTCCAAGGGTACAGCTATGCTGGAACTTCATCTTAAAACTGGGAGTAGTTCCCAGGGTATCTCCCTTTGGCAGGACCCCATATTTGATTTTTTTTTGTTTCCAGAATTCCCAAAACTCACCTCTCCCAGATTCCTTGTACCTGCAGCACGGAGATAACTCACCTATTGAGGTTATTGCATCAAGGTGATTCACACCCCAGTTTTTGCTGGAATCTTGATCACTTGGGCTCTAATGGAATTGGTAGAGCCCACATCCTATTTATGTCTACAAATCCCCTTCCCACCAGATTGAGGAGACACCCACTGGCTTCTCTGTCTCTTCCTGTTGAAGATCAGCACTCATGACCTGAAGTAGCAGCTGAAGAAAGTATATCTAACTCAGTAGATGTTTCTACTCACTAAGAACTTACCTCTCAAATGCTGCTATTTTTAGTTGTTTGCTTCTGCCATCAAATATTTCATTATTAGGTCCAGAGGGATAGTGTAGTGTGTAGGGAGCTTGTCTTGCACATGAGAAAACCCAGGTTCAAAACCTGGTTCCACAGAGGGTCCTCTGACCTTCCAGGAGCGATATCTGAATGCAAAACCTTGGTAAGCCCTGAGTACCATCATGTGATCCAGCCCCCAAAAGAAGTCATTATTAATTGCTCCATTTTTTCTAGTTGCTCTCAGTAAAAAAAGTAGTTCTATAACAAGGTGTCTCAAGATTGCCAGATGCTGAAGTTTATACATATAAGGATGTGTCCTTAGCAATGAGTATAAAACAAGGCAGATTTGGATGGAATCAAGGGATGAGGAAATTTAGAGCAGCAACAAGAAAAGATAGAAGAGGTGGATTATAAAATCTAAGCTGCCTAAGAAAGGGGTGAAGACTCGATGTGCCCCAGAGGGGGCGGGTGAGACCCCCTCCCCGCCTTCAAGCGACCCAGCCCCAGCAGCAAAAACCTCTAGCACCCATCCTCTGCCATGCTCATGGCTGCTCTCTGCATGCCTGGGCTGAGCATCACCATGAGCATGGCGCTGGCTGGGTTCTGGAGGTTTTAGGCTGGTAAGAAGGTGTAATTGTGGTGGGATTGGTGTTTGGATATTAAATATAATAAATATTGTGAACTCAAGAAGAAAATACCCAACTAAATCAAAAAATGGGGCGAGGAAATGAACAGAAAGTTTCGCAAAGAAAAAATCCGAATGGCTAAAATGCACATGAGAAAATGCTCTACATCACTAATCATCAGAGAGATGCAGATCAAAACAACAATGAGATATCATTTCATACCACAGAGTCTGGCCCACATCCACAAGAACAAAAGCAACCGGTGCTGGTGCAGATGTGGCGAGAAAGGGACACTCCTTCACAGCTGGTGGGAATGCTGACTGGTCCAACCCTTTTGGAAAACAGTATGGATGATTCTCAAAAAATTAGAATTTGATCTGCCATTTGACCCAGCAATACCACTCCTGGTAATATATCTCATGGAGGCAAAATGTATAGTCGAAGTGACATCCGCACTTGTTTGTTCATTGCAGCACTCTTTACAATAGCCAGAATCTGGAAAAAACCTGAGTGTCCGAGAACAGATGACTGGTTAAAGAAACCTTGGTACATTGACACAATGGAGTACTATGTAGTGGTTAGAAACGATGAAGTCATGAAATTTACCTACAAGTGGTACTACATGGAAAGTATCATGTTAAGCGAAATGAGTCAGAAAGAGCGGGATAGACATAGAAAGATTTCATTCATCTGGGGATCAGAAAGCAACAAATTGGGAGACTAACACCCAGGAGTGGCTGATATTAGTACCAGGAATTTTGCTCCATGACTTGGAGGCCACGTGCTAGGGGACAAGGAAGCTCAGATAAAGAAGAGAGCAACAAATAAACCAAATAAAGGGTGTTGGGAGTATCCTCCCAGGGTGGGAGAAGCATGCTAAAAGTAGAATATATACCAAACATGATTGCCACTCAATGCCACTCTTGCAAACCACAGGACCCTAAAGGAGAGAGAGAGAACAAGGGGGAATGCCCTGCCACAGAGGCAGGGTGGGAAGGGGGGGGATGGGATTGGGAGGGATGCTGGGACCTGTGGTGGTGGAGGATGGGCGCTTGTGGAGGGATGGGTACCTGATCATTGTATAACTGAAACCCGAGCACAAAAATTTGTAAGTCTATAACTGTACCTCATAGTGTTACACTAATAAAAAATTTTTAAAAAATATAAAAAAGTAAATAAATATTGTGAACTACTTCTCTGGGGGGTTTTGGCCTCCAGGGTTCTCCTGGGGTAAGGCGGGAAACTCAAAGTGCCCCCTTCCAGTTTGCACTGGTGAAGATCTTGGATATTAACCCTTTATCAGAAAACATTTCTGAAAATGTTTTTTCCCTTTCGGTAGGGTCTTTTAACTAGGACTCAGGATTAATTTTTTTCTTTTTTTTGAAATTTTTATAATTGGAACAATAGCATAGTGAGTAGGGTGTTTGCCTTTTACATGGCCAACCTTGGTTCTATTCCTCCAGCCTTTTCGGAGACCCGGCAAGCTACTGAGAGTATTTCACCCACACACAAAGTCTGGCAAACTACCTGTGATGTATTCGATATGCCAAAAACAGAAACAACAAGTCTCACAATGGAGACATTAGTGGTGCCTGCTTGAGCAAGTCAATGACCAATGGGAGGACAGTGACAGCGACAGTGACTTTAACAAATAATAAAATTTTAAAAAGAGAGGGGTGAATATTGAAGAATATTTAAAAATACAAAGGCCAGCCTATTATGAGTCACTAATGGTTAGGATGGGCTGGAGCAATAGCACAGCGGGTAGGGCGTTTGCCTTGCAAGCAGCCAACATGGCCAACCTGAGTTCAATTCCTCTGCCTCTCTCGGAGAACCTGAGAAGCTACCAAGAGTACCTCGCCCTCATGGCAAAGCCTGGAAAGCTACCCGTGACACAGAGGCAGGGTGGGATGGGGGTATGGGGTGTGGGATGGATACTGGGAACCATGGTGGTGGGAAATGGGCACTGGATGGGTATTTGATCATTGTATAATTGAAACCAAAGCACAAAAATTTGTAAGTCTACAACTGTACATCATGGTGTCTCACTAATTGAAATTTTAAAATAAAAAATAAAGAAAATTGGAACATAAAGTAAAAATAAAACAAGAGAAAGTTCTAACAATAGCAAAGAGGACTATAGTACTCAAAAAGTTGAAAAACAGGCACATTGGCAAGTATTTTTAAATAAGCATCCAGGAGACAATATAGCATTGTTCGTGAACAAATCTACTCTATGGATTCACCTCATCCTTGAAATGGAAAAGGACAATTTGTTAGTTACAAATTTGCAAATAAGATATATATCATCTATTTTTTGCTATGTTTCTATGCTTTACCAAGTATTATTCTAATTTTTAAATTTACTTTACTGATTAAAACAGTATTTGCCTGCATTAAACTTTTTAATTAAATGTTTTATTAGAAATGATTTTTAATTATTAAAATGTTTTATTACGTGTCATTTTTAAAAAAGAAACATATAGGCTATAGAGCTAGTGAAGTATGTAGAGGGTGTTTACCTTGTATGCACCTAACCTGAGTTCAATCGCAGGAACCCTGAGACTGCCAGGAGTGATTTCTGGATAGAGTAAGAAGTGAGCCAGGAGCACATCTGGGTGCAATACCCTCCCCTCAAAAAAAGGAAGAAAAGAAAAGAAAAACATATAACTGATTCTTGAACAACATAGAGGTTAAGAGTGCTAGCTCCTATATAAGTGTTGAAAACGCCCAAATTTAATGGAGAGTCTGCTATTGACCAAGAAGATGGTTTTTTAACAGTATTTAATTACATTGTCTACAAGTAGTGATATGTGTGGTCTGTAAATGTGTAAATTTTGATACATTCAAAAATTTACAATGGATTTTATAATAGACTTTATAATACATTTGTATTTCATGGTAATAAGTGATAAATTATATTTCTGTTTTTTGCGGGGTATTTGGGCCAGAGTATGTGGTGCTTGGGACTTCAGACTCTGTGCTCAAGGGTCATTCCTGGTGGTGCCAGCCATTAATTTATGTTGACTGTGTGCATGGTAAGTGCTTTAACCCCTATACTAAGTCTGGGGTCCAATCAAATCAATTATCTACATATATTTTATACGTGCATGGCATACTTTTTCTTAGATTTTTTGATATTTCTAGGATATATTGATCATCTTTAATTATTTCACATCAATACCAATGTCCAAATATTTTCAAAATATAATTATTGAAAAAAATCATATAGAAGTCAAAATTTGTATTGTTCATGGGATAACTACATTAAGAAGAAAATAGAACCACAAAATACATACAAGTAAAATGAAGGTACATTTCTTTGGAGTCTTTCAATTTTATTTATATTAGTATATATACAAGTATAATTTTTAAATAATCAATTGCAGTTCCTATAAAATGTTTATTGATATTTTATAATTGTAATGCTGCGGGGAATTTGCTGCTAAGATGACTTTGATGTGAACATTTATATCTATTTGTCTACTTTTCTGATTGCTTACTTAAGACCAATTCTTAAACGTAACTTACTTATGACCAGATATGTAGCTCGGGACAAAAGAACTTGGCTTGCAAGTATGAAATTTTTGTTTTTATACTTTGCGCTATAGAAACAAAAGCAAAATCATTAACTGTGGTTGGAAATATGCCTCGGTGGTAAAATATTTGCCTCACATTTCTGAGGTTATGCGTTTGATCCCTGAATTTCCATCTACACACACAAAAGCTAACTTGCAAAAAAGTCTCACACTGGAGATGTTACTGGGCCCTCTCGAGAAAATCGATGAACAACGGGAGTATAGTGACAGTAACAGTGACTTAAAGAACATTAAACTGCTTTAAATTCTGTATTGCCTAACTATTATACAGATTTAATTCTCAATAAAATAACTTGAAAAGGTCTATTTTCTAACATCTTTGCTAGGAAAAGATATTACCTGAGCTTTCAATATTTGTAATTTGGGGGGAAATTTTAATTTCTCATTTTAATTTGTGCTCTTTGTCTACTAGTGAGCTTGAAAATTGCTCTTGTGTGGTACTACATGAAAATGGTATGCTAAGCGAAATGAGTCAGAAAGAGAGGGACAGACATAGAAAGACCACATTCATCTGGTTAACATAAAGTAACAAAATAAGAGACTAACACCCAAGAATAGCTGTGATAAATATACAGGTTGTTCACTCCATGGCTTAGAGGCCAGCTGCACTCTCTAGGGGTAAAGGCAGCGCAGATAGAGAAGGGAGCACCCAATAAAGGGTGTTGGGAAGATCTGCCCAGGATGGGAAATGCCTGCTGAAAGTAGTCTATGGAACAAACAGGATTGCCACCCAATGTCTCTTCTGCAGACCACAGCACCCAAAAGGAGAGATAGAACAAAAGGGTGTGCCCTATCAAAGAGTTAGGGTGGGATGGGGGATGGGGGTGGGAGGGATACTGCAATTGGTAGGAGTGGAGAATGGGCACTGGAGGTGGGATGTGTACTCGATCACTGTATAACTGAAACCCAAGCACAACAAGTTTAATTCTACAACTGTACCTCATGGTGTTTCACTAATAAAACAAAACAAAAAAAATTCAGAAAAAAGAAAATTGCTCTTGTGTTTACTAGTCATTTACACTTTTTTCAATACAGATTATATGATCATGGTTTATGCTTATTTTTTTATTCAAGTTTGATACTTAAATACTGATTTATTTCACAGCACTAATTTATTAAAAACATTCATCCTTGGCCTATCATATTAATTGCCAGTATTTGTTGGTTTTGCTTGTTTTTTGATCACTTAATTTGTTTTTTATCCCTTTTTTTTTCAGATAGTAAAATTTTGACACAAATGAGCATATGATTTTCTTTATCTTCTACAGTTTTAAACTGAGAACAAATGTTTGTTTTGTATAAATAAGATACCTTTGCATTTACTATTTCTTCTCATTTTATTTACATTTTAACACATCTCGATTCATCTAAAACTTATCCTAGTAAGTATTGTCATTGAAAGAAACCATCATTTTTTTCAATCATAGCATTGTAGCACTGTCCTCCTGCTGTTCATCCATTTGCTTGAGCAGGAAGCAGTAACATCTTACACAAAATTGTGAGACTTGTTGTCACTGGTTTTGGCCTATCGAATACGTCATGGGGAGCTTGACAGGCTTTTGCTATGTGGACGAGATACTCTGGGTAGCTTGCCGGGCATTGAAATCGGAATCAGGGTTGGCCTTCTGCAAGGCAAATGCCCTACCCGTTGTGCTGTAAACGTTATATAAAATATACTAGTAATACCGAGTGCTGTTTCTTTAACAGTGCAATAAAAATGATTATTTAGTAATTTTCTTGATTTATTAATGAAATATGTAAGCACTGGAATATAATGGGAGTATTTTTCTAACACAGGCATCTGTTATAACTGTCTTGTAGGATTCCATCTCCCTAGCCTGCTTCATTCTTCCTCTCTCTCTAACCAATCCGGTCTTTTTCTTGGGAATCTGACATCCTGATTGGCTAGCCTCTACCTTTCAACTGCCTACTTTATGACATCATTCTCCCACCAAGTAAACCAACAACTGGTAGAATCTTGGGGTTCCCATGCAGTTGTTTGTAAACAAATTTGAAACATCATGGTAAGTGACCAGTGACCAATGACCAATCACCAGTGAGCAGTCATCTGTACTGAACAATTGTGGTCTTAAGCTGCTTCAGTGTTCAGAGGTAATCTCGTACCATCTCCATTTCTCGTCTACCTTTCATCGGTATTTTCTCCTCTCTCAGCATGTCAGGTAAAGAATATTACTTTTCAAAGCTTTTCATTAGATTTATCATCCCTAAACTTAGCAGCCAAGTAAAAACATCATGTAGTAATGAAAGAAAATATTCAAGTAGAATTTTATAAGCCACATTTTAGTTTGACTTTGACATTTGATGTGTTATTTTAGACATTGGCTTTCTTTTTCTCACATGCAAAGTGTTTTTTCTCGTTGATTACATTATATTTTAGACATACTTACGAGCGCAAATACATGTATATATGTAAATGAGTGTTGATACTCTGTGTTTCTTTTTCCTTTGCATAGTGAATTTTACATGATGTCTAATGAAAAAAAGTAAAACAGAGACTTTTTTTTTACAGACTCAGAAAATAGAAACAGAAAATAGAAAATAGAAACCAATATGATATGTGGGGGAATAAAATAGGAAAGAAAGAAAGAAAGAAAGAAAGAAAGAAAGAAAGAAAGAAAGAAAGAAAGAAAGAATATGGATGGTGATTATCAAGGAATGGGAAAAAGTTTGGAGAGAATATTGAAGACAACCAAAGATTTAAAATAAAAAACAAAGAATATATATTAAATATGCTGAGATAAACACACTGAGAGCAATTCAAAGCAATTTACTTCAATAAATTCTAGGACTAGAATGTATACTATTGTTTGAGTAGGGTACCAGAGGGAAAACCAGTTTATCAGAAAGCCATCCTTGGTGGCTTTTTTCCCTTATTATATCTTAGAATATAGTACCTGGTACTTGACAATTTGGAATATAAACATGCTTCAGAAATGATGCTTCCCATAAATAGCTAATAGTGGTTATCTACGGGGGTGGAAGAAACAGAATCTTCAATGGTTTTATTACGTTTTGGTTTTTAAGTACATGGACGCGCTGCCATTTAAATAAAAAATAAATGGTATATTCTATCTTGAATCAGGATATTTGATTCATTTGTGTGGTTAGTAGGTTCCTGGTTAAAGCTTCTTGTCATCTTTACAAATATTATTTTACGTGATTTTGTTTCCTAACATGAGAGTATTTGGAAAATAGTCAATTTCTGTTTTTAGATCCTAAGAGGAAATAGAAAAATCAAGTCTCATATGTCTAATTACACATTTTTGTCCTATTTGCGAATTCTGAGTTTTCCTATACTAAAGATATTTTATTGGATTTTGGTGCTTATTCATTAAACATTGAGAAGAACGTTTTCCTGGTTGATAAAGATAATTCTAATCCTGGGGGTGAAAGCAAATTTACAATATTTTGTGATCATTTTTTAAATGGTCTTTTCTGTTTCTTGTGTGATCAAGTGAAATCCTATGCTATGTTTATCACGTGTTGTTTGCTTGTTAATATTCAGAGCTATTGATGAGATTAATTTTTTGTACTTACGAAGTTTCTTTCTGTATTTTACTCATTTGAAACATTTCTTGTCTATGAAATACAATCACGTTTATTCCTATTTTCTTTTTTTATGTAGTTACTGGTAAATCTTTTCTCTTTAATGGACTCATAAAGTGTGCACTCAAAAATCACCTACTATTCAATTTTTTGGCTAGCAGTTTTTTCTAAAATAGAATAATGTCTTCATATTGCATATATGGAACAATTTATTAATAACCTTATTGGCCTGTTTTATTTGATTTTCTTACGGACCACATCCACCATTATTCAGGGCTTACTCATGGGTCTGCTCTCAATAACTTACTATACTATGCTGCTTGCTACATAGCCCAAATTTCATTAATATCTATATACATGTTTTTCAGTTCTGTGATACATATTTTTCACGATGTTTTCTTTACACTTACTCCTATGTAAATCATATGAAATAGAAAAATTATATTCAAGTATGCATTATTATTCTTAGAGTTATTATAAGTAACTACATTGTAGATAAACAACTTAAGACACCGAATGTAAATAAAGTTTTCCTTCCAAAAACATTTCTTGGGAAAAACTCAAGTAGTCATTTTTGAAGTGGATTAAAACTCAGGGTAACCTTCAATGCATCAACAAGATTGAGTCGTATGTGAACCATAAGTAACAGATACTCATTGTACAAGTCAAATGGAAACCTGATGATTGCAATGGTAATAGTTGTAAAGACTCCAATGCCTATATTAATGTAAGGTATATTCCTTCCGGTTTCTGGCCTTGTAGTGATCATGCAGAGTCCTGGCAAGAAGTCCACATGCTTTAGGTTGCCTAACCTGGAAATTCTTAAGGGCCAGAGAGAGAAAGTACTGGAGGGGATAAGTCACTTGCCTTGTACACAGCCAATCAAGTTGAATCTCTGTCATGGCATACACTCTACTGAATGTTCTAAGGGGTCACTCCAGAGTGTAGAGCCAGGAAGAGCCCAAGATCACTGTCAGTTATTGGTCCAAACTCTACACCACCCCACGACCAATAAAATTATTGGAATATAGGAAATCTCTTTGCCATCTCTGGGTCTCAGGTTTCTTCTTGTCCAGAGAATGTTTCCCATTATCTTAGACTTCCTAGTTTGAAAAAGCTTCCATTCTAGGAAATAGCATAGGACTCAATAGGAGAGCAAGCTACAGGCATTTCTAGGGTAAGGAGAAACTATCTTTAAGCAAGAAATCCAGGTTTAGATAAGACCCACTGGTTCTTCTACAGTTCTGTGTTCACAATGGGAGCACGATACCAAATACACAAAGTGCCAAAATGTTCCAGGCTTTGAATAACCCTAAGTTGTTGGAATTTGGGAAACTCAGATGACTGTTCGTACTAGAAGCATCTCAATGGCTTAAATTTTAAGTTAATATTGTTCCTCTCAGCGTTGAAGGAGATTATTAGTCTCACAGATTTTTTTCATCACCCTCTTGGTTCTTACAGAAAGTTATCAAAATCTATCTGTATTTGGAACTGTAAATACTCTGCAGTTTTCCCTTCCTGTGGTGAATGATACAGCTTCCCTAACAGGAAGTGTTTGCAACTACTCCAGAGTATCTGCTCCAGTGGGTAGTTCTGCTTGGCTCCTGCCCTCATCCTCTGGCACCTGTTTCCAACCACTGATGGGTAGTGCCTAGCTTTACGAACATTTCAGCACAACAGTTCTATCTGGAGTGTTTCACCAGAGTCATATATCCACCTCAGCTGCTTCTTTCCAAATTGTTTTGGAATGTGATATTGCAGGAAGTGCTGAAGAGAAGTCTTCCATGGAAGATTTTTCTGTGACTGTCCTTGACCAAGACTCTGCTGTCTCTTCCATGTCTATGTCAACTCGCTATGAGAAAATCCTAGATACCAACAACATGGTGTCTGTGTACCCATCACTTTCTGCCAGTCTTGTTGAGAGAACACCATCTCAGGTTCCACATCAGAGTAAAAGCCTGTCACTTCCATTCCAGGAAGGAAGCCAGGTGTATTACTATCATCAAGGCACTCTGGGAACTCTCCTTTCTGGCCTGCAGTCCTATGACTCCATGTCATACACAGGACAAAAGGGCTCTGCCCCCCAAACTTACAGCAACTCATCGCGAGAAATGGTTACGGTTCTGAAGGAGGTTCAGCCCCCAAATAACCAAACACCAGCCTCCTTTTCTGGAATCGACTTCTCTCTGTCTACTCAATCCAACACAGAATCCAGTTATCAAGGTAGGTAAAACTAAGAGAAGGGAAAAAATCAATAATTGAGGTCAAAAAAGAGGAAAACTGTCCATAGACAGGTGGTATTTAAGTTAAATACACTGAGATTATTAAGTTTATGAAATGAACTTGAAAGAAATCAGTTCATGTTTAATCCTCTCATTCTTTTTACAGCATGTTATTTTCACACTCAACATAAGAGCTCCTAAAGGAGATTGGAAGATATGATAGTATAATGGACATCTAGGTTTCATGTAATGAAACTTCGGGAGCACACAAAAGAATACCCACATTTTTCCCTAGTTTTTCCATTTGTTAAAAATTTTTATAAGTGATACATCATAAGGTACAGTCGTAGACTTACAAATTTTTGTGCTTATGTTTCAGTTATACAATGTTCAAGTACCCATCCCTCCACCAGTGCCCATTCTCCACCACGACGGATCCCAGTTTCCCTCCCATCTCCAATACCCACCATCCTACCCAGCCTCTGTGGTAGGGAATGCCACATTTTTCACTGTTCTAGTTCAGCAGTCCTCCAAAATAACCACACTAAAATAAAATACATGTCTTAAACTAATATTTTTGTATGTTCTCGAGACATTTCAAAACTCTTATTGTGATAGTATCACTTTAACTTTCCCTTCCATGAATGAGCAACAAGGTTCTGAATACACTTGGGTTTCGGTTCTCCTGTCTTAAGTCATCAAACCTAGAATCTGTACTTCAGCACAAATTTCATGATAAAGTGGTGTTTCATTCTAACTGCTATTCCATGATATCAACTTCCTATTATATTTTCAAGAAAGCAAATGAATTGAGACTAGACTACTTTACAATGCTAAGCTCTGGATCGATAGCACAGCGGTAGGGCGTTTGCCTTGCACGCAGCCAACATGGCTGACCCAAGTTCGATTTCTCCACCCCTCTCAGAGAGCCCAGCAAGCTACCGAAAGTATCTCGCCCGTACAGCAAAGCCTGGCAAACTCCCCGTAATGTATTTGATATACCAAATACAGTATGGAACTTAATAGTTTAAAAATATCTATTTTTTTTAAAAAAAAGCTTTTGTTTGGATCAGGTTGAATCTGGGTCATAGCCCGTACTGCTCAGGGAATATTCATGGGTCTGTGCTACGGATCACTGCTGAATGTGCTTAGGAGAACATACGTGATACTAAAGATCAAACTGAGGTCAGCTGTGCACAGGGCCAGTGCCTTACGAAATGTACTATCACTCTGTCCTAGGTCTCTTATTTTCAAGTGCAATATATACAGAAACTCTTTCAAATACAAAGAAAACCAAAAATCAACAACACCACATGGCAAATAGTAAGAACTACAACATTTACCTCCACTTCTAGCACAGGGCCTTGTCCATTATCCTTAGAATAGCCAGTAACAATGCCTTGCCTATTTCTGGTAGGTGCACTGTCGTGGAGAAATGATCCACAAAATTGAGTCAGGGGATTGGGAGGAGGGATTTTGGGGGTTTGGGAGAGAGGAAGAGGTTAATTTTTGAGAGAATGAGTAGTGTTATGTTGGAATTATGTTTATAAGAAACCATTATTAATCGAATTATAAATCATAGAATATATATGTTTTAAACGTTTGTCTGTCTCATTTTATTCCTTTAATTTGTTTTCTCTATATGTCCCATATGCATGAACTTGTATGATGCCTATCTTTCTATGCCTGATTTATGTCACTAAACATAATACCCTCATGTTATCAATTTTTCTACAAATAATAACATTTCACATCATACAACTGAGTAGTATTTCATTGCTTTACCACCTTTCATTCTCAAAATTTGCGGTTTAAAAGAAACAAATATTGGTTTTAACAAAACTCTGGTTTTTTAAATTTTTAGTTCAATGAAGCAAAATAGATTTTTCAAACAACACTTAGAAACTTGTGACAGAGTTGTAGTGTGAAAAGTAATATATGTTCAAGAGAGAAGACTCATTTAACAAAGCAAGCAAAGAGAGACATAGAGAAAGGAAGCACGGTATTTCCTCAAGGGAGAACACAAGCTTGAGAATCAAGCTGACTCTAGTAGTTTAGGAATAAGAACTTGGAGTGGTATGAATTTAACTTGTGCACTTTAGGGGAGAACCTGAGTGAAACTATTAGAAGCAGTTTCAGGAGCATCATAGACTGGAGTCTGCAATTGGAGTGAGGAGGGTAGAGAGTTCTTTTGGAAGATCTGGACTTTGGAGAATAGTAATATTATACCATTAATGATAGTAGCTTTCCGTGGGATTCCAAAAAAATTTTAAACTGTGTTGTCATAAATGATAACATTCTTAGGTATTTGGATTTCCTGTGGAAACTACTGGAAAGTTGAGTTTATGCTCTGGTTGCCTCCGCCTGAAACAAGGTCAACAAGTCATGAATGAAAAATTGCAAGTTACAAGGATCAAGGATTCTGATCCCATTGGAAGACTAGCTTTTGGGTGTACAGTTTTTACTGATGGACTGATGTAGATTGTGATCCAGGAATATGTAACAGAAAGGAGGTTGTGAAAGGTATCCTCAGAAGTTGAAGCCTCTGAGAAAGAATTCATTTATGCCAACTTATGGGTTATCAATGCTTGCTCATGGCTGCTACCATTATAACATGCCATTCAACAATTCTGTGGTTTCAATTTACTGTGTCAATGTAAAGATGAAGTTTCTAAATGGAAGGTAAAAATCTGAGGCCCTCAAGATGATGAATTATGGGGAGGGGGGTGGAGCTGGAGCTATAGTACAGCAGGTAGGGCATTTGCCTTGCACACGGCCTACCCAGGTTAGATTCCCAGCATCCTGTATGGTCCCCCCAAGCACCGTGAGGAGTAATTCCTGAGTGCAGAGCCAGGAGTAACCCCTTGCATCGCCAGGTGTGACCCATAAATGCAAAAAAAAAACAAAAGATGATTCCTTACCTTTAGATACTTTGAAGTCAAGTAGAAACAGTCAGAAAGCTCCCCAGAAAATGCTTCTCCAGGGTCGAAAACATCATCACCTGTAGCGTGAGAGCATACAGAAAATAAGGTGTCCATTTTATGTCAAGTTAAAGCAAGTCAGACATGATCTTGGAAAGTTTGTCAAATGAGAGCATGGATATAGGAAGAATAAGGTGCCAGCTGAATCTTAGAGGTAAAATATACAAAGGTCAACAAGTAGGAGGTACAGTGGCGACCAGGTCTACTAAGAAAAGCATTTTTTAAAAAAGAAAATGCAATGAAACATCAAATAAGACCTTTTTAAATGTTTAAGAACAGGGATATAACTCAGTGATAGAACACTTGCCTTCCATTGTATAATGATCTGCGTTTGATCCTTAGCACTGCAACGAGCATTATTTTTAATTTTTAATTTCTTTCTTTCTTGCTTGCTTGTTTGCTGTTTTGTTTTTTGGGTCTCACCTGGCAAAGTATAGGGGTTATTTTTAGCTTTTAAGAAAAGTTATAATTTTACATTTTTACCTGTGGTTTAAAAGGAAATCTAAAATATTTTAGAGTAAATATATGTGAAGAAGAATAAAAGTCACAGGAATTATTTAGTATATTTAATGATACAGCAGTCAGAATTTTGAGGTTAATTTTATGGGTATTGCATAAATAATTTTTCTCCATTATGTGGGCTGTCTTTTTATCATGGTCACCATTTTTTCTGAGTTGCAGAAATTTCTTAGTTTAATGTAGTCTCATTTGTTTATCTTCACTTCCTCTTCCTTGGTCAATGGTGTTTCATTCTAGAAGTTTGCCTTAGCTTTAATGTCATGGAGGGATCTTCCCACATTTTTCTCCATATATCTTAAGAATTCAGGTATCATATTGAGGTCTTTAATTCATTTGATCTGACTTTGTTCCTGGCACTATAAATAGGTCTGACTTCATCTTTTTTGCATGTTACTGTCCAGTTTGCCCAGCACCAGTTGCTGAAGAGACTTCCTTGCTCAACTTCATAGTTCTTGAGCCTTTATGAATGATTAGGTAATAATAATCTGAGGGTCAGCGTCAGGATATTTGACGACATTCCATTGATCTGAGCCCGGTCTTTATCTGAATACCATGCTTTTTTGATTACTACGACTTTGTCCTAGGATTTGAAGTTGGGGAAGGTGATCCCATCTTCTTTTTCGAAAGATTGGTTTAGCTATTCATGGGAGTTTATTGTTGTTTATGAATTTCAAGAATTTTTAATCTGTTTCTTTGAAAAATGTTATTGGTATACTTATATGAAGCGCATTGAATCTTAATAGCGCTTTGGGGTGTATTGCTATTTTGACAGTGTTAATCCTCTCAATCCATGAGCATGGGATGTGATTCCAGTTCCTCATATCCTCTTTTATTTCTTGAAGTGGTGTTTTTAGGGTTTTTTTTTTTTTTGGTATAGATCCTTAACCTTCTTAGCTGTTTCTAATATACTTGATTTTCTGATGTATTATTGTGAATGGGATTGTTCTTCTCCTATCTCTTTTTTCTCTTTCATTATTAGTATACCGGAAAGCCATGGACTAATGGATATTGATTTAGCAAATAGTAAAAGCTTGAGTTTTTCCTTTTTTATCTGGATGCCCTTGATATCTTTTTCTTACCAAATCATATGGCAAGTACTTCAAGTACTATGTTGAATAGGAGTGGTGAGAGTCGGTAACTTGGTTTGTGCCTGATTGTATTTTGGGATTCTAGCTCATTGATTTCTGACCCAAGCCTTTAGTTTTTCCCCGTTGAGAATAATGCTTGCTGTGGGTTTGTGATAGTTTGCTTTGACTATATTGAGGAAAGTACTTTCAACTCCCATTTTGTTGAGAGTTTTTCATCATGAATGGGTGCTGGATCTCATCAAATGCTTTATCTACATCTATTGATATGATCATATGACTTTTATCTTTATTTTATTGAGATGGTTTATTCTGTTGATTGACTTGAGAATGTTAAGTCATCCTTGCATCCCAAGATAAACCTACTTGGTCTTAGTGTGTGATCATTTGTTGAGTTTCTGGATTTTCTTTGCTGTTATTTTCTTAAGGATCTTTGCATCTGTATTTATCAAGGAAATATCTGTAATTATCTTTTTTTTGTGGTTTCTCTGTCTGATCTGAGTATCAGGATGAACTTTGCCTCATAGAAACTGTTTGGTAGTATTTTTGTTTCTTTAACTTCCTGGAAAATCTTAAAAAATGTTGGCATCAGGTCCTCTTTAAAGGTTTGAAATATTTCATTAGTGAATCCATTTGGGCCTGGGCTCCTGTTTTAGGGGATACTTTTTATTATCATTTCAATTTGCTTGGTAGTGATAAAGGTAAAAGGTAAAGGCCCTCCCTTTGTTCATCGATTTGCTCGAGCGGGCCCAGTAACGTCTCCATTGGAGACTTTTTTGTTACTGTGTTTGGCATATCAAATACGTCACGGGGAGCTTGCCAGGCTCTGCCCTGTGGGAGAGATACTCTCTCGGTAGCTTGCCGGGCTCTCGAGAGGGGCAGAGGAATTGAATTCGGGTCGGTCATGTTGGCTGCGTGCAAGGCAAACACCCTACCGCTGTGCTATCATATTCGAAATCTTCTTGGTTCAGCCTTGGGAGGTAATTGGAATCCAGTAATTTATCCATTTATTCAAGATTCTCTCATTTCCTGCTGTAAAGATTCTCAAAATAATCACTGATGATCCTCTGGATTTCTGTAGTTTCTATTATGATGTCCCCCTTTGCATTTCTGATTCGTTTATTAGGATTCGTTCTCTTTGTTTATTTGTGAGTCTTGCTTATGGTTTATTGATCTTATTTATTTTCTCAAAGAACCATGTCTTGCTTTTTGTTGGTCTTCTGGATTGTATTTTGGGATTCTAGCTCATTGATTTTTGCTCCAGGGTTTATTATTTCCTTCCTCCTGCCTAGCTTGGACTCCTTTAATTGGTCATTTTCCAAAATCTTGAACTGTAAGTTATTTTTGTAGGCCCTTTCTTTCTTCCTGATGAATTTCGCAGAGCTAAAAACGTTTCTCTTAACACTGCTTTTGCTGTGCCCCACAAGTTCTGGTAGCTCCTCATTCTCATTTGTTTCTGGAATCTTTTTATTTCCTCTTTGATTTCTATTCTAAGCCAATGGTTGTTCACTACTTCCCTCAAATAAAATATTTTCTTGCTGAGTTTTTGTCTGTTTAATATATTGAGAAGTGAGAAAGTACTTTCAAATCTCCATCTAGTATTGTGTTGCTATCAATGTTTTTCTTTAAGTCTGTTAGAACTTGTTTTTACATATTTTGCTGGTCTGTCATTAGGAGCATATACATTGAGGAGGGTGAGTTTTTTCTGATGTACAGATACCATGATCATTAAGAAATGACCTATACTGTCTCTTATAACCTTTAACCTGAAGTCCATGTGGTCTGATACTAGTATGGCCACTCCAGATATTTGGAGGTGTTCTTTACTCGAAGAATTGGTTTCCCAGCCTTTGAATTTGAGCCCATGTGTTCTTTGATTATTCAGATGTGTTTCTTGCAGGCAGCAGAATGTTGGGTTCAGTTTTCTAATTCATCCTGCCATCCTCTGCCTTTGAATTGCTGCATTTAGTCCATTGACATTGAGAGAGATCATTGTGGTGGGGATTTGTGCTAACTTTATGTCGAAATTTGGAGTACTTGTGGGGCTTGTCTTAGATTAATGTAGCCCTGTTAATTCTTCTTGCAACAAAAATGTGGAACACTTTACAAGTTTGCATGTCATCTCTGTTCAAGGACCATGCTAATCTCTGTATCATTTCAATTTTAGTACATGTGTTGCCAAACTGAGTATAAGAGTTGTTTTTTTTCCCTATTTTTCTCTTCTGATTTTTTTGAGTGTTGTCCTTACTCACTCCTATGGCAGACGGTGATTCCTAATCAAGGTAGGTATTTCAAAGCAGCTTGAAGCTATAGATTTAGAACCTTAATGTCCCAGAAGAAAAAGTATGGTTTTTACCATATTCTCTTTTACCATACCCAGGGCGTCAGCTGTGCACATTATTTCTTTTGTAAGATGGTGAATCAGTCTTGTTTAATGCCCTTCCCTGAAACCTTCATTAAGACCATTAAAATAGAGCCTTTTGCTGTTCTCACCTCGGTCCCGTGTACATCTCCAGAAAAAGGTGGATGGCATTGTCTGCACTTTGACCACCTTGAATGTAAGTAGGATTTTTCTCCTGAAGGAAGAGGTGAGAAGCATATTGATGATTTAATTCCACCTTATTACAAGTTCAACTTGAACGGAAGGTGAGATTCATGAGGCTCCTGCAAAGGACAGAAAAAAGGGTCTCAGTGAAGTTTAATGGCCAACAAACATTAACAAAACAGATGTCTCAAAGTAACCTGTGTGCATCTTCGTGTGTATAGTGAGTTTTTTATCTACTCATAGTGATTCTCAGTCGTTCCACATGGGCAAAGCACACCTGTAATTAAAAATCGAGTTCTCTGAGCAGAGGGGGTTTTCTTAGGTCATTGAAGAAGTGTATAATAATTTATTGCTAAGCATATACAGCAGTTTGAATGATGTGTACTTTTCGATCTAAAATTAATTCCAAATATGTCTAAAATGACAGTCTCCTGACCCCGCATCTGGCTTTCCTCACTGAGGGCCCTTTGCCCTTGTTGGTGAGGTTCCCTCACCACCCCAAGCAGAGCTCCGGCAGCTGCAGACCTCTGCAACCAGCCATAGGTACGCTTTAGACCACTCTCCCCAAGCTTGAAGGAGCCTCATGCATGAAGGAACTGGCAGAGGATCCCAGGTGTGCGGGACCCGGGGCGGAGACATCCAAGGCTGCTCGGATCAAGACTGGGACTCCTCATCCAGATCCCTCATCTTCCAGTAGCTAAGTGTTACACCCACGAACTTCCCTTGGAGCCATGTAGTCCCATGAATGGCCAAGATCCAGAGACTGGATCTTGTTGATAATTCAACAACTCTTTTTGTCCAGTTCTCTTTCTTGGAGAACCTGGCAGGTTACCGAGAGTATCTTGCCCACATGGCAGAGTCTGGCAAGCTCCCCGTGGTGAATTCTACATGCCAAAACCCACTAACAATAATGGATCTCATTTCCCTGACCGTGAAAGAGCCTCCAATGTGGCACTTGCTAAAATCTCAGGGCTAGGACGAATGGAGATGTTACTGGTGCCTGCTCATGGAAATCATTCTCTACCACCAATGAACCCAGTATTCCTCCCAACATGCCCCCCACCCTGCTTCTGTGGCAGGGCATTCTCTTTGGTTCTCTGGGGCCATGGACAAGCCAGAGAGCTGCTCATGGTGGGCAACTCATGGTCTTGGCGGGGCAGGAAGAATGGGCTGTTTCTACCCCCCACCCCCTATCCCACGAGGCTGTAGTAGCCCTGTCACTGCTAGCTCATACCTGGCTATCCAATAGTCTCTGAGGTGATTGCCATTGTGCTGCCAGGGGAGATAAAGGCAGAAGGGACAAACACCCTTTCCCACCTGGTGTAGAATGGTGACATAGCTTAATGCATAGTTCAGCCACATTTCGGCCAAAAGCCGCTGGGTTCCGAATTGGGTCCATCTGCCTCTGGGGCCATGGTGGTTCTGGAGAGCCACTTGTGGGGGTCAAATTGTGGACTCGGTGGGGGAGAAAGAATGGGTCTATGGTCTAGTCTTGCATGAATCTCCCAACTCAACTGGGTCCTCCAAACACCCTTTACTTGGTATTCTGTTCTCTGTCTGAGCTGCCTTTACCCCCAGCATGTGATGCCGGCTTCCAAGGCCTGGAGCAAACCTCCTAGTCCTTATCACTCTATTCTTGGGTATTAATCTCCCATTCTGTTACTTTATATTCCATGATGAGTACAATCTTTCTATGTCTGTCCCTCGCTTTCTGACTCATTTCACTTTCTATATTGATCCACTTTCATTCAAATTTTATGACTTCTTTTTTTCTAAAAGCTTCATAGTATGCCACTGTGTAGATAAATAAACTATCATTAACCAGTCATCTGTTCTTGGACACTAGGGATTTTTTTCCCCCAGATTATGGTTATTGTGAACAGTGCAGCAATGAACATACAAGTGCAGATGTCATTTCGGCTGTACTTTTTTGCCTCTCCAGGCTATCTTCCCAGGAATGATATTGCTGGGTTAAATGGGAGCTCAATTTCTAGTTTTCGGAGAACCATTCATACTGTTTTCCAAAATGGCTGAACCTGTCCGCATTCGCACCAGCAGTGAAGGAGAGTCCCTTTTTCCCCACATCCACGGCAACACCAGTAGCTTTTGTTCTTTTGGATGTGGGCCAGTTTCCGTGGTGTGAGGTGATAATCTCATTGTAGTTTTGACCTGCATTTCCCTGATGATTTGTGATGATGAGCATTTTTCATGTGCCTTTTGGCCATTCGGTATCTTCTTTGAGAAAGTTTCTGTTAATTTCATCACCCCATTTTCTGATGGCGTTGGACGATTTCTTCTTGTACAGTTCAACCAGTGCCTTGTATATATTTGATATGAACACCTTATTACATAGGTATTGGGTGAATATCCTTTCCCAGTCTGTAGATTGTCTTTGTATTCTGGTCACTGTTTCTTTTGAGGTGCAGAAGGTTCTTAATTTAAGATAGTCCCCTTTGTTTATCTGTGTTTCCAATTTTTTGGCAGTGGTGTGTTATCTTTGAAGATACCTTTAGCTTCAATGTTGTGGACGGTTTTGTTGACCTTGTCTTCAATGTACCTGATGAATTCTGTTCTGATGTTGAGGTCTTTGACCCATTTTCATATGACTTTTGTGCATGCAGTTAGGTAGAGGTCTGAGCCCATTTTTTTGCATGTAGCTGTCCAGTTTTTCCAGCACCATTTGCTAAAGAGGCATTTCTTGCTGCACTTCACATTTCCTGCTCCCTTATCAAAGATTATTTGAACATATATTTGAAGGTGTGTGTCAGTATATTCAATCCTGTTCCATTGGTAGGCGGCTCTGCCTTTGTTCCAGTACCATGCTGTTTTAATTATTATCACTTTGTAGTAGAGTTTGAGGTTGGGGAAGCTGAGGCCTCCCATCGTCGTTTTCCCAAGAAATGCTTTAGCTATTCGAGGGCGTTTGTTGTTACATATGAATTTCAGGAGCGCTTGATCAATTTCTTTGACGAATGTTATGTGTAACTTTATAGGGATCACATTGAATTTGTACAATGCTTTGGGGAGTATTGCCATTTTGACAATGTTAATTCTCCCAATCCATGAGCAGGAGGTGTTTTCATTTCCTCGTTTCCTCTTATTTCCTGTTGTATAGGTCCTTTCCCTCCTTAGTTAAGCTGATGCCGAGATGTTTGATTTTCTGAGGCATGATTGTGAATGGGATTGCTTTCTTCATGTCACTTTCTTCTCTCTCATTATTTGCATATAGAAAAGCCATAGACTTTTGGGTAATGATTTTATAGCCTGCAACTTTACTATATAAGTTGTTTCTAGGAGTTTTTTGGTAGAGGTTTTAGAATTCTCTAAATATAATATCACATCTTCTGTGAATAGTGAGAGCCTGATTTCTACATTTCCTACATGAATGCCTTTAATATTTTTTTTAATCTGACTGCTATTGCAAGTACTTCCAGTACTATATTCACAGAAGTGCCCAAATGAATATTTTTCTTTTTGGGTTTCACCCAGCGATGCTCAGAAGTTACTCCTGGTTCATGCACTCTGGAATTTCTCCTGGCAGTACTCGAGGGACCATATGGGATGCTGGGAATCGAACCAAGGTTGGCTGCGTGCAAGGCAAATGCCCTATCCCCTGTGCTATTGCTCCAGCCCCAAAAATGAATTTTTACTTAAAACTTTCTATCTGTAAATTTCTATGCTAAGAATAGTGGTATAAACGGTGATATCTGAGTAATTTAAAAGTAAACTATGAAGACAGATAATATAAAGAATTTCTTTGTATTAATTTCTAAAATGTGTAGCTTTTATTAAATATATTAAGAATGAATGAGAGGTCTTGATTATACCATGAATATTATTTCCCTGTTAGAAGTTACCCTTCTAAAATGCAATAAAGTGACACATTTTGAAAATGTTTATTATTCATTAATTCAGTGAATATTTGTTAGTCTGGGGGTTCAGTGCCTCCAAGAAGTCAACCTGAACCCTCAAGGTTAGTGCATCTACAGTCTGATGGTGCCTTCATGCTGCCTGATAACCCCAGATTTCCACTGTGCCTCTAGCTGGATCCCAACACCTCAGGAGTAAGTTTCCCGAGAAATTAAACTCCGAAAAGATATGTGGGAGCCATGTTAACAAACCACCCCTGGCTCAGCTAAACAAGCTAATGTATTGGTCTTGCTTCAGAGACCCATAAATAAATCCATCTCAGGATGGATTTCACTGAAATATAGGTAAAGGTAAAGGCCCTCCCATTGATCGTCGATTTGCTCAAGCGGGCCCAGTAACGTCTCCATTGGAGACTTTTGTTGGTACTGTGGGCTGGAGCGATAGCACAGCGGTAGGGCATTCGCCTTACAAGCGGCCAACGTGGCCAACCCGAGTTCGATTCCTCCGCCCCTCTCGGAGAGCCCATTAAGCTATCGAGAGTATTCGATATGCCAAACACTGAAATATGACAGCTGAAAATTCGGATATGCGGGTTTTGTGACTGAAATCTCCAGGCTTTCTCTGAGTCAGGGTGGGCAGCCCACTCTCACTGCCCTGTACTTATGGAAGCCTCAGCATAAGTGAGGCTCAAAGCGGCTCCAGCCTTAACTTCCTGATAAAAATACTAAATTCCAGGACTGAAGCGATAGCACAGTGGGTAGGGTGTTTACCTTGCATGCGGCCGACCCGGGTTGGAATCCCAGCATCCAATATGGTCCCCTGAGGTCCACCAGGAGTAATTCCTTAGTGCAGAGCCAGGAGTAAGTCCTGAGCATTGCCGGGTGTGACCCCCCAATAAAAATACTAAATTCCTTGAACAAACATGATGAAATCTTAGTAACTGTATGAGAACCATAATGCACAAAATGAAAAGGAGACAGAGAGAAAGAATTAAAGAGCCTGCCATAGAGACAGGCTGGGAGTGGGGGTAGGGTGTTGGGGGATGTTGTAGGGAACCAGGGACATTGGTGGTTGGAAATGTACACTAGTGGAGGGAAGCATGTTGGATCGTTGTATGACTGGAAGCAAATTATGAATAGCTTTGCAATGGTCAATCTCACAGATATTCAATAAAAATTTAAAAATATATATCCTTCATTGGTATCTCAGACTACTGGTAGAACTTTAAAACCCAGCATATCTATTTTTGTTTTCTCAGTAGTAAAAAAACACGTTACTCACCTGTGTGCCAATAGCTTGAAGAATGCTAAATCCAAAGATATATCAATGACTGTCTTTGGCAAGAATACTGTAATTGCAGGTATGTTATGTTTTAGAATCAGTTCATGCACAAGAAATCAAGAGGAGCAAGTGGCAAAGAGCATCAATGTTGAATGGATAATGTTTGAGGAGCTTTCAAGGGAGACAGAAAGATTTGGCATGAGAAGAGGGAAGAAACAGAAGAGTGAAGTACTAATAAGTATCATGAGAAAAATGCAAGGGAGGACACTTCCTGGCAAGTGTCACACTCTGTTGAGCTTTTGGTGAGGATAAGTATTAGAAAGTATCTTTCCCATTTAGTGGTAAAAAGGTAACTTTGATGGGTGTATTTAAAATTTACTTTAACAATTAGAATTACTAAGAGATACACAATTACAAAGTTGCTCATAATTGAGTTTTAGTCATCTAATGTTCTAGAACCTTTCCAGTATATTGGGGGTATTTTTGAAGGAATATCCCTGGTGCGAAGACTTGGGCATCTGAATCTTAACACATTTCACGAAATATATGATCTGTACTCACATGATTTACACTGTCTCCCCTGCTCTTTGATTTATGTTTTCATGCAATATTTCCTTGTGAACCTCACCTCAAGTGAGGGTCCCTATTTAAAACAAATACATATTTCTGGGGAATTATATATTTTTGGTTGCTGGGAGAGTCTCTAAAGCAATGCTCAGGAGGTGT
Organism: Sorex fumeus; assembly: GCF_029834395.1. Taxonomy (NCBI): domain Eukaryota; kingdom Metazoa; phylum Chordata; class Mammalia; order Eulipotyphla; family Soricidae; genus Sorex; species Sorex fumeus. Next base: position 18,675,934 of record NW_026606152.1, on the reverse strand, counting down.
GGGGGCCCCACAGACAATTCTCAGAAAACGTGGCCATGGTGTTTGGTATCCTCCGAGGCTATAGGCCTTTGATAATCTGGCAATCAGGTGGTGCTGGGAGTCAAATTTAGTGAATGTGAGACAAGTTCCATAAGCACTACACTCTCTCCTGCGGCCCTGGGTATAAGATTGATGTCAGCATTCTGAGGTCCTCCCTTTTGTCAGAAAGCAGAAACTTGTGCAGGAGAAAGTGGAAGAGACCTTAGGGTTTAGCTAGGTTGACTGAGTAGATGGTGGTAGTATTAAGATTGGAACATAAAGTAAAAATAAAACAAGAGAAAGATCTAACAATAGTAAAGAGGGCTTTAGTACTCAAAAAGTTTAGAAACAGGCACATGGCAAGTAGTTTTAAAAAGCATCCAGGAGATAATATAGTATTGTGAGTGAACCAATCTACTCTATGGTTACATCTCATCCTTGAAATGGAAAAGGACAATGTATTACAGTTAAAAATTTACAAATAAGATATATACGTCTATTTCTGCTGTGTTCCTATGCTTTACCAAGTATTATTCTAATTTTATATTTACTTTAATGATTAAAACAGTATTTGCCAACATTAAACTTTTAATGAAATGTTTTATTAAAAATTTTTTTTAAAAAAAATTTATTTAAAATGTTTTACTAAAATGTTATTAAAAAAGAAACATATGGGCCAAAGAGGTAGTGCAGTATGCAGAGGGTGTTTACTTTGTATGCAGCTAATTTGAGTTCAATCCCCTGAACCCTGAGCCTGCCAGAAGTAATCTCTGGATAGAAAGTCAGAAGTGAGCCCGGAACTCATACGGGTGTGCTCCCTTCCCGAAAAAAAGGAAGAAAAGTAAAACATATAACTGATTCTTGAGTAGCATAGACGTTAAGGGTGCTAATTCCTATATAATTTTTGAAAGCCCCAAATTTAATGTATAGTCTGCTATTCACCAAGCCCCGCATCTTTTCCCCCTGAACTCGACACCCTCCACAGGGGGACACCTCCTCCAGACACCTAGAGCAGCTCCATGGGACTGTCCATCACCTAATCAGCCCCTCCCCTCCAGGTGGGTAGGGGGAGCATAAGCCAGCTTCACTGCTCCTCACGCCCAGCCCTGCGCATTTTCCTGCAGAACTGGACACCCTCCATCAGGGGACACCTGCAGCAGCTCCATGGGATTTTCCATCGCCCCTCCTACATTCCAGGATCCTGGGTGGGAGTGAACCTGCGATCAGACAGGGGCATGCCCGCCATGTAGGGGGAGTGGCCTCCCAGAAGTGGGCGTGGCCACCTCCTAGGTGGGCAGCCACAGTTATATTTCCCAATCTGGGCACTCAGGACTTTCATCCCTCACTTTGACGCCTAGTACTGGCTAAGAATATCTGACCACCTCTACTAGAATTAAACAACATCCCACTCGCCTACTCCATTTCTAATAAACGACCAGTATGAAATGTGATGTACAAGCACAAATGTAAAAAGTACCTCCTCCAAAGCTTCACTCAATGTCAGTTTTAAAACAAAGAATAAGACCTGATTGAGAAGAAGGTCGGAATCTAGAATGGGAGAAGGTTGGCTACCATCGACAAACCTTATCCAAAATCCTTTCCCATGGTAAGAGGGAACAGTACCTGTGATTTCAGGAGTCTACCTCTAGGTTACCATAACAACATGAAGAAACAGCGCAAATCTCTACCACAAGGAGAATATGAAGAAAAGAATCCCGAATCCTTAACCGAGGTTGTCCACAATTGCGCTCTCTTTGATAAGGAATTCCAGTATAAAATGCGGAGGGTGTTCAAGAATCTACTCAAAGAATCAATGGAAGAGATATACAAAGACTAAAAGAAGAAATGAAAGAAACAATGGAACAGATAGTCAAGTAAATACAGGAAGAAAAGAGAACAGAATTTAAAAAAAGCTACAAAAAGGAGAGTCACAAATAAAGGATTCAGTGGATGAAATTAAAAAGACAGTAAGTGCCCTTAACAATAGGACAAGTGCAGCTGAAGAGAGGATCAGCAAGCTTGAAGATGAGCAACAGAAATCCCATCGGGAACAACAAGCAATAGGTAAAGACCTCAAAATGGCTCTAAGGAGAATCAAAGACCTAGGGGATGACGCCAAGAGGAACAACATTAGAATCATTGGAGTACCAGAAGGACAGGGAGAAAACCCCAATGAAAAAATCTAGATTCAAAGAAATCATTGCTGAAAAGTTCCCAGAGTTAAGGAAAGCACACATCCAGATCAAAGGAGCCAGAAGGGTACCAGCTAAAGGAGACCCCAGAAAAAACACTCCAAGGCATATCATAGTCAGAACGATGGATGCTGTGGACAGAGACACAATATTACAAGCAGCAAGGTCAAAGAAGGAAATTACATACAAAGGAGCACCCATTAGATTCACAGCTGACCTATCAGTGGAAACACTCTAAGCCCGAAGGAAATGGTGGGATATAGTGAAAAAATTCAATGAAATGAACGCCTCACCGAGAATACTCTATCCAACTAAACTCTTACTCAAATTCGATGGAACAATACACCACTTTTTAGATAAACACAAGCTCAGGAACTTCATATACTCCAAACCAAATCTAAAAGTAGGACTAAAGGGGCTCCTGTAAGATAAGGAAAACACGTGTAAACAGAATCAACTCCTACAGGAAGATGGCACAAAACCCCATGACAATAATCTCCCTTAATGTCAATGGTCTAAATGCAACAACCAAGAGACACAGAGTGGAAAAATGGATCCAGAAACAGAACCCAACATTCTGCTGTCTACAAGAAACTCATCTGAACAATCAGAGCAAACACAGACTCAAAGTGAAAGGATGGAAAACAATCCTGCAAACAAACAGTTCCCTCACAAAAGCTGGGGTGGCCACACTAGTATCCGACAACATTAATTTCAGGCTGAAAAAGATTAGAAGGGACAGCGAAGGCCACTTTCTCTTCATCAAGTGATACATACAACAGGAAGAAATCATACTCTTAAATGTATACGTACCTAATGAAGGAACAGCTAGATATTTAAAACAACTGCTAACAAAATTTAGAGAGGACAGTGCTAGCAACACAATAGTAGATGGAGACTTCAACATCGCCTTATCACCTCTGGATAGATCAACAAGAATAAAACTCAGCAAGGAAAAATTGGCTTTCAATTAAGAAATAGAAGAGAAAGGACTTATAGACCTATACAGGGCTTTACATCCCCCAAAAAGGGAATACACATTCTTCTCCAGTGCCCATGGAACATTTTCCAAAATATACTATGTGCTAGGTCACAAAACATACCTCAATAGAATCAGGAAGATAGAAAAAGTATCAACAATTTTTTCAGACCATGATGCACTGAGGATAGATGTGAATCACACACAGACACGAACACCTGAAAACTAAACAAGTCACTGCTGAACAATGAGTGGGTCAGGAAGCACGTCTAGGAAGAAATCAAAAGATACCTAGAAACAAATGAGAATGAAGACACGAACTACCAGAACTTATGGGATGCAGCTAAAGCCCTATTAAGGGGAAAATTTATAGCTCTGTAAGCATATCTAAGGACAGAAGAAAGGATGCACATAAGCAACTTGACTTCATAGCTCAAGATCTTAGAAAAGGATCAAGAGTAGGAGCCTAAATCGGGCAGAAGGAAAGAGATCATAAAACTTAGAGCAGAAATCAATACATGGAAACCTAAGAAACAATCCGAAAGATCAATGAAACCAAGAGCTGGCTCTTCGAGAAAATAAACAAGATAGATAAACCACTAGCAACACTCACAAAGAAACAGAGAGAGAGAACACTAATAAACCGAAGCAGAAATAAAAATGGCGATATCACAACGGAAACCAAAGAAAGTCAAAAGATCATCAGAGTCTACTTTGAAAGTCTGTATGCCAAGAAAAAAGAGAAGTTAGAAGAAATGTACAAATTCCTGGATTCCTATAATCTCCCAAAGCTGAGTCAAGAAGATATAGAATACCTGAATACACCTAGTCACATCAAGGAAATAGAAACTGTAATTAAAATTCTTCCCCAAAACAAAACCCCAGGTCCAGATGGATTCACTACCAAATTTTTCCAAACATCTTAAGAGGATCTACTGCCAGTCCTTCTCAAACTTTTCCAGGAAATTGAAAAAACAGATACTCTCCCAAACAGTTTCTATGAAGCCCATATCTCTCTAATACAAAAGGGAAACAAAGACACCATGAGAAAAGAAAACTACAGGCCGATATCACTGATGAATATGGATGAGAAGATTCTGAACAAAATACTAGCAAATAGAATTCAACAACTCATCAAAAAGATCATACACCATGACCAAGTGGGATTCATCCCGGGGATGCAAGGATGGTTTAACAATCGGAAATCAATCAACATAATCCATCACATCAACAAAACAAAAGATAAAAATCATGTGATCATATCAATAGATGTAGAGAAAGCAATTGACAAGATCCAGCACTTTTTTTTTGAAGAAAACCCTCGCCAATTTTGGGATAGAGGGAATTTTCTCCAATATAGTTAAAGCCAGCTACCACAAGCATACAGCAAGCATAATTCTTAATGGGGAAAAACTGAGAGCATTCCCCCTAAGATCAGGAACGAGATAAGTATTCCCACTCTCTCAACTGCTGTTCAACATAATACTGGAAATACTAGCAATAGCAAGTAGGCAAGAAAAAAAGATTAAGCCCATCCAAATAGGAAAGGAAGAAATCAAGTTCTCACTATTTGCAAGTGATATGATACTATACTTAGAGTACCCTAAAAACTCTACCAAGAAACTCCTAGAAATGGTAAACTCGATAGTAAATTTACAGGTATAAAATAAATACCCAAAAGTCCATGGCTTTATTATGCACAAATAGTGAAAGAGAAGAAAATGACAAGATGAAAACAATCCCATTACAATTGTATGCCAGAAAATCAACTACCTAGGAATTAGTTTAACTAAGGAAGTAAAGGAACTATATAAAGAAAACTACAAAACGCTCCTTCTTTAAAATAAAAGAGGACGCGAGGAAATGGAAAAATATCCCCTATTCATGAATCAGGAGAATTAATATTGTCAAAATGGCAATACATCCCCAAGCACTGTACAAATTCAATGCGATCCTTATTAGGATACCCATGACATTCTTCAAAGAATTGGAGCAAACACTCCTGAAATTTATATGGAACAATAAGCCCCCAGGAATAGTTAAAGCAATTCTAGGGAAAAAGAAAATGTGAGGAATTAACCTCCCGAACCTCAAACTCTACTACAAGTAGTAATAATTAAAACAGCATTATACTGGAACAAAGGCAGAGCTGCAGACCTATGGAACAGGGTTGAATATACTGACATCTCCCCTCAAACATATGACCATCCAATCTTTGAGAAAGGGGCAAGAAATGTGAAGTGGAGTACGGAAAGTCTTTTTAACAAATGGTGCTTGCAAAACTGGACGACTACATGCAAACTACTGGGCTTCGATCCCTGCCTAACACAATGTAAAAAGTAAGATCAAAATGGATCAAAGACCTAAACATCATACCGGAACCCATTAGGTACATTGAAGACAAAGTTGGCAAAACCCTCCATGACATTGAAGCTAATGGTATCTTCAAGGATGTCATGTCATTGGCCAAGCAAGTGAAAACAGAGATAGACGAATGGGAATATTTAAACTAAGAAGCTTCTGCACCTTAAAAGAAACAATGACTAAAATACAGAGAGAGTCTACAGAATGGGAAAGGATATTCTCCAAATACACATCTGAAAAAGGGGGTGATATCAAGTATATACAAAGTACTGGTTGAACTCCACAAGAAGAAAACATCCAACCCCATCAAAAAGTGGAGCAACGAAATGAACAGACTTTCTCAAAGAAGAAAGCCGAATGCCAAAAGACACATGAGAATATGCTCTACATCATTAATCATCAGGGAGATGCGGATCAAAACAACAATGAGATATCATTTCACACCACAGACACTGGCCAACATTCAAAAAAACAAAAGCAACCTGTGTTGACAGGATGTGGCGACAAAGGGACCCTCCTTCACTGCTCATGGTAATGCCGACTGGCTCAACCCTTTCGGAAAACAGTATGGATGATTCTCAAAACATTAGAAATTGAGCTCCCATTTGACCCAGCAATACCACTCCTGGGAATATACCTCGGAGAAGCAAAAAAGTAGAGTCGAAATGACACCTGCACTTATTTGTTCATTGGAGTAATATTTACAACAGGTAGAATATGGAAAAAAACCGAATGCCTGAGAACAGATGACTGGTTACAGAAACTTTGGTACATCTACACAATGGAGTGCTATGTAGCAGTTCGAAAAAAATGAAGTCATGAAATTTACTTACAAGTGCTACTGCGTGGAAAATATTATGCTAAGCGAAATGAGTCAGAAAGAGAGGGACAGACATAGAAAGACTGCATTCAACTGGGTAACAAAATTAGAAAACTAAGAGAATAACACCAAGGATAGCTGTGATAAATATCAGGTTGTTCACTCCATGGCTTAGAGGCCATCCGCACACTCTAGGGGTAAAGGCAGCTCAGATAGAGAAGGGAGCACCAAATAAAGGGTTCTGAGAAGATCCACCCAGAACGAGAGATGCATGCTGACAGCAGTCTATAGACAGAACATGATTGCCACCCAAAGTCTCTCCTGCAGATCACAGCACCGAAAAGGAGAGATAGACGAAAAGGGACTGCGCTGCCACAAAGGCAGGGCAGGATGGGGGATGGGGGGTTGTGAGGGATACTGGGAGTGGTAGGGGTGGCGAATGGGCACTGGTGTTGGGGTGGGTACTCGATCATTGTATAACTGAAACACAAGCACACAACTTGTAAGTCCACAACTGTAACTCAAGGTGTTTAACTAATAAAACAAAATAAAACAAAAAACAAAACAAAACAAAATAAAACAAGAGAAATATCTATCAATAGCAAAGAGGACTGTAGTACTCAAAAAGTTTAGAAAGAGGAACATTGGCAAGTATTTTTAAATAGGCATCCAGGAGAGAATATAGCATTGTGAGTGAACAAATCTAATCTATGGATTCTTCTCATCCTCGAAATGGAAAATGACAATCTGTTACAGTTACAAATTTCAAAATAAGATATATACCATCTACTTTTTTGCTGCGTATTTATGCTTTGCCAAGTATTATTCTAATTTTTAAATTTACTTTAATGATTAAAACACTATTTCCATGCTTTAAACTAATTAAATGTTTTATTAAAAATGTTTTTTAAAATTAATTAAAATGTTTTACTAACATGTCATTTTTTTCTGTTTACTATGCTTTTTTTTAAATGATGAAATATTTCTCACAGAGTAGTCACATATGGAACAGTTTTTTTTTTATTATTTATTTTTTAAATTTTTAGTGAAACAGCATGAGGTACAGTAGTAGATTTATAATTTTTTCTGCTTGGGTTTCGATTATACAATGATCAAATACCCATCCCTCCACCAGTGCCCATTTTCCACCACCATGGATAATAATCCTCCCACACCCATCCCTCCCATCTTACCCTGCCTCTGTTGCAGGGCAATCCCTTCTGTTCTCTCTCTCCTTTTGAGTGTTGTGGTGTGCAAAAGAGGCTTTGAGTGGCAAACATGTTCAGTCCATAGTCTACTTTCAACATGCACATCCCCTCCTGGGAGGATCCTCCAAACACACTTTATTTGGTGCTCCCTTCTCTATCTGAGCTGCCCTTTCCCCTAGAATGCCTGGCTGGCCTCTAAGCTATGGAGTAATCCTCTGGTGTTGATCTCAGCTATTCATGGGTATTAATCTCATATTTTGTTTCTTTATATTCCCCAGATGAATGCAATATTTGTATGTCTATCCCTCTCTTTCTGACTCATTTCGCTTAGCATGATACTTTCCATGTTGTACCACTTGTATATAAATTTCATGACTGCATCTTTTCTAACAGCTACATAGTACTCCATTGTGTAGATTTACCGAAGTTTCTTTAACCAGTCATCTGTTCTTGGGCATTCAGGTTTCTTCCAGGTTCTGGCTATTGTAAAGAGTGCTGCAATGAACAAACAAGTGCAGATATCATTTCGACTATACATTTTTGCCTCTCTGGGATATATATCCAGGAGTGGTATTGCTGGGTCAAATGGGAGCTAAATTTCTAATTTTTTGAGAATCGTCCATACTGTTTTCCAGAAAGGCTGAACGAGTCGACATTCCCACCAACAGTGAAGGAGTGTCCCTTTCTCGCCACATCCGCGCCAGCATCAGTTTCTTTGTTGTTTTGAATGTGGGCCAGTCTCTGAGGTGTGAGATGGTATCTCATTGTGGTTTTTATCTGCATCTCCCTGATAATTAATGATGTAGAACGTTTTCTCATGTGCTTTTTTGCCATTTGGATTTCTTCTTTGAGAAAGTTTCTTTTCATTTCATTGCCCCAATTTTTGATGGGGTTGTATGTTTTCATCTTGTAGAGTTCAACCAGTATTTTATATATCCTTGATATCAACCCCTTGTCAGATGTGTGATGGGCGAATATCCTTTCCAATTCTGTAGACTGTCTTTATATTTTGGTCACTGTTTCTTTTGAGGTGCAGAAGCATCGTATTTTAAGATAGTCCCATTTATCTATCTCTGTTTTCACTTGCTCGGCCAGTGGCGTGGCATCTTTGAAGATACCATTAGCTTCAATGTCATGGAGGGTTTTGCCAACTTTGTCTTCAATGCACCTTATGGATTCTGGTCTGATGTTGAGGTCTATAATCCATTTTGATCTTACTTTTGTACATGGTGTTAGGCAGAGTTCTGAGCCCACTTTTTTTCATTTAGCCATCCAGTGATGCCAGCACAATTTGTTAAAGAGACTTTCCTTACTTCATTTCACATTACTTGCACCTTTATCCAAGATTAGATGATCATATGATTGAGGGGAGATGTCATTGTATTCAACCCTGTTCCATTGGTCTGCAGTTCTCCCTTTGTTCCAGTACCATGCTGTTTTAACATTGGATGAAACTAGAGGATATCATGCATGTAAAGTTAGCCTTAAGGAAAGGAACAGATACAGAGAGATTTTTCTCATATGTGGGATGTAAAGACACACAGCAAGGTAGCAACAAAGGTTCAAGGGCAATGTAAGGGGAGAACTGATCCACACATTTGAGTCAGGGGATTGGGACTGAGGGATTCTGGGAGTTTCGAGGAGAGGGAGGGTTTATTTTTTGAGAGAATGAGGAGTGTCATGTTGGAATAATGTGTATGAGGAACCATTGTTAATTGAATTATAAATCATAGAATATTAATATTGTTTTAGACGTTTGTCTGTCTCATTTTATTCTTTTAATTTGTTTTCTCCATATGCCACATATGCATGAACTTGTATGATGCCTATCTTTCCCTGCCTGGCTTATGTCACTAAACATATTATCCTCATGTTATGCTTTTTTATACAAATAATAAGAAGATTTCACTTCATATAACTGAGTAGGATTCCATTGCTTTACACCCTTTCATTTTCAAAATTTGGGGTTTAAAACATACAAATATTGATTTTAACAATGCTCTGGTGTTTTAAAATTTTTAGTTCAGTGAAGAAAAGGTAAAGGCCCTCCCGTTGATCGTCAATTTACTCGAGCGGGCCCAGTAACGTCTCCATTGGAGACTTTGTTGTTACTGTGTTTGGCATATCAAATACTCTCGGTAGCTTGCCGGGCTCTCCGAGAGTGGCAGAGGAATTGAACTCGGGTCGGTCATGTTGGCCGCTTGTAAGGCGAACGCCCTACCGCTGTGAAGAACAATAGATTTTATTGAACAACACTTAGAAACTTGTGAAACAGGCATAGGGTGGAATGGAATATATGTTCAAGAGAGAACACTCGTTTTACAAAGCAAGCAAAGAGTGACATACAGAAAGGAAGCACGGTATTTCTTTAAGGAAGAACACAAGCTTGAGGACCAAGCCCACTCTGGTAGTTTAGGAATAAGAACTTGGAGTGGTATGAACTTAACTTGTATACTTTAGGGGAGAACCTGAGTGAAACAAATAGAAGTACGTTCAGGAGAATGATAAACTGGAGTCTATACTTGGAGTGAGGAGGGTAGAGAGTTCTTTGGGGAGATCTGGACTATGGAGAACAGTAATATTATAACATTAATGATAGTATCTTACCGTGGGATTCCAAAAAAATCTTTAACAGTGGTGTCAGAAATGATAACATTCTTAGGTATTTGGATTTCCTGTGGAAACTACTGGAAAGCTGAGTTTATGCTCTGGATGCCTCTGCCTGAAACAAGGTCAACAAATCATGAATGAAAAATTACAAGTTACATTGATCAAGGATTCTGATCCCAGTGGAAGGCTAGCTTTTGGGTGGACAATTTCTACTGATGGCCTGATGTAGATTCTGATCCTGGGATACATAACAGAAAGGAGGTAGTGACAGGTATCCTCAGAAGTGAAGCTTCTGAGACAGAATTCATTCATGCCAACTTATGGGTTATCAATGTTTGCTCATGGCTGCTACCCTTATAACATGCCATTCAACAATTCTGTGGTTTCAATTTACTGTGTCAATGTAAAGATGAAGTTTCTAAATCAAAGGTAAAAATCTGAGGCCCTCAAGATGATGAATTATGGGGAGGGGGGTGGAGCTGGAGCTATAGTACAGCAGGTAGGGCGTTTGCCTTGCACACGGCCTACCCAGGTTAGATTCCCAGCATCCTGTATGGTCCCCCCAAGGACCGTGAGGAGTAATTCCTGACTGCACAGCCAGGTGTAACCCCTGTGCATCGTCAGGTGTGACCCAAAAACGCAAAAAAAAAAAAGACGATGACTTACCTTTAGATATTTTGAAGTCAAGTAGAAACAGCCAGGAAGCTCACCAGAAAAGAGTTCTCCTGGGTCAAAAACATCATCACCTCTGGCGTGAGAGCATAGAGAAAATAACGTTTCCATTTTATGCCATGTTAAAGCAAGCCAGACATGATCTTGGAAAGTTTGTCAAAGGAAAGCATGGCTATAGGAAGGATAAGATGACTACTGAATCTTAGAGGTAAAATATACAAGTGAAGAAAAGGTCAAGAATTAGGCGGTATGATGGCGACCAGGTATAATAAGAAAAGCATTTTTTAAAAAATAAAATGCAATGAGACATCAAAAAAGACTTTTTTAAATGTTTAAGAACAGGGATATAACTCAGGAATAGAGCATTTGCGTTCCATTGTATGATGATCTGGGATTGATCCTTAGCATTGCAAACAGCATTATTTTTTAATTTTTAATTTCTTTCTTTCTTGGTTATTTGCTTGCTTGTTTTTCTTGTTTTTTTTTGGGTCGCACCTGGCTATGCATAGGGGTTATTTTTAATTTTAAAAAAATTATAATTTTTATTTTTTACCTGTGGTTTAAAATGAAACCTAAAATATTTTAGAGTAAATATATGTGAAGAAGAATAAAATTCACGGGAACTATTTAGTGTTCTTAATGATACAGCAGTCAGAATTTTGAGGTTAATTTTATGGGTAGTGCATAAATAATTTTTCTCCATTATGAGGGCTGTCTTTTTAGCATGGTCTCCATTTTTCTAAGTTGCAGAAACGTCTTAGTTTAATGTAGTTTCATTTGTTTATCTTCATTTCCTCTTCCTTGGTCAGTGGTGTTTCATTCTAGAAGTTTCCCTTAGCTTTAATGTCATGGAGGGATCGTCCCACATTTTTCTCCATATATCTTAAGAATTCAGCTATGATATTGAGGTTTTTAATACATTTGATCTGACTTTGTGCCTGGCACTATAAAGAGGTCTGAGTTCAATTTTTTTTTTTTTTTTGCATGTCGCTGTCCAGGTTTCCCAGCACCACTTGTTGAAGAGACTTCCTTGCTCAACTTCATATTTCTTGAGCCTTTATGAAAGATTAGGTAATAATAATCTGAGGGCCAGCGTCAGGATATTTGACTATATTCCATTGATGTGAGGCCTGTCTTTATATGAATATCATGTTATTTTGATTACTACGACTTTGTAGTAGGGTTGCAAGTTGGGGAAGCTGTTCCCTTCTTCTTTTTACCAAATATTGCTTTAGCTCTTCATGGGAGGTTATTGTTGTGTATGAGTTTCAAGAGTGTTTAATCTATTTCTTTGAAAAATGTTATGCGTATCCTTATAGGAAGTGCAGTAAATCTTTATAGAGCTTTGGGGTGTATTGCCATTTTGACAGTGTTAATCCTCTCAATCCATGAGCATGGGATGTGATTCCATTTCCTCGTATACTCTCTTATTTCGTGAAGTAGAGTTTGTAGGGTTTTTTTTGTATAGTTCCTTAACATTTTATCATTTATCACTTAACTTCCCCTTAGTCGTCGATTTGCTCGAGCGGGCGCCAGTAACGTCTCCATTTGTCCCTGTCGCGTGCTAGTGTAGCCCAATGGCACCTGTTCGATCCAGGAACATGAAGGGCCTCAAACCGATCGTTCATGATCTTGACGAAGAAGTCTGACCATCTGGAAGGTGGGCGGCCACGCGGTCTTTTGACATCCCGTGGAATCCAGTCGGTAACAGCTCTAGTCCTGCGGTCGTCTCTAAATCTCATTACGTGACCAGCCCATCTGATTTTTGACACCTTGACATAAGAGACAGCGTCCCTGATTCTTGATCGGCGACGGATGTAAGAACTCTTGATTATCTCTCTCATTTGAGTGAAACGTGATATTCCAAGCATAGCTCTTTCTATTCTTCTTTGGGAGACCTGAATACTGTTCTCATCTTGTTTGCATAGGGCCCAGGTCTCTGAGGCATATGTTAATGCAGGAAGAACAGTGGAATCAAAGAGATGTGCCTGGAGCCGGAGGTTCTTCTTCCTCTTAGCTATTTATTCGACGTTCTTGAAGGCGTTCCAAGCCTCTCTCTTCCTCCTACACAGCTCGGGTGCCAGGTCATTTGTCATGTTGACCTCTCTACCTAGGTACACATAGCTGTTGCATTCGGAGATAGTGGTTCCATTGAGAGCGAATGGGGCATCAGGAACAAGGCTGTTTCGCATAAACATTGTCTTCGTAAGACTCAGCTGTAGTCCTAACTTTCCACACTCATGGTCAAAGTCGGCCAGCATTTGTGCTGCTTGGCTGATGTTTGGTGTTATTAAAACAATGTCATCAGCAAAGCGGAGGTGGTGTAGTTGCCGGCCATCTAGCTTCACTCCCATTCCTTCCCATTCCAGTCGTTGCATGATGTTCTCGAGAGTGGCACTGAAGAGTTTCAGTGAAAGGGTATCACACTGCCGCACCCCTCTCTTGACATCAACGATCACTTCTTTGTAGAATGGTGAGATCCTGCTAGTGAAACTGTAATACAGCTCACGGAGGATCCTGATGTACTGGGCTTGAATGCCCTGATTGGCTAGGGCTTCAGTGAGCACTTCCGTCTCAACAGAATCAAAGGCCTTCTTTTAATCAATGAACGTTAAACAGAGCTGCACCTTGAACTCCCAAGAAACCTCAATGAGCTTGGTTATCGTGTGGATATGGTTGATGGTGCTGAATCCTTTGCGGAACCCTGCTTGCTCGCATGGTTGTCCTTCATCTAGTGTTCTGCCAATCCTATTTAGGATGACTCGAGTGAACAACTTGTAGATGACAGACAATAGGCAGATCCGGCGATAGTTGCCAATGTCATGGATGTCTCCCTTCTTGAACAGTAGTATGGTCCTACTGGTTTTCCATTGGGACGGAAACTTGCATTCAGACAGGTAGCGAGTGAAGAGCCGAGCCAGTGTATTGATGAGTACTGACTGCAGGTTCTTCAGGTGTTCAGGTCTGACCTTGTCTGGGCCGGGTGCTGTTTGTTCCTTTACCAACGAAATGGCGTGTCGGATTTCGGAAGGGAGAACGTTGGGAACAACATATCCATCCTGTGGAATTAGGTATGTCGGCAAGTGGACATGATTATCGAAGAGATTTGAGCAGAAGTCATGGTAATCTTCTCCATTGCCGTTCTGGAGGATGTGATGGATCCATCAGGACGTCGGAGGGCAGTTTTCTTGGTCTTATAGTTGGCGAAGGACAGGCAGGCATTACGAATACTTTTCCTGGCTTCTGCCGCATCTACCAGTACTTCTGCTCTTCTCTCTTTGAGGTCTTCCTTGATCGCATCTCTGCACTGCTTTGCGAGCTGGGACATTAGCTTGCGGTTGCCTGAGGCATGCGGCAAACCAAGCAGGCGAATTAGCTCAAGAGTTTTCGAAGATAGGCAATTTTTTGTGGCTATCTCTCTCTTGGCATTCCTCGCACATTCATGGAGGTGCTGAAGCAGTGGATCGTATTCCTCGTCAATGTTGTCAACAATGGCATCTTCCCATGTTGCCGCAATAGTACCAAAGTATAGTTCCTTAACATTTTAGTTGACTCTAATATACTCGATTTTCTGAGGTATTATTGTGAATGGGATTGTTTTTCTCTATCTCTTTTTTTCTCTTTCATTTGAAATATATGGGAAAGCCATGGACTACCGGATATTGATTTTGTAATATTCTACTTTACTAACAAATCTATTGTTCCCAGGAGCTTTTTTGTAGATTCTTTGGGATTTTCCAAGTATAGTATCATGTCATCTCCAAATAGTAAAAGCTTGAGTTCTTCCATTTTTATATGGATGCCCTTGATATCCTTTCTTTTTACCGAAATCCTATGGCAAGTACTTCAAGTACTATGTTGAATAGGTGTGGTTAGAGTGGGTAAATTGTTTTGTGCCTAATTGTATTCTGGGATTCTAGCTCATTGATTTCTGCTCCAAGCCTTTAGTTTTCTCCCCGTTGAGAATAATGCTTGCTGTGGGTTTGTGGTAGTTTGCTTTGACTAGATTGAAGAAAGTACTTTCCACTCCCATTTTGTTGAGAGTTTTTCATCATGAATGGGTGCTGGATCTCATCAAATGCTTTATCTACATCTATCGATATGATGATATGACTTTTATCTTTATTTTATTGAGATGGTGTATTCTGTTGATTGACTAGAGAATGTTAAGCCATCCTTGCATCCCGGGATAAATCTACTTGGTCATAGTGTGTGATCTTTTGTTGAGTTTCTGGATTCTCTTTGCTGGTATTTTCTTGAGAATCTGTGTATCTGTATTCATCAAGGAAATAGGTCTGTAATTTTCTTTTTTTGTGGTCTCTCTGTCTGTTTTGAGTATTAGGGTGATCTTTGCCTCATAGAAACTATTTGAGAGCATTTCTGTTTCTTCAATTTCCTGTAAAATCTTGAAAAATGTTGGCAGCAGTTCCTCTTTAAAGGATTGAAATGTTTCACTATTGAATCCATCTGGGCCAGGCATTCTGTTTGGGGGTATATTTTGATCATCATTTGAATTTCCTTGGTAGTGATAGGTTCAAGTATTCCAAATCTTCTTGGTTCAGCCTTGGGAGGTAATTGGAATCCATTAATTTATAAATTTATTCAAGATTCTCTCATTTCCTGCTGCAAAGATTCTCAATATAATCTCTGATGATCCTATGGATTTCTGTACTTTCTATTAGGATAACCCACTTTGCATTTCTGATTCGATTTATTAGAATTCTTTCTGTTTCTTTGAGAGGCTTCTAGAGGTTTATTGATCTTGTTTATTTTCTCAAAGAACCAGCTATTGCTTTTATTGGTCTTCTGGATTGTATTTTGGGTTTCTAGCTCATTGATTTATACTACAAGTTTTATTATTTCCTTGCTCCAGCCTAGTTTGCACTCATTTTATTGTTCATTTTCCAAAATCTTGAGCTCTAATTTATTCATGTAGGCCCTTTCTTTCTTCCTGATGAATTCTGGCAGAGCTATAATCTTTCCTCTTAACACTGCTTTTGCTGTGTCCCACAAGTTCTGCTAGCTCGCGTCCTCTTTCTCATTTGTTTCTGGAAACTTTTTATTTCCTCTTTGATTTCTTCTCTAAGCCAACGGTTGTTCATTACTTCCCTTAAATAAAATATTTCCTTGCTGAGATTTAGTCTGTTTGATCTATTGAGAAGTGACAAAGTAGTGTTGAAATCACCACCTAGTACTGTTTTGCTATAAATGTTTTTTTTAAGTCTATTAGAAGTTGATTTTAAGTATTTTGCTGGTCTGTCATTGAGCATCTACATTGAGGAGGGTGAGTTCTTTCTGATGTACAGATCCCATGATCATGAAGAAATGACATTCACTGTCTCTTATAACCTTTAGCCTGAAGTCCATGTGGTCTGATACTAGTATGGCTACTCCAGCTTTGTGGAGGTGTTCTTTTCTTGAAGACTTGTTTTCCAGCCTTTTACTTTTAGCCCATGTTTGCTTTGATTGCTCAGATGTGTTTCTTGCAGGCATCAGAATGTTGGGTTCAGTTTTCTAATTCATCTTCCTATTCTGTGCCTCTGAATTGGCACATTTAGTCCATTGACATTGAGAGAGATTGTTGTTATGGGGATTTGTGCTATCTTTATGTAGAATTTTTGTACTTGTGGGGATTGCCTTAGCTTAAAGTAGCCCTGTTAGTACTTCTTGCAACAAAAATATGGTACTCTTTACAAGTTTGCATGTCGTCTCTGTGCAAGGACCATGATAATCTCTGTATCATTTCAATTTTAGTATATGTGTAACCAAACCTAGTAGGAGTTAATTTTTCTCTTCTGATTACTTTGAGTGTTGTCCTTACATACCCTATGGCAGAGAGTGGTACCTAATCAAGGAAAGTATTTCAAAGCAGCTTGATAGATTTAGAACTTTAATGTCCCAGAAAGAAAATATGGTTTTTACCATATTATCTTTTACCATAATCAACGCATCAGTTTTACAAAATAATTCTTTTGGAAGATGTTATATGAGTCCTGTTTAATGCACTTCCC
The DNA here is from genome assembly GCF_029834395.1 of Sorex fumeus. Classification (NCBI taxonomy): domain Eukaryota; kingdom Metazoa; phylum Chordata; class Mammalia; order Eulipotyphla; family Soricidae; genus Sorex; species Sorex fumeus. The sequence goes on along the minus strand of NW_026606152.1, from coordinate 18,659,060 downwards.
TGAAACCTTCATTAAGACCATTAAACTAGAGCCTTTTGCTGTTCTCACCTCAGTCCCGTGTACATCTCCAGGAAAAGGTGGATGGTGATGTCTGCACTTTGACCACCTTGAATGTAAGTAGGATTTTTCTCCTGAAGGAAGAGGTGAGGAGAATATTGATGATTTCATTCCACATTATTATAAGTTCAACTTGAACGGAAGTTGAGACTCATGAGGGTCCTGTAAAGGACAGAAAAATGGGTCTCAGTGAAGTTTAATGGCCAATACACATTTACAAACACAGATGACTCAAAGCAGCGTGTGTGCATCTTTTTGTATAGTGAGTTTCATATCTAATGATAGTGATTCTCAGTCATGACACACGGGCAAAACAGACCTATAATTAAAAATCTAGTTCTCTGAGCAGAGTGGGGTTTCTTAGGTGATTGAACAAGTGTGTAGTAATTTATTACTAAGCACATACGTAGTTTGAATGATGTGTACTTTTTGATCTAAAATTAATTCCAAATATGTCTAAAATGAAAGTCTCCTGACCCCGCACCTGGCTTTCTTCACCAGGGTCCCTTGGAGGGGGTGTGTTGAGTTTCCCTCACCGTGCCAAGCAGAGCCCCGGCACCTGAAGACCTCTGCAACCAGCCATAGGTACGCTTTAAACCACTCTCCCCAAGCTTGAAGGAGCCTCATGCATGAACGAATCTGACAGAGGAACCCAGGTGTGTGCAACCGGGGGATGAGATCTCCAAGGGTGCTCAGATCAAGACTGGGCCCCCTCCAACCAGATCCCCCATCTCCTAGTAGCTAAGTGTTACAACCACGAACTGCCCCTGGAGCCATGTAATCCCATCAATGGCCAAGATACAGAGACTGGATTTTGTTGATAAGACAACAACAATTATTGTCCAGTTGTCACTCTGAGAGAACCTGCCTGGTACGCATCTGCGAGTAACTTGCCCTTGTGTTTACCAGTCATATACGCTTCTTTCAAAACAGATTATATGATCATGGTTTATGCTTATTTTTACTATTGAAGTATAATAGCTAAATACTGATTTATTTCACAGCACTAATTTATTAAAAACATTCATCCTTGGCCTATCATAGTAATTGCCAGGATTTGTTGGTTTTGCTTGTTTTTTGATTACTTAAATTGATTTTGGTCCTTTTCTTTCAGGTTGAAAAATTTTGACACAAATGAGTATATGTTTTTCTTTATCTTCTACAGTTTTAAACTGAGAACAACTGTTTGTTTTGTATAAATAAGATACCTGTGCATTTACTATTTCTTCTCATTTTATTTACATTTTAACACATCTCGATTCATCTACAACTTATCCTAGTAAGTGTTGTCATATTGAAAGAAACCACCAATTTTTTCAATCATAGCACTGTAGCACTGTCCTCCCGTGGTTCATCCATTTGCTAGAGCGGGAACCAGTAACATCTTACACCAAATTGTGAGATTTGTTGTCACTGGCTTTGGCCTATCGAATATGTCATGGGTAGCTTGCCAGGCTCTTGCTATGTGGACGAGATATTCTCGGTAGCTTGCCGGGCAGAGGAATCGGAATCAGGGTTGGCCTCCTGCAAGGCAAATGACCAAACCCGCTGTGCTGTAAACGTTATCTAAAATATACTAGTAATAACAAATGTTGTTTCATAAACAGTGCAATATAAACAATTATTTAGTAATTTTCTTGATTTTTTAATGAAATAGATAAGCTCTTGAGTATCATGGGAGTATTTTTCTAACACAAGAGTCTGACGAAGGTGAAACTGTTATAACCGTCTTGTAGAATTCCATCTCCCTAGCCTGCTTCAATCTACCCCACTCACTATCCAATCCGGTCTTCTAATGGGATTCTGACCTCCTGATTGGCTAGCCTCTACCTTTCACCTGCCTACTTTATGACATCATTCTCCCACCAAACCAACCACCAACTGGTAGAATCTTGGGGGTCTCATGTAGTTGTTTGTAAACAAATTTGAATCATCATGGCAAGTGACGAGTGACCAATGACCAGTCACCAGTGAGCAGTTGTCTGTACTAAACACTTGTGTTCTTAAGCTGCTTCAGTGTTCAGACGTAATCTCGTACAGTCTCCTCTTCTCGTCTACCTTTCATCGGTATTTCCTCTTCTCTGACCATGTCAGGTAAGGAATAATACCTTTCAAAGCTTGTCATTAGATTCATCATCCCTAAACTTAGCAGTCAAGGAAGAACAGCACGTAGTAATGAAAGAAAGTATTCAAGTAGAATTTTATAAGCCTCATTTTAACTTGACGTTGATATTTGCTGTGTGACTTTAGACATTGGCTTACTTTATGTCACATACAAAGTGTTTTTCGTCATTGATTACATTATATTCTTGACATACTTAGGAGCTCAAATACACACACACACATACACACACACGCATATATATATATATATATATATATATATGAGGGTTGATTCTCTGTGTTTCTTTTTCCTTTTCATAGTGAATTTTACATGATATTCACTTAAAACAAGTAAATCAGAGACAGTATTTTTACAGAAACAGAAAATATAGATGCTGTGAAAAACTGTTAATATATACTAGCATGTGTTCTCTGTAATGGTCTCTCCACTTGTATTTATACTTCAGTATTTTGAATATAGTGATATTACAAAGTAATAATCATTTATCTTTGAGTTTTCTATTTAAACCAGGTAATAAGAAAATATGGGGCATGTGGAAGGTGTGGAGTGCTGAGCATTAGGGAGGCAAGCCCTCTAAGGTAAGCAAGTTTGGGATCACTTTCATCAAACTTTGACCAATCCACACCAAGACAATATGAGGGAGAAAAAAATAGGAAGAAAGAAAGAAAAAGTATAGAAAGAAAGAAAGAAAGAAAGAAAGAAAGAAAGAATAGGGACTTCGATTATCAAGGAAGAGGAAAACGTTTGTTCAGAATGTTGAAGAGAACCAAAGATTTAAAATCAAAAAAGAAAGGTACCAGTAGGAAAAGCATATTATCAGAAAGCCATCATTGCTGGCATTTTTCCTTATTATCTCTTAGAACACAGTACTTGGTTCTTGACAATTTGAGTATAAACAAGCTTCAGAAACGATGCTTCCCATAAGTAGCTAATAGTGCTTATCTAGGGCGGTGGAAGACACATAATCTTCAATGTTTTTATTACGTTATGGTTTTAAGTACATGTACGCGCTGCCTGTTAAAATTAAAAATTGGTATATTCTAACTTGAATAAGGAGATTTGATTCATTTGTGTGGTAAGTAGGTTCCAGGTTAAAGTGGCTTCTCGTCTTTACAAATATTATTTCATGTGATTTTTTCTTCCTAACATGAAAGTATTTTGATAATAGTCAACTTCTGTTTTAAATCCTAAGAGGAAAAAGAAAAATCAAGTCTCACAGGTCTAATTACACATTTTTGTCATATTTGTGAATTAAGATTTTTCCTACATTAAAGATATTTTATTGGATTTTGGTGCTCATTTATTAAACATTGAGAAGAACGTTTTCCTGGTTGATAAAGCTAATTCTAATCTAGGGGTTGAAAGTAAATTTGCAAATTTTGTGATCACTTTTTAAATGGTCTTTTCTGTGTCTTGTGTGATCAAGAGAAATCCTATGCTATGTTTAACACGTGTTGTTTGCTGGTTAATATTCAAAGGTACTGATGAGAATATTTTTTTGTACTTTCGAAATTTCTTTTCTGTATTTTACTCATTTAAAACATTTCCTTTCTATGAAATACAATCACGCTTACTCCTATTTTCTTTTGGTTATGTAGTTACTGGTAAATCCTTTCTCTTTAATGGACTGGTAAAGTGTGCAATCAAAAATCACCTTCTATTCCATTTTTTGGCTAGCAGTTTTTTGTAAAATAGAATACTGTCTACATATTGTATATGTGGAAAAATTTATTAATAACGTTATTGTACTGTTTTATTTGGTTTTGTTTGGGATCACATCCACTGTTATTCAAGGCCTACTCTTGGGTCTGCTCTCCATAACTTACTGTACTATGCTGCTTGCTACAGAGCCCAGATTTCATTAATATCTATATTCTTTTTCAGTTATGTGATAAATATTTTTCATTATGTTTTCTTTACCCTTCCTCCTATGTAAATCACATGAAATAGAAAAATTATATTTATGTATGTGTTATTTTTCTAAGAATTATTAGTAACTACATTTTAGACAAACAATTTAAGACACAGAGTTTAAATAAAGTTTTCCTTCCAAAACCTTTTCTTTGAAAAAACTCAAGTTGTCATTTTTGAAGTGGATCAAAAATGAGGGTAAACTTCAATGCATCCACAAGAGTAAGTCGTATGTGAACCGTAAGTTACAGGTACTCATCGCACAAGTCAAATGGAAACCTGATGATTACAATGGTAATAGTTGTAAAGACCCCAAATGCCTAAATTAATGTAAGGTATTCCTTCTGGTTTCTGGACTTGTAGTGATCATACAGGGTCCTGGCAAAAAGTCCACATGCTTTAGGATGTGTAACCTGGAAATTCAAAAGGCACTGAGAGAGATAGTACTGGAGGGCAAAAAGCATTTATCTTGTACACAGCCAATCCAGTTTTGAGTCTATGAAGTTCTTGAGCTGTTGTTTGTCTGTGAAACTGTGTGTTTTTCCTTCTATTATGAATGAGAGTCTTGCTGGGAAATGTATTTTTGGGGAGGCATTTATTTCATTGAGTCTTTTCACTATGTCCCACCACTGTTTTCGGGCCATGAGGGTTTCATCAGAAAAATCAGCTGTGAATTTTAAGAATGCTCCTTTGTAAGAGATTTCTTTCTTCGATCTTGCTGCTTTCAGAATTTTGTCTCTGTCTAAGGTTTTGATCATTTTGATCAGAATGTGTCTTGGGGTATTTTTATTCGGATTTCTTCTAGCTGGTACCCTTCGGGCCTCCTGAATGTGGTCACAAGTTTTCTTCAGCTCTGGAAATGTTGTAGCAATGATGTCTTTGACAGTTTCTTCTTCATCAAGGTTTTCTTCCTTTACCTCTGGGACTCCAATAATTCTTATGTTACCCCTCTTGGCTTCATCCCGATCTTCTCTTGCCATCTATTCCCGAATTGTGAGTCTCTTTTCCATTTTCTGCTCTTTTCTGGAGAGTCTCTGAACTTCATCTTCGAGCTCACTGATTCTGTTCTCAGCAGCTGTTGCTCTGCTGCTGAGGCCTTCCACTGAGCTTTTCAATTCGCCTACGAGATTTTTCAGGTCTGATATTTCTGATTGCAATTTCCTCATTTCTGCCTTCAGATCCTCTTATCTTCTATTGGCATTGATTTCCATTGTTTCTTTTAATTCCCTAAGCATCCTAAGTAGCTCCCTTCTGAATTCCTTGTCAGAGAGGTTGTCTAACATTAGAGTACTGTTGGTGTCATCTGGGCTAGACTCTTCAATATGAAAGTTTGGTGGGCTTTTGCGTTGCTTTACCATTGTGAGAGGTGTGGTTTAGTCTGTCACGTTCACTGTTACTATTCTGCTTGATATGCAGTAAGAGTTAAGATAGGCTTATGAGTTATTGGCTACTGTATTTCTAGTGGCTGAGCTAAAATAGAGAAGTTTCCACCTAAGAAGGTAGCTTATGGCTCCTATGGCATATGTAGTGGGAAAATATTTTGCGGCCGCTGATGCGGCCGCAGCTCCAGAAATGGTCCCTGGCACTGGGCGAGGATTTGGGAACGTCTCCTGTTTGGAATTGGAGCCATTCAGCTTTGTTGCCAGAGCTGGGCCTCTGTGCCCGTCCCACACGGCTCAGGGGTTGAAAATCGGCTTTCTAGGGGCTGGATCTAGCTGCGCATGCCCAGACAGGGTCCCAGGCCCTTGGGGGAGGACTGTACCTGTTTGGAATTGGAGCCATTCAGCTTTGTTGCCCAGAGCTGGGCCTCTGTGCCCATCCCACGTGGCTCAGGGGTTGAAAACCGGCTTTCTAGGGGCTGGATCTAGCTGCGCATGCCCAGAGAGGGTCCCAGGCTCTTGGGGGCGGGCTGTACCTGTTTGGAATTGGAGCCGTTCAGCTTTGTTGCCCAGAGCTGTGCCTCTGTGCCCGTCCCACGCAGCTCAGGGGTTGAAAACTGGCTTTCTAGGGGCTGGATCTAGCTGCGCATGTCCAGAGAGGGTCCCAGGCCCTTGGGGTGGGGGGCTGTACCTCCAAAGGCCTTCTTTAAGTCAATAAATGTTAAACAGAGCGGCATCTTGAACTCCCGAGAAACCTCAATGAGTTTGGTTATCCTGTGGATATGGTCGATGGTGCTGAATCCTTTGCAGAACCCGGCTTGCTCGCATGGTTGTCCTTCATCTAGTGTTCTGCAAATCCTAATTAGGATGACTCGAGTGAACAACTTGTAGATGACAGACAATAGGCAGATCGAACGATAGTTGCCAATGTCATGGATGTCTCCCTTCTTGAACAGTATTACGGTCCTCCTGGTTTTCCATTGGGACGGAACCTTGCTTTCAGGCAGTTAGCGAGTGAAGAGCCGAGCCAGTGTATTGATGAGTACTGACTGCAGGTTCTTCAGGTGCTCAGGTCTGACCTTGTCTGTGCCGGGTGCTGTTTGTTCCTTTACCAACTAAATGGCATGTCGGATTTCGGAAGGGAGAACTTTGGGAACGACATATCCATCCTGTGGAATTTGGTATGTCGGCAAGTGGACATGGCTTTCGAAGAGATTTGAGTAGAAGTCATGGTAATCTTCTCCATTGCCGTTCTGGAGGATGTGATGGATCCATCAGGAAATCGGAGGGCAGTCATCTTGGTCTTGTAGTTGGCGAAGGACAGGTGGGCGTTATGAATACTTTTCCTGGCTTCTGCCGCATCTACCAGTACTTCTGCTCTTCTCTCTTTGAGGTCTTCCTTGATCGCATCTCTGCACTGCTTTGCGAGCTTGGACATTAACTTGTGGTTGCCTGAGGCATGCGTCAAACCACACTGGCAAATTTGTTCAAGAATTTTTGAAGATAGGCGATTTTTTGTGTCTCTCTTTTGGCATTCCTCGCACACTCATGGAGGTGCTGAACCAGTCGATCGCATTCCTCGTCAATGTTGTCAACAATGGCATCTTCCCATGTTGCCGCAATTGTACCAAAGAGTTCCCAGTTTGTGGTCATACTGGCAGTTCTCTTTTTGAACTTTGCAACCCTTTCTCCACGCTCTGTGAAGTAGAATTTTGCATGAAGGAGACGGTGGTCCGATACCGTTCGAAATATTGGGACAACAGTGACATCTGTCAGGCAAAACCGTCGATTGAATATGATGTGGTCTATTTCGCTGTGGAATCTTCCACCGGGAGACTCCCATGTCCATCGTTTAGATTATGCCTTCTGGAACTGTGTTACCATGAATGGTTTTGGTCGACATGATGAACTCAGATAGTCTCTCACCCTGTTCATTCCATTCTAGGCCATGGGTCCCAATGTGAAGTTCTTCAGCTGATCTTCTCGGTCCTATCTTGGCATTAAAATCACCCACAATGATCTTATAGAAGGTGTGGTCTTCTTTATAGAACTTCTCTAGCTCCATGTAGAACTTCGCGATTTCTCTTTCATCATAATGAGATGTTGGTGCGTAGACAACGAAGATAGAAACTGCAGGCAGTGAGCCACATCTATTCAAATGTAAACTTCTGATTCGGGTTGTTATTCATTCGAATGAATCAATGCTCTTGGTCAAGTTTGTGTTGACAAGGACACTGACGCCTCCAACACCTCTTTTATCGCAAGTTCCCAGGAACAATTCTTCTCCAGTGTCAAAAACGGCATAGTGAGATTCTTGCCTTCTTGTCTCAGTCAGACCAATGATGTCATACTTGATCATTCGCACTTGTACCATCAGGTCCTCGATGGATGCATCTGATGCTAGCGTACATGCATTGAAAGTACAGACGATCATTTTTGTCTTCCTTCATTGTGACAGCCTAGGTCGGCCTTGAGATTTTGTCAGCCTCTCCTTTCTCATCCTTCTCAGTGCTGCCATGTCGGTGAAGCCTTCAGGATTAGGTGAATGCACATGGTACAGGGTTAGTGTACATGATAGTCATATGAATACACCTGTGCTAATATATCGCTGGTATCTAGAGAATATATATATTGAAATTAGATCACATAGCTGAGTGTGATCTCATCTTTTCTACACACTCCCATGCCCCACACACCCAAAGACTTGTACTAATCCTTATAGATCCATGACTTTTCCTCCTCCCCTCTCCCAGAGTCTTTTAAAATTTCTTTTCAAGTACTAATGTAATGCGCTTTAGAAAATATTGAGTTAAACTTTATTGTTGTCATTTAGCTTTTAGATAGGGAACCAAGAAAATCTTATTAAAAGAGTATTTTTGTTTTCTTTGAAAATGGTAATAAGAACATTATCCTTGAGTCCCTCAATAGACATTATATAAAGAATTTTGTGAGGAATTCCCTGTACAAATCAATACTCGAAGAAATAAATGACTTCTCTGAATGAGGATGAACTGGGACATTTCAAAGTATCAATCAGTGAATCAAAGATGAATCATAGCATCCTATAGATAAAAATGATCTTGATGTAATCTAGTCAACACCACTACATTTTTTTCTTATACCAGGTTATAGCACTTTTAACTTTTTAGTTTTTATTTATTTATTTTTATTAATGAAACACCATGAGGTGCAGTTGTAGACTTACATACCTTTGTACTTGGTTTTCAGTTATACAAGAATCAAGTATCCATCTCTCCACCAGTGAACATTCTCCAACACCAAGGAACCCAATGACCCTCCCACCCCCCATCTCCCCGACTTTGCCCCAACTCAGGGCATTCCCTTTTGCTTTTTCTTTGTTTTAGGGTGTTGTGGTTTACAATTGAGGTCAATACCATTACATTTTCAAAGAAGAACATAGTCCCCTATATGTTCAAGACACTACTACTGTCCTGCGGTTCTTTCCAGAATGTACCCTCCTCCAAGCCAGCCCTTTGGAAATATGCTGGGAAGGACAACTGGATGTTCCTTTCCTCACACTGACCTGGAAGACTCTTGCTGATTCTCAGCCACATCAATTATTTCATTTGTTGCCTGATATCACCTCCTGTCCTTTATTTTTTTAAAAAAAATATTTGATTTGTTTCGGGAATATAAAGAAAAAAATTAAATGGACTAATAAAACAAAAGCAAAATCAAACCTTTACACTCTGACATCAAAATCGTCCTAATAGGAGGGGAAGTAAATGACTGAAATGCGTAGGGGAGTGTTGTTAGTTAGTTGTGGACAGTGGCTGGATATTTGACAGTGCAGGGAGTATGAATACACAGATCCAGAGATGAGGAACTCTGTACTTGAAGCGAATACAGTTTGTAAACTAGTCATCACAATTATATGTCCATATGAAATTTATATACATATGCTTTGTGCCTTCCTTGCATGTATGTGTTATGCATTCCTTTATCATGGCCTCAGAAATGCATCTGAGGGCACTCGGAAAATTAGTTGAGCCCCAAGTATGGGGAGAGAAGTAGTAAAGAATTGGAGGAGGAAGAAATATGATTTGGAGCTTAAGAGCCGTGTAACAGGAATATATAGATATGTATGTGTGTGTAAATGCACATATATATGTATAAATATATATATGGGCTGGAGCCATAGCACAGTGGGTAAGACGTTTGCCTTGCACGCGACCAACCTGGGTTCGATTGCTCTCCTCCTCTCAGTAAAAGTAAAAGGCCCTCCCGTTGATCATCGATTTGCTCGAGCGGGCCCAGTAACGTCTCCATTGGAGACTTTGTTGTTACTGTGTCTGGCATATCGAATACTCTCGGTAGCTTGCCGGGCTTTCCGAGAGGGGCGGAGGAATCGAACTCGGGTCGGCCATGTTGGCCGCTTGTAAGGCGAACGCCCTACCCGCTGTGCTATCGCCTCAGAGAGCCCGGAAAGCTACTGAGAGTAACCCTTCCTCATGGCAAAGCCTGGCAAGGTACCTGTGGTGTATTCAACATGCCACGAACAGTAACAACAAGTCTCACAATAGGGACTTTTCTGGTGCCCGCTCGAGCAAATCAGTGAACAATGAGAGGACAGTGCTACAGTGCTATGGTTAATTCAAACGATGTTTATGCAAAATATGAAAGAATCAAATAAATATTCTATAAAGCTGATTATACCTATTAAATTAATATAATTTTAAATAGTGTTTAGAAATGAAGTTGAAGAATTTGAAGGCTATAGAAAGATATTGACAATATATCAAGAAACACATGGATTTTTGAGGAGCAAGAACACGTACCTGTTGTCCTTTCTTAAGGTTATTTTTTTTGGCTTTTATAGAATATGTTTTCCCTGAGTTTTTGTTAATCGCTTCCGTTTTTTAGAAAGCATCATAATAAATTATATTTTTTAAAAAAGTAAATAAATGAGAAACAGCCCCTAGACAGCCGGTTTTCAACCCCTGATAAACGTGGGACAGGCACAGAGGCCCAGCTCTGGGCAACAAAGCTGAAGGGCTCCAATTCCAACAGGTACAGCCCGCCCCCAAGGGCCTGGGTTCCTCTCTGGGCACGCGCAGCTAGAAACAGCCCCTAGACAGCCGGTTTTCAACCCCTGATCTGCGTGGGACAGGCACAGAGGCCCAGCTCTGGGCAACAAAGCTGACCGGCTCCAATTCCAACAGGTACAGCCCGCCCCCAAGGGCCTGGGTTCCTCTCTGGGCACGTGCAGCTAGAAACAGCCCCTAGACAGCCGGTTTTCAAACCCTGATCTGCGTGGGACAGGCACAGAGGCCCAGCTCTGGGCAACAAAGCTGAAAGGCTCCAATTCCAACAGGTACAGAACGCCCCCAAGGGCCTGGGTTCCTCTCTGGGCACGCGCAGCTAGAAACAGCCCCTAGACAGCCGGTTTTCAACCCCTGATCCTGGTGGGACGGGCACAGAGGCCCAGCTCTGGGCAACAAAGCTGAACGGCTCCAATTCCAAACAGGAGACATTCCCAACTCCTCGCCCAGTGCCAGGGACTCTTTCCGGAGCCGCGGCCGCTAACGCGGCCGCAAAATATTTTCCCACTACATATGCCATAGGAACCATAAGCTAACTTCTTAGATGGAAACTTCTCTATTTTAGCTCAGCCACTAGAAACACAGTTGCCAATAACTCATAAGCCTATCTTAACTCACACTGCATATCAAGCAGAATAGTAACACTGAACGTGAAGGACTAAACCACACCTCTCACAATGGTAAAGCAACGCAAAAGCCCACCAAACATTCACATTGAAGAGTCTAGCCCAGATGACACCAACAGTACTGTAGTTTTAGACAACCTCTCTGACAAGGAATTCAGAAGGGAGCTACTTAGGATGCTTAGGGAATTAAAAGAAACAATGGAAAGCAATGCCAATAGAAGACAAGAGGATCTGGAGGCAGAAATGAGAAAAATGCAATCAGAAATGTCAGACCTGAAAAATCTCGTAGGAGAATTGAAAAGCTCAGTGGAAGGCCTCAGCAGCAGAGTAAGAGCGGCTGAGAACAGAATCAGTGAGCTCGAAGATGAAGTTCAGAGACTCTCCAGAAAAGAGCAGAAAATGGAAAAGAGACTCACAATTCGGGAACAGATGGCAAGAGAAGATCGTGATGAAGCCAAGAGGGGTAACATAAGAATTATTGGAGTCCCAGAGGGACAGGAAGAAAACCTCAATGAAGAAGAAACTGTCAAAGACATCATTGCTACAACATTTCCAGAGCTGAAGAAAATTTGTGACCATATTCAGGAGGCCCGAAGGGTACCAGCTAGAAGAAATCCGAATAAAAATACCCCAAGACACATTCTGATCAAAATGACCAAAACCTTAGACAGAGACAAAATTCTGAAAGCAGCAAGATCGAAGAAAGAAATCTCTTACAAAGGAGCATCCTTAAAATTCACAGCTGATTTTTCTGATGAAACCCTCATGGCCCGAAAACAGTGGTGGGACATAGTAAAAAAACTCAATGAAATAAATGCCTCCCCCAAAATACTTTTCCCAGCAAGACTCTCATTCATAATAGAAGGAACAACACACAGTTTCACAGACAAACAACAGCTCAGGAACTTCATAGACTCAAAACCATGGTTACAAGAACAACTAAATGGGCTACTTTAAGGCAAGAAAGGCCCCTCAAATACACCAAATTTTAACAGAACAATGGGACAAAATCCCATAACAATAATCTCTCTCAATGTCAATGGGCTAAATGCACCAATTAAAAGACATAGAGTGGCAGGATGGATTAGAAAATTGAACCCAACATTCTGCTGCCTGCAAGAAATGCATCTCAATAGTCAAAGCAAACACAGACTCAGAGTCAAAGGCTGGAAAACAATCCTACAGGCAAACAGCTCCCATAAAAAAGCTGGGGTAGCCATCCTTATATCAGACCACATCGATTTCAGAGTGAGGAAGGTCATAAGAGACAGTGAAGGCCATTTCTTATTGATCAGAGGATCTGTACAACAGGAAGAACTTACAATAATAAATGTATATGCACCTAATGAGAGACCAGCAAAGTACTTAAAACAACTACTCATAGATTTGGAAAAAGACATCAATAGCAACACAATACTAGTGGGAGACTTCAACACTGCTTTGTCACCTCTTGATAGATCAACCAGACTCAAGCTTAGCAAGGACATACTTCATTTGAGGGAAACAATGGAAGAAAGGGACTTAGTAGATATATACAGGACACTTCATCCACGAAAAGCTGAATACACATTCTTCTCAAGCGTACATGGAACATTCTCCAAGATAGACCACATGCTGAGCCACAAAACATGCCTCCATAAAATTAAGAAGGTAGAGATTGTATCAACAATCTTCTCAGACCATAATGCGCTGAAATTAGAAGTAAATCACACACAAAAACAGAAAACTAAATCAAACACCTGGAAATTAATCAGTACACTATTGAACAACGAGTGGATTAGACAGGAAATCAAAGAGGAAATCAAAAGATTCCTAGAAACGAATGAAAATGAAAACACGAGTTACCAAAACTTATGGGACACAGCAAAGGCTGTGTTAAGAGGAAAGTTTATAGCTCTACAAGCATTCCTCAGGAAGGAGGAGCGAGCACACATAAGTAACCAAACCTCACAGCTTAAGAGCTTGGAGAAGGACCAAAAAAAGGAGCACAACCCGAACAGGAGAAAGGAAATAATAAAACTCAGAGCATTGATTAACGAGATGGAAGCCCAAAAAACAATCCGAAAGATCAATGAAACCAAGAGCTGGTTCTTCGAGAAAATTAACAAGATCGATAAGCCTCTAGCAAAACTCACAAAGAAAGGGAGAGAGAAAACCCTAATAAACCGAATCAGAAATGAAAAGGGGGTCATTACAACAGAAACCACAGAAATTCAGAGGATCCTCAGGGAGTACTTTGAGAAGCTTTATGCCACGGAACATCAAAACCTCGAGGAAATGGATAAATTCCTAGACTCCTACAGACTCCCAAGGCTGAATCAAGAAGACCTGGAATACCTGAACAGACCTATCACCATCAAGGAAATTGAAATGGTAATAAAAAGTCTCCCCAAGCACAAAAGTCCTGGCCCGGATGGATTCACTAGTGAATTCTTCCAAATCTTTAAAGAGGACATACTCCCAATGCTCTGTAAGTTTTCCACGAAATTGAAATATCAAAAACACTTCCAAACAGTTTCTACGAAGCAAATATCACACTGATACCAAAAGCAGACAGAGATACCACAAAGAAAGAGAATTACAGGCCGATATCCCTGATGAACACAGATGCAAAGATCCTCAACAAACTACTAGCAAATAGAATCCAACTACTCATTAAAAAGATCATACACCATGACCAAGTAGGATTCATCCCAGGGATGCAAGGATGGTTTAACATTCGGAAATCAATCAACATAATCCACCATATCAACAAAAGAAAAGATAAAAAGCATATGATCATATCAATAGATGCAGAGAAAGCATTTGATAAGATCCAGCACCCCTTTATGATGAAAACCCTAGCCAAAATGGGTATAGAGGGGACCTTCCTCAACATAATTAAAGCCATCTACCACAAGCCTACAGCAAGCATCATCCTCAATGGCGAAAAACTGAGAGCCTTCCCTCTAAGATCAGGGACGAGACAGGGATGCCCACTCTCTCCACTGCTGTTCAATATAGTACTGGAAGTACTTGCAATAGCGATTAGGCAGGAAAAAGATATTAAGGGCATTCAGGTAGGAAAGGAAGAAATCAAGCTCTCACTATTCGCAGATGATATGATACTCTACTTAGAGAACCCAATAACTTCCACCAAAAAACTCCTAGAAACAATAGACTCGTATAGTAAAGTTGCAGGTTATAAAATCAATACCCAAAAGTCCATGGCTTTCCTATACGCAAACAGTGAGAGAGAAGAAAGCAACATGAAAAAAACAATCCCATTCACAATTGTGCCCCAGAAAATCAAGTACCTAGGAATCAGCTTAACTAAAGAAGTAAAGGACCTGTACAAAGAAAACTACAAAACGCTACTTCAGGAAATAAAAGAGGACATGAGGAAATGGAAAGATATCCCCTGCTCATGGGTCGGGAGACTTAACATTGTCAAAATGGCAATACTACCAAAAGCATTGTATAAATTCAATGCAATCCCTATAAGGATACCCATGACATTCTTCAAAGAAATGGAGCAAACACTCTTGAAATTTATATGGAACAATAAGCCCCCACGAATAGCTAAAGCAATTCTTGGGAAAAAGAAAATGGGAGGAATCAACCTCCCGAACTTCAAACTGTACTACAAAGCAGTAATAATTAAAACAGCATGGTACTGGAACAAAGGCAGAACTGCAGACCAATGGAACAGGGTTGAATACACTGACATCTCTCCTCAATCATATGCTCATCTAATCTTTGATAAAGGTGCAAGTAATGTGAACTGGAGTAAGGAAAGCCTCTTTAATAAATTGTGTTGGCATCACTGGACGGCTACATGCAAAAAAATAGGCTCAGAACTCTGCCTAACACCATGTACAAAAGTAAGATCAAAATGGATTAAAGACCTCAACATCAGACCAGAAACCATAAGGTACATTGAAGATAAAGTTGGCAAAACCCTCCATGACATTGAAGCTAATGGTATCTTCAAATATGCCACGACACTGGCCGAGCAAGTGAAAACAGAGATAGATAAATGGGACTATCTTAAACTAAGAAGCTTCTGCACCTCCAAAGAAACAGTGACCAAAATACAAAGACAGTCTACAGAATGGGAAAGGATATTCACCGAATACACATCTGACAAGGGGTTGATATCCAGGATATACAAAATACTGGTTAAACTCCACAAGAAGAAAACATCCAACCCCATCCAAAAATGGGGCAATGAAATGAACAGAAACTTTCTCAAAGAAGAAATCCGAATGGCAAAAAAGCACATGAGAAAATGCTCTACATCATTAATCATCAGGGAGATGCAGATCAAAACCACAATTAGATACCATCTCACACCTCAGAGACTGGCCCACATTCAAAAGAACAAAAGCAACCGATGCTGGCGTGGATGTGGCGAGAAAGGGACACTCCTTCACTGTTGGTGGGAATGTCCACTGGTTCAGCCCTTCTGGAAAACAGTATGGACGATTCTCAAAAAATTAGAAATTGAGCTCCCATTTGACCCAGCAATACCACTCCTGGGAATATATCCCAGAGAGGCAAAAATGTATAGTCGAAGTGACATCTGCACTTGTTCGTTCATTGCAGCACTCTTTACAATAGCCAGAAACTGGAAGAAACCTGAATGCCCAAGAACAGATGACTGGTTAAAGAAACTTTGGTACATCTACACAATGGAGTACTATGTAGCTCTTAGAAAAGATGAAGTCATGAAATTTACATACAAGTGGTACAATATGGAAAGTATCATGCTAAGCGAAATGAGTCAGAAAGAGAGGGATAGACATAGAAAGATTGCATTCATCTGGGGGATATAAAGTAACAAAGTATGAGATTAATACCCAAGAATAGCTGAGATCAGCACCAGGAGGATTACTCCATAACTTAGAGGCCAGCCGGGTATCCTAGAGGAAAGGGCTGTTCAGATAGAGAAGGGAGCACCAAATAAAGGATGTTTGGATGATCCTCCCAGGAGGGGAGATGCATGTCGAAAGTAGACTATGGACTGAACATGTTTGCCACTCAATGCCTCTTTTGCAGACCACAACACCCAAAAGGAGAGAGAGAACACAGGGGATTGCCCTGCCACAGAGACAGGGGGGATGGGGGGATGGGGGAGGGAGGGATATTATCCATGGTGGTGGAAAATGGGCACTGGTGGAGGGACGGGTATCTGATCATTGTATAATTGAAACCAAAGCACAAAAAATTTTTAATCTACAACTTTAAAAAAAATAAAATAAAATAAAGGGAAAAAAAAGTAAATAAATTTGTGTTTGTGAGTGGATTATGTATGTTTGGAACCTGGGAAGTATTTTCCTATGTAAGTTACATTAAACATGATATTTATAACAGAAATACCATCTGCAGTACTATTAACAATAGCCAGAAGAAACTATGGTATACCTACACAATTGAATACGACGCAGTTGGCAGGAAACTGAAATCATGAAATTTGCTTATAAATGGATGTGCAGGGAAGAATATTATGCTCAATGAAATCAGTCAGAAGGAAAGGGGTATACTGATTGGACTACCCCATTTTTTGGATATAAAAAACCAGAATATGAGACTAATAGCCAAGGATAGCAGAAACACAGGCCAGGAGAATTGGTCAATGGTTGGACGCTTGCCACAAGTGCTGAAGGCGAGCATTTAGAATAAAGAAGGGACCGCTATGACAATGATAGTTGGAAGTGATTACTCTGGGTGAGAACTGAGTCCTGAAAGTAGGTAAAGGAATAAACGTGAGAACCTCTCCCTCTCTGTATTACAATCCATAATGCCCAAAGGATGAGAGAGAGAGAGAGAGAGAGAGAGAGAGAGAGAGAGAGGTGCCTGCCATAGTGTAGAGACAGCAGGCTGTCAGGTGGGGTTTGGGGTTGGGAGAGGGAGTGGTGGGAGAGAAACTGGGGACATTAGCAATGGAACTGTATACTAGTGGAGGTTGGGTGTTAAAATATCCTATGATTGAAACTGAATCATAAAAAGGTTTGTAATATGTGTCTCCTGCAGATTCAATACAAAAATATGATATTTAGTTTCTACCACCATGACGAACCTATGAATTTGCTGAAATTTATTTTTATCACCTTGGCTGGGCACATTACATGGATGTCTGTGTGGTAAAACTTTTTCCATTTTATGCGGACTGAAGAGACAAAAATCATAGGGTTGGGACTTCTGGTGGAAGGAGAGAAGAGCACAAAACACCCTGTTGACCACACCTCAGCAGGGTCACCTAACTTGCGTGATGACAGACCTCCTTCACTGATTACTTCTGTTGTAATGTGGAAAAATGAAAAGACTTTGCAGGCTGACAAGAGGTTGTCTCCTCCAGTTCCCACTATTTTCTTTTCGATTAGAATTGTTTAAAGATTATTTGAAAAATTTGGAGCTTAATGATTTGTTCTCATATATTTCCCCTACATGGTGTCAGTGGGCATTGATCAAGGAAGGCCAGCATGAAAAAGTTGAGGTGTATGTCTTAACCACCAATGCCAACACTACTGTAAGTATGGAACCCAAAGTACAATAGTAAAACTTCAAAATGTGTTTGTCAATGAAATCGGTGGGAATGCAGGGAGAAATGGGTAATCTGTTGGTGGAAGTATGCAGACACTGGTGGTGTGATTAGAATTGAAATATTGTATGACAAATCTCCATTATAAATGACTTTGAAATCAAAATTGCCTAAATTTTAAAAAAAAGAGAAGTCAACTTACGTCTATATTTCAAGAAAGCTTGTCTTAGCAAATTTTGGTAGGGAGACCATAGTTGGTAGAGAGAGGGAGAAAGAAAGGGAGAGTTGACAGTTGGGAAGAGAAGCCTGGATATCATGGAAGAGATAAAAGCTGATCTAAGAAGATTTGGAGCCATCAGAGTTTAGTTAGTTAAATGGTGAGAACATTGCAGTTTAGATACTTAAATAGTGAGATTGGTTTCAGTCATCAGCACTGTATATATAGAAAGAGTTCAAAGACCTCACAGATATTCAGGCTATAATAACTAACAAGGGAAGCATTTTTTTCCTGAAGCACTATGTAAGGATAATATATTGCCAGGAAGAATGATAAGAAGTTGGTTCTCTTTTTCACAGATTAATACATTAGGGATGAAAACTTTTATACAAAGGAATCTATCATCTTGTCCTGTTGCTCTGTTTTCTTGTCATCATTCCATTCTCCACCATGACCCTACCTAATCAGGGCTCGCCACATTTCTCAGCAGTATCACCACATAGCCTAAGAGCATGTGTTAACTGCAGGTAGCTCACAGCTCTCATGTTTGCCCCCCCATCCAAGCCAGAGCCATCCTTCTGAAACCATGGATATTTGCTGAAAACCCGTTCTTCCTTGAAGTGGCAGTCATGGTTTACCTCTTCTTAATCATTGTGTTTACAAATTTAGATGAATGTCACTATACTAGTGACAGGGATTTTCCAAACTAAGAAAAGCATAAACATTTCCCTTTCCCCCACGAATTTTGGGCTAATTTTTTCTATCCACTGCTAATAATTTGTGATAATCAGGAAAGAGTACTGAAGTAAAAACAGGGACATTTATCAATTTGGTGCCATGACTAATCAGTCTTAGTATAAATATATATTTGTAGAAAAAAAAAGCAGAAGAAAAGAAGTTGGTTTCTAGCAAAGAATGCCAAACCTCCACCAAGAAGTCCTTTGAAAATAAAAATTCTGACTATGTACTGAACATGAATGACACTCAATGCCTCTTTTGCAGACCACAACACCCGAAAGGAGAGAGAGAACAAAAGGGAATGCCCTGCCACAGAGGCAGGGTGGCATGGGGGGGATTGGTGTTGGAGGGATACTGAAATCCATGGTGGTGAAAAATGGGCACTGGCGGAGGAATGGGCATTTGATCATTGTATATTCGAAACCCAAGCACAAAAATTTGTAAATGTACAAATGTACATCATGGTGTTTCACTAATAAAAATTAAAAAAAATAAAGTAAATATTTTTTTTGTCTGCGAGAGATCAGCCGATGGGAACCTGAGTGAAGGCAAAAGATTAAATTGGTTGACTTTTATTTTTCCTTGAGTATATTAATTTGATTTTGGAGTCAATTTATATGAGAGTTCATCAAGACACAGAAATTTTTAGCGCTTCTCTTGTTTAAAAGTATAGTGATAGACCATATCTCTATCTCACATTATTTTTATTTCTGATAGTTCGACACAAAAAATACGTCAAAATCATAGATAAATGTAAATTATTTAAATACTTTTTTGATTATGTAAAATTACCTTATAGAATTACATTATAGAATTTCATAAATTTTAGGATTATGCAGAATCAACGTGCATGTATCATATTACACTCACTACTGAAAGGCCTACTCTGTCATTCACCATTGTTCAGTTTTTCCACTTTGATAACACCTTTCCATCTGGTAAGTAAATAGTCTCATAGTTCTAAAATTTGTTTTTATTGCTTTGAAAAGATCAAAATTATGCAATTTTCAACATTGGATGAAACTAGAGGATATCATGCATGTAAAGTTATCCTTAAGGAAATGAACAGATACAGAGAGATTTTTCTCATATGTGGGATGTAAAGACACACAGCAAGGTAGAAACAAAGGTTCAAGAGCAATGTAAGGGGAGAACTGATCCACACAATTGTGTCAGGGGATTGAGAGTGAGGGATTCTGGGGGATTGGGGGAGAGGGAGGGTTTATTCTTTGAGAGAATGAGGAGTGAGTGTCATGTTGGAATTAAGTGTATGAGAAACCATTGTTAATTGAATTATAAATCATAGAATATAAATAATGTTTTAGACGTTTGTCTGTCTCATTTTATTCTTTTAATTTGTTTTCTCCATATGCCACATATGCATGAACTTGTAGGATGCCTATCTTTCTCTGCCTGGTTTATGTCACTAAACATAATTTCCTCATGTAATCCATTTTATATACAAATAATAAGAAGATTTCACTTCATACAACTGAATAGTATTCCATTGCTTTACCACCTTTCATTTTCAAAATTTGTGGTTTAAAAGATACAAATATTTGTTTTAACAATGCTCTGGTGTTTTAAAATTTTTAGTTTAGTGAAGCTAAATAGATTTTACTGAAAAACACTCAGAAACTTGTGAAACAGGTGTAGGGTGGAATGGAATATTTGTTCAAGCGAGAACAGTCATTTAACAAAGCAAGCAAAGAGAGACATAGAGAAAGGAAGCACGGTATTTGTTCTTATGAGAACAAAAGCTTGAGGAACAAGCCCACTCTGGTAGTTTAGGAATAAGTACTTGGAGTGGTATGAACTTTACCTTTGCACTTTAGGGGAGAACCTGAGTGAAAGTATTAGAAGTACTTTCAGGAGCATGATAAACTGGAGTCTGCAGTTGGAATGAGGTGGGTAGAGAGTTCTTTGGGGAGATCTGAACTATGGAGAACAGTAATATTATAACATTAATGATAGTATCTTACCGTGGGATTCCAAAAAATCTGTAACAGTGGCGTCAGAAATGATAACATTCTTAGGTATTTGGATTTCCTGTGGAAACAACGGGAAAGCTGAGTTTATGCTCTGGATGCCTCCACCTGAAACAAGGTCAACAAATCATGAATGAAAAATTACAAGTTACATGGATCAATGATTCTGATCTCAGTGGAAGGCTAGCTTTCGGGTGGACAATTTCTACTGATGGCCTGATGTAGGTTCTGATCCTGGGATACGTAACAGAAAGGAGGTAGTGACAGGTATCCTCAGAAGTGAAGCCTCTGAGACAGAATTCATTCATGACAACTTATGGGTTATCAAAGTTTGCTCATGGCTGCTACCATTATAACATGCCATTCAATGGTTCTGTGGTTTCGATTTACTGTGTCAATGTAAACATGAAGTTTCTAAATCGAAGGTAAAAATCTGAGGCCCTCAAGATGATGAATTATGGAGAGGGGGGGAGCTGGAGCGATAGTTCAGCAGCTAGGGCATTTGCCTTGCACACGGCATACCCAGGTTACATTCCCAGCATCCTGTATGGTCCCCCCAAGCACCATGAGGAGTAATTCCTGAGTGCACAGCCAGGAGTAACCACTGTGCATCGCCACGTGTGACCTAAAAACGCAAGAAAATGATGATCTGGAATTGATCCTTAGCATTGCAAACAGCATTATTTTCTAATTTTTAATTTTTTTCTTTCTTTCTTTCTTGCTTGCTTGCTTTTTTGTTTCCCTTAGCTTTAATGTCATGAAGGGATCTTCCCACATTTTTCTCCATATATCTTAAGAACTCAGGTATGATATTGAGGTCTTTAAGACATTTGATCTGACTTTGTGCCTGGGACTATAAAGAGGTCTGAGTTCATTTTTTTTGCATGTTGCTGTCCAGTTTTCCCAGCACCAGTTGCTGAAGAGACTTCCTAGCTCAACTTCATATTTCTTGAGCATTTATGAAAGATTAGGTAATAATAATCTGAGGGCCAGCGTCAAGACATTTGACTATATTCCATTGATCTGAGGCCTGTCTTTATCTGAATATCATGG
Organism: Sorex fumeus; assembly: GCF_029834395.1. Classification (NCBI taxonomy): domain Eukaryota; kingdom Metazoa; phylum Chordata; class Mammalia; order Eulipotyphla; family Soricidae; genus Sorex; species Sorex fumeus. The sequence continues at coordinate 18,637,380 of NW_026606152.1, read as the reverse complement.
TATTTGGATGACTACAACTTTGTAGTAGGGATTGAAGTTGGGGAAGGTGTTCCCTTCTTCTTTTTACCAAAGATTGCTTTAGATCTTCATGGGAGTTTATGGTTGTGTATGAGTTTCAAGAGTGTTTAATCTATTTATTTGAAAAATGTTATGGGTATCCATTTAGAAAGTGCATTAAATCTTTATATATCTTTGGGGTGTATTACCATTTTGACAGTGTTAAACCTCTCAATCCATGAGCATGGGATGTGATTCCATTTCCTCATATACTCTCTTATTTCGTGAAGTAGTGTTTTGTAGGGTTTTTTTTTGGTACAGTTCCTTAACCTTTTTAGTTGATTCCAATATACTCGATTTTCTGAGGTATTATTGTGAATGGGATTGTTTTTCTCTATCTCTTTTTTTCTCTTTCATTATTAATATATGGGAAAGCCATGGCGTACCAGATATTGATTTTGTAATATGCTACTTTACTAAACAAATCTATTGTTCCCAGGAGCTTTTTTGGAGATTCTTTGGGACTTTCTAAGTATAGTATCATGTTATCTCCAAATAGTAAAAGCTTGAGTTCTTCCTTTTTTATATGGATGCCCTTGATATTTTTTTTTTAACGAAATCATATGGCAAGTACTTCAAGTACTATGCTGTATAGGAGTGGTGAGAGTGGGTAACTTGGTTTGTGCCTGATTGTATTCTGGAATTCTATTTCATTGATTTCTGCTCCAAGCCTTTAGTTTTCTCCCCGTTGAGAATAATGCTTGCTGTGTGTTTGTGGTAGTTTGCTTTGACTATATTGAGGAAAGTACTTTCAACTCCCATTTTGTTGAGAGTTTTTCATCATGAATGGGTGCTGGATCTCATCAAATGCTTTATCTACATCTATTGATATGATCATATGACTTTTATCTTTATTTTATTGAGATGGTGTATTCTGTTGATTGACTAGAGAATGTTAAGCCATCCTTGCATCCCCAAGCTAAACCTACTTGGTCATAGTGTGTGATCTTTTGTTGAGTTTCTAGATTCTCTTTGCTGGTATTTTCTTGAAAATTTTTGTATCTGTATTCACAAAGGAAATAGGTCTGTAATTTTCTTTTTTTGTGGTGTCTCTGTCGATTTGAGTATTAGGGTGATCTTTGCCTCATAGAAACTATTTGGGAGTATTTCTGTTTCTTCAATTTCCTGGAAAATCTTAAAAATGTTGGAAGTAGTTCCTCTTGAAAAGTTTGAAATAGTTCACTATTGAATCCATCTGGGCCCTGGATTCTGTTTGGGGGTATAATTTTGACCATCATTTCAATTTCCTTGTTAGTGATAGGTTCAATTATTCCAAATCTTCTTAGTTCAGCCTTGGGAGGTAATTGGAATCCAATAATTTATCAATTTATTCAAGATTCTCTCATTTCCTGCTGCAAAGATTCTCAAAATAATCTCTGATGATCCTATGGATTTCTGTACTTTCTATTAGGATACCCCCCTTTGCATTTCTGATTCGATTTATTAGAATTCTTTCTCTTTGTTTCTTTGAGAGGCTTCTCATGGTTTAATGATCTTATTTATTTACTCAAAGAACCAGTTTTTGTTCTTATTGGTCTTCTGGATTGTATTTTGGGATTCTAGCTCATTGATGTCTGGTACAAGTTTTATTATTTCCTTCCTCCAGCCTAGTTTGGACTACTTTTGTTGGTTATTTTCCAAAATCTTGAGCTCTAATTTATTCATGTAAGCCCTTTCTTTCTTCCTGATGAATTCTGTCAGAGTTATAATCTTTCCTCTTAACACTGCTTTTTCTGTGTCCCACAAGTTCTGGTAGCTCGTGTCCTCATTCTCATTTGTTTATGGAAACTTTTTATTTCCTCTTTGATTTCTTCCCTAAGCCAACGATTGTTCATTACTTCCCTTAAAGAAAATATTTCCTTGCTGAGCTTCAGTCTGTTTGATCTATCGAGAAGTGACAAAGAAGTGTTGAAATCTCCTACTAGTATTGTGTTACTATCAATGTTTTTCTATAAGTCTATTAGAAGTTGTTTTAAAGTATTTTGCTGGTCTGTCATTAGGATCATATACATTGAGGAGGGTGAGTTCTTTCTGATGTACATATCCCATGATCATTAAGAAATGACCTTCACTGTATCTGATAACCTTTAGTTTGAAGTCCATGTGGTCTGATACTAGTATGGCCACTCCAGCTTTGCGGAGGTGATATTTTCTTGAAAACTTGTTTCCCAGCCTTTTACTTTTAGCCCATGGATGCTTTGATTGTTCAGACATGTTTCTTGCGGGCAGCAGAATGTTGGGTTCAATTTTCTAATTCATCTTCCTATTCTGTGCCTCTGAATTGGCACATTAATCCATTGACATTGAGAGAGATTGTTGTTTTGAGGATTTGTGCTCTCTTTATGTATAATTTTTGTACTTGTGTGGATTGTCTTAGCTTAAAGTATACCTGTTAATTCTTCTTGCAACAAAAATATGGAATGCTGTACAAATTTGCATGTTATCTCTGTGCAAGGACCATGCTCATCATTGTATCATTTCCATTTTAGTATATGTGTTATCAAACCTAGTAGGAGTAAATTTTTCCATATTTTTCGCTTCTTATTACTTTGAGTGTTGTCCTTCCTCACTCCTATGGCAGACAATGATTCCTAATCAAGGAATCTATTTCAAAGCAGCATGAATAATAAATAGATTTAGAACTTTAATGTCCCAGAAATAAAAATGTGGTTTTTACTATATTATCGTTTACCATACTCTAGGCATCAGTTTTACAAAATAATTCTTTTGGAAGATGGTATATGAGTTTGTTTAATGTTGTTCCCTGAATCCTTCATTAAGAACATTAAAATAGAGCCTTTTGCTGTTCCCACCTCAGTCCTGTGTACATCTCCAGGAAAAGGTGAATGGTGTTGTCTGCACTTTGACCACCTTGAATGTATGTAGGATTTTTCTCCTGAAGGATGAGGTGAGGATCATATTGATGATTTCATTCCACCTTATTACATGTTCAACTTGAACGGAAGGTGAGACTCATGAGGCTCCTATAAAGGACAGAACAAAGGGTCTCAGTGAAGTTTAATGGCCAACTCATATTAACAACATAGATGTCTCAAAGTAACCTGTGTGCATCTTTGTGTGTAGTGAGTTTCATATCTACTGATAGTGATTGTCAGTCATGACACATGGGCAAAACAGACCTGTAATTAAAAATCTAGTTCTCTGAGCAGAGTGGGGTCTCTGAGGTGATTGAACAAGTGTGTAGTAATTTATTACTAAGCACATAAGTATTTTGAATGATGTGTACTTTTCGATCTAAAATTAATTCCAAATATGTCTAAAATGACAGTGTCCTGACCTCGCACCTGGCTTTTCTCACCGAGGCCACTTGGAGGTGCCGGGGTGAGTTTCCCTCACCGCCCTGATTAGAGCCCCGGCAGCTGAAGACCTCTGCAACCAGCCATAGGTACGCTTAAGACCACCCTTCCCAAGCTTGAAGGAGCCTCTTGCATGAAGGAACTGGAAGAGGAACCCAGATGTGCGGGACCGGGGGATGAGATCTCCATGGCTGCTCAGATCAAGACTGTGCCCCCTCCTTCCAAATCCCCCATCTTCTAATAATTAAGTGCTACAACCACGAACTGCTCCTGGATCCATGTAATGCCATCAATGGCCAACATCCAGAGACTGGATCTTATTTAGAAGACAGCAACTCTGATAGTCCAGTTCTCACTCTCAGAGAAAATGGTAGGCTTCTGTGAGTATTTTGCCCGCATGGCGGAGTCTTTGTTTCTGGTCACTGTTTCTTTTGAGGTACAGAAGCTGCTTAATTTAAGATAGTTCCCTTTGTTTATCTCTGTTCCCAGTTGCTTGTCAAGTGGCGTGTTATATTTGAAGATACCTTTAGCTTCAATGTCGTGGAGGGATTTGCCGACCTTGTCATCAATGAACCTGAGGGATTCTGGTCTGATGTTGAGGCCTTTGACCCATTTTTCTCTGACTTTTGTGCATGGTGTTAGGTAGCCATTTTTTTTTTTGCATGTAGCTGTCCAGTTTTTTTCTGCACCGTTTGTTCAGAAGGACTCTCTTGATCCACTTCACATTTCTTGCTCCCTTATCAAAGATTAGATGATTATATATTTGAGGGTGTGTGTCAGTATATTCAATCCTTTTCCATTGGTCTGCAGCTCTGCCTTTGTTCCAGTACCATGCTGTTCTCATTATTATCGTTTGTAGTAGAGTTTGAGGTTGGGGAACGTGATGCCTCCATTGTCTTTTCCCCAAGAATTGCTTTAGCTATTCGTGTGTGTTTGTTGTTCCATGTGAATTTCAGGAGTGCTTGATCAATTTCTTTGAAGAATGTCATGGGTATCTTTATAGGGATCAAGTTGAATTTTTACAATGCTTCGTGGAGAATTGCCATTTTGACAATGTTAAATCTCCCATTCCATATGCAGTATATATGTTTCCATTTCCTCGTGTCTTTTTTAATTTCCTGATATATAGGTCCTTTACCTCTTTAGTTAAGCTGATTCCAAGGTTCTTGATTTTCTGTGGCACGATTGTGAATGGGATTGCTTTTTCATGTCACTTTCTTCTCTCTCATTACTTCCATATAAAAAAGCCATAGACTTTTGGGTATTGAGTTTACAGCCTGCAATTTTACTATAAATGTCTATTGTCTCTGGGAGTTTTTCGTATAGATTTTAGTATTCTCTGAATATAGTATGATATCTTCTGTGAATAGTGAGAGATTATTTCTAACTTTCATACATGAAAAACCCTTAATATCTTTTTCTTATCTCTTTTCTCTTCCAAGTACTTCCAGTACTACATTGAAGAGAAGTGCCAAAATGAATTTTTACTTAGCACATTCTGTCTGTAAATTTCTATGCTAAGAACGGTGGAAGAAACAGTGATATCTTAGTAATTTACAAGTAAATTATGAAGACAGATAACTTAAAAGAATTTCTTTGTATAAATTTCAAAATGTGTAGCTTTTATTAAATATATTAAGAATAAATCGTAGGTCTTGATTATACCATGAAGATTATTTTCCTGTTAGAAGTTACCCTTCTAAAATGCAATAAAGAGAGACATTTTGAAAATGTTGATTATTCGTTAATTCAGTCAATGTTTGTTAGTAGTCTGGTTGTGCAATGCCTGCAGGAATTCAACCTGTAACCTCAGGTGAGTGCATCAACAGTCTGATTGTGTCTTCATGCTTCCCGATAACCTCAAATGGCCACTGTGCCTCTGGCTGGCTCCCAACAACTCAGGACTAAGTTTCCCGAGAAATTAAACTCCCGAAAGATATGTGGGAGCCATGTTAACAAACCACCCCAGGCTCAGCTATACATGCTAATGGATTGGTCTTGTTTCAGAGACCCATAGACAAATCTGGAAGATATCAACAGCCACAGTTAACCTTGGACCTGCAAAAGGCTGAAGACACTAGGGTAAATCAGAAGGAGGCAGGTTAGTTTGGTGCCCACCCAACCAGAGCCCAGTGCAGCCACTAGCTCCCACAATCCAAAATCGCCACCATGCTCTCCTCTGGTTTCCATCGTCACAGGATGGCTCTCACTGAAATATAACAGCTGAAAATTCGGATATGCGGGTTTTGTGACTGAAATCTCCAGGCTTTCTCTGGGCAGGATGGGCACCCCACCCCCACTGCCCTGTACTTACGGAAGCCTCAGCAGTCATTTCCATACCTCAAAGCTACTCCAGGCTTACCTTCCTGATAAAAATGCTAAATTACTTGCACAAACATGATGACCTCTTAGTACCTGTATGAGACCCTTAATGCACAAACTAAAAAGGAGACAGAGAGAAAGAATTAAAGAGCCTGCCATAGTGACACACTGGGGGTGGGTGTAGGGTGCTGGGGGATGGTTTTAGGGAACCAGGAATATTGGTTTTGGGAAATGTACACTAGAGGAGGGACGGATGTTGGATCGTTGTATGACTGGAAGCAAATTATGAATAGATTTGCAATGGTCTATCTCACAGATATTGGATAAAACATTAAAAATATATATCCTTCATTTGTACCTCAGAATACTGATGGATCTTTAAAACCCAGCATATCTATTTTTGTGTTCTCTGTAGGAAAAAAATGTTAATCACCTGTGTGCCAATAGCTTGTAGAAAGCTAAACGCAAAGATATATCAATGAATGTCTTTGGCATGAATACTGTAATTGCAGCTATGTTATGTTTTAGAATCAGTTCATGGACAAGACGTCAAGAGGAGCAGTGGCAAAGTGCATCAATGTTGAATGGATAATGTTTCAGGAGCTTGCAAGGGAGATGGGAAGATTTGGCATGAGTAAAGGGAAGAAACAGAAGAGTGAAGTACTAATAAGTATCGTGAGAAAAATGCAAGGGAGGACATTTCCTGGCAAGTGTCACACTCTGTTGAGATTTGTGTGAGGATAAGTATTAGAAAGTATCTTTCCCATTTAGTGGTAAAAAGGTAACTTTGATGGGTGTATTTAAAATTTACTTTAACGATTAGAATTACCAAGAGATACAAAGTTACAAAGTTGCTCATAATTGAGTTTCAGTCATCTAATGTTCTAGAACCTTTCCAGTATATTGGGGCATTTTTGAAGGAATATCCCTGGTGCGAAGACTAGGGCATCTGAATCTTAACACATTTCACCAAATATATGATCTGTACTCACATGATTTACACTGTCTCCCCTGCTCTTTGATTTATGTTTTCATGCAATATTTCCTTGTGAACCTCACCTCAAGTGAGGCTCCCTAATTAAGACAAGTACATGTTTCTGGGGCACTACATATTTTTTGGTTGCTGGGAGAGTCTGTAAAGCAATGCTCAGGAGGTGTGGGGGCCCCACAGACAATTTTCAGAAAACGTGGCCATGGTGCTTGGGGTCCTCTGAGGCTATATAGCCTTTGATACTCTGGCAATCAGGTGGTGCTGGGAGTCAAATTGAGTGCATGTGACACAAGTTCCATAAGCACTACACTATCTCCTGCAGCCCTGGGTATTAGATTTATGTCAGCATTCTGAGGTCCTCCCTTTTGTCACAAAGAAGAGACTTGTGCAGGAGAAAGTGGAAGAGACTTTAGGGTTTAGCTAGGTTGACTGAGTAGCTGGTGATACCATTAAGATTGGAACATAAAGTAAAAATAAAACAAGAGTCCCGTGCCTTTTCCCGCTGAACTCGACACCCTCCACAGGGGTACACCTGCGGACAACACCTGCAGCAGCTCCTTTGGACTATCCATCACCTAATCAGCCCTCCCCTCCAGTTGGGTAGAGGGAGCACCACTCCTCCACTCCTCACCCCCAGCCCCCCACCTTTCCTGCAGAACTGGACACCCTCCAGCAGGGGACACCTGAGGCAGCTCCATGGGATTTTCCATTGCTCCTCCTACATTCCAGGATCCTGGGTGGGAGTGACCCTGGGATGGGCCAGGGACGTGGCCACCATATAGGGAGCGTTTCCTCCCAGAAGTCGGCGTGGCCTTCTCCCGGGTGGCCAGCCACAGTTATATTTCCCAATCTGGGCTCTCAGGACTTTCATCTCTCACTTTGTCGCCTAATACCGACTAAAAATTTCTGACCACCTCTACTAGAATACAACAACATCCCACTCGCCTACTCCATTTATAACAAAAGACCTGTATGAAATGTGCTGTACAAGCTCAAAACTAAAAAGTACCTCCTCCAAAGCGCAAATCTCCACCACAAGGAGAATATGTAGAAAAGAATCCCGAATCGTCAACCGAGGTTTTCCACAATTGCACTCTCTTTGATAAAGAATTCCAGGATAAAATGCAGAGGGTGTTCAAGGACCTACTCAAAGAATCAATGGAAGAGATATCCAAAGACTAAAAGAAGAAATGAAAAAAACAATAGAAAAGAGAGCCAAGAAAATACAGGAAGAAAAGAGAACAGAATTTTAAAAAGCTACAAAAATAAGATTCACAAATAAAGGATTCAGTGGATGAAATTAAAAACTTAGTAAGTGCCCTTAGCAATAGGATAAGTGCAGCTGAAGTTAGGATCAGCGAGCTTGAAGGTGAGCAACAGAAATCCCACTGGGAAGAATAAGCAATAGCAAAAGACCTCAAAATGGCTCTAAGGAGAATCAGAGACCAAGGGGATGACGCCAAGAGGAACAACATTAGAATCATTGGAGTACCAGAAGGACAGGGAAACAATCCCAATGAAAAAGCTAGAGTAAAAGAAACCATTGCTGAAAAGTTCCCAGAGTTAAGGAAAGCAGACATTCAGATCCAAGGAGCCAGAAGGGTACCAGCTAAAGGAGACCCCAGAAAAAACACTCCAAGCATATCATAGTCAGAACGATGGATGCTGTGGACAGATACACAATATTACTAGCAGCAAGGTCAAAGAAGGAAATTACATACAAAGGAGCACCCCTTAGATTCACAGCAGACCTATCAGTGGAAACCCTCAACACCGAAGGCAATGGTGGGATATAGTGAAAAAATTCAAAGAAATGAACGTCTCACCGAGAATACTCTATCCAGCAAATCTCCCACTCAAATTCGATGGAACGATACAGCACTTTTTAGATAAACACGAACTCAGGAACTTCATACACTCAAAACCAAATCTAAAAGAAGAACTAAAGGGGCTCCTGTAAGAAAAGAAGGAAAACACGTGTAAACACAAACAACTCCTACAGGAAGATGGCACAAACCCCCATGACAATACTCTCCCTTAATGTCAATGTCTAAATGCACCTACTAAGAGACACAGAGTGGCAAAATGGATCCAGAAACTGAAACCAGCATTCTGCTTTCTACAAGAAACTCATCTGAACAATGAGAGCAAACACAGACTCAAAGTGAAAGGATGGAAAACAATCCTGCAAGCAAACAGCTCCTTCACAAAAGCTGGGATGGCCACACTAGTATCCGACAACATTAATGTCAGGCTGAAAATGATTAGAAGGGACAGTGAAGGCCACTTTCTCTTCATCAAGGGATACATACAACAGGAAGAAATCATACTCTTAAATGTATAAGTACCTAATGAAGGAACAGCTAGATACTTAAAACAACTGCTAACAGATTTTAAAGAGGACAGTGCTAGCAACACAATAGTAGATGGAGACTTCAACATCGCCTTATCACCTCTGGATAGATCAACAAGAACAAAACTCAGCAAGGAAACATTGGCTTTGAATGAAGAAATAGAAGAGAAAGGACTTATAGACCTATACAGGCTTTACACGCCCCAAAGAAAGAATACACAGTCTTCTCCAGTGCTCCTGGAACATTTTCCAAAATCGACTATGTGCTAGGCCACAAAACATACCTCAATAGAATCAGGAAGATAGAAAGAGTACCAACAATCTTTTCAGACCATGATGCACTGAGGATAGATGTGAATCACATACAGACACGGACAACCAAATGGAACACCTGGAAAATAACCAAGTCACTGCTGAACAATGTGTGGGTCAAGAAGGACGTCAAGGAAGAAATCAAAAGATACCTGGAAACAAATGAGAACGAAGACACGAACTACCAGAGCTTATGGAATGCAGCTAAAGCCCTATTAAGGGGAAAATTCATAGCTCTGCAAGCATATCTATGGACGGAAGAAAAGATGCACATAAGCAACTTATTTCACAGCTCAAGATCTTAGAAAAGGATCAAAAAAAGGAGCCTAAATCGGACAGAAGGACAGAGATCATAAAACTTAGAGCAGAAATCAACGACATGGAAACCTAAGAAACAATCCGAAAGATCGATGAAACCAAGAGCTGGTTCTTTGAGAAAATAAACAAGATAGATAAACCACTAGCAACACTCACAAAGAAACAGAGAGAGAGAAAACTAATAAACCGAATCAGAAATAAAAATGGAGATATCACAATGGAAACCAAAGAAATTCAAAAGATCATCAGAGACTACTTTGAAAGTCTGTATGCCAAGAAAAAAGAGAAGTTAGAAGAAATGTATTAATTCCTGGATTCCTGTAATCTCCCAAAAATGAGTCAAGAGGATATAAAATACGTGAATAGACCTAGTCATAAAAATGAAATTGAAACTGTAATCAAAATTCTTCCCAAAAACAAAAGCCCAGGTCCAGATGGATTCACTACCGAATTTTTCCAAACATTTAGAGAGGATATACTGCCCGTCCTTCTCAAACTTTTCCAGGAAATTGAAAAAAAAAAAACTCTACCAAACAGTTTCTATGAATCCCATATCTCTCTAATACCAAATGGAAACAAAGACACCACGAGAGAAGAAAACTACAGGCCGATATCACTGAAGAACACGGAGGAGAAAATTCTGAACAAAATACTAGGAAAGAGAACTCAACAGCTCATCAAAAAGATCATACACCATGACCAAGTGGGATTCATCCCGGGGATGCAAGGATGGTTTAACATTCGGAAATCAATCAACATAATCCATCATATCAATAAAAGATAAAAATCATATGATCATATCAATAGATGTAGAGAAAGCAATTGAGAAGATCCAGCATCTGTTTATGATGAAAACCCTCGCCAAATTGGGGATAGAGGGGACTTAACCCAATATAGTTAAAGCCAGCTACCACAAGCATACAGCAAGCATCATCCTCAATGGGGAAAATCTGAGAGTGTTCCACCTAAGATCAGGAACGAGATAAGGATTCCTACTCTCTCAACTGCTGTTGCACATAGTACTGGAAATACTAGCAATAGCAATGAGGCAAGCAAAAGAGATTAAGGATACTGGAACAAAGGTAGAGCTGCAGAGCTATGGAACGGGGTTGAATATACTGACATCTCCCCTCAAACATATGACCATCTAATCTTTGAAAAAGGGGCAAGAAATGCGAAGTGGAGTAAGGAAAGTCTTTTTAACAAATGGTGCTGGCAAAACTGGACGACTACGTGCAAACTACTGGGCTTCGATCTCTGCCTAACACAATGTACAAAAGTAAGATGAAAATGGATCAAAGACCTAAACATCAGACCGGAACCCATAAGGTACATTGAAGACAAAGTTGGCAAAACCCTCCATGACATTGAAGCTAATGTTATCTTCAAGGATGTCACGTCACTGGTCAAGCAAGTGGGAATATCTTAAACTAAGAAGCTTCTGCGCCTCAAAAGAAACAATGACTAAAATACAGAGAGAGTCTACAGAATGAGGAAGGATATTCTCCAAATACACATCTGACAAGGGGTTGATATCAAATATATACAAAGTACTGATTGAACTCCACAAGAAGAAAACATCCAACCCCAACAAAAAAAGGGGCAACGAAATGAACAGAGACTTAATCAAAGAAGAAATCCGAATGGCTAAAAGGCACATGAGAAAATGCTCTACATCTTTAATCATCAGGGAGATGCGGATCAAAACAACAATGAGATATCATTTCACACCACAGACACTGGCCCACATTCAAAAAAACAAAGGCAACCTTTGTTGGCACGATGTGGCGACAAAGGGACCCTCTTTCACTGCTGGTGGTAATGCCGACTGGCCCAACCCTTTCGGAAAATAGTAGAGATGATTCTCAAAAAATTAGAATTTGAGCTCCCATTTGACCCAGCAATACCACTCCTGAGAATATACCTCGGAGAAGCAAAAAAGGATAGTCGAAGTGACCCCTGCACTTATTTTTTCATTGCAGTACTATTTACAATAGCTAGAATATGGAAAAACCCGATTGCCTGAGAATAGATGACTGGTTACAGAAACGTTGGTACATCTACACAGTGGAGTACTATGTAGCAGTTAGAAAAAAATGAAGTCATGAAATTTACTTACAAGTGGTACTGCATGGAAAATATTATGCTAAGCGAAAAGAGTCAGAAAGAGAGGGACACATATAGAAAGACTGCATTCAACTGGATAACATAAAGTAGCAAACTAAGAGAATAACAACAAGAACAGCTGTGATAAATACCAGGTTCTTCACTCCATGGCTTAGATACCAGCCTCACACTCTAGGGGTAAAGGCAGCTCAGATAGAGAAGGGAGCACCAAAAAAAGGTTGCTGAGAAGATCCACCCAGAATGGGAGATGCATGCTGACAGCAGTCTATAGACAGAACATGATTGCCACCCTAAGTCTCTCCTATAGATTATAGCACCGAAAAGGAGAGATAGAAGAAAAGGGAGTGCCCTGCCACAAAGGCAGGGCAGGATGGGGGATAGGGGGTGTGAGGGATACTGGGAAAGGTAGGGGTGAAGAATGGGCTCTGGTGTTGGGGTGGGTACTCAATCATTGTATAACTGAAACCCAAGCACACAACTTTTAAGTCCACAACTGTAACTCATGGTGTTTAATAAAACAAAACAAAACAAAATAAAACAAGAGAAAGGTCTAACAATAGCAAACAGGACTGCAGTACTCAAAACATTTGGAAACAGGAACATTGGCAAGTATATTTAAATAAGCATCCAGGAGAGAATGTAGCATTGTGAGTGAACAAATCTACTGTATGGATTCATCTCATCCTTGAAATGGAAAATGACAATGTGTTACAGTTACAAATTTTCAAATAAGATATATACCATCTACTTTTTGCTGTGTTTCTATGCTTTGCCAAGTATGATTCTAATTTTTAAATTTACTTTAATAATTAAAACAGTATTTGCCTGCATTAATCTTTTTAATTAATGTTTTATTGAAATTTTTTTAAAATTATTAAAAATGTTTTATTAAAATGTCATTTTAAAAAACACACATATAGTCCAAACAGCTATTGCAGTATGTAGAGGGTGTGTACCTTGTATGCAGCTAACCTGAGCTCAGTCCCCAGAACCCTGAGCATACCAGGAGTGATCTCTGGATACAGAGTGGGAAGTGAGCCCGGAGCACATCTAGGTGCACACCCCTCCCCACAAAAAAGGAAGAAAAGAAAAGAAAAACATATAAATGATTCTTGAGTAACATAGAGAATAAGAGTGCTAACTCCTATATAACTTTTGAAAATCGTCAAATTTAAGAGATAGTCTGCTATTGGCCAAGAAGATGGTTTTTTAAAATACAAATTATCGACCATCTATCTTCACTCCCATTCCTTCCCATTCCAGTCGTCGCATGATGTTCTCAAGGGTAGGACTGAAGAATTTCGGTGAAATGGTATCACCCTGCCACACCCCTCTCTTGACATCAAGGATTACTTCTTTGTAGAATGGTGAGATCCTGGTAGTGAATCCGCAATACAGCTCACGAGGGTCCTGAAGTATTGGGCTTGAATGCCCTGATTGGCTAGGGCTTCAATGACTGCTTCCATCTCAACAGAATCAAAAGCCATTTTAAATCAATGAACGTTAAACAGAACGGCATCTTGAACTCCCGAGAAACCTCAATGAGCTTGGTTATCGTGTGGATATGGTCGATGGTGCTGAATCCTTTGCGGAACCCGGCTTGCTCGTATGGTTGTCCTTCATCTAGTGTTCTGCCAATCCTATTTAGGATGACTCGAGTGAACAACTTGTAGATGACAGACAATAGGCAGATCGGGCGATAGTTGCCAATGTCATGGATGTCTCCCTTCTTGAACAGTAGTACGGTCCTGCTGGTTTTCCATTGGGACGGAACCTTGCATTCAGACAGGTAGCAAGTGAAGAGCCAAGCCAGTGTATTGATGAGTACTGATGGCAGGTTCTTCAGGTGTTCAGGTCTGACCTTGTCTGGCCCAGGTGCTGTTTGTTTCTTTACCGACAAAATGGCGTGTCGGATTTCGGAAGGGAGAACGTTGGGAAAAACATATCCATCCTGTGGAATTTGGTATGTCGGCAAGTGGACATGGCTATCGAAGAGATTTGAGTAGAAGTCATGGATAATCTTCTACATTGCCATTCTGGAGGATCTGATTGATCCATCAAGACGTCGGAGGGCAGTCATCTTGCTCTTATAGTTGGCGAAGGACAGGTGGGCGTTACGAATACTTTTCCCGGCTTCTGCCGCATCTACCAGTACTTCTGCTCTTCTCTCTTTGAGGTCTTCCTTGTTCGCATCTCTGCACTGCTTTGCGAGCTCGGACATTAGCTTGTGGTTGCCTGAGGCATTCGCCAAACCATGCTGGCGAATTAGCTCAAGAGTTTTCGAAGATAGGCGATTTTTTGTGGCTATCTCTCTCTTGGCGTTCCTCGCACATTCATGGAGGTGCTGAACCAGTGGATTGTATTCCTCGTCAATGTTGTCAACAATGGCATCTTCCCATGTTGCCGCAATAGTAGCAAAGAGTTCCCAGTTGGTGGTCATTCTGGGAGATCTCTTTTTGAACTTTGCAGCCCTTTCTCCCCGCTCTGTGAAGTAGAATTTTGCATGAAGGAGACGGTGGTCCGATCCCGTTCAAAATTTTGGGACAACAGCAACTTCAGTCAGGCAAAACCATTGATTGAATATGATGTGGTCTATTTCGTTGTGGAATCGTCCACCGGGAGACTCCCATGTCCATCATTTAGATTCTGCCTTCTGGAACTGTGAGTTACCATGAATGGTCTTGGTCAACATGATGAACTCAGACAGTCTCTCACCCTGTTTGTTCCATTCTAGGCCATGGGTCCCGATGTGAAGTTCTTCAGCTGATCTTCTCGGTCCGATCTTGGCATTAAAATCACCCACAATGATCTTGTAGAAGGTGTGGTCTTCATTATAGAACTCCTCTAGCTCCATGTAGAACTTCTCGATTTCTCTTTCATCATAATGAGATGTTGGTGCGTAGACAACGAAGATAGTGTGGTCTATAAACCTGTAAATTTGATACATTTAAAAATTTATAATGGATTTTACAATAGTCTTTCAATTATGTATTTACATTAGTCCATATACAAGCATGATTTTTAAAAAATAAATTTCAGTGACAATAAAATTTTGGTGTTTTTCATAATTGTAATGATTTACTGCTCAGTATATAGTGATGTGAACATTTTTATCTATTTCTCTAATTTTCTGATTGTTTATTTAAGATCAGTAGTTAACAGCTAACTTAACGATGACTGATTTTGTGGCTCAGGGCTAAAGCACTTGGCTTGCGTGTATGAAACTTTGGGTTGGCCTCCTGCCCTACCCACTGTGCTGCAAGAGTTATATAAAATATACTAATAATAAGACCTAATGATGTTGGTGAACAATGCAATATAAATGTTTATTTAGTAATTTTCTTGATTTGTTAATGAAATGTGTAAGCTCTTGAGTATAATGGGAGTATTTTTCTAACATAAGAGTCTGAGGAAGGTGAAACTGTTATAACTGTCCTGTAGGATTCCATCTCCCTAGCCTGCTTCATTCTACCTCTCTCTCTATCCAATCCAGTCTTCTTCTTGGGAATCTGACCTCCTGATTGGCTAGCCTCTACCTTTCAACTGCCTAACTTATGACATCATTCTCCCACCCAACCAACCACCAACTGGTAGAATCTTGGGGTTGGTACCGCTTGACCTTGAGCCTGGAAGTTGGTGGCGGAAAGAGATGGTACTAGGAGAGTTAATGTAGTGATGGATGGATGGGAAGGAAACCGGGAAGGGTAGGGAACGGGACAGCTGGTCATCAGCATGGGAGATTTGGTAGATGTTTTCTAAATACTTTAACATGTTTTTCGTAAATGATAAGCAAAACAAAAATACGAAAATAAGATAGGTTCCAAAGAAGAGGTTACATATAAGACCGAGAGAGCTGAAAGGGCTGGCATTCCTTCTGGAGCTTTCAATCATACCAATTACTAAAGATGGTATTTTCACATCACTTAGCTGTGGAGAGGAATAGTGAGAAACAGAATGCCACCAGAAAAGCAAACTGGATGACCACCTTTCATAAATGCCAGGTGAAATGTGTTCATGAAATGTGTTCACATGTATCCCAAGTGCAAGTGTGTTAACAGGAACATATATTTCACTAAGTCTGCTTAGTACCAGTAACTACTTTGGTGGAAATGGAAGAAAACAAATGCAGTTTCTGACAGACGTGAGTCTAAACTGCTAATCAATTTTCCCAGGAAAGGGTAGTTTAATGGCTGTGAACAGAAAAACTTGAAAAGTGTTTTGCTACCTTTCATGTATGGCTAGAGGAAAATGATCCCAGTCATCTCTCAAAACTAACAAGCTTCAACTCCCTTCAAGGACAGTTGTATTCTGTGAGGAAAAAATGCTTGGAGAAAAGTCTGAAATGATGGGAAAAAGACAATAAGTTCAAAAGGAAGGACATGAAATTTGGGTTCCTCTGAAAACAAAGCTTGAAACCACAAGATCTGGTGATCACACGATTTACTGGGAATGGGATCTGTGGAGGATAGGAGTGATATCAGGGATGTGAACAAGGAACATCCAAGTTAAGGAAGACTTAGCTAGCTGATTACCCCATGGGCAACATGGTTCCAAGACTACCAGAACTTACCAAGGAATTTACTTTAATTTTCTTTCTTTTATATGGTCACTTACAACATGTATTCTTTGACTTCTTCAACAGAATTTGCAAATGATTTTTAATTATTAAAAAAGTTTTATTAACATGTCTTTATTAAAAGGAAACATATAGGCCAAAGAGCTAGTGCAGTATGTAGAGGGTGTTTACCTTGTATGCAGCTAACCTGAGCTTAGTCCCCAGATCACTGTCCCTGCCAGGAGTGATCTCTGGATAGAGTTAGAAGTGAGCCCAGAGCAAATCTGGGTGTGTTACCCTCCCACAAAAAAGGAAGAAAAGAAAAGAAAAACATATAACTGTTTCTTGAGTAACATAGAGGTTAAGGGTGCCAACTGCTGTATAACATTTGAAAACCCCCAAATTTAAGAGATAGTCTGCTGTTGACCAAGAAGATGGTTTTTTAATAATATTTACTCACATTGTCTGCATGTAATGCTATTTGTGGCCTGTAAGTCTGTAAATTTTGATACATTTAAAAAAATTATAATGGATTTTATAATGGACTTTATAATGAATTTGTATTTTAGAGTAATAAGTGATAAATTGTATTTCTGTTTTTGTGGGGTATTTGGGCCATAGTATGTGGTGCTTGGGACTTCTGACTCTGTGCTCAAGTGTCATTCCTGGTGATGCCAGCCATTAAGTTCAGTTGACTGTGTTCATGGTAAGTGCTTTAACCCCTCTACTAATTCCGGGGGGCCAATCAAATAATTTATCTGCATATATTTTATGCATGCATGGCATACTTTGTCTTAGATTTTTTGTATTTCTAGGATATATTGATCGTTTTTAATTATTTTACATCAATACCAACCTCCAAAAAAGTTTCAAAATATAATTATTGACAAAAAATCATATAGAGGTCCAAATTTGTATTGTTCATGGGATAAATATATTAAGAAGAAAATAGAACCACAATAAACATACAAGTAAAATGAAGGTACATTTCTTTGGGTTCTTTATTTATTTGTTTATTTATTTATTTATTTATATTTGTATATTTATATTTATATTTGTATATATTTGTATATATACAAGTATAATCTTTGAAAAATAAATCTCAGATACTATAACATTTTATTGAGTTTTTTATAATTGCAATGTTTTATTGCTAAGATGATATTGTTGTGAACATATATATCTATTTGTCTACTTTTCTGATTGTTTACTTAACATCTGATATTAAAAGCTAACTTACTAGGGCTCGAGCGATAGCACAGCTGGTAGGATGTTTATCTTGCAAGCGGCCGACCTGGGTTCAATTCCCAGCATACCATATGCTTCCCTGAGCACCGCAAGGGGTAATTCCTGAGTGCACAGCCAGGAATAATCCCTGTGCATCGCGAGGTGTGACCCAAAAAGAAAAAAAAAAGCTAACTTACTTATGACTGGGTATGTAGCTCAGGGCTAAAGCACTTGGCTTGCAAGTATGAAATTTTGGGTTCTATTCCTCACACTATAGAAAAAAAACCAAAATCACTAACTATGGTTGAAAATATATCTCAGTGGTAAAATATTTGCCTCACATTTGTGAAGTTATGGGTTTGATCCCTGAATTTCCATATACGCTCACAAAAGCTAATTTACTTAAAGAATATTAAACTGCTTAAACCCAAGTACATATTGCCGTACTATTATACAGATTTAATTCTCAATAAAATAACTTGAAAAGGTTTATTTTTAGCATCTTTGCTAGGAAAAGATGTTACCTGATTTTTAAATGTTTGTAATTTGGGGACACATTTTAATTTGTCGTTTTATTTTGTGCTCTTTGTCTACTACTGAGCTTGAAAATTGCTCTTGTGTTTACGAGGAAATTACACTTCTTTAAATAGAGATTATATGATCATGGTTTATGCTTATTTTTTCTATACAAGTTTAATAGCTAAATATTGATTTATTTCACAGCAGTAATTTATTAAAACATTCATCATTTGCCTATCATATTAATTGCCATTAGTTGTTTGTTTTGCTTGTTTTTTGATCACTTAATTTACTTTTTATCTTTTCTTTCAGATTGTAAGATTTTCACAGAAATGAGCATATGTTTTTCTTTATATTCTACAGTTTTAGATTGAGAACAACTGTTTGTTTTGTAAAATAAGATACTTGTGCATTTACAATTTCTTCTCATTATTTTTACATTTTAACACATCTCGATTCATCTACAATTTGTCATAGTAAGTGTTGTCTTATTGAAAGAAACCATCATTATTTTCAATTATAGCACTGTAGCACTATCCTCCCGTGGTTCGTCCATTTGCTCGAGTGGGCACCAGTAACTTCTTACAACAGATTGTGAGACTTGTTGTTACTGGTTTTGGCCTATTGAATACGTCATGGGTAGCTTGCCAGGCTTTTGCTATGAGGGCAAGATATTCTGGGTATCTTGCTGGGCAGAGGAATCGGAATCAGGGTTGGCCTCCTGCAAGGCAAATGCCCTACCCGCTGGATGTAAACATTATATAAAAATACTAGGAATACCGAATGTTGTTTCTTTAACAGTGCAATAAAAATGATTATTTAGTAATTTTCTTGATTTATTAAAGAAATATGTAAGCTCTTGAGTATAATGGGAGTAGTTTTCTAACACAATAGTCTGAGGAATTTGAAACTGTTATAACTGTTTTGTAGGATTCCATCTCCCTAGCCTAATTCATTCTACCCCTCTCTCTTATCCAATCCGGTCTTCTTCTTGGGAATCGGACCTCCTGATTGGCTAGCCTCTACCTTTCAACTGCCTACTTTATGACATCATTCTCCCACCAAACCAACTACCAACTGGTAGAACCTTGGGGTTCCCATGCGGTTGTTTGTAAAAAATTTGAATCATCCTGGCAAGTGACCAGTAACCAATGACCAATCACCATTGACCAGTCATCTGTACTGGACACTTGTGGTCTTAAGACGCTGCAGTTTACTGACTTACTCTCATACTGTCTCCTCTTCTCGTCTACCTTTCATCGGTATTTCCTCTTCTCTGACCATGTCAGTTAAGGAATAATACTTTTCAAAGCTTTTCATTAGATTTATCATCCCTAAACTTAGCAATCTAGTAAAAACAACATGTACTAGTGAAAGAAAGTATTCAAGTTGAATTTTATAAGCCTCATTTTAGTTGACTTTGACATTTGCTGTGTGATTTTAGACATTGGCTTTCTTTCTCTCACATACAAACGGTTTTTCCTCATTGATTACTTTATATTTTAGACATATTTATGAGCTCAAATACAAACATATATTTGTGTTGATTCTCTGTGTTTCTTTTTACTTTTAATCGTGTATTTTACATAATATCCTTTGAAAAAAGCAAATCAGAGAGAGTATTTTTACAGAAAAAGAAAATGTAGATGCTGTGGAATCCTGCTGAAATATACTTGCATGTTTGCTCTGTAATGGTCTCTCCTCATGTATTTATACCTCAGTATTTTAAATATAGTGCTACTACACAGTAATAATCATTTATCTTTGAGTTTTCTATTTAAACCAGGTAATAAGAAAAATTGGGGCATGGGGAAGGTGTGGAGGGCTGAGCGATAGGGAGGCAAGCCCTCAAAGGTAAGAAAGTTTGGGATCACTTTCATCAAACATTGACCAATCGAAACCAAGACGATATGAGGGAGAATAAAATAGGAAAGAAAGAATGAAAGAATATGGACGGCAATTATCACGGAAGGGGAAACCGTCTGGATTGAATGTTGAAGAAAACCAAGGATTTAAAATCAAAAAAGAAAGAATATATGTTAAATATGCTGAGGTAAATACACTGAGAGCAAGTCAAAGCAATTTACTTCAATAAATGCCAGGACTAGAAAGTATTCTGTTCCTTGAGTAGGGCACCAGTAGGAAAACCAGTATATCAGAAAGGCATCCTTGGTGACTTTTTCCCTTATTATCTCTATGAACACAGTACTTGGTACTTGACAATTTGGAATATAAACATGCATCAGAAATGATGAATCCCATAAATAGCTAATAGTGGTTATCTAGGTGGGTGGAAGAAATAGAATCTTCAATGTTTTATGACGTTCTGGTTTTTAAGTACATGTACGCTTGCCTGTTGTAATTTAAAAAATGGTATTTTCTAACTTGATTCAGGAGATTTGATTCATTTGTGTGGTAATTACGTTCCATGTTTAAGCTGCTTGTCATCTTTACAAATATTATTTCATGTGATTTTTTCTACCTAACATGAGAGTAGTTTGATAATAGTCAACTTCTGCTTTAGGTCCTAAGAGGAAATAGGAAAATCAAGTCTCACATGTAGAATTACACATTTTTGTCATATTTGTTACTTTTGATTGTTCCTACATTAAAAACATTTAATGGGATTTTGGTGCTCATTTATTAAACATTGAGAAGAACGTTTTCCAGGTTAATAAAGTTAATTCTACTCCAGGTTTTGAAAGTAAATTTCAATATTTTCTGATCATTTTTTATATGGTCTTTTCTGTTGTTTGTGTGATAAACTGAAATCATATGCTATGTGTAAAACGTGTTGTTTGGTGTTTAGTATTCAGAGGTATTGATGAGAATAATTTTTGTAATTACAAAGTTTCTCTATTTTACTCATTTAAAACATTTCTTACCTATAAATACAATCACGTTTATTCCTATATTCTTTTCGTTATGTAGTTACTGCTAAATCCTTTCTCTTTAATGGACTGGTAAGTTGTACACTCAAAAATCAACTTCTATTCCTTTTTTTGGCTAGCAGTTTTTCAAAAATAGAATACACTCTTCATATTGTATATGTGGAACAATTTATTAATTACCTTATTGGACTGTTTTATTTGGTTTTGTTTGAGACCACATCCACAGTTATTAAGGGTTTACTCTTGGGTCTGCTCTCCATAACTTACTGTACTATGCTGCTTGCTACAGAGCCCAGATTTCATTGATATCTATATACATCTTTTTCAGCTCTGTGATACATATTTTTCACGATGTTTTCTTTATACTTCCTCCTATGTCAACCACATGACTTGGAAAAATTATATTTATGTATGCATAATTATTCTTAGAGTTATTAGTAACTACATTGTAGATAAACAATTTAAGACACAGAATTTAAATAAAGTTTTCATTCCAAAACATTTCTTGGGAAAAACTCAAGTAGTCATTTTTGAAGTGGATCAAAAATCAGGGTAACCTTCTATGCATCAACAAAATTAAGTCATAAGTGAACCGTAATTAACAGTTATTCATTGCACAAGTCAAAGGGAAACCTGTTGATTACAATGGTAAGAGTTGTAAAGACTCCAAATGCCTATATTAATGTAAGGCATCTTTCTAACCATTTCTGCATTGTAGTGACAATGCAGAGTCCTGGAAAAAAGTCCACATGCTTAGGTTCCCTAACTTGGAAATTCATAAGGGGAAGAGAGATAGTACTGTAGGGGATAAGGCACTTGCCTTGTACACAGCCAATCTGCTTGGATCTCTGTTACTGCATACACTCTTCTGAATGTTACAAGGGGTCACTCCAGAGTGCAGAGCCAGAAAGAACCCAAGATCACTGTCAGTTATTGGTCGAAACTATACTCCTTAAAATGCCCAATAAAAATTATTGGAAAACATGAAGTCTCTTTGTCATTTCTGGCCCTCAGGTTTCTTCTTGTCCAGAGAATGTTACCCACTCTTAGACTTCCTAGTTTAGAAAAGCTTGCCTTATAAGAAATAACATATGAGTCAATAGGAGAACAAGCTACAGGCATTGCTAGTGTAAGTAGAAACTATCTGTAAGCAAGAAATCCAAGAACAGACACGATCACCTGGTTCTTCTACAGTTCTGTGTTCACTTTGGGAGCACGATACCAAATACACAAATTGCCAAAAGGTTCCAAGCTTTGAATCACCCTACATTGTTGGAACTTTGGAAACTCAGTTGACTGTTGGTACTAGAAGCATCTCGATGGCTTAAATTTTAAGTTCATATTGTTCCTCTCAGCATTGAAGGAGATTATAAGTCTCACAGATTTTTTTCATCACCCTCTTGTTCCTTACAGTAAATTTTCAAAATCCTTCTGTATTGGGAACTACCCATACTCTGCAGCTTTCCCTTCCCGTGGTGAATGATGCAGCTTCCCTAACAGAAAGTATCTGCAACTACTCCAGAATATCTGCTCCTGCTGGTAGTTCTGCTTGGCTCCTGCCCTCAGCCTCTGGCACCTCTTTCCAACCACTGATGGGTAGTGCCTATCTTTACCAACATTTCAGCACAACAATGCTATCTGGAGTGTTTCACCAGTCTCTTATATCCACCTCAGCTGCTTCTTACCTGAGTGTTTTGGAATGGTATATTGCAGGAAGGGCTGAAGAGAAGTCTCCTATGGGATACTTTTTCTGTATCTTTCCTAGACCAAGACACCGCTGTCTCTTCCATGTCTAAGGCAGCTCACTGTGAGAGTACACTGGACACGTACAACACAGTGTCTGTGTACCCATCACTTTCTGCCAGTCTTGTTGAGAGAACACCATCTCAGGTTCCACATCAGAGTCAAAGCCTGTCACTTCCCTAACAGGAACAAACCCAGGTGTATTACAATCATCAAGGCACTCTGGGAACTCTGATTTCTGGCCTTCAGTCCTATGACTCCATGTCATACATAGAGCAAAATGGCTCTGCCCCCCAAGCTTACAGCAACTCATCTAGAGAAATGGTTATTGTTCTGAAGGAGGTCCAGCTCCCAAATAACCAACCACCAACTTCCTCCTCTGGAATTCACTTCTCTGTGTCTTCTCAACCCCTCACAGAATCGAGATATCAAGGAGAGTTAAACTGAGAGAAGGGAAAGAAACACAAAAATTGGGGTCAAAAAGAGGAAAACTGTCCATAGACAGGTGGTATTTAAATACATTGAGATTTTTAAGTTTATGAAATGAAGTTAACTAAGTTCATGTTTACACCCCTCACTCATTTTACAGCATGTTATTTTCGCACTCAACATAAGAGCTCCTAATGGACATTGGAACATGTGATAGTATAATGGACAACTAGGTTTCATATTATGAAGTTCAGGAGCACACAAAAGAATGCCACATTTTTTCCCTAGTTATTTCAATTACTTTTTAATTTTTATTAGTTAAACATCATGAGGCACAGTTGTAGACTTACAAATTATTGTGCTTGGATTTCATTTATACAATGATGGAGTACCTATCCCTCCACCAGTGCCCATTCTCCACCACCACGGATCCCAGTATTCCGCCGACCACACATACCCCCATCCCACTCAGCCTCTGTGGTAGGGAATGCCACAATTTTCACTGTTCTATGTCAGAAGTCCTCCAGAATTACAACACTAAAAGCAAAATACATGTTTTAAACTTGTATTTTGTTATTTTCTTAAGAAGTTTCAGAACTCCTATTGTAATGGTACCACTTTAACTTTCCCTTCCATTAATGAACAGCAAGGTTCTGAATATATACGTGTTTCAGAGATTCTATCTCAAATCATCAAATCTAGAATCTGCACTTCAGCACAAATATCATGCTGTAGGAGTGCTTCATTCATACTCTTATTCTATGATATTAACGTCCTTTTATTTTTCTATGAAAGTGACTAAATTGAGAGTAAAACACATTACAATGCTAATCTCTGTATGGAACTTATTAATTTAAAAATCTTTATTTTTTAAAAAAAATCTTTTGTTTGGAGGACATTGAATCTGCGTCATAGCATGAAGTGCTCAGGAATTACTCCTGGGTCTGTGCTAGGGATCACTGCTGAATGTGCTTAGCAGATCATACATGATATGAAAGATCAAATGGAGGTCAGTTCTTCGCAGGGCCAGTGCCTTACCAAATTGACTATCCCTCTGTCCAAGTCTCTTATTTTTTAAGTTAGTTTACACAGAAACTCATTCAAATACAAAGAAATCCAAAAAACAACAGCACTACATGACAAACAGTAAGAACTACAACAGTTACCTAAAATCTTCTAGCACAGGGCCTTGCCATGATCCGTAGAAGAGCCAGTAACAATTCCTTGTCTATTGATGGTAGGTGCACAGTTGTTGCAGCAGTAGTATTGTGCAGGGAATATCTCATTTTGCAGGGACTGATTTCTTCCTTGGTTCCTTTTTAGTGATGAATTTCCTGGAAATGGAGACTTCCCTGGCATCGAACTTCAGGTCAGACATTTGGTCTGAGAAAAATTTCCGAATTGCCCACATGTTGCAGTAGAAGGATTCAAAGACTTGAGAGGAATCCACCACCTGACCTTGGGAAAGTTCCCATAATATCTCCAACCCAAAGTAACCTGTCGCTGACAGAACTCCAAATCAGGAACAAAAAGTTATAAATTTTGATCAGATGAAACCTGGGCTTTCAAAAGCTCTGGAGACCTACCAGATCCCAGTAGACCTAGATCAATGAAAAGATCTTCAGGTAATGAACACCACTGAGACCATCACTCTGAAGCAGGTGCAAGAAAATTCAAGAGGCACTAAGGGGACCTCCAATGCAAAACAGAACAACAAAAAGGAGGCTTCTGAAACTCTTGAGGGAGAAACAAAGGCCAAAATCCAGCCAGAAGTCCAAGAATGCTTGCTATGAGGAGCAGAGATTGTTCGTAATGCTGCAGTCAGTGATAGGTGTCCTGTGACCACAGCCAAAACTAACAGCAAACCTCACAAAGCTGCCTCCAGCAGCATCAGCAAGACAAAGAGGCATGGGCAGGAGAAGATAAGAAACACCAGAGAAAACTCTAAGAAAGCTAAGATGTGTAAGCAGCCAGGGAACAAGATCAAGGCAGAAGAAAAGCCCACCACTGGCAAGATGACACGCTAGAAAAATCAACCTGCGCTTTGCCAAGAGGCTGTTAAAAAGTCCCGCCACTACCTAGGCATACAGATGCTGGATTCTGTCAAAGTTTTTCATGCTCTGGGGAAGAAGAGTGATCCAAAACCTGGAATCTCTTCCTTCCAGGTCCTGGGTAGCTCAAAGAGGCCTAAAGATGTCAATTCACCCGCAGCTGTCAAGCCATGGCTAGGTGCTACACGGGATGGAAAAGTCCTTGAGAAAACTCAGGTCAAAACAAAGTACAGAAACCAAGTAACAGTGCTGAAAAACGCTCATCTCCATCCCAGTCTGAGCTGCCACCTCCTGGGAAGGTCAAATTGGTACCTTTGACTTTTCTTACCGTGGAGAGGCCGCAAGCTCGACCTGTTTCTCCAGACGACAATCTGTGGCCTCACATCGTCCTGCTGCAGCTTACCCTGCCAAGCCTGGCTCTACCAATGCAGCTCAGGCAACTGCTGCCAATTCTTCCCGGTCAACCACTGCATTTTTGTCTGGTTCTGCCAAACCTGCTCAGTCCATTTCAACCAACCCATCTCAACCAGGTTTGCAGAACCCTAGTAGCCAGTGTATTCTTCGCCCTGCAGCTTCTACACCTGCTCCCTACAAGACAGCAGCTGGCACTTTTCAACATCGGGAGCCTTCTCCTGTATCTGTGAAGAAGCGGCTCTCGCCACCCATACATCAGAGTCAGTTTCTCCTCCAAGACTTCTGTTTACAACTGATTCCTTGGAGAAAGCCCAATGTTCCCGAGCCAGTCATGTCAAAGCCCATCACCAAAGAGCAGAGACCAAAGCGTGAGGCTATGAAAAGGAAGGCTCAGCAGGAGCTTGAGAACGATGCCAAACACACCTCTTTGGGGAAAGTGCAGTTCTTTATTGAGAGTGAAAAAGAGATGGACATCTCTCTCTAATATGGCTATGTAATGTGAGTAGCTGGAATGGTAGGTTCCACTTGAGGTACCAGTTGGTTGCCTTAGACAAACACTGAAATGCCATACACAGTTTATTAATTCTAATACCTTTTTAACCAATTGAAGAGATGCATCGTAGTTAATTGGTTGCTAATAAAGTTTCTGAAGTTTGAGATGCTGTCAAATGTGGTTGTTTTTGGGAGGGGCTGGGGTTTGAAGGATGGCATGGGAAAGAATGGGAAGGTATAGAGAGGACAAAGGGGGAATAGACAAGATTCTGAGAAAGAGAAACTTGGTCCAGGGTTCTAAAGCCCATCAGAGGAGAAATTGCATGGGCCTGATGAAGAGTGGGGAGCTCAAATTATATTACCTTGAGGGGCTGCTCTGTGGTCTTCCATGGTCCCGGGTGCCTGTAGCCTTCTATAAACATCGCTGTTAACTGCAGCTCACACAAGAACCAACGTTATCAGTGTCGTTGGGGCTGCGTTGAGGGATGTACCGGACTAAGACAACATGCGCACTAGGTCACCACTCCCAAAGTATTCGGTACCGCTTGACCTTGAGCCTGGAAGGTGGTGGCAGAAAGAGATGGTCTTAGGAGAGTTAATGGGGTGAGGAATGGATGGCAGGGAAACCGGGAAGGGGAGAGAACTGGACAGCTGGTGATCATCATAGGAAAGTTGGTGGATGTTTTTTAATTACGTTAACATGTTTTTCGTAATTGATAAACAAAACAAAAATACGAAAATACGATAGGTTCTAAAGAACACGTTACATATAAGACCGAGAGAGCTGAAAGGGCTGGCATTCCTTCTGGAGCTTTCAATCATACAATTTACTAAAGATGGTATTTTCAGATCACTTAGATGCGGAGAGGAATATTGAGAACCAGAATGCCACCAGAAAAGCAAACTGGATGACCACGGTTCATAAAAGCCAGGTGGAAAGTGTTCACATGGATCCCAAGTGCCAGTGTGTTAACAGGAACATATATTTCACTAAGTCTGATTGGTACCAGTAACTACTTTGGTGGAAATGGAGGAACACGGGTGCAGTTTCTGACAGACCTGAGACTAAACTGCCAACAAATTTCCCAGGAAAGGGTAGTTGACTGGCTGGGAACAGAACAACTTGAAAAGTGTTTTGCTACCTTTCATGTATGGCTAGAGGAAAATGATCCCAGTAAACTCTCAAAACTAACAAGATTCAACTCCCTTGAAGGAAAGTTGTATTCACTGAGGAAAAAATGTTGCGAGAAAAGTCTGAAATGATGGGAGAAGAGACAATAAGTGCAAAAGGAAGGACTTGAAATTTGGCGAAAACAAAGCTTGAAACAACAAGATCTGGTGAGCACATGATTTACTGTGAATGGGTTCTGAGGAGGAAAAGAGCGATATCAGGGATGTGAACAAGGAACATCCAAGTGAAGGAAGACTTAGCTAGCTGATTACCCCATGGGCAACATGGTTGCAAGACTACCAGAACTTACCAAGGAATTGACTTTAAGTTTCTTTCTTTTATATGGTCACTTACAACATGTATTCTTTGCCTTCTTCAACGTCAATTTGGAGTGTTCGTTTCTTTCTCAATATTCTGTTCACTTGTGTAAGCATCTTTAACAACTGCTGGATAACACAAGTATTTGATCAGACTTATTTTGTACTATCATCTTTAGTTGAGATTACTGACATCTAGGTCTAAAGTGAAGTTTGTTTTGATTGGTAGAAGTAGAGTAGCGAGGACTAGGGATGGAATTAGAGATTATAGGGTACCACATTCAGTTCCTAATAAAACAAGTCAAGGACAGTGTCCCAAATAGACTATTGAAAAAGACATCCATCTCTGTTTAACATGTAAATTCAGCATATTATATATTAAATTAAAAATGAATTAATATTCCTGTATTTGGTCTTTTAAAGACATTCAAGGTTGGTTCAGGAAACAAACACTGCCTATGAAATCATAAAAACTTAATCATAAAAACCTGATTACTACTTCAGTTTCCAAGAATGTCAGTGCTAAGAATGATTTCCCTTGATCTCCCTAGTGCATATGATAGGCATATGAATACATCTGTGTGAATAAATAATTGGTATCAAATTTCCAGTCTCACCATACATGGTTGTGGGTATTGTGATATAGTTTTATATATTTTTGTAATTTTGCAATAAGATCTCTGGGTGTGAATCCTTGAATAATAAATACCTTTTCTTATGTTCCAGGACCACCTCCTCCCACCTTAATTACTATATATATGACCTCCTAAGGAGTCATTTGCTTTGTTCACTTTGTTTTAGTCCTTCTCTCTCTCTCTTTTCAAATGTGAGTTATCTGTTTCAAATCAAGGTGCATGTATTTGGTGTGACAGTTTTAATCTTTATGAGAGATTTATATTTTATTCATTTATTTTTTAATTGAATCACCATGAGATGGGCCATTGCAAAGCTATTTTGTGCAATTTAATTTTTAATCCTTTCAGTGAAGCAAAGGGAAATCTCTTACTCGTGAAATTCAGAATTTCCATATTTCATATGAATCAAAACTGATTGTTTTTGTGTGCTTTTTAATTTATTTTATTATTTTTTATTGATAGAAAAGGGATCAACAAATAATGGGTGTTGGAAGGATCCTCCCAGGATGGGAGATGCATGCTGAAAGTAGACTCTAGACCGAACATGATTGCCAATCAATGCCTCTTTTGGTATTTTTTTTAGATAATTCTTCCCCTCCTCTGTTTACTTAGGACCAGGACTTTGCCTCTCCCCTCCCTGTTCTTTCAGGAAGCCAGAGAGACATCTTCAGGCAGGAAGAGCATGAAATTTACATAGAAGTGGTACTGCATGGACAGTATCATGTTAAGTGAAATGAGTCAGAAAGAGAGGGACAGACAGAGCAAGATTGCATTCACCCGGAGAACATAAAATAACAAAATAGGAGACGAACTCCCAAGAGTGGCCGAGATTAGTGTCAGGAATTTTTCTTCATAGCTTGGAGAACAACCACACTCGCTAGGAGAAAAGGAAGCTCAGATAGAGAATGGAGCACCAAATAAAGGGTGTTGGGAGGATCCTCCCAGGATGGGAGAGAGTGCTGAACATAGACTATAGACCACGCATGATTGTCACTCAATGCCTCTTTTGCAAACCACAACACCTAAAAGGAGAGAGAGAAGAAAGGGGAATGCCCTCCCACAGAGTCAGGGTGGGATGAGGGGATGGGGGGTGGGAGGCATACTGGGATTCCTGGTGGTGGGAAATGGGCACTGGTGGAGGGATGGGTATTTGATCATTGTATAAATGGCACCCATGCACAAAAAATTCATATGTCTACAACCGTACCTCATGGTGCCTCACTAATAAAAATTTAAAAGTTAAAAATAAAAAAATTGGAACATAAAGTAAAAATAAAAAAAGAGAAAGATCTCACAATAGCAAAGAGGCCTGTAGTACTCAAAACGTTGAGAAAGAGGCACATTGGCAAGTATTTTTAAATATGCATCCAGGAGAGAATATAGCATTGTTCGTGAACAAATCTACTCTATGGATTCATCTCATCCTTGAAATGGAAAAGGACAATGTGTTACAGTTACCAATTTGCAAATAAGATATATACCATCTATTTTTTGCTATGTTTCAATGCTTTACCGAGTATTATCCTGATTTTTAAATTTACTTTAAGGATTAAAACAGTATTTGCCTGCATTAATCTTTTTAATTAAATGTTTTATTAGAAATGATTTTTGATGATTAAGAATGTTTTATTCACATGTCATTTTCTAAAAGAAACATATAGGCCAAAGAGCTAGTGCAGCATGTAGAGGGTGTTTAACTTGTATGCAGCTAACCTTAGTTCAAACCCCAGAACCCTGATCCTGCCAAGGGTGATCTCTGGATACAGAGTCTGAAGTGAGCCCGGAGCACATCTGGGTGCGCTCCCCTCCACAAATACAAGGAAGAAAAGAAAAGAAAAACATATAACTGATTCTTGAGTAACATAGACGTTAAGGGTGCTAACTTCTCTATAACTTTTGAAAACCCCCAAATTTAATAGATAGTCTGCTCTTGACCAAGAAGATGGTTTTCTAATAGTATTTAATTCCATTGTCTGCAATTAGTGCTATGTGTTGCCTGTCAATCTGTAAATTTTGATACATTTAAAAACTTTTATGGATTTTATAATAGATTTTATAATACATTTGTATTTAAGGTAGTAAGTGATAATTTATATTTCTATTTTTGTGGGGTATTTTGGCCTTAGTATGTGGTGCTTGGCACTTCAGACTCTGTGCTCAAGGGTCATTCCTGGTGGTGACAGCCATTAATTTGGGTTGACAGTGTGCATGGTAAGTGCTTGAACCCCTATGCAAAGTCTGGGGTTCAACCAAATCATTTATCTGCATATATTTTATACATGCATGGCATACTTTTTCTTAGAATTTTTATATTTCTAGGATATATTGATCATCTTTAATTATTTCACATCCCTACCAATGTCAAAAATTTTCAAAATACAATAATTGAAAAATATCATATAGAAGTCCAAATTTGTATTGTTCATGGGATAACTATATTAAGAAGAAAGTAGAACCACAATAAACATGCAAGTAAAATGCAGGTACATTTCTTTGGAGTCTTTCAATTATGCATTTATATTAGTCTCTATACAAGTATGATTTTTAAATAATCAATTTCAATTACTATAAAATGTTTATTGAGATTTTATAATTGTAAGGTTTTACTGCTAAGATGACATTGATGTGAACATTTATATCTATTTGTCTACTTTTCTAATTGTTTACATAAGATCAATTCTTCACAGCTAACTTACTTGTGAAAGGATATGTAGCTCAGGACAAAAGAACTTGGCCTGCATGTATGAAACTTTGGTTTCTGTTCTTCGCACTATAGAAACAAAAGCAAAACCATTAACTGTGGTTGGAAATAGGCCTCGGTGGTAAAATATTTGCCTTACATTTCTGAGGTTATGGGTTTGATCCCTGAATTTCCATCTACACACACAAAAGCTAACTTGCAACAAAGTCTCACACTGGAGACCTGACTGGGCCCGCTCAAGAAAATCAATGAACAACGGGAGGACAGTGACAGTGACAGTGACTTATTGAACATTAAACTGCTTTAAGCTATATATTGCCTAGCTATTAAAAGGATTTAATTCTCAATAAAATAGCTTGTAAAGGTCTTTTTTCTAGCACCTTAGCGAGGGAAAGATAGCACCTGATGTTTCAATATTTGTAATTTGGGGGGACATTTTAATTTCTCATTTTAATTTGTGCTCTTTGTCTACTAGTGAGCTTGAAAATTGCTCTTGTATGGTACTTCATGGAAAATATAATGCTATGGGAAATGAGTCAGAAAGAGAGGGATAGACATAGAAAGACCGCATGCATCTGGGTGACATAAAGTAACAAAACAAGAGACTAACACCCAAGAACAGCTGTGTTAAATACCAGGTTGTTCACTCCATGGCTTAGAGGCCAACTGCACTGTCTAGGGGTAAAGGCAGCGCAGATAGAGAAGGGAGCACCCAATAAAGGGTGCTGGGAAGATCTGCCCAGGACGGGAGTTGCCTGCTGAAAGTAGTCTATGGACCGAACAGTATTGCAAACCTATGTCTCTTCTGCAGACCACAGCACCCAAAAGGAGAGATAGAACAAAAGGGAGTGCCCTACCAAAGAGGCAGGTGAGATGGGGGATGGGGCTGGTGGTGGGATGGGCACTCCATCACTGTATAACTGAAACCCAAGCACAACAACCTGTAAGTCTACAACTGTACCTCATGGAGTTTCACTACTAAAATAAAACAAAAAAAAATTAAAAAAAAGAAAATTGCTCTTGTGTTTACTAGTCATTTACACTTCTTTCAATAGAGATTATGTGATCATGGTTTATGCTTATTTTTTCTATTCAAGGGTAATAGCTCAATACTGATTTATTTCACAGCACTAATTTTTTAAAACCATTCATCCTTGGCCTATCATATTACTTGCCAGTATTTGTTGCTTTTGCTTGTTTTTTGATCACTTAATTTGGTTTTTGTCGTTTTCTTACAGAATGTAAAATTTTGACACAAATGAGCATATGTTTTTCTTTATCTTCTACAGTTTTAAACTGAGAACAACTGTTTGTTTTGTACAAATAAGATACCTGTGCATTTACTATTTCATCTCATTTTATTTACGTTTTAACACATCTCGATTTATCTACAATTTATCCTAGTAAGTGTTGTCATATTGAAAGAAACCACCAATTTTTTCAATCATAGCACTGTAGCACTGTCCTCCCACGGTTCATCCATTTGCTTGAGCGGGAACCAGTAACATCTTACAACAAATTGTGAGACTTGTTGTCACTGGCTTTAGCCTATCGAATACGTCATGGGTATCTTGCCAGGCTCTTGCTATGTGGACGAGATACTCTGGGTAGCTTGCCAGGCAGAGGAATTGGAATCAGGGTTGGCCTCCTGCAAGGCAAATGCCCTACCCACTGTGCTGTAAACCTTATCTAAAATATACTAGTAATACCAAATGTTGTTTCTTTAACAGTGCAATATAAACAATTATTTCGTAATTTTCTTGATGTGTTAATGAAATAGCTAAGCTCTTGAGTATCATGGGAGTATTTTTCTAACACAAGAGTCTGACGAAGGTGAAACTGTTATAACCGTCTTGTAGGATTCCATCTCCCTAGCCTGCTTCATTCTACCCCGCTCTCTATCCAATCCGGTCTTCTTCTGGGGATTCTGACCTCCTGATTGGATAGTCTCTACCTTTCAACTGCCTACTTTATGAGATCATTCTCCCACCAAACCAACCACCAACTGGTAGAATCTTGGGGGTCACATGTAGTTGTTTGTAAACAAATTTGAATCATCATGGCAAGTGACGAGTGACCAATGACCAATCACCAGTGAGCAGTCGTCTGTAGTGAACACTTGTGGTCTTAAGCCGCTTCAGTGTTCAGACATACTCTCGTACAGTCTCCTCTTCTCGTCTACCTTTCATCGGTATTTCCTCTTCTTAGACCATGTCAGGTAAGGAATAATACTTTTCAAAACTTTTCATTAGTTTATCATCCCTAAACTTAGCAGTCAACTAAAAACAGCACGTAGTAATGAAAGAAAGTATTCAAGTAGAATTTTATAAGCCTCATTTTAGCTTGACTTTGACATTTGCTGTGTGATTTTAGACATTGGCTTACTTTCTCTCACATACAAAGTGTTTTTCCTTATTGATTACATTATATTTTAGACATACTTAGGAGCTCAAATACACACACACACACACACACACATACACATATACATATATCTGAGTGTCGATTCTCTGTGTTTCTTTTTTCCTTTTAATAGTGAATTTTACAAGATATCCATTGAAAACAAGTAAATCAGAGACAGTATTTTTACAGAAACAGAAAATATATATGCTGTGGAAAACTGTTAATATATACTAGCATGTGTTCTCTCTAATGGTCTCTCCACTTGTATGTATACTTCAGTATTTTAAATATAGTGATATTACAAAGTAATAATCATTGATCTTTGAGATTTCTATTTAAACCAGGTATTAAGAAAATATGGGGAATGAGGAAGGTGTGCAGTGCTGAGCGGTAGGGAGGGCTTACCAAGCCCTCAAAGGTAAGAAAGTTTGGGATCACTTTCATCAAACATTGACCATGGAAAATATTATGCTATGGGAAATGAGTCAGAAAGAGAGGGACAGACATAGAAAGACCGCATGCATCTGGGTAACATAAAGTAACAAAACAAGAGACTAAAACCCAAGAACAGCTGTGTTAAATACCAGGTTGTTCACTCCATGGCTTAGAGGCCAGCTGCACTGTCTAGGGGTAAAGGCAGTGCAGATAGAGAAGGGAGCACCCAATAAAGGGTGCTGGGAAGATCTGCCCAGGATGGGAGATGCCTGCTGAAAGTCGTCTAAGGACCGAACAGGATTGCCACCCAATGTCTCTTCTGTAGACCACAGCACCCAAAGGGGGAGACAGAACAAAAGGGAGTGCCCTACCAAAGAGGCAGGGTGGGATGGGGGATGGGGCTGGTGGTGGGATGGGCACTCCATCACTGTATAACTGAAACCCAAGCTCAACAACCTGTAAGTCTACAACTGTACTTCATGGTGTTTCACTACTAAAACAAAACAAAAAAAAATTAAAACAAAGAAAATTGCTCTTGTGTTTACTAGTCATTTACACTTATTTCAATAGACATTATGTGATCATGGTTTATGCTTATTTTTTCTATTCAAGTTTAATAGCGAAATACTGATTTATTTCACAGCACTAATTTTTTAAAACCTTTCATCCTTGGCCTATCATATTAATTGCCACTATTTGTTGGTGTTGCTTGTTTTTTGATCACTTAATTTGGTTTTTGTCCTTTTCTTTCAGATTGTAAAATTTTTGACGAATGATCATATGTTTTTCTTTATCTTCTACAGTTTTAAACTGAGAACAACTGTTTTCATCATTTCATCAGCCTGTTAATCGTCGATTGCCTCGAGCAGGCCCCAGTAATGTCTCTTTCATCCTAGCCCTGAGATTATATTCACGGCTCTTTAGGAGAATGAGACCCATCATTGTTACTGGTATTTGGCATATTTGGTTCGCCACGGGGAGTTTGCCAGACTCTGCCCTGTGGCCAGGCTACATTCGATAGCCTGCAAGTTTGTCCAAAGTAGGAATGAGATAATAAGATTTCATAAAAAAGTTCTGATAAG
This sequence comes from Sorex fumeus, assembly GCF_029834395.1. Lineage (NCBI taxonomy): Eukaryota > Metazoa > Chordata > Mammalia > Eulipotyphla > Soricidae > Sorex > Sorex fumeus. The sequence continues at coordinate 18,602,518 of NW_026606152.1, read as the reverse complement.
ATGTCAGGTTCCCGGAGCTGGATTTTATAGTCTCTGAGTCTTGGCCGCTGATGGGATTACACGGCGCCAGGGGGCCAGGTGGTGGGTGTGACCCCCGCCTGCTGGAATTTGGAGGATCTGGATGGAAGATGCTCGACTCCAATCCGAGTTGGCTTGGAGGTCTCGGCCCCGGAACCCGCGTGGCTTTGTCCCTCTGCCAGTACCTTCATGTGTGTGCAGAGTGGTCTCAGCATGGTGGTACCTGGTCCTGGAGGTCTTCGGCTGCCGGAGCCCCGATCGGGGCGGGGAGGAAAGCACAATCCGCTCCCCTCCAAGGGGTCCCGGCGAGGACCCTGTTAGTTTTGTACGAGAACAACTGTTAGTTTTGTACAAATAAGATACCTGTGCATTTACTATTTCTTCTCATTTTATTTATTTTAACACATCTCGATTCATCTACAACTTATCCTAGTAAGTGTTGTCATATTGAAAGAAACCACAATTTTTTTCAATCATAGCACTGTAGCACTGTCCTCCCGCGGTTCATCCATTTGCTCGAGCGGGAACCAGTAACATCTTACAACAAATTGTGAGACTTGTTGTCACTGGTTTTGGCCTATCGAATAGGTCATGGGGAGCTTGCCAGGCTTTTGCTATGTGGATGAGATACACTGGGTAGTTTGCCGGGCAGAGGAATCGGAATCAGGGTTGGCCTCCTGCAAGGCAAATGCCCTACCTGCTGTGCTGTAAACGTTATCTAAAAATACTAGTAATACCAAATGTTGTTTCTTTAACAGTGCAATATAAACGATTATTTAGTAATTTTTTTGATTTGTTAATGAAATATGTAAGCTCTTGAGTATAATGAGAATATTTTTCTAACACAAGAGTCTGACGAAGGTGAAACTGTTATAACTGTCTTGTCGGATTCCATCTCCCTAGCCTGCTTCATTCTACCATCCTCTCTATCCAATCCGGTGGTCTTCTTGGGATTCTGACCTCCTGATTGGCTAGGCTCTAACTTTCAACTGCCTACTTTATGACATCATTCTCCCACCAAACCAACCTCCAACTGGTAGAATCTTGGGGGTCCCATGTAGTAGTTTGTAAACAAATTTGAACCATCATGGCAAGTGACGAGTGACCAATGACCAATCACGTGTGAGCACCCATTTGTACTGAACACTTGTGGTCTTAAGCTGCTTCAGTGTTCAGACGTACTCTCGTACCACCTCCTCTTCTCGTCTACCTTTCATCGGTATTTCCTCTTCTCTGACCATGTCAGGAAAGGAATAATACTTTTCAAAGCTTTTCATTAGATTTATCATCCATAAATTTAGCAGTCAAGTAAAAACAGCACGGAGTAATGAAAGTAAGTATTCAAGTAGAATTTTATAAGCCTCATTTTAGCTTGACTTTGACATTTGCTGTGTGATTTTAGACATTGACTTACTTTCTCTCACATACAAAGTGTTTTTCCTCATTGATTACATTATATTTTAGACATACTTAGGAGCTCAAATACACACACATACTTAAATACATATATATGTATATATATATATATGAGTGTTGATTCTCTGTGTTTCTTTTTCCTTTTAATCTTGAATTTTTCATGATTTCCATTGAAAATAAGTAAATCAGAGACAGTATTTTTACAGAAACTGAAAATATAGATGCTGTGGAAAACTGTTAATATATACTAGCATGTATTATCTGTAATGGTCTCTCCACTTGTATTTATACTTCAGTATTTTAAATATAGTTATACTACAAAGAAATAATCATTGACCTTTGTGATTTGATTTTAGCCAGGTAATAAAAAAATATGGGGCATGAGTAAGGTGTGGAGTGCTGAGGGTAGGGAGGCAAGCACTCAAAGTTAAGAAAGTTTAGCATCACTTTCTTCAAACATTAACCAATCGAAACCTAGAAGATATGAGGGAGAAATAAATAGGAAAGAAAGAACGAAAGAAAGAAAGACAGAAGAAAGAAAGAAAGAAAAAAAGAAAGAAAGAAAGAAAGAAAGAAAGAAAGAAAGGAAGGAAGAAAAAAAGCAAGCAAGCAAGCATAGGGACGTTGATTATCAAGGAAGGGGAAAACGTTTGTACAGAATGTTGAAGAGAACCAAAGATTTAAAATCAAAAAAGAAAGGTACCAGTAGGAAAAGCAGTTTATCAGAAAGCCATCCTAGCTGGCTTTTTTCCTTATTATCTCTTAGAACATAATACTTGATACTTGACAATTTGAGTATAAACACGCTTCAGAAATGATGCTCCCCATAAATAGCTAATAGTGCTGATCTAGGGCGGTGGAAGACACAGAATCTTCAATGTTTTTATTACGTACTGGTTTTTAAGTACATGTACTTGCTGCCTGTTAAATAAAAAAATGGTATATTCTAACTTGAATCGGAGATTTGATTCATTTGTGTGGTAAGTAGGTTCCAGGTTAGAACTGCTTGTCATCTTTACAAATATTATTTCATGTGATTTTTTTCTTCCTAACATGAGAGTATTTAGATAATAGTCAACTTCTGTTTTAAATCCTAAGAGGAAATAGAAAAATCAAGTCTCACAGGTCTAATTACACGTTTCTGTCATATTTGTGAATTATGATTTTTCCTACATAAAAGATATTTTATTGGATTCCGGTGCTCATTTATTAAATATTGAGAAGAATGTTTTCCGGGTTGATAAATATAATTCTAATGTAGGGGTTGAAAGTAAGTTTGCAATATTTTATGATCACTTTTTAAATGGTCTTTTCTGTTTCTTGTGTGATCAAGTGAAATCCTCTGCTATGTTTAACACGTGTTGTTTGCTGGTTAATATTCAAAGGTACTGATGAGAATAATTTTTTGTACTTTCGAAATTATTTTCTGTATTTTACTCATTTAAAACATTTCTTGTCTATGAAATACAATCACATTTACTTCTATTTTCTTTTTGTTATGTAGTTACTGGTAAATCCTTTCTCTTTAATGGAGTGGTAAAGTATGCACTCAAAAATCTCCTTCTATTCCATTTTTTTGCTAGCAGTTTTTTCTAAAATAGAATACTGTCTTCATATTGTATATGTGGAACAATTTATTAATAAACTTATTGGACTGTTTTATTTGGTTTTGCTTGGGCTCACATCCACTGTTATTCAAGACCTACTCTTGGGTCTGCTCTCCATAACTTACTGTACTATGCTGCTTGCTACAGAGTCCAGATTTCATTAATATCTATATTCTCCTTTTTCAGTTCTGTGACACATATTTTTCATGATGTTTTCTTTACACTTCCTCCTATGAAAATCACATGAAAAAGAAAAATAATATTCATGTATGCATTATTTTTCTTAGAATTATGAGTAACTACATTGTAGATAAACAATTTAAGACACAGAGTTTAAATAAAGTTTTCCTTCCAAAAACATTTCTTGGAAAAAACTCCAGTAGTCCTTTTTGAAGTGGATCAAAAATGAGGGTAAACTTCAATGCATCCACAAGAGTAAGTCGTATGTGAACCGAAAGTAACAGGTACTCATGGCACAAGTCAAATGGAAACCTGATGATTACAATGGTAATAGTTGTAAAGAACTCAAATGCCTATATTAATGTAAGGTATCTGCCTTCTGGTTTCTGGCCTTGTAGTGATCATGCAGGATCCTGGCCAAAAAAACACATGCTTTAGTTTGTGTAACCTGGAAATTCTTAAGGGACAGAGAGAGATAGTACTGGAGGGGATAAGGCACTTGCCTTGTATACAGCCAATCCAGTTGAATCTCTGTCACGGCATACACTCTCCCGAATGTTCTAAGGGGTCACTCCAGAGTGTAGAGCCAGGAAGAACCCAAGATCACTGTCAGTTGTTGGTCCAAACTCTACACCACCCCAAGCCCCGCCCAATAAAAATGATTGGAATATATGACATCTCTATGCCAAATCTGGGCCTCAGGTTTCCTCTTGTCCAGAGAATGTTTCCCTTTCTCTTAGACTTCCTAGTTTGAAAAAGCTTCCATTCTAGGAAATAGCATAGGACTCAATAGGAGGCAAGCTACAGGCATTTCTAGGGTAAGGAGAATTATCTGTAAGCAAGAAATCCAGGTACAGACACCATCACCTGGCTCTTCTACAGTTCTGTGTTCACTTTGGGAGCATGATACCAAATGCACTAAGTGCCAAAAAGTTCCAGGCTTTGAATCACCCCAAATTGTTGGAATTTTGGAAATTCAATTGACTGTTGGTACTAGAAGCATCTCGATGGCTTAAATTTTAAGTTCATTTTGTTCCTCTCAGTGTTGAAGGAGATTATTAGTCTCACAGATTTTTTTCATCTCCCTCTTGTTCCTTACAGAAAATTTTAAAAATCCATCTGTATTGGGAACTGCACATACTCTGCAGCTTTCCCTTCCCGTGGTGAACAATGCAGCTTCCCTAACAGGAAGTGTTTGCAACTACTCCAGAGTATCTGCTCCAGCTGGTAGATCTGCTTGACTCCTGCCCTCAGCCTCTGGCATCTCTTTCCAACCACTGATGGGTAGTGACTATATTTACATCATTTCAGCACAACAATGCTATCTGGAGTGTTTCACCAGAGTCATATAACTACCTCAGCTGCTTCCTTCCAAAGTGTTTTGGAATGGGATATTGCAGGAAGTGCTGAAGTGATGTTTTCCATGGGAGACTTTTTTGTGACTATTCTTGACCAAGACACCGCTGTCTCTTCCATGTCTATGGCAGCTCGCTATGAGAAAACACTAGTTACCAACAACACGGTGTCTGTGTACCCATCACTTTCTGCCAGTCTTGTTGAGAGAAGACCATCTCAGGTTCCACTTCAGAGTCAAAGCCTGTCACTTCCCTACAAGGAAGGAAGCCAGGTGTATTACTATCATCAAGGCACTCTGGGAACTCTCCTTTCCGGCCTGCAGTCCTATGACTCCATTTCATACACAGGGCTAAATGGCTCTGCCCCCCAAGCTTACAGCAACTCATCGCGAGAAATGGTTAAGGTTCTCAAGGAGGTCCAGCCCCCAAATAACCAAATACCAGCCTCCTAGTCTGGAATCGACTTCTCTCTGTCTGCTCAACCCATCACAGAATTAAGTTATCAAGGTGAGTAAAACGGAGAGAAGGGAAAGAAAATTCAAAAATTGGGGTCAAAAAAGAGGAAAACTGTTCGTAGACAGGTAGTATTCATATACACTGAGATTTTTAAATTAAAAAAAAATTCAGTTCATGTTTACTCCCCTCACTCATTTTACAGCATGTTATTTTCACACTCAATATAAGAGCTCCTAATAGAGATTGGAAGTTATGAGAGTATAATGGACATCTAAGTTTCTTATAATGAAACGTCAGGAGCAGAGAAAAAAATAGCGCATTTTTTCCCTTGTTATTTCATTTTTTAAATTTTTATTAGTTAAACATCATGACGGACAGTTGTAGACTTACAAATTATTGTGATTCTATTTCATTTATACAATGATGGAGTACGTATCCCTCCACCACCAGTGCCCATTCTCCAGCACCACGGTTCCCAGTATTTCTCCCACCACCCATACCCCCTATTCCACTCAGCCTCTGTGGCAGGGAATGCCACATTTTTCACTGTTCTATTTCAGCAGTCCTCCAGAATTACCACACTAAAAGTAAAATACATATCTTAAACTAGTATTTTGTTATTTTCTTAAGAAGTTTCAGAACTCTAATTGTAATGGTACCACGTTAACTTTCCCTTCCATAAATGAACAGCAAGGTTCTGAATACACTTGTGGTTCAGAGATTCTGACTCAAATCATGAAACCTAGAATCTGTACCCCAGCACAAATATCATGATGAAGTAGTGCTTCATTCATACTCTTATTCTATGATATTAACGCCCTTTTATTTTTCCATGAAAGTGAATAAATTGACAGTACAATACATTACAAAGCTAAGTTCTGTATGGCACTTATTAGTTTGAAAATCTATAATTAATTTTTTAAAAAAAAACTTTTGTTTGGAGGACATTGAATCCGTGTCATAGACCGAAGTGCTCAGGGATTACTCCTGGATCTGTGCTGGGGATCACTGCTGAAGATGCTTAGGAGAACATAAGTGATACTAAAGATCAAATTGAGGTCAGGTGTGCGCAGGGCCATTGCCTTAACAAATGTAATATTGCTCTTCCCAAGTCTCTTATTTTTCAAGTTAGTTTACACAGAAATTCTTTCAAATACAAAGAAAACCAAAAAACAAGAGCAACACATGACAATCAGTAAGAACTACAACATTTACCTCCAATCTTTGAGCACAGGACTTGTCCATTATCCGAAGAATACCCAATAATAATCCATTGCCTATTGCTGGTAGGTGCACAGTTGTTGCACCACTAGTTTTGTGGACCGAATATCTCATTTCGCAGGCACTGATTTCTTCCTTGGTTCCTTTTTAGTGATGAATTTCCTGGGGATGGAGACTTCCCTGCCATCGCAACCTTCAGGTCAGACATTTGGTCTGACACAAATTTCTGAATTGCCCACATCTTGCAGTAGCAGGATTCAAAGACCTGAGAGTAATCCACCACCTGAGCTTCGGGAAAGTTCCCATAATATCTCCAGCCCAATGTAACCTGGCGCTGAACCCAACTCCAACTCAGGAACAAAAAGTTAAGAATTTTGATCAGATGAAAACTGGGCTTTCAAAACCTCTGGAGACCTACCAGATCCCAGTAGACTTAGATCAATGCAAAGATCTGCAGGTAATGAACACCGTTGACACCATCACTCTGAAGCAGGTGCAAGAAAATTCAAGTGGCACCAAGGGGACCTCCGATGCAAAATGGAAGAACAAAAAGGAGGCTTCTGAAACTCTTTAGGGAGAAACCAAGGCCAAAATCCAGCGAAACGTCGAGAATGCTTGCTAGGGGGAGCGGGGATTGTTCGTAATGCTGCAGTCAGTGAGAGGTGTCCTGTGACCACGGCCAAAACTAACAGCAAACTTCACAAAGCTGCCTCCAGCAGGATCAGCAAGAAAAAGAGGCATGGGCAGCAGAAGACAAAAAACACCAGAGAAAACTCTAAGAAAGCTAACGAGTGTAAGCAGCCAGGGAAGAAGTTCAAGGCAGAAGAAAAGCCCACCATTGTCAAGATGAAATGCAAGAAAAGTCAACGTGAGTTTTTCCAGGAGACCATTAAAAAGCCCTGCCGCTACCTAGGCATACACATGCTGGATTCTTTCCACGTGTTTCATGCTTTGGGGAAGAAGAATGATCCAAAACCTGGAATCTCTTCCTCCCAGGTCCTGAGTAGCACAAAGAAGCCTAAAGATGTCAAGCCATCCTCAGCTGTCAAGCCATGGCTAGGTGCTACAGGGGATAGAAAAGGCCTTGAGAAAATTCAGATCAAAGCACAAAAACCAAGTAGCAGTGCTGAAAAACGCTCATCTCCATCCCAGTCTGAGCAGCCACCTCCTGGGAAGGTCAAATTGGTACCTTTGCCTTTTCTTAACATGGAGAGTCCCCAAGCTCGACCTGTTCCTCAGAGACGACAATATGTGGTCTCACATCGTCCTGCTGCAGCTTACTATGCCAAGTCTGGCTCTACCAATGCAGCTCAGCCAACTGCTGCCAATTCTTCCTGGTCAACCACTGCATTTTTGTCGTTCTGCCAAATTTGCTCAGTCCATTCCAACCAACCCATTTCGACCAGGTTTGCAGAACCCTAGTAGCCGGCCTATTCGTCACCCAACAACTTCTAGACCTGCTCCCTACAACAGCAGCTGGCACTTCCCTCCAACTGGAACCTCCTCCGCTCTTTGTGTACAAGCGGTAGTCGCCAACCAAACGTCAGAGTCAGTTTCTCCTCCAAGACCTGTGTTTCCAACTGATTCCATGGAGAAAGTCCAATGTTCCGAAGCCAGTCATGTCAAAGCCCATCACCAATGAGCAGAGACCAGAGCGTGAGACTATGAAAAGGAAGGCTCAGCAGGAGATTGAGAACACTGCCAAACACACCTCTTTTGGTGAAAGTGCAGAACTTTATTGAGAGGGAAAAAGATATGGACATCTCTTTCTACTATGGCTGCGTAATGGGAGTAGCTGGAATGGTAGGTTCCACTCGAGGTACCAGATGGTTTTCCTAGGCAAACACTGACATGCCATACACCTTTTATTTATTGTAATATATTTTTTCAAATTAAAGAGAAGCATCATAGTAAATTAGTTGTTAATAAAAGTTATGAATTTTGAGATGCTGTCAACTGTGGTTGTTTTTGGGAGTGGCTGGGTGTTGAAGGATGGGAAGGGAAAGAATGGGAAGTTAGAGATAGGAAAAAGGGTGAATAGACAAGACTCTACGAAATACAAACTTGGTCCAGGGTTATAAAACCCATCAGATGAGAAATTGCATGGGCCTGATGAAGAGTTTGGTAGGGTCAGAGGAAGAGTATAGCCTACAGGGCATTTGCTCTGCAAACAAGAAAGACTCAGTTCATTTCTTGCAGTCTTTTATGGTCCCCAGAGACCCACCAGATCTGAAACTTGAGCACAGAGTCAGGAGTAAGACCAGAGCACAATCAAGTATGCCCCATACCTGGTTTCCTCCACAAGAAATTGGGAGAAATGGCACGGTCTGCAGTTTTTGGTTAAACGAATAATTTTGGAATAGGCTGAGGAAGGCAGATGAGTCTAAGATGACCAGAAGAAAAGTAAAAATTCTTCCATGGAGGCTGTGTTTACGCCTCATGGCCACTTTTCAAAAATAACCAAATTTGAGACACAGTACTAAAAGGTTTTTGTGGTCTATCCATAAATGATGCCTGGGGAATAAACCTACCAAATGAGTGATCAACGCCCTCAGAGTCATTCAAGGATGACTCTTAACAGGGACAAAACCAAGAGAAAAATTGAAGCCTGAAGCCTGAAGATCAGCTCCTGGGAGATGCAAGGATAAGTCACCATGCCCTCGGGCCCTCTGTTCAGCACCCCTAGCTGCAACATTTCACTTATTCCCAGCAATATTCAGAGTTGCTGTTACGGTGACACTTCACTAGCGTGTTTTCACAATGCGGTCCATTGCCTCTGTAAGTCTTTGGATTTGTACACTCCCCAAGGTAGCCAAGCCAGTTATCAGGAAATTTCTGGTAGGGGGAGCTCAAATTATATTAGATTGAGGGGCTGGTCCTTGGTCTTCCATGGTCCGTGGTTCCCGTAGCCTGCTCTAAACATCGCTGTTAACTGCAGCTCACACAAGAACCAACATTATAAATGGCTTTGGGGCTGCGTTGCCGGAAGTACCAGACTAAGACATGCGCACTAGGTCACCACTTCCAAAGCAGTAGGTACCGGTTCTCCTTCAGCCTGGAAGGTGGTGGAGGAAAGAGATGGCCCTAGGAGACTGAATGGGGTGATGGATGAATGGGAAGGAAACCGGGACGGGTAGAGAACTGGACAGCTGGTGATCATCATGGGATAGTTGGTGGATGTTTTTCAAATGAGTTAAAATATTATTTGTAAATAAGATTCAAAACAAAAATACGAAAATAAGATAGGTTCCAAAGAACAGGTTATATATAAGACCGAGAGAGCTGAAAGGGCTGGCATTCGGTCTGGAGCTTTGAATCATTCCATTTACTATATATGTTAGTTTCACATCACTTAGCTGTGGAGAGGAATAGTGAGAAACAGAATGCCACCAGAAAAGCAAACTGGATGACCACCTTCAAAAAAAGCCAGGTGGAAGGTGTTCACATGGATCCGAAGTGCAAATATATGTTAACAGGAACATATTTTTAACTAACTCTGTTTGGTACCAGTAACTACATTGATGAAAATGGGGGGAAATGAACGCTGTTTCTGACTGACCTGATACTAACGAGTCAAGAGATTTTCCCAGGAAAGGATAGTTGACTGGCTGGGAACAGAAAAACGTGAAAAGTGTTTTGCTACTTTTAATGTATGGCTAGAGGAAAATGATCCCAGTCAACTCTCAAAACTAACAAGCTTCAACTCCCTTGAAAGAAAGTTATATTAACTGAGGAAAAAATTCTGGGAGAAAAGTCTGAAATGATGGGAAAAGAGACAATAAGTGCAAAAGGAAGGACTTGAAGTTTGGCGAAAACAAAGCTTGAAAAAACAAGATCTGGTGGGAACATGATTTACTGGGAATGGGATCTGAGGAGGAGAAGAGTAATATCAGGGATGTGAACAAGGAAAATCCAAGTTAATGAAGACTTAGCTAGCTGACTACTCAATGGGCAACATGGTTCCAAGAATACCAGAACTTACCAAGGAATTTACTTTAATTTTCTTTCTTTTATATGGTCAATTACAACATGTATTCTTTGCCTTCTTAAAACACAATTTGGAGTGTTCATTTCTTTCTCAATATTCTGTTCATTTGTGTAAGCATCTTAAACAACTGCTGGAAAACAGAATTATTTGATCAGACTTATTTTTTACTTTAATGTTTAGTTGAGATTACTGAAAACTAGGTCTAAAATGAAGTTTGTCTTGATTGCTACAAGTAGAGAAGGGAGGACTAGGGATGGAATTAGAGATTATAGGGTACCACATTTAGTTCCTAATAAAACAAGTAAAGCACAGTGTCCCAAATAGACTATTGAAAAAGATATTCATGTCAATTTAACCTGTAAATTCAGCCTTTTGTATATTTAATTAAAAATGAAAGAATGTTCCTATATTTGGTCTTTTAAAGACATTCCAGGTTGGTTAAGGAAACAAACACTGCCTATGAAATCATAGCAACATAACGATAAAAACCTGATTACTACTTAAATTTACAAGAATGTCAGTGCTAAGAATTATTTCCCTGGATTTCCTTAGTGTACATGATAGTCATATGAATACACCTGTGTGAATATATCGCTGGTATCTAATTTAGAGAATAGATATATAGAGATTAGATCACATAGCTGAGTGTGATCTCAACTTTTCTACACATTCCCATGCCCCACACACCCAAAGACTTGTACTGATCCTTATAGATCCATGACTTTTCCTCCTCCCCTATCCCAGAGTCTTTTAAAATTTCTTTTCAAGTACTAATGTGATGCGCTTTAGAAAATGTTGAGTTAAACTTAATTGTTGTCATTTAGCTTTTAGATAGAGAACCAAGAAAATCTTATTAAAAGAGTATTTTTGTATTCTTTGAAAATGATAATAAGAGCATTATCCTTGAGTCCCTCAATAGACATTATATAAAGAATTTTGTGAGGAATTCCCTGTACAAATCAATACTCAAAGAAATAAATGACTTCTCTGAATGAGGATGAACTGGGACATTTCAAAGTATCAATCAGTGAATCAAAGCTGAATCATAGCATCCTATAGCTAAAATGATCTTGATTTAATCTAGACAACACCATTACATTTTTTTCTTATACCAGCTGATAGCACTTTTAATTTTTTAGTTTTTTTTATTTACTTTTATTAGTGAAACACCATGAGGTACAGTTGTAGACTTACATACCTTTGTACTTGGGTTTCAGTTTTACAAGAATCAAGTACCCATCTCTCCAACAGTGCCCATTCTCCATCACCAAGGAACCCAGTGACCCTCCCACCCCCCATCTCCCCTACTTTGCCCCAACTCAGGGCATTCACTTTTGCTTTTTCTTTGTTTTAAGGTGTTGTGGTTTGCAATGGAGGTCAATACCATTACATTTTCAAAGAAGAACATAGGCCCCTATATGTTCAAGCACTACTACTGTCCTGCGGTTCTTCCCACCATGTACCCTGCTCCAAGACAGCCCTTTGGAAATATGCTGGGAAGGACAACTGGATGTTCCATTCCTCACACTGACCTGGAAGACTCTTGCTGATTCTCAACCACATCAACTATTCATTTGTTGCCTGATATCACCTCCTGTCCTTTATTTTTAAAAAAAAAATATTTGATTTGTTTCTGGAATATAAAGAAAAAAATTAAATGGACCAATAAACAAAAGCAAAATCAAACCTTTATACTCTGACATCAAAATCGTCCTTAAGGAGGGGAACTAAATGACTGAAATGGGTAGGGGAGTGTTGTTAGTTCGTTGTGGACAGTAGCTGGATATTTGACAGTGCATGGAGTATGAATACACAGTTCCAGAGATCAGGAACTCTGTCCTTGAAGCGAATACAGTTTGTAAACTAGTCATCACAATTATATGTCCATATGAAATTTATCTACATATGCTTTGTGCCTTCCTTGCATGTATGTGTTATGCATTCCTTTTTCATGGCCTCAGAAATGCATCTGAGGGCACTCGGAAAATTAGTTGAGCACCAAGTATGGGGAGTGAAGTAGTAAAGAATTGGAGGAGGAAGAAATATGAGTTGGAGCTTAAGAGCCGTGTAAGAGGAATATATAGATATGTATGTGTGTGTAAATACACATATATATGTATAAATATATATATGGGCTGGAGCCATAGCACAGTGGGTAAGACGTTTGCCTTACACGTGGCCAACCTGTGTTCGATTGCTCTCCTCCTCTCAGAGAGCCCAGCAAGCTACTGAGAGTAACCCTCCCTCATGGCAAAGCTTGGCAAGCTACCTGTGAATTATTCGACATGCCAAGAACAGTAACAACAAATCTCACCATAGGGACGTTTCTGGTGCCTGCTCGAGCAAATCAGTGGACAATGGGAGGACAGTGCTACAGTGCTCTGGTTAATTCAAACGTTGTTTATGTAAAATATGAAAGAATCAAATAAATATTCTATAAAGCTGATTACACCTATTAAATTAATATAACTTTAAATAGTGTTTAGAAATTAAGTTGAAGAATTTGAAGGCTATAGAAAGATATTGACAATATATCAAGAAACACATGGATTTTTGAGGAGCAAGAACACGTAGCTGTTGTCCTTTCTTAAGGTTATTATTTTTGGCATTTATAGAATATGCTTTCCCTGAGTTTTTGTTAATAGCTTCCGTTTTTTAGAAAGCATCATAATAAATTATTTTTTTTAAAAAAAATTTAAAAAAGTTCTATTAGTGAGTGGATTCTGTATGTTTGGAACGTGGGAAGTATTTTCCTATGTAATTTACATTAAACATGATATTTACAACAGAAATACCATCTGCAGTACCATTCACAATAGCCAGAAGAAACTATGGTATACATACACAATTGAATACTACGCAGTTGGCAGGAAACTGACATCATGAAATTTGCTTATAAATGGATGAACAGGGAAGAATATCATGCTCAATGAAATCAGTCAGAAGGAAAGGGGTATACTGATTGGACTACACCATTTTTTGGATATAAAAAACCAGAAAATGAGACTAATACCCAAGGATAGCAGAAACACAGGCCAGGAGAATTGGTCAATGGTTGGACGCTTGCCACAAGTGCTGAAGGCAAGAATTTGGAATAAAGAAGGGACCGCTCTGACAATGATAGTTGGAAGTGATTACTCTGGGTGAGAACTGAGTCCTGAAAGTAGGTAAAGGAATAAACGTGAGAACCTCTCACTCTCTGTTTTACAATCCACAATGCCGAAAGGATGTGTGTGTGTGTGAGAGAGAGAGAGAGAGAGAGAGAAAGAGAGAGAGAGAGAGAGAGAGAGAGAGAGAGAGAGAGAGAGAGAGAGAGAGGTGCCTGCCATAGTGTAGAGACAGCAGGCTGTCAGGTGGGGTTTGGGGTTGGGAGAGGGAGTGGTGGGAGAGAAACTGGGGACATTAGCAATGGAACTGTATACTAGTGGAGGTTAGGTGTTAAAATATCCTATGATTGAAACTGAATCATGAAAAGGTTTGTAATATGTGTCTCCTGCAGACTCAATACAAAAACATGATATTTAGATTCTACCATCATGATTAACCTATGAATTTGCTGAAATTTATTTTTATCACTTAGGCTGGGCTCATTGCATGGATGTCTGTGTGGTAAAACGTTTTCATTTTATGCGGACTGAAGAGACAAAAATCGTAGGGTTGGGACTTCTGGTGGAAGGAGAGAAGAGCACAAAACACCCTGTTGACCACACCTCAGCAGGGTCATCTAAGTTGCGTGATGACAGACCTCCTTCACTGATTTCTTCTGTTGTAATGTGGAAAACTGAAAAGACTTTGCAGGCTTACAAGAGGTTGTCTCCTCCAGTTCTCACTATTTTCTTTTCGATTATAATTGTTTAAAGATTATTTGAAAAATTTGGAGCTTAATAATTTGTTCTCATATATTTCCCCTAAATGGTGTCAGTGGGCATTGATCCAGGAAGGCCAGCACGAAAAAGTTGAGGTGTATGTCTTAACCACCAATGCCAACACTACTGTAAGTATGGAATCCAAAGTACAATAGTAAAAATTCAAAATGTGTTTGTCAAGGAAATCGGTGGGAATGCAGGGAAAAATGTGTAATCTGTTGGTGGAAGCATGCAGACACTGGTGGTGTGATTAGAATTGGAATATTGTATGACAAATCTCCAATATAAATGACTTTGAAAATCAAAACTGCCTAAATTTAAAAAAAAAGGAGAAGTCAACTTATGTCTATATTTCAAGAAGGCTTGCCTTGGCAAATTTTGGCAGAGAGACCATAATTGGTAGAGAGAGGGAGAAAGAAAGGGAGAGTTGACAGTTGGGAAGAGAAGCCTGGATATCATGGAAGAGATGAAAGCTGATCTTAGAAGATTTGGAGCCATCAGAGTTTAGAGAGTTAAATGGTGAGAACATTGCAGTTTAGATACTTAAATAGTGAGATTGGTTTCAGTCATTAGCACTGTATACATAGAAAGACTTCAAAGACCTCACAGATATTCAGGCTATAATAACTAAAAAGGGAAGCGTTTTTTTCCTGAAGCAATATGTAAGGATAATATATTGCCAGGAAGAATGATAAGAAGTTGGATCTCTTTTTCACAGATTAATACATTAGAGATGAAAACTTTTATACAAAGGAATCTATGATCTTGTCCTGTTGCTCTGTTTTCTTGTCATCATTCCATTCTCCCCCATGACCCTACCTAATCAGGGCTCTCGACATTTCTCAGCAGTGTAACCACATAGCCTCAGAGCATGTGTTAACTGCAGGTAGCTCACAGCTCTCATGTTTGCCCCCCATCCAAGCCAGAGCCATCCTTCTGAAACCAAGGATATTTGCTGGAGGCCCGTTCTTCCTTGAAGTGGCAGTCAGGGTTTACCTCTTCTTAATCATTTTGATTACAAATTTAGATGTATGTCACTATACTAGTGACAGGGATTTTCCAAACTATGGAAAGCATAAACATTTCCATTTCCCCCACGAATTTTGGGCTAGTTATTTTCTACCCACTGCTAATAATTTGTGATAATTAGGAAACAGAACTGAAGTAAAAACAGGGACATTTGTCAATTTGGTCCCATGACTAATCAGTCTTAGTATAAGTATATATTTCTAGAAAAAAAATGCAGAAGAAAATGAGTTGGTTGCTAGCAAAGAATGCCAAACCTCTGCCAAAAATTCTTTGAAAATAAAAATTCTGACTTTGGACTGAACATGATTACAATTTAATGCCTCTTTTGCAGACCACAACACCCAAAAGGAGAGAGAGAACAAAAGGGAATGCCCTGCCACAGAGGCAGGGTGGGATGGGGGGGATCTGTGTGGGAGGGATACTGGAAAACATGGTGGTGGAAAATGGGCACTGGCGGAAGAATGGGCATGTGATCATTGTATAATCAAAACCCAAGCACAAAAATTTGTAAATGTACAACTGTACATCATGGTGTTTCACTAATAAAAATTTTTAAAAAATAAAATAAAATAAAAATTGTTTCGTCTGCCAGAGATCAGCAGATGGGAACCTGAGTGAAGGCAAAAGATTAAATTGGTTGAGTTTTATTTTTCCTTGAGTATATTAATTTGATTTTGGAGTCAATTTATATGAGAGTTCATCAAGACACAGAAATTTTTAGCGCTTCTCTTGTTTAAAAGTATAGTGATACACCATATCTCTATCTAACATTCTTTTTATTTCTGATAGTTTGACACAAAAGATACGTCATAATCATAGATAAATGTAAATTATTTAAATACTTTTTTGATTATTTAAAATTACCTTATAGAATTACATTATAGAATTTCATAAAATTTAAGATTATGCAGAATCAACTAGCATGTATCATATTACACTCACTACTGAAAGGCCTACTCTGTCATTCACCATTGTTCAGTTTTTCCACTTTGATAACAACTTTCCATCTGGTAAGTAAATAGTCTCATAGTTCTAAAGTTTGTTTTTATTGCTTTGAAAAGATCAAAATTATGTAATTTTCAACATTGGATGAAACTAGAGGATATCATGCATGTAAAGTTAGCCTTAAGGAAAGGAGCAGATACAGAGAGATCTTTCTCATATGTGGGATGTAAAGACACACAGCAAGGTAGCAACAAAGGTTCAAGAGCAATGCAAGGGGAGAACTGATCCACACAATTAGGTCAGGGGATTAGGAGGGAGGGATTCTGGGGGATTGGGGGAGAGGGAGGGTTTGTTATTTGAGAGAATGAGGAGTGTCATGTTGGAATTATGTGTATGAGAAACCATTGTTAATTGAATTATAAATCATAGAATATAAATAATGTTTTAGACGTTTGTCTGTCTCATTTTATTCTTTTAATTTGTTTTCTCCATATTCCATATATGCCTGAATTTGTAGGATGCCTATCTTTCTCTGCCTGGTTTTTGTCACTAAACATAATTTCCTCATGTTATACATTTTATATACAAATAATAAGAAGAGTTCACTTCATACAACTGAGTAGTATTCCATTGCTTTTCCACCTTTCATTTTCAAAATTTGTGGTTTAAAAGATACAAATATTGGTTTTAATAATGCTCTGGGGTTTTAAAAGTTTTAGTTTAGTGAAACAAAATATATTTTATTGAAAAGGCCTTAGAAACTTGTGAAACAGTTGTAGGGTGGAATGGAATATATGTTCAAGCGAGAACAGTCATTTAACAAAACAAGCAAAGAGAGACATAGAGAAAGGAAGCACGGTATTTCTTCAAGGGAGAACACAAGCTTGAGGAACAAGCCTACTCTGGTAGTTTAGGAATAAGAACTTGGATTGGTATGAACTTCACTTGTGCACTTTAGGGGAGAACCTGAGTGAAACTATTATAAGTACGTTCAGGATCATGATACACTGGAGTCTGCAATTGGAGTGAGGAGGGTAGAGAGTTCTTTGGGGAGATCCGAACTATAGAGAACAGTAATAGTATAACACGAATGATAGTATCTTACCGTGGGATTCCAAAAAAATCTTTAACAGTGGCATCAGAAATGATAACATTCTTAGGTATTTGGGTTTCCTGTGGAAACAACGGGAAAGCTGAGTTTATGCTCTGGATGCCTCCGCCTGAAACAAGGTCAACAAGTCATGAATGAAAAATTTCAAGTTAGATGGATCAAGGATACTGATCCCAGTGGAAGGCTAGCTTTTGGGTGGAAAATTTCTACTGCTGGCCTGATGTAGGTTCTGATCCTGGGATACGTAACAGAAAGGAGGTAGTGACAGGTATACTCAGAAGTGAAGCCTCTGAGACAGAATTCATTCAAGCCAACTTATGGGTTATCAATGTTTGCTCATGGCTGCTACCATTATAACATGCCATTCAATGGTTTTGTGGTTTCAATTTACTGTGTCAATGTAAAGATGAAGTTTCCAAATGGAAGGTAAAAATCCGAGGCCCTCAAGATGATGAATTATGGGGAGGGGGGGAGCTGGAGCTATAGTACAGCAGGTAGGGCATTTGCCTTGCACACGGCCTACCCAGGTTAGATTCCCAGCATCCTGTATGGTCCCCCCAAGCACCGTGAGGAGTAATTCCTGAGTGCAGAGCCAGGAGTAACCACGGTGCATCGCCACGTGTGACCCAAAAACGCAAAGAATGATGATTTGGGATTGATCCTTAGCATTGCAAACGGCATTATTTTTTAATTTTTAATTTTTTTCTTTCTTGCTTGCTTGCTTTGTTGTTTTTTGGGTCGCACCTGGCTATGTATAGGGGTTATTTTTTATTTTTAAAAAAACTTATAATTTTTCCTTTTTACCTGTGGTTTAAAAGTAAATCTAAAATATTTTAAAGTAAATATATGTGAAGAAGAATAAAATTCACGGGAACTATTTAGTGTTGTTAATGATACAGGAGTCAGAATTTTGAGGTTAATTGTATGGGTATTGCATAAATAATTTTTCCCCATTACGTGGGCTGTCTTTCGATCATGGTCACCATTTTTTCTGAGTTGCAGAAACTTCTTAGTTTAATGTAGTCTCATTTGTTTATCTTCACTTCCTCTTCCTTGGTCAGTTGTGTTTCATTCTAGAAGTTTCCTTAGCTTTAATGTCATGAAGGGATCTTCCCACATTTTTCTCCATATATCTTAAGAATTCGGGTATGATAGTGAGGTCTTTAATACATTTGATCTGACTTTGTGCCTGGCACTATAAAGAGATCTGAGTTCATTTTTTTTGCATATTGCTGTCCAGTTTTCCCAGCACCAGTTGCTGAAAATACTTACTAGCTCAACTTCATACTTCTTGAGCCTTTAAGAAAGATTAGGTAATAATAATCTGAGGGCCAGCGTCAGGATATTTGACTATATTCCATTGATCTGAGGCCTGTCTTTATCTGAATATCATGGTATTTTGATTACTAAAACTTTGTAGTAGGGTTTGAAGTTGGGAAAGGTGTTCCCTTCTTCTTTTTACCAAAGATTGCTTTAGCTCTTCATGGGAGTTTATGGTTTTGTATGAGTTTTAAGAGTGTTTAATCTATTTCTTTGAAAAATGTTATGGGTATCCTTATAGAAACTGCATTAAATCTTTATAGAGCTTTGGGGTGTATTGCCATTTTGACAGTGTTAAACCTCTCAATCCATAAGCATGGGATGTGAATCCACTTCCTCATATACTCTCTTATTTCGTGAAGTAGTGTTTTGAAGGTTTTTTTTTTTTTTGGTATAGTTCCTTAACCATTTTAGTTGATTCTATTATACTCTATTTTCTGAGGTATTATTTTGAATGGGATTGTTTTTCTCTATCTCTTTTTTCTCTTTCATTATTAATATATGGGAAAGCCATGTAGTACCAGATATTGATTTTGTAATATGCTACTTTACTAAACAAATCTATTGTTCCCAGGAGCTTTTTTGTAGATTCTTTGGGATTTTATAAGTATAGTATCATGTCATCTCCAAATAGTAAAAGCTTGTGTTCTTCCTTTTTTATATGGATGCCCTTGATATCTTTTTTTTACCGAAATCTTATGGCAAGTACTTTAAGTACTATGTTGAATAGGAGTGGTGAGAGTGGGTAACTTGTTTTGTGCCTGATTGTATTCTGGGATTCTAGTTCATTGATTTCTGCTCCAAGAATTTGGTTTTTCCCCCTTGAGAATAATGCTTACTGTGGGTTTGTGGTAATTTGCTTTGACTAGATTGAGGAAAGTACTTTCAACTCCAATTTTGTTGCGAGTTTTTCATCATGAATGGGTGCTGGATCTTATCAAATGCTTTATCTACATCTATTGATATGATCATATGACTTTTATCTTTATTTTATTGAGATGGTGTATTCTGTTGATTGACTAGAGAATGTTAAGCCATCCTTGCATCCCCAAGCTAAACCTACTTGGTCATAGTGTGTGATCTTTTGTTGAGTTTCTGGATTCTCTTTGCTGGTATTTTCTTGAAAATCTTTGTATCTGTATTCATCAAGGAAATAGGTCTGTAATTTTCTATTTTTGTGGTGTCTCTATCGATTTGAGTATTAGGGTGATCTTTGCCTCATAGAAGCTATTTGGGAGTATTTCTGTTTCTTCAATTTCCTGGAAAATCTTTAAAATGTTGGAAGCAGTTCCATTTTAAAGGTTTGAAACAGTTCACTATTGAATCCATCTGGGCCATGGATTCTGTTTGCAGGGATACTTATGACCATCATTTCAATTTCCTTGGTAGTGATAGGTTCAAGTATTCCAAATCATCTTGGTTCAGCCTTGGGAGGTAATTGGAATCCAATAATTTATCAATTTTTTCAAGATTCTCTCATTTCCTGCTGCAAAGATTCTCAAAATAATCTCTGATGATCCTATGGATTTCTGTACTTTCTATTAGGATACCCCACTTTGCATTTCTGATTCGATTTATTAGAATTCTTTCTCTTTGTTTCTTTGAGAGGCTTCTCATGGTTTATTCATCTTATTTATTTTCTCAAAGAATCAGCTTTTTCTTTTATTAGTATTTTGGATTCTATTTTGGGATTCTAGCTCATTGATGTCCGGTACAAGTTTTATTATTTCCTCCCTCCAGCCTAGTTTGGACTACTTTTGTTGGTCATTTTCCAAAATCTTGAGCTCTAATTTATTCATGTAGGCCCTTTCTTTCTTCCTGATGAATTCTGGCAGAGCTATAATCTTTCCTCTTAACACTGCTTTTGCTGTGTCCCACAAGTTATGGTAGCTTGTGTCCTCATTCTCATTTGTTTCTGGAAACTTTTTATTTCCTCTTTGATATCTTCTCTAAGCCAATGGTTGTTCATTACTTCCCTTAAAGAAAATATTTCCTTGTTGAGCTTCAGTCTGTTTGATCTATGGAGACGTGACAAAGAAGTGTTGAAATCTCCTTCTAGTATTGTGTTGCTATCAATGTTTTTCTATAAGTCAATTAGAAGTTGTTTTTAAGTATTTTGCTGGTCTGTCATTAGGATCATATACATTGAGGAGGGTGAGTTCTTTCTGATGTACATATCCCATGACCACTAAGAAATGACTTTCACTGTCTCTGATAACCTTCAGCCTGAAGTCCATGTGGTCTGATACTAGTATGGCCACTCCAGCTTTGTGGAGGTGATATTTTCTTGAAAACTTGTTTCCCAGACTTTTACCTTTAGCCCATGGGTGCTTTGATTGTTCAGATGTGTTTCCTGCAGGCAGCAGAATGAATGTTGGTTACAGTTTTCTAATTCATCTTCCCATTCTGTGCCTCTGAATTGGCACATTTAGTCCATTGACATTGAGAGAGATTTTTGTGATTGGGATATGTGCTCTCTTTATGTAGAATTTTTGTACTTGTGGGGATTGTCTTAGCTTAAAGTAGACCTGTTCATTCTTCTTGCAACAAAAGTATGTAATGCTTTACAAGTTTGCATATCATCTCTGTGCAAGGACCATGCTCATCATTTTATCATTTCAATTTTAGTATATGTGTTAAACTTAGTAGGAGTTAATTTTTCCATATTTTTCGCCTCTTATTACTTTGAGTGTTGTCCTTCCTCACTCCTATGGCAGACAATGATTCCTAATCAAGGAATGTATTTCAAAGCAGCATGAATAAATAGATTTAGAAATTTAATGTCCCAGAAAGAAAAATATGGTTTTTACCATATTATCTTTTACCATACCCTAGGCATCAGTTTTACAAAATAATTCTTTTGGAAGATGGGATATGAGTTTGTTTAATGTCGTTCCCTGAACCCTTAATTAAGACCATTAAACTAGAGCCTTTTGCTTTTCTCGCCTCAGTCTCGTGTACATCTCCAGGAAAAGGTGGATGGTGTTGTCTGCACTTTGACCACCTTGAATGTATGTAGGATTTTTCTCCTGAAGGATGAGGTGAGAAGCATATTGATGATTTCATTCCACCTTATTACAAGTTCAACTTGAACGGAAGGTGAGACTCATGTGGCTCCTATAAAGGACAGAACAAAGGGTCTCAGTGAAGTTTAATGGCCAACTGATATTAACAACATAGATGACTCATAGTAACCTGTGTGCATCTTTGTGTATAGTGAGTTTCATATCTACTGATAGTGATTCTCAGTCATGACACATGGGAAAAACGGATCTGTAATTAAAAATCTAGTTCTCTG
The DNA here is from genome assembly GCF_029834395.1 of Sorex fumeus. NCBI lineage: Eukaryota > Metazoa > Chordata > Mammalia > Eulipotyphla > Soricidae > Sorex > Sorex fumeus. Next base: position 18,580,708 of record NW_026606152.1, on the reverse strand, counting down.
AGCAGAGTGGGCTCTCTGACGTGATTGAACAAGTTTGTAGTAATTTATTACTAAGCACATAAGTATTTTCAATGATGAGTACTTTTCGATCTAAAATTAATTCCAAATATGTCTAAAACAACAGTCTCCTGACCTCGCACCTGGCTTTACTCACTGGGGCCCCTTGGAGATGGCGGGGTGAGATTCCCTCACCGCCCTGAGCATAGCCCCGGCAGCTGAAGGCCTCTGCAACCAGCCATAGGTACGCTTAGAGACCACTCTTCCCAAGCTTGAAGGAGCCTCATGCATGAAGGAACTGGAAGAGGAACCCAAATGTGCGGGACCAGGGCATGAGATCTCCATGGCTGCTCAGATCAAGAATGTGCCCGCTCCTTCCAGATCCCCCATCTTCTAGTAATTAAGTGTTACAACCACGAACTACCCCTGGATCCATGTAATTCCCTCAATAGCCAACATCCAGAGACTGGATCTTATTTAGAAGACAGCAACTCTGATTGTCCAGTTCTCACTCTCAGAGAACCTGGTAGGCTTCTGCGAGTATCTTGCCCGCATGGTGGAGTCTTTGTTTCTGGTCAGTTTCTTTTGAGGTACAGAAGCTGCTTAATTTAAGATAGTTCCCTTTGTTTATCTCTGCTTCCAGTTGCTTGGCAAGTGGCGTGTTATATTTGAAGATACCTTTAGCTTCAATGTCGTGGAGGGATTTGCCAACCTTGTCATCACTGTACCTGAGGGATTCTGGTGTGATGTTGAGGACTTTGACCTATTTTTATCTGACTTTTGTGCATGGTTTTAGGTAGAGGTCTGAGCTATTTTTTTTTTTGCATGCAGCTGTACAGTTTTTTCTGCACCGTTTGTTTAGAAGGACTCTCTTAAACCACTTCCAGTTTCTTGCTCCCTTATCAAAGATTAGATGATTATATATTTGAGGGTGTGTGTCAGTATATTCAATCCTTTTCCATTGGTCTGCAGCTGAGCCTTTGTTTCAGTCCCATGCTGTTCTCATTATTATCGTTTGCAGTAGAGTTTGAGGTTGGGGAAGGTGATGCCTCCATCGTCTTTCCCCCAAGAATTGCTTTAGCTATTCGTGTGCGTTTATTGTTCCATGTGAATTTCAGGAGTGCTTGATCAATTTCTTTGAAGAATGTCATGGGTATCTTTATAGGGATCAAGTTGAATTTTTACAATGCTTCTTGGAGAATTGCCATTTTGACAATGTTAATTCTCCCATTCCATAAGTAGTATATATGTTTCCATTTCCTCGTGTCCTTTTTAATTTCCTATTGTATAGGTCCTTTACCTCCTTAGTTAAGCTGATTCCAAGGTTCTTGATTTTCTGAGGCAAGATTATGAATGGGATTGCTTTTTCATGTCACTTTCTTCTCTCTCATTATTTGCATATAAAAAATCCATAGACTTTTCGGTATTGAGTTTATAGCCTGCAATTTTACTATAAAAGTCTATTGCCTCTAGGAGTTTTTTCGCAGAGATTTTAGTATTCTCTAAATATTGTATGATATCTTCTGTGAATAGTGAGAGATTATTTCTACCTTTCATACATGAAAAACCCTTAATATCTTTTTCTTATCTATTTTCTCTTCCAAGTACTTCCAGTACTACATTGAACAGAAGAGCCAAAATGAATTTTTACTTAGCACATTCTGTCTGTAAATTTCTACGCTAAGAACGGAAGAAACAGTGATATCTTAGTAATTTACAACTAAATTATGAAGACAGATAATTTAAAAGAATTTCTTTGTATAAATTTCCAAAATGTGTAGCTTTTATTAAATATATTAAAAATAAATCGTAGGTCTTGATTATACCATGAAGATTGTTTTCCTGTTAGAAGTTACCCTTCTAAAATGCAATAAAGAGACACATTTTGAAAATGTTGATTATTCGTTCATTCATTCAATGAATATTTGTTAGTCTGGTTGTGCAGTGCCTGCAGGAAGTCAACCTGTACCCTCAGGTGAGTGCATCAATAGTCTGATGGTGTCTTCATGCTTCCTGGTAACCTCAAATCGCCACCGTGCCTCTGGCTGGCTCCCAACAACTCAGGACTACGTTTCCCGAGAAATTAAACTCCCGAAAGATATGTGGGAGCCATGTTCACAAACCCACCCCTGGCTCAGCTATACAAGCTAATGGATTGGTCTTGTTTCAGAGACCCATAGACAAATCTCGAAGGATATCAACAGCCACAGTTAACCTTGGAACTGCAAAAGGCTGAAGACACTAGGGTAAATCAGAGGGAAGCAGTTTAGTTTGGTACCCACCCAACCAGAACCCAGTGCAGCCACTTTCTCCCACAATACAAAATCGCCACCATGCCCTCCTCTGGTTTCCACCGTTTCAGGATGGCTCTCACTGAAACATAACAGCTGAAAATTCGGATATGTGTGTTTTGTGACTGAAATCTCCAGGCTTTCTCTGGGCAGGATGGGCATTCCACACCCACTTCCCTGTACTTATGGAAGCCTCAGCAGTCATTTCCATACCTCAAAGCAACTCCAGGCTTACCTTCCCGATAAAAATGCTAAATTCCTTGAACAAACATGATGACCTCTTAGTACCTTTATGAGACCCTTAATGCACAAAATAAAAAGGAGACAAAGAGAAAGAATTAAAGATCCTGCCATAGAGACAGGCTGGGGATGGGGGTAGTTTGTTGGGGGATGGTTTTAGGGAACCAGGAATATTGGTTTTGGGAAATGTACACTAGAGGAAGGATGGAAGTTGGATCGTTGTATGACTGGAAGCAAATTATGAATAGATTTGTAATGGTCTATATCACAGATATTCAATAAAACATTAAAAATACTGATGTAACTTTAAAACCCAGCATAACTATTTTTGTGTTCTCTGTAGGAAAAAAATGTTACTCACCTGTGTGCCAATAGCTTGTAGAAAGCTAAACCCAAAGATATATCAATGACTGTCTTTGGCATGAATACTGTAATTGCAGCTATGTTATGTTTTAGAATCAGTTCGTGGACAAGATGCCAAGAGGAGCAGTGGCAAAGTGCATCAATGTTGAATGGATAATGTTTCAGGAGCTTGCAAGGGAGATGGGAAGATTTGGCATGAGAAAAGGGAAGAAACAGAAAAGTGAAGTACTAAAAGTATCATGAGAAAAATGCAAGGGAGGACATTTCCTGGCAAGTGTCACACTCTGTTGAGCTTTTGGTGAGGATAAGTATTAGAAAGTATCTTTCCCATTTAGTGGTAAAAAGGTTACTTTGATGGGTATATTTAAAATTTACTTTAAAGATTAGAATCACTAAGAGATACACAGTTACAAAGTTGCTCATAATTGAGTTTCAGTCATCTAATGTTCTAGAACCTTTCCAGTATATTGGGGCATTTTTGAAGGAATATCCCTGGTGCGAAGACTAGGGCATCTGAATCTTAACACATTTATCCAAATATATGATCTGTACTCACATGATTTACACTGTCTCCCCTGCTCTTTGATTTATGTTTTCATGCAATATTTCCTTGTGAACCTCACCTCAACTGAGGCTCCCTTTTTAAGACAAGTACATGTTTCTGGGGCATTACATATTTTTTGGTTTCTGGGAGAGTCTGTAAAGCAATGCTCAGGAGGTGTGGGGGCACTACAGACAATTTTCAGAAAACGTGGCCATGGTGCTTGGGGTCCTCTGAGTCTATGCAGCCTTTGATACTCTGGCAATCATGTGGCGCTGGGAGTCAAATTGAGTGCATGTGAGACAAGTTTCATAAGCACTACACTATCTCTTGCGGCCCTGGGTATTAGATTTCTGTCAGCATTCTGAGGTCCTCCCTTTTGTCAGAAAGCAGAGGCTCGTGCAGGAGAAAGTGATAGAGACTTTAGGGTTTAGCTAGGTTGACTGAGTGGCTGGTGATACCATTAAGATTGGAACATAAAGTATAAATAAAACAAGAGCCCCGTGCTTTTTCCCGCTGAACTCGACACCCTCCACAGGGGGACACCTGCGGGGAACACCTGCAGCAGCTCCTTGGGACTGTCCATCACCTAATCAGCGCCTCCCCTCCAGCTGGGTAGGGGGAGCACAAGCCAGGTTCACCACTCCTCACCCGCAGCTCCCCGGGTTTTCCTGCAGAACTGGACACCCTCCAGAAGGGGACACCTGAGGCAGCTCAGGGGAAGTTATAGAGTTATAGAGAGGACAAAGGGGGAATACACAAGACTCTAAGAAAGATAAACTTGGTACAGGGTTATAAACCCATAAGAGGAGAAATTGCTTGGGCCTGATGAATAGTGGGGTAGAGTCAGAGGAACAGTATTGCTGACAGGGCATTTTCTCTGCACGCAAGAAGGACCCAGTTCAATTCTTGCAATCCTTTATGGTCCTCAGAGAACCACCAGATGTGAAACTTGAGCGCAGAGCCAGGAGTAAGACCAGAGCACAGTCAAGTATGTCCCATCCCTGGTGTCCTCCAAAAAAAAAAAAAATGGGAGAAATGGCACAGTCTGGGGATTAGGATTAAAAGAAAAAATTCGGAATAGGCTAAAGAAGAAAGATGAGTCAAAGGTGACCGGAAATAAAGTTAAAATTCTTTCATGGAGTCTGTGTTTATGCCTCATGGCCACTTTTGGAAAATAACGAAATTTGAGACACATCTCTAAAAGTTTCGGGTGGTCTAATCATAAATGATGGCTGGGGGTTGTGAACACATAGACTGGGGAATGAACCTTCCAGATGAGTGGTCAACGGCCTCAGAGTCATTCAAGGATGACTCTTAACAGGGACCAAGCCAAGAGAACTGTTACAGCATGAAGCCTGAAGATGAGCTCCTGGGAGATGCAAAGATAAGTCACCATGTCCTCTGGCCCTCTGTTCAGCAACCCTAGTTGCACCATTTCCCTTATTCCTAACAATATTCAGAGTCGCTATCACGGTGACACTTTGCTAGCTAGTATCAACAATGAGGTCCATTGCCTCTGTAAGTCTTTGCATTTGTAAACTCCCCGCTGTGGGAAAGCCTGCTTTCAGGCAATGGCATCTGGACATTTCTGGCAGGGGGAGCTCAAATTATATTACCTTGAGGGGCTGCTCTGTGGTCTTCCATGGTTCCTGGTGCCTGTAGCCTTCTCTAAACATCGCTGTTAACTGCAGCTCACACAAGAACCAACGTTATCAGTGTCATTGGGGCTGCCTTGGGGGATGTACTGGACTAAGACATGCGCACTAGGTCACCACGACCAAAGCGGTTGGTACCGCTTAACCTTGAGCCTGGAAGGTGGTGGTGGAAAGAGATGGTCCTGGGAGAGTTAATGGGGTGATGAATGGATGGCAAGGAAACCGGGAAAGGTAGGGAACTGGACAGCTGGTGATCATCATAGGAGAGTTGGTAGATGTGTTTTAATCACATTAATATGTTTTTCAGAAATGTTAAGCAAAACAAAAATATGAAAACAAGATAGGTTCCAAAGAACAGGTTACATATAAGACCGAGATAGCTGAAAGGGCTGGCATTCCTTCTGGAGCTTTCAATCATACCATTTACTAAGGTTGGTATTTTCACGTTACTTAGCTGTGGAGAGGAATAATGAGAAACAGAATGCCACCAGAAAAGCAAACTGGATGACCACCTTTCATAAAAGCCATGTGAAAGGTGTTCACATGGATCCCAAATGCAAGTGGGTTAACAGGAACATATATTTAATTAAGTCTGCTTGGTACCAGTAACTACTTTTTTGGAAATGGAGGAAAACGAATACAGTTTCTGACACACTTGAGAATAAACTGCTAACAAATTTTCCCAGGAAAGGGTAGTTGACTGGCTGGGAACAGAAAAATTTGAAAAGTGTTTTGCTACCTTTCATGTATGGCTAAAGGAAAATGATCCCAGTAAACTCTCAAAATTAACAAGCTTCAACTCCCTTGAAGGAAAGTTGTATACAATGTGGAAAAAATGCTGGGAGAAAAGTCTGAAATGATGGGAAAAGAGACAATAAGTGCAGAAGGAAGGACTTGACATTTGGGTTCCTCTGAAAACAAAGCTTGAAACAACAAGTTCTGGTGAGCACATGATTTACTGGGAATGGGATCTGAGAGGAAAATAGTGATATCAGGGATGTGAAAAAGGAACATCCAAATTAAGGAAAACTTAATTAGCTGATTACCACATGGGCAACATGGTTGCTAGACTACCAGAACTTACCAAGGAATTTACTTTAATTTTCTTTCTTTTATATGGTCAATTACAACATGTATTCTTTGCATAATTCAATTACAATTTGGAGTGTTCATTTCTTTCTCAATATTCTTGTCACTTGTGTAAGCATCTTAAACACCTGCTGTATAACAGAATTATTTGATCAGACTTACTATTTACTATAATATTTAGTTGAGATTACTGAAAACTAGGTCTAAAATGAAGTTTGTTTTGATTAGTAGAAGTAGAATAGCGAGCACTAGGGATGGAATTAGTGATTATAGGGTACCACATTCAGTTCTTAATAAAACAAGTATAAGAAAGTGTCCAAAAGAGACTATTGAAAAAGACATCCATCTCTGTTTAACATGTAAATTCAGCATATTTTATATTAAATTAAAAATTAATTAATATTCCTGTATTTGGTCTTTTAAAGACATTCAAGTTTGGTTAAGGAATCAAACACTGCCAATGAAATCATAAAAACTTAATCATAAAATTGTGATTACTACTTAAGTGTCCAAGGATGTCAGTGCTAAGAATTATTTCCGTTGATCTCACTTGTGCATATGATAGGCATATGAATACATCTGTGTGAATAAATAATTGATATCTAATTTAGAGTCTCACCATACATGGTTGTGGGTATTGTGAAATAGTTATATATATTTTCATAATTTTGCAATAACATCTCTGGGTGTGAATCCTTGAATCATAAATACCTTTTCGTATGTTCCAGCACTAGCTCCTCCCATATTAATTACTATATATATGACCTCCTAAGGAGTCATTTGCTTTTTTCACTTTGTTTTAGTCCTTCTCTCTCTATTTTCAAATGTGAGTTATCTGTATCAAATCAAGGTGCATGTATTTGGTGTGGCAATTTTAATCTTTATGAGTAATTTATATTTTATTCATTTATTTTTTAATTGAATCACCATAAGATGGGCTATTACAAAGCTATTTTATGCAGTTTACTTTTTAATCCTCTCAGTTAAGCCAGGGAAAATCTCTTACTCGGGAAATTCAGAATTTCCATATTTCAAGTGAATCAAAACGGATTGTTCTTGTATTTTTTTATTTTTTATTATTTTTTTGATAGAAACGGGACCACCAAATAATGGGTGTTGGGAGGATCCTCCCAGGATGCATGCTGTTCTTTCAAGAAGCCAGAGAGACGTCTTCAGGCAGGAAGAGCAGCTCAGCAGCAGGGTCTCTTGGATGGGTTTGGTGCATTTTTATTTCAGAAATTGATTTAGGGTTTCTAACCAATCTGAAAATGGCTTGGGATTTAAAATGAAGGTCACATAAAGAACTGAGTGCTGAAAGGAGGAAAAGGATAAGCATGATAATCTTTCAGTACCTGTATTGCAAACCATAATGTGCAAAAGGAAAGAATGGGGGGAACAGGAGAGACAGACAGCGAGACATACAGACACAGAGACAGACAGAGAGAGAGAGAGATAGACAGAGTCAGAGAGAGAAGAAAAGAGTCTGCCATCGATCACAGAGGCTGGCTGGGGGTGGGTGGCAGGAGGGAAAATGGGGACATTAGTGGTTGGAAATGTACACTGTCATGAAGGAATGGGTGTTGGAACACTATGATGGAAACTCAATCACAACTTTGTAGCTGTGTATCTGTGTAATTGTGCATTTAATTTAAAAATTTTAAGGAAAAAATAAGATTTCAAATGAAAAATTATAGAGATTTCTGACTAAACAGGCATTCTGACAGAAACCTCACTGCTTGAGCAACAAAACTTTCAGAGAGGGCAATTTCAAAATTTCAAAAATTCCCATATTAAAGCAGTCAGAAGCAAAACCCCTGTTGTGTCCCCAGCCATAAGAGTGAGCTGCACACACTCTTTACGATAGCCAGAATCTGGGAAAAACCTGAGTGCCCCATAAATGAAGACTGGTTAAAGAAACATTGGTACATTGCCACAATGGAGTACTATGTAGGGGTTAGAAAAGATGAAGTCATGAAATTTACATACAAGTGGTACTACATAGAGAGTATCATGTTAAGCGAAACGAGTCAGAAAGAGAGGAGCAGACAGGGCAAGATTGCATTCACCAGGAGAACATAAAATAACAAAATAGGAGACCAACTCCAAGAGTGGCCGAGGTTAGTGTCAGGAATTTTTCTTCATAGCTTGGAGACCAACCACACTCGCTAGCAGAAAAGGCAGCTCAGATAGAGAACGGAGCACCAAATAAAGGGTGTTGGGAGGATCCTCCCAGGATGGGAGAGCATGCTGAACATAGAATATTAGAACAAACATAATTGTCACTCAATGCCTCTTTTGCAAACCACAATGCCTAAAAAGGAGAGAGAGAACCAAGGGGAATGCCCTGCCACAGAGTCAGGGTGGGAGGAGGGGATGGGGGATTGGAGCGATACTGGGACCCATTGGTGTTGGGAAATGGGCACTGGGGGAGGGATGGGTATTTTATCATTGTATAATTGAAACCCATGCACAAAAATTTGTAAGTCTACAACTGTACCTCATGGTGTCTCAGTAATAAAAATTTAGAAATTAAAAATAAAAAAATTGGAACATAAAGTAAAAATAAAACAAGAGAAAGATCTAACAATAGCAAAGAGGACTATAGTACTCAAAACGTTGACAAACAGGCACATTGGCAAGTATTTTTAAATACGCATCCAGGAGAGAATATAGCATTGTTCATGAACAAATCTACTATATGGATTCCTCTCATCCTTGAAATGGAAAAGGACAATGTGTTACAGTTACCAATTTGTAAATAAGATATATACCACCTATTGCTTGCTAGGTTTCTATGCTTTACCAAGTATTATTCTAATTTTTAAATTTACTTTAATGATTAAAACAGTGTTTGCCGCATTAAACTTTTTAATTAAACGTTTTATTAGAAATGATTTTTAATTATTAAAAATGTTTTATTCACATTTCATTTTCTAAAAGAAACATATAGGCCAAAGAGCTAGTGCAGCATGTAGAGGGTGTTTACCTTGTATGCAGCTAACCTGAGTTCAATTCCCAGAACCCTGAGCCCACCAGGGGTGATCTCTGGATACAGAGTCAGAAGGGAGCCCAGAGCTCATCTGGGTGCGGTCCCCTCCCCACATAAAAAGAAGAATAGAAAAGAAAAACATATAACTGATTCTTGAGTAACATAGAGCTTAAGGGTGCTAACTCCTCTATAACGTTTGAAAACCCCCAAATTTAATAGATAGTCTGCTCTTGACCAAGAAGATGGTTTTCTAATAGTATTTAATTCCATTGTCTGCAAGTACTGATATGTGTGGCCTGTCAATCTGTGAATTTTGATACATTTAAAAACTTATAATGGATTTTATAATAGACTTTAAAATAAATTTGTATTTTATGATAGTAAGTGATAATTTATAATTCTATTTTTGTGGGGTATTTGGGCCATAGTATGTGTTGCTTGGGTCTTCAGACTCTGCTCAAGGGTCATTCCTGGTGGTGCCAGCCATTAATTTGGGTTGACTGTGTGCATGGTAAGTGCTTTAACCCCTATACTAAGTCTGGGTTTCAATCAAATAAACTATCCGCATATATTTTATACATGCATGGCATAATTTTCCTTAGATTTTTTATATTTCTAGGATATATTGATCATCTTTAATTATTTTACAACCCTACCAATATCCAAAAATTTTCAAAAGATAATTATTGAAAAAATATCTCTCAGAAGTGCAAATTTGTATTGTTCATGGGATAACTATATTAAGAAGAAAATAGAACCACAATAAACATACAAGTAAAATGGAGGTACATTTTTTGGAGTCTTTCAATTATGTATTTATATTAGTCTATATATAAGTATGATTTTTAAATAATCAATTTCAGTTAGTATAAAATGTTAATTGAGCTTTTCTAATTGTAATGTTTACTGAGAAGATAACATTGATGTGAACTCTATATCTATTTGTCTACTTTTGTAATTGTTTACTTAAGATCAATTATTAAAATATAACTTACTTGTGACGTGATATGTCACTCAGGACAAAAGAACTTGGCTTGCATGTATGAAACTTTGGTTCTATTCTTCGCACTATAGAAACAAAGGCAAAATCATGAACTGTGGTTGGAAATATGCCTCGGTGATAAAGTATTTGCCTCACATTTCTGAGGTTATGGGTTTGATCCCTGAATTTCCATAGACACACACAAAAGCTAACTTACAACAAACTCTCACAATGGAGACCTGACTGGGGCTGCTCGAGAAAATCGATGAACAACGGGAGGACAGTGCCAGTGCCAGTGACTTAAAGAACATTAAACTGCTTTAAAATATATATTGCCTAACTATTATACAGATTTAATGCTCAATCAAAGAGCTTGAAAAGGTCTTTTTTCTAGCACCTCTGCTAGGGAAAGATAGCACCTGATTTTTCAATATTTGTAATTTGGGGGGACATTTTAATTTCTCATTTTAATTTGTGCTCTTTGTCTACTAGTGAGCTTGAAAATTGCTCTTGTATGGTACTACATGGAAAATATTATGCTATGGGAAATGAGTCAGAAAGAGAGGGACAGACATAGAAAGATTGCATTTTTCTGGGTAACATAAAGGAACAAAATAAGAGTCTAACACCCAAGAACAGCTGTGATAAATACCAGATTGTTCACTCCATGGCTTAGAGGCCAGCTGCACTGTCTAGGGGTAAAGGCAGCACAGATAGAGAATGGAGTACACAATAAAGGGTGCTGGGAAGATCTGCCCAGGATGGGAGATGCCTGCTGAAAGTAGTCTAAGGACCGAACAGGATTGCCACCCAATGTCTCTTCTGCAGACCACAGCACCCAAAGGGGGAGACAGAACAAAAGGGAGTGCCCTACCAAAGAGGCAGGCTGGGATGGGGGGTGGGGGGTGGGAGGGATACTGGGATTGGTGGGAATGGATATTGGGCACTGGTGGTGGGATGCGTATCGATCACTGTATAACTGAAACACAAGCGCAACAACTTGGAAGTCTATAACTTTACCTCACGGATTTTCACTAATAAAACAAAACAAAACAAAAATTTAAAAAAAAAAAAGAAAATTGCGCTTGTGTTTACTAGTCATTTACACTTCTTTCAATAGAGATTATATGATCATGGTTTATGATTATTTTTTCGATTCAAGTTTAATAGCTAAATACTGATTTTTTTAAAGCACAAATTTATTAAAAGCATTCATACTTGGCCCATCATATATCATATTAATTGCCAGTATTTGTTGGTTTTGCTTGTTTTTTGATCACTTAATTTGGTTTTTGTCCTTTTCTTTCAGATTGTAAAATTTTGAGACAAATGAGCGTATGTTTTTCTTTATCTTCTACAGTTTTAAACTGAGAACAACTGTTTGTTTTGTACAAATAAGATACCTGTGCATTTACTATTTCTTCTCATTTTATTTACATTTTAACACATCTCGATTCATCTACAACTTATCCTAGTAAGTGTTGTCATATTGAAAGAAACCACCATTTTTTCAATCATAGCACTGTAGCCCTGTCCTCCAGCAGTTCTTCCATTTGCTGGAGCGGAACCAGTAATATCTTACAACAAATTGTGAGACTTGTTGTCACTGGTTTTGGCCTATCGAATAGGTCATGGGGAGCTTGCCAGGCTTTTACTATGTGGACGAGATACTCTGGGTAGCTTGACTGACAGAGGAATCAGAATCAGGGCTGGCCTCCTTCAAGGCAAATGCCCGACCCGCTGTGCTGTGATCGTTATCTAAAATATACTAGTAGTACCAAATGTTGTTTCTTTAGCAGTGCAATATAAATGATTATTTCGCAATTTTCCTGATTTGTTAATGAGATATGTAAGCTCTTGAGTATAATAGGAGTATTTTTCTAAAACAAGAGTCTGAGGAATGTGAAACTGTTATAACTGTCTTGTAGGATTCCATCTCCCTAGCATGCTTCATTCTCCCCCGCTTTCTATCCAATCCGGTCTTCTTCTTGGGATTCTGACCTCCTGATTGGCTAGCCTCTACCTTTCACCTGCCTACTTTATGACATCATTCTCCCACCAAACCAACCACCAACTGGTAGAATCTTGGGGGTCCCATGCAGTTGTTTGTAAACAAATGTGAATCATCATGGTAAGTGACGAGTGACCAATGACCACTCACCAGTGAGCAGTCGTCTATACTGAACACTTGTGGTCTTAAGCCGCTTCAGTGCTCAGACATACCGGTTCCTATTCTCGTCTACCTTTCATCGGTATTTCCTCTTCTCTGACCATGTCAGGTAAGGATTTATTATACCTAAACTTAGCAGTCAAGTAAAAACAGCACGGAGTAATGAAAGAAAGTATTCAAGTAGAATTTTATAAGCCTCATTTTAGCTTGACTTTGACATTTGCTGTGTGATTTTAGACATTGACTTACTTTCTCTGACATACAAAGTGTTTTTCCTCATTGATTACATTATATTTTAGACATACTTAGGAGCTCAAATACACACATTCACAAACACACACACATATATATGAGTGTTGATTCTCTGTGTTTCTTTTTACTATTAATAGTAAATTTTACATGATATCCATTGAAAAGAAGTAAATCAGAGACAGTATTTTTACAGAAACAGAAAATATAGATGCTGTTGAAAACTGTCAATATACACTAGCATGAGTTCTCTGTAATGGTCTCTCTACTTGTATTTATACTTCAGTATTTTAAATATAGTGATATTACATAGTAATAATCATTGACCTTTGATTTTTCTATTTAAACCAGGTAATAAAAAATATGGGGCATTGGAAAGGTGTGGAGTGCTGAGCGGTAGGGTGGCAAGCCCTCAAAGTAACAAAGTTTGGGATCACTTTCATCAAGAATTGACCAATAGTATCCAAGACGATATGGGGGACAATAAAATTGGAAAGAAAGAAAGAAAGAAAGAATAGGAACGTCAAGTATAAAGGAAAGAGAAAACGTTTGGAAAGAATGTTGAAGAGAACCAAAGATTTTAAATCAAAAAATAAAGAATATATATTAAATATGCTGAGATAAATACACTGAGGGCAAGTCCAAGCAATATACTTCAATAAATGCCAGGACTAGAAAGGATATTATGCCTTGAATAGGGTACCATTAGGAAAAGCAGTTTATCAGAAAGCCATCCTTGCTGGTTTTTTCCCTTATTATCTCTTAGAACACAGTACTTGGTACTTGACAATTTGAGAATAAACATGCTTCAGAAATTATACTTCCCATGAATAGCTAGTAGTGCTTCTCTAGGGTGGTGGAAGATACAGAATCTTCAATGTTATTATTACTTTCTGGTTTTTAAGTACATGTACGCGCTGTCTGTTAAAATAAAAAAATGGTATATTCTAACTTGAATCAGGAGATTTAATTCATTTGTGTGGTAAGTAGGTTCCAGGTTAAAGGTGCTTGTCATCTTTACAAATATTATTTCATGTGATTTTTTCTTCCTAACATGAGAGTATTTTGATAATAGTGAACTTCTGTTTTTAGATCCTAAGAGTAAATAGAAAAATCAAGTCTCACATGTCTAATTACACATTTTTGTCATATTTGTGAATTATGATTTTTCCTACATTAAAGATAATTTATTAGATTTTGGTGCTCATTTATTAAACATTGAGAAGAACGTTTTCCTGGTTGATGAATATAATTCTAATCTAGGGTTTGAAAATAAATTTGCAATATTTTGTGATCACTTTTTAAATGGTCTTTTCTGTTTCTTGTGTGATCAAGTGAAATCCTCTGCTATGTTTAACACGTGTTGTTTGCTGTTTAATATTCAAAGGTACTGATGAGAATAATTTTTTGTACTTTCGAAATTTCTTTCTGAATTTTACTCATTTCAAACATGTCTTGTCTCTGAAATACAATCACGATTACTCCTATTTTCTTTTTGTTATGTAGTTACTGGTAAATCCTTTCTCTTCAATGGAGTGGTAAAGTGTGCCCTCAAAAATCACCTTCTATTCCATTTTTTGGCTAGCAGTTTTTTTCTAAAATAGAATACTGTCTTCATATTTTATATGTGGAACAATTTATTAATAACCTTATTGTACTGTTTTATTTGGTTTTGTTTGGAATCACATCCACTGTTATTCAGGGCTTACTCTTGGCTCTGCTCTCCATAACTTACTGTACAATGCTGCTTGCTACAGAGCCCAGATTTCATTACTGTCTATATACTTCTTTTACAGTTCTGTGATACATATTTTTCATGATATTTTCTTTACACTTCCTCCTATGTAAATCATATGAAATAGAAAAATTATATTCATGTATGCATTATTATTCTCAGAATTATTAGTAACTTCACAGTAGATAAACAACGTAAGGCACAGAGTTTAAATAAAGTTTTCCTTCCAAAAACATTTCTTGGGAGAAACTCAAGTAGTCATTTTTGAAGTGGATCAAAAATGAGGGTAACCGTCAGGGCATCCACAAGATTAAGTCGTATGTGAACCGAAAGTAACAGGTACTCATGGCACAAGTCAAATGGAAACCTGATGATTACAATGGTAATAGTGGTAAAGACCACAAATGCTTATATTAATGTAAGGTATCTTTCTTCCGGTTTCTGGCCTTGTAGTGATCATGCAGGGTCCTGGACAAAAGAACACATGCTTTAGTTTGTGTAACATGGAAATTCCTAAGGGAGAGAGAGATATAGTACTGGAGGGGATAACGCACTTGCCTTGTACACAGCCAATCCAGTTGAATCTCTGTCACAGCATACACTCTCCCAAATGTTATAAGGGGTTACTCCAGAGTGTAGAGCCAGGAAGAACCCAAGATCACTGTCAGTTATTGGTCCATACTCTATACCACCCTACGCCCCGCCCAACAAAATTTATTGGAATATATGAAATCTTTTTGCCACCTCTGTGCCTCAGGTTTCTTCTTGTCCATAGACTTCCTATTTGAAAAAGCTTCCATTCTCGGAGATAGCATAGGAGTCAATAGGATAGCAAGCTACAGGCATTTCGAGGGTAAGGAGAGACTATCTGTAATCAAGAAATCCGGGTACAGACACAATCACCTGGTTCTTCTACAGTTCTGTGTTCACTTTGGGAACACGATATCAAATACACAAAGTGCCAAAAGGTTCCTGGCTTTGAATCACCCCAAATTGTTGGAATTTTGGAAATTTAGTTGACTGTTGGTACTAGAAGCATCTTGATGGCTTAAAATTTAAGTTCATATTGTTCCTCTCAACGTTGATGGAGATTATTATTCTCACAGATTTTGTTTACAACCCTCTTGTTCCTTACAGAAAATTTTCAAATTCCATCTTTATTGGGAAATGCACATACTCTGCAGCTTTCCCTTCCCATGGTTAACGATGCAGCTTCCGTAACAGGAAGTGTCTGCATATACTCCAGTGTATCTGCTTCAGCTGGTATTTCTGCTTGGCTCCTGCCCTCAGCCTCTGGCACCTCTTTCCAACCACTGATGGGTAGTGCCTATCTTTACCAACATTTCAGCACAACAATGCTATCTGGAGTGTTTCACCAGAGTCATATATCCACCTCAGCTGCTTCCTACCCGAGTGTTTTGGAATGGCATCATGCAGGAAGTGCTGAAGAGAAGTCTTCCATGGGAGACTTTTCTGTGACTGTCCTTGCCCAAGACACCGCTGTCTCTTCCATGTCTATGGCAGCTCGCTATGAGAAAATCCTAGATACCAACAACACGGTGTCTGAGTACCCATCACTTTCTGCCAGTCTTGTTGAGAGAACACCATCTCTGGTTCCACATCAGAGTCGAAGCCTGTCACTTCCCTACCAGGAACGATGTCATGTGTATTACAATCATCAAGGCACTCTGGTAACTCTCCTTTCTGGCCTGCAGTCCTATGACTCCATGACATACATAGGTCAAAATGTCTCTGCCCCCCAAGCTTACAGCAACTCATCTAGAGAAATATTTATGGCTCTGAAGGAGGTCCAGCCGCCAAATATCCAAATACCAGCCTCCTCCTCTGGAATCGACTTCTCTCTGTCTGCTCAACCCATCACAGAATCGAGTTATCAGGTTAGTAAAACGGAGAGAAGGGAAGGAAAATTCAAAAATTGGGATCAAAAAAGAGGAAAACTGTCCGTAGACAGGTGGTATTCATATACACTGAGATTTTTAAGTTTATGAAAAGAACTTAACTAAACTCAGTTCATGCTTACTTCCGTAACTCCTTTTACAGCATGTTATTTTCACTCTCAACATAAGAGCTCCTAATGGAGATTGGAAGGTATGATGTTAAATAGACATCTAGGTTTCATATAATGAAACTTCAGGAGCACACAAAAGAATGCCACATTTTTTCCTAGTTATTTCATTTATTTTTAAATTTTTATTAGTTAAACATAAGGAGGGACAGATGTAGACTTAAAATTATTGTGCTTGGTTTCATTTATACAATGATGTAGTACCTATCCCTCCACCAGTGCCCATTCTCCAGCACCACGGTTCCCAGTATTCCTCCCACCACCATAACCCCCATCCCACTCTGCCTCTGTGGCAGAGAATGCCACATTTTTCACTGTTCTATTTCAGCAGTACTCAAGAATTACCACACTAAAAGTAAAATACATGTCTTAAACTAGTATTTTTTTATTTTCTTAAGAAGTTTCAGAACTCTTATTGTAATGGTACACTTTATCTTTCCCTTCCATTAATGAACAGCAAGGTTCTGAATACACTTGTGGTTCAGAGATTCTGACTCAAATCATGAAACCTAGAATCTGTACTCCAGCACAAATATCATGCTGAAGTAGTGCTTCATTCATACTCTTATTCTATGATATTAACGTCCTCCTATTTTTCCATGAAAGTGAATAAATTGAGAGTACAATACATTACAATGCTAAGCTCTGTATGGCATTCATTAGTTTGAAAATCTATAATTTGTTTTAAAAACCTTTTGTTTGGCGGACGCTGAAGTTGTGTCAGAGACCGAAGGGCTCAGGGATTACTCCTGGATCTGTGCTAGCGATCACTGCTGAAGATGCTTAGGAGATCATATGTGATACGAAAGATCAAACTGAGGTCAGCTGTGCGCAGGGCCATTGCCTTACTAACTGTACTATCCCTCTGTCCCAAGTCTCTTATTTTTCAAGTTAGTTTACACAGAAACTCTTTCAAAAACAAAGAAAACCAAAAAACAAGAACATCACATGACAAACAGTAAGAACTACAATATTTACCTCCAATCTTCAAGCACAGGGACTTGTCCTTTTTACTTAGAATAGCCAGTAGCAATGCATTGACTATTGCTGGTAGGTGCACTGTTGTTGCACCACTAGTTTTGTGGAGTGAATATCTCATTTCGCAGGCACTGATTTCTTCCATGGTTCTTTTAAGTGTTGAATTTCCTGGGGAGGAAGACTTCCCAGGCATCGCAACCTTCAGGGAAGACATTTGGTCTGCAACAAATTTCCGAATTGCCCCCATGTTGCAGTAGCAGGATTCAAAGACCTGAGTATAATCCAGCACCTGAGATTCAGGAAGTTCCCATAATATCTCCAGCCAAAGTAACCTGGCGCTGACCCCAACTCCAACTCAGTAACAAAAAGTTAAGAATTTTGATCAGATGAAAACTGGGCTTTCAAAACCTCTGGAGACCTACCAGATCCCAGTAGACTTAGATCAATGCAAAGATCTGCAGGTAATGAACACCACTGACGCAATCACTCTGAAGCAGGTGCAAGAAAACTCAAGTGGAACTAAGGGGACCTCCCATGCAAAACAGAACAACAAAAAGGAGGCTTCTGAAACTCTTGAGGGAGAACCCAAGGCCAAAATCCAGCCAAACGTCCGAGAATGCATGCTAAGTGGAGCGGGGATTTTTCGTAATGCTGCAGTCAGTGATAGGTGTCCTAAGACCAAAGCCAAAGCTAACAGCAAATCTCACAAAGCTGCCTCCAGCAGTATCAGCAAGACAAAGAGCCATGGGCAAGAGAAGATAAAAACACCAGAGAAAACTCTAAGAAAGCTAAGGAGTGTAAGCAGCCAGGGAACAAGGTCAAGGCAGAAGAAAAGCCCACCATTGGCAAGAGGAAACGCAAGGAAGCTCAACCTGAGCTTTGCCAAGAGGCAGTTAAAAAGCCCTGCTGGTACCTAGGCATACACATGCTGGATTCTGTCCAAGTGTTTCATGCTCTGGGGAAGGAGAGTGATCCAAAACTTGGAATCTCTTCCTCCCAGGTCCTGAGTACTCAAAGAAGCCTAAAGATGTCAAGCCATCCTCAGCTGTCAAGCTATGGCTAGGTGCTACACAGGATGGAAAAGGCCTTGAGAAATCTCAGGTCAAAGCACACAAACCAAGTAGCAGTGCTGAAAAACGCTCATCGCCAGCAAAGTCTGAGCTGCCACATCCTGGGAAGGTCAAATTGGTACCTTTGACTTTTCTTACCATGGAGAATCCACAAGCTGAACCTGTTCCTCGGAGACGACAATCTTTGTCCTCACATGGTCCTGCTGCAGCTTACCATGCCAAGCCTGGCTCTACCAATGCAGCTCAGCCAACCACTGCCAATTCTTCCCGGTCAACCACTGCATTTTTGTCGGGTTCTGCTAAACCTGCTAAGTCCATTTCAACCAACCCATCTCGACCAGGTTTGCAGAACCCTAGTAGCCGACCTATTCGTCTCCCCACAGCTTCTAGACCTGCTCCCTACAACAGCACCTGGCACTTCTCTCCAGCGTGAACCTCCTCCAGTCTCTGTGAACCAGCGGCAGTCGTCACCCAAAGGTCAGAGTCAGTTTCTCCTCCAAGATTTCCGTTTCCAATCGATTCCATGGAGAAAGCCCAATGTTCCCGAGCCAGACATGTCAAAGCCCATCACCAAAGAGCAGAGACCAGAGCGTGAGGCTATGAAAAGGAAGGCTCAGCAGGAGCGTGAGAACGCTGCCAAACTCACCTCTTTGGGGGAAAGTGTAGTACTTTATTGAGAGGGAAAAGAGATGGACATCTCTCTCTACTATGGCTACGTAATGGGAGTAGCTGGAATGGTAGGTTCCATTTGAGGTACCAGATGGTTTTCCTAGGCAAACACTGACATGCCATACACCATTTATTTATTCTAATATATTTTTTCAAATTAAAGAGATGCATCATAGTTAATTGTTTGTTAATAAAAATTCTAAATTTTGAGATGCTGCCTATTGTGGTTGTTTTTGGGAGTGGCAGGGGGTCGAAGGATGGGATGGGAAAGAATGGGAAGTTAGAGACAGGAAAAAGGATGAATAGACAAAACTCTACGAAATACAAACTTAGTCCAGGGTTATAAAGCCCATCATAGGAGAAATTGCATGCGCCTGATGAAGAGTGGGGTAGGGTCAGAGGAAAAGTATAGCTGACAGGGCATTTGGTCTGCAACCACGAAGGACTCAGTTCATTTCGTGCAGACTTTGATGGTCCCCAGAGACCCACCAGATGTGGAACTTGAGCACAGAGCAGGCAGTAAGACCAGAGTACAGTCAAGTATGCCTATCCCTGGTGTCCTCGAAAAAAAAATGGGACAAATGGCACAGTCTGCAGTTTTCGGTTAATAGAATAAATTTGGAATCGGCTGAGAAAGTCAGATAGGTCTAAGATGACCAGAAGAAAAGTAAAAATTCTTCAATGGACGCTCTGTTTACGTCCCATGGCCACCTTTGGAAAATAACCAAATTTGAGATACATCACTAAAAGGTTTGGGTGGTCTATCAATAAATGATGGCTGGGGATGCAAACACAAACACTGGGGAATAAACCTACCAGATGAGTGATCAACGCCCTGAGAGTCATTTAAGTATGACTCTTAACAGGGACAAAGCCAAGAGAACAGTTGCAGCTTTAAGCCTGAATATCAGCTCCTGGGAAAGGCAAAGATAAGTCACATGTCCTCAGGCCCTCTGTTCAGCACCCCTAGCTGCACCATTTCACTTATTCCCAACAATATTCAGAGTTGCTATCATGGTGACACTTTACTAGTGAGTTTCAACTATGCGGTCCACTGCCTTTGTAAGTCTTTGGATTTGTAAACTCCCCAAGTTAGCCAAGCCAGCTTTCAGGAAATTTCTGGTGGGGGGAGCTCAAATTATATTAGCTTGAGGGGCTGGTCTTTGGTCTTCAATGGTTCCTGGTGCCTGTAGCTTTCTCTAAACATCGCTTTTAACTGCAGCTCACAGAAGAACCAACTTTATAAATAGTGTTGTGGTTGCATTGCGGTAGGTACCGTACTAAGACATGCGTCCTAGGTCACCATTCCCAAAGCAGTTGGTACCAGTTGACCTTGAGCCTGGAAGGTTGTGGTGGAAAGAGATGGCCCTAGGAGAGTTAATGGGGTGATGGATGGATGGAAAGGAAACCGGGAAGGGTAGCGAAGTGGAAAATTGGTGATCATCATGGAATAGTTTATGGATGTTTTTCAAATAAGTTAAAATATTTTTTGAAAGGAGATTCAAGACAAAAATACGAAAATAAGATAGGTTCCTAAGAACAGGTTACATATAAGACCGAGAGAGCTGAAAGGGCTGGCATTCCTTCTGGAGCTTTCAATCATACCATTTACTAAATATGTTATTTTCACATCACTTAGCTGTGGAGAGGAATAGTGAGAAAAAGAATGCCACCGGAAAAGCAAACTGGGAGACCACCTTCAATAAAACCAGGTGGAAGGTGTTCACATGGATCCCAAGTGTAAATATATGTCAACAGGATCACATATTTAACTAACTCTGCTTGGTACCAGTAACTTCTTTGTTGAATATGGGGGGAAATGAACGCAGTTTCTGATTGACCTGAGACTAACCAGTTAATAGATTTTCCCAGGAAAGGGTAGTTGACTGGCTGCGAACAGAAAAACGTGAAAAGTGTTCTGCTACCTATAATGTATGGCTGGAGGGACTTGATCCCAGTAATCTCTTAAAACTAACAAGCTTCAACTCTCTTGAAGGAATGTTGTATTCACTGAGGAAAACATGTTGGGAGAAAAGTCTGAACTGATTGGAAAAGAGAAAATAAGTTTGAAAGGAGGGCTTGAAATTTGGGTTCCTCTGAAAACAAAGCTTGAAACAACAAGATCTGGGGGTAACATGATATACTGTGATCTGAGCAGGAAAAGAGTGATATCAGGGATGTGAACAAGGGAAATCCAAGTTAAGGAAGACTTAGCTAGCTGACTACCCCATGGTCAACATGGTTCCAAGACTACGAGAAATTACAAGAAATTTACTTTAATTATCTTTCTTTTATATGGTCAATTACAACATGAATTCTGTGCCTTCTTCAAGCAGAATTTTTCTTTCTCAATATTCTGTTAATTTGTGTAAGCATCTTAAACAACTTCTGGATAACAGAATTATTTGATGAGACTTATTTTTTACTTCAATGGTTAGTTGAGATTACTGAAAACTGGGCCTAAAGAGAAGTTTGTCCTGATTGGTACAAGTAGAGAATGGAGGTCTAGGGATGGAATTAGAGATTATAGGGTACCACATTCAGTTCCTAATAAAACAAGTAAAGGACAGTGTCCCAAATAGATTATTGAAAAAGATATTCATCTCTATTTAACATGTAAATTCAGCATTTTCTATATTTAATTAAAAATGAAAGAATGTTCCTATATTTGGTCTTTTAAAGACATTCCAGGTTGGTTAAGGAAACAAACACTGCCTATGAAATCATAACAACTTAATCATAAAAACCTGATTACGACTTAAATTTACAAGAATGTCAGTGCTAAGAATTATTTCCCTGGATCTCACTAGTGTACATGACAGTCATATGAATACACCTGTGTGGATATATCGCTGGTATCTAATTTAGAGAATAGATATATAGAGATTAGATCACATAGCCGAGTGTGATCTCAACTTTTCTACACACTCCCATGCCCCACACACCCAAAGACTTGTACTAATCCTTATAGATCCATTACTTTTCCTCCTCCCCTCTCCCAGAGTCTATTAAAATTTCTTTTCAAATACTAATGTAATGCGCTTTAGAAAATATTGAGTTAAACTTAATTGTTGTCATTTAGCTTTTAGATAGAGAACAAAGAAAGTCTTATTAAAAGTGTATTTTGGTATTCTTTGAAAATGGTAATAAGTACATTATCATTGAGTCCCTGAATATACATTATATAAAGTATTTTGTGAGGAATTCCCTATACAAATCAGTACTCGAAGAAATAAATGACTTCTCTGAATGAGAATGAACTGGGACATTTCAAAGTATCAATCAGTGAATCAAAGATGAATCATAGCATTCTATAGAAAAAATGATCTTGATGTAATCTAGTCAACACCATTACATTTTTTCTTATACCAGCTGATAGTGCTTTTAATTTTTTAATTTTTATTTAATTATTTTTATTAGTGAAACACCATGAGGTGCAGTTGTAGACTTACATACCTTTGTGCTTGGGTTTCAGTTATACAAGAATCAAGTACCCATATCTCCACCAGTGCCCATTCACCACCAAGGAACCCAGTGACCCTCCCACCCCCCATCTCCCCCACTCCGTCCCACCTCAGGGCATTCCCTTTTGCTTTTTCTTTGTTTTAGGGTGTTGTAGTTTGCAATGAAGGTCAATACTATTACATTTTCAAAGAAGAACATAGGCCCCTATATGTTCAAGACACTACTACTGTCATGCGGTTCTTCCCAGCATGTACCCTGCTCCAAGCCAGCCCTTTGGAAATATGCTGGGAAGGACAACTGGATGTTCCTTTCCTCACACTGACCTGCAAAACTCTTGCTGATTCTCAGTCACATCAACTATTTCATTTGTTGCCTGATATCACCTTCTGTCCTTTATTTTTTTTTAAATATTTGATTTGTTTCTGGAATATAAAGAAAAAAATTAAATGGACGAATAAAACAAAAGCAAAATCAAACCTTTACACTCTGACATCAAAATCGTCCTAATAGGAGGGGAAGTAAATGACTGAAATGCGTAGGGGAGTGTTGTTAGTTGGTTGTGGACAGTAGCTGGATATTTGACAGTGCATGGAGAATGAATACAGAGTTGCTGAGATGAGGAACCCTGTACTTGAAGTGAATACAGTTTGTAAACTAGTCATCACAATTATATGTCCATATGAAATTTATCTACATATGCTTTGTGCCTTCCTTGCATGTATGTGTTATGCATTCCTTTTTCATGGCCTCAGAAATGTATCTGAGGGCACTCGGAAATTAGTTGAGCCCCAAGTATGGGGAGAGAAGTAGTAAATAACTGGAGGAGGAAGAAATATGAGTTGGAGCTTAAGAGCCGTGTAAGAGGAATATATAGATATGTATGTGTGTGTAAATACACATATATATGTATAAATATATATAAGGGCTGGAGCCATAGCACAGTGGGTAAGACATTTGCCTTGCATGCGGCCAACCTGGGTTCGATTGCTCTGCTCCTCTCAGAGAGCCCGGCAAGCTACTGAGAGTAACCCTCCCTCATGGCAAAGCCTGGCAAGCTACCTGTGAATTATTCGACATGCCAAGAACAGTAACAACAAATCTCACCATAGGGATGTTTCTGGTGCCTGCTCGAGCAAATCAGTGGACAATGGGAGGACAGTGCTACAGTGCTATGGATAATTCAAACGTTGTTGATGCAAAATTTGAAAGAATCAAATAAATATTCTATAAAACTGATTACACCTATTAAATTAATACAACTTTAAATAGTGTTTAGAAATGAAGTTGAAGAATTTTAAGGCTATAGAAAGATATTGACAATATATCAAGAAACACGTGGATTTTTGAGGAGCAAGAACACGTAGCTGTTGTCCTTTCTTAAGGTTATTTTTTTGTCTTTAATAGAATATGCTTTCCCTGAGTTTTGTTAATAGCTTCCGTTTTTTAGAAAGCATCATAATAAATTATATTTTTTAAAAAAGTAAAAAAAGTTGTCTTTGTGAGTGGATTCTGTAGGTTTGGAACCTGGGAAGTATTTTCCTATGTAAGTTACATTAAACATGAGAATTATAACAGAAATACCATCTGCAGTACTATTCATAATAGCCAGAAGAAACTATGGTATACCTACACAATTGAATACTACACAGTTGTCAGGAAACTGACATCATGAAATTTGCTTATAAATGGATGTACAGGGAAGAATATCATGCTCAATGAAATCAGTCAGACGGAAAGGGGTATACTGATTGGACTACCCCATTTTTTGGATATAAAAAACCAGAAAATGAGACTAATACCCAAGGATAGCAGAAACACAGGCCAGGAGAATTGGTCAATGGTTGGACGCTTGCCACAAGTGCTGAAGGCGAGCATTTGGAATAAAGAAGGGACTGCTCTGACAATGATAGTTGGAAGTGATTACTCTGGGTGAGAACTGAGTCCTGAAAGTAGGTAAAGGAATAAACGTGAGAACCTCTCACTCTCTGTATTACAATCCATAATGCCCAAAGGATGAGAGAGAGAGAGAGAGAGAGAGAGAGAGAGAGAGAGAGAGAGAGAGAGAGAGGTGCCTGCAATAGTGTAGAGTAAGCAGGCTGTCAGGTGGGGTTTGGGGTTGGGAGAGGGAGTGGTGGGAGAGAAACTGGGGACATTAGCAATGGAACAGTATACTAGTGGAGGTTAGGTGTTAAAATATCCTATGATTGAAACTGAATCATGAAAAGGTTTGTAATATGTGTCTCCTGCAGATTCAATACAAAAATATGCTATTTAGTTTCTACCACCATGACTAACCTATGAATTTGCTGAAATTTATTTTTATCACCTTGGCTGGGCTCATTACATGGGTACCTGTGTGGTAAAACTTTTTTCATTTTATGCGGACTGAAGAGACAAAAATCATAGGGTTGGGACTTCTGGTGGAAGGAGAGAAGAGCACAAAACACCCTGTTGACCACACCTCAGCAGGGTCACCTAACTTGCTTGATGACAGACCTCCTTCACTGATTACTTCTGTTGTAATGTGGAAAAATGAAAAGAATTTGCAGGCTGTCAAGAGGTTGTCTCCTCCAGTTCTCACTATTTTCTTTTCGATTAGAATTGTTTAAAGATTATTTGAAAAATTTGGAGCTTAATGATTTGTTCTCATATATTTCCCCTACATGGTGTCAGTGGGCATTGATCCAGGAAGGCCAGCATGAAAAAGTTGAGGTGTATGTCTTAACCACCAATGCCAACACTACTGTAAGTATGGAATCCAAAGTACAATAGTAAAACTTCAAAATGTGTTTGTCAAGGAAATCGGTGGGAATGCAGGGAGAAATGTGTAATCTGTTGGTGGAAGGATGCAGACACTGGTGGTGTGATTAGAATTGGAGTATTGTATGACAAATCTCCATTATAAATGACTTTGAAAATCAAAATTGCCTAAATTTAAAAAAAAAGAGAAGTCAACTTATATCTATATTTCAAGAAAGCTTGTCTTAGCAAATTTTGGCAGGGAGATCATAGTTGGTAGAGAGAGGGAGAAAGAAAGGAAGAGTTGACAGTTGGGAAGAGAAGCCTGGATATCATGGAAGAGATGAAAGCTGATCTTAGAAGATTTGGAGCCATCAGAGTTTAGTGAGTTAAATGGTGAGATCATTGCAGTTTAGATACTTAAATAGTGAGATTGGTTTCAGTCATCAGCACTGTATATATAGAAAGAGTTCAAAGACCTCACAGATATTCAGGCTATAATATCTAACAAGGGAAGCGTTTTTTTCCTGAAGCAATATGTAAGGATAATATATTGCCAGGAAAATGATAAAAAGTTGGTTCTCTTTTTCACAGATTAATACATTAGGGATGAAAACTTTTATACAAAGGAATCTATCATCTTGTCCTGTTGCTCTGTTTTCTTGTCTTCATTCCATTCTCCACCATGACCCTACCTAATCAGGGCTCGCCACATTTCTCAGCAGTATCACCACATAGCCTAAGAGCATGTGTTAACTGTCGGTAGCTCACACTCTCATGTTTGCCCCCAATCCAAGCCAGAGCCATCCTTCTGAAACCATGGATATTTGCTGAAGGCCCGTTCTTTCTTGAAGTGGCAGTCATGGTTTACCTCTTCATAATCATTGTGTTTACAAATTTAGATGAATGTCCCTATACTAGTGACAGGGATTTTCCAAACTATGGTAAGCATAAACATTTCCCTTTCCCCCACGAATTTTGGGCTAGTTATTTTCTATCCACTGCTAATAATTTGTGATAATGAGGAAACAGAACTGAACTAAAAACAGGGACATTTGTCAATTTAGTGCCATGACTAATCAGTCTTAGTATAAGTATATATTTCTAGAAAAAAAAAAGCAGAAGAAAAGGAGTTGGTTTCTAGCAAAGAATCCCAAACCTCTGCTAAGAAATCCTTTGAAAATAAAAATTCTGAATATGTACTGAACATGATTGGCACTCAATGCCTCTTGTGCAGACCACAACACCCGAAAGGAGAGAGAGAAAAAAGGGAATTCCCTGCCACAGAGGCAGGGTTGGATGGGGGTATTGGTGTGGGAGGGATACTGGAATCCATGGTGGTGAAAAATGGGCACTGGCGGAAGAATGGGCGTTTGATCATTGTATAATCGAAACCCAAGCACAAAAATTTGTAAATGTACAACTGTACATCATGGTGTTTCACTAATAAAAATTTAAAAAAAATAAAGTAAATTTTTTTTTTTGTCTGTGAGAGATCAGCAGATGGTAACCTGAGTGAAGGCAAAAGATTAAATTGGTTGACTTTTATTATTCCTTGAGTGTATAAATTTGATTTTGGAGTCAATTTATATGAGAGTTCATCAAGACACAGAAATTTTTAGCGCTTCTCTTGTTTAAAAGTATAGTGATACACCATATCTCTATCTAACATTCTTTTTATTTCTGATAGTTTGACACAAAAGATAAGTCAAAATCATAGATAAATGTAAATTATTTAAATACTTTTTTGATTATGTAAAATTACCTTATAGAATTACATTATAGAATTTCATAAATTTTAGGATTATGCAGAATCAACGTGTATGTATCATATTACACTCACTACTGAAAGGCCTACTCTGTCATTCACCATTGTTCAGTTTTTCCACTTTGATTAAACTTTTCGATCTGGTAACTAAATAGTCTCATAGTTCTAAAGTTTGTTTTTATTGCTTTGAAAAGATCAAATTTATGCAATTTTCAACATTGGATGAAACTAGAGGATATCATGCATGTAAAGTTAGCCTTAAGGAAATGAACAGATACAGAGAGATTTTTCTCATATGTGGGATGTAAAGAAACACAGCAAGGTAGCAACAAAGGTTCAAGAGCAATGTAAGGGGAGAACTGATCCACACAATTGAGTCAGGGGATTGAGAGTGAGGGATTCTGGGGGATTGGGGGAGAGGGAGGGTTTATTCTTTGAGAGAATGAGGAGTGTCATGTTGGAATTATGTGTATTAGAAACCATTACTAATTGAATTATAAATCATAGAATATAAATAATGTTTTAGACGTTTGTCTGTCTCATTTTATTCTATTAATTTGTTTTCTCTATATGCCACGTATGCCTGAATTTGTAGGATGCCTATCTTTCTCTGCCTGTTTTTTGTCACTAAACATAATTTCCACATGTTATCCATTTTATATACAAATAATAAGAAGATTTCACTTCATACAACTGAGTAGTATTCCATTGCTTTACCACCTTTCATTTTCAAAATTTGTGGTTTAAAAGATACAAATACTGGTTTTAACAATGCTCTGGTGTTTTAAAATTTTTAGTTTAGTGAAGCTAAATAGATTTTACTGAAAAACACTCAGAAACTTGTGAAACAGGTGTGGGGTGGAATGAAATATTTGTTCAAGCGAGAACTGCCATTTAACAAAGCAAGCAAAGAGAGACATAGAGAAAGAGAGCACGGTATTTCTTCTAATGAGAACAAAAGCTTGAGGACCAAGCCTACTC
The DNA here is from genome assembly GCF_029834395.1 of Sorex fumeus. Taxonomy (NCBI): domain Eukaryota; kingdom Metazoa; phylum Chordata; class Mammalia; order Eulipotyphla; family Soricidae; genus Sorex; species Sorex fumeus. Next base: position 18,552,648 of record NW_026606152.1, on the reverse strand, counting down.
TGGTAGTTTAGGAATAAGAACTTGGAGTGGTATGAACTTAACTTGTGCACTTTAGGGGAGAACTTGAGTGAAACTATTAGAAGTACTTTCAGGAGCATGATAAACTGGAGTCTGCACTTGGAGTGAGGTGGGTAGAGAGTTTTTTGGGGAGATCCGAACTATGGAGAACAGTAATATTATAACATTAATGATAGTATCTAACCGTGGGATTCCAAAAAAGTCTGTAACAGTGGCGTCAGAAATGATAACATCCTTAGATATTTGGATTTCCTGTGGAAACAACAGGAAAGCTGAGTTTTTGCTCTGGATGCCTCCACCTGAAACAAGGTCAAGAAATCATGTATGAAAAATTACAAGTTACATGGATCAAGGATTCTGATCCCAGTGGAAGGCTAACTTTCGGGTGGACAATTTCTACTGATGGCCTGATGTAGATTCTGATCCTGGGATACGTAACAGAAAGGAGGTAGTGACAGGTATCCTCAGAAGTGAAGCCTCTGAGACAGAATTCATTCATGACAACTTATGGGTTATCAAAGTTTGCTCATGGCTGCTACCATTATAACATGCCATTCAATGGTTCTGTGGTTTCAATTTACTGTATCAATGTAAAGATGAAGTTTCTATACGGAAGGTATAAATCTGAGGCCCTCAGGATGATGAATTATGGGGAGGGGGGGAGCTGGAGTGATAGTACAGCAGGTAGGGCATTTGCCTTGCACACGGCATACCCAGGTTAGATTCCCAGCATCCTGTATGGTCCCCCCAAGCACCGTGAGGAGTAATTCCTTAGTGCAGAGCCAGGAGTAACCACTGTGCATCGCCACGTGTGACCCAAAAAAGCAAGAAAATGATGATCTGGGATTGAACCTTAGCATTGCAAACAGCATTATTTTTAAATTTTTATTTTCTTTCTTTCTTTCTTTCTTTCTTTCTTTCTTTCTTTCTTGCTTGCTTGCTTGCTTGCTTGCTTTTTTGTTTCCCTTAGCTTTAATGTCGTGAAGGGATCTTCCCACATTTTTCTCCATATATCTTAAGAATTCAGGTATGATAGTGAGGTCTTTAATACATTTGATCTGTCTTTGCGCCTGGCAATATAAAGAGGTCTGAGTTCATTTTCTTTGAATGTTGCTGTCCAGTTTTCCCAGCACCAGTTGCTGTAGAGACTTCCTAGCTCAACTTGATATTTCTTGAGCATTTATGAAAGATTAGGTAATAATAATCTGAGGGCCAGCTTCAAGATATTAGACTATATTCCATTGATCTGAGGCCTGTCTTTATCTGAATATCATGGTATTTGGATGACTACAACTTTGTAGTAGGGATTGAAGTTGGGGAAGGTGTTCCCTTCTTCTTTTTACCAAAGATTGCTTTAGCTCTTCATGGGAGTTTATGGTTCTGTATGAGTTTCAAGAGTGTTTAATCTATTTATTTGAAAAATGTTATGTGTATCCTTATAGAAAGTGCATTAAATCTTTATAGAGCTTTGGTGTGTATTGCTATTTTGACAGTGTTAAACCTCTCAATCCATGAGCATGGGATGTGATTCCATTTCCTCATATACTCTCTTATTTGTGAAGTAGTGTTTTGTAGTGTTTTTTTTTCCCTTTATTTTATTTTATTTTTTTAAAGTTGTAGATTTACAATTTTTTGTGCTTTGGTTTCAATTATACAATGATCAGATACCCATCCCTCCACCAGTGCCCATTTTCCACCACCATGGATAATATCCCTCCCACCCCCATCCCCCCATCCCCCCTGTCTCTGTGGCAGGGCACTCCCCTGTGTTCTATCTCTCCTTTTGGGTGTTGTGGTCTGCAAAAGAGGCATTGAGTGGCAGACATGTTCAGTCCATAGTCTACTTTCGACATGCATCTCCCCTCCTGGGAGGATCCTCCAAACATCCTTTATTTGGTGCTCCCTTCTCTATCTGAACTACCCTTTCGTCTAGGAAACCTGGCTGGCCTCTAAGTTATGGAGTAATCCTCCTGGTGCTGATCTCAGCTATTCTTGGGTATTAATCTCATACTTTGATACTTTATATCCCCCAGATGAATGCAATCTTTCTATGTCTATCCCTCTCTTTCTGACTCATTTCGCTTAGCGTGATACTTTCCATATTGTACCACATGTATGTAAAGTTCATGACTTCATCTTTTCTAAGAGCTACATAGTACTCCATTGTGTAGATGTACCAAAGTTTCTTTAACCAGTCATCTGTTCTTGGGCATTCAGGTTTCTTCCAGTTTCTGGCTATTGTAAAGAGTGCTGCAATGAACAAACAAGTGCAGATGTCACTTCGACTATACATTTTTGCCTCTCTGGGATATATTCCCAGGAGTGGTATTGCTGGGTCAAATGGGAGCTCAATTTCTAATTTTTTGAGAATCGTCCATACTGTTTTCCAGAAGGGCTGAACAAGTGGACATTCCCACCAACAGTGAAGGAGTGTCCCTTTCTCGCCACATCCGCGCCAGCAACGGTTGCTTTTGTTCTTTTGAATGTGGGCCAGTCTTTGAGGTGTGAGATGGTATCTCATTGTGGTTTTGATCTGCATCTCCCTGATGATTAATGATGTAGAGCATTTTCTCATGTGCTTTTTTGCCATTCGGATTTCTTCTTTGAGAAAATTTCTGTTCATTTCATGGCCCCATTTTTGGATGGGGTTGGATGTTTTCTTCTTGTGGAGTTTAACCAGTATTCTGTATATCCTGGATATCAACCCCTTGTCAGATGTGTATTCGGTGAATATCCTTTCCCATTCTGTAGACTGTCTTTGTATTTTGGTCACTGTTTCTTTGGAGGTGCAGAAGCTTCTTACTTTAAGATAGTCCCATTTATCTATCTCTGTTTTCACTTGCTCATCCAGTGGCGTGGCATCTTTGAAGATACCATTAGCTTCAATGTCATGGAGGGTTTTGCCAGCTTTATCTTCAATGTACCTTATGGTTTCTGGTCTGATGTTGAGGTCTTTAATCCATTTTGATCTTACTTTTGTACATGGTGTTAGGCAGAGTTCTGAGCCTATTTTTTTGCATGTAGCCGTCCAGTGATGCCAACACAATTTATTAAAGAGGCTTTCCTTACTCCACTTCACATTACTTGCACCTTTATCAAAGATTAGATGAGCATATGATTGAGGAGAGATGTCAGTGTATTCAACCCTGTTCCATTGGTCTGCAGTTCTGCCTTTGTTCCAGTACCATGCTGTTTTAATTATTACTGCTTTGTAGTACAGTTTGAAGTTCGGGAGGTTGATTCCTCCCATTTTCTTTTTCCCAAGAATTGCTTTAGCTATTCGTGGGGGCTTATTGTTCCATATAAATTTCAAGAGTGTTTGCTCCATTTCTTTGAAGAATGTCATGGGTATCCTTATAGGGATTGCATTGAATTTATACAATGCTTTCGGTAGTATTGCCATTTTGACAATGTTAAGTCTCCCGACCCATGAGCAGGGGATATCTTTCCATTTCCTCATGTCCTCTTTTATTTCCTGAAGTAGCGTTTTGTAGTTTTCTTTGTACAGGTCCTTTACTTCCTTAGTTACGCTGATTTCTAGGTACTTGATTTTCTGGGGCACAATTGTGAATGGGATTGTTTTTTTCATGTTGCTTTCTTCTCTCTCACTGTTTGCGTATAGGAAAGCCATGGACTTTTGGGTATTGATTTTATAACCTGCAACTTTACAATACGAGTCTATTGTTTCTAGGAGTTTTTTGGTGGAAGTTATTGGGTTCTCTAAGTAGAGTATCATATCATCTTCGAATAGTGAGAGCTTGATTTCTTCCTTTCCTACCTGAATGCCCTTAATATATTTTTCCTGCCTAATCGCTATTGCAAGTACTTCCAGTACTATATTGAACAGCAGTGGAGAGAGTGGGCATCCCTGTCTCGTCCCTGATCTTAGAGGGAAGGCTCTCAGTTTTTCCCCATTGAGGATGATGCTTGCTGTAGGCTTGTGGTAGATGGCTTTAATTATGTTGAGGAAGGTCCCCTCTATACCCATTTTGGCTAGGGTTTTCGTCATAAATGGGTGCTGGATCTTATCAAATGCTTTCTCTGCATCTATTGATATGATCATATGCTTTTTATCTTTTCTTTTGTTGATATGGTGGATTATGTTGATTGATTTCCGAATGTTAAACCATCCTTGCATCCCTGGGATGAATCCTACGTGGTCATGGTGTATGATCTTTTTGATGAGTAGTTGGATTCTATTTGCTAGTAGTTTGTTGAGGATCTTTGCATCTGTGTTCATCAGGGATATTGGCCTGTAATTCTCTTTCTTTGTGGTATCTCTGTCTGCTTTTGGTATCAGTGTGATATTTGCTTCGTAGAAACTGTTCGGAAGTGTTTTTGATATTTCAATTTCGTGGAAAAGCTTAAAGAGCATCGGGAGTAAGTCCTCTTTAAAGATTTGGAAGAATTCACTAGTGAATCCATCCGGGCCAGGACTTTTGTGCTTGGGGAGACTTTTTATTACCATTTCAATTTCCTTGATGGTGATAGGTCTGTTCAGGTATTCCAGGTCTTCTTGATTCAGCCTTGGGAGTCTGTAGGAGTCTAGGAATTTATCCATTTCCTCGAGGTTTTGATGTTCCGTGGCATAAAGCTTCTCAAAGTACTCCCTGAGGATCCTCTGAATTTCTGTGGTTTCTGTTGTAATGACCCCCTTTTCATTTCTGATTCGGTTTATTAGGGTTTTCTCTCTCCCTTTCTTTGTGAGTTTTGCTAGAGGCTTATCGATCTTGTTAATTTTCTCGAAGAACCAGCTTTTGGTTTCATTGATCTTTCGGATTGTTTTTTGGGTTTCCATCTCGTTAATCTCTGCTCTGAGTTTTATTATTTCCTTTCTCCTGTTCGGGTTGTGCTCCTTTTTTTGGTCCTTCTCCAAGCTCTTAAGCTGTGAGGTTAGGTTACTTATGTGTGCTCACTCCTCCTTCCTGAGGAATGCTTGTAGAGCTATAAACTTTCCTCTTAACACAGCCTTTGCTGTGTCCCATAAGTTTTGCTAACTCGTGTTCTCATTTTCATTCGTTTCTAGGAATCTTTTGATTTCCTCTTTGATTTCCTGTCTAATCCACTCGTTGTTCAATAGTGCGCTGTTTAATTTCCAGGTGTTTGATTTACTTTTCTGTTTTTGTGTGTGATTTACTTCTAATTTCAGCGCATTATGGTCTGAGAAGATTGTTGATACAATCTCTACCTTCTTAATTTTATGGAGGCATGTTTTGTGGCTCAGCATGTGGTCTATCTTGGAGAATGTTCCATGTACGCTTGAGAAGAATGTGTATTCAACTTTTCGTGGATGAAGTGTCCTGTATATATCTACTAAGTCCCTTTCTTCCATTGTTTCCCTCAAATGAAGTATGTCCTTGCTAAGCTTGAGTCTGGTTGATCTATCAAGAGGTGACAAAGCAGTGTTGAAGTCTCCCACTAGTATTGTGTTGCTATTGATGTCTTTTACCAAATCTATGAGTAGTTGTTTTAAGTACTTTGCTGGTCTCTCATTAGGTGCATATACATTTATTATTGTAAGTTCTTCCTGTTGTACAGATCCTCTGATCAATAAGAAATGGCCTTCACTGTCTCTTATGACCTTCCTCACTCTGAAATCGATGTGGTCTGATATAAGGATGGCTACCCCAGCTTTTTTATGGGAGCTGTTTGCCTGTAGGATTGTTTTCCAGCCTTTGACTCTGAGTCTGTGTTTGCTTTGACTATTGAGATGCATTTCTTGCAGGCAGCAGAATGTTGGGTTCAATTTTCTAATCCATCCTGCCACTCTATGTCTTTTAATTGGTGCGTTTAGCCCATTGACATTGAGAGAGATTATTGTTATGGGATTTTGTCCCATTGTTATGTTAAAGTTTGGTGTATTTGAGGGGCCTTTCTTGCCTTAAAGTAGCCCATTTAGTTGTTCTTGTAACCATGGTTTTGAGTCTATGAAGTTCCTGAGCTGTTGTTTGTCTGTGAAACTGTGTGTTGTTCCTTCTATTATGAATGAGAGTCTTGCTGGGAAAAGTATTTTTGGGGAGGCATTTATTTCATTGAGTTTTTTTACTATGTCCCACCACTGTTTTCGGGCCATGAGGGTTTCATCAGAAAAATCAGCTGTGAATTTTAAGGATGCTCCTTTGTAAGAGATTTCTTTCTTCGATGTTGCTGCTTTCAGAATTTTGTCTCTGTCTAAGGTTTTGGTCATTTTGATCAGAATGTCTCTTGGGGTATTTTTATTCGGATTTCTTCTAGCTGGTACCCTTCGGGCCTCCTGAATGTGGTCACAAGTTTTCTTCAGCTCTGGAAATGTTGTAGCAATGATTTCTTTGACAGTTTCTTCTTCATCGAGGTTTTCTTCCTTTCCCTCTGGGACTCCAATAATTCTTATGTTACCCCTCTTGGCTTCATCACGATCTTCTCTTGCCATCTGTTCCCAAATTGTGAGTCTCTTTTCCATTTTCTGCTCTTTTCTGGAGAGTCTCTGAACTTCATCTTCGAGCTCACTGATTCTCTTCTCAGCCGCTCTTATTCTGCTGCTGAGGCCTTCTACTGAGCTTTTCAATTCGCCTACGAGATTTTTCAGGTCTGACATTTCTGATTGCAATTTCTTCATTTCTGCCTTTAGATCCTCTTGTCTTCTATTGGCATTGTTTTCCATTGTTTCCTTTAATTCCCTAAGCATCCTAAGTAGCTCCCTTCTGAATTCCTTGTCGGAGAGGTTGTCTAACACTACAGTACTGTTGGTGTCATCTGGGCTCGACTCTTCAATATGAAAGTTTGGTGGGCTTTTGCGTTGCTTTACCATTGTGAGAGTGTGGTTTAGTCCTTCACGTTCACTATTACTATTCTGCTTGATATGCAGTGTGAGTTAAGATAGGCTTATGAGTTATTGGGTACTGTGTTTCTAGTGGCTGAGCTAAAATAGAGAAGTTTCCATCTAAGAAGGTAGCTTATGGCTCCTATGGCATATGTAGTGGGAAAATATTACGCGGCCGTGGCTCCGGAAAGAGTCCCTGGTACTGGGCGAGGAGTTGGGAAGGTCTCCTGTTTGGAATTGGAGCCATTCAGCTTTGTTGCCCAGAGCTGGGCCTCTGTGCCCGTCCCACGCAGATCAGGGGTTGAAAACCGGCTGTCTAGGGGCTGTTTCTAGCTGTGCGTGCCCAGAAAGGGACCCAGGCCCTTGGGGGCAGGCTGTACCTGTTGGAATTGGAGCCGTTCAGCTTTGTTGCCCAGAGCTGGGCCTCTGTGCCCGTCCCACGCAGATCAGGGGTTGAAAACCGGCTGTCTAGGGGCTGTTTCTAGCTGCGCGTGCCCAGAAAGGGACCCAGGCCCTTGGGGGCGCGCTGTACCTGTTGGAATTGCAGCCTTTCAGCTTTGTTGCCCAGAGCTGGGCCTCTGTGCCCGTCCCACGCAGATCAGGGGTTGAAAACCGGCTGTCTAGGGGCTGTTTCTAGCTGCGCGTGCCCAGAAAGGGACCCAGGCCCTTGGGGGCAGGCTGTACCTGTTGGAATTGCAGCCGTTCAGCTTTGTTGCCCAGAGCTGGGCCTCTGTGCCCGTCAGGTTTTTTTTTTTTTTTTTTGTATAGTTCCTTAACCTTTTTAGTTGATTCTATTGTACTCTATTTTCTGAGGTATTATTGTGAATGGGATTGTTTTTCTCTATCTCTTTTTTCTCTTTCATTATTAATATATGGGAAAACCATGTAGTACCAGATATTGATTTTGTAATATGCTACTTTACTAAACAAATCTATTGTTCCCAGGAGCTTTTTTGGAGATTCTTTGGGATTTTCTAAGTATAATATCATGTTATCTCCAAATAGTAAAAGCTTGAGTTCTTCCTTTTTTATATGGATGCCCTTGATATCTTTTTTTTTTACCAAAATCATATGGCAAGTACTTCAAGTACTATGAAGAATAGGAGTGTTGAGAGTGGGTAACTTTTTTTGTGCCTGATTGTATTCTGGAATTCTATTTCATTGATTTCTGCTCCAAGCCTTTGGTTTTTCCCCGTTGAGAATAATACTTGCTATGGGTTTGTGGTAATTTGCTTTGACTAGATTGAGGAAAGTACTTTCAACTCCCATTTTGTTGAGAGTTTTTCATCATGAATGGGTGCTGGATCTCATCAAATGCTTTATCTACATCTATTGATATGATCATAGGACTTTTATCTTTATTTTATTGAGATGGTGTATTCTGTTGATTGACTAGAGAATGTTAAGCCATCCTTGCATCCCCAAGCTAAACCTACTTGGTCATAGTGTGTGATCTTTTGTTGAGTCTCTAGATTCTCTTTGCTGGAATTTTCTTGAAAATTTTTGTATCTGTATTCACAAAGGAAATAGGTCTGCAATTTCCTTTTTTTTGTGGTGTCTCTGTCGATTTGAGTATTAGGGTGATCTTTGCCTCATAGAAACTATTTGGGAGTATTTATGTTTCTTCAATTTCCTGGAAAATCTTAAAAATGTTGGAAGCAGTTCCTCTTTAAAGGTTTGAAATAGTTCACAATTGAATCCATCTGGGCCCTGGATTCTGTTTGGGGGTATAATTTTGACCATCATTTCAATTTCCTTGGTAGTGATAGGTTCAAGTATTCCAAATCTTCTTGGTTCAGCCTTGGGAGGTAATTGGAATCCAATAATTTATCAATTTATTCAAGATTCTCTCATTTCCTGCTGCAAAGATTCTCAAAATAATCTCTGATGATCCTATGGATTTCTGTACTTTCTATTAGGATACTCCCCTTTGCATTTCTGATTCGATTTATTAGAATTCCTTCTCTTTGTTTCTTTGAGAGGCTTCTCATGGTTTATTGATCTTATTTATTTTCTCAAAGAAACAGTTTTTGTTCTTATTGGTCTTCTGGATTGTGTTTTGGGATTCTAGCTCATTGATGTTTGGTACAAGTTTTATTATTTCCTTCCTCCAGCCTAGTTTGGACTACTTTTGTTGGTTATTTTCCAAAATCTTTTTATTTATTTATTTATTTTTTTAATTTATTTATTGAATCACTGTGGGAAAGGTTACAAAGCTTTCAGGTTTAGGTCTCAGTCATGCAAATATCAAACACATTTCCCTTTACCAATACTTATTTTTTACCATGAAGAACCCCAATAAAACCCCACCCCCCACCCCTCCCCGTCCCTGTGAGCCAGATGAATTCTAGTTAACACTCTATCTGCTTTGATTAGATTCATTGTTTCAATAAAAGATTCACCACTATTATTTAGAGTTTATACCCCCCCCAAATCAGACATGCTGAAAAAGCATTGTGAAGTGATTTGCTTTCTACAGCTGGGTTCAAGAATTAAATGTTGGTTTTGGATTTCTGCTATTTTTCCTATTGACCCTGGAAGTATTTCTACTGAAAGTCAGATAGTTAAGAAATTGGTTTCTGTGTTCTGGAGTCGTGGTCGTGCTGGAGAGCCGCTCGCGGGGGGCAACCGGTGGCCTCGGTAGGGCGTGAAGGGAGGAGCGAAACGCCCCCCTTCCCATGAGGTTTTAGTCGCCCCCACACTCCTGGCTCATACCTGCTGTCCACAAGGCTCCCATGTGGCCGCCATCTTTCTTTCCAGAGAGGAGAGGGCGAATGGGGCAACACCCTTTCCCCTCCGGCAGACTTGATGGGCTGGATCAATGCATAGTCCGTTCACTTTTCTGCTCCAAGCGGCTGGGTTCTGCATTAAGTCCTTGTGCTTCTGGGGCTTTGGCTGTGCTGGAGAGCCGCTCGTGGGGGGCAACGGGTGACCTCGGTAGGGCGTGAAGGACGGACCGGAACGCCCCCCTTCCCATGAGGTTTTAGTCGCCCCCACACCCCCGGCTCATACCTGCTGTCCACAAGGCTCCCATGTGGCTGCCATCTTTCTTTCCAGAGGGAGGAGGGCGGAAGGAAGCAACACCCTTTCCCCTCTGGGCAGAAATGATTGCCTGGATTAATGCATAGTCCTTTCACTTTTCTGCTCCAAGCTGCTGGGTTCTGCATTAAGCCCTTGTGCTTCTGGGACTGTGGCCGTGCTGGGGAGCCGCTCGTGGGGGGCAACTGTTGACCTCGGTAGGGCGTGAAGGACGGACCGGAACGCCCCCCTTCTCGTGAGGTTTTAGTCGCCCCCCCACACCCCTGGCTCATACCTGCTGTCCACAAGGCTCCCATGCGGCCACCATCCTTCTTTCCAGAGAAGAGAGGGCGAATGGGGCAACACTCTTTCCCCTCTGGGCAGAAATGATGACCTGGGTTCACTCATCGTCCGTTCACTTTTCTGCTCTAAGCTGCTGGGTTCTGCATTAAGTCCTTGTGTTTCTGGGGCTGTGGCCGTGCTCCAAACTTAACTCTGATTTTCAGGGAGAGAGATTGGGTGGTTTACTTCTCATTGATCACTTTGTATATAGAGAGATGTCCACGCGGCCGCGCGGTTTTGAGAAAAAGTCCTCGTTCCCGCATACTCGAGCTGTGTTTGTAGAGGCTTCTGGTCACCGGGGTTCCATCTGGGGGAGGCGGGATGCGGCACCTACTCCATCTAGAACTTGCCGGTGATCTCGGCTCCTTTTGGAACCTGTTTTTTCTTTTTTTTATCCCTCCGGGATCCCGCACCCTCCATGTGTTCCTTCTCTTATGCTGAACGCTTCAAAGATGGCGGTGGGGGGCGGGCTGTGGGCGTGACTTCCGGGATCAGAGGTTACCTGGGAGGTGTAGTCCGGCAGATTTGAGGAAAAGTCCTCGTTCCCGCATACTCGAACTGTGTTTGTAGAGGATTCTGGTCACCGGGTTCCATCTGGGGGGGGCGGGATGCGGCACCTACTCCATCTGGAAATTGCCGGTGATCTCGGCTCTTTTTGGAACCTGTTTTTTTTTTTTTCCTCCGGGATCCCGCACCCTCCATGTGTTCCTTCTCTTATGCTGAACCTATTTTCCAAAATCTTGAGCTCTAATTTATTCAGGTAGGCCCTTTCTTTCTTCCTGATGAAATCTGGCAGAGCTATAATCTTTCCTCTTAACACTGCTTTTGCTGTGTCCCACAAGTTATGGTAGCTCGTGTCCTCATTCTCATTTGTTTCTAGAAACTTTTTATTTCCTCTTTGATTTCTTCCCTAAGCCAACGGTTGTTCATTACTTCCCTTAAAGAAAATATTTCCTTGCTGAGCTTCAGTCTGTTTGATCTATCGAGAAGTGACAAAGAAGTGTTGAAATCTACTACTAGTATTGTGTTGCTATCAATGTTTTTCTATAAGTTTATTAGAAGTTGTTTTAACGTATTTTGCTGGTCTGTCATTAGGATCATATACATTGAGGAAGGTGAGTTCTTTCTGATGTACATATCCCATGATCATTAAGAAATGACCTTCACTGTCTCTGATAAACTTTAGCCTGAAGTCCATGTGGTCTGATACTAGTATGGCCACTCCAGCTTTGTGGAGGTGATATTTTCTTGAAAACTTGTTTCCCAGCCTTTTACCTTTAGCCCATGGGTGCTTTGATTGTTCAGACATGTTTCTTGCAGGAAGCAGAATGTTGGGTTCAGTTTTCTAATTCATCTTCCTATTCTGTGCCTCTGAATTGTCACATTTAGTCCATTGACATTGAGAGAGATTGTTGTTTTGGGGATTTGTGCTCTCTTTATGTAGAATTTTTGTACTTCTGGGGATTGTATTACCTTAAAGTAGACCTATTCATTCTTCTTGCAACAAAAATATGGAATGCTTTACAAGTTTGCATGTTATCTCTGTGCAAGGACCATGCTCATCATTGTATCATTTCCATTTTAGTATATGTGTTATCAAACCTAGTAGGAGTAAATTTTTCCATATTTTTCGCTTCTTATTACTTTGAGTGTTGTCCTTCCTCACTCCTATGGCAGACAATGATTCCTAATCAAGGAATGTATTTCAAAGCAGCATGAATAAATAGATTTAAAACTTTAATGTCCCAGAAATAAAAATATGGTTTTTAGTATATTATCGTTTACCATACCCTAGGCATCAGTTTTACAAAATAATTCTTTTGGAAGATGGTATATGAGTTTGTTTAATGCTGTTCCCTGAATCCTTCATTAAGAACATTAAAATAGAGCCTTTTGCTGTTCTCACCTCAGTCCTGTGTACATCTCCAGGAAAAGGTGGATGGTGTTGTCTGCACTTTGACCACTTTGAATGTATGTAGGATTTTTCTCCTGAAGGATGAGGTGAGGATCATATTGATGATTTCATTCCACCTTATTACAAGTTCAACTTGAACGGAAGGTGAGACTCATGAGGCTCCTATAAAGGACAGAACAAAGGGTCTCAGTGAAGTTTAATGGCCAACTCACATTAACAACATAGATGACTCAAAGTAACCTGTGTGCATCTTTGTGTATAGTGAGTTTCATATCTACTGATAGTGATTTTCAGTCATGACACATGGGCAAAACAGACCTGTAATTAAAAATCTAGTTCTCTGAGCAGAGTGGGGTCTCTGAGGTGATTGAAAAAGTGTGTAGTAATTTATTACTAAGCACATAAGTATTTTGAATGATGTGTACTTTTCGATCTAAAATTAATTCCAAATATGTCTAAAACGACAGTGTCCTGACCTCGGACATGGCTTTCCTCACCGAGGCCCCTTGGAGGTGCTGGGGTGAATTTCCCTCACCGACCGGATTAGAGCCCCGGCAGCTGAAGACCTCTGCAACCAGCCATAGGTACGCTTAAGACCACCCTTCCCAAGCTTGAAGGAGCGTCATGCATGAAGGAACTGAAAGAGGAACCCAGATGTGCGGGACTGGGGGATGAGAACTCCATGGCTGCTCAGATCAAGACTGTGCCCCCTCCTTCCAGATCCCCCATCTTCTAATAATTAAGTGCTACAACCACGAACTGCCCCTGGATCCATGTAATGCCATCAATGGCCAACATCCAGAGACTGGATCTTATTTAGAAGACAGCAACTCTGATTTTCCAGTTCTCACTCTCAGAGGACCTGGTAGGCTTCTGTGAGTATTTTGCCTGCATGGCGGAGTCTTTGTTTCTGGTCACTGTTTCTTTTGAGGTACAGAAGCTGCTTAATTTAAGATAGTCCCCTTTGTTTATCTCTGTTTCCAGTTGCTTGGCAAGTGGCATGTTATATTTGAAGATACCTTTAGCTTCAATGTCGTGGAGGGATTTGCCGACCTTGTCATCAATGAACCTGAGGGATTCTAGTCTGATGTTGAGGCCTTTGACCCATTTTTATCTGACTTTTGTGCATGGTGTTAGGTAGAGGTCTGAGCCATTTTTTTGCATGTAGCTTTCCAGTTTTTTCTGCAACGTTTTTTCAGGAGGACTCTCTTGATCCACTTCACATTTCTTGCTCCCTTATCAAAGATTAGATGATTATATATTTGAGGGTGTGTGTCAGTATATTCAATCCTTTTCCATTGGTCTGCAGCTCTGCCTTTGTTTCAGTCCCATGCTGTTCTCATTATTATCGTTTGTAGTAGAGTTTGCGGTTGGGGAAGGTGATGCCTCCATTGTCTTTTCCCCTATTCGTGTGCGTTTGTTGTTCCATGTGAATTTCAGGAGTGCTTGATCAATTTCTTTGAAGAATGTCATGGGTATCTTTATAGGGATCAAGTTGAATTTTTACAATGCTTCGTGGAGAATTGCCATTTTGACAATGTTAAATCTCCCATTCCATATGCAGTATATATGTTTCCATTTCCTCGTGTCTTTTTTAATTTCCTGATGTATAGGTCCTTTACCTCTTTAGTTAAGCTGATTCCAAGGTTCTTAATTTTCTGCGGCACGATTGTGAATGGGATTGCTTTTTCATGTCACTTTCTTCTCTCTCATTACTTGCATATAAAAAAGCCATAGACTTTTGGGTATTGAGTTTATAGCCTGCAATTTTACTATAAATGTCTATTGTCTCTGGGAATTTTTCGTAGAGATTTTAGTATTCTCTGAATATAGTATGATATCTTCTGTGAATAGTGAGAGATGATTTCTAACTTTCAAACATGAAAAACCCTTAATATCTTTTTCTTATCTATTTTCTCTTCCAAGTACTTCCAGTACTACATTGAACAGAAGTGCCAAAATTAATTTTTACTTAGCACATTCTGTCTGTAAATTTCTATGCTAAGAACTGTGGAATAAACAGTGATATCTTAGTAATTTACAAGTAAATTATGAAGACAGATAATTTAAAAGAATTTCATTGTATAAATTTCCAAAATGTGTAGTTTTTATTAAATATATTAATAATAAATCGTAGGTCTTGATTATACCATGAAGATTATTTTCCTGTTAGAAGTTACCCTTCTAAAATGCAAGAAAGAGACACATTTTGAAAATGTTGATTATTCGTTCATTAATTCAAAGAATATTTGTTAGTCTGGTGGTGCAGTGCCTGCAGGAAGTCAACCTGTACCCTCAGGTGAGTACATCAACAGTCTGATGGTGTCTTCATGCTTCCTGATAACCTCAAATGGCCACTGTGCCTCTGGCTGGCTTCCAACAACTCAGGACTACATTTCCCGAGAAATTAAACTCCCAAAAGATATGTGGGAGCCATGTTCACAAACCACCCCTGGCTCAGCTATACAAGCTAATGCATTGGTTTTGTTTCAGAGACCCATAGACAAATCTGGAACATATCAACAGCCACTGTTAACCTTGGACCTGCAAAAGGCTGAACACACTAGGGTAAATCGGAGGGAGGCAGGTTAGTTTGGTGCCCACCCAACCAGAACCCAGTGCAGCCACTTTCTCCCACAATCCAAAATCGCCACCATGCTCTCCTCTGGTTTCCATCGTCTCAGGATGGCTCTCACTGAAATATAAAAGCTGAAAATTCGGATATGCGGGTTTTGTGACTGAAATCTCCAGGCTTTCTCTGGGCAGAATGGGAATCCCACCCCCACTGCCCTGTACTTATGGAAGCCTCAGCATTCATTTCCATACCTCAAAGCTACTCCAGGCTTACCTTCCTGATAAAAATGCTAAATTCCTTGAACAAACATGATGACCCCTTAGTACCTGTACGAGACCCTTAATGCACAAACTAAAAAGGAGACAGAGAGAAAGAATTAAAGAGCCTGCCATAGAGACACACTGGGGGTGGGTGTAGGGTGTTGGGGGATGTCTTTGGCATGAATACTGTAATTGCAGCTATGTTATGTTTTAGAATCAGTTCATGCACAAGACCTCAAGAGGAGCAGTGGCAACGTGCACCAATGTTGAATGGATAATGTTTCAGGAGCTTACAAGGGAGATGGGAAGATTTGGCATGAGTAAAGGGAAGAAACAGAAGAGTGAAGTACTAATAAGTATCATGAGAAAAATGCAAGGGAGGACATTTCCTGGCAAGTGTCACACTAGCACAGCGGGTAGGGCATTTGCCTTACAAGCGGCCAACATGGCCGACCCGAGTTCGATTCCTCCGCCCCTCTCGGAGAGCCCGGCAAGCTACCGAGAGTATTTGATATGCCAGACACAGTAACGACAAAGTCTCCAATGGAGACGTTACTGGGCCCGCTCGAGCAAATCGACGATCAACGGGAGGGCCTTTACCTTTTTGGGCCTTTACCTTTCACATTTAGTAGTAAAAAGGTAAATTTGATGGTTGTATTCAAAATTTACTTTAACGATTAGAATTACCAAGAGATACAAAGTTACAAAGTTGCTCATAATTGAGTTTCAGTCATCTAATGTTCTAGAACCTTTCCAGTATATTGGGACATTTTTGAAGGAATATCCCTGGTGCGAAGCCTAGGGCATCTGAATCTTCACACATTTCACCAAATATATGATCTGTACTCACATGATTTACACTGTCTCCCCTGCTCTTTGATTTATGTTTTCATGCAATATTTCCTTGTGAACCTCACCTCAAGTGAGGCTCCCTATTTAAGACAAGTACATGTTTCTGGGGCACTACATATTTTTTGGTTGCTGGGAGAGTCTGTAAAGCAATGCTCAGGAGGTGTGGGGGCCCCACAGACAATTTTCAGAAAACGTGGCTATGGTGCTTGGGGTCCTCTGAGGCTATACAGCCTTTGATACTCTGGCAATCAGGTGGTGCTGGGAGTCAAATTGAGTGAATGTGAGACAAGTTTCATAAGCACTACACTATCTCGTGCGGCCCTGGGTATTAGATTTCTGTCAGCATTCTGAGGTCCTCCCTTTTGTCAGAAAGCAGAGACTTGTGCAGGAGAAAGTGGAAGAGACTTTAGGGTTTAGCTAGGTTGACTGAGTAGCTGGTGATACCATTAAGATTGGAACATAAAGTAAAAATAAAACAAGAGCCCCGTGCCTTTTCCCGCTGAACTCGACACCCTCCACAGGAGTACACCTGCGGGGAAAACCTGCAGCAGCTCCTTTGGACTATCCATCACCTTATCAGACCCTCCCCTCCAGGTGCGTAGAGGGAGCACCAGCCGGTTCACCACTCCTCCACTCCTCACCCCCAGCCCCCCGCCTTTTCCTGCAAAACTGGACACCCTCCAGCAGGGGAAACCTGAAGCAGCTACATGGGATTTTCCATTGCTCTTCTTCATTCCAGGATCCTGGGTGGGAGTGACCCTGGGATCAGAAAAGAGAGCCAAGAAAATACAAGAAGAAAAGAGAACAGAATTTTAAAAAGCTACAAAAAGAAGATTCACAAATAAAGGATTCAGTGGATGAAATCAGAAAGTTAGTAAGTGCCCTGAGCAATAGGATAAGTGCAGCTGACGAGAGGATCAGCGAGCTTGAAGATGAGCAACAGAAATCCCACTGGGAAGAACAAGCAATAGGAAAAGACCTCAAAATGGCTCTAAGTAGAATCAGAGACATAGTGGATGACGCCACGAGGAACAACATTACAATTATTGGTTTACCAGAAGGACAGGGAAACAACCCCAATGAAAAAGCTAGAGTAAAAGAAACCATTGCTGAAAAGTTCCCAGAGTTAAGGAAAGCAGACATCCAGATCCAAGGAGCCAGAAGGGTACCAGCTAAAAGAGACCCCAGAAAAAACACTCCAAGCATATCATAGTCAGAACGATGGATGCTGTGGACAGAGACACAATATTACAAGCAGCAAGGTCAAAGAAGGAAATTACATACAAAGGAGCACCCCTTAGATTCACAGCAGACCTATCAGTGGAAACCCTCAAAACCGAAGGCAATGGTTGTATATAGTGAAAAAATTCAAAGAAATGAACGCCTCACCGAGAATACTCTATCCAGCTAAACTCTCACTCAAATTCGATGGAACGATGCACCACTTTTTAGATAAACACAAACTCAGGAACTTCATACACTCAAAACCAAATCTAAAAGAAGAACTAAAGGGGCTCCTGTAAGAAAAGAAGGAAAACACGTGTAAACACAAACAACTCCTACAGGAAGATGGCAGAAAACCCCATGACAATACTCTCCCTTAATGTCACTGTCTAAATGCACCAACCAATAGACACAGAGTGGCAAAATGGATCCAGAAACTGAAATCAGCATTCTTCTATCTACAAGAAACTCATCTGAACAATCAGAGCAAACACAGACTCAAAGTGAAAGGATGGAAAACAATCCTGCAAGCAAACAGCTCCATCACAAAAGCTAGGATGGCCACACTATTATCCGACAACATTAATGTCAGGCTGAAAAAAGATTAGAAGGGACAGCCAAGGCCACTTTCTCTTCATCAAGTGATACATACAACAGGAAGAAATCATACTCTTATATGTATAAGTACCTAATGAAGGAACAGCTAGATACTTAAAACAACTGCTAACAGATTTTAAAGAGGAGAGTGCTAGCAACACAATAGTAGATGGAGACTTCAACATCGCCTTATCACCTCTGGATAGATCAACAAGAACAAAACTCAGCAAGGAAACATTGGCTTTGAATGAAGAAATAGAAGAGAAAGGACTTATAGACCTATACAGGGCTTTACACGCCCCAAAGAAAGAATACACATTCTTCTCCAGTGCTCCTGGAACAATTTCCAAAATCGACTATGTGCTAGGCCACAAAACATACCTCAATAGAATCAGGAAGATAGAAAGAGTATGAACAATCTTTTCAGACCATGATGCACTGAGGATAGATGTGAATCACACACAGACACGGACAACCAAATCGAACACCTGGAAAATAACCAAGTCACTGCTGAACAATGTGTGGGTCAAGAAGGACGTCAAGGAAGAAATCAAAAGATACCTGGAAACAAATGAGAACGAAGACACGAACTACCAGAGCTTATGGAATGCAGCTAAAGCCCTATTAAGGGGAAAATTCATAGCTCTGCAAGCATATCTATGGACGGAAGAAAAGATGCACATAAGCAACTTATTTCACAGCTCAAGATCTTATAAAAGGATCAAGAAAAGGAGCCTAAATCGGACAGAAGGACAGAGATCATAAAACTTAGAGCAGAAATCAACGACATGGAAACCTAAGAAACAATCCGAAAGATCGATGAAACCAAGAGCTGGTTCTTTGAGAAAATAAACAAGATAGATAAACCACTAGCATCACTCACAAAGAAACAGAGAGAGAGAAAACTAATAAACCGAATCAGAAATAAAAATGGAGATATCACAATGGAAACCAAAGAAATTCAAAAGATCATCAGAGACTACTTTGAAAGTCTGTATGCCAAGAAAAAAGAGAAGTTAGAAGAAATGGATAAATTCCTGGATTCCTATAATCTCCCAAAAATGAGTCAAGAGGATATAAAATACCTGAATAGACCTAGTCATAAAAATGAAATTGAAACTGTAATTAAAATTCTTCCCAAAAACAAAAGCCCAGGTCCAGACGGATTCACTACCGAATTTTTCCAAACATTTAAAGAGGATCTACTGCCCGTCCTCCTCAAAATTTTCGAGGAAATTGAAAAAACAGAAACTCTCCCAAACAGTTTCTATGAATCCCATATCTCTCTAATACCAAATGGAAACTAAGACACCACGAGAGAAGAAAACTACAGGCCGATATCACTGATGAACACGGATGAGAAAATTCTGAACAAAACACTAGCAAAGAGAACTCAGCAGCTCATCAAAAAGATCATACACCATGACCAAGTGGGATTCATCCCGGGGATGCAAGGACGGTTTAACATTCGGAAATCAATCAACATAATCCATCATATCAACAAAAGATAAAAATCATATGATCATATCAATAGATGTAGAGAAAGCAATTGAGAAGATCCTGCATCCGTTTATGATGAAAACCCTCGCAAAATTGGGGATAGAGGGGACTTACCCCAATATAGTTAAAGCCAGCTACCACAAGAATACAGCAAGCATCATCCTCAATGGGGAAAATCTGAGAGCGTTCACCCTAAGATCAGCAACGAGATAAGGATTCCGACTCTCTAAACTGCTGTTGAACATATTACTGGAAATACTAGCAATAGCAATTAGGCAAGCAAAAGAGATTAAGGCCATCCAAATAGGAAAGGAAGAAATCAAGCTCTCACTATTCGCAAATGATATGATATTATACTTAAAGAACCCTAAAAACTCTACCAAGAAACTCCTAGAAATGATAGACTCGAGAGTAAAGTTACAGGTATAAAATAAATACCTAAAAGTCCATGGCTTTACTATACACAAATGCTGAGAGAGAAGAAAATGACAAGATGAAAACAATCCCATTCACATTTGTGTGCCAGAAAATCAACTACATAGGAATTAGTTTAACTAATGAAGTAGAGGAACTGTACAAAGAAAACTACAAAACGCTGCTTCTTGAAATAAAAGAGGAAGAGAGGAAAAAGAAAAATATCCCCTGTTCATGGATCTGAAGAATTTATATTGTCAAAATGGCAATACATCCAAAAGCACTGTACAAATTCAATGCGATCCCTATTAGGTTATGCATGACATTCTTCAAAGAATTGGAGCAAACACTCCTGAAATTTATATGGAACAAAAAGCCCCCACGAAGAGCTAAAGCAAGTCTTGGTTAAAAGAAAATGGGAGGAATTAACCTCCCGAACCTCAAACATTACTAAAAGTAGTAATAATTAAAACAGTATGATACTGGAAAAAAGGTAGAGCTCCAGAGCTATGGAATGGGGTTGAATATACTGACATCTCCCCTCAAACATATGACCATCTAATCTTTGAAAAAGGGGCAAGAAATGTGAAGTGGAGTAAGGAAAGTCTTTTTAACAAATGGTGCTGGCAAAACTGGACGACTACGTGCAAACTACTGGGCTTCGATCTCTGCCTAACACAATGTACAAAAGTAAGATGAAAATGGATCAAAGACCTAAACATCAGACCGGAACCCATAAGGTACATTGAAGACAAAGTTGGCAAAACCCTCCAAGACATTGAAGCTAATGGTATCTTCAAGGATGTCACATCACTGGCCAAGCAAGTGGGAATATCTTAAACTAAGAAGCTTCTGCACCTCAAAAGAAACAATGACTAAAATACAGAGAGAGTCTACAGAATGAGGAAGGATATTCTCCAAATACACATCTGAGAAGGGGTTGATATCAAATATATACAAAGTACTGATTGAACTCCACAAGAAGAAAACATCCAACCCCAACAAAAAATGGGGCAACAAAATTAACAGAGACTTAATCAAAGAAGAAATCCGAATGGCTAAAAGGCACATGAGAAAATGCTCTACATCTTTAATCATCAGGGGGATGCGGATCAAAACAACAATGAGATATCATTTCACACCACAGACACTGGCCCACATTCAAAAAAACAAAGGCAACCTTTGTTGGCACGATGTGGCGACAAAGGGACCCTCCTTCACTGATGGTGGTAATGCCGACTGGCTCAACCCTTTCGGAAAAAAGTAGAGATGATTCTCAAAAAATTAGAATTTCAGCTCCCATTTGACCCACCAATACCACTCCTGGGAATATACCTCGGAGAAGCAAAAAAGGATAGTCGAAGTGACCCCTGCACTTATTTTTTCATTGCAGTACTATTTACAATAGCTAGAATATGGAAAAAAAACCCGATTGCCTGAGAATAGATGACTGGTTACAGAAACGTTGGTACATCTACACAGTGGAGTACTATGTGGCAGTTAGAAAAAAATGAAGTCATGAAATTTACTTACAAGTGGTACTGCATGGAAAATATTATGCTAAGCGAAATGAGTCAGAAAGAGAGGGACACACATAGAAAGACTGCATTCAACTGGTTAACATAAAGTAGCAAACTAAGAGAATAACAACAAGAACAGCTGTGATAAATACCAGGTTCTTCACTCCATGGCTTAGATACCAGCCTCACACTCTAGGGGTAAAGGCAGCTCAGATAGAGAAGGGAGCACCAAAAAAAGGGTGCTGAGAAGATCCACCCAGAATGGGAGATGCATGCTGACAGCAGTCTATAGACAGAACATGATTGCCACCCAAAGTCTCTCCTACAGATTATAGCACCGAAAAGGAAAGATAGAAGAAAAGGGAGTGCCCTGCCACAAAGGCAGGGCAGGATGGGGGATAGGGGGTGTGAGTGATACTGGGAGTGGTAGGGGTGAAGAATGGGCTCTGGTGTTGGGGTGGGTACTCAATCATTGTATAACTGAAACCCAAGCACACAACTTGTAAGTCCACAACTGTAACTCATGGTGTTTAATAAAACAAAACAAAACAAAATAAAACAAGAGAAAGGTCTAACAATAGCAAACAGGATTGTAGTACCCAAAACATTTGGAAACAGGAACATTGGCAAGTATTTTTAAATAAGCATCCAGGAGAGGATGTAGCATTGTGAGTGAACAAATCTACTGTATGGATTCATCTAATCCTCGAAATGGAAAATGACAATGTGTTACAGTTACAAATTTTCAAATAAGATACATACCATCAACTTTTTGCTGTGTTTCTATGCTTTGCCAATTATGATCCTAATTTTTAAATTTACTTCAATAATTAAAACAGTATTGGCCTGCATTAATCATTTTAATTAATGCTTTATTGAAATGTTTTTAAAATTATTAAAAATGTTTTATTAAAATGTCATTTTAAAAAACAAACATATAGTCCAAACAGCTATTGCAGTATGTAGAGGGTGTGTACCTTGTATGCAGCTAACCTGAGCTCAGTCCCCAGAACCCTGAGCATGCCAGGAGTGATCTCTGGATACAGAGTGGGAAGTGAGCCCGGAGCACATCTAGGTGCACTCCCCTCCCCACAAAAAAGGAAGAAAAGAAAAGAAAAATATATAAATGATTCTTGAGTAACATAGAGAATAAGAGTGCTAACTCCTATATAACTTTTGAAAATCGTCAAATTTAAGAGATAGTCTGCTATTGGCCAAGAAGATGGTTTTTTAAAATACAAATTATCGACCATCTATCTTCACTCCCATTCCTTCCCATTCCAGTCATCGCATGATGTTCTCAAGGGTGGCAATGAGGAGTTTCGGTGAAATGGTATCACCCTGCCACACCCCTCTCTTGACATCAATGATCACTACTTTGTAGAATGGTGAGATCCTGGTAGTGAATCCGCAATAGAGCTCACGGAGGATCCTGATGTATTGGGCTTGAATACCCTAATTGGCTAGGGCTTCAATGACCGCTTCCATCTCAACAGAAGCAAAAGCCGTCTTTAAATCAATGAACATTAAACAGCGGCCTCTTTAACTCCCGAGAAACCTCAATGAGCTTGGTTATCGTGTGGATATGGTCGATGGTGCTGAATCCTTTGCGGAACCCTGCTTGCTCCTATGGTTGTCCTTCATCTAGTGTTCTGCCAATCCTATTTAGGATGACTCGAGTGAACAACTTGTAGATGACAGACAATAGGCAGATCGGGTGATAGTTGCCAATGTCATGGATGTCTCCCTTCTTGAACAGTAGTACGGTCCTGCTGGTTTTCCATTGGGACGGAATCTTGCATTCAGACAGGTAGCGAGTGAAGAGCCAAGCCAGTGTATTGATGAGTACTGACTGCAGGTTCTTCAGGTGTTCAGGTCTGACCTTGTCTGGGCTGGATGCTGTTTCTTTCTTTACCGAGGAAATGGAGTGTCGGATTTCGGAAGGGAGAACTTTGGGAACTACATATCCATCCTGTGGAATTTGGTATGTCGGCAAGTGGACATGGCTATCGAAGAGATTTGAGTAGAAGTCATGGATAATCTTCTCCATTGCCGTTCTGGAGGATGTGATGGATCCATCGGGACGTCGGAGGGCAGTCATCTTGGTCTTATAGTTGGCGAAGGACAGGCAGGCGTTACGAATACTTTTCCCGGCTTCTGCCGCATCTACCAGTACTTCTGCTCTTCTCTCTTTGAGGTCTTCCTTGTTCGCATCTCTGCACTGCTTTGCGAGCTTGGACATTAGCTTGCGGTTGCCTGAGGCATGCGCCAAACCACGCTGGCGAATTAGCTCAAGAGTTTTCGAAGATAGGCGATTTTTAGTGGCTATCTCTCTCTTGGCGTTCCTCGCAAATTCATGGAGGTGCTGAACCAGTCGATCGTATTCCTCGTCAATGTTGTCAACAATGGCATCTTCCCATGTTGCCGCAATAGTAGCAAAGAGTTCCCAGTTGGTGGTCATTCTGGGAGTTCTCTTTTTGAACTTTTCAGCCCTTTCTCCCCGCTCTGTGAAGTAGAATTTTGCACGAAGGAGACGGTGGTCCGATCCCGTTCGAAATTTTGGGACAACAGCAACATCAGTCAGGCAAAACCATTGATTGAATATGATGTGATCTATTTCGTTGGGGAATCGTCCACCGGGAGACTCCCATGTCCATCATTTAGATTCTGCCTTCTGGAACTGTGAGTTACCATGAATGGTCTTGGTCAACATGATGGATTCAGATAGTCTCTCACCCGGTTTGTTCCATTCTAGGCCATGGATCCCGATGTGAAGTTCTTCAGCTGATCTTCTCGGTCCTATCTTGGCATTAAAATCACCCACAATGATCTTGTAGAAGGTGTGGTCTTCTTTATAGAACTCCTCTAGCTCCATGTAGAACTTCTCGATTTCTCTTTCATCATAATGAGATGTTGGTGCGTAGACAACGAAGATAGTGTGGTCTGTAAACCTGTAAATTTGATACATTTAAAAATTTATAATGGATTTTACAATAGTCTTTCAATTATGTATTTACATTAGTCCATATACAAGCATGATTTTTAAACAATAAATTTCAGTGACAATAAAATTTTGGAGTTTTTCATAATTGTAATGATTTACTGCTCAGTCTATATTGATGTGAACATTTTTATCTATTTGTCTAATTTTCTGATTGTTTATTTAATATCAGTAGTTTACAGCTAACTTACCGATGACTGATTATGTGGCTCAGGGCTAAAGCACTTGGGTTGCGTGTATGAAACTTTGGGTTGGCCTCCTGCAAGGCAAATGCCCTACCCACTGTGCTGCAAAAGTTATATAAAATATACTAATAATAAGACCTAATGATGTTGTTGAAGAGTGCAATATAAATGATTATTTAGTAATTTTCTTGATTTGTTAATGAAATGTGTAAGCTCTTGATTATAATGGGAGTATTTTTCTAACATAAGAGTCTGAGGAAGGTAAAACTGTTATAACTGTCCTGTAGGATTCCATCTCCCTAGCCTGCTTCATTCTACCTATCTCTCTATCCAATCCAGTCTTCTTCTTGGGAATCTGACCTCCTGATTGGCTAGCCTCTACCTTTCAACTGCCTACTTTATGACATCATTCTCCCACCCAACCAACCACCAACTGGTAGAATCTTGGGGTTGGTACCGCTTGACCTTGAGCCTGGAAGGTGGTGGCGGAAAGAGATGGTCCTAGGAGAGTTAATGGAGTGATGGATGGATGGGAAGGAAACCGGGAAGGGTAGGGAGTTGGACAGCTGGTGATCAGCATGGGAGATTTGGTAGATGTTTTCTAAATACTTTAACATGTTTTTCGTAAATGATATGCAAAACAAAAATACGAAAATAAGATAGGTTCCAAAGAAGAGGTTACATATAAGACCGAGAGAGCTGAAAGGGCTGGCATTCCTTCTGGAGCTTTCAATCATACCATTTACTAAAGATGATATTTTCACATCATTTAGCTGTGGAGAGGAATAGTGAGAAACAGAATGCCACCAGAAAAGCAATCTGGATGACCACCTTTCATAAATGCCAGGTGAAATGTGTTCACATGTATCCCAAGTGCAAGTGTATTAACTGGAACATATATTTCACTAAGTCTGCTTGGTACCAGTAACTTCTTTGGAGGAAATGGAGGAAAACAAATGCAGTTTCTGACAGACCTGAGACTAAACTGCTAACAAAATTTCCCAGGAAAGGGTAGTTGACTGGCTGGGAACAGAAAAACTTGAAAAGTGTTTTGCTACATTTCATGTATGGCTTGAGGAAAATGATCCCAGTCATCTCTCAAAACAAACAAGCTTCAACTCCCTTCAAGGACAGTTGTATTCAGTGAGGAAAAAATGCAGGGAGAAAAGTCTGAAATGATGGGAAAAGAGACAGTAAGTGCAAAAGGAAGGACTTGAAATTTGGGTTCCTCTGAAAACAAAGCTTGAAACCACAAGATCTGGTGAGCACACGTTTTACTTGGAATGGGATCTGAGGAGGATAGGAATGATATCAGGGATGTGAACAAGGAACATCCAAGTTAAGGAAGACTTAGCTAGCTGATTACCCCATGGGCAACATGGTTCCAAGACTACCAGAACTTACCAAGGAATTTACTTTAATTTTCTTTCTTTTATATGGTCACTTACAACATGTATTCTTTGCCTTCTTCAAACTCAAATTGCAAATTGTTTTAATTATTAAAAATGTTTTATTAACATGTCTTTATTAAAAGGAAACATATATGCCAAAGAGCTAGTGCAGTATGAAGAGGGTGTTTACCTTGTATGCAGCTAACCTGAGCTTAGTCCCCAGAACCCTGACCCTGCCAGGAGTGAGCTCTGGATACAGAGTTAGAAGTGAGTCCAGAGCACATCTGGGTATGCTCCCCTCCCACAAAAAAGGAAGAAAAGAAAAGAAAAACATATAACTGATTCTTGAGTAACATAGAGGTTAAGGGTGCCAACTGCTATATAACTTTTGAAAACCCCCAAATTTAAGAGATAGTCTGCTGTTGACCAAGAAGATGGTTTTTTAATAATATTTACTCACGTTGTCTGCAAGTAATGCTATTTGTGGCCTGTAAATCTGTAAATTTTGATACATTTTAAAAAAATTATAATAGATTTTATAATGGACTTTATAATGAATTTGTATTTTAGAGTAATAAGTGATAAATTGTCTTTCTGTTTTTGTGGGGTATTTTGGCCATAGTATGTGGTGCTTGGGACTTCTGACTCTGTGCTCAAGTGCCATTCCTGGTGATGCCAGCCATTAAGTTCAGTTGACTGTGTTCATGGTAAGTGCTTTAACCCCTCTACTAATTCTGGGGGCCCAATCAAATAAATTATCTGCATATATTTTATACATGCTTGGCATACTTTGTCTTAGATTTTTTGATATTTCGAGGATATATTGATCGTCTTTAATTATTTTACATCAATACCAATCTCCAAAAAAGTTTCAAAATATAATTATTGACAAAAAATCATATAGAGGTCCAAATTTGTATTGTTCATGGGATAACTATATTAAGAAGAAAATAGAACCACAATAAACATACAAGTAAAATGAAGGTACATTTCTTTGGAGTCTTTCAATTATGTATTTATATTTGTATATATACAAGTATAATCTTTGAAAAATAAATCTCAGATACTATAACATTTTATTGACTTTTTTATAATTGCAATGTTTTATTGCAAAGATGATATTGTTGTGAACATTTATATCTATTTGTCTACTTTTCTGATTGTTAACTTAAGATCTGATATTAAAAGCTATCTTACTAGGGCTCGAGCCATAGCACAGCTGGTAGGATGTTTACCTTGCAAGCGGCCGACCTGGGTTCAATTCCCAGCATACCATATGTTTCCCTGAGCACCGCAAGGGGTAATTCCTGAGTGCAGAGCCAGGAGTAATACCTGTGCATCGCGAGGTGTGACCCAAAAAGAAAAAAAAAGCTAACTTATTTATGACTGGGTATGTAGCTCAGGGCTAAAGCACTTGGCTTGCAAGTATGAAATTTTGGGTTCTATTCCTCACACTATAGAAAAAAAACCAAAATCACTGACTATGGTTGAAAACATATCTCAGTGGTAAAATATTTGCCTCACATTTGTGAGGTTATGGGTTTGATCCCTGAATTTCCATATACGCTCACAAAAGCTAATTTACTTAAAGAATATTAAACTGCTTAAACCCAAGTACATATTGCCATACTATTATACAGATTTATTTCTCAATAAAATAACTTGAAAAGGTCTATTTTTAGCATCTTTGCTAGGAAAAGATGTTACCCGATTTTTAAATGTTTGTAATTTGGGGACACATTTTAATTTGTCATTTTATTTTGTGCTCTTTGTCTACTAGTGAGCTTGAAAATTGCTCTTGTGTTTACGAGGAATTTACACTTCTTTCAATAGAGATTATATGATCATGGTTTATGCTTATTTTTTCTATACAAGTTTAATAGCTAAATATTGATTTATTTCACAGCAGTAATTTATTAAAAACATTCATCATTTGCCTATCATATTAATTGCCATTAGTTGTTTGTTTTGCTTGTTTTTTGATCACTTAGTTTACATTTTATCTTTTCTTTCAGATTGTAAGATTTTCACACAAATGAGCATATGTTTTTCTTTATATTCTACAGTTTTAGATTGAGAACAACTGTTTGTTTTGTAAAATAAGATACTTGTGCATTTAGAATTTCTTCTCATTATTTTTACATTTTAACACATCTCGATTCATCTACAATTTGTCATAGTAAGTGTTGTCATATTGAAAGAAACCATCATTATTTTCAATCATAGCACTGTAGCACTATCCTCCCGTGGTTCGTCCATTTGCTCGAGTGGGCACCAGTAACTTCTTACAACAGATTGTGAGACTTGTTGTTACTGGTTTTGGCCTATTGAATACGTCATGGGTAGCTTGCCAGGCTTTTGCTATGAGGGCAAAATATTCTGGGTATCTGGGTATCTTGCCGGGCAGAGGAATAGGAATCAGGTTTGGCCTCCTGCAAGGCAAATGCCCTACCCGCTGGATGTAAACATTATATAAAAATACTAGGAATACCGAATGTTGTTTCTTTAAGAGTGAAATAAAAATGATTATTTAGTAATTTTCTTGATTTATTAAAGAAATATGTAAGCTCTTGAGTATAATGGGAGTAGTTTTCTAACACAATAGTCTGAGGAATTTGAAACTGTTATAACTGTTTTGTAGGATTCCATCTCCCTAGCCTGCTTCATTCTACCCCTCTCTCTTATCCAATCCGGTCTTCTTCTTGGGAATCGGACCTCCTGATTGGCCAGCCTCTACCTTTCAACTGCCTACTTTATGACATCATTCTCCCACCAAACCAACCACCAACTGGTAGAACCTTGGGGTTCCCATGCGGTTGTTTGTAAAAAATTTGAATCATCCTACCAAGTGACCAGTGACCAATGACCAATCACCATTGACCAGTCATCTGTACTGGACACTTGTGGTCTTAAGCCGCTGCAGTTTACTGACTTACTCTCATACTGTCTCCTCTTCTCGTCTACCTTTCATCGGTATTTCTTCTTCTCTGACCATGTCAGTTAAGGAATAATACTTTTCAAAGTTTTTCATTAGATTTATCATCCCTAAACTTAGCTGTCTAGTAAAAACAACATGTACTAGTGAAAGAAAGTATTCAAGTTGAATTTTATAAGGCTCATTTTAGTTGACTTTGACATTTGCTGTGTGATTTTATACATTGGCTTTCTTTCTCTCACATACAAACTGTTTTTCCTCATTGATTACTTTATATTTTAGACATATTTATGAGCTCAAATACAAACATATATATATATGTTGATTCTCTGTGTTTCTTTTTACTTTTAATCGTGTATTTTACATAATATCCTATGAAAAAAGCAAATCAGAGAGAATATTTTTACAGAAAAAGAAAATGTAGATGCTGTGGAATCCTGCTGAAATATACTCGCATGTTTTCTCTGTAATGGTCTCTCCTCATGTATTTGTACCTCAGTATTTTAATTATAGTACTATTACACAGTAATAATCATTTATCTTTGAATTTTCTATTTAAACCAGGTAATAAGAAAATTTGGGGCATGGGGAAGGTGTGGAGTGCTGAGCGATAGGGAGGCAAGCCCTCAAAGATAAGAAAGTTTGGGATCACTTTCATCAAACATTGACCAATCTAAACCAAGACGATATGAGGGAGAATAAAATAGGAAAGAAAGAATGAAAGAATATGGATGGCAATTATCAAGGAAGGGGAAACCGTCTGGATTGAATGTTGAAGAAAACCAAGGATTTAAAATCAAAAAAGAAAGAATATATGTTAAATATGCTGAGGTAAATACACTGAGAGCAAGTCAAAGCAATTTACTTCAATAAATGCTAGGACTAGAAAGTATTCTGTTCCTTGAGTAGGGTACCAGAAGGAAAACCAGTATATCAGAAAGGCATCCTTGGTGACTTTTTCCCTTATTATCTCTTTGAACACAGTACTTGGTACTTGACAATTTGGAATATAAACATGCATCAGAAATGATGAATCCCATAAATAGCTAATAGTGGTTATCTAGGTGGGTGGAAGAAATAGAATCTTCAATGTTTTATGACATTCTGGTTTTTAAGTACATGTACGCGTTGCCTGTTGAAATTTAAAAAATGATATTTTCTAACTTGATTCAGGAGATTTGATTCATTTTTGTGGTAATTACGTTCCAGGTTTAAGCTGCTTGTCATCTTTACAAATATTATTTCATGTGATTTTTTCTACCTAACATGAGAGTAGTTTGATAATAGTCAACTTCTGTTTTAGATCCTAAGAGGAAATAGGAAAATCAAGCCTCACATGTAGAATTACACATTTTTGTCATATTTGTTAATTTTGATTGTTCCTACATTAAAAATATTTAATGGGATTTTGGTGCTCATTTATTAAACATTGAGAAGAACGTTTTCCAGGTTAATAAAGTTAATTCTACTCTAGGTTTTGAAAGTAAATTTGCAATATTTTGTGATCATTTTTTATATGGTCTTTTATGTTGTTTGTGTGATAAACTGAAATCATATGCTATGTTTAAAACGTGTTGTTTGGTGGATAATATTCAGAGGTATTGATGAGAATAATTTTTGTAATTACAAAGTTTCTCTATTTTACTCATTTAAAACATTTCTTACCTATAAATACAATCACGTTTATTCCTATTTTCTTTTTGTTATGTAGTTACTGCTAAATCCTTTCTCTTTAATGGACTGGAAAGTTGTGTACTCAAAAATCAACTTCTATTCCGTTTTTTGGCTAGCAGTTTTTTCAAAAATAGAATACACTCTTCATATTGTATATGTGGAACAATTTATTAATAACCTTATTGGACTGTTTTATTTGGTTTTGTTTGAGACCACATCCACAGTTATTAAGGCTTTACTCTTGGGTCTGCTCTCCATAACTTACTGTACTATGCTGCTTGCTATAGAGTCCAGATTTCATTGATATCTATATACATCTTTTTCAGCTCTGTGGTACATATTTTTCACGATGTTTTCTTACTTCCTCCTATGTAAACCACATGACTTGGAAAAATTATATTTATGTATGCATAATTATTCTTAGAGTTATTAGTAACTACATTGTAGATAAACAATTTAAGACACAGAATTTAAATAAAATTTTCCTTCCAAAACATTTCTTGGGAAAAACTCAAGTAGTCATTTTTGAAGTGGATCAAAAATCAGGGTAACCTTCTATGCATCAACAAGATTAAGTCATAAGTGAACCGTAACTAACAGATCTTCATTGCACAAGTCAAAGGGAAACCTGTTGATTACAATGGTAAGAGTTGTAAAGACTCCAAATGCCTATATTAATGTAAGGTATCTTTCTAACCATTTCTGCATTGTAGTGACAATGCAGAGTCCTGGAAAAAAGTCCACATGCTTAGGTTCCCTAACTTGGAAATTCATAAGGGGAAGAGAGATAGTACTGTAGGGGATAAGGCACTTGCCTTGTACACAGCCAATCTGCTTGGATCTCTGTTACTGCATACACTCTTCTGAATGTTACAAGGGGTCACTCCAGAGTGCAGAGCCAGAAAGAACCCAAGATCACTGTCAGTTATTGGTCGAAACTATACTCCTTAAAATGCCCAATAAAAATTATTGGAAAACATGAAGTCTCTTTGTCATTTCTGGCCCTCAGGTTTCTTCTTGTCCAGAGAATGTTACCCACTCTTAGACTTCCTAGTTTAGAAAAGCTTGCCTTATAAGAAATAACATATGAGTCAATAGGAGAACAAGCTACAGGCATTGCTAGTGTAAGTAGAAACTATCTGTAAGCAAGAAATCCAAGAACAGACATGATCACCTGGTTCTTCTACAGTTCTGTGTTCACTTTGGGAGCACGATACCAAATACACAAATTGCCAAAAGTTTCCAAGCTTTGAATCACACTAAATTGTTGGAACTTTGGAAACTCAGTTGACTGTTGGTACTAGAAGCATCTCGATGGCTTAAATTTTAAGTTCATATTGTTCCTCTCAGCGTTGAAGGAGATTATAAGTCTCACAGATTTTTTTCTTCACCCTCTTGTTCCTTACAGTAAATTTTTCAAAATCCTTCTGTATTGGGAACTGCCCATACTCTGCAGCTTTCCCTTCCCGTTGTGAATGATGCAGCTTCCCTAACAGGAAGTGTCTGCAACTACTCCAGAATATCTGCTCCTGCTGGTAGTTCTGCTTGGCTCCTGCCCTCAGCCTCTGGCACCTCTTTCCAAACAATGATGGGTAGTGCCTATCTTTACCAAAATTTCAGCACAACAATGCTATCTGGAGTGTTTCACCAGAGTCATATATCCATCTCAGCTGCTTCCTACCCGAGTGTTTTGGAATGGGATATTGCAGGAAGGGCTGAAGAGAAGTCTTCCATGGGACACTTTTCTGTGACTGTCCTTGACCAAGACACCGCTGTCTCTTCCATGTCTAAGGCAGCTCGCTGTAAGAGTACACTGGACACGTACAACACGGTATCTGTGTACCCATCACTTTCTGCCAGTCTTGTTGAGAGAACACCATCTCAGATTCCACATCAGAGTCAAAGCCTGTCACTTCCCTAACAGGAACGAACCCAGGTGTATTACAATCATCAAGGCACTCTGGGAACTGTCCTTTCTGGCCTGCAGTCCTATGACTCCATGTCATACATAGAGCAAAGTGGCTCTGCCCCCCAAGCTTACAGCAACTCATCTAGAGAAATGGTTATTGTTCTGAAGGAGGTCCAGCCCCCAAAATTACTAACCACCAACTTCCTCCTCTGGAATCCACTTCTCTGTGTCTGCTCAACCCCTCACAGAATCGAGATATCAAGGTGAGTTAAACTGAGAGAAGGGAAAGAAAACACAAAAATTGGGGTCAAAAAGAGGAAAACTGTCCATAGACAGGTGGTATTTAAATACATTGAGATTTTTAAGTTTATGAAATGAAGTTAACTAAGTTCATGTTTACACCCCTCACTCATTATACAGCATGTTATTTTTGCACTCAACATAAGAGCTCCTAATGGACATTGGAACATGTGATAGTATAATGGACAACTAGGTTTCATATTATGAAGTTCAGGAGCACACAAAAGAATGCCACATTTTTTCCCTAGTTATTTCAATTATTTTTTAATTTTTATTAGTTAAACATCATGAGGCACAGTTGTAGACTTACAAATTATTGTGCTTGGATTTCATTTATACAATGATGGAGTACCTATCCCTCCACCAGTGCCCATTCTCCACCACCACGGATCCCAGTATTCCGCCGACCACCTATACCCCCATCCCACCCAGCCTCTGGGGCAGGGAATGCCACATTTTTCACTGTTCTATGTCAGAAGTCCTCCAGAATTACGACACTAAATGCAAAATACATGTTTTAAACTAGTATTTTGTTATTTTCTTAAGAAGTTTCAGAACTCCTACTGTAATGGTACCACTTTAACTTTCCCTTCCATTAATGAACAGCAAGGTTCTGAATATACTTGTGTTTCAGAGATTTTATCTCAAATCTTCAAATCTAGAATCTGCACTTCAGCACAAATATCATGCTGAAGGAGTGCTTCATTCATACTCTTATTCTATGATATTAACGTCCTTTTATTTTTCTATGAAAGTGACTAAATTGAGAGTAAAACACATTACAATGCTAATCTCTCTATGGAACTTATTAGTTTAAAAATCTTTATTTTTTTTTAAAAAAAAGCTTTTGTTTGGAGGACATTAAATCTGCGTCATAGCACGAAGTGCTCAGGAATTACTCCTGGGTCTGTGCTAGAGATCACTGCTGAATGTGCTTAGGAGATCATACGTGATATGAAAGATCAAATGGAGGTCAGCTCTTCGCAGGGCCAGTGCCTTACCAAATGGACTATCCCTCTGTCCAAGTCTCTTATTTTTTAAGTTAGTTTATACAGAAACTCTTTCAAATACAAAGA
This sequence comes from Sorex fumeus, assembly GCF_029834395.1. Lineage (NCBI taxonomy): Eukaryota > Metazoa > Chordata > Mammalia > Eulipotyphla > Soricidae > Sorex > Sorex fumeus. Next base: position 18,519,143 of record NW_026606152.1, on the reverse strand, counting down.
AAACCAAAAAACAACAGCACCACATGACAAACAGTAAGAACTACAACAGTTACCTAAAATCTTCTAGCACAGGGCCTTGCCATGATCCGTAGAAGAGCAAGTAACAATTCCTTGTCTATTGATGGTAGGTGCACAGTTGTTGCAGCAGTAGTTTTGTGCAGGGAATATCTCATTTTGCAGGGACTGATTTCTTCCTCGGTTCCTTTTTAGTGATGAATTTCCTGGAGATGGAGACTTCCCTGGCATCGAACTTCAGGTCAGACATTTGGTCTGACAAAAATTTCCGAATTGCCCACATATTGCAGTAGAAGGATTCAAAGACTTGAGAGGAATCGACCACCTGACTTGGGAAAGTTCCCATAATATCTCCAACCCAAATTAACCTGTCGCTGACCCAACTCCAACTCAGGAAAAAAAGTTATAAATTTTGATCAGATGAAATCTGGGCTTTCAAAAGCTCTGGAGACGTACCAGATCCCAGTAGACCTAGATCAATGAAAAGATCTTCAGGTAATGAACACCACTGAGACCATCACTCTGAAGCAGGTGCAAGAAAATTCAAGTAGCACTAAGGGGACCTCCCATGCAAAACAGAAGAACAAAAAGGAGGTTTCCGAACCTCTTGAGGGAGAACCAAAGGCCAAAATCCAGACAAAAGTCCAAGAATGCTTGCTATGGGGAGCAGGGATTGTTCGTAATGCTGCAGTCAGTGATAGGTGTCCTGTAAACCACAGCCAAAACTAAAAGCAAACCTCAAAAAGCTGCCTCCAGCAGCATCAGCAAGACAAAGAGGCATGGGCAGGAGAAGATAATAAACACCAGAGAAAACTCTAAGAAAGCTAAGAAGTGTAAGCAGCCAGGGAACAAGGTCAAGGCAGAAGAAAAGCCCACCATTGGCAAGATGACACACAAGAAAAGTCAACCTGAGCTTTGCCAAGAGGCTGTTAAAAAGTCCCGTCACTACCTAGGCATACAGATGCTGGATTTTGTCAAAGTTTTTCATGCTCTGGGGAAGAAGAGTAATCCAAACACTGGAATCTATTCCTTCCAGGTCCTGGGTAGCTCAAAGATGCCTAAAGATGTCAAGCCACCCTCAGCTGTCAAGCCATGCCTAGGTGCTACATGGGATGGAAAAGTCCTTGAGAAAACTCAGGTCAAAACAAAGTACAGAAACCAAGTAACAGTGCCGAAAAACGCTCATATCCATCCCAGTCTGAGCTGCCACCTCCTGGGAAGGTCAAATTGGTACCTTTGACGTTTCATACCATGGAGAGGCCGCAAGCTCGACCTGTTTCTCCAGACGACAATCTGTGGCCTCACATCGTCCTGCTGCAGCTTACCCTGCCAAGCCTGGCTCTACCAATGCAGCTCAGGCAACTGCTGCCAATTCTTCCCGGTCAACCACTGCATTTTTGTCTGGTTCTGCCAAACCTGCTCAGTCCATTTCAACCAACCCATCTCGACCAGGTTTGCTGAACCCTAGTAGCCGGTGTATTCTTCGTCCTGCAGCTTCTACACCTACTCCCTACAAGACAGCAGCTGGCACTTCTCTACATCTGGAGCCTTCTCCTGTATCTGTGAAGAAGCGACTCTCGCCACCCATACATCAGAGTCAGTTTCTCCTCCAAGACTTCCGTTTACAACTGATTCCATGGAGAAAGACCAATGTTCCCGAGCCAGTCATGTCAAAGCCCATCACCAAATAGCAGAGACCAAAGCGTGAGGCTATGAAAAGGAAGGCTCAGCAGGAGCTTGAGAACGATGCCAAACACACCTCTTTGGGGAAAGTGCAGATCTTTATTGAGAGTGAAAAAGAGATGGACATCTCTCTCTAATATGGCTATGTAATGTGAGTAGCTGGAATGGTAGGTTCCACTTGAGGTACCAGATGGTTGCCTTAGACAAACACTGAAATGCCATACACAGTTTATTAATTCTAATACCTTTTTAACCAATTGATGAGATGCATCTTAGTTAATTGGTTGCTAATAAAGTTTCTGAAGTTTGAGATGCTTTCAATTGTGGTTGTTTTTGGGAGGGGCAGGGGTTGAAGGATGGCATGGGAAATAATGGGAAGGTATAGAGAGGACAAAGGGGGAATAGACAAGACTATGAGAAAGAGAAACTTGGTCCAGGGTTCTAAAGCCCATCAGAGGAGAAATTGCATGGGCCTGATGAAGAGTGTGGAGCTCAAATTATATTACCTTGAGGGGCTTCTCTGTGGTCTTCCATGGTCCCGGGTGCCTGTAGCCTTCTCTAAAAATCGCTGTTAACTGCAGCTCACACAAGAACCAACGTTATCAGTGTCGTTGGGGCTGCTTTGGGGGATGTACCGGACTAAGACATGCGCACATGGTCACCACCCCCAAAGCAGTCGGTACCGCTTGACCTTGAGCCTGGAAGGTGGTGGCAGAAAGAGATGGTCCTAGGAGAGTCAATGGGGTGAGGAACGGATGGCAGGGAAACCGGGAAGGGAAGATAACTGGACAGCTGGTGATCATCATAGGAGAGTTGGTGGATGTTTTTTTAATTACGTTAACATGCTTTTCGTAATTGATAAGCAAAACAATAATACGAAAATAAGATAGGTTCTAAAGAACAGGTTACATATAAGACCGAGAGAGCTGAAAGGACTGGCATTCCTTCTGGAGCTTTCAATCATACAATTTACTAAAGATGGTATTTTCACATCACTTAGCTGCGGAGAGACATAGTGAGAAACAGAATGCCACCAGAAAAGCAAACTGGATGACCACGGTTCATAAAAGCCTGGTGGAAGGTGTTCACATGGATCCCAAGTGCCGGTGGGTTAACAGGAACATATATTTCACTAAGTCTGCTTGGTACCAGTAACTACTTTGGTAGAAATCGATGAACACGGATGCAGTTTCTGACAGACCTGAGACTAAACTGCTAACAAATTTTCTCAGGCAACGGTCGTTGACTGGCTGGGAACAGAACAATTTAAAAAGTGTTTTGCTACCTTTCATGTATGGCTAGAGGAAAATGATCCCAGTAAAATCTCAAAACTAACAAGTTTCAATGTCCTTGAAGGAAAGTTGTATTCACTGAGGAAAAAATGCTGGGATAAAAGTCTGAAATGATGGGAAAAGAGACAATAAGTGCAAAAGGAAGGACTTGAAATTTGGCGAAAACAAAGCTTGAAACAACAAGATCTGGTGAGCACATGATTTACTGGGAATGGGTTCTGAGGAGGAAAAGAGCGATATCAGGGATGTGAACAAGGAACATCCAAGTGAAGGAAGACTTTTAGCTAGCTGATTACCCCATGGGCAACATGGTTGCAAGACTACCAGAACTTCCCAAGGAATTGACTTTAAGTTTCTTTCTTTTATATGGTCACTTACAACATGTATTCTTTGCCTTCTTCAACGACAATTTGGAGTGTTCGTTTCTTTCTCAATATTCTGTTCACTTGTGTAAGCATCTTTAACAACTGCTGGATAACACAAGTATTTGATCAGACTTATTTTGTACTATCATCTTTAGTTGAGATTACTGACAACTAGGTCTAAAGTGAAGTTTGCTTTGATTGGTAGAAGTAGAGTAGCGAGGACTAGGTATGGAATCAGAGATTATAGGGTACCACATTCAGTTCCTAATAAAACAAGTCAAGGACAGTGTCCCAAATAGACTCTTGAAAAAGACACCCATCTCTGTTTAACATGTAAATTCAGCATATTATATATTAAATTAAAAATGAATGAATATTTCTGTATTTGGTCTTTTAAAGACATTCAAGGTTGGTTCAGGAAACAAACACTGCCTATGAAATCATAACAACTTAATCATAAAAACCTGATTACTACTTGAGTTTCCAAGAATGTCAGTGCTAAGAATGATTTCCCTTGATCTCCCTAGTGCATATGATAGGCATATGAATACATCTGTGTGAATAAATAATTGGTATCCAATTTCGAGTCTCACCATACATGGTTGTGGGTATTGTGAAATAGTTTTATATATTTTCGTAATTTTGCAATAAGATCTCTAGGTGTCAATCCTTGAATCATAAATACCTTTTCGTATGCTCCAGCACCACCTCCTCCCACCTTGATTACTATATATATGACCTCCTAAGGAGTCATTTGCTTTGTCCACTTTGTTTTAGTCCTTCTCTCTCTCTCTCTCTTTTCAAAGGTGAGTTATCTGTTTCAAATCAAGGTGCATGTATTTTGTGTGGCAGTTTTAATCTTTATGAGTGATTTAAAATTTCTTCATTTATTTTTTAATTGAATCACCATGAGATGGGCCATTGCAAAGCTATTTTGTGCAATTTAATTTTTAATCCTTTCAGTGAAGCCAAGGAAAATCTCTTACACGTGAAATTCAGAATTTCCATATTTCATGTGAATCAAAACTGATTGTTCTTGTGTGTTTTTTTAATATTTTTATTATTTTTATTGATAGAAAAGGGATCACCAAATAATGGGTGTTGGGAGGATCCTCCCAGGATGGGAGATGCATGCTGAAACTAGACTCTAGACCGAACATGATTGCCACTCAATGCCTCTTTTGGTATGTTTTTTAGATAATTCTTCCCCTTCTCTGTTTGCTTAGAACCAGGAATTTGCCTCTCCCCTCCCTGTTCTTTCAGGAAGCCAGAGAGACATCTTCAGGCAGGAAGAGCATGAAATTTACATAGAAGTGGTACTGCATGGACAGTATCATGTTAAGCGAAATGAGTCAGAAAGAGAGGGACAGACAGAGCAAGATTGCATTCACCCGGAGAACATAAAATAACAAAATAGGAGACGAACTCCCAAGAGTGGCCGAGATTAGTGTCAGGAATTTTTCTTCATAGCTTGGAGACCAACCACACACGCTGGAAGAAAAGGCAGCTCAGATAGAGAATGGAGCACCAAATAAAGGGTGTTGGGAGGATCCTCCCAGGATGGGAGAGAGTGCTGAACATAGACTAGAGACCAAGCATGATTGTCACTCAATGCCTCTTTTGCAAACCACAACACCTAAAAGGAGAGAGAGAGAACAAAGGGGAATGCCTTCCCACAGAGTCAGGGTGGGATGAGGGGATGGGGGGTGGGAGGCATACTGGGATCCCTGGTGGTGGTAAATGGGCACTGGTGGAGGGATGGGTATTTGATCATTGTATAAATGAAACCCACGCACAAAAATTCATATGTCTACAACCGTACCTCATGGTGTCTCACTAATAAAAATTTAAAAATTAAAAATAAAAAAATTGGAACATAAAGTAAAAATACAACAAGAGAAAGATCTCACAATAGCAAAGAGGGCTATAGTACTCAAAACGTTGAGAAACAGGCACATTGGCAAGTATTATTAAATACGCATCCAGGAGAGAATATAGCATTGTTCGTGAACAAATCTACTCTATGGATTCATCTCATCCTTGAAATGGAAAAGGACAATGTGTTACAGTTTCCAATTTGCAAATAAGATCTATACCATCTATTTTTTGCTATGTTTCTATGCTTTATCCAGTATTATCCTGATTTTTAAATTTACTTTAAGGTTTAAAACAGTATTTGCCTGCATTAAACTTTTGAATTAAATGTTTTATTAGAAATGATTTTTAATGATTAAGAATGTTTTATTCACATGTCCTTTTCAAAAAGAAACATATAGGCCAAAGAGCTAGTGCAGCATGTAGAGGGTGTTTACCTTGTATGCAGGTAACCTGAGTTCAATTCCCAGAACCCTGAGCTTCCTAGGGGTGATCTCTGGATACAGGGTCTGAAGTGAGCCTGGAGCACATCTGGGTGCGCTCCCCTCCACACATACAAGGAAGAAAAGAAAAGAAAAACATATAACTGATTCTTGAGTAACATAGACGTTAAGGGTGCTAACTCCTCTATAACTTTTGAAAACCCCCAAATTTAATAGATAGTCTGCACTTGACCAAGAAGATGGTTTTCTAATAGTATTTAATTCCATTGTCTGCAATTAGTACTATGTGTGGCCTGTCAATCTGTAAATTTTGATACATTTAAAAACTTTTATGGATTTTATAATAGACTTTATAATACATTTGTATTTTAAGGTAGTAAGTGATAATTTATATTTCTATTTGTGTGGGGTATTTGGGCCGTAGTATGTGGTGCTTGGGACTTCAGACTCTGTGCTCAAGGGTCATTCCTGGTGGTGCCAGCCATTAATTTGGGTTGACAGTGTGCATGGTAAGTGCTTGAACCCCTATACAAAGTCTGGGGTCCAACCAAATCAGTTATCTGCATATATTTTATACATGCATGGCATACTTTTCCTTAGATTTTTTTATATTTCTAGGATATATTGATTATCTTTAATTATTTCACATCCCTACCAATGTCCAAAAGTTTTCAAAATACAATTAATGAAATATATCATATAGAAGTCCAAATTTGTATTGTTCGTGGAATAACTATATTACGAAGAAAGTAGAACCACAATAAACATGCAAGTAAAATGCAGGTACATTTCTTTGGAGTCTTTCAATTATGCATTTATATTAGTCTCTATACAAGTATGATTTTTAAATAATCAATTTCAATTACTATACAATGTTTATTGAGACTTTATAATTCTAATGTTTTACTGCTAAGATGAAATTGATGTGAACATTTATATCTATTTGTCTACTTTTCTAATTGTTTACATGAGATCAATTCTTTTTTTTTAAATTTATTTATTTTATTTTTGTTTTTTACAGTTGTAGATTTACAATGTTTTGTGCTTGGGTTTCAATTATACAATGATCAGATACCCATCCCACCACCAGTGCCCGTTTTTCACCACCATGGATAATATCCCTCCCACCCCCATCCCCCCATCCCCCCCTGCCTCTGTGGCAGGGCAATCCCCTGTGTTCTCTCTCTCCATTTGGGTGTTGTGCTCTGCAAAAGAGGCATTGAGTGGCAAACATGTTCAGTCCATAGCCTACTTTCGACATGCATCTCCCCTCCTGGGAGGATCCTCCAAACATCCTTTATTTGGTGCTCCCTTCTCTATCTGAACTGCCCTTTCCTCTAGGATACCCGGCTGGCCTCTAAGTTATGGAGTAATCAACCTGGTGCTGAAATGAGATCAATTCTTAACAGCTAACTTACTTGTGACCAGATATGTAGCTCAGGACAAAAGAACTTCGCCTGCGTGTATGAAACTTTGGTTTCTGTTCTTCGCACTATAGAAACAAAAGCAAAACCAATAACTGTGGTTGGAAATAGGCCTTGGTGGTAAAATATTTGCCTCACATTTCTGAGGTTCTGGGTTTGATCCCTGAATTTCCATCTACACACACAAAAGCTAACTTACAACAAAGTCTCACACTGGAGACCTAACTGGGCTCGCTCAAGAAAATCGATGAACAATGGGAGGAGAGTGACAGTGACACTGACTTAATGAACATTAAACTGCTTTAAGCTATATATTGCCTAACTATTAAAAGGATTTAATTCTTAGTCAAAGAGCTTGAAAAGGTCTTTTCTCTAGCACCTCTGCTAGGGAAAGATAGCACCTGATTTTTCAATATTTGTAATTTGGGGGGACATTTTAATTTCTCATTTTAATTTGTGCTCTTTGTCTACTAGTGAGCTTGAAAATTGCTTTTGTATGGTACTACATGGAAAATATTATGCTATGGGAAATGAGTCAGAAAGAGAGGGACAGACATAGAAAGACCGCATGCATCTGGGTAACATAAAGTAACAAAACAAGAGACTAACACCCAAGAACAGCTGTGTTAAATACCAGGTTGTTCACTCCATGGCTTAGAGGCCAGCTGCACTGTCTAGGGGTAAAGGCAGCGCAGATAGAGAAGGGAGCACCCAATAAAGGGTGCTGGGAAGATCTGCCCAGGATGGGAGGTGCCTGCTGAAAGTGGTCTATGGACCGAACAGGATTGCCACCCAATGGCTCTTCTGCAGACCACAGCACCCAAAAGGAGAGATAGAACAAAAGGGAGTGCCCTACCAAAGAGGCAGGGTGGGATGGGGGATGGGGCTGGTGGTGGGATGGGCACTCCATCACTGTATAACTGAAACCCAAGCGCAACAACCTGTAAGTCTACAACTGTACCTCATGGTGTTTCACTACTAAAACAAAACAGAACAAAACAAAAATTAAAAAAAAATTGCTCTTGTGTTTACTAGTCATTTACACTTCTTTCAATAGAGATTATGTGATCATGGTTTATGCTTATTTTTTCTATTCAAGTGTAATAGCTCAATACTGATTTATTTCACAGCACTAATTTTTTAAAACCATTCATCCTTGGCCTATCATATTAATTGCCAGTATTTGTTGGTTTTGCTTGTTTTTTGATGACTTAATTTGGTTTTTGTTCTTTTCTTACATATTGTAAAATTTTGACACAAATGAGCATATGTTTTTCTTTATCTTCTACAGTTTTAAACTGAGAACAACTGTTTGTTTTGTACAAATAAGATACCTGTGCATTTACTATTTCTTCTCATTTTATTTACGTTTTAACACATCCTGATTCATCTACAACTTATCCTAGTAAGTGTTGTCATATTGAAAGAAACCACCAATTTTTTCAATCATAGCACTGTAGCACTGTCCTCCCGCGGTTCATCCATTTGCTCGAGCGGGAACCAGTAACATCTTACAACAAATTGTGAGACTTGTTGTCACTGGCTTTGGCCTATCGAATACGTCATGGGTATCTTGCCAGGCTCTTGCTATGTGGACGAGATACTCTGGGTAGCTTGCCGGGCAGAGGAATCGGAATCAGGGTTGGGCTCCTGCAAGGCAAATGCCCTACCCGCTGTGCTGTAAACGTTATCTAAAATATACTAGTAATACCAAATGTTGTTTCTTTAACAGTGCAATATAAAGGATTATTTTGTAATTTTCTTGATGTGTTAATGAAATAGCTAAGCTCTTGAGTATCATGGGAGTATTTTTCTAACACAAGAGTCTGACGAAGGTGAAACTGTTATAACCGTCTTGTAGGATTCCATCTCCCTAGCCTGCTTCATTCTACCCCGCTCTCTATCCAATCCGGTCTTCTTCTTGGGATTCTGACCTCCTGATTGGCTAGGCTCTAACTTTCAACTGCCTACTTTATGACATCATTCTCCCACCAAACCAACCACCAACTGGTAGAATCTTGGGGGTCCTATGTAGTTGCTTGTAAACAAATTTGAATCATCATGGCAAGTGACGAGTGACCAATGACCAATCACCAGTGAGCAGTCGTCTGTACTGAACACTTGCGGTCTTAAGCCGCTTCAGTGTTCAGACGTACTCTCATACCTTCTCCTCTTCTCGTCTACCTTTCATCGGTATTTCCTCTTCTCTGACCATGTCAGGTAAGGAATCATACTTTTCAAAGCTTTTCATTAGATTTATCATCCCTAAACTTAGCTGTCAAGGAAAAACAGCACGTAGTAATGAAAGAAAGTATTCAAGTAGAATTTTATAAGCCTCATTTTAGCTTGACTTTGACATTTGCTGTGTGATTTTAGACACTGGATTACTTTCTCTCACATACAAAGTGTTTTTCCTCATTGATTACATTATATTTTAGACATACTTAGGAGCTCAAATACACACACACACACATATAAATATATATGAGTGTTGATTCTCTGTGTTTCCTTTTTCCTTTTAATAGTGAATTTTACATGATATCCATTGAAAACAAGTAAATCAGAGACAGTAATTTTACAGAAACAGAAAATATAGATGCTGCGGAAAACTGTTAATATATTCTAGCGTGTGTTCTCTCTAATGGTCTCTCCACTTGTATGTATACTTCAGTATTTTAAATATAGTGATATTACAAAGTAATAATCATTGATCTTTGAGATTTCTATTTAAACCAGGTAATAAGAAAATATGGGGCATGAGGAAGGTGTGCAGTGCTGAGCGGCAGGAAGGGCTTACCAAGCCCTCAAAGGTAAGAAAGTTTGGGATCACTTTCATCAAACATTGACCAATTGAAACCAAGACGATATGAGGGAGAAATAAATAGGAAAGAAAGAACGAACGAAAGAAAGAAAGATAGAAAGATAGAGAGAAGAAAGAAAGAAAGAATAGGGACGTCGATTACAAGGAAGGTGAAAACGTTTGGACAGAATGTTGAAGAGAACCAAAGGTTTAAAATCAAAAAAGAAAGAATATATAATAAATATGCTCATCTACATACACTGAGAGCAAGTCAAAGCAATTTACTTCAATAAATGCCAGGACTAGAAAGTATACTATGCCTTGAATAGGGTTCCAGTAGGAAAAGCAGTTTATCAGAAAGCCATCCTTGCTGGCTTTTTTCCTGATTATCTCTTAGAACACGGTACTTGGTTCTTAACAGTTTGGAGTATATGCACGCTTCAGAAATGATGCTTTCCATAAATCGCTAATAGTGCTTATCTAGGGCGGTGGAAGACACAGAATCTTCAATGTTTGTATTACGTTCTGGTTTTTAAGTACATGTACGCGCTGCCTGTTAAAATAAAAAAAATGGTATATTCTAACTTGAATCAGGAGATTTGATTCATTTGTGTGGTAAGTAGGTTCCAGGTTAAAGCTGCTTGTAATCTTTACAAATATTATTTCATATGATTTTTTCTTCCTAACATCAGAGTATTTTGATAATAGTCAACATCTGTTTTTAGATCCTAAGAGGAAATAGAAAAATCAAACCTCACATGTCTAATTACACATTTTTGTCATATTTGTGAATTATGATTTTTCCTACATTAAAGATAATTTATAGAGTTTTGTTGCTCATTTATTAAACATTCAGAAGAACGTTTTCCTGGTTGATAAATATAATTCTAATGTAGGGGTTGAACGTAAATTTGCAATATTTTGTGATCACTTTTTAAATGGTCTTTTCTGTTTCTTGTGTGATAAAGTGAAATCCTATGCTATGTTGAACACGTGTTGTTTTCTGGTTAATATTCAAATGTGCTGATGAGAATAATATTTTGTACTTTCGAAGTTTCTGTATTTTACTCATTTAAAACTTTTCTTGTCTATGAAATACAATCACGTTTACTTGTATTTTCTTTTTTTATGTAGTTACTGGTAAATCCTTTCTCTTTAATCGAGTGGTAAAGTGTGCACTCAAAAATCACCTTCTATTCCATTTTTTGGCTAGCAGTTTTTTTCTAAAATAGAATACTGTCTTCATATTGTATATGTGGAACAATTTATTAATAATCTTATTGTACTGTTTTATTTGGTTTTGTTTGGAATCACATACACTGTTTTTTTTCAGGGCTTACTCTTGGGACTTCTCTAACATAACTTACTGTACTATGCTGCTTCCTACAGAGACCAGATTTCATTAATGTCTATATACTTATTTTTCAGTTCTGTGATACATATTTTTCATGATGTTTTCTTTACAGTTCCTCCTATATAAATCACATGAAATAGAAAAAATTATATTCATGTATGCATTATTATTCTCAGAATTATTAGTAACTACATTGTAGATAAACAACTTAAGACACAGAGTTTAAATAAAATTTTCCATCCAAAAACATTTCTTGGGAAAAACTCAAGTAGTCATTTTTGAAGTGGATCAAAAATGAGGGTAACCTTCAGTGCATCAACAAGATTAAGTCGTATATGAACCGAAAGTAACAGGTACTCATGGCACAAGTCAAATGGAAACCTAATGATTACAATGGTAATAGTTGTAAAGACCCCAAATGCTGATATTAATGTAAGGTATCTTTCTTCCGGTTTCTGGCCTTGTAGTGATCATGCAGTGTCCTGGCCAAAAGAACACATGCTTTAGTTTGTGTAACCTGGAAATTCTTAAGGGACAGAGAGAGATAGTACGGGAGGGGATAAGGCACTTGCCTTGTACACAGTCAATCCAATTGAATCTCTTTCATGGCATACACATTACCGACTGTTCTAAGGGGTCACTCCAGAGTGCAGAGCCAGGAAGAACCCAAGATCACTGTCAGTTGTTGGTCCAAACTCTACACCACCCCACACCCCGCCCTGTAAAAATTATTGGAATATAGGAAATCTCTTTGCCATCTCTGGGCCTCAGGTTTCTTCTTGTCCAGAGAATGTTTCCCATTCTCTTAGACTTCCTAGTTTGAAAAAGCTTCCATTATCGGAAATAGCATAGGAGTCAATAGGATAGCAAGCTACAGGCAATTCTAGGATAAGGAGAAACTATCTGTAAGCAAGAAATCCAGGTACAGACACGATCACCTGGTTCTTCTACAGTTCTTTGTTCACTGTGGGAGCACAATACCAAATACACAAAGTGCCAAAAGGTTCCCATCTTTGAATCACCCCAAATTGTTGGAATTTTGGAAATTCAGTTGACTGTTGGTACTAGAAGCATCTCGATGGCTTAAATTTTAAGTTCATATTGTTCCTCTCAGCGTTGAAGGAGATTATTAGTCTCACAGATTTTTTTCATCACCCTCTTGTTCCTTACAGTAAATTTTCAAAATCCATCTGTATTGGGAACTGCACATACTCTGCAACTTTCCCTTCCCATGGTGAATGATGCAGCTTCCGTACTAGGAAGTGTCTGCAAATACTCCAGTGTATCTGCTCCAGCTGGTAGTTCTACTTGGCTCCTGTCCTCAGCCTCTGGCACCTCTTTCCAAACACTGATTGGTAGTGCCTATCTTTACCAACATTTCAGCACAACAATGCTATCTGGAGTGTTTCACCAGAGTCATATATCCACCTCAGCTACTTCCGACTGGAGTGTTTTGGAATGGGATATTGCAGGAAGTGCTGAAGAGAGGTTTTTGATGGGAGACTTTTCTGTGACTGTCCTTGACCAAGACACCGCTGTCTCTTCCATGTCTATGGCGGCTCGCTATGAGAAAATCCTAGATACCAACAACACGGTGTCTGTGTACCCATCACTTTCTGCCAGTCTTGTTGAGAGAACACCATCTCTGGTTCCACATCAGAGACGAAGCCTGTCACTTCCCTACCAGGAACGAAGTCAGGTGTATTACAATTATCAAGGCACTCTGGTAACTCTCCTTTCTGGCCTGCAGTCTTATGACACCATGTCATACATAGGTCAAAATGGCTCTGCCCCCCAAGCTTACAGCAACTCATCTAGAGAAATATTTACGGTTCTGAAGGAGGTCCAGCCGCCAAATAACCAAATACCCGCCTCTTCTCCTGGAATAAACTTCACTCTGTCTGCTCAACCCATCACAGAAAAGAGTTATCAAGGTGAATAGAACTGAGAGAAGGGAAAGAAAATTCAAAAATTGGGGTCAAAAAAGAGGAAAACTGTCCGTAGACAGGTGGTATTCATATACACTGAGATTTTTAAGTTTATGAAAAGAACTTAACTAAACTCAGTTTATGTTTACTCCCCTCACTCATTTTACAGCATGTTATTTTCACAGTCAACATAAGAGCTCCTAATGGAGATTGGAAGGTATGATAGTAAATGGACATCTAGGTTTCATATAATGAAACTTCAGGAGCACACAAAAGAATGCCACATTTTTCCCTAGTTATTTCATTTATTTTTTAATTTTTATTAGTTAAACATAAGGAGGGACAGATGTAGACTTAAAATTATTGTGCTTGGTTTCATTTATACAATGATGGAGTACCTATCCCTCCACCAGTGCCCATTCTCCAGCACCACGGTTCCCAGTATTCCTCCCACCATCATAACCCCCATCCCACTCTGCCTCTGTGGCAGGGAATGCCACATTTTTCACTGTTCTATTTCAGCAGTACTCAAGAATTACCACACTAAAAGTAAAATACATGTCTTAAACTAGTATTTTTTTATTTTCTTAAGAAGTTTCAGAACTCTTATTGTAATGGTACCACTTTAACTTTCCCTTCCATTAAGAACTGCAAGGTTCTGAATACACTTGTGGTTCAGAGATTCTGACTCAAATCATGAAACCTAGAATCTGTACTTCAGCACAAATATCATGCTGAAGTAGTGCTTCATTCATACTCTTATTCTATGATATTAACGTCCTTTTATTTTTCCATGAAAGTGAATAAATTGAGAGTACAATACATTACAATGCTATGCTCTGTATGGCATTTATTAGTTTGAAAATCTATAATTTTTAAAAAAAAACATTTTGTTTGGAGGACGTTGATTCTGTCTCATAGACCGAAGTGCTCAGGGATTACTCCTGGATCTGTGCTGGGTATCACTGCTGAAGACGCTTAGGAGATCATAGGTGATACGAAAGATCAAACTGAGGTCAGCTGTGTGCAGGGCCATTGCCTTACCAAATGTACTTTCCCTCTGTCCCAAGTCTCTTATTTTTCAATTCAATTTACACAGAAACTCTCTCAAATACAAAGAAAACCAAAAATCAAGAGCTCCACATGACAAACAGTAAGAACTACCACATTTACCTCCAATCTTCGAGCACAGGGCCTTGTCCATTTTCCTTAGAATAGCCAGTAACAATGCCTTGCCTATTGCTGGTAGGTGCATGGTTGTTGCACCACTAGTTTTGTGGAGTGAATATCTCATTTCGCAGGCACTGATTTCTTCCAGGGTTCTTTTAAGTGTTGAATTTCCTGGGGAGGAAGACTTCCCAGGCATCACAACCTTCAGGGAAGACATTTGGTCTGCAACAAATTTCCGAATTGCCCCCATTTTGCAGTACCAGGATTCAAAGACCTGAGAGTAGTCCAGCACCTGAGCTTCGGGAAGTTCCCATAGTATCTCCAGCCAAAGTAACCTGGCGCTGACCCCAACTCCAACTTAGGAACAAAATGTTAAGAATTTTGATTAGATGAAAACTGGGCTTTCAAAACCTCTGGAGACCTACCAGATCCCAGTAGACTTAGATCAATGCAAAGATCTACAGGTAATGAACACCAATGACACCATCACTCTGAAGCAGGTGCAAGAAAACTCAGGTGGAACTTAGGGGACCTCCCATGAAAACAGAACAACAAAAAGGAGGTTTCTGAACCTCTGGAAGGAGAACCCAAGGCCAAAATCCAGCCAAACGTCTGAGAATGCATGCTAAGCGGAGTGGGGATTTTTCGTAATGCTGCAGTCAGTGATAGGTGTCCTGTGGCCACAGCCAAAACTAACAGCAAACCTCTCAAAGCTGCCTCCAGCAGTATCAGCAAGACAAAGAGCCATGGGCAGGAGAAGATAAAAAACACTAGAGAAAACTCTAAGAAAGCTAAGGAGTGTAAGCAGCCAGGGAACTAGGTCAAGGCAGAAGAAAAGCCCACCATTGGCAAGATGAAACGCAAGGAAACTCAACCTGAGCTTTGCCAAGAGGCAGTTAAAAAGCCCCGCTGCTACCTAGGCATACACATGCTGGATTCTGTACAAGTGTTTCATGCTCTGGGGAAGGAGAGTGATCCAAAACTTGGAATCTCTTCCTCCCAGGTCCTGAGTATTCAAAGATGCCTAAAGATGTCAAGCCATCCTCAGCTGTCAAGCTATGGCTAGGTGCTACACAGGATGGCTACGTGCTACACAGGCCTTGAGAAAACTCAGGTCAAAGACAACAAACCAAGTAACAGTGCTGAAAAACGCTCATCTCGAGCAAAGTGTGAGCTTCACATCCTGGGAAGGTCAAATTGGTACCTTTGCCTTTTCTTACCATGGAGAATCCGCAAGCTCGACCTGTTCCTCTGAGAAGACAATCTGTGTCCTCACATGGTCCTGCTGCAGCTTACCATGCCAAGCCTGGCTCTACCAATGCAGAACAGCCAACTACTGCCAATTCTTCCCAGTCAACCACTGCATTTTTCTCGGGTTCTGCCAAACCTGCTAAGTCCATTTCAACCAACCCATCTCGACCAGGTTTGCAGAACCCTAGTAGCCGACCTATTCATCACCACGCAGCTTCTAGACCTGCTCCCTACAATAGCAGCTGGCACTTCTCTCCAGCGTGAACCTCCTCCAGTCTCTGTGAACAAGCGACAGTTGCCACCCAAATGTCAGAGTCAGTTTCTTCTCCAAGACTTCTGTTTCCAACTGATTCCATGGAGAAAGCCCAGTGTTCCTGAGCCACACATGTCAAAGCCCTTCACCAAAGAGCAGAGACCAGAGCGTGAGGCTATGAAAAGGAAGGCTCTGCAGGAGCGTGAGAAGCCTGCCAAACACACCTCTTTGGGGGAAAGTGCAGTACTTTATTGAGAGGGAAAAGAGATGGAAATCTCTCTCTACTATGGCTACGTAATGGGAGTAGCTGGAATGGTAAGTTCCACTTGAGGTACCAGATGTTTTTCCTAGTCAAACACTGACATGCCATACACCTTTTATTTATTCTAATATATTTTTTCAAAGTAAAGAGATGCATCACAGTTAATTGGTTGTTAATAAAAGTTCTGAATTTTGAGATGCTGCCAACAGTGGTTGTTTTTGAGAGTGGCTGGGGGTTGAAGTATAGAATGGGAAAGAACGGGAAGTTAGAGACATGAAAAAGGGTGAATAGACAAGACTCTCCAAAATACAAACTTGGTCCAGGTTTATAAAGCCCATCAGAGGAGAAATTGCATGGGCCTGATGAAGAGTGGGCTAGGGTCAGAGGAAGAGTATAGCTGACAGGGCATTTGCTCTGCAAACAAGAAGGACTCAGTTCATTTCTTGCAGTCTTTTATGTTCCCCAGAGACCCACTTGATGTGAAATTTTAGCACAGAGCCTGGAGTAAGACCAGAGAACAGTCAAGTATGACTATCCCTGGTGTCCTCAGAAAAAAATGGGAGAAATGGCACAGTCTGCGGTTTTCGGTTAAAAGAATAAATTTGGAATAGGCTGAGAAAGTAAGATGAGTCTAAGATGACCAGAAGGAAAGTAAAAATTCTTCCAGGGAGGCTGTGTTTACGCCTCATGGCCACCTTTGGAAAATAACCAAATTTGAGACACATCACTAAAAGATTTGTGTGGTCTATCAATAAATGATGGCTGGGGGATGCAAACACAAACACTGGGGAATAAACCTACCAGATGAGTGATCAACGCCCTCAGAGTCATTCAAGTATGACTCTTAACAGGGACAAAGCCAAGAGAACAGTTGCAGCTTTAAGCCTGAATATCAACTCCTGGGAGATGCAAAGGTAAGTCACCATGTCCTCAGGCCCTCTGTTCAGCACCCCTAGCTGCACCATTTCACTTATTCCCAAAACATTCAGAGTTGCTATCATGGTGTCACTTTATTAGGGAGTTTTAACAATGCGGTCCATTGCCTTTGTAAGTCTTTGAATTTGTAAACTCCCCAAGGTAGCCAAGCCAGCTTTCAGGAAATTTCTGGTGGGGGGAGCTCAAATTATATTAGCTTGAGGGGCTGGTCTTTGGTCTTCCATGGTCCCTGGTGCCTGTAGCTTTCTCTAAACATCGCTTTTAACTGCAGCTCACACATGAATCAACTTTATAAATGGCATTGTGGCTGCATTGCGGTAGGTACCATACTAAGACATGCGTCCTAGGTCACCACTCTGAAAGCAGTTGGTATCGGTTGACCTTGAGCCTGGAAGTTTGTGGTGGAAAGAGATGGTCCTAGGAGAGTTAATGGGGTGATGGATGGATGGAAAGGAAACTGGGATGGGTAGGGAAGTGGAAATCTGGTGATCATCATGGGATAGTTGGTGGATGTTTTTCAAATAAGTTAAAATATTTTTTGTAAATGAGATTCAAGACAAAAATACGAAAATAAGATAGGTTCCAAAGAACAGGTTACATATAAGACCGATAGAGCTGAAAGGGCTGGCATTACTTCTGGAGCTTTCAATCATACCATTTACTAAAGATGGTATTTTCACATCACATAGCTGTGGAGAGGAATAGTGAGAAACAAAATGCCACCAGAAAAGCAATCTGGGTGACCACCTTCAATATAAGCCAGGTGGAAGATGTTCACATGGATCCCAAGTGAAAACATATGTTAACAGGAACTCATATTTAACTAACTCTGCTTGGTACCAGTAACTACTTTGTTGAAAATGGGGGGAAATGAATGCAGTTTCTGATTGACCTGAGACAAACCAGTTAATAGATTTTTCCCAGAAAAGGGTAGTTGACTGGCTGTGAACAGAAAACGTGAAAAGTGTTTTGCTACCTTTAATGTATGGCTGGAGGGAATTGATCCCAGTAATCTCTTAAAACTAACAAGCTTCAACTCTCTTGAAGGAATGTTGTATTCACTGAGGAAAAAATGTTGGGAGAAAAGTCTGAAATGATGGGAAAAGAGACAATAAGTGTAAAAGGAGGGCTTGAAATTTGGGTTCCTCTGAAAACAAAGCTTGAAACAAGAAGATCTGTGGGTAACATGATCTACTGGAAATGGGATCTGAGGAGGAAAAGAGTGATATCAGGGATGTGAACAAGGGAAATCCAAGTTAAGGAAGACTTAGTTAGCTGACTACCCCATGGTCAACATGGTTCCAAGACTACCAGAAATTACCAAGAAATTTACTTTAATTTTCTTTGTTTTATATGGTCAATTACAACATGTATTCTGTGCCTTCTTCAAACAGAGTTTTTCTTTCTCAATATTCTGTTCATTTGTGTAAGCATCTTAAACAACTGCTGGATAACAGAATTATTTGAGCAGACTTATTTTTTACTTTAATGTTTAGTTACTGTGTCTGGCATATCGAATACTCTCGGTAGCTTTCCGGGCTCTCCGAGAAGGGCGGAGGACTCGAACTCGGGTCGGCCATGTTGGCTGTGTGCAAGGCAGACGCCCTACCCACTGTGATATCGCTCCAGCAAATGTTTAGTTGAGATTACTGAAAACTGGGCCTAAATTGAAGTTTGTCTTGATTGGTACAAGTAGAGAAGGAGATCTAGGCATGGAATTAGAGATCATAGGTTACCACATTCAGTTCCTAATAAAACAAGTAAAGGACAGTGTCCCAAATAGATTATTGAAAAAGATATTCATCTCTATTTAACCTGTAAATTCAGCATTTTCTATATTAAATTAAAAATGAAAGAATGTTCCTATATTTGGTCTTTTAAAGACATTCCACGTTGGTTAAGGAAACAAACACTGCCTATGAAATCATAACAACTTAATCATAAAAACCTGATTACTACTTAGATTTACAAGAATGTCAGTGCTAAGAATTATTTCCCTGGATCTCACTAGTGTACATGATATTCATATGAATACATCTGTGTGGAAACATCGCTGGTATCTAATTTAGAGAATAGATATATAGAGATTAGATCACATAGCTGAGTGGGATCTCAACATTTCTAGACACTCCCCTACCCCACACACACCCAAAGACTTGTACTAATCCTTATGGATCCATGACTTTTCCTCCTCCCCTCTCCCAGAATCTTTTAAAATTTCTTTTCAAGTACTAATGTAATGCGCTTTAGAAAATATTGAGTTAAACTTAATTGTTGTCATTTAGCTTTTAGAGAACCGAGAAAATCTTATTAAAAGTGTATATTTGTATTCTTTGAAAATGGTAATAAGAACATTATCATTGAGTCCCTGAATATACATTATATAAAGAATTTTCTGAGAAAATCCCTGTACAAATCAATACTCGAAGAAATAAATGACTTCTCTGAATGAGAATGAACTGGGACATTTCAAAGTATCAATCAGTGAATCAAAGATGAATCATAGCATCCTATAGATAAAAATGATCTTGATGTAATCTAGTCAACACCATTACATTTTTTTCTTATACCAGCTGATAGCACTTTTAATTTTTTAGTTTTTATTTATTTATTTTTATTAGTGAAACACCATGAGGTACAGTTGTAGACTTACATACCTTTGTGCTTGGGTTTCAGTTATACAAGTATCAAGTACCCATCCCTCCACCAGTGCCCATTCTCAACCGCCAAGGAACCCAGTAACCCTCCCACCCCCCATCTCCCCAAATCCGCCCCGCCTCAGGGCATTCCCTTTTGGTTTTTCTTTGCTTTGGGGTGTTGTGGTTTGCAATTGAGGTCAATACCATTATATTTTCAAAGAAGAAAATAGGCCCCAAGATGTTCAAGACACTGCTAGTGTCCTGGGCTTCTTCCCAGCATGTACCCTGCTCCAAGCCCGCTCTTTGGAAATATGCTGGGAAGGAAAACTGGATGTTCCTTTCCTCACACTGACCTGAAAGACTCTTCCTGATTCTCAGCCAGATCAACTATTTCATTTGTTGCCTGATATCACCTCCTGTCCTTTATTTAAAAAAAAAAAAACATTTGATTTGTTTCTGGAATATAAAGAAAAAAACTGAATGGAGTAATAAAACAAAAGCAAAATTAAACCTTTACACTCTGACATCAGAATAGTCCTTACAAGAGGGGAAGTAAATGACTGAAATGGGTAGGGGACTGCTGTTAGTTGGTTGTGCACAGTAGCTGGATATTTGAAAGTGCATGGAGTATGAATACACAGTTGCTGAGATGAGGAAGTCTGTATTTGAAGGGAATACAGTTTGTTAACTAGTCATCACAATTACATGATTGCCACTCAATGCCTCTTTTCGTATGTTTTTTAGATAATTCTTCCCCTCCTCTGTTTGCTTAGGACCACACATTGTCTCTCCCCTCATGTTCTTTCAGGAAGCCAGAGAGAATTCTTCAGGCAGGAAGAACATGAAATTTACATAGGAGTGGTACTACCTGGACTGTATCATGTTCAGCGAAATGAGTCAGAAAGAGAGGGACAGAAAGAACAAGATTGCATTCACCCGGAGAACATAAAATAACAAAACAGGAGACTAACTCCCAAGAGTGGCCGAGATTAGTGTCAGGAATTTTTCCTCATAGCTTGGAGACCAACCACACAGGCTAGCAGAAAAGGCAGCTCAGATAGAGAATGGAGCACCAAATAAAGGGTGTTGGGAGGATCCTCCCAGGATGGGAGAGCATGCTGAACATAGACTATAGACCAAACATGGTTGTCACTCAATGACTCTTTTGCAAACCACAACCCCTAAAAGGAGAGAGAGAACAAAGGGGAATGCCCTCCCACAGAGTCAGGGTGGGATGAGGGGATGGGGGGTGGGAGGCATACTGGGATCCCTGGTGGTGGGAAATGGGCACTGGTGGAGGGATGGGTATTTGATCATTGTATAAATGAAACCCACGCACAAAAATTCATATGTCTACAACCGTACCTCATGGTGTCTCACTAATAAAAATTTGAAAATTAAAAATAAAAAAATTGGAACATAAAGTAAAAATAAAACAAGAGAAAGATCTAACAATAGCAAAGAGGCCTATAGTACTCAAAATGTTAAGAAATAGGCACTTTGGCAAGTATTTTTAAATACACATCCAGGAGAGAATATAGAATTTTTTGTGAACAAATCTACGCTATGGATTCATCTTATCCTTGAAATGGAAAAGGACAATGTGTTACAGTTACCAACTTTCAAAAAATATATATATCATCTATTTTTGTTATGTTTCTAAGCTTTACCAAGTATTATCCTGATTTTTAAATTTACTTTAAGGATTAAAACAGTATTTGCCTGCATTAAACTTTTTAATTAAATGTTCTATTAGAAGTGATTTTTAATTATTAAAAATGTTTTATTCACATGTAATTTTCTAAAAGAAACATATAGGCCAAAGAGCTAGTGCAGCATGTAGAGGGTGTTTACCTTGTATGTAGCTAACCTAAATTCAATCCCCAGAACCCTGAGCCTGCTAGGGGTGATCTCTGGATACAGAGTCAGAAGGGAGCCCGGAGCACATCTGGGTGCACTCCACTCCCCACATGAAGGGAAGAATAGAAAAGAAAAACATATAACTGATTCTTGAGTAACATAGAGCTTAACGATGCTAACTCATCTATAATATTTGAAACCCCCAAATTTAATAGATAGTCTGCTATTAACCAAGAACATGGTTTTCTAATAGTATTTAATTCCATTGTCGGCAAGTAGTGCTATGTGTGGCCTGTCCATCTGCAAATTTTGATACACTTCAAAACTTTAATCGATTTTATAATAGACTATATAATACATCTGTATTTGATGTTATTAAGTGATAATTTATATTTCTATTTTTGTGGGGTATTTGGGCCATAGTATGTGGTAAATGGGACTTCACAATCTGTGCTCACGGATTATTCCTGGTGGTGCCAACCATTAATTTGGGTTGACTGTGTGCATGGTAAGTGCTTTAACCCCTATATTAAGTCTGGGGTCCAACCAAATCATTTATCTGCATATATTTTATACATGCATGCATGGCATACTTTTTCTTAGATTTTTTTATATTTCTAGGATATATTGATCATCTTTAATTATTTCACATCCATACCAACGTCCAAAAATTCTCGAAATATAATTATTGAAAAATATAATATAGAAGTCCAAATTTGTATTGCTAATTGGATAACTATATTAAGAAGAAAATAGAACAACAATAAACATACAATTAAAATGGACATACATTTCTTTGGAGTCTTTCAATTATGCATTTATATTAGTCCATATACAAGTATGATTTTTAAATAAACAATTTCTGTTACTATAAAATGTTTATTGAGATTTTATAATTGTAATGTTTTCCAGCTAAGATGACATTGATGTGAACATTTATATCTATTTGTCTACTTTTCTAATTGTTTCCTTAATATCAATTCTTAAAAGCTAACATACTTATGACCCGATATGTAGCTCAGGACAAAAGAACTTGGCTTTCATGTATGAAATTTTGGTTTCTATTCTTCGCACTATAGAAGCAAAAGCAAAATCATTAACTCTGGTTGGAAAAATAGCTCGGTGGTAAAATATTTACCTCACATTTCTGAGGTTATGGGTTTGATCCCTGAATTTCCATATACACACACAAAAGCTAATTTACAACAAAGTCTCACACTCGATACCTAACTGGACCCGCTCCAGAAATTCGATGAACAATGGGAGGACAGTGACAGTGACAGTGACTTAATGAACATTAAACTGCTTTAAGCTATATATTGCCTAAATATTATACAGATTTAACTCTCAATAAAATAACTTGAAAAGATCTATTTTCTAGCATCTTTGCTAGGGAAAGATAGCACCTGATTTTTCAATATTTGTAATTTGGGGGGAAATTTTAATTTCTCTTTTTAATTTGTGCTCTTTGTCTACTAGTGAGCTTGAAAATTGCTCTTGTGTGGTACTACATGGAAAATATTATGCTATGGGAAATGAGTCAGAAAGAGGGGCACAGACATAGAAAGATTGCATTCCTCTGGGTAACATAAAGGAACAAAATAAGAAACTAACACACAAGAACAGCTGTGATAAATACCAGGTTGTTCACTCCATGGCTTAGAGGTCAGCTGTACTGTCTAGGGGTAAAGGCAGTGCAGATAGAGAAGGGAGCACCCAATAAAGGGTGCTGGGAAGATCTGCCCAGGATGGGAGATGCCTGCTGAAAGTAGTCTATGGACCGAACAGGATTGCCACCCAATGTCCATTCTGCAGACCATAGCACCCAAAAGGAGAGATAGAACAAAAGGTAGTGCCCTACCAAAGAGGCAGGTGAGATGGGGGATGGGGAGTAGGAGGGATTCTTGGATTGGTGGGAGTGGAGATTGGTCACTGCTGGTGGAATGGGTACTCGATCACTGTATAACTCAAACCCAAGTGCAACAACTTGTAAGTCTTCAACTGTACCTCATGGTGTTTCACTAATAAAACAAAACAAAACAAAACAAAAATTCAAAAAAAATAAAACTGCTCTTGTGTTTACTAGTCATTTAAACTTCTTTCAATAGACATTATATGATCATGTTTTATGCTTATTTTTTCTATTCAAATTTAATAGCAAAATACTGATTTATTTCACAGCACTAATTTTTTAAAACCTTTCATCCTTTGCCTATCATATTAATTGCCACTATTTGTTGGTGTTGCTTGTTCTTTGATCACTTAATTTGGTTTTTGTCCTTTTCTTTCAGATTGTAAAATTTTGGACAAATGAGCATATGTTTTTCTTTATCTTCTACAGTTTTACACTGAGAACAACTGTTAGTTTTGTACAAATAAGATACCTGTGCATTTACTATTTCTTCTCATTTTATTTATTTTAACGAATCTCGATTCATCTACAACTTATCCTAGTAAGTGTTGTCATATTGAAAGAAACCACAATTTTTTTCAATCATAGCACTGTAGCACTGTCCTCCCGCGGTTCATCCATTTGCTCGAGAGGGAACCAGTAACATCTTACACCAAATTGTGAGACTTGTTGTCACTGGTTTTGGCCTATCGAATAGGTCATGGGGAGCTTGCCAGGCTTTTGCTATGTGGATGAGATACACTGGGTAGTTTGCCGGGCAGAGGAATCGGAATCAGGGTTAGCCTCCTGCAAGGCAAATGCCCTACCTGCTGTGCTGTAAACGTTATCTAAAATATACTAGTAATACCAAATGTTGTTTCTTTAACAGTGCAATATAAACGATTATTTCGTAATTTTTTTGATTTGTTAATGAAATATGTAAGCTCTTGAGTATGATGAGAATATTTTTCTAACACAAGAGTCTGACAAAGGTGAAACTGTTATAACTGTCTTGTAGAATTCCATCTCCCTAGACTGCTTCATTCTACCATGCTCTCTATCCAATCCGGTGGTCTTCTTGGGATTCTGACCTCCTGATTGGCTAGGCTCTACCTTTCAACTGCCTACTTTATGACATCATTCTCCCACCAAACCAACCTCCAACTGGTAGAATCTTGGGGGTCCCATGTAGTAGTTTGTAAACAAATTTGAACCATCGTGGCAAGTGACGAGTGACCAATGACCAATCACGTGTGAGCACTCATTTGTACTGAACACTTGTGGTCTTAAGCCGCTTCAGTGTTCAGATGTACTCTCGTACCATCTCCTCTTCTCGTCTACCTTTCATCGGTATTTCCTCTTCTCTGACCATGTCAGGTAAGGAATAATACTTTTCAAAGCTTTTCATTAGATTTATCATCCATAAACTTAGCAGTCAAGTAAAAACAGCACGTAGTAATGAAAGAAAGTATTCAAGTAGAATTTTATAAGCCTCATTTGAGCTTGACTTTGATATTTGCTGTGTGATTTTAGACATTGGCTTACTTTCTCTCACATACAAAGTGTTTTTCCTCATTGATTACATTATATTTTAGACATACTTAGGAGCTCATATACACACACATACTTAAATATATATATATATATATATGAGTGTTGATTCTCTGTGTTTCTTTTTCCTTTTAATAGTGAATTTTTCATGATTTCCATTGAAAATAAGTAAATCAGAGACAGTATTTTCACAGAAACCGAAAATATAGATGCTGTGGAAAACTGTTAATATATACTAGCATGTTTTATCTGTAATGGTCTCTCCACTTGTATTTATAATTCAGTATTTTGAATATAATGATATTACAAAGTAATAATCATTGATCTTTGAGATTTGATTTTAGCCAGGTAATAAAAATATATGGGGCATGAGTAAGTTGTGGAGTGCTGAGGGTAGGGAGTCAAGCACTCAAAGTTAAGAAAGTTTGGGATCACTTTCATCAAACATTGACCAATCGAAACCTAGACGATATGAGGGAGAAATAAATAGGAAAGAAAGAAAGAAAGAAAGAAAGAAAGAAAGAAAGAAAGAAAGAAAGAAGAAAGAAAGAAAGAAAGAAAGAAAGAAAGAAAGAAAGAAAGAAAGAAAGAAAGAAAAGCAAGCAAGCATAGGGATGTCGATTATCAAGGAAGGGGAAAACGTTTGTACAGAATGTTGAAGAGAACCAAAGATTTAAAATCAAAAAAGAAAGGTACCAGTAGGAAAAGCAGTTTATCAGAAAGCCATCCTAGCTGGCTTTTTTCCTTATTATCTCTTAGAACACAGTACTTGGTACTTGACAATTTGAGTATAAACACGCTTCAGAAATGATGCTCCCCATAAATAGCTAATAGTGCTGGTCTAGGGCGGTGGAAGACAAAGAATCTTCAATGTTTTTATTACGTTCTGGTTTTTAAGTACATGTATGCGCTGCCTGTTAAATAAAAAAATGGCATATACTAACTTGAATCAGGAGATTTGATTCATTTTTGTGGTCAGTAGGTTCCAGGTTAAAGCTGCTTGTAATCTATACAAATATTATTTCATGTGATTTTTTCTTCCTAACATCAGAGTATTTTGATAATAGTCAACTTCTGTTTTAAATCCTAAGAGGAAATAGAAAAATCAAGCCTCACAGGTCTAATTACACATTTTTGTCATATTTGTGAATTATGATTTTTCCTACATAAAAGATATTTTGTTGGATTTCGGTGCTCATTTATTAAACATTGAGAAGAATGTTTTCCAGGTTGATAAATATAATTCTAATGTAGGGGTTGAAAGTAAGTTTGCAATATTTTATGATCACTTTTTAAATGGTCTTTTCTGTTTCTTGTGTGATCAAGAGAAATCCTCTGCTATGTTTAACACGTGTTGTTTGCTGGTTAATATTCAAAGGTACTGATGAGAATAATTTTTTGTACTTTCGAAATTTCTTTCTGTATTTTACTCATTTAAAACATTTCTTGTCTATGAAATACAATCACGTTTACTTCTATTTTCTTTTTGTTATGTAGTTACTGGTAAATCCTTTCTCTTTAATGGAGTGGTAAAGTGTGCACTCAAAAATCTCCTTCTATTCCATTTTTTTGCTAGCAGTTTTTTCTAAAATAGAATACTGTCTTCATATTGTATATGTGGAAAAATTTATTAATAAACTTATTGGACTCTTTTATTTGGTTTTGCTTGGGCTCACATCCACTGTTATTCACTCTTGCGTCTGCTCTCCATAACTTACTGTAATATGCTGCTTGCTACAGAGCCCAGATTTCATATTCTCCTTTTTCAGTTCTGTGATACATATTTTTCATGATGTTTTCTTTACACGTCCTCCTATGAAAATCACATGAAATAGAAAAATAATATTCATGTATGCATTATTTTTCTTAGAATTATTAGTAACTACATTGTAGATAAACAACTTAAGACACAGAGTTTAAATAAAGTTTTCCTTCCAAAAACATTTCTTGGAAAAAACTCCAGTAGTCCTTTTTGAAGTGGATCAAAAATGAGGGTAAACTTCAATGCTTCCACAAGATTAAGTCGTATGTGAACCGTAAGTAACAGGTACTCATGGCACAAGTCAAATGGAAACCTGATGATTACAATGGTAATAGTTATAAAGAACCCAAATGCCTAAATTAATGTAAGGTATCTTCCTTCTGGTTTCTGGGCTTGTAGTGATCATGCAGGATCCTGGCCAAAAAAACACATGCTTTAGTTTATGTAACCTGGAAATTCTTAAGGGACAGAGAGAGATAGTACTGGAGGGGATAAGGCACTTGCCTTGTATACAGCCAATCCAGTTGAATCTCTGTCACGGCATACACTCTCCCCAATGTTCTAAGGGGTCACTCCAGAGTGTAGAGCCAGGAAGAACCCAAGATCACTGTCAGTTGTTGGTCCAAACTCTACACCACCCCAAGCCCCGCCCAATAAAAATTATTGGAATATATGAAATCTCTTTGCCATCTCTGGGCCTCAGGTTTCTTCTTGTCAATTGAATGTTTGCCTTTCTCTTAGACTTCCTAGTTTGAAAAAGCTTCCATTCTAGGAAATAGTATAGGACTCAATAGGAGGCAAGCTACAGGCATTTCTAGGGTAAGGAGAATTATCTGTAAGCAAGAAATCCAGGTACAGACACCATCACCTGGCTCTTCTACAGTTCTGTGTTCACTTTGGGAGCACGAGAGCAAATACACTAAGTGCCAAAAAGTTCCAGGCTTTGAATCACCCCAAATTGTTGGAATTTTGGAAACTCAATTGACTTTTAGTACTAGAAGCATCTCGATGGCTTAAATTTTAAGTTCAGATTGTTCCTCTCAGCGTTGAAGGAGATTATTAGTCTCACAGATTTTTTCATCACCCTCTTGTTCCTTACACAAAATTTTCAAAATCCATCTGTATTGGGAAATGCACATGCTCTGCAGCTTTCCCTTCCCGTGGTGAACGATGCAGCTTCCCTAACAGGAATTGTCTGCAACTACTCCAGAGTATCTGCTCCAGCTGGTAGTTCTGCTTGGCTCCTGCCCTCAGCCTCTGGCACCTCTTTCCAACCACTGATGGGTAGTGCTTATCTTTACCAACATTTCAGCACAACAATGCTATCTGGAGTGTTTCACCAGAGTCATATATCTACCTCAGCTGCTTCCTACCCAAGTGTTTTGGAATGGGATATTGCAGGAAGTGCTGAAGTGATGTGTTCCGTGGGAGACTTTTTTGTGACTATTCTTGACCAAGACACCGCTGTCTCTTCCATGTCTATGGCAGCTCGCTATGAGAAAACACTAGTTACCAACAACACGGTGTCTGTACCCATCACTTTCTGCCAGTCTTGTTGAGAGAAAACCATCTCAGGTTCCACATCAGAGTCAAAGCCTGTCACTTCCCTACAAGGAAGGAAGCCAGGTGTATTACTATCATCAAGCCATTCTGGGAACTCTCCTTTCCGGCCTGCAGTCCTATGACTCCATGTCATACACAGGGCTAAATGGCTCTGCCCCCCAAGCTTACAGCAACTCATCTTGAGAAATGGTTAAGGTTCTCAAGGAGGTCCAGCCCCCAAATAACCAAATACCAGCCTCTTATTCTGGAATCGACTTCTCTCTGTCTGCTCAACCCATCACAGAATCGAGTTATCAAGGTGAGTGAAACGGAGAGAAGGGAAAGAAAATTCTAAAATTGGGGTCAAAAAAGAGGAAAACTTTTCGTAGACAGGTAGTATTCATATACACTGAGATTTTTAAATTAAAAAAAAACTCAGTTCATGTTTATTCCCCTCACTCATTTTACAGCATGTTATTTTCACACTCAATATAAGAGCTCCTAATGGAGATTGGAAGTTATGATAGTATAATGGACATCTAAGTTTCTTATAATGAAACGTTAGGAGCAGAGAAAAAAATAGCGCATTTTTCCCTTATTTCATTTTTTTAATTTTTATTAGTTAAATGTCATGAGGGACAGTTGTAGACTTACAAATTGTTGTGATTCGATTTCATTTTTACAATGAGGGAGTACTTATCCCTCCACCAGTGCCCATTCTCCAGCACCACGGTTCCCAGTATTTCTCCCACCACCCATACCCCCATCCCACTCAGCCTCTGTGGCAGGGAATGCCACATTTTTCACTGTTCTATTTCAACAGTCCTCCAGAATTACCACACTAAAAGTAAAATACATGTCTTAAACTTGTATTTTGTTATTTTCTTAAGAAGTTTCAGAACTCTAATTGTAATGGTACCACGTTAACTTTCTCTTCCATAAATGAACAGCAAGGTTTTGAATACACTTGTGGTCAGAGATTCTGACTCAAATCATGAAACCTAGAATCTGTACCTCAGCACAAATATCATGATGAAGTAGTGCTTCATTCATACTCTTATTCTATGATATTAACGCCCTTTTATTTTTCCATGAAAGTGAATAAATTGACAGTACAATACATTACAAAGCTAAACTCTGTATGGCACTTATTAGTTTGAAAATCTTTAATTATTTTTTAAAAAACCTTTTGTTTGGAGGACATTGAATCTGTGTCATAGACCGAAGTGCTCAGGGATTACTCCTGGATCTGTGCTGGGGATCACTGCTGAAGATGCTTAGGAGATCATAAGTGATACAAAGGATCAAATTGAGGTCAGGTGTGCGCAGGGCCATTGCCTTAACAAATGTAATATTGCTCTTCCCAAGTCTCTTATTTTTCAAGTTAGTTTACACAGAAATTCTTTCAAATACAAAGAAAACCAAAAAACAAGAGCAACACATGACAAACAGTAAGAACTACAACATTTACCTCCAATCTTTGAGCACAGGACTTGTCCATTATCCGAAGAATACCCAGTAATAACCCATTGCCTATTGCTGGTAGGTGCACAGTTGTTGCACCACTAGTTTTGTGGACCGAATATCTCATTTTGAAGGCACTGATTTCTTCCTTGGTTCCTTTTTAGTGATGAATTTCCTGGGGATGGAGACTTCCCTGCCATCGCTACCTTCAGGTCAGACATATGGTCTGACACAAATTTCCGAATTGCCCACATCTTCCAGTAGCAGGATTCAAAGACCTGAGAGTAATCCACCACCTGAGCTTCGGGGACGTTCCCATAATATCTCCAGCCCAAAGTAACCTGGCGCTGAACCCAACTCCAACTCAGGAACAAAAACCTAGGCAAACACTGACATGCCATACACCTTTTATTTATTCTAATATATTTTTTCAAATTAAAGAGAAGCATCATAGTTAATTGGTTGTTAATAAAAGCTATGAATTTTGAGATGCTGTCAACTGTGGTTGTTTTTGGGAGTGGCTGGGTGTTGAAGTATGGGATGGGAAAGAATGGGAAGTTAGAGATAGGAAAAAGGGTGAATAGACAAGACTCTACGAAATACAAACTTGGTCCAGGGTTATAAAACCCATCAGATGAGAAATTGCATGGGCCTGATGAAGAGTGTAGTAGGGTCAGAGGAAGAGTATAGCCTACAGGGCATTTGCTCTGCAAACAAGAAAGACTCAGTTCATTTCTTGCAGTCTTTTATGGTCCCCAGAGACCCACCAGATCTGAAACTTGAGCACAGAGTCAGGAATAAGACCAGAGCACAATCAAGTATGCCCCATACCTGGTTTCCTCCACAAGAAATTGGGAGAAATGGCATGGTCTGCAGTTTTTGGTTAAAAGAATAATTTTGGAATAGGCTGAGGAAGGCAGATGAGTCTAAGATGACCAGAAGAAAAGTAAAAATTCTTCCATGGAGGCTGTGTTTACGCCTCATGGCCACTTTTGGAAAATAACCAAATTTGAGACACATCACTAAAAGGTTTTTGTGGTCTATCCATAAATGATGCCTGGGGGATCCGAACTCATACACTGGGGAATAAACCTACCAGCTGAGTGATCAACGCCCTCAGAGTCATTCAAGGATGACTCTTAACAGGGACAAAACCAAGAGAACAATTGAAGCATGAAGCCTGAAGATCAGCTCCTGGGAGATGCAAGGATAAGTCACCATTTCCTCGGGCCCTCTGTTCAGCACCCCTAGCTGCAACATTTCACTTATTCCCAGCAATATTCAGAGTTGCTATTACGGTGACACTTCACTAGCGTGTTTTCACAATGCGGTCCATTGCCTCTGTAAGTCTTTGGATTTGTAAACTCCCCAAGGTAGCCAAGCCAGTTATCAG
Source organism: Sorex fumeus (assembly GCF_029834395.1). Lineage (NCBI taxonomy): Eukaryota > Metazoa > Chordata > Mammalia > Eulipotyphla > Soricidae > Sorex > Sorex fumeus. The sequence continues at coordinate 18,487,990 of NW_026606152.1, read as the reverse complement.
GAAATTTCTGGTGGGGGGAGCTCAAATTATATTAGCTTGAGGGGCTGGTCCTTGGTCTTCCATGGTCCCTGGTTCCCGTAGCCTGCTATAAACATCGCTGTTAACTGCAGCTCACACAAGAACCAACGTTATAAATGGCTTTGGGGCTGCGTTGCCGGAAGTACCAGACTAAGACATACGCACTAGGTCACCACTTCCAAAGCAGTAGGTACCGGTTCTCCTTCAGCCGGGAAGGTCTTGGTGGAAAGAGATGGCCCTAGGAGACTCAATGGGGTGATGGATGAATGGAAAGGAAACCGGGACGGGTAGAGAACTGGACAGCTGGTGATCGTCATGGGATGGTTGGTGGATGTTTTTCAAATGAGTTAAAATATTATTTGTAAATAAGATTCAAAACAAAAATACGAAAATAAGGTTCCAAAGAACAAGTTACATATAAGACCGAGAGAGCTGAAAGGACTGGCATTCATTCTGGAGCTTTCAATCATACTATTTACTAAATATGTTACTTTCACATCACTTAGCTGTGAAGAGGAATAGTGAGAAACAGAATGCCACCAGAAAAGCAAACTGGATAACCACCTTCAAAAAAAGCCAGGTGGAAGGTGTTCACATGGATCCGAAGTGCAAATATATGTTAACGGGAACATAATTTTAACAAACTCTGTTTGGTACCAGTAACTACTTGGTTGAAAATGGGGGGAAATGAACGCTGTTTCTGACTGACCTGACACTAACCAGTCAATAGATTTTCCCAGGAAAGGGTAGTTGACTGGCTGGGAACAGAAAAACGTGAAAAGTGTTTTGCTACCTTTAATGTATGGCTAGAGGAAAATGATCCCAGTCAACCCTCAAAACTAACAAGCTTCAACTCCCTTGAAAGAAAGTTGTATTAACTGAGGAAAAAATGCTGGGAGAAAATTCTGAAATGATGGGAAAAGAGACAATAAGTGGAAAAGAAGGACTTGAAATTTTGCGAAAACATAGCTTGAAACAACAAGATCTGGTGGGAACATGATTTACTGGGAATGGGATCTGAGGAGGAGAAGAGTAATATCAGGGATGTGAACAAGGAAAATCCAAGTTAAGGAAGACTTAGCAAGCTGACTACTCCATGGGCAACATGGTTCCAAGAATACCAGAACTTACCAAGGAATTTACTTTAATTTTCTTTCTTTTATATGGTCAATTACAACATGTATTCTTTGCCTTCTTAAAACACAATTTGGAGTGTTCATTTCTTTCTCAATATTCTGTTCATTTGTGTAAGCATCTTAAACAACTGCTGGAAAACAGAATTATTTGATCAGACTTATTTTTTACTTTAATGTTTAGTTGAGTTTACTGAAAACTAGGTCTAAAATGAAGTTTGTCTTGATTGGTACAAGTAGAGAAGGGAGGACTAGGGATGGAATTAGAGATTATAGGGTACCACATTTAGTTCCTAATAAAACAAGTAAAGCACAGTGTCCCAAATAGACTATTGAAAAAAATATTCATGTCAATTTAACCTGTAAATTCAGCATTTTCTATATTAAATTAAAAATGAAAGAATGTTCCTACATTTGGTCTTTTAAAGACATTCCAGGTTGGTTAAGGAAACAAACACTGCCTATGAAATCATAGCAACATAACGATAAAAACCTGATTACTACTTAAATTTCCAAGAATGTCAGTGCTAAGAATTATTTCCCTGGATGTCCTTAGTGTACATGATAGTCATATGAATACACCTGTGTGAATATATCGCTGGCATCTAATTTAAAGAATAGATATATAGAGATTAGATCACATAGCTGAGTGTGATCTCAACTTTTCTACACACTCCCATGCCCCACACACCCAAAGACTTGTACTAATCTTTATAAATCCATGACTTTTCCTCCTCCCATCTCCCAAAGTCTTTTAAAATTTCTTTTCAAGTACTAATGTGATGCGCTTTAGAAAATGTTGAGTTAAACTTAATTGTTGTCATTTAGCTTTTAGATAGAGTTACAAGAAAATCTTATTAAAAGAGTATTTTAGTATTCTTTGAAAATGGTAATAAGAACATTATCCTTGAGTCCCTCAATAGACATTATATAAAGAATTTTGTGAGGAATTCCCTGTACAAATCAATACTCGAAGAAATAAATGACTTCTCTGAATGAGGATGAACTGGGACATTTCAAAGTATCAATCAGTGAATCAAAGCTGAATCATAGCATCCTATAGCTAAAAATGAGCTTGATTTAATCTAGTCAACACCATTACATTTTTTTCTTATACCAGCTGATAGCACTTTTAATTTTTTAGTTTTTGTTTATTTATTTTTATTCGTGAAACACCATGAGGTACAGTTGTAGACTTACATACCTTTGTACTTGGGTTTCAGTTTACAAGAATCAAGTACCCATCTCTCCACCAGTGCCCATTCTCCACCACCAAGGAACACAGTGACCCTCCCACACCCCATCTCTCCCACTTTGCCCCAACTCAGGGCATTCACTTTTGCTTTTTCTTTGTTTTAGGGTGTTGTGGTTTGCAATGGAGGTCAATACCATTACATTTTCAAAGAAGAACATAGGCCCCTATATGTTCAAGACACTACTACTGTCCTGCGGTTCTTCCCACCATGTACCTTGCTCCAACACAGCCTTTTGGAAATATGCTGGGAAGGACAACTGGATGTTCCATTCCTCACACTGACGTGGAAGACTCTTGCTGATTCTCAACCACATCAACTATTTAATTTGTTGCCTTATATCACCTCCTGTCCTTTATTTTTTTAAAAAAATGTTTGATTTGTTTCTGGAATATAAAGAAAAAAATAAAATGGACCAATAAACAAAAGCAAAATCAAACCTTTACACTCTGACATCAAAATCGTCCTTATAGGAGGGGAAGTAAATGACTGAAATTGGTAGGGGAGTGTTGTTAGTTAGTTGTGGACAGTAGCTGGATATTTGACAGTGCATGGAGTATGAATACAGTTCCAGAGATCAGGAACTCTGTACTTGAAGCGAATACAGTTTGTAAACTTGTCATCACAATTATATGTTCATATGAAATTTATCTACATATGCTTTGTGCCTTCCTTGCATGTATGTGTTATGCATTCTTTAATCATGGCCTCAGAAATGCATCTGAGGGGACTCGGAAAATTAGTTGAGCCCCAAGTATGGGGAGAGAAGTAGTAAAGAATTGGAGGAGGAAGAAATATGAGTTGGAGCTTAAGAGCCGTATAAGAGGAATATATAGATATGCATGTGTGTAAATACACATATATATGTATAAATATATATATGGGCTGGAGCCATAGCACAGTGGGTAAGATGTTTGCCTTACACGTGGCCAACCTGGGTTCGATTGCTCTCCTCCTCTCAGATAGCCCGGCAAGCTACTGAGAGTAACCCTCCCTCATGGCAAAGCCTGGCAAGCTACCTGTGAAGTATTCGACATGCCAAGAACAGTAACAACAAGTCTCACCATAGGGACGTTTCTGGTGCCTGCTCGAGCAAATCAGTGAACAATGGGAGGACAGTGCTACAGTGCTATGGTTAATTCAAACGTTATTTATGTAAAATATGAAAGAATCAAATAAATATTCTATAAAGCTGATTACACCTATTAAATTAATATAACTTTAAATACTGTTTAGAAATTAAGTTAAAGAATTTTAAGGCTATCGAAAGATATTGAAAATATATCAAGAAACACATGGATTTTTGAGGACAAAGAACACGTAGCAGTTGTCCTTTCTTAAGGTTATTATTTTTGGCATTTATAGAATATGCTTTCCCTGAGTTTTTGTTAATAGCTTCCGTTTTTTAGAAAGCATCATAATAAACTATATTTTTTGAAAAAATTAAAAAAAAGCTCTGTTAGTGAGTGGATTCTGTATGTTTGGAACGTGGGAAGTATTTTCCTATGTAATTTACATTAACCATGATATTTACAACAGAAATACCATCTGCAATACTATTCACAATAGCCAGAAGAAACTATGGTATACCTACACAATTGAATACTGCGCAGTTGGCAGGAAACTGAAATCATGAAATTTGCTTATAAATGGATGTACAGGGAAGAATATCATGCTCAATTAAATCAGTCAGAAGGAAAGGGGTATACTGATTGGACTACCCCATTTTTTGGATATAAAAAACCAGATTGTGAGACTAATACCCAAGGATAGCAGAAACACAGGCCAGGAGAATTGGTCAATGGTTTGACGCTTGCCACAAGTGCTGAAGGCGAGTATTTGGAATAAAGAAGGGACCGCTGTGACAATAATAGTTGGAAGTGATTACTCTGGATGAGAACTGAGTCCTGAAAGTAGGTTAATGAATAAACGTGAGAAGCTCTCACTCTCTGTATTACAATCCATAATGCCCAAAGGATGTGAGAGAGAGAGAGAGAGAGAGAGAGGTGCCTGCAATAGTGTAGAGACAGCAGGCCGTCAGGTGGGGTTTGGGGTTGGGAGAGGTTGTGGTGGGAGAGAAACTGGGGACATTAGCAATGGAACTGTATACTAGTGGAGGTTAAGTGTTAAAATATCCTATGATTGAAACTGAATCATGAAAAGGTTTGTAATATGTGTCTCCTGCAGATTCAATACAAAAACATGATATTTAGATTCTACCACCATGACTAACCTATGAATTTGCTGAAATTTATTTTTATCACCTTGGCTGGGCTCATTGCATGGATGGCTGTGTGGTAAAACTTTTTCATTTTATGCAGACTGAAGAGACAAAAATCATAGGGTTGGGACTTCTGGTGGAAGGAGAGAAGAGCACAAAACACCCTGTTGACCACACCTCAGCAGGGTCACCTAACTTGCATGATGACAGACTTCCTTCACTGATTTCTTCTTTTGTAATGTGGAAAAATGAAAAGAATTTGCAGGCTGACAAGGGGTTGTCTCCTCCAGTTCTCACTATTTTCTTTTCGATCAGAATTGTTTAAAGATTATTTGAAAAATTTGGAGCTTAATGATTTGTTCTCATATATTTCCCCTACATGGTGTTGGTGGGCATTGATCCAGGAAGGCCAGCATGAAAATGTTGAGGTGTATGTCTTAACCACCAATGCCAACACTACTGTAAGTATGGAATCCAAAGTACAATAGTAAAAATTCAAAATGTGTTTGTCAAGGAAATCAGTGGGAATGCAGGGAGAAATGGGTAATTTGTTGGTGGAGGGATGCAGACACTGGTTGTGTGATTAGAATTGGAATATTGTATGACAAATCTCCAATATAAATGACTTTGAAAATCAAAATTGCCTAAATTTAAAAAAAAGGAGAAGTCAACTTATGTCTCTATTTCAAGAAGGCTTCTCTTGGCAAATTTTGGCAGGGAGACCATAGTTGGTAGAGAGAGGGAGAAAGAAAGGGAGAATTGACAGTTGGGAAGAGAAGCCTGGATATCATGGAAGAGATGAAAGCTGATCATAGAAGATTTGGAGCCATCAGAGTTTAGAGAGTTAAATGGTGAGAACATTGCAGTTTAGATACTTAAATAGTGAGATTGGTTTCAGTCATCAGCACTGTATACATAGAAAGAGTTCAAAGACCTCACAGATATTCAGGCTATAATAACTAACCAGGGAAAATTTTTTTTGCCTGAAGCACTATGTAAGGATAATATATTGCCAGGAAGAATGATAAGAAGTTGGTTCTCTTTTTCACAGATTAATACATTAGAGATGAAAACTTTTATACAAAGGAATCTGTGATCTTGTCCTGTTGCTCTGTTTTCTTGTCATCATTCCATTCTCCCCCATGACCCTACCTAATCAGGGCTCTCGACATTTCTCAGCAATGTCACCACATAGCCTCAGAGCATGTGTTAACTGCAGGTAGCTCACAGCTCTCATGTTTGACCCCATCCAAGCCAGAGCCATCCTTCTGAAACCAAGGATATTTGCTGAAGGCCCGTTCTTCCTTGAAGTGGCAGTCATGGTTTACCTCTTCTTAATCATATTGTTTACAAATTTAGATGTATATCACTATACTAGTGACAGGGATTTTCCAAACTATGGAAAGCATAAATATTTCCATTTCCCCCACGAATTTTGGGTTAGTTATTTTCTATCCACTGCTAATAATTTGTGATAATGAGGAAACAGAACTGAAGTAAAAACAGGGACATTTGTCAATTTGGTCCCATGACTAATCAGTCTTAGTATAAGTAGATATTTCTAGAAAAAAAATGCAGAAGAAAATGAGTTGGTTGCTAGCAACGAATGCCAAACCTCTGCCAAGAAATCCTTTGAAAATAAAATTTCTGACTATGGACTGAACATGATTGCAATTTAATGCCTCTTTTCCAGACCACAACACCCAAAAGGAGAGAGAGAACAAAAGGGAATGCCCTGCCACAGAGGCAGGGTGGGATGGGGGGGATTGGTGTGAGAAGGATACTTGAATACATGGTGGTGGAAAATGGGCACTGGCAGAAGAATGAGCATTTGATCATTGTATAATCAAAACCCAAGCACAAAAAATTTGTAAATGTACAACTGTACATCATGGTGTTTCACTAATAAAAATTTTAAAAAAATAAAATAAAATAAAAATTGTTTCGTCTGCCAGAGATCAGCAGATGGGAACCTGAGTGAAGGCAAAAGATTAAACTGGTTGACTTTCATTTTTCCTTGAGTATATTAATTTGATTTTGGAGTCAATTTATATGAGAGTTCATCAAGACACAGAAATTTTTAGCGCTTCTCTTGTTTAAAAGTATAGTGATACACCATATCTCTATCTCACAATCTTTTTATTTCGGATAGTTTGACACAAAAGATACGTCATAATCATAGATAAATGTAAATTATTTAAATACTTTTTTGATTATTTAAAATTACCTTATATAATTACATTATAGAATTTCATAAATTTTAGGATTATGCAGAATCAACTTGCATGTATCATATTACACTCACTACTGAAAGGCCTACTCTGTCATTAACCATTGTTCAGTTTTTCCACTTTGATTACACCTTTCCATCTGGTAATTAAATAGTCTCATAGTTCTAAAGTTTGTTTTTATTGCTTTGAAAAGATCAAAATTCTGTAATTTTCAACATTGGATGAAACTAGATCATATCATGCATGTAAAGTTAGCCTTAAGGAAAGGAACAGATACAGAGAGATTTTTCTCATATGTGGGATGTAAAGACACACAGCAAGGTAGCAACAAAGGTTCAAGAGCAATGTAAGGGGAGAACTGATCCACACAGTTGAGTCAGGGGTTTGGGAGGGAGGGATTCTGGGGGATTGGGGGAGAGGGAGGGTTTGTTATTTGAGAGAATGAGGAGTGTCATGTTGGAATTATGTGTATGAGAAACCATTGTTAATTGAATTATAAATCATAGAATAAAAATAATGTTTTAGACGTTTGTCTGTCTCATTTTATCCTTTTAATTTGTTTTCTCCATATTCCACATATGCCTGAATTTGTAGGATGCCTATCTTTCTCTGCCTGGTTTTTGTCACTAAACATAATTTCCTCATGTTATACATTTTATATACAAATAATAAGAAGAGTTCACTTCATACAACTGAGTAGTATTCCATGGCTTTACCACCTTTCATTTTCAAAATTTGTGGTTTAAAAGATACAAATATTGGTTTTAACAATGCTCCAGGGTTTTAAAATTTTAGTTTAGTGAAACAAAATATATTTTATTGAAAAACCCTTAGAAACTTGTGAAACAGTTGTAGGGTGGAATGGAATATATGTTCAAGCGAGAACAGTCATTTAACAAAAAAAGCAAAGAGAGACATAGAGAAAGGAAGCACGGTATTTCTTCAAGGGAGAACACAAGCTTGAGTAACAAGCCCAGTCTGGTAGTTTAGGAATAAGAACTTGGATTGGTATGAACTTAACTTGTGCACTTTAGGGGAGAACCTGAGTGAAACTATTATAAGTACGTTCAGGATCATGATACACTGGAGTCTGCACTTGGAGTGAGGAGGGTAGAGAGTTCTTTGGGGAGACCGGACTATAGAGAACAGTAATATTATAACACGAATGATAGTATCTTACGGTGGGATTCCAAAAAAACTTTAAAAGTGGCGTCAGAAATGATAACATTCTTAGGTATTTGGGTTTCCTGTGGAAACCACGGGAAAGCAGAATTTATGCTCTGGATGCCTCCAACTGAAACAAGGTCAACAAGTCATGAATGAAAAATTTCAAGTTAGATGGATCAAGGATTCTGATCCCAGTGGAAGGCTAGCTTTCGGGTGGACAATTTCTACTGTTGACCTGATGTAGATTCTGATCCGGGGATACATAACAGAAAGGAGGTAGTGACAGGTATCCTCAGAAGTGAAGTCTCTGAGACAGAATTCATTCATGCCAACTTATGGGTTATCAAAGTTTGCTCATGGCTGCTACCATTATAACATGCCATTAAATGGTTCTGTGGTTTCAATTTACTGTGTCAATATAAAGATGAAGTTTCCAAATGGAAGGTAAAAATCTGAGGCCCTCAAGATGATGAATTATGGGGGGGGGGGGAGGAGCTAGAAATATAGTACAGCAGGTACTGCATTTGCCTTGCACAAGGCATACCCAGGTTAGATTCCCAGCATCCTGTATGGTCCCCCCAAGAACCGTGAGGAGTAATTCCTGAGTGCAGAGCCAGGAGTAACCACTGTGCATCGCCACGTGTGACCCAAAAACGCAAAGAATGATGATCTGGGATTGATCCTTAGCATTGCAAATGGCATTATTTTTAATTTTTAATTTTTTTCATTCTTGCTTGCTTGTTTTTTTGTTTTTTGGGTCGCACCTGGCTATGTATAGGGGTTATTTTTTATTTTTAAAAAAACTTATAATTTTTCCTTTTTACCTGTGGTTTAAAAGTAAATCTAAAATATTTTAGAGTAAATATATGTGAAGAAGAATAAAATTCACGGGAACAGTTTAGTGTTCTTAATGATACAGGAGTCAGAATTTTGAGGTTAATTGTATGGGTATTGCATAAATAATTTTTCCCCATTACGTGGGCTGTCTTTCGATCATGGTCACCATTTTTTCTGAGTTGCAGATACTTCTTAGTTTAATGTAGTCTCATTTGTTTATCTTCACTTCCTCTTCCTTGGTCAGTTGTGTTTCATTCTAGAAGTTTCCTTAGCTTGAATGTCATGAAGGGATCTTCCCACATTTTTCTCCATATATCTTAAAAATTCAGGTATGATAGTGAGGTCTTTAATACATTTGATCTGACTTTGTGCCTGTCACTATAAAGAGGTCTGAGTTCATTTTTTTTGCATATTGCTGTCCACTTTTCCCAGCACCAGTTGCTGAAGAGACTTCCTAGCTCAACTTCATATTTCTTGAGCATTTATGAAAGATTAGGTAATAATAATCTGAGGGCCAGCGTCAAGATATTTGACTATATTCCATTGATCTTAGGCCTGTCTTTATCTGAATATCATGGTATTTTAATTACTAAAACTTAGTAGTAGGGTTTGAAGTTGGGGAAGGTGTTCCCTTCTTCTTTTTACCAAAGATTGCTTTAGCTCTTCATGGGAGTTTATGGTTTTGTATGAGTTTTAAGAGTGTTTAATCTATTTATTTGAAAAATGTTATGGGTATCCTTATAGAAAGTGCATTAAATCTTTATAGAGCTTTGGGGTGTATTACCATTTTGACAGTGTTAAACCTCTCAATCCATGAGAATGGGATATGATTCCATTTCCTCATATACTCTCAGGGGATTGCCCTGCCACAGAGACAGGGTGGATGGGGGGATGGGGGTGGGAGGGATATTATCCATGGTGGTGGAAAATGGGCACTGGTGGAGGGATGGGTATCTGATCATTGTATAATTGAAACCAAAGCACAAGAAATTGTAAATTTACAACTGTAAAAAAAATAAAATAAAGGGAAAAAAAAAGCAAAACCATTAACTGTGGTTGGAAATACGCCTCGGTGGTAAAATATTTGCCTCACATTTCTGAGGTTATGGGTTTGATCCCTGAATTTCCATCTACACACACAAAAGCTAACTTACAACAAAGTCTCACACTGGAGACCTAACTGGGCCCGCTCAAGAAAATCGATGAACAACGGGAGGACAGTGACAGTGACAGTGACTTAATGAACATTCAACTGCTTTAAGCTATATATTGCCTAACTATTAAAAGGATTTAATTCTCAATAAAATAGCTTGAAAAGGTCTTTTTTCTAGCACCTCTGCTAGGGAAAGATAGCATCTGATTTTTCAATATTTGTAATATGGGTGGACATTTTAATTTCTCATTTTAATTTGTGCTCTTTGTCTACTAGTGAGCTTGAAAATTGCTCTTGTATGGTTACTACATGGAAAATATTATGCTATGGGAAATGAGTCAGAAAGAGAGGGACAGACATAGAAAGACCGCATGCATCTGGGTGACATAAAGTAACAAAACAAGAGACTAGCACCCAAGAACAGCTGTGTTAAATACCAGGTTGTTCACTCCATGGCTTAGAGGCCAGCTGCACTGTCTAGGGGTAAAGGCAGCGCAGATAGAGAAGGGAGCACCCAATAAAGGGTGCTGGGAAGATCTGCCCAGGATGGGAGATGCCTGCTGAAAGTAGTCTATGGACCGAACAGGATTGCCACCCAATGTCTTTTCTGCAGACCACAGCACCCAAAAGGGGAGATAGAACAAAAGGGAGTGCCCTACCAAAGAGGCAGGGTGGGATGGGGGATGGAGCTGGTGGTGGGATGGGCACTCCATCACTTAATAACTGAAACCCAAGCGCAACAACCTGTAAGTCTACAACTGCACATCATGGTGTTTCACTACTAAAACAAAACAAAACAAAAATTAAAAAAAAGAAAATTGTTCTTGTGTTTACTAGTCATTTACACTTTGTTCAATAGAGATTATGTGATCATGGTTTATGCTTATTTTTTCTATTCAAGTGTAATAACTCAATACTGATTTATTTCACAGCACTAATTTTTTAAAACCATTCATCCTTGGCCTATCATATTAATTGCCAGTATTTGCTGGTTTTGCTTTTTTTTGATCACTTAATTGGGTTTTTTCCCTTTTCTTACAGATTGTAAAATTTTGACACAAATGAGCATGTTTTTTTTTATCTTCTACAGTTTTAAACTGAGAACAACTGTTTGTTATGTACAAATAAGATACCTGTGCATTTACTATTTCTTCTCATTTTATTTACATTTTAACACATCCCGATTCATCTACAACTTATCCTAGTAAGTGTTGTCATATTGAAAGAAACCACCAATTTTTTCAATCATAGCACTGTAGCACTGTCCTCCCGCGGTTCATCCATTTGCTCGAGCAGGCACCAGTAACATCTTACAAAAAATTGTGAAACTTGTTGTCACTGGCTTTGGCCTATCGAATACGTCATGGGTATCTTGCCAGGCTCTTGCTATGTGGATGAGATACACTGGGTAGTTTGCCGGGCAGAGGAATCGGAATCAGGGTTGGCCTCCTGCAAGGCAAATGCCCTACCCGCTGTGCTGTAAACGTTATCTAAAATATACTAGTAATACCAAATGTTGTTTCTTTAACAGTGCAGTATAAACGATTATTTCGTAATTTTCTTGATGTGTTAATGAAATAGCTAAGCTCTTGAGTATCATGGGAGTATTTTTCTAACAGAAGAGTCTGACGAAGGTGAAACTGTTATAACCGTCTTGTAGGATTCCATCTCCTTAGCCTGCTTCAATCTACTCCGCTCTCTATCCAATCCGGTCTTCTTCTTGGGATTCTGACCTCCTGATTGGCTAGCCTCTACCTTTCAACTGCCTACTTTATGACATCATTCTCCCACCAAACCAACCACCAACTGGTACAATCTTGGGGGTCCCATGTAGTAGTTTGTAAACAAATTTGAACCATCATGGCAAGTGACTAGTGACCAATGACCAATCACCAGTGAGCAGTCGTCTGTACTGAACACTTGTGGTCTTAAGCCGCTGCAGTGTTCAGACGTACTCTCGTACCGTCTCCTCTTCTCGTCTACCTTTCATCGGTATTTCCTCTTCTCTGACCATGTCAGTTAAGGAATAATACTTTTCAAAGCTTTTCATTAGATCTATCATCCCTAAACTTAGCAGTCAAGTAAAACAGCACGTAGTAATGAAAGAAACTATTCAAGTAGAATTTTATAAGCCTCATTTTAGCTTGACTTTGACATTTGCTGTGTGATTTTAGACATTGGCTTACTTTCTCTCACATACAAAGTGTTTGTCCTCATTGATTACATTATATTTTAGACATACTTAGGAGCTCAAATACACACACACAGACACACTCATATATATATATATATATATATATATATATATATATGTGTGTGTGTGTTGATTCTCTGTGTTTCTTTTTTCCTTTTAATAGTGAATTTTACATGATATCCATTGAATACAAGTAAATCAGAGACAGTATTTTTACAGAAACAGAAAATATAGATGCTGTGGATAACTGTTAATATATACTAGCATGTGTTCTCTCTAATGGTCTCTCCACTTGTATGTATACTTCAGTATTTTAAATATAGTGATATTACAAAGTAATAATCATTGATCTTTGAGATTTCTATTTAAACCAGGTAATAAGAAAATATGGGGCATGAGGAAGGTGTGCATTGCTGAGCGGTAGGGAGGGCTTACCAAGCCCTCAAATGTAAGAAAGTTTGGGATCACTTACATCAAACATTGACCAATTGAAACCAAGACGATATGAGGGAGAAATAAATAGGAAAGAAAGAACGAACGAAAGAAAGAAAGGAAAGAAAGAAAGAATAGGGACGTCGATTATCTAGGAAGGGGAAAACGTTTGGACAGAATGTTGAAGAGAACCAAAGGTTTAAAATCAAAAAAGAAAGAATATATATTAAAATGCTCAGATAAATACACTGAGAGCAAGTCAAAGCAATTTACTTCAATAAATGCCAGGATTAGAAAGTATACTATGCCTTGAATAGGGTTCCAGTGGAAAAGCAGTTTATCAGAAAGCCATCCTTGCTGGCTTTTTTCCTGATTATCTCTTAGAACACGGTACTTGGTACTTGACAATTTGGAGTATAAACACGCTTCAGAAATGATGCTTCCCATAAATAGCTAATAGTGCTTATCTAGGGCGGTGGAAGACACAGAATCTTCAATGTTTTTATTACGTTCTGGTTTTTAAGTACATGTACGCGCTATCTGTTAAAAAAAAAAGGTATACTCTAATTTGAATCAGGAGATTTGATTCATTTGTGTGGTAAGTAGGTTCCAGGTTGAAGCTGCTTGTCATCTTTACAAATATTATTTCATGTGATTTTTTTCTTCCTAACATGAGAGAATTTTGAAAATAGTCAACTTCTGTTTTTAGATCCTAAGAGGAAATAGAAAAACCAAGTCTCACATGTCTAATTACACGTTTTTGTCATATTTGTGAATTATGAGTTTTCCTACATTAAAGATATTTTATTGGATTTTGTTGCTCATTTATTAAACATTGAGAAGAACCTTTTCCTGGTTGATAAAGCTAATTCTAATCTAGGAGTTGAAAGTAAATTTGCAGTATTTTGTGATCACTTTTTAAATGGTCTTTTCTGTTTCTTGTGTGATCAAGTGAAATCCTCTGCTATATTTAACACGTGTTGTTTGCTGGTTAATATTCAAAGGTACTGATGAGAATAATTTTTTTGTACTTTCGAAGTTTCTTTCTGTATTTTACCCATTTAAAACATTTCTTGTCTATGAAATACAATCATGTTTATTCCTATTTTCTTTTTTGTTATGTAATTGCTGATAAATCCTTTCTCTTTAATGGACTGGTAAAGTGTGCACTCAAAAATCAACTTCTACTCCATTTTTTGGCTAGCAGTTTTTTTCTAAAATAGAATAGTCTGTTCATATTGTATATGTGGAACAATTTATTAATACCCTTATTGTACTGTTTTATTTGGTTTTATTTGGGATCACATCCACTGTCATTCAAGGCCTACTCTTGGGTCTGCTCTCCATAACTTACTGTACTATGCTGCTTGCTGCAAAGCCCAGATTTCATTAATATCTATATACTTCTTTTTCAGTTCTGTGATACATATTTTTCATGATGTTTTCTTTACCCTTCCTCCTATGTAAATCACATGAATAGAAAAATTATATTCATGTATGCATTATTATTCTTAGAATTATTAGTAACTACATTGTAGATAAACAACTTAAGACACAGATTTTCAATAAAGTTTTCCCTCCAAAAACATTTCTTGGGAAAGACTCAAGCAGTCATTTTTGAAGTGGATCAAAAATGAGGGTAACCTTCAATGCATCAACAAGATTAAGTCGTATGTGAACCGTAAGTAACAGGTACTCATGGCACAAGTCAAATGGAAAACTGATGATTACAATGGTAATAGTTGCAAAGACCCCAAATGCCTATCTTAAAGTAAGGTATCTTCCTTCCGGTTTCTGGCCTTGTATTGATCATGCAGGGTCCTGGCCAAAAGTCCACATGATTTAGGTTGTGTAACCTGGAATTTCATAAGGGACAGAGAGAGAGAGTACTGGAGGGGATAAGGCACTTGCCTTGTACACAGCCAATCCATATGAATCTCTGTCATGGCATACACTCTCCCGAATGTTCTAAGGGGTCACTCCAGAGTGCAGAGCCAGGAAGAACCCAAGATCACTGTCAGTTGTTGGTCCAAACTCTACACCACCCTACGCCCCGCCCAATAAAATTTATTGGAATATAGGAAATTTCTTTGCCATCTCTGGGCCTCAGGTTTCTTCTTGTCCCGAGAATATTTCCCATTCTCTTAGACTTCCTAGTTTGAAAAAGCTTCCATTCTAGGAAATAGCATAGGAGTCAATAGGAGAGCAAGCTAAGGAGAAACTATCTGTAAGCAAGAAATCCAGGTACAGACACGATCACCTGGTTCTTCTACAGTTCTGTGTTCACTTTGGGAGCAAGATACCAAATACACAAAGTGCCAAAAGGTTCCAGGCTTTGAATCACCCCAAGTTGTTGGAATTTTGGAAATTCAGTTGACTGTTGGTACTACAAGCATCTCGATGACTTAAATTTTAAGTTCATATTGTTCCTCTCAGCGTTGAAGGAGATTATTAGTCTCACAGATTTTTTTCATCACCCTCTTGTTCCTTACAGAAAATTTTCAAAATCCATCTGTATTGGGAACTGCACATACTCTGCAGCTTTCCCTTCCCGTGGTGAACAATGCAGCTTCCCTAACAGGAAGAGTCTGCAACTACTCCAGAATATCTGCTCCAGCTGGTAGTTCTGCTTGGCTCCTTCCCTCAGCCTCTGGCACCTCTTTTCAACCACTGATGGGTAGTGCTTATCTTTACCAACATTTCAGCACAACAATGCTTTCTGGAGTGATTCACCAGAGTCATATATCCACCTCAGCTGCTTCCTACCCGAGTGTTTTGGAATGGGATATTGCAGGAAGTGCTGAAGAGAAGTCTTCCATGGGAGACTTTTCTGTGACTGTCCTTGACCAAGATACCGCTGTCTCTTCCATGATTATGGCAGCTCGCTATGAGAAAATACCTAGATACCAACAACACAGTGTCTGTGTACCCATCACTTTCTGCCAGTCTTGTTGAGAGAACACCATCTCTGGTTCCACATCAGAGTCAAAGCCTGTCACTTCCCTACCAGGAAGGAATCCAGGTGTATTACTATCATCAAGGCACTCTGGGAACTCTCCTATCCGGCCTGCAGTCCTATGACTCCATGACATACAGAGGGCAAAAGGGCTCTGCCCCCCAAACTTACAGCAACTCATCGCGAGAAATGGTTATGGTTCTCAAGGGGGTCCAGCCCCCAAAAAACCAACCACCAGCCTCCTCCTCTGGAATCGACTTGTCTCTGTCTGCTCACCCCATCACAGAATCGAGTTTTCAAGGTGAGTAAAACTAAGAGAAGGGAAACAAAATTCAAAAATTGGGGTCAAAATAGATGAAAACTCTCCATAGGTAGGTGGTATTGAAGTGAAATACACCACCTGAGCTAAGGGAAGTTCCCATGATATCTGCAGCCCAAAGTAACCTGACGCTGACCTCAACTCCAACTCAGGAACAAAAATTTAAGAATTTTGACTAGATGAAAACGGGGCTCTCAAAATCTCTGAAGACCTCCCAGATCCCAGTAGATATAAAATAACAAAATAGGAGACTAACTCCCAAGAGTGGCCGAGATCAGTGTCAGGAATTTTTCTTCATAGCTTGGAGACCAACCACACAAGCTAGCAGAAAAGGCAGCTCAGATAGAAAATGTATCACTGAATAAAGGGTGTTGAGAGGATCCTCCCAGGATGGTAGAGAATGCTGAACATATAGACCAAGGATGATTGTCACTCAATGCCTCTTTTGCAAACCACAACACCTAAAAGGAGAGAGAGAACAAAGGGGAATGCCTTCCCAAAGAGTCAGGGTGGAATGAGGGGATGGGGGGTGGGAGGCATACTGGGATCCCTGGTGGTGGGAAATGGGCACTGGTGGAGGGATGGGTATTTGATCATTGTATCTTTGAAAGCCAAGCACAAAAATTCTTATGTCTACATAGTACCTCATGGTGTCTCACTAATAAAAATTTAAAAATTAATAATAAAAAAATTGGAACATAAACTAAAAATAAACAAGAGAAATATCAAACAATAGAAAAGAGGACTATAGTACTCAAAACGTTGAGAAACAGGCACATTGGCAAGTATTTTTAAATACGCATCCAGGAGAGAATATAGCACTGTTCATGAACAAATCTACTCTATGGATGCATCTCATCCTTGAAATGGAAAAGGACAATATGTTACAGTTACCAATTTGCAAACAAGATATATACCATCTATTTTTTGCTATGTTTCTATGCGTTACCGAGTATTATTCTGATTTTTAAATTTACTTTAAGGATTAAAACAGTATTTGCCTGCATTAAACTTTTTAATTAAATGTTTTATTAGAAATGATTTTTAATGATTAAGAATTTTTTTTACTATAAGTTTAGTTGAGATTACTGAAAACTAGGTCTAAAGTGAAGTTTATTTGGATTGTTAGAAATAGAGTAGGGAGGACTAAAGATGGAATTAGAGATTATAGGTTACCACATTCAGTTCCTAATAAAACAAGTAAAGGACAGTGTCTCTGAAAGACTTTTGAAAAGATATCTCTATTTAACCTGTAAATTCAACATTTTCTATATTAAATTAAAAGTGAATTAATTTTCCTATATTTGGTCTTTTAAAGACATTCCAGTTTGGTTAAGGAAACAAACACTGCTTATGAAATCATAACAACTCAATCATAAAAACCTGATTATTACTTCCGTTTCCAAGAATGTCAATGCTAAGAATTATTTCCCTTGGTCTCACTAGTGTACATGATAGTCATATGAATACATCTGTGAGGATATATCATTGATATCTAATTCAGAGATTAGATATATAGAGTTTAGATTACATAGCTGAGTGTGATCTCAACTTTCCTAGACACTCCCCTGCCCCACATACCCAAAGACTTCTACTGATCTTTATGGATCCATGACTTTTTCCCATCCCATCTCCCCGAATCTTTTAAAATTTCTTTTCAAATACTAATGTAACAACTTTAGAAAATATTGAGTTAACCTTAATTGTTGTACTTTAGCTTTTATATATATAACCAAGAAAATCTTTTAAAAGTGTATTTTTTTAATTCTTTGCAAAATTGTAATAAAACATTATCATTGAGTCCCTCAATATACTTTATATAAAGAATTTTGTGACAAATTCCCTGTACACATAAATACTAGGAAAAATAAATGACTTCTCTGAATGAGAATGAACTGGGACATTTCAAAGTATCAATCAGTGAATCAAGGATGAATCATCGAAACGTATAGCTAAAAATGATCTTGATATAATCTAGTCAACACCATTACATTTTCTTTTTTTATACCAGCTGATAGCACTATTAATTTTTTAATTTTTATTTCTTAATTTTTATTAGTGAAACACCATGAGGTATAGTTGTAGACTTACATACCTTTGTGCTTGGGTTTCAGTTATACAAGTATCAAGTACCCATCCCTCCACCAGCGCCCATTCTCCACCACCAATGAACCCAGTGACCTTCCCACACCCCATCTCCCCCAGCCAGCCCCACCTCAGGGCATCCCTTTTGCTTTCTCTTTCCTTTAGGGTGTTGTGGTTTGCAATGGAGGTCAATACCATTACAATTTCAAAGAAGAAAATAGGCCCCTATATGTTCAAGACACTGAGACTGTCCTGCGGTTCTTCCCAGCATGTACCCTGCTCCAAGCCAGTACTTTGGAAATATGCTGGGAAGGAAAACTGGATGTTCCTTTCCTCATACTGACCTGAAAGACTCTTGCTGATTCTCAACCACGTGAACTATTTCATTTGTTGCCTGATATCACCTCCTGTCCTTTATTTTTTAAAAAATGTTTCATTTGTTTCTAGAATATAATGAAAAATATCAAATGGACTAATTAAACAAAAACAAAATCAAACCTTTACACTCTGACATCAAAACGGTGCTTACAAGAGGGGAAGCAAATGACTGAAAAATGTGGGGGAGTGTTGTTGGTTGTGGACAGTAGCTGGATATTTGACAATGCATGGAGTATGAATACACACTTGCTGAGATTAGGAACACTGTACTTGAAGCCAATACAGTTTGTAAACTAGTCATCTCAATTATGTGTCCATATAACATTTATCTACATATGCTTTGTGCCTTCCTTTCATTTATGTGTTATGCATGCCTTTATCATGGCCTCAGAAATGCATTCTGAAGGCACTCGGCACATTAGTTGAGCCCCAAGTAGGGGGAGAGAAGTAGTAAATAATTGGAGGAGGAAGAAATCAGAGTTGGAGCTTAAGGGCCATGTAAGATGAATATACAGATATGTATGTGTGTGTGTAAATACATATATATATGTATAAATATATATATATATATATATATATATATATATATATATATATATATATGGGCTGGAGCGATAGCACAGTGGGTAAGACGTTTGACTTGCACGCGGCCAACCTGGGTTCGATTCCTCTGCTCCTCTAGGAGAGCCCGGCAAGCTACTGAGAGTAACCCTCCCGCATGGCAAAGCCTGGCAAGCTACCTGTGACGTATTCGACATTCCAAGAACAGTAGCAACAATTCTCAACATAGAGATGTTTCTGGTGCTCTCTTGAGCAAATCAATGGGAGGACAGTGCTACAGTGCTATGGTGAATTCAAACTTTGTTTATGCAAAATATGAAGGAATCAAATACATATTCTATAAAGCTGATTACACCTATTAAAATTAATATAACTTTAAATAATGTTTAGAAATGAAGTTGATGAATTTTAAGTCTATAGAAAGATATTGACAATATATCAAGGATATTTGAGGAGCAAGAACACATGGCTGTTATCGTTTCTTAAGGTAATTTTTGTTGCTTTTATAGAATATGTTTTCCCTTAGTTTTTGTTAATAGCTTCAGTTTCTTAGAAAGCATCATAATAAATTATATTATTTTAAAAAAATTATAAAAGGTGGGTTTGTAAGTGGATTCTGTATGTATGGAACCTGGAATCCTATATTAAACATGATGTTTATAACAGAAATACCATCTGCACTTCTATGTTTATTGTAGTACTATTCACAATAGCCAGAAGAAACTATGATATAACTGCACAATGGAATACTTTGCAGTTGTTAGTAAACTGACGTCATGAAATTTGCTTATAAATGGATGTACAAGGAAGAATATCATGCTGAATGAAATCAGACATAAGGAAAGGGATATACTGATTGGACTACCCCTTTTTTTGGGTTATAAAAAACCAGAGTATGAGACTAATATCCAAGGATAACAGAAACACAGGCCAGGAGAATTGGTCAATGGTTGGACACTTGCCTCAAGTGCTGAAGGCAGGCATTTGGAATAAAGAAAGGACCGCTATGACAATGATATTTGGAAGTGATTACTCTGGCTGAGAACGGAGTACTGAAAATAGGTAAAGGAACAAAGGTTATAACCTCTCAGTATCTGTATTACAATCCATAATGCCCAAAGGATGAGAGACAGAGAGAGAGAGAGAGAGAGAGAGAGAGAGAGAGAGAGAGAGAGAGAGAGAGAGAGAGGTGCTTGTCATAGTGTAGAGACAGCAGGCTGTCAGGTGGGGTTTGGGGTTGGGAGAGGGAGTGGTGGGAGAGAAACTGGTTACAGTAGCAATGAAACTGTATACTAGAGGAGGTTGGGTGTTAAAATATCCTATGATTGAAACTGAATCCTGAAAAGGTTTGTAATTTGTGTCTCGTGCTGATTCAATACAAAAAACATGATATTTAGTTTCTACTACCATGCTTAATCTATGAATTAGCTGAAATTTCTTTTTATCACCTTGGCTGGCCTCATTACGTGGGTTCCTGTGTGGTAAAACTTTTTTTGTTTTATGGGAACTTAAGAGACAAAACTAATAGGGTTGGGACTTCTGGTGGAAGGAGAAAAGAGCACAAAATCCCCTAATGACCACAGCTCAGCAGGGTCAGCTAACTTGCGTTATGACTGACCTCCTTCACTGATTTCCTCTTTTGTAATGTGGAAAAGTAAATTGACTTTGCAGGCTTCCAGGGGATAGTCCCCTCCAGTTCACACTATTTTCTTTTCGATCAAAATTGTTTAAAGATTATTTTAAAAGTTTGGAGCTTAACATGCAAAAAATGGGCTTAGAACTCTGCCTAACACCATGTACAAAAGTAAGATCAAAATGGATTAAAGACCTCAACATCAAACCATTCAGCATAAGGTGCATTGAAGACAAAGTTGGCAAAACCCTCCATGACATTGAGGTTAATGGTATTTTCAAAGATGCCACGCCACTGGCCGAGCAAGTGAAAACAGAGATAGATAAATGGGACTATCTTAAACTAAGAAGCTTCTGCACCTCCAAAGAAACAGTGACCCAAATACAAAAACAGTCTACAGAATGGGAAAGGATATTCGCTGAACACATATCTGACAAGGGGTTGATATCAAGGATATACAAATTACTGGTTGAACTCCACAAGAAGAAAACATCCAACCACATCAAAAAAATGGGGCAATAAAATGAACAGAAAATTTCTCAAAGAAGAAATCCGAATGGCAAAAAAGCACATGAGAAAGTGCTCTACATAATTAATCATCAGGGAGATGCAGATCAAAATGAGATACCACAATGGGATACCATCTCACACCTCAGAGACTGGCCCACATTCAAAAGAACAAAAGCAACCAATGCTGGCACAGATGTGGCAAGAAAGGGATACTCCTTCGCTGTTGGTGGGAATGCCGACTGGTTCAGTCCTTCTGGAAAACAGCATGTACAATTCTCAAAAAATTAGAACTTGAACTCCCATTTGACCCATAAATAGTACTCCTGGGAATATATCCCAGAGAGGCAAAAATGTATAGTCAAAGTGACATCTGCACTTGTTTGTTCATTGCAGCACTCTTTACAATAGCCAGAAACTGGAAGAAACCTGAATGCCAAAGAACAGATGACTGGTTAAAGAAACTTTGGTACATCTATACAATGGAGTACTATGTAGCTGTTAGAAAAGATGAAGTCATAAAATTTACATACAAGTGGTACAATATGGAAAGTATAATGCTAAGCGAAATGAGTTAGAAAGAGAGGGATAGACATAGAAAGATTGCATTCATCTGGGGGATATAAAGTAACAAAATACGAGATTAATACCCAAGAATAGCTGAGATCAGCACCAGGAGCATTACTCCATAGCTTAGAGGCCAGCTGGGCATTCTAGGGGAAAGGGCAGCTCAGATTGAGAGGGAGCACCAAATAAAGTGTGTTTGAAGGATCCACCCAGGAGGGGAGATGCATGTTGAAAGTAGACTATGGACTGAACATGTTTGCCACTCAATGCCTCTTTTGCAGACCACAACACCCAAAAGGAGAAAGAGAACAAAAGGGAATGCCCTGCCACAGAGGCAGGGTGGGATGGGGTGGGGGTGGAGGTGGGAGGGATATTATCCACGGTGGCAGAAAATGGGCACTGGGGGAGGGATGGGTATTTGATCATTGTATAATAGAAACCCAGGCACAAAAAATTGTAAATCTACAACTGTACTTCATGGTGTTTCACTAATAAAAAGAAAAAAAAGGAAAAATATTGGAGCTTAATGATTTGTTCTCATATATTTTCCCTACATGGTATAATTTGGCATTGATCTAGGAAGGCCAGCATGAAAAAGTTGAGGTGTATATCTTAACCACCAATGCCAAAACCACTGTAAGTATGGAACCCAAAGTACAATAGTTAAACTTCAAAATGTGTTCGTCAAGGAAATCGGTGGGAATGCAGGGCGAAATGGGTCGTTTGTTGTTCGAGGGATGAAGACACTGGTGGTGTGATTAGAATTGGAATATTGTATGACAAAACTCCATTATAAATGACGTTGTAAATCAAAATTGCCTAAATGTTAAAAAAAGAGAAGTCAAATTTTGTATATATCTCAAGAAAGCTTGTCTTAGCAAATTTTGGCATGGAAAGCATAGTTGGTAGAGAGATGGAGAAAGAAAGGGAGAGTTGAAGGTTGGGAAGAGAATCCTGGATATCATGGAAGAGATGAAAGTCGATCTTAGAAGATTTGGAGCCATCAGTGTTTAGAGAGTTAAATGGTGAGACCATAGCAGTTTAGATACTTAAATAGTGAGATTAGTTTAAGTCATCAGCAGTGTATACATAGAGTTCAAAGACCTCACAGATATTCGGGCTATATTAACTAACTAGGGGACCGTTTTTATCCTGAAGCACTATTTAAGTATAATGTATTGCCAGAAAGAATGATAAGAAGCTGGTTCTCTTTTTCACAGATTGATACAATAGAGATGAAAACTTTTATACAAAGGAATCTATCACCTTGTCCTGTTGCTCTGCTTTCTTTTCATCATTCCATTCTCCCCCATGACCCTACCTAATCAGGGCTCTCCACATTTCTAAGCAGTGTCACCACATAGTTCAGAGCATGTGTTAACTGCCAGTAGCTCACAGCTCTCATGTTTTACCCACACCCAGGCCAGAGCTATCCTTCTGCAAAAGAAGATGTCTACTGAAGGCCCATTCTTCCTTGAAGTGGCAGTCATGGTTTACCTCTTATTAATCATTGTGTTTACAAATTTCGATGAATGTCACTATACTAGTGACAGGGATTTTCCAAACTAAGGGAAGAATAAACATTTTTCATTAGCCCAAGAATTATGGGCAGTTATTTTCTATCCACTGCAAATAATATATGATAAGTAGTCAACAGCACTGAAGTAAAAACAGGGACATTTGTCAATTTGGTGCCATGACTAATCAGTCTTAGTATAAATATATATTTCTAATAAAAAAAAACAGAAGAAAACGAGTTGGTTGCTGGCAAAGAATGCCAAATCTCTGCCAAGAAATCCCTTGAAAATAAAAATTGTGACTATGTACAGAACATGATTGCCACTCAATGCCTCTTTTGCAGACCAAAAGACACAAAAGGAGAGAGAGAGCAAAAGGGAATGCCCTGCCATAGAGGCATGGTGGGATGGGTGGATGTGTGTGGGAGGGATACTAGAATCCATGATGGTGGAAAATGGGCAATGACGGAGGGATGGGCATTTGATCATTGTATAATCGAAACCCAAGGACAAAAATTGGTAAATCTACAACTGTACCTCATGGTGTTTCACTAATAAAAATTAAAAATAAAATGAAATACAAATTGTTTTGTCTGCCAGAGATCAATAGATGGGAACCTGAGTGAAGGCAAAAGATTAAGTTGGTTGACTTTTATTTTTCCTTGAGTATATAAATTTGATTTTGGAATCAATTTATTTGACAGTTTATCAAGACAGAGAAATTTTCATCACTTCTCTTATTTAAAAGTATAGTGATACACCATATCTCTATCTCACTTTATTTTTATTTCTGATAGTTTGACACAAAAGATATGTCAAAATCATAGATAAATGTCAATTATTTAAATACTTTTTGTTATGTATAATTACTTTATAGAACTGCTTAAATTTTAGGATTATGCAGAATCAACATGCATGTATCACATTACACTCACCACTGAAAGGCCTACTCTGTCATTCACCATTGTTCAATTTTTCCACTTTGATTACACCTTTCCTCCTGGTAACTAAATAGTCTTATAGTGCTATAGTTTGTTTTTATTGCTTTGAAAAGATCAAAACTATGCAATTTTCAACATTGGATGAAACTAGAGGATATCATGCATGTAAAGTTATCCTTAAGGAAAGGAACAGATACAGAGAGATTTTTCTCATATATGGGATGTAAAGACACACAGCAAAGTAGCAACAAAGGTTCAAGGGCAGTGTAAGGGGAGAACTGATCCACACAATTGAGTCAGGGGATTGGGAGGGAGGGATTCTGGGGGCTTGGGGGAGAGGGAGGGGTTATTTTTTGAGAGAATGAGGAGTGTCATGTTGGAATTATGTGTATGACAAACCATAATTAATTGAATTATAAATCATAGAATATAAATAATGATTTAGACGTTTGTCTGTCCCATTTTATTCTTTTAATTTGTTTTCTCCATATGCTACATATGCATGAACTTGTATGATGCCTATCTTTCTCTGCCTGATTTACGTCACTAACCATAATATCCTCATGTTATCCATTTTTATCAAATAATAAGAAGATTTCACTTCATACAACTGAGTAGTATTCCATTGCTTTACTACCTTTCAGTTTCAAAATTTGTGGTTTAAAAGATACAAATATTGGTTTTAACATTGCTCTGGTGCTTTAAAATATTTAGTTTAGTGAAGCAAAATAGATTTTATTGAAAAACACTTAGAAACTTGTGAAACAGGTGTAGGGTGGAATGGAATATATGTTCAAGAGAGAACACTCGTTTAACAAAGCAAGCAAAGAGAGACATGGAGAAAGGAAGCACGGTATTTCTTCAAGGGAGAACACAAATTTGAGGACCAAGCCGACTCTGGTAGTTTAGGAAAAAGAACTTGGAGTGGTATGAACTTAACTTGTGCACTTTAGGGGAGAACCTGAGTGACACTATTAGAAGTATGCTCAGGATATCTTAAACGGGAGTCTGCACTTGGAGTGAGAAGGGTAGAGTGTTCTTTCGGGAGATCTGGACTATGGAGAACAGTAATATTATAACATTAATGATAGTATCTTACAGTGGGATTCCAAAAAAATCTTTCACAGTGGCGTAAGAAATGATAACATTCTTAGGTATTTGGATTTCCTGTGGAAACTACTGGGAAGCTGTGTTGATGCTCTGGATGTCTCCAACTGAAACAAGGTCAACAAGTCATGAATGAAAAATTACAAGTTAGATGGATCAAGGATTCTGATCCCAGTGGAAGGCTAGCTTTTGGTTGGACAATTTCTACTCATGGCCTGATGTAGATTCTGATCCTGGGATACGTAACAGACAGGGATCCTCAGAAGTGAAGCCTCTGAGACAGAATTCATTCATGCCAATTTATGGGTTATCAATGTTTGCTCATGGCTGCTACCATTATAACATGCCATTCAATGGTTTTGTGGTTTCAATTTACTGTGTCAATGTAAAGATGAAGTTTCTAAATCAAAGGTAAAAATCTGAGGCCCTCAAGATGATGAATTATGGGGATGGGGGGGGGGGAGCTGGAGCTATAGTACAGCAGGTAGGGCATTTGCCTTGCACATGGCCTACCCAGGATAGATTCCCAGCATCCTGTATGGTCCCCCCAAGCACTGTGAGGAGTAATTCCTGAGTGCAGAGCCAGGAGTATCCCCTGTGCATCGCCAGGTGTGACCCAAAAACACACAAAAAAAAGATGATGACTTACCTTTAGATATTTTGAAGTCAAGTAGAAACAGCCAGAAAACTCCCCAGAAAAGACTTCTCCAGGATCAAAAACATCATCACCTCTAGCGTGAGAGCATACAGAAAATAAGGTTTCCATTTATGCCAAGTTAAAGCAAGCCATACATGATCTTGGAAAGTCTGTCAAAGGAAAGCATGGATTTAGGAAGGATAAGGTGACAACTGGGTCTTATAATATACAAGATATATATATTAAAATATACAATATTTTATAATTATTTATATATATTTATTTATATTAAAATATAATATGTATCTTAAAATATACAAGAGAAGCAAAGGTCATGAAGTAGGAGGTAAGGTGGCAATCAGGTCTACTACAAAAAGCATTTTTAATAAAAAGAGAAAATGTAATGAGACATCAAATAAGACCTTTGTAAATATTTAAGAACAGGGTTATAACTCAGTGATTCAGAATTTGCCTTCCATTGTATGATGATCTGTGATTGATCCTTAGCACTGGAAACAACATTGTTTTTAAGTTTTAATTTCTTTCTTTCTTGCTTGCTTGCTTGCTTGCTTTTTTATTTTTTGAGTCTTATCTGGCTATGTATAGGCGTTATTTTTAATTTTTTTAAAAAGGTTATAATTTTACTTTTTACCTGTAGTTTAAAACGAAATATAAATTATTTTAGAGTAAATATATGTGAAGAAGAATAAAATTTACAGGAACTATTTAGTATTCTTAATGATATTGCAGTCAGAACTTTGGGTATTATGAATGGAGAAAAGAGGCACTATTTTGTTGACGGTTACTCTAACTAGATGTTCTGATGATTATTGGTTCTTTGGGGACACATCCAGTCATGTTCTGGTGCTGCTTTGGCTCAAGGGTCTCTTCCAGTGTTGCTCTTTGTTGTGCCAGGAAATGAGTCTGCTTCTTTTACAGGCAAAGTCCACAGTCGTTCCAGTGAGCTATCACTCCAGTCTGAAAGGCTCTTAAGAAAGACTCTCATTTCACAAAATAAGTGGGGAACCTTTATTGCAGATGCTTGTTTAAATTGTTTGGCATGGAACCAGAGACACCAGCTTTCATTCAAAAAGTGGCCAGTGAGATTAATACCAGGAGTTTTGCTCCATGGTTTGGAATCCAGCCACACATTCTAGGGGGAAAGGGAACTCATATAGAGTAAGGAGCACCAAATAAAGGGTGTTTGGAGGATCCTCCCAGGATTGGAGAAGCATTCTGAAAGTAGAGTATAGACCAACATGATTGCCAGTCAATGCCTCTTTTGCAAACCACAACACCCAAAAGGAGAGAGAGAACAAAAGGGAATGCCCTGCCACAAAGGCATGGTGGGATGGGGGGATAGGGGGTGGGAGGGACACTGGGACCCGTGGTGGTGGAAAATGGGCACTAGTGGAGGGATGGGTATTTGATCATTGTACAATTGAAACCCAAGCACAGAAATTTGTAAATCTATAACTATACCTCATGGTGTTTCACTAACAAAAATTAAATAAAAATGTAAATGACAGAGAATGGGCACTGGTTGAGGGATGGGTACTGGATCATTGTATAACTGAAACCCAAGCACAAAAATTTGTAAGTCTACAACTGTACCTCATGGTGTTTCAGTAATAAGCATTAAAAGAATAAAAAGTGAGGCAATGCATAAAAAAAAAGTGGTCAGGTACCATCAATGCTGCTGCCCACACCCACACCGGGAGTGACAATGCTATGAGCAAGGGTTTCCATACTTGGATTCTCAAGATAGTGCCCCAGGAAATACTGACACGCAGCAGCATTTTGGACCCAACCTATTATAAAACTTGTTAGAGGTTAATTGATACCAAACAAGAAAATTCAGGACTGTTGTGTAGCTTCTTTGATAATTTATTTTTCTCTTAGTAGCTTGTAGTGGCAGTGGTATATTCTATAATAAACAGGATTGCGTTTTTAAAATGTTGAATGCCTAAGGTATATAAAAGAGGCAAAATAAAATGAGTAAATCTGTACACACATGAACACTTTTGTTGTTTCTTTAGGAATTGCTTGGATGAAAACTGTAGATGGGTAGCATGTATTTAAGTAGCTGGAGATAGGGATCAGGGGTGGTGTGGACTGCAGGGGAGGGTGGAAAGATGGGAAGAGATTATAAGTGTGTGTGTTTATGAGTGCTATTGTGTGAGAATGTTGAGTTTATAAGAATTCATGCATGCATGTGTGAGTAAGAAAGAGAGAGAGAGAGAGAGAGAGAGAAAGAGAATGAGTGTGTGTGCATGTATCCGTGTGTGTGTTTTCTTAGAAAAATCCTATATTTCACCTGAATTATTGTACCAAGTGATGCTGTCTTTCATTATGAGAATGTAATAAATAAATTTTATTAAATTCAGGTGGTGAAATATGTTGGCCTTTAAGCCCTTCCCCTCCTCCAATTCATCAAATTCTTCTTATAATTTTCATTTACTCCCTGACCTCTTCAGGACTCAATTGGATTCAATCTGCCACATCCAAATTTATCTCTTTTAGAAAAAGTAATTAGATTAAAATATAAATCACACTATTGTTAACATTCAAGTGGGTTCTAATGATAATTAATAATTTCTATTCATAGAAGTACTTATTCAGGCCACACAATAAGGCAAAATTCAGAATATTGGACAGAAGTCAATTATTTCTCAAGCAGAACTAGCTATATTATAGCCATTCTAAAGATGTTAGAAATTTGCAGTCCAGACATTAGAGGTTCATGCTATAAGTAAAATATTTCTTGTTTTCTCACCTGAATCCTATTCTCGATAATAATAATTGAATAAATGAATAAGTGACAGAAATAATTGAATGTCGTTTTCTTCACTTGAAGGTTTTATTCACAGATCTTGTCTCATAAAAATTATTCAGAAAACATTATATTAAACAAACATTCCATGGTGATTAATCAGAATTCTTATGTTTGAAAGTGACAAACTCATACCACACTCATTTTAAACTAAGAAGATACTTGATTCATGTACCTATAAAGCTGGAGTACCCTCTAGGTATGGTTGGGCCCAAAGAGTTGATTTTTATTTATTTACTTATTGATTGATTGAGTGATTGACTGAATCACTATGACTGGTTGACTGAATCACCATTGAGTGATTGACTGAATCACTGGGACATAAAGAGATACAAAGCTGTTCATGAGTAGGTTTCAGTCATACAGTGTTCCAAGACCCATTGCTCCATCCATTTCCCACCTACAGTGTCCCCAGTTTTCCCCCTGAAATCCTTTCACTCCCTCTCTCTCTCCTCACCCCCGCCCCCTGTCTCTCCCTTTCTTCTACCTATCTACCTATCTACCGATCTCTCCCTTTTCAGGCATCATGGTTTACAACACAGCAACTGATAGGTTACCATGTTTCTTCCTTTACCTATTTTCCCTTCACAGTTCTTTTCCAGCATCATCATTTCCAACTATCTTTGTCATAGTGGTCTCTTCTCGATCCCAACTGCCATCTCCCGCAGCCCATAAGGTAGGCTTCTAACAGTGGACCAATCATCCTGGCCCTTATTTCTACTGTCCTAAGGTATTAATCTAAAGTTATGTTTTTTCAAATCCCACAAATGAATGTAATCCTATATCTGTCTGTCTCCTTCTGACTCATCACACTCAGCATGATACTCTTCATGTACATCCATTTATAAGCATACTTCATAACTTCATTTTCACTAAAAGCTGCATAGTATTCCATTGTTTACATATACCATAGTTTCTCTAACTAATCATTGAGAATTCTTGGGCATACAAGTTGTTTGCAGATTCTCACTATTGTGAATAGTGCTGCAATGAACATAGAAGTGCAGATAGCATTTCTGCTGTGTGTTTTGGGGCCTGGGAGTATATTGCCAAAGTGGTATTGCTGGATTCATGGAAGCTCAATTTGTAGCTTTCTGAGAAATACCCATATCGTTTTCCGAAAAGGCTGAACCAATCGGCATCCCCACCAACAGTGAAGAAGAGACCCTTTCTCCCCACTTCCATGCTGACATTGGTTGCTCTTGTTCTTTTTGATGTGTGTCAATCTCTGTGGTGTGAGATATCTCATTGCTGTTTGGATTTGTATCTCCCTGATGATTCGTGATGTAGAAAATTTTACCTCTGTTTTTTGGTCATTTGTATTTATTCTTTGAGGAAGTTTCTGTTCGTTTCTTCTCCTCATGTTTTGGTGGGGTTGGATGTCTTTTTCTCATAAAGTTCTACCAGTGCCATATATATCTTGGGTTATATACAATAAGGGGTTAATTGTATGGGTATTGCATAAATAATTTTCCCCCATTATGAGGGCTGTCTTTTTATCATGGTCACCATTTTTTCTGAGTTGCAGAAACTTCTTGGTTTAATGTAGTCTCATTTGGTTATCTTCACTTCCTCTTCCTTGGTCAGTGGTGTATCATTCTAGAAGTTTCCCTTAGCTTTAATGTCATGGAGGGTTCTTCCCACATTTTTCTCCATATATCTTAAGAACTCAGGTATGATATTGAGGTCTCTAATTCATTTGATCTGACTTTGTGCCTGGCACTATAAAGAGGTCTGAGTTAAACTTTTTTTGCATGTTGCTGACCAGTTTTCCCAGCAGCACTTGTTGAAGAGACTTCCTTGCTCAACTTCATATTTATTGAGCCTTTATGATACATTAGGTAATAATAATCTGAGGGCCAGCGTCAGGATATTTGACTATATTCCATTGACCTGAGGACTCTCTTTATCTGAATATCATGCTAATTTGATTACTACGACTTTCTAGTAGGGTTTGAAGTTGGGGAAGGTGTTCCCTTCTTCTTTTTACCAAAGATTGCTTTAGCTCATCATGGGAGTTTATTGTTGTGTATGAGTTTCAAGAGGGTTTAATCTATTTCTTTGAAAAATGTTATGGGTATCCTTACAGAAAGTGCATTAAATATTTATAGCGCTTTGGGGTGTATTGCCATTTTGACAGTGTTAATCCTCTCAATCAATGAACATGGGATGTGATTCCATTTCCTCATATCCTCTTTTATTTCATGAAGTAGTGTTTTGTAGAGTGTTTTTGGTATAGGTCCTTAACCTTTTTAGTTGATTCTAGTATACTTGATTTTCTGAGGTTATTGTGAATGGGTTTGTTTTTCGCCTATCTCTTTTTTCTCTTTCATTAATCTTATTTGGGAAAGCCATGGACTATTGGATATTGATTTTGTAATATGCTACTTTAGTAAACAAATCTATTCTTCCAAGGAGCTTTTTGGTAGATTTTTTGGGATTTTCTAAGAATACTATCATGTCATCTCCAAATAGTAAAAGCTTGAGTTCTTCCTTTTTTTATCTGGATGCCCTTGATATCTTTTTCTTACCAAAATCATATGGCAAATACTTCAAGTACTATGTTGAATAGGAGTGGTGAGAGTGGGTAACTTGTTTTGTGCCTGATTGTATTTTGGGAATCTAGCTCATTGATTTTTCTCCAAGCCTTTAGTTTTTCCCCATTGAGAATAATGCTTGGTGTGGGTTTGTAGTAGTTTGCTTTGACTAGATGGAGGAAAGTACTTTCGACTCCCATTTTGTTGAGAGTTTTTCATCATGAATGGGTGCTGGATCTCATCAAATGCTTTATCTACATCTATTGATATTATCATATGATTTTTATCTTTATTTTATTGAGATGGTGTATTCTGTTGATTGACTTGAGAATGTTAAGCCATCCTTGCATCCGCAAGATAAACCTACTTGGTCATAGAGTGTGACCTTTTGTTGAGTTTCTGATTTCTCTTTGCTGGTATAATCTTGAGGATCTTTGCATCTGTATTTATCAAAGAAATAGGTCTGTAATTTTCTTTTTTGTGGTTTCTCTGTCTGATTTGAATATCAGGGTGATCTTTGTCTCATAGAAATTGTTTGGGAGTATTTCTGTTTCTTCAATTTCCTGGAAAATCTTAAAAAATGTTGGCAGTAGGTCCTCTTGAAAGGTTTGAAATACTTCATTAGTGAATCCATTTGGGCCTGGGCTCCTGTTTTTGGGGATACTTTTGATTATCATTTCAATTTCCTTGTAGTGATGGGTTCGAGTTTTCAAAATATTCTTGGTTCAGCCTTGGGAGGTAATTGGAATCCAGTAATTTATCAATTTATTCAAGATTCTCTCATTTCCTGCTTTAAATATTCTCAAAATAATCTCTGATGATCCTATGGATTTTGTAGTTTCTATTATGATGTCCCCCTTTGCATTTCTGATTCGGTTTATTAGGATTCTTTCTCTTTTCTTCTTTGTGAGTCTTGCTAGTAGTTTATTGATCTTATTTATTTTCTCAAAGAACCATGTCTTGCTTTTGTTGGTCTTCTGAATTGTATTTTGGGATTATATCTCATTGATTTCTTCTCCAGGTTTTATTATTTCTTTCCTCCTGGCTAGTTTGGACTCCTTTTCTTGGTCATTTTCCAAAATCTTGAGCTGTAAGTTATTTTTGTAGGCCCTTTCTTTCTTCCAGTTGAATTCTGGCGGAGCTATAAACTTTCCTCTTAGAACTGCTTTTGCTCTGTCCCACAAGTTCTGGTAGTTCCTCGTTGTCATTTTTTCTGGAATCTTTTTATTTCCTCTTTGATTTCTTCTCTACACCAATGGTTGTTTATTACTTCCCTCAAATAAAATATTTTCTTGCCGAGTTTTTGTCTGTTTGATCTATTGAGAAGTGAGAAAGTACTGTTGAAATTTCCATCTAGCATTGTGTTGCTATCAATGTTTTTCTTTAAGTCTATTAGAAGTTATTTTTACGTATTTTGCTGATCTGTCATTAGGAGCATATACATTGAGGAGGGTGAGTTCTTTCTGATGTACAGATCCCATGATCATTAAGAAATGACCTTCACTGTCTCTTATAACCTTTAGCCTGAAGTCCATGTGGTCTGATACTAGTATTGCCACTGCAGCTTTTTGGAGGTGTTCTTTTCTTGAAGAATCATTTTCTAGCCTTTGACTTTGAGCCCATGGTTGCTTTGATTATTCAGATGTGTTTCTTCCAGGCAGCAGAATGTTGGGTTCAGTTTTCTATTTCATCCTGCCATCCTGTGCCTCTGAATTGGTGCATTTAGTCCATTGACATTGAGAGAGATCATTCTGATGGGGATTTTTGCTATCTTTATGTCGAAATTTGGAGTACTTGTGGGGCTTGTCTTAGCTTAAAGTAGCCCTGTTAATTCTTAATGCAACAAAAATATGGAACACTTTACAAGTTGGCCTGTCATCTCTGTGTAAGGATCATGCTAATCTCTATATCATTTCAATTTTAGTATATGTGTTGCCAAACTGAGTATAAGAGCTGATTTTTTCCCCTATTTTTCTCTTCTGATTTCTTTGAGTGTTGTCCTTACTCACTCCTGTGGCAGACAGTGATTCCCAATCTAGGAAGGTATTTCAAAGCAGCTTGAAGTGATAAATTTAGAACATTAATGTCCCAGAAGGAAAAGTATGGTTTTTACTATAATATCTTTTACCATACCCAGGGCATCAGTTTTGCAAAATAATCCTTTTGGAAGATGGAGAATCAGTGTTGTTTAATGCTCTTCCCTGAAATCTTCATTAAGAAAATTAAACTGGAGCCTTTTGCTATTCTCACCTCGGTCCCGTGTACATCTCCAGAAAACGGTGGATGGCGTTGTCCGCACCTTGACCACCTTGAAATTAAGTAGGATTTTTCTCCTGAAGGAAGAGGTGAGAAGCATATTGATGATTTCATTCCACTTTATTACAAGTTCAACTTGAAGGGAAGGTGAGACTCCTGAGGCTCCTGTAAAGGACAGAAAAAGGGTCTCAATGTAATTTAATGGCCCAGACACATTAACAACACAGATGACTCAAAGTAACCTGTGTGCATCTTTGTGTGTATAGTGAGTTTTATATCTACTCATAGTGATTCTCAGTCACTCCACATGGGCAAAACAGACCTGTAATTAAAAATCTAGTTCTCTGAGCAGAATGAGCTTTCTTAGGTGATTGAACATGTGTGTAATATTTTATTACTAAGCACATACAACTGTTTGAATGATGTGTACTTTTCGATCAAAATTTAAGTCCAAATATCTCTGAAATGGCAGTCTCCTGATGCCGCACCTGGCTTTCCTCACTGGGGCCCCTTGGAGGGGGTGGGTTGAGTTTCCCTCACCACCCCGAGCAGAGACCTGACAGCTGAAGATCTCTGCAACCAGCCATAGTTATGCTTAAGACCACTCTCACCACACTTGAAGGAGCCTCATGCATGAAGGAACCGGCAGAGGAACCCAGGTGTGCGGGACACGGGGCTGAGATATTCAAGACTGCTTGGACCATGAATGGGCCTCCTCCATCCAGATCCCCCATCTTCCAGTAGCTAAGTGTTACACCCACGGACTGCCTCTGGAGCCATGTAATCCCATCAATGGCCAAGATCCAGATACTGGATCTTGTTGATAAGATAACAACTCATATTGTCCAGTTCTCTTTCTCGGAGAACATGGCAGGTTACCGAGCGTATCTTGCCTACATGGCAGAGACCGGCAAGTTACCCGTGGTGTGTTCTATATGCCAAAACCCAGTAACAATGAAGTATCTCATTTCCCTGACCGTGAAAAAACCTCCAATGTGGCACTTGCTAAAATCTCAGGGCTAGGACGAATGTAGATGTAACTGGTGCATGATACCAGAATTCCTCCCACCATGCCCCCAAACATGCCTTTGTGGCAGGGCATTCTCTTTTGTTCTCTGGGGCCATGGCATGCCAGAGAGCCACTCGTGGTGGGCAACTCATGGTCTTGGCTGGCAGGACGAATGGGCTGGTTTTACCCCTCACCCCCAATCCCACGAGGCCGTAGTTGCCCTGTCACCCTAGCTCATACCTGGCTGTCCAATAATCTCTGAGGTGGTGGGCATCGTGCCGCCAGGGGGGAGAAAGGCAGAAGCGACAAATACCCTTTCCCACCTGAGGGAGAATGGTGCCGTAGCTTAATGCATAGTTTAGTCACTTTTCTGCCAAAAGCCTCTGGGTTCCGAATTGGATCCACGTGCCTCTGGTGCTGTGGTCGTGCCGGATAGCCTCTTGTGGGGGTCAAATCGTGATCTTGGTGGGGCAGAAAGAATGGCTCTATGGCCTACTTTTGGCATGCATCTCCCGCCCAGAGCGGGTCCTCCAAATACCCTTTAGTTGGTGTTCTGGCCTCTATCTGAGCTGCCTTTCCCCCCAGCATGTGATGTCGGCTTCCAAGGCCTGGAGCAAACCTCCTAGTCCTTATCACTCTATTCTTGGGTATTAGTCTCTTATTCTGTTACTTTATATTCCACAGATGAGTACAATCTTTCGATGTCTGTCCATATCTTTCTGACTCATTTCACTTTCTATGTTGATCCACTTTATGCAAATTTCATGACTTCTTCTTTTCTAACAGCTGCATAGAATTCCACTGTGTAGATGAAACAAAGTGTCATTAACAAGTCATCTGTTCTTGGGCACTAGGGGTTTTTTTCCCCAGATTTTGGCTATTGTGAACAGTGCAGCAATGAACATACAAGTGCATATGTCATTTCGGCTGTACTTTTTTGCCTCTCCAGGCTATATTTCCAGGAGTGATATTGCTGGGTCAAATGGGAGCTCAATTTCTAGTATTCGGAGAACCGTTCATACTGTTTTCCAAAACGGCTGAACCTGTCCGCATTTCCACCAGCAGTGAAGGAGAGTCCCTTTTTCCCCACATCCACGGCAACACCGGTAGCTTTTGTTCTTTTGGATGTGGGTCAGTTTCAGTGGTGTGACGTGATATCTCTTTGTTGGTTGTACCTGCATTTCCCTGATGATTAGTGATGAAGAGCATTTTTCATGTGCCTTTTGGCCATTTGGTATCTTCTTTGAGAAAGTTACTGTTCATTTCATCATCCCATTTTCTGATGGGGTTGCATGATTTCTTCTTGTAGAGTTCAACCAGAGCCTTGTATATTGTTGATATCAACCCCTTATTACATAGGCATTGGGTGAATATCCTTTCCCATTCTGTAGATTGTCTTTGTATTCTGGTCACTGTTTCTTTTGAGGTGCAGAAGCTACTTAATTTAAGATAGTCTCCTTTGTTCATCTCTGTTTTCACTTTTTTGGCCAGTGGCATGTTATCTTTGAAGATACCTTTAGCTTCAATGCCGTGGACGGTTTTGCCCACCTTGTCTTCAATGTACCTGATGAATTCTGTTCTGATGTTGAGGTCTTTGACCCATTTTCATCTGACTTTTGTGCTTGCTGTTAGGTAGAGGTTTGAGCCCATTTTATTGCATGTCGCTGTCCAGTTTTTCCAGCACCGTTTGTTAAAGAAGTCTTTCTTGCTCCACTTCACATTTATTGCTCCCTTATCAAAGATTAGATGAACATATATTTGAAGGTGTGTGTCAGTATATTCAATGATGTTCCATTGGTCGGCGGCTCTGCCTTTGTTCCAGTACCATGCTGTTTTAATTATTATCGCTTTGTAGTAGAGTTTGAGGTTGGGGAAGGTGAGGCCTCCCATCGTCTTTGTCCCAAGAATTGCTTTAGCTATTCGTGGGCGTTTGTTGTTCCATATGAATTTCAGGAGTGATTGATAAACTTCTTTGAAGCATATTATGGGTATCTTTATAGGGATCACATTGAATTTGTACAATGCTTTGGGGAGTATTATCATTTTGACAATGTTAATTCTCTCAATACATAAGCAGGAGATATGTTTCCATTTCTTCGTGTCCTCTTATTTTCTGTTGTATAGGTCCTTCACTTCCTTAGTTAAGGTGATTCTGAGATACTTGATTTTCTGAGGCATGACTGTGAATGGGTTGCTTTCTTCGTGTCACTTTCTTCTCTCTCATTATTTGCATATAGAAAAGCCATAGACTTTTGGGTATTGATTTTATAGCCTGCAACTTTACCATATAAATCTATTGTTTCTAGGAGTTTTTTGGTAGAGGTTTTAGAATTCTCTAAATATAGTATCACATCTTCTGTGAATAGTGAGAGCCTGATTTCTACTTTTCCTACATGACTGCCCTTAATATCTTTTTTTATATAACTCCTATTGCAAGTACTTCCAGTACTATATTCAAAGAAGTGCCAAAATGAATTTTTTTCTTTTTGGGTCACACCCTGCGATGCTCAGGAGTTATTCCTGGTTCATGCACTCAGGAATTACTCCTGGCGGTACTCGAGGGACCGTATGGGATGCTGGGAATCGAACTTAGTTTGGTTGCGTGCAAGGCAAACGTCCTACACCCTGTTTGTTGCTCCAGCCCCCAAAATGAATTTTTACTAAACATTTTCTATCTGTAAATTTCTATGCTAAGAACAGTGGTATAAACGGTGATATCTGAGTAATTTACAAGTAGATTATGAAGACAGATAATATAAAGAATTTCTTTGTATGAATTTCCAAAATGTGTAGCTTTTATTAAATATGTTAAGAATGAACCGGAGGTCTTGATTATACCATGAAAATGATTTCCCTGTTAGAAGTTACCCTTCTAAAATGCAATAAAGTGACATATTTTGAAAATGTTGATTATTCGTCCATTAATTCAATGAATATTTGTTAGTCTGGGGGTGCAGTGCCTCCAGGAAGTCAACCTGCACCCTCGAGGTGAGTGCATCTACAGTCTAATGGTGCCATCATGCTGCCTGATAACCCCAGATTTCCACTGTGCCTCTGGCTGGATCCCAACACCTTAGGACTAAGTTTCCCAAGAAATTAAACTCCCAAAAGATATGTGGGAGTCATGTTCACAAACCACCCCTGGCTCAGCTATCCAAGCTAATGTATTGGTCTTGCATAAGTGACCCATAAATAAATCTTGAAAGAGATCAAAAGTCACAGTTAACCTTGGACCTGCACAGGGCAGAACATACTAGGGTAAATCAGAGGGAGGCAGGTTAGTTTGTTGCCCACCCAACCAGAACTCAGGGCAGCCACTTGCTCCCACGAACCAAAATCTCCACCATGCCCTAGTCTCTTTACATTGACTCAGGATGGA
This sequence comes from Sorex fumeus, assembly GCF_029834395.1. NCBI lineage: Eukaryota > Metazoa > Chordata > Mammalia > Eulipotyphla > Soricidae > Sorex > Sorex fumeus. The sequence continues at coordinate 18,450,129 of NW_026606152.1, read as the reverse complement.
TTTCACTGAAATATAACAGCTGAAATTTCGGATATGCGGGTTTTGTGACTGAAATCTCTAGGCTTTCTCTGAGTCAGGATGGGCAGCCCACCCTCACTGCCCTGTACTTATGGAAGCCGCAGCAGTCATGTCCATACCTCAAAGCAACTCCAGCCTTACCTTCCTGATAAAAATACTCAATTCTGGGGCTGAAGCGATAGCATAGTGGGTAGGATGTTTGCCTTACATGCGGCAGACCCGGGTTCGAATATCAGCATCCCATATGGTTCCCTGAGCTCCGCCAGGAGTAATTCCTGAGTGCAGAGCCAGGAATAACTCCTGAGCATCGCCGGATGTGACACCCCCAATAAAAATACTAAATTCCTTGAACAAATATGATGACCTCTTAGTACCTGTATGAGATCAATAATGCAAAAAATTAAAAGGAGAGAGAAAGAATTTAAAGAGCCTGCCATAGAGACAGGCTGGGGGTGGGGTAGGGTGTTGGGGGATGTTGTAGGGAACCAGGGACATTGGTGGTGGGAAATTTACACTAGTGGAGAGAAGCATGTTGGATCGTTGTATGACAGGAAGCAAATTATGAATAGTTTGTAATGGTCTATCTCACAGATATTCAATAAAAATTTAAAAATATATATCCTTAATTGGTAGCTCAGACTATTGATAGAACTTTGAAAACAAGCATATCTATTTTTGTGTTCTCAGTAGGAAAAAAATGTTACTCACCTGTGTGCCAATAGCTTGAAGAATGCTAAACCGAAAGATACATCAATGCTTGTCTCTGGCATGAATACTGTAATTTCAGGTATGTTATGCTTCAGAATCAGTTCATGGACAAGAAGTCAAGAGAAGCAGTGGCAAAGAGCAACAATGTTGAATGGATAATGTTTGAGGAGCTTGCAAGGGAGACTAAAGATTTGGCATGAGAAGAGGGAAAAAAACGAAGAGTTAAGTATTAATAAGTATCATGACAAAAATGCAAGGGAGGACATTTTTTGGCAATCGTCACACTCTGTTGAGCTTTTGGTGAGGTAAGTATTAGACAGTATCTTTCCCATTTAGTGGTAAAAAGGTAACTTTGATGGGTGCATTTTAAAAAATTACTTTAATAATTAGAATCACCAAGAGATACACATTTACAAGGTTGCTCATAATTGAGTTTCAGTCATATAATGTTCTAGCACCCTTCCAGTAAAATGGGGGTGTTTTTGAAGGAATATCCCTGGTGCGAAGACTAGGGCATCTGAATCTTAACACATTTCACCAAATATATGATCTGTACTCACATGATTTACACTGTCTCCCCTGATCTTTGATTTACGTTTTCATGCAATATTTCCTTGTGAAACTCACCAAAAGTGAGGGTCCCTATTTAAGACAAGTACATGTTTCTCTGACATTATATATTTTTTGGTTGCTGAGAGAGTCTCTAAAGCAATGCTCAGGAGGTGTGGGGGCCCCACAGGCAATTCTCAGAAAACGTGTCCATGGTGCTTGGGGTCCTCTGAGGTTATACAGTCTTTGATACTCTGGCAATCAGGTGGTGCTGGGAGTCAAATTGAGAGCATGTGAGACAAGTGCCATAAGCACTACACTATCTCCTGCGGCCCTGGTTATTAGATTTATGTCAGCATTTCGAGGTCCTCCCTTTTGTCAGAAAGCAGAAACTTGTGCAGTAGAAAGTGGAAGAAACCTTAGGGTTTAGCTAGGTTGACTGAGTAGATGGTGATACTATTAAGATTGGAACATAAAGTAAAAATAAAACAAGAGAAAGATCTAACAATAGCAAACAGGGCTATATTACTCAAAAAGTTTAGAAACAGGCACATTGGCAAGTAGTTTTAAAAAGCATCCAGGAGAGAATATAGTATTGTGAGTGAACGAATCTACTCTATGGATTCATCTCATCCTTGAAATGGAAAAGGACAATGTGTTACAGTTACAAATTTACAAATAAGATATATACCATCATATATTTCATCATATATTTCTGCTGTGTTCCTATGCTTTACCAAGTATTATTCTAATTTTTAAATTTACTTTAATCATTAAAAGAGTATTTCTCTACATTAATCTTTTTAATGAAATATTTCATTAAAAATGTTTTTTAAAAAATTTATTTAAAATGTTTTATTAAAATGTTATTTAAAAAGAAACATATGGGCCACATAGTTAGTGCAATTTGTAGAGGGTTTGTATGCAGCGAATCTGAGTTCAATCCCCAGAATCCTGAGCCTTCCAGAAGTGATCTCTGCATACAGAGTCAAAAGTGAGCCCGGAGCACATATGGGTGCGCTCCCCTCGCCACAAAAAAGGAAGAAAAGAAAAACATATAACTCATACTTGAGTAACATAGAGGTTAAGGGTGCTAATTCCTGTATAATTTTTGAAAGCCCCCAAAATTATTAGATAGTTTGCTATTGACCAAGAAGATGGTTTTTTAATAGTATTTACTTACATTGTCTAAGTAGTGATATGTGTGGTATAGAAATCTGTACATTGTGATACATTTTAAAAAATTATAATGCATTTTATAATGGACTTTATAATACATTTGTATTTTATAGTAATAAGTGATAAATTATATTTCTGCTTTTGTGGGGTATTTGGGCCATAGTATGTGGTGCTTGGGACTTCTGACTCTGTGCTCAAGGGTCATTCCTGGTGGAGCCAGCCATTAATTTGGGTTGACTGTGTGCATGGTAATTGCTTTAATCCCTATACTAAGTCTGGGGTCCAATCAAATAAATTATCTGAATATATTTTATACATTCATGGCATACTTTTTCTTAGATTCTTTGATATATCTAGGATATATTGATCATCTTTAGGAAAAGATATTACCTGATTTTTAAATATTTGTAATTTGTGGGGAAATTTTAATTTCTCATGTTAATTTGTGCTCTTTGTCTACTAGTGAGCTTGAAAATTGCTCTTGTGTGGTACTACATGGAAAATAGTATGCTAAGCGAAATGAGTCAGAAAGAGAGGGACAGACATAGAAAGGTTGCATTCATCTGGGTAACATAAAGTAACAAAATAAGAGACTAACAACCAAGAACAGCTGTGATAAATATCAGGTTGTTCACTCCATGGCTTAGAGGCCAGCTGCACTGTCTAGGGGTAAAGGCAGCGCAGATAGAGCAGGGAGCACCCAATAAAGGGTGCTGGGAAGATCTGCCCAGGAAGGGAGATGCCTGCTGAAAGTAGTCTAAGGCCCGAACAGGATTGCCACCCAATGTCTCTTCTGCAGACCACAGCACCCAAAGGGAGAGACAGAACAAAAGGGAGTGCCCTACCAAAGAGGCAGGGTGGGATGGGGATGGGGGTTGGGAGGGATACTGGGATTGTTTAGAGTGGAGAATGGGCACTGGTGCTGGGATGGGTACCCGATCATTGTATTACTGAAACCCAAGCACAACAACTTGTAAGTCTACAGCTGTACCTCATGGTGTTTCACTAATGAAACAAAAAAAATTTTAAAAAAGGAAATTGCTCTTGTGTTTACTAGTCATTTACACTTCTTTCAATACAGATTATATGATCATGGTTTATGCTTATTTTTTGTATACAAGTTTACTAGCTAAATACTGATTTATTTCACAGCACTAATTTATTAAAAACATTCATACATTGCCTATCATATTAATTCCCAGAATTTGTTGGTTTTACTTGTTTTTTGATCACGTAATTTGAATTTTAAATTTTTCTTTCAGATTCTAAAATTTTGACACAAATGAGCATACGTTTTTCTTTATCTTCTACAGTTTTAAACTGAGAACAACTGTTTGTTTTGTACAAATAAGACACCTGTGCATTTACAAGCGGTAGGGCGTTCGCCTTACAAGCGGCCAACATGGCCGACCCAAGTTCGATTCCTCCGCCCCTCTCGGAGAGCCTGGCAAGCTACCGAGAGTATTCGATATGCCAAATACAGTAACAACAAAGTCTCCAATGGAGACGTTACTGGGCCCGCTCGAGCAAATCGACGATCAACGGGAGGGCATTTACCTTTACCTTTACCTTTATATTTACATTTTAACACATCTCGATTCATCTACAACTTATCATAGTAAATGTTGTCATATTGAAAGAAACCACCATTTTTTTTCAATCATAGCACTGTAGCACTATGCTCCCGCGATGCATCAATTTGCTCAAGCGGGAACCAGTAACATCTTACAAGAAATTATGAGACTTGTTGCCACTGGTTTTGGCCTATCGAATACGTCATGGCTAGCTTGCCAAGCTTTTGCTATATGGACAAGATACTCTGGGTAGCTTGCCGGGCAGAGGAATCGGATTCAGGATTGGCCTCCTGCAATGCAAATGCCCTACCCGCTGTGCTTTAAACGTTATATAAAATATACTAGTAATACCAAATGTTGTTTCTTTAACAGTGCAATATAAACGATTATTTCGTAATTTTCTTGATGTGTTAATGAAATAGCTAAGCTCTTGAGTATCATGGGAGCATTTTTCTAACACAAGACTCTGACGAAGGTGAAACTGTTATAACCGTCTTGTAGGATTCCATCTCCCTAGCCTGCTTCATTCTACCCCGCTCTCTATCCAATCCGGTCTTCTTCTTGGGATTCTGACCTCCTGATTGGCTAGCCTCTACCTTTCAACTGCCTACTTTATGACATCATTCTCCCACCAAACCAACCACCAACTGGTAGAATCTTGGGGGTCCCATGTAGTTGTTTGTAAACAAATTTGAATCATCATGGCAAGTGACGAGTGACCAATGACGAATCACCAGTGAGCAGTCATCTGTACTGAACACTTTCGGACTTAAGCCGCTTCAGTGTTCAGACGTACTCTCGTACCGTCTCCTCTTCTCGTCTACCTTTCATCGGTATTTCCTCTTCTCTGACCATGGCAGGTAAAGAATAATACATTTCAACGCTTTTTATTAGATATATCCTCCCTAAACTTAGCAGTCAAGTAAAAACAACATGTAGTAATGAAAGAAAGTATTCAAGTAGAATTTTATAAGCCTGATTTTAGCTTGACTTGGACATTTGCTGTGTGATTTTTGACATTGGCTTTCGTTCTCTCATATACAAAGTGCTTTTCCTCATTGATTACATTATATTTTAGAAATATTTACAAGCTCAAATACACATATATATGTATGAGTGTTGATTCTCTGTGTTTCTTTTTGTTTTTAATAGAGAATTTTACATAATATCCATTGAAAAAATATAAATCAGAGACAGTATTTTGACAGAAACACAAAATGTAGATGCTGTGGAAAACTGTTAATATATACTAGCATGTTTTCTCTGTAATGGTCTCTCCACTTGTATTTATACTTCAGTAGTTTAAATATAGTGCTATTACACAGTAATAATCATTTATCTTTGAGTTTTCTATTTAAACCAGGTAATAAGAAAATATGGGGCATGGGGAAAATGTGGAGTGCTGAGCGGTAGAGAGGCAAGCCCTCAAAGGTAAGAAAGTTTGGGATCACTTTCTTCAAACATTGACCAATAGAACCAAGACGATATGAGGGAGAATAAAATAGGAAAGAAAGAAAGAAAGAATATGGACGGCGATTATCAAGGAAGGGGAAAACATTTGGACAGAATGTTGAAGACAACCAAAGATTTAAAATCAAAAAAGAAAGAATATATATTAAATATGCTGAGATGAATACACTGAGAACAAGTCAAAGCAATTTACTTCAAAAAATGCCAGGACTAGAAAGTATACTATGCCTTGATTAGAGTACCAGTAGGAAAAGCAGTTTATCAGAAAGCCATCCTTGCTGGATTTTTCCTTATTATCTCTTAGAACACAGTACTTCGTACTTTACAATTTGGAATATAAACACGCTTTAGAGATGATGCTTCCCATATATAGCTAATAGTGGTTATCTAGGGGGTTTGAAGACAATAAATCTTCAATGTTTTTATTACGTTCTGGTTTTTAAGTACACGTACAGGCAGCCTGTTAAAATTTTTAAAAAATGGTTTATTCTAACTTGAATCAGGAGAATTGATTCATTTGTGTGGTAAGTAGGTTCCAGGTTAAAGCTGCTTGTCATCTTTACAAATGTTATTTCTTGTAATTTTTTCTTCCTAATATGAGAGTATTTTGATAATAGTCAACTTCTGTTTTTAGATCCTAAGAGGACATAGAAAAATCAAGTCTCACATGTCTAATTACACATTTTTGTCATATTTGTGAATTCTGAGTTTTCCTACATTAAAGATATTTTATTGGATTTTGGTGCTCATTTATTAAACATTGAGAAGAACTTTTTCCTGACTGCTAAAGATAATTCTAATCTAGGTGTTGAAAGTAAATTTGTAATATTTTATGATCACTTTTTAAATGGTCTTTGTGTTTCTTGTTTGATAAAGTGAAATCCTATGCCATTTTAACAGGTGTTGTTTGCTGGTTAATAATTCAAAGGTATTGATGAGAATAATTTTTTTTGTAACTACAAAGTTTTTTTCTGTATTTTACTCATTTAAAACATTTCTTGACTATGAAATACAATCACGTTTATTCCTATTTTCTTTTTGTTATGTAGTTACTGGTAAATCTTTTCTGTTTGATGGACTGGTACAGTGTGCACTCAAAAATCACCTTCTATTCCATTTTTTGGCTAGCATATTTTTCTAAAATAGAATACACTTTTCATATTGTATATGTGGAACAATTTATTAATAACCTTATTGGACTGTTTTATTTGGTTTTGTTTGAGACCACATCCACTGTTATTCAGGGCTTACGCTTGGGTCTGCTCTCAATAACTTACTGTACTATGCTCCTTGCTACAGAGCCCAGATTTCATTGATATCTATATACTTCTTTTTCAGTTCTGTGATACATATTTTTCATTACGTTTTCTTTATACTTCCTCCTATGTAAACCATATGAAATGTAAAAATTATATTCATGTATGCATTATTATTCTTAGAGTTATTAGTAACTACATTTTAGATAAACAACTTAAGTCACAGAGTTTCAATAAAGTTTTCCTTCCAAAAACATTTCTTGGGAAAAACTCAAGTAGTCATTTTTGAAGTGGATCAAAAATGAGGGTCACCTTCAATGCATCAACAAGATTAAGTCATAAGTGAACCGTAAGTAACAGATATTCATTGCACAAGTCAAATGGAAACCTGATGATTACAATTGTAATAGTTGTAAAGACTCCAAATGCCTATATTAAAGTAAGGTATCTTCCTAACGGTTTCTGCAATGTAGAGGTCATGCAGAGTCCTGGAAAAAAGTCCACATGCTTAGGTTCCGTAACTTGGAAATTCATAAGCGACAGAGAGATAGTACTGGAGAGGGGATGAGGCACTTGCCTTGTACATAGCCAATCTAGTTGAATCTCTGTCACTGCATACACTCTTCTGAATGTTATAAGGGGTCACTCCAGAGTGTAGAGCCAGAAAGAGCCCAAGATCACTGTCAGTTATTGGTCCAAAATCTACTCCTTACCACGCCCAATAAAAATGATTGGAAAACATGAAGTCGCTTTGTCATTTCTGGCCCTCAGGTTTCTTCTTGTCCAGAGAAAGTTACCCGTTCTCTTAGACTTCCTAGTTTGGAAAAGCTTCCCTTATAGGAAATAACATATGTGTCAATAGGAGAGCAAGCTTCAGGCATTGCTGGGGTAAGGAGAAACTATCTGTAAGCAAGAAATCCAATTACAGACACGATCACCTGGTCCTTCTAGAGTTCTGTGTTTATTTGGGAGCACGATATCAAATATACAAAGTGCCAAAAGGTTCCAGGCTCTGAATAACCCCAAATTCTTGAAATTTTGGAAACTCAATTGACTGTTGGTACTAGAAGCATCTCGATGGCTTAAATTTTAAGTTCATATTGTTCCTCTGAGCATTGAAGGAGATTATTAGTCTCACAGATTTTTTTCATCATCCTATTGTTCCTTACAGAAAATTTTCAAAATCCATCTGTAATTGGGCTGGAGCGATAGCACAGCGGGTAGGGCGTTCGCCTTACACGCGGCCAACATGGCCGACCCGAGTTCGATTCCTCCGCCCCTCTCGGAGAGCCCGGCAAGCTACCGAGAGTATTCGATATGCCAGACACAGTAACAACAAAGTCTCCAATGGAGACGTTACTGGGCCCGCTCGAGCAAATCGATGATCAACGGGAGGGCCTTTACCTTTACCTTTATCTGTAATTGGAACTTCACATACTCGGCAGCATTCCCTTCCCGTGGTGAACGATGCAGCTTCCCTAACAGGAAGTGTCTGCAACTACGCCAGAGAATCTGCTCCAGCTGGTAGTTCTGCTTGGCTCCTGCCCTCAGCCTCTGGCACCTCTTTCCAACCACTGATGGGTAGTGTCTAACTTTACCAACATTTCAGCACAACAATGCTATCTGGAGTGTTTAAACCAGAGTCATATATCCACCTCAGCTTCTTCCTATACTAGTGTTTTGGAATGGGATAATTCAGGAAATGCTGAAGAGAAGTCTTCTATGGGAGACTTTTCTGTGACTGTCCTTGACCAAGACACCGCTGTCTCTTCCATGTCTAAGGCAGCTCGCTATGAGAGAACCCTAGATACCTACAACACGGTGTCTGTGTACCCATCACTTTCTGCCAGACTTGTTGAGAGAACACCGTCTCGGTATCCATATCAGAGTCAAAGTCTGTCACTTCTCCCCCAGGACCGAATCCAGGTGTTTACAATCATCAAGGCTCTCTGGGAACTCTCCTTTCTGGCCTGCAGTCCTATGACTCCATGTCATACACAGAACAAAATGGCTCTGCCCCCCCAAGCTTACAGGAACTCATCTAGAGAAATGGTTATGGTTCTGAAGTAGGTCCGGCCCCCAAATAACCAAACACCAACCACTTCCTCTGGAATCGACTTCTCTGTGTCTGCTCAACCCATCACAGAATCGAGTTATCAAGGTGAGTTAAACTGAGAGGAGGGAAAGAAAATTCAAAAATTGGGGTCAAAAAAGAGAAAAACTGTCCATAGACAGGTGGTATTTAAATACATTGAGATTTTTAAGTTTACGAAATGAAGTTAACTAAACTAAGTTCATGTTTACTCCCTTCACTCATTTTACAACATGTTATTTTCACACTCAACATAAGATCTGCTAATGGAAATTGGAAGTTATGATAGTATAATGGATATCTAGGTTTCATATAATGAAATTTCAGGAGCACACAAAAGAATGCCACATTTTTCCCTAGTTGTTTCATATATTTTTTAATTTTTATTAGTTAAACATCTTGAGGCACAGTTGTAGACTTACAAATTATTGTGCTTAGATTTCATTTATACAATGATGTAGTACCTATCTCTCCACCAGTGCCCATTCTCCACAACCACGGGTCCCATTATTCCTCCCACCACCCATCCCCCCAATTCCAACCAGCCTCTGTGGCAGGGAATGCCACATTTTACACTGTTCTAGTTCAGCAGTCCTCCAGAATTACCACACTAAAAGTAAAATACAAGTCTTACACTAGTATTTTGTTATTTTCTTAAGAAGTTTCAGAACTCTTATTGTAATGGTACCTCTTTAACTTTCCCTTCCATTAATGAACAGCAAGGTTCTGAATACACTTGTGGTTCAGAGATTCTGTCACAAATCATGAAACCTAAAAACTTTTCTTTAGCACAAATATCATGCAGAATTAGTACTTCATTCATACTCTTATTATATGATATTAATCTCCTTATTTTTCCATGAAAGTGAATAAATTGAGAGTAAAATACATTACAATGCTAAGCTCTGTTTGGCATTTATTAGTTTAAAAGACTGTAATTTTTCTTTTAAAAAAAGCATTTGTTTGTAGGAGGTTGAATATGTGTCACAGTCCGAAGTGCTCAGGGATTAGTCCTGGGTCTGTGTTAGGGATCACTGCTGAAGATGCTTAGGAGATCATATGGGATACGAAAGATCAAACTGAGGTCAGCTGATCGCAGAGCCAGTGTCTTACCAAATGGACTATCTCTCTGTCCCAAGTCTCTTATTTTTAAAGTTAGTTTACATAGAAACTCAAATACAAAGAAAACCAAAAAACAACAGCACCACATGACAAACAGTAAGAACTACAAGATTTACCTCCAAACTTCAAGCACAGGGCCTTGTCCATTATCCGTAGAATACCCAGTAACAATGCCTTGCCTGTTGCTGGTAGGTGCACAGTTGTTGCACCACTAGTTTTGTGGAGGGAATATCTCATTTCGCAGGCACTGATTTCTTCCTTCCTTCCTTTGTAGTGATGAATTTACTGGGGATGGAGACGTCCCTGGCATGGAAACCTTCAGGTCAGATATTTGGTCTGACACAAATTTCCAAATTGCCCACATGTTGCAGTAGCAGGATTCAAAGACCTGAGCGTAATCCACCACCTGAATTTGGGGAAGTTCCCATAATATCTCCAGACCAAAGTAACCTGGGGCTTACCCCAACTCCAACTCAGGAACAAAAGGTTAAGAATTTTGATCAGATGAAAACTGGGCTTTCAAAACCTCTGGATACCTACCGATCCCAGTAGACCTATATCAATGAAAAGATCTGCAGGTAATGAACAGCACTGACACCATCACTCTGAAGCAGGTGCAAGAAAATTCAAGTGGCACTAAGGGGACCTCCCATCCAACACGGAAGAACAAAAGGGAGTCTTCTGAACCTCTTGAGGGAGAAACCAAGGCCAAAATCCAGCCAAAGGTCCGAGAATGCTTGCTATGGTGGGCTGGGATTGTTCGTAATGCAGCAGTAAGTGAGAGGTGTCCTGTGACCAAGGCCAAGACTAACAGCAAACCTCACAAAGCTGCCTCCAGCAGGATCAGCAAGACAAAGAGCCATGGGCAGGAGAAGATAAAAAACACCAGAGAAAATTCTAAGAAAGCTAAGGAGTGTAAGCAGCCAGGGAACAAGATAAAGGCAGAAGAAAAGCCCACCATTGGCAAGATGAAATGCAAAAAAAGTCAACCTGAGCTTTGCCAAGAGGCCGTTAAAAAGCCCCGCCTCTACCTAGGCATACACATGCTGGATTCTGTCCAAGTGTTTCATGTTCTGGGGAAGAAGAGTGATCCAAAACCTGGAATCTCTTCCTCCCAGGTCCTGAGTAGCTCAAAGAAGCTTAAAGATGTCAAGCCATCCTTAGCTGTCAAGCCATGGCTAGGTGCTACATGGGATGGAAAAGCCTTGAGAAAACTCAGGTCAAAGCACAGAAACCAAGTAGCAGTGCTGAAAAACGCTCATCTCCAACCCAGTCTGAGCTGCCACCTCCTGGGAAGGTCAAATTGGTACCTTTGCCGTATCTTACCATGGAGAGGCCACAAGCTCGACCTGTTCCTCGGAGATGACAATCTGTGACTTCACATCTTCCTGCGGCAGATTACCCTGCCAAACCTGGCTCTACCAATGCACCTCAGTCAAATGCTGCCAATTCTTCACGGTCAACCACTGCATTTTTGTCTGGTTCTGCCAAACCTGCTCAGTCCATTACAACCAACCCATCTCGACCAGGTTTGCAGAACCCTAGTAGCCAGCCAATTCTTCACCCTGCAGCTCCTAGACCTGCTCCCTACAAGACAGCAGCTGGCACTTCTCTCCAGTGGGAGCCTCCTCCTGTCTCTGTGAAAAAGCGGCAGTGGTCACCTAAACGTCAGAGTCAGTTTCTCCTCCAAGACTTCCCTTTCCAACCGATTCAGTGGAGAAAGCCCAATGTTCCCGAGCCTGTCATGTCAAAGCCCATCACCAAAGAGCAGAGACCAGAGCGTGAGGCTATGAAAACGAAGGCTCAGCAGGAGCGTGAGAACAGTGCCAAACACACAGCTTTGAGGGAAAGTGTAGTTCTTTATTGAGAGGGAAAAATAGAAGGACATCTCTCTCTACTATGGCTATGTAATGTGAGAGCTGGAATGGTATATTCCACTTTAGGTACCAGATGGTGCCCTAGGCAAACACTGAAATGACAGACACATTTTACTTATTCTAATATATTTTTTCAAATAAAAGACATGCATCATAGTTAATTGGTTGTTAATAAAACTTCTGAATTTAAAGATGCTGTCAACTGTGGTTGTTTTGGGGAGTGGCTGGGGGTTAAAGGATGCGATGGGAAACAATGGGAAGTTAGAGATAGGAAAAAGGGGGAATAGACAAGACTCTAAGAAATACAAACTTGGTCCAGGGTTATAAAGCCCATAAGAGGAGAAATTGCATGGGCCTGATGAAGAGTGGCGTAGGGTCAGAGGAAGAGTATAGCTGACAGGGCATTTTCTCTGCAAGCAAGAAGGACTCAGTTCATTTCCTGCAATCTTTTATGGTCCCCAGAGACCCACTAGATGTGAAACTTGAGCACAGAGCCAGGAGTATGACCAGAGCACAGTCATGTATGCCCCATCCCTGGTGTCCTCGAAAAAAAAATGGGAGAAATGGCACGATCTGAGGTTTTCGGGTTAAAAGAATAAATTTGGAATAGGCTGAGGAAGGCGATGAGTCTAAGATGACCAGACGAGAAGTAAAATTCTCCATGGAAGCTGTGTTTACGCCTCATGGCCACCTTTGGAAATTAACCAAATTTGAGACATATCACTAAAAGGTTTGGGTGGTCTACACAAAAATGATGGCTGGGGGATCAGAACACATACAATGGGGAATAATCCTACCAGATGAGTGATCAACACCCTCAGAGTCATTCAAGGATGACTCTTAACAGGGACAAAGCCAAGAGAACAATTGCAGCATGAAGCCTGAAGATAAGCTCCTGGGAGATTCAAAATAAGTCACCATGCCCTCGGGCCCTCTGTTCAGCATCCCTAGCTGCACCATTTCACTTATTACCAGCAATATTCAGAGTTGCTGTTAAGGTGACACTTCACTAGTGTGTTTCAACAATGAGGTCCATTGCCTCTGTAAGTCTTTGGATTTGTAAACTCCCCAAGGTTGCCAAGATAGCTATCAAGAAATTTCTGGTGGGGGGAGCTCATATTATATTAGCTTGAGGGCCTGGTCTTTGGTCTTCCATGTTCCCTGATACCTGTAGTTTTCCCTAAACATCGCTTTTAACTGCAGCTCACACACGAATCAACTTTATAAATGGCGTTGTGGCTGCATTGCGGTAGGTACCTTACTAATACATGCGTCCTAGGTCACCACTCCCAAAGCAGTTAGTACCAGGTGACCTTGAGCCTGGAAGGCTGTGGTGGAAATAGATGGTCCTAGGAGAGTTAATGGGGTGATGGATGGATGGAAAGGAAACCGGGAAAGGTAGGGAAGTGGAAATCTGGTGATCATCATGGGATAGTTGGTGGATGTTTTTCAAATAAGTTAAAATAGTTTTTGTAAATGAGATTCAAGACAAAAATACGAAAATAAGATAGGTTCCAAAGAACAGTTTACATATAAGACCGAGAGAGCTGAAAGGGCTGGCATTCCTTCTGGAGCTTTCAATCATACCATTTATAAATATGTTATTTTCACATCACTTAGCTGTGGAGAGGAATAGTGAGAAACAGAATGCCACCAGAAAAGCAAACTTGAAGACTAGGGTTCATAAAAGCCAGGTGAAATGTGTTCACATGTATCCCAAGTGCAAAGATATGTTAACAGGAACATATATTTAACTAATTCTGCTTGGTACCAGTAACTACTTTGTTGAAAATGGGGGGAAATGAACGCAGTTTCTGACTGAACTGAGACTAACCAGTTCATAGATTTTCCCAGGAAATGGTAGTTGACTGGCTGGGAACAGAAAAACGTGAAAAGTGTTTTCCTACCTTTAATGTATGGCTGGAGGGAATTGATCCCAGTAATCTCTTAAAACTAACAAGGTTCAACTCTCTTGAAGGAATGCTGTATTCACTGAGGAAAAAATGTTGGGAGAAAAGTCTGAAATGATAGGAAAAGAGACAATAAGTGTAAAAGGAGGGCTTGAAATTTGGGTTCCTCTGAAAACAAAGCTTGAAACAACAAGATCTGGTGGTAACATGATATACTGGGAATGTGATCTGAGCAGGAAAAGAGTGATATCAGGGATGTGAACAAGGGAAATCCAAGTTAAGAAGACTTAGCTAGCTGACTATACCATGGGCAACATGGTTCCAAGACTACCAGAAATTACCAAGGAATTTACTTTAATTTTCTTTCTTTTATATGGTCAATTACAACATGTATTCTGTGCCTTCTTCAAACAGAATTTGGATTATTCATTTCTTTCTCAACATTCTGTTCATTGGTGTAAGTATCTAAATAACTGCTGGATAACAGAATTATTTGATCAGACTTATTTTTTTACTTTAATGTTTAGTTGAGATTACTGAAAACTAGGTCTAAAGTGAAGTGTGTCTTGATTGGTACAAATAGAGAAGGGAGGTCTAGGGATGTAATTAGAGATTATAGGGTACCACATTCAATTCCTAATAAAACAAATAAAGGACGGTGTCCCTAATAGACTATTGAAAAAGATATTCATCTCCATTTAACCTGTAAATTCAGCATTTTCTATATTTAATTAAAAATGAAAGAATGATCCTATATTTGGTCTTTTAAAGACATTCCAGGTTAGTTAAGGAAACAAACACTGCCTGTGAAATCATGACAACTTAATCATAAAAACCAGATTACTACATAAATTTCCAACAATGTCAGTGCTAAGAATTATTTCCCTGGATCTCACTAGTGTACATGATAGTCATATGAATACACTTGTGTGGATACATCGCTGGTATCTAATTTAGAGAATAAATATATAGAGATTAGATCACATAGCTGAGTGTGATCTCAACTTTTCTAGTCACTGCCTGCCCCAACACACCCAAAGACTTGTACTAATCCTTATAGATCCATGACTTTTTCTCCTCCTCTCTCCCAGAGTCTTTTAAAATTTCTTTTCAAGTACTAATGTAATGCACTTTAGAAAATCTTGAGTTAACCTTAATTGTTGTCATTTATCTTTTATATAGAGAACCAAGAAAATCTTATTAAAAGTGTATTTTGGTATTCTTTGAAAATGGTAATAAGAACATTATCATTGAGTCCCTCAATATACATTATATAAAGAATTTTCTGAGAAATTCCCTGTACAAATCAATACTCGAAGAAATAAATGACTTCTCTGAGTGAGAATGAACTGGGACATTTCAAAGTATCAATCAGTGAGTCAAAGATGAATCATAGCATCCTATAACTAAAAATTATCTTGATGTTATTTAGTCAACACCATTACATTTTTTCCTATACCAGCCGATAGCATTTTTAATTTTTTATATTATTATCGATTTATTTTTATTAGTGAAACACCATGAGGTACAGTTGTAGACTTACATACCTTTGTGCTTGGGTTTCAGTTAAACAAGTATCAAGTACCCATCCCTCCACCAATGCCCATTCTCCACCATCAAGGAACCCAGTGACCCTCCCATCCCCCATCTCCCCCACCCCGCCCTACCTCAGGGCATTCCCTTTTGCTTTTTCTTTGTTTTAGGGTGCTGTGGTTTGCAATGGAGGTCAATACCATTACATTTTCAAAGAAGAAAATAGGCCCCTAGATGTTCAAGACACTGCTAGTCTCCTGGGCTTCTTCCCAGCATGTACCCTGCTCCAAGCCCGCCCTTTGGAAATATACTGGGAAGGGAAACTGGATGTACCTTTCGTCACACTGACCTGAAAGACTCTTGCTGATTCTCAGCCAGATCAACTATTTCATTTGTTGCCTGATATCACCTCCTGTCCTTAATTTTTAAAAAAAAATATTTAATTTGTTTCTGGATTATAAAGAAAAAAAACTAAATTCACTAATAAAACAAAAGCAAAATCAAACCTTTACACTCTGACATCAGAATTGTCCTTACAATAGGGGAAGTAAATGACTGAAATTGGTAGGGGAGTGTTGTTAGTTGGTTATGGACTTTAGCTGGATATTTGACAGTGCATGGAGTATGAATACACAGTTGCTGAGATGAGGAAGTCTGTACTTGAAGCGAGTACAGTTTGTAAACTAGTCATCACAATTATATGTCCATATGAAATTTATCTACGTATTCTTTGTGCCTCCCTTGCATTTATGTGTTATGCATGCCTTTATCCTGGCCTCAGAAATGCATCTGAGGGCACTCGGAAAATTAATTGCGCGCCAAGTAGGGGGAGAGAAGTAGTAAATAATTGGAGGAGGAAGAAATATGAGTTCGAACTCACAAGATGTGTAAGAGGAATATATAGATATGTATGTGTGTGTAAATACATATATATATGTATAAATCTATATATGGGCTGGAGCGAAAGCACAGTGGGTAAGACGTTTGCCTTGCATGCGGCCAACCTGGGTTCGATTCCTCTGCTCCTCTCAGAGAGCCCAGCATGCTACTGAGAGTATCCCTCCCGCATGACAAAGCCTAGCAAGCTACATGTGACGTATTTGACATTCTAAGATCAGTAACAACAAGTCTCACCATAGAGACATTTCTGGTGCCCGCTCAAGCAAATCAGTGAACAATGGGAGGACAGTGTTACAGTGCTATGGTTAATTCAAACATTGTTTATGCAAAATATGAAAGAAACAAATAAACAT
Organism: Sorex fumeus; assembly: GCF_029834395.1. Lineage (NCBI taxonomy): Eukaryota > Metazoa > Chordata > Mammalia > Eulipotyphla > Soricidae > Sorex > Sorex fumeus. Next base: position 18,433,588 of record NW_026606152.1, on the reverse strand, counting down.
TCTATAAAGCTTATTACACCTATTAAATTAATATAACTTTAAATCGTGTTCAGAAATGAAGTTGAAGAATTTTAAGGCTATAGAAAGATATTGACAATATATCAAGAAACACATGGATCTTTGAGGAGCAAGAACACGTAGCTGTTGTCCTTCCTTAAGATTATTATTTTTTGCTTTTATAGAATATGCTTACCCTGAGTTTTTTTAATAGCTTCAGTTTTTTAGAAAGCATCATAATAAATTATATTATTTAAAAAATAAAAAAGTTGGGTTTGTAAGTGGATTCTCTATGTTTGGATCCTGGGAAATATTTTCCTATATAAGCTACATTAAACATGATATTTATAACAGAAATACCATCTGCAGTAGTATTCACAATAGCCAGAAGAAACTATGTTATACCTACACAATAGAATACTACGAAGTTAGCAGGAAAGTCACATCATGAAATTTGCTTATAAATGGATGTACAGGTAAGAATATCATGCTCAATGAAATCAGTCAGAAGGAAAGGTGTATACTGATTGGACTACCCCTTTTTTTGGATATAAAAAAAACAGAATATGAGACTAATACCCAAGGATAGCAGAAACACAGGCCAGGAGAATTGGTCAATTGTTTGATGCTTGCCACAAGTGCTGAAGGCGGGCATTTGGAATAAAGAAGGGACGGCTATGACAATGAGAGTTGGAAGTGATTACTCTGGATGAGAACTGAGTGCTGAAAGTAGGTAAAGGAATAAACGTGATAACCTCTCAGTATCTGTATTACAATCCATAATGCCCAAAGGATGAGAGAGAGAGAGATAAAGAGAGAGAAAGAGGTGCCTGCCATAATGTAGAGAGAGCAGGCTGTCAGGTGAGGTTTGAGGTTGGGAGAGAGAGTGGTGGGAGTGAAACTGGGGACATTAGCAATGGAACTGTATACTAGAGGAGGTTGGGTGTTAAAATATCCTATGAATGAAATTGAATCATGAAAAGGTTTGTAATATGTGTCTCCTGCAGATTCAATAAAAAACATTATATTTAGTTTCTACCACCATGACTAACCTATGAGTTTTCGGAAATTTATTTTTATCACCTTGGCTGGTCTCATTACATGGGTGCCTGTGTGGTAAAATTTTTTTATTTTATGCGGACTTAAGAGACAAAACTAATGAGGTTGGGATTTATTGTGGAAGGGGTGAAGAGCACAAAAAACCCTGTTGACCACAGCTCAGCAGGGTCAGCTAACTTGCGTGATGCCAGACCTCCTTCACTGATTTCCTCTTTTTAATGTGGAAAAATGAAAAGACTTTTCAGGCTGCCAAGGGGTTGTCCCCTCCAGTTTACAATATTTTTTTTCGATCAGAATTGTTTAAAGATATTTGAAAAATTTGGAGCTTAATGATTTGTTCTCATATATTTCCCCTACATGGTGTCAGTGGGCATTTATCCAGGAAGGCCAGCATGAAAAAGTTGAGGTGTATGTCTTAACCACCAATACCAACACTAATGAAAGTATGGAACCCAAAGTACAATAGTTAAACTTCAAAATGTGTTTGTCAAGGAAATCGGTGTGAATGTAGGGAGAAATGTGTCATTTGTTGGTGGAGGGATGCAAACACTGGTAGTGTGATTGGAATTGGAATATTGAATGACAAATCTCCACCACCACCAGAATTAATTTAGGGACCACCACCAGGGACCACCACCAGAATTAATTTAGCTTAGCTTAATAGGAACCTGCATTGCAAAATAACTTGTTTTTCAAGGAACAGGTCTAGATAAGCTTTTTCAGATCTGCTTTATAGGAGCCTGCACTGCAAAATAACTGGTTTTTCTGCCCCTGACCAAGGAATTCAGATACAGGTACTCGAAGGGTGGGGGTCAGACCAGATAACCGGATGTCTCTCATAAGACCCATGTTGCAAGACCCAGGACTGCCTTAAAAACCTGTCAGTTCCTAAGCACCGACGCAAAATGCTGATCTTTAAACTATAGGCTAAGAAGTGATGTACCATTAATTGGATCGGTTAGGAAAGCATATGTTGTTACAAATCTATTGGCTATGAAATGCGCGGGCTTTGCTGTAACGGCCAGTGAAGGCCGATATAAGATCGACTTTGAAGAGGTTCGGGGTCTTGCCTCACCTAACTGACCTGCGTGTCTGTGTAGGCGGCTTGATCCTGGCTAGCCAGTCTTACAATAAACCTTGCTTGATGTTTGCAGTCTCTGGAGTCTCTTTGTCGTTAAAGGGAGATCACGATCTGCGCCCTAACAGAAGTGACTCGGGAGCACTGTGATGGATGCAATTGGATAAACCTAAGCCCCGTGTACTTCAACAGAACCCAGGTGTGCGGGACAGGGGGATGTGATCTCCAAGGCTGCTCAGATCAAGACTGGGCCCCCTCCATCCAGATCCCCCATCTTCTAGTAGCTAAGTGTTACAATCACGAACAGCCCCTGGAGCCATGTAATCCCATCAATGGCCAAGATCCAGAGACTGGATATTCTTGATAAGATAACAGCTCTTATTGTCCAGTTCTCACTCTCAGAGAACCTGGTAGGCTTCTGCTAGTATCTTGCCCACATGGCAGAGTCTGTCCTTCTGGTCACTGTTTCTTTTGAAGTACAGAAGCTACTTAATTTAAGATAGTCCCCTTTGTTTATCTCTGTTTCCAGTTGCTTTGCAAGTGGAGTGTTATCTTTGAAGATACCTTTAACTTCAATGTCCTGGAGGGATTTGCCTACCTTGTCTTCAATGTACCTGAGGGATTCTGGTCTGATTTTGAGGTCTTTGACCCATTTTTATCTGACTTTTGTGCATGGTGTTAGGTAGAGGTCTGAGCCATTTTTTTTTTTGCATGTAGCTGTCCAGTTTTTTTTTTTTTGCACCGTTTGTTAAAGAGGACTCTCTTGCTCCACTTCACATTTCTTGCTCCCTTATCAAAGATTAAAGTAAAGGCCCTCCCGTTGATCATCGATTTCCTCGAGCGGGCCCAGTAACGTCTCCATTGGCAACTTTGTTGTTACTGTGTCTGGCATATCGAATACTCTCGGTAGCTTGCCGGGCTCTCCGAGAGGGGCGGAGGAATCGAACTCAGGTCGGCCATGTTGGCCGTTTGTAAGGCGGACGCCCTACCCGCTGTGCTATCGCTCCAGCCGCATTTGTGGTTGTGTGTCAGTATATTCAATCCATTTCCAATGGTCTGCGGCTCTGCCTTTGTTCCAGTACCATGCTGTTCTCATTATTATCACTTCATAGTAGAGTTTGAGGTTGGGGAAGGTGAGGCATCCATCGTTTTTTCCCCAAGAATTGCTTTAGCTATTAGTGGGTGTTTGTTGTTCCATTCGAATTTCAGGAGTGCTTGATCAAGTTCTTTGAAGAATGTCATGGGTATCTTTATAGGGATCACATTGAATTTGTACAATGCTTTGGGGAGTATTGCCATTTTGACAATGTTAATTCTCCCATTCCATAAGCAGGAGATATGTTTCCATTTCCTCGTGTCCTTTGTTATTTCCTGTTGTGTAGGTCCTTTACCTCCTTAGTTAAGCAGATTCCAAGGTTCTTGATTTTTCTGAGGCACGATTGTGAATGGAATTGCTTTTTCATGTCACTTTCTTCTCTCTCATAAGTTGCATATAAAAAAGCCATACACTTTTGGGTATTGGTTTTATAACCTGCAATTTTACTATGAAAGTCTATTGTTTCTAGAAGGTTTTTTGGTAGAGGTTCTAGTATTCTTTAAATAGAGTATGATATCTGCTGTGAATAGTGAGAGCTTATTGCTACCTTTCCTACATAAAAACCCTTAATATCTTTTTCTTACCTTATTTCTATTGCAAGTACTTCCAGTACCACCTTGAACAGAAGTGCCAAAATGAACTTTTACGTAGCACTTTCTGTCTGTAAATTTCTATGCTAAGAACAGTGGAATATACAGTGATATCTTAGTAATTTACAAGTAAATTATGAAGACAGATACTATAAAAATTTATTTGTATAAATTTCCGAAATGTGTAGCTTTTATTAAATATATTAAGAATAAATCGTATATCTTGATTATACCCTGAAGATTATTTCCTTGTTAGAAGTTACCCTTCTAAAATGCAATAAAGTGACACATTTTAAAAATATTCATTATTCGCTCATTAATTCAATGAATCTTTGTTAGTCTGGTGGTGCAATGCCTCCAGGAAGTTAACCTGTACCCTCAGGTGAGTGCATCAACAGTCTGATGGTGTCTTCATGCTTCCTGATAAACTCAAATTGCCACTGTGCCTCTGGCTGGATCCCAACACCTCAGGACTAAGTTTCCCGAGAAATTAAACTCCCTAAAGATATGTGGGAGCCATGTTCACAAACCACACCTGGCTCAGCTATACAAGCTAATGGATTGGTCTTGTTTCAGAGACCCATAAACAAGTCTTGAAAGAGATCAAAAGCCACAGTTAACCTTGGACCTGCAAAAGGATGAACACACTAGGGTAAATCGAGGGAGGCAGGTTAGTTGGGTGCCCACCCAACCAGAACCCAGTCTAGCCACTTGCTCCCACAATCGAAAATCGCCACCATGCCCTCGTCTGGTTTCCAACTTCGCAGGATGGCCCTCACTGAAATATAACAGCTGAAAATTCAGATAGGCGGGTTTTGAGACTGAAATCTCCAGGCTTTCTCTGGGTCACAATGGGCATCCCATCCCCACTGCCCTGTACTTATGGAAGCCTCAGCAGTCATTTCCATACCTCAAAGCTACTCCAGCCTTAGCTTCCTGTAAAAAATACTAAATTCCTTGAACAAACATGATGACCTCTTAGTACATGTACGAGACCCATGATGCACAAAATAAAAAGGAGACAGAGGGAAAGAATCAAAGATCCTGCCATAGAGACAGGCTGGTGGTGGGGGTAGGGTGTTGGGGGATGGCTTTAGGGAACCAGGAACACTGGTGGTGGGAAATGTACACTAGTGGAAGGATGGATGTTGGATCGTTGTATGACTGGAAGCAAATTATGAATAGATTTGTAATGGTCTATCTCACAGATATTCAAAAAAACATTAAAAATATATATCCTTAATTTGTAACTCAGACTACTGATAGAACTTTAAAACCCAGCATAACTATTTTTGTGTTCTCTGTAGGAAAATAATTTTACTCACCTGTGTGCCAATAGCTTGAAGAATGCTAAACCCAAAGATACATCAATGACTGTCTTTGGCATGAATATTGTAATTGCAGCTATGCTATGTTTTAGAATCAGTTCATGGACAAGAAATCAAGAGGAGTAAGTGGCAAAGAGCATCAGTGTTGAATGGATACATAATGTTTGAGGAGCTTGCAAGGGAGACGGAAAGATTTGGCATGAGAAGAGGGAAGAAACAGAAGAGTGAAGTACTAATAAGTATCATGAGAAAAATGCAAGGGAGGACATTTCCTGGCAAGTGTCACACTCTGTTGAGCTTTTGGTGAGGATAAGTATTAGAAAGTATCTTTCCCATTTAGTGGTAAAAAGGTAATTTTGATGGGTGCATTTAAAAATTACTTTAAAAATTAGAATCACCAAGAGATACACAGTTACAAAGTTGCTCATTATTGAGTTTCAGTCATATAATGTTCTAGCACCCTTCCAGTATAATGGGGGCATTTTTGAAGGAATATCCCTGGTGGGAAGACTAGGGCATCTGAATCTTAACACATTTCACCAAATATATGATCTCTTCTCACATGATATACCCTTTCTCCCCTGCTTCTTTGATTTATGTTTTCATACAATATTTCCTTGTGAACCTCACCTCAAGTGAGGGTCCCTATTTAAGACAAGTACATGTTTCTGGGGCATTACATATTTTTCGGTTGCTGGGAGAGTCTCTATAGCAATGCTCAGGAGATGTGGGGGCCCCACAGACAATTCTCAGAAAACGTGGTCACAGTGCTTGGGGTCCTCCTATGCTATACAGCCTTTGATACTCTGGCAATCAGGTGGTGCTGGGAGTCAAATTGAGTGTATGTGAGGCAAGTACCATAAGCACTACACTATCTCCTGCGGCCCTGGGTATTAGATTGATGTCAGCATTCGAGGTCCTCCCTTTTGTCAGAAAGCAGAAACTTGTGCAGGAGAAAGTGGAAGAGACCTTAGGGTTTAGCTAGGTTGACTGAGTACATGGTGGTACCATTAAGATTGGAACATAAAGTAAAAATAATACAAGAGAAATATCTAACAATAGCAAAGAGGGCTATAGTACTCAAAAAAAATTAGAAACAGGCACATTGGCAATTAGTTTTAAAAAGCATCAAGGTGAGTATATAATATTGTGAGTGAACAAATCTACTCTATGGATTTATCTCATTCTTAAAATGGAAAAGGACAATGTGTTACAGTTACAAATTTACAAATAAGATATATACCATCTATTTCTGCTGTGTTCCTGTGCTTTACGAAGTTTTATTCTAATTTTATATTTAATTTAATGATTAAAACAGTATTTGCCAACTTTAAACTTTTAATGGAATTTTTTTTAAATGTTTTTAAAATATTTTTTTAAATGTTTTATTAAAATATTATTTAAAGGTAATTTCAAAGATGTCACGCCACTGGCCGAGCAAGTGAAAACAGAGATAGATAAATGGGACTATCTTAAACTAAGAAGCTTCTGCACCTCCAAAGAAACAGTGACCAAAATATAAAGACAGTCTACAGAATGGGAAAGGATATTCACCGAATACACATCTGACAAGGGGTTGATATCAAGGATATACAAAATACTGGTTGAACTCCACAAGAAGAAAACATCCAACCCCATCCAAAAATGGGGCAATGAAATGAACAGAAACTCTCTCAAAGAAATCCGAATGGCAAAAAAGCACAAGAGAAAATGTTCTACATCATTAATCATCAGGGAGATGCAGATCAAAACCACAATGAGATACCATCTCACACCTCAGAGACTGGACCACATTCAAAAGAAAAAAAGCAACCAATGCTGGCGCGGATGTGGCGAGATAGGGACACTCCTTCACAGTTGGTTGGAATGCCGACTAGTTCAGCCCTTTTGGAAAACAGTATGGACGATTCTCAAAAAATTAGAAATTGAGGTCCAATTTGACCCAGCGACACCACTCCTGGGAATATATCCCAGAGAGGTATAAATGTGTAGTCGAAGTGACATCTGCACTTATTTGTTCATTGCAGCACTCTTTACAATAGCCAGAAACTGGAAGAAACCTGAGTGCCCAAGAACAGATGACTGGTTAAAGAAACTTTGGTTCATCTACACAATGGAGTACTATGTAGCTCTTAGAAAAGATGAAGTCATGAAATTTACATACAAGTGGTACAATATGGAAAGTATCATGCTAAGCGAAATGAGTCAGAAAGAGAGGGATAGACATAGAAAGATTGCATTCATCTGGGGGATATAAAGTAACAAAATATGAGATTAATACCCAAGAATAGCTGAGATCAACACCAGGAGGATTACTCCATAGCTTAGAGGCCAGCCAGGTATTCTAGGGGAAAGGGCAGTTCAGGTAGAGAAAGGAGCACCAAATGAAGGGTGTTTGGAGGATCCTCCCAGGAGGGGAGATGCATGTTAACAGTAGACTATGGACTGAACTTGTTTGCCACTCAATGCCTCTTTTGAAGACCACAACATCCAAAAGAAGAGAGAGAACAAAAGGGAATGCCCTGCCAAAGAGGCAGGGTGGGGGGGTGGGGGGGAATTATCCATGGTGATGGAAAATGGGTACTGGTGGAGGGATGGGTATTTGATCATTTTATGACCGAAACCCAAGCACAAAGATTCGTAAATCTACAACTGTACATCATGGTGCTTCACTATTAAAAAAATTTTAAAAAGTTATTAAAAAAAGAAACATATGGGGCCAAGAGCTAGTGCAGTGTGTAGAGTGCGTTTACATTGTATGCAGCTAATCTGAGTTAAATCCCCAGAACCCTGAGCCTGCTAGAAGTAATTCTGGATAGAAAATCAGAAGTGAGCCCAGAGCACATCTAGGTGCACTCCCCTCCCCACAAAAAAGGAAGAAAAGAAAAGAAAACATATAACTGATTCTTGAGTAAAATAGAGATTAAGGGTGCTAACTCCTATATAACGTTTGAAAACCCCCAAATTTAATAGCGAGTCTAGTATTGACCAACAAGATGGTTTATTAATAGTATTTACTTACATTGTCTGCTTGTTGTGCTATATGTGGTCTGTAAATCTGTAAATTTGATACATTTAAAAAATTTATAATGGATTTTATAATAGACTTTATAATACATTGGTATTTTGTGTTTAATATGTGACAAATTATATCTCTACTTTGTGGGTTATTTGGGCCATAGTATGTGGTGCTTGGGACATCTGACTCTATGCTCAATGGTCATTTCTGGTGGTGCCAGAAATTAATTTGGGTTGACTGTTTGCATGGTACGTGCTTTAACCCCTATACTAAGTCTGGGGTCCAATCTAATCAATTATCTGCATATATTTTATACATGCATGGCATAATTTTCTTAGATTTTTGATTATTCTAGGATATACTGATCATCTTTAATTATTCCATATCAATACCAATGTCCAAAAATGTTTCAAAATATAATTATTGAAAAAAAATCATATAGAAGTTCAAATTTGTGTTGTTCGCGAGATAACTATATTATATAGTTAGAAATATTATATATAGAAGAAATAGAACCACAAGAAACATACAAGTATAATGAAGGTACATTTCTTTGAAGTTTTTAAATTATGTATTTATATTAGTGTATATACAAGTATAATTTTCAAAAAATAAATTTCAGTGACAATAAAATTTTTGAGTTTTTTATAATTGTAATGTTGTACTGCTAAGTCTATATTTATGTGAACATTTATATATATATTTGTCTATTTTTCTGATTGTTTACTTAAGATCTGTAGTTAAAAGCTAACTTACTGATGACAGGGTATGTGGCTCAGGGCTAAAGCACTTGGCTTGCATGTATAAAACTTTGGGTTGGCCTCCTGCAAGGCAAATGCCCTACCCACTGTGCTGTAAACGTTGTATAAAATATACTAATAATAAGACATAATGATGTTGGTGAACAGTGCAATATAAATGATTACTTAGTAATTTTCTTGATTTATTAATGAAATATGTAAGCTCTTGAGTATAATGGGAGTATTTTTCTAATGTAAGAGTCTGAGGAAGGTGAAACTGTTATAACTGTACTGTAGGATTCCATCTCCCTAGCCTGCTTCATTCTACGTCTCTCTCTACCCAATCCAGTATTCTTCTTGGAAATCTGATTGGCTAGCCTCAACCTTTCAACTGCCTATTTTATGACATCATTCTCTCATCAAACCAACCAACAACTGGTAGAATCTTGGGGTTCCCATGCAGGTGTTTGTAAACAAATTTGAAACATCATGTCAAGTGACCAGTGACCAATAGCTGGAATGGTGGGTACCACTTTAGGTACCAGATGGTTACCTTAGACAAACACGGAAATGCCATACAAATTTTATTTATTCTAATATATTTTTAACAAATTGAAGAGATGCATCATAGTTAATTGGTTGTTAATAAAAGTTATGAAGTTTGAGAAGCTGTGGTTGTTTTGGGGAGAGGCCAGGGGTTGAAGGATGGCATGGGAAAGAATAGGAAGTTATACAGAGGACAAAGGAGGAATACACAAGACTCTAAGAAAGATATACTTGGTCCAGGGTTCTAAAGCCCATAAGAAATTGCATGGGCCTGATGAAGAGTGGGGTAGAGTCAGAGGAATAGTATTGCTGACAGGGCATTTGCTCTGCAAGCAAGAAGGACCCAGTTCAATTCTTGCAATCCTTTAGGGTCCCCAGAGACCCACCAGATGTGAAACTTGAGCGCAGAGCCAGGAGTAAGACCAGAGCACAGTCAAGTATGCCCCTTCCCTGGTGTCCTCCAAAAAAAAAAAATGGGAGAAATGACACAGTCTGGGGATTAGGATTAAAAGAAAAAAAATTGGAATAGGCTAAAGAAGGCAGATGAGTCAAAGGTGACCCGAAATAAAGTTAAAATTCTTTCATGGAGGCTGTGTTTATGCCTCAGGGCCACTTTTGGAAAATAATGAAATTTGAGACACATCTCTAAAAGGTTTGGGTGGTCTAATCATAAATGATGCCTGGGGGTTGTGAACACATACACTGGAGAATGAACCTTCCAGATGAGTGGTAAACACCCTCAGAGTCATTCAAGGATGACTCTTAACAGGGACCAAGCCAAGAGAACAGTTGCAGCATGAAGCCTGAAGATGAGCTCCTGGGAGATGCAAAGATAAGTCAGCATGTCCTCTGGCCCTCTGTTCAGCACCCCTACCTGCACCATTTCCCTTATTCCCAACAATATTCAGAGTCGCTATCACGGTGACACTTTGCTAGCTAGTATCAACAATGAGGTTCATTGCCTCTGTAAGTCTTTGCATTTGTAAACTCCCCGCTGTGGTCAAGCCTGCTTTCAGGCAATGGCATCTGGACATTTCTAGCAGGGGGAGCTCAAATTATATTATCTTGAGGGGCTGCACTGCGGTCTTCCATGGTCCCTGGTGATTGTAGCCTTCTCTACACATCGCGTTTAACTGCATCTCACACAAGAACCAACGTTATAAGTGTTGTTGGGACTGTGTTGGGGGATGTACCGGACTAAGACATGCGCACTAGGTCACCACTCCCAAAGCGGTTGGTACCGCTTAACCTTGATCCTGGAAGTTGGTGGTGGAAAGAGATGGTCCTAGGAGAGTTAATGGGGTGATGGATGGATGGATGGCAAGGAAACCGTGAAGGGTAGGGAACTGCACAGCTGGTGATCATCATAGGAGAGTTGGTAGATGTGTTTTAATTACGTTAATGTTTTTTGAAAAAGATAAGCAAAACAAAAATATGAAAACATGATAGGTTCCAAAGAACAGGTTACATATAAGACCGAGAGAGCTGAAAGGGCGGTCATTCCTTCTGGAGCTTTCAATCATAACATTTAAGAAAGTTTGTATTTTCACGTTACTTAGCTGTGGAGAGGAATAATGAGAAATAGAATGCCACCAGAAAAGCAAACTGAATGACCACCTTTCATAAAAGCCAGGTGAAAGGTGTTCACATGGATCCCAAATGCAAGTGGGTTAACAGGAACATATATTTAATTAAGTCTGCTTGGTACCAGTAACTACTTTTGTGGAAATGAAGGAAAACGAATGCAGTTTCTGACACACTGAGAATAAACTGCAAACAAATTTTCCCAGGAAAGGGTAGTTGACTGGTTGGGAACACAACAACTTGAATAGTGTTTTACTAACTTTCATGTGTGGCTAGAGGAAAATGATCCCAGTAAACTCTCGAAACTAACAAACTTCAACTCCCTTGAAGGAAAGTTGTATTCAGTGAGGAAAAAATGCTGAGAGAAAAGTCTGAAATGATGGAAAAGGAGACAATAAGTGCAAAAGGAAGGACTTGACATTTGGGTTCCTCTGAAAACAAAGCTTGAAACAAAAGATCTGGTCAGCACATGATTTACTGAGAACGGGATCTGAGAGGAAAAGAGTGATATCAGGGATGTGAACAAGGAACATCCAAATTAAGGAAGACTTTGCTAGCTGATTACCCCATGGGCAACATGGTTCCAAGACTACCAGAACTTACCAAGGAATTTACTTTAATTTTCTTTCTTTCATATGGTCAATTACAACATTTTTTTTGCATAATTCAATGACACTTTGGAGTGTCCATTTCTTTCTCAATATTCTTTTCACTTGTGTAAGCATCTTAAACAGCTGCTGGATAACAGAAGTATTTGATCAGACTTATTTTTTTACTATAAGTTTAGTTGAGATTCCGGAAAACTAGATCTAAAGTGAAGTTTGTTTTGATTAGTAGAAGTAGAATAGCGAGGACTAGGGATGGAATTAGAGATTATAGTGTACCATATTCAGTTCCTAATAGAACAAGTCAAGGACAATGTCCCAAATAGACTATTGAAAAAGATATCCATCTCCATTTAACATGGAAATTCAGCATATTATATATTAAATTAAAAATGAATTAATATTCCTGTATTTGGTCTTTTAAAAACATTCAAGGTTGGTTAAGGAATCAAACACTGCCGATGAAATCATAACAACTTAATCATAAAATCCTGATTACTACTTATGTGTCCAAGAATGTCAGTGCTAAGAATTATTTCCGTTGATCTCACTAGTGCATATGATAGGCATATGAATACATCTGTGTGAATAAATAATTGGTATCTAATTTAGAGTCTTACCATACATGGTTGTGGGTATTGTTTAATAGTTATGTATATTTTCATAATTTTGCAATAAGATCTTGGGGTGTGAATCCTTGAATCTTAAATACCTTTTCGTATGTTCCAGCACTACCTCCTCCCACGTTAATTACTATATATATGACCTCCTAAGGAGTCATTGCTTTTTTCACTTTGTTTTAGTCTTTCTCTCTCTCTTTTCAAATGTGAGTTATCTGTTTCAAATCAAGGTGCATGTATTTGGTGTGGCAGTTTTAATCTTTATGAGTAATTTATATTTTATTCATTTATTTTTTAATTGAATAACCATAAGATGGGCCATTACAAAGCTATTTTATGCAATTTAATTTTTAATCCTTTCAGTGAAGCCAGGGAAAATCTCTTACTCGGGAAATTCAGAATTTCCATATTTCAAGTGAATCAAAACTGATTGTTTTTGTATTTTTTTATTTTTTATTATTTTTTTGATAGAAACGGGACCACCAAATAATGGGTGTTGGGAGGATCCTCCCAGGATGGGAGATGCATGCTGAAATTAGACCCTAGACCGAACATGATTGCCACTCAATGCCTCTTTTGGTATTTTTTTAGATAATTGTTCCTCTCTTCTGTTTGCTTAGGTCCGGGACTTGGCCTCTCCCCTTGTTGTTCTTTCAAGAAGCCAGAGAGACGTCTTTAGGCAGGAAGAGCAGCTCAGTGGCAGGGTCTCTTGGATGGGTTTGGTGCCATCTTCTTTCAGAAATTGATTTAGTGTTTCGTACCAATCTGAAAATGGCTTGGGATTTAAACTGAAGGTCACATATAGAACTGAGTGTTGAAAGGAGGAAAAGGATAAGCATGATAACCTTTCAGTACCTGTATTGCAAACCATAATGTGCAAAAGGAAAGAATGGGGGAGGGCAGGAGAAAGAGACAGACAGCGAGACAGACAGACACAGAGACAGAGAGAGACAGACAGACAGAGTCAGAGAGAGAAGAAAAGTGTCTGCCATAGAGCACAGAGGCTGGCTGGGGGTGGGTGGCAGGAGGGAAAATGGGGACATTAGAGGTTGGAAATGTACACTATCATGAAGGAATGGGTGTTGGAACACTATGATGGAAACTCAATCACAACTTTGTAGCTGTGTATCTGTGTAATTGTGCATTTAATTTAAAAATTTTAAGGAAAAAAATAAGATTTCAAATGAAAAATTTGAGAGATTTCTGACGAAACAGGCATTCTGGCAGAAATCTCACTGCTTGAGCAACAATACTTTCAGAGAGGTCAATTTCAAAATTTCAAAAATTCCCATATTAAAGCAGTCAGAAGCAAAACCCCTGTTGTGTCCCCAGCCATAAGAGTGAGCTGCACACACTCTTTACGTTAGCCAGAATCTGGGAATAACCTGAGTGCCACATAAATGAAGACTGGTTAAAGAAACATTGGTACATTGCCACAATGGAGTACTATGTAGGGGTTAGAAAAGATGAAGTCATGAAATTTACATACAAGTGGTACTACATGGAGAGTATCATGTTAAGCAAAACGAGTCAGAAAGAGAGGGACAGACAGAGCCAGATTGCATTCACCCGGAGAACATAAAATAACACAATAGGAAACCAACTCCAAGAGTGGCCGAGGTTAGTGTCAGGAATTTTTCTTCATAGCTTGAGACCAACCACAAACGCTAGCAGAAAAGTCAGCTCAGATAGAGAATGGAGCACCAAATAAAGGGTGTTGGGCGGATCCTCCCAGGATTGGAGAGCATGCTGAACATAGAATATAGACCAAACATGATTGTCACTCAATGCCTCTTTTGCAAACCACAACACCTAAGAGGAGAGAGAGAACCAAAGGGAATGGCCTGCCACAGAGTCTGGGTTGGTTGAGGGAATGGGAGATGGGAGGGAGACTGGGGCCCATTGGTGGTTGGAAATGGGCACTGGTGATGGGATGGGTATTTGATCATTGTAACATTGAAACCCAAGCACAAAAATTTGTAAGTCTACAGCTGTACCTCATGGTGTCTCAGTAATAAAAATTTAGAAATTAAAAATAAAAAAATTGGAACTTAATCACTTAATCACTTAACTTTCCATTAGTCGTCGATTTGCATGAGCAGACGCCAGTAACGTCTCCATTTGTCCCTGTCGCGTGCTAGTGTAGCACAACGGCATCTGTTCGCTCCAGAAACATGAATGGCCCCAAACCAATTGTTCATGACATTGAGGAAGAAGTCTGACCATCTGGAAGGTGGGCGGCCATGCGGTCTTTTGACATCCCATGGAATCCAGTCGGTAACAGCTCTAGTCCAGCGGTCCTCTTTAAATCTCATTACGTGACCAGCCCATCTGATTTTCGACACCTTCGCAAATGAGACAGTGTCCCTGATTCTTGATCGTCGATGGATGTCAGAACTCCGGATTCGTTCTCTCATTTGAGTGAAACGTGATATTCCAAGCGTAGCTCTTTCTATTCTTCTTTGGGAGACCTGAATAGCATTCTCATCCTGTTTGCCTAGTGCCCAGGTCTCTGAGGCATATGTTAATGCAGGAAGAACAGTGGAATCAAAGAGATGTGCCCGGAGCCAGAGGTTCTTCATCCTCTTAGCTATTTCTTCGACGTTCTTGAAGGCGTTCCAAGCCGCTCTCTTCCTCCTGCTCAGCTCGGGTGCCAGATCATTTGTCATGTTGACCTCTCGACCTAGGTACACATAGCTGTTGCATTCGGAGATGGTCGTTCCATTGAGAGCGAATGGGGCGTCAGGAACAAGGCTGTTTCTCATAATCATTGTCTTCGTGAGATTCAGCTGTAGTCCTACATTTCCACACTCACGGTCAAAGTCGGCCAGCATTTGTGCCGCTTGGCTGATGTTTGGTGTTATTAAAACAATGTCATCAGCAAAGTGGAGGTGGTGTAGTTGCCGACCATCTATCTTCACTCCCATTCCTTCCCATTCCAGTCGTCTCATGATGTTCTTGATGGTGGCACTGAAGAGTTTTGGTGAAATGGTATCACCCTGCCGAACCCCTCTGTTGACATCAATGATCACTTCTTTGTAGAATGTTGAGATCCTGGTAGTGAATCCACAATACAGCTCATGGAGGATCCTGATGTATTGGGCTTGTATGCCCTGATTGGCTAGGGCTTCAATGACCGCTTCCGACTCAACAGAATCAAAGGCCTTCTTTAAATCAATGAACGTCAAACAGAGCGGCATATTGAACGCTCGAGAAACCTCAATGAGCTTGGTTATTGTGTGGATATGGTCGATGGTGCTGAATCCTTTGCGGAACCCTGCTTGCTTGCATGGTTGTCCTTCATCTAGTGTTCTGCCAATCCTATTTAGGATGACTTGAGTGAACAACTTGTAGATGACAGACAATAGGCAGATCAGAATAGTTGCCAATGTCATGGATGTCTCCCTTCTTGAACAGTAGTACGGTCCTGCTGGTTTTCCATTGGGAAGGAACATTGCATTCAGACAGGTAGCGAGTGAAGAGCCGAGCCAGTGTATTGATGAGTACTGATGGCAGGTTCTTCAGTTGTTCAGGTCTGACCTTGTCTGGGCCGGGTGCTGTTTGTTTCTTTACCAATGAAATGGCTTGTTGGATTTCAGAAGGGAGAACGTTGGGAATGACATATCCATCCTGTGGAATTTGGTATGTCGGCAAGTGGACATGGCTATCGAAGAGATTTGAGTAGAAGTCATAGGTAATCTTCTCCATTGCCGTTCTGGTGGATGTGATGGATCCATCAGGACATCGGAGGGCAGTCATCTTGGTCTTATAGTTGGCGAAGGACAGGCGGGCCTTACGAATACTTTTTCCGGCTTCTGCCGCATCTACCAGTACTTCTGCTCTTCTCTCTTTGAGGTCTTCCTTGATTGCATCTCTGCACTGCTTTGCAAGCTCGGACATTAGCTTGTGGTTGTCTGAGGCATGCGCCAAACCACGCTGACGAATTAGCTCAAGAGTTTTCGAAGATAGTCGATTTTTTGTGGCTATCTCTCTCTTGGCGTTCCTCGCACATTCATGGAGGTGCTGAACCAGTCGATCATATTCCTCGTCATTGTTGTCAACAATGGCATCTTCCCATGTTGTTGCAATAGTACCAAAGAGTTCCCAGTGTGTGGTCATTCTGGGAGTTCTCTTTTTGAACTTTGCAGCCCTTTCTCCCCACTCTGTGAAGTAGAATTTTGCACGAAGGAGACGGTGGTCCGATCCCGTTCGAAATTTTGGGACAACAGCGACATCAGTCAGGCAAAACCGTCGATTGAATATGATGTGGTCTATTTCGTTGTGGAATCGTCCACCGGGAGACTCCCATGTCCATGTTTAGATTCTGCCCTCTGGAACTGTGAGTTACCATGAATGGTCTTGGTCGACATGATGAACTCAGACAGTCTCTCACCCTGTTCGTTCCATTCTAGGCCATGGGTCCCGATGTGAAGTTCTTCAGCTGATCTTCTTGGTCCTATCTTGGCATTAAAATCACCCACAATGATCTTGTAGAAGGTGTGGTCTTCTTTATAGAACTTCTCTAGTTCCATGTAGAACTTCTCGGTTTCTCTTTCATCATAATGAGATGTTGGTGTGTAGACAACGAAGATAGAAACTGCAGGCAGTGAGCCACATCTATTCAAATGTCAAAGTCCGATTCGGGTTGCTAGGCATTCGAATGAATCAATGCTCTTGGCCAAGTTTGTGTTGACAAGGACACCGACGCCTCCAACCCCTCTTTTATCGCAAATTCTGAGGAACAATTATTCTCCAGTGTCGAAAACGGCATGGTGAGATTCGTGCCTTCTTGTCTCGGTCAGACCAATGATGTCGTACTTGATCATTCGCTTTTACCATTAGGTCCTCGATGGATGCATCTGATGCTAGAGTACGTGCATTGAAAGTACAGACAATCAATTTTGTCTTCCTCGTTGTGGCAGCCTAGGTCGGCCTTGAGATTTTGTCGGCCTCTCCTTTCTCATCCTTCTCAGTGCTGCCATGTCGGTGAAGCCTTCGTGATTAGGTGAATGTACATGATAAAGGGTTAGTGTACATGATAGTCATATGAATACACCTGTGCGAATATATCGCTGGTATCTAGAGAATAGATATATAGAAATTAGGTCACATAGCTGAGTGTGATCTCAACTTTTCTACACACTCCCATGTCCCACACACCCAAAGACATGTACTAATCCTTATAGATCCATGACTTTTCCTCCTCCCCTCTCCCAGAGTCTTTTAAAATTACTTTTCAAGTACTAATGTAATGCGCTTTAGAAAATATTGAGTTAAACTTAATTGTTGTCATTTATCTTTTATATAGAGAACCAAGAAAATCTTATTAAAAGTGTATTTTTGTATTCTTTGAAAATGGTAATAAGAACATTATCATTGAGTCCCTCAATATACATTATATAAAGAATTTTCTGAGAAATTCCCTGTACAAATCAATACTCGAAGAAATAAATGACTTCTCTGAATGAGGATGGACTCGGACATTTCAAAGTATCAATCAGTGAATCAAAGCTGAATCATAGCATCCTATAGCTAAAAATGAGCTTGATTTAATCTAGTCAACACCATTACATTTTTTTCTTATACCAGCTGATAGCACTTTTAATTTTTTAGTTTTTGTTTATTTACTTTTATTAGTGAAACACCATGAGGTACAGTTGTAGACTTACATACCTTTGTACTTGGGTTTCAGTTTTACAAGAATCAAGTACCCATCTCTCCACCAGTGCCCATTCTCCACCACCAAGGAACCCAGTGTCCCTCCCACCCCCGATCTCCCCCACTTTGCCCAAACTCAGGGCATTCACTTTTGCTTTTTCTTTGTTTTAGGGTGTTGTGGTTTGCAATGGAGGTCAATACCATTACATTTTCAAAGAAGAACATAGGCCCCTATATGTTCAAGCACTACTACTGTCCTGCGGTTCTTCCCACCATGTACCGTGCTCCAAGACAGCCCTTTGGAAATATGCTGGGAAGGACAACTGGATGTTCCATTCCTCACACTGACCTGGAAATCTCTTGCTGATTCTCAACCACATCAACTATTCATTTGTTGCCTGATATCACCTCCTGTCCTTTATTTTTTTAAAAAAATATTTGATTTGTTTCTGGAATATAAAGAAAAAAATTAAATTGACCAATAAACAAAAGCAAAATCAAACCTTTGCACTCTGACATCAAAATTGTCCTTATAGGAGGGGAAGTAAATGACTGAAATGGGTAGGGGAGTGTTGTTAGTTAGTTGTGGACAGTAGCTGGATATTTGACAGTGCATGGAGATCAGGAACTCTGTACTTGAAGGGAATACAGTTTGTAAACTTGTCATCACAATTATATGTCCATATGAAATGTATCTACATATGCTTTGTGCCTTCCTTGCATGTATGTGTTGTGCATTCCTTTATCATGGCCTCAGAAATGCATCTGAGGGGACTCGGAAAATTAGTTGAGCCCCAAGTATGGGGAGAGAAGTAGTAAATAATTGGAGGAGGAAGAAATATGAGTTGGAGCTTAAGAGCCGTGTAAGAGGAATATATAGATATGTATGTGTGTGTAAATACACATATATATGTATAAATATATATATGGGCTGGAGCCATAGCACAGTGGGTAAGATGTTTGCCTTACACGTGGCCAACCTGGGTTTGGTTGCTCTCCTCCTCTCAGATAGCCCGGCAAGCTACTGAGAGTAACCCTCCCTCATGGCAAAGCCTGGCAAGCTACCTGTGAAGTATTTGACATGCCAAGAACAGTAACAACAAGTCTCACCATAGGGACGTTTCTGGTGCCTGCTCGAGCAAATCAGTGAACAATGGGAGGACAGTGCTACTGTGCTATGGTTAATTCAAACGTTGTTTATGTAAAATATGAAAGAATTAAATAAATATTCTATAAAGCTGACTACACCTATTGTATTAATATAACTTAAAATAGTGTTTAGAAATGAAGTTGAAGAATTTTAAGACTATAGAAAGATATTGACAAAATATCAAGAAACACATGGATTTTTGAGGAGCAAGAACACGGAGCTGTTGTCCTTTTTTAAGGTTATTATTTTTGGCATTTATAGAATATGCTTTCCCTGAGTTTTTGTTAATAGCTTCCGTTTTTTAGAAAGCATCATAATAAATTATATTTTTTAAAAAAATAAAAAAAGTTCTGTTAGTGAGTGGATTCTGTATGTTTGGAACCTGGGAAGTATTTTCCTATGTAAGCTACATTAAACATGATATTTATAACAGAAATACCATCTGCAGTACTATTCACAATAGTCAGAAGAAACTATGTTATACCTACACAATTGAATACTACGCAGTTGGCAGGAAACTGACATCAAGAAATTTGCTTATAAATGGATGTACAGGGAAGAATATCATGTTCAATAAAATCAGTCAGAAGGAAAGGGGTATACTGATTGGACTACCCCATTTTTTGGATATAAAAAAACCAGAATATGAGACTAATACCCAAGGATAGCAGAAACACAGGCCAGGAGAATTGGTCAATGGTTGGACGCTTGCCACAAGTGCTGAAGGCGAGCATTTGGAATAAAGAAGGGACCGCTATGACAATGATAGCTGGAAGTGATTACTCTGGGTGAGAACTGAGTCCTGAAAGTAGGTAAAGGAATAAACGTGAGAACCTCTCCCTCTCTCTATTACAATCCATAATAGCCAAAGGATGTGTGTGTGTGTGTGTGTGTGTGTGAGAGAGAGAGAGAGAGAGAGAGAGAGAGAGAGAGAGAGAGAGAGAGAGAGGTGCCTGCAATAGTGTAGAGACAGAAGGCTGTCAGGTGGGGTTTGGGGTTGGGACAGGGAGTCTTGGGAGAGAAACTGGGGACATTAGCAATGGAACTGTATACTAGTGGAGGTTAGGTGTTAAAATATCCTATGATTGAAACTGAATCATGAAAAGGTTTGTAATATGTGTCTCCTGCAGATTCAATACAAAAACATGATATTTAGATTCTACTACCATGATTAACCTATGAATTTGCTGAAATTTATTTTTATCACCTTGGCTGGGCTCATTGCATGGATGTCTGTGTGGTAAAACTTTTTCATTTTATGCGGACTGAAGAGACAAAAATCATAGGGTTGGGACTTCTGGTGGAAGGAGAGAAGAGCACAAAACACCCTGTTGACCACACCTCAGCAGGGTAACCTAACTTGCCTAATGACAGACCTCCTTCACTGATTTCTTCTTTTGTAATGTGGAAAAATGAAAAGACTTTGCAGGCTGACAAGGGGTTGTCTCCTCCAGTTCTCACTATTTTCCTTTCGATCAGAATTGTTTAAAGATTATTTGAAAAATTTGGAGCTTAATGATTTGTTCTCATATATTTCCCCTACATGGTGTCAGTGGGCATTGATCCAGGAAGGCCAGCATGAAAAAGTTGAGGTGTTTGTCTTAACCACCAATGCCAAGACTACTGTAAGTATGGAATCCAAAGTACAATAGTAAAAATTCAAAATGTGTTTGTCAAGGAAATCAGTGGGAATGCAGGGAGAAATGGGTAATTTTTTGGTGGAGGGATGCAGACACTGGTTGTGTGATTATATTTGGAATATTGTATGACAAATCTCCAATATAAATGACTTTGAAAATCAAAATTGCCTAAATTTTAAAAAAAAGGAGAAGTCAACTTATGTCTATATTTCAAGAAGGCTTGTCTTGGCAAATTTTGGCAGGGAGACCATAGTTGGTAGAGAGAGGGAGAAAGAAAGGGACAGTTGACAGTTGGGAAGAGAAGCCTGGATATCATGGAAGAGATGAAAGCTGATCTCAGAAGATTTGGAGCCATCAGAGTTTAGAGAGTTAAATGGTGAGAACATTGCAGTTTAGATATTTAAATAGTGAGATTGGTTTCAGTCATCAGCACTGTATACATAGAAAGAGTTCAAAGACCTCACAGATATTCAGGCTATAATAACTAACAAGGGAAGCGTTTTTTTCCTGAAGCACTATGTAAGGATAATATATTGCCAGGAAGAATGATAAGAAGTTGTTTCTCTTTTTCACAGATTAATACATTAGAGTTGAAAACTTTTATACAAAGGAATCTATGATCTTGTCCTGTTGCTCTGTTTTCTTGTCATCATTCCATTCTCCCCCATGACCCTACCTAATCAGGGCTCTCGACATTTCTCAGCAGTGTCACCACATAGCCTCAGAGCATGTGTTAACTGCAGGTAGCTCACAGCTTTCATGTTTGACACCATCCAAGCCAGAGCCATCCTTCGGAAACCAAGGATATTTGCTGAAGCCCGTTCTTCCTTGAAGTGGCAGTCATGGTTTACCTCTTCTTAATCATTGTGTTTACAAATTTAGATGTATATCACTATACTAGTGACAGGGATTTTCCAAACTATGGAAAGCATAAACATTTCCATTTCCCCCACGAATTTTGGGCTAGTTATTTTCTATCCACTGCTAATAATTTGTGAAAATGAGGAAACAGAACTGAAGTAAAAACAGGGACATTTGTCAATTTGATCCCATGACTAATCAGTCTTAGTATAAGTATATATTTCTAGAAAAAAATGCAGAAGAAAATGAGTTGGTTGCTAGCAAAGAATGCCAAACCTCTGACAAGAAATCCTTTGCAAATAAAAATTCTGACTATGGACTGAACATAATTACAATTTAATGCCTCTTTTGCAGACTACAACACCCAAAAGGAGAGAGAGAACAAAAGGGAATGCCCTGCCACAGAGTCAGGGTGGGATGGGGGGGATTGGTGTGGGAGGGATACTGGAATACATGGTGGTGGAAAATGGGCACTGGCGGAAGAATGGGCATGTGATCATTGTATAATCAAAACCCAAGCACAAAAATTTGTAAATGTACAACTGTACATCATGGTGTTTCAGTAATAAAAATTTAAAAAAAATAAAATAAAATAAAATTCGTTTCATCTGCCAGAGTTCAGCAGATGGGAACCTGAGTGAAGGCAAAAGATTAAATTGGTTGACTTTTATTTTTCCTTGAGTATATTAATTTGATTTTGGAGTCAATTTATATGAGAGTTCATCAAGATACAGAAATTTTTAGCGCTTCTCTTGTTTAAAAGTATAGTGATACACCATATCTCTATCTCACATTCTTTTTATTTCTGATAGTTTGACACAAATGATACGTCATAATCATAGATAAATGTAAATTATTTAAATACTTTTTTGATTATTTAAAATTACCTTATAGAATTACATTATAGAATTTCATAAATTTTAGGATTATGCAGAATCAACTTGCATGTATCATATTACACTCACTACTGAAAGGCCTACTCTGTCATTCACCATTGTTCAGTTTTTCCACTTTGATTATACTTTTCGATCTGGTAACTAAATAGTCTCATAGTTCTAAAGTTTGTTTTTATTGCTTTGAAAAGATCAAAATTATGTAATTTTCAACATTGGATGAAACTAGAGGATATCATGCATGTAAAGTTAGCCTTAAGGAAAGGAACAGGTACAGAGAGATTTTTCTCATATGTGGGATGTAAAGACACACAGCAAGGTAGCAACAAAAGTTCAAGAGCAATGTAAGGGGAGAACTGATCCACACAATTGGGTCAGGGGATTAGGAGGGAGGGATTCTGGGGGATTGGGTGAGAGGGAGGGTTTGTTCTTTGAGAGAATGCGGAGTGTCATGTTGGAATTATTTGTATGAGAAACCATTGTTAATTGAATTATATATCATAAAATATAAATAATGTTTAGAGGTTTGTCTGTCTCATTTTATTTTTTTAATTTGTTTTCTCCATATTCCATATATGCCTGAATTTGTAGGATGCCTATCTTTCTCTGCCTGGTTTTTGTCAATAAACATAATTTCCTCATGTTATACATTTATATACAAATAATAAGAAGATTTCACTTCATACAACTGAGTAGTATTCCATTGCTTTACCACCTTTCATTTTCAAAATTTGTGGTTTAAAAGATACAAATATTGGTTTTAAGAATGCTCTGGGGTTTTAAAATTTTAGTTTAGTGAAACAAAATATATTTTATTGAAAAACTCTTAGAAACTTGTGAAACAGTTGTAGGGTGGAATGGAATATATGTTCAAGCGAGAACAGTCATTTAACAAAACAAGCAAAGAGAGACATAGAGAAAGGAAGCACGGTATTTCTTCAAGGGAGAACACAAGTTTGAGGAACAAGCCCACTCTGGTAGTTTAGGAATAAGAACTTGGATTGGTATGAACTTAACTTGTGCACTTTAGGGGAGAACCTGAGTGAAACTATTATAAGTACGTTCAGGATCATTATACACTGGAGTCTGCACTTGGAGTGAGGAGGGTAGAGATTTATTTGGGGAGACCGGACTATAGAGAACAGTAATATTATAACATTAATGATAGTATCTTACCGTGGGATTCCAAAAAATCTGTAACAGTGGCGTCAGAAATGATAACATTCTTAGGTATTTGGGTTTCCTGTGGAAACAACGGGAAAGCTGAGTTTATGCTCTGGATGCCTCCAACTGAAACAAGGTCAACAAGTCATGAATGAAAAATTTCAAGTTAAATGGATCAAGGATTCTGATCCCAGTGGAAGGCTAGCTTTCGGGTGGACAATTTCTACTGATGGCCTGATGTAGGTTCTGATCCTGGGATACGTAACAGAAAGGAGGTAGTGACAGGTATCCTCAGAAGTGAAGCCTCTGAGACAGAATTCATTCATGCCAACTTATGGGTTATCAATGTTTGCTCATGGGTGCTACCATTATAACATGCCATTCAATGGTTCTGTGGTTTCAATTTACTGTGTCAATGTAAAGATGAAGTTTCCAAATGGAAGGTAAAAATCTGAGGCACTCAAGATGATGAATTATGGGGGGGGGGGAGCTGGAGCTATAGTACAGCAGGTAGGGCATTTGCCTTGCACACGGCCTACCCAGGTTAGATTCCCAGCATCCTGTATGGTCCCCCCAAGCACTGTGAGGAGTAATTCCTGAGTGCAGAGCCAGGAGTAACCACTGTGCATCGCCACGTGTGACCCAAAAACGCAAAGAATGATGATCTGGGATTGATCCTTAGCATTGCAAACGGCATTATTTTTTAATTTTTAATTTTTTTCTTTCTTGCTTGCTTGCTTGCTTCCTTGCTTGCTTTTTTGTTTTTTGGGTCGCACCTGGGTATGTATAGGGATTATTTTTTATTTTTAAAAAAACTTATAATTTTACCTTTTTACCTGTGGTTTAAAAGTAAATCTAAAATATTTTAGAATAAATATATGTGAAGAAGAATAAAATTCACGGGAACTATTTAGTGTTCTTAATGATACAGGAGTCAGAATTTTGAGCTTAATTGCATGGGTATTGCATAAATAATTTTTCCCCATTATGTGGACTGTCTTTCGATCATGGTCACCAATTTTTCTGAGTTGCAGAAACTTCTTAGTTTAATGTAGTCTCATTTGTTTATCTTCACTTCCTCTTCCTTGGTCAGTTGTGTTTCATTCTAGAATTTTCCCTTAGCTTTAATGTCATGAAGGGATCTTCCCACATTTTTCTCCATATATCTTAAGAATTCAAGTATGATAGTGAGGTCTTTAATACATTTTATACTGAGTTTGTGCCTGGCACTATAAAGAGGTCTGAGTTCATTTTTTTTGCATATTGCTGTCCAGTTTTCCCAGCACCAGTTGCTGAAGAGACTTCCTAGCTCAACTTCATATTTCTTGAGCCTTTAAGAAAGATTAGGTAATAATAATCTGAGTGCCAGCTTCAGGATAGTTGACTATATTCCATTGATCTTAGGCCTGTCTTTATCTGAATATCATGATATTTTGATTACTAAAACTTTGTAGTAGGGTTTGTAGTTGGGGAAGGTGTTCCCTTCTTCTTTTTACCAAGGATTGCTTTAGCTCTTTATGGGAGTTTATGGTTTTGTATGAGTTTCAAGAGTGTTTAATCTATTTATTTGAAAAATGTTATGGGTATCCTTATAGAAAGTGCATTAAATCTTTATAGAGCTTTGGGGTGTATTGCCATTTTGACAGTGTTAAACCTCTCAATCCATGAGCATGGGATGAGATTCCATTTCCTCATAATACTCTCTTATTTCGTGAAGTAGTGTTTTGTAGGTTTTTTTTTTTTTTTGGTATAGTTCCTTAACCTTTTTAGTTGATTCTATTATACTCTATTTTCTGAGGTATTATTGTGAATGGGATTGTTTTTCTCTATCTCTTTTTTCTCTTTCATTATTAATATATGGGAAAGCCATGGAGTACCAGATATTGATTTTGTAATATGCTACTTTTCTAAACAAATCTGTTGTTCCCAGGAGCTTTTTTGTAGATTCTTTGGGATTTTATAAGTATAGTATCATGTCATCTCCAAATAGTAAAAGCTTGAGTTCTTCCTTTTTTATATGGATGCCCTTGATATCTTTTTTTTTTTTACCGAAATCATATGGCAAGTACTTTAAGTACTATGTTGAATAGGAGTGGTGAGAGTGGGTAACTTGTTTTGTGCCTGATTGTATTCTGGGATTCTATTTCATTGATTTCTGCTCCAAGACTTTGGATTTTCCCCCTTGAGAATAATGCTTGCTGTGGGTTTGTGGTAATTTGCTTTGATTAGATTGAGGAAAGTACTTTCAACTCCAATTTTGTTGAGAGTTTTTCATCAGGAATGGGTGCTGGATCTTATCAAATGCTTTATCTACATCTATTGATATAATCATATGATTTTATCTTTATTTTATTGAGATGGTGTATTCTGTTGATTGACTAGAGAATGTTAAGCCATCCTTGCATCCCCAAGATAAACCTACTTGGTCATAGTGTGTGATCTTTTGTTGAGTTTCTGGATTCTCTTTGCTGGTATTTTCTTGAAAATCTTTGTATCTGTATTCATCAAGGAAATAGGTCTGTAATTTTCTTTTTTTGTGGTATCTCTATCGATTTGAGTATTAGGGTGATCTTTGCCTCATAAAAACTATTTGGGAGTATTTCTGTTTCTTCACTTTCCTGGAAAATCTTAAAAATGTTGGAAGCAGTTTCTCTTTAAAGGTTTGAAGTAGTTCAATATTGAATCCATCTGGGCCATGGATTCTGTTTGCAGGTGTACTTTTGACCATCATTTCAATTTCCTTGTTAGTGATAGGTTCAAGTATTCCAAATCTTCTTGGTTCAGCCTTGGGAGGCAATTGGAATCCAATAATTTATCAAATTTTTTCAAGATTCTCTCATTTCGTGCTGCAAAGATTCTCAAAATAATCTCTGATGATCCTATGGATTTCTGTACATTCTATTAGGATACTCCCCTTTGCATTTCTGATTCGATTTATTAGAATTCTTTCTCTTTGTTTCATTGAGAGGCTTCTCATGGTTTATTGATCTTATTTATTTTCTTGAAAGATCCAGCTTTTGCTTTTATTGGTCTTTTGGATTGTGTTTTGGGATTCTAGCTCATTGATGTCTGGTACAAGTTTTATTATTTCCTTCCTCCAGCCTAGTTTGGACTACTTTTCTTGGTCATTTTCCAAAATCTTGAGCTCTAATTTATTCATGTAGGCCCTTTCTTTCTTCCTGATGAATTCTGGCAGATCTATAATCTTTCCTCTTAACACTGCTTTTGCTGTGTCCCACAAGTTCTGGTAGCTCGTGTCCTCATTCTCATTTGTTTCTGGAAACTTTTTATTTCCTCTTTGATTTCTTTTCTAAGCCAATGGTTGTTCATTACTTCCCTTAAAGAAAAGATTTCCTTGCTGAGATTCAGTCTGTTTGATCTATGGAGAAGTGACAAAGAAGTGTTGAAATCTCCTTCTAGTATTGTGTTGCTATCAATGTTTTTCTATAAGTCAATTAGAAGTTGTTTTTAAGTATTTTGCTGGTCTGTCATTAGGATCATATACATTGAGGAGGGTGAGTTCTTTCTGATGTACATATCCCATGATCATTAAGAAATGACCTTCACTGTCTCTGATAACCTTTAGCCTGAAGTCCATGTGGTCTGATACTAGTATGGCCACTCCAGCTTTGTGGAGGTCATATTTTCTTGAAAACTTATTTCCCACTCTTTTACTTTTAGCCCATGGGTGCTTTGATTGTTCAGACGTGTTTCTTGCAGGCAGCAGAACGTTGGTTTCAGTTTTCTAATTCATCTTCCTATTCTGTGCCTCTGAATTGGCACATTTAGTCTATTGACATTGAGAGAGATTGTTGTGATGGGGACTTGTGCTCTCTTTATGTAGAATTTTTGTACTTGTGGGGATTTTCTTAGCTTAAAGTAGACCTGGTCATTCTTCTTGCAACAAAAATATGGAATGCTTTACAAGTTTGCATATCATCTCTGTGCAAGGACCATGCTCATCATTTTATCATTTCAATTTTAGTAAATGTGTTAAACTTAGTAGGAGTTAATTTTTCCATATTTTCTCTTCTTATTACTTTGAGTGTTGTCCTTCCTCACTCCTATGGCAGACAATGATTCCTAATCAAGGAATGTATTTCAAAGCAGCATGAATAAATAGATTTAGAAATTTAATGTCCCAGAAAGAAAAATATGGTTTTTACCATATTATCTTTTACCATTCCCTAGGCATCAGTTTTACAAAATAATTCTTTTGGAAGATGGTATATGAGGTTGTTTAATGTCGTTCCCTGAAACCTTAATTAAGACCATTAAACTAGAGCCTTTTGCTGTTCTCACCTCAGTCCCCTATACATCTCCAGGAAAAGGTGGATGGTGTTGTCTGCACTTTGACCACCTTGAATGTATGTAGGATTTTTCTCCTGAAGAATGAGGTGAGAAGCATATTGATGATTTCATTCCACCTTATTACAAGTTCAACTTGAACGGAAGGTGAGAATCATGTGGCTCCTATAAAGGACAGAACAAAGGGTCTCAGTGAAGTTTAATGGCCAACTCACATTAACAACATAGATGACTCATAGTAACCTGTGTGCATCTTTCTGTATAGTGAGTTTCATATCTACTGATAGTGATTCTCAGTCATGACACATGGGAAAAACGGATCTGTAATCAAAAATCTAGTTCTCTGAGCAGAGTGGGGTCTCTGACGTGATTGAACAAGTGTGTAGTAATTTATCACTAAGCACATAAGTATTTTCAATGATGTGTACTTTTCGATCTAAAATTAATTCCAAATATGTCTAAAACAACAATCTCCTGACCTCGCACCTGGCTTTCCTCACTGGGGCCCCTTGGAGGTGGCGTGGTGAGATTCCCTCACCGCACTGAGCAGAGCCCCGGCAGCTGAAGACCTCTGCAACCAGCCATAGGTACGCTTAAGACCACTCTTCCCAAGCTTGAAGGAGCCTCATGCATGAAGGAACTGGAAAAGGAACCCAAATGTGCGGGACCGGGGGATGAGATCTCCATGGCTGCTCAGATCAAGACTGTGCCCCCTCCTTCCAGATCCCCCATCTTCTAGTAATTAAGTGTTACAACCACGAACTACCCCTGGATCCATGTAATGCCATCAATAGCCAACATCCAGAGACTGGATCTTATTTAGAAGACAGCAACTCTGATTGTCCAGTTCTCACTCTCAGAGAACCTGGTAGGCTTCTGCGAGTATCTTTCCCGCATGGTGGAGTCTTTGTTTCTGGTCACTGTTTCTTTTGAGGTATAGAAGCTGCTTAATTTAAGATAGTTCCCTTTGTTTATCTCTGTTTCCAGTTGCTTGGCAAGTGGCGTGTTATATTTGAAGATACCTTTTGCTTCAATGTCGTGGAGGGATTTGCCGACCTTGTCATCGCTGTACCTGAGGGATTCTGGTGTGATGTTGAGGACTTTGACCTATTTTTATCTGACTTTTGTGCATGGTGTTAGGTAGAGGTCTGAGCCATTTTTTTTTTTTGCATGTAGCTGTCCAGTTTTTTCTGCATAGTTTGTTAAAGAGGACTCTCATGCTCCACTTCACATTTCTTGCTCCCTTATCAAAGATTAGATGATTATATATTTGAGTGTGTGTGTCAGTATATTCAATCCTTTTCCATTGGTCTGCAGCTGAGCCTTTGTTTCAGTCCCATGCTGTTCTCATTATTATCGTTTGTAGTAGAGTTTGAGGTTGGGGAAGGTGATGCCTCCATCGTCTTTTCCCCAAGAATTGCTTTAGCTATTCGTGTGCGTTTGTTGTTCCATGTGAATTTCAGGAGTGCTTGATCAATTTCTTTGAAGAATGTCATGGGTATCTTTATAGGGATCAAGTTGAATTTTTACACTGGTTCTTGGAGAATTGCCATTTGGCAATGTTAATTCTCCCATTCCATAAGCAGTATATATGTTTCCATTTCCTCGTGTCCTTTTTAATTTCCTATTGTATAGGTCCTTTACCTCCTTAGTTAAGCTGATTCCAAGGTTCTTGATTTTCTGAGGCACGATTGTGAATGGGATTGCTTTTTCATGTCACTTTCTTCTCTCTCATTACTTGCATATAAAAAAAGCCATAGAATTTTGGGTATTGAGTTTATAGCTTGCAATTTTACTATAAAAGTCGATTGCCTCTAGGAGTTTTTTCGTAGAGATTTTAGTATTCTCTAAATATAGTATGATATCTTCTGTGAATAGTGAGAGATTGTTTCTAACTTTCATATATGAAAAACCCTTAATATCTTTTTCTTATCTATTTTCTATTCCAAGTACTTCCAGTACTACTTTGAAGAGAAGTGCCAAAATGAATTTTTACTTAGCGCATTCTGTCTGTAAATTTCTATGCTAAGAACGGTGGAAGAAACAGTGATATCTTAGTAATTTACAAGTAAATTATGAAGACAGATAATTTAAAATAATTTCTTTGTATAAATTTCCAAAATGTGTAGCTTTTATTAAGTATATTAAGAATAAATCGTAGGTCTTGATTATACCATGAAGATTATTTTCCTGTTAGAAGTTACCCTTCTAAAATGCAAGAAAGAGACACATTTTGAAAATGTTGATTATTCGTTCATTCATTCAATGAATATTTGTTAGTCTGGTTGTGCAGTGCCTGCAGGAAGTCAACCTGTACCCTCAGGTGAGTGCATCAACAGTCTGATGGTGTCTTCATGTTTCCCGATAACCTCAAATGGCCACTGTGCCTCTGGCTGGCTCCCAACAACTCAGGACTACGTTTCTCGAGAAATTAAACTCCCTAAAGATATGTGGGAGCCATGTTAACAAACCACCCCTGGCTCAGCTATACAAGCTAATGCATTGGTCTTGTTTCAGAGACCCATAGACAAATCTGGAAGATATCAACAGCCACAGTTAACCTTGGAACTGCAAAAGGCTGAAGACACTAGGGTAAATCAGAGGGAGGCAGGTTAGTTTGGTGCCCACCCAACCAGAACCCAGTGCAGCCACTTTCTCCAACAATACAAAATCGCCACCATGCCCTCCTCTGGTTTCCACCGTCTCAGGATGGCTCTCACTGAAACATTACAGCTGAAAATTCGGATATGTGTGTTTTGTGACTGAAATTTCCGGGCTTTCTCTGGGCAGGATGGGCATCCCACACCCACTGCCCTGTACTTATGGAAGCCTCAGCAGTCATTTCCATACCTCAAAGCTACTCCAACCTTACCTTCCTGATAAAAATGCTAAATTCCAACAAACATGATGACCTCTTAGTACCTGTATGAGACCCTTAATGCACAAAATAAATAGGATACAGAGAGAAAGAATTAAAGATCCTGCCATAGAGACAGGCTGGGGGTGGGGGTAGTTTGTTGGGGGATGGTTTTACGGAACCAGAAATATTGGTTTTGGGAAATGTACACTAGAGGAAGGATGGAAGTTGGATCGTTGTATGACTGGAAGCAAATTATGAATAGATTTGTAATGGTCTATATCACAGATATTCAATAAAACATTAAAAATACTGATGGAACTTTAAAACCCAGCATAACTATTGTTGTGTTCTCTGTAGGAAAAAAATGTTACTCACCTGTGTGCCAATAGCTTGTAGAAAGCTAAACCCAAAGATATATCAATGACTGTCTTTGGCATGAATACTGTAATTGCAGCTATGTTATGTTTTAGAATCAGTTCGTGGACAAGACGTCAAGAGGAGCAGTGGCAAAGTGCATCAATGTTGAATGGATAATGTTTCAGGAGCTTGCAAGGGAGATGCGAAGATTTGGCATGAGAAAAGGGAAGAAACAGAAGAGTTAAGTACTAATAAGTATCATGAGAAAAATGCAAGGGAGGACATTTCCTGGCAAGTGTCACACTCTGTTGAGCTTTTGGTGAGGATAAGTATTAGAAAGTATCTTTCCCATTTAGTGGTAAAAAGGTTACTTTGATGGGTATATTTAAAATTTACTTTAACGATTAGAATCACTAAGAGATACACAGTTACAAAGTTGCTCATAATTGAGTTTCAGTCATCTAATTTTCTAGAACTTTTCCAGTATATTGGGGCATTTTTGAATGAATATCCCTGGAGCGAAGACTAGGGCATCTGAATCTTAACACATTTCACCAAATATATGATCTGTACTCACATGATTTACACTGTCTCCCCTGCTCTTTGATTTATGTTTTCATGCAATATTTCCTTGTGAAACTCACCTCAAGTGAGGCTCCCTATTTAAGACAAGTACATGTTTCTGGGGCATTACGTATTTTTTGGTTGCCGGGAGAGTCTGTAAAGCAATGCTCAGGAGGTGTGCGGGCCCTACAGACAATTCTCAGAAAACGTGGCCATGGTGCTTGGGGTCCTCTGAGGCTATACAGCCTTTGATACTCTGGCAATCATGTGGTGCTGGGAGTCAAATTGAGTGCATGTGAGACAAGTTCCATAAGCACTACACTATCTCCTGCGGCCCTGGGTATTAGATTTATGTCAGCATTCTGAGGTCCTCCCTTTTGTCAGAAAGCAGAGACTTGTGCAGGAGAAAGTGGAAGAGACTTTAGGGTTTAGCTAGGTTGACTGAGTGGCTGGTGATACCATTAAGATTGGAACATAAAGTAAAAATAAAACAAGAGCCCGTGCCTTTTCCCGCTGAACTCGACACCCTCCACAGGGGGACACCTGCGGGGAACACCTGCAGCAGCTCCTTGGGACTGTCCATCACCTAATCAGCCCCTCCCGTCCAGGTGGGTAGGGGGAGCACAAGCCAGGTTCACCACTCCTCACCCCCAGTCCCCCGCGTTTTCCTGCAGAACTGGACACCCTCCAGAAGGGGACACCTGAGGCAGCTCCATGGGATTTTCCATCGCTCCTCCTACATTCCAGGATCCTGGGTGGGAGTGACCCTGGGATGGGCCAGGGGCATGGCCACCATATAGGGAGTGTGTCCTCCCAGAAGTGGGCGTGGCCTTCTCCTGGGTGGCCAGCCGCAGTTATATTTCCCAATCTGGGCACTCAGGACTTTCATCTCTCATTTTGTCTCCTAATACCAACTACAAATTTCTGACCACCTCTACTAGAATACAACATTCCACTCGCCTACTCCATTTCTAACAAAATACCTGTATGAAATATGCTGTAAAAGCTCAAAATTAAAAAGTACCTCCTCCAAAGCGCAAATCTCCACCACAAGGAGAATATGAAGAAAAGAAACATCCTCAATCGAGGTTGTCCACAATTGCGCTCTCATTGATAAAGAATTCCAGGATAAAATGCAGAGGGTGTTCAAGGATCTACTCAAAGAATCAATGGAAGAGATATCCAATGACTAAAATAAGAAATGAAAGAAACAATAGAACAGAGAGTCAAGAAAATACAGGAAAAAAAGCGAACAGAATTTTAAAAAGCTACAAAAAGAAGAGTCACAAATAAAGAATTCAGTGGATGAAATTAAAAACTCAGTAAGTGCCCTTAGCAATAGGATAAGTGCAGCTGAAGAGAGGATCAGCGAGCTTGAAGATGAACAACATAACTCCCACTGGGAAGAACAAGCAATAGGAAAAGACCTCAAAATGGCTCTAAGGAGAATCAGAGACCAAGGGGATGACGCCAAGAGGAAGAACATTAGAATCATTGGAGTACCAGAAGGACAGGGAAACAACCCCAATGAAAAAGCTAGAGTAAAAGAAACCATTGCTGAAAAGTTCCCAGAGTTAAGGAAAGCAGACATCCAATTCCAAGGAGCCAGAATGGTACCAGCTAAAGGAGACCCCAGAAAAAACACTCCAAGCATATCATAGTAAGACGATGGATGCTGTGGACAGAGACACAATATTACAAGCAGCAAGGTCAAAGAAGGAAATTACATACAAAGGAGCACCCCTTATATTCACAGCTGACCTATCAGTGGAAACACTCCAAGCCCGAAGGCAATGGTTGTATATAGTGAAAAAATTCAAATAAATGAACGCCTCACCGAGAATACTCTATCCAGCTAAACTCTAACTCAAATTCGATGGGAACGATATACCACTTTTTAGATAAACACAAGCTCAGGAACTTCATACACTCAAAACCAAATCTAAAAGAAGAAGTAAAGGGGCTCCTGTAAGATAAGAAGGAAAACACGTGTAAATCAACTCCTAAAGGAAGATGGCACAAAACCCCATGACAATAATCTCCCTTAATGTCAATGGTCTAAATGCACCTACCAAGAGACACAGAGTGGCAATATGGATTCAGGAACTGAAACCAGCATTCTGCTGTCTACAAGAAACTCACCTGAACAATCAGAGCAAACACAGACTCAAAGTGAAAGGATGGAAAACAATCCTGCAAGCAAACAGCTCCCTCACAAAAGCTGGGGTGGCCACACTAGTATCCGACAACATTAATTTCAGGCTGAAAAAGATTAGAAGGGACAGCCAAGGCCACTTT
This sequence comes from Sorex fumeus, assembly GCF_029834395.1. NCBI lineage: Eukaryota > Metazoa > Chordata > Mammalia > Eulipotyphla > Soricidae > Sorex > Sorex fumeus. The sequence goes on along the minus strand of NW_026606152.1, from coordinate 18,399,573 downwards.
CTCTTCATCAAGGGATACATTCCACAGGAAGAAATCATACTCTTAAATGTATACGTACCTAATGAAGGAACAGCTAGATACCTAAAACAACTGCTAACAGATTTTAAAGAGGACAGTGCTAGCAACACAATAGTAGATGAAGACTTCAACAACGCCTTATCACCTCTGGATAGATCAACAAGAACAAAACTCAGCAAGGAAACATTGGCTTTGAATGAAGAAATAGAAGAGAAAGGACTTATAGACCTATACAGGGCTTTACACCCCCAAAGAAAGAATACACATTCTTCTCCAGTGCGCATGGAACATTTTCCAAAATAGACTATGTGCTAGGCCACAAAACATACCTCAATAGAATCAGGAAGATACAAAGAGTATCAACAATCTTTTCAGACCATGATGCACTGAGGATAGATGTGAATCACACACAGACACGGACAACCAAATCGAACACCTGAAAACTAAACAAGTCACTGCTGAACAATGTGTGGGTCAGGAAGGACGTCAAGGAAGAAATCAAATGATACCTGGAAACAAATGAGAACGAAGACACGAACTACCAGAGCTTATGGGATGCAGCTAAACCCCTATTAAGGGGAAAATTCATAGCTCTGCAAGCATATCTACGGATGGAAGAAAAGATGCACTTAAGCAACTTATTTCACAGCTCAAGTTCTTATAAAAGAATCAAGAAAAGGAGCCTATATCGGGCAGAAGGAAAGAGATCTAAAACTTAGAGCAGAAATCAACGACATGGAAACCTAAGAAACAATCCGAAAGATCAATGAAACCAAGAGATGGTTCTTTGAGAAAATAAACAAGGTAGATAAACCACTAGCAACACTCACAAAGAAACAGAGAGAGAAAACACTAATAAACCAAATCAGAAATAAAAATGGAGATATCACAATGGAAACCAAAGAAATTCAAAAGATCATCAGAGACTACTTTGAAAGTCTGTATGCCAAGAAAAAAGAGAAGTTAGAAGAAATGGATAACTTCCTGGATTACTATAATCTCCCAAAGATGAGTCAAGAAGATATAAAATACCTGAATAGACCTAGTCACATAAATGAAATTGAAACTGTAATCAAAATCTTCCCCAAAACAAAAGCCAGGTCCAGATGGATTCACTACCGAATTTTTCCAAACATTTAAAGAGGATCTACTGCCCGTCCTTCTCAAACTTTTACAGGAAATTGAAAAAACAGAAACTCTCCCAAACAGTTTCTATGAAGCCCATCTCTCTCTAATACCAAATGGAAACAAAGACACCATGAGAGAAGAAAACTACAGGCCGATATCACTGATGAACCCGGATGAGAAGATTCTGAACAAAATACTAGCAAATAGAATTCAACAACTCATCAAAAAGATCATACACCATGACCAAGTGGGTTTCATCCCGGGCGATGCAAGGATGGTTTAACATTCGGAAATCAATCAACATAATCCATCATATCAACAAAAGAAAAGAAAAAAATCATATGATCATATCAATAGATGTAGAGAAAGCAATTGACAAGATCCAGCATCCGTTTATTATGAAAACCCTCGCCAAATTGGGGATAGAGGGGACTAACCCCAATATAATTAAAGCCAGCTAGCACAAGCATACAGCAAGCATCATCCTCAATGGGGAAAATCTGAGAGCGTTCCGCCTAAGATGAGGAACGAGATAAGGATTCCGACTCTTTCAACTGGTGTTGAACATAGTACTAGAAATACTAGCAATAACAATTAGGCAAGCAAAAGAGATTAAGGCCATGCAAATAGTTAAGGAAGAAATCAAGCTCTCACTATTCGCAAATGATATGATACTATACTTAAAGAACCATAAAACCTCTACCAAGAAACTCCTAGAAATAATACACTCGAGAGTAAAGTTAAAGGTATAAAATAAATACCTAAAAGTCCATGGCTTTACTATACACAAATAGTGAGAGAGAAGAAAAAGATGAAAACAATCCCATTCACAATTGTGTGCCGGAAAATCAACTACCTAGGAATTAATTTAACTAAGCAAGTAAAGGAACTGTACAAAGAAAACTACAAAACGCTGCTTCTTGAAATAAAAGAGGACGCGAGGAAATGGAAAAATATCCCCTGTTCATGGATCTGGAGAATTAATATTGTCAAAATGGCAATACATCCAATAGCACTGTACAAATGCAATGTGATCCCTATTAGCATACCCATGACATTCTTCAAAGAATTGGAGCAAACACTCCTGAAATTTATATGGAACAATAAACCCCCACGATGAGCTAAAGCAATTCTTGGGAAAAAGAAAATGGGAGGAATTAACCTCCCGAACCACAAACTTTACTAAAAGTAGTAATAATTAAAACAGAATGATACTTGCTACATGCATAGCATACTTTTTCTTAGATTTTTTGATTTTTCTAGGATATATTGATCATCTTTTTTTTTAATTTTTTTATTAGTGAAACACCATGAGGTAAAGTTGTAGACTTACAATTTTTTGTGCTTGGGTTTGATTATACAATGATCAGATACCCATCCCTCCACCAGTGCCCAATTTCCACCACCATGGATAATATCCCCCCCACCCTCATACCCCCATCCCTCCTGCCTCTGTGGCAGGGCAATCCCCTGTGTTCTCTCTCTCCTTGTGGGTGTAGTGGACTGCAAAAGAGGCATTGATTGGCAAACATGTTCAGTCCATAGTCCACTTTCGACATGCATCTCCCCTCCTGGGAGGAGGATCCTCCAAACACCCTTTATTTGGTGTTCCCTTCTCTGTCTGAGCTGCCCTTTCCTCTAGAATGCCCGACTGGCCACTAAGCTATGGAGTAATCCTCCTGGTGCTGATCTCAGCTATTCTTGGGTATTAATCTCATATTTTGTTACTTTATATCCCCCAGATGAATGCAATCTTTCTATGTCTATCCCTCTCTTTCTGACTCTTTTCGCTTAGCATGATACTTTGCATGTTGTACCACTTGTATGTAAATTTCATGACTTCATCTTTTCTAAGAGCTACATAGTACTCCAATGTGTAGATGTACCAAAGTTTCTTTAACCAGTCATATGTTCTTGGGCATTCAGGTTTCTTCCAGTTTCTGGCTATTGTAAAGAGTGCTACAATGAACAAACAAGTGCAGATATCACTTCGACTATACATTTTTGCCTTTCTGGGATATATTCCCAGGAGTGGTATTGCTGGTCAAAAGGGAGCTCAATTTCTAATTTTTTGAGAATCGTCCATACTGTTTTCCAGAAGGGCTGAACCAGTCGACATTCCCACCAACAGTGAAGGAGAGTCCCTTTCTCGCCACATCCGTGCCAGCATCAGTTGCTTTTGTTCTTTTGAATGTGGGCCAGTCTCTGAGGTGTGAGATGGTATCTCATTGTGGTTTTGATCTGCATCTCCCTGATGATTAATGATGTAGAGCATTTTCTCATGTGCTTTTGTAGCATTCGGATTTCTTCTTTGAGAAAGTTTCTGTTCATTTCATTGCCCCATTTTTGCATGGGGTTGGATGTTATCTTCTTGTGGATTTTAACCAGTATTTTGTATATCCTGGATATCAACCCCTTGTAAGATGTGTATTCGACGAATATCCTTTCCCATTCTGTAGACTGTCTTTATATTTTGGTCACTGTTTCTTTGGAGGTGCAGAAGCTTCTTAGTTTAAGATAGTCCCATTTATCTATCTCTGTTTTCACTTGTTCAGACAGTGGCGTGGCATCTTTGAAGATACCATTAGCTTCAATGTCATGGAGGGTTTTGCCAACTTTGTCTTCAATGTACCTTATGGTTTCTGGTCTGATGTTGAGGTCTTTAATCCACTTTGATCTTACTTTTGTACACGGTGTTAGGCAGAGTTCTGAGCCCATTTTTTTGCATGTATCCGTCCAGTGATGTCAGCACAATTTGTTAAAGAGGCTTTCCTTACTCCACTTCACATTACTTGCACCTTTATCAAAGATTACATGATCATATGATTGAGGGAAGATATCAGTGTATTAAACCCTGTTCCATTGGTCTGCAGTTCTGTCTTTGTTCCAGTCCCACGCTGTTTTAATTATTACTGCTTTGTAGTACAGTTTGAAGTTCGGGAGGTTGATTCCTCCCATTTTCTTTTTCCCAAGAATTGCTTTAGCTATTCGTGCGGGCTTATTGTTCCATATAAATTTCAGGAGTGTTTGCTCCATTTCTTTGAAGAATGTCATGGGTATCCTTATAGGGATTGCATTGAATTTATACAATGCTTTCGGTAGTATTGCCATTTTGACAACGTTAAGTCTCCCAACCCATGAGCAGGGGATATCTTTCCATTTCCTCATGTCCTCTTTTATTTCCTGAAGTAGCGTTTTGCAGTTTTCTTTGTATAGGTCCTTTACTTCCTTAGTTAAGCTGATTCCTAAGTATTTGATTTTCTGGGGCACAATTGTGAACAGGATTGTTTTATTCATGTTGCTTTCTTCTCTCTCACTGTTTGCATATAGCAAAGCCATGAACTTTTGGGTATTGATTTTATAGCCTTCAACTTTACTATACGAGTCTATTGTTTCTAGGAGTTTTTTGGTGGAGGTTATTGGGTTCTCTAAGTATATTGTCATATCATCTGCGAATAGTGAGAGCTTGATTTCTTCCTTTCCTACCTGAATGCTCTTAATATCTTTTTCTTGCCTAATCGCTATTACAAGTACTTTCAGTACTATATTGAACAGCAGTGGAGAGAGTGGGCATCCTTGTCTCGTCCCTGATCTTAGAGGGAACGCTCTCAGTTTTTCCCCACTGAGGATGATGCTTGCTGTAGGCTTGTGTTAGATGGCTTTAATTATGTTGAAGAAGGTCCCCTCTATACCCATTTTGGCTAGGGTTTTCATCATAAAGGGGTGCTGGATCTTGTTAAATGCTTTCTCTGCATCAATTGATATAATCATATGCTTTCTATATTTTCTTTTGTTGATATGATGGATTATGTTGATTGATTTCCGAATGTTGAACCATCCTTGCATCCCTGGGATGAATCCTACTTGGTCATGGTGTATGATCTTTTTGATGAGTAGTTGGATTCTATTTGCTAGTAGTTTGTTGAGGATCTTTTCATATATGTTCATCAGGGACATCGGTTTGTAAACTCTCTTTCTTTGTGGTATCTCTGTCTGCTTTTGGTATCAGTGTGATATTTGCTTCGTAGAAACTGTTTGCACGTGTTTTTGATATTTCCATTTCGTGGAAAAGCTTAAAGAGGATTGGGAGTAAGTCTGCTTTAAAGATTTGGAAGAATTCACTAGTGAATGCATCCGTACCAGGACTTTTGTGCGTGGAGAGACTTTTTATTACCATTTCAATTTCCTTGATGGTGATAGGTCTGTTCAGGTATTCCAGGTCTTCTTGATTCAGCCTTGGGAGTCTGCAGAAGTCTAGGAATTTATCCATTTCCTCGAAGTTTTGATGTTCTGTGGCATACAGTTTCTCAAAGTACTCCCTGAGGATCCTTTGAATTTCTGTAGTTTATGTTGTAAGACCCCCTTTTCATTTCTGATTCGGTTTATTAGGGTTTTCTCTCTCCCTTTCTTTGTGAGTTTTGCTAGAGGCTTATCAATCTTGTTAATTTTCTCGAAGAACCAGCTCTTGGTTTCATTGATCTTTCGGATTTTTTTTGGGTTTCCATCTCGTTAATCTCTGCTCTGAGTTTTATCATTTCCTTTCTCCTGTTCGGGTTGTGCTCCTTTTTTTGGTCCTTCTCCAAGCTCTTAAGCTGTAACGTTAGGTTACTTATGTGTGCTCACTCCTCCTTCCTGAGGAATGCTTGTAGAGCTATAAACTTTCCTCTTAACACAGCTTTTGCTGTGTCCCATAAGTTTTGGTAACTCGTGTTCTCATTTTCATTCATTTCTAGGAATCTTTTGATTTACATTTTGATTTCCTGTCTAAGCCACTCGTTGTTTAGTAGAGCACTGTTTAATTTCCAGGTATTTCCTTTAGTTTTCGGTTTTTGTATGTGATTTCCTTCTAATTTCAGCGCATTATGGTCTGAGAAGATTGTCGATACAATCTCTATCTTCTTAATTTTTTGGAGGCATGTTTTGAGGCTCAGCATGTGGTCTATCTTGGAGAATGTTCCATGTACCCTTGAGAAGAATGTGTATTCAGCTTTTTGTGGATGAAGTGTCCTGTATATATCTATTAAGTCCCTTTCTTCCATTGTTTCCCTCAGATGAAGTATGTCCTTGCTAAGCTTGAGTCTGGTTGATCTATCAAGAGGTGACAAAGCAGTGTTGAAGTCTCCCACTAGTATTGTGTTGCTGTTGATGTCTTTTTCCAAATCTATGAGTTTTAAGTACTTTGCTGGTCTCTCATTAGGTGCATATAAATTTATTATTGTAAGTTCTTCCTGTTTTACAGATCCTTTGATCAATAAGAAATGGCCTTCACTGTCTCTTATGACCTTCCTCACTCTGAAATCGATGTGGTTTGATAATAGGATGGCTACCCCAGCTTTTTTATGGGAGCTGTTTGCCTGTAGGATTGTTTTCCAGCCTTTGACTCTGAGTCTGTGTTTGCTTTGACTATTTAGATGTGTTGCATGCAGGCAGCAGAATGTTCGGTTCAATTTTCTAATCGATCCTGCCACTCTATATCTTTATTTGGTGCGTTTAGCCCATTGACATTGAGAAAGATTATTGTTATGGGATTTTGTCCCATTGTTCTGTTGAAATTTGGTGTATTTGAGAGGCCTGTCTTGCCTTAAAGTAGCCCATTTAGTTGTACTTGTAACCATGGTTTTGAGTCCATGAAGTTCCTGAGCTCTTGTTTGTCTGTGAAACTGTGTGTTGTTCCTTCTAGTATGAATGAGAGTCTCGCTGGGTAAAGTATTTTTGGGGAGGCATTTATTTCATTGAGTTTTTTCACTATGTCCCACCACTGTTTTTGGGCCATAAGGGTTTCATCAGAAAAATCAGCTGTGAATTTTAAGGATGCTCCTTTGTAAGAGTTTTCTTTCTTCGATCTTGCTGCTTTCAGAATTTTGTCTCTGTCTAAGGTTTTGGTCATTTTGATCAGTATGTCTCTTGGGGTATTTTTATTCGGATTTCTTCTAGCTGGTACCCTTCGGGCCTCCTGAATATGGTCACAAGTTTTCTTCAGCTCTGGAAACGTTGTAGCAATGATGTCATTGACAGTTTCTTCTTCATCAAGGTTTTCTTCCTGTACCTCTGGGACTCCAATAATTCTTATGTTACCCCTCTTGGCTTCATCACGATCATCTCTTGCCATCTGTTCCCGAATTGTGAGTCTCTTTTTCATTTTCTGTTCTTTTCTGGAGAGTCTCTGAACTTCATCTTTGAGCTCACTGATTCTGTTCTCAGCAGCTCTTACTCTGCTGCTGAGGCCTTCCACTGAGTTTTTCAATTCGCCTGCATGATTTTTCAGGCCTGACATTTCTGATTGCATTTTCCTTATTTCTGCCTTCAAATCCTCTTGTCTTCTATTGGCATTGCTTTCCATTGTTTCTTTTACTTCCCGAAGCATCCTAAGTAACTCCCTCCTGAATTCCTTGTCAGAGAGGTTGTCTAACACTGCAGTACTGTTGGTGTCATCTGGGCTAGACACTTCAATAAGAAAGTTTGGTGGGCTTTTGCGTTGCTTTACCATTGTGAAAACTGTGGTTTAGTCCTTAACATTCACTGTTACTATTCTGCTTGATATGCAGTGTGAGTTAAGATAGGCTTATGAGTTATTGGCTACTGTGTTTCTAGTGACTGAGCTAAACTAGAGAATTTTCCATCGAAGAAGGTTGCTTATAGTTCCTATGGCATATGTAGTGGGAAAATATTTCGCGGCCGCTAATGCGGCCGTGGCTCCAGAAAGAGTCCTGGCACTGAGCGAGGAGTTGGGAAAGACGATGGAGCTGGCTGTGCATGCGCAGAGAGGGTCCCAGGCCCTTGGGGGCGGGCTCCACCTGGTTGAAATCGGAGCCCTTCAGCCTGGTTGCCCAGAGCTGGGCCTGCGTGCCCATCCCGCGCAGATCAGGGGTGAAACAGGTTTTCTAGGAGGTGGAGCTAGCTGTGCACGCGCACAGAGGGTCCCAGGCCCTTGGGGGCAGGCTGTACCTGGTTGTAATAGGAGCCGTTCAGCTTGGTTGACCAGAGCTGGGCCTCCGTCCCCGTCCCCATATTGATCATCTTTAATTATTCCACATCAATACCAATGTCCAAAAATGTTTCAAAATGTAATTATTGAAAAAAATCATATAGAAGTTCAAATTTGTATTGTTCGTGGGATAACTATATTAAGAAGAAATAGAACCACAAGAAACATACAAGTAAAATGAAGCTACATTTCTTTGGAGTCTTTCAATTATGTATTTACATTAGTCTATATTCAAGCATGATTTTTAAAAAATAAATTTCAGTGACTATAAAATTTTGGAGTTTTTCATAATTGTAATGTTTTACTGCTAAGTCTATATTGATGTGAAGATTTTTATCTACTTGTCTAATTTTCTGATTGTTTACTTAAGATCAGTAGTTAAAAGCTAACTGGCTGATGACTGATTATGTGGCTAAGGGTTAAAGCACTTGGCTTGCGTGTATGAAACTTTGGGTTGGCCTCCTGCAAGGCAAATGCCCTACCCACTGTGCTGTAAAATTTATATAAAATATACTACTAATAAAACCTAATGATGTTGGTGAACAGTGCAAAATAAATGATTATTTAGTAATTTTATTTATTTGTTAATGAAATATGTAAGCTCTTGAGTATAATGGGAGTAGTTTTCTAACATAAGAGTCTGAGGATGGTGAAACTGTTATAACTGTCGTGTAGGATTCCATCTCCCTAGCCTGCTTCATTCTACCTCTCTCTCTATCCAATCTGGTCTTCTTCTTGGGAATCTGACCTCCTGATCGGCTTGCCTCTACCTTTCAACTGCCTACTTTATGACATCATTCTCCCACTCAACCAACCACAAACTGGTAGAATCTTAGGGTTGGTACCGCTTGACCTTGAGCCTGGAAGGTGGTGGTGGAAAGAGATGGTCCTACGAGAGTTAATGGAGTGAAGGATGTATGGGAAGGAAACCGGGAAGGGTAGGGAACTGACAGCTGTTGATCAGCATGGGAGTGTTGGTAGATATTTTCTAAGTATGTTAACATGTTTTTCGTAAACGATAAGCAAAACAAAAATACGAAAATAAGATGGGTTCCAAAGAACAGGTTACATATAAGACCGAGAGAGCTGAAAGGGCTGGCATTCCTTCTGGAACTTTCCATCATACCATTTACTAAAGATGGTATTTTCACATCACTTAGCTGTGGAGAGGAATAGTGAGAAACAGAATGCCACCAGAAAAGCAAACTTGATGACCACGGTTCATAAACGCCAGGTGGAAGGTGTTCACATGGATCCCAAGTGCAAGTGGATTAACAGGAACATATATTATACTAAGTCTGCTTGGTACCAGTAACTTCTTTGGTGGAAATAGAGGAAAACAAATACGGTTTCTGACAGACCTGAGACTAAACTGCTAATCAATTTTCCCAGGCAAGGGTAGTTGACTGGCTGGGAACAGAACAACTTGAAAAGTGTTTTGCTACCTTTCATGTATGGCTAGAGGAAAATGATCCCAGTCATCTATGAAAACTAACAAGCTTCAACTCTCTCGAAGGACAGTTGTATTCAGTGAGGAAAAAATGCTGGGAGAAAAGTCTGAAATGATGGGCATAGAGACAATAAGTGCAAAAGGAAGGACTTGAAATTTGGGTTCCTCTGAAAACAAAGCTTGAAACAACAAGATTTGGTGAGCACATGATTTACTGGGAATGGGATCTGAGGAGGAAAAGAGTGATATCAGGGATGTGAACAAGGGAAATCCAAGTTAAGGAAGACTTAGCTAGCTGACTACCCCATGGGCAACATGGTTCCAAGACTACGAGAACTTACCAAGAACTTTACTTTAATTTTCTTTCTTTTATATGGTCACTTACAACATGTATTCTTTGCCTTCTTCAAAAACAATTTGGAAATGATTTTTTAAAATTTTTTTTATTAGTGAAACACCATGAGGTACAGTTGTAGATTTACAATTTTTTGTGCTTGGGTTTGATTATACAATGATCAGATACCCATCCTTCCACCAGTGCCCATTTTCCACCACCATGGATAATATCCCCCCCACCCCCATCCTCTCATCACCCCCTGCCTCTTTGGCAGGGAAATCCCCTGTGTTCTCTCTCTCCTTTTGGGTTTTGTGGTCTGCAAAAGAGGTATTGAGTGGCAAACATGTTCAGTCCATAGTCCACTTTCGACATTCATCTCCCCTCCCGGGAGGATCCTCCAAACACCCTTTATTTGGTGTTCCCTTCTCTGTCTGAGCTGCCCTTTCCTCTAGAATGTCCGACTGGCCACTAAGCTATGGAGTAATCCTCCTGGTGCTGATCTTAGCTATTCTTGGGCATTAATCTCATATTTTGTTACTTTATATCCCCAAGATGAATGCAATCTTTCTATGTCTATCCCTCTCTTTCTGACTCTTTTCGCTTAGCATGATACTTTCCCTTTTGTACCACTTGTATGTAAATTTCATGACTTCATCTTTTCTAAGAGCTACATAGTACTCCATTGTGTAGATGTACCAAAGTTTCTTTAACCAGTCATCTGTTCTTGGGCATTCAGGTTTCTTCCAGTTTCTGGCTATTGTAAAGAGTGCTGCAATGAACAAACAAGTGCAGATGTCACTTCGACTATACATTTTTGCCTCTCAGGGATATATTCCCAGGAGTGGTATTGCTGGGTCAAACGGGAGCTCAATTTCTAATTTTTTGAGAATCGTCCATACTGTTTTCCAGAAGGGCTGAACCAGTGGACATTCCCACCAACAGTGAAGGAGTGTCCCTTTCTCGCCACATCCGCGCCAGCATCGGTTGCTTTTGTTTGGAAATGATTTTTAATTAAAAAAATGTTTTATTAACATGTCATTATTAAAAAGAAACATATAGGCAAAAGAGTTAGTGCAGTATGTAGAGGGTGTTTACCTTGTATGCGGCTAACCTGAGTTCAGTTCCCGGAACCCTGAGCCTGCCAGGAGTGATCTCTGGATACAGAGTTAGAAGTGAGCCCAGAGCACATCTGGGTGCGCTCCCCTACCACAAAAAAGTTAGAACAGAAAAGAAAAGAAAAACATATAACTGATTCTTGAGTGACATAGTGGTTAATGGTGCTAACTGGTATATAACTTTTGAAAACCCCCAAATTTAAGAGATAGTCTGCTGTTGACCAAGAAGATGGTTTTTTAATAGTATTTACTCACATTGTCTGCAATTAGTGCTATTTGTGGCCTGTAAATCTGTAAATTTTGATACATTTAAACAAATTATAATGGATTTTATAATGGACTTTATAATGAATTTGTATTTTAGAGTAATAAGTGATAAATTGTATTTTTGTTTTTGTGGGGTATTTGGGCCATAGTATGTGGTGCTTGGGACTTCTGACTCTGTGCTCAAGGGTCATTCCTGGTGATGCCAGCCATAAGTTTGGTTGGCTGTGTGCATGGTATGTGCTTTAACCCCTCTACTAATTCTGGGGGCCAATCAAATAAATTATCTGCATATATCTTATACATGCATGGCATACTTTGTCTTAGATTTTTTGATATTTCTAGGATATATTGATCATCTTTAATTATTTCACATCAATACCAATCTCCAAAAAAGTTTAAAAATATAATTATTGACAGAAAATCTTATAGAAGTCCAAATTTGTATTGTTCATGGGATAACTAAATTAAGAAGAAAATAGAACCACAATAAACATACAAGTAAAATGTAGGAGTCTTTCAATTATGTATTTATATCTGTATATATACAAGTATAATCTTTAAAATATAAATCTCAGATACTATAACATTTTATTGAGTTTTTTATAATTGCAATGTTTTACTGCTAAGATGATATTGTTGTGAACATTTATATCTATTTGTCTATATTTCTGATTGTTTACTTAAGATCTGATATTAAAAGCTAACTTACTAGGGCTCGAGCGATAGCACAGCTGGTAGGATGTTTACCTTGCAAGCGGCTGACCTGGGTTCAATTCCCAGCATAGCGTATGTTCCCCTGAGCACTGCAAGGGGTAATTCCTGAGTGCAGAGCCAGGAGTAATCCCTGTGCATCGCGAGGTGTGACCCAAAAAGAAAAAAAAAAGCTAACTTACTTATGACTGGGTATGTAGCTCAGGGCTAAAGCACTTGGCTTGCAAGTATGAAATTTTGGGTTCTATTCCTCACACTATAGAAAAAAAAAAACAAAATCACTAACTGTGGTTGAAAACATATATCTGTGGTAAAATATTTGCCTCACATTTGTGAGGTTATGGGTTTGATCCCTGAATTTCCATATACGCTCACAAAAGCTAATTTACTTAAAGAATATTAAACTGCTTTAAACCAAGGACATATTGCCGTACAATTATACAGATTTAATTCTCAATAAAATAACTTGAAAAGATCCATTTATAGCATCTTTGCTAGGAAAAGATGTTACCTGATATTTAAATGTTTGTAATTTGGGGACACATTTTAATTTGTCATCTTTGTCTACTAGTGAGCTTGAAAATTGCTCTTGTGTTTACGAGGAATTTACACTTCTTTCAATAGAGATTATATGATCATGGTTTATGTTTATTTTTCTATACAAGTTTAATAGGTAAATATTGATTTATTTCACAGCAGTAATTTATTAAAAACATTCATCATTTGCCTATCATATTAATTGCCATTAGTTGTTTGTTTTGCTTCTTTTTTGATCACTTAATTTACTTTTTATCTTTTCTTTCAGATTGTAAGATTTTCACACAAATGAGCATATGTTTTTCTTTATATTCTACAGTTTTAGATTGAGAACAACTGTTTGTTTTGTAAAATAAGATACTTGTGCATTTACAATTTCTTCTCACTATTTTTACATTTTAAAACATCTCGATTCATCTACAACTTATCACAGTAAATGTTGTCATATTGAAAGAAACCACCATTTTTTTCAATCATAGCACTGTAGCACTATCCTCCCGTGGTTCGTCCATTTGTTCGAGTGGGCACCAGTAACATCTTACAACAGATTGTGAGACTTGATGTTACTGGTTTTGGCCTATTGAATACGTCATGGGTAGCTTGCTAGGCTTTTGCTATGAGGGCAAGATATTCTGGGTATCTGGGTATCTTGCCGGGCAGAGGAATAGGAATCAGGGTTGGCCTCCTGCAAGGCAAATGCCCTAACCGCTGTGATGTAAACGTTATATAAAAATACTAGGAATACCAAATGTTGTTTCTTTAACAGTGCAATAAAAATGATTATTTAGTAATTTTCTTGATTTATTAATTAAATATGTAAGCTCTTGAGTATAATGGGAGTAGTTTTCTAACACATTAGTCTGAGGAATTTGAAACTGTTATAACTGATTTGTAGGATTCCATCTCCCTAGCCTGCTTCATTCTACCCCTCTCTCTATCCAATCCAGTCTTCTTCTTGGGAATCTGACCTCCTGATTGGCTAGCCTCTACCTTTCAACTGCCTACTTTATGACATCATTCTCCCACCAAACCAACCACCAACTGGTAGAACCTTGGGGTTCCCATGCGGTTGTTTGTAAAAAATTTGAATCAACCCGGCAAGTGACCAGTGACCAATGACCAATCACCATTGACCAGTCATCTGTACTGGACACTTGTGGTTTTAAGCCGCTGTAGTTTACTGACTTACTCTCGTACTGTCTCCTCTTCTTGTCTACCTTTCATCAGTATTTCCTCTTCTCTGACCATGTAAGGTAAGGAATAGTACTTTTCAAAGATTTACATTAGATTTATCATCCGTAAACTTAGCAGTCTAGTAAAAACAACATGTAGTAGTGAAAGAAAGTATTCAAGTTGAATTTTATAAGCCTCATTTTTGTTGACTGACATTTGCTGTGTGATTTTAGACATTGGCTTTCTTTTTCTCACATACAAACTCTTTTTCCTCATTGATTACTTTATATTTTAGACATATTTATGAGCTCAAATACAAACATATATATATGTTGATTCTCTGGGATTCTTTTTACTTTTCATCGTGTATTTTACATAATATCCTTTAAAAAAGTAAATCAGAGACAGTATTTTTACAGAAAAAGAAAATGTAGATGCTGTGGAAACCTGCTAATTCATACTCGCACGTTTTCTCTGTAATAGTCTCTCCTCTTGTATTTATACTTCAGTATTTTAAATATAGTGCTTTTACACAGTAATAATCATTTTTCTTTGAGTTTTCTATTGAAACCAGGTAATAAGAAAATTTGGGGGATGGGGAAGGTGTGGAGTGCTGAGAGATAGGGAGACAAGCCCTCAAAGGTAAGAAAGTTTGGGATCACTTTCATCAAACATTGACCAATCTAAACCAAAACGATATGAGGGACAATAAAATAGGAAAGAAAGAATGAAAGAATATGGACGGCAATTACCAAGGAAGGGGAAACCGTCTGGATTGAATGTTGAAGAAAACCAAGGATTTAAAATCAAAAAAGAAAGAATATATGTTAAATATGATGAGGTAAATACACTGAGAGCAAGTCAAAGCAATTTACTTCAATAAATGCCAGGACTAGAAAGTATACTGTTCCTTGAGTAGGGTACCAGTAGGAAAACCAGTATATCAGAAAGCCATCCTTGATGACTTTTTTCCTTACTATCTCTTAGAACACTGTACATGGTACTTGACAGTTTGAAATATAAACATGCATCAGAAATGATGCATCCCATAAATAGCTAATAGTGATTATCTAGGTGGGTGGAAGAAATAGAATCTTCAATGTTTTATGACGTTCTGGTTTTTAAGTACATGTACGCGTTGCCTGTTGAAATTAAAACAATGGTATTTTCTAACTTGATTCAGGAGATTTGATTCATTTGTGTGGTAATTAGGTTCCAGGTTAAAGTTGCTGTCGTCTTTACAAATATTATTTCATGTGATTTTTTTCTTCCTAATATGAAAGTATTTTGATAGTAGTCAACTTCTGTTTTAGATCCTAAGAGGAAATAGGAAAATCAAGCCTCACATGTCGAATTACACATTTTTGTCATATTTGTTAATTTTGATTGTTCCTACATTAAAAATATTTAATGGGATTTTGGTGGTCATTTATTAAACATTGAGAAGAACGTTTTCCAGGTTAATAAAAATTCTACTCTAGGTTTTTAAAGTACATTTGCAATATTTTGTGATCATTTTTTCTATGGTCTTTTCTGTTGTTTGTGTGATAAACTGAAATCATATGCTATGTTTAAAACGTGTTGTTTGGTGTTTAATATTCAGAGGTATTGATGAGAATAATTTTTTGTAATTACAAAGTTTCTCTATTTTACTCATTTAAAACATTTCTTACCTATAAATACAGTCACGTTTATTCCTATTCTATTTGTTATGTAGTTACTGCTATATCCTTTCTCTTTAATGGACTGGTAAAGTGTGCACTCAAAAATCACCTTCTATTCCGTTTTTTGGCTAGCAGTTTTTTCTAAAATAGAATACAATCTTCATATTGTATATGTGGAACAATTCATTAATAACCTTATTGGACTGTTTTATTTGGTTTTGTTTGAGACCACATCCACAGTTATTAAGGGTTTATTCTTGGGTCTGCTCTCCATAACTTACTGTACTATGCTGCTTGCTACAGAGCCCAGATTTCATTGATATCTATATACTACTTTTTCAGTTCTATGATACATATTTTTCACGATGTTTTCTTTATACTTCCTCCTATGTAAACCACATGACATGGAAAAATTTTACTTATGTATGCATAATTATTCTTAGAGTTATTAGTAACTACATTGTAGATAAACAATTTAAGACACAGAATTTAAATAAAGTTTTCCTTCCAAAAACATTTCTTGGGAAAAACTCAAGTAATCATTTTTGAAGTGGATCAAAAATCAGGGTAACCTTCAATGCATCAACAAGATTAAGTCATAAGTGAACCATACTAGCAGATATTCATTGCACAAGTCAAATGGAAACCTGATGATTACAGTGGTAATAGTTGTAAAGACCCCAAATGCCTATATTAATGTAAGGTATCTTCCTTCCGGTTTTTGGCCTTGTAGTGATCATGCAGAGTCCTGGAAAAATTTCCACATGCTCAGGGTCCGTAACTTGGAAATTCATAAGTGGCAGAGATATAGTACTGGAGGGGATAAGGCACTTGCCTTGTACACAGCCAATCTGTTGGATCCCTATTACTGCAGACACTCTTCTGAATATTACAAGGGATCACTTCACAGTGCAGAGCCAGAAAGAACCCATGATCACTGTCAGTTATTGGTCGAAACTATACTCCTTACAATGCCCATTAAAAATTATTGGAAAACATGAAGTCTCTTTGTCATTACTGACCCTCAGGTTTCTTCTTGTCCAGAGAATGTTACCCATTCTCTTAGACTTCCTAGTTTGGAAAAGCTTGCCTTATAGGAAATAACATATGAGTCAATAGGAGAACAAGCTACAGGCATTGCTAGGGTAAGGAGAAACTATCTATATATAGCTAGCTATGTATAGCTAGGTTGACTGAGTAGATGGTGGTACCATTAAGATTGGAACATAAAGTAAAAATAAATCAAGAGAAATATCTACGAATAGCAAAGAGGGCTATAGTACTCAAAAAATTAGAAACAGGCACATTGGCAATTAGTTTTAAAAAGCATCAAGGAAAGTATATAGTATTGTGAGTGAACAAATCTACTCTATGGATTAATCTCATCCTTGAAATGGAAAAGGACAATGTGTTACAGTTAGAAATTTACAAATAAGATATATAACATCTATTTCTGCTGTGTTCCTATGCTTTGCAAAGTACTATTCTAATTTTATATTTAATTTAATGATTAAAACAGAATTTGCCAACATTAAACTTTTAATGGAATGTTTTATTAAAAATGTTTTTTAAAAATTTTTTAAAAATGTTTTATTAAAATGTTATTTAAAGGTATTTTCAAAGATGTCATGCCACTGTCTGAGCAAGTGAAAACAGAGAGAGATAAATGGGACTATCTTAAACTAAGAAGCTTCTGCACCTCCAAAGAAACAGTGACCAAAATACAAAGACAGTGTACAGAATGGGAAAGGATATTCACCGAATACACATCTGACAAGGGGTTGATATCAAGGATATACAAAATACTGGTTGAACTCCACAAGAAGAAAACATCCAACCCCATCAAAAAATGGGGCAATGAAATGAACAGAAACTCTCTCAAAGAAATCCGAATGGCAAAAAAGCACATGAGAAAATGTTCTGCATCATTAATCATCAGGGAGATGCAGATCAAAACCACAATGAGATACCATCTCACACCTCAGAGACTGGACCACATTTAAAAGAACAAAAGCAACCAATGCTGGAGCGGATGTGGCGAGATAGGGAAACTCCTTCACAGTTGGTGGGAATGCCGACTAGTTCAGCCCTTTTGGAAAACAGTATGGACGTTTCTCAAAAAATTAGAAATTGAACTCCAATTTGACCCAGTGACAGCACTCCTGGGAATATATCCCAGAGAGGTATAACTGTGTAGTCGAAGTGACATCTGCACTTATTTGTTCATTGCAGCACTCTTTACAATAGCCAGAAACTGGAAGAAACCTGAGTGCCCAAGAACAGATGACTGGTTAAAGAAACTTTGGTACATCTACACAATGGAGTACTATGTAGCTCTTAGAAAAGATGAAGTCATGAAATTTACATACAAGTGGTACAACATGGAAAGTATCATGCTAAGCGAAAAGAGTCAGAAAGAGAGGGATAGACATAGAAAAATTGCATTCAAATGGGGGATATAACGTAACAAAATATGAGATTATTACCCAAGAATAGCTGAGATCAACAACAGGAGGATTACTCCATAGCTTAGAGGCCAGCCAGGTATTCTAGGGGAAAAGGCAGTTCAGGTAGAGAAAGGAGCACCAAATGAAGGGTGTTTGGAGGATCCTCCAAGGAGGGGAGATGCATGTTAAAAGTAGACTATGGACTGAACATGTTTGCCACTCAATGCCTCTTTTGCAGACCACAACATCCAAAAGAAGAGAGAGAACAAAAGAGGATGCCCTGCCAAAGAGGCAGGGTGGGGGGATGGGGGGGATATTATCCATGGTGGGTACTGGTGGAGGGATGGGTATTTGATCATTGTATGACTGAAACCCAAGCACAAAGATTCGTAAATCTACAACTGTACATCATGGTGCTTCACTATTAAAAAAAATTTTAAAAGTTATTAAAAAAAGAAACATATGGGGCCAAGAGCTAGTGCAGTGTGTAGAGGGTGTTTACATTGTATGCAGCTAATCTGAGTTCAAGTCCCAGAACCCTGAGCCCACCAGGGGTGATCTCTGGATAGAAAATCAGAAGTGAGCCCGGAGCACATCTAGGTGCACTCCCCTCCCCACAAAAAAGGAAGAACAGAAAAGAAAACATATAACTGTTTCTTGAGTAAAATAGAGATTAAGGGTGCTAACTCCTATATAACGTTTGAAAACCCCCAAATTTAATAGAGAGTCTGCTATTGACCAAGAAGATGGTTTATTAATAGTATTTACTTACATTGTCTGCTAGTGGTGCTATGTGTGGTCTGTAAATCTGTAAATTTGATACATTTAAAAAATTTATAATGGATTTTATAATAGACTTTAAAATACATTGGTATTTTATGTTTAATAAGTGATAAATTATATCTCTACTTTGTGGGTTATTTGGGCCATAGTATGTGGTGCTTGGGATTTCTGACTCTGTGCTCAATGGTCATTTCTGGTGGAGCCAGCCATTATTTGGGTTGACTGTGTGCATGGTACGTGCTTTAACCCCTATACTAAACCTTGGGTCCAATCAAATAAATTATCTGCATATATTTTATACATGCATGCCATAATTTTCTTAGATTTTTAATTATTCTAGAATATACTGATCATCTTTAATTATTCCACATCAGTACCAATGTCCAAAAATATTTCAAAATATAATTATTGAAAGAAATCATATAGAAGTTCAAATTTCTGTTGTTCGCAAGATAACTATATTAAGAAGAAATAGAACCACAAGAAACATACAAGTAAAATGAAGGTACATTTCTTTGGAGTCTTTAAATTATGTATTTATATTAGTATATATACAAGTGTAATTTTTAAAAAATAAATTTCAGTGACAATAAAATTTTGGAGTTTTGTTAATTGTAATGTTGTACTGCTAAGCCTATATTTATGTGAACATTTATATATATATATATTTGTCTATTTTTCTGATTGTTTACTTAAGATCTGTAGTTAAAAGCTAACTTACTGATGACAGGGTATGTGGCTCAGGGCTAAAGCACTTGGGTTGCATGTATAAAACTTTAGGTTGGCCTCCTGCAAGGCAAATGCCCTACCCACTGTGCTGTAAACGTTATATAAAATATACTAAAAATAAGAGCTAATGATATTGGTGAACAGTGCAATATAAATGATTATTTAGTAATTTTCTGGATTTATTAATGAAATATGTAAGCTCGTGAGTATAATGGGAGTAGTTTTCTAACACAATATTCTGAGGAATTTCAAACTATTAAAACTGTCTTGTAGGATTCCATCTCACTAGCATGCTTCATTCTACCCCTCTCTCTATCCAATCCAGTCTTCTTCTTGGGAATCTGACCTCCTGATTGGCTAGCCTCTACCTTTCAACTGCCTACTTTATGACATCATTCTCCCACCAAACCAACCACCAACTGGAAGAACCTTGGGGTTCCCATGCGGTTGTTTGTAAAAAATTTGAATCATCCTGGCAAGTGACCAGTGAACAATAGTTGGAATAGTGGGTTCCACTTTAGGTACCAGATGGTTACCTTAGACAAACACTGAAATGCCATACAAATTTTACTTATTCTAATATCATTTTAACAAACTGAAATGATGCATCGTAGTTAATTGGTTGTTAATAAAAGTTATGAAGTTTGAGATGCTGTGGTTGTTTTTGGGAAAGGCTGGGGGTTGAAGGATGGCATGGGAAAGAATGGGAAGTTATAGAGAGGACAAAGGGGGAATACACAAGACTCTAAGAAAGATAAACTTGGTACAGGGTTATAAACCCATAAGAGGAGAAATTGCATGGGCCTGATGAAGAGTGGGAGAGTAAGAGGAATAGTATTGCTGACAGGGCATTTGCTCTGCAAGCAAGAAGGACCCAGTTCAATTCTTGCAATCCTTTCTGGTCCTCAGAGGACCACCAGATGTGAAACTTGAGCACAGAGCCAGGAGTAAAACCAGAGCACAGTCAAGTATGCCCCATCCCTGGTGTCCTCCAAAAAAAAAAAATATGGGAGAAATGCCACAGTCTGGGGATTAGGATTAAAAGAAAAAATTCGGAATAGGCTAAAGAAGGCAGATGAGTCAAAGGTGACTGGAAATAAAGTTAAAATTCTTTCATGGAGTCTGTGTTTATGCCTCATGGCCACTTTTGGAAAATAACGAAATTTGAGACACATCTCTAAAAGGTTCGGATGGTCTAATCAAAAATGATGGCTGGGGGTTGTGAACACATAGACTGGGGAATGAACCTTCCAGATGAGTGGTCAACGGCCTCAGAGTCATTCAAGGATGACTCTTAACAGGGACCAAGCCAAGAGAACTGTTTCAGCATGAAGCCTGAAGATGAGCTCCTGGGAGATGCAAAGATAAGTCACCATGTCCTCTAGCCCTCTTTTCAGCACCCCTAGATGCACCATTTCCCTTATTCCCAACAATATTCAGAGTCGCTATCACGGTGACATTTTGCTAGCTAGTATCAACAGTGAGGTCCATTGACTCTGTAAATCTTTGCATTTTAAACTCCCCGCTGTGGGCAAGCCTGCTTTCAGGCAATGGCATCTGGATATTTCTGGCAGGGGAAGCTCCAATTATATTACCTTGAGGGGCTGCTCTGTGGTCTTCCGTGGTCCCTGGTGCCTGTAGCCTTCTCTAAACATCGCTGTTAACTGGAGCTCACACAAAAACCAACGTTATCAGTGTCGTTGGGGCTGCCTTGGGGGATGTACTGGACTAAGACATGCGCACTAGGTTACCACGACCAAAGCGGTTGGTACCGCTTAACCTTAAGCCTGGAAGGTGGTGGTGGAAAGAGATGGTCCTGGGAGAGTTAATGGGGTGATGGATGGATGGCAAGGAAACCGGGAAGGGTAGGGAACTGGACAGCTGGTGATCATCATAGGAGAGTTGGTAGATGTGTTTTAATTACGATAATATGTTTTTCAGAAATGATAAGCAAAACAAAAATATGAAAGCAAGATAGGTTCCAAACAACAGGTTACATATAAGACAGAGATAGCTGAAAGGGCTGGCATTCCTTCTGGAGCTTTCAATCATACCATTTACTAAAGTTGGTATTTTCACGTTACTTAGCTGTGGAGAGGAATAGTGAGAAACAGAATGCCACCAGAAAAGCAAACTGGATGACCACCTTTCATAAAAGCCTGGTGAAAGGTGTTCACATGGATCCCAAATGCAAGTGGGTTAACAGGAACATATATTTAATTAAGTCTGCTTGGTACCAGTAACTACTTTTTTGGAAATGGAGGAAAACGAATACAGTTTCTGACACACTTGAGAATAAACTGCTAACAAATTTTCCCAGGAAAGGGTAGTTGACTGGCTGGGAACAGAAAACCTTGAAAAGTGTTTTGCTACCTTTCATGTATGGCTAAAGGAAAATGATCCAAGTAAACTCTCAAAATTAACAAGCTTCAACTCCCTTGAAGGAAAGTTGTATACAATGTGGAAAAAATGCTGGGAGAAAAGTCTGAAATGATGGGAAAAGAGACAATAAGTGCAAAAGGAAGGACTTGACATTTGGGTTCCTCTGAAAACAAAGCTTGAAACAACAAGATCTGGTGAGCACATGATTTACTGGGAATGGGATCTGAGAGGAAAATAGTGATATCAGGGATGTGAACAAAGAACATCCAAATTAAGGAAGACTTAATTAGCTGATTACCCCATGGGCAACATGGTTCCAAGACTACAAGAACTTAACAAGGAATTCACTTTAATTTTCTTTCTTTTATATGGTCAATTACAACATGTATTCTTTGCATAATTCAATGACAATTTGGAGTGTTCATTTCTTTCTCAATATTCTTTTCACTTGTGGAAGCATCTTAAACAGCTGCTGGATAACAGAATTATTTGATCAGACTTACTATTTCCTATAATATTTAGTTGAGATTACTGAAAACTAGGTCTAAAATGAAATTTGTTTTGATTAGTAGAAGTAGATTAGCGAGGACTGGGATGGAATTAGTGATTATAGGGTACCACATTCAGTTCCTAATAAAACAAGTAAAAGACAGTGTCCAAAATAGCATATTGAAAAAGACATCCATCTCTATTTAACATGGAAATTCAGCATATTTTATATTAAATTAAAAATGAATTAATATTCCTGTATTTGGTCTTTTAAAGACATTCAAGGTTGGTTAAGGAATCAAACACTGCCAATGAAATCATAACAACTTAATCATAAAATCCTGATTACTACTGAAGTGTCCAAGGATGTCAGTGCTAAGAATTATTTCCGTTGATCTCACTAGTGCATATGATAGGCATATGAATACACCTGTGTGAATAAATAATTGGTATCTAATTTAGAGTCTCACCATACATGGTTGTGGGTATTGTGAAATAGTTATATATATTTTCTTAATTTTGCAATAACATCTCTGGGTGTGAATCCTTGAATCATAAATACCTTTCCATATGTTCCAGCACTAGCTCCTCCCACATTAATTACTATATATATGACCTCCTATGGAGTCATTTGCTTTTTTCACTTTGTTTTAGTCCTTCTCTCTCTATTTTCAAATGTGAGTTATCTGTATCAAATCAAGGTGCATGTATTTGGTGTGGCAGTTTTAATCTTTATGAGTGATTTATATTTTATTCATTTATTTTTTAATTGAATCACATAAGATGGGCCATTACAAAGCTTTTTTTATGCAATTTAATTTTTAATCCTCTCAGTTAAGCCAGGGAAAATCTCTTACTCGGGAAATTCAGAATTTCCATATTTCAAGTGAATCAAAACTGATTGTTTTTGTATTTTTTTTATTTTTTATTATTTTTTCGATAGAAACGGGACCACCAAATAATGGGTGTTGGGAGGATCCTCCCAGGATGCATGCTGTTCTTTCAAGAAGCCAGAGAGACGTCTTCAGGCAGGAAGAGCAGCTCAGCAGCAGGGTCTCTTGGATGGGTTTGGTGCCATCTTATTTCAGAAATTGATTTAGGGTTTCTTACTAATCTGAAAATGCCTTGGGATTTAAAATGAAGGTCACATATAGAACTGAGTGCTGAAAGGAGGAAAAGGATAAGCATGATAATATTTCAGTACCTGTATTGAAAACCATAATGTGCAAAAGGAAAGAATGGGGGGGGGGGGGCAGGAGAAAGAGACAGACAGCGAGATATACAGACACAGAGACAGACAGAGAGAGAGAGATAGACAGAGTCAGAGAGAGAAGAAAAGAGTCTGCCATAGAGCACAGAGGCTGGCTGGGGGTGGGTGGCAGGAGGGAAAATGGGGACATTATAGGTTGGAAATGTACACTATCATGAAGGAATGGGTGTTGGAACACTATGATGGAAACTCAATCACAACTTTGTAGCTGTGTATCTGTGTAATTGTGCATTTAATTTAAAAATTTTAAGGAAAAAATAAGATTTCAAATGAAAAATTTGAGATATTTCTGACGAAACAGGCATTCTGGCAGAAACCTCACTGCTTGAGCAACAATACTTTCAGAGAGGTCAATTTCAAAATTTCAAAAATTCCCATATTGAAGCAGTCAGAAGCAAAACCCCTGTTGTGTCCCCAGCCATAAGAGTGAGCTGCACACACTCTTTACGATAGCCAGAATCTGGGAATAACCTGAGTGCCCCATAAATGAAGACTGGTTAAAGAAACATTGGTACATTGCCACAATGGAGTACTACGTAGGGGTTAGAAAAGATGAAGTCATGAAATTTACATACAATTGGTACTACATGGAGAGTATCATGTTAAGCAAAATGAGTCAGAAAGAGAGGAACAGACAGGGCAAGATTGCATTCACCAGGAGAACATAAAATAACAAAATAGGAGACCAACTCCAAGGGTGGCCGAGGTTAGTGTCAGGAATTTTTCTTCATAGCTTGGAGACCAACCACACTCGCTAGCAGAAAAGGCAGCTCAGATAGAGAACGGAGCACCAAATAAAGGGTGTTGGGAGGATCCTCCCAGGATGGGAGAGCATGCTGAACATAGACTATTAGACCAAACATGATTGTCACTCAATGCCTCTTTTGCAAACCACAACACCTAAAAAGGAGAGAGAGAACCAAGGGGAATGCCCTGCCACAGAGTCAGGGTGGGATGAGGGGATGGGGGATTGAAGCGATACTGGGACCCATTGGTGGTGGGAAATGGGCACTGGGGGAGGGATGGGTATTTTATCATTGTATAATTGAAACC
The DNA here is from genome assembly GCF_029834395.1 of Sorex fumeus. Classification (NCBI taxonomy): domain Eukaryota; kingdom Metazoa; phylum Chordata; class Mammalia; order Eulipotyphla; family Soricidae; genus Sorex; species Sorex fumeus. Next base: position 18,375,035 of record NW_026606152.1, on the reverse strand, counting down.
CATGCACAAAAATTTGTAAGTCTACAACTGTACCTCATGGTGTCTCAGTAATAAAAATTTAGAAATTAAAAATAAAAAAATTGGAACATAAAGTAAAAATAAAACAAGAGAAAGATCTAACAATAGCAAAGAGGACTATAGTACTCAAAACGTTGAGAAACAGGTACTTTGGCAAGAATTTTTAAATAAGTATCCAGGAGAGAATATAGCATTGTGAGTGAACAAATCTACTCTATGGATTCCTCTCATCCTTGAAGTGGAAAAGGACAATGTGTTACAGTTACCAATTTGCAAATAAGATATATGCCACCTATTGCTTGCTAGTTTTCTATGCTTTACCAAGTATTATTCTAATTTTTAAATTTAATGATTAAAACCGTATTTGCCTGCATTAAACTTTTAAATTAAAAGTTTTATTAGAAATGATTTTTAATTATTAAAAATGCTTTATTCACATGTAATTTTCTAAAAGAAACATATAGGCCAAAGAGCTAGTGCAGCATGTAGAGGGTGTTTACCTTGTATGCAGCTAACCTGAGTTCAAGTCCCAGAACCCTGAGCCCACCAGGGGTGATCTCTGGATACAGAGTCAGAAGTGAGCCCGGAGCTCATCTGGGTGCGGTCCTCTCCCCACATAAAAGGAAGAATAGAAAAGAAAAACATATAACTGATTCTTGAGCAACTCAGATCTTAAGGGTGCTAACTCCTCTATAACGTTTGAAAACCCCCAAATTTAATAGATAGTCTGCTATTGACCAAGAAGATGGTTTTCTAATAGTATTTAATTCCATTGTCTGCAAGTACTGATATGTGTGGCCTGTCAATCTGTGAATTTTGATACATTTAAAAACTTATAATGGATTTTATAATAGACTTTAAAATAAATTTGTATTTTATGATAGTAAGTGATAATTTATAATTCTATTTTTGTGGGGTATTTGGGCCAAAGTATGTGTTGCTTGGGACTTCAGACTCTGTGCTCAAGGGTCATTCCTGGTGGTGCCAGCCATTAATTTGGTTGACTGTGTGCATGGTAAGTGCTTTAACCCCTATACTAAATCTGGGTTTCAATCAAATAAACTATCTGAATATATTTTATACATGCATGGCATAATTTTCCTTAGACTTTTTATATTTCTAGGATATATCGAGAAGTTCTACATGGAGCTAGAGATGTTCTATAAAGAAGACCACACCTTCTACAAGATCATTGTGGGTGATTTTAATGCCAAGATAGGACCGAGAAGATCAGCTGAAGAACTTCACATCGGGACCCATGGCCTAGAATGGAACGAACAGGGTGAGAGACTGTCTGAGTTCATCATGTCGACCAAGACCATTCATGGTAACTCACAGTTCCAGAAGGCAGAGTCTAAACGATGGACATGGGAGTCTCCCGGTGGACGATTCCACAATGAAATAGACCACATCATATTCAATCGACGGTTTTGCCTGACTGATGTCGCTGTTGTCCCAAAATTTCGAACGGGATCGGACCACCGTCTCCTTCGTGCAAAATTCTACTTCACAGAGCGGGGAGAAAGGGCTGCAAAGTTCAAAAAGAGAACTCCCAGAATGACCACCAACTGGGAACTCTTTGGTACTATTGCGGCAACATGGGAAGATGCCATTGTTGACAACATTGACGAGGAATACGATCGACTGGTTCAGCACCTCCATGAATGTGCGAGGAACGCCAAGAGAGAGATAGCCACAAAAAGTCGCCTATCTTCGAAAACTCTTGAGCTAATTCGCCAGCGTGGTTTGGCGCATGCCTCAGGCAACCGCAAGCTAACGTCCGAGCTTGCAAAGCAGTGCAGAGATGCGATCAAGGAAGACCTCAAAGAGAGAAGTGCAGAAGTACTGGTAGATGCGGCAGGAGCCGGGAAAAGTATTCGTAAGGCCCGCCTATCCTTCGCCAACTATAAGACCAAGATGACTGCCCTCCGACGTCCTGATGGATCCATCACATCCTCCAGAACGGCAATGGAGAAGATTATCCATGACTTCTACTCAAATCTCTTCGATAGCCATGTCCACTTGCCGACATACCAAATTCCACAGGATGGGTATGTCATTCCTAAAGTTCTCCCTTCCGAAATCCGACAAGCCATTTCGTTGGTAAAGAAGCAAACAGCACCCGGCCCAGACAAGGTCAGACCTGAACACCTGAAGAACCTCCCGTCAGTACTCATCAATACACTGGCTCGGCTCTTCACTCGCTACCTGTCTGAATGCAAGGTTCCGTCCCAATGGAAAACCAGCAGGACCGTACTACTGTTCAAGAAGGGAGACATCCATGACATTGGCAACTATCGCCCGATCTGCCTATTGTCTGTCACCTACAAGCTGTTCACTCGAGTCATCCTGAATAGGATTGGCAGAACACTAGATGAAGGGCAACCATGCGAGCAAGCCGGGTTCCGCAAAGGATTCAGCACCATCGACCATATCCACACGGTAACCAAGCTCATTGAGGTTTCTCGGGAGTTCAAGATGCCGCTCTGCTTAACGTTCATTGATTTAAAGAAGGCCTTTGATTCTGTTGAGACGGAAGCGGTCATTGAAGTCCTAGCCAATCAGGGCATTCAAGCCCAATACATCAGGATCCTCCATGAGCTGTATTGCGGATTCACGACCAGGATCTCACCATTCTACAAAGAAGTGATCGTTGATGTCAAGAGAGGGGTGCGGCAGGGTGATACCATTTCACCGAAACTCTTCAGTGCCACCCTCGAGAACATCATGCGACGACTGGAATGGGAAGGAATGGGAGTGAAGTTAGATGGTCGGCAACTACACCACCTCCGCTTTGCTGATGACATTGTTTTAATAACACCAAACATCAGCCAAGCTGCACAAATGCTGGCCGACTTTGACCGTGAGTGTGGAAAGGTAGGACTACAGCTGAATCTTACGAAGACAATGTTTATGAGAAACAGCCTTGTTCCTGACGCCCCATTCGCTCTCAATGGAACGACCATCTCTGAATGCAACAGCTATGTGTACCTAGGTCGAGAGGTCAACATGAGAAATGACCTGGCACCCGAGCTGCGCAGGAGGAAGGGGACGGCTTGGAACGCCTTCAAGAACGTCGAAGAAATAGCTAAGAGGACGAAGGACCTCTGGCTCCGGGCACATCTCTTTGATTCCACTGTTCTTCCTGCATTAACATATGCCTCAGAGACCTGGGCCCTATGCAAACAAGATGAGAACGCCATTCAGGTCTCCCAAAGAAGAATAGAAAGAGCTGTGCTTGGAATATCACGTTTCACTCAAAGGAGAGAACGAATCCGGAGTTCTGACATCCGTCCACGATCAAGGATCAGGGACGCTGTCTCATATGCCAAGGTGTCGAAAATCAGATGGGCTGGTCATGTAATGAGATTTAAAGACGACCGTTGGACTAGAGCTGTTACTGATTGGATTCCACCGGATGTCAAGAGACCACGTGGCCGCCCACCTACCAGATGGTCAGACTTCTTTGTCAAGATCATGAATGATCGGTTTGAGGCCCTCCATGTTCCCGGAGCGAAGAGATGCCATTGGGCTACACTAGCATGCGACAGGGACAAATGGAGACGTTACTGGCGCCTGCTCGAGCAAATCGAAGACTAACGGGAAGTTAAGTGATTAAGTGAAGTGAAGGATATATTGATCATCTTTAATTATTTCACATCCATACCAATGTCAAAAATTTTTAAAATATAATTATTGAAAAAAAATCTCACAGAAGTGCAAATTTGTATTGTTCATGGGATAACTATATTAAGAAGAAAATAGAACCACAATAAACATATACGTAAAATGGAGGTACATTTTTTGGAGTCTTTCAATTATGTATTTATATTAGTCTACATATAAGTATGATTTTTAAATAATCAATTTAGTTAGTATAAAATGTTAATTGAGCTTTTATAATTGTAATGTTTTACTGAGAAGATAACATTGATGTGAACTCTATATCTATATCTATATGTCTACTTTTGTAATTGTTTAGTTAAGATCAATTATTAAAATATAACTTACTTGTGACGTGATATGTAGCTCAGGACAAAAGAACTTGGCTTGCATGTATGAAACTTTGGTTTCTATTCTTCGCACTATAGAAACAAAGGCAAAATCATGAACTGTGGTTGGAAATATGCCTCGGTGATAAAGTATTTGGCTCACATTTCTGAGATTATTGGTTTGATCCCTGAATTTCCATAGACACACACAAAAGCTAACTTACAACAAAGTTTCACACTGGAGACCTAACTGGGCCCGCTCGAGAAAATCGATGAACAACGGGAGGACAGTGCCAGTGACAGTGACTTAAAGAACATTAAACTACTTTAAACTATATATTGCCTAACTATTATACAGATTTAATTCTCAATAAAATAAATTTAAAAGGTCTATTTTCTAGCATCTTTGCTAGGGAAAGATAGCACCTGATTTTTCAATATTTGTAATTTGGGGTACATTTTAATTTCTCATTTTAATTTGTGCTCTTTGTCGACTAGTGAGCTTGAAAATTGCTCTTGTGTGGTACTACATGGAATATATTATGCTATGGGAAATGAGTCAGAAAGAGAGGGACAGACATAGAAAGATTGCATTTTTCTGGGTAACATAAAGGAACAAAATAACAGTCTAACACCCAAGAACAGCTGTGATAAATACTAGGTTGTTCACTCCATGCCTTAGAGGCCAGCTGCACTGTCTAGGGGTAAAGGCAGCGCAGATAGAGAATGGAGTACACAATAAAGGGTGCTGGGAAGATCTGCCCAGGATGGGAGATGCCTGCTGAAAGTAGTCTAAGGACCGAACAGGATTGCCACCCAATGTCTCTTCTGCAGACCACAGCACCCAAAAGGAGAGATTGAACAAAAGGGAGTGCCCTACCAAAGAGGCAGGCTGGGATGGGGGTTGGGGGGTGGGAGGGATACTGGGATTGGTGGGAATGGAGATTGGGCACTGGTGGTGGGATGCGTACTCGATCACTGTATAACTGAAACACAAGCGCAACAACTTGGAAGTCTATAACTGTACCTCATGGTTTTTCACTAATAAAACAAAACCAAAAAAAATTAAAATTGCGCTTGTGTTTACTAGTCATTTACACTTCTTTCAATAGAGATTATATGATCATGGTTTATGCATATTTTTTCGATTCAAGTTTAATAGCTAAATACTGATTTTTTTAAAGCATAAATTTATTAAAACCATTCATACTTGGCCCATCATATATCATATTAATTGCCAGTATTTGTTGGTGTTGCTTGTTTTTTGATCACTTAATTTGGTTTTTGTCCTTTTCTTTCAGATTGTAAAATTTTGAGACAAATGAGCGTATGTTTTTCTTTATCTTCTACAGTTTTAAACTGAGAACAACTGTTTGTTTTGTACAAATAAGATACCTGTGAATTTACTATTTCTTCTCATTTTATTTACATTTTAACACATCTCGATTCATCTACAATTTATCCTAGTAAGTGTTGTCATATTGACAGAAACCACCAATTTTTTCAATCATAGCACTGTAGCACAGTCCTCCAGCGGTTCTTCCATTTGCTGGAGCGGAACCAGTAATATCTTACAACAAATTGTGAGACTTGTTGTCACTGGTTTTGGCCTATCGAATATGTCATGGGGAGCTTGCCAGGCTTTTGCTATGTGGACAAGATACTCTGGGTAGCTTGACCGACAGAGGAATCGGAATCAGGGTTGGGCTCTTGCAAGGCAAATGCCCTGCCCTCTGTGCTGTGAATGTTAACTAAAATATACTAGTAATACCAAATGGTGTTTCTTTAACAGTGAAATATAAACAATTATTTTGTAATTTTCTTGATTTGTTAATGAGATATGTAAACTCTTGAGTATAATGGGAGTATTTTTCTAACACAAGAGTCTGAGGAAGGTGAAACTGTTATAACTGTCTTGTAGGATTCCATCTCCCTAGCATGCTTCATTCTAACCCGTTCTCTATCCAATCCGGTCTTCTTCTTGGGATTCTGACCTCCTGATTGGCTAGCCTCTGCCTTTCAACTGCCTACTTTATGACATCATTCTTTCACCAAACCAACCACCAACTGGTAGAATCTTGGGGGTCCCATGCAGTTGTTTGTAAACAAATGTGAATCATCATGGCAAGTGACGAGTGACCAATGACCAATCACCAGTGAGCAGTCGTCTGTACTGAACACTTGTGGTCTTAAGCTGCTTCAGTGTTCAGACGCACTCTTGTACCGTCTCCTCTTCTCGTCTACCTTTTATTGGTATTTCCTCTTCTCTGACCATGTCAGGTAAGGATTTATTATCCCTAAACTTAGCAGTCAAGTAAAAACAGCACGGAGTAATGAAAGAAAGTATTCAAGTAGAATTTTATAAGCCTCATTTGAGCTAGACTTTGACATTTGCAGTGTGATTTTAGACATTGGCTTACTTTCTCTCACATACAAAGTGTTTTTCCTCATTGATTACATTATATTTTAGACATACTTAGGAGCTCAAATACACACATTCACAAACACACACACACATATATATGAGTGTTGATTCTCTATGTATCTTTTTACTATTAATAGTAAATTTTACATGATATCCATTGAAAACAAGTAAATCAGAGACAGTATTTTTACAGAAACAGAAAATATAGATGCTATGGAAAACTGTAAATATATACTAGCATGAGTTCTCTGTAATGGTCTCTCCACTTGTATTTATACTTCAATATTTTAAATATAGTGATATTACATAGTAATAATCATTGACCTTTGATTTTTCTATTTAAACCAGGTAATAAAAAATATGGGGCATTGGAAAGGTGTGGAGTGCTGAGCGGTAGGGAGGCAAGCCCTCAAAGGTAACAAAGTTTGGGATCACTTTCATCAAGAATTGACCAATAGAATCCAAGATGATATGTGGGACAATAAAATTGGAAAGAAAGAAAGGAAGAAAGAAAGAAAGGAAGAAAGAAAGAAAGAAAGAAAAAAAGAAAGAAAGAAAGAATGAATAGGAACGTCAAGTATGAATGAAAGGGAAAACGTTTGGAAAGAATGTTGAAGAGAACCAAAGATTTAAAATCAAAAAAGAAATATATATATTAAATATGCTGAGATAAATACACTGAGAGCAAGTCCAAGCAATATACTTCAATAAATGCCAGGACTAGAAAGGATACTATGCCTTGAATAGGGTACCATTAGGAAAAGCAGTTTATCAGAAAGCCATCCTTGCTGGTTTTTTCCCTTATTTTCTCTTAGAACACAGTACTTGGTACTTGACAATTTGAGTATAAACATGCTTCAGAAATGATACTTCCCATGAATAGCTAATAGTGCTTCTCTAGGGTGGTGGAAGATACAGAATCTTCAATGTTTTTATTACTTTCTGGTTTTTAAGTACATGTACGCGCTGTCTGTTAAAATAAAAAAATGGTATATTCTAACTTGAATCAGGAGATTTGATTCATTTGTGTGGTAAGTAGGTTCCAGGTTAAAGCGGCTTGTCACCTTTACAAATATTATTTCATGTGATTTTTTCTTCCTAACATGAGAGTATTTTGATAATAGTCAACTTCTGTTTTTAGATCCTAAGAGGAAATAGAAAAATCAAGTCTCACATGTCTAATTACACATTTTTGTCATATTTGTGAATTATGATTTTTCCTACATAAAAGATAATTTATTAGATTTTGGTGCTCATTTATTAAACATTGAGAAGAACGTTTTCCTGGTTGATGAATATAATTCTAATCTAGGGGTTGAAAATAAATTTGCAATATTTTGTGATCACTTTTTAAATGGTCTTTTCTGTGTCTTGTGTGATCAAGTGAAATCCTCTGCTATGTTTAACACGTGTTGTTTGCTGGTTAATATTCAAAGGTACTGATGAGAATAATTTTTTATACTTTCGATATTTCTTTCTGTATTTTACTCATTTCAAACATTTCTTGTCTCTGAAATACAATCACGATTACTCCTATTTTCTTTTTGTTATGTAGTTACTGGTAAATCCTTTCTCTTTAATGGAGTGGTAAAGTGTGCCCTCAAAAATCACCTTCTATTCCATTTTTTGGCTAGCAGTTTTTTCTAAAATAGAATACTGTCTTCATATTGTATATGTGGAGCAATTTATTAATAACCTTATTGTACTGTTTTATTTGGTTTTGTTTGGAATCACATCCACTGTTATTCAGGGCTTACTCTTGGGTCTGCTCTCCATAACTTACTGTACTATGCTGCTTGCTACAGAGCCCAGATTTCATTACTGTCTATATACTTCTTTTTCAGTTCTGTGATACATATTTTTCATGGTATTTTCTATACACTTCCTCCTATGTAAATCATATGAAATAGAAAAATTATATTCATGTATGCATTATTATTCTCAGAATTATTAGTAACTTCACAGTAGATAAACAACGTAAGGCACAGAGTTTAAATAAAGTTTTCCTTCCAAAAACATTTCTTGGGAGAAACTCAAGTAGTCATTTTTGAAGTGGATCAAAAATGAGGGTAAACTTCAGTGCATCCACAAGATTAAGTCGTATGTGAACCAAAAGTAACAGGTACTCATGGCACAAGTCAAATGGAAACCTGATGATTACAATGGTAATAGTTGTAAAGAGCACAAATGCTTATATTAATGTAAGGTATCTTTCTTCCGGTTTCTGGCCTTGTAGTGTACATGCAGGGTCCTGGCCAAAAGAACACATGCTTTAGTTTGTGTAACATGGAAATTCCTAAGGGAGAGAGAGATATAGTACTGGAGGGGATAACGCACTTGCCTTGTACAGCCAATCCAGTTGAATCTCTGTCACAGCATACACTCTCCCGAATGTTATAAGGGGTTACTCCAGAGTGTAGAGCCAGGAAGAACCAAGATCACTGTCAGTTATTGGTCCATACTCTACACCAACCCATGCCCCTCCCAATAAAAATTATTGGAATATATGAAATCTTTTTACCATCTCTGGGCCTCAGGTTTCTTCTTGTCCAGAGAATGTTTCCCATTCTCTTAGACTTCCTAGTTTGAAAAAGCTTCCATTCTCGCAGATAGCATAGGAGTCAATAGGATAGCAAGCTACAGGCATTTCTAGGGTAAGGAGAGACTATCTGTAAGCAAGAAATCCAGGTACAGACACAATCACCTGGTTCTTCTACATGTCTGTGTTCACTTTGGGAGCACGATACCAAATACACAAAGTGCCAAAAGGTTCCCGGCTTTGAATCACCCCAAATTGTTGGAATTTTGGAAATTCAGTTGACTGTTGGTACTAGAAGCATCTTGATGGCTTAAAATTTAAGTTCATATTGTTCCTCTCAGCGTTGAAGGAGATTATTATTCTCACAGATTTTGTTTATCACCCTCTTGTTCCTTACAGAAAATTTTCAAATTCCATCTTTATTGGGAAATGCACATACTCTGCAGCTTTTCCTTTCCATGGTTAATGATGCAGCTTCGGTAACAGGAAGTGTCTGCAAATACTCCAGTGTATCTGCTTCAGCTGGTATTTCTGCTTGGCTCCTGCCCTCAGCCTCTGGCACCTCTTTCCAACCACTGATGGGTAGTGCCTATCTTTACCAACATTTCAGCACAACAATGCTATCTGGAGTGTTTCACCAGAGTCATATATCCACCTCAGCTGCTTCCTACCCGAGTGTTTTGGAATGGGATATTGAAAGAAGTGCTGAAGAGAAGTCTTCCATGGGAGACTTTTCTGTGACGGTCCTTGCCCAAGACACCGCTGTCTCTTCCATGTCTATGGCAGCTCGCTATGAGAAAATCCTAGATACCAACAACACGGTGTCTGTGTACCCATCACTTTCTGCCAGTCTTGTTGAGAGAACACCATCTCTGGTTCCACATCAGAGTCAAAGCCTGTCACTTCCCTACCAGGAACGAAGTCAGATGTATTACAATCATCAAGACACTCTGGTAACTCTCCTTTCTGGCCTGCAGTCCTATGACTCCATGTCATACATAGGTCAAAATGGCTCTGCCCCCCAAGCTTACAGCAACTCATCTAGAGAAATATTTATGGCTCTGAAGGAGGTCCATCCCCCAAATAACCAAATACCAGCCTCCTCCTCTGGAATCGACTTCTCTCTGTCTGCTCAACCCATCACAGAATCGAGTTATCAAGGTGAGTAAAACGGAGAGAAGGGAAGGAAAATTCAAAAATTGGGATCAAAAAAGAGGAAAACTGTCCGTAGACAGGTGGTATTCATATACACTGAGATTTTTAAGTTTATGAAAAGAACTTAACTAAACTCAGTTCATGCTTACTTCCGTAACTCCTTTTACAGCATGTTATTTTCACTCTCAACATAAGAGCTCCTAATGGAAATTGGAAGGTATGATGTTAAATAGACATCTAGGTTTCATATAATGAAACTTCAGGAGCACACAAAAGAATGCGACATTTTTCCCTAGTTATTTCATTTACTTTTAATTTTTATTAGTTAAACATAAGGAGGGACAGATGTAGACTTAAAATTATTGTGCTTGGTTTCATTTATACAATGATGGAGTACCTATCCCTCCACCAGTGCCCATTCTCCAGCACCACGGTTCCCAGTATTCCTCCCACCACCATAACCCCCATCCCACTCAACCTCTGTGGCAGGGAATGCCACATTTTTCACATTCTATTTCAGCAGTCCTCAAGAATTACCACACTAAATGTAAAATACATGTCTTAAACTAGTATTTTGTTATTTTCTTAAGAAGTTTCAGAACTCTTATTGTAATGGTACACTTTAACTTTCCCTTCCATTAATGAACAGCAAGGTTCTGAATACACTTGTGTTTCAGAGATTCTGACTCAAATCATGAAACCTAGAATCTGTACTCCAGCACAAATATCATGATGAAGTAGTGCTTCATTCATACTCTTATTCTATGATATTAAAGTCCTCTTATTTTTCCATGAAAGTGAATAAATTGAGAGTACAATACATTACAATGCTAAGCTCTGTATGCATTTATTAGTTTGAAAATCTATATATTTTTTTAAAAAAACCTTTTGTTTGGAGGACGTTGAAGTTGTGTCAGAGACCGAAGGACTCAGGGATTACTCCTGGATCTGTGCTAGGGATCACTGCTGAAGATGCTTAGGAGATCATACGTGATACGAAAGATCAAACTGAGGTCAGCTGTGCGCAGGGCCATTGCCTTACTAACTGTACTATCCCTCTGTCCCAAGTCTCTTATTTTTCAAGTTAGTTTACACAGAAACTCTTTCAAAAACAAAGAAAACCAAAAAACAAGAGCACCACATGACAAACAGTATGAAATACAATATTTACCTCCAATCTTCAAGCACAGGGACTTGTCCATTTTCCTTAAAATAGCCAGTAACAATGCCTTGCCTATTGCTGGTAGGTGCACTGTTGTTGCACCACAAGTTTTGTGGAGTGAATATCTCATTTTGCAGGCACTAATTTCTTTCATGGTTCTTTTAAGTATTGAATTTCCTGGGGAGGAAGACTTCCCAGGCATAGCAACCTTCAGGGAAGACATTTGGTCTGCAACAAATTTCCGAATTGCCCCCACGTTGCAGTAGCAGGATTCAAAGACCTGAGTGTAATCCAGCACCTGAGCTTCTGGAAGTTCCCATAATATCTCCAGCCAAAGTAACCTGGCGCTGACACCAACTCCAACTCAGGAACAAAAAGTTAAGAATTTTGATCAGATGAAAACTGGGCTTTCAAAACCTCTGGAGACCTACCAGATCCCAGTAGACTTAGATCAATGCAAAGATCTGCAGGTAATGAACACCACTGACACAATCACTCTGAAGCAGGTGCAAGAAAACTCAAGTGGAACTAAGGGGACCTCCCATGCAAAACAGAACAACAAAAAGGAGGCTTCTGAAACTCTTGAGGGAGAACCCAAGGCCAAAATCCAGCCAAACGTCCGAGAATGCATGCTAAAGCGGAGCGGGGATTTTTCGTAATGCTGCAGTCAGTGATAGGTGTCCTAAGACCAAAGCCAAAACTAACAGCAAATCTCACAATTCTGCCTCCAGCAGGATCAGCAAGACAAAGAGCCATGGGCAGGAGAAGATAAAAAACACCAGAGAAAACTCTAAGAAAGCTAACGAGTGTAAGCAGCCAGGGAACAAGGTTAAGGAAGAAGAAAAGCCCACCATTGGCAAGGGGAAATGCAAGGAAACTCAATCTGAGCTTTGCCAAGAGGCAGTTAAAAAGCCCTGCTGCTACCTAGGCATACACATGCTGGATTCTGTCCAAGTGTTTCATGCTTTGGGGAAGGAAAGTGATCCAAAACTTGGAATCTCTTCCTCCTAGGTCCTGAGTACTCAAAGAAGCCTAAAGATGTCAAGCCATCCTCAGCTGTCAAGCTATGTCTAGGTGCTACACAGGATGGGAAAGGCCTTGAGAAATCTCAGGTCAAAGCACACAAACCAAGTAGCAGTGCTGAAAAACGCTCATCGCCAGCAAAGTCTGAGCTGCCACATCCTGGGAAGGTCAAATTGGTTCCTTTGCCTTTTCTTACCATGGAGAATCCACAAGCTCGACCTGTTCCTCGGAGACGACAATCTGTGTCCTCACATGGTCCTGCTGCAGCTTACCATGCCAAGCCTCGCTCTACCAATGCAGCTCAGCCAACCGCTGCCAATTCTTCCCGGTCAACCACTGCATTTTTGTCGGGTTCTGCTAAACCTGCTAAGTCCATTTCAACCAACCCATCTCGACCCCTGTTTGCAGAACCCTAGTAGCTGACCTATTCGTCTCCCCACAACTTCTAGACCTGCTCCCTACAACAGCACCTGGCACTTCTCTCCAGCGTGAACCTCCTCCAGTCTCTGTGAACCAGCGGCAGTCGCCACCCAAACGTCAGTCAGTTTCTCCTCCAAGACTTCCGTTTCCAACCGATTCCATGGAGAAAGCCCAATGTTCCCGAGCTAGACATGTCAAAGCCCATCACCAAAGAGCAGAGACCAGAGCGTGAGGCTATGAAAAGGAAGGCTCAGCAGGAGCGTGAGAACGCTGCCAAACTCACCTCTTTGGGGGAAAGTGCAGTACTTTATTGAGAGGGAAAAGAGATGGACATCTCTCTCTACTATGGCTACGTAATGGGAGTAGCTGGAATGGTAGATTCCATTTGAGGTACCAGATGGTTTTCCTAGGCAAACACTGACATGCCATACACCATTTATTTATTCTAATATATTTTTTCAAATTAAAGAGATGCATCATAGTTAATTGTTTGTTAATAAAAATTCTGAATTTTGAGATCCTGCCTATTGTGGTTGTTTTTGGGAGTGGCTGGGGGTCGAAGGATGGGATGGGAAAGAATGGGAAGTTAAAGACAGGAAAAAGGATGAATAGACAAGACTCTACGAAATACAAACTTAGTCCAGGGTTATAAAGCCCATCATAGGAGAAATTTCATGGGTCTGATGAAGAGTGGGGTAGGGTCAGAGGAAGAGTATAGCTGACAGGGCATTTGTTCTGCAACCAAGAAGGACTCAGTTCATTTCTTGCAGACTTTGATGGTCCCCAGAGACCCACCAGATGTGGAACTTGAGCACAGAGCAGGGAGTAAAACCAGAGTACAGTCAAGTATGCCTATCCCTGGTGTCCTCGAAAAAAAAATGGGACAAATGGCACAGTCTGCGGTTTTTGGTTAATAGAATAAATTTGGAATAGGCTGAGAAAGTCAGATGAGTCTAAGATGACCAGAAGAAAAGTAAAAATTCTTCAATGGATGCTCTGTTTACGTCTCATGGCCACCTTTGGAAAATAACCAAATTTGAGAAACATCACTAAAAGGTTTGGGTGGTCTATCAATAAATGATGGCTGGGGGATGCGAACACAAACACTGGGGAATAAACCTACCAGATGAGTGATCAACGCCCTCAGATTCATTTAAGTATGACTCTTAACAGGGACAAAGCCAAGAGAACAGTTGCAGCTTTAAGCCTGAATATCAGCTCCTGGGAAATGCAAAGATAAGTCATATGTCCTCAGGCCCTCTGTTCAGCATCTGTAGCTGCACCATTTCACTTATTCCCAACAATATTCAGAGTTGCTATCATGGTGACACTTTACTAGTGAGTTTCAACAATGCGGTCCACTGCCTTTGTAACTCTTTGGATTTGTAAACTCCCCAATTTAGCCAAGCCAGCTCTCAGGAAATTTCTGGTGGGGGGAGCTCAAATTATATTAGCTTGAGGGGCTGGTCTTTGGTCTTCCATGGTTCCTGGTGCCTGTAGCTTTCTCTAAACATCGCTTTTAACTGCAGCTCACACAAGAATCAACTTTATAAATGGCGTTGTGGCTGCATTGCGGTAGGTACCATACTAAGACATGCGTCCTAGGTGACCACTCCCAAAGCAGTTGGTACCTGTTGACCTTGAGCCTGGAAGGTTGTGGTGGAAAGAGATGGCCCTAGGAGAGTTAATGGGGTGATGGATGGATGGAAAGGAAACCGGGAAGGGTAGGGAAGTGGAAAATTGCTGATCATCATGGGATAGTTTGTGGATGTTTTTAAATAAGTTAAAATATTTTTTGTAAAGGAGATTCAAGACAAAAATACAAAAATAAGATAGGTTCCAAAGAACAGGTTACATATAAGACCGAGAGAGCTAAAAAGGTCTGGCATTCCTTCTGGAGCTTTCAATCATACCATTTACTAAAGATGGTATTCTCACATCACTTAGCTGTGGAGAGGAATAGTGAGTAAAAGAATGCCACCAGAAAAGCAAACTGGGAGACCACCTTCAATAAAAGCCAGGTGGAAGGTGTTCACATGGATCCCAAGTGCAAATATATGTCAACAGGATCAAATATTTAACTAACTCTGCTTGGTACCAGTAACTACTTTGTTGAAAATGGGGGGAAATGAACGCAGTTTCTGATTGACCTGAGACTAACCAGTTAATAGATTTTCCCAGGAAAGGGTAGTTGACTGGCTGGGAACAGAAAAACGTGAAAAGTGTTTTGCTACCTTTAATGTATGGCTGGAGGGAATTGATCCCAGTAATCTCTTAAAACTAACAAGCTTCAACTCTCTTGAAGGAATGTTGTATTCACTAAGGAAAAAATGTTGGGAGAAAAGTCTGAACTGATGGGAAAAGAGACAATAAGTGTGAAAGGAGGGCTTGAAATTTGGGTTCCTCTGAAAACAAAGCTTGAAACAACAAGATCTGGGGGTAACATGATATACTGGGAATGGAATCTGAGCAGGAAAAGAGTGATATCTGGGATGTGAACAAGGGAAATCCAAGTTTAGGAAGACTTAGCTAGCTGACTACTCCATGGTCAACATGGTTCCAAGACTACAAGAAATTACAAGAAATTTACTTTAATTTTCTTTCTTTTAAATGGTCAATTACAAAATGTATTCTTGTGCCTTCTTCAAGCAGAATTTTTCTTTCTCAATATTCTGCTCATTTGTGTAAGCATCTTAAACAACTGCTTGATAACAGAATAATTTGATGAGACTTATTTTTTACTTTAATGTTTAGTTGAGATTACTGAAAACTGGGCCTAAAGTGAAGTTTGTCCTGATTGGTACAAGTAGAGAATGGAGGACTAGGGATGGAATTAGAGATTATAGGGTACCACATTCAGTTCCTAATAAAACAAGTAAAGGACAGTGTCCCAAATAGATTGTTGAAAAAGATATTCATCTCTATTTAACATGTAAATTCAGCATTTTCTATATTAAATTAAAAATGAAAGAATGTTCCTATATTTGGTCTTTTAAAGACATTCCAGGTTGGTTAAGGAAACAAACACTGCCTATGAAATCATAACAACTTAATCATAAAAACCTGATTACTACTTAAATTTACAAGAATGTCAGTGCTAAGAATTATTTCCCTGGATCTCACTAGTGTACATGATAGTCATATGAATAGACCTGTGTGGCTATATCGCTGGTATCTAATTTAGAGAATAGATATATAGAGATTAGATCACATAGCTGAGTGTGATCTCAACTTTTCTACACACTCCCATGCCCCACACACCCAAAGACTTGTACTAATCCTTATAGATCCATTACTTTTCCTCCTCCCCTCTCTCAGAGTCTATTAAAATTTCTTTTCAAGTACTAATGTGATTCGCTTTAGAAAATATTGAGTTAAACCTAATTGTTGTCATTTAGCTTTTAGATAGAGAACCAAGAAAAACTTATTAAAAGTGTATTTTGGTATTCTTTGAAAATGGTAAGAAGTACATTATCATTGAGTCCCTGAATATACATTATATAAAGTATTTTGTGAGGAATTCCCTATACAAATCAGTACTCAAAGAAATAAATGACTTCTCTGAATGAGAATGAACTGGGAAATTTCAAAGTATCAATCAGTGAATCAAAGATGAATCATAGCATTCTATAGAAAAAATAATCTTGATGTAATCTAGTCAACACCATTACATTTTTTCTTATACCAGCTGATAGTACTTTTAATTTTTTAATTTTTATTTATTAATTTTTATTAGTGAAACACCATGAGGTGCAGTTGTAGACTTACATACCTTTGTGCCTGGGTTTCATTTATACAAGAATCAAGTACCCATATCTCCACCAGTGCCCATTCTCCACCACCAAGGAACCCAGTGATCCTCCCACCCCCCACTCGCCCCACCTCAGGGCATTCCCTTTTGCTTTTTCTTTGTTTTACGGTGTTGTGGTTTGCAATGGAGGTCAATACTATTACATTTTCAAAGAAGAACATAGGCCCCTATATGTTCAAGACACTACTACTGTCCTGCGGTTCTTCCCAGCATGTACCCTACTCCAAGCCAGCCCTTTGGAAATATGCTGGGAAGGACAACTGGATGTTAATTTCCTCACAGTGACCTGCAAGATTCTTGTTGATTCTCAGCCACATCAACTATTTCATTTGTTGCCTGATATCACCTCCTGTCCTTTATTTTTTTTTTAAATATTTGATTTGTTTCTGGAACATAAAGAAAAAAATTAAATGGATGAATAAAACAAAAGCAAAATCAAACCTTTACACTCTGACATCAAAATAGTCCTTATAGGAGGGGAATTAAATGACTGAAATGGGTAGGGGAATGTTGTTAGTTGGTTGTGGACAGTAGCTGGATATTTGACAGTGCATGGAGTATGAATACAGAGTTGCTGAGATGAGGAACTCTGTACTTGAAGCGAATACAGTTTGTAAACTAGTCATCACAATTATATGTCCATATGAAATTTACCTACATATGCTTTGTGCCTTCCTTGCATGTATATGTTATGCATTCCTTTATCATGGCCTCAGAAATGTATCTGAGGGCACTCGGAAATTAGTTGAGCCCCAAGTATGGGGAGAGAGGTAGTAAAGAATTGGAGGAGGAAGAAATATGAGTTGGAGCTTAAGAGCCGTGTAAGAGGAATATATAGATATATATGTGTGTGTAAATACACATATATATGTATAAATATATATATGGGCTGGAGCCATAGCACAGTGGGTAAGACATTTGCCTTGCATGCGGCCAACCTGGGTTTGATTGCTCTGCTCCTCTCAGAGAGCCCGGCATGCTACTGAGAGTAACCCTCCCTCATGGCAAAGCCTGGCAGGCTACCTGTGATGTATTCAACATGCCATGAACAGTAACAACAAGTCTCACCATAGGGACGTTTCTGGTGCCCACTCGAGCAAATCAGTGAACAATGGGAGGACAGTGCTACTGTGCTATGGTTAATTCAAACGTTGTTTATGCAAAATTTGAAAGAATCAAATAAATATTCTATAAAACTGATTACACCTATTAAATTAATATAACTGTAAATAGTGTTTAGAAATGAAGTTGAAGAATTTTAAGGCTATAGAAAGATATTGACAATATATCAAGAAACACTTGGATTTTTGAGGAGCAAGAACACGTAGCTGTTGTCCTTTCTTAAGGTTATTTTTTTTGTCTTTAATAGAATATGCTTTCCCTGAGTTTTGTTAATAGCTTCCGTTTTTTAGAAAGCATCATAATAAATTATTTTTTTAAAAAAAGTAAAAAAACTTGTGTTTGTGAGTGGATTCTGTATGTTTGGAACCTGGGAAGTATTTTCCTATGTAAGTTACATTAAACATGATATTTATAACAGAAATACCATCTGCAGTACTATTCACAATAGCCAGAAGAAACTATGGTATGCCTACACAATTGAATACTACACAGTTGGCAGGAAAATCACATCATTAAATTTGCTTATAAATGGATGTACAGGGAAGAATATCATGCTCAATGAAATCAGTCAGAAGGAAAGGGGTATACTGATTGGACTACCCCATTTTTTGGATATAAAAAACCAGAATATGAGACTAATACCCAAAGATAGCAGAAACACAGGCCAGGAGAACTGGTCAATGGTTTGACGCTTGCCACAAGTGCTGAAGGCGAGCATTTGGAATAAAGAAGGGACCGCTATGATAATGATAGTTGGAAGTGATTACTCTGGGTGAGAACTGAGTCCTGAAAGTAGGTAAAGAAATAAACGTGAGATCCTCTCATTCTCTGTATTACAATCCATAATGCCCAAAGGATGAGAGAGAGAGAGAGAGAGAGAGAGAGAGAGAGAGAGAGAGAGAGCGAGGTGACTGCCATAGTTTAGAGACAGCAGGCTGTCAGGTGGGGTTTGGGGTTGGGAGAGGGAGTGATGGGAGAGAAACTGGGGACATTAGCAATGGAACTGTATACTAGTGGAGGTTAGGTGTTAAAATATCCTATGATTGAAACTGAGACATGAAAAGGTTTGTAATTTGTGTCTCCTGCAGATTCAATATTAAAACATGATATTTTGTTTCTACCAACATGACTAACCTATGAATTTGCTGAAATTTATTTTTATCAACTTGGCTGGGCTCATTACATGGATGTCTGTGTGGTAAAATTTTTTTTCATTTTATGCGGACTGAAGAGACAAAAATCATAGGGTTGGGACTTCTGGTGGAAGGAGAGAAGAGCACAAAACACCCTGTTGACCACACCTCAGCAGGGTCACCTAACTTGCGTGATGACAGACCTCCTTCACTGATTTCTTCTTTTGTAATGTGGAAAAATGAAAAGACTTTGCAGGCTGACAGGGGGTTGTCCCCTCCAGTTCACACTGTTTTCATTTCGATCAGAATTGTTTAAAGATTATTTGAAAAATTTGGAGCTTAATGATTTGTTCTCACATATTTCCCCTACATGGTGTCAGTGGGCATTGATCCAGGAAGGCCAGCATGAAAAAGTTGAGGTGTATGTCTTAACCACCAATGCCAACACTACTGTAAGTATGGAACCCAGAGTACAATAGTAAAACTTCAAAATGTCTTTGTCAAGGAAATCGGTGGGAATGCAGGGAGAAATGGATAATTTGTTGGTGGAGGGATGCAGACACTGGTTGTGTGATTAGAATTGGAATATTGTATGACAAATCTCCATTATAAATGACTTTGACAATCAAAATTGCCTATATTTAAAATAAAAGAGAAGTCAACTTATGTCTATAATTCAAAAAAGCTTATCTTGGCAAATTTTGGCAGGGAGACCATAGTTCGTAGAGAGAGGGAGAAAGAAAGGGAGAGTTGACAGTTGGGAAGAGAAGCCAGGATATAATGGAAGAGATGAAAAATGATCTTAGAAGATTTGGAGCCATCAGAGTTTAGAGAGTTAAATGGTGAGAACATTGCAGTTTAGATACTTAAATAGTGAGATTGGTTTCATTCATCAGCACTGTATACATAGAAAGAGTTCAAACACCTCACAGATATTCATGCTATAATAATTAACAAGGGCTGGAGCGATAGCACAGCGGGTAGGGCGTTCGCCTTACACGCGGCCAACATGGCCGACCCGAGTTCGATTCCTCCGCCCCTCTCGGAGAGCCCGGCAAGCTACCGAGAGTATTCGATATGCCAGACACAGTAACAACAAAGTCTCCAATGGAGACGTTACTGGGCCCGCTCGAGCAAATCGACGATCAACGGGAGGGCCTTTACTTTACTTTACTTTTAATAATTAACAAGGAAGCGTTTTTTCCTGAAGCTCTATGTAAGGATAATATATTGCCAGGAAGAATGATAAGAAGTTCTTTCTCTTTTTCACAGATTAATACATTAGAGATGAAAACTTTTATACAAAGGAATCTATGATCTTGTCCTGTTGCTCTGTTTTCTTGTCATCATTCCATTCTCCCCCATGACCCTACCTAATCAGGGCTCTCGACATTTCTCAGCAGTGTCACCACATAGCCTCAGAGCATGTGTTAACTGCAGGTAGCTCACAGCTCTCATGTTTGCCCCCCATCCAAGCCAGAGCCATCCTTCTGAAACCAAGGATATTTGCTGAAGGCCAGTTCTTCCTTGAAATGGCAGTCATTGTTTACCTCTTCTTAATCATTGTGTTTACATATTTAGATGAATGTCACTATACTAGTGACAGGTATTTTCCAAACTAAGAAAAGCATAAACATTTCCCTTTCCCCCACGAATTTTGGGCTAGTTATTTTCTATCCACTGCTAATTATATGTGATACTAAGGAAATAGATCTGAAGTAAAAACAAGTACATTTGTCAATTTGGTGCCATGACTAGTCAGTCTGAGTATAAGTATATATTTCTAGAAAAAAAAAGCAGAAGAAAAGGAGTTGGTTGCTAGCAAAGATTGCCAAACCTCTGCCAAGAAATCCTTTGAAAATAATAATTCTGACTATGGACTGAACATGATTGCCACTCAATGCCTCTTTTGCAGATCACAACACCCAAAAGGAGAGAGAGAAAAAAAGGAAATGTCCTGCCACAGAGGCAGGGTGGGATGGGGGGGATCTGTGTGAGAGGGATACTGGAATACATGGTGGTGGAAAATGGGCACTGGCGGAGGAATGGGCATTTGATCATTGTATAATCGAAACCCAAGAAAAAAAATTTGTAAATGTACAACTGTACATTATGGTGTTTCACTAATAAAACTTTAAAAAAATAAAATAAAATAAAAATTGTTTCGTCTGCCAGAGATCAGCAGATGGGAACCTGAGTGAAGGCAAAAGATTAAATCGGTTGACTTTTATTTTTCCTTGAGTATATTAATTTGATTTTGGAGTCAATTTATATGACAGTTCATCAAGACACAGAAATTTTCAGCACTTCTCTTGTTTAAAAGTATAGTGTTACACCATATCTCTCTCACATTATTTTTATTTCTGATAGTTTGACACAAAAGATAAGTCAAAATCATAGATAAATGTAAATTATTTAAATACTGTTTTGATTATTTAAAATTACATTATAGAATTACTAGAATTTCATAAATTTTAGGATTATACATAATCATCGTGCATGTATCATATTACACTCACTACTGAAAGGCCTACTCTGTCATTCACTATTGTTCAGTTTTTCTACTTTGATTACACCTTTCCATCTGGTAACTAAATAGTCTTATAGTTCTAAAGTTTGTTTTTATGGCTTTGAAAAGATCCAAATTATACAATTTTTAACATTGGATGAAACTAGAGTATATCATGCATGTAAAGTTAGCCTTAAGGAAAGGAACAGATACAGAGAGATTTTTCTCATATGTGGGATGTAAAGACACACAGCAAGGTAGCAACAAAGGTTCAAGGACAATGTAAGGGGAGAACTGATCCACACAGTTGAGTCAGGGGTTTGGGAGGGAGGGATTCTGGGGGTTTGGGGGAGAGGGAGGGTTTATTTTTTGAGACAATGAGGAGTGTCATGTTGTAATAATGTGTATGAGGAACCATTGTTAATTGAATTATAAATCATAGAATATTAATATTGTTTTAGACGTTTGTCTGTCTCATTTTATTCTTTTAATTTGTTTTCTCCATATGCCACATATGCATGAACTTGTATGATGCCTATCTTTCCCTGCCTGGCTTATGTCACTAAACATATTATCCTCATGTTATGCTTTTTTATACAAATAATAAGAAGATTTCACTTCATATAACTGAGTAGGATTACATTGCTTTACACCCTTTCATTTTCAAAATTTGGGGTTTAAAACATACAAATATTGATTTTAACAATGCTCTGGTGTTTTAAAATTTTTAGTTCAGTGAAGAAAAGATAAAGGCCCTCCCGTTGATTGTCGATTTACTCGAGCGGGCCCAGTAACGTCTCCATTGGAGACTTTGTTGTTACTGTGTTTGGCATATCGAATACTCTCGGTAGCTTGACGGGCTCTCCAAGAGTGGCAGAGGAATCGAACTCGGGTCGGTCATGTTGGCCGCTTGTAAGGCGAACGCCCTACCGCTGTGAAGAACAATAGATTTTATTGAACAACACTTAGAAACTTGTGAAACAGGCATAGGGTGGAATGGAATATATGTTCAAGAGAGAACACTCGTTTTACAAAGCAAGCAAAGAGTGACATACAGAAAGGAAGCACGGTATTTCTTTAAGGAAGAACACAAGCTTGAGGACCAAGCCCACTCTGGTAGTTTAGGAATAAGAACTTGGAGTGGTATGAACTTAACTTGTACACTTTAGGGGAGAACCTGAGTGAAACAAATAGAAGTACGTTCAGGAGAATGATAAACTGGAGTCTATACTTGGAGTGAGGAGGGTAGAGAGTTCTTTGGGGAGATCTGGACTATGGAGAACAGTAATATTATAACATTAATGATAGTATCTTACCGTGGGATTCCAAAAAAATCTTTAACAGTGGTGTCAGAAATGATAACATTCTTAGGTATTTGGATTTCCTGTGGAAACTACTGGGAAGCTGAGTTTATGCTCTGGATGCCTCTGCCTGAAACAAGGTCAACAAATCATGAATGAAAAATTACAAGTTACATGGATCAAGGATTCTGATCCCAGTGGAAGGCTAGCTTTTGGGTGGACAATTTCTACTGATGGCCTGATGTAGATTCTGATCCTGGGATACGTAACAGAAAGGAGGTAGTGACAGGTATCCTCAGAAGTGAAGCCTCTGAGACAGAATTCATTCATGCCAACTTATGGGTTATCAATGTTTGCTCATGGCTGCTACCATTATAACATGCCATTCAATGATTCTGTGGTTTCAATTTACTGTGTCAATGTAAAGATGAAGTTTCTGAATGGAAGGTAAAAATCTGAGGCCCTCAAGATGATGAATTATGGGGAGGCGGGTGGAGCTGGAGCTATAGTACAGCAGGTAGGGCATTTGCCTTGCACACGGCCTACCCAGGTTAGATTCCCAGCATCCTGTATGGTCCCCCCAAGCACCGTGAGGAGTAATTCCTGACTGCAGAGCCAGGAGTAACCCCTGTGCATCGTCAGGTGTGACCCAAAAACGCAAAAACAAAAAGATGATGCCTTACCTTTAGATATTTTGAAGTCAAGTAGAAACAGCCAGGAAGCTCACCAGAAAAGAGTTCTCCTGGGTCGAAAACATCATCACCTCTGGCGTGAGAGCATAGAGAAAATAACGTTTCCATTTTATGCCATGTTAAAGCAAGCCAGACATGATCTTGGAAAGTTTGTCAAAGGAAAGCATGGCTATAGGAAGGATAAGATGACAACTGAATCTTAGAGGTAAAATATACAAGTGAAGAAAAGGTCAAGAAGTAGGCGGTACGATGGCGACCAGGTATACTAAGAAAAGCATTTTTTAAAAAATAAAATGCAATGAGACATCAAAAAAGACCTTTTTAAATGTTTAAGATCAGGGATATAACTCAGGGATAGAGCATTTGCCTTCCATTGTATGATGATCTGGGATTGATCCTTAGCATTGCAAACAGCATTATTTTTTAATTTTTAATTTCTTTCTTTCTTGCTTATTTGCTTGCTTGTTTTTCTTGTTTTTTTTTTGGATCGCACCTGGCTATGCATAGGGGTTATTTTTAATTTTAAAAAAATTATAATTTTTATTTTTTACCTGTGGTTTAAAATGAAATCTAAAATATTTTAGAGTAAATATATGTGAAGAAGAATAAAATTCACGGGAACTATTTAGTGTTCTTAACGATACAGCAGTCAGAATTTTGAGGTTAATTTTATGGGTAGTGAATAAATATTTTTTCCCCATTATGTGGGCTGTCTTTTTATGATGGTCACCATTTTTTCTAAGTTGCAGCAACGTCTTAGTTTAATGTAGTCTCATTTGTTTATCTTCATTTCCTCTTCCTTGGTCAGTGGTGTTTCATTCTAGAAGTTTCCCTTAGCTTTAATGTCATGGAGGGATCGTCCCACATTTTTCTCCATATATCTTAAGAATTCAGGTATGTGCTTATAATAAAGTTGTTTTGAAATTTTTATCTTTGGAGATAGCTTGAAATTCAAGTGATAGTGGTGGCATTGGAATTATAGGTGATAGTGATGGTATGTTTGATATTCTTTTTCTTTAAAAAATTTATTATAGGTAAGGTCATATATTTAAAATGGTATTAACATTTATAGTCTTGGTATAAAGTTACCTCATAGCACCACCAGCAAAGTGTCTATTACTCTTCACCCCCGTGATACTATATCACACCCTATCCTAATAAATGCCTGTATCAGTCCTTTAGAGACCAAGTTGATGAAAATGGTACATATCTAAGTTTATGTACAAGATCCATTCTGCAAAGGTGCTACTTTGAGAATCTATCTCTAAACTGGAGCCAGTTTCAATATATCACTGTTATATATTTTTTCTTTGCCTTTGGAAGTCGTAGGAAGCAAACATTCCCTCCACAGTAGAGTTCCATTCTTGTATACTTGACAAGGAAGGAACTTGACATCATGCTCCTTATAAGATAGTTCACATGAGATGTAGGAGGGGAATAAGTCTTTGAAGTATTTGTCTGGAAAAAGCGAAAACGTGAGAGTGTGAAAGGAAGAGAAAGAGAGAGAGAGAGAGAGAGAGAGAGAGAGAGAGAGAGAGACATAAAGAGAGAGAGAGAGACAGAGGGGGGATGGAAAGAAAATGTCTGCCACAGAGCCTAGAGGTAGGTTGGGGAAGTTGACAGGAGGGAAACTGGGGCCATTGGTCGTGGAAAATGGGCACTGGGAGAGGGATGGGTGTTGGATTATTGTATGACTGAAACCTGATTAGGAATAGCTTTGTATCTGTATCTCATTGGTGACTCAATTTAAAAAAATAAAAAAATAAATATATAAATAAAAACAACAAGAACAAAAAAAATTTTAAAAAGATTAGGATCAATGTTGAGGTTAAAAAATTCTTGTCATGGGAAAAGTGATTAGATATATTAAATAACCAGAGTTTATGTGAGGATGATATAGCAGCAAAGTTCTTATGTTCTTGAGGGTGAGGGTATATACTTCTCTGTTTTATCATTTATAGTAGCAGTTCATCTCTCCTTGTTTGCACACCTGAAGCAATATGACTTTTCAGTCTTTTCTCTCAAGATGTGTATTCTATTAAGTCATCTCTAGTTTCTATAACGTTTCCAGAGCTGAAGAAAACTTGTGACCACATTCAGGAGGCCCCAAGGGTACCAGCTAGAGGAAATCCAAATAAAAATACCCCACAGCACATCCTGATCAAAATGACCAAAACCTTAGACAGAGACAAAATTCTGAAAGCAACAAGATCAAAGAAAGAAATCTCTTACAAAGGAGCATCCTTAAAATTTACAGCTGATTTTTCTGATGAAACCCACATGGCCCGAAAACAGTGGTGGGACATAGTGAAAAAACTCAATGAAATAAAGTTTAAATAAAAAAAAAAGAATTTAGGTATGATATTGAGGTTTTTAATACATTTGATCTGACATTGTGCCTGGCACTATAAAGAGGTCTGAGTTCAATTTTTTTTTTTTTTGCCTGTTGCTGTCCAGGTTTCCCAGCACCACTTGTTGAAGAGACTTCCTTGCTCAACTTCATATTTCTTGAGCCTTTATGAAAGATTAGGTAATAATAATCTGAGAGCCAGCGTCAGGATATTTGACTATATTCCATTGATATGAGGCCTGTATTTATCTGAATATCATGATATTTTGATGACTACAACTTTGTAGTAGGGTTGCAAGTTGGGGAAGCTGTTCCCTTCTTCTTTTTAACAAATATTGCTTTAGCTTTTCATGGGAGTTTATTGTTGTGTATGAGTTTCAAGAGTATTTAATCTATTTCTTTGAAAAATGTTATGGCTATCCTTATAGGAAGTGCAGTAAATCTTTATAGAGCTTTGGTGTGTATTGCCATTTTGACAGTGTTAATCCTCTCAATCCATGAGCATGGGATGTGATTCCATTTCCTCATATACTCTCTTATTTCGTGAAGTAGAGTTTTTAGGGTTTTTTTTTGTATAGTTCCTTAAAATTTTATCATTTATCACTTAACTTCCCCTTAGTCGTCGATTTGCTCGAGCGGGCGCCAGTAACATCTCCATTTGTCCCTGTCGCGTGCTAATGTAGCCCAATGGCATCTGTTCGAACCGGGAACATGAAGGGCCTCAAACCGATCGTTCATGATCTTGACGAAGAAGTCTGACCATCTGGATGGTGGGCGGCCACGCGGTCTTTTGACATCCCGGGGAATCCAGTCAGTAACAGCTCTAGTCCAGCGGTCGTCTTTAAATCTCATTACGTGACCAGCCCATCCAATTTTCGACAACTTGGCATAAGAGACAGCGTCCCTGATTCTTGATCGGCGAAAGATGTCAGAACTCCGGATTATCTCTCTCATTTGAGTGAAACCTGATATTCCAAGCATAGCTCTTTCTATTCTTCTTTGGGAGACCTGAATACCATTCTCATCTTGTTTGCGTAGGGCCCAGGTCTCTGAGGCATATGTTAATGCAGGAAGAACAGTGGAATCAAATAGATGTGCCCGGAGCCGGAGGTTCTTCTTCCTCTTAGCTATTTCTTCGACGTTTTTGAAGGCATTCCAAGCCGCTCTCTTCCTCCTGCACAGCTCGGGTGCCAGGTCATTTGTCATGTTGACCTCTCGACTTAGGTACACATAGCTGTTGCATTCGGAGACAGTCATTCCATTGAGAGCGAATGGGGCATCAGGAACAAGGCTGTTTCGCATAAACATTGTCTTCGTAAGATTCAGCTGTAGTCCTACGTTTCCACACTCACGGTCAAAGTCGGCCAGCATTTGTGCTGCTTGGCTGATGTTTGGTGTTATTAAAATAATGTCATCAGCAAAGTGGAGGTGGTGTAGTTGCCGAGCATCTATCTTCAGTCCCATTACGTCCCATTCCAGTCGTCGCATGATGTTCTCGAGGGTGGCACTGAAGAGTTTTGGTGAAATGGTATCACCCTGCCGCACCCCTCTCTTGACATCAACGATCACTTCTTTGTAGAATGGTGAGATCCTGCTAGTGAATCTGTAATACAGCTCAGGGAGGATCCTGATGTACTGGTCTTGAATGCCCTGATTGGCTAGGGCTTCAATGACCACTTCCGTTTCAACAGAATCAAAGGCCTTGTTTAAATCAATGAACATTAAACAGCGGCATCTTGAACTCCAGAGAAACCTCAATGAGCTTGGTTATCGCGTGGATATGGTCGATGGTGCTGAATCCTTTGTGGAACCCTGCTTGCTCGTATGGTTGTCCTTCATCTAGTGTTCTGCCAATCCTATTTAGGATGACTCGAGTGAACAACTTGTAGATGACAGACAATAGGCAGATCGGGCGATAGTTGCCAATGTCATGGATGTCTCCCTTCTTGAACAGTAGTACGGTCCTGCTGATTTTCCATTGAGACGGAAACTTGCATTCAGACAGGTAGCGAGTGAAGAGCCGAGCCAGTATATTGATGAGTACTGACGGCAGGTTCTTCAGGTGTTCAGGTCTGACCTTGACTGGGCAGGGTGCTGTTGGTTTCTTTACAAACAAAATGGTGTGTCGGATTTCGGAAGGGAGAACTTTGGGAAGGACATATCCATCCTGTGTAATTTGGTATGTCGGCAAGTGGACATGGTTATCGAAGAGATTTGAGTAGAAGTCATGGTAATCTTCTCCATTGCCGTTCTGGAGGATGTGATGGATCCATCAGGACGTCGGAGGGCAGTCATCTTGGTCTTATAGTTGGCGAAGGACAGGCGGGCGTTACGAATACTTTTCCTGGCTTCTGCCGCATCTACCAGTACTGCTGCTCTTCTCTCTTTGAGGTCTTCCTTGATCGCATCTCTGCACTGCTTTGCGAGCTCGGATGTTAGCTTGCGGTTGCCTGAGGCATGCGCCAAACCACGCTGGCAAATTAGCTCAAGAGTTTTCGAAGATAGGCCATTTTTTGTGGCTATCTCTCTCTTGGCTTTCCTCACACATTCATGGAGGTGCTGAACCAGTGGATCGTATTCCTCGTCAATGTTGTCAACAATGGCATCTTCCCATGTTGCCGCAATAGTACCAAAGTATAGTTCCTTAACATTTTAGTTGATTCTAATATAATATACTCGATTTTCTGAGGTATTATTGTGAATGGGATTGTTTTTCTCTATCTCTTTTTTTCTCTTTCATTTGAAATATATGGGAAAGCCATGGACTACCGGATATTGATTGTGTAATATGTTACTTTACTAAACAAATCTATTGTTCCCAGGAGCTTTTTTGTAGGTTCTTTGGGATTTTCCAAGTATAGTATCATGTTATCTCCAAATAGTAAAAGCTTGAGTTCTTCCTTTTTTATATGGATGCCCTTGATATCTTTTCTTTTTACCGAAATCCTATGGCAAGTACTTCAAATACTATGTTTAATAGGTTGGTGATAGTGGGTAACTTCTTCTGTGCCTAATTGTATTCTGGGATTCTAGCTCATTGATTTCTGCTCCAAACCTTTAGTTTTCTCCCGTTGAGAATAATGCTTGCTGTGGGTTTGTGGTAGTTTGCTTTGACTAGATTGAAGAAAGTACTTTCAACTCCCATTTTCTTGAGAGTTTTTCACCATGAATGGGTGCTGGATCTCATCAAATGCTTTATCTACATCTATCGATATGATGATATGACTTTTATCTTTATTTTATTGAGATGGTGTAGTCTGTTGATTGACTAGAGTATGTTAAGCCATCCTTGCATCCCCAAGATAAACCTACTTGGTCATACTGTGTGATATTTTGTTGAGTTACTGGATTCTCTTTGCTGGTATTTTCTTGAGAATCTGTGTATCTGTATTCATCAAGGAAATAGGTCTGTAATTTTCATTTTTGTGGTGTCTCTGTCTGTTTTGAGTATTAGGGTGATCTTTGCCTCATAGAAGCTATTTGGGAGCATTTCTGTTTCTTCAATTTCCTGGAAAATCTTAAAAATGTTGTCAGCAGTTCCTCTTTAAAGGATTGAAATATTTCACTATTGAATCCATCTGGGCCAAGGATTCTGTTTGGGGGGATATTTTGACCATCATTTCAATTTCCTGGTAGTGATAGGTTCAAGTATTCCAAATCTTCTTGGTTCAGCCTTGGGAGGTAATTGGAATCCATTAATTTATCAATTTGTTAAAGATTCTCTCATTTCCTGCTGCAAAGATTCTCAAAATAATCTCTGATGATCCTATGGATTTCTGTAGTTTCTACTAGGATACCCCCCTTTGCATTTCTGATTCAATTTATTAGAATTCTTTCTGTTTCTTTGAGAGGCTTCTAGAGGTTTATTGATCTTGTTTATTTTCTCAAAGAACCAGCTTTTGCTTTTATTGGTCTTCTGGATTGTATTTTGGGTTTCTAGCTCATTGATTTCTACTATAAATTTTATTATTTCCTTGCTCCAGCCTAGTTTGCACTCCTTTTGTTGGTCATTTTCCAAAATCTTGAGCTCTAATTTATTCATGTAGGCCCTTTCTTTCTTCCTGATAAATTCTGGCAGAGGTATAATCTTTCCTCTTAACACTGCTTTTGCTGTGTCCCACAAGTTCTGGTAGCTCGCGTCCTCATTCTCATTTGTTTCTGGAACCTTTTTATTTCCTCTTTGATTTCTTCTCTAAGCCAACGGTTGTTCATTACTTCACTTAAGTAAAATATTTCCTTGCTGAGATTTATTCTGTTTGATCTATTGAGAAGTGACAAAGTAGTGTTGAAATCTCCACCTAGTACTGTTTTGCTATCAATGTTTTTCTATAAGTCTATTAGAAGTTCTTTTTAAGTATTTTGCTGGTCTGTCATTGAGCATCTACATTGAGGAGGGTGAGTTCTTTCTGATGTAAAGATCCCATGATCATGCAGAAATGACATTCACTGTCTCTTATAACCTTTAGCCTGAAGTCCATGTGGTCTGATACTAGTATGGCTACTCCAGCTTTGTGGAGGTGTTCTTTTCTTGAATACTTGTTTTCCAGCCTTTTACTTTTAGCCCATGGTTGCTTTGATTGCTCAGATGTGTTTCCTGCAGGTATCAGAATGTTGGGTTCAGTGTTCGAATTCATCTTCCTATTCTGTGCCTCTGAATTGGCACATTTAGTCCATAGACATTGAGAGAGATTGTTGTTATGGGGATTTGTGCTATCTTTATGTAGAATTTTTGTACTTGTGGGAATTGCCTTAGCTTAAAGTAGCCATGTTATTTCTTCTGGCAACAAAAATATGGAACTCTTTACAAGTTTGCATGTCATCTCTGTGCAAGGACCATGCTCATCATTGTATCATTTCAATTTTAGTATATGTGTAACCAAACCTAGTAGGAGTTATTTTTTCTGTTCTGATTAATTTGAGTGTTGTCCTTACTTACCCTATGGCAGACAGTGGTACCTAATCAAAGAAAGTATTTCAAAGCAGCTTGATAGATTTAGAACTTTAATGTCCCAGAAAGAAAAATATGGTTTTTACCATATTATCTTTTACCATAATCAAGGCATCAGTTTTACAAAATAATTCTTTTGGAAGATGTTATATGAGTCCTGTTTAATGCACTTCCCTGAAACCTTCATTAAGACCATTAAACTAGAGCCTTTTGCTGTTCTCACCTCAGTCCCGTGTACATCTCCAGGAAAAGGTGGATGGTGTTGACTGCACTTTGACCACCTTGAATATAAGTAGGATTTTTCTCCTGAAGGAAGAGGTGAGGATCATATTGATGATTTCATTCCACATTATTATAAGTTCAACTTGAATGGAAGTTGACACTCATGAGGCTCCTGTAAAGGACAGAATAAAGGGTCTCAGTGAAGTTTAATGGCCAACACACATTAACAACACAGATGACTCAAAGCAGCCTGTGTGCATCTTTGTGTATAGTGAGTTTCATATCTAATGATAGTGATTCTCAGTCATGACACACAGGCAAAACAGACCTATAATTAAAAATCTAGTTATCTGAGCAGAGTGGGGTTTCTTAGGTGATTGAACAAGTGTGTAGTAATTTATTACTAAGCACATACGTAGTTAGAATGATGTGTACTTTTTGATCTAAAATTAATTCCAAATATGTCTAAAATGACAGTCTCCTGACCCCACACCTGGCTTTCTTCACCAGGGTCCCTTGGAGGCGGTGTGTTGAGTTTCCCTCACCGCGCCGAGCAGAGCCCCGGCACCTGAAGACCTCTGCAACCAGCCATAGGTACGCTTTAGACCACTCTCCCCAAGCTTGAAGGAGCCTCATGCATGAACGAATCTGATAGAGGAACCCAGGTGTGCGCAACCGGGGGATGAGATCTCCAAGGCTGCTCAGATCAAGACTGGGCCCCCTCCAACCAGATCCCCCATCTCCTAGTAGCTAAGTGTTACAACCATGAACTGCCCCTGGAGACATGTAATCCCATCAATGGCCAAGATACAGAGACTGGATTTTGTTGATAAGACAACAATTATTGTCCAGTTCTCACTCTGAGAGAACCTGGTAGGCATTTGCGAGTGTCTTGCCCTTGTGTTTACCAGTCATTTACACTTCTTTCAATACATTTTATATATGATCATGGTTTATGCTTATTTTTAATATTGAAGTTTAATAGCTAAATACTGATTTTTTCACAGCACTAATTTATTAAGAACATTCATCCTTGGCCTATCATATTAATTGCCAGTATTTGTTAGTTTTGCTTGTTTTTTGATTACTTAAATTGGTTTTGGTCCTTTTCTTTCAGGTTGAAAAATTTTGACACAAATGAGTATATGTTTTTCTTTATCTTCTACAGTTTTAAACTGAGAACAACTGTTTGTTTTGTACAAATAAGATACCTGTGCATTTACTATTTCTTCTCATTTTATTTACATTTTCACACATCTCGATTCATCTACAACTTAACCTAGTAAGTGTTGTCATATTGAAAGAAACCACCAATTTTTTCAATCATAGCACTGTAGCACTGTCCTCCCGTGGTTCATCCATTTGCTCGAGCGGGAACCAGTAACATCTTACAACAAATTGTGAGACTTGTTGTCACTAGCTATGGCCTATCGAATACGTCATGGGTAGCTTGCCAGGCTCTTGCTATGTGGACGAGATATTCTGGGTAGCTTGCCGGGCAGAGGAATCGGAATCAGGGTTGGTCTCCTACAAGGCAAATGCCCAACCCGCTGTGCTGTAAACGTTATCTAAAATATACTAGTAATAACAAATGTTGTTTCTTTAACAGTGCAATATAAACAATTATTTAGTAATTTTCTTGATTTGTTAATGAAATAGCTAAGCTCTTGAGCATCATGGGAGTATTTTTCTAACACAAGAGTCTGACGAAGATGAAACTGTTATAACCGTCTTGTAGGATTCCTTCTCCCTAGCCTGCATCATTCTACCCCGCTCTCTATCCAATCCGATCTTCTTCTGGGATTCTGACCTCCTGATTGGCTAGCCTCTACCTTTCACCTGCCTACTTTATGACATCATTCTCCCACCAAACGAACAACCAACTGGTAGAATCTTGGGGGTCCCATGTAGTTGTTTGTAAACAAATTTGAATCTTCATGGCAAGTGACGAGTGACCAATGACCAATCACCAGTGAGCAGTCGTCTGTACTGAACACTTGTGGTCTTAAGCTGCTTCAGTGTTCAGACGTGATCTCCTACTCTCTCCTCTTCTCGTCTACCTTTCATCGGTATTTCCTCTTCTCTGACCATGTCAGGTAAGGAATAATACTTTTCAAAGTTTTTCATTAGATTTATCATCCCTAAACTTAGCAGTCAAGTAAAAACAGCACGTAGTAATGAAAGAAAATATTCAAGTAGAATTTTATAAGCCTCATTTTAGCTTGACTTTGACATTTGCTGTGTGATTTTAGACACTGGCTTACTTTCTCTCACATACAAAGTGTTTTTCCTCATTGATTACATTATATTTTACACATACTTAGGAGCTCAAATACACAAACAAACATACACACACACACGAACATATATATTTATATATATGTATATATATATGAGGTTTGATTCTCTGTGTTTCTTTTTCCTTTTAATATTGAATTTTACATGATATTCACTGAAAACAAGTAAATCAGAGACAGTATTTTTACAGAAATAGAAAATATAGATGCTGTGAAAAACTGTTAATATATACTAGCATGTGTTCTCTGTAATGGTCTCTCCACTTGTATTTATACTTCAGTATTGTGAATATAGTGATATTACAAAGTAATAATCATTGATCTTTGAGATTTCTATTTAAACCAGGTAATAAGAAAATATGGGGCATGGGGAAGGTGCGGAGTGCTGAGCATTAGGGAGGCAAGACCTCTAAGGTAAGCAAATTTGGGATCACTTTCATCAAACATTGACCAATCGACACCAAGACAATATGAGGGAGAAAAAAATAGGAAAGAAAGAAAGAAGGATAGAAAGATAGAAAGAAAGAAAGAAAGAAAGAAAGAAAGAAAGAAAGAAAGAAAGAAGGAAAGAAAGAAAGAATAGGGACTTTGATTATCAAGGAAGAGGAAAACGTTTGGACATAAAATTGAAGAGAACCAAAGACTTAACATCAAAAAAGAAAGAATATATATATGAAATATGCTGAGAATAATTCACTGAGAGCAAGTCAAAGAATTTTACTTCAATAAATGTCAGGACTAGAAATATACTATGCCTTCAATAGGGTACCAGTAGGAAAAGCTCTTTATCAGAAAGCCATCCTTCCTGGCTTTTTTCCTTATTATTTCTTAGAACACAGTACTTGGTACTTGACAATTTGGAGTATAAACACGCTTCAGAAATGATGCTCCCCATAAATAGCTAATAGTGCTTATCTAGGGCGGTGGAAGACACAGAATCTTCAATGTTTTTATTACATTCTGGTTTTTAAGTTCATGTATGCGCTGCCTGTTAAAATAAAAAAAAATGGTATATTCTAACTTGAATCAGGAGGTTTGATTCATTTGTGTGGTCAGTAGGTTCCAGGTTAAAGCTGCTTGTCATCTTTACAAATATTATTTCATGTGATTTTTTCTTCCTAACATGAGAGTACTTTGATAATAGTCAAGTTTTGTTTTTAGATCCTAAAAGGAAATAGAAAAATCAAGTCTCACATGACTAATTACACATTTTTGTCATATTTGTGAATTCTGAGTTTTCCTAC
Source organism: Sorex fumeus (assembly GCF_029834395.1). Classification (NCBI taxonomy): domain Eukaryota; kingdom Metazoa; phylum Chordata; class Mammalia; order Eulipotyphla; family Soricidae; genus Sorex; species Sorex fumeus. The sequence goes on along the minus strand of NW_026606152.1, from coordinate 18,340,672 downwards.
ATAAAGATATTTTATGGGATTTTGGTGCTCATTTATTAAACATTGAGAAGAAAGTTTTCCTGTTTGATAAAGATAATTCTAATCTAGGCGTTGAAAGTAAATTTGCATTATTTTGTGATCACTTTTTAAATGGTCTTTTCTGTTTCTTGTGTGATCAAGTGAAATCCTCTGCTATGTTTAACACATGTTGTTTGCTGGTTAATATTCAAAGGTACTGATGAGTATAATTTTTTGTAATTTCGAAGTTTCTTTCTGTGTTTTACTCATTTAAAACATTTCATCTCTATGAAATACAATCACGTTTATTCCTATTTTCTTTTTGTTATGTAGTTACTGATAAATCCTTTCTCTTTAATGGACTGGTAAAGTGTCACTCAAAAATCACCTTCTATTCCATTTTTTGGCTAGCAGTTTTTACTAAAATAAAATAGAGTCTTCATATTGTATATGTGGAACAATTTAGTAATAACCTTATTGTACTGTTTTATTTGGTTTTGTTTGGGATGCCATCCACTGTTATTCAAGGCTTACTCTTGGGTCTGTTCTCCATAACATACTGTACTATGCTGCTTGCTACAGAGCCCAGATTTCATTAATATCTACATAATTCTTTTTCAGTTCTGTGATACATATTTTTCATGATGTTTTCTTTACACTTCCTCCTATGTAAATCACATTGAATAGAAAAATTATATTCGTGTATGCATTATTATTCTTAGAGTTATGAGTAACCACATTGTTGATAAACAACTTAAGACACAGAATTTAAATAAAGTTTTCCTTCCAAAAATATTTCTTGGGAAAAACTCAAGTAATGATTTTTGAAGTGGATCAAAAATCAGGGTAACCTTCAATGCATCAACAAGATTAAGTTGTATGTGAACCATAAGTAACAGGTACTCACCTGATCTTGGGGAAGTTCCCATAATATCTCCAGCCCAAAGTAACCTGGCGCTGACACCAACTCCAACTCAGGAACAAAAAGTTAAGAATTTTGATCAGATGAAAAGTGGGCTTTCAAAACCTCTGGAGACCTACCAGATCCCAGTAGACCTAGATCATGCAAAGATCTGCAGGTAATGAACACCACTGACACCATCACTCTGAAGCAGGTGCAAGAAAATTCAAGTGGCACTAAGCGGACCTCCCATGCAAAAGGGAAGAACAAAAAGGAGGCTTCTGAACCTCTTGAGGGATAACCCAAGGCCAAAATCCAGCCAAAAGTCTGAGAATGCTTGCTGAGGGGAGCAGGGATTGTTTGTAATGCTGCAGTCAGTGAGAGGTGTCCTGTGACCACAGCCAAAACTAACAGCAAATCTCACAATTCTGCCTCCAGCAGGATCAGCAAGACAAAGAGCCATGGGCAGGAGAAGATAAAAAACACCAGAGAAAACTCTAAGAAAGTTAATGAGTGTAAGCAGCTAGGGAACAAGGTCAAGGCAGAAGAAAAGTCCACCATTGGCAAGATGAAATGCAAGGAAACTCAACCTGAGTTTTGCCAAGAGGCAGTTAAATAACCCCGCCGCTACCTAGGCATACACATGCTGGATTCTGTCCAAATGTTTCATGCTCTGGGGAAGAGTGATCCAAAACTTGGAATCTTTTCCTCCCAGGTGCTGAGTAGCTCAAAGAACCCCAAAGATGTCAAGCCATCCTCAGCTGTCAAGCCATGGCTAGGTGCTACACGGGATGGAAAAGGCCTTGAGAAAACTCAGGTCAAAGCACAGAAACCAAGTAGCAGTGCTGATAAACGCTCATCTCCATCCCAGTCTGAGCTGCCACCTCCTGGGAAGGTCAAATTGGTACCTTTGCCGTTTCTTACCATGGAGAATCCACAAGCTGAACCTGTTCCTCGGAGATGAAAATCTGAAGCCACACATCTTCCTGCTGCAGCTAACCCTGCCAAGCCTGGCTCTACCAATGCAGCTCAGCCAAATGCTGCCAATTTTTCCCCGTCAGCCACTGCATTTTTGACTGGTCCTTCCAATCCTGCTAAGTCCATTTCAACCAACCTATCTCGACCAGGTTTGCAGAACCCTAGTAGCCGGCCTATTCATCAGCCTGCAGCTTCTAGACCTGATCCCTACAAGACAGCAGCTGGCACTTCTCTACAGCGGGAGGCTCCTCCTGTCTGTGTGAACACGCGCCAGTCTCCACCCAAACGTCAGAGTCACTTTCTCCTCCAAGACTCCGTTTCCAACCTAAACCATGGAGAAAGCCCAATGTTCCCGAGCCAGTCATGTCAAAGCCCATCACCAAAGAGCAGAGACCAGAGCGTGAGGCTATGAAAAGGAAGGCTCAGCAGGAGCGTGAGAACGATGCCAAACACACCTCTTTGGGGGAAAGTGCAGTTCTTTATTGAGAGGGAAAAAGAGTTGGACATCTCTCTCTACTATGGCTACGTAATGTAAGAGCTGGAATGGTAGGTTCCACTTTAGGTACCAGATGGTTGCCCTAGGCAAACACTGAAATGCCATACACCATTTATTTATTCTAATTTTTTTTTTCAAATTAAAGAGATCCATCGAACTCGGGTCGGCCATGTTGGCTGTGTGCAAGGCAAATGCCCTACCGCTGTGCTATCACTCCAGAGATGCATCATAGTTAATTGATTGTTAATAAATGTTCTGAATTTTGAGATGCTGTCAACTGTGGTTGATTTTGGGAGTGGCTGGGTGTTGAAGGAGGAGCTGGGAAAGAATGGGAATTTAGATAGAGGAAAAAGGGGGAATAGACAAGCCTCTAAGAAATACAAACATGGTCCAGGGCAGGGGAGATACCATGATCATGTAGGTGGTTTTCCCAGGGTGAGGCCCATCCATTGCACTTGGGATGTGCTGACCCCTGTGATTTCCCCAAATGTGGGAAACTCGACTGCATAAAGCCCTTAAGAGGAGAAATTGCATGGGCCTGATGAAGAGTGGGGTAGGGTCAGAGGAAGAGTAAGCTGACAGTGCATTTGCTCTGCAAGCAAGAAGGACACAGTTCAATTCTTGCAATCTTTTATGGTCCCCAGAGACCCACCAGATGTGAAACTTGACCACAGAGCCAAGAGTAAGACTAGAGCACAGTCAAGTATGCCCATCACTGGTGTCCTCGAAAAAAATGGGAGAAATGGCACGGTTTGCAGTTTTCGGTTAAAATAATAAATTTGGAATAGGCTGAGGAAGGCAGATGAGTCTAAGATGATGAGAAGAAAAGTAAAAATTCTTCCATAGAGGCTGTGTTTACACCTCATGGCCTCCTTTGGAAAGGAAGCAAATTTGAGACACATCACTAAAAGGTTTGGGTGGTCTATCCATAAATGATGGTTGGGGAATGCGAACACATACACTGTGGAATAAACCTACCAGATGAGTGATCAATGCCCTCAGAGTCATTCAAGGATGACTCTTAACAAGGAAAAAGCCAAGAGAACAGTTGACGCATGAAGCCTGAAGATCAGCTCCTGGTAGATGCTAAGATAAGACACCATGTCCTCGAGCCCTCTTTTCAGCACCCCTAGCTGCACAATTTCAATTATTCCCAACAATATTCAGAGTTGCTATCGTGGTGACACTTTACTAGTGAGTTTCAACAATGCGGTCCATTGCCTATGTAAGTCTTTGGATTTGTAAACTCCCCAAGGTAGCCTAGCCAGCTTTCAGGAAATTTCTGGTGGCGGGAGCTCAAATTATATTAGCTTGAGGGGCTGGTCTTTGGTCTACCATGGTCCCTGTTGCCTGTAGCTTTCTCTAAACATCGCTTTTAACTGCCGTTCACACAAGAACCAACTTTATAAATGACGTTGTGGTTCCATTGTGGTAGGTACCATACAAAGACATGCATCCTAGGTCACCACTCCCAAAGCAGTTAGTACGAATTGACCTTGAGCCTGGAAGGTTGTGGTAGAAAGAGATGGTCCTAGGAGAGTTAATGCGGTGATGGATGGTTGGAAAGGAAACCGGGAAGGGTAGCGAAGTGGAAATCTGGTGATCATCATGGGATAATTGGTGGATTTTTTTCAAATACGTTAAAATATTTTTGAAAATGAAATTCAAGACAAACATACGAAAATAAGATAGGTTCCAAAGTACAGTTTACATATAAGACCCAGAAAGCTGAAAGGGCTGGCATTCCTTCTGGAGCTTTTAATCATACCGTTTACTAAATATGTTATTTTCACATCAATTACCTGTGGAGAGGAATAGTGAGAAACAGAATGCCACCAGAAAAGCAAACTGGATGACCACCTTCATTAAAAGCCAGGTGGAAGGTGTTCACATGGATCCCAAGTGCAAATATATGTTAACAGGAACATATATTTAACCAACTCTGCTTGGTACCAGTAATAACTTTGTTGAAAATGGGGGGAAATGAAAGCAGTTTCTGACTGACATGAGACTAACCAGTTAATAGATTTTCTCAGGAAAGGGTAGTTGACTGGCTGGGAACAGAAAAACGTGAAAAGTGTTTTGCTACCTTTAATGTATGGCTGGAGGGAATTGATCCCAGAAATCACTTAAAACTAACAAGCTTCAACTCTCTTGAAGGAATGTTGTATTCTTAATCACTTAATCACTTAACTTCCCGTTAGTCTTCGATTTGCTTGAGCGGGTGCCAGTAACATCTCCATTTGTCCCTGGCGCGTGCTAGTGTAGCCCAATGGCATCTGTTCGCTCCGGGAACATGAAGGGCCTCAAACCGATCGTTAATGATCTTGACGAAGAAGTCAGACCATCTGGAAGTTGGGCGGCCACGCGGTCTTTTGACATCCCGAGGAATCCAGTCGGTAACAGCTCTAGTCCAGCGGTCGTCTTTAAATCTCATTACGTGACCAGCCCATCTGATTTTCGACACCTCGGTAAATGAGACAGCGTCCCTGATTCTTGATCGGCGATGGATGTCAGAACTCCGGATTCTTTCTCTCAATTGAGTGAAACATGATATTCCAAGCATAACTCTTTCTATTCTTCCTTGGGAGACCTGAATACCATTCTCATCTTGTTTGCGTAGGGCCCAGGTCTCTGAGGCATATGTTAATGCAGGAAGAACAGTGGAATCAAAGAGATGTGCCCGGAGCCGGAGGTTCTTCATCCTCTTAGCTATTTCTTCGACGTTCTTGAAGGCATTCCAAGCCGCTCTCTTCCTCCTGCACAGCTCGGGTGCCAGGTCATTTGTCATGTTGACCTCTCGAACTAGGTGCACATAGCTGATGCTTTCGGAGATGGTCGTTTCGTTGAGAGCGAATGGGGCAACAGGAACAAGGCTGCTTCTCATAAACATTGACTTCGTAAGATTCAGCTGCAGTCTTATCTTCCCACACTCACGGTCAAAGTCGGCCAGCATCTATCTTCGTTGTCTACGCACCAACATCTTATTATGATGAAAGAGAAATTGAGAAGTTCTACATGGAGCTAGAGAAGTTCTATAAAGAAGACCACACCTTCTACAAGATCATTGTGCGTGATTTTAATGCCAAGATAGGACCGAGAAGATCAGCTGAAGAACTTCACATCAGGATCCATGGCCTAGAATGGAACGAACAGGGTGAGAGACTGTCTGAGTTCATCATGTTGACCAAGACCATTCATGGTAACTCACAGTTCCAGAAGGCAGAATCTAAACGATGGACATGGGAGTCTCCCGGTGGAAGATTCCACAACGAAATAGACCACATCATATTCACTTGACGGTTTTGCCTGACAGATGTCACTGTTGTGCCAAAATTTCGAACGGGATCGGACCACCGTCTCCTTCGTGCAAAATTCTACTTCACAGAGCAGGGAGAAAGGGCTACAAAGTTCAAAAAGAGAACTCTCAGAATGACCACCAACTGTGAACTCTTTGGTACTTTTGAGGCAACATGGGAAGATGCCATTGTTGACAACATTGATGAGGAATATGATCGACTGGTTCAGCACCTCCATGTATGGGCGAGGAATTCCAAGAGAGAGATAAGCACAAAAAATCGCCTTTCTTCAAAAACTCTTGAGCTAATTCGCCAGCATGGTTTGGCGCATGCCTCAGGCAACCGCAAGCTAACATCCGAGCTCGCAAAGCAGTGCAGAGATGCGATCAAGGAAGACCTGAAAGTGAGAAGAGCAGAAGTACTGGTAGATGTGGCAGAAGCTGGGAAAAGTATTCGTAACACCCGCCTGTCCTTCACCAACTACAAGACCAAGATGACTGCCCTCTGACGTCCTAAATGGATCCATCACATCCTCCAGCATGGCAATGGAGAAGATTATCCAATTTCTGTTACTATAAATTGTTTATTGAGATATTATAATTGTAATGTTTTCAAGCTAAGATTACATTGATGTGGACATTTATATCTATTTGTCTACTTTTCTAATTGTTTCCTTAATATCAATACTTAAAAGCTAACTTACTTATGACTGGATATGTAGCTCAGGACAAAAGAACTTGGCTTGCATGTATGAAATTTTGGTTTCTATTTTTAGCACTATAGAAGCAAAAGCAAAATCATTAACTGTGTTTGGAAATATGCTTCAGTGGTAAAATATTTGCCGCACATTTCTGAGGTTATGAGTTTGATCCTTGAATTTTCTTATACACACACGAAAGCTAACTTACAACAAAGTCTCACACTGGAGACCTAACTGGGCCCGCTCAAGAAAATCGATGAACAACGTGAGGACAGTGACAGTGACATTGACTTAATGAACATTAAACTGCTTTAAGCTATATATTGCCTAACTATTATACAGATTTATTTCTCAATAAAATAACTTTAAAAGGCCTATTTTCTAGCATCTTTGCTAGGGAAAGATAGCACCTGATATTTCAATACTCGTAATTTGGGGGACATTTTAATTTATCATTTTATTTTGTGCTCTTTGTCTACCAGTGAACTTGAAAATTGCTCTTGTGTGGTACTACATGGAAAATATTATGCTATGGTTAATGAGTCAGAAACAGAGGGACAGACATAGAAAGATTGCATTCATCTGGGTAATATAAAGTAACAAAATAAGACACTAACACACAAGTACAACTGTCATAAATACCAGGTTGTTCACTCCATGACTTAGAGGCCAGCTTTACTCTCTAGGGGTAAAGGCAGTGCAGATAGAGAATGGACCACCCAATAAAGGGTGCTGGGAAGATCTGCCCAGGATGGGAGATGCCTGTTGAAATTAGTCTATGGACCGAACAGGATTGCCACCCAATGTCCCCTTTGTAGATCATAGCACCCAAAAGGAGAGATAGAACAAAAGGTAGTGCCCTACCAAAGAGGCAGGGTGGGATGGGGGATGGGGAGTAGGAGGGATACTTGGATTGGTGGGAGTGGAGATTGGCCACTGCTGGTGGGATGGGTACTCGATCACTGTATAACTGAAACCCAAGTGCAACAACTTGTAAGTCTAAACTATACCTCATGGTGTTTCATAATAAAACAAAACAAAACAAAACAAATTTCAAAAAAAAAGAAAATTGCTCTTGTGTTTACTAGTCATTTACACTTCTTTCAATAGACATTATATGATCATGGTTTATGCTTATTTTTTCTATCAAGTTTAATAGCGAAATATTAATTTATTTCACAACACTAATTTTTTAAAACCATTCATCCTTGGCCTATCATAATAATTGCCAGTATTTGTTGGTGTTGCTGGTTTTTTGATCACTTAATTTGCTTTTTGTCCTTTTCTTTCAGATTGTAAAATTTTGGACAAGTGAGCATATGTTTTCCTTTATCTTCTACAGTTTTAAACTGAGAACAATTGTTAGTCTTGTACAATTAAAATACCTTTGCATTTACTATTTCTTCTCATTTGATTTACTTTAACACATCTAGATTCATCTACAATTTATCCTAGTATGTCTTGTAATATTGAAAGAAACCACCATTTTTTTCAATCATAGCACTGTAGCACTGTCCTCCCGTGGTTAATCTATTTGCTGTAGCGGGAACCTGTAACATCTTACACCAAATTGTGAGACTTGTTGTCACTGATTTTGGCCTATCGAATAGGTCATGGGGAGCTTGCCAGGCTTTTGCTATGTTGACGAGATACTTTGGGTAATTTGCCGGGCAGAGGAATCGGAATCAGGGTTGGCCTCCTGCAAGGCAAATGCCCTACCCGCTGTGCTGTGAACGTTATTTAAAATATACTAGTAATACCAAATGTTGTTTCTTTAACAGTGCAATATAAACGATTATTTAGTAATTTTCTTGATTTGTTAATGAAATAGCTAAGCTCTTGAGTAACATGGGAGTATTTTTCTAACACAGGAGTCTGAGGAAAGTGAAACTGTTATAACTGTCTTGTAGGATTCCATCTCCCTAGCCTGCTTCATTCTACCCCGCTCTCTATCCAATCCGGTCTTCTTCTTGGGATTCTGACCTCCTGATTGGCTAGCCTCTACCTTTCAACTGCCTACTTTATGACATCATTCTCCCACCAAACCAACCACCAACTGATAGAATCTTGGCAGTCCCATGTAGTAGTTTGTAAACAAATTTGAATCAGCATGGCAAGTGACGAGTGACCAATGACCAATCACCAGTGAGCAGTCGTTTGTACTGAACACTTGTGGTCTTAAGCCGCTGCAGTGTTCAGACGTACTCTCGTACCGTCTCCTCTTCTCGTCTACCTTTCATCGGTATTTCCTCTTCTCTGACCATGTCAGGTAAGGAATAATACTTTTCAAAGCTTTTCATTAGATTTATCATCCCTTAACTTAGCAGTCAAGGAAAAACAGCACATAGTAATGAAAGAATATATTCAAGTAGAATTTTATAAGCCTCATTTTAGCTTGACTTTGACATTTGCTGTGTGATTTTAGACATTGGCTTACTTTCTCTCACATACAAAGTGTTTTTCCTCATTGATTACATTATATTTTAGACATACTTAGGAGCTCAAATACACACACATACATAAATACATATATATATGTATATATATATGAGTGTTGATTGTCTGTGTTTCTTTTTCCTTTTAATAGTGAATTTTTCATGATATCCATTGAAAACAAGTAAATCAGATACCATATTTTTACAGAAACAAAATATAAATGCTGTGGAAAACTGTTAATATATACTAGTATGTGTTCTCTGTAATGGTCTCTCCACTTGTATTCATACTTCAGTATTTTAAATATAGTGATATTACAAAGTAATAATCATTAATTTTTGAGATTTGATTTTAGCCAGGTAATAAGAAAATATGGGGCATGAGTAAGGTCTGGAGTGCTGAGGGTAGGGAGGCAAGCCCTCAAAGGTAAGAAAGTTTGGGAACACTTTCATCAAACATTGACCAATCGAAAGCTAGACGTGATGAGGGAGAAATAAATACGAAAGAAAGAACGAAAGAAAGAAAGTAAGAAAGAAGGAAAGCAAGCAAGCAAGCAAGCATAGGGACGTCGATTATCAAGGAAGGGGAAAACGTTTGTTCAGAATGTTGAAGAGAACCACAGAATTAAAATCAAAAAAGAAAGGTACCAGTAGGTAAAGCAGATTATCAGAAAGCCATCCTTGCTGGCATTTTTCCTTATTATCTCTTAGAACACAGTACTTGGTTCTTGACAATTTGAGTATAAAGACGCTTCAGAAATGATGCTTCCCATAAATAGCTAATAGTGCTGATCTAGGGCGGTGGAAGACACATAATCTTCAATGTTTTTATTACATTATGGTTTTAAGTACATGTACACGCTGCCTGTTAAAATTAAAAATTGGTATATTCTAACTTGAATAAGGAGATTTGATTCATTTGTGTGGTAAGTAGGTTCCAGGTTAAAGCGGCTTCTCATCTTTACAAATATTATTTCATGTGATTTTTTCTTCCTAACATGAAAGTATTTTGATAATAGTGAACTTCTGTTTTAAATCCTAAGAGGAAAAAGAAAAATCAATTCTCACAGATCTAATTACACATTTTTGTCATATTTGTGAATTAAGATTTTTCCTACATTAAAGATATTTTATTGGATTTTGGTGCTCATTTATTAAACATTGAGAAGAACGTTTTCCTGGTTGATAAAGCTAATTCTAATCTAGGGGTTGAAAGTAAATTTGCAATATTTTGTGATCACTTTTTAAATGGTCTTTTCTGTGTCTTGTGTGATCAAGTGAAATCCTATGCTGTGTTAAACACGTGTTGTTTGCTGGTTAATATTCAAAGGTACTGATGAGAATAATTTTTTGTACTTTCGAAATTTCTTTCTGTATTTTACTCATTTAAAACATTTCTTGTCTATGAAATACAATCACGCATAATCCTATTTTCTTTTTGTTATGTAGTTACTGATAAATCCTTTCTCTTTAATGGACTGGTAAAGTGTGCACTCAAAAATCACCTTCTATTCCATTTTTTGGCTAGAAGTTTTTTGTAAAATAGAATACTGTCTACATATTGTATATGTGGAAAAATTTATAATAACCTTATTGCACTGTTTTATTTGGTTTTGTTTGGGATAACAGCCACTGTTTTTCAAGGCCTACTCTTTGGTCTGCTCTCCATAACATACTGTACTATGCTACTTGCCACGGAGTCCAGATTTCATTAATATCTATATTCTTTTTCAGTTATGTGATACATATTTTTCATGATGTTTTCTTTACCCTTCCTCCTATGTAAATCACATGAAATAGAAAAATTATATTCATGTATGCATTATTTTTCTTAGAATTATTAATAACTACATTTTAGACAAACAGTTTAAGACACAGAGTTTAAATAAAGTTTTGCTTCAAAAACATTTCTTTGAAAAAACTCAAGTTGTCATTTTTGAAGTGGATCAAAAATGAGGGTAAACTTCAATGCATCCACAAGAGTAAGTCGTATGTGAACAGTAAGTAACAGGTACTCATGGCACAAGTCAAATGGAAACCTGATGATTACAATGGTAATAGTTGTAAAGACCCCAAATGTCTAAATTAATGTAAGGTATCTTCCTTCTGGTTTCTGGACTTGTAGTGATCATGCAGGGTCCTGGCCAAAAGTCCACATGCTTTAGGATGTGTAACCTGGAAATTCAAAAGGCACTGAGAGAGATAGTACTGGAGGGCATAAGGCACTTGTCTTGTACACAGCCAATCCAGTTGAATCTCTGTCACGGCATACACTCTCCTGAATGTTCTAAGGGGTCACTCCAGAGTGCAGAGTCAGGAAGAACCCAAGATCACTGTCAGTTGTTGGTCCAAACTCTACACCACCCTACGCCCCGCCCAACAAAATTTATTGGAATATAGGAAATCTCTTTGCCATCTCTGGGCCTCAGGATTCTTCTTGTCCACTGAATGTTTTCTTTTCTCTTAGACTTCTTAATTTGAAAAAGCTTCCATTCTAGGAAACAGCATAGGACTCAGTAGGAGGCAATCTACAGGAATTTCTAGGGTAAGGAGAACTGTCTGTAAGCAAGAAATCCAGGTACAGACATGATCACCTGGCTCTTCTACAGTTCTGTGTTCACTTTGGGAGCACGATACGAAATGCACAAAGTGCCAGAAAGTTCCAGGCTTTGAATCACCCCAAATTGTTGGAATTTTGGAAACTCAGTTGACTGTTGGTACTAGAAGCATCTCGATGGCTTAAATTTTAAGTTCATATTGTTCCTCTCAGTGTTGAAGGAGATTATTAGTCTCACAGATTTTTTTCATCACCCTCTTGTTCCTTACAGAAAATTTTCAAAATCCATCTGTATTGGGAACTGCACATACTCTGCAGCTTTCCCTTCCCGTGGTGAACAATGCAGCTTCCCTAACAGGAAGTGTCTGCAACTACTCCAGAGTATCTGCTCCAGCTGGTAGTTCTGCTTGGCTCCTGCCCTCAGCCTCTGGCACCTCTTTCCAACCACTGATGGGTAGTGCCTATCTTTACCAACATTTCAGCACAACAATGCTGTCTGGAGTGTTTCACCAGAGTCATATATCCACCTCAGCTGCTTCCTACCTGAGTGTTTTGGAATGGGATATTGCAGGAAGTGCTGAAGAGAAATCTTCCATGGGAGACTTTTCTGTGACTATTCTTGACCAAGACACCGCTGTCTCTTCCATATCTATGGCAGCTCGCTATGAGAAAATCCTAGATACCAACAACACGGTGTCTGTGTACCCATCACTTTCTGCCAGTCTTGTGGAAAGAACACCATTTCTGGTTCCACATCAGAGTCAAAGCCTGTCACTTCCCTACCAGGAAGGAAGCCAGGTGTATTACTATCATCCAGGCAATCTGGGAACTCTCCTTTCCGGTCTGCTGTTCTATGACTCCATTTCATACACTGGGCTAAATGGCTCTGCCCCCAATCTTACAGCAACTCATCGCGAGAGATGGTTATGGGTCTCAAGGAGGTTCAGCCCGCAAATAACCAAATACCAGACTCCTACTCTGGAATGACTTCTCTCTGTCTGCTCAACCTATCACAGAATTGAGTTATCAAGGTGAGGAAAACGGAGAGAAGAGAAAGAAAATTCAAAAATTGGGGTCAAATAAGAGGAAAACTGATCGTAGAGAGGTGGTATTCATATACACTGAGATTTTTAAATTAAAAAAAAATCTCAGTTCATGTTTACTCCCCTCACTCATTTTACAGCATGTTATTTTCACACTCAATATAAGAGCTCCTAATGGAGATTGGAAGTTATGATAGTATAATGGACATCTAAGTTTCTTATAATGAAATGTCAGGAGCAGAGAAAAGAATGCCACATTTTTTCCCTTGTTATTTCATTTTTTTAATTTTTATTAGTTAAACGTCATGAGGGACAGTTGTAGACTTACAAATTATTGTGATTCGATTTCATTTATACAATCATGGAGTACCTATCCCTCCACCAGTGTCCATTCTCCAGCACCACGGTCCCAGTATTCCTCCTACCACCCATACCCCCCATCCCACTCAGCCTCTGTGGCAGGAAATGTTACATTTTTCACTGTTCTATGTCAGCAGGCCTCAAGAATTACCACACTAAAAGTAAAATACATTTCTTAAACTAGTGTTTTGTTATTTTCTTAAGAAGTTTCAGAACTCTAATTGTAATGGTACCACTTTAACTTTCCCTTCCATAAATGAACAGCAAGGTTCTGAATACACTTGTGGTTCAGAGATTCTGACTCAAATCATGAAACCTAGAATCTGTACCTCAGCACAAATATCACGCTGAATTAGTGCTTCATTCATACTCTTATTCTATGATATTAACGGCCTTTTATTTGTCCATGAAAGTGAATAAATTGACAGTACAATACATTACAAAGCTAAGCTCTATATGGCACTTATTAGTTTGTAAAAGTAAAGTAAAGGCCCTCCCGTTGATCATCAATTTGCTCGAGCGGGCCCAGTAACGTCTCCATTGGAGACTTTGTTTTTACTGTGTCTGGCATATCGAATACTCTCGGCAGCTTGCTGGGCTCTCCGAGAGGCGCAGAGGAATCAAACTCGGGTTGGCCATGTTGGCCGCGTGCAAGGCAAATGCCCTACCCGCTGTGCTATCGCTCCAGCGGTATTAGTTTGAAAATCTATAATTACTTAAAAAAAAAAAACTTTTGTTTGGAGGACGTTGAATCTGTGTCATAGACCGAAGTGCTCAGGGATTACTCCTGGATCTGTGCTGGGGATCACTGCTGAAGATGCTTAGGAGATCATAGGTGATGCGAAAGATCAAAGTGAGGTCAGGTGTGCGCAGGGCCATTGCCTTAACAAATGTACTATCACTCTTCCCAAGTCTCTTATTTTTCAAGTTAGTTTACACAGAAATTCTTAAAATACAAAGAAAACCAAAAAACAAGAGCACTACATGACAAACAGTAAGAACTACAACATTTACCTCCAATCTTCAAGCACAGGACTTGTCCATTATCCGTAGAATACCCAGTAACAATCCACTGCCTATTGCTGGTAGGTGCACAGTTGTTGCACCACTAGTTTTGTGGACCGAATATCTCATTTCGCAGACACTGATTTCTTCCTTGGTTCCTTTTTAGTGATGAATTTCCTGGGGATAGAGACTTCCCTGTTATCACAACTTTCAGGTAAGACATTTGGTCTGACACAAATTTCCGAATTGCCCCCATGTTGCAGTAGCAGGATTCAAAGACCTGTGAGTAATCCACCACCAGAGTTTCGGGAAGTTCCCATAATATCTCCAGCCAAAGTAACCTGGCGCTGACCCCAACTCCAACTCAAGAACAAAAAGTTAAGAATTTTGATCAGATGAAAACTGGGCTTTCAAAACCTCTCGAGACCTACCAGATCCCCGTAGACCTAGAACAATGCAAAGATCTGCAGGTAATGAACACCACTGACACCATCACTCTGAAGCAGGTGCAAGAAAATTCAAGTGGCACCAAGGGGGCCTTCGATGCAGAAAGGAAGAACAAAAAGGAGGCTTCTGAAACTCTTGAGGGAGAAGCCAAGGCCAAAATCCAGCCAAAAGTCCTAGAATGCTTGCTAGGGGGAGGGGGGATTGTTCGTAATGCTGCAGTCAGTGATAGGTGTCCTGTGACCACGGCCAAAACTAACAGCAAACCTCACAAAGCTGCCTCCAGCAGGATCAGCAAGAAAAAGAGGCATGAGCAGCAGAAGACAAAAAACACCCGAGAAAAGTCTAAGAAAGCTAATGAGTGTAAGCAGCCAGGGAACAAGGTCAAGGCAGAAGAAAAGTCCACCATTGGCAAGATGAAATGCAAGAAAAGTCAACCTGAGTTTTTCCAAGAGGCCGTTAAAAAGCCCCGCCGCTACCTAGGCATACACATGCTGGATTCGGTCCAAGTGTTTCATGCTCTGGGGAAGAAGAGTGATCCAAAACCTGGAATCTCTTCCTCCCAGGTCCTGAGTAGCTCAAAGAAGCCTAAAGATGTCAAGCCATCCTCAGCTGTCAAGTCATAGCTAGGTGCTACAGGGGATGGAAAAGGCCTTGAGAAAACTCAGGTCAAAGCACAGAAACCAAGTAGCCATGCTGAAAAACGCGCATCTCCATCCAAGTCTGAGCTGCCACCTCCTGGGAGGTCAAATTGGTACCTTTGCCGTTTCTTACCATGAAGAGTCCCCAAGCTAGACCTGTTTCTCAGAGACGACAATCTGTGGACTCACATCGTCCTGCTGCAGCTTACCCTGCCAAGCCCGAATCTATCAATGCAGCTCAGCCAACTACTGCCAATTCTTCCCGGTCAAACACTCCATTTTTGTCGATTCTCCCAAACTTGCTCAGTCCATTTCAACCACCCATTTCGACCAGGTTTGCAGAACCCTACTATCCGGCCTATTCGTCACCTCACAGCTTCTAGACCTGATCCCTACAATAGCAGCTGGCATTTCCCTCCAGCTGGAACCTCCTCCTGTCTTTGTGGACAAGCGGCAGTTGCCAACCAAATGTCAGAGTCAGTTTCTCCTCCAAGACTTCCGTTTCCAACCGATTCCATAGAGAAAGCCCAATGTTCCCGAGCCAGTCATGTCAAAGCCCATCACCAAAGAGCAGAGACCAGAGCGTGAGGCTATGAAAAGGAAGGCTCAGAAGGAGCGTGAGAACGCTGCCAAACACACATCTTTGGGTAAAAGTTCAGAACTTTATTGAGAGGGAAAAAGAGATGGACATCTCTTTCTACTATGGCTACGTAATGGGAGTAGCTGGAACGGTAGGTTCCACTTGAGGTACCAGATGGTTTTCCTAGGCAAACACTGACATGCCATACTCATTTTATTTATTCTAATATATTTTTTCAAATTAAAGAGATGCATCATAGTTAATTGGTTGTTAATAAAAGTTATGAATTTTTAGATGCTGTCAACTGTGGTTGTTTTTGGGAGTGGCTGGGGGTTGAAGGATGGGAAGGGAAAGAATGGGAAGTTAGAGATAGGAAAAAGGGTGAATAGACAAAACTCTACGAAATACAAACTTGGTCCAGGGTTATAAAGCCCATCAGATGAGAAATTGCATGGGTATGATGAAGAGTGGGGTAGGGTCAGAGGAACATTATAGCCTACAGGGCATTTGCTCTGCAAACAAGAAGGACTCAGTTCATTTCTTGCAGTCTTTTATGGTCCCCAGAGACCCACCAGATCTGAAACTTGAGCACAGATCCAGAGATAAGATCATAGCACAATCAAGTATTCCCCATACCTGGTGTCCTCCACAAAAAAAATGGGAGAAATGGCACGATCTGCAGTGTTTGGTTAAAAGAATAATTTTGGAATAGGCTGAGGAAGGCAGATGAGTCTAAGATGACCAGTAGAAAAGTAAAAATTCTTCCATGGAGGCTGTGTTTACGCCTCCTGGCCACTTTTGGAAAATAACCAAATTTGAGACACATCACTAAAAGGTTTTGGTGGTCTATCCATAAATGATGGCTGGGGGATTCGAACTCATACACTGGGGAATAAACCTACCTGATGAGTGATCAATGCCCTCAGAGTCATTCAAGGATGACTCTTAACAGGGACAAAACCAAGAGAACAATTGAAGCATGAAGCCTGAAGATCAGCTCCTGGGAGATGCAAAGATAAGTACCAATGTCCTCGGGGCCTCTGTTCAGCACCCGTAGCTGCAACATTTCACTTATTCCCAGCAATATTCAGAGTTGCTGTTACGGTGACACTTCACTAGCGTGTTTTCACAATGCGGTCCATTGCCTCTGTTAGTCTTTGGATTTGTAAACTCCCCAAGGTAGCCAAGCCAGTTATCAGGAAATTTCTGGTGCGGGAGCTCAAATTATATTAGCTTGAGGGACTGGTCCTTGGTCTTCCATCGTGCCTGGTTCCTGTAACCTGCTCTAAACATCGCTGTTAACTGCAGCTCACACAAGAACCAACGTTATAAATGGCTTTGGGGCTGCGTTGCCAGAGGTACTGGACTAAGACATGCGCACTAGGTCACCACTTCCAAAGCAGTAGGTACCGGTTCTCCTTCAGCCGGGAAGGTGTTGGTGGAAAGAGATGGCCCTAGGAGTCTCAATCGGGTGATGGATAAATGGAAAGGAAACCGGGACGGGTAGAGAACTGGACAGCTGCTGATCATCATGGGATAGTTGGTGGATGTTTTTCAAATACGTTAAATATTATTTGTAAATAATATTCAAAACAAAAATACGAAAATAAGATAGGTTCCAAAGAACAGGTTACATATAAGACCGAGAGAGCTGAAAGGGTTCACATTCATTCTGGAGCTTTCAAACATACCATTTACTAAATATGTTACTTTCACATCACTTAGCTGTGGAGAGGAATAGTGAGAAACAGAATGTCACCAGAAAAGCAAACTGGATGACCACCTTCAAAAAAAGCCAGGTGGAAGGTGTTCACATGGATCCCAAGTGCAAATATATGTTAACAGGAACATATTTTTAACTAACTCTGTTTGGTACCAGTAAATACTTTGTTGAAAATGGGGGGAAATGAACGCAGTTTCTGACTGACCTGAGAAGAACCAGTTAATAGATATTCCCAGGAAAGGGTAGTTGACTGGCTGGGAACAAAAAAACGTGAAAAGTGTTTTGCTACCTTTAATGTATGGCTAGAGGAAAATGATCCCAGTCAACTCTCAAAACTAACAAGCTTCAACTCCCTTGAAAGAAAGTTGTATTAACTGAGGAAAAATTGCTGGGAGAAAAGTCTGAAATGATGAGAAAAGAGACAATAAGGGTAAAAGGAAGGGCTTGAAATTTGGCGAAAACAAAGCTTGAAACAAGAAGATCTAGTGGGAACATGATCTACTGGGAATGGGATCTGAGGAGGAAAATAGCAATATCAGGGATGTGAACAAGGAAAACCAAGTTAATGAAGACTTAGTTAGCTGACTACTCTATGGGCAACATGGTTCCAAGAATACCAGAATTTACCAAGGAATTTACTTTAATTTTCTTTTTTTATATGGAAAATTACAACATGTATTTTTGCCTTCTTAAAACACAATTTGGAGTGTTCATTTCTTTCTCAATATTCTGTTCATTTGTGTAAGCATCATAAACAACTGTTGGATAACAGAATTATATGATCAGACTTATTTTTTACTTTAATGTTTAGTTGAGATTACTGAAAACTAGGTCTAAAGTGAAGTTTGTCTTGATTGGTACAAGTAGAGAAGGGAGGACTAGGGATGGAATTAGAGATTATAGGGTACCACATTTAGTTCCTAATAAAACAAGTAAAGCAAAGTGTCCCAAAGAGACTATTGAAAAAGATATTCATCTCTATTTAACCTGTATATTCAGTATTTTCTATATTAAATTAAAAATGAAAGAATGTTCCTATAATTGGTCTTTTAAAGACATTCCAGGTTGGTTAAGGAAACAAACACTGCCTATGACATCATAACAATGTAACTATAAAAATCTGATTACTACTTAAATTTCCAAGAATGTCAGTGCTAAGAATTATTTGTCTGGCTTTCCTTAGTGTACATGATCACTTAATCACTTAACTTCTCGTTAGTCGTCAATTTGCTCGAGCGGGTGCCAGTAATGTCTCCATTTGTCCCTGTCACGGGCTAGTGTAGCGCAATGGCATCTGTTCGCTCCAGGAACATGAAGGGCCTCAAATCGATCATACGTGATCTTGACGAAGAAGTCTGACCATCTAGTACGTGGGTGGCCATGCGGTCTTTTGACATTCCGTGGCGTCCAGTGGGTAACAGCTCTAATCCAGCGGTCGTCTTTAAATCTCATTCCGTGACCAGCCCATCTGATTTTCGACACCTTGGCAAAAGAGACAGCGTCCTTGATTCATGATCGTCGACAGATGTCATAACTCCAGATTCTTTCTCTCATTTGAGTGAAACGTGATATTCCAAGCATAGCTCTTTCTATTCTTCTTTGGAAACCTGAATAGAGTTCTCATCCTGTTTGCGTAAGGCCCAGGTTTCTGAAGCATATTTTAATGCAGGAAGTACAGTGGAATCAAAGAGATGTGCCTAGAGCCGGAGGTTCGTCGTCCTCTTAGCTATTTCTTCGACATTCTTGAAGGCATTCCAAGCTACTCTCTTCCTCCTGCACAGCTCGTATGCCAGGTCATTTGTCATGTTGACCTCTCGACCTAGGTACACATAGCTGTTGCATTCGGAGATGGTTGTTCCATTGAGAGTGAATGGGGCGTCAGGAACGAGGCTGTTTCTCATAAACATTGTCTTGGTAAGTTTCAGCTGTAGTCCTACATTTCCACACACACGGTCAACGTCGGCCAGCATATGTGCCGCTTGGCTGATGTTTGGTGTTATTAAAACAATGTCATCAGCAAAGCGGAGGTGGTGTAGTTGCCGACCATCTATCTTCACTCCCATTCCTTCCCATTCCAGTCATCGCATGATGTTCTCGAGGGTGGCACTGAAGATTTTCGGTGAAATGATATCACCCTGCCGCACCCCTCTCTTGACGTCAACGATCACTTCTTTGTAGAATGATGAGATCCTGGTAGTGAAGCTGCAATACAGCTCACAGAGGATCCTGATGTATTGGGCTCGAATGCCCTGATTGGCTAGGGCTTCAATGACCGCTTCCGTCTCAACAGTATCAAAGGCCTTTTTAAATCAATGAATATTAAACCGAGCGGCATCTTGAACTCCCGAGAAACATCAATGAGTTTGGTTATCGTGTGGATATGGTCGATGGTGCTGAATCCTTTGCGGAACATGGCTTGCTCGCATGGTTGTCCTTCATCTAGTGTGCTGCCAATCCTATTTAGGATGACTCGAGTGAACAACTTGTAGATGACAGACAATAGGCAGATCGGGTGATAGTTGCCAATGTCATGGATGTCTCCCTTCGTGAACAGTAGTACGGTCCTGCTGGTTTTCCGTTGGGACGGAACCTCGCATTCAGACAGGTAGCGAGTGAAGAGCCGAGCCAGTGTATTGATGAGTACTGACTGCAGGTTCTTCAGGTGTTCAGGTCTGACCTTGTCTGGCCCGGGTGCTGTTTGTTCCTTTACCAACGAAATGGCGTGTCGGATTTCGGAAGGGAGAACTTTGGGAATGACATGTCCATCCTGTGGAATTTAGTATGTTGGCAAGTGGACATGGCTGTCGAAGAGATTTGAGTAGAAGTCATGGTAATTTTCTCCATTGCCGTTCTGGAGGATGTGATGGATCCATCAGGACGTCGGAGGGCAGTCATCTTGGTCTTTTAGTTGGCGAAGGACAGGAGGCGTTATGAATACTTTTCCTGGCTTTTGCCGCATCTACCAGTACTTCTGCTCTTCTCTCTTTGAGGTCTTCCTTGATCGCATCTCTGCACTGCTTTGCGAGCTCGGATGTTAGCTTGCGGTTGCCTGAGGCATGCGCCAAACCACACTGGCGAATTAGCTCAAGAATTTTCGAAGATAGGGGATTTTTTGTGGCTATCTCTCTCTTGGAGTTCCTCACACATTCATAGAGCTGCTGAACCAGTCGATCATATTCCTCGTCATTGTTGTCAACAATGGCATCTTCCCATGTTGCCGCAATAGTACCAAAGAGTTCCCAGTTTGTGGTCATTCTGGCAGTTCTCTTTTTGAACTTTGCCGCCCTTTCTCCCCGCTCTGTGAAGTAGAATTTGCACGAAGGAGGCGGTGGTCCGATCCCGTTCGAAATATTGGGACAACAGAGACAGCTGTCAGGCAAAACCGTCAATTGGATATGATGTGGTCTATTTCGTTGTGGAATCTTCCACCGGGAGACTCCCATGTCCATCGTTTAGATTCTACCTACTGGAACTGTGTTACCATGAATGGTTTTGGTCGACATGATGAACTCAGATAGTCTCTCACACTGTTCGTTCCATTCTAGGCCATGGGTCCCGATGTGAAGTTCTTCAGCTGATCTTCTCGGTCCTATCTTGGCATTAAAATCACCCACAATGATCTTGTAGAAGGTGTGGTCTTCTTTATAGAACTTCTCTAGCTCCATGTAGAACTTATCGATTTCTCTTTCATCATAATGAGATGTTGGTGCGTAGACAAAGAAGATAGAAACTGCAGGCAGTGAGCCACATCTATTCAAATGTAAACTTCCGATTCGGGTTGTTATTCATTCCAATGAATCAATGCTCTTGGCCAAGTTTGTGTTGACAAGGACACTGATACTTCCAACACCTCTTTTATCGCAAGTTCCCAGGAACAATTCTCCAGTGTCGAAAACGGCATCGTGAGATTCTTGT
The DNA here is from genome assembly GCF_029834395.1 of Sorex fumeus. Taxonomy (NCBI): domain Eukaryota; kingdom Metazoa; phylum Chordata; class Mammalia; order Eulipotyphla; family Soricidae; genus Sorex; species Sorex fumeus. Next base: position 18,319,598 of record NW_026606152.1, on the reverse strand, counting down.
CTTCTTGTCTCGGTCAGACCAATGATGTCGTACTTGATCATTCACGCTTGTACCATCAGGTCCTCGATGGATGCATCTGATGCTAGCGTACATGCATTGAAAGTACAGACGATCATTTTTGTCTTCCTTCGTTGTGGCAGCCTAGGTCGGCCTTGAGATTTTGTCGGCCTCTCCTTTCTCATCCTTCTCAGTGCTGCCATGTCGCTGAAGCCTTTGGGATTAGGTGAATGTACATGATACAGGGTTAGTGTACATGATAGTCATATGAATACACCTGTGTGAATATATCGCTGGTATCTAGAGAATAGATATATAGAAATTAGATCACATAGCTGAGTGTGATCTTAACTTTTCTACACACTCCCATGCCCCACACACCCAAAGACTTGTACTAATCCTTATAGATCCATGACTTTTCCTCCTCCCCTCTCCCAGAGTCTTTTAAAATTTCTTTTCAAGTACTAATGTAATGCGCTTTAGAAAATATTGAGTTAAACTTAATTGTTGTCATGTAGCTTTTAGATAGAGAACCAAGAAAATCTTATTAAAAGAGTATTTTTGTATTCTTTGAAAATGGTAATAAGAACATTTTCCTTGAGTCCCGCAATAGACATTATATAAAGAATGTTGTGAGGAATTCCCTGTACAAAGCAATACTCGAAGAAATAAATGACTTCTCTGAATGAGGATGAACTGGGACATTTCAAAGTATCAATCAGTGAATCAAAGATGAATCATACCATCCTATAGATAAAAATGATCTTGATGTAATCTAGTCAACACCATTACCTTTTTTTCTTATACCAGCTGATAGCACTTTTAATTTTTTAATTTTTATTTATTTATTTTTGTTAATGAAACACCATGAGGTGCAGTTGTAGACTTACATACCTTTGTACTTGATTTTCAGATATACAAGAATCAAGTACACATCTTTCCACCAGTGAACATTCTCCACCACCAAGAAACCCAATGACCCTCCCACCCCCCATCTCCCCCATTTTGCCCCAACTCAGGGCATTCCCTTTGCTTTTTCTTTGTTTTAGGGTGTTGCGGTTTGCAATGGAGGTCAATACCATTACATTTTCAAAGAAGAAAATAGGCCCCTATATGTTCAAGACACTACTACTGTCCTGCGGTTCTTTCCAGTATGTACATTGCTCCAAGCCAGCCCTTTGAAAATATGCTGGGAAGTACAACTGGATGTTCCTTTCCTCACACTGACCTGGAAGACTCTTGCTGATTCTCAGCCACATCAACTATTTCATTTGTTGCCTGATATCACCTACTGTCCTTAATTTTTTAAAAAAAATATTTGATTTGTTTCGGGAATATAAAGAAAAAAATTAAATGGACTAATAAAACAAAAGTAAAATCAAACCTTTACACTCTGACATCAAAATCGTCCTAATAGGAGGGGAAGTAAATGACTGAAATGCGTAGGGGAGTGTTGTTAGTTGGTTGTGGACAATAGCTGGATATTTGACAGTGCATGGAGTATGAATACACAGTTGCAGAGATCAGGAACTCTGTACTTGAAGCGAATACAGTTTGTAAACTAGTCATCACAATTATATGTCTATATGAAATTTCTCTACATATGCTTTGTGCCTTCCATGCATGTATGTTTTATGCATTCCTTTATCATGAGCTCAGAAATGCATCTGAGGACACTCGGAAAATTAGTTGCGCCCCAAATATGGGGAGAGAAGTAGTAAATAATTGGAGGAGAAAGAAATATGAGTTGGAGCTTAAGAGCCATGTAAGAGGAATATATAGATATGTATGTGTGTGTAAATACACATATATATGTATAAATATATATATGGGCTGGAGCCATAGCACAGTGGGTAAGACGTTTGCCTTGCAAGCGACCAACCTGGGTTCGATTGCTCTCCTCCTCTCAGAGAGCCCGGCAAGCTACTGAGAGTAACCCTCCCTCATGGCAAAGCCTGGCAAGCTACCTGTGATATATTCAACATACCACGAACAGTAACAAACAGTCTCACCATAGGGACGTTTCTGGTGCCCGCTCAAGCAAATCAGTGAACAATGAGAGGACAGTGCTACAGTGCTATGGTTAATTCAAACGTTGTTTATGCAAAATATGAAAGAATCAAATAAATATTCTATAAAGCTGATTTTACCTATTAAATTAATATAACTTTAAATAGTGTTTAGAAATGAAGTTGAAGAATTTTAAGGCTATAGAAAGATATTGACAATATATCAAGAAACACATGGATTTTTGAGGAGAAAGAACACGTACCTGTTGTCCTTTCTTAAGGTTATTTTTTTGGCTTTTATAGAATATGTTTTCCCTGAGTTTTTGTTAATCGCTTCCGTTTTTTAGAAAGCATCATAATAAATTATATTTTTTAAAAAAGTAAATAAAGTTGTGTTTGTGAGTGGATTATGTATGTTTGGAACCTGGGAAGTATTTTGCTATGTAAGTTACATTAAACATGATATTTATAACAGAAATACCATCTGCAGTACTATTGACAATAGCCAGAAGAAACTATGGTATACCTACACAATTGAATACTACACAGTTGGCAGGAAACTGACATCATGAAATTTGCTTATAAATGGATGTACAGGGAAGAATATCATGCTCAATGAAATCAGTCAGAAGGAAAGGGGTATACTGATTGGACTACCCCATTTTTTGGATATAAAAAACCAGAGTATGAGACTAATACCCAATGATAGCAGAAACACAGGCCAGGAGAATTGGTCAATTGTTGGATGCTTGCCACAAGTGCTGAAGGCGAGCATTTGGAATAAAGAAGGGACTGCTATGACAATGATGGTTGGAAGTGATTACTGTGGGTGAGAACTGAGTCCTGAAAGTAGGCCAATGAATAAACGTGAGAACCTCTCTCTCTCTGTATTACAATCCATAATGCCCAAAGGATGAGAGAGAGAGAGAGAGAGAGAGAGGTGCCTGCCATAGTGTAGAGAAAGCAGGCTTTCAGGTGGGGTTTGGGGTTGGGAGAGGGAGTGGTGGGAGAGAAACTGGGGACATTAGCAATGGAACTGTATACTAGTGGAGGTTAGGTGTTAAAATATCCTATGATTGAAACTAAATCATGAAAAGGTTTGTAATATGTGTCTCCTGCAGATTCAATACAAAAATATGATATTTAGTTTCTACCAGCATGACTAACCTATGAATTTGCTGAAATTTACTTTTATCACCTTGGCTGGGCTCATTACATGGATGTCTGTGTGGTAAAACTTTTTCCATTTTATGCGGTCTGAAGAGACAAAAATCATAGGGTTTGGACTTCTGGTGGAAGGAGAGAAGAGCACAAAACACCCTGTTGACCACACCTCAGCAGGGTCACCTAACTTGCCTAATGACAGACCTCCTTCAATGATTTCTTCTTTTGTAATGTGGAAAAATGAAAAGACATTGCAGGCTGACAGGGGGTTGTCCCCTCCAGTAAACACTGTTTTCTTTTTGATCAGAATTGTTTAAAGATTATTTGAGAAATTTGGAGCTTACTGATTTGTTCTCATATATTTCCCCTACATAGTGTCAGTGGGCATTGATCTAGGAAGGCCAGCATGAAAAACTTGAGGTGTATGTCTTAACCACCAATGCCAACACTACTGTAAGTATGGAACCCAAAGTACAATAGTAAAACTTCAAAATGTGTTTGTCAAGGAAATCGGTGGGAATGCAGGGAGAAATGTGTAATCTGTTGGTGGAAGCATGCAGACACTGGTTGTGTGATTAGAATTGGAATATTGTATGACAAATCTCCATTATAAATGACTTTGAAAATCAAAATTGCCTAAATTTTAAAAAAAAGAGAAGTCAACTTACGTCTATATTTCAAGAAAGCTTGTCTTAGCAAATTTTGGCAGGGAGACCATAGTTGGTAGAGAGAGGGAGAAAGAAAGGGAGATTTGACAGTTGGGAAGAGAAGCCTGGATATCATGGAAGAGATGAAAGCTAATCTTAGAAGATTTGGAGCCATCAGAGTTTAGTGAGTTAAATGGTGAGAACATTGCAGTTTAGATACTTAAATAGTGAGATTGGTTTCAGTCATCACCACTGTATATATAGAAAGTGTTCAAAGACCTCACAGACATTCAGGCTATAATAACTAACAAGGGAAGCGTTTTTTTCCTGAAGCACTATGTAAGGATAATATATTGCCAGGTAAATGATAAAAAGTTGGTTCTCTTTTTCAGAGATTAATACATTAGAGATGAAAATTTTATACAAAGGAATCTATCATCTTGCACTGTTGCTCTGTTTTCTTGTCATCATTCCATTCTCCACCATGACCCTACCTAATCAGGGCTTGCACATTTCTCAGCAGTATCACCACATAGCCTAAGAGCATGTGTTAACTGCCGGTAGCTCACAGCTCTCATGTTTGCCCCCCATCCAAGCCAGAGACATCCTTCTGAAACCATGGATATTTGCTGAAGGCCCGTTCTTCCTTGAAGTGGCAGTCATGGTTTACCTCTTCTTAATCATTGTGTTTACAAATTTAGATGAATGTCACAATACTAGTGACAGGGATTTTCCAAACTATGGTAAGCATAAACATTTCCCTTTCCCCCACGAATTTTGGGCTAGTTATTTTCTATCCACTGCTAATAATTTGTGATAATGAGGAAACAGAACTGAAGTAAAAACAGGGACATTTGTCAATTTGGTGCCATGACTAATCAGTCTTAGTATAAGTATATATTTCTAGAAAAAAAAAAGCAGAAGAAAAGGAGTTGGTTTCTAGCAAAGAATGCCAAACCTCTGCCAAGAAATCCTTTGAAAATAAAAATTCTGACTATGTACTGAACATGATTGACACTCAATGCCTCTTTTGCAGACCACAACACCCGAAAGGAGAGAGAGAACAAAAGGGAATGCCCTGCCACAGAGGCAGGGTGGGATGGGGGATATTGGTGTGGGAGGGATACTGGAATCCATGGTGGTGAAAAATGGGCACTGGCGGAGGAATGGGCACTTGATCATTGTATAATCGAAACCCAAGCACAAAAATTTGTAAATGTACAACTGTACATCATGGTGTTTCACTAATAAAAATTTTTAAAAAAATAAAGTAAAAATTTTTTTTTGTCTGCGAGAGATCAGCAGATGGGAACCTGAGTGAAGGCAAAAGATTACATTGGTTGACTTTTATTTTTCCTTGAGTATATTAATTTGATTTTGGAGTCAATTTATATGAGAGTTCATCAAGACACAGAAATTTTTAGCACTTCTCTTGTTTAAACGTATAGTGATACACCATATCTCTATCTCACATTCTTTTTATTTCTGATAGTTTGACACAAAAGATACGTCAAAATCTTAGATAAATGTAAGTTATTTAAATACTTTTTTGATTATGTAAAATTACCTTATAGAATTACATTATAGAATTTCATAAATTTTAGGATTATGCAGAATCAACGTGCATGTATCATATTACACTCACTACTGAAAGGCCTACTCTGTCATTCACCATTGTTCAGTTTTTCCACTTTGATTATACTTTTCGATCTGGTAACTAAATAGTCTCATAGTTCTAAAGTTTGTTTTTATTGCTTTGAAAAGATTAAAATTATGCAATTTTCAACATTGGATGAAACTAGAGGATATCATGCATGTAAAGTTAGCCTTAAATAAATGAACAGATACAGAGAGATTTTTCTCATATGTGGGATGTAAAGACGCACAGCAAGGTAGAAACAAAGGTTCAAGAGCAATTTAAGGGGAGAACTGATCCACACAATTGAGTCAGGGGATTGAGAGTGAGGGATTATGGGGGATTGGGGGAGAGGAAGGGTTTATTCTTTGAGAGAATGAGGAGTGTCATGTTGGAATTATGTGTATGAGAAATCATTGTTAATTGAATTATGAATTATAGAATATAAATAATGTTTTAGATGTTTGTCTGTCTCATTTTATTCTTTTAATTTGTTTTCTCCATATGCCACATATGCATGAACTTGTAGGATGCCTATCTTTCTCTGCCTGGTTTATGTCACTAAACATAATTTCCTCATGTTATCCATTTTATATACAAATAATAAGAAAATTTCACTTCATACAACTGAGTAGTATTCCATTGCTTTACCACCTTCCATTTTCAAAATTTGTTGTTTAAAAGATACAAATATTGGTTTTAACAATGCTCTGGTGTTTTAAAATTTTTAGTTTAGTGAAGCTAAATAGATTTTACTGAAAAACACTCAGAAACTTGTGAAACAGGTGTAGGGTGAAATGGAATAATTGTTCAAGCGAGAACAGTCATTTAACAAAGCAAGCAAAGAGAGACATAGAGAAAGGAAGCACAGTATTTCTTCTTATGAGATCAAATCTTGAGGACCAAGCCCACTCTGGTAGTTTAGGAATAAGAACTTGGAGTGGTATGAACTTAAATTGTGCACTTTAGGGGAGATCCTGAGTGAAACTATTATAAGTATGTTCAGGATCATGATAAACTGGAGTCTGCACTTGGAGTGAGATGGGTAGAGAGTTCTTTGGGGAGATCTGAACTATGGAGAACAGTAATATTATAACATTAATGATAGTATCTTACCGTGGGATTCCAAAAAAATCTGTAACAGTGGCATCAGAAATGATAACATTCTTAGGTATTTGGATTTCCTGTGGAAACAACGGGAAAGCTGAGTTTATGCTCTGGATGCATCCACCTGAAACAAGGTCAACAAATCATGAATGAAAAATTAAAAGTTACATGGATCAAGGATTCTAATCCCAGTGGAAGGCTAGATTTCGGGTGGACAATTTCTACTGATGGCCTGATGTAGATTCTGATCCTGGGATACGTAACAAAAAGGAGGTAGTGACAGGTATCCTCAGAAGTGAAGCCTCTGAAACAGAATTCATTCATGACAACTTATGGGTTATCAAAATTTGCTCATGGCTGCTACCATTATAACATGCCATTCAATGGTTCTGTGGTTTCAATTTACTGTGTCAATGTAAAGATTAAGTTTCCAAATGGAAGGTAAAAATCTGAGGCCCTCAAGATGATGAATCATAGTGAGGGGGGAGCTGGAGCTATAGTACAGCAGGTAGGGCATTTGCCTTGCACACAGCATACCCAGGTTAGATTCCCAGCATCCTGTATGGTCCCCCCAAGCACCGTGAGGAGTAATTCCTGAGTGCAGAGCCAGGAGTAACCACTGTGCATCGCCACGTGTGACCCAAAAACGCAAGAAAATGATGATCTGGAATTGATCCTTAGCATTGCAAACAGCATTATTTTTTAATTTCTTTCTTTCTTTCTTTCTTGCTTGCTTGCTTTTTTGTTTCCCTTAGCTTTAATGTCATGAAGGGATCTTCCCACATTTTTCTTCATATATCTTAAGAATTCAGGTATGATAGTTAGGCCTTTAATACATTTGATCTGACTTTGTGCCTGGCACTATAAAGAGGTCTGAGTTCATTTTTTTTGCATGTTGCTGTCCAGTTTTCCCAGCACCAGTTGCTGAAGAGACTTCCTAGCTCAACTTCATATTTCTTGAGTATTTATGAAAGATTAGGTAATAATAATCTGAGGGCCAGCGTCAAGATATTTGACTATATTCCATTGATCTGAGGCCTGTCTTTATCTGAATATCATGGTATTTGGATGACTACAACTTTGTAGTAGGGATTGAAGTTGGGGAAGGTGTTCCCTTCTTTTTACCAAAGATTGCTTTAGATCTTCATGGGAGTTTATGGTTGTGTATGAGTTTCAAGAGTGTTTAATCTATTTATTTGAAAAATGTTATGGGTATCCTTATAGAAAGTGCATTAAATCTTTATAGAGCTTTGGGGTGTATTGCCATTCTGACAGTGTTAAACCTCTCAATCCATGAGCATGGGATGTGATTCCATTTCCTCATATACTCTCTTATTTTGTGAAGTAGTGTTTTGTAGGTTTTTTTTTTTTGGTATAGTTCCTTAAGTAAACCCTGAGTATTGCTGGATGTACCTTCCAAAACAGAAAGAAAATGTCAATACTGATTGAATGGTACTAAGAAATTGTTTTTAATTTTTAGACGTATTGTATTATGTATGCGTGCACATACACATGCATGCTTAATTCTTATCTATTGAAGAGATCTGCTGAAATTATTTGAAATTTCTTTCAAAATGGAGAGAGGACATAAGGGTTGATAGCACAGCGGGTAGGGCGTTCGCCTTACAAGCGGTCAACATGGCCGACCCGAGTTCGATTCCTCCGCCCCTCTCGGAGAGCCCGGCAAGCTACCGAGAGTATTCAATATGCCAGACACAGTAACAACAAAGTCTCCAATGGAGACGTTACTGGGCCCGCTCGAGCAAATCGACGATCAACGGGAGGGCCTTTACCTTTACCTTTACCTTAACCTTTTTAGTTGATTCCAATATACTCGATTTTCTGAGGTATTATTGTGAATGGGATTGTTTTTCTCTATCTCTTTTTTCTCTTTCATTATTAATATATGGGAAAGCCATGGCGTACCAGATATTGATTTTGCAATATGCTACTTTACTAAACAAATCTATTGTTCCCAGGAGCTTTTTTGGAGATTCTTTGGGATTTTCTATGTATAGTATCATATTATCTCCAAATAGTAAAAGCTTGAGTTCTTCCTTTTTTATATGGTTGCCCTTGATATCTTTTTTTTTTTTACCAAAATCATATGGCAAGTACTTCAAGTACTATGAAGAATAGGAGTTTTGAGAGTGGGTAACTTGTTTTGTGCCTGATTGTATTCTGGAATTCTATTTCATTGATTTCTGCTCCAAGCCTTTGGTTTTTCCCCCTTGAGAATAATACTTGCTGTGGGTTTGTGGTAATTTGCTTTGACTATATTGAAGAAAGTACTTTCAACTCCCATTTTCTTGAGAGTTTTTCATCATGAATGGGTGCTGGATCTCATCAAATGCTTTATCTACATCTATTGATATGATCATATGACTTTTATCTTTATTTTATTGAGATGGTGTATTCTGTTGATTGACTAGAGAATGTTAAGCCATCCTTGCATCCCCAAGCTAAACCTACTTGGTCATAGTGTGTGATCTTTTGTTGAGTTTCTAGATTCTCTTTGCTGGTATTTTCTTGAAAATTTTTGTATCTGTATTCACAAAGGAAATAGGTCTGCAATTTCCTTTTTTTTGTGGTGTCTCTGTCGATTTGAGTATTAGGGTGATCTTTGCCTCACAGAAACTATTTGGGAGTATTTCTGTTTCTTCAATTTCCTGGAAAATCTTAAAAATGTTGGAAGCAGTTCCTCTTTAAAGGTTTGAAATAGTTCACTATTGAATCCATCTGGGACCTGGATTCTGTTTGGGGGTATAATTTTGACCATCATTTCAATTTCCTTGTTAGTGATAGGTCAAGTATTCCAAATCTTCTTGGTTCAGCCTTGGGAGGTAATTGGAATCTAATAATTTATAAATTTTTTCAAGATTCTCTCATTTCCTGCTGCAAAGATTCTCAAAATAATCTCTGATGATCCTATGGATTTCTGTACTTTCTATTAGGATACCCCCTTTGCATTTCTGATTCGATTTATTAGAATTCTTTCTCTTTGTTTCTTTGAGAGGCTTCTCATGGTTTAATGATCTTATTTATTTTCTCAAAGAACCAGTTTTTGTTCTTATTGGTCTTCTGGATTGTATTTTGGGATTCTAGCTCATTGATGTCTGGTACAAGTTTTATTATTTCCTTCCTCCATCCTAGTTTGGACTACTTTTGTTGGTTATTTTCCAAAATCTTGAGCTCTAATTTATTCTTGTAGGCCCTTTCTTTCTTCCTGATGAATTCTGGCAGAACTATAATCTTTCCTCTTAACACTGCTTTTGCTGTGCCCCACAAATTCTGGTAGCTCGTGTCCTCATTCTCATTTGTTTATGGAAACTTTTTATTTCCTCTTTGATTCTTCCCTAAGCCATCGGTTGTTCATTACTTCCCTTAAAGAAAATATTTCCTTGCTGAGCTTCAGTCTGTTTGATCTATCGAGAAGTGACAAAAAAGTGTTGAAATCTCCTACTAGTATTGTGTTGCTATCAATGTTTTTCTATAAGTCTATTAGAAGTTGTTTTAAAGTATTTTGCTGGTCTGTCATTAGGATCATATACATTGAGGAGGGTGAGTTCTTTCTGATGTACATATCCCATGATCATTAAGAAATGACCGTCACTGTCTCTGATAACTTTTAGTCTGACGTTCTTGTGGTCTGATACTAGTATGGCCACTCCAGGTTTGCGGAGGTGATATTTTCTTGAAAACTTGTTTCCCAGCCTTTTACTTTTAGCCCATGGGTGCTTTGATTGTTCAGACATGTTTCTTGCAGGCAGCAGAATGTTGGGTTCAGTTTTCTAATTCATCTTCCTATTCTGTGCCTCTGAATTGGCACATTTAGTCCATTGACATTGAGAGAGATTGTTGTTTTGGGGATTTGTGCTCTCTTTATGTATAATTTTTGTACTTGTGGGGATTGTCTTAGCTTAAAGTATACCTGTTAATTCTTCTTGCAACAAAAATATGGAATGCTTTACAAGTTTGCATGTTATCTCTGTACAAGGACCATGCTCATCATTGTATCATTTCAATTTTAATATATGTGTTATCAAACCTATTAGGAGTTAATTTTTCCATATTTTTCTCTTCTTATTACTTTGACTGTTGTCCTTCCTCACTCCTATGGCAGACAATGATTCCTAATCAAGGAATGTATTTCAAAGCAGCATGAATAAATAGATTTAGAACTTTAATGTCCCAGAAATAAAAATATGGTTTTTACTATATTATCGTTTACCCTACCCCCTAGGCATTAGTTTTACAAAATAATTCTTTTGGAAGATGGTATATGAGTTTGTTTAATGTTGTTCCCTGAATCCTTCATTAAGAACATTAAAATAGAGCCTTTTGCTGTTCTCACCTCAGTCCTGTGTACATCTCCAGGAAAAGGTGGATGGTGTTGTCTGCACTTTGACCACCTTGAATGTATGTAGGATTTTTCTCCTTAAGGATGAGGTGAGGATCATATTGATGATTTCATTCCACCTTATTACAAGTTCAACTTGAATGGAAGGTGAGACTCATGAGGCTCCTATAAAGGACAGAACAAAGGGTCTCAGTGAAGTTTAATGGCCAGCTCACATTAACAACATAGCTGACTCAAAGTAACCTGTGTGCATCTTTGTGTGTAGTGAGTTTCATATCTACTGATAGTGATTGTCAGTCATGACACATGGGAAAAACAGACCTGTAATTAAAAAATCTAGTTCTCTGAGCAGAGTGGGGTCTCTGAGGTGATTGACCAAGTGCGTAGTAATTTATTACTAAGCACATAAGTATTTTGAATGATGTGTACTTTTCGATCTAAAATTAATTCCAAATATGTCTAAAACGACAGTGTCCTGACCTCGCACATGGCTTTCCTCACCGAGGCCCCTTGGAGGTGCCGGGGTGAATTTCCCTCACGGACCTGATTAGAGCCCCGGCAGCTGAAGACCTCTGCAACCAGCCATAGGTAGGCTTAAGACCACCCTTCCCAAGCTTGAAGGAGCCTCATGCATGAAGGAACTGGAAGAGGAACCCAGATGTGCAGAACCGGGGGATGAGATCTCTATGGCTGCTCAGATCAAGACTGTGCCCCCTCCTTCCAGATCCCCCATCTTCTAATAATTCAGTGCTACAACCACGAACTGCCCCTGGATCCATGTAATGCCATCAATGGCCAACATCCAGAGACTGGATCCTATTTAGAAGACAGCAACTCTGATTGTCCAGTTCTCACTCTCAGAGAACCTGGTAGGCTTCTGCGAGTATCTTGCCCGCATGGCGGAGTCTTTGTTTCTGGTCACTGTTTCTTTTGAGGTACAGAAGCTGCTTAATTTAAGATAGTCCCCTTTGTTTTTCTCTGTTTCCAGTTGCTTGGCAAGTGGCGTGTTATATTTGAAGATACCTTTAGTTTCAATGTCGTGGAGGGATTTGCCGACCTTGTCATCAATGAACCTGAGGGATTCTGGTCTGATGTTGAGGCCTTTGACCCATTTTTATCTGACTTTTGTGCATGGTGTTAGGTAGAGGTCTGAGCCATTTTTTTTTTTTTTGCATGTAGCTGTCCAGTTTTTTCTGCACCGTTTGTTAAGGAGGACTCTCTTGAACCACTTCACATTTCTTTCTCCCTTATAAAGATTAGATGATTATATATTTGAGGGTGTGTGTCAGTATATTCAATCCTTTTCCATTGGTCTGCAGCTGAGCCTTTGTTTGAGTCCCATGCTGTTCTCATTATTATCGTTTGTAGTAGAGTTTGAGGTTGGGGAAGGTGATGCCTCCATTGTCTTTTCCCCAAGAATTGCTTTAGCTATTCGTGTGCGTTTGTTGTTCCATGTGAATTTCAGGAATACTTGATCAATTTCTTTGAAGAATGTCATGGGTATCTTTATAGGGATCAAGTTGAATTTTTACAATGCTTCGTGGAGAATTGCCATTTTGACAATGTTAAATCTCCCATTCCATATGCAGTATATATGTTTCCATTTCCTCGTGTCCTTTTTAATTTCCTGATGTATAGGTCCTTTACCTCTTTAGTTAAGCTGATTCCAAGGTTCTTGATTTTCTGAGGCACGATTGTGAATGGGATTGCTTTTTCATGTCACTTTCTTCTCTCTCATTACTTGCTTATAAAGAAGCCATAGACATTTGGGTATGGAGTTTATAGCCTGCAATTTTACTATAAATGTCTATTGTCTCTGGGAGTTTTTCGTAGAGATTTTAGTATTCTCTGAATATAGTATGATATCTTCTGTGAAGAGTGAGAGATTATTTCTAATTTTCATACATGAAAAACCCTTAATATCTTTTTCTTATCTATTTTCTCTTCCAAGTACTTCCAGTACTACATTGAACAGAAGTGCCAAAATGAATTTTTACTTAGCACATTCTGTCTGTAAATTTCTATGCTAAGAACAGTGGAAAAAACAGTGATATCTTAGTAATTTACAAGTAAATTATGAAGACAGATAATTTAAAAGAATTTCTTTGTATAAATTTCCAAAATGTGTAGCTTTTATTAAATATATTAAGAATAAATCGTAGGTCTTGATTATACCATGAAGATTATTTTCCTGTTAGAAGATACCCTTCTAAAATGCAAAAAGAGACACATTTTGAAAATGTTGATTATTCGTTCATTCAATCAATGAATATTTGTTAGTCTGGTGGTGCAGTGCCTGCAGGAAGTCAACCTGTACCCTCAGGTGAGTACATCAACAGTCTGATGGTGTCTTCATGCTTCCTGATAACCTCAAATCGCCACTGTGCCTCTGGCTGGCTCCCAACAACTCAGGACTACGTTTCCCGAGAAATTAAACTCCCGAAAGATATGTGGGAGCCATGTTCACAAACCACCCCTGGCTCAGCTATACAAGCTAATGCATTGGTCTTGTTTCAGAGACCCATAGACATATCTGGAACATATCAACAGCCACAGTTAACCTTGGACCTGCAAAAGGCTGAACACACTAGGGTAAATCGGAGGGAGGCAGGTTAGTTTGGTGCCCACCCAACCAGAACCCAGTGCAGCCACTTGCTCCCACAATCCAAAATCGCCACCATGCTCTCCTCTGGTTTCCATCGTCTCAGGATGGCTCTCACTGAAATATAACAGCTGAAAATTCGGATATGCGGGTTTTGTGACTCAAATCTCCAGGCTTTCTCTGGGCAGGATGGGCATCCCACCCTCACTGCCCTGTACTTATGGAAGCCTCAGCAGACATTTCCATACCTCAAAGCTACTACAGGCTTACCTTCCTGATAAAAATGCTAAATTCCTTGAACAAACATGATGACCTCTTAGTACCTGTACGAGACCCTTAATGCACAAAATAAAAAGGAGACAGAGAGAAAGAATTAAAGAGCCTGCCATAGAGACACACTGGGGGTGGGGGTAGGGTGTTGGGGGATGGTTTTAGGGAACCAGGAATATTGGTTTTGGGAAATGTACACTAGAGGAGTGATGGATGTTGGATCGTTGTATGACTGGAAGAAAATTATGAATAGATTTGCAATGGTTTATCTCACAGATATTGGATAAAACATTAAAAATATATATCCTTCATTTGTACCTCAGAATACTGATGGAACTTTAAAACCCAGCATATCTATTTTTGTGTTCTCTGTAGGAAAAAAAATTTTACTCACCTGTGTGCCAATAGCTTGTAGAAAGCTAAACCCAAAGATATATCAATGACTGTCTTTTGCATAAATACTGTAATTGCAGCTATGTTATGTTTTAGAATCAGTTCATGGACAAGACGTCAAGAGGAGCAGTGGCAAAGTGCATCAATGTTGAATGGATAATGTTTCAGAAGCTTGCAATGGAGATGGGAAGATTTGGCATGAGTAAAGGGAAGAAACAGAAGAGTGAAGTACTAATAAGTATCATGAGAAAAATACAAGGGAGGACATTTCCTGGCAAGTGTCACAATCTGTTGAGCTTTTGCTGAGGATAAGTATTAGAAAGTATCTTTCCCATTTAGTGGCAAAAAGGTAACTTTGATGGGTGCATTTAAAATTTACTTTAACGATTAGAATTACCAAGAAATACAAAGTTACAAAGTTGCTCATAATTGAGTTTCAGTCATCTAATATTCTAGAACCTTTCCAGTATATTGGGGCATTTTTGAAGGAATATCCCTGGTGCGAAGACTAGGGCATCTGAATCTTAACACATTTCACCAAATATATGATCTGTACTCACATGATTTACACTGTCTCCCCTGCTCTTTGATTTATGTTTTCATGCAATATTTCCTTGTGAACCTCACCTCAAGTGAGGCTCCCTAATTAAGACAAGTACATGTTTCTGGGGCACTACATATTTTTTGGTTGCTGGGAGAGTCTGTAAAGCAATGCTCAGGAGGTGTGGGGGCCCCACAGACAATTCTCAGAAAACGTGGCCATGGTGCTTGGGGTCCTCTGAGGCTAAACAGCCTTTGATACTCTGGCAATCAGGTGGTGCTGGGAGTCAAATTGGGTGCATGTGAGACAAGTTCCATAAGCACTACACTATCTCCT
Source organism: Sorex fumeus (assembly GCF_029834395.1). Lineage (NCBI taxonomy): Eukaryota > Metazoa > Chordata > Mammalia > Eulipotyphla > Soricidae > Sorex > Sorex fumeus. The sequence continues at coordinate 18,304,536 of NW_026606152.1, read as the reverse complement.
GCGGCCCTGGGTATTAGATTTATGTCAGCATTCTGTCATCCTCCCTTTTGTCAGAAAGCAGAGACTTGTGCAGGAGAAAGTGGAAGAGACTTTAGGGTTTAGCTAGGTTGACTGAGTAGCTGGTGATACCATTAAGATTGGAACATAAAGTAAAAATAAAACAAGAGCTCCGTGCCTTTTCCCGCTGAACTCGACACCCTCCACAGGGGTACACCTGCGGGCAACAACTGCAGCAGCTCCTTTGGACTATCCATCAGCTAATCAGCCCCTCCCCTCCAGGTGGGTAGAGGGAGCACAAGCCAGGTTCACCACTCCTCCACTCCTCAGCCCCAGCCCCTGCCTTTTCCTGCAGAACTGGACACCCTCCAGCAGGGGACACCTGAGGCAGCTCCATGGGATTTTCCATTGCTCCTCCTACATTCCAGGATCCTGGGTGGGAGTGACCCTGGGATGAGCCAGAGGCGTGGCCACCATATAGGGAGCAGTTCCTCCCAGAATTGGGAGTGGCCTTCTCCTGGGTGGCCAGCCGCAGTTATATTTCCCAATCTGGGCACTCAGGACTTTCATCTCTCACTTAGTCGCTTAATACCGACTAAAAATTTCTGACCACCTCTACTAGAATACAATAACATCCCACTCTCCTACTCCATTTATAACAAAAGACCTGTATGAAATGTGCTGTACAAGCTCAAAACTAAAAAGTACCTCCTCCAAAGCGCAAATCTCCACCACGAGGAGAATATGAAGAAAAGAATCCCGAATCCTCAACCGAGGTTTTCCACAATTGCACTCTCTTTGATAAAGAATTCCAGGATAAAATGCAGAGGGTGTTCAAGGACCTACTCAAAGAATCAATGGAATAGATATCCAAAGACTAAAAGAAGAAATGAAAAAACAATAGAAAAGAGAGCCAAGAAAATACAGGAAGAAAAGAGAACAGAATTTTAAAAAGCTACAAAAAGAAGAGTCACAAATAAAGGATTCAGTGGATGAAATTAAAAAGTAAGTAAGTGCCCTTAGCAATAGGATAAGTGCAGCTGAACAGAGGATCAGCGAGCTTGAAGATGAGCAACAGAAATCCCACTGGGAATAACAAGCAATAGGAAAAGACCTCAACCCCAATGAAAAAGCTAGAGTAAAAGAAACCATTGCTGAAAAGCTCCCAGAGTTAAGGAAAGCAGACATCCAGATCCAAGGAGCCAGAAGGGTACCAGCTAAAGGAGACCCCAGAAAAAACACTCCAAGCATATCATAGTCAGAACGATGGATGCTGTGGACAGAGACACAATATTACAAGCAGCAAGGTCAAAGAAGGAAATTACATACAAAGGAGCACCCCTTAGATTCACAACAGACCTATCAGTGGAAACCCTCAAAGCCGAAGGCAATGGTTGTATATAGTGAAAAAATTCAAAGAAATGAAGGCCTCACCGAGAATACTCTATCCAGCAAAACTCTCACTCAAATTCGATGGAACGATACACCACTTTTTACATAAACACAAACTCAGCAACTTCATACACTCAAAACCAAATCTAAAAGAAGAACTAAAAGGGGATCCTGTAAGAAAAGAATGAAAACACGTGTAAACACAATCAACTCCTACAGGAAGATGGCACAAAACCCCATGACAATACTCTCCCTTAATGTCAATGGTCTAAATGCACCTACCAAGAGACACAGAGTGGCAAAACGGATCCAGAAACTGAAACCACAATTCTGTTGTCTACAAGAAACTCATCTGAACAATCAGAGTAAACACAGACTCAAAGTGAAAGGATGGAAAACAGTCCTGCAAGCAACCAGCTCCATCACAAAAGCTGGGATGGCCACACTAGTATCCAACAACATTAATTTCAGGCTGAAAAATATTAGAAGGGACAGCGAATGCCACTTTCTCTTCATCAAGGGATACATTCCACAGGAAGAAATCATACTCTTAAATGTATAAGTACCTAATGAAGGAACAGCTAGATACTTAAAACAACTGCTAACAGATTTTAAAGAGGACAGTGCTAACAACACAATAGTAGATGGAGACTTCAACATCGCTTATCACCTCTGGATAGATCAACAAGAACAAAACTCAGCAAGGAAACATTGGCTTTGAATGAAGAAATAGAAGAGAAAGGTCTTATAGACCTATACAGGGCTTTACACGCCCCAAAGAAAGAATACACATTCTTCTCCAGTGCTCCTGGAACATTTTCCAAAATCGACTATGTGCTAGGCCACAAAACATACCTCAATAGAATCAGGAAGATAGAAAGAGTATCAACAATCTTTTCAGACCATGATGCACTGAGGCTAGATGTGAATCACACGCAGACACGGACAACAAAATCGAACACCTGGAAAATAAACAAGTCACTGCTGAACAGTGTGTGGGTCAAGAAGGACGTCAAGGAAGAAATCAAAAGATACCTGGAAACAAATGAGAACGAAGACACGAACTACCAGAGCTTATGGGATGCAGCTAAAGCCCTATTAAGGGGAAAATTCATAGCTCTGCAAGCATATCTAAGGACAGAAGAAAGAAAAGATGCACATAAGCAACTTATTTCACAGCTCAACATCTTAGAAAAGGATCAAGAAAAGGAGCCTAAATCGGGCAGAAGGACAGAGATCATAAAACTTAGAGCAGAATCAACGACATGGAAACCTAAAAAACAATCTGAAAGATCAATGAAACCAAGAGCTGGTTCTTTGACACCAGCTAAAAGATCTGAAAGATCAATGAAACCAAGAGCTGGTTCTTTGACACTATAAACAAGATAGATAAACCACTAGCAACACTCACAAAGAAACAGAGAGAGAGAAAACTAATAAACCGAAGCAGAAATAAAAATGGAGATATCACAATGGAAACCAAAGAAATTCAAAAGATCATCAGAGACTACTTTGAAAGTCTGTATGCCAAGAAAAAAGAGAAGTTAGAAGAAATGGATAACTTCCTGGATTCCTATAATCTCCCAAAAATGAGTCAAGAGGATATAAAATACCTAAATAGACCTAGTCATGAAAATGAAATTGAAACTGTAATCAAAATTCTTCCCAAAAACAAAAGCCCAGGTCCAGATGGATTCACTACCAAATTTTTCCAAACATTTAAAAAGGATCTACTGCCCGTCCTTCTCAAACTTTTCCAGGAAATTGAAAAAACAGAAACTCTCCCAAACAGTTTCTATGAAGCCCATCTCTCTCTAATACCAAATGGAAACAAAGACACCACGAGAGAAGAAAACTACAGGCCGATATCACTGATGAACACGGATGAGAAGATCCTGAACAAAATACTAGCAAAGAGATCTCAACAGCTCATCAAAAAGATCATACACCATGACCAAGTGGGATTCATCCCGGGGATGCAAGGATGGTTTAACATTTGGAAATCAACCAACATAATCCATCATATCAACAAAAGATAAAAATCATATGATCATATCAATAGATGTAGAGAAAGCAATTGAGAAGATCCAGCATCCGTTTATGATGAAAACTCTCGCCAAATTGGGGATTGAGGTGATTTACCCCAATGTAGTTAAAGCCAGCTACCACAAGCATACAGCAAGCATCATCCTCAATGGGGAAAATCTGAGAGCGTTCACCCTAAGATCCGGAACGAGATAAGGATTCTGACTCTCTCAACCGCTGTTGAACATAGTTCTGGAAATACTAGCAATAGCAATTAGGCAAGCAAAAGATATTAAGGCCATCCAAATAGGAAAGGAAGAAATCAAGCGCTCTCTATTCGCAAATGATATGATACTATACTTAAAGAACCCTAAAAACTCTACCAAGAAACTCCTAGAAATGATAGACTCGAGAGTAAAGTTACAGGTATAAAATAAATACCTAAAAGTCCATGGCTTTACTATACACAAATACTGAGAGAGAAGAAAATGACAAGATGAAAACAATCCCATTCACAATTGTGTGCCAGAAAATCAACTACATAGGAATTAGTTTAACTAATGAAGTAGAGGAACTGTACAAAGAAAACTACAAAACGCTGCTTCTTGAAATAAAAGAGGAAGCAAGGAAATGGAAAAATATCCCCTGTTCATGGATCTGGAGAATTTATATTGCCAAAATGGCAATACATCCAAAAGCACTGTACAAATTCAATGCGATCCCTATTAGGTTATGCATGACATTCTTCAAAGAATTGGAGCAAACACTCCTGAAATTTATATGGAACAATAAGCCCCCACGAAGAGCTAAAGCAATTCTTGGTTAAAAGAAAATGGGAGGAATTAACCTCCTGAACCGCAAACTTTACTAAAAGTAGTAATAATTAAAACAGCATGATACTGGAACAAAGGTAGAGCTGCAGAGCTATGGAACGGGGTTGAGTATACTGACATCTCCCCTCAAACATATGACCATCTAATCTTTGAAAAAGGGGCAAGAAATGCGAAGTGGAGTAAGGAAAGTCTTTTTAACAAATGGTGCTGGCAAAACTGGACGACTACGTGCAAACTACTGGGCTTTGATCTCTGCCTAACACAATGTACAAAAGTAATATGAAAATGGACCAAAGACCTAAACATCAGACTGGAACCCATAAGGTACATTGAAGACAAAGTTGGCAAAACCCTCCATGACATTGAAGCTAATGGTATCTTCAAGGATGTCACGTCACTGGCCAAGCAAGTGGGAATATCTTAAACTAAGAAGCTTCTGCACCTCAAAAGAAACAATGACTAAAATACAGAGAGAGTCTACAGAATGAGGAAGGATATTCTCCAAATACACATCTGAGAAGGGGTTGATATCAAATATATACAAAGTACTGATTGAACTCCACAAGAAGAAAACATCCAACCCCAACAAAAAGTGGGGCAACGAAATCAACAGAGACTTAATCAACGAAGAAATCCGAATGGCTAAAAGGCACATGAGAAAATGCTCTACATCTTTAATCATCAGGGAGATGCTGATCAAAACAACAATGAGATATCATTTCACACCACAGACACTGGCCCACATTCAAAAAAACAAAGGCAACCTTTGTTGGCATGATGTGGCGACAAAGGGACCCTCCTTCACTGCTGGTGGTAATGCTGACTGGCTCAACCCTTTCGGAAAACAGTAGAGATGATTCTCAAAAAATTAGAATTTGAGCTCCCGTTTGACCCAGCAATACCACTCCTGGGAATATACCTCAGAAAAGCAAAAATGTATAGTCGAAGTGACCCCTGCACTTATTTTTCATTGCAGTACTATTTACAATAGCTAGAATATGGAAAAAAAACCGATTGCCTGAGAATAGATGACTGGTTACAGAAACGTTGGTACATCTACACAATGGAGTACTATGTAGCATTTAGAAAAAAATGAAGTCAAGAAATTTACTTACAAGTGGTACTGCATGGAAAATATTATGCTAAGCGAAATGAGTCAGAAAGAGAGGGACACACATAGAAAGACTGCATTCAACTGGTTAACATAAAGTAGCAAACTAAGAGAATAACACCAAGAACAGCTGTGATAAATATCAGGTTCTTCACTCCATGGCTAAAATAACAGCCTCACACTCTAGGGGTAAAGGCAGCTCAGATAGAGAAGGGAGCACCAAAAAAAGGGTGCTGAGCAGATCCACCCAGAATGGGAGATGCATGCTGACAGCAGTCTATAGACAGAACATGATTGCCACCCTAAGTCTCTCCTACAGATTACAGCACCGAAAAGGATAGATAGAAGAAAAGGGAGTGCCCTGCCACAAAGGCACGGCAGGATGGGGGATAGGGGGTGTGAGGGATACTGGGAGTGGTAGGGGTGAAGAATGGGCTCTGGTGTTGGGGTGGGTACTCAATCATTGTATAATTGAAACCCAAGCACACAACTTGTAAGTCCACAACTGTAACTCATGGTGTTTAATAAAACAAAACAAAACAAAATAAAACAAGAGAAAGGTCTAACAATAGCAAACAGGACTGTAGTACTCAAAATATTTGGAAACAGGAACATTGGCAAGTAATTTTAAATAAGCATCCAGGAGAGGATGTAGCATTCTGAGTGAACAAATCTACTGTATGGATTCATCTCATCCTTGAAACGGAAAATGACAATGTGATACAGTTACAAATTTTCAAATAAGATATATACCATCTACTTTTTGCTGTGTTTCTATGCTTTGCAGAGTATGATTCTAATTTTTAAATTTACTTTAATAATTGAAACAGTATTTGCCTGCATTAATCATTTTAATTAATGTTTTATTAAAATGTTTTTAAAATTATCAAAAATGTTTTATTAAAATGTCATTTTAAAAAACAAACATATAGTCCAAACAGCTATTGCAGTATGTAGAGGGTGTTTACCTTGTATGCAGCTAACCTGAACTCAGTCCCCAGAGCCCTGAACCTGCCAGGAGTGATCTCTGGATACAGAGTGGGAAGTGAGCCTGGAGCACATCTAGGTGCACTCCCCTCCCCACAAAAAAGGAAGAAAAGAAAAGAAAAACATATAAATGATTCTTGAGTAACATAGAGAATAAGAGTGCTAACTCCTATATAACATTTGAAAATCGTCAAATTTAAGAGATAGTCTGCTATTGGCCAAGAAGATGGTTTTTTAAAATACAAATTATCGACCATCTATCTTCACTCCCATTCCTTCACATTCCAGTCTTCGCATGATGTTCTCAAGGGTGGCACTGAAGTGTTTCGGTGAAATGGTATCACCCTGCTGCACCCCTCTCTTGACATCAAGGATCACTTCTTTGTAGAATGGTGAAATCCTGGTAGTGAATCCGCAAAACAGCTCACGGAGGATCCTGATGTATTGGGCTTGAATGCCCTGATTGGCTAGGGCTTCAATGACCGCTTCCGTCTCAACAAAATCAAAGGCCTTCTTTAAATCAATGAACGTTAAGCAGAGCGGCATCTTGAACTCCCGAGAAACCTCAATGAGTTTGGTTATCGTGTGGATATGGTCGATGGTGCTGAATCCTGTGCCGAACCCTGCTTGCTCCTATGGTTGTCCTTCATCTAGTGTTCTGCCAATCCTATTTAGGATGACGCGAGTGAACAACTTGTAGATGACAGACAATAGGCAGATCGGGCGATAGTTGCCAATGTCATGGATGTCTCCCTTCTTGAACAGTAGTACGGTCCTGCTGGTTTTCCATTGGGACAGAACCTCGCATTCAGACAGGTAGCGAGTGAAGAGCCAAGCCAGTGTATTGATGAATACTGACTGCAGGTTCTTCAGGTGTTCAGGTCTGACCTCGTCTGGGCCAGGTGCTGTTTGTTTCTTTACTGACAAAATGGCGTGTCGGATTTCGGAAGGGAGAACTTTGGGAACAACATATCCATCCTGTGGAATTTGGTATGTCGGCAAGTGGACATGGCTATCAAAGAGATTTGAGTAGAAGTCATGGATAATCTTCTCCGTTGCCGTTCTGGAGGATGTGATTGATCCATCAGAACGTCGGAGGGCAGTCATCTTGGTCTTATAGTTGGCGAAGGACAGGCGGGCGTTACGAATACTTTTCCCGGCTTCTGCTGCATCTACCAGTACTTCTGCTCTTCTCTCTTTGAGGTCTTCCTTGATCACATCTCTGCTCTGCTTTGCGAGCTTGGACGTTAGCTTGCGGTTGCCTGAGGCATGCGCCAAACCACACTGGCGAATTAGCTCAAGAGTTTTCGAAGATAGGCGATTTTTTGTGGCTATCTCTTTCTTGGCGTTCCTCGCACATTCATGGAGGTGCTGAACCAGTGAATCATATTCCTTGTCAATGTTGTCAACAATGGCATCTTCCCATGTTGCCGCAATAGTACCAAAGAGTTCTCAGTTGGTAGTCATTCTGGGAGTTCTCTTTTTGAACTTTGCAGTCCTTTCTCCCTGCTCTGTGAAGTAGAATTTTGCACGAAGGAGACGGTGGTCCGATCCCGTTCAAAATTTTGTGACAACAGCAACATCAGTCAGGGAAAACCGTTGATTGAATATGATGTGGTCTATTTCGTTGTGGAATCGTCCACCGGGAGACTCCCATGTCCATCATTTAGATTCTGCCTTCTAGATCTGTGAGTTACCATGAATGGTCTTGGTCAACATGATGAACTCAGACAGTCTCTCACCCTGTTTGTTCCATTCTAGGCCATGGGTCCCGATGTGAAGTTCTTCAGCTGATCTTCTCGGTCCTATCTTGGCATTAAAATCACCCACAATGATCTTGTAGAAGGTGTGGTCTTCTTTATAGAACTCCTCTAGCTCCATGTAGAACTTCTCGATTTCTCATTCATCATAATGAGATGTTGGTGCGTAGACAACGAAGATAGTGTGGTCTGTAAACCTGTAAATTTGATACATTTAAAAATTTATAATGGATTTTACAATAGTCTTTCAATTATGTATTTACATTAGTCTATATACAAGCATGATTTTTAAACAATAAATTTCAGTGACAATAAATTTTTGGAGTTTTTCATAATTATAATGATTTACTGCTCAGTCTATATTGATGTGAACATTTTTATCTATTTGTCTAATGTTCTGATTGTTTATTTAAGATCAGTAATTAACAGTTAACTTACCGATGACTGATTATGTGGCTCAGGGCTAAAGCACTTGGCTTGCGTGTATGAAACTTTGGGTTGGCCTCCTGGAAGGCAAATGCCCTACCCACTGTGCTGAAAAAGCTATATAAAATATACTAATAATAAGACCTAATGATGTTGGTGAACAGTGCAATATAATTGATTATTTAGTAATTTTCTTGATTTGTTAATGAAATGTGTAAGCTCTTGAGTATAATGGGAGTATTTTTCTAACATAAGAGTCTGAGGAAGGTGAAACTGTTATAACTGTCCTGTAGGATTCCATCTCCCTAGCCTGCTTCATTCTACATCTCTCTGTATCCAATCCAGTTTTCTTCTTGGGAATCTGACCTCCTGATTGGCTACCCTCTACCTTTCAACTGCCTACTTTATGACATCATTCTCCCACCCAACCAACCACCAACTGGTAGAATCTTGGGGTTGGTACCGCTTAACGTTGAGCGTGGAAGTTGGTGGCGGAAAGAGATGGTCCTAGGAGAGTTAATGGAGTGATGGATGGATGGGAAGGAAATCGGGAAGGGGAGGGAACTGGACAGCTGGTGATCAGCATGGGAGATTTGGTAGATGTTTTCTAAATACTTTAACATGTTTTTCGTAAATGATAAGCAAAACAAAAATACGAAAATAAGATAGGTTCCAAAGAACAGGTTACATATAAGACCGAGAGAGCTGAAAGGGCTGGCATTCCTTCTGGAGCTTTCAATCATACCATTTACTAAAGATGGTATTTTCACATCACTTAGCTGTGGAGAGGAATAGTGAGAAACAGAATGTCACCAGAAAAGCAAACTGGATGACCACCTTTCATAAATGCCAGATGAAATATGTTCACATGTATCCCAAGTGCAAGTGTATTAACAGGAACATATATTTCACTACGTCTGCTTGGTACCAGTAACTACTTTGGTTGAAATGGAGGAAAACAAATGCAGTTTCTGACAGAACTGAGACTAAACTGCTAATCAATTTTCCCAGGAAAGGGTAGTTGGATGGCTGTGAACAGAAAAACTTGAAAAGTGTTTTGCTACCTTTCATGTATGGCTAGAGGAAAATGATCCCAGTCATCTCTCAAAACTAACAAGCTTCAACTCCCTTGAAGGTCAGTTGTATTCAGTGAGGAAAAAATGCTGGGAGAAAAGTCTGAAATGATGGGAAATAGACAATAAGTGCAAAAGGAAGGACTTGAAATTTGGGTTCCTCTGAAAACAAAGCTTGAAACCACAAGATCTGGTGAGCACACCATTTACTGGGAATGGGATCTGAGGAGGATAGGAGTGATATCAGGGATGTGAACAAGGAACATCCAAGTTAAGGAAGACTTAGCTAGCTGATTACCCCATGGGCAACACGGTTCCAAGACTACCAGAACTTAACAAGGAATTTACTTTAATTTTCTTTCTTTTATATGGTCACTTACAACATGTATTCTTTGCCTTCTTCAAACACAATTTGCAAATGATTTTTAATTATTAAAAATGTTTTATTAACATGTCATTATTAAAAAGAAACATATAGGCCAAAGAGCTAGTGCAGTATGTAGAGGGTGTTTACCTTTTATGCAGCTACCCTGAGCTTAGTCCCCAGAACCCTGACACTGCCTGGAGTGATCTCTGACTACAGAGTTAGAAGTGAGCCCAGAGCACATCTGGGTGTGCTACCCTCCCACAAAAAAGGAAGAAAAGAAAACCATATAACTGTTTCTTGAGTAACATAGAGGTTAAGAGTGCCAACTGCTATATAACTTTTGAAAACCCCCAAATATAAGAGATAGTCTGCTGTTGACCAAGAAGATGGTTTTTTAATAATATTTACTCACATTGTCTGCAAGTAATGCTATTTGTGGCCTGTAAATCTGTAAATTTTGATACATTTTAAAAAAATTATAATGGATTTTATAATGATCTTTATAAAGAATTTGTATTTTATAGTAATAAGTGATAAATTGTATTTCTTTTTTTGTGGGGTATTTTGGCCATAGTATGTGGTGCTTGGGACTTCTGACTCTGTGCTCAAGTGTCATTCCTGGTGATGCCAGCCATTAAGTTCAGTTGACTGTGTTCATTGTAAGTGCTTTAACCCCTCTACTAATTCCGGGGGGCCAATCAAATAAATTATCTGCATATATTTTATACATGCATGGCATACTTTGTCTTAGATTTTTTGATATTTCTAGGATATATTGATCGTCTTTAATTATTTTACATCAATACCAATCTCCAAAAAAGTTTCAAAATATAATTATTGACAAAAAATCATATAGAGGTCCAAATTTGTATTGTTCATGGGATAACTATATTAAGAAGAAAATAGAACCACAATAAACATACAAGTAAAATGAAGGTACATTTCTTTGGAGTCTTTATTTATTTATTTATTTATTTGTATATTTATATTTATATTTGTATATATTTGTATATATACAAGTATAATCTTTGAAAAATAAATCTCAGATACTATAACATTTTATTGAGTTTTTTATAATTGCAATGTTTTATTGCTAAGATGATATTGTTGTGAACATTTATATCTATTTGTCTACTTTTCTGATTGTTAACTTAAGATCTGATATTAAAAGCTAACTTACTAGGGCTCGAGCCATAGCACAGCTGGTAGGATGTTTACCTGCAAGCGGCCGACCTGGGTTCAATTCCCAGCATACCATATGTTTCCCTGAGCACCGCAAGGGGTAATTCCTGAGTGCAGAGCCAGGAGTAATCCCTGTGCATCGCGAGGTGTGACCCAAAAAGAAAAAAAAAGCTAACTTACTTATGACTGGGTATGTAGCTCAGGGCTAAAGCACTTGGCTTGCAAATATGAAATTTTGGGTTCTATCCCTCACACTATAGAAAAAAAACCAAAATCACTGACTATGGTTGAAAACATATCTCAGTGGTAAAATATTTGCCTCACATTTGTGAGGTTATGGGTTTGATCCCTGAATTTCCATATACGCTCACAAAAGCTAATTTACTTAAAGAATATTAAACTGCTTTAAACCAAGTATATATTGCCGTACTATTATACAGATTTAATTATCAATAAAATAACTTGAAAAGGTCTATTTTTAGCATCTTTGCTAGGAAAAGATGTTACCTGATTTTTAAATGTTTGTAATTTGGGGACACATTTTAATTTGTCATTTTATTTTGTGCTCTTTGTCTACTAGTGAGCTTGAAAATTGCTCTTGTGTTTACAAGGAATTTACACTTCTTTCAATAGAGATTATATGATCATGGTTTATGCTTATTTTTTCTATACAAGTTTAATAGCTAAATATTGATTTATTTCACAGCAGTAATTTACTAAAAACATTCATCATTTGCCTATCATATTAATTGCCATTAGTTGTTTGTTTTGCTTGTTTTTTGATCACTTAATTTACTTTTTATCTTTTCTTTCAGATTGTAAGATTTTCACACAATTGAGCATATCTTTTTCTTTATATTCTACAGTTTTAGATTGAGAACAACTGTTTGTTTTGTAAAATAAGATACTTGTGCATTTACAATTTCTTCTCATTATTTTTACATTTTAACACAACTCGATTCATCTACAATTTATCATAGTAAGTGTTGTCATATTGAAAGAAACCATCATTATTTTCAATCATAGCACTGTAGCACTATCCTCCCGTGGTTTCCATTTGCTCGAGTGGGCACCAGTAACTTCTTACAACAGATTGTGAGACTTGTTGTTACTGGTTTTGGCCTATTGAATACATCATGGGTAGCTTGCCAGGCGTTTGCTATGAGGGCAAGATATTCTGGGTATCTTGCCGGGCAGAGGAATCGGAATCAGGGTTGGCCTCCTGCAAGGCAAATGCCCTACCCGCTGGATCTAAACATTATATAAAAATACTAGGAATACCAAATGTTGTTTCTTTAACAGTGCAATAAAAATGATTATTTAGTAAATTTCTTGATTTATTAATGAAATATGTAAGCTCGTGAGTATAATGGGAGTAGTTTTCTAACACAATAGTCTGAGGAATTTGAAACTGTTATAACTGTTTTGTAGGATTCCATCTCCCTAGCCTGCTTCATTCTACCCCTCTCTCTTATCCAATCCGGTCTTCTTCTTGGGAATCGGACCTCCTGATTAGCTAGCCTCTACCTTTCAACTGCCTACTTTATGACATCATTCTCCCACCAAACCAACCACCAACTGGTAGAACCTTGGGGTTCCCATGCGGTTGTTTGTAAAAAATTCAAATCATCCTGGCAAGTGACCAGTGACCAATGACCAATCACCATTGAACAGTCATCTGTACTGGACACTTGTGGTCTTAAGCCACTGAAGTTTACTGACTTACTCTCATACTGTCTCCTCGTCTCGTCTACCTTTCATCGGTATTTCCTCTTCTCTGACCATGTCAGGTAAGGAATAATACTTTTCAAAGCTTTTCATTAGATTTATTATCCCTAAACTTAGCAGTCTAGTAAAAACAACATGTACTAATGAAAGAAAATATTCAAGTAGAATTTTATAAGCCACATTTTAGTTGACTTTGACATTTGCTGTGTGATTTTAGACATTGGCTTTCTTTCTCTCACATACAAACTGTTTTTCCTCATTGATTACTTTATGTTTTAGACATATTTATGAGCTCAAATACAAACATATATATATGTTGATTCTCTGTGTTTCTTTTTACTTTTAATCGTGTATTTTACATAATATCCTTTGAAAAAAGCAAATCAGAGAGAGTATTTTTACAGAAAAAGAAAATGTAGATGCTGTGGAATCCTGCTGAAATATACTCGCATGTTTGCTCTGTAATGGTCTCTCCTCTTGTATTTATACCTCAGTATTTTAAATATAGTGCTATTACACAGTAATAATCATTTATCTTTTAGTTTTCTATTTAAACCAGGTAATAAGAAAATTTGGGGCATGGGGAAGGTGTGGAGTGCTGAGCGATAGGGAGGCAAGCCCTCAAAGGTAAGAAATTTTGGGATCACTTTCATCAAACATTGACCAATCGAAACCAAGACGATATGAGGGAGAATAAAATAGGAAAGAAAGAATGAAAGAATATGGACGGCAATTATCAAGGAAGGGGAAACCGTCTGGATTGAATGTTGAAGAAAACCAAGGATTTAAAATCAAAAAAGAAAGAATATATGTTAAATATGCTGAGGTAAATACACTGAGAGCAAGTCAAAGCAATTTACTTCAATAAATGCCAGGACTAGAAAGTATTCTGTTCCTTGAGTAGGGTACCAGTAGGAAAACCAGTATTTCAGAAAAGCATCCTTGGTGACTTTTTTCCTTATTATCTCTTTGAACACAGTACTTGGTACTTGACAATTTGGAATATAAACATGCATTAGAAATGATGAATCCCATAAATAGCTAATAGTGGTTATCTAGGTGGGTGGAAGAAATAGAATCTTCAATGTTTTATGACGTTCTGGTTTTTAAGTACATGTACGCGTTGCCTGTTGAAATTAAAACAATGGTATTTTCTAACTTGATTCAGGAGATTTGATTCATTTGTGTGGTAATTAGGTTCCAGGTTTAAGCTGCTTGTCATCTTTACAAATATTATTTCATGTGATTTTTTCTACCTAACATGAGAGTAGTTTGATAATAGTCAACTTCTGTTTTAGATCCCAAGAGGAAATAGGAAAATCAAGTCTCACATGTAGAATTACACATTTTTGTTATATTTGTTAATTTTGATTGTTCCTACGTTAAAAATATTTAATGGGATTTTGGTGCTCATTTATTAAACATTGAGAAGAACGTTTTCCAGGTTAATAAAGTTAATTTTACTCCAGGTTTTGAAAGTAAATTTGCAATATTTTGTGATCATTTTTTATATGGTCTTTTCTGTTGTTTCTGTGATAAACTGAAATCATATGCTATGTTTAAAACGTGTTGTTTGGTGGTTAATATTCAGAGGTATTGATGAGAATAATTTTTGTAATTACAAAGTTTCTCTATTTTACTCATTTAAAACATTTCTTACCTATAAATACCATCACGTTTCACTTAATCACTTAATCACTTAACTTCCCGTTAGTCGTCGATTTGCTCGAGCGGGCGCCAGTATCGTCTCCATTTGTCCCTGTCGCGTGCTACTGTAGCCCAATGGCATCTATTCGCTCTGGGAACATGAAGGGCCTCAAACCGATCGTTCATGATCTTGACAAAGAAGTCTGACCATCTGGTAGGTGGGCGGCCACGCGGTCTCTTGACATCCCGTGGAATCCAATCAGTAACAGCTCTAGTCCAATGGTCGTCTCTAAATCTCATTACGTGACCAGCCCATCTGATTTTCGACACCTTGGCATATGAGACAGCGTCCCTGATCCTTGATCGTCCACGGATGTCAGAACTCCGGATTCGTTCTCTCATTTGAGCGAAACGTGATATTCCAAGCATAGCTCTTTCTATTCTTCTTTGGGAGACCTGAATGGCATTCTCATCTTGTTTGCATAGGGCCCAGGTCTCTGAGGCATATGTTAATGCAGGAAGAACAGTGGAATCAAAGAGATGTGCCCGGAGCCGGAGGTTCTTCGTCCTCTTAGCTATTTCTTCGACGTTCTTGAAGGCATTCCAAGCCGCTTTCTTCCTCCTGCACAGCTCGGGTGCCAGGTCATTTGTCATGTTGACCTCTCGAACTAGGTGCACATAGCTGATGCATTCGGAGATGGTCGTTCCATTGAGAGCGAATGGGGCGTCAGGAACAAGGCTGTTTCTCATAAACATTGTCTTCGTAAGATTCAGCTGTAGTCCTACCTTTCCACACTCACGGTCAAAGTCTGCCAGCATTTGTGCCGCTTGGCTGATGTTTGGTGTTATTAAAACAATGTCATCAGCAAAGCGGAGGTTGTGTAGTTGCCGACCATCTATCTTCAGTCCCATTCCTTCCATTCCAGTCGTCTCATGATGTTCTCGAGGGTGGCACTGAAGTGTTTCGGTGAAATGGTATCACCCTGCCACACCCCTCTCTTGACATCAACGATCACTTCTTTGTAGAATGGTGAGATCCTGGTAGTGAATCCGCAATACAGCTCACGGAGGATCCTGATGTATTGGGCATGAATGCCCTGATTGGCTAGGGCTTCAATGACCGCTTCCGTCTCGACAGAATCAAAGGCCTTCTTTAAATCAATGAACGTTAAGCAGAGCGGCATCTTGAACTCCCGAGAAACCTCAATGAGCTTGGTTATCGTGTGGATATGGTCGATGGTCCTGAATCCTTTGCGGAACCCTGCTTGCTCGCATGGTTGTCCTTCATCTAGTGTTCTGCCAATCCTATTCAGGATGACTCGAGTGAACAACTTGTAGATGACAGACAATAGGCAGATCAATCACGTTTATTCCTATTTTCTTTTTGTTATGTAGTTAGTGCTAAATCCTTTCTCTTTAATGGACTGGTAAGGTGTGCACTCAGCAATCAACTTCTATTCCGTTTTTTGGCTAGCAGTTTTTTCAAAAATAGAATACATTCTTCATATTGTATATTGTATATGTGGAACAATTTATTAATAACCTTATTGGACTGTTTTATTTGGTTTTGTTTGAGACCACATCCACAGTTATTAAGGGTTTACTCCTGGGTCTGCTCTCCATAACTTACTGTACTATGCTGCTTGCTACAGAGTCCAGATTTCATTGATATATATATATATACATCTTTTTCAGCTCTGTGATACATATTTTTCACGATGTTTTCTTTATACTTCCTCCTATGTAAACCATATGACTTGGAAAAATTAAATTTATGTATGCATAATTATTCTTAGAGTTATTAGTAACTACATTGTAGATAAACAATTTAAGACACAGAATTTAAATAAAGTTTTCCTTCCAAAAACATTTCTTGGGAAAAACTCAAGTAGTCATTTTTGAAGTGGATCAAAAATCAGGGTAACCTTCTATTCATCAACAAGATTAAGTCATAAGTGAACCGTAACTAACAGATATTCATTGCACAAGTCAAAGGGAAACCTGTTGATTACAATGGTAAGAGTTGTAAAGACTCCAAATGCCTATATTAAAGTAAGGTATCTTTCTAACTGTTTCTGCATTGTAGTGAAAATGCAGAGTCCTGGAAAAAAGTCCACATGCTTAGGTTCCCTAACTTGGAAATTCATAAGGGGCAGAGAGATAGTACTGGAGGGGATAAGGCACTTGCCTTGTACACAGCCAATCTGCTTGGATCTCTGTTACTGCATACACTCTTCTGAATGTTACAAGGGGTCACTCCAGAGTGCAGAGCCAGAAAGAACCCAAGATCACTGTCAGTTATTGGTCGAAACTATACTCCTTAAAATGCCCAATAAAAATTATTGGAAAACATGAAGTCTCTTTGTCATTTCTGGCCCTCAGGTTTCTTCTTGTCCAGAGAATGTTACCCACTCATAGACTTCCTAGTTTATAAAGGCTTGCCTTATAAGAAATAACATATGAGTCAATAGGAGAACAAGCTACAGGCATTGCTAGGGTAAGGAGAAACTATCTGTAAGCAAGAAATTCAAGAACAGACACGATCAACCGGTTCTTCTAAAGTTCTGTGTTCACATTGGGAGCACGATACCAAATACACAAATTGCCAAAAGGTTACAAGCTTTGAATCACCCTAAATTGTTGGAAATTTGGAAACTCAGTTGACTGTTAGTACTAGAAGCATCTCGATGGCTTAAATTTTAAGTTCACATTGTTCCTCTCAGCGTTGAAGGAGATTATAAGTCTCACAGATTTTTTTTCATCACCCTCTTGTTCCTTACAGTAAATTTTCAAAATCCATCTGTATTGGGAACTGCCCATACTCTACAGCTTTCCATTCCCGTGGTGAATGATGCAGCTTCCCTAACAGGAAGTGTCTGCAACTACTCCAGAATATCTGCTCCTGCTGGTAGTTCTGCTTGGCTCCTGCCCTCAGCCTCTGGCACCTCTTTCCAACCACTGATGGGCAGTGCCTATCTTTACCAACATTTCAGCACAACAATGCTATCTGGAGTGTTTCACCAGTCTCGTATATCCACCTCAGCTGCTTCCAACCCTATTGTTTTGGAATGGGATATTGCAGGATGGGCTGAAGAGAAGTCTTCTATGGGATACTTTTTCTGTATCTTTCCCAGACCAAGACACTGCTGTCTCTTCCATTTCTAAGGCAGCTCGCTGTGAGAGTACACTGGACACGTACAACACGGTGTCTGTGTACCCATCACTTTCTGCCAGTCTTGTTGAGAGAACACCATCTCAGGTTCCACATTAGAGTCAAAGCCTGTCACTTCCCTAACAGGAACGAACCCAGGTGTATTACAATCATCAAGGCACTCTGGGAACTCTCCTTTCTGGCCTGCAGTCCTATGACTCCATGTCATACATAGAGCAAAATGGCTCTGCCCCCCAATCTTACAGCAACTCATCTAGAGAAATGGTTATTGTTCTGAAGGAGGTCCAGCCCCCAAATAACCAACCACCAACTTCCTCCTCTGGAATCCACTTCTCTGTGTCTGCTCAACCCCTCACAGAATCGAGATATCAAGGGGAGTTAAACTGAGAGAAGGGAAAGAAAACTCAAAAATTGGGGTCAAAAAGAGGAAAACTGTCCATAGACAGGTGATATTTAAATACATTGAGATTTTTAATTTTATGAAATGAAGTTAACTAAGTTCATGTTTACACCCCTCACTCATTTTACAGCATGTTATTTTCGCACTCAACATAAGAGCTCCTAATGGACATTGGAACATGTGATAGTATAATGGACAACTGGGTTTCATATTATGAAGTTCAGGAGCACACAAAAGTATGCCACATTTTTCCCCAGTTATTTCAATTATATTTTAATTTTTATTAGTTAAACATCATGAGGCACAGTTGTAGACTTACAAATTATTGTGCTAGGATTTCATTTATACAATGATGACCTATCCCTCCACCAGTGCCCATTCTCCACCACCATGGATCCCAGTATTCCGCCGACCACCCATACCCACATCCCACCCAGCCTCTGTGGCAGGGAATGCCACATTTTTCACTGTTCTATGTCAGAAGTCCTCCAGAATTACGACACTAAAAGCAAAATACCTGTTTTAAACTAGTATTTTGTTATTTTCTTAAGAAGTTTCAGAACTCCTATTGTAATGGTACCACTTTAACTTTCCCTTCCATTAATGAACAGCAAGGTTCTGAATATATACGTGTTTCAGAGATTCTATCTCAAATCATCAAATCTAGAATCTGCACTTCAGCACAAATATCATGCTGTAGGAGTGCTTCATTCATACTCTTATTCTATGATATTAACGTCCTTTTATTTTTCTATGAAAGTGACTAAATTGAGAGTAAAACACATTACAATGCTAATCTCTGTATGGAACTTATTAGTTTAAAAATCTTTATTTTTTTAAAAAAAAGCTTTTGTTTGGAGGACATTGAATCTGCGTCATAGCATGAAGTTCTCAGGAATTACTCCTGGGTCTGTGCTAGGGATCACTGCTGAATGTGCTTAGGAGATCATACGTGATATTAAAGATCAAATGGAGGTCAGCTCTTCGCAGGGCCAGTGCCTTACCAAATGGACTATCCCTCTGTCCAATTCTCTTATTTTTTAAGTTAGTTTACACAGAAACTCTTTCAAATACAAAGAAAACCAAAAAACAACAGCACCACATGACAAACAGTAAGAACTACAACAGTTACCTAAAATCTTCTAGCACAGGGCCTTGCCATGATCCGTAGAAGAGCCAGTAACAATTCCTTGTCTATTGATGGTAGGTGCACAGTTGTTGCAGCAGTAGTTTTGTGCAGGGAATATCTCATTTTGCAGGGACTGATTTCTTCCTCGGTTCCTTTTTAGTGATGAATTTCCTGGAGATGGAGACTTCCCTGGCATCGAACTTTAGGTCAGACATTTGGTCTGACAAAAATTTCCGAATTGCCCACATGTTGCAGTAGAAGGATTCAAAGACTTGAGAGGAATCCACCACCTGACCATGGGAAAGTTCCCATAATATCTCCAACCCAAAGTAACCTGTCGCTGACGCAACTCCAACTCAGGAACAAAAAGTTATGAATTTTGATCAGATGAAACCTGGGCTTTCAAAAGCTCTGGAGACCTACCAGATCCCAGTATACCTAGATAAATGAAAAGATCTTCAGGTAATGAACACCACCGAGACCATCACTCTGAAGCAGGTGCAAGAAAATTCAAGTGGCACTAAGGGGACCTCCCATGCAAAACAGAAGAACAAAAAGGAAGCTTCTAAAACTCTTGAGGGAGAACCAAAGGCCAAAATTCAACCAAAAGTCCAAGAATGCTTGCTATGGGGAGCAGGGATAGTTCGTAATGCTGCAGTCAGTGATAGGTGTCCTGTGACCACAGCCAAAACTAACAGCACACCTCACAAAGCTGCCTCCAGCAGCATCAGCAAGACAAAGAGGCATGGGCAGGAGAAGATAAAAAACACCAGAGAAAACTCTAAGAAAGCTAAGAAGTGTAAGCAGCCAGGGAACAAGATCAACGCAGAAGAAAAGCCCACCATCGGCAAGATGACATGCAAGAAAAGTCAACGTGAGCTTTGCCAAGAGGCTGTTAAAAAGTCCCGCCACTACCTAGGCATACAGATGCTGGATTCTGTCAAAGTTTTTCATGCTCTGGGGAAGAAGAGTGATCCAAAACCTGGAATCTCTTCCTTCCAGGTCCTGGGTACCGCAAAGAGGCCTAAAGATGTCAAGCCACCCTCAGCTGTCAAGCCATGGCTAGGTGATACACGGGATGGGATGGAAAAGTCCGTGAGAAAACTCAGGTCAAAACAAAGTACAGAAACCAAGTAGCAGTGCTAAAAAACGCTCATCTCCATCCCTGTCTGAGCTGCCACCTCCTGGGAAGGTCAAATTGGTACCTTTGACTTTTCTTACCATGGAGAGGCCGCAAGCTCGACCTGTTTCTCCAGAGGACAATCTGTGGCCTCACATCGTCCTGCTTGCAGCTTACCCTGCCAAGCCTGGCTCTACCAATGCAGCTCAGGCAATTGCTGCCAATTCTTCCCGGTCAAACACTAAATTTTTGTCTGGTTCTGCCAAACCTGCTCAGTCCATTTCAATCAACCCATCTCAACCAGGTTTGCAGAACCCTAGTAGCCTGTGTATTCTTCGCCCTGCAGCTTCTACACCTGCTCCCTACAAGATAGCAGCTGGCACTTCTCTACATCTGGAACCTTCTCCTGTATCTGTGAAGAAGTGGCTCTCGCCACGCATTCATCAGAGTCAGTTTCTCCTCCAAGACTTCCGTTTACAACTGATTCCATGGAGAAAGCCCAATGTTCCCGAGCCAGTCATGTCAAAGCCCATCACCAAAGAGCAGAGACCAAAGTGTGAGGTTATGAAAAGGAAGGTTCAACAGGAGCTTGAGGTAAAATGTAAAAGGTAAAGGCCCTCCTGTTGATCATCGATTTGCTCGAGCGGGCCCAGTAACGTCTCCATTGGAGACTTTGTTGTTACTGTGTCTGGCGTATCGAATACTCTCGGTAGCTTGCAGTGCTCTCCGAGAGGGGCTGAAGAATCGAACTCGGGGCGGCAATGTTGGCCGCTTGTAAGGCGAACGCCCTACCCGCTGTGCTATCGCTCCAGCCCAGGAGCTTGAGAACGATCCCAAACACCCCTCTTTGGGGAAAGTGCAGTTCTTTATTGAGAGTGAAAAAGAGATGGACATCTCTCTCTAATATGGCTATGTAATGTGAGTAGCTGGAATGGTAGGTTCCACTTGAGGTACCAGATGGTTGCCTTAGACAAACACTGAGATGCCATACACAGTTTATTAATTCTAATACCTTTTTAACCAAGTGAAGTGATGCATAGTAATTAATTGGTTGCTAATAAAGTTTCTGAAGTTTGAGATGCTGTCAAATGTGGTTGTTTATGGGAGGGCTGGGGTTTGAAAGATGGCATGGGAAAGAATGGGAAGGTATAGAGAGGACAAAGGGGGAATAGACAAGACTATGAGAAAGAGAAACTTGGTCCAGGGTTCTAAAGCCCATCAGAGGAGAAATTGCATGGGCCTGATGAAGAGTGGGGAGCTCAAATTATATTACCTTGAGGGGCGGTTCTGTGGTCTTCCATGGTCCCGGGTGCCTGTAGCCTTCTCTAAAAATCGCTTTTAACTGCAGCTCACACAAGAACCAACTTTATCAGTGTCGTTGGGGCTGCGTTGCGGGATGTACCGGACTAAGACATGCGCACTAGGTCACCACTCCCAAAGCAGTCTGTACCGCTTGACCTTGAGCCTGGAAGGTGGTGGCAGAAAGAGATGGTCCTAGCAGAGTTAATGGGGTGAGGAATGGATGGCAGGGAAACCGGGAAGGGAAGAGAACTGGACAGCTGGTGATCATCATAGGAGAGTTGTTGGATGTTTTTAATTACGTTAACATGTTTTTCGTAATGATAAGCAAAACAAAAATACGAAAATAAGACAGGTTCCAAAGAACAGGTTACATATAAGACCGAGAGAGCTGAAAGGGCTGGCATTCCTTCTGGAGCTTTCAATCATACCATTTACTAAAGATGGTATTTTCACATCACTTAGATGCGGAGAGGAAAAGTGAGAAACAGAATGCCACCAGAAAAGCAAACTGGATGACCACGGTTCATAAAAGCCAGGTGGAAGGTGTTCACATGGATCCCAAGTGCCAGTGGGTTAACAGGAACATGTATTTCACTAACTCTGCTTGGTACCAGTAACTACTTTGGTGGAAATGGAGGAACGCGGATGCAGTTTCTGACAGACCTGAGACTAAACTGCTAACAAATTTTCCCAGGAAAGGGTAGTTGACTGGCTGGGAACAGAACAACTTGAAAAGTGTTTTGCTACCTTTCATGTATGGCTAGAGGAAAATGATCCCAGTAAACTCTCAAAACTAACAAGCTTCAACTCCCTTGAAGGAAAGTTGTATTCACTGAGGAAAAAATGCTGGGAGAAAAGTCTGAAATGATGGTAAAAGAGACAATAAGTGCAAAAGGAAGGACTTGAAATTTGGCGAAAACAAAGCTTGAAACAACAAGATCTGGTGAGCACATGATTTACTGGGAATGGGTTCTGAGGAGGAAAAGAGCGATATCAGGGATGTGAACAAGGAACGTCCAAGTGAAGGAAGACTTTTAGCTAGCTGATTACCCCATGGGCAACATGGTTGCAAGACTACCAGAACTTCCCAAGGAATTGACTTTAAGTTTCTTTCTTTTATATGGTCACTTACAACATGTATTCTTTGCCTTCTTCAACGACAATTTGGAGTGTTCGTTTCTTTCTCAATATTCTGTTCACTTGTGTAAGCATCTTTAACAACTGCTGGATAACACAAGTATTTGATCAGACTTATTTTGTACTATCATCTTTAGTTGAGATTACTGACAACAAGGTATAAAGTGAAGTTTGCTTTGATTGGTAGAAGTAGAGTAGCGAGGACTAGGGATGGAATTAGAGATTATAGGGTACCACATTCAGTTCCTAATAAAACAAGTCAAGGACAGTGTCCCTAATAGACTATTGAAAAAGACATCCATCTCTGTTTAACATGTAAATTCAGCATATTATATATTAAATTAAAAGTGAATTAATATTCCTGTATTTGGTCTTTTAAAGACATTCAAGGTTGGTTCAGGAAAGAAACACTGCCTATGAAATCATAACAACTTAATCATAAAAACCTGATTACTACTTCAGTTTCCAAGAATGTCAGTGTTAGTAATCATTTCCCTTGATCTCCCTAGTGCATATGATAGGCATATGAATACATCTGTGTGAATAAATAATTGGTATCAAATTTCGAGTCTCACCATACATGGTTGTGGATATTGTAAAATAGTTTTATATATTTTCGAAATTTTGCAATAAGATCTCTGGGTGTGAATCCTTGAATCATAAATACCTTTTCATATGTTCCAGCACCACCTCCTCCCACCTTGATTACTATAAATATGACCTCCTAAGGAGTCATTTGCTTTGTTCACTTTGTTTTAGTCCTTCTCTCTCTCTCTTTTCAAAGGTGTTTTATATGTTTCAAATCAAGGTGCCGGAATTTGGTGTGGCAGTTTTAATCTTTATGAATGATTTAAAATTTCTTCATTTATTTTTTAATTGAATCACCATGAGATGGGCCATTGCAAAGCTGTTTTGTGCAATTTAATTTTTAATCCTTTCACTGAAGCCAAGGAAAATCTCTTACTCGTGAAATTCAGAATTTCTATATTTCATGTGAATCAAAACTGATTGTTTTTGTGTGATTTTTTAAATTTTTTATTATTTTTTATTGATAGAAAAGGGATCACCAAATAATGGGTGTTGGGAGTATCCTCCCAGGATGGGAGATGCATGCTGAAAGTAGACTCTAGACCGAACATGATTGCCACTCAATGCCTCTTTTGGTATGTTTTTTATTCTTCCCCTCCTCTGTTTGCTTAGGACCAGGACTTTGCCTCTCCCCTCCCTGTTCTTTCTGGAAGCCAGAGAGACATCTTCAGGCAGGAAGAGCATGAAATTTACATATAAGTGGTACTGCATGGACAGTATCATGTTAAGCGAAGGGAGTCAGAAAGAGAGGGACAGACAGTGCAAGAATGCATTCACCCGGAGAACACAAAATAACAAAATAGGAGACGTACTCCTATTTTGTTAGGAAGGAAGACTTCCTTCCTAAATTCCTTGTTAGTTAGGAAGGAAGACGTACTCCTATTTTGTTTTGAAGGAAGACTTTTAGCTAGCTGATTACCCCATGGGCAACATAAAATAACAAAATAGGAGACGAACTCCCAAGAGTGGCCGAGATTAGTGTCAGGAATTTTTCTTCATAGCTTGGAGACCAACCACATACGCTAGCAGAAAAAGCAGCTCAGATAGAGAATGGAGCACCAAATAAAGGGTGTTGGGAGGATCCTCTCAGGATGGGAGAGAGTGCTGAACATAGATTAGAGACCAAGCATGATTGTCACTCAATGCCTCTTTTGCAAACCACAACACCTAAAAGGAGAGAGAGAACAAATGGGAATGCCCTCCCACAGAGTCATGGTGGGATGAGGGGATGGGGGTTGGGAGGCATACTGGGATCCTTGGTGGTGGGAAATGGGCACCAGTGGAGGGATGGGTATTTGATCATTGTATAAATGAAACCCACGCACAAAAATTCATATGTCTACAACCGTACCTCATGGTGTCTCATTAATAAAAATTTAAAAATTAAAAATAAAAAAATTGGAACATAAAGTAAAAATAAAACTAGAGAAAGATCTAACAATAGGAAAGAGGCCTGTAGTACTCAAAACGTTGAGAAACAGGCACATTGGCAAGTATTTTTAAATACGCATCCAGGAGAGAATATAGCATTGTTCGTGAACAAATTTACTCTATGGATTCATCTCATCCTTGCAATGGAAAACGACAATGTGTTACAGTTACCAATTTGCAAATAAGATATATACCATCTATTTTTTGCTATGTTTCTATGCTTTACCGAGTATTATCCTGATTTTTAAATTTACTTTAAGGATTAAAACAGTATTTGCCTGCATTAAACTTTTTAATTAAATGTTTTATTAGAAATGTTTTTTGATGATTAAGAATGTTTTATTCACATGTCATTTTCTAAAAGAAACATATAGGCCAAAGAGCTAGTGCAGCATGTAGAGGGTGTTTAACTTGTATGCAGCTAACCTGAGTTCAATACTCGGAACCCTGAGTGAGCTTGAAAATTGCTCTTGTATGGTACTACATGGAAAATATTATGCTATGGGAAATGAGTCAGAAAGAGAGGGACAGACATAGAAAGACCGCATGTATCTGGGTGAAATAAGGTAACAAAAAAAGAGACTAACACCCAAGAAGAGCTGTGTTAAATACCAGGTTGTTCACTCCATGGCTTAGAGGCCAGCTGCACTGTCTAGGGGTAAAGGCAGTGCAGATAGAGAAGGGAGCACCCAATAAAGGGTGCTGGGAGGATCTGCCCAGGATGGGAGATTTCTGCTGAAAGTAGTCTATGGACCGAACAGGATTGCCACCCAATGTCTCTTCTGCAGAACACAGCACCCAAAAGGAGAGATAGAACAAAAGGGAGTGCCCTACCAAAGAGGCAGGGTGGGATGGGGGATGGGGCTGGTGGTGGGATGGGCACTCCATCACTGTATAACTGAAACCTAAGCGCTACAACCTGTAGGTCTACAACTGTACCTCATGGTGTTTCACTACTAAAACAAAACAAAAGAAAAATTAAAAAAAAGAAAATTGCTCTTGTGTTTACTAGTCATTTACACTTCTTTCAATAGAGATTATGTGATCATGGTTTATGCTTATTTTTTCTATTCAAGGGTAATAGCTCAGTACTGATTTATTTCACAGCACTAATTTTTTAAAACCATTCATCCTTGGCCTATCATATTAATTGCCAGTATTTGCTGGTTTTGCTTGTTTTTTGATCACTTAATTTGGTTTTTGTCCTTTTCTTTCAGATTGTAAAATTTTGACACAAATGAGCATATGTTTTTCTTTATCTTCTACAGTTTTAAACTGAGAACAACTGTTTGTTTTGTACAAATAAGATACCTGTGCATTTACTATTTCTTCTCATTTTATTTACGTTTTAACACATTCCGATTCATCTACAACTTATCCTAGTAAGTGTTGTCATATTGAAAGCAACCACCAATTTTTTCAGTCATAGCACTGTAGCACTGTCCTCCCGCGGTTCATCCATTTGCTCGAGCGGGAACCAGTAACATCTTACAACAAATTGTGAGACTTGTTGTCACTGGCTTTGGCCTATCGAATACGTCATGGGTATCTTGCCAGGCTCTTGCTATGTGGACGAGATACTCTGGGTAGCTTGCCGGGCAGAGGAATCGGAATCAGGGTTGGCCTCCTGCAAGGCAAATGCCCTACCCGCTGTGCTGTAAACCTTATCTGAAATATACTAGTAATACCAAAAGTTGTTTCTTTAACAGTGCAATATAAACGATTATTTCATAATTTTCTTGATGTGTTAATGAAATAGCTAAGCTCTTGAGTATCATGGGAGTATTTTTCTAACACAAGAGTCTGACGAAGGTGAAACTGTTATAACTGTCTTGTAGGATTCCATCTCCCTAGCCTGCTTCATTCTACCCCGCTCTCTATCCAATCCGGTCTTCTTCTTGGGATTCTGACCTCCTGATTGGCTAGCCTCTACCTTTCAACTGCCTACTTTATGACATCATTCTCCCACCAAACCAACCACCAACTGGTAGAATCTTGGGGGTCCCATGTAGTTGTTTGTAAACAAATTTGAATCATCATGGCAAGTGACGAGTGACCAATCACCAGTGAGCAGTCGTCTGTACTGAACACTTGCGGTCTTAAGCCGCTTCAGTGTTCAGATGTACTCTCGTACCGTCTCCTCTTCTCGTCTACCTTTCATCGGTATTTCCTCTTCTCTGACCATGTCAGGTAAGGAATAATACTTTTCAAAGCTTTTCATTAGATTTATCATCCCTAAACTTAGCAGTCAAGTAAAAACAGCACGTAGTAATGAAAGAAAGTATTCAAGTAGAATTTTATAAGCCTCATTTTAACTTGACTTTGACATTTGCTGTGTTCTTTTAGACATTGGCTTACTTTCTCTCACATACAAATTGTTTTTCCTCATTGATTACATTATATTTTAGACATACTTAGGAGCTCAAATACACACACACACACGTATACATATATATGAGTGTCGATTCTCTGTGTTTCTTTTTTCCTTTTAATAGTGAATTTTACATGATATCCATTGAAAACAAGTAAATCAGAGACTGTATTTTTACAGAAACAGAAAATATAGATGCTGCGGAAAACTGTTAATATATACTAGCATGTGTTCTCTCTAATGGTCTCTCCACTTGTATGTACACTTCAGTATTTTAAATATAGTGATATTACAAAGTAATAATCATTGATCTTTGAGATTTCTATTTAAACCAGGTAATAAGGAAATATGGGGCATGAGGAAGGTGTGCAGCGCTGAGCGGTAGGGAGGGCTTACCAAGCCCTCAAAGGTAAGAAAGTTTGGGATCACTTTCATCAAACATTGACCAATTGAAACCAAGACGATATGAGGGAGAAAGAAATAGGAAAGAAAGAACGAACGAACGAAAGAAAGAAAGGAAAGAAAGAAAGAATAGGAACGTCGATTATCAAGGAAGGGGAAAACGTTTGGACAGAATGTTGAAGAGAACCAAAGGTTTAAAATCAAAAAAGAAAGAATATATATTAAATATGCTCAGCTAAATACACTGAGAGCAAGTCAAAGCAATTTACTTCAATAAATGCCAGGACTAGAAAGTATACTATGCCTTGAATAGGGTTCCAGTAGGAAAAGCAGTTTGTCAGAAAGCCATCCTTGCTGGCTTTTTTTCCTGATTATCTCTTAGAACACTGTACTTGGTACTTGACAATTTGGAGTATAAGCACGCTTCAGAAATGATGCTTCCCATAAATAGCTTATAGTGCTTATCTAGGGCGTTGGAAGACACAGAATCTTCAATGTTTTTATTCTGTTCTGGTTTTTAAGTACATGTACGCGCTGTGTGTTAAAATAAAAAAAATGACTTCATCTTTTCTAAGAGCTACATAGTACTCCATTGTGTAGATGTACCAAAGTTTCTTTAACCAGTCATCTGTTCTTGGGCATTCAGGTTTCTTCCAGTTTCTGGCTATTGTAAAGAGTGCTGCAATGAACAAACACGTGCAGATGTCACTTCGACTATACATTTTTGCCTCTCTGGGATATATTCCCAGGAGTGGTATTGCTGGGTCAAATGGGAGCTCAATTTCTAATTTTTTGAGAATCGTCCATACTGTTTTCCAGAAGGGCTGAACCAGTGGACATTCCCACCAAGTCTCTTATTTTTAAGTGCAGTTTACACTGAAACTCTTTCAAATGCAAATAGAACTCAAAACAGCAGAACCACATGACAAACAGTAAGAACTCCAACATTTACCTCCACTTGTAGCACAGGGCCTTGTCCATTATCCTTAGAATAACCAGTAACAATGCCTTGCCTATGGCTGGTAGGTGCACTGTTGTTGCACCACTACTTGTGTGGAGGGAATTTCTCATTTCCCAGAGACTGATTTCTTCCTTAGTTCCTTTTTAGTGATGAATTTCCTGGGGGTGGAGACTTCCCTGCCATCGCAAGCTTCAGGTCCTACATTGGGTCTGACACAAATTTCAGAAATGCCCCCATCATGCAGTAGCAGGATTCAAAGACATGAGAGGAATCCACCACCTGAGCTTCGGGAAGTTCCCATGATATCTGCAGCCCAAAGTAACCTGGCGCTGACCTCAACTCCAACTCAGGAACAAAAAGTTAAGAATTTTGACCAGATGAAAACGGGGCTCTCAAAATCTCTGAAGACCTACCAGATCCCAGTAGACCTAGAACAATGCAAAGATCTGCAGGTAATGAACACCACTGACACCATCACTCTGAAGCAGGTGCATGAAAATTCAAGTGGCGCTAAGGGGACCTCCCATGCAACACGAAAGAACAAAAATGAGGCTTCTGAACCTCTTGAGGGAGAACCCAAGGCCAAAATCCAGCCAAAAGTCCAAGAATGCTTGCTAGGGGGAGTGTGGATTGTTCGTAATGCTGCAGTCAGTGATAGGTGTCCTGTGACCACGGCCAAAACTAACAGCAAACCACAGAAAGCTGCATCCAGCAGGATCAGCAAGACAAAGAGCCACGGGTAGGAGAAGATAGAAAACACCAGAGTAAACTCTAAGAAAGCTAAGGAGTGTAAGCATCCAGGGAACAAGGTCACGGCAGAAGAAAAGCCCAACATTGGCAGGATGAAATGCAAGAAAAGTCAACGTGAGCTTTACCAAGAGGCCTTTAAAAAGACCCGCAGCTCCCTAGGCATGCACATGCTGGAGCCTGTGCAAGTGTTTCATGCTCTGGGGAAGAAGAGTGATCCAAAACCTGGAATCTCTTCCTCCCAGGTCCTGGCTAGCTCAAAGAACCCCAACGATATCAAGCCATCCTCAGCTGTCAAGCCATGGGTAGGTGCTACCCGGGATGGAAAAGGCCTTGAGAAAACTCAGGTCAAAGCACAGAAACCAAGTATCCGTGCTGAAAAACGCTCATCTCCACCCCAGTCTGAGCTGCCACCTCCTGGGAAGGTCAAATTGGTACCTTTGCCGTTTCTGACCATGGAGAAGCCTCAAGCTCGACCTGTTCCTCGGAGACCACAGTCTGTGGTCTCACATCATCCTGCTGCAGCTTACCCTACCAAGCCCGGCTCTACCAATGCAGCTCATCCAACTGCTGCCAATTCTTCCCGGCCAACCACTGCATTTTTGCCAGGTCCTGCCAAACCTGCTCAGTCCATTTCAACCAACCCATCTCGACCAGGTTTGCTGAACCCTACTAGCCGGCTCTTTCCTCAGGCTGCATCTTCTAGACCTGCTCCCTACAAGACAACAGCTAGCAATTCTCTCCAGCGGGAGGCTCCTCCTGTCTGCGTGAACAAGCGCCAGTCTCCAGCCAAAGGTCAGAGTCAGTTTCTCCTTCAAGACTTCTGTTTCCAACCGATTCCATGGAGAAAGCCCAATGTTCCCGAGCCAGTCGTGTCAAAGCCCATCACCAAAGGGCAGAGACCAGAGCGTGAGGCTATGAAAAGGAAGGCTCAGCAGGAGCGTGAGAACGCTGTCAAACATACCTCTTTGGGGAAAGTGCAGTTCTTTATTGAGAGAGAAATAGAGATGGACATCTCTCTCTAATATGGCTACGTAATGTGAGTAGCTGGAATGGTAGGTTCCACTTGAGGTACCAGATGGTTGCCTTAGACAAACACAGAAATGCCATACACCGTTTGTTTATACTAATACATTTTTAACAAATTGAAAAGATGCATCGTAGTTAATTGGTTGTTAATAAAAGTTCTGAAGTTTGAGATGCTGTCAAATGTGGTTGTTTTTGGGAGGCCTGGAGGTTTAAGGATGGCATGGGAAAGAATGGGAAGTTATAGAGAGGACAAAGGGGGAATAGACAAGACTCTGAGAAAGAGAAACTTGGTCCAGGGTTCTAAAGCCTAGCAGAGGAGAAATTGCATGGGCCTGATGAAGAGTGGGGTAGGGTCAGAGGAAGAGTATAGCTGACAGGACATTTGCTCTGCAAACAAGAAGGACCCAATTCAATTCTTGCAATCCTTTAGGGTCCCCAGAAACCCACCAGATGTGAAACTTGAGCACAGAGCCAGGATTAAGACCAGAGCACAGTCAAGTATGCCCCATCCCTGGTGTCCTCCAAAAAAAAAATGGGAGAAATGACACGGTCTGGGGGTTTGGATAAAAAGAATAAATTTGTAATAGGCTAAAGAAGGCAAATGAGTCTAAGGTGACCCGAAGAAAAGTTAAATTACTTTCACGGAGGCTGCGTCTATGCCTCATGGCCACCTTTGGAAAATAACCA
Source organism: Sorex fumeus (assembly GCF_029834395.1). Taxonomy (NCBI): domain Eukaryota; kingdom Metazoa; phylum Chordata; class Mammalia; order Eulipotyphla; family Soricidae; genus Sorex; species Sorex fumeus. The sequence continues at coordinate 18,273,532 of NW_026606152.1, read as the reverse complement.
AATTTGAGACACATCTCTAAAAGGTTTGGGTGGTCTATTCATAAATGATGGCTTGGGGATGGGACCACATAGACTGGGGAATGAACCTTCCAGAGGAGTGGTCAGCGCCCTCAGAAACATTCAAGGATGACTCTTAACAGGGACCAAGCCAAGAGAACAGTTGCAGCATGAAGCCTGAAGATGAGCTCCTGGGAGATGCAGAGATAAGTCACCATGTCCTCGGGCCCTCTGTTCAGCACCCCTAGCTGCACCATTTCCCTTATTCCCAACAATATTCAGAGTCGCTATCACGGTGACCCTTTGCTAGCTAGTTTCAACAATGAGGTCCATTGCCTCTGTAAGTCTTTGGATTTGTAAACTCCCCACGGTGGTCAAGCCTGCTTTCAGGCAAGGACATCTGGACATTTCTGTCGGGGGGAGCTCAAATTATATTACCTTGAGGGGCTGCTCTGTGGTCTTCCATGGTCCCGGGTGCCTGTAGCCTCCTCTAAACATCGCTGTTAACTGCAGCTCACCCAAGAACCAACGTTATCAGTGTCGTTGGGGCTGCTGTTGCGGGACGTACCGGACTAAGACATGCGCACTAGGTCACCACTCCCAAAGCGGTCGGTACCGCTTGACCTTGAGCCTGGAAGGTGGTGGCGGAAAGAGATGGTCCTAGGAGAGTTAATGGGGTGATGGATGGATGGCAGGGAAACCGGGAAGGGTAGGGACCTGGACAGATGGTGATCAGCATGGGAGAGTTGGTGGATGTTTTTTAATTACGTTAACATGTTTTTCGTAAATGATAAGCAAAACAAAAATACGAAAATAAGACAGGTTCCAAAGAACAGGTTACATATAAGACCGAGAGAGCTGAAAGGGCTGGCATTCCTTCTGGAGCTTTCAATCATACCATTTACTAAAGATGGTATTTTCACATCACTTAGATGCGGAGAGGAAAAGTGAGAAACAGAATGCCACCAGAAAAGCAAACTGGATGACCACGGTTCATAAAAGCCAGGTGGAAGGTGTTCACATGGATCCCAAGTGCCAGTCGGTTAACAGGAACATGTATTTCACTAACTCTGCTTGGTACCAGTAACTACTTTGGTGGAAATGGAGGAAAACGGATGCAGTTTCTGACAGACCTGAGACTAAACTGCTAACAAATTTTCCAGGGAAAGGGTAGTTGACTGGCTGGGAACAGAACAACTTGAAAAGTGTTTTGCTACCTTTCATGTATGGCTAGAGGAAAATGATCCCAGTCAACTCTCAAAACTAACAAGCTTCAACTCCCTTGAAGGAAAGTTGTATTCACTGAGGAAAAAATGCTGGGAGAAAAGTCTGAAATGATGGGAAAAGAGACAATAAGTGCAAAAGGAAGGACTTGAAATTTGGCGAAAACAAAGCTTGAAACAACAAGATCTGGTGAGCATATGATTTACTGGGAATGGGTTCTGAGGAGGAAAAGAGCGATATCAGGGATGTGAACAAGGAAAGTCTAAGTGAAGGAAGACTTTTAGCTAGCTGATTACCCCATGGGCAACATGGTTGAAAGACTACCAGAACTTACCAAGGAATTGACTTTAAGTTTCTTTCTTTTATATGATCACTTACACCATGTATTCTTTGTCTTCTTCAACGTCAATTTGGAGTGTTCGTTTCTTTCTCAATATTCTGTTCACTTGTGTAAGCATCTTTAACAACTGCTGGATAACACAAGTATTTGATCAGACTTATTTTGTACTATCAAGTTTAGATGAGATTACTGACAACTAGGTCTAAAGTGAAGTTTGTTTTGATTGGTAGAAGTAGAGTAGCGAGGACTAGGGATGGAATTAGAGATTATAGGGTACCAGATTTAGTTCCTAGTAAAACAAGTCAAGGACAGTGTCCCAAATAGACTATTGAAAAAGACATCCATCTCTGTTTAACATGTAAATTCAGCACATTATATATTAAATTAAAAATGAATTAATATTCCTGTATTTGGTCTTTAAAAGACATTCAAGGTTGGTTCAGGAAACAAACACTGCCTATGAAATCATAACAACTTAATCATAAAAACCTGATTACTACTTGAGTTTCCAAGAATGTCAGTGCTAAGGATGATTTCCCTTGATCTCCCTAGTGCATATGATAGGCATATGAATACATCTGTGTGAATAAATAATTGGTATCCAATTTCGAGTCTCACCATACATGGTTGTGGGTATTGTGAAATAGTTTTATATATTTTCGAAATTTTGCAATAAGATCTGTGGGTGTGAATCCTTGAATCATAAATACCTTTTCGTATGCTCCAGCACCACCTCCTCCCACCTTAATTACTGTATATATGACCTCCTAAGGAGTCATTTGCTTTGTTCATTTTGTTTTAGTCCTTCTCTCTCTCTCTCTTTTCAAAGGTGAGTTATCTGTTTCAAATCAAGATGCATGTATTTGGTGTGGCAGTTTTAATCTTTATGAGTGATTTAAAATTTCCTCATTTATTTTTTAATTGAATCACCATGAGATGGGCCATTGCAAAGCTATTTTGTGCAATTTAATTTTTAATCCTTTCAGTGAAGCCAAGGAAAATCTCTTACTCATGAAATTCCGAAATTCCATATTTCATGTGATTCAAAACTGATTGTTCTTGTGTGATTTTTTAAATTTTTTTATTAATTTTTATTGATAGAAAAGGGATCACCAAATAATGGGTGTTGGGAGGATCCTCCCAGGATGGGAGATGCATGCTGAATGTAGACTCTAGACCGAACATGATTGCCACTCAATGCCTCTTTTGGTATTTTTTTAGATAATTCTTCCCCTCCTCTGTTTGCTTAGGACCAGGACTTTGCCTCTCCCCTCCCTGTCCTTTCAGGAAGCCAGAGAGACATCTTCAGGCAGGAAAAGCATGAAATTTACATAGAAGTGGTACTGCATGGACAGTATCATATTAAGCGAAAGGAGTCAGAAAGAGAGGGACAGACAGAGCAAGATTGCATTCACCCGGAGAACATAAAATAACAAAATAGGAGACGAACTCCCAAGAGTGGCCGAGATTAGTGTCAGGAATTTTTCTTCATAGCTTGGAGACCAACCACACACGCTAGCAGAAAAGGCAGCTCAGATAGAGAATGGAGCACCAAATAAAGGGTGTTGGGAGGATCCTCCCAGGATGGGAGAGAGTGCTGAACATAGACTAGAGACCAAGCATGATTGTCACTCAATGCCTCTTTTGCAAACCACAACACCTAAAAGGAGAGAGAGAGAACAAAGGGGAATGCCCTCCCACAGAGTCAGGGTGGGATGAGGGGATGGGGGGGTGGGAGGCATACTGGGATCCCTGGTGGTGGGAAATGGGCACTGGTGGAGGGATGGGTATTTGATCATTGTATAAATGAAACCCACGCACAAAAATTCATATGTCTACAACCGTACCTCATGGTGTCTCACTAATAAAAATTTAAAAATTAAAAATAAAAAAATTGGAACATAAAGTAAAAATAAAACTAGAGAAAGATCTAACAATAGCAAAGAGGCCTGTAGTACTCAAAACGTTGAGAAACAGGCACATTGGCAAGTATTTTTAAATACGCATCCAGGAGAGAATATAGCATTGTTTGTGAACAAATCTACTCTATGGATTCATCTCATCCTTGAAATGGAAAACGACAATGTGTTACAGTTACCAATTTGCAAATAAGATATACGCGATTTATTTTTTGCTATGTTTCTTTGCTTTACCGAGTATTATCCTGATTTTTAAATTTACTTTAAGGATTAAAACAGTATTTGCCTGCATTAAACTTTTTAATTAAATGTTTTATTAGAAATGATTTTTAATGATTAAGAATGTTTTATTCACATGTCATTTTCTAAAAGAAACATATAGGCCAAAAAGCTAGTGCAGCATGTAGAGGGTGTTTACCTTGTATGCAGCTAACCTGAGTTCAATCCTCAGAACCCTGAGCCTGCCAGGTGTGATCTCTTGATACAGAGTCTGAAGTGAGCCTGGAGCACATCTGGGTGCGCTCCCCTCCACACATACAAGGAAGAAAAGAAAAGAAAAACATATAACTGATTCTTGAGTAACATAGACGTTAAGGGTGCTAACTCCGCTATAACTTTTGAAAAGCCCCAAATTTAATAGATAGTCTGCTCCTGACCAAGAAGATGGTTTTCTAATAGTATTTAATTCCATTGTCTGCAATTAGTGCTATGTGTGGCCTGTCAATCTGTAAATTTTGATACATTTAAAAACTTTTATGGATTTTATAATAGACTTTATAATACATTTGTATTTTAAGGTAGTAAGTGATAATTTATATTTCTATTTGTGTGGGGTATTTGGGCCGTAGTATGTGGTGCTTGGGACTTCAGACTCTGTGCTCAAGGGTCATTCCTGGTGGTGCCAGCCATTAATTTGGGTTGACAGTGTGCATGGTTAATGCTTGAACCCCTATACAACGTCTGGGGTCCAACCAAATCAATTATCTGCATATATTTTATACAAGCATGGCATACTTTTCCTTAGCTTTTTTTTATATTTCTAGGATATATTGATCACCTTTAATTATTTCACATCCCTACCAATGTCCAAAAATTTTCAAAATAGAATTATTGAAAAATATCATATAGAAGTCCAAATTTGTATTGTTCATGGGATAACTATATTAAGAAGAAAGTAGAACCACAATAAACATGCAAGTAAAATGCAGGTACATTTCTTTGGATTCTTTCAATTATGCATTTATATTAGTCTCTATACAAGTTTGATTTTTAAATAATCAATATCCATTACTATAAAATGTTTATTGAGATTTTATAATTGTAATGTTTTACTGCTAAGATGACCTTGATGTGAACATTTATATCTATTTGTCTACTTTTCTAATTGTTTACATAAGATCAATTCTTCACAGCTAACTTACTTGTGACCGGATATGTAGCTCAGGACAAATGAACTTGGCCTGCGTGTATGAAACTTTGGTTTCTGTTCTTCGCACTATAGAAACAAAAGCAAAACCACTAACTGTGGTTGGAAATAGGCCTCGGTGGTAAAATATTTGCCTCACATTTCTGAGGTTATGGGTTTGATCCCTGAATTTCTATCTACACACACAAAAGCTAAATTACAACAAAGTCTCACACTGGAGACCTAACAGGACACGCTCAAGAAATTCGATGAACAACGGGAGGACAGTGACAGTGACAGTGACTTAATGAACATTCAACTGCTTTAAGCTATATATTGCCTAACTATTAAAAGGATGTAATTCTCAATCAAAGAGCTTGAAAACGTCTTTCTTCTAGCACCTCTGCTAGGGAAAGATAGCACCTGATTTTTCAATATTTGTAATTTGGGGGGACATTTTAATTTCTCATTTTAATTTGTGCTCTTTGTCTACGAGTGAGCTTGAAAATTGCTCTTGTATGGTACTACATGGAAAATATTATGCTATGGGAAATGAGTCAGAAAGAGAGGGACAGACATAGAAAGACCGCATGCATCTGGGTAACATAAAGAAACAAAACAAGAGACTAGCACCCAAGAACAGCTGTGTTAAATACCAGGTTGTTCACTCCATGGCTTAGAGGCCAGCTGCACTGTCTAGGGGTAAAGGCAGCGCAGATAGAGAAGGGAGCACCCAATAAAGGGTGCTGGGAAGATCTGCACAGGATGGGAGATGCCTGCTGAAAGTAGTCTATGGACCAAACAGGATTGCCACCCAATGTCTCTTCTGCAGACCACAGCACCCAAAAGGAGAGATAAAACAAAAGGGAGTGCCCTATCAAAGAGGCAGGGTGGGATGGGGGATGGAGCTGGTGGTGGGATGGGCACTCCATCACTGTATAACTGAAACCCAAGCACAACAACCTGTAAGTCTACAACTGTACTTCATGGTGTTTCACTACTAAAACAAAACAAAACAAAAATTAAAAAAAAAGAAAATTGCTCTTGTGTTTACTGGTCATTTACACTTCTTTCAATAGAGATTATGTGATCATGGTTTATGCTTATATTTTCTATTCAAGGGTAATAGCTCAATACTGATTTATTTCACAGCACTAATTTTTTAAAACCATTCATCCTTGTCCTATCATATTAATTGCCAGTATTTGTTGGTTTTGCTTGTTTTTTGATCACTTAATTTGGTTTTTGTCCTTTTCTTTCAGATTGTAAAATTTTGACACAAATGAGCATATGTTTTTCTTTATCTTCTACAGTTTTAAACTGAGAACAACTGTTTGTTTTGTACAAATAAGATACCTGTGCATTTACTATTTCTTCTCATTTTATTTACGTTTTAACACATTCCGATTCATCTACAACTTATCCTAGTAAGTGTTGTCATATTGAAAGAAACCACCAATTTTTTCATTTTTCAGTCATAGCACTGTAGCACTGTCCTCCCGCGGTTCATCCATTTGCTCGAGCGGGAACCAGTAACATCTTACAACAAATTGTGACACTTGTTGTCACTGGCTTTGGCCTATCGAATACGTCATGGGTATCTTGCCAGGCTCTTGCTATGTGGACGAGATACTCTGGGTAGCTTGCCGGGCAGAGGAATCGGAATCAGGGTTGGCCTCCTGCAAGGCAAATGCCCTACCAGCTGTGCTGTAAACGTTATCTAAAATATACTAGTAATACCAAATGTTGTTTTTTTAACAGTGCAATATAAACGATTATTTCATAATTTTTTTGATGTGTTAATGAAATAGCTAAGCTCTTGAGTATCATGGGAGTATTTTTCTAACACAAGAGTCTGACGAAGGTGAAACTGTTATAACCGTCTTGTAGGATTCCATCTCCCTAGCCTGCTTCATTCTACCCCGGTCTCTATCCAATCCGGTCTTCTTCTTGGGATTCTGACCTCCTGATTGGTAGCCTCTACCTTTCAACTGCCTACTTTATGACATCATTCTCCCACCAAACCAACCACCAACTGGTAGAATGTTGGGGGTCCCATGTAGTTGTTTGTAAACAAATTTGAATCATCACGGTAAGTGACGAGTGACCAACGACCAATCACCAGTGAGCAGTCGTCTGTACTGAACACTTGCGGTCTTAAGCCGCTTCAGTGTTCAGACGTACTCTCGTACCGTCTCCTCTTCTTGTCTACCTTTCATCGGTATTTCCTCTTCTCTGACCATGTCAGGTAAGGAATAATACTTTTCAAAGCTTTTCCTTAGATTTATCATCCCTAAACTTAGCAGTTAAGTAAAAACAGCACGTAGTAATGAAAGAAAGTATTCAAGTAGAATTTTATAAGCCGCATTTTAGCTTGACTTTGACATTTGCTGTGTGATTTTAGACATTGGCTTACTTTCTCTCACATACAAAGTGTTGTTCCTCATTGATTACATTATATTTTAGACATACTTAGGAGCTCAAATACACACACACACACATATACATATATATGAGTGTCGATTCTCTGTGTTTCTTTTTTCCATTTAATAGTGAATTTTACATGATATCCATTGAAAATAAGTAAATCGGAGACAGTATTTTTACAGAAACAGAAAATATAGATGCTGTGGAAAACTGTTAATATATACTAGCATGTGTTCTCTCTAATGGTCTCTCCACTTGTATGTATACTTCAGTATTTTAAATATAGTGATATTACAAAGTAATAATTATTGATCTTTGAGATTTCTATTTAAACCAGGTAATAAGAAAATATGGGGCATGAGGAAGGTGTGCAGTGCTGAGCGGTAGGGAGGGCTTACCAAGCCCTCAAAGGTAAGAAAGTTTGGGATCACTTTCATCAAACATTGACCAATTAAAACCAAGACGATATGAGGGAGAAATAAATAGGAAAGAAAGAACGAACGAACAAAATAAAGGAAAGAAAGAAAGAATAGGAACGTAGATTATCAAGGAAGGGGAAAACGTTTGGACAGAATGTTGAAGAGAACCAAAGGTTTAAAATCAAAAAAGAAAGAATATATATTAAATATGCTCAGATAAATACACTGAGAGCAAGTCAAAGCAATTTACTTCAATAAATGCCAGGACGAGAAAGTATACTATGCCTTGAATAGGGTTCCAGTAGGAAAAGAAGTTTATCAGAAAGCCATCCTTGCTGGCTTTTTTCCTGATTATCTCTTAGAACACTGTACTTGGTACTTGACAATTTGGAGTATAAGCACGCTTCAGAAATGATGCTTCCCATAAATAGCTAATAGTGCTTATCTAGGGCGGTGGACGACACAGAATCTTCAATGTTTTTATTCTGTTCTGCTTTTTAAGTACATGTACGCGCTGTCTGTTAAAATAAAAAAAAATGGTATATTCTAACTTGAATCAGGAGATTTGATTCAATCGTGTTGTAAGTAGATTCCAGGTTAAAGCTGCTTGTCATCTTTACAAGTATTATTTCATGTGATTTTTTTCTTCCTAACATGAGAGTATTTTGATAATAGTCAACTTCTGTTTTTAGATCCTAAGAGGAAATAGAAAAATCAAGGCTCACATGTCTAATTACACGTTTTTGTCATATTTATGAATTATGAGTTTTCCTACATTAAAGATATTTTTTTGGATTTTGGTGCTCATTTATTAAACATTGAGAAGAACGTTTTCCTGGTTGATAAAGCTAATTCTAATCTAGGGGTTGAAAGTAAATTTGCAATATTTTGTGATCACTTTTTAAATGGTCTTTTCTGTTTCTTGTGTGATCAAGTGAAATCCTCTGCTATGTTTAACACGTGTTGTTTGCTGGTTAATATTCAAAGGTACTGATGAGAATAATTTTTTTGTACTTTTGAAGTTTCTTTCTGTATTTTCCTCATTTAAAACATTTCTTGTCTATGAAATACAATCACGTTTATTCCTATTTTCTTTTTGTTATGTAATTACTGATAAATCCTTTCTCTTTAATGGACTCGTAAAGAGTGCACTCAAAAATCACCTTCTATTCCATTTTTTGGCTAGCAGTTTTTTTCTAAAATAGAATACTCTCTTCATATTGCATATGTGGAACGATTTATTAATACCCTTATTGTACTGTTTTATTTGGTTTTATTTGGGATCACATCCACTGTTATTCAAGGCCTACTCTTGGGTCTGCTCTCCATAACTTACTGTATTATGCTGCTTGCTGCAGAGCCCAGATTTCATTAATATCTATATAGTTCTTTTTCATTTCTGTGATACATATTTTTCATGATGTTTTCTTTACCCTTCCTCCTATGTAAACCACATGAAATTGAAAAATTATATTCATATATGCATTATTATTCTTAGAATTATTAGTAACTGCATTGTAGATAAACAACTTAAGACACAGATTTTCAATAAAGTTTTCCTTCCAAAAACATTTCTTGGGAAAGACTCAAGCAGTCATTTTTGAAGTGGATCAAAAAGGAGGGTAACCTAAAATGCATCAACAAGATTAAGTCGTATGTGAACCGTAAGTAACAGGTACTCATGGCACAAGTCAAATGGAAACCTGATGATTACAATGGTAATAGTTGCAAAGACCCCAAATGCCTATCATAACGTACGGTATCTTCCTTCCGGTTTCTTGGCTTGTATTGATCATGCAGGGTCCTGGCCAAAAGTCCACATCCTTTAGATTGTGTAACCTGGAATTTCATAAGGGACAGAGAGAGATAGTAGTGGAGGGGATAAGGAACTTGCCTTGTACGCAGCCAATCCAGTTGAATCTCTGTCACGGCATACACTCTCCCGAATGTTCTAAGGGGTCACTCCAGAGTGCAGAGCCAGGAAGAACCCAAGATCACTGTCAGTTGTTGGTCCAAACTCTACACCACCCTACGCCCGCCCAACAAAATTTATTGGAATATAGGAAATCTCTTTGCCATCTCTGGGCCTCAGGTGTCTTCTTGTCCCGAGAATGTGTCCCTTTCACTTAGACTTCCTAGTTTGAAAAAGCTTCCATTCTAGGAAATAGCATAGGAGTCAATAGGAGAGCAAGCTAAGGAGAAACTATCTGTATGCAAGAAATCCAGGTACACACACGATCACCTGGTTCTTCTACAGTTCTGTGTTCACTTTGGGAGCACGATACCAAATACTCAAAGTGCCCAAAGGTTCCAGGCTTTGAATCACCCCAAGTTGTTGGAATTTTGGAAACACAGTTGACTGTTGGTACTAGAAGGATCTCGATGGCTTAAATTTTAAGTTCAGATTGTTCCTCTCAGCGTTGAAGGAGATTATTAGTCTCACAGATTTTTTTCATCACCCTCTTGTTCCTTACAGAAAATTTTCAAAATCCATCTGTATTGGGAACTGCACATACTCTGCAGCTTTCCCTTCCCGTGGTGAACAATGCAGCTTCCCGCACAGGAAGTGTCTGCAATTACTCCAGAGAATCTGCACCAGCTGGTAGTTCTGCTTGGCTCCTGCCCTCAGCCTCTGGCACATCTTTCCATCCACTGATGTGTACTGCCTTTCTTTGCCAACATTTCAGCACAACAATGCTATCTGGAGTGTTTCACCAGAGTCATATATCCACCTCAGCTCCTACCTACTGGAGTGTTTTGGAATGGGATATTGCAGGAAGTGCTGAAGAGAAGTCTTCCATGGGAGACTTTTCTGTGACTGTCCTTGCCCAAGACACCGCTGTCTTTTCCATGTCTATGGCAGCTCACTTTGAGAAAATCCTAGATACCAACAACACGGTGTCTGTGTACCCATCACTTTCTGCCAGTCTTGTTGAGAGAACACCATCTCTGGTTCCACATCAGAGTAAAAGCCTGTCAATTCCCTACCCGGAAGGAGGCTAGGTGTATTACTATCATCAAGGCACTCTGGGAACTCTCCTTTCCAGCCTGCAGTCTTATGACTCCATGACATACAGAGGGCAAAAGGGCTCTGCCCCCCAAACTTACAGCAACTCATCACGAGAAATAGTTATGGTTCTCAAGGGGGTCCAGCCCCCAAATAACCAACCACCAGCCTCCTCCTCTGGAATCGACTTGTCTCTGTCTGCTCACCCCATCACAGAATCGAGTTTTCAAGGTGAGTAAAACTAAGAGAAGGGAAACAAAATTCAAAAATTGGGGTCAAAATAGATGAAAACTCTCCATAGGCAGGTGGTATTGAAGTGAAATACACCACCTGAGCTAAGGGAAGTTCCCATGATATCTGCAGCCCAAAGTAACCTGACGCTGACCTCAACACCAACTCAGGAACAAAAATTTAAGAATTTTGACTAGATGAAAACGGGGCTCTCAAAATCTCTGAAGACCTCCCAGATCCCAGTAGATATAAAATAACAAAATAGGAGACTAACTCCCAAGAGTGGCCGAGATCAGTGTCAGGAATTTTTCTTCATAGCTTGGAGACCAACCACACAAGCTAGCAGAAAAGGCAGCTCAGATAGAAAATGTAGCACTGAATAAAGGGTGTTGAGAGGATCCTCCCAGGATGGTAGAGAATGCTGAACATATAGACCAAGGATGATTGTCACTCAATGCCTCTTTTGCAAACCACAACACCTAAAAGGAGACAGAGAACAAAGGGGAATGCCTTCCCACAGAGTCAGGTTGGAATGAGGGGATGGGTGGTAGGAAGCATACTGGGATCCCTGGTGGTGGGAAATGGGCACTGGTGGAGGGATGGATATTTGATCATTGTATCATTGAAACCTAAGCACAAAAATTCATATGTCTACAACCGTACCTCATGGTGTCTCACTAATAAAAATTTAAAAATTAAAAATAAAAAAATTGGAACATAAACTATAAATAAACAAGAGAAAGATCTAACAATAGCAAAGAGGCATATAGTACACAAAACGTTGAGAAACAGGCACATTGCAAGTATTTTTAAATACGCATCCAGGAGAGAATATAGCACTGTTCATGAACAAATCTACTCTATGGAATCATCTCATCCTTGAAATGGAAAAGGACAATGTGTTACAGTTACCAATTTGCAAATAAGATATATATCATCTATTTTTTGCTATGTTTCAATGCGTTACCGAGTATTATCCTGATTTTTAAATTTACTTTAAGGATTAAAACAGTATTTGCCTGCATTAAACTTTTTAATTATATGTTTTATTAGAAATGATTTTTAATGATTAAGAATTTTTTTTTACTATAAGTTTAGTTTAGATTACTGAAAACTAGGTCTAAAGTGAAGTTTATTTGGATTGTTAGAAATAGAGTAGGGAGGACTACAGATGGAATTAGAGATTATAGGTTACCACATTCAGTTCCTAATAAAACAAGTAAAGGACAGCGTCTCTGAAAGACTTTTTAAAAGATATCTCTATTTAAACTGTAAATTCAACATTTTCTATATTAAATTAAAAGTGAATTAATTTTCCTATATTTGGTCTTTTAAAGACATTCCAGTTTGGTTAAGGAAACAAACAGTGCTTATGAAATCATAACAAATCAATCATAAAAACCTGATTATTACTTCCGTTTCCAAGAATGTCAATGCTAAGAATTATTTCCCTTGGTCTCACTAGTGTACATGATAGTCATATGAATACATCTGTGAGGATATATCATTGGTATCTAATTCAGAGATTAGATATATAGAGATTAGATCACGTAGCTGAGTGTGATCTCAACTTTCCTAGACACTCCCCTTCCCCACATACCCAAAGACTTCTACTGATCTTTAAGTATCCATGACTTTTTCCCATCCCATCTCCCAGAATCTTTTAAAATTTCTTTTCAAATACTAATGTAACAACTTTAGAAAATATTGAGTTAACCTTAATTGTTGTACTTTAGCTTTTATATATATAACCAAGAAAATCTTTTAAAAGTGTATTTTTTAATTCTTTGCAAAATTGTAATAAAACATTATCATTGAGTCCCTCAATATACTTTATATAAAGAATTTTGAGACAAATTCCCTGTACACATAAATACTAGGAAAAATAAATGACTTCTCTGAATGAGAATGAACTGGGACATTTCAAAGTATCAATCAGTGAATCAAGGATGAATCATCGAAATGTATAGCTAAAAATGATCTTGATATAATCTAGTCAACACCATTACATTTTCTTTTTTTATACCAGATGATAGCACTATTAATTTTTTAATTTTTATTTCTTAATTTTTATTAGTGAAACACCATGAGGTATAGTTGTAGACTTACATACCTTTGTGCTTGGGTTTCAGTTATACAAGTATCAAGCACCCATCCCTCCACCAGTGCCCATTCTCCACCACCAATGTACCCAGTTCCCACACCCCATCTCCCCCAGCAAGCCCCACCTCAGGGCATCCCTTTTGCTTTCTCTTTCCTTTATGGTGTTGTGGTTTGCAATGGAGGTCAATACCATTACTATTTCAAAGAAGAAAATAGGCCCCTATATGTTCAAGACACTGAGACTGTCCTGCTGTTCTTCCCAGCATGTACCCTGCTCCAAGCCAGTCCTTTGGAAATATGCTGGGAAGGAAAACTGGATGTTCCTTTCATCACACTGACCTGAAAGTCTCTTGCTGATTGTCAACCACATGAACTATTTCATTTGTTGCCTGATATCACCTCCTGTCCTGTATTTTTTTAAAAAATATTTCATTTGTTTCTGGAATATAATGAAAAATATCAAATGGACTAATTAAACAAAAACAAAATCAAACCTTTACACTCTGACATCAAAACGGTGCTAACAAGAGGGGAAGTAAATGACTGAAAAATGTGGGGGAGTGTTGTTGGTTGTGGACAGTAGCTGGATATTTGACAATGCATGGAGTATGAATACACACTTGCTGAGATTAGGAACACTGTACTTGAAGCCAATACAGTTTGTAAACAAGTCATCTCAATTATGTGTCCATATAACATTTATCTACATATGCTTTGTGCCTTCCTTTCATTTATGTGTTATGCATGCCTTTATCCTGGCCTCAGAAATGCATTCTGAAGGCACTCGGCACATTAGTTGAGCCCCAACTAGGGGGAGAGAAGTAGTAAATAATTGGAGGAGGAAGAAATCAGAGTTGGAGCTTAAGGGCCATGTAAGATGAATATATAGATATGTATGTGTGTGTGTAAATACACATATATATGTATAAATATATATATGGGCTGGAGCGATAGCACAGTGGGTAAGACGTTTGACTTGCACGCGGCCAACCTGGGTTCGATTCCTCTGCTCCTCTAGGAGAGCCCGGCAAGCTACTGAGAGTAACCCTCCCGCATGGCAAAGCCTGGCAAGCTACCTGTGACGTATTCGATATTCCAAGAACAGTAACAACAGTTCTCAACATAGAGATGTTTCTGGTGCTCTCTTGAGCAAATAAATGGGAGGACAGTGCTACAGTGATATGGTGAATTCAAATTTTGTTTATGCAAAATATGAAGGAATCAAATACATATTCTATAAAGCTGATTACACCTATTAAAATTAATATAACTTTAAATAATGTTTAGAAATAAAGTTGATGAATTTTAAGTCTATAGAAAGATATTGACAATATATCAAGGATATTTGAGGAGCAAGAACACATGGCTGTGATCGTTTCTTAAGGCTATTTTTGTTGCTTTTATAGAATATGTTTTCCCTGAGTTTTTGTTAATAGCTTCAGTTTTTTAGAAAGCATCATAATAAATTATATTATTTTAAAAAAATTATAAAAGGTGGGTTTGTAAGTGGATTCTGTATGTATGGAACCTGGAAACCTACATTAAACATGATGTTTATAACAGAAATACCATCTGCACTTCTATGTTTATTGTAGTACTATTCACAATAGCCAGAAGAAACTATGATATAACTGCACAATGGAATACTATGCAGTTGTTAGTAAACTGACATCATGAAATTTGCTTATAAATGGATGTACAAGGAAGAACATCATGCTGAATGAAATCAGACATAAGGAAAGGGATATACTGATTGGACTACCGCTTTTTTGGGTTATAAAAAACCAGAGTATGAGACTAATACCCAAGGATAACAGAAACACAGACCAGGAGAATTGGTCAATGGTTGGACACTTGCCACAAGTGCTGAAGGCAGGCGTTTGGAATAAAGAAAGGACCGCTATGACAATGATATTTGGAAGTGATTACTCTGGATGAGAACTGAGTACTGAAAGTAGGTAAAGGAACAAAGGTGGTAACCTCTCAATATCTGTATTACAATCCATAATGCCCAAAAGTTGAGAGAGAGAGAGAGAGAGAGAGAGAGAGAGAGAGAGAGAGAGAGGTGCTTGTCATAGTGTAGAGACAGCAGGCTGTCAGGTGGGGTTTGGGGTTGGGAGAGGGAGTGGTGGGAGAGAAACTGGGGACAATAGCAATGAAACTGTATACTAGAGGAGGTTGGGTGTTAAAATATCCTATGATTGAAACTAAATCCTGAAAAGGTTTGTAATTTGTGTCTTGTGCTGATTCAATACAAAAAAACATGATATTTAGTTTCTACTACCATGCTTAACCTATGAATTAGCTGAAATTTCTTTTTATCACCTTGGCTGGGCTCATTACATGGGTTCCTGTGTGGTAAAACTTTTTTTGTTTTATGGGAACTTAACAGACAAAACTAATAGGGTTGGACTTCTGGTGGAAGGAGAAAAGAGCACAAAATCCCCTAATGACCACAGCTCAGCAGGGTCAGCTAACTTGCGTTATGACTGACCTCCTTCACTGATTTCCTCTTTTGTAATGTGGAAAAGTAAAATGACTTTGCAGGCTGCCAGGGGATTGTCCCCTCCAGTTCACACTATTTTCTTTTCGATCAAAATTGTTTAAAGATTATTTTAAAAATTTGGAGCTTAACATGCAAAAAATGGGCTTAGAACTCTGCCTAACACCATGTACAAAAGTAAGATCAAAATGGATTAAAGAACTCAACATCAGACCATTCAGCATAAGGTGCATTGAAGACACAGTTGGCAAAACCCTCCATGACATTGAGGCCAATGGTATTTTCAAAGATGCCACGCCACTGGCCGAGCAAGTGAAAACAGAGATAGATAAATGGGACTATCTTAAACTAAGAAGCTTCTGCACCTCCAAAGAAACAGTGACCACTACAAAAACAGTCTACAGAATGGGAAAGGATATTCGCTGAACACATATCTGACAAGGGGTTGATATCAAGGATATACAAATTACTGGTTGAACTCCACAAGAAGAAAACATCCAACCACATCAAAAAAAATGGGGCAATAAAATGAACAGAAACTTTCTCAAAGAAGAACTTCGAATGGCAAAAAAGCACATGAGAAAATGCTCTACATAATTAATCATCAGGGAGATGCAGATCAAAATGAGATACCACAATGGGATACCATCTCACACCTCAGAGACTGGCCCACATTCAAAAGAACAAAAGCAACCAATGCTGGCACAGATGTGGCAAGAAAGGGATACTCCTTCGCTGTTGGTGGGAATGCCGACTGGTTCAGTCCTTCTGGAAAACAGCATGTACAATTCTCAAAAAATTAGAACTTGAACTCCCATTTGACACAGCAATAGCACTCCTGGGAATATATCCCAGAGAGGCAAAAATGTATAGTCAAAGTGACATCTGCACTTGTTTGTTCATTGCAGCACTCTTAACAATAGCTAGAAACTGGAATAAACCTGAATGCCCAAGAACAGATGACTGGTTAAAGAAACTTTGGTACATCTATACAATGGAGTACTATGTAGCTGTTAGAAAAGATGAAGTCATAAAATTTACATACAAGTGGTACAATATGGAAAGTATAATGCTAAGCGAAATGAGTTAGAAAGAGAGGGATAGACATAGAAAGATTGCATTCATCTGGGGGATATAAAGTAACAAAATACGAGATTAATACCCAAGAATAGCTGAGATCAGCACCAGGAGCATTACTCCATAGCTTAGAGGCCAGCCGGGCATTCTAGGGGAAAGGGCAGCTCAGATTGAGAGGGAGCACCAAATAAAGTGTGTTTGAAGGATCCACCCAGGAGGGGAGATGCATGTTGAAAGTAGACTATGGACTGAACATGTTTGCCACTCAATGCCTCTTTTGTAGACCACAACACCCAAAATGAGAGAGAGAACAAAAGGGAATGCCCTGCCACAGAGGCAGGGTGGGATGGGGTGGGGGTGGAGGTGGGAGACATATTATCCACGGTGGCAGAAAATGGGCACGGGGGGAGGGATGGGTATTTGATCATTATATAATAGAAACCCAAGCACAAAAAATTGTAAATCTACAACTGTACTTCATGGTGTTTCACGAATAAAAGGAAAAAAAAGGAAAAATATTGGAGCTTAATGATTTGTTCTCATATATTTTCCCTACATGGTATAATTTGGCATTGATATAGGAAGGCTAGCATGAAAAAGTTGAGGTGTATATCTTAACCACCAATGCCAAAACCACTGTAAGTATGGAACCCAAAGTACAATAGTTAAACTTCAAAATGTGTTCGTCAAGGAAATTGGTGGGAATGCAGGGCGAAATGGGTCGTTTGTTGGTCGAGGGTTGAAGACACTGGTGGTGTGATTAGAATTGGAATATTGTATGACAAAACTCCATTATAAATGACTTTGTAAATCAAAATTGCCTAAATGTTAAAAAAAGAGAAGTCAACTCATATCTATATTTCAAGAAAGCTTGTCTTTGCAAATTTTGGCATGGAGAGCATAGTTGGTAGAGAGATGGAGAAAGAAAGGGAGAGTTGAAGGTTGGGAAGAGAATCCTGGATATCATGGAAGAGATGAAAGTTGATCTTAGAAGATTTGGAGCCATCAGAGTTTAGAGAGTTAAATGGTGAGACCATAGCAGTTTAGGTAGTTAAATAGTGAGATTGGTTTAAGTCATCAGCAGTGTATACATAGAGTTCAAAGACCTCACAGATATTCGGGCTATATCAACTAACAAGGGGACCGTTTTTTTTCCTGAAGCACTATTTAAGTATAATATATTGCCAGAAATAATGATAAGAAGCTGGTTCTCTTTTTCACAGATTAGTACAATAGAGATGAAAACTTTTATACAAAGGAATCTATCACCTTGTCTTATTGCTCTGCTTTCTTTTCATCATTCCATTTTCCCCCATGACCCTACCTAATCAGGGCTATCCACATTTCTAGCAGTGTCACCACATAGCCTCAGAGCATGTATTAACTGCCAGTAGCTCACAGTTCTCTTGTTTTACCCACACCCAGGCCAGAGCTATCCTTCTGCAAACGAAGATGTCTGCTGAAGGCCCTTTCTTCCTTGAAGTGGCAGTCATGGTTTACCTCTTATTAATCATTGTGTTTACAAATTTCGATGAATGTCACTATACTAGTGACAGGGATTTTCCAAACTAAGGGAAGAATAAACATTTTCCATTACCCCAAGAATTTTGGGCAGTTATTTTCTATCCACTGCAAATCACTTAATCACTTAATCACTTAACTACCCGTTAGTCGTCGATTTGCTCGAGCGGGCACCAGTAACGTCTCCATTTGTCCCTGTCGCAGGCTAGTGTAGCCCAATGGCATCTGTTCGCTCCGGGAATATGAAGAGCCTCAAACTGATCATTCATGATCTTGATGAAGAAGTCTGACCATCTGGTAGGTGGGTGGCCACACGGTCTCTTGACATCCCGTGGAATCCAATCAGTAACAGCTCTAGTCCAACGGTCATCTTTAAATCTCATTACGTGAGCAGCCCATCTGATTTTCGACCCCTTGGCAAATGAGACAGCATCCCTGATCCTTGATCGTCGACGGATGTCAGAACTCAGGATTCGTTCTCTCATTTGAGTGAAACGTGATATTCCAAGCATAGCTCTTTCTATTCTTCTTTTGGACACCTGAAAGGCGTTCTCATCTTGTTTGCGTAGGGCCCAGGTCTCTGAGGCATATGTTAATGCAGGAAGAACAGTGGAATCAAAGAGATGTGCCTGGAGCCGGGGGTTCTTCTTCCTCTTAGCTATTTCTTTGACGTTCTTGAAGGCGTTCCAAGCCGGTCTCTTCCTACTGCGCAGCTCGGGTGCCAGTCATTTGTCATGTTGACCTCTCGACGTAGGTAGACATAGCTGTTGCATTCGGAGATGGTCGTTCCATTGAGAGCGAATGGGGCATCAGGAACAAGGCTGTTTCTCATAAACATTGTCTTCGTAAGATTCAGCTGTAGTCCGACGTTTCCACACTCACGGTCAAAGTCTGCCAGCATTTGTGCCGCTTGGCTGATGTTTGGTGTTATTAAAATAATGTCATCAGCAAAGCGGAGGTGGTGTAGTTGCCAACCATCTATCTTCACTCCCATTCCTTCCCATTCCAGTCATCGCATGATGTTCTCGAGGGTGGCACTGAAGAGTTTCGGTGAAATGGTATCACCCTGGCGCTCCCCTCCCTTGACGTCAACGATCACTTCTTTGTAGAATGGTGAGATCCTGGTAGTGAATCCGCAATACAGCTCACGGAGTATCCTGATGTATTGGGCTTGAATGCCCTGATTGGCTAGGGCTTTAATGACCGCTTCCGTCTCAACAGAATCAAAGGCCTTCTTTAAATCAATGAACGTTAAGCAGAGCGGCATCTTGAACTCCCGAGAAACCTCAATGAGTTTGGTTATCGTGTGGATATGGTCGATGGTGCTGAATCCTTTGCGGAACCCTGCTTGCTCGCATGGTTGTCCTTCATCTAGTGTTCTGCCAATCCTATTTAGGATGACTCGAGTGAACAACTTGTAGATGACAGACAATAGGCAGATCGGGCGATAGTTGCCAATGTCATGGATGTCTCCCTTCGTGAACAGTAGTACGGTCCTCCTGGTTTTCCATTGGGACAGAAACTTGCATTTAGACAGGTAGCGAGTGAAGAGCTGAGCCAGTGTATTGATGAGTACTGACAGCAGGTTCTTCAGGTGTTCAGGTCTGACCTTGTCTGGGCCAGGTGCTGTTTGTTTCTTTACCAACGAAATGGCGTGTCGGATTTCGGAAGGGAGAACTTTGGGAACAACATACCCATCCTGTGGAATTTGGTATGTCGGCAAGTAGACATGGCTATCGAAGAGATTTGAGTAGAAGTCATGGATAATATTCTCCATTGCCGTTCTGGAGGATGTGATGGATCCATCAGGACGTCGGAGGGCAGTCATCTTGGTCTTATAGTTGGCGAAGGACAGGCGGGCCTTACAAATACTTTTCCTGGCATCTGCCGCATATACCAGTACTTCTGATCTTCTCTCTTTGAGGTCTTCCTCTGCACTGCTTTGAGAGCTCGGATGTTAGCTTGCGGTTGCCTGAGGCATGCGCCAAACCACGCTGGCGAATTATCTCAAGAGTTTTCGAAGATAGGCGATTTTTTGTGGCTATCTCTCTCTTGGCATTCCTCGCACATTCATGGAGGTGCTGAACCAGTGAATCATATTCCTCGTCATTGTTGTCAACAATGGCATCTTCCCATGTTGCTGCAATAGTACCAAAGAGTTCTCAGTTGGTGCTCATTCTGGGAGTTCTCTTTTTGAACTTTGCAGCCCTTTCTCCCCGCTCTGTGAAGTAGAATTTCGCACGAAGTAGACAGTGGTCCGATTCCGTTCGAAATTTCGGGAGAACAGCGACATCAGTCAGGCAAAACCGTCGATTGAATATGATGTGGTCTATTTCGTTGTGGAATCGTCCACCGGGAGACTCCCATGTCCATCGTTTAGATTCTGCCTTCTGGAACTGTGAGTTACCATGAATGGTCTGGGTCGACATGATGAACTCAGACAGTCTCTCAGCCTGTTCGTTCCATTCTAGGCCATGGGTCCCGATGTGAAGTTCTTTGGCTGATCTTCTCGGTCCTATCTTGGCATTAAAATCACCCAAAATGATCTTGTAGAAGGTGTGGTCTTCTTTATAGAACTTCTCTAGTTCCATGTAGAACTTCTCGATTTCTCTTTCATCATAATGAGATGTTGGTGCGTAGACAACGAAGATAGAAACTGCAGGCAGTGAGCCACATCTATTCAAATGTAAACGTCCGATTCAGGTTGTTAGGCATTCGAATGAATCAATGCTCTTGGCCAAGTTTGTGTTGACAAGGACACCGCCGCCTCCAACACCTCTTTTATCGCATGTTCCGAGGAACAATTCTCCAGTGTCAAAAACTGCATGGTGAGATTCGTGCCTTCTTGTCTCGGTCAGACCAATCATGTCATACTTGATCATTCGTGCTTGTACCATCAGGTCCTCGATGGATGCATCTGATGCTAGCATACGTGCATTGAAAGTACAGACGATCATTTTTGTCTTCCTTCGTTGTGGCAGCCTAGGTCGACCTTGAGATTTTGTCGGACTCTCCTTTCTCATCCTTCTCAGTGCTGCCATGTCGGTGAAGCCTTCAGGGTCAGGTGAATGAGACCAGTTGTAGTTACTTGTTTTGGCATATCGAATACACAACGCATAGCTTGCCAGGCTCTTCCGTGCGGGCGGAATACTCTCGGTAGCTTGCCCATCTTTCCGAGAGGGATAGAGGTTTTTGGGGTGACCTCTAATCACCCTTGTAGGTGTTACCATATTTGAACCCTATCAAATATGGTACGACAATTCCAGAGGATGGGTATTTAGTGTCTTATGATGTGTCGCTCGGCCGCAAGGGGCCGCGCGGTTCCGGAAAGCGTCCTGGAGTGTGGCGACGGCTGGGTAGTGGAAGTAGTGTCGAGAGTGGAAGTCTGCCAGCGGGGTATTTATCTGAGTAGGGTGGGTCTCCTGTGCACAATTTGATCCCTGGATGGTTGATGGAAGCATACAGGGCAGGGTAGGGTGGGGCTCCTGATTAGAAACCCTTTGTCACCTGTGGTGGTGGGAGCAAGCAGAGAAGCTCTGTCCCTGGGTCCGCGGAGCCTGGAGTCCAAGGTCTCAGAGAGTTCCGCTTATCTTGTTCTGTGGGTCTTCAGTTGTGCGTGGGTCTCAGCCGGAGCTGCCACGCAGGTCCGGAAAGTGTCCTGGAGTGTGGCGAGGGCTGGGTAGTCGAAGTAGTGTCGAGAGTGGAAGTCTGCCAGTGGGGTATTTATCTGGGTAGGGTGGGTCTCCTGTACACATTTTGATCCCTGGGTGGTTGATGGTAGCAGACAGGGCAGGGTAGGGTGGGGCAAATAATCTATGATAATTAGTCAACAGAACTGAAGTAAAAACAGGGACATTTGTCAATTTGGTGCCATGACTAGTCAGTCTTAGTATAAATATATATTTCTAGAAAAAAAGCAGAAGAAAACGAGTTGGTTGCTAGCAAAGAATGCCAAATCTCTGCCAAGAAATCCCTTGAAAATAAAAATTGTGACTATGTACAGAACATGAGTGCCACTCAATGCCTCTTTTGCAGACCAAAATACCCAAAAGGGGAGAGAGAGCAAAAGGGAATGCGCTGCCATAGAGGCATGGTGGGATGGGTGGATGTGTGTGGGAGGGATACTGGAATCCATGGTGGTGGAAAATGGGCAATGACGGAGGGATGGGCATTTGATCATTGTATAATCGAAACCCAAGGACAAAAATTGGTAAATCTACAACTGTACCTCATGGTGTTTCACTAATAAAAATTAAAAATAAAATAAAATAAAAATTGTTTTGTCTGCCAGAGATCAATAGATGGGAACCTGAGTGAAGGCAAAAGATTAAGTTGGTTGACTTTTATTTTTCCTTGAGTATATAAATTTGATTATGGAATCAATTTATATGACAGTTTATCAAGACAGAGAAATTTTCATCACTTCTCTTATTTAAAAGTATAGTGATACACCATATCTCTATCTCACTTTATTTTTATTTCTGATAGTTTGACACAATAGATATGTCAAAATCATAGATAAATGTCAATTATTTAAATACTTTTTGTTATGTATAATTACTTTATAGAACTGCTTAAATTTTAGGATTATGCAGAATCAACATGCATGTATCACATTACACTCACCACTGAAAAGCCTACTCTGTCATTCACCATTGTTCAATTTTTCCACTTTGATTACACCTTTCCTTCTGGTAACTAAATAGACTTATAGTTCTATAGTTTGTTTTTATTGCTTTGAAAAGATCAAAACTATGCAATTTTCAACATTGGATGAAACTAGAGGATATCATGCATGTAAAGTTAGCCTTAAGGAAAGGAACAGATACAGAGAGATTTTTCTCATATATGGGATGTAAAGACACACAGCAAGGTAGCAACAAAGGTTCAAGGGCAATGTAAGGGGAGAACTGATCCACACAATTGAGTCAGGGGATTGGGAGGGAGGGATTCTGGGGGTTTGGGGGAGAGGGAGGGGTTATTTTTTGAGAGAATGAGGAGTGTCATGTTGGAATTATGTGTATGACAAACCATTATTAATTGAATTATAAATCATAGAATATAAACAATGATTTAGACGTTGGTCAATCCCATTTTATTCTTTTAATTTGTTTTCTCCATATGCTACATATGCATGAACTTGTAGGATGATGCCTATCTTTCCCTGCCTGGTTTATGTCACTAACCATAATATCCTCATGTTATCCATTTTTATACAAATAATAAGAAGATTTAACTTCATACAACTGAGTAGTATTCCATTGCTTTACCACCTTTCATTTTCAAAATTTGTGGTTTAAAAGATACAAATATTGGTTTTAACATTGCTCTGGTGCTTTAAAATATTTAGTTTAGTGAAGCAAAATAGATATTATTGAAAAACACTTAGAAACTTGTGAAACAGGTGTAGGGTGGAATGGAATATATGTTCAAGAGAGAACACTCGTTTAACAAAGCAAGCAAAGAGAGACATGCAGAAAGGAAGCACGGTATTTCTTCAAGGGAGAACACAAGTTTGAGGACCAAGCTGACTCTGGTAGTTTAGGAATAAAAACTTGGAGTGGTATGAACTTAACTTGTGCACTTTAGGGGAGAACCTGAGTGACACTATTAGAAGTATGCTCAGGATATCTTAAACAGGAGTCTGCACTTGGAGTGAGAAGGGTAGAGTGTTCTTTCGGGAGATCTGGACTGTGGAGAACAGTAATATTATAACATTAATGATAGTATCTTACCGTGGGATTCCAAAAAAATCTTTAACAGTGGCGTAAGAAATGATAACATTCTTAGGTATTTGGATTTCTTGTGGAAACTACTGGGAAGCTGTGTTGATGCTCTGGATGTCTCCAACTGAAACAAGGTCAACAAGTCATGAATGAAAAATTACAAGTTAGATGGATCAAGGATTCTGATCCCAGTGGATGGCTAGCTTTTGATTAGACAATTTCTACTGATGGCCTGATGTAGGTTCTGATCCTGGGATACGTAACAGACAGGGATCCTCAGAAGTGAAGCCTCTGAGACAGAAGTCATTCATGCCAACTTATGGGTTATCAATGTTTGCTCATGGCTGCTACCATTATAACATGTCATTCAATGGTTTTGTGGTTTCAATTTACTGTGCCAATGTAAAGATGAAGTTTCTAAATCAAAGGTAAAAATCTGAGGCCCTCAAGATGATGAATTGTGGGGATGGGGGGGGAGCTGGAGCTATAGTACAGCAGGTAGGGCATTTGCCTTGCACACGGCATACCCAGGATAGATTCCCAGCATCCTGTATGGTCCCCCCAAGCACCGTGAGGAGTAATTCCTGAGTGCAGAGCCAGGAGTATCCCCTGTGCATCGCCAGGTGTGACCCAAAAACGCAAAAAAAAGATGATGACTTACCTTTATATATTTTGAAGTCAAGTAGAAACAGCCAGAAAACTCCCCAGAAAAAACTTCTCCAGGATCAAAAACATCATCACCTCTAGCGTGAGAGCATACAGAAAATAAGGTTTCCATTTATGCCAAGTTAAAGCAAGCCATACATGATCTTGGAAAGTCTGTTAAAGGAAAGCATGGATTTAGGAAGGATAAGGTGACAACTGGGTCTTATAATATACAAGATATATATATTAAAATATACAATATTTTATAAGTATTTATATATATTTATTTATATTAAAATATAATATGTATCTTAAAATATACAAGAGAAGCAAAGGTCATGAAGTAGGAGGTAAGGTGGCAATCAGGTCCACTACAAAAAGCATTTTTTAATAAAAAGAGAAAATGTAATGAGACATCAAATAAGACCTTTGTAAATATGTAAGAACAGGGTTATAACTCAGTGATTCAGAATTTGTCTTCCATTGTATGATGATATGTGATTGATCCTTAGCACTGTAAACAACATTGTTTTTAATTTTTAATTTCTTTCTTTCTTTCTTGCTTGCTTGCTTTTTAATTTTTTGAGTCTTACCTGGCTATGTATAGGCGTTAATTTTAATTTTTTAAAAACGTTATAATTTTACTTTTTTACCTGTAGTTTAAAACGAAATCTAAATTATTTTAGAGTAAATATATGTGAAGAAGAATAAAATTTACAGGAACTATTTAGTATTCTTAATGATATTGCAGTCAGAACTTTGAGTATTATGAATGGAGAAAAGAGGCACTATTTTGTTGACGGTTACTCTAACTAGATGTTCTGATGATTATTGGTTCTTCGGGGACACATCCAGTCATGTTCAGGTGCTGCTTTGGCTCAAGGGTCTCTTCCAGTGTTGCTCAGGGTACTATGTTCTGCCAGGAAAAGAGTCTGCTTCTTTTACAGGCAAAGTCCACAGTCGTTCCAGTGAGCTATCACTCCAGTCTGAAAGGCTCTTAAGAAAGACTCTCATTTCACAAAATAAGTGGGGAACCTTTATTGCAGATGCTTGTTTAAATTGTTTGGCATGGAACCAGAGACACCAGCTTTCATTCAAAAAAGTGGCCAGTGAGATTAATACCAGGAGTTTTGCTCCATGGTTTGGAATCCAGCCACACATTCTAGGGGGAAAGGGAGCTCATATAGAGTAAGGAGCACCAAATAAAGGGTGTTTGGAGGATCCTCCCAGGATTGGAGAAGCATTCTGAAAGTAGAGTATAGACCAACATGATTGCCAGTCAATGCCTCTTTTGCAAACCACAACACCCAAAAGGAGAGAGAGAACAAAAGGGAATGCCCTGCCACAAAGGCATGGTGGGATGGGGGGATAGGGGGTGGGAGGGATACTGGGAACCGTGGTGGTGGAAAATGGGCACTGGTGGAGGGATGGGTATTTGATCATTGTACAATTGAAACCCAAGCACAGAAATTTGTAAATCTATAACTGTACCTCATGGTGTTTCACTAACAAAAATTTAAAAAATATATAAATGGCAGAGAATGGGCACTGATTGAGGGATGGGTACTGGATCATTGTATAACTGAAACCCAAGCACAAAAATTTGTAAGTCTACAACTGTACCTCCTGGTGTTTCAGTAATAAGCATTAAAAGAATAAAAAGTGAGGCAATGCATAAAAAAAAAGTGGTCAGGTACCATCAATGCTGCTGCCCACACCCACACCGGGAGTGACAATGCTATGAGCAAGGGTTTCCATACTTGGATTCTCAAGATAGTGCCCCAGGAAATACTGACACGCAGCAGCATTTTGGACCCAACCTATTATAAAATTTGTTAGAGGTTAATTGATACCAAACAAGAAAATTCAGGACTGTTTTGTAGCTTCTTTGATAATTTATTTTTCTCTAGTAGCTTGTAGATATTAGGGGTGGCAGTGGTATATTCTATAATAAACAGTATTGCGTTTTTAAAATGTTGAAGGCCTAAAGTATATAAAGGAGGCAAAATAAAATGAGTAAATATGTACACACATGAACACTTTTGTTCTTTCTTTAGCAATTGCTTGGATGAAAATTGTAGATGGGTAGCATGTATTTAAGTAGCTGGAGATAGGGATCAGGGGTAGTGCGGACTGCAGGGGAGGGTGGAAAGATGGGAAGAGATTATAAGTGTGTGTGTTTATGAGTGCTATTGTGTGAAAATGTTGAGTTTATAAGAATTCATGCATGCATGTGTGAGTAAGAGAGAGAGAGAGAGAAAGAGAATGAGTGTGTGTGCATGTATCCGTGTGTGTGTGTTTTCTTAGAAAAATCCTATATTTCACCTGAACTACTGTACCAAGTGATGCTGTCATTCATTATGAGAATGTAATAAATAAATTTTATTAAATTCAGGTGGTGAAATATGTTGGCCTTTAAGCCCTTCCCCTCCCCAATTCATCAAATTCTTCCTATAATTTTCATTTACTCCCTGACCTCTTCAGGACTCAATTGGATTTAATCTGCCACATCCAAATTTATCTCTTTTAGAAAAAGTAATTAGATTAAAATATAAATCACAGTATTGTTAACATTCAAGTGAGTTCTAATGATAATTAATAATTTCTATTCATAGAAATACTTATTCAGGCCACACAATAAGGCAAAATTCAGAATATTGGACAGAAGTCAATTATTTCTCAAGCAGAACTAGCTATATTATAGCCATTCTAAAGATGTTAGAAATGTGCAGTCCAGACATTAGAGGTTCATGCTATAAGTAAAAGATTTCTCGTTTTCTCACCTGAATCCTATTCTCCATAATAATAATTGAATAAATGAATAAGTGACAGAAATAATTGAATGTTGTTTTCTTCACGTGAAGGTTTTATTCACAGATCTTGTCTCATAAAAATTATTCAGAAAACATTATATTAAACAAACATTCCATGGTGATTAATCAGAATTCTTATGTTTGAAAGTGACAAACTCATACCACACTCATTTTAAACTAAGAAGATACTTGATTCATGTACCTATAAAGCTGGAGTGCCCTCTAGGTATGGTTGGGTCCAAAGAGTTGATTTTTATTTATTTACTTATTGATTGATTGAGTGATTGACTGAATCACCATGAGTGGTTGACTGAATCACTAGGACATAAAGAGATACAAAGCTGTTCATGAGTAGGTTTCAGTCATACAGTGTTCCAAGACCCATTGCTCCACCAGTGAACATTTCCCACCTACAGTGTCCCCAGTTTTCCCCCTGAAATCCTTTCTCTCCCTCTCTCTCTCCTCACCCCCGCCCCCTGTCTCTCCCTTTATTCTACCTATCTACCTATCTACCTATCTCTCCCTTTTGAGGCATCATGGTTTACAACACAGGAACTGATAGGTTACCATGTTTCTTCCTTTACCTATTTTCACTTCACAGTTCTTTTCCAGCATGATCATTTCCAACTATCTTTGTCATAGTGGTCTCTTCTCGATCCCAACTGCCATCTCCCCCAGCCCATAAGGTAGGCTTCTAACAGTGGACCAATCATCCTGGCCCTTATTTCTACTGTCCTAAGGTATTAATCTAAAGTTATGTTTTTTCATATCCCACAAATGAATAAAATCCTATATCTGTCTGTCTCCTTCTGACTCATCACACTCAGCATGATACTCTTCATGTACACCCATTTATAAGCGTACTTGATAACTTCATTTTCACTAACAGCTGCATAGTATTCCATTGTTTAGATATACCATAGTTTCTCTAACTAATCATTGAGGATTCTTGGGCATACAAGTTGTTTCCAGATTCTCACTATTGTGAATAGTGCTGCAATGAACATAGAAGTGCAGATAGCATTTCTGCTGTGTGTTTTGGGGCCTGGGAGTATATTGCCAAAAGTGGTATTGCTGGATTCATGGAAGCTCAATTTGTAGCTTTCTGAGAAATGCCCATATTGTTTTCCGAAAAGGCTGAAGCAATCGGCATCCCCACCAACAGTAAAGAAGAGACCCTTTCTCCACACTTCCATGCTGACATTGGTTGCTCTTGTTCTTTTTGATGTGTGTCAATCTCTGTGGTATGAGATATCTCATTGCTGTTTTGATTTGTATCTCCCTGATGATTCATGATGTAGAAAATTTTACCTCTGTTTTTTGGTCATTTGTATTTATTCTTTGAGGAAGTTTCTGTTCATTTCTTCTCCTCATATTTTGGTGGGGTTGGATGTCTTTTTCTCATAAAGTTCTACCAGTGCCATATATATCTTGGGTTATATACAATAAGGGGTTAATTGTATGGGTATTGCATAAATAATTTTTCCCCATTATGTGGGCTCTCTTTTTATCATGGTCACCATTTTTTCTGAGTTGCAGAAACTTCTTAGTTTAATGTAGTCTCATTTGTTTATCTTCACTTCCTCTTCCTTGGTCAGTGGTGTATCATTCTAGAAGTTTCCCTTAGCTTTAATGTCATGGAGGGATCTTCCCACATTTTTCTCCATATATCTTAAGAATTCAGGTATGATATTGAGGTCTTTAATTCATTTGATCTGACTTTATGCCTGGCACTATAAAGAGGTCTGAGTTAAATTTTTTTTGCATGTTGCTGACCAGTTTTCCCAGCAGCACTTGTTGAAGAGACTTCCTTGCTCAACTTCATATTTATTGAGCCTTTATGATACATTAGGTAATAATAATCTGAGGGCCAGCGTCAGGATATTTGACTATATTCCATTGATCTGAGGCCTGTCTTTATCTGAATATCATGCTAATTTGATTACTACGACTTAGTAGTAGGGTTTGAAGTTGGGGAAGCTGTTCCCTTCTTCTTTTTACCAAAGATTGCTTTAGCTCATCATGGGAGTTTATTGTTGTGTATGAGTTTCAAGAGGGTTTAATCTATTTCTTTGAAAAATGTTATGGGTATCCTTATAGAAAGTCCATTAAATCTTTATAGCGCTGTGGGGTGTATTGCCATTTTGACAGTGTTAATCCTCTCAATCAATGAGCATGGGATGTGATTCCATTTCCTCATATCCTCTTTTATTTCATGAAGTAGTGTTTTGTAGAGTGTTTTTGGTATAGGTCCTTAACCTTTTTAGTTGATTCTAGTATACTTGATTTTCTGAGGTTATTGTGAATGGGTTTGTTTTTCGCCTATCTCTTTTTTCTCTTTCATTAATAGTATTTGGGAAAGCCATGGACTATTGGATATTGATTTTGTAATATGCTACTTTAGTAAACAAATCTATTCTTCCCAGGAGCTTTTTGCTAGATTCTTTGGGATTTTCTAAGTATACTATCATGTCGTCTCCAAATAGTAAAAGCTTGAGTTCTTCCTTTTTTTATCTGGATGCCCTTGATATCTTTTTCTTACCAAAATCATATGGCAAGTACTTCAAGTACTATGTTGAATAGGAGTGGTGAGAGTGGGTAACTTTTTTTGTGCCTGATTGTATTTTGGGAATCTAGCTCATTGATTTTTCTCCAAGCCTTTAGTTTTTCACCATTGAGAATAATGCTTGGTGTGGGTTTGTAGTAGTTTGCTTTGACTAGATGGAGGAAAGTACTTTCAACTCCCATTTTGTTGAGAGTTTTTCATCATGAATGGGTGCTGGATCTCATCAAATGCTTTATCTACAACTATTGATATTATCATATGATTTTTATCTTTATTTTATTGAGATGGTGTATTCTGTTGATTGACTTGAGAATGTTAAGCCATCCTTGCATCCGCAAGATAAACCTACTTGGTCATAGAGTGTGACCTTTTGAGTAGTTTCTGATTTCTCTTTGCTGGTATAATCTTGAGGATCTTTGCATCTGTATTTATCAAAGAAATAGGTCTGTAATTTTCTTTTTTGTGGTTTCTCTGTCTGATTTGAATATCAGGGTGATCTTTGCCTCATAGAAATTGCTTGGGAGTATTTCTGTTTCTTCAATTTCCTGGAAAATCTTAAAAAATATTGGCAGTAGGTCCTCCTGAAAGGTTTGAAATACTTCATTAGTGAATCCATTTGGGCCTGGGCTCCTGTTTTGGGGGATACTTTTGATTATCATTTCAATTTCCTTGTAGTGATGGGTTCGAGTTTTCAAAATGTTCTTTGTTCAGCCTTGGGAGGTAATTGGAATCCAGTAATTTATCAATTTATTTCAGATTCTCTCATTTCCTGCTTTAAAGATTCTCAAAATAATCTCTGATGATACTATGGATTTTGTAGTTTCTATTATGATGCCTCCCTTTGCATTTCTGATTCGGTTTATTAGGATTCTTTCTCTTTTCTTTTTGTGAGTCTTGCTAGTGGTTTATCGATCTTATTTATTTTCTCAAAGAACCATGTCTTGCTTTTGTTGGTCTTCTGAATTGTATTTTGGGATTATATCTCATTGATTTCTGCTCCAGGTTTTATTATTTCTTTCCTCCTGGCTAGTTTGGACTCCTTTTCTTGGTCATTTTCCAAAATCTTGAGCTGTAAGTTATTTTTGTAGGCCCTTTCTTTCTTCCAGTTGAATTCTGGCGGAGCTATAAACTTTCCTCTTAGAACTGCTTTTGCTCTGTCCCACAAGTTCTGGTAGTTCCTCGTTGTCATTTTTTCTGGAATCTTTTTATTTCCTCCTTGATTTCTTCTCTAAGCCAATGGTTGTTCATTACTTCCCTCAAATAAAATATTTTCTTGCCGAGTTTTTGTCTGTTTGATCTATTGAGAAGTGAGAAAGTACTGTTGAAATCTCCATCTAGTATTGTGTTGCTATCAATGTTTTTCTTTAAGTCTATTAGAAGTTGTTTTTACGTATTTTGCTGGTCTGTCATTAGGAGCATCTACATTGAGGAGGGTGAGTTCTTTCTGATGCACATATCCCATGATCATTAAGAAATGACCTTCACTGTCTCTTATAACCTTTAGTCTGAAGTTCATGTGGTCTGATACTAGTATTGCCACTGCAGCTTTTTGGAGGTGTTCTTTTCTTGAAGAATTGTTTTCCAGCCTTTTACTTTTAGCCCATGGTTGCTTTGATTGCTCAGATGTATTTCTTGCAGGCAGCAGAATGTTGGGTTCAGTTTTCTATTTCATCCTGCCGTCCTGTGCCTCTGAATTGGTGTATTTAGTCCATTGACGTTGAGAGAGATCATTGTGATAGGGATTTTTGCTATCTTTATGTCGAAATTTGGAGTACTTGTGGGGCTTGTCTTAGCTTAAAGTAGCCCTGTTAATTCTTAATGCAACAAAAATGTGGAACACTTTACAAGTTGGCCTGTCATCTCTGTGTAAGGATCATGCTAATCTCTGTATCATTTCAATTTTAGTATATGTGTTGCCAAACTCAGTATAAGAGTTGATTTTTTCCCCTATTTTTCTCTTCTGATTTCTCTGAGTGTTGTCCTTACTCACTCCTATGGCAGACAGTGATTCCCAATCTAGGAAGGTATTTCAAAGGAGCTTGAAGTGATAAATTTAGAACATTAATGTCCCAGAAGGAAAAGTATGGTTTTTACCATATTATCTTTTACCATACCCAGGGCATCAGTTTTGCAAAATAATTCTTTTGGAAGATAGAGAATCAGTGTTGTTTAATGCTCTTCCCTGAAATCTTCATTAAGAAAATTAAACTGGAGCCTTTTGCTATTCTCACCTCAGTCCCGTGTACATCTCCAGAA
Source organism: Sorex fumeus (assembly GCF_029834395.1). Lineage (NCBI taxonomy): Eukaryota > Metazoa > Chordata > Mammalia > Eulipotyphla > Soricidae > Sorex > Sorex fumeus. The sequence goes on along the minus strand of NW_026606152.1, from coordinate 18,241,353 downwards.
AACGGTGGATGGCGTTGTCCGCACTTTGACCACCTTGAAAGTAAGTAGGATTTTTCTCCTGAAGGAAGAGGTGAGAAGCATATTGATGATTTCATTCCACTTTATTACAAGTTAAACTTGAAGGGAATGTGAGACTCATGAGGCTCCTGTAAAGGACAGAAAAAGGGTCTCAATGTAGTTTAATGGCCCAGACACATTAACAACACAGATGACTCAAAGTAACCTGTGTGTATCTTTGGGTGTATAGTGAGTTTTATATCTACTCATAGTGATTCTCAGTCATTCCACATGGGCAAAACAGACCTGTAATTAAAAATCTAGTTCTCTGAGCAGAATGGGCTTTCTTAGGTGATTGAACATGTGTGTAATATTTTATTACTAAGCACATACAACTGTTTGAATGATGTGTACTTTTCGATCAAAAATTAAGTCCAAATATCTCTGAAATGGCAGTCTCCTGATGCCGCACCTGGCTTTCCTCACTGGGGCCCCTTGGAGGGGGTGGGTTGAGTTTCCCTCACCACCCTGAGCAGAGACCTGGCAGCTGAAGACCTCTGCAACCAGCCATAGTTATGCTTAAGACCACTCTCACCACACTTGAAGGAGCCTCATGCACGAAGGAACTGGCAGAGTAACCCAGGTGTGCGGGACCCGGGGCTGAGATATTCAAGACTGCTCGGACCAAGAATGGGCCTCCTCCATCCAGTTCCCCCATCTTCCAGTAGCTAAGTGTTACACCCACGGACTGCCTCTGGAGCCATGTAATCCCATCAATGGCCAAGATCCAGATACTGGATCTTGTTGATAAGATAACAACTCATATTGTCCAGTTCTCTTTCTCAGAGAACATGGCAGGTTACCAAGCGTATCTTGCCTACATGGCAGAGACTGGCAAGCTACCCGTGGTGTGTTCTATATGCCAAAACCCAGTAACAATGAAGTATCTCATTTCCCTGACCGTGAAAAAACCTCCAATGTGGCACTTGCTAAAATCTCAGGGCTAGGACGAATGGAGATGTAACTGGTGCATGATACCAGTATTCCTCCCACCATGCCCCAAAACATGCCTTTCTGGCAGGGCATGCTCTTTTTTTCTCTGGGGCCATGGCATGCCAGAGAGCCACTCGTGGTGGGCAACTCATGGTCTTGGCTGGCAGGACGAATGGGCTAGTTTTACCCCTCACCCCCAATCCCACGAGACTGTAGTTGCCCTGTCACCCTAGCTCATACCTGGCTGTCCAATAATCTCTGAGGTGGTGGGCATCGTGCCGCCAGGGGGGAGAAAGGCAGAAGCGACAAATACCCTTTCCCACCTGAGGGAGAATGGTGCCGTAGCTTAATGCATAGTTCAGTCACATTTCTGCCCAAAGCCTCTGGGTTCCGAATTGGATCCATGTGCCTCTGGGGCTGTGGTCATGCTGGATAGCCTCTTGTGAGAGTCAAATCGTGATCTTGGTGGGGCAGAAAGAATGGCTCTATGGTCTACTTTTGGCATGCATCTCCCACCCAGAGCGGGTCCTCCAAATACCCTTTAGTTGGTGTTCTGGCCTCTATCTGAGCTGCCTTTCCCCCCAGCATGTGATGTCGGCTTCCAAGGCCTGGAGCAAACCTCCTAGTCCTTATCACTCTATTCTTGGGTATTAGTCTCTTATTCTGTTACTTTATATTCCACAGATGAGTATAATCTTTCGATGTCTGTCCATATCTTTCTGACTCATTTCACTTTCTATGTTGATCCACTTTATGCAAATTTCATGACTTCTTATTTTCTAACAGCTGCATAGAATTCCACTGTGTAGATGAAACAAACTGGCATTAACAAGTCATCTGGAACATACAAGTGCAGATGTCATTTCGGCTGTACTTTTTTGCCTCTCCAGGCTATATTCCCAGGAGTGATATTGCTGGGTCAAATGGGAGCTCAATTTCTAGTATTCGGAGAACCGTTCATACTGTTTTCCAAAACGGCTGAACCTGTCCGCATTTCCACCAGCAGTGAAGGAGAGTCCCTTTTTCCCCACATCCACGGCAACACCGGTAGCTTTTGTTCTTTTGGATGTGGGTCAGTTTCAGTGGTGTGACGTGATATCTCTTTGTTGGTTGTACCTGCATTTCCCTGATGATTAGTGATGAAGACCATTTTTCATGTGCCTTTTGGCCATTTGGTATCTTCTTTGAGAAAGTTACTGTTCATTTCATCATCCCATTTTCTGATGGGGTTGCATGATTTCTTCTTGTAGAGTTCAACCAGAGCCTTGTATATTGTTGATATCAACCCCTTATTACATAGGCATTGGGTGAATATCCTTTCCCATTCTGTAGATTGTCTTTGTATTCTGGTCACTGTTTCCTTTGAGGTGCAGAAGCTACTTAATTTAAGATAGTCCCCTTTGTTCATCTCTGTTTTCACTTTTTTGGCCAGTGGCATGTTATCTTTGAAGATACCTTTAGCTTCAATGTCGTGGAGGGTTTTGCCCACCTTGTCTTCAATGTACCTGATGAATTCTGTTCTGATGTTGAGGTCTTTGACCCATTTTCATCTGACTTTTGTGCTTGCTGTTAGGTAGAGGTTTGAGCCCATTTTATTGCATGTCGCTGTCCAGTTTTTCCAGCACCGTTTGTTAAAGAAGTCTTTCTTGCTCCACTTCACATTTATTGCTCCCTTATCAAAGATTAGATGAACATATATTTGAAGGTGTGTGTCAGTATATTCAATGATGTTCCATTGGTCGGCGGCTCTGCCTTTGTTCCAGTACCATGCTGTTTTAATTATTATCGCTTTGTAGTAGAGTTTGAGGTTGGGGAAGGTGAGGCCTCCCATCGTCTTTTTCCCAAGAATTGCTTTAGCTATTCCTGGGCGTTTGTTGTTCCATATGAATTTCAGGAGTGATTGATAAACTTCTTTGAAGAATATTATGGGTATCTTTATAGGGATCACATTGAATTTGTACAATGTTTTGGGGAGTATTGTCATTTTGACAATGTTAATTCTCTCAATACATAAGCAGGAGATATGTTTCCATTTCTTCGTGTCCTCTTATTTTCTGTTGTATAGGTCCTTCACTTCCTTAGTTAAGGTGATTCTGAGATACTTGATTTTTTGAGGCATGATTGTGAGTGGGTTGCTTTCTTCATGTCACTTTCTTCTCTCTCATTATTTGCATATAGAAAAACCATAGACTTTTGGGTATTCATTTTATAGCCTGCAACTTTACCATATAAATCTATTGTTTCTAGGAGTTTTTTGGTAGAGGTTTTAGAATTCTCTAAATATAGTATCACATCTTCTGTGAATAGTGAGAGCCTGATTTCTACTTTTCCTACATGACTACCCTTAATATCTTTTTTTATATAACTCCTATTGCAAGTAATTCCAGTACTATATTCAACAGAAGTGCCAAAATGAATTTTTTTCTTTTTGGGTCACACCCTGCGATGCTCAGGAGTTATTCCTGGTTCATGCGCTCAGGAATTACTCCTGGCGGTACTCGAGGGACCGTATGGGATGCTGGGAATCGAACTTAGTTTGGTTGCATGCAAGGCAAACGTCCTACCCCTGTGCTATTGCTCCAGCCCCCAAAATGAAATTTTACTAAACACTTTCTATCTGTAAATTTCTATGCTAAGAACAGTGGTATAAACGGTGATATCTGAGTAATTTACAAGTAGATTATGAAGGCAGATAATATAAAGAATTTCTTTGTATGAATTTCCAAAATGTGTAGCTTTTATTAAATATGTTAAGAATGAACCGGAGGTCTTGATTATACCATGAAAATGATTTCCCTGTTAGAAGTTACCCTTCTAAAATGCAATAAAGTGACACATTTTGAAAATGTTGATTATTCGTTCATTAATTCAATGAATATTTGTTAGTCTGGGGGTGCAGTGCCTCCAGGAAGCCAACCTGCACCCTCGAGGTGAGTGCATCTACAGTCTAATGGTGCCATCATGCTGCCTGATAACCCCAGATTTCCACTGTGCCTCTGGCTGGATCCCAACACCTCAGAACTAAGTTTCCCAAGAAATTAAACTCCCAAAAGATATGTGGGAGTCATGTTCACAAACCACCCCTGGCTCAGCTATACAAGCTAATGTATTGGTCTTGCTTAAGTGACCTATAAATAAATCTTGAAAGAGATCAAAAGTCACAGTTAACCTTGGACCTGCACACGGCAGAACATACTAGGGTAAATCGGAGGGAGGCAGGTTAGTTTGTTGCCCACGCAACCAGAACTCAGGGAAGCCACTTGCTCCCACAAACCAAAATCTCCACCATGCCCTAGTCTCATTACATTGTCTCAGGATGGATTTCACTGAAATATAACAGCTGAAATTTCGGATATGCTGAAACGATAGCACAGTGGGTAGGATGTTTGCCTTACATGCGGCCGACCCGGGTTCGAATATCAGCATCCCATATGGTTCCCTGAGCTCCGCCAGGAGTAATTCCTGAGTGCAGAGCCAGGAATAACTCCTGAGCATCGCCGGATGTGACACCCCCAATAAAAATACTAAATTCCTTGAACAAACATGATGACCTCTTAGTACCTGTATGAGAACAATAATGCACAAAATTAAAAGGAGAGAGAAAGAATTTAAAGAGCCTGCCATAGAGACAGGCTGGGGGTGGGGTAGGGTGTTGGGGGATGTTCTAGGGAACCAGGGACATTGGTGGTGGGAAATTTACACTAGTGGAGAGAAGCATGTTGGATCGTTGTATGACTGCAAGCAAATTATGAAGTTTGTAATGGTCTATCTCACAGATATTCAATAAAAATTTAAAAATATATATCCTTAATTGGTAGCTCAGACTACTGATAGAACTTTGAAAACCAGCATATCTATTTTTGTGTTCTCAGTAGGAAAAAAAAATGTTACTCACCTGTGTGCAAATAGCTTGAAAATGCTAAACCGAAAGATACATCAATGCTTGTCTCTGGCATGAATACTGTAATTGCAGGTATGTTATGTTTTAGAATCAGTTCATGGACAAGAAGTCAAGAGAAGCAGTGGCAAAGAGCAACAATATTGAATGGATAATGTTTGAGGAGCTTGCAAGGGAGACTAAAGATTTGGCATGAGAAGAGGGAAAAAAACGAAGAGTTAAGTATTAATAAGTATCATGACAAAAATGCAAGGGAGGACATTTTTTGGCAATCGTCACACTCTGTTGAGCTTTTGGTGAGGATAAGTATTAGAAAGTATCTTTCCCATTTAGTGGTAAAAAGGAAACTTTGATGGGTGCATTTAAAAAAATTACTTTAATAATTAGAATCACCAAGAGATACACAGTTACAAGGTTGCTCATAATTGAGTTTCAGTCATATAATGTTCTAGCACCCTTCCAGTAAAATGGGGGTGTTTTTGAAGGAATATCCCTGGTGCGAAGACTAGGGCATCTGAATCTTAACACATTTCACCAAATATATGATCTGTACTCACATGATTTACACTGTCTCCCCTGATCTTTGATTTACGTTTTCACGCAATATTTCCTTGTGAAACTCACCAAAAGTGAGGGTCCCTATTTAAGACAAGTACATGTTTCTCTGACATTATATATTTTTGGTTGCTGAGAGAGTCTTTAAAGCAATGCTCAGGAGGTGTGGGGGCCCCACAGGCAATTCTCAGAAAACGTGTCCATGGTGCTTGGTGTCCTCTGAGGCTATACAGTCTTTGATACTCTGGCAATCAGGTGCTGCTGGGAGTCAAATTGAGAGCATGTGAGACAATTTCCATAAGCACTACATTATCTCCTGCGGCCCTGGGTATTAGATTGATGTCAGCATTCTGAGGTCCTCCCTTTTGTCAGAAAGCAGAGACTTGTGCAGGAGAAATTGGAAGAAACCTTAGGGTTTAGCTAGGTTGACTGAGTAGACGGTGATACCATTAAGATTGGAACATAAAGTAAAAATAAAACAAGAGAAAGATCTAACAATTATAAACAGGGCTATAGTACTCAAAAAGTTTAGAAACAGTCACATTGGCAAGTAGTTTTAAAAAGCATCCAGGAGAGAATATAGTATTGTGAGTGAACGAATCTACTATATGGATTCATCTCATCCTTGAAATGGAAAAGGACAATGTGTTACAGTTACAAATTTACAAATAAGATATATACCATCGTATATTTCATCATATATTTCTGCTGTGTTCCTATGCTTTACCAAGTATTATTCCAATTTTTAAATTTACTTTAATCATTAAAAGAGTATTTCTCTATATTAATCTTTTTAATGAAATATTTCATTAAAAACGTTTTTTAAAAAAATTATTTAAAATGTTTTATTAAAATGTTATTTAAAAAGTAACATATGGGCCACATAGTTAGTGCAATTTGTAGAGGGTTTGTATGCAGCGAATCTGAGTTCAATCCCCAGAATCCTGAGACTTCCAGAAGTGATCTCTGCATACAGAGTCAAAAGTGAGCCCGGAGCACATCTGGGTGCGCTCCCTTTGCCACAAAAAAGGAAGAAAAGAAAAACATATAACTGATACTTGAGTAACATAGAGGTTAAGGTTGCTAATTCCTATATAATTTTTGAAAGCCCCCAAAATTATTAGTTTGCTATTGACCAAGAAGATGGTTTTTTTTTTTGAAGATGGTTTTTTAATAGTATTTACTTACATTGTCTAAGTAGTGATATGTGTGGTATAGAAATCTGTGCATTGTGATACATTTTAAAAAATTATAATGCATTTTATAATGGACTTTATAATACATTTGTATTTTATAGTAATAAGTGATAAATTATATTTCTGCTTTTGTGGGGTATTTGGGCCATAGTATGTGGTGCTTGGGACTTCTGACTCTGTGCTCAAGGGTCATTCCTGGTGGAGCCAGCCATTAATTTGGGTTGACTGTGTGCATGGTAATTGCTTTAATCCCTATACTAAGTCTGGGGTCCAATCAAATAAATTATCTGCATATATTTTATACATTCATGGCATACTTTTTCTTAGATTCTTTGATATATCTAGGATATATTGATCATCTTTAGGAAAAGATATTACCTGATTTTTAAATATTTGTAATTTGTGGGGAAATTTTAATTTCTCATGTTAATTTGTGCTCTTTGTCTACTAGTGAGCTTGAAAATTGTTCTTGTGTGGTACTACATGGAAAAAAGTATGCTAAGCGAAATGAGTCAGAAAGAGAGGGACAGACATAGAAAGGTTGCATTCATCTGGGTAACATAAAGTAACAAAATAAGAGACTAACAACCAAGAACAGCTGTGATAAATATCAGGTTGTTCACTCCATGGCTTAGAGGCCAACTGCATTCTCTAGGGGTAAAGGCAGCGCAGATAGAGAAGGGAGCACCCAATAAATGGTGCTGGGAAGATCTGCCCAGGAAGGGAGATGCCTGCTGAAAGTAGTCTAAGGACTGAACAGGATTGCCACCCAATGTCTCTTCTGCAGACCACAGCACCCAAAGGGAGAGACAGAACAAAAGGGAGTGCCCTACCAAAGAGGCAGGGTGGGATGGGGATGGGGGTTGGGAGGGATACTGGGATTGTTTGGAGTGGAGAATGGGCACTGGTGCTGAGATGGATACCCGATCATTGTATTACTGAAACCCAAGCACAACAACTTGTAAGTCTACAGCTGTACCTCATGGTGTTTCACTAATGAAACAAAAATAAATTTAAAAAAGGAAATTGCTCTTGTGTTTACTAGTCATTTACACTTCTTTCAATACAGATTATATGACCATGGTTTATGCTTATTTTTTCTATACAAGTTTACTAGCTAAATACTGATTTATTTCACAGCACTGATTTATTAAAAACATTCATACTTTGACTATCATATTAATTGCCAGAATTTGTTGGTTTTACTTGTTTTTTGATCACGTAATTTGAATTTTAAATTTTTCTTTCAGATTCTAAAATTTTGACACAAATGAGCATATGTTTTTCTTTATCTTCTACAGTTTTAAACTGAGAACAACTGTTTGTTTTGTACAAATAAGATACCTGTGCATTTACAAGCAGTAGGGCGTTCGCCTTACAAGCGGCCAACATAGCCGACCTGAGTTCGATTCCCCCGCCCCTCTCGGAGAGCCCGCCAAGCTACCGAGAGTATTCGATTCGCCAAACACAGTAACAACATAGTCTCCAATGGAGACGTTATTGGGCCCCCTCGAGCAAATCGACAATCAACGGGAGGGCATTTACCTTTACCTTTACCTTTATATTTACATTTTAACACATCTCGATTCATCTACAACTTATCATAGTAAGTGTTGTCATATTGAAAGAAACCACCATTTTTTTTTCAATCATATCACTGTAGCACTATGCTCCCTCGATGCATCAATTTGCTCAAGCGGGAACCAGTAACATCTTACAAGAAATTGTGAGACTTGTTGCCACTGGTTTTGGCCTATTGAATACGTCATGGCTAGCTTGCTAGGCTCTTGCTATGTGGACGAGATACTCTGGGTAGCTTGCCGGGCAGAGGAATCGGAATCAGGGTTGACCTCCTGCAAGGCAAATGCCCTACCCGCTGTGCTGTAAACGTTATATAAAATATACTAGTAATACCAAATGTTGTTTCTTTAACAGTGCAATATAAACGATTATTTCATAATTTTCTTGATGTGTTAATGAAATACCTAAGCTCTTGAGTATAATGGGAGTATTTTTCTAACACAAGAGTCTGACGAAGGTGAAACTGTTATAACTGTCTTGTAGGATTCCATCTCCCTAACCTGCTTCATTCTACCTCTCTCTCTATCCAATCCGGTCTTCTTCTTGGGAATCTGACCTCATGATTGGCTAGCCTCTACCTTTCAACTGCCTACTTTATGACATCATTCTCCCACCCATCCAACTACCAACTTGTAGAATCTGGGGTGCCCATGCAATTGTTTGTAAACAAATTTGAATCATCATGGCAAGTGACCAGTGACCAATGACCAATCACCAGCGACCAGTCATCTGTACTGGACACTTGTGGTCTTAAGCCGCTTCAGTGTTCAGACATACTCTCGTACCGTCTCCTCTTCTCGTCTACCTTTCATCGGTATTTCCTCTTCTCTGACCATGGCAGGTAAAGAATAATACATTTCAACGCTTTTTATTAGATATATCATCCCTAAACTTAGCAGTCAAGTAAAAACAACATGTAGTAATGAAAGAAATTATTCAAGTAGAATTTTATAAGCCTCATTTTAGCTTGACTTGTACATTTGCTGTGTGATTTTTGACATTGGCTTTCGTTCTGTTATATACAAAGTGCTTTTCCTCATTGATTACATTATATTTTAGAAATGTTTACAAGCTCAAATACACATATATATGTATGAGTGTTGATTCTCTGTGTTTCTTTTTGTTTTTAATAGAGAATTTTACATGATATCCATTGAAAAAATATAAATCAGAGACAGTATTTTGACAGAAACAGAAAATGTATATGCTGTGGAAAACTGTTAATATATACTAGCATGTTTTCTCTGTAATGGTCTCTCCATTTGTATTTATACTTCAGTAGTTTAAATATAGTGCTATTACACAGTAATAATCCTTTATCTTTGAATTTTCCAATTAAACCAGGTAATAAGAAAATATGGGGCATGGGGATAGTGTGGAGTGCTGAGCGGTAGAGAGGCAAGCCCTCAAAGGTAAGAAAGTTTGGGATCACTTTCTTCAAACATTGACCAATAGAACCAAGACGATATGTGGGAGAATAAAATAGGAAAGAAAGAAAGAAAGAATAGGGACGGCGATTATCAAGGAAGGGGAAAACGTTTGGACAGAATGTTGAAGAGAACCAAAGATTTAAAATCAAAAAAGAAAGAATATATATTAAATATGCTGAGATAAATACACTGAGAACAAGTCAAAGCAATTTACTTCAAAAAATGCCAGGACTAGAAAGTATACTATGCCTTGATTAGGGTACCAGTAGGAAAAGCAGTTTATCAGAAAGCCATCCTTGGTGACTTTTTTCCTTATTATCTCTTACAACACAGTACTTGGTACTTGACAATTTGGAATATAAACAGCTTTAGAGATGATGCTTCCCATATATAGCTAATAGTGGTTATCTAGGGGGGTTGAAGACAATAAATCTTCAATGTTTTTATTACGTTCTGGTTTTTAAGTACACGTACAGGCAGCCTGTTAAAATTTTTAAAAAATGGTTTATTCTAACTTGAATCAGGAGAATTGTTGATTCATTTGTGTGGTAAGTAGGTTCCAGGTTAAAGCTGCTTGTCATCTTTACAAATGCTATTCCATGAGATTTTTTATTCCTACTATGAGAGTATTTTGATAATAGTCAACTTCTGTTTTTAGATCCTAAGAGGACATAGAAAAATCAAGTATCACATGTCTAATTACACATTTTTGTCATATTTGTGAATTCTGAGTTTTCCTACATTAAAGATATTTTATTGAATTTTGGTGCTCATTTATTAAACATTGAGAAGAACTTTTTCCTGACTGATAAAGATAATTCTAATCTAGGTGTTGAAAGTAAATTTGTAATATTTTATGATCACTTTTTAAATGGTCTTTTGTGTTTCTTGTGTGATAAAGTGAAATCCTATGCTATTTTAACAGGTGTTGTTTGCTGGTTAATATTCAAAGGTATTGATGAGAATAATTTTTTTTGTACTTACGAAGTTTCTTTCTGTATTTTACTCATTTAAAACATTTCTTGACTATGAAATACAATCACGTTTATTCCTATTTTCTTTTTGTTATGTAGTTACTGGTAAATCTTTTCTGTTTGATGGACTGGTACAGTGTGCACTCAAAAATCACCTTCTATTCCATTTTTTGGCTAGCATATTTTTCTAAAATAGAATATACTTTTCATATTGTATATGTGGAACAATTTATTAATAACCTTATTGGACTGTTTTATTTGGTTTTGTTTGAAACCACATCCACTGTTATTCAGGGCTTACTCTTGGGTCTGCTCTCAATAAATTACTGTACTATGCTGCATGCTACAGATCCCAGATTTCATTGATATCTATACACTTCTTTTTCAGTTCTGTGATACATATTTTTCATTATGTTTTCTTTATACTTCCTCCTATGTAAACCATATGAAATGTAAAAATTATATTCATGTATGCATTATTATTCTTAGAGTTATTAGTAACTACATTTTAGAAAAACAACTTAAGTCACAGAGTTTCAATAAAGTTTTCCTTCCAAAAACATTTCTTGGGAAAAACCCAAGTAGTCAATTTATATGACAGTTCATCAAGACACAGAAATTTTCAGCACTTCTCTTGTTTAAAAGTATAGTGATACACAATATCTCTATCTCACATTATTTTTATTTCTGATAGTTTGACACAAAATATATGTCAAAATCAAAGATAAATTTAAGTTATTTAAATACTGTTTTGATTATTTAAAATTACATTATAGAATTACTAGAATTTCATAAATTTTAGGACTATGCAGAATCAACGTTCATGTATCATATTACACTCAGTACTGAAAGGCCTACTCTGTCATTCACCATTGTTCAGTTTTTCCACTTTGATTACACCTTTCCATCTGGTAATTAAATAGTCTCATGGTTCTAAAGTTTGTTTTTATTGCTTTGAAAAGATCAAAACTATGCAATTTTCAACATTGGATGGAACTAGAGGATATCATGCATGTAAAGTTAGCCTTAAGGAAAGGAACAGATACAGAGAGATTTTTCTCATATGTGGGATGTAAAGACACACAGCAAGGTAGAAACAAAGGTTCAAGGCCAATGTAAGGGGAGAACTGATCCACACAATTGAGTCAGGGGATTGGGAAGGAGGGATTCTGGGGGTTTGGGGGAGAGGGAGGGTTTATTTTTTGAGAGAATTAGGAGTGTCATGTTGGAATTATGTGTATGAGAAACCATTATTAATTGAATTATAAATCATAGAATATAAATAATGTTTTAGTCGTTTATCTGTCTCATTTTATCCTTTTAATTTGTTTTCTCCATAAACCACATATGCATGAACTTGTATGATGCCTATCTTTCTCTGCCTGGTTTATGTCACTAAATATAATATCCTCATGTGATCCAATTTTATACAGATAATAAGATTTCACTTCATACAGCTGAGTAGTATTCCATTGATTTACTCCCTTTCATTTTCAAATTTTTTGGTTTAAAGGATAGAAATATTGGTTTAAACAAAGCTCTGGTGGTTTAAAATTTTTAGTTTAGTGACGCAAAATAGATTTTACTGAAAAACACTTAGAAACTTGTTAAACCGGTGTAGGGTGGAATGGAATATATGTTCAAGAGAGAATACTCGTTTAACAAAGCAAGCAAAGAGAGACATAGAGAAAGGAAGCACGGTATTTCTTCAAGGGAGAACATAAGCTTGAGGACCAATCCCACTCTGGTAGTTTAGGAATAAGAACTTGGAGTGGTATGAAATTAACTTGTGCACTTTAGGGGATAACCTGAGTGAAACTATTAGAAGTACGTTCAGGAGCATGATAAACTGGAGTCTGCACTTGGAGTGAGGAGGGTAGAGAGTTCTTTGGGGAGATCCGGACTATTGAGAACAGTAATATTATAACATTAATGATAGTATCTTACGGTGGGATTCCAAAAATATCTTTCACAGTGGCGTCAGAAATGATAACATTCTTAGGTATTTGGATTTCCTGTGGAAACAACGGGAAAGCAGAGTGTATGCTCTGGATGCCTCCAACTGAAACAAGGTCAACAAATCATGAATGAAAAATTACAAGTTAGATGGATCATGGATTCTGATCCCAGTGGAAGGCTAGCTTTCGGGTGAACAATTTCTACTGATGGCCTGATGTAGATTCTGATCCTGGGATACGTAACAGAAAGGAGGTAGTGACAGGTATTCTCAGAATTGAAGCCTCTGAGACAGAATTCGTTCATGCCAACTTATAGGTTATCAATGTTTGCTCATGGCTGCTACTATTATAACATTCAATGGTTTTGTGGTTTCAATTTACTGTGTCAATGTAAAGATGAAGTTTCGAGGGTAAAAATCTGAGACACTCAAGATGATGAATTATGGGGATGCGGGGGGCGGAGCTTGATCTATAGTACAGCAGGTAGAGCATTTGCCTTGCACACGGCCTACCCAGGTTAGATTCCCAGCATCCTGTATGGTCCCCCCAAGCACCGTGAGGTGTAATTCCTGCGTGCAGAACCAGGAGTAACCCCTGTGCATCGGCAGGTGTGACCCAAAAACGCAAAAAAAAAAAAAAGATGATGAATTACCTTTAGATATTTTGAAGTCAAATAGAAACAGCCAGAAAGTTCCCCAGAAAAGAGTTCACCTGGGTCGAAAACATCATCACCTCTAGCATGAGAGCATACAGAAAATAAGGTTTCCATTTTATGCCAAGTTAAAGCAAGCCAGACATGATCTTGGAAACTTTTTCCAAGGAAAACATGGCTATAGGAAGGATAAGGTGACAACAGAGTCTTAGAGGTCAAATATAGAAGAGAAGCGAGGGTCAAAATGTAGGAGGTACATTGGCGACCAGGAATATTTAGAAAAGCATTTTTTAAAAAAGAAAATGCAATGAGAAATCAATTAAGAACTTACTAAATGTTAAAGAACAGGGATATAACTCAGTGAAAGAGCATTTGCCTTCCATTGTATGATGATCTGGGATTGATCCTTAGCATTGCAAACAGCATTATTTTTTAATTTTTAATTTCTTTCTTTCTTGCTTGCTTGCTTGCTTGCTTTTTTGTTTTTTGGGTCGCACCTGGCTATGTATAGGGGTATTTTTAATTTTTAAAAAAACTCATAAATTTACCTTTTTACCTGTCGTTTAAAAGGAAATCTAAAATATTTTAGAGTAAATATATGTGAAAAAGAATAAAATTCACAGGAACTATTTAGCGTTCTTAATGATACAGCAGTCAGAATTTTGAGGTTAATTGTATGGGTATTGCATAAATAATTTTTCCCCATTATGTGGGCTCTCTTTTTATCATGGTCACCATTTTTTCTGAGTTACAGAAACTTCTTAGTTTAATGTAGTCTCATTTGTTTATCTTCACTTCCCCTTCCTTGGTCATTGGTGTTTCATTCTAGAAGTTTCCCTTAGCTTTAATGTCATGCAGGGATCTTCCCACATTTTTCTCCATATATCTTAAGAATTCAGGTATGATATTGAGGTCTTTAATGCATTTGATCTGACTTTGTGCCTGGCACTGTAAAGAGGTTTGAGTTCATTTTTTTTGCATGTTGCTGTCCAGTTTTCCCAGCACCAGTTGCTGAAGAGAGTTCCTAGCTCAACTTCATATTTCTTGAGCCTTTATGAAGGTAAGGTAAAAGTAAAGGTCCTCCCATTGTTCGTCGATTTGCTCGAGCGGGCCCAGTAACCTCTCCATTGGAGACTTTGTTGTTACTGTATTTGGCATATGGAATACATCATGGGGAGCTTGCCAGACTGTGCCATGCGGTTGAGATACTCTCGGTAGCTTGCCAGGTTCTCCGAGAGGGGCAGAGGAATCGAACTTGTGTCAGCCATGTTGGCTGCAATTTGCTTGAGCGGGCCCAGTAACGTCTCTATCATGAGACTTGTTGTTACTGTGTTTGGTATATCGAATACATCTAATAGGCTGGAGCTATAGCACAGCGAGTAGGTCGTTTGCCTTGGACGCAGCCAACATGTCCGATGCGAGTTCGATTTCTCCGCCCCTCTTGGAGAGCCCAGCAGGCTTAGAGAGTATCTAGCCCTCACGGCAGAGCCTGGCAAGCTACCTGTGATGTATTTGAGCCTTTATGAAAGATTAGGTAATAAAAATCTGAGGGCCAGCGTCAGGATATTTAACTATATTCCATTGATCTGAGGCCTGTCTTTATCTGAATATCATGGTATTTTGATTACTACAACTTTGTAGTTGGGTTTGAAGTTGGGGAAGGTGTTCCCTTCTTCTTTTTACCAAAGATTGCTTTAGCTCTTCATGGGAGTTTATTGTTGTGTATGACTTTCAAGAGTGTTTAATCTATTTATTTATAAAATGTTATGGGTATCCTTATAGAATGTGCATTAAATCTTTATAGAGCTTTGGGGTGTATTGCCATTTTGACAGTGTTAAACCTCTCAATCCATGAGCATGGGATGTGATTCCATTTCCTCATATACTCTCTTATTTCGTAAAGTAGAGCTTTGTAGGTTTTTTTTTTTGGTATAGATCCTTAACATTTTTAGTTGATTCTAATGTACTCGATTTTCTGAGGTATTATTGTGAATGGGATTGTTTTTCTCTATCTATTTTTTCTCTTTCATTATTAATATATGGGAAAGCCATGGCGTACCAGATATTGATTTTGTAATATGCTACTTTACTAAACAAATCTATTGTTCCCAGGAGCTTTTTTGTAGATTCTTTGGGATTTTCTAAGTATAGTATCATGTCATCTCCAAATAGTAAAAGCTTGAGTTCTTCCTTTTTTATCTGGATGTCCTTGATATCTTTTTTTTTACCGAAATCATATGGCAAATATTTCAAGTACTATGTTGAATAGGAGTGGTGAGAGTGGGTAACTTGTTTTGTGCCTGATTGTATTTTGGAATTCTAGTTCATTGATTTCTGCTCCAAGCCTTCAGTTTTTCCCCGTTGAGAATAATGCTTATTGTGGGTTTGTGATAATTTGCTTTGACTATATTGAGGAAAGTACTTTCAACTCCCATTTTGTTGAGAGTTTTTCATCATGAATGGGTGCTGGATCTCATCAAATGATTTATCTACATATATTGATATGATTATATGACTTTTATCTTTATTTTATTGAGATGGTGTATTCTGTTGACTGACTAGAGAATGTTAAGCCATCCTTGCATCCCCAAAATAAACCTACTTGGTCATAGTGTGTGATCTTTTGTTGAGTTTCTGGATTCTCTTTGCTGGTATTTTCTTGAGAATTTGTGTATCTGTATTCATCAAGGAAATAAGTTTGTAATTTTCTTTTTTTGTGGTGTCTCTGTCTGATTTGAGTATTAGGGTGATCTTTGCCTCATAGAAACTATTTGGGAGTATTTATGATTCTTCAATTTCCTGGAAAATCTTGAAAAATGTTGGCAGTATTTCCTCTTTAAAGGTTTGAAATATTTCACTATTGAATCCATTCATCTGGGCCAGGGATTCTGTTTGGGGGGATACTTTTCATCATCATTTCAATTTCCTTGGAAGTGATAGGTTTAAGTATTCCAAATCTTCTTGGTTCAGCCTTGGGAGGTAATTGGAATCCAAAAATTTATCAATTTATATAAGATTCTCTCATTTCCTGCTGTAAAGATTCTCAATATAATCTCTGATGATCCTATGGATTTCTGTAGTTTCTATTAGGATATGCCCCTTTGCATTTCTGATTTGACTTATTAGAGTTCTTTCTCTTTGTTTCTTTGAGAGGCTTCTCATGGTTTATTGATCTTATTTATTTTCTCAAAGAACCAGCTTTTGCTCTTATTGGTCTTTTGGATTGTATTTTGGGATTCTAGCTCATTGATATCTGGTACAAGTTTTATTATTTCCTTCTTCCAGCCTAGTTTGGACTACTTTTGTTGGTCATTTTCCAAAATCTTGAGCTCTAATTTATTCATGCAGGCCCTTTCTTTCTTCCTGATGAATTCTGGTAGAGCTATACTCTTTCCTCTTAACACTGCTTTTGCTGTGTCCCACAAGTTCTGGTAGCTCGTGTCCTCATTCTCATTTCTTTATGGAAATTTTTATTTCCTCTTTGATTTCTTCCCTAAGCCATCGGTTGTTCATTACTTCCCTTAAAGAAAATATTTCCTTGCTGAGCTTCAGTTTGTTTGATCTATCGAGAAGTGACAAAGAAGTGTTGAAATCTCCTACTAGTATTGTGTTGCTATCAATGTTTTTCTATAAGTCTATTAGAAATTATTTTTAAGTATTTTGCTGGTCCGTCATTAGGAGCACCTACAGTGAGGAGGGTGAGTTCTTTCTGATGTACAGATCCCATGATCATGAAGAAATGACCTTCACTGTCTCTTATAACCTATAGCCTGAAGTCCATATGGCCTGATACTAGTATGTCCACTCCAGCTTTGTGGAGGTGTTCTTTTCTTTCTTGAAGAATTGTTTTCCAGCCTTTGACTTTGAGCCCATGGTTGCTTTGATTGTTCAGAAGTGTTTCTTCAGGCAGCAGAATGTTGGGATCAGTTTTCTAATTCATCTTCCCTTTCTGTGCCTTTGAATTGGCACACATTTAGTCCACTGACATTGAGGAGATTGTTGTAATGGGGATTTGTGCTATCTTTATGTAGAATTTTTGTACTTGTGTGGATTTTCTTAGCTTAAAGTCGCCCTGTTAATTCTTCTTGAAACAAAAATATGGATCACTTTACAAGTTTGCATGTCATCTCTGTGCAAGGACCATGCTAATCTCTGTATCATTTCAATTTTAGTATATATGTTACAAAACATAGTATGAGTTAATTTTTCCATATTTTTCTCTTCTTATTACTTTGAGTGCTGTCCTTACTCACTCCTATGGCAGACAGTGATTCCAAATCAAGGAACGTATTTCAAAGCAGCTTGAATAGTTAGATTTAGAACTTTAATGTCCTAGAAAGAAAAATATGGTTTTTACCATATTATCTTTTACCATACCCAAGGCATCAGTTTTACAAAATAATTCTTTTGGAAGATGGTATATGAGTCTTCTTTAATGCCCTTCCCTGAAACCTTCATTAAAACCATTAAACTAGAGCCTTTTGCTGTTGTCACCTCAGTCCCGTGTACATCTCCAGGAAAAGGTGGATGGTGTTGTCTGCAATTTGACCACCTTGAATGTAAGTAGGATTTTTCTCCTGAAGGAAGAGGTGAGGAGAACATTGATGATTTCATTCCACCTTATTACAAGTACAACTTGAATGGAAGGTGAGACTCATGAGGCTCCTGTAAAGGACAGATTAAGGGGTCTCAGTGAAGTTTAATGGCCAACACACATTAACAACACAGATGACTCAAAGTAGCCTGTGTGCATCTTTGTGTATAGTGAGTTTCATATCTACTGAGAGTGATTCTCAGTCATGACACACAGGCAAAACAGCCCTGTATTTAAAAATCTAGTTCTCTAAGCAGAGTGGGGTCTCTGAGGTGATTGAAAAGTGTATAGTAATTTATTACTAAGCACATAAGTACTTTTCGATCTAAAATTAATTCCAAATATGTCTAAAACGACAGGCTCCTGACCCCGCACCTGGCTTTCCTTACCGGGGCCCCTTGGACGGGGAGGGGTGAATTTCCCTCACTGCCCTGAGTAGAACCCCGACAGCTGAAGACCTCTGCAACCAGCCATAGGTACGCTTAAGACCACTCTGCCCAATCTTGAAGGAGACTCATGCATGAAGGAAGTGGAAGCAGAACCTGTGTAAACACACAAAAAATAAAAGGCTGGCGGTCAGGCCGTTTCCCCACTCCATGGAGGTCGATGGCGATGGTCAGGAGATGGAAGGAAACGGGGGTCAGGCTGGTTGGTCGTGGAGCAGCAGGTTATTACATGGAAGAGATGTATGTCATAGAGGCCTCAGGAATCCTCAAGCACGTGCTGGCACTGAGATTCAGGAAGATCCCCTTATATAGATCATAGAACCTCTAAAAGGGGCATTACAGTGATGTCATCAAAAGGAGTTACAGAAAGAACATTGAGGCAGCAAACCATATATTGTTTCTTTACATCCACATTGTTTCCTTACATCAGCAGGCCAGTAGTAATACTGGCCTCAGGAAAGAAGATACAAAGCCAAACTGAAACCTTCCACAATCACTTTCACAAGCTGCAACCACCTTGATTTGCATCCCAAAGACCAGCCTGGGTAGAGCTGGGAATCTACATCCCAAAGATCAGTCCTGGCTAGCACCTGATATCTGCAGATCTAAGACCAGCTAGGTTTCTGAAAGAAAAGGAAAACTGTCTCAGTATACTGAAATCATTTACTGAAGGTGTAAGGGACAGGCCCAAAATGGACTACCACTAGAATTATTTTAGCTTAGCTTAATAGGAACCTGCATTGCAAAATAACTTGTTTTTCAAGAAACAGGTCTAGATAAGCTTTTTCAGATCTGCTTTATAGGAGCCTGCACTGCAAAATAACTGGTTTTTCTGCCCCTGAGCAAGGAATTCAGATACAGGTACTCGAAGGGTGGGGGTCAGACCAGATAACCGGATATCTCTCACAAGACCCATGTTGCAAGACCCAGGACTGCCTTAAAAACCTGTCAGTTCCTAGGCACCAACCCAAAATGCTGATCTTTAAACTATAGGCTAAGAAGTGATTTACCCTTAATTGGATTGGTTAAGAAAGCATATGTTGTTACAAATCTATTGGCTATGAAATGCGCAGGCTTTGCTGTAACGGCCAGTGAAGGCCTATATAAGATCCCCTTTGAAGAAGTTCGGGGTCTTGCCTCACCTAACTGACCTGCGTGTCTGTGTAGGCGGCTTGACCCTGGCTAGCCAGTCTTACAATAAACCTTGCTTGATGTTTGCAGTCTCTGGAGTCTCTTTGTCGTTAAAGGGAGATCACGATCTGCGCCCTAACAAAGGCAGTTTGAAGGGGAGAAAGCAGTTTCATCCAAGCTAGTCAGGACACACAGGAAAACAGCTTATAGGAGGTCTTTCTCCTCTCCTTGTCCAACCAACATATAAGCATATATAATATTAATCATTTTGTATGGACACAGTAAGAAATACTTTGAGCTTGTAGAATTGCTCTCCTAGGGTCATCTCGATCTCAGACTGCAGTGCTCAGGCAAGATATCTTTCCTATTCCTAGCAGCAGGGCCCTAGTGTTGTCCTTACTTTTGGATCATGACATCATTTGCCTATGATCAACCTCTTAACTTATAGTTAAGAATCGTGGCACCTTGGCCTGGCCCATCGCCATGCCAGGTTAGCACATAACTTACCGGCTTGCCCTGGTAACATCCAGGCCCACGTCGGGACCCTGCCCTTGGGGTGCTAGGAAGTGAGGGCAACTGAGGCTTAAGTTGAGAAGACAGAAGCCCAGGAGTGAATAATATTCAAAGCCAATCAATTCCTAAGTTACAAAGCATATGAATTAATTGTCTTCCTGTATCTATACAAAAGGACATTGCATTAAGGTAAACTGCTCAAAAGACATAAGGAGAGGAGGAAGGCAATAACTTACAGTACAGCTTCAGTGTCTAAGAAGGATGAGACCTTACAAATTGGTTGGGGCAGAGAGCATAGAAGTGGTTACAGACAGACAAAGTAATGGAAGTGACTCGGGAGCACTGTGATGGGTGCAATTGGATAAACCTAAGCCCCGTGTACTTCAACAGAACCCAGGTGTGCGGGACAGGGGGATGTGATCTCCAAGGCTGCTCAGATCAAGACTGGGCCCCCTCCATCCAGATCCCCCATCTTCTAGTAGCTAAGTGTTACAACCAGGAACAGCCCCTGGAGCCATGTAATCCCATCAATGGCCAAGATCCAGAGATTGGATATTGTTGATAAGATAACAACTCTTATTGTCCAGTTCTCACTCTCAGGGAACCTGGTAGGCTTCTGTGAGTATCTTGCCCCCATGGCAGAGTCTGTGCTTCTGGTCACTGTTTCTTTTGAAGTACAGAAGCTACTTAATTTAAGATAGTCCCCTTTGTTTATCTCTGTTTCCAGTTGCTTTGCAAGTGGAGTGTTATCTTTGAAGATACCTTTAACTTCAATGTCCTGGAGGGATTTGCCTACCTTGTCTTCAATGTACCTGAGGGATTCTGGTCTGATTTTGAGGTCTTTGACCCATTTTTATCTGACTTTTGTGCATGGTGTTAGGTAGAGGTCTGAGTCATTTTTTTTTTTTTTTGCATGTAGCTGTCCAGTTTTTTTTGCACCGTTTGTTAAAGAGGACTGTCTTGCTCCACTTCACATTTCTTGCTCCCTTATCAAAGATTAGATGATTATATATTTGTGGTTGTGTGTCAGTATATTCAATCCATTTCCAATGGTCTGCGGCTCTGCCTTTGTTCCAGTACCATGCTGTTCTCATTATTATCACTTCATAGTAGAGTTTGAGGTTGGGGAAGGTGATGCATCCATCGTTTTTTCCCCAAGAATTGCTTTAGCTATTAGTGGGTGTTTGTTGTTCCATTCGAATTTCAGGAGTGCTTGATCAAGTTCTTTGAAGAATGTCATGGGTATCTTTATAGGGATCACATTGAATTCGTACAATGCTTTGGGGAGTATTGCCATTTTGACAATATTAATTCACCCATTCCATAAGGAGGAGATATGTTTCCATTTCCTAGTGTCCTTTGTTATTTCCTGTTGTGTAGGTCCTTTACCTCCTTAGTTAAGCAGATTCCAAGGTTCTTGATTTTTCTGAGGCACGATTGTGAATGGAATTGCTTTTTCATGTCACTTTCTTCTCTCTCATAAGTTGCATATAAAAAAGCCATACACTTTTGGGTATTGGTTTTATAATCTGCAATTTTACTATGAAAGTCTATTGTTTCTAGAAGCTTTTTTGGTAGAGGTTCTAGTATTCTTTAAATAGAGTATGATATCTGCTGTGAATAGTGAGAGTTTATTGCTACCTTTCATACATAAAAACCCTTAATATCTTTTTCTTACCTTATTTCTATTGCAAGTACTTCCAGTACCACCTTGAACAGAAGTGCCAAAATGAACTTTTACGTAGCACTTTCTGTCTGTAAATTTCTATGCTAAGAACAGTGGAATATACAGTGATATCTTAGTAATTTACAAGTAAATTATGAAGACAGATACTATAAAAATTTCTTTGTATAAATTTCCAAAATGTGTAGCTTTTATTAAACATATTAAGAATAAATCCTATATCTTGATTATACCCTGAATATTATTTCCTTGTTAGAAGTTACCCTTCTAAAATGCAATAAAGTGACACATTTTGAAAATGTTGATTATTCGCTTATTAATTCAATGAATCTTTGTTAGTCTGGTGGTGCAATGCCTCCAGGAAGTCCACCTAGACTCTCAGGTGAGTGCATCAACAGTCTGATGGTGTCTTTATGCTTCCTGATAACCTCAAATTGCCACTGTGCCGCTGGCTGAATCCCAACACCTCAGGACTAAGTTTCCCGAGAAATTAAACTCCCTAAAGATATGTGGGAGCCATGTTCACAAACCACCCCTTGCTCAGCTATACAAGCTAATGGATTGGTCTCGTTTCAGAGACCCATAAACAAATCTTGAAAGAGATCAAAAGCCACAGTTAATCTTGGACCTGCAAAAGGATGAACACACTAGGGTAAATCGAGGGAGGCAGGTTAGTTGGGTGCCCACCCAACCAGAACCCAGTGCAGCCACTTGCTCCCACAATCGAAAATCGCCACCATGCCCTCATCTGGTTTCCAACTTCTCAGGATGGCTCTCACTGAAATATAACAGCTGAAAATTCGGATATGCGGGTTTTGTGACTGAAATCTCCAGGCTTTCTCTGGGTCACAATGGGCATCCCATCCCCACTGCCCTGTACTTATGGAAGCCTCAGCAGTCATTTCCATACCTCAAAGCTACTCCAGCCGTAGCTTCCTGTAAAAAATACTAAATTCCTTGAGCAAACATGATGACCTCTTAGTACATGTACGAGACCCATGATGCACAAAATAAAAAGGAGACAGAGGGAAAGAATCAAAGATCCTGCCATAGAGACAGGCTGGCGTTGGGGGTAGGGTGTTGGGGGATGGCTTTAGGGAACCAGGAACATTGGTGGGAAATGTACACTAGTGGAGGGATGGATATTGGATCGTTATATGACTGGAAGCAAATTATGAATAGATTTGTAATGGTCTATCTCACAGATATTCAAAACAACATTACAAATATATATCCTTAATTTGTAACTCAGACTACTGATAGAACATTAAAACCCAGCATAACTATTTTTGTGTTCTCTGTAGGAAAATAATGTTACTCCCCTGTGTGCCAATAGCTTGAAGAATGCTAAACCCAAAGATACATCAATGACTGTCTTTGGCATGAATATTGTAATTGCAGCTATGCTATGTTTTAGAATCAGTTCATGGACAAGAAATCAAGAGGAGCAAGTGGCAAAGAGCATCAGTGTTGAATAGATACATAATGTTTGAGGAGCTTGCAAGGGAGACGGAAAGATTTGGCATGAGAAGAGGGAAGAAACAGAAGAGTGAAGTACTAATAAGTATCATGAGAAAAATGCAAGGGAGGACATTTCCTGGCAAGTGTCACACTCTGTTGAGCTTTTGGTCAGGATAAGTATTAGAAAGTATCTTTCCCATTTAGTGGTAAAAAGGTAATTTTGATGGGTGCATTTAAAAATTACTTTAAAAATTAGAATCACCAAGCGATACACAGTTACAAAGATGCTCATAATTGAGTTTCAGTCATATAATGTTCTAGCACCCTTCCAGTATAATGGGGGCATTTTTGAAGGAATATCCCTGGTGGGAAGACTAGGGCATCTGAATCTTAACACATTTCACCAAATATATGATCTCTTCTCACATGATATATCCTTTCTCCCCTGCTTCTTTGATTTATGTTTTCATACAATATTTCCTTGTGAACCTCACCTCAAGTGAGGGTCCCTATTTAAGACAAGTACAAGTTTCTGGGGCATTACATATTTTTCGGTTGCTGGGAGAGTCTCTATAGCAATGCTCAGGAGGTGTGAGGGCTCCACAGACAATTCTCAGAAAACGTGGCCATGGTGCTTGGGGTCCTCCGAGGCTATACAGCCTTTGATACTCTGGCAATCAGGTGGTGCTGGGAGTCAAATTGAGTGCATGTGAGGCAAGTTCCATAAGCACTACACTATCTCCTGCGGCCCTGGGTATTAGATTGATGTCAGCATTCTGAGGTCCTCCCTTTTGTCAGAAAGCAGAAACTTGTGCAGGAGAAAGTGGAAGAAACCTTAGGGTTTAGCTAGGTTGACTGAGTAGATGGTGGTAGCATTAAGATTAGAACATAAAGTAAAAATAAAACCAGAGAAAGATCTAACAATAGTAAAGAGGGCTTTAGACGTTGCTGGGCCTGCTCGAGCAAATCGATGATCAACGGGAGGGCCTTTTCCTTTACCAATCTCCAAAAAAGTTTCAAAATATAATTTTTGACAAAAAATCATACAGAAGTCCAAATTTTTATTGTTCATGGGATAACTATATTAAAAAGAGAAAAGAACCACAATAAACATACAAGTAAAATGAAGGTACATTTCTTTGGAGTCTTTCAATTATGTATTTATATTAGTATATATACAAATATAATCTTTAAAAAATAAATTTCAGTTACTATAACATTTTATTGAGTTTTTTATAATTGTAATGTTTTACTGTTAAGATGATATTGTTGTGAACATTTATATCTATTTGTCTACTTTTCTGATTGTTAACTTAAGATCTGATATTAAAAGCTAACTTACTAGGGCTCGAGCCATAGCACAGCTGGTAGGATGTTTACCTTGCAAGCGGCCGACCTGGGTTCAATTCCCAGCATACCATATGTTTCCCTGAGCACCGCAAGGGGTAATTCCTGAGTGCAGAGCCAGGAGTAATCCCTGTGCATCGCGAGGTGTGACCCAAAAAGAAAAAAAAAGCTAACTTACTTATGACTGGGTATGTAGCTCAGGGCTAAAGCACTTGGCTTGCAAATATGAAATTTTGGGTTCTATCCCTCACACTATAGAAAAAAAACCAAAATCACTGACTATGGTTGAAAACATATCTCAGTGGTAAAATATTTGCCTCACATTTGTGAGGTTATGGATTTGATACCTGAATTTCCATATACGCACACAAAAGCTAATTTACTTAAAGAATATTAAACTGCTTAAAACTAAGTATATATTGCCATACTATTATACAGATTTAATTATCAATAAAATAACTTGAAAAGGTCTATTTTTAGCATCTTTGCTAGGAAAAGATGTTACCTGATTTTCAAATGTTTGTAATTTGGGACACATTTTAATTTGTCATTTTAATTTGTGCTCTTTGTCTACTACTGAGCTTGAAAATTGCTCTTGTGTTCACAAGTTATTTACACTTCTTTGAATATAGATTATATGATCATAATTTATGCTTATTTTTTCTATACAAGTTTAATAGCTAAATACTGGTTTATTTCACAGCACTAATTTATTAAAAACATTCATCTTTTACCTATTATATTAATTGACATTAGTTGTATGTTTTCCTTGTTTTTTGATCACTTAATTTACTTTTTATCTTTTCTTTCAGATTGTAAGATTTTCACAGAAATGAGCATATGTTTTTCTTTATCTTCTACAGTTTTAAACTGAGAACAACTGTTTGTTTTGTAAAATAGAGATACCTGTGCATTTAAAATTTCTTCTCATTATTTTTATATTTTAACACATCTCAATTCATCTACAACTTATCATAGTAAGTGTTGTCATATTGAAAGAAACCACCATTTTTTTCAATCATAGCACTGTAGCCCTATCCTCCCGTGGTTCATCCATTTGCTCAAGCAGGCACCAGTAACATCTTACAACACATTGTGAGACTAGTTGTTACTGGTTTTGGCCTATCGAATACGTCATGGGTAGCTTGCCAGGTTTTTTCTATGAGGGCGAGATATTCTGGGTAGCTTGCCGGGAGAGGAATCGGAATCAGGGTTGGCCTTCTGCAAGGCAAATGCTGTACGCACTGTGCTGTAAACGTTATATAAAATATACTAGTAATACCGAATGTTGTTTCTTTAACAGTGCAATAAAATGATTATTTAGTAATTTTCCTGATTTGTTAATGAAATATGTAAGCTCTTGAGTATAATGGGAGTAGTTTTCTAACACAATAGTCTGAGGAATTTGAAACTGTTATAACTGTCTTGCAGGATTCCATCTCCCTAGCCTGCTTCATTCTACCCCTCTCTCTATCCAATCCGGTATTCTTCCTGGGAATCTGACCTCCTGATTGGCTAGGCTCTACCTTTAACTGCCTATTTTATGACATCATTCTCCCACCAAACCAACCACCAATTGGTCGAATGTTGGGGTTATCATACGGTTGTTTGTAAACAAATTTGAATCATACTGGAAAGTGACCAGTGACAAATGACCAATCAACATTGACCAGTCATCTGTACTGGACACTTGTGGTCTTTAGCCGCTCCAGTATTCAGACTTACTCTCCTACCGTCTCCTCTTCTCGTCTACCTTTCATCGGTATTTCCTCTTCTCTGACCATGTCAGGTAAGGTATAATACTTTTCAAAGCTTTTAATTAGATTTATCATCACTAAACTTAAAAGAAGTCTAGTAAAACCAGCACGTAGTAATGACAGAAAGTGTTCAAGTAGAATTTTATAAGTCTCATTTTAGCTTGACTTTGATATTTCCTGTGTGATTTTAGACATTGGCTTTCTTTCTCTCACATACAAACTGTTTTTCCTCATTGATTACTTTATATTTTAGACGTATTTACGAGCTCAAATACAAACATATATATATTTATATATGTTGATTCTCTGTGTTTTTTTTCTTTTAATCGTGTATTTTATAAAATATCGATTGACAAAAGTAAATCAAAGACAGTATTTTTACAGAAACAGAAAATGTAGATGCTGTGGAAACCTGTTAATATATACCCGCATGGTTTCTCTGTAATGGTCTCTCCTCTTGTATTTATACTTCAGTAGTTTAAATATAGTGCTATTACACAGTAATAATCATTTATCTTTGAGTTTTCTATTTAAACCAGGTTATAAGAAAATTTGGGGCATGGGGAAGGTGTGGAGTGCTGAGCGGTAGGGAGGCAAGCCCTCTAAGGTAAGAAAGTTTGGGATCACTTTCATCAAACATTGACCAATCGAAACCAAGACTATATGAGGGAGAATAAAATAGGTAAGAAAGAAAGAAAGAATATGGATGGCAATTATCAAGGAAGGGGAAACCATCTGGATTGAATGTTGAAGAAAACCAAGGATTTAAAGTCAAAAAAGAAAGAATATATGTTAAATATGCTGAGGTAAATACACTGAGAGCAAGTCAAAGCAATTTACTTCAATAAATGCCAGGACTAGAAAGTATACAATTCCTTAAGTAGGGTAACAGTAGGAAAACCAGTATATCAGAAAGCCATCCTTGGTGACTTTTTTCCTTATTACCTTTTAGAACACAGTACTTGGTACATGACAATTTGGAATATGAACATGCTTCAGAAATGATGCATCCCATTAATAGCTAATAGTGGCTATCTAGGTGGGTGGAAGAAATAGAATCTTCAATGTTTTAATGACGTTCTAGTTTTTAAGTACATGTACACGTTGCCTGTTGAAATTTAAAAAAAATGGTATCTTCTATCTTGATTCAGGAGATTTGATTCATTTGTGTTGTAAGTAGGTTCCAGGTTAAAGCTGCTTGTCATCTTTACAAATATTATTTCATGTGATTTTTTTTCTTCCTAACATGAGAGTATTTTGATAATAGTCAACTTCCGTTTTTAGATCCTAAGAGGAAAGAGGAAAATCAAGTCACACACGTCGAATTACACATTTTTGTCATATTTCTTCATTTTGATTGTTCCACATTAAGAATATTTAATGGAATTTTGGTGCTCATTTATTAACATTGAGAAGAACGTTTTCCAGGTTAATAAAGATAATTCAACACTAGGTTTTGAAAGCAATTTTCAATATTTTGTGATCATTTTATATGGTCTTTTCTATTTGTGTGATAAACTGAAATCATATGCTAGGTTTAACACGTGTTGTTTGCTGTTTAATATTCAGAGGTATTGATGAGAATAATTTTTTGTAATTACGAAGTTTCTCTATTTTACTCATTTAAAACATTGCTTACCTATGAAATACAATCAAGTTTATTCCTATTTTCTTTTTTTTATGTAGTTACTGGTAAATCTTTTCTGTTTAATGGACTGGTAAAGTGTGCTCTCAAAAATCACCTTCTATTCCATTTCTTGGCTAGCAGTTTTTTCTAAAACAGAATACACTATTCATATTGTATAAGTAAAAGGCCCTCCCATAGATCATCGATTTGCTCGAGCGGTCCCAGTAACGTCTCCATTGGAGACTTTGTTGTTACTGTGTTTGGCATATTGAATACTCTCGGTAGCTTGCCGGGCTCTCCGACAGGGGCGGAGGAATCGATGTGGAACAATTTTTTAATAAACTTATTGGACTGTTTTATTTGGTTTTGTTTGAGACCACATCCACAGTTATTAAGGGTTTACTCTTGGGTCTGCTCTCAATAACTTACTGTACTATACAGCTTGCTACATAGCCCAGATTTCACTGATATCTATATACTTCTTTTTCAGTTCTGTGATACATATTTTTCATGATGTTTTCTTTATACTTCCTCCTATGAAAACACATGAAGTGGAAAAATTATATTTGTGTATGCATTATTATTCTTAGAGTTATTTATAAACAACTTAAGACACAGAATTTAAATAAATTTTTCCCTCCAAAAACATTTCATGGGAAAAACTCAAGTAGTCATTTTTGAAGTGGATCAAAAATCAGGGTAACTTTCAATGCATCAACATGATTAAGTCATAAGTGAACCGTACTAGCACATATTCATTGCACAAGTCAAATGGAAACCTGATGATTACAATGGTAATAGTTGTAAAGACCCCAAATGCCTATATTAATGTAAGGTATCTTCCTAAGCATTTCTGCATTGTAGTGATCATGCAGAGTCCTGGAAAAAAGTCCACATGCTTAGGTTCCATAACTTGGAAATTCATAAGGGACAGAGAGAGAGTACTGGAGGAGATAAGGCACTTGCCTTGTACACAGCCAATCAGGTTGGACCTCTGTCACTGCATACACTCTTCTGAATGTTACAAGGGGTCACTCAGAGTGCAGAGCCAGAAAGAGCCCAAGAACACTGTAAGTTATTGGTCCAAATTATACTCCATAACATGACCAATAAAAATTATTGGAAAACATGAAGTCTCTTTGTCATTTCTGGCCCTCAGGTTTCTTCTTGTCCAAAGAATGTTACCCATTCTCTTAGACTTCCTAGTTTGGAAAAGCTTCCCTTATAGGAAATAACATATGAATCAATAGGAGAGCAAGCTACAGGCATTGCTAGGGTAAGGAAAAACGATCTGTAACCAAGAAATCCAGATACAGAAAAGATCACCTGGTGGCTCTACAGTTCTGTGTTCATTTGGGAGCACGATACCAAATACACAAAGTGCCAAAATGTTCCAGACTTTGAATCACCCCATATTGTTGGAATTTTGGAAACTCACTTGACTGTTGGTACTAGAAGCATCTCAATGGCTTAAATTTTAAGTTTATATTGTTCCTCTCAGCGTTGAAGGAGATTATTAATCTCACAGATTTCTTTCATCACCTTATTGTTCCTTACAGAAAAATTTCAAAATCCATCTGTATTTGGAACTTCACATACTCGGCAACATTCCCTTCCCATGGTGAACTATGCAGCTTCCCTAACAGGAAGTGCCTGCAACTACTCCAGAGAATCTGCTCCAGCTGGTAGTTCTGCTTGGCTCCTGCCCTCAGCCTCTGGCACCTCTTTCCAACCACTGATGGGTAGTGTCTAACTTTACCAACATTTCAGCACAACAATGCTATCTGGAGTGTTTAAACCAGAGTCATATATCCACCTCAGCTGCTTCCTACCCGAGTGTTTTGGAATGGGATATTGCAGGAAGTTTCCATGGGAGACTTTTCTGTGACTGTCCTTGACCAAGACACCGCTGTCTCTTCCATGTCTAAGGCAGCTTGCTATGAGAGAACCCTAGATACCTACAACATGGTGTCTGTGTACCCATCACTTTCTGCCAGTCGTGTTGAGAGAACACCATCTCGGTATCCATATCAGAGTCAAAGTCTGTCACTTCCTTACCAGGACCGAAGCCAGGTGTATTACAATCATCAAGGAGGTCTGGGAACTCTCCTTTCGGCCTGCAGTCCTATGACTCCATTTCATACACAGGACAAAATGGCTCTGCCCCCCAAGCTTACAGGAACTCATCTAGAGAAATGGTTATTGTGCTGAAGGAGGTCCTGCCCCCAAATAACCAACCTCCAGCCACCTCCTCTGGAATCCACTTCTCTGTGTCTGCTCAACCCATCACAGAATTGAGTTATCAAGGTGAGATAAACTGAGAGAAGGGAAAGAAAACTCAAAAATTGGGGTCAAAGAAGAGGAAAACTGTCCATAGACAGGTGGTATTTAAATACACTGAGATTTTTAAGTTTATGAAATGAAGTTAACTAAACTCAGTTCATGTTTGCTCCCCTCACCCATTTTATAGCATATTATTTTCACACTCAACATAAGAGCTCCGAATGCACATTGGAAGGTATGATAGTATATTGGAAAACTACTTTTCTTATAATGAACTTCAGGAGCACACAAAAGAATGCCACATTTTTTCCCAAGTTATTTCATTTATTTTTTAATTTTTATTAGTTAAACATCATGAGACAGAGTTGTAGACTTACAAATTATTGTGCTTGCCTTTCATTTATACAATGATGGAGAACCTATCCCTCCACCAGTGCCCATTCTCCACCACCACGGATACTAGTATTCCTGCCACCACCCATACCCCCCATCCCACCCAGCATCTGTGGCATGGAATGCCACATTTTTCACTCTTCTAGTTCAGCAGTCCTCCAGAATTACCTCACTAAAAGTTAAATACAAGTCTTAAACTAGTATTTTGTTATTTTCGTAAGAAGTTTCAGAACTCTTATTGTAATGGTACCACTTTAACTTTTCCTTCCATTAATGAGCAGCAAGGTTCTGAATACACTTGTGGTTTAGAGATTCTGTCTCAAATCATGAAACCTAGAATCTGTACTTCAGCACAAATATCATGCTGAAGGAGTGCTTCATTCATACTCTTATTCTATGATATTAACGTCCTTTTATTTTTCTATGAATGTGAATAAATTGAGAGTAAAATACATTACAATGCTAAGCTCTGTATGGCATTTATTAGTTTAAAAGACTGTAAGTTTTCTTTTAAAAAAAGCTTTTGTTTGGAGGAGGTTGAATCTGTGTCACAGTCCGAAGTGCTCAGGGATTAGTCCTGGGTCTGTGCTAGGGATCACTGCTGAAGA
Organism: Sorex fumeus; assembly: GCF_029834395.1. Taxonomy (NCBI): domain Eukaryota; kingdom Metazoa; phylum Chordata; class Mammalia; order Eulipotyphla; family Soricidae; genus Sorex; species Sorex fumeus. The sequence goes on along the minus strand of NW_026606152.1, from coordinate 18,210,275 downwards.
TGCTTAGGAGATCATCCGTGATACAAAAGATCAAACAGAGGTCAGCTGTGCGTAGGGCCAGTGCCTTACCAAATGTACTATCCCTCTGTCCACGTCTCTTATTTTTTAAGTTAGTTTACACAGAAACTCTTTCAAATACAAAGAAAACCAAAAATCAACAGCATCACATGACCAACAGTAACAACTATAACAGTTACCTCCAATCTTCTAGCACAGGGCCTTGTCCATTATCCGTAGAATACTCAGTAACAATGCTTTCCCTATGGCTGGTAGGTGCACAGATGTTGCAGCACTAGGTTTGTGGAGGGAATATCTCATTTTGCAGGGACTGAATTCTTCCTTGGTTCCTTTTTAGTGATGAATTTCCTGGGGGTGGAGACTTCCCTGCCATCGCAACCTTCAGGTCAGACATTTGGTTTCACACAAATTTCCGAATTGCCCACATTTGCAGTAGCAGGATTCAAAGACCTTTGAGTAATCCACCACCTGAGATTGGGAAAGTTCCCATAATATCTCCAGCCCAAAGTAACCTGGCGCTGACCCCTACTCCAACTCAGGAACAAAAAGGTATAAATTTTGATCAGATGAACCATGGGCTTTCAAAAGCTCTGGAGACCTACCAGATCCCAGTCGACGTAGATCAATGCAAAGACCTGCAGGTAATGAACACCAGTGACACCATCACTCTGAAGCAGGTGGAAGAAAATTCAAGTGGCACCAAGGGGACCTCCCATGCAAAACGGAAGAACAAAAAGGAGGCTTCTGAGCCTCTTGAGGGAGAACCCAAGGCCAAAATCCAGCCAAAAGTCCGAGATTGCTTGCTAGGGGGAGCGGGGATTGTTCATAATGCTGCAGTCAGTGATAGGTGTCCTGTGACCATTGCCATAACTAACAGCAAACCTCACAAAGCTGCATCCAGCAGGATCAGCAAGACAAAGAGCCGTGGGCAAGAGAAGATAAAAAACACCGGAGAAAAATCTAAGAAATCTAACGAGTGTAAGCATCCAGGGAACAAGGTCAAGGTAGAAGAAAAGCCCACCATTGGCAAGATGAAACACAAGAAAAGTCAACCCAATGCTTGCCAAGATGATGTTAAAAAGCCCCGCCGCTACCTAGGCATACACCTGCTGGATTCTGTCAAAGTTTTTCATGCTCTGGGAAGAAGAGTGATCCAAAACCTGGAATCTCTTCCTCACAGGTCCTGAGTAGCTCAAAGAAGCCTACAGATATCAAGCCACCCACAGCTGTCAAGCCATGGCTAGGTGCTGCACAGGATGGAAAAGTCCTTGAGAAAACGCAGGTCAAAGCTCAGAAACCAAATAGCAGTGCTGAAAAACGCTCATCTCCAACCCAGTCTGAGCTGCCACCTCCTTGGATAGGTCAAATTGGTACCTTTGCCTTTTCTTAACATGGAGACACTGCAAGCTCGACCTGTTCCTCAGAGGCGACAATCTGTGGCCTCACATCATCCTGCTGCAGCTGACCCTGCCAAGCCTGGATCTACCAATGCAGCTCAGTCAACTGCTGCCAATTCTTCCCGTTCAACCACTGCATATTTGTCTGGTTCTGCCAAACCTGCTCAGTCCATTTCAACCAAACCATCTTGACCAGGTTTGCATAAACCCAGTAGCCAGCCTATTTGTCACCCTGCAGCTTCAATACCTGCTCCCTACAAGACAGCAGCTGGCACATTTCTCCAGTGGGAGGCTCCTCCTGTCTCTGTGAACAAGCGGCAGTCGCCACCCAAACGTCAGAGTCACTTTCTCCTCCAAGACTTCCGTTTCCAACCGATTCCATGGAGTAAGCCCAATGTTCCCGAGCAAGTCATGTCAAAGCCCATCACCAAAGAGCAGAGAACAGAGCCTGAGGCTATGAAAAGGAAGGTTCAGCAGGAGCGTGAGAATGCTGCCAAGCATACCTCGTTGGGGGAAAGTGCAGTTCTTTATTGAGAGGGATAAAGCGATGAACATCTCCCTCTACTATGGCTACGTAATTTGAGAGCTGGAATGGTAGGTTCCAATTTATGTACCAGATGGTTGCCCTAGGCAAACACTGAAATGCCATACACCTTTTATTTATTCTAATATATTTTTCAAATTAAATAGATGTAACATAGTTAATTGGTTCTTAATAAAAGTTCAGAATTTTGAGATGCAGTCCACTATGGTTGATTTGGGAGTGGCTGGGGATTGAAGGATTTGATGGGAAAGAATGGGAAGTTAGAGAGAGGAAAAAGGGGGAATAGGCAAGACTCCAAGAAATACAAACTTTGTCCAGGGTTATAAAGCCCATAAGAGGCGAGAAATTGCATGGACCTGAGGAAGATTGGGGTAGGGTCAGAGGAAGAATATAGCTGACAGGGCATTTGCTTTGCAAGTAAGAAGGAATCAGTTCATTTCTTGCAATCTTTTATGGGCCCCAGAGACCCACCCGATGTGAAACTTTAGCACTGAGCCAGGAGTAAGGCCAGAGCACAGTTAAGTATGCCCCATCCCTGTTGTCCTCCAAAAAAAAATGGGAGAAATGGCACAGTCTGCGGTTTTCGGTTAAAAAAATAAATTTGGAATAGGCTGAGGTAGGCAGATGAGTCTAATATGACCAGTAGAAAAGTTAAAATTCTTCCATAGAGGCTGTGTTTACGCCTCATGGTCACCTTTGGAAGATAACCAAATTTGAGACACATCACTAAAATGTTTGGTTGGTCTATCCATAAATGTTGGCTGGGGGATGCGAACACTTACACTGGGTAATAAACTTACCAGATGAGTGATCAACGCCCTCAGAGTCATTCAATGATGACTCCGAACAGTGACAAAGCCAAGAGAATAGTTGCAGTATGAAGCCTGAAGATAAGCTCCTGGGAGATTCAAAATAAGTCACCATGTCCTCGGGCGCTCTGTTCAGCACCCCTAGCTGCATCATTTCACTTATTCCCAACAATATTCATAGTTTCTATCACGGTGACACTTTACTAGCTAGTTTCAACAATGACATCCAGTGCCGATTTAAGTCTTTGGATTTGTAAACTCCCCAAGGTAGCCAAGCCAGCTTTCAGGAAATTTCTGGTGGCGGGAGCTCAAATTATATTAGCTTCAGCGGGCTGGTCTTTGGTCTTCCATGGTCCCTGGTGCCTGTAGGTTTCTCTAAACATCGCTTTAAAATGTAGCTCACACAAGATCCAGCTTTATAAATGGTGTTGTGACTGTGTTGCGGTAGGTACCGTACTAAAACATGTGTCCTAGGTCACCACTCCCAAAGCAGTTGGTACCGGTTCACCTTGAGCCTGGAAGGTGATGGTGGAAAGAGATCATCCTAGGAGAGTTAATGGGGTGATGGATGGATGGAAAGGAAACCGGGAAGAGTAGGGAACTGGAAATCTGGTGATCATCATGGGATAGTTGGTGGATGTTTTTCAAATACGTTAAAATATATTTTGTAAATGAGATTCAAGACTTAATCACTTAATCAATTAACTTCCCGTTAGTCGTCGATTTGCTCGAGCGGGCGCCAGTAACGTCTCCATTTGTCCCTGTCGCGTGCTAGTGTAGCCCAATGGCATCTGTTCGCTCCGGGAACATGAAGGGCCTCAAACCGATCGTTCATGATCTTGACGAAGAAGTCTGACCATCTGGTAGGTGGTCGGCCACGCGGTCTCCTGACATCCCGTGGAATCCAATCAGTAACAGCTCTAGTCCAACGGTCGTCTTTAAATCTCATTACGTGACCAGCCCATCTGATTTTCGACACCTTGGCAAATGAGACAGCATCCCTGATCCTTGATTGTCGATGGATGTCAGAACTCCGGATTCTTCTCTCATTTGAGTGAAACGTGATATTCCAAGCATAGCTCTTTCTATTCTTCTTTGGGAGACCTGGATGGCGTTCTCATCTTGTTTGCGTAGGGCCCAGGTCTCTGAGGCATATGTTAATGCAGGAAGAACAGTGGAATCAAAAAGATGTGCCCGGAGCCGAAGGTTCTTCGTCCTCTTAGCTACTTCTTCGATGTTCTTGAAGGCGTTCCAAGCCGCTCTCTTCCTCCTGCGCAGCTCGGGTGCCAGGTCATTTGTCATGTTGACCTCTCGACCTAGGTAGACATAGCTGTTGCATTTGGAGCTGGTTGTTCCATTGAGAGCGAATGGGGCATCAGGAACAAGGCTGTTTCTCATAAACATTGTCTTCGTAAGATTCAGCTGTAGTCCTACCTTTCCACACTCACGGTCAAAATCGGCCAGCATTTGTGCCGCTTGGCTGATGTTTGGTGTTATTAAAACAATGTCATCAGCAAAGCGGAGGTGGTGTAATTGCCGACCATCTATCTTCACTCCCATTCCTTCCCATTCCAGTCGTCGCATGATGTTCTCGAGGGTGGCACTGAAGAGTTTCAGTGAAATGGTATCACCCTGCCACACCCCTCTCTTGACATCAACGATCACTTCTTTGTAGAATGGTGAGATCCTGGTAGTGAATCCACAATAAAGCTCGAGGAGGATCCTGTTGTATTGGGCTTGAACGCCCTGATTGGCTAGGGCTTCAATGACCGCTTCCGTCTCAAAAGAATCAAAGGCCTTCTTTAAATCAATGAACGTTAAGTCCAGCGGCATCTTGTACTCCCGAGAAACCTCAATAAGCTTGGTTATCGTGTGTATATGGTCGATGGTGCTGAATCCTTTGCGGAACCCTGCTTGCTCGCATGGTTGTCCTTCATCTAATGTTCTGCCAATCCTATTCAGGATGACTCGAGTGAATAGTTTGTAGATGACAGACAATAGGCAGATTGGGCGATAGTTGCCAATGTCATGGATGTCTCCCTTCGTGAACAGTAGTACGGTTCTGCTGGTTTTCCATTGGGACGAAACCTTGCATTCAGACAGGTAGCGAGTGAAGAGCCGAGCCAGTGTATTGATGAGTACTGACTGCAGGTTCTTCAGGTGTTCAGGTCTGACCTTGTCTGGGCCGGGTGCTGTTTGTTTCTTTACCAACGAAATGGCGTGTCGGATTTCGGAGGGGAGAACATTGGGAAAAACATACCCATCCTGTGGAATTTGGTATGCTGGCAAGTGGACATGGCTGTCGAAGAGATTTGAGTAGAAGTCATGGATAATCTTCTCCATTGCCGTTCTGGAGGATGTGATGGATCCATCAGGGCGTCGGAGGGCAGTCATCTTGGTCTTATAGTTGGCGAAGAACAGGTGGGCCTTACGAATACTTTTCCCGGCTTCTGCCGCATCTACCAGTACTTCTGCTCTTCTCTCTTTGAGGTCTTCCTTGATCGCATCTCTGCACTGCTTTGCGAGCTCGGACGTTAGCTTGTGGTTGCCTGAGGCATGCGCCAAACCACGCTGGCGAATTAGCTCAAGAGTTTTCGAAGATAGGCGACTTTTTGTGGCTATCTCTCTCTTGGCGTTCCTCGCACATTCATGGAGGTGCTGAACAAGTAGATCGTATTCCTCGTCAATGTTGTCAACAATGGCATCTTCCGATGTTGCCGCAACAGTACCAAAGAGTTCCCAGTTGGTGGTCATTCTGGGAGTTCTCTTTTTGAACTTTGCAGCCCTTTCTCCCCGCTCTGTGAAGTAGAATTTTGCACGAAGGAGACGGTGGTCCGATCCCGTTCGAAATTTTGGGACAACAGCAACATCAGTCAGGCAAAACCGTCGATTGAATATGATGTGGTCTATTTCGTTGTGGAATCGTCCACCGGGAGACTCCCATGTCCATCGTTTAGATTCTGCCTTCTGGAACTGTGAGTTACCATGGATGGTCTTGGTCGACATGATGAACTCTGACAGTCTCTCACCCTGTTCGTTCCATTCTAGGCCATGGGTCCCGATGTGAAGTTCTTCAACTGATCTTCTCGGTCCTATCTTGGCATTAAAATCACCCACAATGATCTTGTAGAAGGTGTGGTCTTCTTTATAGAACTTCTCTAGCTCCATGTAGAACTTCTCGATTTCTCTTTCATCATAATGAGATGTTGGTGCGTAGACAACGAAGATAGAAAATGCAGGCAGTGAGCTACATCTATTCAAATGTAAACGTCCGATTCGGGTTGTTAGGCATTCGAATGAATCAATGCTCTTGGCCAAGTTTGTGTTGACAAGGACACCGACGCCTCCAACACCTCTTTTATCACATGTTCCGAGGAACAATTCTTCTCCAGTGTCGAAAACGGCATGATGAGATTCGTGCCTTCTTGTCTCGGTCAGACCAATGATGTCGTACTTGATCAAGTACGACAAAATACGAAAATAAGATAGCTTCCAAAGAACAGGTTACATATAAGACCGAGATAGCTGATAAGGCTGGCATTCCTTCTGGGCTTTCAATCATACCATTTACTAAATATGTTATTTTCACATCACTTTAGCTGTGGAGAGGAATAGTGAGAAACAAAATGCCACCAGAAAAGCAAACTTGATGACCACCTTCAATAAAAGCCAGGTGGAAGGTGTTCCCATGGATCCCAAGTACAAATATATGTTAACAGGAACATATATTTAACTAACTCTGCTTGGTACCAGTAACTAATTTGTTGAAAATGGGGGGAAATGAACGCAGTTTCTGATTGACCTGAGACTGACCTGTTAATAGATTTTCCCAGGCAAGGGCAGTTGACTGGCTGGGAACAAAAATACGTGAAACGTGTTTTGCTACCTTAATGTATGGCTGGAGGGAATTGATCCCAGTAATCTCTCAAAACTAACAAGCTTCAACTCTCTTGAAGTAATGTTGTATTCACTAAGGAAAAAATGTTGGGAGAAAAGTCTGAAATGATGGGAAAAGAGACAATAAGTGCAAAAGGAAGGGCTTGAAATTGGGGTTCCTCTGAAAACAAAGCTTGAAACAAGATCTGGTGGGAACATGGTTTACTGGAAATGGGATCTGAGGAGGAAAAGAGTGATATCAGGGATGTGAACAAGGAAAATCCTAGTTAACGAAGACTTATCTAGCTGACTACCCCATGGGAAACATGGTTCCAAGACTAGCAGATCTTACCAAGTAATTTACTTTAATTTTCTTTCTTATATATGGTCAATTACAACACGTATTCTTAGCCTTCTTCAAACACAATTTGGAGTATTCATTTCTTTCTCAATATTCTGTTCATTTGTGTAAGCATTTTAAATAACTGCTCGATAACAGAATTATTTGATTAGACTTATTTTTTACTTTAATGTTTAGTTGAGATCACTGAAAACTAGGTCTAATGTGAAGTTTGTCTTGATTGGTACAAGTAGAAATGGGAGGACTAGGAATGGAATTAGACATTATAGGGTACCACATTCAGTTCCTAATAATACTAGTAAAGGACATTGTCCCAAATAAACTATCGAAAAAGATATTCTTCACTATTTAAACTGTAAATTCAACATTTTCTATATTAAATTAAAATGAATTAATATTCCTGTATTTGGTCTTTTAAAGACATTCCAGGTTGGTTAAGGAAACTAACACTGGGTATGAAATCATAACAACTTAATCATAAAAACCTGATTACTACTTAAGTTTCCACGAATGTCAGTGCTAAGAATTATTTCCCTGGATCTCACTAGTGTACGTGATAGTCATATGAATACACCTGTGTGGATACATCACTGGTATCTAATTTAGAGAATAGATATATAGAGATTAGATCACATAGCTGAGTGTGATCGGAACTTTTCTAGACATTCCCTTTATCATACTCCCAAAGACTTGTACTGATCCTTATGGGTCCATGACTTTTCGTCCTCCCCACTCCCAGAGTCTTTTAAAATTTGGGGTTTGGAGTTGGGAGAGAGAGTGGTGGGAGAGAAACTGGGGACAGTAGCAATGGAACTGTATACTAGTGGAGGTTGGTTGTTAAAATATCCTATGATTAAAACTGAATCATGAAAAGGTTTGTAATATGTGTCTCTTGCAGATTCAATACAAAAACATGATATTTAGTTTTTACCACCGTGACTCACTTATGAGTTTGCTGAAATTTATTTTTATCACCTTGGCTGGGCTCATTACATAGTTGCCTGTGTGGTAAAACATTTTTCATTTTATGCAGACTTAAGAGGCAAAACTAAAAGGGTTGGGACTTCTGGTGGAAGGGGAAAAGAGCACAAAACACCCTGTTGACCACAGCTCAGCAGGGTCAACTAACATGCTTTATGACTGACCTCCTTCACTGATTTCCTCTTTTTAATGTGGAAAAATGAAAAGACTTTTCAGGCTGCCAGAGGGTAGTCCCGTCCAGTTCACACTATTTTCTTTTCGATCAGAATTGTTTAAAGATTATTTGATAAATTTGGAGCTTAATGATTTGTTCTCATATATTTCCCCTACATGGTGTCAGTGGGCATTGATCCAGGAAGGACAGCATGAAAAAGATGAGGTGTATGACTTAACCACCAATGCCAACACTACTGTAAGTATGGAACCCAGAGTACAATAGTTAAACATCAAAACGTGTTTGTCAAGGAGATCGGTGGGAATGCAGGGAGAAATGGGTCATTTGTTGGTGGAGGGATGCAGACACTGGTGGTGTGATTAGAATTGGAATATTGTATGACAAAACTCCATTATAAATGACTTTGAAAATCAAAATTGCCTAAATTTAAAAAAAAGAGAAGTCAACTTACATCTATATGTCAAGAAAGCTTGTCTTAGCAAATTTTGGCAGGGAGACCATATTTGGTAGGTAGAGGGAGAAAGAAAGGGAGAGATGACAGTTGGGAAGAGAAGCCTGGATATCATGGAAGAGATGAAAGCTGATCTTAGAAGATTTGGAGCCATCAGAGTTTAAAGAGTTAAATGGTGAGAACATTGCAGTTTAGGTAGTTAAATAGAGAGATTCGTTTAAGTCATCAGCAGTGTATACATAGAGAGATTTCAAAGACCTCACTGATATTCAGGCTATATTAACTAACAAGGGAAGCGTTTTTTTTTTTCCTGATGCACTATGTAAGTACGATATATTGCCAGGAAGAATGATAAGAAGTTGGTTCTCTTTTTCACAGATTAATAAATTAGACGTGAAAACTTTTGTACAAAGGAATCTATCATCTATCCTGTTGCTCTGTTTTCTTGTCATCATTCCATTCTCCCCCATGACCCTACCTAACCAGGGCTCTCCATATTTCTCAACAGTGTCACCACATAGCCTCAGAGCTGTGTTAACTGCCAGCAGCTCACAGCTCTCATGTTTTACCCACACCCAGGCCAGAGCCATCCTTCTAAAACCAAGGATATTTGCGGAAGGCCTTTTCTTCCTTGAATTGGCAGTCATGGTTTACCTCTTCTTAACCATTGTGTTTACAAATTTAGATGAAAGTCGCTATACTAGTGACAGGGATTTTCCAAACTAAGGAAAGCATAAACATTTCCCTTTCCCTCAAGAATTTGGGGCTAGTACTTATCTATCCACTGCTAATCGTATGTGATAATTAGGAAACAGAACTGAAGTCAAAACAGGGACATTTGTCAATTTGGTGCCATGACTAATCAGTCTTAGTCACTTAATCAATTAATCACTTAACTTCCCGTTAGTCGTCGATTTGCTCGAGCGGGCGCCAGTAATGTTTCCATTTGTCCCTATCGCGTGCTAGTGTAGCCCAATGGCATCTGTTCACTCCAGGAACATGAAGGGCCTCAAACCGATCGTTCATGATCTTGACGAAGAAGTCTGACCATCTGGTAGGTGGGCGGCCACGAGGTCTCTTGACATCCCTGGAATCCAATCAGTAACAGCTCTAGTCCAACGGTCGTCTTTAAATCTCATTACGTGACCAGCCAGCCCATCTGATTTTTGACACCTTGGCAAATGAGACAGCATTCCTGATCCTTGATCGTCGACGGATGTCAGAACTCCGGATTATCTCTCTCATTTGAGTGAAACGTGATATTCCAAGCATAGCTCTTTCTATTCTTCTTTGGGAGACCTGAATAGCGTTCTCATCTTGTTTGCTTAGGGCCCAGGTCTCTGAGGCATATGTTAATGCAGGAAGAACAGTGAAATCAAAGAGATATGCCCGGAGCCGGAGGTTCTTCGTCCTCGTACCTATTTCTTGGACGTTCTTGAAGGCGTTACAAGCCGCTCTCTTCCTCCTGCGCAGCTCGGGTGCCAGGTCATTTGTTATGTTGACCTCTCGACCTTGGTAGACATAGCTGTTGCATTCGGAGATGGTCGTTCCATTGAGAGCGAATGGGGCGTCAGGAACAAGGCTGTTTCTCATAAACATTGTCTTCCTAAGATTCAGCTGTAGTCCTACCTTTCCACACTCACGGTCAAAGTCTGCCAGCATTTGTGCCGCTTGGCTGATGTTTGGTGTTATTGAAACAATGTCATCAGCAAAGCGGAGGTGGTGTAGTTGCCAAGCATCTATCTTCACTCCCATTCCTTCCCATTCCAGTCATCGCATGATATTCTCGAGGGTGGCACTGAAGAGTTTCAGTGAAATGGTATCACCCTGCCACACCCCTCTCTTGACATCAACGATCACTTCTTTGTAGAATGGTGAGATCCTGCTAGTGAATCTGTAATACAGCTCACGGAGGATCCTGATGCACTGGTCTTGAATGCCCTGATTGGCTAAGGCTTCAATGACCACTTCCATCTCAACAGAATCAAAGGCCTTCTTTAAATCAATGAACGTTAAACAGCGACATCGTGAACTCCAGAGAAACCTCAATGAGCTTGGTTATCGTGTGGATATGGTCGATGGTGCTGAATCCTTTGCGGAACCCTGCTTGCTCGCATGGTTGTCCTTCATCTAGTGTTCTGCCAATCCTATTCAGGATGACTCGAGTGAACAACTTGTAGATGACAGACAATAGGCAGATCGGGCGATAGTTGCCAATGTCATGGATCTCTCACTTCGTGAACAGTAGTACGGTCCTGCTGGTTTTCCATTGGGACGGAACCTTGCATTCAGGCAGGTAGCGAGTGAAGAGCCGAGCCAGTGTATTGATGAGTACTGAGGGCAGGTTCTTCAGGTGTTCAGGTCTGACCTTGTCTGGGCCGGGTGCTGTTTGTTTCTTTACCGACGAAATGGCGTGTCGGATTTCGGAAGGGAGAACATTGGGAAGGACATATACATCCTGTGGAATTTGGTATGTTGGCAAGTGGACATGGCTATCGAAGAGATTTGAGTAGAAGTCATGGATAATCTTCTCCATTGCCATTCTGGAGGATGTGATGGATCCATCAGGACATCGGAGGGCAGTCATCTTGGTCTTATAGTTGGCGAAGGACAGGCGGGCCTTACAAATACTTTTCCTGGCTTTTGCCGCATCTACCAGTACTTCTGCTCTTCTCTCTTTGAGGTCTTCCTTGATCGCATCTCTGCACTGCTTTGCGAGCTCAGACGTTAGCTTGCGGTTGCCTGAGGCATGCGCCAAACCACGCTGGCGAATTAGTTCAAGAGTTTTCGAAGATAGGCGATTTTTTGTGGCTATCTCTCTTTTGGCGTTCCTTGCACATTCATGGAGGTGCTGAAACAGTTGATCGTATTCCTCGTCAATGTTGTCAACAATGGCATCTACCCATGTTGCCCCAATAGTACCAAAGAGTTCCCAGTTGGTGGTCATTCTGGGAGTTCTCTTTTTGAACTTTGCAGCCCTTTCTCCCCGCTCTGTGAAGTAGAATTTTGCACGAAGGAGACGGTGGTCCAATCCCGTTCGAAATTTTGGGACAACAGCGACATCAGTCAGGCAAAACCGTCGATTGAATATGATGTGGTCTATTTCGTTGTGGAATCGTCCACCAGGAGACTCCCATGTCCATCGTTTAGATTCTGCCTTCTGGAACTGTGAGTTACCATGAATGGTCTTGGTCGACATGATGAACTCTGACAGTCTCTCACCCTGTTCGTTCCATTCTAGGCCATTTGTCCCGATGCATCCATCGAGGACCTGATGGTACTAGCACGAATGATCAAATACGACATCATTGGTCTGACCGAGACAAGAAGGCACGAATCTCACCATGCCGTTTTCGACACTGGAGAAGAATTGTTCCTCGGAACATGTGATAAAAGAGGTGTTGGATGCGTCGGTGTCCTTGTCAACACAAACTTGGCCAAGAGCATTGATTCATTCGAATGTCTAACAACTGGAATCGGACGTTTACATTTGAATAGATGTGGCTCACTGCCTGCAGTTTCTGTCTCCGTTGTCTACGCACCAACATCTCATTATGATGAAAGAGAAATCGAGAAGTTCTACATGGAGCTAGAGAAGTTCTATAAAGAAGACCACACCTTCTACAAGATCATTGTGGGTGATTTTAATGCCAAGATAGGACCAAGAAGATCAGCTGAAGAACTTCACATCGGGACCCATCAGTCTTAGTATAAGTATATATTTCTAGGGGAAAAAAGCAGAAGAAAAAGAGTTGCTGCTATCAAATAATGCCAAATCTTTGCCAAGAAATCCTTTTAAAATAAAAATTGTGACTATGGACTGTACATTATTGCCACTCAATGCCTTTTTTGCAGACCACAACACCCAAAAGGAGAGAGAGAACAAAAGGGAAATCCCTGTCACAGAGGCAGGGTGGGATGGGGGGGATAGATGTGAGAGGGATACCGGAATCCATGGTGGTGGGAAATGAGCACTGGCGGAGGGATGGGCAATTTATCATTCTATAATAGAAACCCAAGAACAAAAATTTGTAAATGTACAACTGCACCTCATGGTATTTCACTAATAAAAGTTTTAAAAAATAAAATAAAATAAAATTTGTTTTGTCTGCCAGAGATCAGCAGATGGGACTGAGTGAAGGCAAAAGATTAAATTGGTTGAGTTTTATTTATCCTTGAGTATATTAATTTGATTTTGGAGTCAATGTATATGACAGATTATCAAGACACAGAAATTATCAGCACTTCTCTTGTTTAAAAGTATAATGATACACCATATCTCTATCTCACATTCTTTTTATTTCTGATAGTTTGACACAAAAGATATGTCGAAGTCATAGATAAATGTAAATTATTTAAACACTTTTTTGATTATTTAAAATTACATTATAGAATTACATTACAGAGTTTCATAAATTTTAGGATTATGCAAAATCAACATGCATGTATCATATTACAATCGCTACTGAAAAGCCTACTCTGTCATTCACCATTGTTCAGTTTTTCCACTTTGATTACACATTTCCATCTGGTAACTATATAGTCTTATAGTTCTACAGTTTGTTTTTATTGCTTTGAAAAGATCAAAGTTATGCAATTTTCAACATTGCATGAAACTGGAGGATATCATGCATGAAAAGTTAGCCTTAAGGAAAGGAACAGATACAGAGAGATTTTTCTCATATATGGGATGTAAAGACACACAGCAAGGTAGCAACAAAGGTTCAAGGGCAATGTAAGGGGAGAACTGAACCACACAATTGAGTCAGAAGATTGGGAGTGAGGGATTCTGGGGGTTTGGGGGAGAGGGAGGGTTTAGTTTTTGAAAGAATGAGAGTGTCATGTTGGAATTATGTTTATGAGAAACCATTATTAATTGAATTATAAATCATAGAATATAAATAATGTTTTAGACGTTTGTCTGTCTCATTTTATTCTTTTAATTTGCTTTCTACATATGCCACTTATATATGTACTTGTATGATGCCTATCTTTCTCTGCTTGGTTTATGTCACTAAACATAATATCGTCATGTTTTCCATTTTTATACAAATAATAAGAAGATTTCGCTTCATACAACTGATTAGTATTCCATTGCTTTACCACCTTTCATTTTCAAAATTTGTGGTTTAAAAGATACAAATATTGGTTTTAACAAGGCTCTGGTGTCTTAACAGATGTGATAAATACCAGGTTGTTCACTCTATGGCTTAGAGGCCAGCTGCACTCTCTAGGAGTAAAGGCAGAGCAGATAGAGAAGGGAGCACCAAATAAATGGTGCTGGGAAGATCTGACCAGGATGGGAGCTGCCTGCTCAAAGTAGTTTATGGACCGAACATGATTGCCACCCAATGTCTCTTCTGCAGACCACAGCTCCCAAAAGGAGAGATAGAACTAAAGGGAGTGCCCTACCAAAGAGGCAGTCTGGGATGGGGGATGGGGGCTGGGAGGAATACAGTGATTGGTGGGAGTGGAGATTGGGCACTGGTGGTGGGATGGGTACTCGATCATTGTATAACTGAAACCCATGCACAACAACTTGTAAGTCTACAACTGTACCTCATGGTGATTCACTAATAAAACAAAACAAGACAAAAAATTAAAAAAAAAAGAAAATTGCTCTTGTGTTTACTAGTCATTTTACTAGTCATTTACTAGTCATTACTAGTCATGGACATATCTCTCTATTATGACTACCTAATGTGAGTAGCTGGAATGGTAGTTTTCACTTTAGGTACCAGAGGGTTGCCTTAGACAAACACTGAAATGATATACACATTTTATTTATTCTAATATATTTTTCACAAATTGAGGAGATTCATCGTAGTTAATTGGTTGATAATAAATGTTATGAAGTTTGAGATGCTGTCAAATGTGGTTGTTTTGGGGAGGGGCTGGGGGTTGAAGGATGGCATGGGAAAGAGTGGGAAGTTATAGAGAGGACAAAGGGGGAATAGACAAGACTCTGAGAAAGAGAAACTTGGTCCAGGGATATAAAGGCCATAAGAGGAGTAATTGCATTGGCCTGGTGAAGAGTGGGGTAGGATCAGAGGAAGAGTATAGCTGATAGGGCATTTGCTCTGCAAGCAAGAAGGACCCAGTTCAATTCTTGCAATCCTTTAGGGTCCCCAGAGACGCACCAGATGTGAAACTTGAGCGCAGAGCCAGGAGTAAGACCAGAGCACAGTCAAGTATGCCCCATCCCTGGTGTCCTCCAAAAAAAAAACAATGGGAGAAATGGCACGGTCTGGGCGTTTGGATTAAAAGAACAAGGTTTACACATCAAGGTTCAGTCCTCCTGAACCTTGTTTTTATTGCCTATGGGTATTATTTTTACACTTGATCACTTGACATCCCCTTACTCATTGATTTGCACGGGCGGGCACCAGTAACATCTCCATTCGTTCCTCTTTGTTGCTAGTGTAGCCCAATGGTGTCTGCTCACTCCAGAAACACAAAGAGCCTCAAACCATCGTTCAGGGTCTTGATAAAAAAAGTCTGACCGTCTCATACATGGGCGACCACATGATCTTTTGACTTCCCATGCAATCCAGTTGGTAATGACTCTAGTTCAGTGGTCATCTCCAAATCGCATTACATGTCCAGCCCATATGATTTTCAAAGCCTTAGCCAACGGGACAGTCTCCCTGATTCTCGATCACCGACCAACGACTGAACTTTGGATTCCTTCCCTCACTTGAGTGAAGCCTGATAGTCCAAGCATAGCTCTTTTGGTTCCTCTTTCCTTTTTCTTTTTTTCTTTTGCTTTTGGGTCACACCGGGCAATGCACAGGGGGTTGCTCCTGGATCAGGCACTCAGGAATTACTCCTAGCTGTGCTCAGGGGATCATAATGGATGCTGGGAATCGAACCCAGGTTGGCTGCATGCAAGGCAAATTCCCACTGTGCTATTGATCCAGCCCCTCAATACCTCTTTGGGAGACCCAAATAGCGTTCTCACCCTGTTTCCATAGGGACCACGTGTCTAATGTATGTTAAGGCAGAAAGAATAGTGGAGTCAAAGAGATGTGCCCGGAGCTGGCGGTTCTTCATGCTCTTAGCTATTTCTTTGACACTCTTGACGGCATTCCAAGATGTTCTCTTTCTCTTGCACAACTCAGGTGCCAGGTCGTTTGTCATGTTGAGTTCTCGACCTAGGTACATATAATTGCTGCATTCAGAGATGTTCTTTTATTTGAGAGTGAATGGAATGTTAGGAACGAGTTCCTTTCTCATGAACATTGTCTTCGTGGGATTCAGCTGCAGTCCGACATTCCACACTTACGGACGAAGTCGGCCAGAATTTCTACCACTTGTCTAATATTTGGTATTATGAGAACGATGTCATCAGCGAAGTGGAGGTGGTGTAGTTGCCAAACTTCTTTCTTCACTCCTGTTCCTTCCCATTCTAGTCATCTCATGATGTATGTGAGTTTGAACGACCTGTTTGGCTAGGGCTTCTATGACTGCTTCCATCTCAACAGAATCAAAGGCCTTCTTTAAATCAGTAAATGTTAGACAGAGTGGCATCTTGAACTCCCGAGAAACCTCAAGGAGCTCGGTTACTGTGTGGATATGGTCGATCATGCTTATTCCTTTTCAGACTACGGTTTGTCTCATGGTTGTCTTTCATCTAGTGTTCTGCCAATCCTCTTCTGGATAACTCGAGTGAACAGCTTGTAGAGAATGGACTATAGGCAGATTGGGCAATAGTTGCCAAAGTCGTGGATGTCTCCCGTCTTGTACAGTAGAACAGTCTTGCTGGTTTTCCATTGGGTCAGAAACTTGCATTCAGACAAGTAGCGTGTGAAGAGCCGAGCCAGTGTATGGATGAGTACTGATGGCAGATTCTTCAGGTGTTTTGATCTTACCTTGTGTGGTATGGGTCCTGTTCGCTTCTTTACTGACAAAATGTCCTGTCAGATTTCGGAAGGGAGAATGTTGGAATCACATATCCTTCCTGTGGAATTTGGTATGTGGGCAGGTGGACATGGGTATTGAAGAGATCCGAGTAGAAGTCATGGATAATATTCTCCATTACCCTCACGGAAGATGTGATAGATCCATCAGGACTTTGGAGGGCAGTCATCTTGGTCTTGTAGTTGGCAAAGGACAAGCGGGTGTTATGACTACTTTTCTCGGCTTCTGCTGCATCAGCCAGCACTGCTGCTCTTCTCTCTTTGGGGTCTTCCTTTATTGCTTCTCTGCACTGCTTTGCGATCTTGAACATTAGCTTAGGGTTGCCTGAGGCTCCTGCCAAGCCACATTGGCAAATGGGTGCGCTCCCTTCCCGAAAAAAAGGAAGAAAAGAAAAACATATAACTGATTCTTGAGTAACATAGAGGTTAAGGGTGCTAATTCCTATATAATTTTTGAAAGCCCCAAATTTAATGTATAGTCTGCTATTGACCAAGCCCCGCATCTTTTCCCGCTGAACTCGACACCCTCCACAGTGGGACACCTTCCCCAAACACCTAGAGCAGCTCCATGGGACTGTCCATCACCTAATCAGCCCCTCCCCTCCAGGTGGGTAGGGGGAGCATAAGCCAGCTTCACTGCTCCTCATCCTAATCCCCGCGCATTTTCCTGCAGAACTGGACACCCTAAATCAGGGGACACCTGCAGCAGCTCCATGGGATTTTTCCATCGGCCCTCCTACATTCCAGGATCCTGGGTGGGAGTGACCCTGCGATGGGCCAGGGGCGTGGCCACCATGTAGGGGGCGTGGCCTCCCAGAAGTGGGCATGGCCACCTCCTGGATGGGCAGCCACAGTTATATTTTCCAATTTGGGCACTCAGGACTTTCATCCCTCACTTTGTCGCCTAATATGACTAAGAATGTCTGACCACCTCTACTAGAATACAACAACATCCCACTCGCCTACTCCATTTCTAATAAAAGACCAGTATGAAATGTGCTGTACAAGCACAAATGTAAAAAGTACCTCCTCCAAAGCTTCACTCAATGTCGGTTTTAAAACAAAGAATAAGGCCTGATTGAGAAGAAGGTCGGAATATAGAAAGGGAGAAGGTTGGCTACCATCGACAAACCTTATCCAAAATCCTTTCCCATGATAAGAGAGAACAGTACCTGTGATTTGAGGGGTCTACCTCTAGGATACCATAACAACATGAAGAAAGAGCGCAAATCTCCACCACAAGGAGAATATGAAGAAAAGAATCCCGAATCCTCAAACGAGGTTGTCCACAATTGCGCTCTCTTTGATAAGGAATTCCAGGATAAAATGCAGAGGGTGTTCAAGGATCTACTCAAAGAATCAATGGAAGAGATATCCAAAGACTAAAAGAAGAAATGAAAGAAACAATAGAACAGATAGTCAAGAAAATACAGGAAGAAAAGAGAACAGAATTTAAAAAAAGCTACAAAAAGGAGAGTCACAAATAAAGGATTCAGTGGATGAAATTTTTTTTAAAGTTGTAGATTTACAATTTTTTGTGCTTTGGTTTCAATTATACAATGATCAGATACCCATCCCTCCACCAGTGCCCATTTTCCACCACCATGGATAATATCCCTCCCACCCCCATCCCCCCATCCCCCCTGTGTCTGTGGCAGGGCAATCCCCTGTGTTCTCTCTCTCCTTTTGGGTGTTGTGGTCTGCAAAAGAGGCATTGAGTGGCAAACATGTTCAGTCCATAGTCTACTTTCTACATGCATCTCCCCTCCTGGGAGGATCCTCCAAACATCCTTTATTTGGTGCTCCCTTCTCTATCTGAACAGCCCTTTCTTCTAGGATACCCGGCTGGCCTCTAAGGTATTGAGTAATCCTCCTGGTGCTGATCTCAGCTATTCTTGGGTATTAATCTCATATTTTGTTACTTTATATCCCCCAGATGAATGCAATCTTTCTATGTCTATCCCTCTCTTTCTGACTTCTTTCGCTTAGCATGATACTTTCCAAGTTGTACCACTTGTATGTAAATTTCATGACTGCATCTTTTCTAAGAGCTACATAGTACTCCATTGTATAGATGTACCAAAGTTTCTTTAACCAGTCATCTGTTCTTGGGCATTCAGGTTTCTTCCAGTTTCTGGCTATTGTAAAGAGTGCTGCAATGAACAAACAAGTGCAGATGTCACTTCGAATAGACTTTTTTGCCTCTCTGGGATATATTCCAAGGAGTGGTATTGCTGGGTCAAATGGGAGCTCAATTTCTAATTTTTTGAGAAACGTCCATACTGTTCTCCAGAAGGGCTGAACTAGTCGACATTCCCACCAACAGTGAAGGAGTGTCCCTTTCTCGCCACATCCGCACCAGCATCGGTTGCTTTTGTTCTTGTGAATGTGGGCCAGTCTCTGAGGTGTGAGATGGTATCTCATTGTGGTTTTGATCTGCATCTCCCTGATGATTAATGATGTAGAGCATTTTCTCATGTGCTTTTTTGCCATTCGGATTTCTTCTTTGAGAAAGTTTCTGTTCATTTCATTGCCCCATTTTTGGATGGGGTTGGATGTTTTCTTCTTGTGGAGTTTAACCAATATTTTGTATAATCTGGATATCAACCCCTTGTCAGATGTGTATTCGGCGAATATCCTTTCCCATTCTGTAGACTGTCTTTGTATTTTGGTCACTGTTTCTTTGGAGGTGCAGAAGCTTCTTAGTTTAAGATAGTCCCATTCATCTATCTCTGTTTTCACTTGCTCGGCCAGTGGCGTGGCATCTTTGAAGATACCATTAGCTTCAATGTCATGGAGGGTTTTGCCAACTTTGTCTTCAATGTACCTTATGGTTTCTGGTCTGATGTTAGGGTCTTTAATCCATTTTGATCTTACTTTTGTACACGGTGTTAGGCAGAGTTCTGAGCCCATTTTTTTGCATGTAGTCGTCCAGTGATGCCAGCACAATTTGTTAAAGAGGCTTTCCTTACTCCACTTCACATTACTTGCACCTTTATCAAAGATTAGATGATCATATAATTGAGGGGAGATGTCAGTTTATTCAACCTTTTCCATTAGTCTGCAGTTCTGCCTTTGTTCCAGTACCATGCTGTTTTAAATATTACTGCTTTGTAGTACAGTTTGAAGTTCGGGAGGTTGATTCCTCCCATTTTCTTTTTCCCAAGAATTGCTTTAGCTATTCGTGGGGGCTTATTGTTCCATATAAATTTCAGGACTGTTTGCTCCATTTCTTTGAAGAATGTCGTGGGTATCCTTATAGGGATTGCATTGAATTTATACAATGCTTTCGGTAGTATTGCCATTTTGACCATGTTAAGTCTCCCTACCCATGAGCAGGGGATATCTTTCCATTTCCTCATGTCCTCTTTTATTTCCTGAAGTAGCGTTTTGTAGTTTTCTTTATACAGGTCCTTTACTTCCTTAGTTAATCTGATTCCTAAGTACTTGATTTTATGGGGCACAATTGTGAACGGGATTGTTTTTTTCATGTTGCTTTCTTCTCTCTCACTGTTTGCATATAGGAATGCCATGGACTTTTGGGAATTGATTTTATAGCCTGCAACTTTACTATACGAGTCTATTGTTTCTACGAGTTTTTTGGGGGAGGTTATTGGGTTCTCTAAGTAGAGTATCATATCATCTGCGAATAATGAGAGCTTGATTTCTTCCTTTCCTACCTGAATGCCCTTAATATATTTTTCTTGCCTAATCGCTATTGCAAGTAATTACAGTACTATATTGAACAGCAGTGGAGAGAGTGGGCATCCTTGTCTCGTCCCTGATCTTAGAGGGAAGGCTCTCAGTTTTTCCCCACTGAACGTGATGCTTGCTGTAGGCTTGTGGTAGATGGCTTTAATTATGTTGAGGAAGGTCCCCTCTATACCCATTTTGGCTAGGGTTTTCATCATAAAGGGGTGCTGGATCTTTTCAAATGCTTTCTCTGCATCTATTGATATAATCATATGCTTTTTATCTTTTCTTTTGTTGATATGATGGATTACGTTGATTGATTTCCGAATGTTGAACCATCCTTGCATCCCTGGGATGAATCCTACTTGGTCATGGTGTATGATCTTTTTGATGAGTAGTTGGATTCTATTTGCTAGTAGTTTGTTGAGGATCTTTGCATCTATGTTCATCAGGGATATCGGTCTGTGATTCTCTTTCTTTGTGGTATCTTTGTCTGCTTTTGGTATCAGTGTGATATTTGCTTCGGAGAAACTGTTTGGAAGTGTTTTTGATATTTCAATTTCGTGGAAAAGCTTAAAGAGGATTGGGAGAAAGTCCTCTTTAAAGATTTGGAAGAATTCACTAGTGAATCCATCCAGACCAGGACTTTTGTGCTTGGGGAGACTTTTTATTACCATTTCAATTTCCTTGATGGTGATAGGTCTGTTCAGGTGTTTCAGATCTTCTTGGTTCAGCCTTGGGAGGCTGTAGGAGTCTAGGAATTTATCCATTTCTTCGAGGTTTTGATGTTCCGTGGCATACAGTTTCTCAAAGTACTCACTGAGGATCCTTTGAATTTCTGTAGTTTCTGTTGTAATGACCTCCTTTACATTTCTGATTCGGTTTAATAGGGTTTTCTCTCTCCCTTTCTTTGTGACTTTTGCTAGAGGCTTATCAATCTTGTTAATTTTCTCGAAGAACCAGCTCTTGGTTTCATTGATCTTTCAGATTGTTTTTTGGGTTTCTATCTCGTTAATCTCTGCTCTGAGTTTTATTATTTCCTTTCTCCTGTTTGGGTTGTGCTCCTTTTTTTAGTCCTACTCCAAGCTCTTAAGCTGTGAGGTTAGGTTACTTAAGTGTGCTCACTCCTCCTTCCTGAGTAATGCTTGTAGAGCTATCAACTGTCCTCTTAACACAGCTTTCGCTGTGTCCCATAAGTTTTGGTACCGCGTGTTCTCATTTTCATTCGTTTCTAGGAATATTTTCATTTACTTTTTGATTTCCTGTCTAAGCCATTCGTTTTCAATAGAGCACTGTTTAATTTCCAGGTGTTTGATTTAGTTTTCTGTTTTTGTGTGTGATTTACTTCTAATTTCAGCGCATTATGGTCTGAGAAGATTGTCGATACAATCTCTATCTTCTTATTTTTTTGGAGTCATGTTTTTTGGCTCAGCATGTGGTCTATCTTGGAGAATGTTCCATGTACAGTTGAGAAGAATGTGTATTCAGCTTTTTGTGGATAAAGTGTCCTGTATATATCTACTAAGTCCCTTTCTTCCATTGTTTCGCTCAGATGAAGTATGTCCTTGCTAAGCTTGAGGCTGGTTGCTCTATCAAGAGGTGACAAAGCGGTGTTGAAGTCTCTCACTACTATTGTGTTGCTATTGATGTCTTTTTCCAAATCTATGAGTAGTTGTTTTAAGTACTTTGCTGGTCTCTCATTAGGTGCATATACATTTATTATTGTAAGTTCTTCCTGTCGTACAGATCCTTTGATCAATAAGAAATGGCCTTCACTCTCTCTTATGGCATTTTTTCACTCTGAAATTGATGTGGTCTGATATTAGGATGGCTACCCCAGCTTTTCTACGGGAGCTGTTTGCCTGAAGGATTGTTTTCCAGCCTTTGAGTCTGAGTCTGTGTTTGCTTTGACTATTGAGATGTGTTTCTTGCAGGCAGCAGAATGTTGGGTTCAATTTTCTAATCCATCCTGCCACTCTATGTCTTTTAATTGGTGTGTTTAGCCCATTGACATTGAGAGAGATAATTGTTATGGGATTTTGTTCCATTGTTCTGTTGAAATTTGTTGTATTTGAGGGGCCTGTCTTGCCGTAAAGTAGCCCATTTAGTTGTTCTTGTAACCATGGTTTTAGTTGTTCTTGTTAACCATGGTTGTTCTTGTAACCATGAAGTTCCTGAGCAGTTGTTAGTCTGTGAAACTGTGTGCTGTTCCTTCTATTATGAATGAGAGTCTCGCTGGTAAAGTATTTTTGGAGAAGCATTTATTTCACTGAGTTTTTTCACTATGTCCCACCACTATTTGCGGGCCATGAGGGTTTCATCAGAAAAATCAGCTGTGAATTTTAAGGATGCTCCTTTTTAAGACATTTCTTTCTTCTATCTTGCTGCATTCAGAATTTTGTCTCTGTCTAAGGTTTTGGTCATTTTGATAAGAATGTGTCTTGGGGTATTTTTATTCTGATTTCTTTTAGCTGGTACTCTTCTGGCCTCCTGAATGTGGTCACAAGTTTTCTTCAGTTCTGGAAACGTTGGAGCAATGATGTCTTTGACAGTTTCTTCTTCATCAAGGTTTTAAATGTCTTTTTTTAAAAGAAATATTGAGGCCAAAGAGCTAGTGCAGTACGTAGAGGGTGTTTACCTTGTAGCAGCTAACCTGAGTTCAGTCCCCAGAACCCTGAGCCTGCCAGTTGTGATCTCTGGATACAGATTGAGAAGTGAGCCCGGAGCACATCTAGGTGCACTACCTCCCCACAAAAAAGGAGGAAAAGAAAAGAAAATATATAAATGATTCTTGAGTAACATAGAGATTATGGGTGCTAATTCCTATATAACGTTTGAAAACCCCCAAATTTAATAGATAGTCTGCTATTGACCAAGAAGTTGGTTTATTATTTGTATTAACTTACATTGTCTGCAAGTGGTGCTATGTGTGGTCTGTAAATCTGTAAATTAGATACATTTAAAAAATTATAATGGATTTTATAATAGACTTTATAATACATTTGTATTTTATGTTTAATAAGTGATAAATTATATCTCTACTTTGTGGGTTATTTGAGCCATAGTATGTGGTGCTTGGGACTTCAGACTCTGTGCTCAAGGGTCATTCCTGGTGGTGCCAGCCATTAATTTGAGTTGACTGTGTACAAGGTACGTGCTTTAACCCCTATACTAAGTCTGGGATCCAATCACATAAATTATTTGCATATATTTTATTCATGCATAGCATAACTTTTCTTAGATTTTTGATTTTTCTAGGATATATTGATCATCTTTAATTATTCCACATCAATACCAATGTCCAAAAATGTTTCAAAATATAATTATTGAAAAAAAATCATATAGACGTTCAAATTTGTGTTGTTTGTAGGATAACTATATTAAGAAGAAATAGAACCACAAGAAACATACAAGTAAAATGAAGGTACATTTCTTTGGAGTCTTTCAATTATGTATTTATACTAGCATATATACAAGTAAAATTCTTAAAATATAAATTTCAGTGACTATTAAATTTTTGAGTTTTTTATAATTATAATGTTTTACTGCTAAGTCTATATTTATGTGAACATTTATATCTATTTGTCTAATTTTCTGATTGTTTACTTAAGATCAGTAGTTAAAGCTAACTTACTGATGAATGGGTGTGTGGCTCAGGGCTAAGAAACTTGGCTTGCATGTATGAAACTTTGGGTTGGCCTCCTGCAAGGCAAATGCCCTACCCACTGTGCTGTAAACGTTATATAAAATATACTAATAATAAGACCTAATGATGTTGGTGAACAGTGCAATATAAATGATTATTTAGTAATTTTCTTGATTTATTAATGAAATATGTGAGCTCTTGAGTATAATGAGAGTATTTTTCTAACATAAAGTCTGACGAAGGTGAAACTGTTATAACTGTCTTGTAGGATTCCATGTCCCTATTCTGCTTCATTCTACCTCTATCTCTATCCAATCCGGTCTTCTTGGGAATCTGACCTCCTGTTTGCTATCCTCCACCTTTCAACTGCCTACTTTATGACATCATTCTCCCACCCAACCAACCAACAACTGATAGAATCTTGGGGTTCCCATGCAGTTGTTTGTAAACAAAGTTGAATCATCATGACAAGTGACCAGTGACCAATAGCTGGAATGGTAGGTTCCAGTTTATGTACAAGATGGTTACCTTAGAAAAACACTGAAATGCCATACACATTTTATTTATTCTAATATATTTTTAACAAATTGAAGAGATGCATCGTAGTTCATTGGTTGTTAAAAAAAAGTTCTAAAAGGGAATGTACCGCAAGGGAATGTACCGCCACAGAGGCAGGGTGGGATGGGGTGGATGGCGGGGGATATTATCCATGGTGGTGGAAAATTGGCATTGGTGGAGGGATGGTATTTGATCATTGTATGACCGAAACCCAAGCGCAAAGATTTTTAAATCTACAACTATACCCCATGGTTCTTCACTAATAAAAATAATGATTAAAAAAAAGTTCTGAAGTTTGAGATGCTGTGGTTGTTTTTCGGAGAGGCTGGGGGTTGAAGGATGTCATGGAAAAGAATGAGAAGTTATAGAGAGGACAAAGGGGAATAGACAAGACTCTAAGAAAGATAAACATGGTCCAGGGTTACAAAGCCCATCAGAGGAGAAATTGCATGGGCCTGATGAAGATTGGGGTAGAGTCAGAGAATCAGTATAGCTGACAGGGCATTTGCCAGTTCTTGCAATCCTTTAGGGTCCCCAGAGACTCACCAGATGTGAAACTTGAGCGCAGAGCCAGGAGTAAGACCAGAGCACAGTCAAGTATGCCCCATCCCTGGTGTCCTCCAAAAAAAATATGGGAGAAATGGCATGGTCTGGGGGTTTGGATTAAAAGAATGAATTTGAAATAGTCTAAAGAAGGCAGATGAGTCTAAGGTGACCGGAAGAAAGTTAAAATTCTTTCATGGAGGCTGTGTTTATGCCTCATAGCCACCTTTGGAAATAACGAAATTTGAGACACATCTCTAAAAGGTTTGGGTGGTCTATTAATAAATGATGGCTGGGGGATGCGAACACATAAAATGGGGAATGAACCTTCCAGAGGAGTGGTCAACGCCATCAGAGTCATTCAAGGATGACTCTTAACAGGGCCCAAGCCAAGAGAACAGTTGCAGCATGAATCCCCAAGATCAGCGACTGGGAAATGTAAAGATAAGACACCATGTCCTCGGGCCCTCTGTTCAGCACCCCTAGCTGCACCATTTCACTTATTCCCAACAATATTCAGAGTCGATTTCACGGTGACAATTTACTAGCTAGTTTCAACAATGAGGTCCATTGCCTCTGTAAGTCTTTGGATTTGTAAACTCCCCACGGTGGCCAAGCCTGCTTTCAGGCAACGACATCCGGACATTTCTGGCCGGGCGAGCTTAAATTATATTATCTTGAGGGGCTTCTCTGTGGTGTTCCTTGGTCTCTGGTGCCTGTAGCCTTCTCTAAACATTGCTATTAACTGCAGCTCACACAAGAACCAACGTTATCAATAGCTTTGGGGCTGTATTGCGGGATGAACTGGACTAAGACATGCGCTTTAGGGCACCACTCCCAAAGCGGTTGGTACCGCTTGACCTTGAGCCTGGATGGTGGTGGTGGAAAGCGATGGTTTTAGGAGAGTTCATGGGGTAATGGATGGATGGATGGATGGAAAGGGAACCGTGAATGGTAGGGAACTGGACAGCTGGTGATCTTATAGGAGAGATGGTAGATGTGTTTTAATTACGTTAACATGTTATTTGGAAATGATAAGCAAAACAAAAATATGAAAATAAGATAGGTTCCAAAGAACAGGTTACATATAAGACCGAGAGAGCTGAAAGGGCTGGCATTCCTTCTGGAGCTTTCAATTATACCATTTACTAAAGATGGTATTTTCACATCACTTACCTGTGGAGAGAAATAGTGAGAAAGAGAATGCCACCAGAAAAGCAAACTGGATGACCACGGTTCATAAAAGCCAGGTGGAAGGTGTTCACATGGATCCCAAGTGCAAGTGGGTTAACAGGAACATATATTTCACTACGTCTGCTTAGTACCAGTAACTACTTTGGTGGAAATGGAGGAACACGAATGCAGTTTCTGACAGACCTGAGACTAAACTGCTAACAAATTTTCCTCGGATAGGTTAGTTCACTGGCAGGGAAGAGAACAACTTGAAAAGTCTTTTGCTACCTTTCATGTATGGCTAGAGGAAAATGCTCCCAGTAATCTCT
Organism: Sorex fumeus; assembly: GCF_029834395.1. Classification (NCBI taxonomy): domain Eukaryota; kingdom Metazoa; phylum Chordata; class Mammalia; order Eulipotyphla; family Soricidae; genus Sorex; species Sorex fumeus. The sequence goes on along the minus strand of NW_026606152.1, from coordinate 18,183,802 downwards.
CAAAACTAACAAGCTTCAACTCCCCTGAAGGAAAGTTGTATTCACTGAGGAAAAAATGCTGGGAGAAAAGTCTGAAATGATGGGAAAAGAGACAATAAGTGCAAAAGGAGGGACTTGAAATTTAGCAAAAACAAAGCTTGAAACAACAAGATCTAGTGAGCACATGATTTACTGGGAATGGGATCTGAGGAGGAAAAGAGTGATATCAGGGATGTGAACAAGGAATATCCAAGTTAAGGAAGACTTAGCTAGCTGATTGCCCCATGGGCAACATGGTTCCAAGACTACCAGAACTTACCAAGGAATTTACTTTAATTTTCTTTCTTTTATATTGTCTATTACAACATGTATTCTTTGCCTTCTTCAACGACAAAGAGTGTTCATTTCTTTCTCAATATTCTGTTCACTTGTGTAAGCATCTTAATCAACTGCTCGATAACAAAATTATTTGATCAGATGTATTATTTACTATAATATTTAGTTGAGATTACTGAAAAGTAGGTCTAAAGTGAAGTTTGTTTTGATTGGTAGAAGTAGAGTAGCGAGGACTAGGGATGGAATTAGAGATTTTGGGATACCACATTTAGTTCCTAATAAAACAAGTAAAGGACAGTGTCCCAAATAATCTATTGAAAAAGACATCCATCTCTATTTAACATGGAAATTCAGCATATTTTATATTAAATTACAAATGAATTTATATTCTTGTATTTGGTCTTTTAAAGATATTCAAGATTCTTTCAGGAAACAAACACTGCCTATGAAATCATAACAACTTAATCATAAAAACCTGATAACTACTTAAGTTTCCAAGAATGTCAGTGCTAAGAATTATTTCCCTTGATATCACTAGAGCATATTATAGGCATATGAATACATCTGTGTTAATAAATAATTGGTATCTAATTTAGAGTCTCACCATACATGGTTGTGGGTATTGTGACATAGTTATATATATTTTCATAATTTTGCAATAAGACCTCTGGGTGTGAATCCTTGAATCATAAATACCTTTTAGTATATTCCAGCACCAACACCTCCCACCTTAGTTACTATATATATGACCTCCTTTGGAGTCATTTGCTTTTTTCACTTTGTTTTAGTCCTTCTCTCTCTCTCTTTTCAAATGTGAGTTATCTTCTTCAAATCAAGGTGCTTGTATTTGCTGTGGCAGTTTTAATCTTTATGAGTGATTCAAATTTTATTCATTTATTTTTTAATTAAATCACCATGAGATGGGCCATTACAAAGCTATTTTATGCAATTTAATTTTTAATCCTTTCAGTGAAGCCAGGGAAAATCTCTTACTTGGGAAATTCAGAATTTCCATATTTTAAGTGAATCAAAACTGATTATTTTTGTATGTTTTTAATTTTTTATTTTTTTTATTGAAAAGGGACCACCAAATAATGGGTGTTGGGAGGATCCTCCCAGGATGGGAGATGCATGCTTAACGTAGACTATAGACCAAACGTGATTGCCACTCAATGTCTCTTTTGGTATGTTTTTTAGATAACTATTCCCTTCTTCTGTTTGCTTAGGTCCAGGACTTTGACTCTTCCCTCGCTGTTCTTTCAGGAAGCAAGAAAGATGTCTTCAGGAAAGAAGAGCAGCTCAGCAGGCTGAGTCCCTCGGATGGGTTTGGTGCCATCTTCTTTCAGAAATTGATTTATTGTTTCTTACCAATCTTAAAATGGGTTGGGATTTAAAATGAAGGTCACATGAAGAACTGAATGCTGAAAGGAGGAAAGGGATATGCATGATAACCTTTCAGTACCGGTATTGCAAACCATAATGTCCAACAGAAGAGAATGGGGTGGGGCTAGGGGCGCAGAGGAAGAGACAGACAGCGACACAGATAGAGACAGAGACAGACAGAGACAGAGAAACAGACAGACAGAGTCAGAGAGAGAAGAAAAGTGTCTGCCATAAAGCACAGAGGCTGGCTGGGGGTGGGTGGCAGGAGGGAAAATGGGGGCATTGGTGGTTGGAAATGTACACTGTCATGAAGGAATGGATGTTGGAACACTATGACGGAAACTCAATCACAAATTTTTAGCTGTGTATCTGTGTAATTGTGCATTTAATTAAAAAATTTTAAAGAAAAAAATAAGGTTTCAAATGAAAAATTTGAGAGATTTCTGATGAAAGAGGCATTCTGGCGGAAACCTCACTGCTTGAGCAACAATACTAGTCCCTAGTTTTGGAAGGTGCACAGCGCCATTATGGGGTGTGTATGGGCCTGTGTCTCATTCCCTAAGTCTCTCAACCCTACTGCTAATCCTGTTCCTTTCCCACACGTGAAGAGAAATCTTCACCTTGGTTAACAGCCTTCTTATAAATCAGAGACTGTGTGATAAGAAAGACAGCTTTCAGCGAGGGCAATTTCAAAGTTTCAAAAATTCCCAAATTAAAGCAGTCAGAAGTAAAATCCCTGTTGTGTCCCTATCTGTAAGAGTGAGCTGCACACACTCTTTATAATAGCCAGAATATGGGGAAAACCTGAGTGCCCGAGAACAGAAGATTGGTTAAAGAAACTTTGGTACATTGACACAATGGAGTACTAGATAGCAGTTAAAAAAGATGAAGTCATGAAATTTACATACAAGTGGTACTACATGGAGAGTATCGTTAAGCGAAATGAGTCAGAAAGAGAGGGACAGACAGAGCAAGATTGCATTTACCCGGAGAATATAAAATAACAAAATAGGAGACCAACTCCCAAGAGTGGCCGAGATTAGTGTCAGGAATTTTTCTTCATACCTTGGAGACCAGCCACACACACTAGCAGAAAAGGCAGCTCAGATAGAGAATGGAGCACCAAATTAAGGGTGTTGGGAGGATCCTCCCTGGATGGGAGAGCATGCTGAACATAGACTATAGACCAAACATGATTGTCACTCTATGCGTCTTTTGCAAACCACAACACCTAAAAGGAGAGAGAGAACAAAGGCGAATGCCCTGCCACAGAGTCAGGGTGGGATTAGGGGATGGGGGGTGGGAGGGATACTGGGATACGTGGTGGTGGGAAATGGGCACTGGTGGAGGGATGGGCATTTGATCATTGTATAATTGAAACCCAAGCAGAACAATTTGAAAGTCTACAACTATACCTCATGGTGTCTCGCTAATATAAATTTAAAAATTAAAAATAAAAAAAAATGGAAGATAAAGTAAAAATGAAACAAGATAAAGATCTAACAATAGCAAAGAGAACTATACTACTCAAAACGTTGAGAAACAGGCACATTGGGAAGTATTTTTAAATAAGCATCCAGGAGAAAATATAGCATTGTTCACGAACAAATCTACTCTATGGATTCATCTCATCCTTGAAATGGAAAAGGACAATGTGTTACAGTTACAAATTTGCAAATAAGATATATACCATCTATTTTTTGCTATGTTTCTATGCTTTACCAAGTATTATTCTAATTTTTAAATTTACTTTAATGGTTAAAACAGTATTTGCCTGCATTAAACTTTTTAATTAAATGTTTTATTAGAAATGACTTTTAATGATTAAAAAAGTTTTATTCACATGTCATTTTCTAAAAGAAATATATAGGCCAAAGAGCTAGTGCAGTATGTAGAGGGTGTGTACCTTGTATGGAGCAAACCTGAATTCAATGCCCAGAACCCTGAGCCTGGCAGGAGTGATCTCTGGATACAGAGTCAGAAGTGAGCCCGGAGCACATCTGGGTGCGCTACCCTCCCCACAAAAACGGAAGAGAAGGAAAGAAAAACATATAACTGATTCTTGAGTAACATAGAGGTTAAGGGTGCTAACTCCTATATAACTTTTGAAAACCCCCAAATTTAATAGATAGTCTGCTATTGACCAAGAAGTTGGTTTTCTAATAGTATTTAATTCCATTATCTGCAAATAGTGCTATGTGTGGCCTGTCAATCTGTAAATTTTGATACATTTAAAAACTTTAATGGATTTTATAATAGACTTTATAATACATTTGTATTTTAAGGTAGTAAGTGATAATTTATATTTATAATTTTGTGGGGTATTTGGGCCATAGTATGTGGTGCTTCGGACTTCAGTCTCTGTGCTCAAGGGTCGTTCCTGGTGGTGCTAGCCATTAATTTGGGTTGACTGTGTGCATGGTAAGTGCTTTAACCCTGTTACTAAGTCTGGGATCCAATTAAATAAACTATCTGCATATATTTTATAAATGCATGGCATACTTTTTCTTAGATTTTTTTTATATTTCTAGGATATATTGATCATCTTTACTTATTTCACTCCATACCAATGTCCAAAATTTTTCAAAATATAATTATTGAAAAAAATCATATAGAAGTCCAAATTTGTATTGTTCATGGGATAACTATATTAAGAAGAAAATAGAACCACAATGAACATACAAGTAAAATGAAGGTACATTTCTTTGGAGTCTTTCAATTATGTATTTATATTAGTCTATATACAAGTTTTCAGGGTACCTTAAATATCCAACCTGCATGGCAGAGCCTGGCAAGCTATCCATGGTCTAAGCCAAATAGACCAAATTGATATGCCAAATCCAGTAATAAATGGATCTCACATCCCTAACCCTGAATATGCAGAGTCGAGAAGGATATGGAAGGAGAGGCTGATAAAATACCAAAGCAGAAATAGGCTGCCAAAACGTAGAAAAACAAAAATGATTGTCTGTACTTTTAATGCTCGTACGCTGGCATCTGCTGCTTCCATTGAAGACCTTATGGTACAAGCGCGAAAGATCAAGTACAACATCATTGGTCTGACCGAAATGAGAAGACATCAATCACATCATGCCGTTTTAGACACTGGAGAAGAACTGTTCCTTGGAACATGTGATAAAAGAGGCGTCGGTGGTGTCGGTATCCTTGTCAACACAAACTTAGTCACGAGCATTGATTCATTCGAATGCCTAACAACCCGAATTGGACTATTACACTTGAATAAATGTGGCTCACTACCGGCAGTTTCTATCTTTGTTGTCTATGCACCAACATCCAGTTATGGTGAAAGAGAAACTGAGAAATTCTACATGGAGCTGGAGAAGTTCTATAAAGAAGATTACACCTTCTACAAGTTCATTATCAGTGATTTAAATGCCAAGGTAGGACCAAGAAGATCAGTCGGTGAACTCCACATCGGGAATCATGACCTGGAATGGAACGAACAGGGTGACAGACTGTCTGAGTTCATCATGTCAACCAAAACCTTCCATGGTAACTCACAGTACCAAAAGGCTGAATCTAAACGTTGGACATGGGAGTCTCCCAATGGAGGGTTCCACAATGAAATAGACTACATCATATTCAATCCGCAGTTTTGCCTAACCGATGTTGCTGTTGTCCCAAAATTCCAAACGGGATCAGACCACTGTCTTCTTCGTGCAAAATTCTACCTCACAGAACGAGGAGAAAGGAACACAAGGTTTAAGAAGAGGACTCCCAGAACAACCACCAACTGGGAGCTCTTTGGCTCTGTTGCGGCAACATGGGAAGATGCCGTCATTGACAACATTGATGAGGAATACGATCAAATGATTCAACACCTCCATGATTGTGCAAAGAATGCCAAGAGAGAGATAACCACAAAAATCTGCCTTTCTTCGAACACTCTTGAACTTATTCGCCAACGTGGCTTGACACATGCCTCAGGCAACCACAAGCGAACATCCGAACTGGCAAAACAGTGAAGAGAAGCCATCAAAGATGACCTCAAAAACAGGAGAGCAGCAGTACTGGTAGATGCGGCAGAAGCTGGGGAAAGCATTCGTAATGCCCGCCTGTCCTTCACCAACTAGAAAACCAAGATGACTGCCCTACAACATCATGATGGATCTATCACATCTTCCAGAAGGGCAATGGAGAAGATTATTCATGACTTCTACTCAGATCTCTTTAATAGCCACGTCCACTTGCCCACCTACCACATACCACATGATGAATATGTCTTTCCCAAAGTTCTCCCTTCTGAAATCCAACATGCCATCTCGTCAGTAAAGAAACAAAGAGCACCTGGCCCAGACAAGATCAGACCTGAACACCTGAAGAACTTACCATCAGTACTCATCAATACATTGGCTCGGCTCTTCACACGCTACCTGTCTGAATACAAGGTTCCATCCCAATGGAAAACCAGCAGGACTGTACTACTATACAAGAAAAGAGACATCCACGACATTGGCAACTATCGCCCAATCTGCCTATTGTCTGTCATCTACAAACTATTCACTCGAGTCATCCTGAATAGGATTAGCAGAACACTAGATGAAGGACAACCATGTGAACAAGCTGGATTCCGAGAAGGATTCAGTACCATCGACCATATCCACATGATTACTAAGCTCATTGAGGTTTCTCGGGAGTTCAAGATGCCGCTCTGTCTAATGTTCATTGATTTAAAGAAGGCCTTTGATTCTGTTGAGACGGAAGCGGTCATGGAAGCCCTAGCCAATCAGGGCATAAAAAACTCAATACATCAGGATCCTTCGTGAGCTCTCTTGCAGATTCACTACCAAGATCTCACCATTCTACAAAGAAGTAATCATCCATATCAAGAGAGGGGTTTGGCAGGGTGATACCATTTCACCAAAACTCTTCAGTGCCACCCACGAGAATATCATGCGATGACTGCTATGGGAAAGCATGGGAGTGAAGATAGATGGTAGGTAACTATACCACCTCTGCTTTGCTGATGACATCGTTCAAATAACACCAAACATCAGCCAAGCAGTACAAATGCTGAACAACTTTGACCATGAATGTGGAAAGGTCGGACTACAGCTGAATCTTACGAAGACAATGTTTATGAGAAACAGCCTTGTTCCTGACGCTCCATTCGCTCTCAACGGAACCACCATCTCCAAATGCAACAGTTATATATACCTAGGTCGAGAAATCAACATGATGAATGACCTGGCACCTGGGTTGCGCAGGAGGAAGAGAGCGGCTTGGAATGCCTTCAAGAGCATTGAAGAAATAACTAAAAGGACAAAGAACCAGCAGCTACGAGCACATCTCTTTGATTCCACTGTTCTTCCTGCATTAACATATGCCTCAGAGACCTGGACCCTACGAAAACGGGATGAGAACGCTATTCAGGTCTCTCAAAGAGGAATCGAAAGAACAATGCTTGGAATATCACAATTCACTCAAATGAGAGATAGAATCCGGAGTTCTGAACTTCGTCAACGCTCAAGAATCAGGGACGCTGTCTCATTTCCCAAGACATCAAAAATCAGATGGGCTGGACATGTAATGAGGTTTACAGACAACTGCTGGACTAGAGCCATTACTGATTGGATTCCACGGGACATCAAAAGATCACGTGGATGCCCACCTACAATATGGTCAGACTTCTTCATCAAGAACCTAAATGATCGGTTTGAGGCTCTGCATGTTCCTAGAACGAACAGATACCATTGGGCTACGCTAGCACGCAACCAGGATGAATGGAGATGTTACTGGCACCTGCTCGAATAAATCGATGAATAACGGGAATTAAGTGATTAAGTGATATACAAGTATAATTTTTAAAATAATCAATTTCAGTTACTATAAAATGCTTATTCACTTAATCACTTAATCACTTAACTTCCCGTTAGTCGTCGATTTGCTCGAGCGGGCGCCAGTAACGTCTCCATTTGTCCCTGTCGCGTGCTAGTGTAGCCCAATGGCATCTCTTCGCTCCGGGAACATGGAGGGCCTCAAACCGATCGTTCATGATCTTGACAAAGAAGTCTGACCATCTGGTAGGTGGGCGGCCACGCGGTCTCTTGACATCCCGTGGAATCCAATCAGTAACAGCTCTAGTCCAACGGTCGTCTTTAAATCTCATTACGTGACCAGCCCATCTGATTTTCGACACCTTGGCAAAAGAGACAGCGTCCCTGATCCTTGATCGTCGACGGATGTCAGAACTCCGGATTCGTTCTCTCATTTGAGTGAAACGTGATATTCCAAGCATAGCTCTTTCTATTCTTCTTTGGGAGACCTGAATGGCGTTCTCATCTTGTTTGCGTAGGGCCCAGGTCTCTGAGGCATATGTTAATGCAGGAAGAACAGTGGAATCAAAGAGATGTGCCCGGAGCCGGAGGTTCTTCGTCCTCTTAGCTATTTCTTCGACGTTCTTGAAGGCGTTCCAAGCCGCTCTCTTCCTCCTGCGCAGCTCGGGTGCCAGGTCATTTGTCATGTTGACCTCTCGACCTAGGTACACATAGCTGTTGCATTCGGAGATGGTCGTTCCATTGAGAGCGAATGGGGCGTCAGGAACAAGGCTGTTTCTCATAAACATTGTCTTCGTAAGATTCAGCTGTAGTCCTACCTTTCCACACTCACGGTTAAAGTCGGCCAGCATTTGTGCCGCTTGGCTGATGTTTGGTGTTATTAAAACAATGTCATCAGCAAAGCGGAGGTGGTGTAGTTGCCGACCATCTATCTTCACTCCCATTCCTTCCCATTCCAGTCGTCGCATGATGTTCTCGAGGGTGGCACTGAAGAGTTTTGGTGAAATGGTATCACCCTGCCGCACCCCTCTCTTGACATCAACGATCACTTCTTTGTAGAATGGTGAGATCCTGGTAGTGAATCCGCAATACAGCTCACGGAGGATCCTGATGTATTGGGCTTGAATGCCCTGATTGGCTAGGGCTTCAATGACCGCTTCCGTCTCAACAGAATCAAAGGCCTTCTTTAAATCAATGAACGTTAAGCAGAGCGGCATCTTGAACTCCCGAGAAACCTCAATGAGTTTGGTTATCGTGTGGATATGGTCGATGGTGCTGAATCCTTTGCGGAACCCTGCTTGCTCACATGGTTGTCCTTCATCTAGTGTTCTGCCAATCCTATTCAGGATGACTCGAGTGAACAACTTGTAGATGACAGACAATAGGCAGATCGGGCGATAGTTGCCAATGTCATGGATGTCTCCCTTCTTGAACAGTAGTACGGTCCTGCTGGTTTTCCATTGAGATGGAACCTTGCATTCAGACAGGTAGCGAGTGAAGAGCCGAGCCAGTGTATTGATGAGTACTGACGGCAGGTTCTTCAGGTGTTCAGGTCTGACCTTGTCTGGGCCGGGTGCTGTTTGCTTCTTTACTGACGAAATGGCGTGTCGGATTTCGGAAGGGAGAACGTTGGGAACGACATACCCATCCTGTGGAATTTGGTATGTCGGCAAGTGGACATGGCTATCGAAGAGATTTGAGTAGAAGTCATGGATAATCTTCTCCATTGCCGTTCTGGAGGATGTGATGGATCCATCAGGACGTCGGAGGGCAGTCATCTTGGTCTTATAGTTGGCGAAGGACAGGCGGGCGTTACGAATACTTTTCCCGGCTTCTGCCGCATCTACCAGTACTTCTGCTCTTCTCTCTTTGAGGTCTTCCTTGATCGCATCTCTGCACTGCTTTGCGAGCTCGGACGTTAGCTTGCGGTTGCCTGAGGCATGCGCCAAACCACGCTGGCGAATTAGCTCAAGAGTTTTCGAAGATAGGCGACTTTTTGTGGCTATCTCTCTCTTGGCGTTCCTCGCACATTCATGGAGGTGCTGAACCAGTCGATCGTATTCCTCGTCAATGTTGTCAACAATGGCATCTTCCCATGTTGCCGCAATAGTACCAAAGAGTTCCCAGTTGGTGGTCGTTCTGGGAGTTCTCTTTTTGAACTTTGCAGCCCTTTCTCCCCGCTCTGTGAAGTAGAATTTTGCACGAAGGAGACGGTGGTCCGATCCCGTTCGAAATTTTGGGACAACAGCGACATCAGTCAGGCAAAACCGTCGATTGAATATGATGTGGTCTATTTCGTTGTGGAATCGTCCACCGGGAGACTCCCATGTCCATCGTTTAGATTCTGCCTTCTGGAACTGTGAGTTACCATGAATGGTCTTGGTCGACATGATGAACTCAGACAGTCTCTCACCCTGTTCGTTCCATTCTAGGCCATGGGTTCCGATGTGAAGTTCTTCAGCTGATCTTCTCGGTCCTATCTTGGCATTAAAATCACCCACAATGATCTTGTAGAAGGTGTGGTCTTCTTTATAGAACTTCTCTAGCTCCATGTAGAACATGTGGACACTACTTCCACTACCCAGCCGTCGCCACACTCCAGGACGCTTTCCGGACCCGCGCGGCAGCTCCGGCCGAGACCCACGCACAACTGAAGACCCACAGAACAAGGTAAGCGGAACTCTCTGAGACCTTGGACTCCAGGCTTGCCGGACCCAGGGACAGAGCTTCTCTGCTTGCTCCCACCACCACAGGTGACAAAGGGATTCTAATCAGGAGCCCCACCCTACCCTGCCCTGTCTGCTTCCATCAACCACCCAGGGATCGAATTGTGCACAGGAGACCCACCCTACCCAGATAAATACCCCACTGGCAGACTTCCACTCTCGACACTACTTCCACTACCCAGCCGTCGCCACACTCCAGGACGCTTTCCGGACCCGCGCGGCAGCTCCGGCCTAGACCCACGCACAACTGAAGACCCACAGAACAAGGTAAGCGGAACTCTCTGAGACCTTGGACTCCAGGCTTGCCGGACCCAGGGACAGAGCTTCTCTGCTTGCTCCCACCACCACAGGTGACAAAGGGATTCTAATCAGGAGCCCCACCCTACCCTGCCCTGTCTGCTTCCATCAACCACCCAGGGATCGAATTGTGCACAGGAGACCCACCCTACCCAGATAAATACCCCACTGGCAGACTTCCACTCTCGACACTACTTCCACTACCCAGCCGTCGCCACACTCCAGGACGCTTTCCGGACCCGCGCGGCAGCTCCGGCCGAGACCCACGCACAACTGAAGACCCACAGAACAAGGTAAGCGGAACTCTCTGAGACCTTGGACTCCAGGCTTGCCGGACCCAGGGACAGAGCTTCTCTGCTTGCTCCCACCACCACAGGTGACAAAGGGATTCTAATCAGGAGCCCCACCCTACCCTGCCCTGTCTGCTTCCATCAACCACCCAGGGATCGAATTGTGCACAGGAGACCCACCCTACCCAGATAAATACCCCACTGGCAGACTTCCACTCTCGACACTACTTCCACTACCCAGCCGTCGCCACACTCCAGGACGCTTTCCGGACCCGCGCGGCAGCTCCGGCCGAGACCCACGCACAACTGAAGACCCACAGAACAAGGTAAGCGGAACTCTCTGAGACCTTGGACTCCAGGCTTGCCGGACCCAGGGACAGAGCTTCTCTGCTTGCTCCCACCACCACAGGTGACAAAGGGATTCTAATCAGGAGCCCCACCCTACCCTGCCCTGTCTGCTTCCATCAACCACCCAGGGATCGAATTGTGCACAGGAGACCCACCCTACCCAGATAAATACCCCACTGGCAGACTTCCACTCTCGACACTACTTCCACTACCCAGCCGTCGCCACACTCCAGGACGCTTTCCGGACCCGCGCGGCAGCTCCGGCCGAGACCCACGCACAACTGAAGACCCACAGAACAAGGTAAGCGGAACTCTCTGAGACCTTGGACTCCAGGCTTGCCGGACCCAGGGACAGAGCTTCTCTGCTTGCTCCCACCACCACAGGTGACAAAGGGATTCTAATCAGGAGCCCCACCCTACCCTGCCCTGTCTGCTTCCATCAACCACCCAGGGATCGAATTGTGCACAGGAGACCCACCCTACCCAGATAAATACCCCACTGGCAGACTTCCACTCTCGACACTACTTCCACTACCCAGCCGTCGCCACACTCCAGGACGCTTTCCGGACCCGCGCGGCAGCTCCGGGCCGAGACCCACGCACAACTGAAGACCCACAGAACAAGGTAAGCGGAACTCTCTGAGACCTTGGACTCCAGGCTTGCCGGACCCAGGGACAGAGCTTCTCTGCTTGCTCCCACCACCACAGGTGACAAAGGGATTCTAATCAGGAGCCCCACCCTACCCTGCCCTGTCTGCTTCCATCAACCACCCAGGGATCGAATTGTGCACAGGAGACCCACCCTACCCAGATAAATACCCCACTGGCAGACTTCCACTCTCGACACTACTTCCACTACCCAGCCGTCGCCACACTCCAGGACGCTTTCCGGACCCGCGCGGCAGCTCCGGCCGAGACCCACGCACAACTGAAGACCCACAGAACAAGGTAAGCGGAACTCTCTGAGACCTTGGACTCCAGGCTTGCCGGACCCAGGGACAGAGCTTCTCTGCTTGCTCCCACCACCACAGGTGACAAAGGGATTCTAATCAGGAGCCCCACCCTACCCTGCCCTGTCTGCTTCCATCAACCACCCAGGGATCGAATTGTGCACAGGAGACCCACCCTACCCAGATAAATACCCCACTGGCAGACTTCCACTCTCGACACTACTTCCACTACCCAGCCGTCGCCACACTCCAGGACGCTTTCCGGACCCGCGCGGCAGCTCCGGCCGAGACCCACGCACAACTGAAGACCCACAGAACAAGGTAAGCGGAACTCTCTGAGACCTTGGACTCCAGGCTTGCCGGACCCAGGGACAGAGCTTCTCTGCTTGCTCCCACCACCACAGGTGACAAAGGGATTCTAATCAGGAGCCCCACCCTACCCTGCCCTGTCTGCTTCCATCAACCACCCAGGGATCGAATTGTGCACAGGAGACCCACCCTACCCAGATAAATACCCCACTGGCAGACTTCCACTCTCGACACTACTTCCACTACCCAGCCGTCGCCACACTCCAGGACGCTTTCCGGACCCGCGCGGCCGCAAGCGGCCGCGCGACACATCATAAGACACTAAATACCTGTCTTCTGGAATTGTCGTACCATATTTGATAGGGTTCAAATATGGTAACACCTACAAGGGGGATTATAGGTCACCCCAAAAGCCTCTATACCTCTCGGAAAGACTGGCAAGCTACCGAGAGTATTCCGCCCGCACGGAAGAGCCTGGCAAGCTATCCGCTGTGTATTCGATATGCCAAAACCAGTAACTACAACTGGTCTCATTCACCTGACCCTGAAGGCTTCACCGACATGGCAGCACTGAGAAGGATGAGAAAGGAGAGGCCGACAAAATCTCAAGGCCGACCTAGGCTGCCACAACGAAGGAAGACAAAAATGATCGTCTGTACTTTCAATGCACGTACGCTAGCATCAGATGCATCCATCGAGGACCTGATGGTACAAGCGCGAATGATCAAGTACGACATCATTGGTCTGACCGAGACAAGAAGGCACGAATCTCACCATGCTGTTTTCGACACTGGAGAAGAATTGTTCCTATGAACATGCGATAAAAGAGGTGTTGGAGGCGTTGGTGTCCTTGTCAACACAAACTTGGCCAAGAGCATTGATTCATTCGAATGCCTAACAACCCGAATCGGACGTTTACATTTGAATAGATGTGGCTCACTGCCTGCAGTTTCTATCTTCGTTGTCTACGCACCAACATCTCATTATGATGAAAGAGAAATCGAGAAAATGCTTATTATATTATATAATTGTAATGTTTTCCTGCTAAGATTACATGGATGTGAACATTTATGTCTATTTTTCTACATATCTAATTGTTTACTTTAATAACAATTCTTAAAAGCTAATTTACTTATGACCGGATATGTAGCTCAGGACAAAAGAACTTGGCTTGCATGTATGAAACTTTGGTTTCTATTCTTTACACTATAGAAACAAAAGCAAAGTCATTAACTGTGGTTGGAAATATGCCTCGGTGGTAAAATATTTGCCTCACATTTCTGAGGTTATGGGTTTGATCCCTGAATTTCCATCTACACACTCAAAAGCTAACTTACAACAAAGTATCTCACTGGAGACCTAACTGGGCCCGCTCAAGAAAATCTATGAAGAACGTGAGGACAGTGACAGTGACAGTGACTTAAAGAACATTCAACTGCTTTAAACTATATATTGTGTAACTATTATAGAGATTTAACTCTCAATAAAATAACGTGAAAAGGTCTATTTTCTAGCATCTTTGCTAGGAAGAGATATTACCTGATTTTTAAATATTTGTATTTTGGGGGGAAATTTTAATTTCTCATTTTAATTTGTGCTCTTTGTCTACTAGTGAGCTTGAAAATTGATCTTGTGTGGGACTACATGGAAAATATTATGCTAAGCGAAGTCAGAAAGAGAGGGACAGACATAGAAAGATTGCATTCATCTAGGTAACATAAAGTAACAAAATAAGAGACAAACACCCAAGAACAGCTGTGATAAATACCAGGTTGTTCACTCCATGGCTTAGAGGCCAGCTGCACTGTCTAGGGGTAAAGGCAGTGCAGATAGAGAAGGGAGCACCCAATAAAGGGTGCTGGGAAGATCTGCCCAGGATGGGAGATGCCTGCTGAAAGTAGTCTATTGACTGAAGAGGATTGCCACCCGATGTCTCTTCTGCAGACCACAGCACCCAATGGGAGAGATAGAACAAAAAGGACTGCCCTACCAAAGAGGCGGTGTGGGATGGGGGATGGGGGGCTGGGAAGGATACTGGGATAGGTGGGGCTGGAGATTGGGCACTGGTCATGGGACGGGTACTCTATCATTGTATAACTGAAACCCAAGCACAACAACTTGTAAGTCTACAACTGTACCTCATGGTGTTTCACTAATAAAAAAAAAAACAAAAATTAAAAAAAGGAAATTGCTCTTGTGTTTACTAGTCATTTACACTTCTTTAAATAGAGATTATATGATCATGGTTTATGCTTATTTTTACTATTGAAGTTGAATAGCTAAGTACTGATTTATTTCACAGCACTAATTTATTAAAAACATTCATCCTTGGCCTATCATATTAATTGCCATTATTTGTTGGTTTTGCTTGTTTTTTGATCACTTAAATTGGTTTTGGTCCTTTTCTTTCAGATAGAAAAAGTTTGACACAAATGAGCATATGTTTTTCTTTATCTTCTAAAGTTTTAAACTGAGAAGAACTGTTTGTTTTGTACAAAAAAGATACCTGTGCATTTACTGTTTCTTCTCATTTTATTTACGTTTTAACACGTCTCGACTCATCTACATCTTATCATAGTAAGTGTTTTCATATTGAAAGAAACCACCATTTTTTTCAATCATAGCACTGTAGCACTGTCCTCCCGCGGTTCATCCATTTGCTTGAGCGGGAAGAAGTTAACATCTTACAACAAATTGTGAGACAATTTATCAATGGTTTTGGCCTATTGAATAGGTCATGGGTAGCTGGCCAGGCTTTTGCTATGTGGACGAGATACTCTGGGTAGCTTGCCGGACAGAGGAATAGGAATCAGGATTGGCCTCCTGCAAGGCAAATGCCCTACCCGCTGTGTTGTAAACGTTATCTAAAATATACTAGTAATACCAAATGTTGTTTCTTTAACAGTACAATATAAAATATTATTTCGTAATTTTTTTGATTTGTTAATGAAATATGTAAGCTCTTGAGTATAATGGGAGTATTTTTCTAACACAGGAGTCTGAGGAAGGTGAAACTGTTATAACCGTCTTGTTGGATTCCATCTTCCTAGCCTACTTCATTCTACCCCACTCTCTATCCAATCCGGTCTTCTTCTTGGGAATCTGAACTCCTGATTGGCTAGCATCTACCTTTCAACTGTCTACTTTATGACATCATTCTCCCACCAAACCAGCCACCAACTTGTAGAATCTTGGGGAACCCATGCAGTTGTTTGTAAAAAATTTGAATCATCCTGGCAAGTGACGAGTGACCAATGACCAATCAAGAGTGAGCAGTCGTCCGTACTGAACACTTGCGGTCTTAAACCGCTTCAGTGTTCAGACGCACTCACGTACCGTCTCCTCTTCTCGTCTACCTTTCATTGGTATTTCCTCTTCTCTGACCATGTCAGGTAAGGAATAATACTTTTCAAAGCTTTTCATTAGATTTATCATCCCTAAACTTAGCATTCAAGGAAAAATAGCACGTAGTAATGAAAGAAAGCATTCAAGTAGAATTTTATAAGCCTCATTTTAGCTTGACTTTGACATTTGCTGTGTGATTTTAGACATTTGTTTACTTTCTCTGACATACAAAGTGTTTTTCCTCATTGATTACATTATATTTTAGACACATTTAGGAGCTCAAATACACACACACACATATATATATATATATATATATTTATATATGAGGGTTGATTCTCTGCGTTTCTTTTTCCGTTTAATAGTGAATTTTACATGATATCCATTGAAAACAAGTAAATCAGAGACAGTATTTATACAGAAACAGAAAATACAGATGCTGTGGAAAACTGTTAATATGTACTAGCATGTGTTCTCTGTAATGGTATCTCCACTTGTATTTATAATTCAGTATTTTAAATATAGTGATATTACAAAGTAATAATAATTGATCTTTGAGTTTTCTATTTAAACCGGTAATAAGAAAATATGGGGCATGGGGAAGGTGTGGAGTGCTGAGCGGTAGGGAGACAAGCCCTCAAAGGTAAGAAAGTTTGGGATCACTTTCATCAAACATTGAGCAATCGAAACCAAGACGATATGAGAGAGAAAAAAATAGGAAAGAAAGAAAGAAGGAAAGAAAGACAGACAGACAGACAGAAAGAGAGAGAGAAAGAAAGAAAGAAAGAAAGAAAGAAAGAAAGAAAGAGAGAAAGAGAGAAAGAAAGAATAGGGACAGCGATTATCAAGGAAGGGGAAAAGATTTGGACAAAACGTTGAAGAGAACCAAAGACTTAAAATCAAAAAAGAAAGAATAATGTATTAAATATGCTGACATATATCCACTGAGAGCAAGATAAAGCAATTTATTTCAATAAATGCCAGGACTAGAAAGTATACTATGCCTTGAATAGGGTTCCAGTAGAAAAAGCAGTTTATCAGAAAGCCATCCTTGCTGGCATTTTTCCTGATTACCTCTGAGAACACAGTAGTTGGAACTTGAGTATAAACATGCTTCAGAAATGATGCTCCCCATAAATAGCTAATAGTGCTCATCTAGGGTGGTGGAAGACACAGAATCTTCAATGTTTTTATTACGTTATGGTTTTTAAGTACATGTACGCGCTGCCTGTTAAAATAAAAAAAATGGTATATTCTAACTTGAATCAGGAGATTTGATTCATTTGTGTGGTAAGTAGGTTCCAGGTTAAAGCTGCTTGTCATCTTTACAAATATTATTTCATGTGATTTTTTTCTTCGTAACATGAGAGTACTTTGATAATAGTCAACTTTTGTTTTTAGATCCTAAGAGGAAATAGAAAAATCAAGTCTCACATGACTAATTACACATTTTTGTCATATTTGTGAATTCTGAGTTTTCTTACATTAAAGATATTTTATTGGATTTTGGTGCTCGCTCATTTATTAAATATTGAGAAGAAAGTTTTCCTGGTTGATAAAGATAATTCTAATCTAGGGGTTGAAAGTAAATTTGCAATATTTTGTGATCACTTTATAAATGGTCATTTCTGTTTCTTGTGTGATCAAGTGAAATCCTCTGCTATGTTTTACACATGTTGTTTGCTGGTTAATATTCAATGGTACAGATGAGAATAATTTTTTTGTATTTTCAAAGTTTCTTTCTGTATTTTACTCATTTAAAACATTTCTTGTCTATGAAATACAATCATGTTTATTCCTATTTTCTTTTTTTTTATGTTTATTTTCCTATTTACCATGTAGTTACTGGTAAATCCTTTCTCTTTAATGGACTGGTTAAGTGTGCACTCAAAAATTACCTTCTATTCCATTTTTTGGCTAGCAGTTTTTTCTACAATAGAATACTGTCTTCATATGGTATACGTGGAACAATTTATTAATAACCTTATTAGACTGTTTTATTTGCTTTTTTTGGGGGAACCTATCTACTGTTATTCAAGGCTTACTCTTTGGTCTGTTCTCCATAACATACTGTACTATGCTGCTTGCTACAGAGCCCAGATTTCATTAATATCTATATACTTCTTTTTCTGTTCTGTGATACTTATTTTTCATGATGTTTTCTTTACACTTCCTCCTATGTAAATCACATGATAGAAAAATTATATTTGTGCATGCATTATTATTCTTATTGTTATGTGTACCTACATTGTTGATATACAACTTAAGACACAGAATTTAAATAAAGTTTTCCTTCCAAAAATGTTTCTTGGGAAAAACTCAAGTAGTCATTTTTGAAGTGGATCAAAAATCAGGGTAACCTTCAATGCATCAACAAGGTTAAGTCGTATGTGAACCGTAAGTAACAGGTACTCATGGCACAAGTCAAATGGAAACCTGATGATTACAGTGATAATAGTTGTAAAGACCCCAAATGCCTATATTAATGTAAGGTATATTCCTTCTGGTTTCTGGCCTTGTAGTGATCATGCAGGGTCCTGGCCAAAAGTCCACATGCTTTAGGTTGCTTAACCTGGAAATTCATAAGGGATAGAGAGAGAGAGTACTGGAGGGGATAATGCACTTGCCTTGTACACAGCCAATTCAGTTGAATCTCTGTCACAGCATACACTCTCCTGAATGTTTTAAGGGGTCACTCCCGAGTGTAGAGCCAGGAAAAGCCCAAGATCACTGTCAGTTTTTGGTCCAAACTCTATACCACCCCACGCCCAATAAGAATTATTGTAATATATGAAATCTCTTTGCCTTCTCTGGGCCTCAGGTTTCTTTTTGTTGAGAAAATGTTACCCATTCTCTTAGACTTCCTAGTTTGAAAAAGCTTCCATTCTAGGAAAGAGCATAGGAGTCAATAGGAGAGCAAGCTAAGGAGAAACTATCTGTAAGCAAGAAATCCAGGTACAGACACGATCACCTGGTTCTTCTACAGTTCTGTGTTTACTTTGAGAGCACGAGACCAAATACACAAAGTGCCCAAAGGTTCCAGGCTTTGAATCACCCCAAGTGGTTGGAATTTTGGAAACTCAGTTGACTGTTTGTAGTAGAAGCATCCTGAGGCTTAAATTTTAAGTTCATATTGTTCCTCTCAGCGTTGAAGGAGATTATTAGTCTCACAGATTTTTTTCATCACCCTCTTGTTCCTTACAGAAAATTTTCAAAATCCATCTGTATTGGGAACTGCACATACTCTGCAGCTTTCCCTTCCCATGGTGAACAATGCAGCTTCCCGAACAGGAAGTGTCTGCAACTACTCCAGAGTATCTGCTCCAGCTGGTAGTTCTGCTTGGCTCCTGCCCTCAGCCTCTGGCACCTCTTTCCAACCACTGATGGGTAGTGCCTATCTTTACCAAAATTTCAGCACAGCAATGCTGTCTGGAGTGTTTCACCAGAGTCATATATCCACCTCAGCTGCTTCCTACCCGAGTGTTTTGGAATGGGATATTGCAGGAAGTGCTGAAGAGAAGTCTTCCATGGGAGACTTTTCTGTGACTGTCCTTGCCCAAGACCCCGCTGTCTCTTCCATGTCTATGGCAGCTCGCTATGAGAAAATCCTAGATACCAACAACACGGTGTCTGTGTACCCATCACTTTCTGCCAGTCTTGTTTAGAGAACACCATCTCTGGTTCCACATCAGAGTCAAAGCCTGTCACTTCCCTACCAGGAAGGAAGCCAGGTGTATTACTATCATCAAGGAATTCTGGGAACTTTCCTTTCTGGCCTGCAGTCCTATGACTCCATGTCATACACAGGGTAAAAGGGCTCTGCCCCACAAACTTACAGCAACTCATCGCGAGAAATGGTTATGTTTCTCAAGGAGGTCCAGCCCCCAAATAACCAACCACCAGGCTTCTCCTCTGGAATCGACTTCTCTCTGTCTGCTCAACCCATCACAGAATCGAGTTATCAAGTTGAGTACACTAAGAAAAGGGAAAGAAATTTAAACAATTGGGGTCAAAAGAGAGGAAAACTGTCCATAGTTAGGTGGTATTTAAATACACTGAGATTTTTAAATTAAAAAAAAAAACTCAGTTCATGTTTACTCCCCTCACTCATTTTACAGCATGTTATTTTCACACTCAACATAAGAGCTCCTAATGGAGATTGGAAGGTATGATAGTATAATGGACATCTAGCTTTCATATCATGAAATTTTAGGAGCACACAAAAGGTTTCCACATTTTTCCCTAGTTGTTTCATTTATTTTTTAATTTTTATTAGTTAAACATCATGAGGCACAGTTGTCGACTTACAAAACATTGTGCTTGGATTTCATTTATACAATGATGGAGTACCTATCCCTCCACCAGTTCCCATTCTCCACCACCATGGATCCCAGTATTCCTCAGACCACCAATACCCCCCATGCCACCCAGCCTGCCACATTTTTCACTGTTCTATGTCAGCAGTCCTCCAGAATTACCACACTAAAAGTAAAATACATGTCTTAAACTAGTATTTTTTTTATTTTTTACGAAGTTTCAGAACTCTTATTGTAATGGTACCACTTTAACTTTCCCTTCTATTAATGAACAGCAAGGTTCTGAATAAACTTGTGGTTCAGAGATTCTGTCTCAAATCATCAAACCTAGCATCTGTACTTCAGAACAAATATCATGCTGAAGTAAAGCTTCATTCATACTCTTATTCTATGATATTAACGTCCTTTTATTTTTCCATGATAGTGAATAAATTGAGAGTAAAATTCATTACAATGTTAAGCTCTGTATGGCACTCATTAGTTTAAAAATCTCTAATATTTTTTTTAAAAAGCTTTTGTTTGGAAGAGTTTGAATCTGTGTCATAGCCCAAAGTGCTCAGGGATTACTCCTGGGTCTCTTCTAGGGATTACTGCTGATGATGCTTAGGAGATCGTATGATATGAAAGATCAAACAGAGGTCAGCTCTGCGCAGGGCCAGTGCCTTACCAAATGGACTATCCTTCTGTCCCATGTCTCTTCGTTTTAAATGCAGTTTACACAGAAACTCTTTCAAATACAAATAAAACTAAAAACAGCAGCAACACATGACAAACAGGAAGAACTACAACATTTACCTCCAATCCTTGAGCACAGGGCCTTGTCCATTATCCGTAGAATACCCAGTAACAATGCCTTGCCTATTGCTGGTAGGTGCACAGTTGTTGCAAATATATGTTAACAGGAACATATATTTAATTAACTCTGCTTGGTACCAGTAACTACTTTGTTGTAAATGGGGGGGAAAAGAACGCAGTTTCTGACTGACCTGAGACTAACCAGTTAATAGATTTTCCCAGGAAAGGGTACTTGACTGGCTGGGAACAGAAAAACGTGAAAAGTGTTTTGCTACCTTTAATGTGGAAATTGATCCCAGTAATCTCTTAAAAATAACAAGCTTCAACTCTCGAAGGAATGCTGTATTCACTGATGAAAGAATGTTGGGAGAAATGTCTGAAATGATGGGAAAAGAGACAATAAGTGCAAAAGGAAGGGCTTGAAATTTGGGTTCCTCTGAAAACAAAGCTTGAAACAACAAGCTCTGGTGGGAACATGATCTACTGCGAATGGGATCTGAGGAGGAAAAGAGTGATATCAGCGATGTGAACAAGGGAAATCCAAGTTAAGGAAGACTTTTAGCTAGCTGACTACCCCATGGGCAACATGGTTCCATGATGACCAGAAATTACCAATTAATTTACTTTAATTTTCTTTCTTTTATATGGTCAATTACAACATGTATTCTGTGTCTTCTTCAAACAGAATTTGGAGTATTCATTTCATTCTCAATATTCTGTTCATTGTGGTAAGCATCTTTAACAACTGCTGGATAACAGAATTATTTGATCAGACTTATTTTTTACTTTAATGTTTAGTTGAGATTACTGAATATTAGGTCTAAAGTGAAGTTTGTTTTGATTGGTAGAATTAGAGTAGCGAGGAGTAGGGATGGAATTAGAGTTTATGGGGTAGCACATTCAGTTCCTAATAAAATAAGTAAAGGACAGTGTCCCAAATAGACTATTGAAAAAGATATTCATCTCCATTTAACCTGTAAATTCAGCATTTTCTATATTTAATTAAAAATGAAAGAATGTTCCTATATTTTGTCTTTTAAAGACATTCCAGATTGGTTAAGGAAACAAACACTGCATATGAAATCATAACAACGTAACCATAAAAACCTGATTACTGCTTAAATTTCCAAGAATGTCAGTGCTAAGAATTATTTCCCTGGATCTCCTTAGTGTACATGATAGTCACATGAATACACCTGTGTGGATATATCACTGGTATCTAATTTAGAGAATAGATATATAGTGATTAGATCACATAACTGAGTGTGATCTCAACTTTTCTACACACTCCCATGCCCCACACACCCAAAGACTTGTACTAATCCTTATAGATCCATGACTTTTCCTCCTCCCCTCTCCCAGAGTCTTTTAAAATTTCTTTTCAAGTACTAATGTAATGTGCTTTAGAAAATATTGAGTTAAACCTAATTGTTGTCATTTAGCTTTTAGATAGAGAACCAAGAAAATCTTATTAAAAGCGTATTTTTGTATTCTTTGAAAATGGTAATAAGAACATTATCCTTGAGTCCTCAATAGACATTATATAAAGTATTTTGTGAGGAATTCCCTGTACAAATCAATACTCGAAGAAATAAATGACTTCTCTGAATGAGAATGAACTGGGACATTTCAAAGTATCAATCAGTGAGTCAAAGATGAATCATAGCATCATATAGCTAAAAATGATCTTGATGTAATCTAGTGAACACCATTACATTTTTTTCTTATACCAGATTGTAGCACTTTTAATTTTTTAAATTATTATCCATTTATTTTTATCAGTGAAACACCATGAGGTACAGTTGTAGACTTACAAACTTTTGTGCTTGGGTTTCAGTTATACAAGTATCAAGTACCAATCCCTCCACCAGTGCCCATTCTCCACCACCAAGGAATCCAGTGACCCTCCCACCCCCCAACTCCCCCACTCTGCCCCAACTCAGGGCATACCCTTTTGCTTTTCCTTTACTTTAGGGTGCTGTGGTTTGAAATGAAGGTCAATATCATTACATTTTCAAAGAAGAAAATAGACCCCTAGATGTTCAAGACCCTGCTAGTCTCCTGGACTTCTTCCCAGCATGTACCCTGCTCCACGCCCGCCCTTTGGAAATAAGCTGGGAAAGGAAAACTGGATGTTCCTTTCCTCACACTGACCTGAAAGACTCTTGCTGATTCTCAGCCACATCAACTATTTCATTTGTTTCCTGATATCACCTCCTGTCTTTTATTTTTTATTTTATTTATTTATTTATTTATTTATTTATTTATTTTTTCTTTTTTATTAGTGAAACACCATGAGGTACAGTTGTAGATTTACAAATTTTTGTGCTTGGATCTCGGTCATACCACGATCAAATACCCATCCCTCCACGAGTGCCCATTTTCCACCACCAGGATAATATCCCTCCCCCCCCATCCTCCCATCCCCCCATCCCCCCCTGCCACTGTGGCAGGGCATTCCCCCCTGTTCTCTCTCTCCTCCTGGGCGCAGTGATCAGCCAAAGAGGCATTGAGTGGCGAACATGTTCAGTCCAGTCTACTTTCAACCTGCATCTCCCCTCCTGGGAGGATCCTCCAAACACCCTCCACTTGGTGTTCCCCTTTCTATCTGAATTGTCCTTTCCCCTAGAATACCCAGCTGGCCTCTAAGTTATGGAGTAATTCTCCTGGTGTTGCTCTCAGCTATTTTTGGGTATTAATCTCATATTTTATTATTTTATATCCCCCAGATGAATGCTATCTTTCTATGTCTATCCCTCTCTTTCTGACTCATTTCGCTTAGCATGATACTTTCCATATTGTACCACTTGTCCAGGTGGGTTGGAGGACCCGAGCGGAGTCTTTTATTTTTTTTAAAAAATATTTGATTTGTTTCTGGAATAGAAAGAAAAAAACTAAATGGACTAATAAAACAAAAGCAAAATCAAACCTTTACACTCTGACATCAGAATAGTCCTTACAAGAGGGGAAGTAAAAGACTAAAATGGGTCGGGGAGTGTTGTTAGTTGGTTGTGGACAGTAGCTGGATATTTGACAGTGCATGGAGCATGAAGACAGAGTTGCTGAGATGAGGAAGTCTGTACTTGAAGCGAATACACTTTGTAAACTAGTCATCACAATTATATGTCCATATGAAATTTATCTACATATGCTTTGTGCCTCCCTTGCATTTATGTGTTATGCATGCCTTTATCCAGGGCTCAGAAATGCATCTGAGGGCATTCGGAAAATTAGATGAGGCCCATGTAGGGGGAGAGAATTAGTAAATAATTGGAGGAGGAAGAAATATGAGTTGGAGCTTACGAGATGTGTAAGAGGAATATATAGATATGTATGTATGTGTAAATACACATATATATGCATAAAAATATATATGGGCGGGAGTGATAGCATAGTGGGTAAGTTTGCCTTGCACGCTCAACCTGGGTTTGATTCCTAGGCTCCTCTCAGAGAGCCCGGCAAGCTACTGAGAGTAACCCTCCCGCATGGCAAAGCCTGGCAAGCTACATGTGATGTATTCCCTGAGTTTTTGTTAATAGCTTCCGTTTTTTAGAAAGCATCATAATAAATTATATTATTTAAAAATAAATAAGTTGGGTTTGTAAGTGGATTCTGTATGTTTGGAACCTGGGGTGTATTTTCCTATGTAAGCTACATTAAACATGATATTTATAACAGAAATCCCATCTGCAGTACTATTCACAATAGCAAGAAGAAACTATGGTATGCCTACACAATTGAATACTACACAGTTGGCAGGAAACTGACATCATGAAATTTGCTTATAAATGGATGTACAGGGAAGAATATCATGCCCAATGAAATCAGTCACAAGGAAAGGGGTATAGTGATAGGACTACCCCTTTTTTGGATATAATAAACCAGAATATGAGACTAATACCCAAGGATAGCAGAAATACAGGCCAGGAGACTTGGTCAATCTTTGGACGCTTGCCACGAGTGCTGAAGGCGGGCATTTGGAATAAAGAAGGGACAGTTATGACAATGATAGTTGGAAGTGATTACTCTGGGTGAGAACTGAGTGCTGAAAGTAGGTAAAGGAATAAACGTGAGAACCTCTCAATATCTGTATTACAATCCATAATGCACAAAAGATGAGAGAGAGAGAGAGATAAAGAGAGAGAAAGAGGTGCCTGCCACAGTGTAGAGATAGCAGGCTGTCAGGGGGGGAGGGGTTTGAGGTTGGGAGAGGGAGTGGTGGGAGAGAAACAGGGGACATTAGCAATGGAACTGTATACTAGTGGAGGTTGGGTGTTGAAATATCCTATGAATGAAACTGAATCATGAAAAGCTTTGTAATGTGTGTCTCCTGCAGATTCAATACAAAAACATGATATTTAGTTTCTACCACCATGACTAACCTATGAGTTTGCTGAAATTTATTTTTATCACCTTGGCTGGTCTCATTACATGGGTGCCTGTGTGGTAATTTTTTTTTTATTTTATATAGACTGAAGATACAAAACTAATAGGGTTGGGACTTATGGTGGAAGGGGAGAAGAGCGCAAAAACCCTGTTGACCACAGCTCAGCAGGGTCAGCTAGCTTTCGTGAAGACAGAACTCCTTCACTGATTTCCTCTTTTTAATGTGGAAAACTGAAAAGACTTTGCAGGCTGTCAGTGGATTGTCCCCTCCAGTTCACACTATTTTCTTTTCGATCAGAATTGTTTAAAGATTATTTGAAAAATTTGGAGCTTAATGATTTGTTCTCATATATTTCCACTACATGGTGTCAGTGGGCATTGATCCAGGAAGGCCAGCA
Source organism: Sorex fumeus (assembly GCF_029834395.1). Lineage (NCBI taxonomy): Eukaryota > Metazoa > Chordata > Mammalia > Eulipotyphla > Soricidae > Sorex > Sorex fumeus. The sequence goes on along the minus strand of NW_026606152.1, from coordinate 18,158,146 downwards.
TGAAAAAGTTGAGTTGTATGTCTTAACCACCAATGCCAACACTACTGTAAGTATGGAACCCAAAGTACAATAGTTAAACTTCAAAATGTGTTTGTCAAGGAAATAGGTGGGAATGCAGGGTGAAATCGGTCATTTGTTGGTGGAGGGTTGCAGACACTGGTAGTGTAATTAGAATTGGAATATTATATGACAAAACTCCATTATAAATGATTTTGAAAATCAAAATTGCCTAAATTTAAAAAAAGAGAAGTCAACTTATGTCTATATTTCAAGAAAGCTTGTCTTAGCAAATTTTGGCAGGGAGACCATACTTGGTAGAGAGAGGGAGAAAGAAAGGGACAGTTGACAGTTGGGGAGAGAAGCCTGGATATCATGGAAGAGATGAAAGCTGATCTTAGAAGATTTGGAGCCATCAGAGTTTAGAGAGTTAAATGGTGAGACCATTGCAGTTTAGATAGTTAAATAGAGAGATTGGTTTCAGTCATCAGCAGTGTATACATAGAGAGAGCTCACAGATATTCAGGCTATATTACCTAACAAGGGGAGCGTTTTTTTTCCTGAAGCACTATGTAAGGATAATATTTTGCCAGGAAGAATGATAAGAAGTTGGTTCTCTTTCACAGATTAATACATTAGAGATGAAAACTTTTATACAAAGGAATCTATCATCTTGTCCTGTTGCTCTATTTTCTTGTCATCATTCCATTCTCCCCCACAACCCTACCTAATCACGGCTCTCGACATTTCTCAGCAGTGTCACCACATAGCCCCAGAGCATGTGTTAACTGCTGGTAGCTCACAGCCCTCATGTTTGTCCCCCATCCAAGCCAGAGCCATCCTTCTGAAACCAATGATATTTGCTGAAAGCCCGTTCTTCCTTGAAGTGGCAGTCATGGTTTACCTCTTCTTAATCATTTTGTTTACAAATTTAGATGAATGTCACTATAATAGTGACAGGGATTTTCCAAACTAAGAAAAGCATAAACATTTCCCTTTCCCCGAAGAAATTTGGGCTAGTTATTTTCTATCCACTGCTAATAATATGTGATAATTTGGAAACAGAACTGAAGTAAAAACAGGTACATTTGTCAATTTGGTGCCATGACTAGTCAGTCTGAGTATAAGTATGTATTTCTAGAAAAAAAAGCAGAAGAAAAGGAGTTGGTTGCTAGCAAAGAATGCCAAATCTCTGCCAAGAACTCCTTTGAAAATAAGAATTGTGACTATGGATGGAACATAATTGCAACTCAATGCCTCTTTTGTAGACCACAACACCCAAAAGGAGAGAGAGAATAAAAGGGAATGACTGCCACAGTAGCAGGGTGGGAATGGGGGGATCAGTGTGGGAGGAATACTGGAATCCATGGTGGTGGAAAATGGGGACTGGTGGAGGAATGGGCATTTGATCAATGTATAATCGAAACCCAAGAACAAAAATTTGTAAATGTAGAACTGTACCTCATGGTGTTTCACTAATAAAAATTTTAAAAAAATAAAATAAAATAAAAATTGTTTTGTCTGCCAGAGATCAGCAGATGGGAACCTGAGTGAAGGTAAAAGATTAAATTAAGATTAAATTGGTTGACTTCTATTTTTCCTTGAGTACATTAATTTGATTTTGGAGTCAATTTATATGACAGTTCATCAAGGCACAGAAATTTTAACACTTCTCTTGTTTAAAAGTATAGTGATACACCATGTCTGTATCACTCACATTATTTTTATTTTTGATAGTTTGACACAAAAGATACGTCAAAATCATAGATAAATGAAAATTATTCAAATAATTTTTGATTATTTAAAATTACTTTATAGAATTATATTATAGAATTTCATAAATTTTCGGATTATGCAGAGTCAAAGTACATGTATCATATTACACTCACTACTGAAAGGCCTACTCTGTCATTCACCGTTGTTCAGTTTTTCCACTTTGATTACACCTTTCCATTTGGAAACTAAATAGTCTCCTAGTTCTAAAGTTTGTTTTGATTGCTTGGAAAGATCAGAATTATGCAATTTTCAACATAGGATGAAACTAGAGGATATCATGCATGTAAAGTTAGCCTTAAGGAAAGGAACAGATACAGAGAGATTTTTCTCATATGTGGATTTTAAAGACAAACAGCAAGGTAGCAACAAAGGTTCAAGAGCAATGTAAGGGGAGAACTGATCCACACAATTGAGTCAGGGGATTGGGAGTGAGGGATTCTGGGGTTTTGGGGGGATAGGGAGGGTTTATTCTTTGAGAGAATGAGGAGTGTCATGTTGGAATTATGTGTATGAGAAACCATTATTAATTGAATTATACATCATAGAATATAAATAATGTTTTAGACGTTTGTCTGTCTCATTTTATTCTATTAATTAGATTTCTCCATATGCCACATATGCATGAACTTGTTGGATACCTATCTTTCTCTGCCTGGTTTATGTCACTAAACATAATATCCTCATGTTATCCATTTTTATACAAATAATAAGAAGATTTCACTTCATACAACTGAGTAGTATTCCATTGCTTTACCACCGTTCATTTTCAAAATTTGTGGTTTAAAAGATACAAACATTGGTTTTAACAATGCTCTGGTGTTTTAAAATTTTTAGTTTAGGGAAGCAAAATAGATTTTACTGAAAAACACTTAGAAACTTGTGAAACAGGTGTAGGGTGGAATGGAATATATGTTCAAGGAGAACACTTGTTTAACAAAGCAAGCAAAGAGAGACATAGAGAAAGGAAGCACGGTATTTCTTCAAGGGAGAACACAAGCTTGAGGACCAAGCCCACTCTGGTAGTTTAGGAATAAGAACTTGGAGTGGTATGAACTTAACTTGTGCACTTTACGGGAGAACCTGAGTGAAACTATAAGAAGTACGTTCAGGAGCATGATAAACTGGAGTCTGCACTTGGAGGGAGGAGGGTAGAGATTTCTTTGGGGAGATCCGGACTATGGAGAACAGTAATATTATAACATTAATGATAGTATCGTACCGTGGGATTCCAATAAAATCTTTAACAGTGGCGTCAGATATGATAACATTCTTAGGTATTTGGATTTCCTGTGGAAACAACGGGAAAGCTGAGTTTATGCACTGGATGCCTCAGCCTGAAACAAGGTCAACAAGTCATGAATGAAAAATTTCAAGTTAGATGGATCAAGGATTCTGATCCCAGTGGAAGGCTAGCTTTCGGGTGGACAATTTCTTTTTTTTTTTTCCCCTTAATTTTATTTTATTTTTTTTAAAGTTGTAGATTTACAATTTTTTGTGCTTTGGTTTCAATTATACAATGATCAGATACCCATCCCTCCACCAGTGCCCATTTTCCACCACCATGGATAATATCCCTCCCACCCCCATCCCCCCATCCCCCCTGTGTCTGTGGCAGGGCAATCCCCTGTGTTCTCTCTCTCCTTTTGGGTGTTGTGGTCTGCAAAAGAGGCATTGAGTGGCAAACATGTTCAGTCCATAGTCTACTTTCTACATGCATCTCCCCTCCTGGGAGGATCCTCCAAACATCCTTTATTTGGTGCTCCCTTCTCTATCTGAACAGCCCTTTCTTCTAGGATACCCGGCTGGCCTCTAAGTTATTGAGTAATCCTCCTGGTGCTGATCTCAGCTATTCTTGGGTATTAATCTCATACTTTGTTACTTTATATCCCCCAGATGAATGCAATCTTTCTATGTCTATCCCTCTCTTTCTGACTCATTTCGCTTAGCATGATACTTTCCATATTGTACCACTTGTATGTAAATTTCATGACTTCATCTTTTCTAACAGCTACATAGTACTCCATTGTGTAGATGTACCAAAGTTTCTTTAACCAGTCATCTGTTCTTGGGCATTCAGGTTTCTTCCAGTTTCTGGCTATTGTAAAGAGTGCTGCAATGAACAAACAAGTGCAGATGTCACTTCGACTATACATTTTTGCCTCTCTGGGATATATTCCCAGGAGTGGTATTGCTGGGTCAAATGGGAGCTCAATTTCTAATTTTTTGAGAATCGTCCATACTGTTTTCCAGAAGGGCTGAACCAGTGGACATTCCCACCAACAGTGAAGGAGTGTCCCTTTCTCGCCACATCCACGCCAGCATCGGTTGCTTTTGTTCTTTTGAATGTGGGCCAGTCTCTGAGGTGTGAGATGGTATCTCATTGTGGTTTTGATCTGCATCTCCCTGATGGCCTGATGTAGATTCTGATCCTCGGACATGTAACAGAAAGGAGGTAGTGACAGGTATCCTCAGAAGTGAAGCCTCTGAGACAGAATTCATTCATGCCAACATACGGGTTATCAATGTTTGCTCATGGCTGCTACCCTTATAACATGTCATCCAATGGTTTTGTGGTTTCAATTTACTGTGTAAATGTAAAGATGAAGTTTCTAAATGGAAGGTAAAAATCTGAGGCCCTCAAGATGATGAATTATGGGGATGCGGGGGGGGGGGAGCTGGAGCTATACAGCATGTAGGGCATTTACCTTGCACACGGCCTACCCAGGTTAGATTGCCAGCATCCTGTATGTTCCCCCCCAAGCACCGTGAGGTGTAATTCCTGAGTGCAGAACCAGGAGTAAACCCTGTGCATCGCCAGGTGTGACCCAAAAACACACACACAAAAAGATGATGACTTGCCTTTAGATATTTTGAAGTCAAGTAGAAACAGCCAGAAATCTCCCCAGAAAAGAGTTCTCCTGGGTCGAAAACATCATCACCTCTAGCGTGAGAAGATACAGAAAATAAGGTTTCCATTTTATGCCAAGTTAAAGCAAGCCAGACATGATCTTGGAAAGTTTGGCAAAGGAAAGCATGGCTATAGGAAGGATAAGGTGACAACTGAGGCTTAGAGGTAAAATATACAAGAGAAGCAAAGGTCAAGAAGTAGGCGGTACAGTGGCGACAAGGTATACTAAGAAGAGCATTTTTTAAAAAATAAAATGCAATGACACATCAAATAAGACCTTTTTAAATGTTTCAGAACAGGGATATAACTCAGTGATAGAGCATTTGCCTTCCATTGTATGATGATCTGGGATTGATACTTAGCATTGCAAACAGCATTAGTTTTTAATTTTTAATTTCTTTCTTGCTTGCTTCCTGGCTTGCTTGCTTTTTTGGTTTTTTGGGTCGCACCTGGCTATGTATAGTGGTTATTTTTTATTTTTAAAAAGACTTATAATTTTACCTTTTTACCTGTGGTTTAAAAGGAAATCTAAAATATTTTAGAGTAAATATATGTGAGGAAGAATAAAATTCACAGGAACTACTTAGTGTTCTTAATGATACAGGAATCAGAATTTTGAGGTTAATTGTATGGGTATTGCATAAATAATTTTTCCCCATTACGTGGGCTCTCTTTTTATCATGGGCACCATTTTTTCTAAGTTGCAGAAACTTCTTAGTTTAATGTAGTCTCATTTGTTTATCTTCACTTCCTCTTCCTTGGTCAGTGGTGTTTCATTCTAGAAGTTTCCATTAGCTTGAATGTCATGAAGGGATCTTCCCACATTTTTCTCCATATATCTTAAGAATTCAGGTATGATATTGAGGTCTTTAATACATTTGATCTGACTTTGTGCCTGGCACTATAAAGAGATCTGAGTTCATTTTTTTTGCATGTTGCTGTCCAGTTTTCCCAGCACCAGTTGCTGAAGAGAGTTCCTAGCTCAACTTCATATTTCTTGAGCCGTTATGAAAGATTCGGTAATAATAATCTGAGGGCCAGCGTCAGGATATTTGACTATATTCCATTGTTCTGAGGCCTGTCTTTATATGAATGTCATGATATTTTGATTACTACAACTTTGTAGTAGGGTTTGAAGTTGGGGAAGGTGTTCCCTTCTTCTTTTTACCAAAGATTGCTTTAGCTCTTCATGGGAGAGAAGGTTGTGTATGAGTTTCAAGAGTGTTTAATCAATTTCTTTGAAAAATATCATGGGTATCCTTATAGAATGTGCATTAAATCTTTATAGAGCTTTGGGGTGTATTGCCATTTTGACAGTACTAAATCTCTCAATCTATGAGCATGGGATGTGTTTCCATTTCCTCATATACTCTCTTTTTTCGTGAAGTAGTGTTTTGTAGGTTTTTTTTTTTTGGTATAGTTCCTTAACCTTTTTAGTTGATTCTAATATACTAGATTTTCTGAGGTATTATTGTGAATGGGATTGTTTTTCTCTATCTCTTTTTTCTCTTTCATTATTAATATATGGGAAAGACATGGAGTACCGGATATTACTTTTGTAATATGCTACTTTACTAAAGAAATCTATTGTTCCCAGGTGCTTTTTTGTAGATTCTTTGGGATTTCCTAAGTATAGTATCATATCGTCTCCAAATAATAAAAGCTTGAGTTCTTCCTTTTTTATCTGGATGCCCTTGATATCTTTTTTTTTTTTTTTTTTTTTACCGAAATCATATGGCAAGTACTTCAAGTACTATGTTGAATAGGAGTGGTGAGAGTGGGTAACTTGTTTTGTGCCTGATTGTATTCTGGGATTCTAGCTCATTGATTTCTGCTCCAAGCCTTTAGTTTTTCCCCATTGAGAATAACGCTTGCTTTGGGTTTGTGGTAATTTGCTTTGACTAGATTGAGGAAAGTACTTTCAACTCCCATTTTGTTGAGAGTTTTTCATCATGAATAGGTGCTGGATGTCATCAAATGCTTTATCTACATATATTGATATGATCATATGACTATCTTTATTTTATTGAGATGGTGTATTCTGTTGATTGACTAGAGAATGTTAAGCCATCCTTGCATCCCCAAGATAAACTTACTTGGTCATAGTGTGTGATCTTTTGTTGAGTTACTGGATTCTCTTTGCTGGTATTTTCTTGAGAATCTGTGTATCTGTATTCATCAAGGAAATAGGTCTGTAATTTTCTTTTTATGTGGTGTCTCTGTCTGTTTTGAGTATTAGGGTGATCTTTGCCTCATAGAAACTATTTGGGAGTATTTCTGATTCTTCAATTTCCTGGAAAATCTTGAAAAATGTTGGCAGCATTTCCTCTTTAAAGGTTTGAAATATTTCACTATTGAATCCATCTGGGCCAGGGATTCTGTTTGGGGGGGATACTTTTGACCATCATTTCAATTTCCTTGGGAGTGATAGGTTCAAGTATTCCAAATCTTCTTGGTTCAACGTTGGGAGGCAATTGGAATCCAAAAATTTATTAATTTATTCAAGATTCTCTCATTTCCTGCTGCAAAGTTTCTCAATATAATCTCTGATGATCCTATGGATTTCTGTAGTTTCAATTAGGATATGCCCATTTGCATTTCTGATTTGATTTATTAGAATTCTTTCTCTTTGTTAATTTGAGAGGCTTCTCATGGTTTATTGATCTTATTTATTTTCTCAAAGAACCAGGTTTTGCTCTTATTGGTCTTTTGGATTGTATTTTGGGATTCTAGCTCATTGTCGTCTGGTACAAGTTTTATTATTTCCTTCCTCCAGCCTAGTTTGGACTACTTTTGTTGGTCATTTTCCAAAATCTTGAGCTCTAATTAATTCATGTAGATCCTCTCTTTCTTCCTGATGAATTCTGGCAGAGCTATACTCTTTCCTATTAACACTGCTTTTGCTGTGTCCCACAAGTTCTGGTAGCTAGTGTACTCATTCTCATTTGTTTCTGGAAACTTTTTATTTCCTCTTTGATTTCTTCTCTAAGCCAACAGTTGTTCATTACTTCCCTTAAAGAAAATATTTCCTTGCTGAGATTTAGTCTGTTTGATCTATTGAGAAGTGACAAAGTAGTGTTGAAATCTCCAACTAGTATTGTGTTGCTATCAATGTTTTTCTTTAAGTCAATTAGAAGTTGTTTTTAAGTATTTTGCTGGTCTGTCATGAGGAGAATCTACATTGAGGAGGGTGAGTTTTTTCTGATGTACAGATCCCATGATCATGAAGAAATGACCTTCACTGTCTCTTATAACCTATAGCCTGAAGTCCATGTGGTCTGATACTAGTATGGCCACTCCAGCTTTGTGGAGGTGTTCTTTTCTTTCTTGAAGAATTGTTTTCCAGCCTTTGAATTTGAGCCCATGGTTGCTTTGATTGTTCAGAAGTGTTTCTTCAGGCAGCAGAATATTGGGTTCAGTTTTATAATTCATCTTCCCATTCTGTGCCTCTGAATTGGCACATTTAGTCCATTGACATTGAGAGAGATTGTTGTGATGGGGATTTGTGCTATCTTTATGTAGAATTTTTGTACTTGTGCAGATTGTCTTAGCTTAAAGTAGCCCTGTTAATTCTTCTTGCAACAACAATATGGAACACTTTACAAGTTTGCATGTCATCTCTGTGCAAGGACAATGCTAATCTATGTATCATTTCAATTTTAATATATATGTCATCAAATATAGTATGAGTTAATTTTTCCATATTTTTCTCTACTTATTAATTTGAGGGTTGTCCTTACTCACTCCTATGGCAGACAGTGATTCATAAGCAAGGTATGTATTTCAAAGCAGCTTGAATAGATAGATTTAGAACTTTAATGTCCCAGAAAGAAAAATATGGTTTTTACCATATTATCTTTTTCCATACCCAAGGCATCAGTTTTACAAAATAATTCTTTTGGAAGATAGTATATGAGTCTTGTTTAATGCCCTTCCCTGAAACCTTCATTAAGACCATTAAACTAGAGCCTTTTGCTGTTCTCACCTCAGTCCCTTGTACATCTCCAGGAAAAGGTGGATGGTGTTGTCTGCAATTTGACCACCTTGAATGTAAGTCGGATTTTTCTCCTGAATGAAGACGTGAGGAGCATATTGATGATTTCATTCCACCTTATTACAAGTTCAACTTGAAAGGAAGGTGAGACTCATGAGGCTCCTGTAAAGGACAGAAAAAAGGGTCTCAGTGAAGTTTAATGGCCAACACATATTAGCAACACAGATGACTCAAAGTAGCCTGTGTGCATCTTTGTGTATAGTCAGTTTCATATCTACTGATAGTGATTCTCAGTCATGACACACAGGCAAAACAGACCTGTAATTAAAAATCTAGTTCTCTGAGCAGAGTGGGGTCTCTGAGGTGATTGAACAAGTGTATAGTAATTTATTACTAAGCACATAAGTAGTTTGAATGATGTGTACTTTTCGATCTAAAATTAATTCCAAATATGTCTAAAATTACAGTGTCCTGACCCCGCACCTGGCTTTCCTCACCTGGGCACCTTGGAAGGGTCGGGGTTAGTTTCCCTCACCTCCTGATTAGAGCCCCGGTAGCTGATGAACTCTGCTACCAGCTATAGGTACGCTTAAGACCACTCTCCCCAAGCTTGAAGGAGCCTCATGCATGAAGGAATTGGAAGCAGAACCTGTGTAAACACACAAAAAATAAAAGGCCGGTGGTCTGGCCGTTTCCCCACTCCACGAAGGTCAATGGCGATGGTCAGGAGATGGAAGGAAATGGGGGCCAGGCTGGTTGTTCCTAGCAGCAGGTTATTACATGGAAGAGATGTATGACATGGAGGCCTCAGGAATCCTCAAGCACGTGCGCGCACTGTGAGCCCGGAAGTTCCCCTTATATAGATCATAGAACTTCTAAAAGGCGCATTACAGTGAATTCATAAAAGGAGTTACAGAAAGAACATTGAGGCAGCAATCCATATGTTGTTTCTTTACATCCACATTGTTTCCTTACATCAGCAGGCCAGTAATACTGGCCTCTAGAAAGAAGATACAAAGCCAAACTGAAACCTTTCACAAGCACTTTCACAAGCTGTAAGCACCTTGATTTGCATCCCAAAGAACAGCCTGGCTAGAGCTGGGAATCTATATCCCAAAGATCAGTCCTGACTAGCACCTGAGATCTGCAGATCTAAGACCAGCTAGGTTTGGGAGAGAAAAGGCAAACTGTCTCAATATACTGAAATCATTTACTGAAGGCAGTTTGAAGGGGAGAAACAGTCTCATCCAAGCTAGTCAGGACACACAGGAAAACAGCTTCTAGGAGGTGTTTCTCCTCTCCTTGTCCAACCAACATATAAGCATATATAATATTAATCATTTTGTATGAACACAGTAAGAAATGCATTGAGCTTATAGAATTGCTCTTCTAGGGCCATTTCAATCTCAGACTGCAGTGCTCAGGCCAGATATCTTTCCTATTCCTAGCAGCAGGGCCCCTAATGTCGTCGTTACTTTTGGATCATGACATCATTTGCCTATGATCCATCTCTTAACTTATAGTTAAGAATCGTGGCACCTTGGCCTGGCCCATCGCGATGCCAGGGTAGCACATAACTTACCGGCTTGCCCTTGTTCCATCCAGTCCCACGTCGGGACCCTGCCCTTGGGGTACTAGGAAGTGAGGGCAACTGAGGCTTAAGTTGAGAAGGCAGATGCCCAGGAGTGAATAATATTCAAAGCCAATCAATTCCTAAGTTACAAAGCATATTAAGTAATTGTCTTCCTGTTCCAATACAAAAGGACATTGCATTAAGGTAAACTGCTCAAAACACACAAGGAGACGGAGGAAGGCAATATTAACTTACAGTATAGCTTCAGTGTCTAAGAAGGAGGAGACCTTACAAATTGGTTGGGGAAGAGAGCATAGAAGTGGTTACAGACAGAAAAAGTAATGGGAGTGTCTCGGGAGCACTGTGATGGGTGCAATTTGATAAACCTAAGCTCCATATACTCCAACAGAACCCAGGTGTATGGGAACAGGGGATGAGATCTCCAAAGCTGCTCAGATCAAGAATGGACCCCCTCCATCAAGATCCACCATCTTCTAGTAGCTAAATGTTACAACCACGAACTGCCCCTGGAGCCACGTCATCCCATCAATGACCAAGATCCAGAGACAGGATATTGTTGATAAGATAACAACTCTTATTGTTCAGTTCTCACTCTCAGAGAACCTGGTAGGCTTCTGCGAGTATCATGCCTGCATGGCAGAGTCTGTGTTTCTGGTCACTGTTTCTTTTGAGGTACAGAAGCTGCTTAATTTAAAATAGTCCCCTTTGTTTATCTCTGTTTCCAGTTGCTTGGCAAGTGGCGTGTTATCTTTGAAGATACCTTTAACTTCAATGTCGTGGAGGGATATGCCGACCTTGTATTCAATGTACATGAGGGATTCTGGTCTGATTTTGAGGACTTTGACGCATTTTTATCTGACTTTTGTGCATGGTCTTAGGTAGAGGTCTGAGCCATTTTTTTTTCCATGTAGCTGTCCAGTTTTTTTCTGCACCGTTTGTTGAAGAGGACTCTCTTGCTCCACTTCACATTTCTTGCTCCCTTATCAAAGATTAGATGATTATATATTTGAGGGTGTGTGTCAGTATATTCAATCCTTTTCCAATGGTCTGCGGCTCTGCCTTTGTTCCAGTACCATGCTGTTCTCATTATTATCACTTCATAGTAGAGTTTGAGGTTGGGGAAGGTGATGCCTCCATCGTTTTTTCCCCAAGAATTGCTTTAGCTATTCGTGGGCGTTTGTTGTTCCATTCGAATTTCAGGAGTGCTTGATCAATTTCTATGAAGAATGTCATGGGTATCTTTATAGGGATCACATTGAATTTGTACAATGCTTTGGGGAGTATTGCCATTTTGACAATGTTAATTCTCCCATTCCATAAGCAGGAGATATGTTTCCATTTCCTCGTGTCCTTTGTTATTTCCTGTTGTATAGGTCCTTTACCTCCTTAGGTTAGCAGATTCCAAGGTTCTTGATTTTTCTGAGGCACGATTGTGAATGGAATTGTTTTTTCATGTCACTTTCTTCTCTCTCATTATTTGCATATAAAAAAGCCATAGACTTTTGGGTATTGGTTTTATAGCCTGCAATTTTACTATGAAAGTCTATTGTTTCTAGGAACTTTTTTGGTAGAGGTTTTAGTATTCTTTAAATAGAGTATGATATCTGCTGTGAATAGTGAGAGCTTATTTCTACCTTTCATACATGAAAAATCCTTAATATCTTTTTCTTACCTTATTTCTATTGCAAGTACTTCCAGTACCACCTTGAACAGAAGTGCCAAAATGAACTTTTACTTAGCACTTTTTGTCTGTAAATTTCTATGCTAAGAACAGTGGAATAAACAGTGATATCTTAGTAATTTACAAGTAAATTATGAAGACAGATAATATAAAATAATTTCTTTGTACAAATTTCCAAAATGTGTCGCTTTTATTAAATACATTAAGAATAAATCGTAGATCTTGATTATACCCTGAAGATTATTTACTTGTTAGAAGTTACCTTTCTAAAATGCAATAAAGTGACACATTTTGAAAATGTTGATTATTCGCTCATTAATTTAATGAATCTTTGTTACTCTGGTGGTGCATTGCCTCCAGGAAGTCAACCTGTACCCTCAGGTGAGTGCATCAACAGTCTGATGGTGTCTTCATGATTCCTGATAACCTTAAATGGCCACTGTGCCTCTGGCTGGATCCCAAAACCTCAGTACTACGTTTCCCGAGAAATTAAACTCCCAAAAGATATGTGGGAGCCATGTTCACAAACCACCCCTGGCTCAGTTATACAAGCTAATGGATTGGTCTTGTTTCAGAGACCCATAAACAAATCTTGAAAGAGATCAAAAGCCACAGTTAACCTTGGACCTGCAAAAGGATGAACACACTAGGGTAAATCGAGGGAGGCAGGTTAGTTGGGTGCCCACCCAACCAGAACCTAGTGCAGCCACTTGCTCCCACAATCCAAAATCGCCACCATGCCCTCGTCTGGTTTCCAACTTCTCAGGATGGCTCTCACTGAAATATAACAGCTGAAAATTCAGATATGCGGGTTTTGTGACTGAAATCTCCAGGTTTTCTCTGGGTCACAATGGGAATCCCATCCCCACTGCCCTGTACATATGGAAGCCTCAGCAGTCATTTCCATAACTCAAAGCTACTCCAGCCTTAGCTTCCTGATAAAAACACTAAATTCCTTGAACAAACATGATGAACAAACACGAGACCCATGATGCACAAAATAATAAGGAGACAGAGAGAAACAATTAAAGAGCCTGCCATAGACACAGGCATGGGGTGTGGGTAGGGTGTTGGGGGATGGTTTTATGGAACCAGGAACATTGGTGGTGGGAAATGTACAATAGTGGAGGGATGGATGTTGGATCGTTGTATGACTGGAAGCAAATTATGAATAGATTTGTAATAGTCTATCTCACAGATATTGAATAAAACATTAAAAATATATATGCTTCATTTGTACCTCAGACCACTGATAGAACATTAAAACCCAGCATATCTATTTTTGTGTTCTCTGTAGGAAAAAACATGTTACTCACCTGTGTGCCAATAGCTTGAAGAATGCTATACCCTAAGATACATCCTTGACTGTCAATAACATGAATAAGTAATTGCAGCTATGTTATGTTTTAGAATCAGTTCATGGACAAGAAATCAAGAGGAGGAAGTGGAAAAGAGCATCAGTTTTGAATGGATAATGTTTATAATGTTTGACGAGCATGCAAGGGAGACTAAAGATTTGGCATGAGAAGAGGGAAGAAACAGAAGAGTGAAGTACTAATAAGTATCATGAGAAAAATGCAAGGGAGGACATTTCCTGGCAAGTGTCACACTTTGTTGAGATTTTGGTGAGGATAAGTATTAGAGAGTATCTTTCCCATTTAGTGGTAAAAAGGAAACTTTGATGTGTGCATTTAAAAATTACTTTAAAAATTAGAATCACCAAGAGATACACAGTTACAAAGTTGCTCATAATTGAGTTTCAGTCATGTAATGTTCTAGCACCCTTCCAGTATAATGGGGGCATTTTTGAAGGAATATCCCTGGTGGGAAGACTTGGGCATCTGAATCTTAACACATTTCACCAAATATATGATCTCTTCTCACATGATATACCCTTTCTCCCCTGCTTCTTTGATTTATGTTTTCATACAATATTTCCTTGTGAAACTCACCTCAAGTAAGGGTCCCTATTTAAGACAAGTACATGTTTCTGGGGCATTACATATTTTTCGGTTGCTGGAAGAGTCTCTATAGCAATGCTCAGGAGGTGTGGGGGCCCCAAAGACAATTCTCAGAAAACGTGGTCATGGTGGTTGGGGTCCTCCTATGCTATACAGCCTTTGATACTCTGGCAAACAGGTGGTGCTGGGAGTCAAATTGAGTGCATGTGAGGCAAGTTCCATAAGCACTACACTATCTCCTGCGGCCCTGGGTATTAGATTGATGTCAGCATTCGAGGTCCTCCCTTTTGTCAGAAAGCAGAAACTTGTGAAGGAGAAAGTGGAAGAGACCTTAGGGTATAGCTAGGTTGACTGAGTACATGGTGTTACCATTAAGATTGGAACATAAAGTAAAAATAAAACAAGAGAAATATCTAACAATAGCAAAGAGGGCTATAGTACTCAAAAAAAATATATTCTTAAACTAAGAATCTTCAGCACCTCCAAAGAAACAGTGACCAAAATACAAAGACAGTCTACAGAATGGGAAAGGATATTCACCGAATACACATCTGACAAGGGGTTGATATCAATGATATACAAAATACTGGTTGAACTCGACAAGAAGACAACATCCAACCCCATCAAAAAATGGGGCAATGAAATGAACAGAAACTCTCTCAAAGAAGAAATCCGAATGGCAAAAAAGCACAAGAGAAAATGTTCTACATCATTAATCATCAGGGAGATGCAGATCAAAACCACAATGAGATACCATCTCACACCTCAGAGACTGGCCCACATTCACAAGAACAAAAGCAACCGATGCTGGTGCAGATGTGGCGAGATAGGGACACTCCTTCACAGTTGGTGGGAATGCCGACTAGTTCAGCCCTTTTGGAAAACAGTATGGACGTTTCTCAAAAAATTAGAAATTGAGGTCCAATTTGACCCAGCGACACCACTCCTGGGAATATATCCCAGAGAGGTATAAATGTGTAGTCGAAGTGACATCTGCACTTATTTGTTCATTGCAGCACTCTTTACAATTGCCAGAAACTTGGAGAAACCTGAGTGCCCAAGAAGAGAAGACTGGTTAAAGAAACTTTGGTACATCTACACAATGGAGTACTATGTAGCTCTTAGAAAAAATGAAGTCAGGAAATTTACATACAAGTGGTACAATATGGAAAGTATCATGCTAAGCGAAATGAGTCAGAAAGAGAGGGATAGACATAGAAAGATTGCATTCATCTGGGGGATATAAAGTAACAAAATATGAGATTAATACCAAAGAATAGCTGAGATCAACACCAGGAGGATTACTCCATAGCTTAGAGGCCAGCCAGGTATTCTAGGGGAAAGGGCAGTTCAGGTAGAGAAAGGAGCACCAAATGAAAGGTGTTTGGAGGATCCTCCCAGGAGGGTAGATGCATGTTGACAGTAGACTATGGACTGAACATGTTTGCCACTCAATGCCTCTTTTGCAGACCACAACATCCAAAAGAAGAGAGAGAACAAAAGGGAATGCCCTGCCAAAGAGGCAGGGTGGGGGTGTTGGGGGGATATTATCCATGGTGGTGGAAAATGGGTACTGGTGGAGGGATGGGTATTTGATCATTGTATGACCGAAACCCAAGCACAAAGATTCGTAAATCTACAACTGTACATTATGGTGCTTAACTATTAAAAATTTTTTTGAAAAGTTATTAAAAAAAGAAACATATGGGGAAAAGAGCTAGTGCAGTGTGTAGAGGGTGTTTACATTGTATGCAGCTAATCTGAGTTAAATCCCCAGAACCCTGAGCCTGCCAGAAATAATTCTGGATAGAAAATCAGAAGTGAGCCCGGAGCACATCTAGGTGCACTCCCCTCCCCACAAAAAAGGAAGAAAAGAAAAGAAAACATATAACTGATTCTTGAGTAAAATAGAGATTAAGGGTGCTAACTACTATATAACGTTTGAAAACCCCCAAATTTAATAGCGAGTCTGCTATTGACGAACAAGATGGTTTATTAATAGTATTTACTTACATTGTCTGCTAGTGGTGCTATATGTGGTCTGTAAATCTGTAAATTTGATACATTTAAAAATTTTATAATGGATTTTATAATAGACTTTATAATACATTGGTATTTTGTGTTTAATAAGTGACAAATTATATCTCTACTTTGTGGGTTATTTGGGCCATAGTATGTGGTGCTTGGGACTTCGGACTCTGTGCTCAATGGTCATTTCTGGTGGTGCCAGCCATTAATTTGGGTTGACTGTGTGCATGGTACGTGCTTTAACCCCTATACTAAGTCTGGGGTCCAATCAAATTAATTATCTGCATATATTTTATACATGCATGGCATAATTTTCTTAGATTTTTGATTATTCTAGGATATACTTATCATCTTTAATTATTCCACATCAATACCAATGTCCAAAAATGTTTCAAAAAATAATTATTGAAAAAAAAATCATATAGAAGTTCAAATTTGTGTTGTTCGTGAGATTACTATATTAAGAAGAAATAGAACCACAAGAAACATACAAGTAAAATGAAGGTACATTTCTTTGGAGTCTTTAAATTATGTATTTATATTAGTATATATACAAGTATAATTTTTAAAAAATAAATTTCAGTGAAAATAAAGTTTTTGAGTTTTGTTAATTGTAATGTTGTACTGCTAAGTATATATTTATGTGAACATTTATATATATATTTGTCTATTTTTCTGATTGTTTACTTAAGATCTGGAGTTAAAAGCTAACTTACTGATGACAGGGTATATGGCTCAGGGCTAAAGCACTTGGCTTGCATGTATAAACTTTGGGTTGGCCTCCTGCAAGGCAAATGCCCTACCCACTGTGCTGTAAACGTTATATAAAATATACTAATAATAAGAGCTAATGATGTTGGTGAACAGTGCAATATAAATGATTACTTAGTAATTTTCTTGATTTATTAATGAAATATGTAAGCTCTTGAGTATAATGGGAGTATTTTTCTAACGTAAGAGTCTGAGGAATGTGAAACTGTTATAACTCTACTGTAGGATTCCATCTCCCTAGCCTGCTTCATTCTACCTCTCTCTCTATCCAATCCGGTAATCTTCTTGGAAATCTGACCTCGTGATTGGCTAGCCTCAACCTTTCAACTGCCTATTTTATGACATCATTCTCTCATCAAACCAACCAACAACTGGTAGAATCTTGGGGTTCCCATGCAGGTGTTTGTAAACAAATTTGAAACATCATGTCAAGTGACCAGTGACCAATAGCTGGAATGGTGGGTACCACTTTATTTACCAGATGGTTACCTTAGACAAACACGGAAATGCCATACAAATTTTATTTATTATAATATATTTTTAACAAATTGAAGAGATGCATCATAGTTAATTGGTTGTTAATAAAAGTTATGAAGTTTGAGATGCTGTGGTTGTTTTGGGGAGAGGCCGGGGGTTGAAGGATGGCATGGGAAAGAATAGGAAGTTATAGAAAGGACAAAGGGGGACTACACAAGACTCTAAGAAAGATAAACTTGGTCCAGGGTTCTAAAGCCCATAAGAAATTGCATGGGCCTGATGAAGAGTGGGGTAGAGTCAGAGGAATAGTATTGCTGACAGGGCATTTGCTCTGCAAGCAAGAAGGACCCAGTTCAATTCTTGCAATCCTTTAGGGTCCCCAGAGACCCACCAGATGTGAAACTTGAGCGCAGGGCCAGGAGTAAGACCAGAGCACAGTCAAGTATGCCCCATCCCTGGTGTCCTCCAAAAAAAATGGGAGAAATGACACAGTCTGGGGATTAGGATTAAAAGAAAAAAATTGGAATAGGCTAAAGAAGGCAGATGAGTCAAAGGTGACCCGAAATAAAGTTAAAATTCTTTCATGGAGGCTGTGTTTATGCCTCAGGTCCACTTTTGGAAAATAATGAAATTTGAGACACATCTCTAAAAGGTTTGGGTGGTCTAATCATAAATGATGGCTGGGGGTTGTGAACACATATACTGGGGAATGAACCTTCCAGATGAGTGGTAAACGCCCTCAGAGTCATTCAAGGATGACTCTTAACAGGGACCAAGCCAAGAGAACAGTTGCAGCATGAAGACTGAAGATGAGCTCCTGGAAGATGCAAAGATAAGTCACCAAGTCCTCTGGCCCTCTGTTCAGCACCCCTACCTGCACCATTTCCCTTATTCCCAACAATATTCAGAGTCGCTATCACGGTGACCCTTTGCTAGCTAGTATCAACAATGAGGTTCATTGCCTCTGTAAGTCTTTGCATTTGTAAACTCCCCGCTGTGGTCAAGCCTGCTTTCAGGCAATGGCATCTGGACATTTCTAGCAGGGGGAGCTCAAATTATATTACCTTGAGGGGCTTCACTGTGGTCTTCCATGGTCCCTGGTGCCTGTAGCCTTCTCTACACATCACGTTTAACTGCAGCTCACACAAGAACCAACGTTATAAGTGTCGTTGGGGCTGTGTTGGGGGATGTACCGGACTAAGACATGCGCACTAGGTCACCACTCCCAAAGCGGTTGGTACCGCTTAACCTTGATCCTGGAAGTTGGTGGTGGAAATAGATGGTCCTAGGGGAGTTAATGGGGTGATGGATGGATGGCAAGGAAACCGTGAAGGGTAGGGAACTGGACAGCTGGTGATCATCATAGGAGAGTTGGTAGATGTGTTTTAATTACGTTAATGTTTTTCGAAAAAGATAAGCAAAACAAACATATGAAAACATGATAGGTTCCAAAGAACAGGTTACATATAAGACCGAAAGAGCTGAAAGGGCTGTCATTCCTTCTGGAGCTTTCAATCATAACATTTACGAAAGTTTGTATTTTCACGTTACTTAGCTGTGGAGAGGAATAACGAGAAACAGAATGCCACCGGAAAAGCAAACTGAATGACCACCTTTCATAAAAGCCAGGTGAAAGGTGTTCACATGGATCCCAAATGCAAGTGGGTTAACAGGAACATATATTTAATTAAGTCTGCTTGGTACCAGTAACTACTTTTGTGGAAATGGAGGAAAAAGAATGCAGTTTCTGACACACTGAGAATCAACTGCAAACAAATTTTCCCAGGAAATGGTAGTTGACTGGCTGGGAACAGAGCAACTTGAATAGTGTTTTGCTAACTTTCATGTATGACTAGAGGAAAATGATCCCAGTAAACTCTCGAAACTAACAAACTTCAACTCCCTTGAAGGAAAGTTGTATTCAGTGAGGAAAAAATGCTGAGAGAAATGTCTGAAATGATGGAAAAAGAGACAATAAGTGCAAAAGGAAGGACTTGACATTTGGGTTCCTCTGAAAACAAAGCTTGAAATAAAAGATCTGGTGAGCACATGATTTACTGAGAATGGGATCTGAGAGGAAAAGAGTAATATCAGGGATGTGAACAAGGAACATCCAAATTAGGAAGACTTTGCTAGCTGATTACCCCATGGGCAACATGGTTCCAAGACTACCAGAACTTACCAAGGAATTTACTTTAATTTTCTTTCTTTCATATGGTCAATTACAACATGAAATTTTTGCATAATTCAATGACACTTTAGAGTGTCCATTTCTTTCCCAATATTCTTTTCACTTGTGTAAGCATCTTAAACAGCTGCTGGATACAGAATTATTTGATCAGACTTATTTTTTTACTATAAGTTTAGTTGAGATTCCGGAAAACTAGATCTAAAGTGAAGTTTGTTTTGATTAGTAGAAGTAGAATAGCGAGGACTAGGGATGGAATTAGAGATTATAGTGTACCATATTCAGTTCCTAATAGGACAAGTCAAGGACAGTGTCCCAAATAGACTATTGAAAAAGATATCCATCTCTATTTAACATGGAAATTCAGCATATTTTATATTAAATTAAAAATGAATTAATATTCCTGTATTTGGTCTTTTAAAAACATTCAAGGTTGGTTAAGGAATCAAACATTGCCGATGAAATCATAACAACTTAATCATAAAATCCTGATTACTACTTAAGTGTCCAAGAATGTCAGTGCTAAGAATTATTTCCGTTGATCTCACTAGTACATATGATAGGCATATGAATAAATCTGTGTGGATAAATAATTGGTATCTAATTTAGAGTCTCACCATACATGGTTGTGGGTATTGTGAAATATATTTTCATAATTTTGCAATAAGATCTCGGGGTGTGAATCCTTGAATCATAAATACCTTTTCGTATGTTCCAGCACTACCTCCTCCCACGTTAATTACTATATATATGACCTCCTAAGGAGTCATTGCTTTTTTCACTTTGTTTTAGTCTTTCTCTCTTTATTTTCAAATGTGAGTTATCTGCATCAAATCAAGGTGCATGTATTTGGTGTGGCAGTTTTAATCTTTATGAGTTATTTATATTTTATTCATTTATTTTTTAATTGAATAACCATAAGATGGGCCATTACAAAGCTATTTTATGCAATTTAATTTTTAATCCTTTCAGTGAAGCCAGGGAAAATCTCTTACTCGGGAAATTCAGAATTTCCATATTTCAAGTGAATCAAAACTGATTGTTTTTGAATTTTTTTTTATTTTTTTATTATTTTTTTGATAGAAAAGGGACCACCAAATAATGGGTGTTGGGAGGATCCTCCCAGGATGGGAGATGCATGCTGAAATTAGACTCTAGACCGAACATGATTGCCACTCAATGCCTCTTTTGGTATTTTTTTAGATAATTGTTCCCCTCTTCTGTTTGCTTAGGTCCGGGACTTGGCCTCTCCCCTTGCTGTTCTTTCAAGAAGCCAGAGAGACGTCTTTAGGCAGGAAGAGCAGCTCAGCGGCAGGGTCTCTTGGATGGGTTTGGTGCCATCTTCTTTCAGAAATTGATTTAGTGTTTCTTACCAATCTGAAAATGGCTTGGGATTTAAAATGAAGGTCACGTAAAGAACTGAGTGTTGAAAGGAGGAAAAGGATAAGCATGATAACCTTTCAGTACCTGTATTGCAAACCATAATGTGCAAAAGGAAAGAATGGGGGAGGGCAGGAGAAAGAGACAGACAGGGAGACAGACAGACACAGAGACAGAGAGAGACAGACAGACAGACAGAGTCAGAGAGAGAAGAAAAGTGTCTGCCATAGAGCACAGAGGCTGGCTGGGTGTGGGTGGCAAGAGGGAAAATGGGGACATTGGTGGTTGGAAATGTACATTGTCATGAAGGAATGGGTGTTGGAACACTATGATGGAAACTCAATCACAACTTTGTAGCTGTGTATCTGTGTAATTATGCATTTAATTTAAAAATTTTAAAGAAAAAAATAAGATTTCAAATGAAAAATTTGAGACATTTCTGAAGCAATAGGCATTCTGGCAGAAACCTCACTGCTTGAGCAACAAAACTTTCAGACAGCGCAATTTCAAAATTTCAAAAATTCCCATATTAAAGCAGTCAGAAGCAAAACCCCAGTTGTGTCCCCATCCATAAGAGTGAGCTGCACACACTCTTTACCATAGCCAGAATCTGGGAAAAACCTGAGTGCCCCAGAAAAGAAGACTGGTTAAAGAATCATTGGTACCTTGCCACAATGGAGTACCACGTCGGGGTTAGAAAAGATGAAGTCATGAAATTTACATACAAGTGGTACTACATGGAGAGTATCATGTTAAGCGAAACGAGTCAGAAAGAGAGGGACAGACAGAGCAAGATTGCATTCACCCGGAGAACATAAAATAACAAAATAGGAGACCAACTCCAAGAGTGGCCGAGGTTAGTGTCAGGAATTTTTCTTCATAGCTTTGAGACCAACCACACACGCTAGCAGAAAAGGCAGCTCAGATAGAGAATGGAGCACCAAATAAAGGGTGTTGGGAGGATCCTCCCAGTATTGGAGAGCATGCTGAACATAGAATATAGACCAAACATGATTGTCACTCAATGCCTCTTTTGCAAACCACAACACCTAAGAGGAGAGAGAGAACCAAGGGGAATGGCCTGCCACAGAGTCAGGTTGGGATGAGGGAATGGGAGATGGGAGGGAGACTGGGGCACATTGGTGGTTGGAAATGGGCACTGGTGATGGGATCGGTATTTGATCATTGTATCATTGAAACCCAAGCACAAAAATTTGTAAGTCTACAACTGTACCTCATGGTGTCTCAGTAATAAAAATTTAGAAATTAAAAATAAAAAAATTGGAACTTAATCACTTAATCACTTAACTTTCCGTTAGTCGTCGATTTGCATGAGCATATGCCAGTAACATCTCCATTTATCCCTGTCGCGTGCTAGTGTAGCCCAATGCCATCTATTCGCTCCAGGAACATGAATGGCCTCAAACCGATCGTTCATGATCTTGATGAAGAAGTCTGACCATCTGGAAGGTGGGTGGCCACGCGGTCTTCTGACATCCCATGGAATCCATTCGGTAACAGCTCTAGTCCAGCAGTCATCTTTAAATCTCATTACGTGACCAGCCCATCTGACACCTTGGAAAATGAGACAGCGTCCCTGATTCTTGATCTTAGAAGGATGTCAGAACTCTGGATTCTTTCTCTCATTTGAGTGAAACGTGATATTCCAAGCATGGCTCTTTCTATTCTTCTTTGGGTGACCTGAATAGCGTTCTCATCTTGTTTGTGTAGGGCCCAGGTCTCTGAGGCATATGTCAATGCAGAAGAACAGTGGAATCAAAGAGATGTGCCCGGAGCCAGAGGTTCTTCGTCCTCTTAGCTATTTCTTCGACGTTCTTGAAGGTGTTCCAAGCCTCTGTCTTCCTCCTGTGCAGCTCGGGTGCCAGGTCATTTGTCCTGTTGACCTCTGGACCTAGGTACACATAGCTGTTGCAATCAGAGATGGTCCTTCCATTGAGAGCGAATGGGGCGTCAGGAACAAGGCTGTTTCTCAAAAACATTGTCTTCGTAAGATTCAGCTGTAGTCCTACCTTTCCACACTCACAGTCAAAGTCGGCCAGCATTTGTGCAGCTTGGCTGATGTTTGGTGTTATTGAAACAATGTCATCAGCAAAGCGGAGGTGGTGTAGTTGCCGACCATCTATCTTCACTCCCATTCCTTCCCATTCCAGTCGTCGCATGATGTTCTCAAGGGAGGCTCTGAAGAGTTTCGGTGAAATGGTATCACCCTGCCACACCCCTCTCTTGACATCAACGATCACTTCTTTGTAGAATGGTGAGATCCTGGTAGTGAATCCGCAATACAGCTCTCGGAGGATCCTGATGTATTGGGCTTGAATGCCCTGATTGGCTAGGGCTTCAATGACCGCTTCCGTCTCAACAGAATCAAAGGCCTTCTTTAAATCAATGAATGTTAAACAGAGCAGCATCCTGAACTACCGAGAAACCTCAATGAGCTTGGTTATTGTGTGGATATGGTCGATGGTGCTGAATCCTTTGCGGAACGCTGCTTGTTCTCATGGTAGTCCTTTATCTAGTGTTCTGCCAATCCTATTCAGGATGACTCGAGTGAACAACTTGTAGATGACAGACAATAGGCAGATCGGGCGATAGTTGCCAATGTCATGGATGTCTCCCTTCGTAGAAGTCATGGATAATCTTCTCCATTGCCGTTCTGGAGGATGTGATGGATCCATCAGGACGTTGGAGGGCAGTCATCTTGGTCTTATAGTTGGTGAAGGACAGGCGGGCCTTACAAATACGTTTCCTGGCTTCTGCCGCATCTACCAGTACTTCTGCTCTTCTCTCTTTGAGGTCTTCCTTGATCACATCTCTGCACTGCTTTACGAGCTCGGACGTTAGCGTGCGGATGCCTGAGGCATGCGCCAAACCACGCTGGAGAATTAGCTCAAGAGTTTTCGAAGATAGGCGGTTTTTTTGTGGCTATCTCTCTTTTGGCGTTCCTCACACATTCATGGAGGTGCTGAACCAGTTGATCGTATTCCTAGTCAATATTGTCAACAATGGCATCTTCCCATGTTGCCGCAGTAGTACCAAAGAGTTCCCAGTTGGTGGTCATTCTGGGAGTTCTGTTTTTGAACTTTGCAACCCTTTCTCCCTGCTCTGTGAAGTAGAATTTTGCACGAAGGAGACAGTGGTCCGATCCCGTTCGAAATTTTGGGGCAACAGCGACATCAGTAAGGCAAAACCGTCGATTGAATATGATGTGGTCTATTTCGTTGTGGAATCGTCCACCGGGAGACTCCCATGTCCATCATTTAGATTCTGCCCTCTGGAACTGTGAGTTACCATGAATGGTCTTGGTCGACATGATGAAGTCAGAAAGTCTCTCACCCTGTTCGTTCCTTCCTAGGCCATGGGTCCCCATGGGAAGTTCTTCAGCTGATCTTCTCGTTCCTATCTTGGCATTAAAATCACCCACAATGATCTTGTAGAAGGTGTGGTCTTCTTTATAGAACTTCTCTAGCTCCATGTAGAACTTCTCGATTTCTCTTTCATCATAATGAGATGTTGGTGCGTAGACAACAAAGATAGAAACTGCAGGCAGTGAGTCACATCTATTCAAATGAAAACGTCCGATTCGGGTTGTTAGGCATTCGAATGTATCAATGCTCTTGGCCAAGTTTGTGTTGACAAGGACACCGATGCCTCCAACACCACTTTTATCATATGTTCCGAGCAACAATTCTTCTCCAGTGTCGAAAATGGCATGGTGAGATTCGTGTCTTCTTGTCTCGGTCAGACCAATGATGTCGTACTTGATCATTCGCGCTTGTAACATCAGGTCCTCAATGGATGCATCTGATGCTAGCGTACGTGCATTGAAAGTGGTGGGAAATGGGCACTGGTGAAGGGATGGGTATTTGATCATTGTATCATTGTACATTGTATCATTGAAACCCAAACACAAAAATGTGTAAGTCTACAACTGTACCTCATGGTGTCTCAGTAATAAAAATTTAGAAATTAAAAATAAAAAAATTGGAACATAATGTAAAAATAAAACAAGAGAAAGATCTAACAATAGCAAAGAGGGCTATAGTATTCAAAACGTTGAGAAACAGGCACTTTGGCAAATATTTTTAAGTAAGCATCCTGGAGAGAATATAGCATTTTGAGTGAACAAATCTACTCTATGGATTCCTCTCATCCTTGAAATGGTAAAGGACAATGTGTTACAGTTTCCAATTTGCAAATAAGATATATAGCACCTATTGCTTGCTAGGTTTCTATGCTTTATCAAGTTTTATTCTAATTTTAAATTTACTTTAATAAATAAAACAATATTTGCCTGCATGAAACTTTTTAATTAAACTTTTTATTAGAAATGAGTTTTAATTATTAAAAATGCTTTATTCACATGTAATTTTCTAAAAGAAACATATAGGCCAAAGAGCTAGTGCAGCATGTAGAGGGTGTTTACCTTGTATGCAGCTAACCTGAGTTCAATTACCAGAACCCTGAGCCCACCAGGGGTGATCTCTGGATACAGAGTCAGAAGTGAGCCAAGAGCTCATCTGGGTGCGCTCCCCTCCCCACATAGAAGTAAGAATAGAAAAGAAATACATATAACTGATTCTTGAGTGACACAGATCATAAGGGTGCTAACTCCTCTATAACGTTTGAAAACCCCCAAATTTAATAGATAGTCTGCTATTGACGGGCTGGAGCGATAGCACAGCGGTAGGGGGTTTGCCTTGCAGGCAGCCAACATGGCTGACCTGAGTTCAATTCCTCCGCCCCTCTCGGAGAGCCCGGCAAGCTACCAAGAGTATCTCGCCCACACGGCAGAGCCTGGCAAGCTCCCAGTGACGTAATCGATATGCCAGACACAGTAACAACAAAGTCTCCAATGGAGACGTTACTGGGCCCACTCGAGCAAATCGATGATCAACGGGAGGGCCTTTACCTTTACCTTTACCTGCTATTGACCAAGAAGATGGTTTTCTAATAGTATTTAATTCCATTGTCTGCAAGTAGTGATATGTGTGGCCTGTCAATCTGTGAATTTTAATAAATTTAAAAACTTATAATGAATTTTATAATAGACTTTATAATAAATTTGTATTTTATGGTAGTAAGTGATAATTTATAATTCTACTTTTGTGGGGTATTTGGGCCATAGTATGTGGTGCTTGGGACTTCAGACTCTGTGCTCAAGGGTCATTCCTGGTGGTGCCAGCCATTAATTTTGGTTGACTGTGTGCATGGTAAGTGCTTTAACCCCTATAATAAGTCTGGGGTCCAATCAAATAAACTATCTGCATATATTTTATACATGCATGGCATACTTTTTCTTAGATTTTTTTTATAATTTTAGGTTATATTGATCATCTTTAATTATTTCACATCATACCAATGTCTAAATATTTTCAAAATATAATTATTAAAAAAAGTCTCACATAAGTCCAAATTTGTATTGTTCTTGGGATAACTATATTAAGAAGAAAATAGAACCACAATAAACATATAAGTAAAATGGAGGTACATTTTTTGGAGTCTTTCAATTATGTATTTATATTAGTCTATATATAAGTATGATTTTTAAATAATCAATTTCAGTTACTATAAAATGTTTATTGTGATTTTATAATTGTAATGTTTTACTGCGAAGATAACACTGATGTGAACTCTATATCTATTTGTCTACTTTGGTAATTGTTTACTTAAGATCAATTCTTAAAAGCTAACTTACTTGTGACGTGATATGTAGCTCAGGACAAAAGAACTTGGCTTGCATGTATGAAACTTTGGTTTCTATTCTTCGCACTACAGAAACAAAAGCAAAATCATTAACTGTGATTGGAAATATGAATCGGTGGTAAAATATTTGCCTCACATTTCTGAGGTTATGGGTTTGATCCCTGAATTTCCATATACACACACAAAAGCTAACTTACAACAAAGTCTCACGCTGGAGACATTACTGGGCCCGCTCTAGAAAATCGATAAAAAACGGGAGGACAGTGACAGTGACAGTGACTTAAAAAACTTTAAACTGCTTTAAACTATATATTGCCTAAATATTATACAGATATAATTCTCAATAAAATAACTTTAAAAGGCCTATTTTCTAGCATCTTTGCTAGGGAAAGATAGCACCAGATTTTCCTATATATGTAATTTGGGGGGAAATTTTAATTTCTCATTTTAATTTGTTCTCTTTGTCTACTAGTGAGCTTGAAAATTCCTCTTGTGTGGTACTACATGGAAAATATTATGCTATGGGAAATGAGTCTTAAAGAGAGGGACAGACTTAGAAAGATTGCATTCATCTGGGTAACATAAAGGAACAAAATAAGAGTCTAACACCCAAGAACAGCTGTGATACATAACAGGTTATTCACTCCATGGCTTAGAGGCCAGCTGCACTGTCTAGGGGTAAAGGCAGCGCAGATAGAGAAGGGAGCACCCAATAAAGGGTGCTGGGAAGATCTGCCCAGGATGGGAGATGCCTGCTGAACGTAGTCTAAGGACCGAACAGGATTGCCACCCAATGTCTCTTCTGCAGTCCACAGCACCCAAAGGGAGAGATAGAACAAAAGGTAGTGCCCTACCAAAGAGGCAGGCTGGGATGGGGGATGGGGGGTGGGAGGGATACTGGGATTGGTGGGACTGGAGATTGGGCACTGGTGGTATTGATGGGTACTTGATCACTGTATAACTGAAACACAAGCACAACAACTTGTAAGTCTACTACTGTACCTCATGGTTTTTCACTAATAAAACAAAACAAAACAAAAATTAAAAAAAAAGAAAATTGATCCTGTGTTTACAAGTCATTTACACTTCTTTCTTTTTTTTTCCCTTTATTGATTTTATTTTTTTTTAAAGTTGTAGATTTACAATTTTTTGTGTTTTGGTTTCAATTATACAATGATGAGATACCCATCCCTCCACCAGTGCCCATTTTTCACCACCATGGATAATATCCCTCCCACCCCCATCCCCCCATCCCCCCTGTCTCTGTCGCAGGGCAATCCCCTGTGTTCTCTCTCTCCTTTTGGGTGTTGTGGTCTGCAAAAGAGGCATTGAGTGGCAAACATGTTCAGTCCATAGTCTACTTTCGACATGCATCTCCCCTCCTGGGAGGATCCTCCAAACATCCTTTATTTGGTGCTCCCTTCTCTATCTGAACTGCCCTTTCCTCTAGGATACCCGGCTGGCCTCTAAGTTATGGAGTAATCCTCCTGGTGCTGATCTCAGCTATTCTTGGGTATTAATCTCATACTTTGTTACTTTATATCCCCCAGATGAATGCAATCTTTCTATGTCTATCCCTCTCTTTCTGACTCATTTCGCTTAGCATGATACTTTCCATATTGTACCACTTGTATGTAAATTTCATGACTTCATCTTTTCTAACAGCTACATAGTACTCCATTGTGTAGATGTACCAAAGTTTCTTTAACCAGTCATCTGTTCTTGGGCATTCAGGTTTCTTCCAGTTTCTGGCTATTGTAAAGAGTGCTGCAATGAACAAACAAGTGCAGATGTCACTTCGACTATACATTTTTGCCTCTCTGGGATATATTCCCAGGAGTGGTATTGCTGGGTCAAATGGGAGCTCAATTTCTAATTTTTTGAGAATCGTCCATACTGTTTTCCAGAAGGGCTGAACCAGTGGACATTCCCACCAACAGTGAAGGAGTGTCCCTTTCTCGCCACATCCACGCCAGCATCGGTTGCTTTTGTTCTTTTGAATGTGGGCTAGTCTCTGAGGTGTGAGATGGTATCTCATTGTGGTTTTGATCTGCATCTCCCTGATGATTAATGATGTAGAGCATTTTCTCATGTGCTTTTTTGCCATTCGGATTTCTTCTTTGAGAAAGTTTCTGTTCATTTCATTGCCCCATTTTTGGATGGGGTTGGATGTTTTCTTCTTGTGGAGTTTAACCAGTATTTTGTATATCCTGGATATCAACCCCTTGTCAGATGTGTATTCGGTGAATATCCTTTCCCATTCTGTAGACTGTCTTTGAATTTTGGTCACTGTTTCTTTGGAGGTGCAGAAGCTTCTTAGTTTAAGATAGTCCCATTTATCTATCTCTGTTTTCACTTGCTCGGCCAGTGGCGTGGCATCTTTGAAGATACCATTAGCTTCAATGTCATGGAGGGTTTTGCCAATTTTATCTTCAATATACCTTATGGTTTCTGGTCTGATGTTGAGGTCTTTAATCCATTTTGATCTTACTTTTGTACATGGTGTTAGGCAGAGTTCTGAGCCTATTTTTTTGCATGTAGCCATCCAGTGATGCCAACACAATTTATTAAAGAGGCTTTCCTTACTCCACTTCACATTACTTGCACCTTTATCAAAGATTATATGAGCATATGATTGAGGAGAGATGTCAGTGTATTCATCCCTGTTCCATTGGTCTGCAGTTCTGCCTTTGTTCCAGTACCATGCTGTTTTAATTATTACTGCTTTGTAGTACAGTTTGAAGTTCGGGAGGTTGATTCCTCCCATTTTCTTTTTCCCAAGAATTGCTTTAGATATTCTTGGGGGCTTATTGTTCCATATAAATTTCAGGAGTGTTTGCTCCATTTCTTTGAAGAATGTCATGGGTATCCTTATAGGGATTGCATTGAATTTATATAATGCTTTTGGTAGTATTGCCATTTTGACAATGTTAATCTCCCGTCCCATGAGCAGGGGATATCTTTCCATTTCCTCATGTCCACTTTTATTTCCTGAAGTAGCGTTTTGTAGTTTTCTTTGTACAGGTCCTTTACTTTCTTAGTTAAGCTGATTCCTAGGTACTTGATTTTCTGGGGCACAATTGTGAACGGGATTGTTTTTTTCATGTTGCTTTCTTCTCTCTCACTGTTTCCGTATAGGAAAGCCATGGACTTTTGGGTATTGATTTTATAACCTGCAACTTTACTATACGAGTCTATTGTTTCTAGGAGTTTTTTGGTGGAAGTTATTGGGTTCTCTAAGTAGAGTATCATATCATCTGCGAATAGTGAGAGCTTGATTTCTTCCTTTCCTACCTGAATGCCCTTAATATCTTTTTCCTGCCTAATCGCTATTGCAAGTACTTCCAGTACTATATTCAACAGCAGTGGAGAGAGTGGGCATCCCTGTCTTGTCCCTGATCTTAGAGGGAAGGCTCTCAGTTTTTCCCATTGAGGATGATGCTTGCTGTAGGCTTGTGATAGATGGCTTTAATTATGTTGAGGAAGGTCCCCTCTATACCCATTTTGGCTAGGGTTTTCATCATAAAGGGGTGCTGAATCTTATCAAATGCTTTCTCTGCATCTATTGATATGATCATATGCTTTTTATCTTTTCTTTTGTTGATATGGTGGATTATGTTGATTGATTTCCAAATGTTAAACCATCCTTGCATCCCTGGGATGAATCCTACTTGGTCATGGTGTATGATCTTTTTGATGAGTAGTTGGATTCTATTTGCTAGTAGTTTGTTGAGGATCTTTGCATCTGTGTTTATCAGGGATATCGGCCTGTAAATCTCTTTCTTTGTGGTATCTCTGTCTGCTTTTGGTATCAGTGTGATATTTGCTTCGTAGAAACTGTTCGGAAGTGTTTTTGATATTTCAATTTCGTGGAAAAGCTTAAAGAGCATCGGGAGTAAGTCCTCTTTAAAGATTTGGAAGAATTCACTAGTGAATCCATCCGGGCCAGGACTTTTGTGCTTGGGGAGACTTTTTATTACCATTTCAATTTCCTTGATGGTGATAGGTCTGTTCAGGTATTCCAGGTCTTCTTGGTTCAGCCTTGGGATTTTGTAGGAGTCTAGGAATTTATCCATTTCCTCGAGGTTTTGATGTTCCGTGGCATAAAGCTTTTCAAAGTACTCCCTGAGGATCCTCTGAATTTCTGTGGTTTCTGTTGTAATGACCCCCTTTTCATTTCTGATTCGGTTTATTAGGGTTTTCTCTCTCCCTGTCTTTGTGAGTTTTGCTAGAGACTTATCGATCTTGTTAATTTTCTCGAAGAACCAGCTTTTGGTTTCATTGATCTTTCGGATTGTTTTTTGGGTTTCCATCTCATTAATCTCTGCTCTGAGTTTTATTATTTCCTTTCTCCTGTTCGGGTTGTGCTCCTTTTTTTGGTCCTTCTCCAAGCTCTTAAGCTGTGAGGTTAGGTTACTTATGTGTGCTCGCTCCTCCTTCCTGAGGAATGCTTGTAGAGCTATAAACTTTCCTCTTAACACAGCCTTTGCTGTGTCCCATAAGTTTTGGTAACTCGTGTTCTCATTTTCATTCGTTTCTAGGAATCTTTTGATTTCCTCTTTGATTTCCTGTCTAATCCACTCGTTGTTCAATAGTGCACTGTTTAATTTCCAGGTGTTTGATTTAGTTTTCTGTTTTTGTGTGTGATTTACTTCTAATTTCAGCGCATTATGGTCTGAGAAGATTGTTGATACAATCTCTACCTTCTTAATTTTATGGAGGCATGTTTTGTGACTCAGCATGTGGTCTATCTTGGAGAATGTTCCATGTACGCTTGAGAAGAATGTGTATTCAGCTTTTTGTGGATGAAGTGTCCTGTATATATCTACTAAGTCCCTTTCTTTCATTGTTTCCCTCAAATGAAGTATGTCCTTGCTAAGCTTGAGTCTGGTTGATCTATCAAGAGGTGACAAAGCAGTGTTGAAGTCTCCCACTAGTATTGTGTTACTATTGATGTCTTTTTCCAAATCTATGAGTAGTTGTTTTAAGTAGTTTGCTGGTCTCTCATTAGGTGCATATACATTTATTATTGTAAGTTCTTCCTGTAGTACAGATCCTTTGATCAATAAGAAATGGCCTTCACTGTCTCTTATGGCCTTCCTCACTCTGAAATCGATGTGGTCTGATATAAGAATGGCTACCCCAGCTTTTTTATGGGAGCTGTTTGCCTGTAGGATTGTTTTCCAGCCTTTGACTCTGAGTCTGTGTTTGCTTTGACTATTGAGATGCGTTTCTTGCAGGCAACAGAATGTTGGGTTCAATTTTCTAATCCATCCTGCCACTCTATGTCTTTTAATTGGTGCGTTTAGCCCATTGACATTGAGAGAGATTATTGTTATGGGATTTTGTCCCATTGTTCTGTTAAAATTTGGAGTATTTGAGGGGCCTTTCTTGCCTTAAAGTAGCCCATTTAGTTGTTCTTGTAACCATGGTTTTGAGTCTATGAAGTTCCTGAGCTGTTGTTTGTCTGTGAAACTGTGTGTTGTCCCTTCTATTATGAATGAGAGTCTTGCTGGGAAAAGTATTTTTGGGGAGGCATTTATTTCATTGAGTTTTTTTACTATGTCCCACCACTGTTTTCGGGCCATGAGGGTTTCATCAGAAAAATCAGCTGTGAATTTTAAGGATGCTCCTTTGTAAGAGATTTCTTTCTTCGATCTTGCTGCTTTCAGAATTTTGTCTCTGTCTAAGGTTTTGGTCATTTTGATCAGAATGTGTGTTGGGGTATTTTTATTCGGATTTCTTCTAGCTGGTACCCTTCGGGCCTCCTGAATGTGGTCACAAGTTTTCTTCAGCTCTGGAAATGTTGTAGCAATGATTTCTTTGACAGTTTCTTCTTCATCGAGGTTTTTTCCTGTCCCTCTGGGACTCCAATAATTCTTATGTTACCCCTCTTGGCTTCATCACGATCTTCTCTTGCCATCTGTTCCCGAATTGTGAGTCTCTTTTCCATTTTCTGCTCTTTTCTGGAGAGTCTCTGAACTTCATCTTCGAGCTCACTGATTCTTTTCTCAGCAGCTCTTACTCTGCTGCTGAGGCCTTCCACTGAGCTTTTCAATTCGCCTACGAGATTTTTCAGGTCTGACATTTCTGATTGCATTTTCCTCATTTCTGCCTTCAGATCCTCTTGTCTTCTATTGGCATTGCTTTCCATTGTTTCTTTTAATTCCCAAAGCATCCTAAGTAGCTCCCTTCTGAATTCCTTGTCAGAGAGGTTGTCTAACACTACAGTACTGTTGGTGTCATCTGGGCTAGACTCTTCAATATGAAAGTTTGGTGGGCTTTTGCGTTGCTTTACCATTGTGAGAGGTGTGGTTTAGTCCTTCAGGTTCACTGTTACTATTCTGCTTTGATATGCAGTGTGAGTTAAGATAGGCTTATGAGTTATTGGCTACTGTGTTTCTAGTGGCTGAGGTAAAATAGAGAAGTTTCCATCTAAGAAGTTAGCTTATGGTTCCTATGGCATATGTAGAGGGAAAATATTTCGCGGCCGCGGCTCCGTCAAGAGTCCCTGTCACTAGGCGAGGAGTTGGGAAAGTCTCCTGTTTGGAATTGGAGCCATTCAGCTTTGTTGCCCAGAGCTGGGCCTCTGTGCCTGTCCCACGCAGATCAGGGGTTGAAAACCGGCTGTCTAGGGGCTGTTTCTAGCTGCGCGTGCCCAGAGAGGGACCCGAGCCCTTGGGGGCGGGCTGTACCTGTTGGAATTTACACTTCTTTCAATAGAGATTATATGATCATGGTTTATGTTTATTTTTTCTATTCAAGTTTAATAGCTAAATACTGATTTATTTCACAGCACTAATTTATTAAAACCATTCATCCTTGGCCTACCATATTAATTGCAGTATTTGTTGGTTTTGCTTGTGTTTTGATCACTTAATTTGGTTTTTGTCCTTTTCTTTCAGATTGTAAAATTTTGAGACAAATGAGCATATGTTTTTCTTTATCTTCTACAGTTTTAAACTGAGAACAACTGTTTGTTTTGAACAAATAAGATAACTGTGCATTTACTATTTCTTCTCATTTTATTTACATTTTAACACATCTGGATTCATCTACAACTTATCCTAGTAAGTGTTGTCATATTGAAAGAAACCAACCTTTTTTTCAATCATAGCACTGTAGCACTGTCCTCCCGCGGTTCATCCATTTGCTCGAGCGGGAACCAGTAACATCTTACAACAAATTGTGAGACTTGTTGTCACTGGTTTTCGCCTATGGAATAGGTCATGGGTAGCTTGCCAGCCTTTTGCTATGTGGACGAGATACTCTGGGTAGCTTGCCGGACAGAGGAATCGGAATCAGGGTTGGCCTCTTGCAAGGCAAATGCCCTGCCGTCTGTGCTGTGAATGTTGTCTAAAATATACTAGTAATACCAAATGGTGTTTCTTTAACAGTGAAATGTAAACGATTATTTTGTAATTTTCTTGATTTGTTAATGAGATACGTAAGCTCTTGAGTATAATGGGAGTATTTTTCTAACACAAGAGTCGGAGGAAGGTGAAACTGTTATAACTGTCTTGTAGGATTCCATCTCCCTAGCATGCTTCATTCTACCCCGTTCTCTATCCAATCCGGTCTTCTTCTTGGGATTCTGACCTCCTGATTGGCTAGCCTCTGCCTTTCAACTGCCTACTTTATGACACCATTCTTTCACCAAACCAACCACCAACTGGTAGAATCTTGGGGGTCCCATGCAGTTGTTTGTAAACAAATGTGAATCATCATGGAAAGTGACGAGTGACCAATGACCAACCACCAGTGAGCAGTCGTCTGTACTGAACACATGTGGTCTTAAGCCGCTTCAGTGTTCAGACGTACTCTGGCACCGTCTCCTCTTCTCGTCTACCTTTTATCGGTATTTCCTCTTCTCTAACCATGTCAGGTAAGGATTTATCATCCTTAAACTTAGCAGTCAAGTAAAACAGCACGGAGTAATGAAAGTAAGTATTCAAGTACAATTTTACAAGCCTCATTTGAGCTTGACTTTGACATTTGCTGTGTGATTTTAAACATTGGCTTACTTTCTCTCACATACAAAGTGTTTTTCCTCATTGATTACATTATATTTTAGACATACTTAGGAGCTCAAATACACACATTCACACACACACGCACACACACACACTTAATCACTTAATCACTTAATCCCCGTTATTCATCGAGTTATTCGAGCGGGTGCCAGTAAAGTCTCCATTCATCCCGGTTGCGTGCTAGCGTAGCCCAATGGTATCTGTTCGTTTTAGGAACATGTAGAGCCTCAAACCTATCATTTAGGGTCTTGTCGAAGAAGTCTGACCATCTTATAGGTGGGCGTCCACGTGATCTTTTGATGTCTCGTGGAATCCAATCAGAAATGGCTCTAGTCCAGCGGTTGTCTGTAAACCTCATTACGTGTCCAGCCCATCTGATTTTTGATGTCTTGGCAAATGAGACAGCGTCCCTGATTCTTGAGCGTTGACGAAGATCAGAACTCCGGACTCTATCTCTCATTTGAGTGAATCGTGATATTCCAAGCATAGTTCTTTCGATTCCTCTTTGAGAGACCCGAATGGTGTTCTCATCCTGTTTTCATAGGGTCCAGGTCTCTGAGGCATATGTTAATGCGGGAAGAATAGTGGAATCAAAGAGATGTGCTCGTAGCTGGAGGTTCTTTGTCCTTTTAGTTATTTCTTCAATGCTCTTGAAGGCATTCCAAGCCGCTCTCTTCCTCCTGCCCAACTCAGGTGCCAGGTCATTCATCATGTTGATTTCTCAACCTAGGTATATATAACTGTTGCATTCGGAGATGGTGGTTCTGTTGAGAGCAAATGGAGCGTCAGGAACAAGGCTGTTTCTCATAAACATTGTCTTCGTAAGATTCAGCTGTAGTCCGACCTTTCTACATTCACGGTCAAAGTCGTTCAGCATTTGTGCTGCTTGGTTGATGTTTGGTGTTATTAGAACGATGTCATCAGCAAAGCGGAGGTGGTGTAGTTGCCGAGCATCTATCTTCACTCCCATGTTTTCCCATTCCAGTCGTCGCATGATGTTCTCGAGGGTGGCACTGAAGAGTTTTGGTGAAATGGTATCACCCTGCCAAACCCCTCTCTTGATATGGATGATTACTTCTTTGTAGAATGGTGAGATCTTGGTAGTGAATCCGCAATAGAGCTCACGAAGCATCCTGATGTATTGAGTTTGTATGCCCTGATTGGCTAGGGCTTCCATGACCGCTTCTGTCTCAACAGAATCAAAGGCCTTCTTGAAATCGATGAACATTAGACAGAGCAGCATCTTGAAATCCCGAGATACCTCAATGAGCTTGGTTATTGTGTGGATATGGTCGATGGTACTGAATCCTTCTCGGAATCCAGCTTGTTCACATGGTTGTCCTTCATCTAGTGTTCTGCTAATCCTATTCAGGATGACTCGAGTGAATAGTTTGTAGATGACAGACAATAGGCAGATTGGGCGATAATTGCCAATGTCGTGGATGTCTGCTTTCTTTCACACACACACACACACACACACACACACACACACATATATATGAGTGTTGATTCTCTGTGTTTCTTTTTCCTTTTCATAGTGAATTTTACATGATATCCATTGAAAACAAGTAAATCAGAGACAATATTTTTACAGAAACAGAAAATATAGATGCTGTGGAAAACTGTCAATATATACTCGCACGAGTTCTCTGTAATGGTCTCTCCACTTGTATTTATACTTCAGTATTTTAAATATAGTGTTATTACAAAGTAATAATCATTAACCTTTGAGTTTTCTATTTAAACCAGGTAATAAGAAAATATGGGGCATGGGGAAGGTGTGGAGTGCTGAGCGGTAGGGAGGCAAGCCCTCAAAGGTAAGAAAATCTGGGATCATTTTCATCAAACATTGACCTATCGAAACCAAGACGATATGAGGGAAAATAAAATTGGAATGAAAGAAAGAAGAAAGAAAGAAAGAAAGAAAGAAAGAAAGAAAGAAAGAAAGAAAGAAAGAACAGGGACGTCAAGTATCAAGGAAGGGGGAAAAGTTTGGAAAGAATGTTGAAGAGAACCAAAGATTTAAAATCAAAAGAGAAAGAATATATATTAAATATGCTGAGATAAATACACTGAGAGCAAGTCCAAGCAATTTACTTCAATAAATGCCCGGACTAGAAAGGATACTATGCCTTGAATAGGGTACCAGTAGGAAAAGCAGTTTCTCAGAAAGCCATCCTTGCTGTCTTTTTTCCTTATTATCTCTTAGAACACAGTACTTGGTACTTGACAATTTGAGTATAAACATCCTTCAGAAATGATGCTTCCCATGAATAGATAATAGTGCTCATCTAGGACGGTGGAAGACACAGAATCTTCAATGTTTTTATTACGTTCTGGTTTTTAAGTACATGTACGCGCTGTCTGTTAAAATAAAAAAAATGGCATATTCTAACTTGAATCAGGAGATTTGATTCATTTGTGTGGTAAGTAGGTTCCAGGTTAAAGCTGCTCGTAATCTTTACAAATATTATTTCATGTGACTTTTTCTTCCTAACATGAGAGTATTTTGATAATAGTTAACATCTGTTTTTAGATCCTAAGAGGAAATAGAAAAATCAAGCCTCACATGTCTAATTACACATTTTTGTCATATTTGTGAATTATGATTTTTCCTACATTAAAGATAATTTATTGGATTTTGTTGCTCATTTATTAAACATTGAGAAGAACGTTTTCCTGGTTGATAAATATAATTCTAATGTAGGGGTTGAAAGTAAATTTGCAATATTTTGTGATCACTTTTTAAATGGTCTTTTCTGTTTCTTGTGTGATCAAGTGAAAACCTATGCTATGTTTAACACGTGTTGTTTTCTGGTTAATATTCAAATGTACTGATAAGAATAATTTTTTGTACTTTCGAAGTTTCTTTCTGTATTTTATTCATTTAAAACTTTTCTTGTCTATGAAATACAACCACGTTTACTCCTATTTTCTTTTTTTTTTTTATTTTTTTTTATTTTTTTTTAATTTTTTTTTATTTTTTAAATTTTTTTTAAAGTTGTAGATTTACAATTTTTTGTGCTTTGGTTTCAATTATACAATGATCAGATACCCATCCCTCCACCAGTGCCCATTTTCCACCACCATGGATAATATCCCTCCCACCCCCATCCCCCCATCCCCCCTGTCTCTGTCGCAGGGCAATCCCCTGTGTTCTCTCTCTCCTTTTGGGTGTTGTGGTCTGCAAAAGAGGCATTGAGTGGCAAACATGTTCAGTCCATAGTCTACTTTCGACATGCATCTCCCCTCCTGGGAGGATCCTCCAAACATCCTTTATTTGGTGCTCCCTTCTCTATCTGAACTGCCCTTTCCTCTAGGATACCCGGCTGGCCTCTAAGTTATGGAGTAATCCTCCTGGTGCTGATCTCAGCTATTCTTGGGTATTAATCTCATACTTTGTTACTTTATATCCCCCAGATGAATGCAATCTTTCTATGTCTATCCCTCTCTTTCTGACTCATTTCGCTTAGCATGATACTTTCCATATTGTACCACTTGTATGTAAATTTCATGACTTCATCTTTTCTAACAGCTACATAGTACTCCATTGTGTAGATGTACCAAAGTTTCTTTAACCAGTCATCTGTTCTTGGGCATTCAGGTTTCTTCCAGTTTCTGGCTATTGTAAAGAGGGCTGCAATGAACAAACAAGTGCAGATGTCACTTCGACTATACATTTTTGCCTCTCTGGGATATATTCCCAGGAGTGGTATTGCTGGGTCAAATGGGAGCTCAATTTCTAATTTTTTGAGAATCGTCCATACTGTTTTCCAGAAGGGCTGAACCAGTCGGCATTCCCACCAACAGTGAAGGAGTGTCCCTTTCTCGCCACAACCACGCCAGCATCGGTTGCTTTTGTTCTTTTGAATGTGGGCCAGTCTCTGAGGTGTGAGATGGTATCTCATTGTGGTTTTGATCTGCATCTCCCTGATGATTAATGATGTAGAGCATTTTCTCATGTGCTTTTTTGCCATTCGGATTTCTTCTTTGAGAAAGTTTCTGTTCATTTCATTGCCCCATTTTTGGATGGGGTTGGATGTTTTCTTCTTGTGGAGTTTAACCAGTATTTTGTATATCCTGGATATCAACCCCTTGTCAGATGTGTATTCGGTGAATATCCTTTCCCATTCTGTAGACTGTCTTTGTATTTTGGTCACTGTTTCTTTGGAGGTGCAGAAGCTTCTTAGTTTAAGATAGTCCCATTTGTCTATCTCTGTTTTCACTTGCTTGGCCAGTGGCGTGGCATCTTTGAAGATACCATTAGCTTCAATGTCATGGAGGGTTTTGCCAACTTTATCTTCAATGTACCTTATGGTTTCTGGTCTGATGTTGAGGTCTTTAATCCATTTTGATCTTACTTTTGTACATGGTGTTAGGCAGAGTTCTGAGCCTATTTTTTTGCATGTAGCCGTCCAGTGATGCCAACACAATTTATTAAAGAGGCTTTCCTTACTCCACTTCACATTACTAACACCTTTATCAAAGATTAGATGAGCATATGATTGAGGAGAGATGTCAGTGTATTCAACCCTGTTCCATTGGTCTGCAGTTCTGCCTTTGTTCCAGTACCATGCTGTTTTAATTATTACTGCTTTGTAGTACAGTTTGAAGTTCGGGAGGTTGATTCCTCCCATTTTCTTTTTCCCAAGAATTGCTTTAGCTATTCGTGGGGGCTTATTGTTCCATATAAATTTCTTCTTACTGTATATGTGGAACAATTTATTAATAACCTTATTGTACTGTTTTATTTGGTTTTGTTTGGAATCACATACACTGTTTTTTCAGGGCTTAATCTTGGGTCTTCTCTAACATAACTTACTGTACTATGCTGCTTGCTACAGAGACCAGATTTCATTAATGTCTATCTACTTATTTTTCAGTTCTGTGATACATATTTTTCATGATGTTTTCTTTACACTTCCTCCTATGTAAATCACATGAAATAGAAAAATTATATTCATGTATGCATTATTATTCTCAGAATTATTAGTAACTACATTGTAGATAAACAAAGTAAGGCACAGAGTTTAAATAAAGTTTTCCATCCAAAAACATTTCTTGGGAAAAACTCAAGTAGTCATTTTTGAAGTGGATCAAAAATGAGGGTAACCTTCAGTGCATCAACAAGATTAAGTCGTATATGAACCAAAAGTAACAGGTATTCATGGCACAAGTCAAATGGAAACCTGATGATTACAATGGTAATAGTTGTAAAGACCCCAAATGCTGATATTAATGTAAGGTATCTTTCTTCCGGTGTCTGGCCTTGTAGTGATCATGCAGGGTCCTGGCCAAAAGAACACATGCTTTAGTATGTGTAACCTGGAAATTATTAAGGGACAGAGAGAGATAGTACGGGAGGGGATAAGGCACTTGCCTTGTACACAACCAATCCAATTGAATCTCTTTCACGGCATACACACTCCCGAATGTTCTAAGGGGTCACTCCAGAGTGCAGAGCCAGGAAGAACCCAAGATCACTATCAGTTATTGGTCCAAACTCTACACCACCCCACGCCCCGCCCAATAAAAATTATTGGAATATAGGAAATCTCTTTGCCATCTCTGGGCCTCAGGTTTCTTCTTGTCCAGAGAATGTTTCCCATTCTCTTAGACTTCCTAGTTTGAAAAAGCATCCATTCTCGGAAATAGCATAGTAGTCAATAGGATAGCAAGCTACAGGCAATTCTAGGGTAAGGAGAAACTATCTGTAAGCAAGAAATCCAGGTACATACACGATCACCTGGTTCTTCTACAGTTCTGTGTTCACTGTGGGAACACGATACCAAATACACAAAGTGCCAAAATGTTCCCATCTTTGAATCACCCCAAATTGTTGGAATTTTGGAAATTCAGTTGACTGTTGTTACTAGAAGCATCTCGATGGCCTGAAATTTAAGTCCATATTGTTCCTCTCAGCGTTGAAGGAGATTATTAGTCTCACAGATTTTTTTCATCACCCTCTTGTTCCTTACAGAAAATTTTCAAAATCCATCTGTATTGGGAACTGCACATACTCTGCAGCTTTCCCTTCCCATGGTTAACGATGCAGCTTCCATAACAGGAAGTGTCTGCAAATACTCCAGTGTATCTGCTTCAGCTGGTATTTCTGCTTGGCTCCTGCCCTCAGCCTCTGGCACCTCTTTCCAAACACTGATTGGTAGTGCCTATCTTTACCAACATTTCAGCACAAAAATGCTATCTGGAGTGTTTCACCAGAGTCATATATCCACCTCAGCTACTTCCGACCAGAGTGTTTTGGAATGGGATATTGCAGGAAGTGCTGAAGAGAGGTCTTCCATGGGAGACTTTACTGTGACTGTCCTTGACCAAGACACCGCTGTCTCTTCCATGTCTATGGCAGCTCGCTATGAGAAAATCCTAGATACCAACAACACAGTGTCTGTGTACCCATAACTTTCTGTCAGTCTTGTTGAGAGAACACCACCTCTGGTTCCACATCAGAGAGGAAGCCTGTCACTTCCCTACCAGGAACGAAGTCAGGTGTATTACAATCATCAAGGCACTCTGGTAACTCTCCTTTCATGCCTGCAGTCTTATGACACCATGTCATACATAGGTCAAAATGGCTCTGCCCCCCAAGCTTACAGCAACTCATCTAGAGAAATATTTATGGTTCTGAAGGAGGTCCAGCCGCCAAATAACCAAATACCCGCCCTTGCCCTGGAATCGACTTCTCTCTATCTAATCAACCCATCACAGAATCGAGTTATCAAGGTGAGTAGAACTGAGAGAAGGGAAAGAAAATTCAAAAATTGGGGTCAAAAAAGAGGAAAACTGTCCGTAGACAGGTGGTATTCATATACACTGAGATTTTTAAGTTTATGAAAAGAACTTAAATAAACTCAGTTTATGTTTACTCCCCTCACTCATTTTACAGCATGTTATTTTCACACTCAACATAAGAGCACCTAATGGAGATTGGAAGGTATGATAGTAAATGGACATCTAGGTTTCATATAATGAAACTTCAGGAGCACACAAAAGAATGCCACATTTTTCCCTAGTTATTTCATTTATTTTTTAATTTTTATTAGTTAAACATCATGAGGGACAGTTGTAGACTTAAAATTATTGTGCTTGTTTTCATTTATACAATGATGGAGTACTTATCCCTCCACCAGTGCCCATTCTCCAGCACCACGGTTCCCAGTATTCCTCCCACCACCATAACCCCCTTCCAACTCTGCCTCTGTGGCAGGGAATGCCACATTTTTCACATTCTATTTCAGCAGTCCTCAAGAATTACCACACTAAATGTAAAATACATGTCTTAAACTAGTATTTTGTTATTTTCTTAAGAAGTTTCAGAACTCTTATTGTAATGGTACACTTTAACTTTCCCTTCCATTAATGAACAGCAAGGTTCTGAATACACTTGTGTTTCAGAGATTCTGACTCAAATCATGAAACCTAGAATCTGTACTCCAGCACAAATATCATGATGAAGTAGTGCTTCATTCATACTCTTATTCTATGATATTAACGTCCTCTTATTTTTCCATGAAAGTGAATAAATTGAGAGTACAATACATTACAATGCTAAGCTCTGTATGCATTTATTAGTTTGAAAATCTATATATTTTTTTAAAAAAACCTTTTGTTTGGAGGACGTTGAAGTTGTGTCAGAGACCGAAGTGCTCAGGGATTACTCCTGGATCTGTGCTGGGGATCACTGCTGAAGATGCTTAGGAGATCATAGGTGATACGAAAGATCAAACTGAGGTCAGCTGTGCGCAGGGCCATTGCCTTACCAAATGTACTTTCCCTCTGTCCCAAGTCTCTTATTTTTCAATTCAATTTAAACAGAAACTCTCTCAAATACAAAGAAAACCAAAAATCAATAGCACTACATGACAAACAGTAAGAACTACAACATTTACCTCCAATCCTCGAGCACAGGGTCTTGTCCATTTTCCTTAGAATAGCCAGTAACAATGTCTTGCCAATTGCGGGTAGGTGCACTGTTGTTGCACCACCAGTTTTGTGGACCGAATATCTCATATCGCAGGCACTGATTTCTTCCATGGTTCTTTTCAGTGATGAATTTCCTGGGGATGGAGACTTCCCAGGCATCGCAACCTTCAGGTCAGACATTTGGTCTGACACAAATTTCCGAATTGCCCACATCTTCCAGTAGCTGGATTCAAAGACCTGAGAGTAATCCAGCACCTGAGCTTCAGGAAGTTCCCATAATATCTCCAGCCAAAGTAATCTGGCGCTGACCCTGACTCCAACTCAGGAACAAAATGTTAAGAATTTTGATTAGATGAAAACTGGGCTTTCAAAACCTCTGGAGACCTACCAGATCCCAGTAGACTTAGATCAATGCAAAGATCTACAGGTAATGAACACCACTGACACCATCACTCTGAAGCAGTTGCAAGAAAACTCAGGTGGATCTTAGGGGACCTCCCATGAAAACAGAACAACAAAAAGGAGGCTTCTGAACCTCTGGAGGGAGAACCCAAGGCCAAAATCCAGCCATACATCCGAGAATGCATGCTAAGCGGAGCGGGGATTTTTCATAATGCTGCAGTCAGTGATACGTGTCCTGTGGCCACAGCCAAAACTAACAGCAAACCTCACAAAGTTGCCTCCAGGAGTATCAGCAAGACAAAGAGCCATGGCCAGGAGAAGATAAAAAACACTAGAGAAAACTCTAAGAAAGCTAACGAGTGTAAGCAGCCAGGGAACAAGGACAAGGCAGAAGAAAACCCAACCATTGGCAAGATGAAACGCAAGGAAACTCAACCTTAGCTTTTCCAAGAGGCAGTTAAAAAGCCCCGCTACTCCCTAGGCATACATATGCTGGATTCTGTACAAGTTTTTCATGCTCTGGGGAAGGAGAGTGATCCAAAACTTGGAATCTCTTCCTCCCAGGTCCTGAGTACTCAAAGAAGCCTAAAGATGTCAAGATATCCTCAGCAGTCAAGCTATGGCTAGGTGCTACACAGGATGGCTAGGTGCTACACAGGCCTTGAGAAAACTCAGGTCAAAGACAACAAACCAAGTAGCAGTGCTGAAAAACGCTCATCTCGAGCAAAGTGTGAGCTGCACATCCTGGGAAGGTCAAATTGGTACCTTTGCCTTTTCTTACCATGGAGAATCTGCAAGCTCGACCTGTTCCTCTGAGAAGACAATCTGTGTCCTCACATGGTCCTGTTGCAGCTTACCATGCCAAGCCTGGCTCTACCAATGCAGAACAGCCAACTACTGCCAATTCTTCCCAGTCAACCACTGCATTTTTCTCGGGTTCTGCCAAACCTGCTAAGTCCATTTCAACCAACCCATCTCGACCAGGTTTGCAGAACCCTAGTAGCTGACCTATTCGACTCCCCACAGCTTCTAGACCTGCTCCCTACAACAGCACCTGGCACTTCTCTCCAGCGTGAACCTCCTCTAGTCTCTGTGAACAAGCGACAGTTGCCACCCAAATGTCAGAGTCAGTTTCTTTTCCAAGATTTCCGTTTCCAACCGATTCCATGGAGAAAGCCCAATGTTCCTGAACCACACATGTCAAAGCCCATCACCAAAGAGCAGAGACCAGAGCGTGAGGCTATGAAAAAGAAGGCTCTGCAGGAGCGTGAGAAGCCTGCCAAACACAACTTTTTGGGGGAAAGTGCAGTACTTTATTGAGAGGGAAAAGAGATGGACATCTCTCTCTACTATGGCTACGTAATGGGAGTAGCTGGAATGGTAGGTTCCACTTGAGGTACCAGATGTTTTTCCTAGGCAAACACTGACATGCCATACACCTTTTATTTATTCTAATATATTTTTTCAAAGTAAAGAGATGCATCACAGTTAATTGGTTGTTAATAAAAGTTCTGAATTTTGAGATGCTGCCAACAGTGGTTGTTTTTGGGAGTGGCTGGGGGTTGAAGGATGGAATGGGAAAGAACGGGAAGTTAGAGACAGGAAAAAGGGTGAATAGACAAGACTCTCCAAAATACAAACTTATCCAGGTTTATAAAGCCCATCAGAGGAGAAATTGCATGGGCCTGATGATGAGTGGGCTAGGGTCAGAGGAAGAGTATAGCTGACAGGGCATTTGCTCTGCAAACAAAAAGGACTCAGTTCAGTTCTTGCAGTATTTT
Organism: Sorex fumeus; assembly: GCF_029834395.1. Classification (NCBI taxonomy): domain Eukaryota; kingdom Metazoa; phylum Chordata; class Mammalia; order Eulipotyphla; family Soricidae; genus Sorex; species Sorex fumeus. The sequence goes on along the minus strand of NW_026606152.1, from coordinate 18,113,510 downwards.
ATGTTCCCCAGAGACCCACTTGATGTGAAATTTTAGCACAGAGCCAGGAGTAAGACCAGAGCACAGTCAAGTATGACTATCCCTTGGGTCCTCGGAAAAAAATGGGAGAAATGGCACAGTCTGCGGTTTTCGGTTAAAAGAATAAATTTGGAATAGTCTGAGAAAGTAAGATGAGTCTTAGATGACCAGAAGGAAAGTAAAAATTCTTCCATGGAGTCTGTGTTTACGCCTCATGGCCACCTTTGGAAAATAACCAAATTTGAAACACATCACTAAAAGGTTTGTGTGGTCTATCAATAAATGATGGCTGGGGGATGCAAACACAAACACTGGGGAATAAACCTACCAGATGAGTGATCAACACCCTCAGAGTCATTCAAGGATGACTCTTAACAGGGACAAAGCCAAGAGAACAGTTGCAGCTTTAAGCCTGAATATCAACTCCTGGGAGATGCAAAGATAAGTCACCATGTCCTCAGGCCCTCTGTTCAGCACCCGTAGCTGCACCATTTCACTTATTCCCAACAATATTCAGAGTTGCTATCATGGTGACACTTTACTAGGGAGTTTTAACAATGCGGTCCAATGCATTTGTAAGTCTTTGAATTTGTAAACTCCCCAAGGTAGCCAAGCCAGCTTTCAGGAAATTTCTGGTGGGGGGAGCTCAAATTATATTAGCTTGAGGGGCTGGTCTTTGGTCTTCCATGTTCCCTGGTTCCTGTAGCTTTCTCTAAACATCGCTTTTAACTGCAGCTCACACAAGAATCAACTTTATAAATGGCATTGTGGCTGCATTGCGGTAGGTACCATACTAAGACATGCGTCCTAGGTCACCACACCGAAAGCAGTTGGTATCGGTTGACCTTGAGCCTGGAAGTTTGTGGTGGAAAGAGATGGTCCTAGGAGAGTTAATGGGGTGATGGATGGATGGAAAGGAAACTGAGAAGGGTAAGGAAGTGGAAATCTGGTGAACATCATGGGATAGTTGGTGGATATTTTTCAAATAAGGTAAAATATTTTTTCTAAATGAGATTCAAGGCAAAAATATGAAAATAAGATAGTTTCCAAAGAACAGGTTACATATAAGACCGAGAGAGCTGAAAGGGCTGGCATTCGTTCTGGAGCTTTCAATCATACCATTTACTAAAGATGGTATTTTCACATCACTTAGCTGTGGAGAGGAATAGTGAGAAACAGAATGCCACCAGAAAAGCAATCTGGGTGACCACCTTCAATAAAAGCCAGGTGGAAGGTGTTCACATGGATCCCAAGTGAAAATATATGTTAACAGGAACACGTATTTAACTAACTCTGCTTGGTACCAGTAACTACTTTGTTGAAAATGGGGGGAAATGAATGCAGTTTCTGATTGACCTGAGACAAACCAGTTAATAGATTTTTCCCAGAAAAGGGTAGCTGACTGGCTGTGAACAGAAAACGTGAAAAGTGTTTTGCTACCTTTAATGTATGGCTGGAGGGAATTGATCCCAGTAATCTCTTAAAACTAACAAGCTTCAACTCTCTTGAAGGAATGTTGTATTCACTGAGGAAAAAATGTTGGGAGAAAAGTCTGAACTGATGGGAAAAGAGACAATAAGTGTAAAAGGAGGGCTTGAAATTTGGGTTCCTCTGAAAACAAAGGTTGAAACAACAAGATCTGTGGGTAACATGATCTACTGGAAATGGGATCTGAGGAGGAAAAGAGTGATATCAGGGATGTGAACAAGGGAAATCCAAGTTAAGGAAGACTTAGTTAGCTGACTACCCCATGGTCAACATGGTTCCAAGACTACCAGAAATTACCAAGAAATTTACTTTAATTTTCTTTGTTTTATATGGGCAATTACAACATGTATTCTGTGCCTTCTTCAAACAGAGTTTTTCTTTCTCAATATTCTGTTCATTTGTGTAAGCATCTTAAACAACTGCTGGATAACAGAATTATTTGAGCAGACTTATTTTTTACTTTAATGTTTAGTTAATGTGTCTGGCATATCGAATACTCTCGGTAGCTTGCCGGGCTCTCCGAGAGGGGTGGAGGACTTGAACTCGGGTCGGCCATGTTTGCTGCGTGCAAGGCAGACGCCCTACCCACTGTGCTATCGCTCCAGCAAATATTTAGTTGAGATTACTGAAAACTGGGCCTAAATTGAAGTTTGTCTTCATTGGTACAAGTAGAGAATGGAGGTCTAGGCATGGAATTAGAGATCATAGGTTAACACATTCAGTTCCTAATAAAACAAGTAAAGGACAGTGTCCCAAATAGATTATTGAAAAAGATATTCATCTCTATTTAACCTTTAATTTCAGCATTTTCTATATTAAATTAAAAATGAAAGAATGTTCCTATATTTGGTCTTTTAAAGACATTCCACATAGGTTAAGGAAACAAACACTGCCTATGAAATCATAACAACTTAATCATAAAAACCTGATTACTACTTAAATTTACAAGAATGTCAGTCCTAAGAATTATTTCCCTGGATCTCACTAGTGTACATGATATTTATATGAATACATCTGTGTGGAAACATCGCTGGTATCTAATTTAGAGAATAGATATATAGAGATTAGATCACATAGCTGAGTGTGATCTCAACTTTTCTAGACACTCCCCTACCCCACACACACCCAAAGACTTGTACTAATCCTTATGGATCCATGACTTTTCCTCCTCCCATCTCCAAGAATCTTTTAAAATTTCTTTTCCAGTACTAATGTAATGCGCTTTAGAAAATATTGAGTTAAACTTATTTCTTGTCATTTATCTTTTAGATAGAGAACCAAGAAAATCTTATTAAAAGTGTATTTTTGTATTCTTTGAAAATGGTAATAAGAACATTATTATTGAGTCCCTGAATATACATTATATAAAGAATTTTCTGAGAAATTCCCTGTACAAATCAATACTCGAAGAAATAAATGACTTCTCTGAATGAGAATGAACTGGGACATTTCTAAGTATCAATCAGTGAATCAAAGATGAATCATAGCATCATATAGCTAAAAATGATCTTGATGTAATGTAGTCAACACCATTATATTTTTTTTCTTATACCAGCTGATAGCACTTTTAATTTTTTAGTTTTTATTTATTTATTTTTATTAGTGAAACACCATGAGGTGCAGTTGTAGACTTACATACCTTTGTGCTTGGGTTTCAGTTATACAAGTGTCAAGTACCCATCCCTCCACCAGTGCCCATTCTCCAACACCAAGGAAGCCAGTGACCCTCCCACCCCCCATCTCCCCAAATCCGCCCCGCCTCAGGGCATTCCCTTTTGGTTTTTCTTTGCTTTGGGGTGTTGTGGTTTGCAATTGAGGTCAATACCATTACATTTTCAAAGAAGAAAATAGGCCCCAAGATGTTCAAGACACTGCTAGTGTCCTGGGCTTCTTCCCAGCATGTACCCTGCTCCAAGCCCGCCCTTTGGAAATATGCTGGGAAGGACAACTGGATGTTCCTTTCCTCACACTGACCTGAAAGACTCTTGCTGATTCTCAGCCAGATCAACTATTTCATTTGTTGCCTGATATCACCTCCTGTCCTTTATTTTTTTTTAAAAAAAAAACATTTGATTTGTTTCTGGAATATAAAGAAAAAAACTGAATGGAGTAATGAAACAAAAGCAAAATCAAACCTTTACACTCTGCCATCAGAATAGTCCTTACAAGAGGGGAAGTAAATGACTGAAATGGGTAGGGGACTGCTGTTAGTTGGTTGTGCACAGTAGCTGGATATTTGAAAGTGCATGGAGTATGAATACACAGTTGCTGAGATGAGGAAGTCTGTATTTGAAGGGAATACAGTTTGTTAACTAGTCATCACAATTACATGATTGCCACTCAATGCCTCTTTTCGTATGTTTTTTAGATAATTCTTCCCCTCCTGTGTTTGCTTAGGACAGCCCATTGTCTCTCCCCTCCCTGTTCTTTCAGGAAGCCAGAGAGAAGTCTTCAGGCAGGAAGAGCATGAAATTTACATAGGAGTGGTACTACCTGGACTGTATCATGTTCAGCGAAATGAGTCAGAAAGAGAGGGACAGAAAGAACAAGATTGCATTCACCCTGAGAACATAAAATAACAAAACAGGAGACTAACTCCCAAGAGTGGCCGAGATTAGTGTCAGGAATTTTTCCTCGTAGCTTGGAGACCAACCACACACGCTAGCAGAAAAGGCATCTCAGATAGAGAATGGAGCACCAAATAAAGGGTGTTGGGAGGATCCTCCCAGGATGGGAGAGCATGCTGAACATAGACTATAGACCAAACATGATTGTCTCTCAATGCCTCTTTTGCAAACCACAACACCTAAAAGGAGAGAGAGAACAAAGGGGAATGCCCTGCCACAGAGTCAGGGTGGGATGAGGGGATGGGGGGTGGGAGGCATACTGGGATCCCTGGTGGTGGGAAATGGGCACTGGTGGAGGGATGGGTATTTGATCATTGTATAAATGAAACCCACGCACAAAAATTCATATGTCTACAACCGTACCTCATGGTGTCTCACTAATAAAAATTTGAAAATTAAAAATAAAAAAATTGGAACATAAAGTAAAAATAAAACAAGAGAAAGATCTAACAATAGCAAAGAGGCCTATAGTACTCAAAATGTTGAGAAATAGGCACTTTGGCAAGTATTTTTAAATACGCATTCAGGAGAGAATATAGCATTTTTTGTGAACAAATCTACGCTATGGATTCATCTTATCCTTGAAAAGGAAAAGGACAATGTGTTCCAGTTACCAACTTTCAAAAAAGATATATATCATCTATTTTTTGCTATGTTTCTATGCTTTACCAAATAGTATTCTAATTTTTAAATTGACTTTAAGGATTAAAACAGTATTTGCTTGCATTAAACTTTTTAATTAAATGTTTTATTAGAAGTGATTTTTAATTATTAAAATGTTTTATTCACATGTAATTTTCTAAAAGAAACATATAGGCCAAAGAGCTAGTGCAGCCTGTAGAGGGTGTTTACCTTGTATGCAGCTAACCTGAATTCAATCCCCAGAACCCTGAGCCTGCCAGGGGTGATCTCTGGATACAGAGTCAGAAGGGAGCCCGGAGCACATCTGGGTGCACTGCACTCCCCACATAAAGGGAAGAATAGAAAAGAAAAACACATAACTGATTCTTGAGTAACATAGAGCTTAACTATGCTAACTCCTCTATAATGTTTGAAAACCCCCAAATTTAATAGATAGTCTGCTATTAACCAAGAACATGGTTTTCTAATTGTATTTAATTCCATTGTCTGCAACTAGTGCTATGTGTGGCCTGTCCATCTGTAAATTTTGGTATACTTCAAAACTTTAATCGATTTTATAATAGACTATATAATACATCTGTATTTGATTTTATTAAGTGATAATTTATATTTCTATTTTTGTGGGGTATTTGGGCCATAGTATGTGGTAAATGGGACTTCAGAATCTGTGCTCACGGTTTATTCCTGGTAGTGCCAACCATTAATTTGGGTTGACTGTATGCATGGTAAGTGCTTTAACCCCTATATTAAGTCTGGGGTCCAATCAAATCAATTATCTGCATATATTTTATACATGCATGCATGGCATACTTTTTCTTAGATTTTTTTTATATTTCTAGGATATATTGATCATCTTTAATTATTTCACATACATATCAACGTCCAAAAATTCTCGAAATATAATTATTGAAAAATATAATATAGAAGTCCAAATTTGTATTGCTAATGGGATAACTATATTAAGAAGAAAATAGAACCACAATAAGCATACAATTAAAATGGACATACATTTCTTTGGAGTCTTTCAATTATGCATTTATATTAGTCTATATACAAGTATGATTTTTAAATAGACAATTTCTGTTACTATAAAATGTTTATTGAGATTTTATAATTGTAATGTTTTCCAGCTAAGATGACATTGATGTGAACATTTATATCTATTTGTCTACTTTTCTAATTGTTTCCTTAATATCAATTCTTAAAAACTAACTTACTTATGACCCGATATGTAGCTCAGGACAAAAGAACTTGGCTTTCATGTATGAAATTTTGGTTTCTATTCTTCGCACTATAGAAGCAAAAGCAAAATCATTAACTGTGGTTGGAAAAATAGCTCGGTGGTAAAATATTTGCCTCACATTTCGGAGGTTTTGGGTTTGATCCCTGAATTTCCATATACACACACAAAAGCTAACTTACAACAAAGTCTCACACTCGATACCTAACTGGACCCTCTCCAGAAATTCGATGAACAACGGGAGGACAGTGACAGTGACAGTGACTTAATGAACATTAAACTGCTTTAAGATATATATTGCCTAAATATTATACAGATTTAACTCTCAATAAAATAACTTGAAAAGATCTATTTTCTAGCATCTTTGCTAGGGAAAGATAGCACCTGATTTTTCAATATTTGTTATTTGGGGGGAAATTTTAATTTCTCTTTTTAATTTGTGCTCTTTGTCTACTAGTGAGCTTGAAAATTGCTCTTGTGTGGTACTACATGGAAAATATTATGCTATGGGGAATGAGTCAGAAAGAGAGGAACAGATATAGAAAGATTGCATTCATCTGGGTAACATAAAGGAACAAAATAAGAAATTAACACACAAGAACAGCTATGATAAATACCAGGTTGTTCACTCCATGGCTTAGAGGTCAGCTGCACTGTCTAGGGGTAAAGGCAGCGCAGATAGAGAAGGGAGCACCCAATAAAGGGTGCTGGGAAGATCTATCCAGGATGGGAGATGCCTGCTGAAAGTAGTCTAAGGACCGAACAGGATTGCCACCCAATGTCCCTTCTGCAGACCATAGCACCCAAAAGGAGAGATAGAACAAAAGGTAGTGCCCTACCAAAGAGGCAGGTGAGATGGGGGATGGGGAGTAGGAGGGATACTTGGATTGGTGGGAGTGGAGATTGGTCACTGGTGGTGGAATGGGTACTCGATCACTGTATAATTCAAAACCAAGTGCAACAACTTGTAAGTCTACAACTGTACCTCATGGTGTTTCACTAATAAAACAAAACAAAACAAAAATTCAAAAAAAAGAAAATTGCTCTTGTGTTTACTAGTCATTTACACTTCTTTCAATAGACATTATATGATCATGTTTTATGCTTATTTTTTCTATTCAAATTTAATAGAAAAATACTGATTTATTTCACAGCACTAATTTTTTAAAACCTTTCATCCTTGGCCTATCATATTAATTGCCACTATTTGTTGGTGTTGCTTGTTTTTTGATCACTTAATTTGGTTTTTGTCCTTTTCTTTCAGATTGTAAAATTTTGCACCAATGAGCATATGTTTTTCTTTATTTTCTACAGTTTTAAATTGAGAACAACTGTTAGTTTTGTACAAATAAGATACCTGTGCATTTACTATTTCTTCTCATTTTATTTATTTTAACACATCTCGATTCATCTACAACTTATCCTAGTAAGTGTTGTCATATTGAAAGAAACCACAATTTTTTTCAATCATAGCACTGTAGCGCTGTCCTCCCGCGGTTCATCCATTTGCTCGAGCGGGAACCAGTAACATATTGAACCAAATTGTGAGACATGTTGACACTGGTTTTGGCCTATCGAATAGGTCATGGGGAGCTTGCCAGGCTTTTGCTATGTGGATGAAATACACTGGGTAGTTTGCCGGGCAGAGGAATCGGAATCAGGGTTGGCCTCCTGCAAGGCAAATGCCCTACCTGCTGTGCTGTAAAAGTTATCTAAAATATACTAGTAATACCAAATGTTGTTTCTTTAACAGTGCAATATAAACGATTATTTAGTAATTTTTTTGATTTGTTAATGAAATATGTAAGCTCTTGAGTATAATGAGAATATTTTTCTAACACAAGAGTCTGACGAAGATGAAACTGTTATAACTGTCTTGTTGGATTCCATCTCCCTAGCCTGCTTCATTCTACCCTGCTCTCTATCCATTCCGGTCTTCTTCTTGGGATTCTGACCTCCTGATTGGCTAGGCTCTAACTTTCAACTGCCTACTTTATGACATCATTCTCCCACCAAACAAACCTCCAACTGGTAGAATCTTGGGGGTCCCATGTAGTAGTTTGTAAACAAATTTGAAACATCATGGCAAGTGACGAGTGACCAATGACCAATCACGTGTGAGCACTCATTTGTACTGAACACTTGTGGTCTTAAGCCTCTTCAGTGTTCAGACGTACTCTCCTACCATCTCCTCTTCTCGTCTACCTTTCATCGGTATTTCCTCTTCTCTGACCATGTCAGGTAAGGAATAATACTTTTCAAAGCTTTTCATTAGATTTATCATCCATAAACTTAGCAGTCAAGTAAAAACAGCACGGAGTAATGAAGGTAAGTATTCAAGTAGAATTTTATAAGCCTCATTTTAGCTTGACTTTGACATTTGCTGTGTGATTTTAGACATTGGCTTACTTTCTCTCACATACAAAGTGTTTTTCCTCATTGATTACATTATATTTTAGACATACTTAGGAGCTCAAATACACACACATACTTAAATACACACACACACACACACACATATATATATATATATATATATATATATATATATGAGTGTTGATTCTCTGTGTTTCTTTTTCCTTTTAATAGTGAATTTTTCATGATTTCCATTGAAAATAAGTAAATCAGAGACAGTATTTTTACAGAAACCGAAAATATAGATGCTGTGGAAAACTGTTAATATATACTAGCATGTTTTATCTGTAATGGTCTCTCCACTTGTATTTACACTTCAGTATTTTAAATATAGTGATATTACAAAGTAATAATCATTCATCTTTGAGATTTGATTTTAGCCAGGTAATAAAAAAATATGGGGCATGAATAAGGTGTGGAGTGCTGAGGGTAGGGAGGCAAGCACTCAAAGTTAAGAAAGTTTGGGATCACTTTCATCAAACATTGACCAATCGAAACCTAGACGATATGAGGGAGAAATAAATAGGAAATAAAGAAAGAAAGAAAGACAGAAGAAAGAAAGAAAGAAAGAAAGAAAGAAAGAAAGAAAGAAAGAAAGAAAGAAAGCAAGCAAGCAAGCAAGCAAGCATAGGGACGTCGATTATCAAGGAAGAGGAAAACGTTTGTACAGAATGTTGAAGAGAACCAAAGATTTAAAATCAAAAAAGAAAGGTACCAGTAGGAAAAGCAGTTTATCAGAAAGGCATCATAGCTGGCTTTTTTCCTTATTATCTCTTAGAACATAGTACTTGGTACTTGACAATTTGAGTATAAACATGCTTCAGAAATGATGCTCCCCATAAATAGCTAATAGTGCTGATCTAGGGCCGTGGAAGACACAGAATCTTCAATGTTTTTATTACGTTCTGGTTTTTAAGTACATGTACGCGCTGCCTGTTAAATAAAAAAATGGTATATTCTAACTTGAATCAGGAGATTTGATTCATTTGTGTGGTAAATAGGTTCCAGGTTAAAGCTGCTTGTCATCTTTACAAATATTATTTCATGTGATTTTTTCTTCCTAACGTGAATATTTAGATAATAGTCAACTTCTGTTTTAAATCCTAAGAGGAAGTAGAAAAATCAAGTCTCACAGGTCTAATTACACATTTCTGTCATATTTGTTAATTATTATTTTTCCTACATAAAAGATATTTTATTGGATTTCGGTGCTCATTTATTAAACATTGAGAAGAATGTTTTCCAGGTTGATAAATATAATTCTAATGTAGGGGTTGAAAGTAAGTTTGCAATATTTTATGATCACTTTTTAAATGGTCTTTTCTGTTTCTTGTGTGATCAAGTGAAATCCTCTGCTATGTTTAACACGTGTTGTTTGCTGGTTAATATTCAAAGATACTGATGAGAATAATTTTTTGTACTTTCGAAATTTCTTCCTGTATTTTACTCATTTAAAACATTTCTTGTCTATGAAATACAATCACGTTTACTTATATTTTCTTTTTGTTATGTAGTTACTGGTAAATCCTTTCTCTTTAATGGAGTGGTAAAGTGTGCACTCAAAAATCTCCTTCTATTCCATTTTTTGGCTACCAGTTTTTTCTAAAATAGAATACTGTCTTCATATTGTATATGTGGAACAATTTATTAATAAACTTATTGGACTGTTTTATTTGGTTTTGCTTGCGCTCACATCCGCTGTTATTCAAGGCCTACTCTTACGTCTGCTCTCCATAACTTACTGTACTGTGCTGCTTGCTACAGAGCCCAGATTTCATTAAAATCTATATTCTCCTTTTTCAGTTCTGTGATACATATTTTTCATGATGTTTTCTTTACACTTCCTCCTATGAAAATCACATGAAATAGAAAAATAATATTCATGTATGCATTATTTTTCTTAGAATTATTAGTAACTACATTGTAGATAAACAACATAAGACACAGAGTTTAAATAAAGTTTTCCTTCCAAAAACATTTCTTGAAAAAACTCCAGTAGTCCTTTTTGAAGTGGATCAAAAATGAGGGTAACCTTCAATGCATCCACAAGATTAAGTCGTATGTGAACAGTAAGTAACAGGAACTCATCTCACAAGTCAAATGGAAACCTGATGATTACAATGGTAATAGTTGTAAAGAACCCAAATGCCTAAATTAATGTAAGGTATCTTCCTTCTGGTTTCTGGCGTTGTAGTGATCATGCAGGATCCTGGCAAAAAAACCACATGCTTTAGTTTGTGTAACCTGGAAATTCTTAAGGGACACAGAGAGATAGTACTGGAGGGGATAAGGCATTTTCCTTGTACACAGCCAATCCAGTTGAATCTCTGTCACGGCATACACTCTCCCGAATGTTTTAAGGGGTCACTCCAGAATGTAGAGCCAGGAAGAACCCAAGATCACTGTCAGTTGTTGGTCCAAACTCCACACCACCCCAAGCCCCGGCCAATAAAAATTATTGGAATATATGAAATCTCTTTGCCATCTCTGGGCCTCAGGTTTCTTCTTGTCCATTGATTGTTGCCCTTTCTCTTAGACGTCCTAGTTTGAAAAAACTTCCATTCTAGGAAATAGTATAGGACTCAATAGGAGGCAAGCTACAGGCATTTCTAGGGTAAGGAGAATTATCTGTAAGCAAGAAATCCAGGTACAGACATGATCACCTGGCTCTTCTACAGTTCTGTGTTCACTTTGGGAGCATGATACCAAATGCACAAAGTGCCAAAAAGTTCCAGGCTTTGAATCACCCCAAAGTGTTGTAATTTTGGAAACTCAGTTGACTGTTTGTAGTAGAAGCATCCTGATGGCTTAAATTTTAAGTTCATATTGTTCCTCTCAGCATTGAAGAGATTATTAGTCTCACAGATTTTTATCATCACCCTCTTGTTCCTTACAGAAAATTTTCAAAATCCATCTGTATTGGGAACTGCACATACTCTGCAGCTTTCCCTTCCCGTGGAGAACAATGCAGCTTCCCTAACAGGAAGTGTCTGCAACTACTCCAGAGTATCTGCACCAGCTGGTAGTTCTGCTTGACTCCTGCCCTCAGCCTCTGGCACATCTTTCCAACCGCTGATGGGTAGTGCCTATATTTACAACATTTCAGCACAACAATGCTATCTGGAGTGTTTCACCAGAGTCATATATCTACCTCAGCTGCTTCCTACCCAAGTGTTTTGGAATGGGATATTGCAGGAAGTGCTGAAGTGATGTCTTCCATGGGAGACTTTTTTGTGACTATTCTTGACCAAGACACTGCTATCTCTTCCATGTCTATGGCAGCTCGCTATGAGAAAACACTAGTTACCAACAACACGGTGTCTGTGTTCCAATCAGTTTCTGCCAGTCTTGTTGAGAGAAGACCATCTCAGGTTCCACATCAGAGTCAAAGCCTGTCACTTCCCTACAAGGAAGGAAGCCAGGTGTATTACTATCATCAAGGCACTCTGGGAACTCTCCTTTCCAGCATGCAGTCCTATGACTCCATGTCATACACAGGGCTAAATGGCTCTGCCCCCCAAGCTTACAGCAACTCATCTTGAGAAATGGTTAAGGTTCTCAAGGAGGTCCAGCCCCCAAATAACCAAATACCCGCCTCCTAGTCTGGAATCGACTTCTCTCTGTCTTCTCAACCCATCACAGAATCGAGTTATCAAGGTGAGTAAAACGGAGAGAAGGGAAAGAAAATTCAAAAATTGGGGTCAAAAAAGAGGAAAACTGTTCGTAGACAGGTACTATTCATATACACTGAGATTTTTAAATTAAAAAAACTCAGTTCATGTTTACTCCCCTCACTCATTTAACAGCATGATATTTTCACACTCAATATAAGAGCTCCTAATGGAGATTGGAAGTTATGATAGTATAATGGACATCTAAGTTTCATATAATGAAACGTCAGAAGCAGAGAAAAAAATAGCGCATTTTTCCCTTCTTATTTCATTTTTTAAATTTTTATTAGTTAAACGTCATGAGGGACAGTTGTAGACTTACAAATTGTTGTGATTCGATTTCATTTATACAATGATGGAGTACTTATCCCTCCACCAGTGCCCATTCTCCAGCACCACGGTTCCCAGTATTTCTCCCACCACCCATACCCCCTATTCCACTCAGCCTCTGTGGCAGGGAATGCCACATTTTTCACTGTTCTATTTCAGCAGTCCTCCAGAATTACCACACTAAAAGTAAAATACATATCTTAAACTAGTATTTTGTTATTTTCTTAAGAAGTTTCAGAACTCTAATTGTAATGGTACCACGTTAACTTTCCCTTCCATAAATGAACAGCAAGGTTCTGAATACACTTGTGTTTCAGAGATTCTGACTCAAATTATGAAACCTAGAATCTGTACCTCAGCACAAATATCATGATGAAGTAGTGCTTCATTCATACTCTTATTGTATGATATTAACGCCCGTTTATTTTTCCATGAAAGTGAATAAATTATCAGTACAATACATTACAAAGCTAAGCTCTGTGTGGCACTTATTAGTTTGAAAATCTATAATTATTTTTTAAAAAAACCTTTTGTTTGGAGGACATTGAAACTGTGTCATAGACCGAAGTGCTCAGGGATTACTCCTGGATCTCTGCTGGGGATCACTGCTGAAGATGCTTAGGAGATCATAAGTGATACTAAAGATCAAATTGCGGTCAGGTGTGCGCAGGGCCATTGCCTTAACTAATGTAATATTGCTCTTCCCAAGTCTCTTATTTTTCAAGTTAGTTTACACAGAAATTCTTTCAAATACAAAGAAAACCAAAAAACAAGTGCAACACATGAAAAACAGTAAGAACTACAGCATTTACGTCCAATCTTTGAGCACAGGACTTGTCCATTATCCGAAGAATACCCAGTAATAATGCATTGCCTATTGCTGGTAGGTGCACATTTGTTGCACCACTAGTTTTGTGGACCGAATATCTCATTTCGCAAGCACTGATTTCTTCCTTGGTTCCTTTTTAGTGATGAATTTCCTGGGGATGGAGACCTCCCTGCCATCGCAACCTTCAGGTCAGACATTTGGTCTGACACAGATTTCCGAATTGCCCACATCTTGCAGTAGCAGGATTCAAAGACATTTGAGTAATCCACCACCTGAGCTTATGGACTAATAAAACAAAAGTAAAATAAAACCTTTACACTCTGACATCAAAATCGTCCTTATAGGAGGGGAAGTAAATGACTGAAATGGGTAGGAGATTGTTGTTAGTTAGTTGTGGACAGTAGCTGGATATTTGACGGTGCATGGAGTATGAATACACAGTTCCAGAGATCAGGAACTCTGTACTTGAAGCGAATACAGTTTGTAAACTTGTCATCACAATTATATGTCCATATGAAATTTATCTACATATGCTTTGTGCCTTCCTTGCATGTATGTGTTATGCATTCCTTTATCATGGCCTCAGAAATGCATCTGAGGGGACTTGGAAAATTAGTTGAGCCCCAAGTATGGGGAGAGAAGTAGTAAAGAATTGGAGGAGGAAAAAATATGAGTTGGAGCTTAAGAGCCGTGTAAGAGGAATATATCAATATGTATGTGTCTGTAAATACACATATATATGTATAAATATATATATGGGCTGGAGCCATAGCACAGTGAGTAAGACGTTTGCCTTACACGTGGCCAACCTGGGTTCGATTGCTCTCCTCCTCTCAGAGAGCCCAGCAAGCTACTGAGAGTAACCCTCCCTCATGGCAAAGCCTGGCAAGCTACCTGTGAAGTATTCGACATGCCAAGAACAGTAACAACAAGTCTCACCATAGGGACGTTTCTGGTGCCTGGTCGAGCAAATCAGTGAACAATGGGAGGACAGTGCTACAGTGCTCTGGTTAATTCAAACGTTGTTTATGTAAAATATGAAAGAATCAAATAAATATTCTATAAAGCTGATTACACCTATTAAATTAATATAACTTTAAATAGTGTTTAGAAATTAAGTTGAAGAATTTTAAGGCTATCGAAAGATATTGACAATATATCAAGAAACACATGGATTTTTGAGGAGCAAGAACACGTACCTGTTGTCCTTTCTTAAGGTTATATTTTTTCGCTTTTATAGAATATGTTTTCCCTGAATTTTTGTTAATAGCTTCCCTTTTTTAGAAAGCATCATAATAAATTATATTTTTAAAAAAAATTAAAAAAAGCTCTGCTAGTGAGTGGATTCTGTATGTTTGGAACGTGGGAAGTATTTTCCTATGTAATTTACATTAAACAAGATATTTACAACAGAAATACCATCTGCAGTACCATTCACAATAGCCAGAAGAAACTATGGTATACCTACACAATTGAATACTACGCAGTTGGCAGGAAACTGACATCATGAAATTGGCTTACAAATGGATGTACAGGGAAGAATATCATGCTCAATGAAATCAGTCAGAAGGAAAGGGGTATACTGATTGGACTACCCCATTTTTTGGATATAAAAAACCAGAATGTGAGACTAATACCCAAGGATAGCAGAAACACCGGCCAGGAGAATTGGTCAATGGTTGGACGCTTGCCACAAGTGCTGAAGGCGAGCATTTGGAATAAAGAAGGGACCGCTATGTTTTCTTCTTGTGGAGTTTAACCAGTATTTTGTATATCCTGGATATCAACCCTTTGTCAGATGTGTATTCGGTGAATATCCTTTCCCATTCTGTAGACTGTCTTTGTATTTTGGTCACTGTTTCTTTGGAGGTGCAGAAGCTTCTTAGTTTAAGATAGTCCCATTTATCTATCTCTGTTTTCACTTGCTCGGCCAGTGGCGTGGCATCTTTGAAGATACCATTAGCTTCAATGTCATGGAGGGTTTTGCCAACTTTATCTTCAATGTACCTTATGGTTTCTGGTCTGATGTTGAGGTCTTTAATCCGTTTTGATCTTACTTTTGTACATGGTGTTAGGCAGAGTTCTGAGCCTATCTTTTTGCATGTAGCCGAAGAAGGGACCGCTATGACAATGATAGTTGGAAGTGATTACTCTGGGTGAGAACTGAGTCCTGAAAGTAGGTAAAGGAATAAACGTGAGAACTTCTCCCTCTCTGTATTACAATCCATAATGCCCAAAGTATGTGAGAGAGAGAGAGAGAGAGAGAGAGAGAGAGAGAGAGAGAGAGAGAGAGAGAGGTGCCTGCCATAGTGTAGAGACAGCAGGCTGTCAGGTGGGGTTTGGGGTTGGGAGAGGGAGTGGTGGGAGAGAAACTGGGGACATTAGCAATGGAACTGTATACTAGTGGAGGTTAGGTGTTAAAATATCCTATGATTGAAACTGAATCATGAAAAGGTTTGTAATATGTGTCTCCTGCAGATTCAATACAAAAATATGATATTTAGATTCTACCACCATGAATAACCTATGAATTTGCTGAAATTTATTTTTATCACCTTGGCTGCGCTCATTGCATGGATGTCTGTGTGGTAAAACTTTTTCATTTTATGTGGACTGAAGAGACAAAAATCATAGGGTTGGGACTTCTGGTGGAAGGAGAGAAGAGCACAAAACACCCTGTTGAACACATCTCAGCAGGGTCACCTAAGTTGCGTGATGACAGACCTCCTTCACTGATTTCTTCTTTTGTAATGTGGAAAAATGAAAAGACTTTGCAGGCTGACAAGAGGTTGTCTCCTCCAGTTCTCACTATTTTCTTTTCGATCAGAACTGTTTAAAGATTATTAGAAAAATTTGGAGCTAAATGATTTGTTCTCATATATTTCCCCTACATGGTGTCAGTGGGCATTGATCCAGTAAGGCCAGCATGAAAAAGTTGAGGTTTATGTCTTAACCACCAATGCCAACACTACTGTATGTATCAATCCAAAGTACAATAGTAAAACTTCAAAATGTGTTTGTCAAGGAAATCGGTGGGAATGCAGGGAAAAATGGGTAATTTGTTGGTGGAGGGATGCAGACACTGGTGGTGTGATTAGAATTGGAATATTGTATGACAAATCTCCAATATAAATGACTTTGAAAATCAAGATTGCCTAAATTTAAAAAAAAGGAGAAGTCAACTTATGTCTATATTTCAAGAAGGCTTGTCTTGGCAAATTTTGGCAGGGAGACCATAGTTGGTAGAGAGAGGGAGAAAGAAAGGGAGAGTTGACAGTTCAGAAGAGAAGCCTGGATATCATGGAAGAGATGAAAGCTGATCTTAGAAGATTTGGAGCCATCAGAGTTTAGAGAGCTAAATGGTCTGAACATTGCAGTTTAGATACTTGAATAGTGAGATTGGTTTCAGTCATCAGCACTGTATATATAGAAAGAGTTCAAAGACCTCACAGATATTCAGGCTATAATAACTAACAAGGGAAGCGTTGTTTTCCTGAAGCATTATGTAAGGATAATATATTGCCAGGAAGAATGATAAGAAGTTGGTTCTCTTTTTCACAGATTAATACATTAGAGATGAAAACTTTTATTCAAAGGAATCTATGATCTTGTCCTGTTTCTCTGTTTTCTTGTCATCATTCCATTCTCCCCCATGACCCTACCTAATCAGGGCTCTCGACATTTCTCAGCAGTGTCACCACATAGCCTCAGAGCATGTGTTAACTGCAGGTAGCTCACAGCTCTCATGTTTGCCCCCAATCCAAGCCAGAGCCATCCTTCTGAAACCAAGGATATTTGCTGAAGGCCCGTTCTTCCTTGAAGTGGCAGTCATGGTTTACCTCTTCTTAATCATTTTGTTTACAAATTTAGATGTATGTCACTATACTAGTGACAGGGATTTTCCAAACTATGGAAAGCATAAACATTTCCCTTTCCCCCACGAATTTTGGGCTAGTTATTTTCTATCCACTGCTAATAATTTGTGATAATTAGGAAATAGAACTGAAGTAAAAACAGGGACATTTGTCAATTTGGTGCCATAACTAATCAGTCTTAGTATAAGTATATATTTCTAGAAAAAAAATGCAGAAGAAAATGAGTTGGTTGCTAGCAAAGAATGCCAAACCTCTGCCAAGAAATACTTTGAAAATAAAAATTCTGACTATGGACTGAACATGATTGCAATTTAATGCCTCTTTTGCAGACCACAACACCCAAAAAGAGAGAGAGAAAAAAAAGGGAATGCCCTGCCACAGAGGCAGGGTGGGATAGGGGGGGGGATTGGTGTGGGAGGGATACTGGAATACATGGTGGTGGAAAATGGGCACTGGCGGAAGAATGGGCATTTGATCATTGTATAATCAAAACCCAAGCACAAAAATTTGTAAATGTACAACTGTACATCATGGTGTTTCACTAATAAAAATTTTAAAAAAATAAAATAAAATAAAAATTGTTTCGTCTGCCAGAGATCAGCAGATGGGAACCTGAGTGAAGGCAAAAGATTAAATTGGTTGACTTTTATTTTTCCTTGAGTATATTAATTTGATTTTGGAGTCAATTTATATGAGAGTTCATCAAGACACAGAAATTTTTAGCGCTTCTCTTGTTTAAAAGTATAGTGATACACCATATCTCTATCTCACATTCTTTTTATTTCTGATAGTTTGACAAAAGATACGTCATAATCATAGATAAATGTAAATTATTTAAATACTTTTTTGACTATTTAAAATTACCTTATAGAATTACATTATAGAATTTCATAAATTTTAGGATTATGCAGAATCAACTTGCATGTATCATATTACACTCACTACTGAAAGGCCTACTCTGTCATTCACCATTGTTTAGTTTTCCCACTTTGATTATACTTTTCGATCTGGTAACTAAATAGTCTCATAGTTCTAAAGTTTGTTTTTATTGCTTTGAAAAGATCAAAATTATGTAATTTTCAACATTAGATGAAACTAGAGGATATCATGCATGTAAAGTTAGCCTTAAGGAAAGGAACAGATACAGAGAGATTTTTCTCATATGTGGGATGTAAAGACACACAGCAAGGTAGCAACAAATGTTCAAGAGCAATGTAAGGGGAGAACTGATCCACACAATTGGGTCAGGGGATTAGGAGGGAGGGATTCTGGGGAATTGGGGGAGAGGGAGGGTTTGTTCTTTGAGAGAATGAGGAGTGTCTTGTTGGAATTATGTGTATGAGAAACCATTGTTAATTGAATTATAAATCATAGAATATAAATAATGTTTTAGACGTTTGTCTGTCTCATTTTATTCTTTTAATTTGTTTTCTCCATATGCCACATAGGCATGAACTTGTAGGATGCCTATCTTTCTCTGCCTGGTTTTTGTCACTAAACATAATTTCCTCATGTTATACATTTTATATACAAATAATAAGAAGATTTCACTTCATACAACTGAGTAGTATTCCATTGCATTACCACCTTTCATTTTCAAAATTTGTGGTTTAAAAGATACAAATACTGGTTTTAACAATGCTCTGGTGTTTTCAAAGTTTTAGTTTAGTGGAACAAAATATATTTTATTGAAAAACTCTTAGAAAATTGTGAAACAGTTGTAGGGTGGAATGGAATATATGTTCAAGCGAGAACAGTCATTTAACAAAACAAGCAAAGAGAGACATAGAGAAAGGAAGCACGGTATTTCTTCTTATGAGAACAAAAGCTTGAGGACCAAGCCCACTCTGGTAGTTTAGGAATAAGAACTTGGATTGGTATGATCTTAACTTGTACACTTTAGGGGAGAACCTGAGTGAAACTATTATAAGTACGTTCAGGATCATGATACACTGGAGTCTGCACTTGGAGTGAGGAGGGTAGAGAGTTCTTTGGGGAGACCGAACTATAGATAACAGTAATATTATAACACGAATGATAGTATCTTACCGTGGGATTCCAAAAAAATATTTAAGAGTGGCATCAGAAATGATAACATTCTTAGGTATTTGGGTTTCCTGTGGAAACAACGGGAAGCTGAGTTTATGCTCTGGATGCATCCACCTGAAACAAGGTCAACAAGTCATGAATGAAAAATTTCAAGTTAGATGGATCAAGGATTCTGATCCCAGTGGAAGGCTAGCTTTCGGGTGGACAATTTCTACTGATGGCCTGATGTAGGTTCTGATCCTGGGATATGTAACAGAAAGGAGATAGTGACAGGTATCCTCAGAAGTGAAGCCTCTGAGACAGAAGTCATTCATGCCAACTTATGGGTTATCAATGTTTGCTCATGGCTGCTACCATTATAACATGCCGTTCAATGGTTCTGTGGTTTCAATTTACTGTGTCAATGTAAAGATGAAGTTTCCAAATGGAAGGTAAAAATCTGAGGCCCTCAAGATGATGAATCACAGGGAGGGGGGGAGCTGGAGCTATAGTACAGCAGGTAGGGCATTTGCCTTGCACACGGCATACCCAGGTTAGATTCCCAGCATCCTGTATGGTACCCCCAAGCACCGTGAGGAGTAATTCCTGAGTGCAGAGCCAGGAGTAACCACTGTGCATCGCCACGTGTGACCCAAAAACGCAAAGAATGATGATCTGGGATTGATCCTTAGCATTGCAAACGGCATTATTTTTTAATTTTTTAATTTTTTCTTGCTTGCTTGCTTGCTTTTTTGTTTTTTGGGTCGCACCTGGCTATGTATAGGGGTTATTTTTTATTTTTAAAAAAACTTATAATTTTTCCTTTTTACCTGTGGTTTAAAAGTGTATCTAAAATATTTTAGAGTAAATATATGTGAAGAAGAATAAAATTCACAAGAACTATTTAGTGTTCTTAATGATACAGGAGTCAGAATTTTGAGGTTAATTGTATGGGTATTGCATAAATAATTTTTCCACATTATGTGGGCTGTCTTTCGATCATGGTCACCATTTTTTCTGAGTTGCAGAAACTTCTTAGTTTAATCTAGTCTCATTTGTTTATCTTCACTTCCTCTTCCTTGGTCAGTGGTGTTTCATTCTAGAAGTTTCCCTTACCTTTAATGTCATGAAGGGATCTTCCCACATTTTTCTCCATATATCTTAAGAATTCAGGTATGATAGTGAGGTCTTTATTACATTTGATCTGACTTTGTGCCTGGCACTATAAAGAGGTCTGAGTTCATTTTTTTTGCATATTGCTGTCCAGTTTTCCCAGCACCAGTTGCTGAAGAGACTTCCTAGCTCAACTTCATATTTCTTGAGCCTTTAAGAAAGATTAGGTAATAATAATCTGAGGGCCAGCGTCAGGATATTTGACTATATTCCATTGATCTGAGACCTGCCTTTATCTGAATATCATGGTATTTTGATTACGAAAACTTTGTAGTAGGGTTTGAAGTTGGGGAAGGTGTTCCCTTCTTCTTTTTACCAAAGATTGCTTTAGCTCTTCATGGAAGTTTATGGTTTTGTATGAGTTTAAGAGTGATTAATCTATTTCTTTGAAAAATGTTATGGGTATCCTTATAGAAAGTGCATTAAATCTTTATAGAGCTTTGGGGTGGATTGCCATTTTGACAGTGTTAAACCTCTCAATCCATGAGCATGGGATGTGATTCCATTTCCTCATATACTCTCTTATTTCGTGAAGTAGTGTTTTGTAGGTTTTTTTTTTTTTTGGTATAGTTCCTTAACCTTTTTAGTTGATTCTATTATACTCTATTTTCTGAGGTATTATTGTGAATGGGATTGTTTTTCTCTATCTCTTTTTTCTCTTTCATTATTAATATATGGGAAAGCCATGGAGTACCAGATATTGATTTTGTAATATGCTACTTTACTAAACAAATCTATTGTTCCCAGGAGCTTTTTTGTAGATTCTTTGGGATTTTATAAGTATAGTATCATGTCATTGTATTCTGGGATTCTAGTTCATTGATTTCTGCTCCAAGTCTTTGGTTTTTCCCCCTTGAGAATAATGCTTGCCGTGGGTTTGTGGTAATTTGCTTTGACTAGATTGAGGAAAGTACTTTCAAATCCAATTTTGTTGAGAGTTTTTCATCATGAATGGGTGCTGGATCTTATCAAATGCTTTATCTACATCTATTGATATGATCATATGACTTTTATCTTTATTTTATTGAGATGGTGTATTCTGTTGATTGACTAGAGAATGTTAAGCTATCCTTGCACCCCAAGCTAAACCTATTTGGTCATAGTGTGTGATCTTTTGTTGAGTTTCTGGATTCTCTTTGCTGGTATTTTCTTGAAAATCTTTGTATCTGTATTCATCAAGGAAATAGGTCTGTAATTTTCTTTTTTTTGTGGTGTCTCTATCGATTTGAGTATTAGGGTGATCTTTGCCTCATAGAAACTATTTGGGAGTATTTCTGTTTCTTCAATTCCTGGAAAATCTTAAAAATGTTGGAAGCAGTTCCTCTTTAAAGGTTTGAAATAGTTCACTATTGAATCCATCTGGGCCATGGATTCTGTTTGCAGGGATACTTTTGACCATCATTTCAATTTCCTTGTTAGTGATAGGTTCAAGTATTCCAAATCTTCTTGGTTCAGCCTTGGGAGGTAATTGGAATCCAATAATTTATCAATTTATTCAAAATTCTCTCATTTCCTGCTGCAAAGAATCTCAATATAATCTCTGATGATCCTATGTATTTCTGTAGTTTCTATTAGGATAACCCCCTTTGCATTTCTGATTTGATTTATTAGAATTCTTTCTCTTTGTTTTTTTGAGAGGCTTCTCATGGTTTATTGATCTGATTTATTTTCTCAAACAACCAGCTTTTGCTTTTATTGGTCTTTTGGATTGTATTTTGGGATTGTAGCTCATTGATGTCTGGTACAAGTTTTATTATTTCCTTCCTCCAGCCTATTTTGGACTACTTTTGTTGGTCATTTTACAAAATCTTGACCTCTAATTTATTCATGTAGGCCCTTTCTTTCTTCCTAATGAATTCTGGCAGATCTATAATCTTTCCTCTTAACACTGCTTTTGCTGTGTCCCACAAGTTATGGTAGCTCGTGTCCTCATTCTCATTTGTTTCTGGAAATTTTTTATTTCCTCTTTGATTTCTTCTCTAAGCCAATGGTTGTTCATTACTCCCCTTAAAGAAAATATTTCCTTGCTGAGCTTCAGTCTGTTTGATCTATGGAGAAGTGTCAAAGAAGTGTTGAAATCTCCTTCTAGTATTGTGTTGCTATCAATGTTTTTCTATAAGTCAATTAGAAGTTGTTTTTAAGTATTTTCCTGGTCTGTCATTAGGATCATATACATTGAGGAGGGTGAGTTCTTTCTGATGTACATATCCCATGATCATTAAGAAATGACCTTCACTGTCTCTGATAATCTTTAGCCTGAAGTCCATGTGGTCTGATACTAGTATCGCCACTCCAGCTTTGTGGAGGTGATATTTTCTTGAAAACTTGTTTCCCAGACTTTTACTTGTAGCCCATGGGTGCTTTGATTGTTCAGACGTGTTTCTTGCAGGCAGCAGAATGAATGTTGGTTTCAGTTTTCTAATTCATCTTCACATTCTGTGCCTCTGAATTGGCACATTTAGTCCATTGACATTGAGAGAGATTGTTGTGGTGTGGATTTGTGCTCTCTTTATGTAGAATTTTTGTACTTGTGGGGATTGTCTTAGCTTAAAGTAGACCTGTTCATTTTTCTTGCAACAAAAATATGGAATGCTTTACAAGTTTGCATATCATCTCTGTGCAAGGACCATGCTCATCATTTTATCATGTCAATTTTAGTATATGTGTTAAACTTAGTAGGAGTTAATTTTTCCATATTTTTCTCTTCTTATTACTTTGAGTGTTGTCCTTCCTCACTCCTATGGCAGACAATGATTCCTAATCAAGGAATGTATTTCAAAGCAGCATGAATAAATAGATTTAGAAATTTAATGTCCCAGAAAGAAAAATATGGTTTTTACCATATTATCTTTTACCATACCCTAGGCATCAGTTTTACAAAATAATTCTTTTGGAAGATGGTATATGAGGTTGTTTAATGCCGTTCCCTGAAACCTTAATTAAGACCATTAAACTAGAGCCTTTTGCTGTTTTCACCTCAGTCCCGTGTACTTCTCCAGGAAAAGGTGGATGGTGTTGTCTGCACTTTGACCACCTTGAATGTATGTAGGATTTTTCTCCTGAAGGATGAGGTGAGAAGCATATTGATGATTTCATTCCACCTTATTACAAGTTCAACTTGAACGGAAGGTGAGACTCATGTGGCTCCTATAAAGGACAGAACAAATGGTCTCAGTGAAGTTTAATGGCCAACTCACATTAACAACATAGATGACTCATAGTAACCTGTGTGCATCTTTGTGTATAGTGAGTTTCATATCTACTGATAGAGATTCTCAGTCATGACACATGGGCAAAACGGATCTGTAATTAAAATCTAGTTCTCTGAGCAGAGTGGGGTCTCTGACGTGATTGAACAAGTTTGTAGTAATTTATTACTAAGCACATAAGTATTTTCAATGATGCGTACTTTTCAATCTAAAATTAATTCCAAATATGTCTAAAACAACAGTCTCCTGACCTCGCACCTGGCTTTCCTCACTGGGGCCCCTTGGAGATGGCGGGGTGAGATTCCCTCACCGCCCTGAGCATAGACCCGGCAGCTGAAGACCTCTGCAACCAGCCATAGGTACGCTTAAGACCACTCTTCCCAAGCTTGAAGGAGCCTCATGCATGAAGGAACTGGAAGAGGAACCCAAATGTGCGGGACCGGGGGATGAGATCTCCATGGCTGCTCAGATCAAGACTGTGCCCCCTCCTTCCAGATCCTCCATCTTCTAGTAATTAAGTGTTAAAACCACGATCTACCCCTGGATCCATGTAATGCCATCAATAGCCAACATCCAGAGACTGGATCTTATTTAGAAGAGAGTAACTCTGATTGTCCAGTTCTCACTCTCAGAGAACCTGGTAGGCTTCTGCGAGTATATTGCCCGCATGGCGGAGTCTTTGTTTCTGGTCACTGTTTCTTTTGAGGTACAGAAGCTGCTTAATTTAAGATAGTTCCCTTTGTTTATCTCTGTTTCCAGTTGCTTGGCAAGTTGCATGTTATATTTGAAGATACCTTTAGCTTCAATGTCATGGAGGGATTTGCCGACCTTGTCATCACTGTACTTGAGGGATTCTGGTGTGATGTTGATGACTTTGACCTATTTTTATCTGACTTTTGTGCATGGTGTTAGGTAGAGGTTTGAGCCATTTTTTTTTTTTTGCATATAGCTGTCCAGTTTTTTCTGCACCGTTTGTTTAGAAGGACTCTCTTGAACCACTTCACATTTCTTGCTCCCTTATCAAAGATTAGATGATTATATATTTGAGGGTGTGTGTCAGTATATTCAATCCTTTTCCATTGGTCTGCAGCTGAGCCTTTGTTTCAGTCCCATGCTGTTCTCATTATTATTGTTTGTAGTAGAGTTTGAGGTTGGGGAAGGTGATGCCTCCATCGTCTTTTCCCCAAGAATTGCTTTAGCTATTCGTGTGCGTTTGTTGTTCCATGTGAATTTCAGGAGTGCTTGATCAATTTCTTTGAAGAATGTCATGGGTATCTTTATAGGGATCAAGTTGAATTTTTACAATGCTTCTTGGAGAATTGCCATTTTGACAATGTTAATTCTCCCATTCCATAAGCAGGAGATATGTTTCCGTTTCCTCGTGTCATTTTGTAATTTCTTATTGTATAGGTCCTTTACCTCCTTAGTTAAGCTGATTCCAAGGTTCTTGATTTTCTGAGGCACGATTGTGAGTGGGATTGCTTTTTCATGTCACTTTCTTCTCTCTCATTATTTGCATATAAATAAGCCATAGACTTTTGGGTATTGAGTTTATAGCCTGCAATTTTACTATAAAAGTCTATTGCCTCTAGGAGTTTTTTCGTAGAGATTTTAGTATTCTCTAAATATAGTATGATATCTTCTGTGAATAGTGAGAGATTATTTCTACCTTTCATACATGAAAAACCCTAAATATCTTTTTCTTATCTATTTTCTATTCCAAGTACTTCCAGTACTACATTGAACAGAAGTGCCAAAATGAATTTTTACTTAGCACATTCTGTCTGTAAATTTCTATGCTAAGAACAGTGGAAGAAACAGTGATATCTTAGTAATTTACAAGTAAATTATGAAGACAGATAATTTAAAAGAATTTCTTTGTATAAATTTCCAAAATGTGTAGCTTTTATTAAATATATTAAGAATAAATCGTAGGTCTTGATTATACCATGAAGATTATTTTCCTGTTAGAAGTTACCCTTCTAAAATGCAAGAAAGAGACACATTTTGAAAATGTTGATTATTCGTTCATTCATTCAATGAATGTTTGTAGTCTGGTTGTGCAGTGCCTGCAGAAAGTCAACCTGTACCCTCAGGTGAGTGCATCAACAGTCTGATGGTGTCTTCATGCTTCCCGATAACCTCAAATGGCCACTGTGCCTCTGGCTGGCTCCCAACAACTCAGGACTACATTTCCCGAGAAATTAAACTCCCGAAAGATATGTGGGAGCCATGTTAACAAACCACCCCTGGCTCAGCTATACAAGCTAATGGATTGGTCTTGTTTCAGAGACCCATAGACAAATCTGGAAGATATCAACAGTCACAGTTAACCTTGGAACTGCAAAAGGCTGAAGACACTAGGGTAAATCAGAGGGAGGCAGGTTAGTTTGGTGCCCACCCAACCAGAACCCAGTGCAGCCACTTTCTCCCACAATACAAAATCGCCACCATGCCCTCCTCTGGTTTCCACCGTCTCAGGATGGCTCTCACTGAAACATAACAGCTGAAAATTCGGATATGTGTGTTTTGTGACTGCAATCTCCAGGCTTTCTCTGGGCAGGATGGGCATCCTACACTCACTGCCCTGTACTTATGGAAGCCTCAGCAGTCATTTCCATACCTCAAAGCTACTCCAACCTTACCTTCCTGATAAAAATGCTCAATTCCTTGAACAAAGATGATGACCTCTTAGTACCTGTATGAGACCCTTAATGCACAAAATAAAAAGGAGACAAAGAGAAAGAATCAAAGATCCTGCCATAGAGACAGGCTGGGGGTGGGGGTAGTTTGTTGGGGGATGGTTTTAGGGAACCAGGAATATTGGTTTTGGGAAATGTACACTAGAGGAAGGATGGAAGTTGGATCGTTGTATGACTGGAAGCAAATTATGAATAGATTTGTTATGGTCTATATCACAGATATTCAATAAAACATTAAAAATACTGATGGAACTTTAAACCCAGTATAACTATTTTTGTGTTCTCTGTAGGAAAAAAAATGTTACTCACCTGTGTGCCAATAGCTTGTAGAAAGCTAAACCCAAAGATATATCAATGACTGTCTTTGGCATGAATACTGTAATTGCAGCTATGTTATGTTTTAGAATCAGTTCGTGGACAAGACGCCAAGAGGAGCAGTGGCAAAGTGCATCAATGTTGAATGGATAATGTTTCAGGAGCTTGCAAGGGAGATGCGAAGCTTTGGCATGAGAAAAGGGAAGAAACAGAAGAGTGAAGTACTAATAAGTATCATGAGAAAAATGCAAGGGAGAACATTTCCTGGCAAGTGTCACACTCTGTTGACCTTTTCGTGAGGATAAGTATTAGAAAGTATCTTTCCCATTTAGTGGTAAAAAGGTTACTTTGATGGGTATATTTAAAATTTACTTTATCGATTAGAATCACTAAGAGATACACAGTTACAAAGTTGCTCATAACTGAGTTTCAGTCGTCTAATGTTCTAGAACCTTTCCAGTATATTGGGGCATTTTTGAAGGAATATCCCTGGTGCGAGGACTAGGGCATCTGAATCTTAACTCATTTCACCAAATATATGATCTGTACTCACATGTTTTACACTGTCTCCCCTGCTCTTTGATTTGTTTTCATGCAATATTTCCTTGTGAACCTCACTTCAAGTGAGGCTCCCTATTTAAGACAAGTACATGTTTCTGGGACATTACATATTTTTTGGTTGCTGGGAGAGTCTCTAAAGCAATGCTCAGGAGGTGTGGGGGCCCTACAGACAATTCTCAGAAAACGTGGCCATGGTGCTTGGGGTCCTCCTATGCTATACAGCCTTTGATACTCTGGCAATCATGTGGTGCTGGGAGTCAAATTGAGTGCATGTGACACAAGTTCCATAAGCACTACACTATCTCCTGCAGCCCTGGGTATTAGATTTATGTCAGCATTCTGAGGTCCTCCCTTTTGTCAGAAAGCAGAGACTTGTGCAGGAGAATGTGGAAGAGACTTTAGGGTTTAGCTAGGTTCACTGAGTAGCTGGTGATACCATTAAGATTGGAACATAAAGTAAAAATAAAACAAGAGCCCCATGCCTTTTCCCACTGAACTCGACACCCTCCACAGGGGGACACCTGCGGGGAACACCTGCAGCAGCTCCTTGGGACTGTCCATCACCAAATCAGCGCCTCCCCTCCAGGTGGGTAGGGGGAGCACAAGCCAGGTTCACCACTCCTCACCCCCAGCTCCCTGCGTTTTCCTGCAGAACTGGACACCCTCCAGAAGGGGACACTTGAGGCATCTCCATGGGATTTTCCATCCCTCCTCCTACATTCCAGGAACCTGGGTGGGAGTGACCCTGGGATGGGCCAGGGGCGTGGCCACCATATAGGGGGTGTGTCCTCCCAGAAGTGGGCGTGGCCTTCTCCTGGGTGGCCAGCCGCAGTTATATTTCCCAATCTGGGCACTCAGGACTTTCATCTCTCACTTTGTCGCCTAATACCGACTAAAAATGTCTGACCACCTCTACTAGAATACAACAACATTCCACTCGCCTACTCCATTTCTAAGAAAAGACCTGTATGAAATGTGCTGTACAAGCTCAAAACTAAAAAGTACCTCCTCCAAAGCGCAAATCTCCACCTCAAGGAGAATATGAAGAAAAGAAAAATTCTCAATCGAGGTTGTCCACAATTGCGCTCTCATTGATAAAGAATTCCAGGATAAAATGCAGAGGGTGTTCAAGGATCTACTCAAAGAATCAATGGAAGAGATATCCAATGACTAAAATAAGAAATGAAAGAAACAATAGAACAGAGAGTCAAGAAAATACAGGAAGAAAAGAGAACAGAATTTTAAAAAGCTACAAAAAGAAGAGTCACAAATAAAGGATTCAGTGGATGAAATTAAAAAGTTAGTAAGTGCCCTTACAATAGGATAAGTGCAGCTGAAGAGAGGATCAGCGAGCTTGAAGATGAGCAACAGAACTCCCACTGGGAAGAACAAGCAATAGGAAAAGACATCAAAATGGCTCTAAGGAGAATCAGAGACCTAGGGGATGACGCCAAGAGGAACAACATTACAATCATTGGAGTACCAGAAGGAAAGGGAAACAACCCCAATGAAAAAGATAGAGTAAAAGAAACCATTGCTGAAAAGTTCCCAGAGTTAAGGAAAGCAGACATCCAGTTCCAAGGAGCCAGAAGGGTACCAGCTAAAGGAGACCCCAGAAAAAAACACTCCAAGCATATCATATTCAGAACGATGGATGCTGTGGACAGAGACACAATATTACAAGCAGCAAGGTCAAAGAAGGAAATTACATACAAAGGAGCACCCCTTAGATTCACAGCAGACCTATCAGTGGAAATCCTCCAAACCCGAAGGCAATGGTTGTATATAGTGAAAAAATTCAAAGAAATGAACGCCTCACCGATAATACTCTATCCAGCTAAACTCTAACTCAAATTCGATGTGAACGATACACCACTTTTTAGATAAACACAAACTCAGGAACTTCATACACTCAAAACCAAATCTAAAAGAAGAAGTAAAGGGGCTCCTGTAAGATAAGAAGGAAAACACGTGTAAATCAACTCCTAAAGGAAGATGGCACAAAACCCCATGACAATAATCTCCCTTAATGTCAATGGTCTAAGTGCACCTACAAAGAGACACAGAGTCGCAAAATGGGGTCAGGAACTGAAACCAGCATTCTGCTGTCTACAAGAAACTCATCTGAACAATCAGAGCAAACACAGACTCAAAGTGAAAGGATGGAAAACAATCCTGCAAGCAAACAGCTCCCTCACAAAAGCTGGGATGGCCATACTAATATCCGACAACATTAATTTCAGGCTGAAAAAGATTAGAAGGGACAGCGAGGGCCACTTTCTCTTCATCAAGGTATACATTCCACATGAAGAAATCATACTCTTAAATGTATATGTACCTAATGAAGGAACAGCTATATACTTAAAACAACTGCTAACAGATTTTAAAGAGGACAGTGCTAGCAACACCATATTAGATGAAGACTTCAACATCGCCAAGTTGAATAGATCACTTTGAATAGGTGATCTATTCAAAGATGCACCTCTGAATAGATCAACAAGAACAAAACTCAGCAAGGAAACATTGTCTTTGAATGAAGTAATAGAAGAGATAGGACTTATAGACCTATACAGGGCTTTACACGCCCCAAAGAAAGAATACACATTCTTCTCCAGTGCGCATGGAACATTTTCCAAAATAGACTATGTGCTAGGCCACAAAACATACCTCAATATAATCAGGAAGATAGAAAGAGTATCAACAATCTTTTCAGACCATGATGCACTGAGGATAGATGTGAATCACACACAGACACGGACAACCAAATCGAACACCTGGAAACTAAACAAGTCACTGCTGAACAATGTGTGGGTCAGGAAGGACGTCAAGGAAGAAATCAAATGATACCTGGAAACAAATGAGAACGAAGACACGAACTACCAGAGTTTTTGGGATGCAGCTAAACCCCTATTAAGGGGAAAATTCATAGCTCTGCAAGCATATCTAAGGACGGAAGAAAAGATGCACATAAGCAACTTATTTCACAGCTCAAGTTCTTATAAAAGGATCAAGAAAAGGATCCTACATTGGGCAGAAGGAAAAAGATCTAAAACTTAGAGCAGAAATCAACGACATGGAAACCTAAGAAACAATCCGAAAGATCAAAGAAACCAAGAGCTGGTTCTTTGAGAAAATAAACAAGGTAGATATACCACTAGCAACACTCACAAAGAAACAGAGAGAGAAAACACGAATACACCGAATCAGAAATAAAAATAGAGATATCACAATGGAATCCAAAGAAATTCAAAGGATCATCAGATACTACATTGAAAGTCTGTATGCCAAGAAAAAAGAGTAGTTAGAAGAAATGGATAACTTCCTGGATTACTAAAATCTCCCAAAGATGAGTCAAGAAGATATAAAATACCTGAATAGACCTAGTCACATAAATGAAATTGAAACTGTAATCAAAATTCTTCCCAAAAACAAAAACCCAGGTCCAGATGGAATCACTATCGAATTTTTCAAAACATTTAAAGAGGATCTACTGCCCGTCCTTCTCAAACTTTTCCAGGAAATTGAAAAAACAGAAACTCTCCCAAACAGTTTCTATGAAGCCCATATCTCTCTAATACCAAATGGAAACAAAGACACCATGAGAGAAAAAAACTACAGGCCGATATCACTGATGAACCCGGATGAGAAGATTCTGAACAAAATACTAGCAAATAGAATTCAACAACTCATCAAAAAGATCATACACCATGACCAAGTGGGATTCATCCCGGGCGATGCAAGGATGGTTTAACATTCGGAAATCAATCAACATAATCCATCATATCAACAAAAGAAAAGATAAAAATCATAGGATCATATCAATAGATGTAGAGAAAGCAATTGACAAGATCCAGCATCCGTTTATTATGAAAACCCTCGCCAAATTGGGGATAGAGGGGACTTACCCCAATATATTTAAATCCAGCTACCACAAGCATACAGCAAGCATCATCCTCAAAGGGGAAAATCTGAGAGCGTTCCGCCTAAGATCAGGAACGAGATAAGGATCCCGACTCTTTCAACTGGTGTTGAACATAGTACTGGAAATACTAGCAATAGCAATTAGGCAAGCAAAAGAGATTAAGGCCATCCAAATAGTTAAGGAAGAAATAAAGCTCTCACTATTCGCAAATGATATGAAACTATACTTAAAGAACCATAAAACCTCTACCAAGAAACTCCTAGAAATAATGCACTCGAGAGTAAAGTTAAAGGTATAAAATAAATACCAAAAAATCCATGGCTTTACTATACACAAATAGTGAGAGAGAAGAAAATGACAAGATGAAAACAATCCCATTCACAATTGTGTGCCAGAAAATCAACTACCTAGGAATTAATTTAACTAAGCAAGTAAAGGAACTTTACAAAGAAAACTACAAAACGCTGCTTCTTGAAATAAAAGAGGATGCGAGGAAATGGAAAATTCTCCTGTTCATGGATCTGGAGAATTAATATTGTCAAAATGGCAATACATCCAATAGCACTGTAGAAATTCAATGTGATCCCTATTAGGATACGCATGACATTCTTCAAAGAATTGGAGCAAACACTCCTGAAATTTATATGGAACAATAAACCCCCATGATGAGCTAAAGCAATTCTTGGGAAAAAGAAAATGGGAGGAATTAACCTCCTGAACCGCAAACTTTACTAAAAGTAGTAATAATTAAAACAGCATGATACTTGCTACATGCATAGCATACTTTTTCTTAGATTTTTTGATTTTTGTAGGATATATTGATCATCTTTTTTAAAAATTTTTTTTATTAGTGAAACACCATGATGTACAGTTGTAGATTTACAATTTTTTGTGCTTGGGTTTGATTATACAATGATCAGATACCCATCCCTCCACCAGTGCCCAATTTCCACCACCATGGATAATATCCCCCCAACCACCATACGCCCATCCTCCCTGCCTCTGTGGCAGGGCAATCCCCTGTGTTCTCTCTCTCCTTTTGGGTGTTGTAGTCTGCAAAAGAGGCATTGAGTGGCAAACATGTTCAGTCCGTAGTCCACTTTCGACACGCATCTCCCCTCCTGGGAGTATCCTCCAAACACCCTTTATTTGGTGTTCCCTTCTCTATCTGAGCTGCCCTTTCCTCTAGAATGCCTGACTGGCAACTAAGCTATGGAGTAATCCTCCTGGTGCTGATCTCAGCTATTCTTGGCTATTAATCTCGTATTTTGTTACTTTATATCCCCCAGATGAATGCAATCTTTCTGTGTCTATCCCTCTCTTTCTGACTCATTTCTCTTAGCATGATACTTTCCATGTTGTACCACTTGTATGTAAATTTCATGACTTCATCTTTTCTAAGAGATACATAGTACTCCAATGTGTAGATGTACCAAAGTTTCTTTAACCAATCATCTGTTCTTGGGCATTCAGGTTTCTTCCAGTTTCTGGCTATTGTATAGAGTGGTGCAATGAACAAACACGTGCAGATATCACTTCGACTATACATTTTTGCCTTTCTGGGATATATTCCCAGGAGTGGTATTGCTGGGTCAAATGGGAGCTCAATTTCTAATTTTTTGAGAATCGTCCATACTGTTTTCCAGAAGGGCTGAACCAGTCGACATTCCCACTAAGAGTAAAGGAGAGTCCCTTTCTCGCCACATCCGCGCCAGCATCAGTTGCTTTTGTTCTTTTGAATGTGGGCCAGTCTCTGAGGTGTGAGATGGTATCTCATTGTGGTTTTGATCTGCATCTCCCTGATGATTAATCATGTAGAGCATTTTCTCATGTGCTTTTTTTGCCATTCGGATTTCTTCTTTGAGAAAGTTTCTATTCATTTCATTGCCCCATTATTTGATGGGGTTGGATGTTTTCTTCTTGTGGATTTTAACCAGTATTTTGTATATCCTGGATATCAACCCCTTGTCACATGTGTATTCGGCGAATATCCTTTCCCATTCTGTAGACTGTCTTTTTATTTTGGTCACTGTTTCTTTGGAGGTGCAGAAGCTTCTTAGTTTAAGATAGTCCCATTTATCCATTTATCTATCTCTGTTTTCACTTGCTCAGACAGTGACGTGGCATCTTTTTTTTTTTCACTATTAGGATTTTATTTGATTTTTAACAACTGCAAACTTTTTGCATAGTAAAAATTCCCTCAAATTTATGCACTTTTGTATTTTTTTTGCAATTTTTTAACATGAACTATTACATTATATACTTATTGCTGGAGCTATAGTCCAGCGGTAGGGCATTTGCACTGCAAGTGGCTGGCCTGGCCAATCTGGTTTAAATTGCTCTGTCCCTGTTAGAGAGCCCGACAAGCTACCGAGAGTATCTCGCCAGCATGGTGAAGCCTGGTAAGCTACCCATGACGTAAAGGTAAAGGTAAAGGTAAAGGCCCTCCCGTTGATCGTCGATTTGCTCGAGCGGGCCCAGTAACGTCTCCATTGGAGACTTTGTTGTTACTGTGTCTGGCATATCGAATACTCTCGGTAGCTTGCCGGGCTCTCCGAGAGGGGCGGAGGAATCGAACTCGGGTTGGCCATGTTGGCTGTGTGCAAGGCAGACACCCTACCCGCTGTGCTATCGCTCCAGCCCTTATTCAATATGATTTTGCAAAGCCTTCATAGAAGATTCCATGAATCTCGCAATCCTCCCAGGAAAAAGTTCTTTCCTCTGGAGCCTGATATTGCCAGAGAAGGCATTTAAGAGAATGAGGCTCTCAGGATATACTGAAAATATTCCTGCAAATACAGTAACAACAAGTCTCACAATGGAGATGTTACCGGGCCTGCTAGAGCTAATCGATGAACAACTGGAGGACAGTGCTATAGATCTACTTACTCTTATTAGGATTATATTTATATTATATGCCTGAAGTTATGTCTACTTTTTTTTCCCCTTTATTTTATTTTATTTTTTTTTACAGTTGTAAATTTACAATTTTTTGTGCTTTGGTTTCAATTATACAATGATCAGATACCCATCCCTCCACCAGTGCCCATTTTCCACCACCATGGATAATATCCCCCCCGACCCCCATCCCCCCATCCCACCCTACCTCTGTGGCAGGGCAATCCCCTGTGTTCTCTCTCTCCTTTTGGGTGTTGTGGTCTGCAAAAGAGGCATTGAGTGGCAAACATGTTCAGTCCATAGTCCACTTTCGACATGCATCTCCCCTCCTGGGAGGGTCCTCCAAACACCCTTTATTTGGTGCTCCCTTCTCTGTCTGAGCTGCCTTTTTCTCTAGAATGCCCGACTGGCCACTAAGCTATGGAGTAATCCTCCTGGTGCTGATCTCAGCTATTCTTGGGTATTAATCTCATACTTTGTTACTTTATATCCCCCAGATGGATGCAATATTTCTATGTCTATCCCTCTCTTTCTGACTCATTTCGCTTAGCATGATACTTTCCATGTTGTACCACTTTTATGTAAATTTCATGACTGCATCTTTTCTAAGAGCTACATAGTACTCCATTGTGTAGATGTACCAAAGTTTCTTTAACCAGTTATCTGTTCTTGGGCATTCAGGTTTCTTCCAGTTTCTGGCTATTTTAAAGAGTGCTGCAATGAACAAACAAGTGCAGATATCACTTCGACTATACATTTTTGCCTTTCTGGGATATATTCCCAGGAGTGGTATTGCTGGGTCAAATGGTAGCTCAATTTCTTTTTTTTTATTTCTTTTTTTATTTTTTTAATAAATTTATTTTTTTTATTAGTGAAACACCATGAGGTGCAGTTGTAGACTTACAAATTTTTGTGCTTGGGTTTCCTTAGAATTTTTTTTCCCTTTATTTTATTTTATTTTTTTTTTACAGTTATAGATTTACAGTTTTTGTGCTTTGGTTTCAATTATACAAAGATCAGATACCCATCCCTCCACGAGTGCCCATTTTCTACCACCATGGATAATATTCCTCCCACCCCCATCCCCCCATCCCCCCTGTGTCTGTGGCAGGGCAATCCCCTGTGTTCTCTCTCTCCTTTTGGGTGTTGTGGTCTGCAAAAGAGGCATTGAGTGGCAAACATGTTCAGTCCATAGTCTACTTTCAACATGCATCTCCCCTCCTGGGAGGATCCTCCAAACATCCTTTATTTGGTGCTCCCTTCTCTATCTGAACAGCCCTTTCCTCTAGGATACCCGGCTGGCCTCTAAGTTATGGAGTAATCCTCCTGGTGCTGATCTCAGCTATTCTTGGGTATTAATCTCATACTTTGTTACTTTATATCCCCCAGATGAATGCAATCTTTCTATGTCTATCCCTCTCTTTCTGACTCATTTCGCTTAGCATGATACTTTCCATATTGTATCACTTGTATGTAAATTTCATGACTTCATCTTTTCTAACAGCTACATAGTACTCCATTGTGTAGATGTACCAAAGTTTCTTTAACCAGTCATCTGTTCTTGGGCATTCAGGTTTCTTCCAGTTTCTGGCTATTGTAAAGAGTGCTGCAATGAACAAACAAGTGCAGATGTCACTTCGACTATACATTTTTGCCTCTCTGGGATATATTCCCAGGAGTGGTATTGCTGGGTCAAATGGGAGCTCAATTTCTAATTTTTTGAGAATCGTCCATACTGTTTTCCAGAAGGGCTGAACCAGTCGACATTCCCACTAACAGTGAAGGAGAGTCCCTTTCTCGCCACATCCGCGCCAGCATCAGTTGCTTTTGTTCTTTTGAATGTGGGCCAGTCTCTGAGGTGCGAGAAGGTATCTCATTGTGGTTTTGATCTGCATCTCCCTGATGATTAATGATGTAGAGCATTTTCTCATGTGCTTTTTTGCCATTCGGATTTCTTCTTTGGGAAAGTTTCTGTTCATTTCATTGCCCCATTTTTTGATGGGGTTGGATGTTTTCTTCTTGTGGAGTTTAACCAATATTTTGTATATCCTGGATATCAACCCATTGTCATATGTGTATTCGGCGAATATCCTTTCCCATTCTATAGACTGTCTTTGTATTTTGGTCACTGTTTCTTTGGAGGTGCAGAAGCTTTTAGTTTAAGATAGTCCCATTCATCTATCTCTGTTTTCACTTGCTCTGCCAGTGGCGTGGGGTCTTTGAAGATACGATTAGCTTCAATGTCATGGAGGGTTTTGCCAACTTTGTCTTCAATGTACCTTATGTTTTCTGGTCTGATCTTTAGGTCTTTAATCCATTTTGATCTTACTTTTTTACACGGTGTTAGGCAGAGTTCTGAGCCCATTTTTTTGCATGTAGTCGTCCAGTGATGCCAGCAAAATTTGTTAAAGAGGCTTTCCTTACTCCACATCACATTACTTGCACCTTGATCAAAGATTACATGATCATATGATTGAGGGGAGATATCAGTGTATTCAACCCTGTTCCATTGGTCTGCAGTTCTGCCTTTGTTCCAGTACCATGCTGTTTTAATTATTACTGCTTTGTAGTACAGTTTGAAGTTCGGGAGGTTGATTCCTCCCATTTTCTTTTTCCCAAGAATTGCTCTAGCTATTCGTGGGGGCTTATTGTTCCATATAAATTTCAGGAGTGTTTGCTCCATTTCTTTGAAGAATGTCGTGGGTATCCTTATAGGGATTGCATTGAATTTATACAATGCTTTTGGTATTATTGCCATTTTGACAATGTTAAATCTCCCGACCCATGAGCAGGGGATATCTTTCCATTTCCTCATGTCCTCTTTTATTTCCTGAAGTAGCGTTTTGTAGTTTTCTTTGTACAGGTCCTTGACTTCCTTAGTAAGATGATTCCTGGATACTTGATTTTCTGGGGAACAATTGTGAACAGGATTGTTTTTTGCATGTTGCTTTCTTCTCTCTCACTGTTTGCATATAGCAAAGCCATGGACTTTTGTGTATTGATTTTATAGCCTGCAACTTTACTATAAGAGTCTATTGTTTCTAGGAGTTTTTTGGTGGAGGTTATTGGGTTCTCTAAGTATAGTGTCATATCATCTGCGAATAGTGAGAGCTTGATTTCTTCCTTTCCTACCTGAATGCACTTAATATCTTTTTCTTGCCTAATCGCTATTACAAGTACTTCCAGTACTATATTGAACACCAGTGGAGAGAGTGGGCATCCTTGTCTCGTCCCTGATCTTAAAGGGAAGGCTCTTATTTTTTCCCCATTGAGGATGATGCTTGCTGTAGGCTTGTGGTAGATGGCTTTAATTATGTTGAGGAATATCCCCTCTATACCCATTTTGGCTAGGGTTTTCATCATAAAGGGGTGCTGGATCTTGTCAAATGCTTTCTCTGCATCAATTCATATAATCATATGCTTTCTACATTTTCTTTTGTTGATATGAAGGATTATGTTGATTGATTTTCGAATGTTGAACCATCCTTGCATACCTGGGATGAATCCTACTTGGTCATGGTGTATGATCTTTTTGATGAGTAGTTGGATTCTATTTGCTAGAAGTTTGTTGAGGATCTTTGCATCTATGTTCATCAGGGATATCGGTTTGTAATTCTCTTTCTTTGTGGTATCTCTGTCTGCTTTTGGTATCAGCGTGATATTTGCTTCGTAGAAACTGTTTGGAAGTGTTTTTGATATTTCAATTTCGTGGAAAAGCTTAAAGAGGATTGGAAGTAAGTCCTCTTTAAAGATTTGGAAGAATTCACTAGTGAATCCATCCGGACCAGGACTTTTGTGCTTAGGGAGACTTTTTATTACCATTTCAATTACCTTGATGGTGATAGGTCTGTTCAGGTATTCCAGATCTTCTTGGTTCAGCCTTCGGAGTCAGTAGAAGTCTAGGAATTTATCCATTTCCTCGAGGTTTTGATGTTCTGTGGCATACAGTTTCTCAAATTATTCCCTGAGGATCCTTTGAATTTCTGTAGTTTCTGTTGTAAAGACACCCTTTTCATTTCTGATTCGGTTTATTAGGGTTTTCTCTCTCCCTTTCTTTGAGTTTTGCTGAAGGCTTATCAATCTTGTTAATTTTCTCGAAGAACCAGCTCTTGGTTTCATTTATCTTTCTGATTGTTTTTTGGGTTTCCATCTCGTTAATCTCTGCTCTGAGTTATATTATTTCCTTTCTCCTGTTCGGGTTGTGCTCCTTTTTTTGGTCCTTCTCAAAGCTCTCAAACTGTGACGTTAGGTTACTTATGTGTGCTCACGCCTCCTTCCTGAGGAATGCTTGTAGAGCTATAAACTTTCCTCTTAACACAGCTTTTGCTGTGTCCCATAAGTTTTCGTAACTCGTTTCCTCATTTTCATTCGTTTCTAGGAATCTTTTGATTTCATTTTTGATTTCCTGTCTAAGCCACTCGTTGTTCAGTTGAGCACTGTTTAATTTCCAGGTGTTTCATTTAGTTTTCTGTTTTTGTATGTGATTTACTTCTAATTTCAGCGCATTATGGTCTGGGAAGATTGTCGATACAATCTCTATCTTCTTAATTTTTTGGAGACATGTTTTGTGGCTCAGCATGTGGTCTATCTTGGAGAATGCTCCATGTACGCTTGAGAAGAATGTGTATTCAGCTTTTTGTGGATGAAGTGTACTGTATATATCTACCAAGTCCCTTTCTTCCATTGTTTCCCTCAGATGAAGTATGTCCTTGCTTAGCTTGAGTCTGGTTGATCTATCAATTGGTGACAAAGCAGTGTTGAAGTCTCCCACTAGTATTGTGTTGCTGTTGATGTCTTTTTCCAAATCTATGAGTAGTTGTTTTTAGTTCTTTGCTGGTCTCTCATTAGGTGCATATATATTTATTATTGTAAGTTCTTCCTGTTTTACAGATCCTTTGATCAATAAGAAATGGCCTTCACTGTCTCTTATGACCTTCCTCACTCTGAAATCGATGTGGTCTGATACTAGGATGGCTTCCCCAGCTTTTTTATGGGAGCTGTTTGCCCGAAGGATTGTTTTCCAGCCTTTGACTCTGAGTCTGTGTTTGCTTTGACTATTGAGATGTGTTTCTTGCAGGCAGCAGAATGTTGGGTTCAATTTTCTAATCCATCCTGCCACTCTATGTCTTTTAATTGGTGCGTTTAGCCCATTGACATTGAGAGAGATTATTGTCATGGGATTTTGTCCCATTGTTCTGTTGAAATTTGGTGTATTTGAGAGGCCTGTCTTGCCTTAATGTTGCCCATTTAGTTGTACTTGTAAACATGGTTTTGAGTCTATGAAGTTCCTGAGCTGTAGTTTGTCTGTGAAACTGTGTGTTGTTCCTTCTATTATGAATGAGAGTCTCGCTGGGTAAATATGTTTGGGGAGGCATTTATTTCATTGAGTTTTTTCACTATGTCCCACCACTGTTTTCGGGCCATGAGGGTTTCATCAGAAAAATCAGCTGTGAATTTTAAGGATGCTCCTTTGTAAGAGATTTCTTTCATCGATCTTGCTGCTTTCAGAATTTTGTCTCTATCTAAGGTTTTGGTCATTTTGATCAGAATGTGTCTTGGGGTATTTTTATTCGAATTCTTCTAGCTGGTACCCTTCGGGCCTCCTGAATATGGTCACAAGTTTTCTTCAGCTCTGGAAACGTTTTAGCAATGATGTCTTTGACAGTTTCTTCTTCATCAAGGTTTTCTTCCTGTACCTCTGGGACTCCAATAATTCTTATGTTACCCCTCTGGGCTTCATCACGATCTTCTCTTGCCATCTGTTCCCGAATTGTGAGTCTCTTTTCCATTTTCTGCTCTTTTCTAGAGAGTCTCTGAACTTCATCTTCGAGCTCACTTATTCTGTTCTCAGCAGCTCTTACTCTGCTGCTGAGGCCTTCCACTGAGTTTTTCAATTCGCCTGCGAGATTTTTCAGGTCTGACATTTCTGATTGCATTTTCCTCATTTCTGCCTTCAAATCCTCTTGTCTTCTATTGGCATTGCTTTCCATTGTTTCTTTTAATTCCCTAAGCATCCTAAGTAGCTCCCTCCTGAATTCCTTGTCAGAGAGGTTGTCTAACACTGCAGTACTGTTGGTGTCATCTGGGCTAGACATTTCAATAAGAAAGTTTGGTGGGCTTTTGCGTTGCTTTACCATTGTGAAAACTTTGGTTTAGTCCTTAACATTCACTGTTACTATTCTGCTTGATATGCAGTGTGAGTTAAGATAGGCTTATGAGTTATTGGCTACTGTGTTTCTAGTGACTGAGCTAAACTAGAGAAGTTTCCATCGAAGAAGTTAGCTTATGGTTCCTATGGTATATGTAGTGGGAAAATATTTCGCGGCCGCTAATGCGGCCGTGGCTCCAGAAAGAGTCCCTGGCACTGAGCTAGATGTTGGGAACGACGATGGAGCTAGCTTTGCATGCGCAGAGAGGGTCCCAGGCCCTTGGGGGCGGGCTGTACCTGGTTGGAATAAGAGCCGTTCAGCATGGTTGCCCAGAGCTGGGCCTGCGTGCCTGTCCCGCGCAGATCAGGGGTGAAACCGACTTTCTAGGAGGTGGACCTAGCTGTGCATGCGCACAGAGGGTCCCAGGGCCTTGGGGACAGGCTGTACCTGGTTGAAATAGGAGCCGTTCAACTTGGTTGCCCAGAGCTGGGCCTCAGTGCCCGTCCCCATATTAATCATCTTTAATTATTCCACATCAATACCAATGTCCAAAAATGTTTCATAATGTAATTATTGAAAAAAATCATATAGAAGTTCAAATTTGTATTGTTGGTGGGATAACTATATTAAGAAGAAATAGTACCACAAGAAACATACAAGTAAAATGAAGCTACATTTCTTTGGAGTTTTTCAATTATGTATTTACATTAGTCTATATACAAGCATAATTTTTAAAAAATAAATTTCAGTGACCATAAAATTTTGGAGTTTTTCATAATTGTAATATTTTACTGCTAAGTCTATATTGATGTGAACATTTTTATCTATTTGTCTAATTTTCTGATTCTTTACTTAAGATCAGTAGTTAAAAGCTAACTTGCTGATGACTGATTATGTGGCTCAGGGTTAAAGCACTTGACTTGCGTGTATGAAACTTTGGGTTGGCCTCCTGCAAGGCAAATGGCCTACCCACTGTGCTGTAAAAGTTATATAAAATATAATAATAATAAAACCTAATGATGTTGGTGAACAGTGCAATATAAATGATTATTTAGTAATTTTCTTGATTTGTTAATGAAATATGTAAGCTCTTGAGTATAATGGGAGCAGTTTTCTAACATAAGAGTCTGAGGAAGGTGAAACTGTTATAACTGTCGTGTAGGATTCCATCTCCCTAGCCTGCTTTATTCTACCTCTCTCTCTATCATATCCGGTCTTCTTCTTGGGAATCTGACCTCCTGATCGGCTAGCCTCTACCTTTCAACTGCCTACTTTATGACATCATTCTCCCACCCAACCAACCACCAACTGGTAGAATCTTGGGGTTGGTACCGCTTGACCTTGAGCCTGGAAGGTGGTGGTGGAAATAAATGGTCCTAGGAGAGTTAATGGAGTGAAGGATGTATGGGAAGGAAAAGGGGAAGGGTAGGGAAAAGACAGCTGGTGATCAGCATTGGAGAGTTGGTAGATATTTTCTAAGTACGTTAACATGTTTTTCGTAAATGATAAGCAAAACAAAAATATGAAAATAAGATAGGTTCCAAAGAACAGGTTACATAAAAGACCGAGAGAGCTGAAAGGGCTGGCATTCCTTCTGGAGCTTTCAATCATACCATTTACTAAAGATGGTATTTTCACATCACTTAGCTGCGGAGAGGAATAGTGAGAAACAGAATGCCACCAGAAAAGCAAACTTGATGACCACGGTTCATAAAGGCCAGGTGGAAGGTGTTCACATGGATCCCAAGTGCAAGTGGATTAACAGGAACATACATTATACTAAGTCTGCTTGGTACCAGAAACTTCTTTGGTGGAAATGGAGGAAAACAAATGCAGTTACTGACAGACCTGAGACTAAACTGCTAGTCAATTTTCCCAGGAAAGGGTAGTTGACTGGGTGGAAACAGAACAACTTTAAAAGTGTTTTGCTACCTTTCATATATGGCTAGAGGAAAATGATCCCAGGCATCTATTAAAACTAACAAGCTTCAACTCTCTTGAAGGACAGTTGTATTCAGTGAGGAAAAAATGCTGGGAGAAAAGTCTGAAATGATGGGCATAGAGACAATAAGTGCAAAAGGGAGGACTTAAAATTTGGGTTCCTCTGAAAACAAAGCTTGAAACAACAAGATTTGGTGAGCACATGATTTACTGGGAATGGGATCTGAGGAGGAAAAGAGTGATGTCAGGGATGTGAACAAGGAACATCCAGGTTAAGGAAGACTTAGCTAGCTGATTACCCCATGGGCAACATGGTTCCAAGACTACCAGAACTTACCAAGGACTTTATTTTAATTTTCATTCTTTTTTTTAAATTGATTCATTTAATTGTAAAATACTGGATAACAATTTTTATCAATTAAAGTGAATGGGGCCATGTGCAATGTCAGTGAAGAGAAGTGTGAGAATATTGCACTTCAATATCAAGTGGTTTAAATCAATGATCTTTTTTTTTGTATAGGATCCCTTTATTTCTTTTTGTTTGTTATTTTTTTCCATTTATTTTATTTTATTTTTTTTAAAGTTGTAGATTTACAATATTTTGTGCTTTGGTTTCAATTATACAATGATCAGATACCCATCCCTCCACCAGTGCCCATTTTCCACCACCATGGATAATATCCCTCCCACCCCCATCCCCCCATCCCCCCTGTCTCTGTGGCAGGGCAATCCCCTGTGTTCTCTCTCTCCTTTTGGGTGTTGTGGTCTGCAAAAGAGGCATTGAGTGGCAAACATGTTCAGTCCATAGTCTACTTTCAACATGCATCTCCCCTCCTGGGAGGATCCTCCAAACATCCTTTATTTGGTGCTCCCTTCTCTATCTGAACAGCCCTTTCCTCTAGGATACCCGGCTGGCCTCTAAGTTATGGAGTAATCCTCCTGGTGCTGATCTCAGCTATTCTTGGGTATTAATCTCATACTTTGTTACTTTATATCCCCCAGATGAATGCAATCTTTCTATGTCTATCCCTCTCTTTCTGACTCATTTCGCTTAGCATGATACTTTCCATATTGTACCACTTGTATGTAAATTTCATGACTTCATCTTTTCTAACAGCTACATAGTACTCCATTGTGTAGATATACCAAAGTTTCTTTAACCAGTCATCTGTTCTTGGGCATTCAGGTTTCTTCCAGTTTCT
Source organism: Sorex fumeus (assembly GCF_029834395.1). Classification (NCBI taxonomy): domain Eukaryota; kingdom Metazoa; phylum Chordata; class Mammalia; order Eulipotyphla; family Soricidae; genus Sorex; species Sorex fumeus. The sequence continues at coordinate 18,070,275 of NW_026606152.1, read as the reverse complement.
GGCTATTGTAAAGAGTGCTGCAATGAACAAACAAGTGCAGATGTCACTTCGACTATACATTTTTGCCTCTCTGGGATATATTCCCAGGAGTGGTATTGCTGGGTCAAATGGGAGCTCAATTTCTAATTTTTTGAGAATCGTCCATACTGTTTTCCAGAAGGGCTGAACCAGTCGACATTCCTACCAACAGAGAAGGAGTGTCCCTTTCTCGCCACATCCACGCCAGCATCGGTTGCTATTGTTCTTTTAAATGTGGGCCAGTCTCTGAGGTGTGAGATGGTATCTCATTGTGGTTTTGATCTGCATCTCCCTGATGATTAATGATGTAGAGCATTTTCGCATGTGCTTTTTTGCCATTCGGATTTCTTCTTTGAGAAAGTTTCTGTTCATTTCATTGCCCCATTTTTTGATGGGGTTGGATGTTTTCTTCTTGTGGAGTTTTACCAGTATTTTGTATATCCTGGATATCAACCCCTTGTCAGATGTGTATTCGCTGAATATCCTTTCCCATTCTGTAGACTGTCTTTGTATTTTGGTCACTGTTTCTTTGGAGGTGCAGAAGCTTCTTAGTTTAAGATAGTCCCATTTATCTATCTCTGTTTTCACTTGCTCGGCCAGTGGCGTGGCATCTTTAAGATACCATTAGCTTCAATGTCATGGAGGGTTTTGCCAACTTTATCTTCAATGTACCTTATGGTTTCTGGTCTGATGTTGAGGTCTTTAATCCATTTTGATCTTACTTTTGTACATGGTGTTAGGCAGAGTTCTGAGCCTATTTTTTTGCATGTAGCCATCCAGTGATGCCAACACAATTTATTAAAGAGTCTTTCCTTACTCCACTTCACATTAGTTGCACCTTTATCAAATATTAGATGAGCATATGATTGAGGAGAGATGTCAGTGTATTCAACCCTGTTCCATTGGTCTGCAGTTCTGCCTCTGTTCCAGTACTATGCTGTTTTAATTATTACTGCTTTGTAGTACAGTTTGAAGTTCGGGAGGTTGATTCCTCCCATTTTCTTTTTCCCAAGAATTGCTTTAGCTATTTGTGGGGGCTTATTGTTCCATATAAATTTCAAGAGTGTTTGCTCCATTTCTTTGAAGAATGTCATGGGTATCCTTATAGGGATTGCATTGAATTTATACAATGCTTTCGGTAGTATTGCCATTTTGACAATGTTAAGTCTCCCGACCCATGAGCAGGGGATATCTTTCCATTTCCTCATGTCCTCTTTTATTTCCTGAAGTAGCGTTTTGTAGTTTTCTTTGTACAGGTCCTTTACTTCCTTAATTAAGCTGATTCCAAGGTACTTGATTTTCTGGGGCACAATTGTGAATGGGATTGTTTTTTTCATGTTGCTTTCTTCTCTCTCACTCTTTGTGTATAGGAAAGCCATGGACTTTTGGGTACTGATTTTATAACCTGAAACTTTACTATACGAGTCTATTGTTTCTAGGAGTTTGTTGGTGGAAGTTATTGGGTTCTCTAAGTAGAGTATCATATCATCTGCGAATAGTGAGAGCTTGATTTCTTCCTTTCCTACCTGAATGCACTTAATATCTTTTTCCTGCCTAATCGCTATTGCAAGTACTTCCAGTACTATATTCAACAGCAGTAGAGAGAGTGGGCATCCCTGTCTCGTCCTTGATCTTAGAGGGAAGGCTCTCAGTTTTTCCCCATTGAGGATGATGCTTGCTGTAGGCTTGTGGTAGATGGCTTTAATTATGTTGAGGAAGGTCCCCTCTATACCCATTTTGGCTAGGGTTTTCATCATAAAGGGGTGCTGGATCTTATCAAATGCTTTCTCTGCATCTATTGATATGATCATATGCTTTTGATCTTTTCTTTTGTTGATATGGTGGATTATGTTGATTGATTTCCGAATGTTAAACCATCCTTGCATCCCTGCGATGAATCCTACTTGGTCATGGTGTATGATCTTTTTGATGAGTAGTTGGATTCTATTTGCTAGTAGTTTGTTGAGGATCTTTGCATCTGTGTTCATCAGGGATATCGGCCTGTAATTCTCTTTCTTTGTGGTATCTCTGTCTGCTTTTGGTATCAGTGTGATATTTGCTTCGTAGAAACTGTTCGGAAGTGTATTTGATATTTCAATTTCGTGGAAAAGCTTAAAGAGCATCGGGAGTAAGTCCTCTTTAAAGATTTGGAAGAATTCACTAGTGAATCCATCCGGGCCAGGACTTTTGTGCTTGGGGAGACTTTTTTTTACCATTTCAATTTCCTTGATGGTGATAGGTCTGTTCAGGTATTCCAGGTCTTCTTGATTCAGCCTTGGGAGTCTGTAGGAGTCTAGGAATTTATCCATTTCCTCGAGGTTTTGATGTTCCGTGGCATAAAGCTTTTCAAAGTACTCCCTGAGGATCCTCTGAATTTCTGTGGTTTCTGTTGTAATGACCCCCTTTTCATTTCTGATTCGGTTAATTAGGGTTTTCTCTCTCCCTTTCTTTGTGAGTTTTGCTAGAGGCTTATCGATCTTGTTAATTTTCTCGAAGAACCAGCTTTTGGTTTCATTGATCTTTCGGATTGTTTTTTGGGTTTCCATCTCGTTAATCTCTGCTCTGAGTTTTATTATTTCCTTTCTCCTGTTCGGGTTGTGCTCCTTTTTTTGGTCCTTCTCCAAGCTCTTAAGCTGTGAGGTTAGGTTACTTATGTGTGCTCGCTCCTCCTTCCTGAGGAATGCTTGTAGAGCTATAAACTTTCCTCTCAACACAGCCTTTGCTGTGTCCCATAAGTTTTGGTAACTCGTGTTCTCATTTTCATTCGTTTCTAGGAATCTTTTGATTTCCTCTTTGATTTCCTGTCTAATCCACTCGTTGTTCAATAGTGCACTGTTTAATTTCCAGGTGTTTGATTTAGTTTTCTGTTTTTGTGTGTGATTTACTTCTAATTTCAGCGCATTATGGTCTGAGAAGATTGTTGATACAATATCTAAAGGTAAAGGTAAAGGCCCTCCCGTTGATCGTCGATTTGCTCGATCGGGCCCAGTAACGTCTCCATTGGAGACTTGTTGTTACTGTGTCTGGCATATCGAATACTCTCGGTAGCTTACCGGGCTCTCCGAGAGGGGCGGAGGAATCGAACTCGGGTCGGCCATGTTGGCCGCTTGTAAGGCGAACGCCCTACCCGCTGTGCTATCGCTCCAGCCCACCTTCTTAATTTTATGGAGGCATGTTTAGTGGCTCAGCATGTGGTCTATCTTGGAGAATGTTCCATGTACGCTTGAGAAGAATGTGTATTCAGCTTTTTGTGGATGAAGTGTCCTGTATATATCTACAAAGTCCCTTTCTTCCATTGTTTCCCTCAAATGAGGTATGTCCTTGCTAAGTTGAGTCTGGTTGATCTATCAAGAGGTGACAAAGCAGTGTTGAAGTCTCCCACTAGTATTGTGTTGCTATTGATGTCTTTTTCCAAATCTATGAGTAGTTGTTTTAAGTACTTTGCTGGTCTCTCATTAGGTGCATATACATTTATTATTGTAAGTTCTTCCTGTTGTACAGATCCTCTGATCAATAAGAAATGGCCTTCACTGTCTCTTATGACCTTCCTCACTCTGAAATCGATGTGGTCTGATATAAGGATGGCTACCCTAGCTTTTTTATGGGAGCTGTTAGCCTGTAGGATTGTTTTCCAGCCTTTGACTCTGAGTCTGTGTTTGCTTTGACTATTGAGATGCGTTTCTTGCAGGCAGCAGAATGTTGGGTTCAATTTTCTAATCCATCCTGCCACTCTATGTCTTTTAATTGGTGCGTTTATCCCATTGACATTGAGAGAGATTATTGTTATGGGATTTTGTCCCATTGTTCTGTTAAAATTTGGTGTATTTGAGGGGCCTGTCTTGCCTTAAATTAGCCCATTCAGTTGTTCTTGTAACCATGGTTTTGAGTCTATGAAGTTCCTGAGCTGTTGTTTGTCTGTGAAACTGTGTGTTGTTGCTTCTATTATGAATGAGAGTCTTGCTGGGAAAAGTATTTTTGGGGAGGCATTTATTTCATTGAATTTTTTTACTATGTCACACCACTGTTTTCGGGCCATGAGGGTTTCATCAGAAAAATCAGCTGTGAATTTTAAGGATGCTCCTTTGTAAGAGATTTCTTTCATCGATCTTGCTGCTTTCAGAATTTTGTCTCTGTCTAAGGTTTTGGTCATTTTGATCAGAATGTGTCTTGGGGTATTTTTATTCGGATTTCTTCTATCTGGTATCCTTCGGGCCTCCTGAATGTGGTCACAAGTTTTTTTCAGCTCTGGAAATGTTGTAGCAATGATTTCTTTGACAGTTTCTTCTTCATCGAGGTTTTCTTCCTGTCCCTCTGGGACTCCAATAATTCTTATGTTACCCCTCTTGGCTTCATTACGATCTTCTCTTGCCATCTGTTCCCGAATTGTGAGTCTCTTTTCCATTTTCTGCTCCTTTCTGGAGAGTCTCTGAACTTCATCTTCGAGCTCACTGATTCTGTTCTCAGCAGCTCTTACTCTGCTGCTGAGGCCTTCCACTGAGCTTTTCAATTCGCCTACGAGATTTTTCAGGTCTGACGTTTCTGATTGCATTTTCCTCATTTCTGCCTACAAATCCTCTTGTCTTCTATTGGCATTGCTTTCCATTGTTTCTTTTAATTCCCTAAGCATCCTAAGTAGCTCCCTCCTGAATTCCTTGTCAGAGAGGTTGTCTAACACTACAGTACTGTTGGTGTCATCTTGGCTAGACTCTTCAATATGAAAGTTTGGTGGGCTTTTGCATTGCTTTACCATTGTGAGAGGTGTGGTTTAGTCCTTCACGTTCACTGTTACAATTCTGCTTGATATGCAGTGTGAGTTAAGATAGGCTTATGAGTTATTGGCTACTGTGTTTCTAGTGGCTGAGCTAAAATAGAGAACTTTCCATCTAAGAAGTTAGCTTATGGTTCCTATGGCATATGTAGTGGGAAAATATTTCGCGGCCACGTCAGCGGCCGCGGCTCCGGAAAGAGTCCCTGGCACTGGGCGAGGAGTTGGGAACGTCTCCTGTTTGGAATTGGAGCTGTTCAGCTTTGTTGCGCAGAGCAGGGCCTCTGTGCCCATCCCATGCAGATCAGGGGTTGAAAACCGGCTGTCTAGGGGCTGTTTCTAGCTGCTCGTGCCCAGAGAGGGACCCAGGCCCCTGGGGGCGGGCTGTACCTGTTGGAATTGGAGCCGTTCAGCTTTGTTGCCCAGAGCTGGGCCTCTGTGCCCGTCCCACGCAGATGAGGGGTTGAAAACCGGCTGTCTAGGGGCTTTTTCTAGCTGCGCGTGCCCAGAGAGGGACCCAGGCCCTTGGGGGCGGGCTGTACCTGTTGGAATTGGAGCCGTTCAGCTTTGTTGCCCAGAGCTGGGCCTCTGTGCCCGTCCCACCAATTTTCTTTCTTTTATATGGTCACTTAAAACATGAATTCTTTGCTTCTTCAAATACATTTTGGAAATGATTTTTTAAAATTTTTTTTATTAGTGAAACACCATGAGGTACAGTTGTAGATTTACAATTTTTTGTGCTTGGGTTTGATTATACAATTACCAGATACCCATTCCTCCACCAGTGCCCATTTTCCACCACCAATGATAATATCCCCCCCACCCCCATCCTCCCATCCCCCCCTGCCTCTGTGGCAGGGCAATCCCCTGTGTTCTCTCTCTCCTTTTGGGTGTTGTGGTCTGCAAAAGAGGCATTGAGTGGCAAACATGTTCAGTCCATAGTCCACTTTCGACATGCATCTCCCCTCCTGGGAGGGTCCTCCAAACATCCTTTATTTGGTGCTCCCTTCTCTGTCTGAACTGCCCTTTCCTCTAGAATGCCCGACTGGCCACTAAGCTATGGAGTAATCCTCCTGGTGCTGATCTCAGCTATTCTTGGCTATTAATCTCATATTTTGTTACTTTATATCCCCCAGATGAATGCAATCTTTCTATGTCTATCCCTTCTTTCTGACTCATTTCGCTTAGCATGATACTTTCCATATTGTACCACTTGTATGTAAATTTCGTGACTTCATCTTTTCTAAGAGCTACATAGTACTCCATTGTGTAGATGTACCAAAGTTTCTTTAACCAGTCATCTGTTCTTGGGCACTCAGGTTTCTTCCAGTTTCTGGCTATTGTAAAGAGTGCTGCAATGAACAAACAAGTGCAGATGTCACTTCGACTATACATTTTTGCCTCTCTGGGATATATTCCCAGGAGTGGTATTGCTGGGTCAAATGGGAGCTCAATTTCTAATTTTTTGAGAATCGTCCATACTGTTTTCCAGAAGGGCTGAACCAGTCGACATTCCCACCAAAAGTGAAGGAGTGTCCCTTTCTCACCACATCCGCGCCAGCTTCGTTTGCTTTTGATTGGAAATGATTTTTAATTAAAAAAATGTTGTATTAACATGTCATTATTATAAAGAAACATATAGGCAAAGGAGTTAGTGCAGTATGTAGAGGGTGTTTACCTTGTATGCGGCTAACCTGAGTTCAGTCCCCGGAACCCTGATCCTGCCAGGAGTGATCTCTGGATACAGAGTTAGAAGTGAGCCCAGTGCACATCTGGGTGCGCTCCCCTACCACAAAAAAGAAAGAAAAGAAAAGAAAAGAAAAGAAAAGAAAAGAAAAGAAAAGAAAAACATATAACTGATTCTTGAGTTACATAGTGGTTAATGGTGCTAACTGGTATATAACTTTTGAAAACCCCCACATTTAAGAGATAGTCTGCTGTTGACCTAGAAGTTGGTTTTTTAATAGTATTTACTCACATTGTCTGCAATTAGTGCTATTTGTGGCCTGTAAATCTGTAAATTTTGATACATTTTAAAAAATTATAATGGATTTTATAATGGACTTCATAATGAATTGGTATTTTAGAGTAATAAGTGATAAATTGTATTTCTGTTTTTGTGGGGTATTTTGGCCATAGTATGTGGTGCTTGGGACTTCTGACTCTGTGCTCAAGGGTCATTCCTGGTGATGCCAGCCATTAAGTTCGGTTGACTATGTGCATGGTAAGTGCTTTAACCCCTCTACTAATTCTGGGGGCCAATCAAATAAATAATCTGCATATACCTTATACATGCATGGCATACTTTGTCTTAGATTTTTTGATATTTCTAGGATATATTGATCATCTTTAATTATTTCACATCAATACCAATCTCCACAAAAGTTTCAAAATATAATTATTGACATACAATCATATAGAAATCCAAATTTGTATTGTTCATGGGATAACTATATTAAGAAGAAAATAAAACCACAATAAACATACAAGTAAAATGCAGGAGTCTTTCAATTATGTATTTATATCTGTATATATACAAGTATAATCTTTAAAATATAATTCTCAGATACTATAACATTTTATTGAGTTTTTTATAATTGCAATGTTTTACTGTTAAGATGATATTGTTGTGAACATTTATATCTATTTGTCTACTTTTCTGATTGTTTACTTAAGATCTGATATTAAAAGCTAACTTAAGCACAGCGGGTAGGGCGTCTGCCTTGCACGCAGCCAACATAGCTGACCCGAGTTCGATTCCTCCGCCCCTCTCGGAGAGCCTGGCAAGCTACCGAGAGTATTCGATATGCCAGACACAGTAACAACAAGTCTCCAATGGAGACGTTACTGGGCCCGCTCGAGCAAATCGACGATCAACGGGAGGGCCTTTACCTTTACCTTTACCTTACTAGGGCTTGAGCGATAGCACAGCTGGTAGGATGTTTACCTTGCAAGCGCCCGACCTGGGTTCAATTCCCAGCATACCATATGTTTCCCTGAGCACCTCAAGGGGTAATTCCTGAGTGCAGAGCCAGGAGTAATCCCTGTGCATCGCGAGGTGTGACCCAAAAAGAAAAAAAAAAAGCTAACTTACTTATGACTGGGTATGTAGCCCAGGGCTAAAGCACTTGGCTTGCAAGTATGAAATTTTGGGTTCTATTCCTCACACTATAGAAAAAAAAAAACAAAATCACTAACTGTGGTTGAAAACATATCTCAGTGGTAAAATATTTGCCTCACATTTGTGAGGTAATGGGTTTGATCCCTGAATTTCCATATACGCTCACAAAAGCTAATTTACTTAAAGAATATTAAACGGCTTTAAACCAAGTATATATTGCTGTACTATTATACAGATTTAATTCTCAATAAAATAACTTGAAAAGATCCATTTATAGCATCTTTGCTAGGAAAAGATGTTACCTGATATTTAAATGTTTGTAATTTGGGGACACATTTTAATTTGTGCTCTTTGTCTACTAGTGAGCTTGAAAATTGCTCTTGTGTTTATGAGGAATTTACACTTCTTTCAATAGAGATTATATGATCATGGTTTATGCTTATTTTTTCTATACAAGTTTAATAGCTAAATACTGATTTATTTCACAGCAGTAATTTATTAAAAACATTCATCATTTGCCTATCATATTAATTGCCATTAGTTGTTTGTTTTGCTTGTTTTTTGATCACTTAATTTGGTTTTTGTCCTTTTCTTTCAGATTGTAAGATTTTCACACAAATGAGCATATATTTTTCTTTATATTCTACAGTTTTAGATTGAGAACAACTGTTTGTTTTGTAAAATAAGATACTTGTGTATTTACAATTTCTTCTCATTATTTTTACATTTTAACACATCTCGATTCATCTACAACTTATCACATTAAGTATTGTCATATTGAAAGAAACCACCATTTTTTTCAATCATAGCACTGTAGCACTATCCTCCCGTGTTTCGTCCATTTGCTGGAGTGGGCACCAGTAACATCTTACAACAGATTGTGAGACTTGTTGTTACTGGTTTTGGCCTATTGAATACGTCATGGGTAGCTTGCCAGGCTTTTGCTATGAGGGCAAGATATTCTGGGTATCTGGGTATCTTGCCGGGCAGAGGAATAGGAATCAGGCTTGGCCTCCTGCAAGGCAAATACCCTACCCGCTGTTATGTAAACGGTATATAAAAATACTAGGAATACCGAATGTTGTTTCTTTCACAGTGCAATATAAATGATTATTTAGTAATTTTCTTGATTTATTAATGAAATATGTAAGCTCTTGAGTATACTGGGAGTAGTTTTCTAACACAATAGTCTGAGGAATTTGAAACTGTTCTAACTGTTTTGTAGGATTCCATCTCCCTAGCCTGCTTCATTCTACCCCTCTCTTTATCCAATCCGGTCTTCTTCTTGGGAATCTGAACTCCTGATTGGCTAGCCTCTACCTTTCAACTGCCTACTTTATGACATCATTCTCCCACCAAACCAACCACCAACTGGTAGAACCTTGGGGTTCCCATGCGGTTGTTTGTAAAATATTTGAATCATCCCGGCAAGTGACCAGTGTCCAATGACCAATCACCATTGACCAGTCATCTGTACTGGACACTTGTGGTCTTAAGCCGCTGCAGTTTACTGACTTACTCTCGTACTGTCTCCTCTTCTTGTCTACCTTTCATCAGTATTTCTTCTTCTCTGACCATGTAAGGTAAGGAATAATACTTTTCAAAGATTTACATTAGATTTATCATCCGTAAACTTAGCAGTCTAGTAAAAACAACATGTAGTAGTGAAAGAAAGTATTCAAGTTGAATTTTATAAGCCTCATTTTTGTTGACTTTGACATTTGCTGTGTGATTTTAGACATTGGCTTTCTTTCTCTCACATACAAACTGTTTTTCCTCATTGACTACTTTATATTTTAGAAATATTTATGAGCTCAAATACAAATATATATATATGTTGATTCTCTGTGTTTCTTTTTACTTTTCATCGTGTATTTTACATAATATCCTTTGAAAAAAGTAAATCAGAGACAGTATTTTTACAGAAAAAGAAAACGTAGATGCTGTGGAAACCTGATAATACATACTCGCATGTTTTCTCTGTAATAGTCTCTCCTCTTGTATTTATACTTCAGTATTTTAAATATAGTGCTATTACACAGTAATAATCATTTTTCTTTGAGTTTTCTATTGAAACCAGGTAATAAGAAAATTTGGGGCATGGGGAAGGTGTGGAGTGCTGAGCGATAGGGAGGCAAGCCCTCAAAGGTAAGAAAGTTTGGGATCACTTTCATCAAACATTGACCAATCGAAACCAAGACGATATGAGGGAGAATAAAATAGGAAAGAAAGAATGAAAGAATATGGACGGCAATTATCAAGGAAGGGGAAACCGTCTGAATTGAATGTTGAAGAAAACCAACGATTTAAAATCAAAAAAGAAAGAATATATGTTAAATATGATGAGGTAAATACACTGAGAGCAAGTCAAAGCAATTTACTTCAATAAATGCCAGGACTAGAAAGTATACTGTTCCTTGAGTAGGGTACCAGTAGGAAAACCAATATATCAGAAAGCCATCCTTGGTGACTTTTTTCCTTACTATCTCTTAGAACACTGTACATGGTACTTGACAATTTGGAATATAAACATGCATCAGAAATGATGCATCCCATAAATAGCTAATAGTGGTTATCTAGGTGGGTGGAAGAAATAGAATCTTCAATGTTTTATGACGTTCTGGTTTTTAAGTACATTTACGTGTTGCCTGTTGAAATAAAATAATGGTATTTTCTAACTTGATTCAGGAGATTTGATTCATTTGTGTGGTAGTTAGGTTCCAGGTTAAAGTTGCTGTCATCTTTACAAATATTATTTCATGTGATTTTTTTCTTCCTAATATGAGAGTATTTTGATAGTAGTCAACTTCTGTTTTAGATCATAAGAGGAAATAGGAAAATCAAGCCTCACATGTCGAATTACACATTTTTGTCATATTTGTTAATTTTGATTGTTCCTACATTAAAAACATTTAATGGGATTTTGGTGGTCATTTATTATACATTGAGAAGAACGTTTTCCAGGTTAATAAAGTTAATTCTACTCTAGGTTTTTAAAGTACATTTGCAATATTTTGTGATCATTTTTTATATGGACTTTTCTGTTGTTTGTGTGATAAACTGAAATCATATGCTATGTTTAAAACGTGTTGTTTGGTGGTTAATATTCAGAGGTATTGATGAGAATAATTTTTTGTAATTACAAAGTTTCTCTATTTTACTCATTTAGAACATTTCTTACCTATAAATACAATCACGTTTATTCCTATTCTATTTGTTATGTAGTTACTGCTAAATCCTTTCTCTTTAATGGACTGGTAAAGTGTGCACTCAAAAATCACCTTCTATTCCGTTTTTTGGCTAGAAGTTCTTTCTAAAATAGAATACACTCTTCATATTGTATATGTGGAACAATTCATTAATAACCTTATTGGACTGTTTTATTTGGTTTTGTTTGAGACCACATCCACAGTTATTAAGGGTTTACTCTTGGGTCTGCACTCCATAACTTACTGTACTATGCTGCTTGCTACAGAGCCCAGATTTCATTGATATCTATATACTTCTTTTTAAATTCTATGATACATATTTTTCCACGATGTTTTCTTTATACTTCCTCCTATGTAAACCACGTGACATGGAAATATTATATTTATGTATGCATAATTATTCTTAGAGTTATTAGTAACTACATTGTAGATAAACAATTTAAGACACAGAATTTAAATAAAGTTTTCCTTCCAAAAACATTTCTTGGGAAAAACTCAAGTAATCATTTTTGAATTGGATCAAAAATCAGGGTAACCTTCAATGCATCAACAAGATTAAGTCATAAGTGAACCGTACTCGCAGATATTCATTGCACAAGTCAAATGGAAACCTGATGATTACAATGGTAATAGTTGTAAAGACCCCAAATGCCTATATTAATGTAAGGTATCTTCCTTCCGGTTTTTGGCCTTGTAGTGATCATGCAGAGTCCTGGAAAAATGTCCACATGCTTAGGGTCCGTAACTTGGAAATTCATAAGTGGCAGAGATATAGTACTGGAGGGGATAAGGCACTTGCCTTGTACACAGCCAATTTTTTGGGTCTCTGTTACTGCAGACACTCTTCTGAATATTACAAGGGGTCACTCCACAGTGCAGAGCCAGAAAGAACCCAAGATCACTGTCAGTTATTGGTCGAAACTATACTCCTTACAATGCCCAATAAAAATTATTGGAAAACATGAAGTCTCTTTGTCATTTCTGACCCTCAGGTTTCTTCTTGTCCAGAGAATGTTACCCATTCTCTTAGACTTCCTAGTTTGGAAAAGTTTGCCTTATAGGAAGTAAGATATGAGTCAATAGGAGAACAAGCTACAGGCATTGCTAGGGTAAGGAGAAACTATCTATATATAGGTAGGTTGTATAGCTAGCTATGTATAGCTAGCTATGTATAGCTAGGTTGACTGAGTAGATGGTGGTACCATTAAGATTGGAACATAAAGTAAAAATAAAACAAGAGAAATATCTAACAATAGCAAAGAGAGTTATAGTACTCAAAAAAAATTAGAAACAGACATATTGACAATTAGTTTTAAAAAGCATCAAGGAGAGTATATAGTATTGTGAGTGAACAAATCTACTCTATGGATTAATCTCATCCTTGAAATGGAAAACGACAATGTGTTACATTTACAAATTTACAAATAAGATATATACCATCTATTTCTGCTGTGTTCCTATGCTTTACGAAGTATTATTCTAATTTTATATTTAATTTAATGATTCAAACAGTATTTGCCAACATTAAACTTTTAATGGAATGTTTTATTAAAAATTTTTTTTAAAAAATTTTAAAAAATGTTTTATTAAAATGTTATTTAAAGGTATTTTCAAAGATGTCACGCCACTGTCTGAGCAAGTGAAAACAGAGATAGATAAATGGGACTATCTTAAACTAAGAAGCTTCTGCACCTCCAAAGAAACAGTGACCAAAATACAAAGACAGTCAACAGAATGGGAAAGGATATTCACTGAATACACATCTGACAAGGGGTTGATATCAAGGATATACAAAATACTGGTTGAACTCCACAAGAAGAAAACATCCAACCCTATCCAAAAATGGGGCAATGAAATGAACAGAAACTCTCTCAAAGAAGAAATCCGAATGGCAAAAAAGCACATGAGAAAATGTTCTACATCATTAATCATCAGGGAGATGCAGATCAAAATCCAATGAGATACCATCTCACACCTCAGAGACTGGACCACATTCAAAATAACAAAAGCAACCAATACTGGCGCAGATGTGGCGAGATAGGGACACTCCTTCGCAGTTGGTGGGAATGCCGACTGGTTCAGCCCTTTTGGAAAACAGTATGGACGTTTCTCAAAAAATTAGAAATTGAGCTCCAATTTGACCCAGCGACACCACTCCTGGGAATATATCCCAGAGAGGTATAAATGTGTAGTCGAAGTGACATCTGCACTTATTTGTTCATTGCAGCACTCTTTACAATAGCCAGAAACTGGAAGAAACCTGAGTGCCCAAGAAGAGATGACTGGTTAAAGAAACTTTGGTACATCTACACAATGGAGTACTATGTAGCTCTTAGAAAAGATGAAGTCATGAAATTTATATACAAGTGGTACAACATGGAAAGTATCATGCTAAGCGAAAAGAGTCAGAAAGAGAGGGATAGAAATAGAAAGATTGCATTCATCTGGGGGATATAAAGTAACAAAATATGAGATTAATACCCAAGAATAGCTGAGATCAACACAAGGAGGATTACTTCATAGCTTAGAGGCCAGCCGGGTATTCTAGGGGAAAGGGCAGTTCAGGTAGAGAAAGGGGCACCAAATGAAGGGTGTTTGGAGGATCCTCCAAGGAGGGGAGATGCATGTTAAAAGTAGACTATGGACTGAACATGTTTGCCACTCAATGCCTCTTTTGCAGACCACAACATCCAAAAGAAAGAGAGAACAAAAGAGGATGCCCTGCCAAAGAGGCAGGGTGGGGGGGTGGGGGGATATTATCCATGGTGGGTACTGGTGGAGGGATGGGTATTTGATCATTGTATGACCGAAACCCAAGCACAAAGATTCGTAAATCTACAACTGTACATCATGATGCTTCACTATTAAAAAAATTTAAAAATTTATTAAAAAAAGAAACATATGGGGCAATGAGCTAGTGCAGTGTGTAGAGCGTGTTTACATTGTATGCAGCTAATCTGAGTTAAATCCCCAGAACCCTGAGCCTGCCAGAAGTAATTCTGAATAGAAAATCAGAAGTGAGCCCGGAGCACATCTAGGTGCACTCCCCTCCCCACAAAAAAGGAAGAAAAGAAAAGAAAACATATAACTGATTCTTGAGTAAAATAGAGATTAAGGGTGCTAACTCCTATATAACGTTTGAAAACCCCCAAATTTAATAGAGAGTCTGCTATTGACCAAGAAGATGATTTATTAATAGTATTTACTTACATTGTCTGCTAGTGGTGCTATGTGTGGTCTGTAAATCTGTAAATTTGATACATTTAAAAAATTTATAATGGATTTTATAATAGACTTTAAAATACATTGGTATTTTATGTTTAATAAGTGATAAATTATATCTCTACTTTGTGGGTTATTTGGGCCATAGTATGTGGTGCTTGGGATTTCTGACACTGTGCTCAATGGTCATTTCTGGTGGAGCCAGCCATTAATTTGGGTTGACTGTGTGCATGGTACGTGCTTTAACCCCTATACTAAGCCTGGGGTCCAATCAAATCAATTATCTGCATATATTTTATACATGCATGCCATAATTTTCTTAGATTTTTGATTATTCTAGGATATACTGATCAGCTTTAATTATTCCACATCAATACCAATGACCAAAAATGTTTCAAAATATAATTATTGAAAAAAAATTATATAGAAGTTCAAATTTGTGTTGTTCATGAGATAACTATATTAAGAAGAAATAGAACCACAAGAAACATACAAGTAAAATGAAGGTACATTTCTTTGGAGTCTTTAAATTATGTATTTATATTAGTATATATACAAGTATAATTTTTAAAAAATAAATTTCAGTGACAATAAAATTTTTGAGTTTTGTTAATTGTAATGTTGTACTGCTAAGCCTATATTTATGTGAACATTTATATATATATATATATTTGTCTATTTTTCTGATTGTTTACTTAAGATCTGTAGTTAAAAGCTAACTTACTGATGACAGGGTATGTGGCTCAGGGCTAAAGCACTTGGGTTGCATGTATAAAACTTTAGGTTGGCCTCCTGCAAGGCAAATGCCCTACCCACTGTGCTGTAAACGTTATATAAAATATACTAAAAATAAGAGCTAATGATATTGGTGAACAGTGCAATATAAATGATTATTTAGTAATTTTCTGGATTTATTAATGAAATATGTAAGCTCGTGAGTATAATGGGAGTAGTTTTCTAACACAATATTCTGAGGAATTTCAAACTATTAAAACTGTCTTGTAGGATTCCATCTCACTAGCATGCTTCATTCTACCCCTCTCTCTATCCAATCCGGTCTTCTTCTTGGGAATCTGACCTCCTGATTGACTAGCCTCTACCTTTCAACTGCCTACTTTATGACATCATTCTCCCACCAAACCAACCACCAACTGGAAGAACCTTGGGGTTCCCATGCGGTTGTTTGTAAAAAATTTGAATCATCCTGGCAAGTGACCAGTGAACAATAGTTGGAATAGTGGGTTCCACTTTAGGTACCAGATGGTTACCTTAGACAAACACTGAAATGCCATACAAATTTTATTTATTCTAATATAATTTTAACAAATTGAAATGATGCATCGTAGTTAATTGGTTGTAAATAAAAGTTATGAAGTTTGAGATGCTGTGGTTGTTTTGAGGAAAGGCTGGGGGTTGAAGAATGGCATGGGAAAGAATGGGGAGTTATAGAGAGGACAAAGGGGGAATACACAAGACTCTAAGAAAGATAAACTTGGTACAGGGTTATAAACCCATAAGAGGAGAAATTGCATGGGCCTGATGAAGTGTGGGGTAGAGTCAGAGGAACAGTATTGCTGACAGGGCATTTTCTCTGCAAGCAAGAAGGACCCAGTTCAATTCTTGCAATCATTTATGGTCCTCAGAGAACCACCAGATGTGAAACTTGAGCGCAGAGCCAGGAGTAAGACCAGAGCACAGTCAAGTATGCCCCATCCTGGTGTCCTCCAAAAAAAAAAATGGGAGAAATGGCACAGTCTGGGGATTAGGATTAAAAGAAAAAATTCGGAATAGGCTAAAGAAGGCAGATGAGTCAAAGGTGACTGAAAATAAAGTTAAAATTCTTTCATGGAGTCTGTGTTTATGCCTCATGGCCACTTTTGGAAAATAACGAAATTTGAGACACATCTCTAAAAGGTTCGGGTGGTCTAATCATAAATGATGGCTGGGGGTTCTGAACACATAGACTGGGGAATGAACCTTCCAGATGAGTGGTCAACCGCCTCAGAGTCATTCAAGGATGACTCTTAACAGGGACCAAGCCAAGAGAACTGTTGCAGCATGAAGCCTGAAGATGAGCTCCTGGAAGATGCAAAGATAAGTCACCATGTCCTCTGGCCCTCTGTTCAGCACCCCTACCTGCACCATTTCCCTTATTCCCAACAATATTCAGAGTCGCTATCACGGTGACACTTTGCTAGCTAGTATCAACAATGAGGTCCATTGCCTCTGTAAGTCTTTGCATTTGTAAACTTCCCGCTGTGGGCAAGCCTGCTTTCAGGCAATGGCATCTGGACATTTCTGGCAGGGGGAGCTCAAATTATATTACCTTGAAGGGCTGCTCTGTGGTCTTCCATGGTCCCTGGTGCCTGTAGCCCTCTCTAAACATCGCTGTTAACTGGAGCTCACACAAGAACCAACGTTATCAGTGTCGTTGGGACTGCCTTGGGGGATGTACTGGACTAAGACATGCGCACTAGGTTACCACGACCAAAGCGGTTGGTTCCGCTAAACCTTAAGCCTGGAAGGTGGTAGTGGAAAGCGATGGTCCTGGGAAAGTTAATGGGGTGATGGATGGATGGCAAAGAAACCGGGAAGGGTAGGGAACTGGAGAGCTGGTGATCATCATAGGAGAGTTGGTAGATGTGTTTTAATTACGATAATATGTTTTTCAGAAATGATAAGCAAAACAAAAATATGAAAACTAGATAGGTTCCAAAGAACAGGTTACATATAAGATCGAGATAGCTGAAAGGGCTGGCATTCCTTCTGGAGCTTTCAATCATACCATTTACGAAATTTGTATTTTCATGTTACTTAGCTGTGGAGAGGAATAGTGAGAAACAGAATGCCACCAGAAAAGCAAACTGGATGACCACCTTTCATAAAAGCCAGGTGAAAGGTGTTCACATGGATCCCAAATGCAAGTGGGTTAACAGGAACATATATTTAATTAAGTCTGCTTGGTACCAGTAACTACTTTTGTGGAAATGGAGGAAAACGAATACAGTTTCTGACAGACTTGAGAATAAACTGCTAACAAATTTTCCCAGGAAAGGGTAGTTGACTGGCTGGGAACAGAAAACCTTGAAAAGTGGTTTGCTACCTTTCATGTATGGCTAAAGGAAAATGATCCCAGTAAACTCTCAAAATTAACAAGCTTCAACTCCCTTGAAGGAAAGTTGTATACAATGTGGAAAAACTGCTGGGAGAAAAGTCTGAAATGATGGGAAAAGAGACAATAAGTGCAAAAGGAAGGACTTGACATTTGGGTTCCTCTGAAAACAAAGCTTGAAACAACAAGATCTGGTGAGCACATGATTTACTGGGAATGGGATCTGAGAGGAAAATAGTGATATCAGGGATGTGAACAAGGAACATCCAAATTAAGGAAGACTTAATTAGCTGATTACCCCATGGGCAACATGGTTCCAAGACTACCAGAACTTAACAAGGAATTTACTTTAATTTTCTTTCTTTTATATGGTCAATTACAACATGTATTCTTTGCATAATTCAATGACAATTTGGAGTGTTCATTTCTTTCTCAATATTCTTTTCACTTGTGTAAGCATCTTAAACATCTGCTGGATAACAGAATTATTTGATCAGACTTGATCAAATATCAAATCAAAAAAATTTGATCAGACTTGATCAAATTTCAAATCAAAAAAAGGGTGCTAACTCCTCTATAATATTTGAAAACCCCCAAATTTAATAGATAGTCTGCTATTGACCAAGAAGATGGTTTTCTAATAGTATTTAATTCCATTGTCTGCAAGTACTGATATGTGTGGCCTGTCAATCTGTGAATTTTGATACATTTAAAAACTTATAATGGATTTTATAATAGACTTTAAAATAAATTTGTATTTTATGATAGTAAGTGATAATTTATAATTCTATTTTTGTGGGGTATTTGGGCCATAGTATGTGTTGCTTGGGACTTCAGACTCTGTGCTCAAGGGTCATTCCTGGTGGTGCCAGCCATTAATTTGGGTTGACTGTGTGCATGGTAAGTGCTTTAACCCCTATACTAAATCTGGGTTTCAATCAAATAAACTATCTGCATATATTTTATACATGCATGGCATACTTTTCCTTAGATTTTTTTATATTTCTAGGATATATTCATCATCTTTAATTATTTCACATCCATATCAATGTCCAAAAATTTATAAAATATAATTATTGAAAAAAAATCTCACAGACGTGCAAATTTGTATTGTTCCTGGGATAAATATATTAAGAATAAAATAGAACCACAATAAACATATAAGTAAAATGGAAGTACATTTTTTGGAGTCTTTCAATTATGTATTTATATTAGTCTATATATAAGTATGATTTTTAAATAACCAATTTCAGTTAGTATAAAATGTTAATTGAGCTTTTATAATTGTAATGTTTTACTAAGAAGATAACATTGATGTGAACTCTATATCTATATGTCTACTTTTGTAATTGTTTACTTAAGATCAATTATTAAAATATAACTTACTTGTGACGTGATATATCGCTCAGGACAAAAGAACTTGGCTTGCATGTATGAAACTTTGGTTTCTATTTTTCGCACTATAGAAACAAAGGCAAAATCATGAACTTCGGTTGGAAATATGCCTCGGTGATAAAGTATTTGCTTCACATTTCTGAGGTTATGGGTTTGATCCCTGAATTTCCATAGACACACACAAAAGCTAACTTACAACAAAGTCTCACACTGGAGACCTAACTGGGCCCACTCGAGAAAATCGATGAACAACGGGAGGACAGTGCCAGTGACAGTGACTTAAAGAACATTAAACTGCTTTAAACTATATATTGCCTAACTATTATACAGATTTAATTCTCAATAAAATAAATTTAAAAGGTCTATTTTCTAGCATCTTTGCTAGGGAAAGATAGCACCTGATTTTTCAATATTTGTAATTTGGGGGGACATTTTAATTTCTCATTTATTTTGTGCTCTTTGTCGACTAGTGAGCTTGAAAATTGCTCTTGTGTGGTACTACATGGAAAATATTATGCTATGGGAAATGAGTCAGAAAGAGAGGGACAGACATAGAAAGATTGCATTTTTCTGGGTAACATAAAGGAACAAAACAAGAGACTAACACTCAAGAACAGCTGTGATAAATACCAGGTTGTTCACTTCATGGCTTAGAGGTCAGCTGCACTGTCTAGGGGTAAAGGCAGCGCAGATAGAGAATGGAGTACACAATAAAGGGTGCTGGGAAGATCTGCCCAAGGTGGGAGATGCCTGCTGAAAGTAGTCTATGGACCGAACAGGATTGCCACCCAATGTCTCTTCTGCAGACCACAGCACCCAAAGGGGGAGACAGAACAAAAGGGAGTTCCCTACCAAAGAGGCAGGCTGGGATGGGGGATGGGGGGTGGGACGGATACTGGGATTGGTGGGAATGGAGATTGGGCACTGGTGGTGGGATGCGTACTCGATCACTGTATAACTGAAACACAAGCACAACAACTTGTAAGTCTATAACTGTACTTCATGGTTTTTCACTAATAAAACAAAATAAAACAAAAATTAAAAAAAAAGAAAATTGCGCTTGTGTTTACTAGTCATTTACACTTTTTTCAATACAGATTATATGATCATGGTTTATGCTTATTTTTTCGATTCAAGTTTAATAGCTAAATACTGATTTTTTTAAAGCACAAATTTATTCAAAGCATTCATACTTGGCCCATCATATATCATATTAATTGCCAGTATTTGTTGGTTTTGCTTGTTTTTTGATTACTTAATTTGGTTTTTGTCCTTTTCTTTTAGATTGTAAAATTTTGAGACAAATGAGCGTATGTTTTTCTTTATCTTCTACAGTTTTAAACTGAGAACAACTGTTTGTTTTGTACAAATAAGATACCTGTGCATATACTATTTCTTCTCATTTTATTTACTTTTTAACACATCTCGATTCATCTACAACTTATCCTAGTAAGTGTTGTCATATTGAAAGAAACCACCATTTTTTCAATCAGAGCACTGTAGCCCTGTCCTCCAGCGGTTCTTCCATTTGCTGGAGCAGGAACCAGTAATATCTTACAACAAATTGTGAGACTTGTTGTCACTGGTTTTGGCCTATCGAATAGGTCATGGGGAGCTTGCCAGGCTTTTGCTATGTGGACGAGATACTCTGGGTAGCTTGACCGACAGAGGAATCGGAATCAGGGCTGGCCTCCTTCAAGGCAAATGCCCGACCCGCTGTGCTGTGAACGTTATCTAAAATATACTAGTAATACCAAATTGTGTTTCTTTAGCAGTGCAATATAATCGATTATTTAGTAATTTTCTTGATTTGTTAATGAGATATTTAAGCTCTTGAGTATAATGGGAGTATTTTTCTAACAGAAGAGTCTGAGGAATGTGAAACTGTTATAACAGTCATGTAGGATTCCATCTCCCTAGCATGCTTCATTCTACCCCGCTCTCTATCCAATCCGGTCTTCTTCTTGGGATTCTGACCTCCTGATTGACAAGCCTCTACCTTTCAACTGCCTACTTTATGACATCATTTTTTCACCAAACCAACCACCAACTGGTAGAATCTTGGGGGTGCCATGCAGTTGTTTGTAAACAAATGTGAATCATCATGGCAAGAGATGAGTGACCAATGACCAATCACCAGTGAGCAGTCGTCTGTACTGAACTCTTGTGGTCTTAAGCCGCTTCAGTGCTCAGATGCACTCTCGTACCGTCTCCTCTTCTCGTCTACCTTTTATCGGTATTTCCTCTTCTCTGACCATGTCAGGTAAGGATTTATTATCCCTAAACTTAGCAATCAAGTAAAAACAGCACGGAGTAATGAAAGAAAGTATTCAAGTAGAATTTTATAAGCCTCATTTTAGCTTCACTTTGACATTTGCTGTGTGATTTTAGACATTAGCTTACTTTCTCTCACATACAAAGTGTTTTTCCTCATTGATTACATTATATTTTAGACATGCGTAGGAGCTCAAATACACACATTCACAAACACACACACACACACATATATATGAGTGTTGATTCTCTGTGTTTCTTTTTACTATTAATAGTAAATTTTACATGATATCCATTGAAAACAAGTAAATCAGAGACAGTATTTTTACAGAAACAGAAAATATAGATGCTGTGGAAAACTGTCAATATATACTAGCATGAGTTCTCTGTAATGGTCTCTCCACTTGTATTTATACTTCAGTATTTTAAATATAGTGATATTACATAGTAATAATCATTGACCTTTGATTTTTCTATTTAAACCAGGTAATAAAAAATATGGGGCATTGGAAAGGTGTGGAGTGCTGAGCGGTAGGGAGGCAAGCCCTCAAAGGTAACAAAGTTTGGGATCACTTTCATCAAGAATTGACCAATAGTATCCAAGACGATATGAGGGACAATAAAATTGGAAAGAAAGAAAGAAAGAAAGAAAGAAAGAAAGAAAGAAAGAAAGAAAGAAAGAAAGAGAGAAAGAATAGGAACATCAGGTATGAAGGAACGGGAAAACGTTTGGAAAGAATGTTGAAGAGAACCAAAGATTTAAAATCAACAAAGAAAGAATATATATTAAATATTCTGATATAAATACACTGAGGGTAAGTCCAAGCAATATACTTCAATAAATGCCAGGACTAGAAAGGATACTATGCCTTGAATAGGGTTCCAGTAGGAAAAGCAGTTTATCAGAAAGCTATCCTTGCTGGTTTTTTCCCTTATTATCTCTTAGAACACAGTACTTGGTACTTGACAATTTGAGTATAAACATGCTTCAGAAATGATACTTCCCATGAATAGCTAATAGTGCTTCTCTAGGGTGGTGGAAGATACAGAATCTTCAATGTTTTTATTACTTTCTGGTTTTTAAGTACATGTATGCGCTGCCTGTTAAATAAAAAATGGTATATTCTAACTTGAATCAGGAGATTTGATACATTTGTGTGGTAAGTAGGTTCCAGGTTAAAGCTGCTTGTCATATTTCCAAATATTATTTCATGTAATTTTTTCTTCCTAACATGAGAGTATTTTGATAATAGTCAACTTCTGTTTTTAGATCCTAAGAGGAAATAGAAAAATCAAGTCTCACATATCTAATTACACATTTTTGTCATATTTGTTAATTATGATTTTTCCTACATTAAAGATATTTTATTAGATTTTGGTGCTCATTTATTAAACATTGAGAAGAACGTTTTCCTGGTTGATGAATATAATTCTAATCTAGGGGTTGAAAATAAATTTGCAATATTTTGTGATCACTTTTTAAATGGTCTTTTCTGTTTCTTGTGTGATCAAGTGAAATCCTCTGCTATGTTTAACACGTGTTGTTTGCTGGTTAATATTCAAAGGTTCTGATGAGAATAATTTTTTGTACTTTCGAAATTTCTTTCTGTATTTTACTCATTTCAAACATTTCTTGTCTCTGAAATACAACCACGATTACTCCTATTTTCTTTTTGTTATGTAGTTACTGTTAAATCCTTTCTCTTTAATGGAGTGCTAAAGTGTGCCCTCAAAAATCACATTCTATTCCATTTTTTGGCTAGCAGTTTTTTCTAAAATAGAATACTGTCTTCATATTGTATATGTGGAACAATTTATTAATAACCTTATTGTACTGTTTTATTTGGTTTTGTTTGGAATCACATACACTGTTATTCAGGGCTTATTCTTGGGTCTGCTCTCCATAACTTACTGTACTATGCTGCTTGCTACAGAGCCCAGATTTCATTACTGTCTATATAGTTCTTTTTCAGTTCTATGATACATATTTTTCATGATATTTTCTGTACACTTCCTCCTATGTAAATCATATGAAATAGAAAAATTATATTCATGTATGCATTATTATTCTCAGAATTATTAGTAACTTCACAGTAGATAAACAACGTAAGGCACAGAGTTTAAATAAAATTTTCCTTCCAAAAACATTTCTTGGGAATAACTCAAGTAGTCATTTTTGAAGTGGATCAAAAATGAGGGTAACCTTCAGTGCATCCACAAGATTAAGTCGTATGTGAAACGAAAGTAACAGGTACTCATCGCACAAGTCAAATGGAAACCTGATGATTACAATGGTAATAGTTGTAAAGACCACAAATGCTTATATTAACGTAAGGTAACTTTCTTCCGGTTTCTGGCCTTGTAGTGATCATGCAGGGTCCTGGACAAAAGAACACATGCTTTAGTTTGTGTAACATGGATATTCCTAAGGGACAGAGATATATAGTACTGGAGGGGATAATGCACTTGCCTTGTACACAGCCAATCCAGTTGAATCTCTGTCATAGCATACACTCTCCTGAATGTTATAAGGGGTTACTGCAGAGTGTAGAGCCAGGAAGAACCAAGATCACTGTCAGTTATTGGTCCATACTCTACACCACCCCATGCCCCTCCCAATAAAAATTATTGGAATATATGAAATCTTTTTGCCATTTCTGGGCCTCAGGTTTCTTCTTGTCCAGAGAATGTTTCCCATTCTCATATACTTCCTAGTTTGAAAAAGCTTCCATTCTCAGAGATATCATAGGAGTCAATAGGATAGCAAGCTACAGGCTTTTCTAGGGTAAGGAGAGACTATCTGTAAGCAAGAAATCCAGGTACAGACACAATCACCTGGTTCTTCTACAGTTCTGTGTTCACTTTGGGAGCACGATACCAAATACACAAAGTGCCAAAATTTTCCCGGGTTTGAATCACCCCAAATTGTTGGAATTTTGGAAATTCAGTTGACTGTTGGTACTAGAAGCATCTTGATGGCTTAAAATTTAAGTTCATATTGTTCCTCTCAGTGTTGAAGGAGATTATTATTCTCACAGATTTTGTTTATCACCCTCTTGTTCCTTACAGAAAATTTTCAAATTCCATCTTTATTGGGAAAAGCACATACTCTGCAGCTTTCCCTTCCCATGGTTAACGATGCAGCTTCCATAACAGGAAGTGTCTGCAAATACTCCAGTGTATCTGCTTCAGCTGGTATTTCTGCTTGGCTCCTGCCCTCAGCCTCTGGCACCTCTTTCCAACCACTGATGGGTAGTGCCTATCTTTACCAACATTTCAGCACAACAATGCTATCTGGAGTGTTTCACCAGAGTCATATATCCACCTCAGCTGCTTCCTACCAGAGTGTTTTGGAATGGGATCTTGCAGGAAGTGCTGAAGAGAAGTCTTCCATGGGAGACTTTTCTGTGACTGTCCTTGCCCAAGACACCGCTGTCTCTTCCATGTCTATGGCAGCTCGCTATGAGAAAATCCTAGATACCAACAACACGGTGTCTGTGTACCCATCACTTTCTGCCAGTCTTGTTGAGAGAACACCATGTCTGGTTCCACATCAGAGCGAAGCCTGTCACTTCCCTACCAGGAACGAAGCCAGGTGTATTAAAATCATCAAGGCACTCTGGTAACTCTCCTTTCTGGCCTGCAGTCCTATGACTCCATGTCATACATAGGTCAAAATGGCTCTGCCCCCCAAGCTTACAACAACTCATCTAGAGAAATATTTATGGCTCTGAAGGAGGTCCAGCCGCCAAATAACCAAATACCAGCCTCCTCCTCTGGAATCGACTTCTCTCTGTCTGCTCAACCCATCACAGAATCGAGTTATCAAGGTGAGTAAAACGGAGAGAAGGGAAGGAAAATTCAAAAATCGGGATCAAAAAAGAGGAAAACTGTCCTTAGACAGTTGGTATTCATATACACTGAGATTTTTAAGTTTATGAAAAGAACTTAACTAAACTCAGTTCATGCTTACTTCCGTAACTCCTTTTACAGCATGTTATTTTCACTCTCAACATAAGAGCTCCTAATGGAGATTGGAAGGTATGATGTTAAATAGACATCTAGGTTTCATATCATGAAACTTCAGGAGCACACAAAAGAATGCGACATTTTTCCCTAGTTATTTCATTTATTTTTTTAATTTTTATTAGTTAAACATAAGGAGGGACAGATGTAGACTTAAAATTATTGTGCTTGGTTTCATTTATACAATGATGTAGTGCCTATCCCTCCACCAGTGCCCATTCTCCAGCACCACGGTTCCCAGTATTCCTCCGACCACCATAACCCCCATCCCACTCAACCTCTGTGGCAGGGAATGCCACATTTTTCACATTCTATTTCAGCAGTCCTCAAGAATTACCACAATAAATGTAAAAAACATGTCTTAAACTAGTATTTCGTTATTTTCTTAAGAAGTTTCAGAACTCTTATTGTAATGGTACACTTTAACTTTCCCTTCCATTAATGAATAGCAAGGTTCTGAATACACTTATGGTTCAGAGATTCTGACTCAAATCATGAAACCTAGAATCTGTACTCCAGCACAAATATCATGCTGAAGTAGTGCTTCATTCATACTCTTATTCTATGATATTAACGTCCTCTTATTTTTCCATGAAAGTGAATAAATTGAGAGTACAATACATTACAATGCTAAGCTCTGTATGGCATTTATTAGTTTGAAAATCTATAATTTTTTAAAAAAAACCTTCTGTTTGGAGGACGTTGAAGTTGTGTCAGAGACCGAAGGGCTCAGGGATTACTCCTGGATCTGTGCTAGGGATCACTGCTGAAGATGCTTAGGAGATCATAAGTGATACGAAAGATCAAACTGAGGTCAGCTGTGTGCAGGGCCATTGCCTTACTAACTGTACTATCCCTCTGTCCCAAGTCTCTTATTTTTCAAGTTAGTTTACACAGAAACACTTTCAAAAACAAAGAAAACCAAAAAACAAGAGCACCACATGACAAACAGTAAGAACTACAATATTTACCTCCAATCTTCAAGCACAGGGACTTGTCCATTTTCCTTAGAATAGCCAGTAACAATGCCTTGCCTATTGCTGGTAGGTGCACTGTTGTTGCACCATTAGTTTTGTGGAGTGAATATCTCATTTCGCAGGCACTGATTTCTTCCATGGTTCTTTTAAGTGTTGAATTTTCTGGGGAGGAAGACTTCCCAGGCATTGCAACCTTCAGGGAAGACATTTGGTCTGCAACAAATTTCCGAATTGCCCCCATGTTGCAGTAGCAGGATTCAAAGACCTGAGTGTAATCCAGCACCTGAGCTTCGGGAAGTTCCCATAATATCTCCAGCCAAAGTAACCTGGCGCTGACACCAACTCCAACTCAGGAACAAAAAGTTAAGAAATTTGATCAAATGAAAACTGGGCTTTCAAACCTCTGGAGACCTACCAGATGCCAGTAGACTTAGATCAATGCAAAGATCTGCAGGTAATGAACACCACTGACACAATCACTCTGAAGCAGGTGCAAGAAAACTCAAGTGGAACTAAGGGGACCTCCCATGCAAAACAGAACAACAAAAAGGAGGCTTCTGAAACTCTTGAGGGAGAACCCAAGGCCACAATCCAGCCAAACGTCCGAGAATGCATGCTAAGCGGAGCGGGGATTTTTCGTAATGCTGCAGTCCGTGATAGGTGTCCTAAGACCAAAGCCAAAACTAACAGCAAATCTCAAAAAGCTGCCTGCAGCAGTATCAGCAAGACAAAGAGCCATGGGCAGGAGAAGATAAAAAACACCAGTGAAAACTCTAAGAAAGCTAAGGAGTGTAAGCAGCCAGGGAACAAGGTCAAGGCAGAAGAAAAGCCCACCATTGGCAAGAGGAAACGCAAGGAAACTCAATCTGAGCTTTGCCAAGAGGCAGTTAAAAAGCCCTGCTGCTACCTAGGCATACACATGCTGGATTCTGTCCAAGTGTTTCATGCTTTGCGGAAGGAAAGTGATGCAAAACTTGGAATCTCTTCCTCCTAGGTCCTGAGTACTCAAAGAAGCCTAAAGATGGCAAGCCATCCTCAGCTGTCAAGCTATGGCTAGGTGCTACACAGGATGGAAAAGGCCTTGAGAAATCTCAGGTCAAAGCACACAAACCAAGTAGCAGTGCTGAAAAACGCTCATCGCCAGCAAAGTCTGAGCTGCCATATCCTGGGAAGTTCAAATTGGTACCTTTGCCTTTTCTTACCATGGAGAATCCACAAGCTGGACCTCTTCCTCGGAGACGACAATCTGTGTCCTCACATGGTCCTGCTGCAGCTTACCATGCCAAGCCTGGCTCTACCAATGCAGCTCAGCCAACCGCTGCCAATTCTTCCTGGTCAACCACTGCATTTTTGTCGGGTTAGGCCAAACCTGCTCAGTCCATTTCAACCAACCCATCTCGACAAGGTTTGCAGAACCCTAGTAGCCGACCTATTCGTCTCCCCACAGCTTCTAGACCTGCTCCCTACAACAGCACCTGGCACTTCTCTCCAGCGTGAACCTCCTCCAGTCTCTGTGAACCAGCGGCAGTCGCCACCCAAACGTCAGTCAGTTTCTCCTCCAAGACTTCCGTTTCCAACCGATTCCATGGAGAAAGCCCAATGTTCCCGAGCTAGACATGTCAAAGCCCATCACCAAAGAGCAGAGACCAGAGCGTGAGGCTATGAAAAGGAAGGCTCAGCAGGAGCGTGAGAACGCTGCCAAACTCACCTCTTTGGGGGAAAGTGCAGTACTTTATTGAGAGGGAAAAGAGATGGACATCTCTCTCTACTATGGCTACGTAATGGGAGTAGCTGGAATGGTAGATTCCATTTGAGGTACCAGATGGTTTTCCTAGGCAAACACTGACATGCCATACACCATTTATTTATTCTAATATATTTTTTCAAATTAAAGAGATGCATCATAGTTAATTGTTTGTTAATAAAAATTCTGAATTTTGAGATCCTGCCTATTGTGGTTGTTTTTGGGAGTGGCTGGGGGTCGAAGGATGGGATGGGAAAGAATGGGAAGTTAGAGACAGGAAAAAGGATGAATAGACAAGACTCTACGAAATACAAACTTAGTCCAGGGTTATAAAGCCCATCATAGGAGAAATTGCATGGGCCTGATGAAGAGTGGGGTAGGGTCAGAGGAAGAGTATAGCTGACAGGGCATTTTCTCTGCAACCAAGAAGATCTCAGTTCATTTCTTGCAGACTTTGATGGTCCCCAGAGATCGACCAGATGTGGAACTTGAGCACAGAGCAGGGAGAAAGTACAGTCAAGTATGCCTATCCCTGGTGTCCTCGAAATAAAATTGGACAAATGGCACAGTCTGCAGTTTTCGGTTAATAGAATAAATTTGGAATAGGCTGAGAAAGTCTGATGAGTCTAAGATGACCAGAAGAAAAGTAAAAATTCTTCAATGGACGCTCTGTTTACGTCTCATGGCCACCTTTGGAAAATAACCAAATTTGAGACACATCACTAAAAGGTTTGGGTGGTCTATCAATAAATGATGGCTGGGGGATGCGAACACAAACACTGGGGAATAAACCTATCAGATGAGTGATCAATGCCCTCAGAGTCATTTAAGTATGACTCTTAACAGGGACAAAGCCAAGAGAACAGTTGCAGCTTTAAGCCTGAATATAGCTCCTGGGAAATGCAAAGATAAGTCACATGTCCTCAGGCCCTCTGTTCAGCACCCCTAGCTGCACCATTTCACTTATTCCCAACAATATTCAGAGTTGCTATCATGGTGACACTTTACTAGTGAGTTTCAACAATGCGGTCCACTGCCTTTATAAGTCTTTGGATTTGTAAACTCCCCAAGTTAGCCAAGCCAGCTTTCAGGAAATTTCTGGTGGGGGGAGCTCAAATTATATTAGCTTGAGGGGCTGGTCTTTGGTCTTCCATGGTTCCTGGTGCCTGTAGCTTTCTCTAAACATCGCTTTTAACTGCAGCTCACAGAAGAACCAACTTTATAAATAGCGTTGTGGCTGCATTGCCATAGGTACCGTACTAAGACATGCGTCCTAGGTCACCACTCCTAAAGCAGTTGGTACCGGTTGACCTTGAGCCTGGAAGGTTGTGGTGGAAAGAGATGGCCCTAGGAGAGTTAATGGGGTGATGGATGGATGGAAAGGAAACCGGGAAGGGTAGAGAAGTGGAAAATTGGTGATCATCATGGGATAGTTGGTGGATGTTTTTCAAATAAGTTAAAATATTTTTTGTAAAGGAGATTCAAGACAAACCTACAAAAATAAGATAGGTTCCAAAGAACAGGTTACATATAAGACCGAGAGAGCTAAAAAGGGCTGGCATTCCTTCTGGAGCTTTCAATCATACCATTTACTAAAGATGTTATTTTCACATCACTTACCTGTGGAGAGGAATAATGAGAAACAGAATGCCACCGGAAAAGCAAACTGGGAGACCACCTTCAATAAAAGCCAGGTGGAAGGTGTTCACATGGATCCCAAGTGCAAATATATGTCAACAGGATCACATATTTAACTAACTCTGCTTGGTACCAGTAACTACTTTGTTGAATATGGGGGGAAATGAACGCAGTTTATGATTGACCTGAGACTAACCAGTTAATAGATTTTCCCAGGAAAGGGTACTTGACTGGCTGGGAACAGAAAAACGTGAAGAGTGTTTTGCTACCTTTAATGTATGGCTGGAGGGAATTGATCTCAGTAATCTCTTAAAACTAACAAGCTTCAACTCTCTTGAAGGAATGTTGTATTCACTGAGGAAAAAATGTTGGGAGAAAAGTCTGAACTGATGGGAAAAGAGACAATAAGTGTGAAAGGAGGGCTTGAAATTTGGGTTCCTCTGAAAACAAAGCTTGAAACAAGAAGATCTGGGGGTAACATGATATACTGGGAATGGGATCTGAGCAGGAAAAGAGTGATATCAGGGATGTGAACAAGGGAAATCCAAGTTAAGGAAGACTTAGCTACCTGACTACCCCATGGTCAACATGGTTCCAAGACTACAAGAAATTACAAGAAATTTACTTTAATTTTCTTTCCTTTATATGGTCAATTACAACATGAATTCTGTGCCTACTTCAAGCAGAATTTTTCTTTCTCAATATTCTGTTCATTTGTGTAAGCATCTTAAACAACTGCTGGATAACAGAATTATTTGATGAGACTTATTTTTTACTTTAATGTTTAGTTGAGATTACTGAAAACTGGGCCTAAAGTGAAGTTTGTCGTGATTGGTACAAGTAGTGAATGGAGGTCTAGGGATGGAATTAGAGATTATAGGGTACCACATTCAGTTCCTAATAAAACAAGTAAAGGACAGTGTCCCAAATAGATTATTGAAAAAGATATTCCTCTCTATTTAACATGTAAATTCAGAATTTTCTATATTAAATTAAAAATGAAAGAATGTTCCTATATTTGGTCTTTTAAAGACATTCCACGTTGGTTAAGGAAACAAACACTCCCTGTGAAATCATAACAACTTAATCATAAAAACCAGATTACTACATAAATTTCCAACAATGTCAGTGCTAAGAATTATTTCCCTGGATCTCACTAGTGTACATGATAGTCATATGAATACACCTGTGTGGATACATCGCTGGTATCTAATTTAGAGAATAGATATATAGAGATTAGATCACATAGCTGAGTGTGATCTCAACTTTTCTACACACTCCCATGCCCCACACACCCAAAGACTTGTACTGATCCTTATAGATCCATGACTTTTCCTCCTCCCCTCTCCCAGAGTCTATTAAAATTTCTTTTCAAGTACTAATGTAATACGCTTTAGAAAATATTGAGTTAAACTTAATTGTTGTCATTTAGCTTTTAGATAGAGATCCAAGAAAATCTTATTAAAAGTGTATTTTGGTATTTTTTGAAAATGGTAATAAGTACATTATCATTGAGTCCCTGAATATGCATTATATAAAGTATTTTGTGAGGAATTCCATATACAAATCAGTACTCGAAGAAATAAATGACTTCTCTGAATGAGAATGAACTGGGACATTTCAAAGTATCAATCAGTGAATCAAAGATGATTCATAGCATTCTATAGAAAAAATGATCTTGATGTAATCTAGTCAACACCATTACATTTTATACTTATACCAGCTCATAGTACTTTTAATTTTTTAATTTTTATTTATTTATTTTTATTAGTGAAACACCATGAGGTGCAGTTGTAGACTTACATACCTTTGTGCTTGGGTTTCAGTTATACAAGAGTCAAGTACCCATCTCTCCACCAGTGCCCATTCTCCACCACCAAGGAACACAGTGATCCTCCCACCCCCCATCTCCCCCACTCCGCCCCACCTCAGGGCATTCCCTTTTGCTTTTTCTTTGTTTTAGGGTGTTGTGGTTTGCAATGGAGGTCAATACTATTACATTTTCAAAGAAGAACATAGGCTCCTATATGTTCAAGACACTACTACTGTCCTGCGGTTCTTCCCAGCATGTACCCTGCTCCAAGCCAGCCCTTTAGAAATATGCTGGGAAGGACAACTGGATGTTAATTTCCTCACTCTGACCTGGAAGTCTCTTGCTGATTCTCAGCCACATCAACTATTTCATTTGTTGCCTGATATCACCTCCTGACCTTTATTTTTTTTTAAATATTTGATTTGTTTCTGGAATATAAAGAAAAAAATAAAATGGACGAATAAAACAAAAGCAAAATCAAACCTTTACACTCTGACATCAAAATCGTCCTTATAGGAGGGAAATTAAATGACTGAAATGGGTAGGGGAATGTTGTTATTTGGTTGTGGACAGTAGCTGGATATTTGACAGTGCATGGAGTATGAATACAGAGTCGGTGAGATGAGGAACTCTGTACTTGAAGCGAATACAGTTTGTAAACTAGTCATCACAATTATATGTCCATATGAAATTTATCTACATATGCTTTGTGCCTTCCTTGCACGCATGTGTTATGCATTCCTTTATCATGGCCTCAGAAATGTATCTGAGGGCACTCGGAAATTAGTTGAGCCCCAAGTATGGGGAGAGAAGTAGTAAAGAATTGGAGGAGGAAGAAATATGAGTTGGAGCTTAAGAGCCGTGTAAGAGGAATATGTAGATATGTATGTGTGTATAAATACACACATATATGTATATATATATATATATATATATATATATATATATATATATATGGGCTGGAGCCATAGCACAGTGGGTAAGACATTTGCCTTGCATGCAGCCAACCTGGGTTCGATTGCTCTGCTCCTCTCAGAGAGCCCGGCATGCTACTGAGAGTAACCCTCCCTCATGGCAAAGCCTGGCAAGCTACCTGTGATGTATTCAACATGCCACGAACAGTAACAAAAAGTCTCACCATAGGGACGTTTCTGGTGCCCGCTCGAGCAAATCAGTGAACAATGGGAGGACAGTGCTACGGTGCTATGGCTAATTCAAACGTTGTTTATGCAAAATTTGAAAGAATCAAATAAATATTCTATAAAACTGATTACACCTATTAAATTAATATAACTTTAAATAGTGTTTAGAAATGAGGTTGAAGAATTTTAAGGCTATAGAAAGATATTGACAATATATCAAGAAACACATGGATATTTGAGGAGGAAGAACACGTAGCAGTTGTCCTTTCTTAAGGTTATTTTTTTGTCTTTAATAGCATATGCTTTCCCTGATTTTTGTTAATAACTTCCGTTTTTTAGAAAGCATCATAATAAATTATATTTTTTAAAAAAGTAAAAAACTTTGTGTTTGTGAGTGGATTCTGTATGTTTGGAACCTGGGAAGTATTTTCCTATGTAAGTTACATTAAACATGATATTTATAACAGAAATACCATCTGCAGTACTATTCACAATGGCCAGAAGAAACTATGGTATACCTACACAATTGAGTACTACGCAGTTGGCAGGAAACTTACATCATGAAATTTGCTTCTAAATGGATGTACAGGGAAGATTATCATGCTCAATGAAATCAGTCAGAAGGAAAGGGGTATACTGATTGGACTGCCTCATTTTTTGGATATAAAAATCCAGAATATGAGACTAATACCCAAAGATAGCAGAAACACAGGCCAGGAGAATTGGCCAACGGTTGGACGCTTGCCACAAGTGCTGAATGCGGCATTTGGAATAAAGAAGGGACCACTATGACAATGATAGTTGGAAGTGATTACTCTGGGTGGGAACTGAGTCCTGAAAGTAGGTAAAGGAATAAACGTGATAACCTCTCCCTCTCTGTATTACAATCCATAATGCTCAAAGGATGAGAGAGAGAGATAAAGGGAGAGAAAGAAGTGCCTGCCATAGTGTAGAGACAGCGTGCTGTCAGGTGGGGTTTGGGGTTGGGAGAGGGAGTGGTGGGAAAGAAACTGGGGACATTAGCAATGGAACTGTATACTAGTGGAGGTTAGGTGTTAAAATATCCTATGATTGAAACTGAATCATGAAAAGGTTTGTAATTTGTGTCTCCTGCAGATTCAATATAAAAACATGATATTTTGTTTCTACCACCATGACTAACCTATGAATTTGCTGAAATTTATTTTTATCACCTTGGCTGGGCTCATTTCATGGATGTCTGTGTGGTAAAATTTTTTTCATTTTATGCGGACTGAAGAGACAAAAATCGTAGGGTAGGGACTTCTGGTGGAAGGAGAGAAGAACACAAAACACCCTGTTGACCACACCTCAGCAGGGTCACCTAACTTGCATGATGACAGACCTCCTTCACTGATTTCTTCTTTTGTAATGTGGAAAAATGAAAAGACTTTGCAGGCTGACAGGGGGTTGTCCCCTCCAGTTCACACTGTTTTCATTTCGATCAGAATTGTTTAAAGATTATTTGAAAAATTTGGAGCTTAATGATTTGTTCTCACATATTTCCCCTACATGGTGTCAGTGGGCATTGATCCAGGAAGGCCAGCATGAAAAAGTTGAGGTGTATGTCTTAACCACCAATGCCAACACTACTGTAAGTATGGAACCCAGAGTACAATAGTAAAACTTCAAAATGTGTTTGTCAAGGAAATCGGTGGGAATGCAGGGAGAAATGGGTAATTTGTTGGTGGAGGGATGCAGACACTGGTGGTGTGATTAGAATTGGAATATTGTATGACAAAGCTCCATTTTAAATGACTTTGAAAATCAAAATTGCCTAAATTTAAAATAAAAGAGAAGTCAACTTATGTCTATATTTCAAGAAAGCTTGTCTTGGCAAATTTTGGCAGGGAGACCATAGTTGGTAGAGAGAGAGAGAAAGAAAGGGAGAGTTGACAGTTGGGAAGAGAAGCCTGGATATAATGGAAGAGATAAAAGCTGATCTTAGAAATTTGGAGCCATCAGAGTTTAGAGAGTTAAATGGTGAGAACATTACAGTTTAGATACTTAAATAGTGAGATTGGTTTCAGTCATCAGCACTGTATACATATAAAGATTTCAAACACCTCACAGATATTCAGGCTATAATAACTAACAAGGGAAGCCTTTTTTTCCTGAAGCTCTATGTAAGGATAATATATTGCTAGGAACAATGATAAGAAGTTGGTTCTCTTTTTCACAGATTAATACATTAGAGATGAAAACTTTAATACAAAGGAATCCATCATCTTGTCCTGTTTCTCTGTTTTCCTGTCATCATTCCATTCTCCCCCATGACCCTACCTAATCATGGCTCTCCACATTACTCAGCAGTGTTACCACATAGCCTCAGATCATGTGTTAACTGCCCGTAGCTCACAGTTCTCATGTTTGCCCCCCATCCAAGCCAGAGCCATCCTTCTGAATCCAAGAATATTTGCTGAAGGCCCGTTCTTCCTTGAAATGGCAGTCATGGTTTACCTCTTCTTAATCATTGTGTTTACATATTTAGATGAATGTCACTATACTAGTGACAGGTATTTTCCAAACTAAGAAAAGCATAAACTTTTCCCTTTCCCCCACGAATTTTGGGCAAGTTATTTTCTATCCACTGCTAATTATATGTGATAATAAGGAAATAGATCTGAGGTAAAAACAAGTACATTTGTCAATTTGGTACCATGACTTGTCAGTCTGAGTATAAGTATATATTTCTAGAAAAAAAAAGCAGAAGAAAAGGAGTTGGTTGCTAGCAAAGAATGCCAAACCTCTGCCAAGAAATCCTTTGAAAACAAAAATTCTGATTATGGACTGAACATGATTACCACTCAATGCCTCTTTTGCAGACCACTACACCCAAAAGGAGAGAGAGAAAAAAAGGGAATGCCCTGCCACAGAGGCAAGTTGGGATGGGGGGGATCTGTGTGGGAGGGATACTGGAATACATGGTGGTGGAAAATGGGCACTGGCGGAGGAATGGGCATTTGATCATTGTATAATCGAAACCCAAGAACAAAAATTTGTAAATGTACAACTGTACATTATGGTGTTTCACTAATAAAAATTTTTAAAAAATAAAATAAAATAAAAATTATTTCGTCTGCCAGAGATCAGCAGATGGGAACCTGAGTGAAGGCAAAAGATTAAATCGGTTGACTTTTATTTTTCCTTGAGTATATTAATTTGATTTTGGAGTCAATTTATATGACAGTTCATTAAGACACAGAAATTTTCAGCACTTCTCTTGTTTAAAAGTATATTGTTACACCATATCTCTCTCACATTATTTTTATTTCTGATAGTTTGACACAAAAGATAAGTCAAAATCATAGATAAATGTAAATTATTTAAATACTGTATTGATTATTT
This sequence comes from Sorex fumeus, assembly GCF_029834395.1. Lineage (NCBI taxonomy): Eukaryota > Metazoa > Chordata > Mammalia > Eulipotyphla > Soricidae > Sorex > Sorex fumeus. Next base: position 18,034,453 of record NW_026606152.1, on the reverse strand, counting down.
AAAATTACATTATAGAATTACTAGAATTTCATAAATTTTAAGATTATGGATAATCAACATGCATGTATCACATTACACTCACAATTGAAAGGCCTCCTCTGTCATTCATTATTGTTCAGTTTTTCCACTTTGATAACACCTTTCCATCTGGTAACTAAATAGTCTTATAGTTCTAAAGTTTCTTTTTATGGCTTTGAAAAAATCCAAATTATACAATTTTTAACATTGGATGAAACTAGAGGATATCATGCATGTAAAGTTAGCCTTAAGGAAAGGAACAGATACAGAGAGATTTTTCTCATATGTGGGATGTAAATACACACAGCAAGGTCACAACAAAGGTTCAAGGGCAATGTAAGGGGAGAACTGATCCACAAAATTGAGTCAGGGGATTGGGACTGAGGGATTCTGGGGTTTTGGGGGGAGAGGGAGGGTTTATTTTTTGGGAGAATGAGGAGTGTCATGTTGGAATAATGTGTATGAGGAACCATTGTTAATTGAATTATAAATCATAGAATATTAATATTGTTTTAGACGTTTGTCTGTCTCATTTTATTCTTTTAATTTGTTTTCTCCATATGCCACATATGCATGAACTTGTATGATGCCTATCTCTCTCTGCCTGGCTTATGTCACTAAACATAATATCCTCATGTTATGCTTTTTTATACAAATAATAAGAATATTTCACTTCATACAACTGAGTAGGATTCCATTGCTTTACACCCTTTCATTTTCAAAATTTGGGGTTTAAAACATACAAATATTGATTTTAACAATGCTCTGGTGTTTTAAAATTTTTAGTTCAGTGAAGAAAAGGTAAAGGCCCTCCCGTTGATCGTCGATTTGCTCGAGCGGGCCCAGTAACGTCTCCATTGGAGACTTTGTTGTTACTGTGTTTGGCATATCGAATACTCTCGGTAGCTTGCCGGGCTCTCTGAGTGGCAGAGGAATCAAACTCGGGTCGGTCATGTTGACCGCTTGTAAGGCGAACGCCCTACCGCTGTGAAGAAAAATAGATTTTATTGAACAACACTTAGAAACTTGTGAAACAGGCATTGGGTGGAATGGAATGGAATATATGTTCAAGAGAGACCACTCGTTTTACAAAGCAAGCAAAGAGTGACATACAGAAAGAAAGCACAGTATTTCTTTAAGGAAGAACACAAGCTTGAGGACCAAGCCCACTCTGGTAGTTTAGGAATAAGAACTTGGAGTGGTATGAACTTAACTTGTACACTTTAGGGGAGAACCTGAGTGAAACAAATAGAAGTACGTTCAGGAGAATGATAAACTGGAGTCTATACTTGGAGTGAGGAGGGTAGAGAGTTCTTTGGGGAGATCTGGACTATGGAGAACAGTAATATTATAACATTAATGATAGTACCTTAACGTGGGATTCTAAAAAAATCTTTAACAGTGGTGTCAGAAATGATAACATTCTTAGGTATTTGGATTTCCTGTGGAAACTACTGGGAAGCTGAGTTTATGCTCCGGATGCCTCTGCCTGAAACAAGGTCAACAAATCATGAATGAAAAATTACAAGTTACATGGATCAAGGATTCTGATCCCAGTGGAAGGCTAGCTTTTGGGTGGACAATTTCTACTGATGGCCTGATGTAGATTCTGATCCTGGGATACGTAACAGAAAGGAGGTAGTGACAGGTATCCTCAGAAGTGAAGCCTCTGAGACAGAATTCATTCATACCAACTTATGGCATGAATGTTTGCTCATGGCTGCTACCATTATAACATGCCATTCAATGATTCTGTGGTTTCAATTTACTGTGTCAATGTAAAGATGAAGTTTCTAAATCGAAGGTAAAAATCTGAGGCCCTCAAGATGATGAATTATGGAGGGGGGGGTGGAGCTGGAGCTATAGTACAGCAGGTAGGGCATTTGCCTTGCACACGGCCTACCCAGGTTAGATTCCCAGCATCCTGTATGGTCCCCCCAAGCACCGTGAGGAGTAATTCCTGACTGCAGAACCAGGAGTAACACCTGTGCATCGTCAGGTGTGACCCAAAAACGCAAAAACAAAAAGATGATGCCTTACCTTTAGATATTTTGAAGTCAAATAGAAACAGCCAGGAAGCTCACCAGAAAAGAGTTCTCCTGGGTCGAAAACATCATCACCTCTGGCGTGAGAGCATAGAGAAAATAACGTTTCCATTTTATGCCATGTTAAAGCAAGCCAGACATGATCTTGGAAAGTTTGTCAAAGGAAAGCATGGCTATAGGAAGGATAAGATGACAACTGAATCTTAGAGGTAAAATATACAAGTGAAGAAAAGGTCAAGAAGTAGGCGGTACGATGGCGACCAGGTATACTAAGAAAAGCATTTTTTAAAAAATAAAATGCAATGAGACATCAAAAAAGACCTTTTTAAATGTTTAAGAACAGGGATATAACTCAGGGATAGAGCATTTGTCTTCCATTGTATGATGATCTGGGATTGATCCTTAGCATTGCAAACAGCATTATTTTTTAATTTTTAATTTCTTTCTTTCTTGCTTATTTGCTTGCTTGTTTTTCTTGTTTTTTTTTTGGATCGCACCTGGCTATGCATAGGGGTTATTTTTAATTTTTAAAAAAATTATAATTTTTATTTTTTACCTGTGGTTTAAAATGAAATCTAAAATATTTTAGAGTAAATATATGTGAAGAAGAATAAAATTCACGGGAACTATTTAGTGTTCTTAACGATACAGCAGTCAGAATTTTGAGGTTAATTTTATGGGTAGTGCATAAATAATTTTTCCCCATTATGTGGGCTGTGTTTTTATGATGGTCACCATTTTTTCTAAGTTGCAGCAACGTCTTAGTTTAATGTAGTCTCATTTGTTTATCTTCATTTCTTCTTCCTTGGTTAGTGGTGTTTCATTCTAGAAGTTTCCCTTAGCTTTAATGTCATGGAGGGATCGTCCCACATTTTTCTCCATATATCTTAAGAATTCAGGTATGATATTGAGGTTTTTAATACATTTGATCTGACTTTGTGCCTGGCACTATAAAGAGGTCTGAGTTCAATTTTTTTTTTTTTTTGCCTGTTGCTGTCCAGGTTTCCCAGCACCACTTGTTGAAGAGACTTCTTTGCTCAACTTCATATTTCTTGAGCCTTTATGAAAGATTAGGTAATAATAATCTGAGGGCCAGCGTCAGGATATTTGACTATATTCCATTGATGTGAGGCCTGTCTTTATCTGAATATCATGATATTTTGATTACTACGACTTTGTAGTAGGGTTGCAAGTTGGGGAAGCTGTTCCCTTCTTCTTTTTAACAAATATTGCTTTAGCTTTTCATGGGAGTTTATTGTTGTGTATGAGTTTCAAGAGTATTTAATCTATTTCTTTGAAAAATGTTATGGCTATCCTTATAGGAAGTGCAGTAAATCTTTATAGAGCTTTGGTGTGTATTGCCATTTTGACAGTGTTAATCCTCTCAATCCATGAGCATGGGATGTGATTCCATTTCCTCATATACTCTCTTATTTCGTGAAGTAGAGTTTTTAGGGTTTTTTTTTGTATAGTTCCTTAAAATTTTATCATTTATCACTTAACTTCCCCTTAGTCGTCGATTTGCTCGAGCGGGCGCCAGTAACATCTCCATTTGTCCCTGTCGCGTGCTAGAGTAGCCCAATGGAATCTGTTCGAACCGGGAACATGAAGGGCCTCAAACCGATCTTTCATGATCTTGACGAAGAAGTCTGACCATCTGGAAGGTGGGCGGCCACGCGGTCTTTTGACATCCCATGGAATCCAGTCGGTAACAGCTCTAGTCCAGTGGTCGTCTCTAAATCTCATTACGTGACCAGCCCATCTGATTTTCGACTCCTTGGCATAAGAGACAGCGTCCCTGATTCTTGATCGGCAACGGATGTCAGAACTCCAGATTATCTCTCTCATTTGAGTGAAACCTGATATTCCAAGCATAGCTCTTTCAATTCTTCTTTGGGAGACCTGAATACTGTTCTCATCTTGTTTGCATAGGGCCCAGGTCTCTGAGGCATATGTTAATGCAGGAAGAACAGTGGAATCAAAGAGATGTGCCCGGAGCCGGAGGTTCTTCTTCCTCTTAGCTATTTCTTTGACGTTTTTGAAGGCGTTCCAAGCTGCTCTCTTCCTCCTGCACAGCTCGGGTGCCAGGTCATTTGTCTTGTTGACCTCTCGATCTAGGTACACATAGCTGTTGCATTCGGAGATAGTCCTTCAATTGAGAGTGAATGGGGCATCAGGAACAAGGCTGTTTCGCATAAACATTATTTTCCTAAGATTCAGCTGTAGTCCTACCTTTCCACACTCACGGTCAAAGTTGGCCAGCATTTGTGCCGCTTGGCCGATGTTTGGTGTTATTAAAACAATGTCATCAGCAAAGTGGAGGTGGTGTAGTTGCCGACCATCTATCTTCATTCCCATTCCTTCCCATTCCAGTCGTCGCATGATGTTCTCGAAGGTGGCACTGAAGAGTTTCGGTGAAAGGGTATCACCCTGCCACACCCCTCTCTTGACATCAACGATCACTTCTTTGTAGAATGGTGAGATCCTGCTAGTGAATCTGTAATACAGCTCACGGAGGATCCTGATGTACTGGTCTTGAATGCCCTGATTGGCTAGGGCTTCAATGACCACTTCTGTCTCAACAGAATCAAAGGCCTTCTTTAAATCAATGAACGTTAAACAGCGGCATCTTGAACTCCAGAGAAACTTCAATGAGCTTGGTTATCGTGTGGATATGGTCGATGGTGCTGAATCCTTTGCAGAACCCTGCTTGCTTGCATGGTTGTACTTCATCTAGTGTTCTGCCAATCCTATTTAGGATGACTCCAGTGAACAACTTGTAGATGACAGACAATAGGCAGATCCGGCGATAGTTGCCAATGCCATGGATGTCTCCCTTCTTGAACAGTAGTACGGTCCTGCTGGTTTTCCTTTGGGACGGAAACTTGCATTCACACAGGTAGCGAGTGAAGAGCCGAGCCAGTGTATTGATGAGTACTGACTGCAGGTTCTTCAGGTGTTCAGGTCTGCCCTTGTCTGGGCCGGGTCCTATTTGTTTCTTTACCAACGAAATGGCGTGTCAGATTTCGGAAGGGAGAACATTGGGAACAACATATCCATGCTGTGGAATTTGGTATGTAGGCAAGTGGACATGGCTATCGAAGAGATTTGAGTAGAAATCATGGTAATCTTCTCCACTGCCGTTCTGGAGGATGTGATGGATCCATCAGGACGTCGGAGGGCAGTCATCTTGGTCTTATAGTTGGCGAAGGACAGGCAGGCATTACGAATACTTTTCCTGGCTTCTGCCGCATCTACCAGTACTTCTGCTCTTCTCTCTTTTAGGTCTTCCTTGATCGCATCTCTGCACTGCTTTGCACGCTCACACGTTAGATTGCGGTCAGCTGAGGCATGCGCCAAACCATGCTGGCGAATTAGCTCAAGAGTTTTCGAAGATAGGCAATTTTTTGTGGCTATCTCTCTCTTGGCATTCCTCGCACATTCATGGAGGTGCTGAACCAGTGGATTGTATTCCTCGTCAATGTTGTCAACAATGGCAGCTTCCCATGTTGCCGCAATAGTACCAAAGTATCGTTCCTTAACATTTTAGTTGATTCTAATATACTCGATTTTCTGAGGTATTATTGTGAATGGGATTGTTTTTCTCTATCTCTTTTCTTCTCTTTCATTTGAAATATATGGGAAAGCCATGGACTACTGGATATTGATTTTGTAATATGCTACTTTACGAAACAAATCTATTGTTCCCAGGAGCTTTTTTGTAGATTCTTTGGGATTTTCCAAGTATAGTATCATGTCCTCTCCAAATAGTAAAAGCTTGAGTTCTTCCTTTTTTATATGGATGCCCTTGATATCTTTTCTTTTTACCGAAATCCTATGGCAAGTACTTCAAGTACTATGTTGAATAGGTGTGGTGAGAGTGGGTAACTTGTTTTGTGCCTAATTGTATTCTGGGATTCTAGCTCATTGATTTCTGCTGCAAGCCTTTAGTTTTCTCCCCGTTGAGAATAATGCTTGCTGTGGGTTTGTGGTAGTTTGTTTTGACTAGATTGAAGAAAGTACTTTCAACTCCCATTTTGTTGAGAGTTTTTCATCATGTATGGGTGCTGGATCTCATCACATGCTTTATCTACATCTATCGATATGATGATAGACTTTTATCTTTATTTTATTGAGATGGTGTATTCTGTTGATTGACTAGAGAATGTTAAGCCATCCTTGCATCCCCAAGAAAAACCTACTTGGTCATAGTGTGTGATCTTTTGTTGAGTTTCTGGATTCTCTTTGCTGGTATTTTCTTGAGAATCTGTGTATCTGTATTCATCAAGGAAATAGGTCTGTAATTTTCATTTTTTGTGGTGTCTCTGTCTGTTTTGAGTAAGGGTGATCTTTGCCTCATAGAAACTATTTGGGAGCATTTCTGTTTCTTCAATTTCCTGGAAAATCTTGAAAAATGTTGGCAGCAGTTCCTCTTTAAAGGATTGAAATATTTCACTATTGAATCCATATGGGCCAGGGATTCTGTTTGGGGGGATATTTTGACCATCATTTCAATTTCCTTTGTAGTGATAGGTTCAAGTATTCCAAATCTTCTTGGTTCAGCCTTGGGAGGTAATTGGAATCCATTAATTTATCAATTTATTCAAGATTCTCTCATTTCCTGCTGCAAAGATTCTCAAAATAGTCTCTGATGATCCTATGGATTTCTGTAGTTTCTATTAGGATACCCCCCTTTGCATTTCTGATTCGATTTATTAGAATTCTTTCTGTTTCTTTGAGAGGCTTCTAGAGGTTTATTGATCTTGTTTATTTTCTCAAATAACAAGCTTTTGCTTTTATTGGTCTTCTGGATTGTATTTTGGGATTCTAGCTCATTGATTTCTACTACAAATTTTATTATTTCCTTGCTCCAGCCTAGTTTGCACTCCTTTTGTTGGTCATTTTCCAAAATCTTGAGCTCTAATTTATTCATGTAGGCCCTTTCTTTCTTCCTGATGAATTCTGGCAGAGCTATAGTCTTTCCTCTTAACACTGCTTTTGCTGTGTCCCACAAGTTCTGCTAGCTCGCGTCCTCATTCTCATTTGTTTCTGGAACCTTTTTATTTCCTCTTTGATTTCTTCTCTAAGCCAACGGTTGTTCATTACTTCCCTTAAATACAATATTTCCTTGCTGAGATTTAGTCTGTATGATCTATTGAGAAGTGACAAAGTAGTGTTGAAATCTCCACCTAGTACTGTTTTGCTATCAATGTTTTTTTTTAAGTCTATTAGAAGTTGTTTTTAAGTATTTTGCTGGTCTGTCATTGAGCATCTACATTGAGGAGGGTGAGTTCTTTCTGATGTAAAGATCCCATGATCGTGAAGAAATGACATTCACTGTCTCTTATAACCTTTAGCCTGAAGTCCACGTGGTCTGATACTAGTATGGCTACTCCAGCTTTGTGGAGGTGTTCTTTTCTTGAAGACTTGTTTTCCAGCCTTTTACTTTTAGCCCATGGTTGCTTTGATTGCTCAGATGTGTTTCTTGCAGGCATCAGAATGTTGGGTTCAGTTTTCTAATTCATCTTCCTATTCTGTGCCTCTGAATTGGCACATTTAGTCCATAGACATTGAGAGAGATTGTTGTTATGGGGATTTGTGCTATCTTTATGTAGAATTTTTGTACTTGTGGGGATTGCCTTAGCTTAAAGTAGCCGTGTTAGTTCTTCTTGCAACAAAAATATGGAGCTCTTTACTAGTTTGCATGTCGTCTCTGTGCAAGGACCATGATAATCTCTGTATCATTTCAATTTTAGTATATGTGTAACCAAACCTAGTAGGAGTTAATTTTTCTCTTCTGATTACTTTGAGTGTTGTCCTTACTTACCCTATGGCAGAGAGTGGTACCTAATCAAGGAAAGTATTTCAAAGCAGCTTGATAGATTTAGAACTTTAATGTCCCAGAAAGAAAAATATGGTTTTTACCATATTATCTTTTACCATAATCAAGGCATCAGTTTTACAAAATAATTCTTTTAGAAGATGTTATATGAGTCCTGGTTAATGCACTTCCCTGAAACCTTCATTAATACCATTAAACTAGATCCTTTTGCTGTTCTCACCTCAGTCCCGCGTACATCTCCAGGAAAAGGTGGATGGTGTTGTCTGCACTTTGACCACCTTGAATGTAAGTAGGATTTTTCTCCTGAAGGAAGAGGTGAGGAGCATATTGATGATTTCATTCCACATTATTATAAGTTCAACTTGAACGGAAGTTGAGACTCATGAGGCTCCTGTAAAGGACAGAAAAAAGGGTCTCAGTGAAGTTTAATGGCCAACACAAATTAACATCACAGATGACTCAAAGTAGCCTGTGTTCTTCTTTGTGTATAGTGAGTTTCATACCTAATGATAGTGATTCTTAGCCATGACACACGGGCAAAACAGACCTATAATTAAAAATCTAGTTCTCTGAGCAGAGTGGGGTTTCTTAGGTGATTGAACAAGTGTGCAGTAATTTATTACTAAGCACATACGTAGTTTGAATGATGTGTACTTTTTGATCTAAAATTAATTCCAAATATGTCTAAAATGACAGTCTCCTGACCCCGCACCTGGCTTTCTTCACTGGGGTCCCTTGGAAGGGGTGTGTTGAGTTTCCCTCACCGCGCTGAGCAGAGTCCTGGCACCTGAAGACCTCTGCAACCAGCCATAGGTACGCTTTAGACCACTCTCCCCAAGCTTGAAGGAGCCTCATGCATGAACGAATCTGACAGAGGAACCCAGGTGTGCGCAACCGGGGGATGAGATCTCCAAGGCTGCTCAGATCAAGACTGGGCCCCCTCCAACCAGATCCCCCATCTCCTAGTAGCTAAGTGTTACAAACACGAACTGCCCCTGGAGCCATGTAATCCCATCAATGGCCAAGATACAGAGACTGGATTTTGTTGATAAGACAACAACAATTATTGTCCAGTTCTCACTCTGAGAGAACCTGGTAGGCATCTGCGAGTATCTTGCCCTTGTGTTTACCAGTCATTTACACTTCTTTCAATACAGATTATATGATCATGGTTTATGCTTATTTTTACTATTGAAGTTTAATAGCTAAATACTGATTTTTTAACAGCACTAATTTAGTAAAAACATTCATCCTTGGCCTATCATATTAATTGCCAGTATTTGTTGGTTTTGCTTGTTTTTTGATTACTTAAATTGGTTTTGATCCTTTTCTTTCAGGTTGAAAAATTATGACACAAATGAGTATATGTTTTTCTTTATCTTCTACAGTTTTAAACTGAGAACAACTGTTTGTTTTGTACAAATAAGATACCTGTGCATTTACTATTTCTTCTCATTTTATTTACATTTTAACACATCTCGATTCATCTACAAATTATCCTAGTAAGTGTTCTCATATTGAAAGAAACCACCAATTTTTTCAATCATAGCACTGTAGCACTGTCCTCCCGCGGTTCATCCATTTGCTCGAGCGGGAACCAGTAACATCTTACAACAAATTGTGACACTTGTTGTCACTGGCTTTAGCCTATCGAATACGTCATGGGTAGCTTGCCAGGCTCTTGCTATGTGGACAAGATATTCTGGGTAGCTTGCCGGGCAGAGGAATCGGAATCAGGATTGGCCTCCTGCAAGGCAAATGCCCAACCCGCTGTGCTGTAAACGTTATCTAAAATATACTAGTAATAACAAATGTTGTTTCATTAACAGTGCAATATAAACAATTATTAGGTAATTTTCATGATTTGTTAATGAAATAGCTAAGCTCTTGAGTATAATGGGAGTATTTTTCTAACACAAGAGTCTGACGAAGGTGAAACTGTTATAACCGTCTTGTAGAATTCCATCTCCCTAGCCTGCTTCATTCTACCCCACTATCTATCCAATCCGGTCTTCTTCTGGGATTCTGACCTCCTGATTGGCTAGCCTCTACCTTTCACCTGCCTACTTTATGACATCATTCTCCCACCAAACCAACCACCAACTGGTAGAATCTTGGGGGTCCCATGTAGTTGCTTGTAAACAAATTTGAATCATCATGGCAAGTGACGAGTGATCAATGACCAATCACCAGTGAGCAGTCGTCTCTACTGAAGACTTGCGGTCTTAAGCCGCTTCAGTGTTCAGACGTACTCTCGTACCGTCTCTTCTTCTCGTCTACCTTTCATCGTTATTTCCTCTTCTCTGACCATGTCAGGTAAGGAATAATACTTTTCAAAGCTTTTCATTAGATTTATCATCCCTAAACTTAGCAGTCAAGGAAAAACAGCACGTAGTAATGAAAGAAAGTATTCAAGTAGAATTTTATAAGCCTCATTTTAGCTTGACTTTGACATTTGCTGTGTGATTTTAGACACTGGCTTACTTTCTCTCACATACAAAGTGTTTTTCCTCATTGATTACATTCTATTTTAGACATACTTAGGAGCTCAAATACACAAACACACATACACACACACGCATATATATATGGGTCGATTCTCTGTGTTTCTTTTTCCTTTTAATAGTGAATTTTACATGATATTCACTGACAACAAGTAAATCAGAGAAAGTATTTTTACAGAAACAGAAAATATAGATGCTGTGAAAAACTGTTAATATATACTAGCATGTGTTCTCTGTAATGGTCTCTCCACTTGTATTTATACATCAGTATTTTGAATATAGTGATATTACAAAGTAATAATCATTGATCTTTGAGTTTTCTATTTAAACCAGGTAATAAGAAAATATGGGGCATGTGGAAGGTGTGGAGTGCTGAGCGTTAGGGAGGCAAGCCCTCTAAGGTAAGCAAGTTTGGGATCACTTTCATAAAACATTGACCAATCGACACCAAGACAATATGAGGGAGAAAAAAATAGGAAAGAAAGAAAGAAAGAAGGATAGAAAGAAAGAAAGAAAGAAAGAAAGAAAGAAAGAAGAATAGGGACTTCGATTATCAAGGAAGGGGAAAACGTTTGGACATAAAGTTGAAGAGAACCAAAGACTTAACATCAAAAAAGAAAGAATATATATGAAATATGCTGAGAATAATCCACTGAGAGCAAGTCAAAGAATTTTACTTCAATAAATGTCAGGACTAGAAAATATACTATGCCTTCAATAGGTTACCAGTAGGAAAAGCTCTTTATCAGAAAGCCATCCTTGCTGGATTTTTTCCTTATTATTTCTTAGAACACAGTACTTGGTACTTGACAATTTGGAGTATAAACACGCTTCAGAAATGATGCTCCCCATAAATAGCTAATAGTGCTTATCTAGGGCGGTGGAAGACACAGAATCTTCAATGTTTTTTATTATGTTCTGGTTTTTAAGTTCATGTATGCGTTGCCTGTTAAAATAAAAAAAATGTTATATTCTAACTTGAATCAGGAGATTTGATTCATCTGTGTGGTCAGTAGATTCCAGGTTAAAGCTGCTTGTCATCTTTACAAATATTATTTCATGTGATTTTTTCTTCCTAACATGAGAGTAGTTTGATAATAGTCAACTTTTGTTTTTAGATCCTAAGAGGAAAGAGAAAAGTCAAGTCTCACATGACAAATTACATATTTTTGTCATATTTCTGAATTCTGAGTTTTCCTACATAAAGATATTTTATGGAATTTTGGTGCGCATTTATTAAACATTGAGAAGAAAGTTTTCCTGTTTGATAAAGATAATTCTAATCTAGGCATTGGAAGTAAATTTGCAATATTTTGTCATCACTTTTTAAATGGTCTTTTCTGTTTCTTCTGTGATCAAGTTAAATCCTCTGCTATGTTTAACACATGTTATTTGCTGGTTAATATTCAAAGGTACTGATGAGTATAATTTTTTGTAATTTCGAAGTTTCTTTCTGTATTTTACTCATTTAAAACATTTCTTGTCTGGGAGAAGGGAGGGAGGAGAGCGAGGATCCCCAGCGACCCCAAACCCCAGCGCGCGTCCAGATCCGGAGCAGCGCACCCAGCAGCACACCGGCCCCTCCCATCCAGGTGGGTTGGAGGACCCGAGCGGAGCCCCGCCCCTGAACCCAGACGCGCGGCCCGCGGAGCGAGCCCAGCCGGAGAAGGGAGGGAGGAGAGCGAGGATCCCCAGCGACCCCAAGCCCCAGCGCGCGTCCAGATCCGGAGCAGCGCGTCCGGCAGCACACCGGCCCCTCCCATCCAGGTATATCACTCACTTCAATCAACTTGGACCTGCATCCTTTCATCCTTTTCATCAACTTGTTACCTAATACCAAACAAAATTTCTCACCTCTTCTACTACAATTCAACAAAATCCCACTCACCTACTCCATTTCCAACAAAAGTTCAGTTCGAAAACAGCTATACAAGTTCAGTAGTAAATAGTAACGCCTCCAAAAGTTTCACTCAATGTCAGTTATAAAACAAAGAATAAGGCCTGATTGAGAAGAAGGTCAGACTCAGAAAGGTAAAGAGGCGCATCTAGCAGCAACAAAGCTGGACGGCTCCTGGCAGCCTCTCCTCACTCAACTAGAACAGTAGCAGCGAGTGTGACGGACCAAACCACACTGGTCACAATGGTAAAGCAACGCAAAAGCCCACCAAACTTTCTTATTCACGAGGCTAGCCCAGACGACACCAACAGTACTATAGCGATAGACAACCTCTCTGACAAGGAATTCAGAATGGAGCTACTCAGGATGCTTAGGGAACTAAAAGAAACAATGGAAACCAATGCCAATAAAAGACAAGAGGATTTGAAGGCAGAAATGAGGAAAATGCAATCGGAAATGTCGGACCTGAAAAACCTGGTAACTGAAATGAAAACCTCAGTGGAAGGCCTCAGCAGCAGAGTAACAGCGGCTGAGAACAGAATCAGTGAGCTCGAAGATCAAGTTCAGAGTCTTGTCAGAAAAGAGCAGAAAATGGAAAAGAGACTCACAGTTCGAGAACAGATGGCAAGAGAAGATCGTGATGAAGCCAAGAGGGGTAACATAAGAATTATTGGAGTCCCAGAGGGACGGGAAGAAAACCTTGATGAAGAAGAAACTGTCAAAGAAATCATTGCTACAGCGTTTCCAGAGCTGAAGAAAACTTGTGACCACATCCAGGAGGCCTGAAGGGTACCGGCTAGAAGAAATCCGAATAAGAATACCCCAAGACACATCCTGATCAAAATGACCAAAACTTTAGACAGAGACAAAATTCTGAAAGCAGTAAGATCGAAGAAAGAAATCTCTTACAAAGGAGCATCCTTAAAACTCACTGTTGATTTTTCTGATGAAACCCTCAGGGCCCGAAAACAGTGGTGGGACATAGTGAAAAAACTCAATGAAATAAATGCCTCCCCAAAAATACTTTACCCAGCGAGACTCTCATTCATAATAGAAGGAACAACACACAGTTTCACGGACAAACAACAGCTCAGGAACTTCATAGACTCAAATCCATGGTTACAAGTACAACTAAATGGGCTACTTTAAGGCAAGACAGACCTCTCAAATACACCAAATTTCAACAGAACAATGGGACAAAATCCCATAACAATAATCTCTCTCAATGTCAATGGGCTAAACGCACCAATTAAAAGACATAGAGTGGCAGGATGGATTAGAAAATTGAACCCAACATTCTGCTGCCTGCAAGAAACACATCTCAATAGTCAAAGCAAACACAGACTCAGAGTCAAAGGCTGGAAAACAATCCTACAGGCAAACAGCTCCCAGAAAAAAGCTGGGGTAGATATCCTAATATCAGACCACATCGATTTCAGAGTGAAGAAGGTCATAAGAGACAGTGAAGGCCATTTCCTATTGACCAAAGGATCTGTACAACAGGAAGAACTTACAATAATAAATGTATATGCACCTAATGAGAGACCAGCAAAGTACTTAAAACAATTACTCATAGATTTGGAAAAAGACATCGATAGCAAAACAATACTAGTGGGAGACCTCAACACCGCTTTGTCACCTCTTGATAGATCAACCAGACTCAAGCTTAGCAAGGACATACTTCATCTGAGGGAAACAATGGAAGAAAGGGGCTTAGTAGATATATACAGGACACTTCATCCACAAAAAGCTCAATACACATTCTTCTCAAGCGTACATGGAACGTTCTCCAAGATAGACCACATGCTGAGCCACAAAACATGCCTCCATAAAATTAAGAAGATAGAGATTATATCAACAATCTTCTCAGACCATAATGCGCTGAAATTAGAAGTAAATCACACACAAAAACAGAAAACTAAATTAAACACATGGAAATTAAACAGTGCGCTATTAAACAACGAGTGGCTTAGACAGGAAATTAAAGAGGAAATCAAAAGATTCCTAGAAACGAATGAAAATGAGGACACGAGTTACCAAAACCTATGGGACACAGCAAAAGCAATCTTAAGAGGAAAGTTTATAGCTCTACAAGCATTCCTCAGGAAGGAGGAGCGAGCCCACATAAATAAACTAACCTCACAGCTTAAGAACTTGGAGAGGGACCAACAAAAGGAGCACAACCCTAACAGGAGGAAGGAAATAATAAAACTCAGAGCAGAGATTAACGAGATGGAAACCCAGAAAACTATCCGAAAGATCAATGAAACCAAGAGCTGGTTCTTTGAGAGAATTAACAAAATCGATAAGCCCCTAGCAAAACTCACAAAGAAAGGGAGAGAGAAAACCCTAATAAACCGAATCAGAAATGAAAAGGGGGTCATTACAACAGAAACTACAGAAATTCAAAGGATCCTCAGGGAGTACTTTGAAAAGCTTTATGCCACAGAACATCAAAACCTCGAGGAAATGGATAAATTCCTAGACTCCTACAGACTCCCAAGGCTGAACCAAGAAGACCTGGAATACCTGAACAGACCTATCACCATCAAGGAAATTGAAATGGTAATAAAAAGTCTCCCCAAGCACAAAAGCCCTGGCCCGGATGGATTCACCAGTGAATTCTTCCAAATCTTTAAATAAGACTTACTCCCAATCCTCTTTAAGCTTTTCCATGAAATTGAAATATCAAACACACTCCCGAACAGTTTCTATGAAGCAAATATCACACTGACACCAAAAGCAGACAGAGATAACACAAAGAAAGAGAACTACAGGCCGATATCCCTGATGAACACAGAGGCAAAGATCCTCAACAAACTACTAGCAAATAAAATCCAACTACTCATCAAAAAGATCATACACCATGACCAAGTAGGATTCATCCCAGGGATGCAAGGATGGTTCAACATTCGGAAATCAATCAACATAATCCATCATATCAACAAAAGAAAAAAAATGCATATGATCATATCAATAGATGCAGAGAAAGCATTTGACAAGATCCAGCACCCCTTTATGATGAAAACCCTAGCCAAAATGGTCATAGAGGGGACTTTCCTCAACATAGTTAAAGCCATCTACCACAAGCCTACAGCAAGCATCATCCTCAATGGGGAAAAACTGAGAGCCTTCCCTCTAAGATCAGGGACGAGACAAGGATGCCCACTCTCTCCACTGCTGTTCAATATAGTACTGGAAGTACTTGCAATAGCAATTAGGCAAGAAAAAGACATTAAGGGCATTCAGGTAGAAAAGGAAGAAATAAAGCTCTCACTATTCGCAGATGATATGATACTATACTTAGAGAACCCAATATCCTCCACCAAAAAACTCCTAGAAACAATAGACTTGTATAGTAAAGTTGCAGGTTATAAAATCAATACCCAAAAGGCCATGGCTTTCCTATATGCAAACAGTGAGAGAGAGGAAAGCTACATGAAAAAATCAATCCCGTTCACAATTGTGCCCCAGAAAATCAAGTACCTAGGAATCAGCCTAACTAAGGAAGTAAAGGACCTGTACAAAGAAAACTACAAAACGCTACTTCAGGAAATAAAAGAGGACCTGAGGAAATGGAAAGACATCCCCTGCTCATGGGTCGGAAGACTGAACATTGTCAAAATGGCAATACTACCGAAAGCACTGTACAAATTCAATGCAATCCCTATAAGGATACCCATGACGTTCTTCAAAGAAATGGAGAAAACACTCCTGAAATTTATATGGAACAATAAACCCCCACGAATAGCTAAAGCAATTCTGGGGAAAAAGAAAATGGGAGGAATCAACCTCCCGAACTTCAAACTTAACTACAAAGCGGTAATAATCAAAACAGCATGGTACTGGAACAAAGGCAGAACTGCAGACCAATGGAACAGAGTTGAATACACTGACATCACCCCCCAATCATATGATCATCTAATCTTTGATAAAGGTGCAAGAAATGTGAAGTGGAGTAAGGAAAGCCACTTTAACAAATTGTGCTGGCATCACTGGACGGCTACATGCAAAAAAATGGGCTCAGAACTCTGCCTAACACCATGTACAAAGGTAAGATCAAAATGGATTAAAGACCTCAACATCAGACCAGAAACCATAAGATACATTGAAGACAAAGTTGGCAAAACCCTCCATGACATTGAGGCTAATGGTATGTTCAAAGATGACATGCCACTGGCTGAGCAAGTGAAAACAGAGATAGATAAATGGGACTATCTTAAACTAAGAAGCTTCTGTACCTCCAAAGAAACAGTGACCAAAATACAAAGACAGCCTACAGAATGGGAAGGAATATTCGCCGAATACACATCTGACAAGGGATTGATATCAAGGATATACAAAATACTGGTTGAACTCCACAAGAAGAAAACATCCAACCCCATCCAAAAATGGGGCAATGAAATGAACAGAAAATTTCTCAAAGAAGAAATCCGAATGGCAAAAAAGCACATGAGAAAATGCTCTACATCATTAATCATCAGGGAGATGCAGATCAAAACCACAATGAGATACCATCTCACACCTCAGAGACTGGCCCACATTCAAAAGAACAAAAGCAACCGTTGCTGGCGCGGATGTGGTGAGAAAGGGATACTCCTTCACTGTTGGTGGGAATGTCCACTGGTTCAGTCCTTCTGGAAAACAGTATGGACGTTCCTCAAAAAATTAGAAATTGAGCTCCCATTTGACCCAGCGATACCACTCCTGGGAATATATCCCAGAGAGGCAAAAACGTGTAGCCGAAGTGACATCTGCACTTGTTTGTTCATTGCAGCACTCTTTACAGTAGCCAGAAACTGGAAGAGACCAGAGTGCCCAAGAACAGATGACTGGTTAAAGAAACTTTGGTACATCTACACAATGGAGTACTATGTGGCTCTTAGAAAAGATGAAGTCATGAACTTTACATACAAGTGGTACAATATGGAAAGTATCATGCTAAGCGAAATGAGTCAGAAAGAGAGGGATAGACATAGAAAGATAGCATTTATCTGGGGGATATAAAATAATAAAATATGAGATTAATACCCGAGAGTAGCTGAGAGCAACACCAGGAGAATTACTCCATAACTTTGAGGCCAGCTGGGTATTCTGGGGAAAGGACAATTCAGATAGAAAGGGGAACACCAAGTGGAGGGTGTTTGGAGTATCCTCCCAGGAGCGGAGATGCAGGTTGAAAGTAGACTGGACTGAACATGTTCGCCACTCAATGCCTCTTTGGCTGATCACAGCGCCCAGGAGGAGAAAGAGAACAGGGGGGAATGCCCTGCCACAGTAGCAAGGGGGGATGGGGGGATGGGAGGATGGGGGGATGGGAGGATGGGGGGGAGGGATATTATCCTGGTGGTGGAAAATGGGCACTGGTGGAGGGATGGGTATTTGATCGTGGTATGACCGACATCCAAGCACAAAAATTTGTAAATCTACAACTGTACCTCATGTCGTTTCACTAATAAAAAAGAAAAAAAAATTCTTGTCTATGAAATACAATCACGTTTATTCCTATTTTCTTTTTGTTATGTAGTTACTGATAAATCCTTTCTCTTTAATGGACTGGTAAAGTGTCACTCAAAAATCACCTTCTATTCCATTGTTTGGCTAGCAGTTTTTACTAAAATAAAATAGAGTCTTCATATTGTATATGTGGAACAATTTAGTAATAACCTTATTGTCCTTTTTTATTTGGTTTTGTTTGGGATGCCATCCACTGTTATTCAAGGCTTACTCTTGGGTCTGTTCTCCATAACATACTGTACTATGCTGCTTGCTACAGAGACCAGATTTCATTAATATCTACATAATTCTTTTTCAGTTCTGTGATACATATTTTTCATGATGTTTTCTTTACACTTCCTCCTATGTAAATCACATGAAATAGAAAAATTATATTCGTGTATGCATTATTATTCTTAGAGTTATGAATAACTACATTGTTGATAAACAACTTAAGACACAGAATTTAAATAAAATTTTCCTTCCAAAAATATTTCTTGGGAAAAACTCAAGTAGTGATTTTTGAAGTGGATCAAAAATCAGGGTAACCTTCAATGCATCAACAAGATTAAGTTGTATGTGAACCATAAGTAACAGGTACTCACCTGATCTTGGGGAAGTTCCCATAATATCTCCAGCCCAAAGTAAACTGGCGCTGACGCCAACTCCAACTCAGGAACAAAAAGTTAAGAATTTTGATCAGATGAAAACTGGACTTTCAAAACCTCTGGAGACCTACCAGATCCCAGCAGACCTAGATCATGCAAAGATCTGCAGGTAATGAACACCACTGACACCATCACTCTGAAGCAGGTGCGAGAAAATTCAAGTGGCACTAAACGGACCTCCCATGCAAAATGGAAGAACAAAAAGGAGGCTTCTGAACCTCTTGAGGGATAAACCAAGGCCAAAATCCAGCCAAAAGTCTGAGAATGCTTGCTAAGGGGAGCAGGGATTGTTTGTAATGCTGCAGTCAGTGAGAGGTGTCCTGTGACCACAGCCAAAACTAACAGCAAATCTCACAAAGCTGCCTCCAGCAGGATCAGCAAGACAAAGAGCCATGGGCAGGAGAAGATAAAAAACACCAGAGAAAACTCTAAGAAAGCTAATGAGTGTAAGCAGCTAGGGAACAAGGTCAAGGCAGAAGAAAAGTTCACCATTGGCAAGATGAAATGCAAGGAAACTCAACCTGAGCTTTGCCAAGAGGCAGTTAAAAAACCCCGCTGCTACCTAGGCATACACATGCTGGATTCTGTCCAATTGTTTCATGCTCTGGGGAAGAGTGATCCAAAACTTGGAATCTCTTCCTCCCAGGTCCTGAGTAGCCCAAAGATGTCAAGCCATCCTCAGCTGTCAAGCCATGGCTAGGTTCTACACGGGATGGAAAAGGCCTTGAGAAAACTCAGGTCAAAGCACAGAAACCAAGTAGCAGTGCTGAAAAACGCTCATCCCCATCCCAGTCTGAGCTGCCACCTCCTGGGAAGGTGAAATTGGTACCTTTGCCGTTTCTTACCATGGAGAATCCACAAGCTGGACCTGTTCCTCGGAGACGAAAATCTGAAGCCACACATCTTCCTGCTGCAGCTTACCCTGCCAAGCCTGGCTGTACCAATGCAGCTCAGCCAAATGCTGCCAATTTTTCCCCGTCAACCACTGCATTTTTGCCTGTTCCTTCCAATCCTGCTAAGTCCATTTCAACCAACCTATCTCGACCAGGTTTGCAGAACCCTAGTAGCCGGCCTATTCATCAGCCTGCAGCTGCTAGACCTGCTCCCTACAAGGCAGCAGCTGGCACTTCTCTACAGCGGGAGCCTCCTTCTGTCTCTGTGAACAAGCGGCATTCACCACCCAAACGTCAGAGTCAGTTTCTCCTCCAAGACTTCCGTTTCCAACCGATTCCATGGAGAAAGCCCAATGTTCCCGAGCCAGATATGTCAAAGCCCATCACCAAAGAGCATAGACCAGAGCGTGAGGCTATGAAAAGGAAGGCTCAGCATGAGCGTGAGAACACTGCCAAACTCACCTCTTTGGGGGAAAGTGTAGTACTTTATTGAGAGGGAAAAGAGATGGACATCTCTCTCTATTATGGCTACGTAATGGGAGTAGCTGGAATGGTAGGTTCCATTTGAGGTACCAGATGGTTTTCCTAGGAAAACACTGACATGCCATACACCTTTTATTTATTTTATTATTTTTTTTTCAAATTAAAGAGATGCATCGAACTCGGGTCAGCCATGTTGGCTGTGTGCAAGGCAAATGCCCTACCGCTGTGCTATCACTCCAGAGATGCATCATAGTTAATTGATTGTTAATAAATGTTCTGAATTTTGAGTTGCTGTCAACTGTGGTTGATTTTGGGAGTGGCTGGGTGTTGAAGGAGGAGATGGGAAAGAATGGGAAGTTAGAGAGAGGAAAAAGGGGGAATAGACAAGACTCTAAGAAATACAAACATGGTCCAGGGTTATAAAGCCCTTAAGAGGAGAAATTGCATGGGCCTGATGAAGAGTGGGGTAGGGTCAGTGGAAGAGTAAGCTGACAGTGCATTTGTTTTGCAAACCAGAAGGACACAGTTCAATTCTTGCAATCTTTTATGGTCCCCAGAGACCCACGAGATGTGAAACTTGAACACAGAGCCAAGAGTAAGACTAGAGCACAGTCAAGTATGCCCATCACTGGTGTCCTCGAAAAAAATGGGAGAAATGGCACGGTTTGCGGTTTTCAGTTAAAATAATAAATTTGCAATAGGCTGAGGAAGGCAGATGAGTCTAAGATGATGAGAAGAAAAGTAAAAATTCTTCCATGGAGGCTGTGTTTACACCTCATGGCCTCCTTTGGAAAGGAAGCAAATTTGAGACACATCACTAAAAGGTTTTCTGTGGTCTATCCATAAATGATGGTTGGGGAATGCGAACACATACACTGTGGAATAAACCTACCAGATGAGTGATCAATGCCCTCAGAGTCATTCAAGGATGACTCTTAACAAGGAAAAAGCCAAGAGAACAGTTGACGCATGAAGCCTGAAGATCAGCTCCTGGTAAATGCTAAGATAAGACACCATGTCCTCGAGCCCTCTTTTCAGCACCCCTAGCTGCACAATTTCAATTATTCCCAACAATATTCAGAGTTGCTATCGTGGTGACACTTTATCGTGGTGAGTTTCAACAATGTGGTACATTGCCTATGTAAGTCTTTGGATTTGTAAACTCCCCAAGTTAGCCAAGCCAGCTTTCAGGAAATTTCTGGTGGCGGGAGCTCAAATTATATTAGCTTGAGGGGCTGTTCTTTGGTCTTCCATGGTCCCTGTTGCCTGTAGCTTTCTCTAAACATCGCTTTTAACTGCAGTTCACACAAGAACCAACTTTATAAATGGCATTGTGGCTGCATTGCAGTAGGTACCATACTAAGACATGCGTTCTAGGTCACCACTCCCAAAGCAGTTAGTACGAATTGACCTTGAGTCTGGAAGTTTGTGGTGGAAAGAGATGGTCCTAGGAGAGTTAATGGGGTGATGGATGGTTGGAAAGGAAACCGGGAAGGGTAGGGAAGTGGAAATCTGGTGATCATCATGGGATAGTTGGTGGATGTTTTTCAAATACATTAAAATATTTTTTGAAAATGAGATTCAAGACAAACATACGAAAATAAGATAGGTTCCAATGTACAGTTTACATATAAGACCCAGAAAGCTTAAAGGGCTGGCATTCCTTCTGGAGCTTTCAATCATACCGTTTACTAAATATGTTATTTTCACATCAATTACCTGTGGAGAGGAATAGTGAGAAAGAGAATGCCACCGGAATAGCAAACTGGATGACCACCTTCAATAAAAGCCAGGTGGAAGGTGTTCACATGGATCCCAAGTGCAAATATATGTTAACAGGAACATATATTTAACTAACTCTGCTTGGTACCAGTAATAACTTTGTTGAAAATGGGGGGAAATGAAAGCAGTTTCTGACTGACATGAGACTAACCAGTTAATAGATTTTCTCAGGAAAGGGTAGTTGACTGGCTGGGAACAGAAAAACATGAAAAGTGTTTTGCTAACTTTAATGTATGGCTGGAGGTAATTGATCCCAGAAATCTCTTAAAACTAACAAGCTTCAACTCTCTTGAAGGAATTTTGTATTCTTTTTTTTCCCCTTTATTTTATATTATTTTTTTTAAAGTTGTAGATTTACAATTTTTTGTGCTTTGGTTTCAATTATACAATGATCAGATACCCATCCCTCCACCAGTGTCCATTTTCCACCACCATGGATAAAATCCCTCCCACCCCCATCGCCCCATCCCCCCTGTCTCTGTGGCAGGGCAATCCCCTGTGTTCTCTCTCTCCTTTTGGGTGTTGTGGTATGCAAGAGAGGCATTGAGTGGCAAACATGTTCAGTCCATAGTCTACTTTCGACATCCATCTGCCCTCCTGGGAGGATCCTCCAAACATCCTTTATTTGGTGCTCCCTTCTCTATCTGAGCTGCCCTTTCCTCTAGGATACCCGGCTGGCCTCTAAGTTATGGAGTAATCCTCCTGGTGCTGATCTCAGCTATTCTTGGGTATTAATCTCATACTTTGTTACTTTATATCCCCCAGATGAATGCAATCTATGTCTATCCCTCTCTTTCTGACTCATTTCGCTTAGCATGATACTTTCCATATTGTACCACTTATATGTAAATTTCATGACTTCATCTTTTCTAAGAGCTACATAGTACTCCATTGTGTAGATGGACCATATTTTCTTTAACCAGTCATCTGTTCTTGGGCATTCAGATTTCTTCCAGTTTCTGGCTATTGTAAAGAGTGCTGCAATGAACAAACAAGTGCAGATGTCACTTCGACTATACATTTTTGCCTCTCTGGGATATATTCCCAGGAGTGGTATTGCTGGGTCAAAAGGGAGCTCAATTTCTAATTTTATGAGAATCGTCCATACTGTTTTCCAGAAGGGCTGAACCAGTGGACATTCCCACCAACAGTGAAGGAGTGTCCCTTTCTTGCCACATCCACGCCAGCATCGGTTGCTTTTGTTGTTTTGAATGTGGGCCAGTCTCTGAGGTGTGAGATGGTATCTCATTGTGGTTTTGATCTGCATCTCCCTGATGATTAATGATGTAGAGCATTTTCTCATGTGCTTTTTTGCCATTCAGATTTCTTCTTTGAGAAATTTTCTGTTCATTTCATTGCCCCATTTTTTGATGGGGTTGGATGTTTTCTTCTTGTGGAGTTTAACCAGTATTTTGTATATCCTGGATATCAACCCCTTGTCAGATGTGTATTCGGTGAATATCCTTTCCCATTCTGTAGACTGTCTTTGTATTTTGGTCACTGTTTCTTTGGAGGTGCAGAAGCTTCTTAGTTTAAGATAGTCCCATTCATCTATCTCTGTTTTCACTTGCTCTGCCAGTGGCGTGGGATCTTTGAAGATACCATTAGCTTCAATGTCATGGAAGGTTTTGCCAACTTTGTCTTCAATGTACCTTATGGTTTCTGGTCTGATGTTGAGGTCTTTAATCCATTTTGATCTTACTTTTGTACACGGTGTTAGGCAGACTTCTGAGCCCATTTTTTTGCATGTAGTCGTCCAGTGATGCCAGCACAATTTGTTAAAGAGGCTATTCAATCAACGGTTTTTCCTGACAGATGTCACTGTTGTCCCAAAATTTCTAACGGGATCGAACCACCGTCTCCTTTGTGCAAAATTCTACTTCACAGAGCAGGGAGAAAGGGCTACAAAGTTCAAAAAGAGAACTCCCAGAATGACCACCAACTGGGAACTCTTTGGTACTATTGCGGCAACATGGGAAGATGCCACTGTTGACAACATTGACAAGGAATACGATCGACTGGTTCAGCACCTCCATGAATGTGCGAGGAATGCAAAGAGAGAGATAGCCACAAAAAATCGCCTATCTTGGAAAACTCTTGAGCTAATTTGCCAGCGTGGTTTGGCGCATGCCTCAGGCAACCACAAGCTAACATCCAAGCTCGCAAAGCAGTGCAGAGATGCGAACAAGGAAGACCTCAAAGAGAGAAGAGCAGAAGTACTATTAGATGCGGCAGAAGCTGGGAAAAGTATTCATAACGCCCGCCTGCCTTTGTCAACTATAAGACGAAGATGATTGCCCTCCGATGTCCTGATGGATCCATCACATCCTCCAGAATGGCAATGGAGAAGATTATCCATGACTTCTTCTCAAATCTCTTCAATAGCCATGTCCACTTGCCAACATACCAAATTCCACAGGATGGATATGTCCTTCCCAATGTTCTCCCTTCCGAAATCCGACACGCCATTTCGTCGGTAAATAAACAAACAGCACCTGCCCCAGACAAGGTCAGACCTGAACACCTGAAGAACCTGCAGTCAGTACTCATCAATACACTGGCTCGTCTCTTCCCTGGCTACCTGTCTGATTGCAAGTTTCCGTCCCAATGGAAAACCAGCAGGACCGTACTACTGTTCAAAAAGGAAGACATCCATGACATTGGCAACTATCGCCCGATCTGCCTATTGTTTGTCATCTACAAGTTGTTCACTGGAGTCATCCTAAATAGGATTGGCAGAACACTAGATGAAGGACAACCATGCGAGCAAGCAGGGTTCTGCAAAGGATTCAGCACCATCGACCATATCCACACAATAACCAAACTCATTGAGGTTTCTCGGGAGTTCAAGATGCCTTCTGTTTAAAGTTCATTGATTTAAAGAAGGCCTTTGATACTGTTGAGATGGAAGCGGTCATTGAAGCCCTAGCCAATCAGTGCATTCAAGCCCAATACATCAGGATCGTCCGTGAGCTGTATTGCGGATTCACTACCAGGATCTCACCATTCTACAAAGAAGTGATCTTTGATGTCAAGAGAGGGGTGCGGCAGGGTGATAAGATTTCACCGAAAATCTTCAGTGCCACCCTCGAGAACATCATGCGAGGACTGAATGGGAAGGAATGGGAGTGAAGATAGATGGTCAGCAACTACACCACCTCCGCTTTGCTGACGACATTGTTTTAATAACACCAAACATCAGCCAAGCAGCACAAATATTGGCCGACATTCACCGTTTTATTCACTTAGGAAAAAATTTTGGGAGAAAAGTCTGAAATGATGGGAAAAGAGACAATAAGTGCAAAAGGAAGGGCTTGACATTTGGGTTCCTCTGAAAACAAAGCATGAAACAACAAGATCTGGTGGGAACATGATTTACTGGGAATGGGATCTGAGGAGGAAAAGAGTGATATCAGGGATGTGAACAAGGGAAATCCAAGTTAAGGAAAACTTAGCTAGCTGACTACCCCATGGGCAACATATTTCCAAGACTACCAGAAATTACCAAGGAATTTACTTTAATTTACTCTCTTTTATATGGTCAATTACAACATGTATTCTGTGCCTTGGGCTGGGGCGATAGCACAGCGGGTAGGGCGTTGCCTTACAAGCGGCCAACATGGCCGACCCGAGTTCGATTCCTCCGCCCCTCTCGGAGAGCCCGGCAAGCTACCGAGAGTATTGGATATGCCAGACACAGTAACAACAAAGTCTCCAATGGAGACGTTACTGGGCCCGCTCGAGCAAATCGACGATCAACGGGAGGGCCTTTACCTTTACCTTTACCTATTCTGTGCCTTATTCAAACAGAATTTGGAGTATTCATTTCTTTCTCAATATTCTGTTCATTTGTATAAGCATCTTAAACAACTGCTGGATAACAGATTTATTTGATCAGAGTTATTTATTACTTTAATGTTTAGTTGAGATTACTGAAAACTAGGTCTAAAGTGAAGTTTGTCTTGATTGGTACAAAGAGAGAAGGGAGGTCTAGGGATGAAATTAGAGATTATAGTGTACTACATTCAGTTCCTAATAAAACAAATAAAGGACAGTTTCCCAAATAGACTATTGAAAAAGATATTCATCTCTATTTAACCTCTAAATTCAGAATTTTCTATATTTAATTAAAAATGAAAGAATGTTCCTATATTTGGTCTTTTAAAGACATTCCAGGTTGGTTACAGAAACAAACACTGCCTATGAAATCATAACATCTTAATCATAAAAACCTGATTACTACTTAAATGTCCAAGAATGTCAGTTCTAAGAATTATTTCCCTAGATCTCACTAGTGTACATGATAGTCATATGAATACATCTGTGTGGATACATCGCTGGTATCTAATTAGAGAATAGATATATAGAGATTAGATCACATAGCTGAGTGTGCTCTCAACTTTTCTAGTCACTCCCCTGCCCCCCACATACCCAAAGACTTGTAGGAATCCTTATTTATCCATGACTTTTCCTCCTCCCCTTTCCCAGAATCTTTTAAAATTTCTTTTCCAGTACTAATGTAATGCATTTTAGAAAATCTTGAGTTAATCTTAATTCTTGTCATTTAGCTTTTATATAGAGAACCAAGAAAATCTTATTAAAAGTGTATTTTTGTATTCTTTGAAAATGGTAATAAGAACTTTATCATTGAGTCCCTGTATATACATTATGTAAAGAATTTTCTGAGAAATTCCCTGTATAATTCAATACTTGAAGAAATAAATGACTTCTCTGAATGAGAATGAACTGGGACATTTCAAAGTACCAATCAGTGAATCAAAGATGAATCATAGCATCCTATAACTAAAAATGATCTTGATGTACTCTAGTCAACACCATTACATTGTTTTCTTATACCACCTGATAGCACTTTTAATTTTTTAAATTATTATCCATTTATTTTTATTAGTGAAACACCATGAGGTACAGTTGTAGACTTACATACCTTAGTGCTTGGGTTTCAGTTATACAAGTATCAAGTACCCATCCCTCCACCAGTTCCCATTCTCCACTACCAATGAACCCAGTGAGCCTCCCACCCCCCATCTCCCCCACTCCGCCCCACCTCAGGGCATTCCCTTTTGCTTTTTCTTTGCTTTTGTGTGCTGTGGTTTGCAATGGAGGTCAATACCATTAAATTTTCAAAGAAGAAAATAGGCCCCTAGATGTTCAAGACACTGCTATTCTCCTGGGCTTCTTCCCAGTATGTACCCTGCTCCAAGCCAGGCTTTGGAAATATTCTGGGAAGAAAACTGGATGTTCCTTTCCTCACACTGACCTGAAAGACTCTTGCTGATTCTCAACGACATCAACTATTTCATTTGTTGCCTGATATCACCTCCTGTCCTTTATTTAAAAAAAATGATTTGTTTCTGGAATATAAAGAAAAAAACTGAATGGAGTAATAAAACAAAAGCAAAGTCAAACCTTTACACTCTAACTTCAGAATTGTCCTTACAAGAGGGGAAGTAAAGGATTGAAATGGGTAGGGGAATGTTGTTAGTTGGTTGTGGACAGTAGCTGGATATTTAACAGTGCATGGAGTATGAATACACAGTTGCTGAGATGAGGAAGTCTGTACTTGAAGCGAATACAGTTTGTTAACTAGTCATCATAAATACATGATTGCCATTCAATGCCTCTTTTCATATGTATTTAGATAATTCTTCCCCTCCTCTGTTTGCTTAGGATCAGGACTTTGCCTCTCCCCTCCCTGTTCTTTCAGGAAGACAGAGAGAATTCTTCAGGCAGGAAGAGCATGAAATTTACATAGGAGTGGTACTACATGGACAGTATCATGTTAAGCGAAATGAGTCAGAAAGAGAGGGACAGACAGAGCAAGATTGCATTCACCGGGAGAACATAAAATAAAAAAAACAGGAGACTAACTCCCAAGAGTGGACAGGATTAGTGTAAGGAATTTGTCGTCATATCTTGGAGACCAACCACACATGCTAGCAGAAAAGGCAGCTGAAATAGAGAATGGAGCACCAAATAAAGGGTGTTGGGAGGATCCTCCCAGGATGGGAGAGGATGCTGAACATAGACTATAGACCAAACATGTTTGTCACTCAATGCCTCTTTTCCAAACCGCAACACCTAAAAGGAGAGAGAGAACAAAGGCGAATGCTCTGCCACAGAGTCAGGGTGGGATGAGGGGATGGGGCTGGGAGGGATATTGGGATCCATGGTGGTGGGAAATGGGCACTGGTGGAGGGATCGGTATTAGATCATTGTATCATTGAAACCAAAGCACAAAAATTTGTAAGTCTACAACTGTACCTCATGGTGTCTCACTAATAAAAAATTGAAAATTAAAAATAAAAAATTGGAACATAAAGTAAAAATAAAACAAGAGAAAGATCTCACAATAGCAAAGAGGACTATAGTACTCAAAACGTTGAGAAACAGGCACTATGGCAAGTATTTTTAAATACGCATTCAGGAGAGAATATAGAATTGTTCGTGAACAAATCTACTCTATGGATTCATCTTATCCTTGAAATGGAAAAGGACAATGTGTTACAGTTACCAAATTACAAAAAAGATATATATCATCTATTTTTTGCTATGTTTCTATGCTTTACCAAATATTATTCTAATTTTTAAATTGACTTTAATGATTAAAACAGTATTTGCCTGCATTAAACTTTTTAATTAAATGTTTTATTAGAAGTGATTTTTAATTATTAAAAAAGTTTTATTAACATGTCATTTTCTAAAAGAAACATATAGACCAAAGAGCTAGTGCAGCATGCAGATGGTGTTTACCTTGTATGCAGCTAACCTGAGTTCAATCCCCAGAACCCTGTGCCTGCCAGGGGTGATCTCTGTATAGAGTCAGAAGTGAGCCCAGAGCACATCTGGGTGTGCTCCACTCCCCACATAAAAGGAAGAATAGAAAAGAAAACCATATAACTGATTCTTGAGTAACATAGAGCTTAAGGGTGCTAACTCCTCTATAATGTTCGAAAACCCCCAAATTTAATAGATAATCTGCTATTGACCAAGAAGATGGATTTCTAATAGTACGTAATTCCATTGTCTGCAAGTAGTGCTATATGTGGCCTGTCCATCTGTAAATTTTGATACATTTTAAAACTTTAATCTATTTTATAATAGACTTTATAATACATATGTATTTTATGGTAGTAAGTGATAATTTATATTTCTATATTGGTGGGGTATTTGGGCCATAGTATGTGGTGCTTGGGACTTCCGACTCTGTGCTCAAGAGTCATTCCTGGTGGTGCCAGCCATAAATGTGGGTTGACTGTGTGCATGGTAAGTGCTTTAACCCCTATACTAAGTCTGGGGTCCAATCAAATCAATTATCTGTATATATTTTATACATACATGGCATACTTTTTCTTAGATTTTTTTTATATTTCTAGGATATATTGATCATCTTTAATTATTTCACATGCATACCAATGTCCAAAAATTCTTAAAATATAATTATTGAAAAATATCATATAGAAGTCCAAATTTGTATTGTTCATGGGATAACTATATTAAGAAGAAAATAGAACCACAATAAACATACAAGTAAAATGGAGGTACATTTCTTTGGAGTCTTTCAATTATGCATTTATATTAGTCTATATACATGTATGATTTTTAAATAAACAATTTCTGTTACTATAAATTGTTTATTGAGATATTATAATTGTAATGTTTTCAAGCTAAGATGACATTGATGTGGACATTTATATCTATTTGTCTACTTTACTAATTGTTTCCTTAATATCAATTCTTAAAAGCTAACTTACTTATGACTGGATATGTAGCTCAGGACAAAAGAACTTGTCTTGCAGGTATGAAATTTTGGTTTCAATTTTTCGCAGTATAGAAGCGAAAGCAAAATCATTAACTGTGTTTGGAAATATGCCTCAGTGGTAAAATATTTGCCTCACATTTCAGAGGTTATGGGCTTGATCCTTGAATTTTCATATACACACACAAAAGCTAATTTACAACAAAGTCCCACACTGGAGACCTAACTGGGCCTGTCAAGAAAATTGATGAACAACGTGAGGACAGTGACAGTGATATTGACTTAATGAACATTAAACTGCTTTAAGCTATATATTGCCTAACTATTATACAGATTTAATTCTCAATAAAATAACTAGAAACGATCTATTTTCTAGGATCTTTGCTAGGGAAAGATAGCAACTGATATTTCAATATTTGTAATTTGGGGGACATTTTAATTTATCATTTTAATTTGTGCTCTGTCTACCAGTGAACTTGAAAACTGCTCTTGTGTGGTACTACATGGAAAATATTATGCTATGGGAAATGAGTCAGAAACAGAGGGACAGACATAGAAAGATTGCATTCATCTGGGTAATATAAAGTAACAAAATAAGACACTAACACACAAGCATAACTGTCATAAATACCAGGTTGTTCACTCCATGTCTTAGAGGCCAGCTGTACTCTCTAGGGGTAAAGGCAGTGCAGATAGAGAATGGAGCACCCAATAAAGGGTGCTGGGAAGATCTGCCGAGGATGGGAGATGCCTGCTGAAAGTAGTCTATGGACCGAACAGGATTGCCACCCAATGTCCCTTTTGTAGACCATAGCACCCAAAAGGAGAGAGAGAACAAAAGGTAGTGCCCTACCAAAGAGGCAGGGTAGGATGGGGGATGGGGAGTAGGAGGGTTACTTGGATTGGTGGGAGTGGAGATTGGCCACTGGTGGTGGGATGGGTACTCAATCACTGTATAACTGAAACCCAAGTGCAACAACTTGTAAGTCTAAACTATACCTCATGGTGTTTCATAATAAAACAAAACAAAACAAAACAAATTTCAAAAAAGAAGAAAATTGCTCTTGTGTTTACTAGTCATTTACACTTCTTTCAATAGACATTATATGATCATGGTTTATGTTTATTTTTTCTATCAAGTTTAATAGCGAAATACTGATTTATTTCACAACACTAATTTTTAAAAACCATTCATTCTTGGCCTATCATATTAATTGCCAGTATTTGTTGGTGTTGCTGGTTTTAGATCACTTAGTTTGCTTTTTGTCCTTTTCTTTCAGATTGTAAAATTTTGGACAAATGAGCATATGTTTTTCTTTATCTTCTACAGTTTTAAAATGAGAAAAATTGTTAGTATTCTACAAATAAAATACCTGTGCATTTACTATTTCTTTTCATTTTATTTCCTTTAACACATCTAGATTCATCTACAATTTATCCTAGTATGTGTTGTAATATTGAAAGAAACCACCATTTTTTTCAATCATAGCACTGTAGCACTGTCCTCCCGCGGTTCATCCATTTGCTGGAGCGGGAACCAGTAACATCTTACACCAAATTGTGAGACTTGTTGTCACTGGTTTTGGCCTATCGAATAGGTCATGGGGAGCTTGCAAGGCTTTTGCTATGTGGACGAGATACTTTGGGTAGTTTGCCGGGCAGAGGAATCGGAATCAGGCTTGGCCTCCTGCAAGGCAAATGCCCTACCCGCTGTGCTGTGAACGTTATCTAAAATATACTAGTAATACCAAATGTTGTTTCTTTAACAGTGCAATATAAACGATTATTTAGTAATTCTCTTGATTTGTTAATGAAATAACTAAGCTCTTGAGTATCATGGGAGTATTTTTCTAACATAGGAGTCTGAGGAAAGTGAAACTGTTATAACTGTCTTGTAGGATTCCATCTCCCTAGCCTGCTTCATTCTACCCTGCTCTCTATCCATTCCGGTCTTCTTCTTGGGATTTTGACGTCCTAATTGGCTAGCCTCTACCTTTCAACTGCCTACTTTATGACATCATTCTCCCACCAAACCAACCACCAATTGATAGAATCTTGGCCATCCCATGTAGTAGTTTGTAAACAAATTTGAATCATCATGGCAAGTGACGAGTGACCAATGACCAATCACCAGTGAGCAGTCGTTTGTACTGAACACTTGTGGTCTTAAGCCGCTGCAGTGTTCAGACGTACTCTCGTACCGTCTCCTCTTCTCGTCTACCTTTCATCGGTATTTCCTCTTCTCTGACCAAGTCAGGTAAGGAATAATACTTTTCAAAGCTTTTCATTAGATTTATCATCCATAAACTTACCAGTCAAGGAAAAACAGCACGTAATAATGAAAGAAAGTATTCAAGTAGAATTTTAAACCCTCATTTTAGCTTGACTTTGACATTTGCTGTGTGATTATAGACATTGGCTTACTTTCTCTCACATACAAAGTGTTTTTCCTCATTGATTACATTATATTTTAGACGTACTTAGGAGCTCAAATACACACACATACATAAATACATATATATATATATGAGTGTTGATTCTCTGTGTTTCTTTTTCCTTTTAGTAGTGAATTTTACATGATATCCATTGAAAACAAGTAAATCAGAGACAGTTTTTTTACAGAAACAAAATATAGATGCTGTGGAAAACTGTTAATATATACTAGTATGTGTTCTCTGTAATGGTCTCTCCACTTGTATGTATACTTCAGTACTTTAAATATAGTGATATTACAAAGTAATAATCATTGATCTTTGAGATTTAATTTAGCCAGGTAATAAGAAAATATGGGGCATGAGTAAGGTGTGGAGTGCTGAGGGTAGGGAGGCAAGCCCTCAAAGGTAAGAAAGTTTGGGATCACTTTCATCAAACATTGACCAATCGAAAACTAGACGTTATGAGGGAGAAATAAATAGGAAAGAAAGAACGAAAGAAAGAAAGAAAGAAAGAAAGAAAGAAAGAAAGAAATCAAGCAAGCAAGCATAGGGACGTCGATTATCAAGGAAGGGGAAAACGTTTGTTCAGAATGTTGAAGAGAACCAAAGATTTAAAATCAAAAAAGAAAGGTACCAGTAGGAAAAGCAGATTATCAGAAAGCCATCCTTGCTGGCATTTTTCCTTATTATCTCTTAGAACACAGTACTTGGTTCTTGACAATTTGAGTATAAACACGCTTCAGAAATGATGCTTCCCATAAATAGCTAATAGTGCTTATCTAGGGCGGTGGAAGACACATAATCTTCAATGTTTTTATTATGTTATGGTTTTAAGTACATGTACGCGCTGCCTGTTAAAATTAAAAATTGGTATATTCTAACTTGAATAAGGAGATTTGATTCATTTGTGTGGTAAGTAGGTTCCAGGTTAAAGCGGCTTCTCATCTTTACAAATATTATTTCATGTGATTTTTTCTTCCTAACTTGAAAGTATTTTGATAATAGTCAAATTCTGTTTTAAATCCTAAGAGGAAAAAGAAAAATCAAGTCTCACAGGTCTAATTACACATTTTTGTCATATATGTGAATTAAGATTTTTCCTACATTAAAGATATTTTATTGGGTTTAGGTGCTCATTTATTAAACATTGAGAAGAACGTTTTTCTGGTTGATAAACATAATTCTAATCTAGGGGTTGAAAGTAAATTTGCAAATTTTGTGATCACTTTTTAAATGATCTTTTCTGTGTCTTGTGTGATCAAGAGAAATACTATGCTATGTTTAACACGTGTTGTTTGCTGGTTAATATTCAAAGGTTCTGATGAGAATAATTTTTTGTACTTTCGAAATTTCTTTCTATAATTTACTCATTTAAAACATTTCTTGTCTATGAAATACAATCACGCTACTCCTATTTTCTTTTTGTTATGTAGTTACTGGTAAATCCTTTCTCTTTAATGGACTGGTAAAGTGTGCACTCAAAAACCACCTTCTATTCCATTTTTTGGCTAGCAGTTTTTTGTAAAATAGAATACTGTCTACATATTGTATATGTGGAAAAATTTATTAATAACGTTATTGTACTGTTTTATTTGGTTTTGTTTGGG
This sequence comes from Sorex fumeus, assembly GCF_029834395.1. Taxonomy (NCBI): domain Eukaryota; kingdom Metazoa; phylum Chordata; class Mammalia; order Eulipotyphla; family Soricidae; genus Sorex; species Sorex fumeus. The sequence goes on along the minus strand of NW_026606152.1, from coordinate 18,001,006 downwards.
ATAACATCCACTGTTATTCAAGCCTGTGCCTTGGGCTGGAGCGGTAGCACAGCGGGTAGGGCGTCTGCCTTGCACGCAGCCAACATGGCCGACCCGAGTTCGATTCCTCTGCCCCTCTCGGAGAGCCCGGCAAGCTACCGAGAGTATTCGATATGCCAGACACAGTAACAGCAAAGTCTCCAATGGAGACGTTACTGGGCCCGCTCGAGCAAATCGATGATCAACGGGAGGGCCTCAAAGAAAACCAAAAAACAACAGCACTACATGAAAAACAGTAAGAACTACAACATTTACCTCCAATCTTCGAGCACAGGTCTTGTCCATTATCTGTAGAATACCCAGTAACAATCCACTGCCTATTGCTGGTAGGTGCACAGTTGTTGCACCACTAGTTTTGTGGACCGAATATCTCATTTAGCAGGCACTGATTTCTTCCTTGGTTCCTTTTTAGTGATGAATTTCCTGGGGATGGAGACTTCCCTGATATCACAACCTTCAGGTAAGACATTTGGTCTGACACAAATTTCTGAATTGCCCACAACTTGCAGTAGCAGGATTCAAAGATCTGTGAGTAATCCACCACCAGAGTTTCGGGAAGTTCCCATAATATCTCCAGCCAAAGTAACCTGGCGCTGACCCCAACTCCAACTCAGGAACAAAAAGTTAGGAATTTTGATCAGATGAAAACTGGGCTTTCAAAACCTCTCGAGACCTACCAGATCCCCGTAGACCTAGAACAATGCAAAGATCTGTAGGTAATGAACACCACTGACACGATCACTCTGAAGCAGGTGCAAGAAAATTCAAGTGGCACCAAGGGGACCTCCAATGCAGAATGGAAGAACAAAAAGCAGGCTTCTGAAACTCTTGAGGGAGAAGCCAAGGCCAAAATCCAGCCAAAAGTCCGAGAATGCTTGCTAGGGGGAGGGGGGATTGTTCGTAATGCTGCAGTCAGTGATAGGTGTCCTGTGACCACGGCCAAAACTAACAGCAAACCTCACAAAGCTGCCTACAGGAGGATCAGCAAGAAAAAGAGGCATGGGCAGCAGAAGACAAAAAACACCAGAGAAAAGTCTAAGAAAGATAATGAGTGTAAGCAGCCGGGGAACAAGGTCAAGGCAGAAGTAAAGCCCACCATTGGCAAGATGAAATGCAAGAAAAGTAAACCTGAGTTTTTCCAAGAGACCGTTAAAAAGCCCCGCCGCTACCTGGGCATACACATGCTGGATTCTGTCCAAGTGTTTCATGCTCTGGGGAAGAAGAGTGATCCAAAACCTGGAATCTCTTCCTCCCAGGTCCTGAGTACCTCAAAGAAGCCTAAAGATGTCAAGCCATCCTCAGCTGTCAAGTCATGGCTAGGTGCTAAAGGGGATGGAAAAGGCCTTGAGAAAACTCAGGTCAAAGCACAGAAACCAAGTAGCCGTGCTGAAAAACGCTCATCTCCATCCAAGTCTGAGCTGCCACCTCCTGGGAAGTCAAATTGTTACCTTTGCCGTTTCTTACCATGGAGTGTCCCCAAGCTAGACCTATTCCTCAGAGACGAAAATCTGTGGACTCACATCGTCCTGCTGCAGCTTACCCTGCCAAGTCCGGCTCTACCAATGCAGCTGAGCCAACTACTGCCAATGCTTCCCGGTCAAACACTCCATTTTTGTCGATTCTCCCAAACTTGCTCAGTCCATTTCAACCAACCCATTTCGACCAGGTTTGCAGAACCCTACTAGCCGGTCTATTCGTGGCCCCACAGCTTCTAGACCTCCTCCCTACAACAGGAGCTGGCATTTTCCTCCAGCTGGAACCTCCTCCTGTGTTTGTGGACAAGCGGCAGTTGCCAACCAAACGTCAGAGTCAGTTTCTCCTCCTAGACTTCCATTTCCAACCGATTCCATGGAGAAAGCCCAATGTTCCCGAGCCAGTCATATCAAAGCCCATCACCAAAGAGCAGAGACCAGAGCGTGAGGCTATGAAAAGGAAGGCTCAGAAGGAGCGTGAGAATGCTGCCAAACATACATCTTTGGGTGAAAGTGCAGAACTTTATTGAGAGGGAAAAATAGATGGACATCTCTTTCTACTATGGCTACGTAATGGGAGTAGATGCAATGGTAGTTTCCACTTTGGGTACAGGATGGTTTTCCTAGGCAAACACTGACATGCCATACACATTTTATTTATTCTAATATATATTTTCAAATTAAAGAGATGCATCATATTTAATTGGTTGTTAATAAAAGTTATGAATTTTTAGATGCTATCAACTGTGGTTGTGTTTGGGAGTGCCTGGGGGTTGAAGGATGGGATGGGAAAGAATGGGAAGTTAGAGACAGGAAAAAGGGTGAATAGACAAGACTCTAAGAAATACAAACTTGGTCCAGGGTTATAACGCCCATAAGAGGAGAAATTGCATGGGCCTGATGAAAAGTGTGGTAGGGTCAGAGGAAGAGTATAGCCTACAGGGTATTTGCTCTGCAAACAAGAAGGACTCAGTTCATTTCTTGCAGACTTTTATGGTCCCCAGAGACCCACCAGATGTGAAACTTGAGCACAGAGCCAGAGATAAGATCATAGCACAATCAAGTATGCCCCAAACCTGGTGTCCTCCACAAAAAAATTGGGAGAAATGGCACGATCTGCAGTGTTTGGTTAAAAGAATAATTTTGGAATAGGCTGAGGAAGGCAGATGAGTCTAAGATGACCATAAGAAAAGTAAAAATTCTTCCATGGAGGCTGTGTTTACGCCTCATGGCCACTTTTGGTAAATAACCAAATTTGAGACACATCACTAAAAGGTTTGGGTGGTCTATCCGTAAATGATGGCTGGGGGATTCGAACTCATACACTGGAGAATAAACCTACCAGATGAGTGATCAATGCCCTCAGAGTCATTCAAGGATGACTCTTAACAGGGACAAAACCAAGAGAACAATTGAAGCATGAAGCCTGAAGATCAGCTCCTGGGAGATGCAAAGATAAGTCACCATGTCCTCGGGGCCTCTGTTCAGCACCCGTAGCTGCAACATTTCACTTATTCCCAGCAATATTCAGAGTTGCTGTTACGGTGACACTTCACTAGCGTGTTTTCACAATGCGGTCCATTGCCTCTGTTAGTCTTTGGATTTGTAAACTCCCCAAGGTAGCCAAGCCAGTTATCAGGAAATTTCTGGTGGGGGGAGCTCAAATTATATTAGCTTGAGGGGCTGGTCCTTGGTCTTCCATGGTCCCTGGTTCCTGTAGCCTGCTCTAAACATCGCTGTTAACTGCAGCTCACACAAGAACCAAAGTTATAAATGGCTTTGGGGCTGCGTTGCCGGAGGTACCGGACTAAGACATGCGCACTAGGTCACCACTTCCAAAGCAGTAGGTACCGGTTCTCCTTCAGCCGGGAAGGTCTTGGTGGAAAGAGATGGCCCTAGGAGACTCAATGGGGTGATGGATGAATGGAAAGGAAACCGGGACGGGTAGAGAACTGGACAGCTGCTGATCTTCATGGGATAGTTGGTGGATGTTTTTCAAATACATTAAAATATTATTTGTAAATAAGATTCAAAACAAAAATACGAAAATAAGATAGGTTCCAAAGAATAGGTTACATATAATACCGAGAGAACTGAAAGGGCTGGCATTCATTCTGGAGCTTTCAATCATACCATTTACTAAATATGTTACTTTCACATCACTTAGCTGTGGAGAGGAATAGTGAGAAACAGAATGCAACCAGAAAAGCAAACTGGATGATCACCTTCAAAAAAAGCCAGGTGGAAGGTGTTCACATGGATCCCAAGTACAAATATATGTTAACAGGAACATATTTTTAACTAACTCTGTTTGGTACCAGTAAAATACTTTGTTGAAAATGGGGGGAAATGAACGCAGTTTCTGACTGACCTGAGGCGAACCATTTAATAGATGAAAGGGTAGTTGACTGGCTGGGAACAGAAAAACGTGAAAAGTGTTTTGCTACCTTTAATGTATGGCTAGAGGAAAATGATCCCAGTCAACTCTCAAAACTAACAAGCTTCAACTCCCTTGAAAGAAAGTTGTATTAACTGAGGAAAAAATGCTGGGAGAAAAGTCTGAAATGATGAGAAAAGAGACAATAAGTGTAAAAGGAAGGGCTTGAAATTTGGCGAAAACAAAGCTTGAAAAAACAAGATCTAGTGGGAACATGATCTATTGGGAATGGGATCTGAGGAGGAAAAGAGCAATATCAGGGATGTGAACAAGGAAAACCAAGTTAATGAAGACTTAGCTAGCTGACTACTCCATGGGCAACATGGTTCCAAGAATACCAGAAATTCCCAAGGAATTTACTTTAATTTTCTTTTTTTATATGGTCAATTACAACATGTATTTTTGTCTTCTTAAAACATAATTTGGAGTGTTCATTTCTTTCTCAATATTCTGTTCATTTGTGTAAGCCTCTTAAACAACTGTTGGATAACAGAATTATTTGATCAGACTTATTTTTTACTTTAATGTTTAGTTGACATTACTGAAAACTAGGTCTAAAGTGAAGTTTGTCTTGATTGGTACAAGTAGAGAAGGGAGGACTAGGGATGGAATTAGAGATTATAGGGTACCACATTTAGTTCCTAATAAAACAAGTAAAGCACAGTGTCCCAAATAGACTATAGAAAAAGATATTCATCTCTATTTAACCTGTAAATTGAGCATTTTCTATATTAAATTAAAAATGAAAGAATGTTCCTATATTTGGTTTTTTATAGACATTCCAGTTTGGTTAAGGAAACAAACACTGCCTATGAAATCATAACAACGTAACTATAAAAACCTGATTACTACTTAAATTTCCAAGAATGTCAGTGCTAAGAATTATTTGTCTGGATTTCCTTAGTCACTTAATCACTTAGATTACTTAATCACTTAACTTCTCATTAGTCGTCGATTTGCTCGAGCGGGCGCCAGTAACGTCTCCATTTGTCCCTGTCACGTGCTAGTGTAGCGCAATGGCATCTGTTCACTCCGGGAACATGAAGGGCCTCAAATCGATCATTCATGATCTTGACGAAGAAGTCTGACTATCTGGTAGGTGGGTGGCCACGCGGTGTTTTGACATTCCGTGGAGTCCAGTCGGTAACAGCTCTAATCCAGCGGTTGTCTTTAAATCTCATTCTGTGACCAGCCCATCTGATTTTCGACAACTTGGCAAATGAGACAGTGTCCCTGATTCATGATAGTTGATGGATGTCATAACTCCGGATTCGTTCTCTCCTTTGAGTGAAACGTGATATTCCAAGCATAGCTCTTTCTATTCTTCTTTGGGAGACCTGAATAGAGTTCTCATCCTGTTTGCGTAAGGCCCAGGTTTCTGAGGCATATTTTAATGCAGGAAGAACAGTGGAATCTAAGAGATGTGCCCAGAGCTGGAGGTTCATCGTCCTCTTAGCTATTTCTTCGACATTCTTGATGGCATTCCAAGCTGCTCTCTTCCTCCTGCGCAGCTCGTGTGCCAGGTCATTTGTCATGTTGACCTCTCGACCTAGGTACACATAGCTGTTGCATTTGGAGATGGTCGTTCCATTGAGAGTGAATGGGGCGTCAGGAACGAGGCTGTTTCTAATAAACATTGTCTTTGTAAGATTCAGCTGTAGTCCTACCTTTCCACACACACGGTCAAAGTCGGCCAGCATTTGTGCCGCTTGGCTGATGTTTGGTGTTATTAAAACAATGTCATCAACAAAGCGGAGGTGGTGTAGTTGCCGACCATCTATCTTCACTCCCATTCCTTCCCATTCCAGTCATCGCATGATGTTCTCGAGGGTGGCACTGAAGATTTTCGGTGAAATGGTATCACCCTGCCCCACCCCTCTCTTGACGTCAAAGATCACTTCTTTGTAGAATGGTGAGATCCTGGTAGTGAATCCGCAATAGAGCTTACGGACGATCCTGATGTATTGGGCTTAAATGCCCTGATTGGCTAGGGCTTCAATGACCGCTTCCATCTCAACAGTATCAAAGGCCTTCTTTAAATCAATGAATGTTAAACAGAGCGGCATCTTGAACTCCCGAGAAACCTCAATGAGTTTGGTTATCGTGTGGATATGGTCGATGGTGCTGAATCCTTTGTGGAACCCGGCATGCTCAGATGGTTGTCCTTCATCTAGTGTTCTGCCAATCCTATTTAGGATGACTCGAGTGAACAACTTGTAGATGACAGACAATAGGCAGATCGGGCAATAGTTGCCAATGTCGTGGATGTCTCCCTTCTTGAACAGTAGTACGGTCCTGCTGGTTTTCCATTGGGACGGAACCTTGCGAGTGAAGAGCCGAGCCAGTGTATTGATGAGTACTGACTGCAGGTTCTTCAGGTGCTCAGGTCTGACTTTCTCTGGCCCGGGTGCTGTTTGTTCCTTTATCAACGAAATGGCGTGTCGGATTTCGGAAGGGAGAACATTGGGAACAACATATCCATCCTGTGGAATTTGGTATGTCTGCAAGTGGACAATGCTGTCGAAGAGATTTGAGTAGACGTCATGGATAATCTTCTCCATTGCCGTTCTGGAGGATGTGATGGATCCATCAGGACTTCGGAGGGCAGTCATCTTGGTCTTGTAGTTGGCGAAGGACAGGCGGGCGTTACGAATACTTTTCCCAGCTTCTGCCGCATCTACTAGTACTTCTGCTCTTCTCTCTTTGAGGTTTTCCTTGATCGCATCTCTGCACTGCTTTGCGAGCTTGAACGTTAGCTTGCGGTTGCCTGAGGCATGCGCCAAACCACACTGGCGAATTAGTTCAAGAATTTTCGAAGATAGGGGATTTTTTTGTGGCTATCTCTCTCTTGGCGTTCCTCACACATTCATAGAGGTGCTGAACCAGTCAATCAGATTCCTGGTCAATGTTGTCAACAATGGCATCTTCCCATGTTGCCACAATAGTACCAAAGAGTTCCCAGTTTGTGGTCATTCTGGCAGTTCTCTTTTTGAACTTTGCAACCCTTTCTCTCCGCTCTGTGAAGTAGAATTTTGCATGAAGGAGACGGTGGTCCGATCCCTTTCGAAATATTGGGACAACAGTGACATCTGTCAGGCAAAACCGTTGATTGAATATGATGTGGTCTATTTCGTTGTGGAATCTTCCACGGAGAGACTCCCATGTCCATCGTTTAGATTCTGCCTTCTGGAACTGTGTTACCATGAATGGTTTCGGTCGACATGATGAACTCAGATAGTCTCTCAACCTGTTCATTCCATTCTAGGCCATGGGTCCCAATGTGAAGTTCTTCAGCAGATCTTCTCGGTCCTATCTTGGCATTAAAATCACCCACAATGATCTTGTAGAAGGTGTGGTCTTCTTTATAGAACTTCTCTAGCTCCATGTAGAACTTCTCGATTTCTCTTTCATCATAATGAGATGTTAGTGCACAGACAACGAAGATAGAAACTGCAGGCAGTGTGCCATATCTATTCAAATGTAAACTTCCGATTCGGGTTGTTATTCATTCGAATGAATCAATGCTCTTGGCCAAGTTTGTGTTGACAAGGACACTGACGCCTCCAACACCTCTTTTTTCGCAAGTTCCCAGGAACAATTCTTCTCCAGTGTCGAAAACGGCATGGTACGATTCTTGCCTTCTTGTCTCGGTCAGACCAATGATGTCGTACTTGATCATTCGCGCTTGTAACATCAGGTCCTCGATGGATTCATCTGATGCTAGCGTACATGCATTGAAAGTACAGACGATCATTTTTGTCTTCCTTCGTTGTGGCAGCCTAGGTTGGCCGTGAGATTTTGTCGGCCTCTCCTTTCTCATCCTTCTCAGTGCTTCCATGTCGGTGAAGCCTTCGGGATTAGGTGAATGTACATGATACAGGGTTAGTGTACATGATAGTCATATGAATACACCTGTGTGAATATATCGCTGGTATCTAGAGAATAGATATATAGAAATTAGATCACATAGCTGAGTGTGATCTCAACTTTTCTACACACTCCCATGCCCCACACACCCAAAGACATGTACTAATCCTTATAGATCCATGACTTTTCCTCCTCCCCTCTCCCAGAGTCTTTTAAAATTTCTTTTCAAGTACTAATGTAATGCACTTTAGAAAATATTGAGTTAAACTTAATTGTTGTCATTTAGCTTTTAGATAGAGAACCAAGAAAATCTTATTAAAAGAGTATTTTTGTATTCTTTGAAAATGGTAATAAAAACATTATCCTTGAGTCCCTCAATAGACATTATATAAAGTATTTTGTGAGGAATTCCCTGTACAAATCAATACTCAAAGAAATAATTGACTTCTCTGAATGAGGATGAACTGGGACCTTTCAAATTATCAATCAGTGAATCAAAGATGAATCATAGCATCCTATAGATAAAAATGATCTTGATTTAATCTAGTCAAAACCATTACATTTTTTTCTTATACCAGCTGATAGCACTTTTAATTTTTTAGTTTATATTTATTTATTTTTATTAATGAAACACCATGAGGTGCAGTTGTAGACTTACATACCTTTGTACTTGGTTTTCAGTTATACAAGAATCAAGTATCCAACTCTCCACCAGTGAACATTCTCCACCACCAAGGAACCCAATGACACCCTCCCACCCCCAATCTCCCCCACTTTGCCCCAACTCAGGGCATTCCCTTTTGCTTTTTCTTTGTTTTAGGGTGTTGTGGTTTGCAATGGAGGTCAATACCATTACATTTTCAAAGAAGAACATAGGCCCCTATATGTTCAAGACACTACTACTGTCCTGCGGTTCTTTCCAGCATGTACCCTGCTCCAAGCCAGCCCATTGGAAATATGCTGGGAAGGACAACTGGATGTTCCTTTCCTCACACTGACCTGGAAGACTCTTGCTGATTCTCAGCCACATCAACTATTTCATTTGTTGCCTGATATCACCTCCTGTCCTTTATTTTTTTAAAAAAATATTTGATTTGTTTTGGGAATATAAAGATAAAAATTAAATGGACGAATAAAACAAAAGCAAAATCAAACCTTTACACTCTGACATCAAAATCGTCCTAATAGGAGGGGAAGTAAATGACTGAAATGCGTAGGGGAGTGTTGTTAGTTGGTTGTGGACAGTAGCTGGATATTTGACAGTGCATGGAGTATGAATACACTGTTCCAGAGATGAGGAACTCTGTACTTGAAGCGAATACAATTTGTAAACTAGTCATCAGAATTATATGTCCATATGAAATTTATCTACATATGCTTTGTGCCTTCCTTGCATGTATGTGTTATGCATTCCTTTTTCATGGCCTCAGAAATGCATCTGAGGGCACTCGGAAAATTAGTTGAGCCCCAAGTATGGGGAGAGAAGTAGTAAATAATGGGAGGAGAAAGAAATATGAGTTGGAGCTTAAGAGCCGTGTAAGAGGAATATATAGATATGTATGTGTGTGTAAGTACACATACATATGTATAAATATATATATGGGCTGGAGCCATAGCACAGTGGGTAAGACTTTTGCCTTGCACGTGACCAACCTGGGTTTGATTGCTCTCCTCCTCTCAGAGAGCCCGGCAAGCTACTGAGAGTAACCCTCCCTCATGGCAAAGGCTGGCAAGCTACCTGTGATGTATTCAACATGCCACGAACTGTAACAACCAGTCTCACCATAGGGACGTTTCTGGTGCCCGTTCGAGCAAATCAGTGAACAATGAGAGGACAGTGCTACAGTGCTATGGATAATTCAAACGTTGTTTATGCAAAATATGAAAGAATCAAATAAATATAAAGCTGATTATACCTATTAAATTAATATAACTTTACATAGTGTTTAGAAATGAAGTTGAAGAATTTTAAGGCTATAGAAAGATATTGACAATATATCAAGAAACACATGGATTTTTGAGGAGCAAGAACACGTACCTGTTGTCCTTTCTTAAGGTTATATTTTTTCGCTTTTATAGAATATGTTTTCCCTGAATTTTTGTTAATCGCTTCCGTTTTGTAAAAAGCATCATAATAAATTATATTTTTAAAAAAGTAAATAAAGTTGTGTTTTTGAGTAGATTATGTATGTTTGGAATCTGGGAAGTATTTTCCTATGTAATTTACATTAAATATGATATTTACAACAGAAATACCATCTGCAGTACCATTTACAATAGCCAGAAGAAACTATGGTATACCTACACAATTGAATACTACGCAGTTGGCAGGAAACTGATATCATGAAGATTGCTTATAAATGGATGTACAGGGAAGATTATCATGCTCAATGAAATCAGTCAGAAGGAAAGGGGTATACTGATTGAACTACCCCATTTTTTGGATATAAAAAAAACAGAATATGAGACTAATACCCAAGGATAGCAGAAAAACAGGCCAGGAGAATTGGTCAATGGTTGGACGCTTGCCACAAGTGCTGAAGGCGAGCATTTGGAATAAAGAAGGGACCGTTATGACAATGATAGTTGGAAGTGATTACTCTGGGTGAGAACTGAGTCCTGAAAGTAGGTAAAGGAATAAACGTGAGAACCTCTCCCTCTCTGTATTACAATCCATAATGCCCAAAGTTTGAGAGAGAGAGAGAGAGAGAGAGAGAGAGAGAGGTGCCTGCCATAGTGTAGAGACAGCAGGCTGTCAGGTGGGGTTTGGGGTTGGGAGAGGGAGTGGTGGGAGAGAAACTGGGGACATTAGCAATGGAACTGTATACTAGTGGAGGTTAGGTGTTAAAATATCCTATGATTGAAACTGAATCATGAAAAGGTTTGTAATTTGTGTCTCCTGCAGATTCAATATAAAAACATGATATTTTGTTTCTACCACCATGACTAACCTATGAATTTGCTGAAATTTATTTTTATCACCTTGGCTGGGCTCATTTCATGGATGTCTGTGTGGTAAAATTTTTTTTCATTTTATGCGGACTGAAGAGACAAAAATCGTAGGGTAGGGACTTCTGGTGGAAGGAGAGAAGAGCAAAAAACACCCTGTTGACCACACCTCAGCAGGGTCACCTAACTTGCGTGATGACAGACCTCCTTCACTGATTTCTTCTTTTGTAATGTGGAAAAATGAAAAGACTTTGCAGGCTGACAGGGGGTTGTCCCCTCCAGTTCACACTGTTTTCATTTCGATCAGAATTGTTTAAAGATTATTTGAAAAATTTGGAGCTTAATGATTTGTTCTCACATATTTCCCCTACATGGTGTCAGTGGGCATTGATCCAGGAAGGCCAGCATGAAAAAGTTGAGGTGTATGTCTTAACTACCAATGCCAACACTACTGTAAGTATGGAACCCAAAGTACAATAGTAAAACTTCAAAATGTGTTTGTCAAGGAAATCGGTGGGAATGCAGGGAGAAATGGGTAATCTGTTGGTGGAAGGATGCAGACACTGGTGGTGTAATTAGAATTGAAATATTGTATGACAAATCTCCATTATAAATGATTTTGAAAATCAAAATTGCCTAAATTTTTAAAAAAAGAGAAGTCAACTTACGTCTATATTTCAAGAAAGCTTGTCTTAGCAAATTTTGGCAGGGAGACCATAGTTGGTAGAGAGAGGGAGAAAGAAAAGGAGATTTGACAGTTGGGAAGAGAAGCCTGGATATCATGGAAGAGATGAAAGCTGATCTAAGAAGATTTGGAGCCATCAGAGTTTAGTGAGTTAAATGGTGAGAACATTGCAGTTTAGATACTTAAATAGTGAGATTGGTTTCAGTCATCAGCACTGTATATATAGAAAGTGTTCAAAGACCTCACAGATATTCCAGCTATAATAACTAACAAGGGAAGCGTTTTTTTCCTGAAGCACTATGTAAGGATAATATATTGCCAGGAAAATGATAAAAAGTTGGTTCTCTTATTCACAGATTAATACATTAGAGATGAAAACTTTTATACAAAGGAATCCATCATCTTGTCCTGTTTTTCTGTTTTCTTGTCATCATTCCATTCTCCCCCATGACCCTACCTAATCATGGCTCTCCACATTACTCAGCAGTGTTACCACATAGCCTCAGAGCATTTGTTAACTGCCGGTAGCTCACAGCTCTCATGCCCCCCATCCAAGCCAGAGCCATCCTTCTGAAACCATGGATATTTGCTGAAGACCCGTTCTTCCTTGAAGTGGCAGTCATGGTTTACCTCTTCTTAATCATTGTGTTTACAAATTTAGATGAATGTCACTATACTAGTGACAGGGATTTTCCAAACTATGGTAAGCATAAACATTTCCCTTTCCCCCACGAATTTTGGGCTACTTTTTTTCTATCCACTGCTAATAATTTGTGATAATCAGGAAAGAGTACTGAAGTAAAAACAGGGACATTTGTCAATTTGGTGCCATGACTAATCAGTCTTAGTATAAATATATATTTTCTAGAAATATATATTTTCTAGAAAATATAAATATATATTTTCTAGAAAAAAAAAGCAGAAGAAAAGAAGTTGGTTTCTAGCAAAGAATGCCAAACCTCCACCAAGAAATCCTTTGAAAATAAAAATTCTGACTATGTACTGAACATGAATGACACTCAATGCCTCTTTTGCAGACCACAGCACCCGAAAGGAGAGAGAGAACAAAAGGGAATGCCCTGCCACAGAGGCAGGGTAGCATGGGGGGGATTGGTGTGGGAGGGATACTGGAATACATGGTGGTGAAAAATGGTTACTGGCGGAGGAATGGGCATTTGATCTTTGTATAATCAAAACCCAAGCACAAAAATTTGTAAATGTACAACTGTACATCATGGTGTTTCACTAATAAAAATTTTTAAAAAAATAAATTAAATATTTTTTTTGTCTGCGAGAGATCAGCAGATGGGAACCTGAGTGAAGGCAAAAGATTAAATTGGTTGACTTTTATTTTTCCTTGAGCATATTAATTTGATTTTGGAGTCAATTTATATGAGAGTTCATCAAGACACAGAAATTTTTAGTGCTTCTCTTGTTTAAAAGTATAGTGATAGACCATATCTCTATCTCACATTATTTTTATTTCTGATAGTTTGACACAAAAGATACGTCAAAATCATAGATAAATGTAAATTATTTAAATACTTTTTTGATTATGTAAAATTACCTTATAGAATTACATTATAGAATTTCATAAATTTTAGGATTATGCAGAATCAACGTGCATGTATCATATTACACTCACTACTGAAAGGCCTACTCTGTCATTCACCATAGTTCAGTTTTTCCACTTTGATTATACTTTTCGATCTGGTAACTAAATAGTCTCATAGTTCTAAAGTTTGTTTTTATTGCTTTGAAAAGATCAAAATTATGCAATTTTCAACATTGGATGAAACTAGAGGATATCATGCATGTAAAGTTAGCCTTAAGGAAATGAACAGATACAGAGAGATTTTTCTCATATGTGGGATGTAAAGAGACACAGCAAGGTAGAAACAAAGGTTCAAGAGCAATGTAAGGGGAGAACTGATCCACACAAATGAGTCAGGGGATTCAGAGTGAGGGATTATGGGGGATTGGGGGAGAGGGAGGGTTTATTCTTTGAGAGAATGAGGAGTGAGTGTCATGTTGGAATTATGTGTATGAGAAACCATTGTTAGTTGAATTATAAATCATAGAATATAAATAATGTTTTAGACGTTTGTCTGTCTCATTTTATTCTTTTAATTTGTTTTCTCCATATGCCACATATGCATGAACTTGTATGATGCCTATCTTTCTCTGCCTGGTTTATGTCACTAAACATAATTTCCTCATGTAATCCATTTTATAAACAAATAATAAGAAGATTTCACTTCATACAACTGAGTAGTATTCCATTGCTTTACCACCTTTCATTTTCAAAATTTGTGGTTTAAAAGATACAAATATTGGTTTTAACAATGCTCTGGTGTTTTAAAATTTTTAGTTTAGTGAAGCTAAATAGATTTTACTGAAAAACACTCAGAAACTTGTGAAACAGGTGTAGGGTGGAATGGAATATTTGTTCAAGCGAGAACAGTCATTTAACAAAGCAAGCAAAGAGAGACATAGAGAAAGGAAGCACGGTATTTCTTCTTATGAGAACAAAAGCTTGAGGACCAAGCCCACTCTGGTAGTTTAGGAATAAGTACTTGGAGTGGTATGAACTTTACTTGTGCACTTTAGGGGAGAACCTGAGTGAAACTATTAGAAGTACTTTCAGGAGCATGATAAACTGGAGTCTGCAGTTGGAATGAGGTTGGTAGAGAGTTCTTTGGGGAGATCCGAACTATGGAGAACAGTAATATTATAACATTAATGATAGTATCTTACCGTGGGATTCCAAAAAATCTGTAACAGTGGCGTTAGAAATGATAACATTCTTAGGTATTTGGATTTCCTGTGGAAACAACGGGAAAGCTGAGTTTATGCTCTGGATGCCTCTGCCTGAAACAAGGTCAACAAATCATGAATGAAAAATTACAAGTTACATGGATCAAGGATTCTGATCCCAGTGGAAGGCTAGCTTTCGGGTGGACAATTTCTACTGATGGCCTGATGTAGATTCTGATCCTGGGATACGTAACAGAAAGGAGGTAGTGACAGGTATCCTCAGAAGTGAAGCCTCTGAGACAGAATTCATTCATGACAACTTATGGGTTATCAAAGTTTGCTCATGGCTGCTACCATTATAACATGCCATTCAATGGTTCTGTGGTTTCGATTTACTGTGTCAATTAAAGATGAAGTTTCTAAATCGAAGGTAAAAATCTGAGGCCCTCAAGATGATGAATTATGGGGAGGGGGGGATCTGGAGCGATAGTTCAGCAGGTAGGGCATTTGCCTTGCACACGGCATACCCAGGTTAGATTCCCAGCATCCTGTATGTTACCCCCAAGCACCATGAGGAGTAATTCCTGAGTGCAGAGCCAGGAGTAACCACTGTGCATCGCCACGTGTGACCCAAAAACGCAAGAAAATGATGATCTGGGATTGATCCTTAGCATTGCAAACAGCATTATTTTCTAATTTTTAACTTTTTTCTTTCTTTCTTTCTTGCTTGCTTGCTTTTTTGTTTCCCTTAGCTTTAATGTCATGAAGGGATCTTCCCACATTTTTCTCCATATATCTTAAGAATTCAGGTATGATAGTGAGGTCTTTAAGACATTTGATCTGACTTTGTGCCTGGCACTATAAAGAGGTCTGAGTTCATTTTTTTTGCATGTTGCTGTCCAGTTTTCCCAGCACCAGTTGCTGAAGAGACTTCCTAGCTCAACTTCATATTTCTTGAGCATTTATGAAAGATTAGGTAATAATAATCTGAGGGCCAGCGTCAAGATATTTGACTATACTCCATTGATCTGAGGCCTGTCTTTATCTGAATATCATGGTATTTGGATGACTACAACTTTGTAGTAGGAATTGAAGTTGGGGAAGGTGTTCCCTTCTTCTTTTTACCAAAGATTGCTTTAGCTCTTCATGGGAGTTTATGGTTGTGTATGAGTTTCAAGAGTGTTTAATCTATTTATTTGAAAAATGTTATGGGTATCCTTTTAGAAAGTGCATTAAATCTTTATATAGCTTTGGGGTGTATTGCCATTTTGACAGTGTTAAACCTCTCAATCCATGAGCATGGGATGTGATTCCATTTACTCATATACTCTATTATTTCGGGAAGTAGTGTTTTGTAGGGTTTTTTTTTTGGTATAGTTCCTTAACCTTTTTAGTTGATTCCAATATACTCGATTTTCTGAGGTATTATTGTGAATGGGATTGTTTTTCTCTATCTCTTTTTTTCTCTTTCATTATTAATATATGGGAAAGTCATGGCGTACCAGATATTGATTTTGTAATATGCTACTTTACTAAACAAATCTATTGTTCCCAGGAGCTTTTTTGGAGATTCTTTGGGATTTTCTAAGTATAGTATCATGTTATCTCTAAATAGTAAAAGCTTGAGTTCTTCCTTTTTTATATGGATGCCCTTGATATCTTTTTTTTTTAACGAAATCATATGGCAAGTACTTCAAGTACTATGTTGAATAGGAGTGGTGAGAGTGGGTAACTTGTTTTATGACTGATTGTATTCTGGAATTCTATTTCATTGATTTCTGCTCCAAGCCTTTGGTTTTTCCCCGTTGAGAATATTACTTGCTGTGGGTTTGTGGTAATTTGCTTTGACTATATTGAGGAAAGTACTTTCAACTCCCATTTTGTTGAGAGTTTTTCATCATGAATGGGTGCTGGAACTCATCAAATGATATATCTACATCTATTGATATGATCATATGACTTTTATCTTTATTTTATTGAGATGGTGTATTCTGTTGATTGACTAGAGAATGTTAAGCCATCCTTGCATCCCCAAGCTAAACCTACTTGGTCATAGTGTGTGATCTTTTGTTGAGTTTCTAGATTCTCTTTGCTGGTATTTTCTTGAAAATTTTTGTATCTGTATTCACAAAGGAAATAGGTCTGCAATTTTCTTTTTTTGTGGTGTCTCTGTCGATTTGAGTATTAGGGTGATCTTTGCCTCATAGAAACTATTTGGGAGTATTTCTGTTTCTTCAATTTCCTGGAAAATCTTAAAAATGTTGGCAGCAGTTCCTCTTTAAAGGTTTGAAATAGTTCACTATTGAATCCATCTGGGCCCTGGATTCTGTTTGGGGGTATAATTTTGACCATCATTTCAATTTCCTTGTTAGTGATAGGTTCAGTTATTCCAAATCTTCTTAGTTCAGCCTTGGGAGGTAATTGGAATCCAATAATTTATCAATTTATTCAAGATTCTCTCATTTCCTGCTGCAAAGATTCTCAAAATAATCTCTGATGATCCTATGGATTTCTGTACTTTCTATTAGGATACCCCCCTTTGCATTTCTGATTCGATTTATTAGAATTCTTTCTCTTTGTTTCTTTGAGAGGCTTCTCATGGTTTAATGATCTTATTTATTTTCTCAAAGAACCAGTTTTTGTTCTTATTGGTCTTCTGGATTGTATTTTGGGATTCTAGCTCATTGATGTCTGGTACAAGTTTTATTATTTCCTTCCTCCAGCCTAGTTTGGACTACTTTTATTGGTTATTTTCCAAAATCTTGAGCTCTAATTTATTCAGGTAGGCCCTTTCTTTCTTCCTGATGAATTCTGGCAGAGCTATAATCTTTCCTCTTAACACTGCTTTTGCTGTGTCCCACAAGTTCTGGTAGCTCGTGTCCTCATTCTCATTTGTTTATGGAAATTTTTAATTTCCTCTTTGATTTCTTCCCTAAGCCAACGGTTGTTCATTACTTCCCTTAAAGAAAATATTTCCTTGCTGAGCTTCAGTCTGTTTGATCTATCGAGAAGTGACAAAGAAGTGTTGAAATCTCCTACTAGTATTGTGTTACTATCAATGTTTTTCTATAAGTCTATTAGAAGTTGTTTTAAAGTATTTTGCTGGTCTGTCATTAGGATCATATACATTGAGGAGGGTGAGTTTTTTCTGATGTACATATCCCATGATCATTAAGAAATGACATTCACTGTCTCTGATAACCTTTAGCTTGAAGTCCATGTGGTCTGATACTAGTATGGCCACTCCAGCTTTGCGGAGGTGATATTTTCTTGAAAACTTGTTTCCCAGCCTTTTACTTTTAGCCCATGGGTGCTTTGATTGTTCAGACATGTTTCTTGCAGGCAGCAGAATGTTGGGTTCAATTTTCTAATTCATCTTCCTATTCCGTGCCTCTGAATTGGCACATTTCATCCATTGACATTGAGAGAGATTGTTGTTTTGGGGATTTGTGCTCTCTTTATGTATAATTTTTGTACTTGTGGGGATTGTCTTAGCTTAAAGTATACTTGTTAATTCTTCTTGCAACAAAAATATGGAATGCTTTACAAGTTTGCATGTTATCTCTGTGCAAGGACCATGCTCATCATTGTATCATTTCAATTTTAGTATATGTGTTATCAAACCTAGTAGGAGTAAATTTTTCCATATTTTTCGCTTCTTTTTACTTTGAGTGTTGTCCTTCTTCACTCCTATGGCAGACAATGATTCCTAATCAAGGAATGTATTTCAAAGCAGCATGAATAATAAATAGATTTAGAATTTTAATGTCCCAGAAATAAAAATATGGTTTTTACTATATTATCGTTTACCATACACTAGGCATCAGTTTTACAAAATAATTCTTTTGGAAGATGGTATATGAGTTTGTTTAATGTTGTTCCCTGAATCCTTCATTAAGGACATTAAAATAGAGCCTTTTGCTGTTCTCACCTCAGTCCTGTGTACATCTCCAGGAAAAGGTGAATGGTGTTGTCTGTACTTTGACCACCTTGAATGTATGTAGGATTTTTCTCCTGAAGGATGAGGTGAGGATCATATTGATGATTTCATTCCACCTTAAGTTCACCTTGAACGGAAGGTGAGACTCATGAGGCTCCTATAAAGGACAGAACAAAGGGTCTCAGTGAAGTTTAATGGCCAACTCATATTAACAACATAGATGACTCAAAGTAACCTGTGTGCATCTTTGTGTGTAGTGAGTTTCATATCTACTGATAGTGATTGTCAGTCAGGACAAATGGGCAAAACAGACCTGTAATTAAAAATCTAGTTCTCTGAGCAGAGTGGGGTCTCTGAGGTGATTGAACAAGTGTGTAGTCATTTATTGCTAAGCACATAAGTATTTTGAATGATGTGTACTTTTCGATCTAAAATTAATTTCAAATATGTCTAAAACGACAGTGTCCTGACCTCGCACATGGCTTTCGTCACCGAGGCCCCTTGGAGGTGCCGGGGGTGAGTTTCCCTCACCGCCCGGATTAGAGCCCCGGCAGCTGAAGACCTCTGCAACCAGCCATAGGTACGCTTAAGACCACCCTTCCCAAGCTTGAAGGAGCCTCTTGCATGAAGGAACTGGAAGAGGAACCCAGATGTGCGGGACCGGGGGATGAGAACTCCATGGCTGCTCAGATCAAGACTGTGCCCCCTCCTTCCAAATCCCCCATCTTCTAATAATTAAGTGCTACAACCACGAACTGCTCCTGGATCCATGTAATGCCATCAATGGCCAACATCCAGAGACTGGATCTTATTTAGAAGACAGCAACTCTGATAGTCCAGTTCTCACTCTCAGAGAACCTGGTAGGCTTCTGTGAGTATTTTGCCCGCATGGCGGAGTCTTTGTTTCTGGTCACTGTTTCTTTTTAGGTACAGAAGCTGCTTAATTTAAGATAGTTCCCTTTGTTTATCTCTGTTTCCAGTAGCTTGGCAAGTGGCGTGTTATATTTGAAGATACCTTTAGCTTCAATGTTGTGGAGGGATTTGCCGACCTTGTCATCAATGAGCCTGAGGGATTCTGGTCTGATGTTGAGGCCTTTGACCCATTTTTATCTGACTTTTGTGCATGGTGTTAGGTAGAGGTCTGAGCCATTTTTTTTTTTTTTGCATGTATCTGTCAAGTTTTTTCTGCACCGTTTGTTCAGAAGGACTCTCTTGATCCACTTCACATTTCTTGCTCCCTTATCAAAGATTAGATGATTATATATTTGAGGGTGTGTGTCAGTATATTCAATCCTTTTCCATTGGTCTGCAGCTCTGCCTTTGTTCCAGTACCATGCTGTTCTCATTATTATCGTTTGTAGTAGAATTTGAGGTTGGGGAAGGTGATGCCTCCATTTTCTTTTCCCCAAGAATTGCTTTAGCTATTCGTGTGCGTTTGTTGTTCCATGTGAATTTCAGGAGTGCTTGATCAATTTCTTTGAAGAATGTCATGGGTATCTTTATAAGGATCAAGTTGAATTTTTACAATGCTTCGTGGAGAATTGCCATTTTGACAATGTTAAATCTCCCATTCCATATGCAGTATATATGTTTCCATTTCCTCCTGTCTTTTTTAATTTCCTGATGTATAGGTCCTTTACCTCTTTAGTTAAGCTGATTCCAAGGTTCTTGATTTTCTGCGGCACGATTGTGAATGGGATTGCTTTTTCATGTCATTTTCTTCTCTCTCATTACTTGCATATAAAAAAGCCATAGACTTTTGGGTATTGAGTTTATATCCTGCAATTTTACTATAAATGTCTATTGTCTCTGGGAGATTTTCGTAGAGATTTTAGTATTCCCTGAATATAGTATGATATCTTCTGTGAATAGTGAGAGATTATTTCTAAATTTCATACATGAAAAACCCTTAATATTTTTTTCTTATCTATTTTCTCTTCCAAGTACTTCCAGTACTACATTGAAGAAAAGTGCCAAAATGAATTTTTACTTAGCACATTCTGTCTGTAAATTTCTATGCTAAGAACGGTGGAAGAAACAGTGATATCTTAGTAATTTACAAGTAAATTATAAAGACAGATAATTTAAAAGAATTTCTTTGTATAAATTTCAAAATGTGTAGCTTTTATTAAATATATTAAGAATAAATTGTAGGTCTTGATTATACCGTGAAGATTATTTTCCTGTTAGAAGTTACCCTTCTAAAATGCAATAAAGAGACACATTTTGAAAATGTTGATTATTCGTTAATTCATTCAATGAATGTTTGTAGTCTGGTTGTGCAGTGCCTGCAGAAGTCAACCTGTACCCTCAGGTGAGTGCATCAACAGTCTGATGGTGTCTTCATGCTTCCCGATAACCTCAAATGGCCACTGTGCCTCTGGCTGGCTCCCAACAACTCAGGACTACGTTTCCCGAGAAATTAAATTCCCGAAAGATATGTGGGAGCCATGTTAACAAACCACCCCAGGCTCAGATATACAAGCTAATGGATTGGTCTTGTTTCAGAAAACCATAGACATATCTGGAAGATATCAACAGCCACAGTTAACCTTGGACCTGCAAAAGGCTGAAGACACTAGGGTAAATAAGAGGGAGGCAGGTTAGTTTGGTGCCCACCCAACCAGAACCCAGTGCAGCCACTAGCTCCCACAATCCAAAATCGCCACCATGCTCTCCTCTGGTTTCCATCGTCTCAGGATGGCTCTCACTGAAATATAACAGCTGAAAATTCGGATATGCGGGTTTTGTGACTGAAATCTCCAGGCTTTCTCTGGGCAGGATGGGCATCCCACCCCTACTGCCCTGTACTTACGGAAGCCTCAGCAGTCATTTCCATACCTCAAAGCTACTCCAGGCTTACCTTCCTGATAAAAATGCTAAATTCCTTGAACAAACATGATGACCTCTTAGTACCTGTACGAGACCCTTAATGCACAAAATAAAAAGGAGACAGAGAGAAAGAATTAAAAAGCCTGCTATAGAGACACACTGGGGGTTGGGGTAGGGTGTTGGGGGATGGTTTTAGGGAACCAGGAATATTGGTTTTGGGAAATGTACACTAGAGGAGGGACTGATGTTGGATCGTTGTATGACTGGAAGCAAATTATGAATAGATTTGCAATGGTCTATCTCACAGATATTGGATAAAACATTAAAAATATATATCCTTCATTTGTACCTCAGAATACTGATGAAACTTTAAAACCCAGCATATCTATTTTTGTGTTCTCTGTAGGAAAAAAAATGTTACTCACCTGTGTGCCAATTGCTTGTAGAAAGCTAAACACAAAGATATATCAATGACTGTCTTTGGCATGAATACTGTAATTTCAGCTATGTTATGTTTTAGAATCAGTTCATGGACAAGACGTCAAGAGGAGCAGTGGCAAAGTGCATCAATGTTGAATGGATAATGTTTCAGGAGCTTGCAAGGGAGATGGGAAGATTTGGCATGAGTAAAGGGAAGAAACAGAAGAGTAAAGTACTAATAAGTATCATGAGAAAAATGCAAGGGAGGACATTTCCTGGCAAGTGTCACACTCTGTTGAGATTTTGGTGAGGATAAGTATTAGAAAGTATCTTTCCCATTTAGTGGTAAAAAGGTAACTTTGATGGGTGTATTTAAAATTTACTTTAACGATTAGAGTTAACAAGTGATACAAAGTTACAAAGTTGCTCATAATTGAGTTTCAGTCATCTAATGTTCTAGAACCTTTCCAGTATATTGGGGCATTTTTGAAGGAATATCCCTGGTGCGAAGACTAGGGCATCTGAATCTTAACACATTTCACCAAATATATGATCTGTACTCACATGATTTACACTGTCTCCCCTGCTCTTTGATTTATGTTTTCATGCAATATTTCCTTGTGAACCTCACCTCAAGTGAGGCTCCCTAATTAAGACAAGTACATGTTTCTGGGGCACTACATATTTTTTGGTTGCAGGGGGAGTCTCTAAAGCAATGCTCAGGAGGTGTGGGGGCCCCACAGACAATTTTCAGAAAACGTGGCCATGGTGCTAGGGGTCCTCTGAGGCTATACAGCCTTTGATACTCTTGCAATCAGGTGGTGCTGGGAGTCAAATTGAGTGCATGTGAGACAAGTTCCATAAGCACTACACTATCTCCTGTAGCCCTGAGTATTAGATTTATGTCATCATTCTGAGGTCCTCCCTTTTGTCAGAAAGCAGAGACTTATGCAGGAGAAAGTGGAAGAGACTTTAGGGTTTAGCTAGGTTGACTGAGTAGCTGGTGATACCATTAAGATTGGAACATAAAGTAAAAATAAAACAAGAGCCCCGTGCCTTTTCCCGCTGAACTTGACACCCTCCACAGGGGTACATCTGCGGACAACACCTGCAGCAGCTCCTTTGGACTATCCATCACCTAATCAGCCCTCCCCTCCAGGTGGATAGAGGGAGCACAAGCCAGGTTCACCACTCCTCCACTCCTCACCCGCAGCCCCTCACCTTTTCCTGCAGAACTGGACACCCTCCAGCAGGGCACACCTGAGGCAGCTCCATTGGATTTTTCATTGCTCCTCCTACATTCCAGGATCCTGGGTGGGAGTGACCCTGGGATGGGCCAGGGGCGTGACCACCATATAGGGAGCGTTTCTTCCCAGAAGTGGGCGTGGCCTTCTCCCGGGTGGCCAGCCACAGTTATATTTCCCAATCTGGGCTCTCAGGACTTTCATCTCTCACTTTGTCGCCTAATACCGACTAAAAATTTCTGACCACCTCTACTAGAATACAACAACATCCCACTCGCCTACTCCATTTATAACAAAAGACCTGTATGAAATGTGCTGTACAAGCTCAAAACTAAAAAGTACCTCCTCCAAAGCGCAAATCTCCACCACAAGGAGAATATGAAGAAAAGAATCCCGAATCCTCAACCGAGGTTTTCCACAATTGCACTCTCTTTGATAAAGAATTCCAGGATAAAATGCAGAAGGTGTTCAAGGACCTATTCAAAGAGTCAATGGAAGAGATATCCAAAGACTAAAAGAAGAAATGAAAAAAACAATAGAAAAGAGAGCCAAGAAAATACAGGAAGAAAAGAGAACAGAATTTTAAAAAGCTACAAAAAGAAGATTCACAAATAAAGGATTCAGTGGATGAAATTAAAAAGTTAGTAAGTGCCCATAGCAATAGGATAAGTGCAGCTGAAGTTAGGATCAGCGAGCTTGAAGGTGAGCAACAGAAATCCCACTGGGAAGAACAAGCAATAGCAAAAGACCTCAAAATGGCTCTAAGGAGAATCAGAGACCAAGGGGATGACGCCAAGAGGAACAACATTAGAATCATTGGAGTACCAAAAGGACAGGGAAACAACCCCAATGAAAAAGCTAGAGTAAAAGAAACCATTGCTGAAAAGTTCCCAGAGTTAAGGAAAGCAGACATCCAGATCCAAGGAGCCAGAAGGGTACCAGCTTAAGGAGACCCCAGAAAAAACACTCCAAGCATATCATAGCCAGAACGATGGATGCTGTGGACAGAGACACAATATTACAAGCAGCAAGGTCAAAGAAGGAAATTACATACAAAGGAGAACCCCTTAGATTCACAGCAGACCTATCAGTGGAAACCCTCAAAACCGAAGGCAATGGTTGTATATAGTGAAAAAATTCAAAGAAATGAACGCCTCACCGAGAATACTCTATCCAGCAAAACTCTCACTCAAATTCGATGGAATGATACACCACTTTTTAGATAAACACAAACTCAGGAACTTCATACACTCAAAACCAAATCTAAAAGAAGAACTAAAGGGGCTCCTGTAAGAAAAGAAGGAAAACACGTGTAAACACAAACAACTCCTAACAGGAAGATGGCACAAAACCCCATGACAATACTCTCCCTTAATGTCAATGTCTAAATGCACCTACTAAGAGACACAGAGTGGCAAAATGGATCCAGAAACTGAAACCAGCATTCTGCGTTCTACAAGAAACTCATCTGAACAATGAGAGCAAACACAGACTCAAAGTGAAAGGATGGAAAACAATCCTGCAAGCAAACAGCTCCTTCACAAAAGCTGGGATGGCCACACTAGTATCCGACAACATTAATGCCAGGCTGAAAAAGATTAGAAGGGACAGCGAAGGCCACTTTCTCTTCATCAAGGGATACATACAACAGGAAGAAATCATACTCTTAAATGTATAAGTACCTAATGAAGGAGCAGCTAGATACTTAAAACAACTGCTAACAGATTTTAAAGAGGACAGTGCTAGCAACACAATAGTAGATGGAGACTTCAACATCACCTTATCACCTCTGGATAGATCAAGAAAACAAAACTCAGCAAGGAAACATTGGCTTTGAATGAAGAAATAGAAGAGAAAGGACTTATAGACCTATACAGGGCTTTACACGCCCCAAAGAAAGAATACACTTTCTTCTCCAGTGCTCCTGGAACATTTTCCAAAATCGACTATGTGCTAGGCCACAAAACATACCTCAATAGAATCAGGAAGATAGAAAGAGTATCAACAATCTTTTCAGACCATGATGCACTGAGGATAGATGTGAATCACACACAGACACGGACAACCAAATCGAACACCTGGAAACTAAACAAGTCACTGCTGAACAATGTGTGGGTCAGGAAGGACGTCAAGGAAGAAATCAAATGATACCTGGAAACAAATGAGAACGAAGACACGAACTACCAGAGCTTATGGGATGCAGCTAAACCCCTATTAAGGGGAAAATTCATAGCTCTGCAAGCATATCTACGGATGGAAGAAAAGATGCACTTAAGCAACTTATTTCACAGCTCAAGTTCTTATAAAAGGATCAAGAAAAGGAGCCTACATTGGGCAGAAGGAAAGAGATCATAAAACTTAGAGCAGAAATCAACGACATGGAAACCTAAGAAACAATCCGAAAGATCAATGAAACCAAGGGCTGGTTCTTTGAGAAAATAAACAAGATAGATAAACCACTAGCAACACTCACAAAGAAACAGAGAGAGAGAAAACTAATAAACCGAATCAGAAATAAAAATGGAGATATCACAATGGAAACCAAAGAAATTCAAAAGATCATCAGAGAGTACTTTGAAAGTCTGTATGCCAAGAAAAAAGAGAAGTTAGAAGAAATGGATAAATTCCTGGATTCCTATAATCTCCCAAAAATGAGTCAAGAGGATATAAAATACCTGAATAGACCTAGTCATAAAAATGAAATTGAAACAGTAATCAAAATTCTTCCCAAAAACAAAAGCCCAGGTCCAGATGGATTCACTACCGAATTTTTCCAAACATTTAAAGAGGATCTACTGCCCGTCCTTCTCAAACTTTTCCAGGAAATTGAAAAAACAGAAACTCTCCCAAACAGTTTCTATGAAACCCATATCTCTCTAATACCAAATGGAAACAAAGACACCACGAGAGAAGAAAACTACAGGCCGATATCACTGATGAACACGGAGGAGAAGATTCTGAACAAAATACTAGCAAAGAGAACTCAACAGCTCATCAAAAAGATCATACACCATGACCAAGTGGGATTCATCCCGGGGATGCAAGGATGGTTTAACATTCGGAAATCAATCAACATAATCCATCATATCAACAAAAGATAAAAATCATATGATGATATCAATAGATGTAGAGAAAGCAATTGAGAAGATCCAGCATCCGTTTATGATGAAAACCCTCGCCAAATTGGGGATAGAGGGGACTTACCCCAATATAGTTAAAGCCAGCTACCACAAGCATACAGCAAGCATCATCCTCAATGGGGAAAATCTGAGAGCGTTCACCCTAAGATCAGCATCGAGATAAGGATTCCGACTCTCTCAACTGCTGTTGAACATAGTACTGGAAATACTAGCAATAGCAATTAGGCAAGCAAAAGAGATTAAGGCCATCCAAATGGGAAAGGAAGAAATCAAGCTCTCACTATTCGCAAATGATATGATACTATACTTAAAGAACCCTAAAAACTCTACCAAGAAACTCCTAGAAATGATAGACTCGAGAGTAAATTTACAGGTATAAAATAAATACCTAAAAGTCCATGGCTTTACTATACACAAATACTGAGAGAGAAGAAAATGACAAGATGAAAACAATCACATTCACAATTGTGTGCCAGAAAATCAACTACATAGGAATTAGTTTAACTAATGAAGTAGAGGAACTGTACAAAGAAAACTACAAAACGCTGCTTCTTGAAATAAAAGAGGAAGCGAGGAAATGGAAAAATATCCCCTGTTCATGGATCTGGAGAATTTATATTGTCAAAATGGCAATACATCCAAAAGCACTGTACAAATTCAATGTGATCCCTATTAGGTTATGCATGACATTCTTCAAAGAATTGGAGCAAACTCTCCTGAAATTTATATGGAACAATAAGCCCCCCACGAAGAGCTAAAGCAATTCTTGGTTAAAAGAAAATGGGAGGAATTAAACTCCCGAACCTCAAACTTTACTAAAAGTAGTAATAATTAAAACAGCATGATACTGGAACAAAGGTAGAGCTGCAGAGCTATGGAACGGGGTTGAATATACTGACATCTCCCCTCAAACATATGACCATCTAATCTTTGAAAAAGGGGCAAGAAATGCAAAGTGGAGTAAGGAAAGTCTTTTCAACAAATGGTGCTGGCAAAACTGGATGACTACATGCAAACTACTGGGCTTCGATCTCTGCCTAACACAATGTACAAAAGTAAGATGAAAATGGATCAAAGACCTAAACATCAGACCGGAACCCATAAGGTACTTTGAAGACAAAGTTGGCAAAACCCTCCATGACATTGAAGCTAATGGTATCTTCAAGGATGTCACGTCACTGGCCAAGCAAGTGGGAATATCTTAAACTAAGAAGCTTCTGCACCTCAAAAGAAACAATGACTAAAATACAGAGATAGTCTACAGAATGAGGAAGGATATTCTCCAAATACACATCTGAGAAGGGGTTGATATCATATATATATATACAAAGTACTGATTGAACTCCACAAGAAGAAAACATCCAAACCCAACAAAAAGTGGGGCAACGAAATCAACAGAGACTTAATCAACGAAGAAATCCGAATGGCTAAAAGGCACATGAGAAAATGCTCTACATCTTTAATCATCAGGGAGATGCTGATCAAAACAACAATGAGATATCATTTCACACCGCAGACACTGGCCCACATTCAAAAAAACAAAGGCAACCTTTGTTGGCATGATGTGGCGACAAAGGGACCCTCCTTCACTGCTGGTGGTAATGCTGACTGGCTCAACCCTTTCGGAAAACAGTAGAGATGATTCTCAAAAAATTAGAATTTGAGCTCCCATTTGACCCAGCAATACCACTCCTGAGAATATACCTCGGAGAAGCAAAAAAGTATAGTCGAAGTGACCCCTGCACTTATTTTTTCATTGCAGTACTATTTACAATAGCTAGAATATGGAAAAAAACCCGATTGCCTGAGAATAGATGACTGGTTACAGAAACGTTGGTACATCTACACAGTGGAGTACTATGTAGCAGTTAGAAAAAAATGAAGTCATGAAATTTACTTACAAGTGGTACTGTATGGAAAATATTATGCTAAGTGAAATGAGTCAGAAAGAGAGGGACACATATAGAAAGACTGCATTCAACTGGATAACATAAAGTAGCAAACTAAGAGAATAACACCAAGAACAGCTGTGATAAATACCAGGTTCTTCACTCCATGGCTTAGGTACCAGCCTCATACTCTAGGGGTAAAGGCAGCTCAGATAGAGAAGGGAGCACCAAAAAAAGGTCGTTGAGAAGATCCACCCAGAATGGGAGATGCATGCTGACAGCAGTCTATAGACAGAACATGATTGCCACCCTAAGTCTCTCCTATAGATTATAGCACCAAAAAGGAGAGATAGAAGAAAAGGGAGTGCCCTGCCGCAAAGGCAGGGCAGGATGGGGGATAGGGGGTGTGAGGGATACTGGGAATGGTAAGGGTGAAGAATGGGCTCTGGTGTTGTGGTGGGTACTCAATCATTGTATAACTGAAACCCAAGCACACAACTTTTAAGTCCACAACTGTAACTCATGGTGTTTAATAAAACAAAACAAAACAAAATAAAACAAGAGAAAGGTCTAACAATAGCAAACAGGACTGTAGTACTCAAAACATTTGGAAACAGGAACATTGGCAAGTATTTTTAAATAAGCATCCAGGAGAGAATGTAGCATTGTGAGTGAGCAAATCTACTGTATGGATTAATCTCATCCTTCGAAATGGAAAATGACAAAGTGTTACAGTTACAAATTTTCAAATAAGATATATACCATCTACTTTTTGCTGTGTTTCTATGCTTTGCCAAGTATGATTCTAATTTTTAAATTTACTTTAATAATTAAAACAGTATTTGCCTGCATTAATCATTTTAATTAATGTTTTATTGAAATGTTTTTAAAATTATTAAAAATGTTTTATTAAAATGTCATTTTAAAAAAACAAACATATAGTCCAAACAGCTATTGCAGTATGTAGAGGGTGTATACCTTGTATGCAGCTAACCTGAGCTCAGTCCCCAGAACCCTGAGCCTGCCAGGAGTGATCTCTGGATACAGAGTGGGAAGTGAGCCCGGAGCACATCTAGGTGCACTCCCCTCCCCACAAAAAAGGAAGAAAAGAAAAACATATAAATGATTCTTGAGTAACATAGAGAATAAGAGTGCTAACTCCTATATAACTTTTGAAAATCATCAAATTTAAGAGATAGTCTGCTATTGACCAAGAAGGTGGTTTTTTAAAATACAAATTATCGACCATCTACCTTCACTCCCATTCCTTCCCATTCCAGTCGTCGCATGATGTTCTCAAGGGTGGCACTGAAGAGTTTCGGTGAAATGGTATCACCCTGCCGCACCCCTCTCTTGACATCAACGATTACTTCTTTGTAGAATGGTGAGATCCTGGTAGTGAATCCGCAATACCGCTCACGGAGGATCCTGATGTATTGGGCTTGAATGCCCTGATTGGCTAGGGCTTCAATGACTGCTTCCGTCTCAACAGAATCAAAAGCCATTTTAAATCAATGAACGTTAAACAGAACGGCATCTTGAACTCCCGAGAAACCTCAATGAGCTTGGTTATCGTGTGGATATGGTCGATGGTGCTGAATCCTTTGCGGAACCCTGCTTGTTCGTATGGTTGTCCTTCATCTAGTGTTCTGCCAATCCTATTTAGGATGACTCGAGTGAACAACTTGGAGATGACAGACAATAGGCAGATCTGGCGATAGTTGCCAATGTCATGGATGTCTCCCTTCTTGAACAGTAGTACGGTCCTGCTGGTTTTCCATTGGGACGGACCCTTGCATTCAGACAGGTAGCGAGTGAAGAGCCAAGCCAGTGTATTGATGAGTACTGATGGCAGGTTCTTCAGGTGTTCAGGTCTGACCTTGTCTGGGCCAGGTGCTGTTTGTTTCTTTACCGACAAAATGGCGTGTCGGATTTCGGAAGGGAGAACGTTGGGAACAACATATCCATCCTGTGGAATTTGGTATGTCAGCAAGTGGACATGGCTATGGAAGAGATTTGAGTAGAAGTCATGGATAATCTTCTACATTGCCATTCTGGAGGATTTGTTTGATCCATCAGGACGTCGGAGGGCAGTCATCTTGGTCTTATAGTTGGCGAAGGACAGTCGGGCGTTACGAATACTTTTCCCGGCTTCTGCCGCATCTACCAGTACTTCTGCTCTTCTCTCTTTGAGGTCTTCCTTGTTCGCATCTCTGCACTGCTTTGCGAGCTTGGACATTAGCTTGTGGTTGCCTGAGGCATGCGCCAAACCATGCTGGCGAATTAGCTCAAGAGTTTTCGAAGATAGGCGATATTTTGTGGCTTTCTCTCTTGGCGTTCCTCGCACATTCATGGAGGTGCTGAACCAGTGGATTGTATTCTTCGTCAATGTTGTCAACAATGGCATCTTCCCATGTTGCCGCAATAGTAGCAAAGAGTTCCCAGTTGGTGGTCATTCTGGGAGTTCTCTTTTTAACTTTGCAGCCCTTTCTCCCCGCTCTGTGAAGTAGAATTTTGCACGAAGGAGACGGTGGTCCGATCCCGTTCGAAATTTTGGGACAACAGCAACTTCAATCAGGCAAAACCATTGATTGAATATGATGTGGTCTATTTCGTTGTGGAATCGTCCACCGGGAGACTCCCATGTCCATCATTTAGATTCTGCCTTCTGGAACTGTGAGTTACCATGAATGGTCTTGGTCAACATGATGAACTCAGACAGTCTCTCACCCTGTTTGTTCCATTCTAGGCCATGGGTCCCGATGTGAAGTTCTTCAGCTGATCTTCTCAGTCCTATCTTGGCATTAAAATCACCCACAATGATCTTGTAGAAGGTGTGGTCTTCTTTATAGAACTCCTCTAGCTTCATGTAGAACTTCTCGATTTCTCTTTCATCATAATGAGATGTTGGTGCGTAGACAACGAAGATAGTGTGGTCTGTAAACCTGTAAATTTGATACATTTAAAAATTTATAATGGATCTTACAATAGTCTTTCAATTATGTATTTACATTAGTCCATATGCAAGCATGATTTTTAAAAAATAAATTTCAGTGACAATAAAATTTTGGTGTTTTTCATAATTGTAATGATATACTGCTCAGTCTATATTGATGTGAACATTTTTATCTATTTGTCTAATTTTCTGATTGTTTATTTAAGATCAGTAGTTAACAGCTAACTTACCGATGACTGATTTTGTGGCTCAGGGCTAAAGCACTTGGCTTGCGTGTATGAAACTTTGGGTTGGCCTCCTGCAAGGCAAATGCCCTACCCACTGTGCTGCAAAAGTTATATAAAATATACTAATAATAAGACCTAATGATGTTGGTGAACAGTGCAATATAAATGATTATTTAGTAATTTTCTTGATTTGTTAATGAAATGTGTAAGCTCTTGAGTATAATGGGAGTATTTTTCTAACATAAGAGTCTGAGGAAGGTGAACCTGTTATAACTGTCCTGTAGGATTCCATCTCCCTAGCCTGCTTCATTCTACCTCTCTCTCTATCCAATCCAGTCTTCTTCTTGGGAATCTGATCTCCTGATTGGCTAGCCTCTACCTTTCAACTGCCTAATATATGACATCATTCTCCCACCCAACCAACCACAAATGGTAGAATCTTGGGGTTGGTACCGCTTGACCTTGAGCCTGGAAGTTGGTGGCGGAAAGAGATGGTCCTAGGAGAGTTAATGGGGTGATGGATGGATGGGAAGGAAACCGGGAAGGGTAGGGAACTGGACAGCTGGTCATCAGCATGGGAGATTTGGTAGATGTTTTCTAAATTCTTTAACATGTTTTTCGTAAATGATAAGCAAAACAAAAATACGAAAATAAGATAGGTTCCAAAGAAGAGGTTACATATAAGACCGAGAGAGCTGAAAGGGCTGGCATTCTTTCTGGAGCTTTCAATCATACCATTTACTAAAGATGGTATTTTCACATCACTTAGCTGTGGAGAGGAATAGTGAGAAACAGAATGCCACCAGAAAAGCAAACTGGATAACCACCTTTCATAAATGTCAGGTGAAATGTGTTCAAATGGATCCCAAGTGCAAGTGGGTTAACAGGAAAATATATTTCACTAAGTCTGCTTGGTACCAGTAACTACTTTGGTGGAAATGGAGAAAAACAAATGCAGTTTCTGACAGACGTGAGTCTAAACTGCTAATCAATTTTCCCAGGAAAGGGTAGTTTAATGGCTGTGAACAGAAAAACTTGAAAAGTGTTTTGCTACTTTTCATGTATGGCTAGAGGAAAATGATCCCAGTCAACTCTCAAAACTAACAAGCTTCAACTCCCTTGAAGGAAAGTTGTATTCAGTGAGGAAAAAGTGCTGGGAGAAAAGTCTGAAATGATGGGAAAAGAGACAATAAGTTCAAAAGGAAGGACATGAAATTTGGGTTCCTCTGAAAACAAAGCTTGAAACCACAATATCTGGTGATCACACGATTTACTGGGAATGGGATCTGTGGAGGATAGGAGTGATATCAGGGATGTGAACAAGGAACATCCAAGTTAAGGAAGACTTAGCTAGCTGATTACCCCATGGGCAACATGGTTCCAAGACTACCAGAACTTACCAAGGAATTTACTTTAATTTTCTTTCTTTTATATGGTCACTTACAACATGTATTCTTTGCCTTCTTCAAACACAAATTGCAAATTGTTTTAATTATTAAAAATGTTTTATTAACATGTCATTATTAAAAAGAAACATATAGGCCAAAGAGCTAGTGCAGTATGTAGAGGGTGTTTACCTTGTATGCAGCTAACCTGAGCTTAGTCCCCAGATCCCTGTCCCTGCCAGGAGTGATCTCTGGATAGAGTTAGAAGTGAGCCCAGAGCACATCTGTGTGTGCTACCCTCCCACAAAAAAGGAAGAAAAGAAAAGAAAAACATATAACTGTTTCTTGAGTAACATAGAGGTTAAGGGTGCCAACTGCTATATAACATTTGAAAACCCCCAAATTTAAGAGATAGTCTGCTGTTGACCAAGAAGATGGTTTTTTAATAATATTTACTCACATTGTTTGCACGTAATGCTATTTGTGGCCTGTAAGTCTGTAAATTTTGATACATTTTTAAAAAATTATAATGGATTTTATAATGGACATTATAATGAATTTGTATTTTATAGTAATAAGTGATAAACTGTATTTCTGTTTTTGTGGGGTATTTGGGCCATAGTATGTGGTGCTTGGGACTTCTGACTCTGTGCTCAAGTGTCATTCCTGGTGATGCCAGCCATTAAGTTCAGTTGACTGTGTAGATGGTAAGTGCTTTAACCCCTCTACTAATTCCGGGGGGCCAATCAAATAAATTATCTGCATATATTTTATACATGCATGGCATACTTTGTCTTAGATTTTTTGTATTTCTAGGATATATTGATCGTTTTTAATTATTTTACATCAATACCAACCTCCAAAAAAGTTTCAAAATATAATTATTGACAAAAAATCATATAGAGGTCCAAATTTGTATTGTTCATGGGATAACTATATTAAGAAGAAAATAGAACCACAATAAACATACAAGTAAAATGAAGGTACATTTCTTTGGAGTCTTTCAATTATGTATTTATATTTGTATATATACAAGTATAATCTTTGAAAAATAAATCTCAGATACTATAACATTTTATTGAGTTTTTTATAATTGCAATGTTTTATTGCTAAGATGATATTGTTGTGAACATATATATCTATTTGTCTACTTTTCTGATTGTTTACTTAACATCTGATATTAAAAGCTAACTTACTAGGGCTCGAGCGATAGCACAGCTGGTAGGATGTTTATCTTGCAAGCGGCCGACCTGGGTTCAATTCCCAGCATACCATATGCTTCCCTGAGCACCGCAAGGGGTAATTCCTGAGTGTACAGCCAGGAGTAATCCCTGTGCATCGCGAGGTGTGACCCAAAAAGAAAAAAAAATCTAACTTACTTATGACTGGGTATGTAGCTCAGGGCTAAAGCACTTGGCTTGCAAGTATGAAATTTTGGGTTCTATTCCTCACATAATAGAAAAAAACCAAAATCACTAACTATGGTTGAAAATATATCTCAGTGGTAAAATATTTGCCTCACATTTGTGAGGTTATGGGTTTGATCCCTGAATTTCCATATACGCTCACAAAAGCTAATTTACTTAAAGAATATTAAACTGCTTAAACCCAAGTACATATTGCCGTACTATTATACAGATTTAATTCTCAATAAAATAACTTGAAAAGGTCTATTTTTAGCATCTTTGCTAGGAAAAGATGTTACCTGAATTTTAAATGTTTGTAATTTGGGGACACATTTTAATTTGTCATTTTATTTTGTGCTCTTTGTTTACTAGTGAGCTTGAAAATTGCTCTTGTGTTATTTTTTCTATACAAGTTTAATAGCTAAATATTGATTTATTTCACAGCAGTAATTTATTAAAAACATTCATCATTTGCCTATCATATTAATTGCCATTAGTTGTTTGTTTTGCTTGTTTTTTGATCACTTAATTTACTTTCTATCTTTTATTTCAGATTGTAAGATTTTCACACAAATGAGCATGTTTTTCTTTATATTCTACAGTTTTAGATTGAGAACAACTGTTTGTTTTGTAAAATAAGATACTTGTGCATTTACAATTTCTTCTCATTATTTTTACATTGTAACACATCTCGATTCATCTACAATTTGTCATAGTAAGTGTTGTCATATTGAAAGAAACAATCATTATTTTCAATCATAGCACTGTAGCACTATCCTCCCGTGGTTCGTCCATTTGCTCGAGTGGGCACCAGTAACTTCTTACAACAGATTGTGAGACTTGTTGTTACTGGTTTTGGCCTATTGAATACGTCATGGGTAGCTTGCCAGGCTTTTGCTATGAGGGCAAGATATTCTGGGTATCTTGCCGGGCAGAGGAATCGGAATCAGGGTTGGCCTCCTGCAAGGCAAATGCCCTACCCGCTGGATGTAAACGTTATATAAAAATACTAGGAATACCGAATGTTGTTTCTTTAACAGTGCAATAAAAATGATTATTTAGTAATTTTCTTGATTTATTAAAGAAATATATAAGCTCTTGACTATAATGGGAGTAGTTTTCTAACACAATAGTCTGAGGAATTTGAAACTGTTATAACTGTTTTGTAGGATTCCATCTCCCTAGCCTGCTTCATTCTAACCCTCTCTCTTATCCAATCCGGTCTTCTTCTTGGGAATCGGACCTCCTGATTGGCTAGCCTCTACCTTTCAACTGCCTACTTTATGACATCATTCTCCCACCAAACCAACTACCAACTGGTAGAACCTTGGGGTTCCCTTGCGGTTGTTTGTAAAAAATTTTAATCATCCTGGCAAGTGACCAGTAACCAATGACCAATCACCATTGACCAGTCATCTGTACTGGACACTTGTGATCTTAAGCCGCTGCAGTTTACTGACTTACTCTCATACAGTCTCCTCTTCTCGTCTACCTTTCATCGGTATTTCCTCTTCTCTGACCATGTCAGGTAAGGAATAATACTTTTCAAAGCTTTTCATTAGATTTATCATCTCTAAGCTTAGCAGTCTAGTAAAAACAACATGTACTAGTGAAAGAAAGTATTCAAGTTGAATTTTATAAGCCTCATTTTAGTTGACTTTGACATTTGCTGTGTGATTTTAGACATTGGCTTTCTTTCTCTCACATACAAACGGTTTTTCCTCATTGATTACATTATATTTTAGACATATTTATGAGCTCAAATACAAACATATATTTGTGTTGATTCTCTGTGTTTCTTTTTATTTTTAATCGTGTATTTTACATAATATCCTTTGAAAAAAGCAAATCAGAGAGAGTATTTTTACAGAAAAAGAAAATGTAGATGCTGTGGAATCCTGCTGAAATATACTCGCATGTTTTCTCTGTAATGGTCTCTCCTCTTGTATTTATACCTCAGTATTTTAAATATAGTGCTATTACACAGTAATAATCATTTATCTTTGAGTTTTCTATTTAAACCAGGTAATAAGAAAATTTGGGGAATGGGGAAGGTGTGGAGTGCTGAGCGATAGGGAGGCAAGCCCTCAAAGGTAAGAAAGTTTGGGATCACTTTCATCAAACATTGACCAATCGAAACCAAGACGATATGAGGGAGAATAAAAAAGGAAAGAAAGAATGAAAGAATATGGACGGCAATTATCACGGAAGGGGAAACCGTCTGAATTGAATGTTGAAGAAAACCAACGATTTAAAATCAAAAAAGAAAGAATATATGTTAAATATGCTGAGGTAAATACACTGAGAGCAAGTCAAAGCAATTTACTTCAATAAATGCCAGGACTAGAAAGAATTCTGTTCCTTGAGTAGGGTACCAGTAGGAAAACCAGTATATCAGAAAGGCATCCTTGGTGAGTTTTTTCCTTATTATCTCTTTGAACACAGTACTTGGTACTTGACAATTTGGAATATAAACATGCATCAGAAATGATGAGTCCCATAAATAGCTAATAGTGGTTCTCTAGGTGGGTGGAAGAAATAGAATCTTCAATATTTTATGACGTTCTGGTTTTTAAGTACATGTACGCGTTGCTTGTTGAAATTTAAAAAATGGTATTTTCTAACTTGATTCAGGAGATTTGATTCATTTGTGTGGTAATTAGGTTCCAGGTTTAAGCTGCTTGTCATCTTTACAAATATTATTTCATGTGATTTTTTCTACCTAACATGAGAGTAGTTTGATAATGTCAACTTCTGCTTTAGATCCTAAGAGGAAATAGGAAAATCAAGTCTCACATGTAGAATTACACATTTTTGTCATATTTGTTAATTTTGATTGTTCCTATATTAAAAACATTTAATGGGATTTTGGTGCTCATTTATTAAACATTGAGAAGAACGTTTTCCAGGTTAATAAAGTTAATTCTACTCCAGGTTTTGAAAGTAAATTTCAATATTTTCTGATCATTTTTTATATGGTCTTTTCTGTTGTTTGTGTGATAAACTGAAATCATATGCTATGTTTAAAACGTGTTGTTTGGTGTTTAATATTCAGAGGTATTGATGAGAATAAGTTTTGTAATTACAAAGTTTCTCTATTTTACTCATTTAAAACATTTCTTACCTATAAATACAATCACGTTTATTCCTATTTTCTTTTCGTTATGTAGTTACTGCTAAATCCTTTCTCTTTAATGGACTGGTAAGTTGTACACTCAAAAATCACCTTCTATTCCGTTTTTTGGCTAGCAGTTTTTTCTAAAATAGAATACACTCTTCATATTGTATATGTGGAACAATTTATTAATTACCTTATTGGACTGTTTTATTTGGTTTTGTTTGAGACCACATCCACAGTTATTAAGGGTTTACTCTTGGGTCTGCTCTCCATAACTTACTGTACTATGCTGCTTGCTACAGAGCCCAGATTTCATTGATATCTATATACATCTTTTTCAGCTCCGTGATACATATTTTTCACGATGTTTTCTTTATACTTCCTCCTATGTAAACCACATGACTTGGAAAAATTATATTTATGTATGCATAATTATTCTTAGAGTTATTAGTAACTACATTGTAGATAAACAATTTAAGACACAGAATTTAAATAAAGTTTTCCTTCCAAAAACATTTCTTGGGAAAAACTCAAGTAGTCATTTTTGAAGTGGATCAAAAATCAGGGTAATCTTCTATGCATCAACAAGATTAAGTCATAAGTGAACCGTAACTAACAGATATTCATTGCACAAGTCAAAGGGAAACCTGATGATTACAATGGTAAGAGTTGTAAAGACTCCAAATGCCTATATTAATGTAAGGTATCTTTCTAACCATTTCTGCATTGTAGTGAAAATGCAGAGTCCTGGAAAAAAGTCCACATGCTTAGGTTCCCTAACTTGGAAATTCATAAGGGGAAGAGAGATAGTACTGGAGGGGATAAGGCACTTGCCTTGTACACAGCCAATCTGCTTGGATCTCTGTTACTGCATACACTCTTCTGAATGTTACAAGGGGTCACTCCAGAGTGCAGAGCCAGAAAGAACCCAAGATCACTGTCAGTTATTGGTCGAAACTATACTCCTTAAAATGCCCAATAAAAATTATTGGAAAACATGAAGTCTCTTTGTCATTTCTGGCCCTCAGGTTTCTTCTTGTCCAGAGAATGTTACCCAATCTTAGACTTCCTAGTTTAGAAAAGCTTGCCTTATAGGAAATAACATATTAGTCCATAGGAGAGCAAGCTTCAGGCATTGCAAGGGTAAGGAGAAACTATCTGTAAGCAAGAAATCCAAGAATAATTTTTTTGTACTTTCGAAGTTTCTTTCTGTATTTTCCTCATTTAAAACATTTCTTGTCTATGAAATACAATCACGTTTATTCCTATTTTCTTTTTCTTATGTAATTACTGATAAATCCTTTCTCTTTAATGGACTGGTAAAGTGTGCACTCAAAAATCACCTTCTATTCCATTTTTTGGCTAGCAGTTTTTTTCTAAAATAGAATACTCTCTTCATATTACATATGTGGAACGATTTATTAATAACCTTATTGTACTGTTTTATTTGGTTTTATTTGGGACCACATCCACTGTTATTCAAGGCCTACTCTTGGATCTGCTCTCCACAACTTACTGTACTATGCTGCTTGCTAAAGAGCCCAGATTTCATTAATATATATATACTTCATTTTCAGTTCTGCGATACATATTTTTCATGATGTTTTCTTTACCCTTCCTCCTATGTAAATCACATGAAATAGAAAAATTATATTCATGTATGCATTATTATTCTTAGAATTATTAGTAACTACATTGTAGATAAACAACTTAAGACACAGAGTTTCAATAAAGTTTTCCTTCCAAAAACATTTCTTGGGAAAGACTCAAGCAGTCATTTTTGAAGTGGATCAAAAATGAGGGTAACCTTCAATGCATCAACAAGATTAAGTCGTATGTGAACCGTAAGTAACAGGTACTCATCGCACAAGTCAAATGGAAACCTGATGATTACAATGGTAATAGTTGCAAAGACCACAAATGCCTATCTTAACGTAAGGTATCTTCCTTCCGGTTTCTGGCCTTGTATTGATCGTGCAGGGTCCTCGCCAAAAGTCCACATGCTTTAGGTTGTGTAACCTGGAAATTCATAAGGGACAGAGAGAGACAGTACTGGAGGGGATAAGGCACTTGCCTTGTACACAGCCAATCCAGTTGAATCTCTGTCACGGCATACACTCTCGCAAATGTTCTAAGGGGTCACTCCAGAGTGCAGAGCCAAGAAGAACCCAAGATCACTGTCAGTTGTTGGTCCACACTCTACACCACCCCACGCCCGCCCAATAAAAATTATTGGAATATAGGAAATCTCTTTGCCATCTCTGGGCCTCCGGTTTCTTCTTGTCCAGAGAATGTTTCCCATTCTCTTAGACTTCCTAGTTTGGAAAAGCTTCCATTCTAGGAAAGAGCATAGGAGTCAATAGGAGAGCAAGCTAAGGAGAAACTATCTGTAAGCAAGAAATTCAGGTACAGACACGATCACCTGGTTCTTCTACAGTTCTGTGTTTACTTGGAGGGCACGATACCAAATACACAAATTGCCAAAAGGTTCCAAGCTTTGAATCACCCTAAATTGTTGGAACTTTGGAAACTCAGTTGACTGTTGGTACTAGAAGCATCTCGATGGCTTAAATTTTAAGTTCAGATTGTTCCTCTCAGCGTTGAAGGAGATTATAAGTCTCACAGATTTTTTTCATCACCCTCTTGTTCCTTACAGAAAATTTTCAAAATCCATCTGTATTGGGAACTGCCCATACTCTGCAGCTTTCCCTTCCCGTGGTGAACGATGCAGCTTCCCGAACAGGAAGTGTCTGTAACTACTCCAGAGTATCTGCTCCTGCTGATAGTTCTGCTTGGCTCCGGCCCTCAGCCTCTGGCACCTCTTTCCAACCACTGATGGTTAGTGCCTATGTTTACCAACATTTCAGCACAACAATGCTATCTGGAGTGTTTCACCAGTCTCTCATATCCACCTCAGCTGCTTCCTACCTGAGTGTTTTGGAATGGGATATTGCAGGAAGGGCTGAAGAGAAGACTTCTATGGGATACTTTTTCTGTATCTTTCCTAGACCAAGACAGCGCTGTCTCTTCCATGTCTAAGGCAGCTCACTGTGAGAGTACACTGGACACGTACAACACGGTGTCTGTGTACCCATCACTTTCTGCCAGTCTTGTTGAGAGAACACCATCTCAGGTTCCACATCAGAGTCAAAGCCTGTCACTTCCCTAACAGGAACGAACCCAGGTGTATTACAATCATCAAGGCACTCTGGGAACTCTGATTTCTGGCCTTCAGTCCTATGACTCCATGTCATACATAGAGCAAAATGGCTCTGCCCCCCCCCCAAGCTTACAGCAACTCATCTAGAGAAATGGTTATTGTTCTGAAGGAGGTCCAGCCCCCAAATAACCAACCACCATCTTCCTCCTCTGGAATCCACTTCTCTGTGTCTTCTCAACCCCTCACAGTATCGAGATATCAAGGTGAGTTAAACTGAGAGAAGGGAAAGAAAACTCAAAAATTGGGCTCAAAAAGAGGAAAACTGTCCATAGACAGGTGGTATTTAAATACATTGAGATTTTTAAGTTTATGAAATGAAGTTAACTAAGTTCATGTTTACACCCCTCACTCATTTTACAGCATGTTATTTTCGCACTCAACATAAGAGCTCCTAATGGACATTGGAACATGTGATAGTATACTGGACAACTAGGTTTCATATTATGAAGTTCAGGAGCACACAAAAGAATGCCACATTTTTTCCCTAGTTATTTCAATTATTTTTTAATTTTCATTAGTTAAACATCATGAGGCACAGTTGTAGACTTACAAATTATTGTGCATGGATTTCATTTATACAATGATGGAGTACCTATCCCTCCAACAGTGCCCATTCTCCACCACCACGGATCCCAGTATTCCGCCGACCACCCATACCCCCATCCCACCCAGCCTCTGTGGCAGGGAATGCCACAATTTTCACTGTTCTATGTCAGAAGTCCTCCAGAATTACGACACTAAAAGCAAAATACATGTTTTAAACTAGTATTTTGTTATTTTCTTAAGAAGTTTCAGAACTCCTATTGTAATGGTACCACTTTAACTTTCCCTTCCATTATTGAACAGCAAGGTTCTGAATATACTTGTGTTTCAGAGATTCTATCTCAAATCATCAAATCTAGAATCTGCACTTCAGCACAAATATCATGCTGAAGGAGTGCTTCATTCATACTCTTATTCTATGATATTAACATCCTTTTATTTTTCTATGAAAGTGACTAAATTGAGAGTAAAACACATTACAATCCTAATCTCTGTATGGAACTTGTTAGTTTAAAAATCTTTATTTTTTAAAAAAAAAATCTTTTGTTTGGAGGACATTGAATCTGCGTCATAGCACGAAGTGCTCAGGAATTACTCCTGGGTCTGTGCTAGGGATCACTGCTGAATGTGCTTAGCAGATCATACGTGATATGAAAGATCAAATGGAGGTCAGCTCTTCGCAGGGCCAGTGCCTTACCAAATGGACTATCCCTCTGTCCAAGTCTCTTATTTTTTAAGTTAGTTTACACAGAAACTCATTCAAATACAAAGAAAACCAAAAAACAACAGCACCACATGACAAACAGTAAGAACTACAACAGTTACCTAAAATCTTCAAGCACAGGGCCTTGCCATGATCCGTAGAAGAGCCAGTAACAATTCCTTGTCTACTGATGGTAGGTGCACAGTTGTTGCAGCAGTAGTTTTGTGCAGGGAATATCTCATTTTGCAGGGACTGATTTCTTCCTCGGTTCCTTTTAAGTGATGAATTTCCTGGAGATGGAGACTTCCCTGGCATCGAACTTCAGGTCAGAAATTTGGTCTGACAAAAATTTCCGAATTGCCCACATGTTGCAGTAGAAGGATTCAAAGACGAGAGGAATCCACCACCTGACCTTGGGAAAGTTCCCATAATATTTCCAACCCAAAGTAACCTGTCGCTGACCCAACTCCAACTCAGGAACAAAAAGTTATAAATTTTGATCAGATGAAACCTGGGATTTCAAAAGCTCTGGAGACCTACCAGATCCCAGTATACCTAGATCAATGAAAAGATCTTCAGGTAATGAACACCACTGAGACCATCACTCTGAAGCAGGTGCAAGAAAATTCAAGTGGCACTAAGGGGACCTCCAATGCAAAACAGAACGACAAAAAGGAGGCTTCTGAAACTCTTGAGGGAGAAACAAAGGCGAAAATCCAGCCAAAAGTCCAAGAATGCTTGCTATGAGGAGCAGAGATTGTTCCTAATGCTGCAGTCAGTGATAGGTGTCCTGTGACCACAGCCAAAACTAACAGTAAACCTCACAAAGCTGCCTCCAGCAGCATCAGCAAGACAAAGAGGCATGGGCAGGAGAAGATAAAAAACACCAGAGAAAACTCTAAGAAAGCTAAGATGTGTAAGCAGCCAGGGAACAAGATCAAGGCAGAAGAAAAGCCCACCACTGGCAAGATGACACGCAAGAAAAGTCAACTTGTGCTTTGCCAAGAGGCTGTTAAAAAGTCCCGCCACTACCTAGGCATACAGATGCTGGATTCTGTCAAAGTTTTTCATGCTCTGGGGAAGAAGAGTGATCCAAAACCTGGAATCTCTTCCTTCCAGGTCCTGGGTAGCTCAAAGAGGCCTAAAGATGTCAATCCATCCTCAGCTGTCAAGCCATGGCTAGGTGCTACACGGGATGGAAAAGTCCTTGAGAAAACTCAGGTCAAAACAAAGTACAGAAACCAAGTAACAATGCTGAAAAACGCTCATCTCCATCCCAGTCTGAGCTGCCACCTCCTGGGAAGGTCAAATTGGTACCTTTGACTTTTCTTACCATGGAGAGGCCGCAAGCTCGACCTGTTTCTCCAGACGACAATCTGTGGCCTCACATCGTCCTGCTGCAGCTTACCCTGCCAAGCCTGGCTCTACCAATGCAGCTCAGGCAACTGCTGCCAATTCTTCCCGGTCAACCACTGCATTTTTGTCTGGTTCTGCCAAACCTGCTCAGTCCATTTCAACCAACCCATCTCAACCAGGTTTGCAGAACCCTAGTAGCCAGTGTATTCTTCGCCCTGCAGCTTCTACACCTGCTCCCTACAAGACAGCAGCTGGCACTTCTCAACATCTGGAGCCTTCTCCAGTATCTGTGAAGAAGCAGCTCTCGCCACCCATACATCAGAGTCAGTTTCTCCTCCAAGACTTCCGTTTACAACTGATTCCATGGAGAAAGCCCAATGTTCCCGAGCCAGTCATGTCAAAGCCCATCACCAAAGAGCAGAGACCAAAGCGTGAGGCTATGAAAATTAAGGCTCAGCAGGAGCTTGAGAACGATGCCAAACACACCTCTTTGGGGAAAGTGCAGTTCTTTATTGAGAGAGAAAAAGAGATGGACATCTCTCTCTAAAATGGCTATGTAATGTGAGTAGCTGGAATGGTAGGTTCCACTTGAGGTACCAGTTGGTTGCCTTAGACAAACACTGAAATGCCATACACAGTTTATTAATTCTAATACCTTTTTAAGCAATTGAAGAGATGCATCGTAGTTAATTGGTTGCTAATAAAGTTACTGAAGTTTGAGATGCTGTCAAATGTGGTTGTTTTTGGGAGGGGCTGGGGTTTGAAGGATGGCATGTGAAAGAATGGGAAGGTATAGAGAGGACAAAGGGGGAATAGACAAGATTCTGAGAAAGAGAAACTTGGTCCAAGGTTCTAAAGCCCATCAGAGGAGAAATTGCATGGGCCTGATGGAGAGTGGGGAGCTCAAATTATATTACCTTGAGGGAATGCTCTGTGGTCTTCCATGGTCCCGGGTGCCTGTATCCTTCTCTAAACATCGCTGTTAACTGCAGCTCACACAAGAACCAACGTTATCAGTGTCCTTGGGGCTGCGTTGCGGGATGTACCAGACTAAGACATGCGCACTAGGTCACCACTCCCAAAGCATTCGGTACCGCTTGACCTTGAGCCTGGAAGGTGGTGGCAGAAAGAGATGGTCCTAGGAGAGTAAATGGGGTGAGGAATGGATGGCAGGGAAACCGGGAAGGGGAGAGAACAGGACAGCTGGTGATCATCATAGGAGAGTTGGTGGATGTTTTTTAATTACGTTAACATGTTTTTCGTAATTGATAAACAAAACAAAAATAAGAAAATACGATAGGTTCTAAAGAACAGGTTACATAAAAGACTGAGAGAGCTGAAAGGGCTGGCATTCCTTCTGGAGCTTTCAATCATACAATTTACTAAAGATGGTATTTTCACATCACTTAGCTGTGGAGAGGAATAGTGAGAAACAGAATGCCACCAGAAAAGCAAACTGGATGACCACGGTTCATAAAAGCCAGTTGGAAAGTGTTCACATGGATCCCAAGTGCCAGTGGGTTAACAGGAACATATATTTCACTAAGTCTGCTTGGTACCAGTAACTACTTTGGTGGAAATGGAGCAACACGGATGCAGTTTCTGACAGACCTGAGACTAAACTGCCAACAAATTTTCCCAGGAAACGGTAGTTGACTGGCTAGGAACAGAACAACTTGAAAAGTGTTTTGCTACCTTTCATGTATGGCTAGAGGAAAATGATCCCAGTCTACTCTCCAAACGAACAAGCTTCAACTCCCTTGAAGGTAAGTTGTATTCACTGAGGAAAAAATGCTGGGAGAACAGTCTGAAATGATGGGAGAAGAGACAATAAGTGCAAAAGGAAGGACTTGAAATTTGGCGAAAACAACGCTTGAAACAACAAGATCTGGTGAGCACATGATTTACTGGGAATGGGTTCTGAGGAGGAAAAGAGCGATATCAGGGATGTGAACAAGGAACATCCAAGTGAAGGAAGACTTTTAGCTAGCTGATTACCCCATGGGCAACATGGTTGCAAGACTACCAGAACTTCCCAAGGAATTGACTTTAAGTTTCTTTCTTTTTATGGTCACTTACAACATGTATTCTTTGCCTTCTTCAACGACAATTTGGAGTGTTCGTTTCTTTCTCAATATTCTGTTCACTTGTGTAAGCATCTTTTACAACTGCTGGATAACACAAGTATTTGATCAGACTTATTTTGTACTATCATCTTTAGTTGAGATTACTGACAACTAGGTCTAAAGTGAAGTTTGCTTTGATTGGTAGAAGTAGAGTAGCGAGGACTAGGGATGGAATTAGAGATTATAGGGTACCACATTCAGTTCCTAATAAAACAAGTCAAGGACAGTGTCCCTAATA
The DNA here is from genome assembly GCF_029834395.1 of Sorex fumeus. Lineage (NCBI taxonomy): Eukaryota > Metazoa > Chordata > Mammalia > Eulipotyphla > Soricidae > Sorex > Sorex fumeus. The sequence goes on along the minus strand of NW_026606152.1, from coordinate 17,956,057 downwards.
GACTATTGAAAAAGACATCCATCTCTGTTTAACATGTAAATTCAGCATATTGTATATTAAATTAAAAGTGAATTAATATTCCTGTATTTGGTCTTTTAAAGACATTCAAGGTTGGTTCAGGAAACAAACACTGCCTATGAAATCATAACAAATTAATCATAAAAACCTGATTACTACTTCAGTTTCGAAGAATGTCAGTGCTAAGAATGATTTCCCTTGATCTCCCTAGTGCATATGATAGGCATATGAATACATCTGTGTGAATAAATAATTGGTATCAAATTTCCAGTCTCACCATACATGGTTGAGGGTATTGTGAAATAGTTTTATATATTTTAGAAATTTTGCAATAAGATCTCTGGGTGTGAATCCTTGAACCATAAATACCTTTTTTTGTGCTCCAGCACCACCTCCTCCCACCTTAATTACTATATATATGACCTCCTAAGGAGTCATTTGCTTTGTTCACTTTGTTTTAGTCCTTCTCTCTCTCTCTCTTTTCAAATGTGAGTTATCTGTTTCAAATCAAGGTGCATGTATTTGTTATGGCAGTTTTAATCTTTATGAGTGATTTAAAATTTCTTCATTTATTTTTTAATTGAATCACCATGGGATGGGCCATTGCAAAGCTATTTTGTGCAATTTAATTTTTAATCCTTTCAGTGAAGCCAAGTAAAATCTCTTACACGTGAAATTCAGAATTTCCATATTTCATGTGAATCAAAACTGATTGTTTTTGTGTGTTTTTTTAAATTTTTTATTATTTTTTATTGATAGAAAAGGGATCACCAAATAATGGGTGTTGGGAGGATCCTCCCAGGATGGGAGATGCATGCTGAAAGTAGACTCTAGACCGAACATGATCGCCACTCAATGCCTCTTTTGGTATGTTTTTTAGATAATACTTCCCCTCCTCTGTTTGCTTAGGACCAGGAATTTGCCTCTCCCATCCCTGTTCTTTCAGGAAGCCAGAGAGACATCTTCAGGCAGGAAGAGCATGAAATTTACATAGAAGTGGTACTGCATGGACAGTATCATGTTAAGCGAAATGAGTCAGAAAGAGAGGGACAGACAGAGCAAGATTGCATTCACCCGGAGAACATAAAATAACAAAATAGGAGATGAACTCCCAAGAGTGGCCGAGATTAGTGTCAGGAATTTTTCTTCAGAGCTTGGAGACCAACCACACACGCTAGCAGAAAAGGCAGCTCAGATAGAGAATGGAGCACCAAATAAAGGGTGTTGGGAGGATCCTCCCAGGATGGGAGATGCATGCTGAAAGTAGACTCTAGACCGAACATGATTGCCACTCAATGCCTCTTTTGCAAACCACAACACCTAAAAGGAGACAGAGAACAAAGGGGAATGCCCTCCCACAGAGTCAGGGTGGGATGAGGGGATGGGGGGTGGGAGGCATACTGGGATCCCTGGTGGTGGGAAATGGGCACTGTTGGAGGGATGGGTATTTGATCATTGTATAAATGAAACCCACACAGAAAAATTCATATGTCTACAACCGTACCTCATGGTGTCTCACTAATAAAAATTTAAAAATTAAAAATAAAAAAATTGGAACATAAAGTAAAAATACAACAAGAGAAAGATCTCACAATAGCAAAGAGGGCTATAGTACTCAAAACGTTGAGAAACAGGCACATTGGCAAGTATTTTTAAATACGCATCCAGGAGAGATTATAGCATTGTTCGTGAACAAATCTACTCTATGGATTCATCTCATCCTTGAAATGGAAAAGGACAATGTGTTACAGTTTCCAATTTGCAAATAAGATCTATACCATCTACTTTTTGCTATGTTTCTATGCTTTACCGAGTATTATCCTGATTTTTAAATTTACTTTTAGGATTAAAATAGTATTTGCCTGCATCAAACTTTTTAAGTAAATGTTTTATTAGAAATGATTTTTAATGATTAAGAATGTTTTATTCACATGTCATTTTCTAAAAGAAACATATAGGCCAAAGAGCTAGTGCAGCATGAAGAGGGTGTTTACCTTGTATGCAGCTAACCTGAGTTCAATTCCCAGAACCCTGAGCTTGCTCGGGGTGATCTCTGGATACAGGGTCTGAAGTGAGCCTGGAGCACATCTGGGTGCACTCCCCTCCACACATACAAGGAAGAAAAGAAAAGAAAAACATATAACTGATTCTTGAGTAACATAGACGTTAAGGGTGCTAACTCCTCTATAACTTTTGAAAACCCCCAAATTTAATAGATAGTCTGTTCTTGACCAAGAAGATGGTTTTCTAATAGTATTTAATTCCATTGTCTGCAATTAGTACTATGTGTGGCCTGTCAATCTGTAAATTTTGATACATTTAAAAACTTTTATGGATTTTATATTAGACTTTATAATACATTTGTATTTTAAGGTAGTAAGTGATAATTTATATTTCTATTTGTGTGGGGTATTTGGGCCGTAGTATGTGGTGCTTGGGACTTCAGACTCTGTGTTCAAGGGTCATTCCTGGTGGTGCCAGCCATTAATTTGGGTTGACAGTGTGCATGGTAAGTGCTTGAACCCCTATACAATGTCTGGGGTCGAACCAAATCAATTATCTGCATATACTTTATACATGCATGGCATACTTTTCCTTAGATTTTTTTATATTTCTAGGATATATTGATCATCTTTAATTATTTCACATCCCTACCAATGTCCAAAAATTTTCAAAATACAATTATTGAAAAATATCATATAGAAGTCCAAATTTGTATTGTTCATGGGATAACTATATTACGAAGAAAGTAGAACCACAATAAACATGCAAGTAAAATGCAGGTACATTTCTTTGGAGTCTTTCAATTATGCATTTATATTAGTCTCTACACAAGTATGATTTTTAAATAATCAATTTCAATTACTATAAAGTGTTTATTGAGACTTTATAATTGTAATGTTTTACTGCTAAGATGACATTGATGTGAACATTTATATCTATTTGTCTACTTTTCTAATTGTTTACATAAGATCAATTCTTCACAGCTAACTTACTTGTGACCGGATATGTAGCTCAGGACAAAAGAACTTGGCCTGCGTGTATGAACTTTGATTTCTGTTCTTCGCACTATAGAAACAAAAGCAAAACCATTAACTGTGGTTGGAAATAGGCCTCGGTGGTAAAATATTTGCCTCACATTTCTGAGGTTCTGGGTTTGATCCCTGAATTTCCATCTACACACACAAAAGCTAACTTACAACAAAGTCTCACACTGGAGACCTAACTGGGCCCGCTCAAGAAAATTGATGAACAATGGGAGGAGAGTGACAGTGACACTGACTTAATGAACATTAAACTGCTTTAAGCTATATATTGCCTAACTATTAAAAGGATTTAATTCTCAATAAAATAGCTTGAAAAAGTCTTTTTTCTAGCACCTCTGCTAGGGAAAGATAGCACCTGTTTTTTCAATATTTGTAATTTGGGGGGACATTTTAATTTCTCATTTTAATTTGTGCTCTTTGTCTACTAGTGAGCTTGAAAATTGCTCTTGTATGGTACTACATGGAAAATATTATGCTATGGGAAATGAGTCAGAAAGAGAGGGACAGACATAGAAAGACCGCATGCATCTGGGTAACATAAAGTAACAAAACAAGAGACTAACACCCAAGAACAGCTGTGTTAAATACCAGGTTGTTCACTCCATGGCTTAGAGACCAGCTGCACCGTCTAGGGGTAAAGGCAGCGCAGATAGAGAAGGGAGCACCCAATAAAGGGTGCTGGGAAGATCTGCCCAGGATGGGAGATGCCTGCTGAAAGTAATCTATGGACCGAACAGGATTGCCACCCAATGTCTCTTCTGCAGAACACAGCACCCAAAAGGAGAGATAGAACAAAAGGGAGTGCCCTACCAAAGAGGCAGGGTGGGATGGGGGATGCGGCTGGTGGTGGGATGGGCACTCCATCACTGTATAACTGAAACCCAAGCTCAACAACCTGTAAGTCTACAACTGTACCTCATGGTGTTTCACTACTCAAACAAAACAGAACAAAACAAAAATTAAAAAAAAAATTGCTCTTGTGTTTACTAGTCATTTACACTTCTTTCAATAGAGATTATGTGATCGTGGTTTATGCTTATTTTTTCTATTCAAGTGTAATAGCTCAATACTGATTTATGTCACAGCACTAATTTTTTTAAAACCATTCATCCTTGGCCTATCATATTAATTGCCAGTATTTGTTGGTTTTGCTTGTTTTTTGATGACTTAATTTGGTTTTTGTCCTTTTCTTACAGATTGTAAAATTTTGAACACAAATGAGCATATGTTTTTCTTTATCTTCTACAGTTTTAAACTGAGAACAACTGTTTGTTTTCTACAAATAAGATACCTGTGCATTTACTATTTCTTCTCATTTTATTTACGTTTTAACACATCCTGATTCATCTACAACTTATCTTAGTAAGTGTTCTCTTATTGAAAGAAACCACCAATTTTTTCAATCATAGCACTGTAGCACTGTCCTCCCGCGGTTCATTCATTTGCTCGAGCGGGAACCAGTAACATCTTACAACAAATTGTGAGACTTGTTGTCACTGGCTTTGGCCTATCGAACACGTCATGGGTATCTTGCCAGGCTCTTGCTATGTGGACGAGATACTCTGGGTAGCTTGCCGGGCAGAGGAATCGGAATCAGGCTTGGCCTCCTGCAAGGCAAATGCCCTACCCGCTGTGCTGTAAACGTTATCTAAAATATACTAGAAATACCAAATGTTGTTTCTTTAACAGTGCAATATAAAGGATTATTTCGTAATTTTCTTGATGTGTTAATGAAATAGCTAAGCTCTTGAGTATCATGGGAGTATTTTTCTAACACAAGAGTCTGACGAAGGTGAAACTGTTATAACCGTCTTGTAGGATTCCATCTCCCTAGCCTGCTTCATTCTACCCTGCTCTCTATCCAATCCGGTCTTCTTCTTGGGATTCTGACCTCCTGATTGGCTAGCCTCTAACTTTCAACTGCCTACTTTATGACATCATTCTCCCACCAAACCAACCACCAACTGGTAGAATCTTGGGGGTCCCATGTAGTTGCTTGTAAACAAATTTGAATCATCATGGCAAGTGACGAGTGACCAATGACCAATCACCAGTGAGCAGTCCTCTCTACTGAACACTTGCGGTCTTAAGCCGCTTCAGTGTTCAGACGTACTCTCGTACCGTCTCCTCTTCTCGTCTACCTTTCATCGGTATTTCCTCTTCTCTGACCATGTCAGGTAAGGAATAATACTTTTCAAAGCTTTTCATTAGATTTATCATCCCTAAACTTAGCAGTCAAGGAAAAACAGCACGTAGTAATGAAAGAAAGTATTCAAGTCGAATTTGATAAGCCTCATTTTAGCTTGACTTTGACATTTGCTGTGTGATTTTAGACATTGGCTTACTTTCTCTCACATACAAAGTGTTTTTCCTCATTGATTACATTATACTTTAGACATACTTAGGAGCTCAAATACACACACCCACACATATAAATATATATGAGTGTTGATTCTCTGTGTTTCCTTTTTCCTTGTAATAGTGAATTTTACATGATATTCATTGAAAACAAGTAAATCAGAGACAGTATTTTTACAGAAACAGAAAATAGAGATGCTGCGAAAAACTGTTAATATATTCTAGCGTGTGTTCTCTCTAAGGGTCTCTCCACTTGTATGTATACTTCAGTATTTTAAATATAGTGATATTACAAAGTAATAATCATTGATCTTTGAGATTTCTATTTAAACCAGGTAATAAGAAAATATGGGGCATGAGGAAGGTGTGCAGTGCTGAGCGGTAGGGAGGGCTTACCAAGCCCTCAAAGGTAAGAAAGTTTGGGATCACTTTCATCAAACCTTGACCAATTGAAACCAAGACGATATGAGGGAGAAATAAATAGGAAAGAAAGAACGAACGAAAGAAAGAAAGATAGAAAGATAGAGAGAAGAAAGAAAGGAAGAAAGAATAGGGACGTCGATTATCAAGGAAGGGGAAAACGTTTGGACAGAATGTTGAAGAGAACCAAAGGTTTAAAATCATAAAAGAAAGAATATATATTAAATATGCTCAGCTAAATACACTGAGAGCAAGTCAAAGCAATTTACTTCAATAAATGCCAGGACTAGAAAGTATACTATGCCTTGAATAGGGTTCCAGTAGGAAAAGCAGTTTATCAGAAAGCAATCCTTGCTGGCTTTTTTCCTGATTATCTCTTAGAACACGGTACTTGGTTCTTAACAGTTTGGAGTATATGCACACTTCAGAAATGATGCTTCCCATAAATAGCTAATAGTGCTTACCTAGGGCGGTGGAAGACACAGAATCTTCAATGTTTTTATTACGTTCTGGTTTTTAAGTACATGTACGGCACTGCCTGTTAAAATAAAAAAAATGGTATATTCTAACTTGAATCAGGAGATTTGATTCATTTGTGTGGTAAGTAGGTTCCAGGTTAAAGCTGCTTGTCATCTTTACAAATATTATTTCATGTGATTTTTTTCTTCCTAACATGAGAGTATTTTGATAATAGTCAACTTCTGTTTTTAGATCCTAAGAGGAAATAGAAAAACCAAGTCTCACATGTCTAATTACACGTTTTTGTCATATTTGTGAATTATGAGTTTTCCTACATTAAAGATATTTTGTTGGATTTGGGTGCTCATTTATTAAACATTGAGAAGAACGTTTCCTGGTTAATAAAGCTAATTCTAATCTAGGGGTTGAAAGTAAATTTGCAATATTTTGTGATCACTTTTTAAATGGTCTTTTCTGTTTCTTGTGTGATCAAGTGAAATCCTCTGCTATGTTTAACACGTGTTGTTTGCTGGTTAATATTCAAAGGTACTCATGAGAATAATTTTTTTTGTACTTTCAAAGTTTCTTTCTGTATTTTCCTCATTTAAAACATTTCTTGTCTATGAAATACAATCACGTTTATTCCTATTTTCTTTTTCTTATGTAATTACTGATAAATCCTTTCTCTTTAATGGACTGGTAAAGTGTGCACTCAAAAAACACCTTCTATTCCATTTTTTGGCTAGCAGTTTTTTTCTAAAATAGAATACTCTCTTCATATTACATATGTGGAACGATTTATTAATAACCTTATTGTACTGTTTTATTTGGTTTTATTTGGGACCACATCCACTGTTATTCAAGGCCTACTCTTGGATCTGCTCTCCATAACTTACTGTACTATGCTGCTTGCTAAAGAGCCCAGATTTCATTAATATATATATACTTCATTTTCAGTTCTGCGATACATATTTTTCATGATGTTTTCTTTACCCTTCCTCCTATGTAAATCACATGAAATAGAAAAATTATATTCATGTATGCATTATTATTCTTAGAATTATTAGTAACTACATTGTAGATAAACAACTTAAGACACAGAGTTTCAATAAAGTTTTCCTTCCAAAAACATTTCTTGGGAAAGACTCAAGCAGTCATTTTTGAAGTGGATCAAAAATGAGGGTAACCTTCAATGCATCAACAAGATTAAGTCGTATGTGAACCGTAAGTAACAGGTACTCATCGCACAAGTCAAATGGAAACCTGATGATTACAATGGTAATAGTTGCAAAGACCACAAATGCCTATCTTAACGTAAGGTATCTTCCTTCCGGTTTCTGGCCTTGTATTGATCGTGCAGGGTCCTGGCCAAAAGTCCACATGCTTTAGGTTGTGTAACCTGGAAATTCATAAGGGACAGAGAGAGACAGTACTGGAGGGGATAAGGCACTTGCCTTGTACACAGCCAATCCAGTTGAATCTCTGTCACGGCATACACTCTCGCAAATGTTCTAAGGGGTCACTCCAGAGTGCAGAGCCAAGAAGAACCCAAGATCACTGTCAGTTGTTGGTCCACACTCTACACCACCCCACGCCCCGCCCAATAAAAATTATTGGAATATAGGAAATCTCTTTGCCATCTCTGGGCCTCGGGTTTCTTCTTGTCCAGAGAATGTTTCCCATTCTCTTAGACTTCCTAGTTTGGAAGAGCTTCCATTCTAGGAAATAGCATAGGAGTCAATAGGAGTGCAAGCTAAGGAGAAACTATCTGTAAGCAAGAAATCCAGGTACAGACACGATCGCCTGGCTCTTCTACAGTTCTGTGTTTACTTTGAGAGCACGATACCAAATACAAAAAGTGCCCAAAGGTTCCAGGCTTCGAATCACCCCAAGTGGTTGGAATTTTGGAAACTCAGTTGACTGTTGGTACTAGAAGCATCTCGAAGGCTTAAGTTTTAAGTTCAGATTGTTCCTCTCAGCGTTGAAGGAGATTATTAGTCTCACAGATTTTTTTCATCACCCTCTTGTTCCTTACAGAAAATTTTCAAAATCCATCTGTATTGGGAACTGCACATACTCTGCAGCTTTCCCTTCCCGTGGTGAACAATGCAGCTTCCCGAACAGGAAGTGTTTGCAACTACTCCAGAGTATCTGCTCCAGCTGGTAGTTCTGCTTGGCTCCTGCCCTCAGCCTCTGGCACCTCTTTCCAACCACTGATGGGTAGTGCCTATCTTTACCAACATTTCAGCACAGCAATGCTGTCTGGAGTGTTTCACCAGAGTCATATATCCACCTCAGCTGCTTCCTACCCGAGTGTTTTGGAATGGGATATTGCAGGAAGTGCTGAAGAGAAGTCTTCCATGGGAGACTTTTCTATGACTGTCCTTGACCAAGACACTGCTGTCTCTTCCATGTCTATGGCAGCTCGCTATGAGAAAATCCTAGATACCAACAACACGGTGTCTGTGTACCCATCACTTTCTGCCAGTCTTGTTGAGAGAACACCATCTCTGGTTCCACATCAGAGTCAAAGCCTGTCACTTCCCTACCAGGAAGGAAGCCAGGTGTATTACTATCATCAAGGCACTCTGGGAACTCTCCTTTCCGGCCCGCAGTTCTATGACTCCATGACATACAGAGGGCAAAAGGGCTCTGCCCCCCAAACTTACAGCAACTCATCGCGAGAAATGGTTATGGTTCTCAAGGGGGTCCAGCCCCCAAATAACCAACCACCAGCCTCCTCCTCTGGAATCCACTTCTCTCTGTCTGCTCAACCCATCACAGAATCGAGTTTTCAAGGTGAGTAAAACTAAGAGAAGGGAAACAAAATTCAAAAATTGGGGTCAAAATAGAGGAAAACTCTCCATAGACAGGTGGTATTTAAGTGAAATATACCGAGATTATATCATTCATACTCCTATTCCATGATATGAATGTCCTATTATTTTTTCGAGAAATCGAATACATTGAGACTAGACTACTTTACAATGCTAAGCTCTGTATGGAACATAGTGATTTAAAAATACCTATTTTTATTTTATTTTTTTTAAAAAAGCTTTAGTTTGGAGCAGGTTGAATCTGGGTCATAGCCTGTACCGCTCAGGGATTACTCCTGGGTCTGTGCTAGGGATCACTCCTGAAGGTGCTCAGGAGATCATACGTGATACTAAAGATCAAACTGAGGTCAGCTGTGCGCAGGGCCAGTGCCTTACCAAATGGACTATCCTTCTGTTCCAAGGCTCTTATTTTTAAGTGCAGTTTACACTGAAACTCTTTCAAATACAAATAGAACCACAAACAGCAGCACCACATGACAAACAGTAAGAACTGCAACATTTACCTCCACTTGTAGCACAGGGCCCTGTCCATTATCCTTAGAATAGCCAGTATCAATGCCTTGCCTATGGCTGGTAGGTGCACTGCTGTTGCACCACTACTTGTGTGGAGGGAATATCTCATTTCCCAGGGACTGATTTCTTCCTTGGTTCCTTTATAGTGATGAATTACCTGGGGATGGAGACTTCCCTGCCATCGCAAGCTTCAGGTCCTACATTGGGTCTGACCCAAATTTCAGAAATGCCCCCATCATGCAGTAGCAGGATTCAAAGACATGAGAGGAATCCACCACCTGAGCTTCGGGAAGTTCCCATGATATCTGCAGCCCAAAGTAACCAGGCGCTGACCTCAACTCCAACTCAGGAACAAAAAGTTACGAATTTTGACCAGATGAAAACGGGGCTCTCAAAATCTCTGAAGACCTACCAGATCCCAGTCGACCTAGAACAATGCAAAGATCTGCAGGTAATGAACACCACTGACACCATCACTCTGAAGCAGGTGCATGAAAATTCAAGTGGCGCTAAGGGGACCTCCCATCCAACACGGAAGAACAAAAAGGAGGCTTCTGAACCTCTTGAGGGAGAACCCAAGGCCAAAATCCAGCCAAAAGTCCAAGAATGCTTGCTAGGGGGAGCGGGGATTGTTCGTAATGCTGCAGTCAGTGATAGGTGTCCTGTGACCACGGCCAAAACTAACAGCAAACCACAGAAAGCTGCATCCAGCAGGATCAGCAAGACAAAGAGCCATGGGCAGGAGAAGATAGAAAACACCCGAGTAAACTCTAAGAAAGCTAAGGAGTGTAAGCATCCAGGGAACAAGGTCAAGGCAGAAGAAAAGCCCACCATTGGCAAGATGAAACGCAAGAAAAGTCAACGTGAGCTTTGTCAAGAGGCCTTTAAAAAGCCCCGCAGCTGCCTAGGCATGCACATGCTGGAGTCTGTGCAAGTGTTTCATGCTCTGGGGAAGAAGAGTGATCCAAAACCTGGAATCTCTTCCTCCCAGGTCCTGGCTAGCTCGAAGAACCCCAAAGATGTCAAGCCATCCTCAGCTGTCAAGCCATGGCTAGGTGCTACCCGGGATGGAAAAGGCCTTGAGAAAACTCAGGTCAAAGCACAGAAACCAAGTAGCCCTGCTGAAAAACACTTATCTCCAACCCAGTCTGAGCTGCCACCTCCTGGGAAGGTCAAATTGGTACCTTTGCCGTTTCTGACCATGGAGAGGCCTCAAGCTCGACCTGTTCCTCGGAGACCACAGTCTGTGGCCTCACATCGTCCTGCTGCAACTCACCCTGCCAAGCCCGGCTCTACCAATGCAGCTCAGCCAACTGCTGCCAATTCTTCCCGGCCAACCACTGCATTTTTGCCTGGTCCTGCCAAACCTGCTCAGTCCATTTCAACCAACCCATCTCGACCAGGTTTGCTGAACCCTACTAGCCGGCCCTTTCCTCAGGATGCAGCTTCTAAACCTGCTCCCTACAAGACAACAGCTAGCACTTCTCTCCGGAGGGAGGCTCCTCCTGTCTCTGTGAACAAGCGCCAGTCTCCACCCAAACGTCAGAGTCAGTTTCTCCTTCAAGACTTCCGTTTCCAACCGATTCCATGGAGAAAGCCCAATGTTCCCGAGCCAGTCGTGTCAAAGCCCATCACCAAAGAGCAGAGACCAGAGCGTGAGGCTATGAAAAGGAAGTCTCAGCAGGAGCGTGAGAATGCTGCCAAACACACCTCTTTGGGGAAAGTGCAGTTCTTTATTGAGAGAGAAAAAGAGATGGACATCTCTCTCTACTATGGCTACGTAATGTGAGTAGCTGGAATGGTAGGTTCCACTTGAGGTACCAGATGGTTGCCTTAGACAAACACAGAAATACCATACACAGTTGGTTTATTCTAATAAATTTTTAAAAAATTGAAGAGATGCATCGTAGTTAATTGGTTGTTAATAAAAGTTCTGAAGTTTGAGATGCTGTCAAATGTGGTTGTTTTGGGGAGGGGCTGGGGGTTGAAGTATGGCATGGGAAAGAATGGGAAGTTTTAGAAAGGACAAAGGGGGAATAGACAAGACTCTGAGAAAGAGAACCTTGGTCAAGGGTTCTAAAGCCCATCAGAGGAGAAATTGCATGGGCCTGATGAAGAGTGGGGTGGGGTCAGAGGAAGAGTATAGCTGACAGGGCATTTGCTCTGCAAGCAAGAAGGACCCAGTTCAATTCTTGCATTCCTTTAGGGTTCCCAGACACCCACCAGATGTGAAACTTGAGCGCAGAGCCAGGAGTAAGACCAGAGCACAGTCAAGTATGCCCCATCCCTGGTGTCCTCCAAAAAAAAAAAAAATGAGAGAAATGACACGGTCTGGGGGTTTGGAATTAAAGAATAAATTTGGAATAGGCTAAAGAAGGCAAATGAGTCTAAGGTGACCAGAAGAAAAGTTAAATTTCTTTCATGGAGGCTGTGTCTATGCCTCATGGCCACCTTTGGAAAAAAAACAAATTTGAGACACATCTCTAAAAGGTTTGGGTGGTCTATCCATAAATGATGGCTGGGGGATGCGACCACATAGACTGGGGAATGAACCTTCCAGAGGATTGGTCAGCGCCCTCAGAGACATTCAAGGATGACTCTTAACAGGGACCAAGCCAAGAGAACAGTTGCAGCATGAAGCCTGAAGATGAGCTCCTGGGAGATGCAGAGATAAGTCACCATGTCCTCGGGCCCTCTGTTCAGCACCCCTAGCTGCACCATTTCCCTTATTCCCAACAATATTCAGAGTCGCTATCACGGTGACCCTTTGCTAGCTAGTTTCAACAATGAGGTCCATTGCCTCTGTAAGTCTTTGGATTTGTAAACTCCCCACGGTGGTCAAGCCTGCTTTCAGGCAACGACATCTGGACATTTCTGTCGGGGGGAGCTCAAATTATATTACCTTGAGGGGCTGCTCTGTGGTCTTCCATGGTCCCGGGTGCCTGTAGCCTTCTCTAAACATCGCTGTTAACTGCAGCTCACCCAAGAACCAACGTTATCAGTGTCGTTGGGGCTGCTGTTGCGGGACGTACCGGACTAAGACATGCGCACTAGGTCACCACTCCCAAAGCGGTCGGTACCGCTTGACCTTGAGCCTGGAAGGTGGTGGCGGAAAGAGATGGTCCTAGGAGAGTTAATGGGGTGATGGATGGATGGCAGGGAAACCGGGAAGGGTAGGGACCTGGACAGCTGGTGATCAGCATGGGAGAGTTGGTGGATGTTTTTTAATTACGTTAACATGTTTTTCGTAAATGATAAGCAAAACAAAAATACGAAAATAAGATAGGTTCCAAAGAACAGGTTACATATAAGACCGAGAGAGCTGAATGGGCTGGCATTCCTTCTGGAGCTTTCAATCATACCATTTACTAAAGATTGTGTTTTCACATCACTTAGCTGCGGAGAGGAATAGTGAGAAACAGAATCCCACCTGAAAAGCAAACTGGATGACCACGGTTCATTAAAGCCAGGTGGAAGGTGTTCACATGGATCCCAAGTGCAAGTGGGTTAACAGGAACATACATTTCACTAAGTCTGCTTGGTACCAGTAACTACTTTGGTGGAAATGGAGCAACACGGATGCAGTTTCTGACAGACCTGAGACGAAACTGCTAACAAATTTTCCCAGGAAAGGGTAGTTGACTGGCTAGGAACAGAACAACTTGAAAAGTGTTTTGCTACCTTTCATGTATGGCTAGAGGAAAATGATCCCAGTCAACTCTCCAAACGAACAAGCTTCAACTCCCTTGAAGGAAAGTTGTATTCACTGAGGAAAAAATGCTGGGAGAACAGTCTGAAATGATGGGAAAAGAGACAATCAGTGTAAAAGGAAGGACTTGAAATTTGGCAAAAACAAAGCTTGAAACAACAAGATCTGATGAGCACATGATTTACTGGGAATGGGTTCTGAGGAGGAAAAGAGCGATATCAGGGATGTGAACAAGGAACATCCAAGTGAAGGAAGACTTTTAGCTAGCTGATTACCCCATGGGCAACATGGTTGCAAGACTACCAGAACTTCCCAAGGAATTGACTTTAAGTTTCTTTCTTTTATATGGTCACTTACAACAAGTATTCTTTGCCTTCTTCAACGACAATTTGGAGTGTTCGTTTCTTTCTCAATATTCTGTTCACTTGTGTAAGCATCTTTAACAACTGCTGGATAACACAAGTATTTGATAAGACTTATTTTGTACTATCATCTTTAGTTGAGATTACTGACAACTAGGTCTAAAGTGAAGTTTGCTTTGATTGGTAGAAGTTGAGTAGCGAGGACTAGGGATGGAATTAGAGATTATAGGGTACCACATTCAGTTCCTAATAAAACAAGTCAAGGACAGTGTCCCTAATAGACTATTGAAAAAGACATCCATCTCTGTTTAACATGTAAATTCAGCATATTATATATTAAATTAAAAATGGATTAATATTCCTGTATTTGGTCTTTAAAGACATTCAAGCTTGGTTCAGGAAACAAACACTGCCTATGAGATCATAACAACTTAATCATAAAAACCTGATTAGTACTTCAGTTTCCAAGAATGTCAGCGCTAAGAATGATTTCCCTTGATCTCCCTAGTGCATATGATAGGCATATGAATACATCTGTGTGAATAAATAATTGGTATCAAATTTCCAGTCTCATCATACATGGTTGTGGGTATTGTGAAATAGTTTTATATATTTTCGAAATTTTGCAATAAGATCTCTGGGTGTGAATCCTTGAATCATAAATACCTTTTCGTGTGCTCCAGCACCACCTCCTCCCACCTTAATTACTATATATGTGACCTCCTAAAGAGTCATTTGCTTTGTTCACTTTGTTTTAGTCCTTCTCTCTCTCTCTCTTTTCAAATGTGAGTTATCTGTTTCAAATCAAGGTGCATGTATTTGTTATGGCAGTTTTAATCTTTATGAGTGATTTAAAATTTCTTCATTTATTTTTTAATTGAATCACCATGAGATGGGCCATTGCAAAGCTATTTTGTGCAATTTAATTTTTAATCCTTTCAGTGAAGCCAAGTAAAATCTCTTACACGTGAAATTCAGAATTTCCATATTTCATGTGAATCAAAACTGATTGTTTTTGTGTGTTTTTTTAAATTTTTTATTATTTTTTATTGATAGAAAAGGGATCACCAAATAATGGGTGTTGGGAGGATCCTCCCAGGATGGGAGATGCATGCTGAAAGTAGACTCTAGACCGAACATGATTGCCACTCAATGCCTCTTTTGGTATGTTTTTTAGATAATTCTTCCCCTCCTCTGTTTGCTTAGGACCAGGAATTTGCCTCTCCCCTCCCTGTTCTTTCAGGAAGCCAGAGAGACATCTTCAGGCAGGAAGAGCATGAAATTTACATAGAAGTGGTACTGCATGGACAGTATCATGTTAAGCGAAATGAGTCAGAAAGAGAGGGACAGACAGAGCAAGATTGCATTCACCCGGAGAACATAAAATAACAAAATAGGAGACGAACTCCCAAGAGTGGCCGAGATTAGTGTCAGGAATTTTTCTTCATAGCTTGGAGACCAACCACACACGCTAGCAGAAAAGGCAGCTCAGATAGAGAATGGAGCACCAAATAAAGGGTGTTGGGAGGATCCTCCCAGGATGGGAGAGAGTGCTGAACATAGACTAGAGACCAAGCATGATTGTCACTCAGTGCCTCTTTTGCAAACCACAACACCTAAAAGGAGACAGAGAACAAAGGGGAATGCCCTCCCACAGTGTCAGGGTGGGATGAGGGGATGGGGGGTGGGAGGCATACTGGGATCCCTGGTGGTGGGAAATGGGCACTGGTGGAGGGATGGGTATTTGATCATTGTATAAATGAAACCCATGCACAAAAATTCATATGTCTACAACCGTACCTCATGGTGTCTCACTCATAAAAATTTAAAAATTAAAAATAAAAAAATTGGAACATAAAGTAAAAATACAACAAGAGAAAGATCTCACAATAGCAAAGAGGGCTATAGTACTCAAAACGTTGAGAAACAGGCACATTGGCAAGTATTTTTAAATACGCATCCAGGAGAGAATATAGCATTGTTCGTGAACAAATCTACTCTATGGATTCATCTCATCCTTGAAATGGAAAAGGACAATGTGTTACAGTTTCCAATTTGCAAATAAGATCTATACCATCTACTTTTTGCTATGTTTCTATGCTTTACCGAGTATTATCCTGATATTTAAATTTACTTTTAGGATTAAAATAGTATTTGCCTGCATCAAACTTTTTAAATAAATGTTTTATTAGAAATGATTTTTAATGATTAAGAATGTTTTATTCACATGTCATTTTCTAAAAGAAACATATAGGCCAAAGAGCTAGTGCAGCATGAAGAGGGTGTTTACCTTGTATGCAGCTAACCTGAGTTCAATTCCCAGAACCCTGAGCTTGCTCGGGGTGATCTCTGGATACAGGGTCTGAAGTGAGCCTGGAGCACATCTGGGTGCACTCCCCTCCACACATACAAGGAAGAAAAGAAAAGAAAAACATATAACTGATTCTTGAGTAACATAGACGTTAAGGGTGCTAACTCCTCTATAACTTTTGAAAACCCCCAAATTTAATAGATAGTCTGCTCTTGACCAAGAAGATGGTTTTCTAATAGTATTTAATTCCATTGTCTGCAATTAGTACTATGTGTGGCCTGTCAATCTGTAAATTTTGATACATTTAAAAACTTTTATGGATTTTATAATAGACTTTATAATACATTTGTATTTTAAGGTAGTAAGTGATAATTTATATTTCTATTTGTGTGGGGTATTTGGGCCGTAGTATGTGGTGCTTGGGACTTCAGACTCTGTGCTCAAGGGTCATTCCTGGTGGTGCCAGCCATTAATTTGGGTTGACAGTGTGCATGGTAAGTGCTTGAACCCCTATACAATGTCTGGGGTCCAACTAAATCAATTATCTGCATATACTTTATACATGCATGGCATACTTTTCCTTAGATTTTTTATATTTCTAGGATATATTGATCATCTTTAATTATTTCACATCCCTACCAATGTCCAAAAATTTTCAAAATACAATTATTGAAAAATATCATATAGAAGTCCAAATTTGTATTGTTCATGGGATAACTATATTACGAAGAAAGTAGAACCACAATAAACATGCAAGTAAAATGCAGGTACATTTCTTTGGAGTCTTTCAATTATGCATTTATATTAGTCTCTATACAAGTATGATTTTTAAATAATCAATTTCAATTACTATAAAGTGTTTATTGAGACTTTATAATTGTAATGTTTTACTGCTAAGATGACATTGATGTGAACATTTATATCTATTTGTCTACTTTTCTAATTGTTTACATAAGATCAATTCTTCACAGCTAACTTACTTGTGACCGGATATGTAGCTCAGGACAAAAGAACTTGGCCTGCGTGTATGAAACTTTGATTTCTGTTCTTCGCACTATAGAAACAAAAGCAAAACCATTAACTGTGGTTGGAAATAGGCCTCGGTGGTAAAATATTTGCCTCACATTTCTGAGGTTCTGGGTTTGATCCCTGAATTTCCATCTACACACACAAAAGCTAACTTACAACAAAGTCTCACACTGGAGACCTAACTGGGCCCGCTCAAGAAAATCGATGAACAATGGGAGAAGAGTGACAGTGACACTGACTTAATGAACATTAAACTGCTTTAAGCTATATATTGCCTAACTGTTAAAAGGATTTAATTCTCAATAAAATAGCTTGAAATAGTCTTTTTTCTAGCACCTCTGCTAGGGAAAGATAGCACCTGTTTTTTCAATATTTGTAATTTGGGGGGACATTTTAATTTCTCATTTTAATTTGTGCTCTTTGTCTACTAGTGAGCTTGAAAATTGCTCTTGTATGGTACTACATGGAAAATATTATGCAATGGAAAATGTGTCAGAAAGAGAGGGACAGATATAGAAAGACCGCATGCATCTGGGTAACATAAAGTAACAAAAAAAGAGACTAACACCCAAGAACAGCTGTGTTAAATACCAGGTTGTTCACTCCATGGCTTAGAGGCCAGCTGCACTGTCTAGGGGTAAAGGCAGCGCAGATAGAGAAGGGAGCACCCAATAAAGGGTGCTGGGAAGATCTGCCCAGGATGGGAGATGCCTGCTGAAAGTCGTCTATGGACCGAACAGGATTGCCACCCAATGTCTCTTCTGCAGAACACAGCACCCAAAAGGAGAGACAGAACAAGGAGGACTTCCGTTTCCAACCGATTCCATGGAGAAAGCCCAATGTTCCCGAGCGAGTCGTGTCAAAGCCCATCACCAAAGAGCAGAGACCAGAGCGTGAGGCTATGAAAAGGAAGGCTCAGCAGGAGCGTGAGAATGCTGCCAAACACACCTCTTTGGGGAAAGTGCAGTTCTTTATTGAGAGAGAAAAAGAGATGGACATCTCTCTCTACTATGGCTACGTTATGTGAGTAGCTGGAATGGTAGGTTCCACTTGAGGTACCAGATGGTTGCTTTAGACAAACACAGAAATACCATACACAGTTTGTTTATTTTAATAAATTTTTAACAATCTGTAGAGATGCATCTTAGTTAATTGGTTGTTAATAAAAGTTCTGAAGTTTGAGATGCTGTCAAATGTGGTTTTTTGGGGGAGGGGCTAGGGGTTGAAGTATGGCATGGGAAAGAATGGGAAGTTATAGAAAGGGTGTTGGGAGGATCCTCCCAGGATGGGAAAGAGTGCTGTACATATAGACCAAGCATGATTGTCACTCAATGCCTCTTGCAAACCACAACACCCAAAAGGAGAGAGAGAACAAAGGGGAATGCCCTCCCACAGAGTCAGGGTGGGATGAGGGGATGGTGGGTGTGAGGCATTCTGGGATCCCTGGTGGTGGGAAATGGGCACTGTTGGAGGGATGGGTATTTGATCATTTTATCATTGAAACCCAAGCACAAAAATACATATGTCTACAACCATACCTCATGGTATCTCACTAATATAAATTTAAAAATTAAAAATAAAAAAATTGGAACATAAACTAAAAATAAACAAGAGAAAGATCTAACAATAGAAAAGAGGACTATAGTACTCAAAACGTTGAGAAACAGGCACATTGGCAAGTATTTAAATACGCATCCATGAGAGAATATAGCATTGTTCGTGAACAAATCTACTCTATGGATTTATCTCATCCTTGAAATGGAAAAGGACAATGTGTTACAGTTACCAATTTGCAAATAAGATATATACCATCTATTTTTTGCTATGTTTCTATGCTTTACCAAGTATTATTCTGATTTTTCAATTTACTTTAAAGATTAAAACAGTATTTGCCTGCATTAAACTTTTTAATTAAATGTTTTATTAGAAATGATTTTTAATGATTAAGAATTTTTTTTTACTATAAGTTTAGTTGAGATTACTGAAAACTAGGTCTAAAGTGAAGTTTATTTGAATTGGTAGAAACAAAGTAGGGAGGACTACAGATGGAATTAGAGATTATAGGTTACCACATTCAGTTCCTAATAAAACAAGTAAAGGACAGTGTCTCTGAAAGACTTTTGAAAAGATATCTCTATTTAACCTGTAAATTCAGCATTATCTATATTAAATTAAATGTGAATTAAGTTTCCTATATTTGGTCTTTTAAAGACATTCCAGTTAGGTTAAGGAAACAAACACTGCTTATGAAATCATAACAACTTAATCATAAAAACCTGATTATTACTTCCGTTTCCAAGAATGTCAATGCTAAGAATTATTTCCCTTGGTCTCACTACTGTACATGATAGTCATATGAATACATCTGTGAGGATATATCATTGGTATCTAATTCAGAGATTAGATATATAGAGATTAGATCACATAACTGAGTGTGATCTCAACTTTCCTAGACACTCCCCTGCCCCACATACCCAAAGACTTCTTCTGATATTTAAGGATCCATGACTTTTTCCCATCCCATCTCCCTGAATCTTTTAAAATTTCTTTTCAAATACTAATGTAACAACTTTAGAAAATATTGAGTTAACCTTAATTTTTGTACTTTAGCTTTTATATATAGAACCAAGAAAATCTTTTAAAAGTGTATTTTTTTAATTATTTGCAAAATTGTAATAAAACATTATCATTGAGTCCCTCAATATACTTTATATAAAGAATTTTGTGACAAATTCCCTGTACACATCAATACTAGGAAAAATAAATGACTTCTCTGAATGAGAATGAACTGGGACATTTCAAAGTATCAATCAGTGAATCAAGGATGAATCATCAAAATGTATAGCTAAAAATGATCTTGATATAATCTAGTCAACACCATTACATTTTCTTTATTTTTTTTAGAATTAAGTCTCTTTTATTACAGGCACAGCAGATAACATATATGATAAGAAGTATTTATAATTCATAACACAAAATATGAGGATGCCTGATCAAACCTCTTATTTAACTTTTAACAGTAACAACAACAACAACCAAAAAAAGGAAGGGTTTTTTTTTTCTTAGCATAAGAGAACTAAGACCCAAATAGATTCCAAGGAATATTCTGGGTCATTTTTCTTCTTGAACAGTAAAACACTCATTACCTGGATACAAAAGTACCAATATTTTGCTTTCCTGTGTAACCAATGTGTTGAACAAGCATAACTCATACAAATCGTGATTGAGTGTGTATTTATTTTTATCTCTTAGAGGTCCTTTAGACAATATGTATTGGAAATCTTCTGCTGAAGACTGTGATGAAGTTGTGACTTCTATAGTTTTTTAAAGGATTAGGTTATTAAAGAAGTATCCATTCTGAAATAAAAATGTCCAGTCCCACAAAATTCAAAAGTTAATGGTGTAAAATACATACTTTTCCCAAAGATGGATTTTCCTAGGGGACAGGAGTACATAAAGGGTGCCTAGTATAATCCTTTCTTCTTTAGGCTGCAATCTCTTGCTTTCTTTTTTTTTTTTAATTTTTCCCTTTATTTTATTTTTTTTTTACAGTTGTAGATTTACAATTTTTTGTGCTTGTGTTTCAATTATACAATGATCAGATACCCATCCCTCCACCAGTGCCCATTTTCCACCACCATGGATAATATCCCTCCCACCCCCATCCCCCCATCCCCCCTGTCTCTGTGGCAGGGCAATCCCCTGTGTTCTCTCTCTCACACCTGAGAGAGGTGTGAGATGGAATCTCATTGTGGTTTTGTTCTGCATCTCCCTGATGATTAATGATGTAGAGAATTTTCACCACCAGTGTCTGCATCCCTCCACCAACAAATGACCCATTTCTCCCTGCATTCCCACCGATTTCCTTGACAAACACATTTTGAAGTTTTACTATTGTACTTTGGGTTCCATACTTACAGTAGTGTTGGCATTGGTGGTTAAGACATACACCGCAAATTTTTAATGCTGGCCTTCCTGGATCAATGCCCACTGACACCATGTAGTGGAAATACATGAGAACAAATCATTAAGCTCCAAATTTATCAAATAATCAAATAATTATCAAATAATTATCAAATAATCTTTAAACAATTCTGATCGAAAAGAAAATAGTGTGAACTGGACAGGACAACCCCCTGGCAGACTGAAAAGCACATGAGAAAATGCTCTACATAATTAATCATCAGGGAGATGCAGATCAAAATGAGATACCACAATGAGATACCATCTCACACCTCAGAGACTGGTCCACATTCAAAAGAACAAAAGCAACCAATGCTGGCACAGATGTGGCGAGAAAGTGACACCCCTTCACTGTTGGTGGGAATGTCGACTGGTTCAGTCCTTCTGGAAAACAGTACGTACAATTCTCAAAAAATTAGAACTTGAACTCCCATTTGACCCATCAATAGCACTCCTGGGAATATATCCCAGAGAGGCAAAAATGTATAGTCAAAGTGACATCTGAAATTGTTTGTTCATTGCAGCACTCTATACAATAGCCAGAAACTGGAAGAAACCTGAATGCCCAAGAACAGATGACTGGTTAAAGAAACTTTGGTACATCTATACAATGGAGTACTATGTAGCTGTTAGAAAAGATGAAGTCATAAAATTTACATACAAGTGGTACAATATGGTATAATGCTAAGCGAAATGAGTTAGAAAGAGAGGGATAGACATAGAAAGATTGCATTCATCTGGGGGATATAAAGTAACAAAATACGAGATTAATATCCAATAATAGCTGAGATCAGCACCAGGAGCATTACTCCATAGCTTAGAGGCCAGCCGGGCATTCTAGGGGAAAGGGCAGCTCAGATAGAGAAAGGAGCACCAAATAAAGTGTGTTTGAAGGATCCAACCAGGAGGGGAGATGCATGTTGAAAGTAGACTATGGACTGAACATTTTTGCCACTCAATGCCACTTTTGCAGACCACAACACCCAAAAGGAGAGAGAGAACAAAGGGGAATGCCCTGCCACAGAGGCAGGGTGGGATGGGTTGGGGGTTGAGGTGGGAGGGATATTATCCATGGTGGCAGAAAATGGGCACTGGTGGAGGGAGGGGTATTTGATCATTGTATAATAGAAACCCAAGCACAAAAATTGTAAATCTATAACTGTACTTCATGGTGTTTCACTAATAAAAAGAAAAAAAAAAGGAAAAAAATTGGAGCTTAATGTTTTGTTCTAATATATTTTCCCTACATGGTATAAATTGGCATTGATCTAGGAAGGCCAGCATGAAAAAGTTGAGGTGTATATCTTAACCACCAATGCCAAAACCACTGTAAGTATGGAACCCAAAGTACAATAGTTAAACTTCAAAATGTGTTCGTCAAGGAAATCGGTGGGAATGCTGGGCGAAATGGGTCGTTTGTTGGTCGAGGAATGAAGACACTGGTGGTGTGATTAGAATTGGAATATTGTATGACAAAACTCCATTATAAATGACTTTGTAAATCAAAATTGCCTAAATGTTGAAAAAAGAGAAGTCAACTTATGTCTATATTTCAAGAAAGCTTGTCTTAGCAAATTTTGGCATGGAGAGCATAGTTGGTAGAGAGATGGAGAAAGAAAGGGAGAGTTGAAGGTTGGGAAGAGAATCCTGGATATCATGGAAGAGATGAAAGTTGATCTTAGAAGATTTGGAGCCATCAGAGTTTAGAGAGTTAAATGGTGAGACCACAGCAGTTTAGGTAGTTAAATAGTGAGATTGGTTTAAGTCATCAGCAGTGTATACATAGAGTTCAAAGACCTCACAGATATTCAGGCTATATCAACTAACAAGGGGACCATTTTTTTCCTGAAGCACTATTTAAGTATAATATATTGCCAGAAAGAATGATAAGAAGCTTGTTCTGTTTTTCACAGATTAGTACAATAGAGATGAAAACTTTTATACAAAGGAATCTATCACCTTGTCCTGTTGCTCTGCTTTCTTTTCATCATTCCATTCCCCCCATGACCCTACCTAATCAGGGCTCTCTACATTTCTCAGCAGTGTCACCACATACCCTCAGAGCATGTATTTACTGCCAGTAGCTCACAGCTCTCTTGTTTTACCCACACCCAGGCTAGAGGTATCCTTCTGCAAAAGAAGATGTCTGCTGAAGGCCCATTCTTCCTTGAAGTGGCAGTCATGGTTTACCTCTTATTAATCATCGTGTTTGCAAATATCGATGAATGTCACTATACTAGTGACAGGGATTTTCCAAACTAAGGGAAGAATAAACATTTTCCATTACCCCAAGAATTTTGGGCAGTTATTTTCTATCCACTGCAAATAATATATGATAATTAGTCAATAGAACTGAAGTAAAAACAGGGACATTTGTCATTTGGTGCCATGACTAGTCAGTCTTAGTATAAATATATATTTCTAGAAAAAAAAGCAGAAGAAAATGAGTTGGTTGCTAGCAAAGAATGCCAAATCTCTGCCAAGAAATCTCTTGAAAATAAAATTCTGACTATGGACTGAACATGATTGCCACTCAATGCCTCTTTTGCAGACCACAACACCCAAAAGGAGAGAGAGAACAAAAGGGAATGCCCTGCCAAAGAGGCATGGTGGTATGGGTGGATGTGTGTGGGAGGGATACTGGAATCCATGGTGGTGGAAAATGGGCAATGACGGAGGGATGGGCATTTGATCATTGTATAATCGAAACCCAAGGACAAAAATTGGTAAATCTACAACTGTACCTCATGGTGTTTCACTAATAAAAATTAAAAATAAAATGAAATACAAATTGTTTTGTCTGCCAGAGATCAATAGATGGGAACCTGAGTGAAGGCAAAAGATTAAGTTGGTTGACTTTTATTTTTCCTTGAGTATATAAATTTGATTATGGAATCAATTTATATGACAGTTTATCAAGACAGAGAAATTTTCATCACTTCTCTTATTTAAAAGTATAGTGATACACCATATCTCTATCTCACTTTATTTTTATTTCTGATAGTTTGACACAAAAGATATGTCAAAACCATAGATAAATGCCAATTATTTAAATACTATTTGTTATTTATAATTACTTTATAGAACTGCTTAAATTTTAGGATTATGCAGAATCAACATGCATGTATCACATTACACTCACCACTGAAAGGCCTACTCTGTCATTCACCATTGTTCAATTTTTCCACTTTGATTACACCTTTCCTTCTGGTAACTAAATAGTCTTATAGTTCTATAGTTTGTTTTAATTGCTTTGAAAAGATCAAAACTATGCAATTTTCAACATTGGATGAAAGTAGAGGATATCATGCATGTAAAGTTAGCCTTAAGGAAAGGAACAGATACAGAGAGATTTTTCTCATATATGGGATGTAAAGACACACAGCAAGGTAGCAACAAAGGTTCAAGGGCAATGTAAGGGGAGAACTGATCCACACAATTGAGTCAGGGGATTGGGAGGGAGGGATTCTGGGGGTTTGGGGAGAGGAAGGGGTTATTTTTTGAGAGAATGAGGAGTGTCATGTTGGAATTATGTGTATGACAAACCATTATTAATTGAATTATAAATCATAGAATATAAATAATGATTTAGACGTTTGTCTGTCACATTTTATTCTTTTAATTTGTTTTCTCCATATGCCACATATGCATGAAATTGTATGATGCCTATCTTTCTCTGCCTGGTTTATGACACTAACCATAATATCCTCATGTTATCCATTTTTATACAAATAATAAGAAGATTTCACTTCATAAAACTGAGTAGTATTCCATTGCTTTACCACCTTTCATTTTCAAAATTTGTCATTTAAAGATACAAATATTGGTTTTAACAATGCTCTGGTGTTTTAAAATTTTCAGTTTAATGAAGCAAAATAGATTTTACTGAAAAACACTTAGAAACTTGTGAAACAGGTGTAGGGTGGAATGGAATATATGTTCAAGAGAGAACACTCGTTTAACTAAGCAAGCAAAGAGAGACGTGGAGAAAGGAAGCACGGTATTTCTTCAAGGGAGAACACAAGTTTGAGGACAAAGTCGACTCTGGTAGTTTAGGAATAAGAACTTGGAGTGGTATGAACTTAACTTGTGCACTTTAGGGGAGAACCTGAGTGACACTATTAGAAGTATGCTCAGGAACATCTTAAACGGGAGTCTGCACTTGGAGAGAGAAGGGTAGAGTGTTCTTTCGGGAGATCTGGACTATGGAGAACAGTAATATTATAACATTAATGATAGTATCTTACCGTGGGATTCCAAAAAAATTTTTAACAGTGGCGTAAGAAATGATAACATTCTTAGGTATTTGGATTTCTTGTGGAAATTACTGGAAAGCTGAGTTGATGCTCTGGATGTCTCCAACTGAAACAAGGTCAACAAGTCATGAGTGAAAAATTACAAGTTAGATGGATCAAGGATTCTGATCCCAGTGGATGGCTAGCTTTCGGTTGGACAATTTCTACTGATGGCCTGATGTAGATTCTGATCCTGGTATATGTAACAGACAGGGATCCTCAGAAGTGAAGCCTCTGAGACAGAATTCATTTATGCCAACTTATGGTTTATCAATGTTTGCTCATGGCTGCTACAATTATAACATGCCATTCAATGGTTTTGTGGTTTCAATTTACTGTGTCAATGTAAAGATGAAGTTTCTAAATCAAAGGTAAAAATCTGAGGCCCTCAAGATGATGAATTATGGGGATGGGGGGGGGAGCTGGAGCTATAGTACAGCAGGTAGAGCATTTGCCTTGCACACGGCCTACCCAGGTTAGATTCCCAGCATCCTGTATGGTCCCCCCAAGCACCGTGAGGAGTAATTCCTGAGTGCAGAGCCAGGAGTATCCCCTGTACATTGCCAGGTGTGACCCAAAAACGCAAAAAAAAAGATGATGACTTACCTTTAGATATTTTGAAGTCAAGTAGAAACAGCCAGAAAACTCCCCAGAAAAGACCTCTCCAGGATCAAAAACATCATCACCTCTAGCGTGAGAGCATACAGAAAATAAGGTTTCCATTTTTGCCAAGTTAAAGGAAGCCATACATGATCTTGGAAAGTCTGTCAAAGGAAAGCATGGATTTAGGAAGGATAAGGTGACAACTGGGTCTTATAATATATAAGATATATATATTAAAATATACAATATTTTATAAGTATTTATATATATTTATTTATATTAAATATAATATGTATCTTAAAATATACAAGAGAAGCAAAGGGCATGAAGTAGGAGGTAAGGTGGCAATCAGGTCTACTACAAAAAGCATTTTTTAATAAAAAGAGAAAATGTAATGAGACATCAAATAAGACCTTTGTAAATATTTAAGAACAGGGTTATAACTCAGTGATTCAGAATTTGCCTTCCATTGTATGATGATCTGTGATTGATCCTTAGCACTGGAAACAACATTGTTTTTAATTTTTAATTTCTTTCTTTCTTGCTTGCTTGCTTGATTGCTTTTTTGTTTTTGGAGTCGTACCTGGCTATGTATAGGCGTTATTTTTAATTTTTTAAAAAAGTTATAATTTTACTTTTTTACCTGTAGTTTAAAACGAAATATAAATTATTTTAGAGTAAATATATGTGAAGAAGAATAAAATTTACGGGAACTATTTAGTATTCTTAA
The DNA here is from genome assembly GCF_029834395.1 of Sorex fumeus. Lineage (NCBI taxonomy): Eukaryota > Metazoa > Chordata > Mammalia > Eulipotyphla > Soricidae > Sorex > Sorex fumeus. The sequence continues at coordinate 17,929,403 of NW_026606152.1, read as the reverse complement.
TGATACTGCAGTCAGAATTTTGAGTATTATGAATGGAGAAAAGAGGCACTATTTTGTTGACGGTTACTCTAACTAGATGTACTGATGGTTATTGGTTCTTTGGGGACACATCCAGTCATGTTCAGGTGCTGCTTTGGCTCAAGGGTCTCTTCCAGTGTTGCTCAGGGTACTATGTTGTGCCAGGAAATGAATCTGTTTCTTTTGCAGGCAAAGTCCACAGTCGTTCCAGTGAGCTATCACTCCAGTCTGAAAGGCTCTTAAGAAAGACCCTCATTTCACAAAATAAGTGGGGAATCTTTATTGCAGATGCTTGTTTAAATTGTTTGGCATGGGACCAGAGACACCAGCTTTCATTCAAAAAGTGGCCAGTGAGATTAATACCAGGAGTTTTGCTCCATGGTATGGAATCCAGCCACACATTCTAGGGGGAAAGGGAGCTCATATAGAGTAAGGAGCACCAAATAAAGGGTGTTTGGAGGATCCTCCCAGGATTGGAGAAGCATTCTGAAAGTAGAGTAAAGACCGACATGATTGCCAGTCAATGCCTCTTTTGCAAACCACAACACCCAAAAGGAGAGAGAGAACAAAAGGGAATGCCCTGGCACAAAGGCATGGTGGGATGGGGGGATAGGGCGTGGAGGGACACTGGGAACCGTGGTGGTGGAAAATGGGCACTGGTGGAGGGAAGGGTATTTGATCATTGTACAATTGAAACCCAAGCACAGAAATATGTAAATCTATAACTGTACCTCATGGTGTTTCACTAACAAAAATTAAAAAAAAATGTAAATGACAGAGAATGGGCACTGGTTGAGGGATGGGTACTGGATCATTGTATAACTGAAACCCAAGCACAAAAATTTGTAAGTCTACAACTGTACCTCATGGTGTTTCAGTAGTAAGCATTAAAAGAATAAAAAGTGAGGCAATGCATAAAAAAAAAAAGTGGTCAGATACCATCAATGCTGCTGCCCACACCCACACCGGGAGTGACAATGCTATGAGCAAGGGTTTCCATACTTGGATTCTCAAGATAGTGCCCCAGGAAATACTGACACGCAGCAGCATTTTGGACCCAACCTATTATAAAACTTGTTAGAGGTTAATTGATACCAAACAAGAAAATTCAGGACTGTTGTGTAGCTTCTTTGATAATTTATTTTTCTCTAGTAGCTTGTAGATATTAGGGGTGGCAGTGGTATATTCTATAGTAAACAGTATTGCGTTTTTAAAATGTTGAAGGCCTAAGGTATATAAAAGAGGCAAAATAAAATGAGTAAATCTGTACACACATGAACACTTTTGTTGTTTCTTTAGCAATTGCTTGGATGAAAACTGTAGATGGGTAGCATGTATTTAAGTAGCTGGAGATAGGGATCAGGGGTGGTGTGGACTGCAGGGGAGGGTGGAAAGATGGGAAGAGATTATAAGTGTGTGTGTTTATGAGTGCTATTGTGTGAGAATGTTGAGTTTATAAGAATTCATGCATGCATGTGTAAGAGAGAGACAGAGAGAGAGAGAGAGAGAATGAGTATGTGTGCATGTATCCGTGTGTGTGTGTGTGTTCTTAGAAAAATCCTATATTTCATCTGAACTACTGTACCAAGTGATGCTGTCATTCATTATGATAACGTAATAAATAAATTTTATTAAATTCAGGTGGTGAAATATTTTGGCCTTTAAGCCCTTCCCCTCCTCCAATTCATCAAATTCTTCCTATAATTTTCATTTACTCCCTGACCTCTTCAGGACTCAATTGGATTCAATCTGCCACATCCAAATTTATCTCTTTTAGAAAAAGTAATTAGATTAAAATATAAATCACAACAATATAAATTAACATTCAAATGGCTTCTAATGATAATTAATAATTTCTATTCATAGAAGTACTTATTCAGGCCACACAATAAGGCAAAATTCAGAATATTGGACAGAAGTCAATTATTTCTCAAGCAGAACTAGCTATATTATAGCCAATCTAAAGATGTTAGAAATTTGCAGTCCAGACATTAGAAGTTCATACTATAAGTAAAAGATTTCTTGTTTTCTCACCTGAATCCTATTTTCCATAATAATAATTGAATAAATGAATAAGTCCTCATCCATGTGACCCTGTGCGGCACTAAGAAGATGTGTCCGATAAATCGCAATTACTTCTTGGTGCTGTCTGTCAGCATCAGCCAGCTGCTGCTGCAGAGTCTTCACTTGGAGCTGCAGACTGTCCACCAGCTGGCTCTGCCTCCTACTGCGGCTCCCGCTGGCGTGGGTGAGATGCGAGAAGCCGTTGAGGGCCTGCTTTAGTCTCTCCACATCGTTAAGCAACTCAGTTATCTTATTATCCTTTGCTTCAATCTCTTTAGCAGAATCCTGTATTCGCCTCTGCAACTCCGTGATGGTTGTTAAGGACTTATCACACCTTTCCTGCCGGTCTTTGATTTCCTGCTCAATGCTGAAATGTAGCAATTCTTTCTCATCTTTTGCTGACAGTTTCCTTTTTTGGGCTTGCAAAACCTCCTCACACACTTCTTCATATTTCCTATTCAGATTGGCCAGCTTTTCACTTAGGTTGGAAACTTGTGCCTCCAAATCACTTTTTGTTGCTTTGTATTTGGACAAATCAACCACCTACCTGGTCTCTAGATTTTTTAAGGCTTGTTTAGTATTCTGCACCTCAGTCTGAAGTTTGGAGACTTCTTGCGTTTTGTTCTGGCTTTCTTCTTCCTTTCTTCTCAAGCTGGCTTTTATGAGTCCCACTTCATTCTCAAAGGCTTATTTAATCTGCAAATGCTCAGCCAGGGGCACAGAGGAGATAAGTGGACACTACTTCCACTACCCAGCCGTTGCCACACTCCAGGATGCTTTCCGGACCCACGCGGCAGCTCCGGCCGAGACCCACGCACAGCTGAAGACCCACAGAACAAGATAAGCGGAACTCTCTGAGACCTTGGACTCCAGGCTCGGCGGACCCAGGGACAGAGCTTCTCTGCTTGCGCCCACCACCACAGGTAACAAAGGGATTCTAATCAGGAGCCCCACCCTACCCTGCCCTGTCTGCTTCCATCAACCACCCAGGGATCGAATTGTGCACAGGAGACCCACCCTACCCAGATAAATACCCCACTGGCAGACTTCCACTCTCGACACTACTTCCACTACCCAGCCGTTGCCACACTCCAGGACGCTTTCCGGACCCGCGCGGCCGCAAGCAGTCGCGCGACACATAATAAAACACTAAATACCCATCTTCTGGAATTGTCGTACCATATTTGATAGGGTTCAAATATGGTAACACCTACAAGGGTGATTAGAGGTCACCCCAAAAGCCTCTATCCCTCTCGGAAAGACTGGCAAGCTACCGAGAGTATTCCTCCCGCACGGAAGAGCCTGGCAATCTATCCGCTGTGTATTCGATATGCCAAAACCAGTAACTACAACTGGTCTCATTCACCTGACCCTGAAGCACGCGACAGGGACAAATGGAGACGTTACTGGCGCCCGCTCGAGCAAATCAACGACTAACGGGAAGTTAAGTGATTAAGTGAAGTGTGAAATGAATAAGTGACAGAAATAATTGAATGTTGTTTTCTTCACTTGAAGGTTTTATTCACAGATCTTGTCTCATAAAAATTATTCAGAAAACATTATATTAAACAAACATTCCATGGTGATTAATCAGAATTCTTATGTTTGAAAGTGACAAACTCATACCACACTCATTTTAAACTAAGAAGATACTTGATTCATGTGCCTATAAAGCTGGAGTGCCCTCTAGGTATGGTTGGGCCCAAAGAGTTGATTTTTATTTATTTACTTATTGATTGATTGAGTGATTGAATCACCATGACTGGTTGACTGAATCACCATTGAGTAATTGACTGAATCACTGGGACATAAAGAGATACAAAGCTGTTCATGAGTAGGTTTCAGTCATACAGTGTTCCAAGACCCATTGCTCCACCAGTGAACATTTCCCACCTACAGTGTCCCCAGTTTTCCCCCTGAAATCCTTTCTCTCCCTCTCTCTCTCCTCACCCCCGCTACCTGTCTCTCCCTTTCTTCTACCTATCTACCTATCTACCGATCTCTCCCTTTTGAGGCATCATGGTTTACAACACAGGAACTGATAGGTTACCATGTTTCTTCCTTTACCTATTTTCACTTCACAGTTCTTTTCCAGCATCATCATTTCCAACTATCTTTGTCATAGTGGTCTCTTCTAGATCCCAACTGCCATCTCCCCCAGCCCATAAGGTAGGCTTCTAACAGTGGACCAATCATTCTGGCCCTTATTTCTACTGTTCTAAGGTATTAATCTAAAGTTATGTTTTTTCATATCCCACAAATGAATGTAATCCTATATCTGTCTGTCTCCATCTGACTCATCTCACTCAGCATGATACTCTTCATGTACATCCATTTATAAGCATACTTGATAACTTCATTTTCACTAACAGCTGCATAGTATTCCATTGTTTAGATATACCATAGTTTCTCTAACTAATCATTGAGAATTCTTGGGCATACAAGTTGTTTCCAGATTCTCACTATTGTGAATAGTGCTGCAATGAACATAGAAGTGCAGATAGCATTTCTGCTGTGTGTTTTGGGGCCTGGGAGTATATTGCCAAAAGTGGTATTTCTGGATTCATGGAAGCTCAATTTGTAGCTTTCTGAGAAATGCCCATATTGTTTTCCGAAAAGGCTGAACCAATCGGCATCCCCACCAATAGTGAAGAAGAGACCCTTTCTCCCCACTTCCATGCTGACATTGGTTGCTCTTGTTCTTTTTGATGTGTGTCAATCTCTGTGGTGTGAGATATCTCATTGCTGTTTGGATTTGTATCTCCCTGATGATTCATGATGTAGAACATTTTACCTCTGTTTTTTGGTCATTTGTATTTATTCTTTGAGGAAGTTTCTGTTCATTTCTTCTCCTCATGTTTTGGTGGGGTTGAATGTCTTTTTCTCATGAAGTTCTACCAGTGCCATATATATCTTGGGTTATATACAATAAGGGGTTAATTTTATGGGTATTGCATAAATAATTTTCCCCCATTATGAGGGCTGTCTTTTTAGCATGGTCACCATTTTTTCTGAGTTGCAGAAACTTCTTGGTTTAATGTAGTCTCATTTGGTTATCTTCACTTCCTCTTCCTTGGTCAGTGGTGTATCATTCTAGAAGTTTCCCTTAGCTTTAATGTCATGGAGGGATCTTCCCACATTTTTCTCCATATATCTTAAGAATTCAGGTATGATATTGAGGTCTTTAATTCATTTGATCTGACTTTGTTCCTGGCACGATAAAGAGGTCTGAGTTAATTTTTTTTGCATATTGCTGACCAGTTTTCCCAGCAGCACTTGTTGAAGAGACTTCCTTGCTCAACTTCATATTTATTGAGCCTTTATGAAACATTAGGTAATAATAATCTGAGGGCCAGCGTCAGGATATTTGACTATATTCCATTGATCTGAGGCCTGTCTTTATCTGAATATCATGCTAATTTGATTACTACGACTTTGTAGTAGGGTTCGAAGTTGTGGAAGCTGTTCCCTTCTTCTTTTTACCAAAGATTGCTTTAGCTCATCATGGGAGTTTATTGTTGTGTATGCGTTTCAAGAGGGTTTAATCTATTTCTTTGAAAAATGTTATGGGTATCCTTATAGAAAGTACATTAAATCTTTATAGCGCTTTGGGGTGTATTGCCATTTTGACAGTGTTAATCCTCTCAATCAATGAGCATGGGATGTGATTCCATTTCCTCATATCCTCTTTTATTTCATGAAGTAGTGTTTTGTAGAGTTTTTTTGGTATAGGTCCTTAACCTTTTTAGTTGATTCTAATATACTTGATTTTCTGAGGTTATTATTGTGAATGGGATTGTTTTTCGCCTATCTCTTTTTTCTCTTTCATTAATAGTATTTGGAAAGCCATGGACTACTGGATATTGATTTTGTATTATGCTACTTTAGTAAAAAAATCTATTCTTCCCAGGAGCTTTTTGGTAGATTCTTTGGGATTTTCTAAGTATACTATCATGTCATCTCCAAATAGTAAAAGCTTGAGTTCTTCCTTTTTTTATCTGGATGCCCTTGATATCTTTTTCTTACCAAAATCATATGGCAAGTACTTCAAGTACTATGTTGAATAGGAGTGGTGAGAGTGGGTAACTTGTTTTGTGCCTGATTTTATTTTGGGAATCTAGCTCATTGATTTCTGCTCCAAGCCTTTAGTTTTTCCCCGTTGAGAATAATGCTTGGTGTGGGTTTGTGTTAGTTTGCTTTGACTATATTGAGGAAAGTACTTTCCACTCCCATTTTGTTGAGAGTTTTTCATCATGAATGGGTGCTGGATCTCCTCAAATGCTTTATCTACATCTATTGATATTATCATATGATTTTTATCTTTATTTTATTGAGATGGTGTATTCTGTTGTTTGACTTGAGAATGTTAAGCCATCCTTGCATCCACAAGATCAACCTAGTTGGTCATAGAGTGTGACCTTTTGTTGAGTTTCTGGATTCTCTTTGCTGGTATAATCTTGAGGATCTTTGGATTTATCAAGGAAATAGGTCTGTAATTTTCTTTTTTGTGGTGTCTCTGTCTGATTTGAGTATCAGGCTGATCTTTGTCTCATAGAAATTGTTTGGGAGTATTTCTGTTTCTTCAATTTCCTGGAAAATCTTAAAAAATGTTGGCAGTAGGTCCTCTTGAAAGGTTTTGAAATACTTCATTAGTGAATCCATTTGGGCCTGGGCTCCTGTTTTGGGGGATACTTTTGATTATCATTTCAATTTCCTTGTAGTGATGGGTTCGAGTTTTCAAAATCTTCTTGGTTCAGCCTTGGGAGGTAATTGGAATCCAGTAATTTATCAATTTATTCAAGATTCTCTCATTTCCTGCTGTGAAGATTCTCAAAATAATCTCTGATGATCCTATGGATTTTGTAGTTTCTATTATGATGTCCCCCTTTGCATTTCTGATTCGATTTATTAGGATTCTTTCTCTTTTCTTCTTTGTGAGTTCTGCTAGTGGTTTATCGATCTTATTTATTTTCTCAAAGAACCATCTCTTGCTTTTGTTGGTCTACTGGATTGTATTTTGGGATTATATCTCATTGATTTCTGCTCCAGGTTTTATTATTTCTTTCCTCCTGGCTAGTTTGGACTCCTTTTCTTGGTATTTTCCAAAATCTTGAGCTGTAAGTTATTTTTGTAGGCCCTTTCTTTCTTCCAGTTGAATTCTGGCGGAGCTATAAACTTTCCTCTTAGAACTGCTTTTGCTCGGTCCCACACGTTCTGATAGTTCCTCGTTATCATTTTTTTCTGGAATCTTTTTATTTCCTCCTTGATTTCTTCTCTAAGTCAATGGTTGTTCATTATTTCCCTCAAATAAAATATTTTCTTGCCGAGTTTTTGTCTGTTTGATCTATTGAGAAGTGAGAAAGTACTGTTGAAATCTCCATCTAGAATTGTGTTGCTATCAATGTTTTTCTTTAAGTCTATTAGAAGTTGTTTTTACGTATTTTTCTGGTCTGTCATTAGGAGCATATACATTGAGGAGGGTGAGTTCTTTCTGATGTACATATCCCATGATCATTAACAAATGACCTTCACTGTCTCTTATAACCTTTAGCCTGAAGTCCACGTGGTCTGATACTAGTATGGCCACTGCAGCTTTTTGGAGGTGTTCTTTTCTTGAAGAATTGTTTTCCAGCCTTTGACTTTGAGCCCATGGTTGCTTTGATTATTCAGATATTTTTCTTGCAGGCAGCAGAATGTTGGGTTCAGTTTTCTATTTCATCCTGCCATCCTGTGCCTCTGAATTGGTGTACTTAGTCCATTGACATTGAGAGAGATCATTGTGATGGGGATTTTTGCTATCTTTATGTCGAAATTTTGAGTATTTGTGGGGCTTGTCTTAGCTTAAAGTAGCCCTGTTAATTCTTAATGCAACAAAAATATGGAACACTTTACAAGTTGGCCTGTCATCTCTGTGTAAGGATCATGCTAATCTCTGTATCATTTCAATTTTAGTATATGTGTTGCCAAACTGAGTATAAGAGCTGATTTTTTTCCCTATTTTTCTCTTCTGATTTCTTTGAGTGTTGTCCTTACTCACTCCTATGGCAGACAGTGATTCCCAATCTAGGAAGGTATTTCAAAGCAGCTTGAAGTGATAAATTTAGAACATTAATGTCCCAGAAGGAAAAGTCTGGTTTTTACCATATTATCTTTTACCATACCCAGGGCATAAGTTTTGCAAAATAATTCTTTTGGAAGGTGGTGTATCAGTCTTGTTTAATGCTCTACCCTGAAACCTTCATTAAGAAAATTAAACTGGAGCCTTTTGCTATTCTCACCTCGGTCCCGTGTACATCTCCAGAAAACAGTGGATTGCGTTGTCCGCACTTTGACCACCTTGAAAGTAAGTAGGATTTTTCTCCTGAAGGAAGAGGTGAGAAGCATATTGATGATTTCATTCCACCTTATTACAAGTTCAACTTGAAGGGAAGGTGAGACTCATGAGGCTCCTGTAAAGGACATAAAAGGGGTCTCAATGTAGTTTAATGGCCAAGACACATTAACAACACAGATGACTCAAAGTAACCTGTGTGCATCTTTGTGTGTATAGTGAGTTTTATATCTACTCATAGTGATTCTCAGTCATTCCACATGGGCAAAACAGACCTGTAATTAAAAATCTAGTTCCCTGAGCAGAATGGGCTTTCTTAGGTGATTGAACATGTGTGTAATATTTTATTACTAAGCACATACAACTGTTTGAATGATGTGTACTTTTCGATCTAAAATTAAGTCTAAGTATCTCTGAAATGACGGTCTCCTGACGCCGCACCTGGCTTTCCTCACCAGGGCCCCTTGGAGTGTGTGGGTTGTGTTTCCCTCACCACCCCGAGCAGAGACCTGACAGCTGAAGACCTCTGCAACCAGCAATAGGTATGCTTAAGACCACTCTCACCACACTTGAAGGAGCCTCATGCATGAAGAACTGGCAGAGGAACCCAGGTGTACGGGACCCGGGGCTGAGATATTCAAGACTGCTCGGACCAAGAATGGGCCTCCTCCATCCAGATCCCCCATCTTCCAGTAGCTAAGGGTTACACCCCCGGACTGCCTCTGGAGCCATGTAATTCCATCAATGGCCAAGATCCAGAGACTGGATCTTGTTGATAAGACAACAACTCATATTGTCCAGTTCTCTTTCTCGGAGAACATGGCAGGTTACCAAGCGTATCTTGCCTACATGGCAGAGACTGGCAAGCTACCCGTGGTGTATTCTATATGCCAAAACCCAGAAACAATGAAGTATCTCATTTCCCTGACCGTGAAAAAACCTCCAATGTGGTACTTGCTAAAATCTGAGGGCTAGGACGAATGGAGATGTAACTGGTGCCTGCTCAAGGAAATCGTTCTCCACCACCAATGATACCAGTATTCCTCCCACCATGCCCCCAAACGTGCCTTTGTGGCAGGGCATTCTCTTTTGTTCTCTGGGGCCATGGCATGCCAGAGAGCCACTCGTGGTGGGCAACTCATGGTCTTGGCTGGCAGGACGAATGGGCTGGTTTCATCCCTCACCCCCAATCCCACGAGGATGTAGTTGCCCTCTCACCCTAGCTCATACCTGGCTGTCCAATAGTCTCTGAGGTGGTGGGAATCGTGCCGCCAGTGGGGAGAAAGGCAGAAGCGACAAATACCCTTTCCCACCTGAGGGAGAATGGTGCCGTAGCTTAATGCATAGTTCAGTCACATTTCTGCCAAAAGCCTCTGGGTTCTGAATTGGTTCCACGTGCCTCTGGTGCTGTGGTCGTGCCGGATAGCCTCTTGTGGGGGTCAAATCGTGATCTTGGTGGGGCAGAAAGAATGGCTCTATGGTCTACTTTTGTCATGCATCTCCCACCCAGAGCGGGTCCTCCAAATACCCTTTAGTGGGTGTTCTGACCTCTATCTGAGCTGCCTTTCCCCCCAGCATGTGATGCCGGCTTCCAAGGCCTGGAGCATACCTCCTAGTCCTTATCACTCTATTCTTGGGTATTAGTCTCTCATTCTGTTACTTTATATTCCACAGATGAGTACAACCTTTCAATGTCCGTCCATATCTTTCTGACTCATTTCACTTTCTATGTTGATCCACTTTATGCAAATTTCATGACTTCTTCTTTTCTAACAGCTGCATAGTACTCCACTGTGTAGATGAAACAAAGTGTTATTAACAAGTCATCTGTTCTTGGGCACTAGGATTTTTTTTCCCCAGATTTTGGCTATTGTGAACAGTGCAGCAATGAACATACAAGTGCAGATGTCATTTCGGCTGTACTTTTTTGCCTCTCCAGGCTATATTTCCAGGAGTGATATTGCTGGGTCAAATGGGAGCTCAATTTCTAGTATTCGGAGAACCGTTCATACTGTTTTCCAAAATGGCTGAACCTGTCCGCATTTCCACCAGCAGTGAAGGAGAGTCCCTTTTTCCCCACATCCATGGCAACACCGGTAGCTTTTGTTCTTTTGGATGTGGGTCAGTTTCAGTGGTGTGAGCTGATATCTCTTTGTTGGTTGGACCTGCATTTCCCTGATGATTAGTGATGAAGAGCATTTTTCATGTGCCTTTTGGCCATTCGGTATCTTCTTTGAGAAAGTTACTGTTCATTTCATCATCCCATTTTCTGATGGGGTTGCATGATTTCTTCTTGTAGAGTTCAACAAGTGCCTTGTATATCATTGATATCAACGCCTTATTACATAGGCATTGGGTGAATATCCTTTCCCATTCTGTAGATTGTCTTTGTATTCTGGTCACTGTTTCTTTTGAGGTGCAGAAGCTACTTAATTTAAGATAGTCTCCTTTGTTCATCTCTGTTTTCACTTTTTTGGCCAGTGGCATGTTATCTTTGAAGATACCTTTAGCTTCGATGTCGTGGACGGTTTTGCCCACCTTGTCTTCAATGTACCTGATGAATTCTGTTCTGATGTTGAGGTCTTTGACCCATTTTCATCTGACTTTTGTGCTTGCTGTTAGGTAGAGGTTTGAGCCCATTTTATTGCATGTAGCTGTCCAGTTTTTCCAGCACCGTTTGTTAAAGAAGTCTTTCTTGCTCCACTTCACATTTCTTGCTCCCTTATCAAAGATTAGATGAACATATATTTGAAGGTGTGTGTCAGTATATTCAATGATGTTCCATTGGTCGGCGGCTCTGCCTTTGTTCCAGTACCATGCTGTTTTAATTATTATCGCTTTGTAGTAGAGTTTGAGGTTGGGGAAGGTGAGGCCTCCCATCGTCTTTGTCCCAAGAATTGCTTTAGCTATTCGTGGGCGTTTGTTGTTCCATATGAATTTCAGGAGTGATTGATAAACTTCTTTGAAGAATATTATGGGTATCTTTATAGGGATCGCATTGAATTTGTACAATGCCTTGGGGAGTATTGTCATTTTGACAATGTTAATTCTCCCAATACATAAGCAGGAGATATGTTTCCATTTCTTCGTTTCCTCTTATTTTCTGTTGTATAGGTCCTTTACTTCCTTAGTTAAGGTGATTCTGAGATACTTGATTTTCTGAGGCATGATTGTGAATGGGTTGCTTTCTTCATGTCACTTTCTTCTCTCTCATTATTTGCATATAGAAAAGCCATAGACTTTTAGGTATTCATTTTATAGCCTGCAACTTTTCCATATAAATCTCTTGTTTCTAGGAGTTTTTTGGTAGAGGTTTTAGAATTCTCTAAATATAGTATCACATCTTCTGTGAATAGTGAGAGCCTGATTTCTACTTTTCCTACATGACTGCCCTTAATATCTTTTTTTATATAACTCCTATTGCAAGTACTTCCAGTACTATATTCAACAGAAGTGCCAAAATGAATTTTTTTCTTTTTGGGTCACACCCTGCGATGCTCAGGAGTTATTCCTGGTTCATGCACTCAGGAATTACTCCTGGCGGTACTCGAGGGACCATATGGGATGCTGGGAATCGAACTTAGTTTGGTTGCGTGCAAGGCAAACGTCCTACCCCCTGTGCTATTGCTCCAGCCCCCAAAATGAATTTTTACTAAACACTTTCTATCTGTAAATTTCTATGCTAAGAACAGTGGTATAAACGGTGATATCTGAGTAATTTACAAGTAGATTATGAAGACAGATAATATAAAGAATTTCTTTGTATGAATTTCCAGAATGTGTAGCTTTTATTAAATATATTAAGAATGAACCGGAGGTCTTGATTATACCATGAAAATTATTTCCCTGTTAGAAGTTACCCTTCTAAAATGCAATAAAGTGACACATTTTGAAAATGTTGATTATTCGTTCATCAATTCAATGAATATTTATTAGTCTGGGGGTGCAGTGCCTCCAGGAAGTCAACCTGCACGCTCGAGGTGAGTGTATCTACAGTCTAACGGTGCCATCATGCTGCCTGATAACCCCAGATTTCCACTGTGCCTCTGGCTGGATCCCAACACCTCAGGAATAAGTTTCCCAAGAAATTAAACTCCCAAAAGATATGAGGGAGTCATGTTCACAAACCACCCCTGGCTCAGCTATACAAGCTAATGTATTGGTCTTGCTTAAGTGACCCATAAATAAATCTTGAAAGAGATCAAAAGTCACAGTTAACCTTGGACCTGCACACGGCAGAACATACTAGGGTAAATCGGAGGGAGGCAGGTTAGTTTGTTGCCCACGCAACCAGAACTCAGGGCAGCCACTTGCTCCCACAAACCAAAATCTCTACCATGCCCTAGTCTCATTACATCGTCTCAGGATGGATTTCACTGAAATATAACAGCTGAAATTTCAGATATGCGGGTTTTGTGACTGAAATCTCTAGGCTTTCTCTGAGTCAGGATGGGCAGCCCACCCTCACTGCCTTGTACTTATGGAAGCCGCAGCAGTCATGTCCATACCTCAAAGCAACTCCAGCCTTACCTTCCTGATAAAAATACTAAATTCCGGGGCTGAAGCGATAGCACAGTGGGTAGGGTGTTTGCCTTACATGCTGCCGACCCGGGTTCGAATATCAGCATCCCATATGATTCCTTGAGCTCGGCCAGGAGTAATTCCTGAGTGCAGAGCCAGGAATAACTCCTGAGCATCGCCGGATGTGACCCCCCAATAAAAATACTAAATTCCTTAAACAAACATGATGAGCTCTTAGTACCTGTATGAGAACCATAATGCACAAAATTAAAAGGAGAGAGAAAGAATTTAAAGAGCCTGCCAGAGACAGGCTGGGGGTGGGGTAGTGTGTTGGGGGATGTTGTAGGGAACCAGGGACATTGGTGGTGGGAAATTCACACTAGTGGAGGGAAGCATGTTGGATCGTTGTATGACTGGAAGCAAATTATGAATAGTTTGTAATGGTCTAACTCACAGATATTCAATAAAAATTTAAAAATATATATCCTTAATTGGTATCTCAGTCTACTGTTAGAACTTTAAAAACCAGCATATCTATTTTTGTGTTCTCAGTAGAAAAAAAAATGTTACACACCTGTAGGTGCCAATAGCTTGAAGAATGCTAAACCCAAAGATACATCAATGCTGGCCTCTGGCATGAATACTGTAATTGCAGTTATGTTATGTTTTAGAATCAGTTCATGGACAAGAAGTCAAGAGAAGCAGTGGCAAAGAGCAACAATGTTGAATGGATAATGTTTGAGGAGCTTGCAAGGGAGGCGGAAAGATTTGGCATGAGAAGAGGGAAAAAAAACGAAGAGTTAAGTATTAATAAGTATCATGACAAAAATGCAAGGGAGGTCATTTTTTGGCAATCGTCACACTCTGTTGAGCTTTTGGTGAGGATAAGTATTAGAAAGTATCTTTCCCATTTAGTGGTAAAAAGGTAACTTTGATGGGTACATTTAAAAATTACTTTAAAAATTAGAATCACCAAGAGATACACAGTTACAAGGTTGCTCATAATTGAGTTTCAGTCATATAATGTTCTAGCACCCTTCCAGAAAAATGGGGGTGTTTTTGAAGGAATATCCCTGGTGCGAAGACTAGGGCATCTGAATCTTAACACATTTCACCAAATATATGATCTGTACTCACATGATTTACACTCTCTCCCCTGATCTTTGATTTACGTTTTCATGCAATATTTCCTTGTGAAACTCACCAGAAGTGAGTGTCCCTATTTTAGACAAGTACATGTTTCTCTGACATTATATATATATATATATATATATATATATATATTTGTGTTCACTGTAGGAAAAATATATTACTCACCTGTGTGCCAATATCTTGAAGAATGCTAAACCCAAAGATACATCAATGACTGTCTTTGGCCTGAATACTGTAATTGCAGCTATGTTATGTTTTAGAATCAGTTCGTGGACAAGACTTCAAGAGGAGCAGTGGCAAAGTTGCATTAATGTTGAATGGATAATGTTTCAGGAGCTTGCAAGGGAGACGGGAAGATTTGGCATGAGAAGAGGGAAAAAAAACGAAGAGTTAAGTATTAATAAGTATCATGACAAAAATGCAAGGGAGGACACTTTTTGGCAATCATCACACTCTGTTGAGCTTTTGGTGAGGATAAGTATTAGAAAGTATGTTTCCCATTTAGTGGTAAAAAGGTAACTTTGATGGGTGTATTTAAATTTTACTTTAACTATTAGAATCACTAAGAGATACACAGTTACAAAGTTGCTCATAATTGAGTTTCAGTCATCTAATATTCTAGAACCTTTCCAGTATATTGGGGGCAGTTTTGAAGGAATATCCCTGGTGCGAAGACTAGGGCATCTGAATCTTAACACATTTCACCCAATATATGATCTGTACTCACATGATTAACACTGTCTCCCCTGCTCTTTGATTTATGTTTTCATGCAATATTTCCTTGTGAACCTCACCTCAAGTGAGGGTCCCTATTTAAGACAAGTACATATTTCTGGGGCATTATATATTTTTTGGTTGCTGGGAGAGTCTCTAAAGCAATGCTCAGGAGGTGTGGGGGCCCCACAGGTAATTCTCAGAAAACGTGTCCATGGTGCTTGGGGTCCTCTGAGGCTATACAGCCTTTGATACTCTGGCAATCCGGTGGTGCCGGGAGTCAAATTGAGAGCATGTGAGACAAGTTCCATAAGCACTACACTATCTCCTGCAGCCCTGGGTATTAGATTTATGTCAGCATTCCGAGGTCCTCCCTTTTGTCAGAAAGCAGAGACTTGTGCAGGAGAAAGTGGAAGAGACCTTAGGGTTTAGCTAGGTTGACTGAGTAGAAGGTGATACCATTAAGATTGGAACAGAAAGTAAAAGTAAAACAAGAGAAACATCTAACAATAGCAAAGAGGGCTATAGTACTCAAAAAGTTTAGAAACAGGCACATTGGCAAGTAGTTTTAAAAAGCATCCAGGAGAGAATATAGTATTGTGAGTGAACGAATCTACTCTATGGATTCATCTCATCCTTGAAATGGAAAAGGACAATGTGTTACAGTTACAAATTTACAAATAAGATATATACCATCATATATTTCATCATATATTTCTGCTGTGTTCCTATGCTTTACCAAGTATTATTCTAATTTTTAAATTTACTTTAATCATTAAAAGAGTATTTCACTACATTAATCTTTTTAACGAAATGTTTCATTAAAAATGTTTTTTAAAAAAATTATTTAAAATGATTTATTAAAATGTTATTTAAAAAAGAAACATGTGGGCCACATAGTTAGTGCTATATGTAGAGGGTTTGTATGCAGCGAATCTGAGTTCAATCCCCAGAATCCTGAGCCTTCCAGAAGTGATCTCTGCATACAGAGTCAAAAGTGAGCCCAGAACACATATGGGTGCGCTCCATTCGCCACAAAAAAGGAAGAAAAGAAAAACATATAACTGATTCTTGAGTAACATAAAGGTTAAGGGTGCTAATTCCTATATAACTTTTGAAAGTCCCCAAACTTAATAGTCTGCTATTGACCAAGAAGATGGTTTTTTAATAGTATTTACTTACATTGTCTAAGTAGTGATATGTGTGGTATGGAAATCTGTACACTTTGATACATTTTAAAAAATTAAAATGCATTTTCTAATGGACTTTATAATACATTTGTAGTTTATAGTAATAAGTGATAAATTATATTTCTTTTTTGGGGGGTATTTGGGCCATAGTATGTGGTGCTTGGGACTTCTGACTCTGTGCTCAAGGGTTATTCCTGGTGGAGCCAGCCATTAATTTGGGTTGACTGTGTGCATGGTAATTGCTTTAACCCCTATACTAAGTCTGGGGTCCAATCAAATAAATTATCTGCATATATTTTATACATTCATGGCATACTTTTTCTTAGATTTTTTGATATATCTAGGATATATTGATCATCTTTAGGAAAAGATATTACCTGATTTTTAAATATTTGTAATTTGTGGGGAAATTTTAATTTCTCATTTTAATTTGTGCTCTTTGTCTACTAGTGAGCTTGAAAATTGTTCTTGTGTGGTACTACATGGAAAATAGTATGCTAAGCGAAATGAGTCAGAAAGAGAGGGACAGACATAGAAAGGTTGCATTCATCTGGGTAACATAAAGTAACAAAATAAGAGACTAACACCCAAGAACAGCTGTGATAAATACCAGGTTGTTCACTCCATGGCTTAGAGGCCAGCTGCATTTTCTAGGGGTAAAGGCAGCACAGATAGAGAAGGGAGCACCCAATAAAGGGTGCTGGGAAGATCTGCCCAGGAAGGGAGATGCCTGCTTAAAGTAGTCTATGAACGGAACATGATTGCCACCCAGTGTCTCTTCTGCAGACCACAGCAACCAAAAGGAGAGATAGAACAAAAGGGAGTGCCCTACCAAAGAGGCAGAGTGGGATGGGGATGGGGTTTGGGTAGGACACTGGGATTGTTTGGAGTGGAGAATGGGCACTGGTGGTGGGATGGGACCCAATCATTGTATAACTGAAACCCAAGCACAACAACTAGTAAGTCTACAGCTGTACCTCATGGTGGTTCACTAAAGAATCAAAAAAAAAAAAAAATTAAAAAAAAGGAAATTGCTCTTGTGTTTACTAGTCATTTACACTTCTTTCAATACAGATTATATGATCATAGTTTGTGCTTATTTTTTCTATACAAGTTTACTAGCTAAATACTGATTTATTTCACAGCACTAATTTATTAAAAACATTCATTCTTTGCCTATCATATTAATTGCCAGAATTTGTTGGTTTTACTTGTTTTTTGATCAAGTAATTTGAATTTTAAACTTTTCTTTCAGATTGCAAAATTTTGACACAAATGAGCATATGTTTTTCTTTACCTTCTACAGTTTTAAACTGAGAACAACTGTTTGTTTTGTACAAATAAGATACCTGTGCATTTTCAATTTCTTCTCATTATATTTACATTTTAACATATCTCGATTCATCTACAACTTATCATAGTAAGTGTTGTCATATTGAAAGAAATCACAATTTTTTTTCAATCATAGCACTGTAGCACTATGCTCCCGCGATGCCTCAATTCGCTCAAGCAGGAACCAGTAACATCTTACAAGAAATTGTGAGACTTGTTGCCACTGCTTTTGGCCTATCGAATACGTCATGGCTAGCTTGCCAAGCTTTTGCTTTATGGACAAGATACTCTGGGTAGCTTGAAGGGCAGAGGAATCGGAATCAGGATTGGCCTCCTGTAAGGCAAATGCCCTACCCGCTGTGCTTTAAACGTTATATAAAATATACTAGTAATACCAAATGTTGTTTCTTTAACAGTGCAATATAAACGATTTTTTAGTAATTTTCTTGATTTATTAATGAAATATGTAAGCTCTTGAGTATAATGGGAGTATTTTTCTAACAGAAGAGTTTGACGAAGGTGAAACTGTTATAACTGTCTTATAGGATTCCATCTCCTTAGCCTGCTTCATTCTACATCTCTCTCTATCCAATCCGGTCTTCTTCTTGGGAATCTGACCTCCTGATTGCCTAGCCTCTACCTTTCAACTGCCTACTTTATGACATCATTCTCCCACCCATCCAAATACCAACTGGTAGAATCTTGGGGTTCCCATGCAGTTGTTTGTAAACAAATTTGAATCATCATGGCAAGTGACCAGTGACCAATCACGAATCACCAGTGACCAGTCATCTGTACTGGACACTTTTGGTCTTAAGCCGCTTCAGTGTTCAGACGTACTCTCGTACCGTCTCCTCTTCTCGTCTACCTTTCATCGGTATTTCCTCTTCTCTGACCATGGCAGGTAAGGAATAACACATTTCAACGCTTTTCATTAGATATATCATCCATAAACTTAGCAGTAAAATAAAAAACAACATGTAGTAATGAAAGAAAGTATTCAAGTAGAATTTTATAAGCCTCATTTTAGCTTGACTTGGACATTTGCTGTGTGATTTTAGACATTGGCTTTCGTTCTCTCATATACAAAGTGCTTTTGCTCATTGATTACATTATATTTTAGAAATGTTTACAAGCTCAAATACACACATATATATATATATATATGTATGAGTATTGATTCTCTGTGTTTCTTTTTCCTTTTAATAGTGAATTTTACATTATATCCATTGAAAAAATATAAATCAGAGACAGTATTTTTACAGAAACAGAAAATGTAGATGCTGTGGAAAACTGTTAATATATACTAGAATGTTTTCTCTGTAATGGTCTCTCCACTTGTATTTATACTTCAGTATTTTAAATATAGTGCCATTACACAGTAATAATCATTGATCTATGAGTTTTATATTTAAACCAGGTATTAAGAAAATATGGGGCATGGGGAAGGTGTGGAGTGCTGAGTGGTAGAGAGGCAAGCCCTCAAAGGTAAGAAAGTTTGGGATCACTTTCTTCAAATATTGACCAATAGAATCCAAGACGATATGAGGGAGAATAAAATAGGAAAGAAAGAAAGAAAGAAAGAAAGAAAGAAAGAAAGAAAGAAAGAAAGAAAGAAGAAAGAAAGAAAGAAAGAAAGAAAGAAAGAAAGAAAGAAAGAAAGAAAGAAAGAATATAGACAGCGATTATCAAGGAAGGGGAAAACGTTTGGACAGAATGTTGAAGAGAACCAAAGATTTAAAATCAAAAAAGAAAGAATACATATTAAATATTCTGAGATAAATACACTGAGTACAAGTCAAAGCAATTTACTTCAAAAAATGCCAGGACTAGAAAGTATACTATGCCTTGAATAGGGTACCATAAGAAAAGCAGTTTTTCAGAAAGCCATCCTTGCTGGCTTTTTTCCTTATTATCTCTTAGAACACAGTACATGGTACTTGACAATTTGGCGTATAAACCTGCTTCAGAAGTGATGCTTCCCATAAATACCTAGTAGTGCTTATTTAAGGCGGTGGAAGAAAACGGAATCTTCAATGGTTTTATTACGTTCTGGTTTTTAAGTACATGTACTCGCTGCCATTTAAATTAAAAAAAAATGGTATATTTTAACTTGAATCAGGAGATTTGATTCATTTGTGTGGTAAGTAGGTTCCAGGTTAAAGGTGCTTGTCATATTTACAAATATTATTTCATGTGATTTTTTCTTCCTTACATGAGAATATTTTGATAATAGTCAACTTCTGTTTTTAGATCCTAAGAGGACATAGAAAAATCAAGTCTCACATGTCTAATTGCATATTTTTGTCATATTTGTGAATTCTGAGTTTTCCTACATTAAAGATATTTTATTGGATTTGGTGCTCATTTATTAAACATTGAGAAGAACGTTTTCCTGACTGAAAAAGATAATTCTAATCTAGGTGTTGAAATTAAATTTGTAATATTTTGTGATCACTTTTTAAATGAACTTTTGTGTTTCTTGTGTGATCAAGTGAAATCCTATGCTATGTTTAACAGGTATTGTTTGCTGGTTAATATTCAAAGGTATTGATGAGAATAATTTTTTTGTACTTTTGAAGTTTCTTTCTGTATTTTACTCATTTAAAACATTTCTTGTCTATGAAATACAATCACATTTATTCCTATTTTCTTTTTGTTATGCAGTTACTGGTAAATCTTTTCTGTTGGATGGACTGGTAAAGTGTGCACTCAAAAATCACCTTCTATTCCATTTTTTGGCTAGGTTTTTTTCTAAAATAGAATAGAATCTTCATATTGTATATGTGGAACAATTTATTAATAACCTTATTGGACTGTTTTATTTGGTTTTGTTTGAGACCACATCCACTGTTATTCAGGGCTTACTCTTGGGTCTGCTCTCAATAACTTACTGTACTATGCTGCTTGCTACAGAGCCCAGATTTCATTGA
The DNA here is from genome assembly GCF_029834395.1 of Sorex fumeus. NCBI lineage: Eukaryota > Metazoa > Chordata > Mammalia > Eulipotyphla > Soricidae > Sorex > Sorex fumeus. Next base: position 17,909,148 of record NW_026606152.1, on the reverse strand, counting down.
TATCTATATACTTCTTTTTCAGTTCTGTGATACATATTTTTCATTATGTTTTCTTTATACTTCCTCCTATGTAAACCACAGGAAATGGAAAAATTATATTCATGTATGCATTATTATTCTTAGAGTTATTAATAACTACATTTTAGATAAACAACTTAAGACACAGAATTTAAATAAAGTTTTCCTTCCAAAAACATTTCTTGGGAAAAACTCAAGTAGTCATTTTTGAAGTGGATCAAAACTCAGCGTAACCTTCAATGCATCAACAAGATTAAGTCATAAGTGAACCGTAAGTAACAGATATTCATTGCACAAGTCAAATGGAAACCTGATGATTACAATGGTAATAGTTGTAAAGACCCCAAATGCCTATATTAAAGTAAGGTATCTTCCTAACCATTTCTGCAAAGTAGTGATCATGCAGAGTCTTGGAAAAAAGTCCACATGGTTAGGTTCTGTAACTTGGAAATTCATAAGGGACAGAGAGATAGTACTGGATAGGGGATGAGTCACTTGCCTTGTACACAGCCAATCTAGTTGAATCTCTGTCACTGCATACACTCTTCTGAATGTTATAAGGGGTCACTCCAGAGTGTAGAGCCAGAAAGAGCCCAAGATCACTGTCAGTTATTGGTCCAAACTATACTCCTTACCACGCCCAACAAAAATGATTGGAAAACATGAAGTCGCTTTGTCATTTCTGGCCCTCAGGTTTCTTCTTGTCCAGAGAATGTTACCCATTCTCCTAGACTTCCTAGTTTGGAAAAGCTTGCCTTATAGGAAATAACATATTAGTCCATAGGAGAGCAAGCTTCAGGCATTGCTAGGGTAAGGAGAAACTATCTGTAAGCATGAAATCCAGTTACGGACAAGATCACCTGGTTCTTCTACAGTTCTGGGTTTATTTGGGAGCACGATACCAAATATACAAAGTGCCAAAAGATTCCAGGCTTTGAATCACCCCAAATTGTTGGAATTTTGGAAACTCAATTGATTGTTGGTACTAGAAGCATCTCAATGGCTTAAATTTGAAGTTAATATTGTTCCTCTCAGCATTGCAGGAGATTATTAGTCTCACAGAATTTTTTCATCACCCTCTTGTTCCTTACAGAAAATTTTCAAAATCCATCTGTATTGGGAACTGCCCATACTCTGCAGCTTTCCCTTCCCTTGGTGAACGATGCAGCTTCCCTAACAGGAAGTGTCTGCAATTACTCCAGATTACTGCTCCAGCTGGTAGTTCTTCTTGGCTCCTGCCCTCAGCCTCTGGCACCTCTTTCCAAAAACTGATGGATAGTGCCTAACTTTACCAACATTTCAGCACAACAATGCTATCTGGAGTGTTTAACCAGAGTCATATATCCACCTCAGCTTCTTCCTATACTAGTGTTTTGGAATGGTATAATTCAGGAAGTGCTGAAATGAAGTCTTCTATGGGAGACTTTTCTGTGACTGTCCTTGACCAAGACACCGCTGTCTCTTCCATGTCTAAGGCAGCTCGCTATGAGAGAACCCTAGATACCTACAACACGCTGTCTGTGTACCCATCACTTTCTGCCAGTCTTGTTGAGAAAACACCATCTCAGTTTCCATATCAGAGTCAAAGTCTGTCACTTCTCCCCCAGGACTGAATCCAGGTGTATTACAATCATCAAGGCTCTCTGGGAACTCTCCTTTCTGGCCTGCAGTCCTATGACTCTATGTCATACACAGGACAAAACGGCTCTGCCCCCCAAGCTTACAGCAACTCATCTAGAGAAATGGTTATGGTTCTGAAGGAGGTCCAGCCGCCAAATAACCAAACACCAACCTCCTCCTCTGGAATCGACTTCTCTGTGTCTGCTCAACCCATCACAGAATCGAGTTATCAAGGTGAGTTAAACTGAGAGGAGGGAAATAAAATTCAAAAATTGGGGTCAAAAAAGAGGAAAACTGTCCATAGACAGGTGGTATTTAAATACACTGAGATTTTTAAGTTTATGAAATGAAGTTAACTAAACTAAGTTCATGTTTACTCCCCTCACTCATTTTACAACATGTTATTTTCACACTCAACATAAGAGCTGCTAATGGAGATTGGAAGTTATGATAGCATAATGGATATCTAGGTTTCATATAATGAATCTTCAGGAGCTCACAAAGGAATGCCACATTTTTTCCCTAGTTATTTCATATATTTTTAAAATTTTTATTAGTTAAACATCATGAGGCATAGTTGTAGACTTACAAATTATTGTGCTTAGATTTCATTTATACAAAGATGTAGTACCTATCCCTCCACCAGTACCCATTCTCCACCACCAAGGATCCCACTATTCCTCCCAACACCCATCGCCCCAATCCCACCCAGCCTCTGTGGCAGGGAATGCCACATTTTACACTGGTCTAGTTCAGCAGTCCTCCAGAATTATCACACCAAAAGTAAAATACATGTCTTAAACTAGTATTTTGTTATTTTCTTAAGAAGTTTCAGAACTCTTATTGTAATGGTACCTCTTTAACTTTCCCTTCCATTAATGAACAGCAAGGTTCTGAATACACTTGTGGTTCAGAGATTCTGTCTCAAATCATGAAACCTACAAACTGTATTTTAGCGCAAATATCATGCTGAATTAGTGCTTCATTCATACTCTTATTCTATGATATTAACGTCCTTTTATTTTTCCATGAAAGTGAATAAATTGAGAGTAAAATACATTACAATGCTAAGCTCTGTATGGCACGTATTAGTTGAAAAGACTGTAATTTTTCTTTAAAAAAATCTTTTGTTTGTAGGAGGTTGAATCTGTGTCACAGTCCGAAGTGCTCAGGGATTAGTCCAGGGTCTGTGCTAGGGATCACTGCTGAAGATGCTTAGGAGATCATACGGGATACGAAAGATCAAACTGAGGTCAGCTGTGCGCAGAGCCAGTGCCTTACCAAATGGACTATCCCTCTGTCCAAAGTCTCTTATTTTTAAAGTTAGGTTACACAGAAACTCAAATACAAAGAAAACCAAAAAACAACAGCACCACATGACAAACAGTAAGAACTACAACATTTACCTCCAATCTTCAAGCACAGGGCCTTGTCCATTATCCGTAGAATACCCAGTAAAAATGCCTTGCCTGTTGCTGGTAGGTGCACAGTAGTTGTACCACTAGTTTTGTGGAGGGAATATCTCATTTCGCAGGCACTGATTTCTTCCTTCCTTCCTTTGTACTGAAGAATTTACTGGGGATGGAGACTTCCCTGGCATGGAAACCTTCAGGTCAGACATTTGGTCAGACACAAATTTCCAAATTGCCCACATGTTGCAGTAGCAGGATTCAAAGACCTGAGAGTAATCCACCACCTGAATTTGGGGAAGTTCCCATATTATCTCCAGACCAAAATAATCTGGGGCTGACCCCAACTCCAATTCAGGAACAAAAGGTTAAGAATTTTGATCAGATGAAAACTGGGCTTTCAAAACCTCTGGATACCTACCGATCCCAGTAGACCTAAATCAATGAAAAGATCTGCAGGTAATGAACACCACTGACACCATGACTCTGAAGCAGGTGCAAGAAAATTCAAGTGTCACTAAGGGGACCTCCCATGCAAAATGGAAGAACAAAAAGGAGGCTTCTGAACCTCTTGAGGGAGAACCCAAGACCAAAATCCAGCCAAAGGTCCGAGAATGCTTGCTAGGGGGAGCGGGGATTGTTCCTAATGCTGCAGTCAGTGAGAGGTGTCCTGTGACCACGGCCAAGACTAACAGCAAACCTCACAAAGCTGCCTCCAGCAGGATCAGCAAGACAAAGAGCCATGGGCAGGAGAAGATAAAAAACACCATAGAAAACTCTAAAAAAGCTAAGGAGTATAAGCAGCCAGGGAATAAGGTAAAGGCAGAAGAAAAGCCCTCCAAACATTAGATGAAACGCAAGAAAAGTCAACCTGAGCTTTGCCAAGAGGCCGTTAAAAAGCCCCGCCTCTACCTAGGCATACACATGCTGGATTCTGTCCAAATTTGGAATAGGCTGAGGAAGGCAGATGAGTCTAAGATGACCAGAAGAGAAGTAAAATTCTCCGTGGAAGCTGTGTTTACGCCTCATGGCCACCTTTGGAAAATAACCAAACTTGAGACACATCACTAAAAGGTTTGGGGGGTCTATCCATAAATGAAGGTTGGGGGATGCGAACACATACACTGGGGAATAAACCTACCAGATGAGTGATCAACGCCCTCAGAGTCATTCAAGGATGACTCTATACAGGGCAAAGCCAAGAGAACAGTTGCAGCATGAAGCCTGAAGATAAGCTCCTGGGAGATGCAAAGATAAGTCACCATGTCCTCAGGCCCTCTGTTCAGCATCCCTAACTGCACCATTTCACTTATCCCAACAATATTCAGAGTTGCTGTTACGGTGACACTTCACTAGCGTGTTTCAACAATTAGGTCCATTGCCTCTGTAAGTCTTTGGATTTGTAAACTCCCCAAGGTAGCCAAGTCTGCTATGAGGAAATTTTGGTGGGGGGAGATCAAATTATATTAGCTTTTGGGGCTGTTCTTTGGTCTTCCATGGTCCCTGGTGTCTGTAGTTTTCCCTAAACATCGCTTTTAACTGCAGCTCACACAAGAACCAACTTTATAAATGGCGTTATGGCTGCATTGCGGTAGGTACCGTACAAAGACATGAGTCCTAGGTCACCACTCCCAAAGCAGTTAGTAACAGGTGACCTTGAGCCTGGAAGGTTGTGATGGAAAGAGATGGTCCTAGGAGAGTTAATGGGGTGATGGATGGATGGAAAGGAAACCGGTAAGGGTAGGGAAGTGGAAATCTGGTGATCATCATGGGATATTTGGTGGATGTTTTTCAAATACGTTAAAATATTTTTTCTAAATGAAATTCAAGAGAAAAATACGAAAATAAGATAGATTCTAAAGAACAGTTTACATATAAGACCCAGAGAGCTGAAAGGGCTGGCATTCCTTCTGGAGCTTTCAATCATACTATTTACTAAATAAGTCATTTTCACATCACTTAGCTGTGGAGAGTAATAGTGAGAAACAGAATGCCACCGGAAAAGCAAACTGGATGACCACCTTTCATAAAAGGCAGGTGGAAGGTGTTCACATGGATCCCAAGTGCAAAGATATGTTAACAGGAACATATATTTAACTAATTCTGCTTGGTACCAGTAACTACTTTGTTGAAAATGGGGGGAAATGAACGCAGTTTCTGACTGACCTGAGACTAACCAGTTAATAGATTTTCCCAGGAAATGGTAGTTGACTGGCTGGGAACAGAAAAACGTGAAAAGTGTTTTGCTACCTTAATGTATGGCTGGAGGAAATTGATCCCAGTAATCTCTTAAAACTAACAAGCTTCAACTGTCTTGAAGGAATGTTATATTCACTGAGCAAAAAATGTTGGGAGAAAAGTCTGAACTGATGGGAAAAGAGACATTAAGTGCAAAAAGAAGGGCTTGAAATTTGGGTTCCTCTGAAAACAAAGCTTGAAAAAACAAGATCTGGTGGGAAGATGATTTACTGGGAATGAGATCTGAGGAGGAAAAGAGTGATATCAGGGATGTGAACAAGGGAAATCCAAGTTAAGGAAGACTTAGCTAGTTGACTACCCCATGGGCAACATGGTTCCAAGACTTCCAGAAATTACCAAGGAATTTACTTTAATTTTCTTTCTTTTATATGGTCAATTACAACATGTATTCTGTGCCTTCTTCAAATACAATTTGGAGTATTCATTTCTTTCTCAATATTCTGTTCATTGGTGTAACCATCTTAAATAACTGCTGGATAACAGAATTATTGATCAGACTTATTTTTTACTTTAATGTTTAGTTGAGATTACTGAAAACTAGGTCTAAAGTAAAGTGTGTCTTGATTGGTACAAATAGAGAAAGGAGGTTTAGGGATGGAATTAGAGATTATAGTGTACCACATTCAGTTCCTAATAAAACAAATAAAGGACAGTGTCCCAGATAGACTATTGAAAAAGATATTCTTCTCCATTTAACCTGTATATTCAGCATTTTCTATATTTAATTAAAAATGAAAGAATGATCCTATATTTGGTCTTTTAAAGACATTCCAGGTTGGTTAAGGAAACAAACAATGCCTATGAAATCATAACAACTTAATCATAAAAACCAGATTGAAACATAAATTTCCAAGAATGTCAGTGCTAAGAATTATTTCCCTGGATCTCACTAGTGTACATGATAATCATATGAATACACCTGTGTGGATACATCGCTGGTATCTAATTTAGAGAATATATATATATATATAGAGATTAGATCACATAGCTGAGTGTGATCCCAACTTTTCTAGTCACTGCCCTGCCCCCCTACACCCAAAGACTTGTACGAATCCTTATGTATCCATGACTTTTCCTCCTCCCCTCTCCCAGAGTTTTTTAAAATTTCTTTTCCAGTACTAATGTAATGCACTTTAGAAAATCTTGAGTTAACCTTAATTTTTGTCATTTAGCCTTTATATAGAGAACCAAGAAAATCTTATTAAAAGTGTATTTTTGTATTCTTTGAAAATGGTAATAAGAACATTGTCATTGAGTCCCTGAATATATATTATATAAAGAATTTTGTTAGAAATTCCCTGTACAAATCAATACTCGAAGAAATAAATAACTTCTCTGAATGAGAATGAACTGGGACATTTCAAAGTATCAATCAGTGAATCAAAGATGAATCATAGTATCCTATAACTAAAAATGATCTTGTTGTAATCTAGTCAATACCATTACATTTTTCCCTATACCAGCCGATAGCACTTTTAATTTTTTAAATTATTTTCGATTTATTTTTATTAGTGAAACACCATGAGGTATAGTTGTAGACTTACATACCTTTGTGTTTGGGTTTCAGTTATACAAGTATCAAGTACCCATCCCTCCACCAGTGCCCATTCTCCACCACCAAGGAACCCAGTGACCCTCCCACCCCCAATCTCCCCCACTCCGCCCCACCTCAGGGCATTCCCTTTTGCTTTTTCTTTGCTTTAGGGTGCTGTGGTTTGCAATGGAGGTCAATACCATTACATTTTCAAAGAAGAAAATAGGCCCCTAGATGTTCAAGACACTGCTAGTCTCCTGGGCTTCTTCCCAGCATGTATCCTGCTCCAAGCCCGCCCTTTGGAAATATGCTGGGAAGGAAAATGGATGTACCTTTCCTCACACTGACCTGAAAGACTCTTGATGATTCTCAGCCACATCAACTATTTCATTTATTGCCTGATATCACCTCCTGTCCTTTATTTTTTTAAAAAAAAATATTTGATTTGTTTCTGGATTATAAAGAAAAAAATCTAAATGCACTAATAAAACAAAAGAAAATCAAACCTTTACACTCTGACATCAGAATTGTCCTTACAATAGGGGAAGTAAATGACTGAAATTGGTAGGGGAGTGTTGTTAGTTGGTTGTGGACTTTAGCTGGATATTTGACAGTGCATGGAGTATGAATACACAATTGCTGAGATGAGGAAGTCTGTACTTGAAGCGAATACACTTTGTAAACTAGTCATCACAATTATATGTCCATATGAAATTTATCTACATATTCTTTGTGCCTCCCTTGCATTTATGTGTTATGCATGCCTTATCCTGACCTCAGAAATGCATCTGAGGCCACTCGGAAAATTAGTTGCGTGCCAAGTAGGGTGAGAGATGTACTAAATAATTGGAGGAGGAAGAAATATGTGTTGGAGCTCATGAGACGTGTAAGAGGAATACATAGATATGTATGTGTGTGTAAATGCACATATATATGTATAAATCTATATATGGGCTGGAGCGATAGCACAGTGGGTAAGACGTTTGCCTTGCACGCGGCCAACTTGGTTTCGATTCCTCTGCTCCTCTAATAGAGCCCGGCAAGCTACTGAGAGTATCCCTCCCGCATGGCAAAGCCTGGCAAGCTACATGTGATGTATTCGACATTCTAAGAACAGTAACAACAAGTCTCACCATAGAGACGTTTCTGGTGCCCGCTCAAGCAAATCGGTGAACAATGGGAGGACAGTGCTACAGTGCTATGGTTAATTCAAACGGTGTTTATGCAAAATATGAAAGAAACAAATAAATATTCTATAAAGCTGATTACACCTATTAAATTAATATAACTTTAAATAGTGTTCAGAAATGAAGTTGAAGAATTTTAAGGCTATAGAAAGATATTGACAATATATCAAGAAACACATGGATCTTTGAGGAGCAAGAACACGTAGCTCTTGTCCTATCTTAAGATCATTATTTTTTTGCTTTTATAGAATATGCTTACCCTGAGTTTTTAAAATAATTTCAGTTTTTTAGAAAGCATCATAATCAATTATATTATTTAAAAAATAAAAAAGTTGGGTTTGTAAGTGTATTCTGTATGATTGGAACCTGGGAAGTATTTTCCTATGTAAGCTACATTAAACATGATATTTATAACAGAAATACCATATGCAGTAGTATTCACAATAGCCAGAAGAAACTATGGTATACCTACACAATTGAATGCTACGCAGTTGGCAGGAAAATCACATCATGAAATTTTTTTATAAATGGATGTACACGGAATAATATCATGCTCAATGAAATCAGTCAGAAGGAAAGGGGTATACTGATTGGACTACCCCTTTTTTGGATATAAAAAAACAGAATATGAGACTAATACCCAAGGATAGCAGAAACACAGGCCAGGAGAATTGGTCAATGGTTGGATACTTGCCACAAGTGCTGAAGGCAGGCATGTGGAATAAAGAAGTGACTGCTATGACAATGATAGTTGGAAGTGATTACTCTGGGTGAGAACTGAGTGCTGAAAGTAGGTAAAGAAATAAACATGAGAACCTCTCAGTATCTGTATTACAATCCATAATGCCCAAAGGATGAGAGAGAGAGATAAAGAGAGAGAAAGAGGTGCCTGCCTTAGTGTAGAAACAGCAGGCTGTCAGGTGGGGTTTGAGGTTGGGAGAGGGAGTGGTGGGAGAGAAACTGGGGTAATTAGCAATGGAACTTTATACTAGTGGAGGTTGGGTGTTGAAATATCCTATGAATGAAACTGAATCATGAAAACGTTTGTAATTTGTGTCTCCTGCAGATTCAATACAAAAACATGATATTTAGTTTCTACCACCATGAATAACCTATGAGTTTGCTGAAATTTATTTTCATCACTTTGGCTGGTCTCATTACATGGGTGCCTGTGTGGTAAAATTTTTTTTTAATTTTATGCGGACTTAAGAGACAAAACTAATGGGGTCGGGATTTATGGTGGAATGGGAGAAGAGCACAAAAATCCCTGTTGACCACAGCTCAGCAGGGTCAGCTAACTTGCGTGATGCCAGACCTCCTTCACTGATTTCCTCTTTTTATTGTGGAAAAATGAAAAGACTTTTCAGGCTGCCAGGGGGTTGTCCCCTCAAGTTTACACTATTTTCTTTTCGATCAGACCTTTTTAAAGATATTTGAAAAATTTGGAGCTTAATGATATGTTCTCATATATTTCCCCTACATTTTGTCAGTGGGAATAAATCCAGGAAGGCCAGCATGAAAAAGTTGAGGTGTATGCCTTAACCACCAATGCCAACACTAATGTAAGTATGGAACCCAAAGTACAATAGTTAAACTTCAAAATGTGTTTGTCAAGGAAATCGATGGGAATGCAGGGAGAAATGGGTCATTTTTTGGTGGAGGGATGCAGACACTGGTGGTGTGATTAGAATTGGAATATTGTATGACAAAACTCCATTACAAATGACTTTGAAAATCTAAATTGCCTAAATTTAAAAAAGAGAAGTCAACTTACGTCTATATTTCAAGAAAGCTTGTCTTAGCAAATTTTGGCAGGGAGACCATAGTTGGTAGAGAGATGGAGAAAGAAAGGGAGAGTTGACAGTTGGGAAGAGAAGCCTGGATATCAAGGAAGAGATGAAAGCTGATCTTAGAAGATTTGGAGCCATCAGAGTTTAGAGAGTTAAATGGTGAGACCATTGCAGTTTAGATAGTTAAATAGAGAGATTGGTTTCAGTCATCAGCAGTGTATACATAGAGAGAGTTCAAAGACCTCACAGATATTCAGGCTATATTAACTAACAAGGGGAGCGTTTTTTTTTCCTGAAGCACTGTGTAAGGATAATATATTGCCAGGAAGAATGATAAGAAGTTGGTTCTCTTTTTCACAGATTAATATATTAGAGATGAAAACTTTTGTACAAAGGAATCTATCATCTTGTCCTGTTGCTCTGTTTTCTTGTCATCATTCCATTCTCCCCCATGACTCTACCTAATCAGAGCTCTGAACATTTCTCAACAGTGTCACCACATAGCCTCAGAGCATGTGTTAACTGCAGGTAGCTCACAGCTCTCATGATTGCCCCCCATCCAAGCCAGAGCCATCCTTCTGAAAGCAAGGATATTTGCTGAAATCCTGTTCTTCCTTGAAGTGACAGTCATGATTTACCTCTTCTTAATCATTGTGTTTACAAATTTAGATGAATGTCCCTATACTAGTGACAGGGATTTTCCAAACTAAGAAAAGCATAAACATTTCCCTTTCCCCCAAGAAATTTGGGCCTGTTATTTTCTATCCACTGCTAATAATATGTGGTAATAAGGAAATAGAACTGTAGTAAAAACAAGTACATTGTCAATTTGGTGCCATGACTAGGCAGTCTGAGTATAAATATATATTTCTAGAAAAAAAAGCAGAAGAAAAGAAGTTGGTTGCTATCAAAGAATGCCAAATCTCTGCCAAGAAATCCTTTGAAAATAAAAATTGTGACTATGGAATGAATATAATTGCCACTCAATGCCTCTTTTATAGACCACAACACCCAAAAGGAGAGAGAGAACAAAAGGGAATGCCCTGCCACAGAGGCAGGGTGGGATGGGGGTATAGGTGTGGAAGGGATTCTGGAATGTATGGTGGTGGAAAATGGACACAGGGGGAGGGATGGGCATTTGACCATTGTATAATCGAAACCCAAGAACAAAAATTTGTAAATGTACAACTGTACCTCATGGTGTTTCAGTAATAAAAATTTAAAAAAATAATATAAAAATTGTTTTGTCTGCCAGAGATCAGCCGATGGGAACCTCTCTGAAGGCAAAAGATTAAATTGGTAGACTTTTATTTTTCTTTGAGTATATTAATTTAATTTTGGAGTCAATTTTTATGACAGTTCATAATGACACAGAAATTTTCAGCACTTCTCTTATTTAAAATATAGTGATACACAATATCTCTATCTCACATTATTTTTATTTCTGATAGTTTGACACAAAATATACGTCAAAATCATAGATAAATGTAAGTTATTTAAATACTGTTTTGATTATTTAAAATTACATTATAGAATTACTAGAATTTCATAAATTTTAGGATTATACATAATCATCGTGCATGTATCATATTACACTCACTACTGAAAGGCCTACTCTGTCATTCGCCATTGTTCAGTTTTTCCACTTTGATTACACCTTTCCATCTGGTAACTAAATAGTCTCATGGTCCTAAAGTTTGTTTTTATTGCTTTGAAAAGATCAAAATTATGCAATTTTCAACATCGGATGAAACTAGAGGATATCATGCATGTAAAGTTAGCCTTAAGGAAAGGAACAGATACAGAGAGATTTTTCTCATATGTGGTATGTAAAGACAAACAGCAAGGTAGCAACAAAGGTTCAAGGGCAATGTAAGGGGAGAACTGATCCATACAATTGAGACAGGGGATTGGGAGGGAGGGATTCTGCGGGTTTGGGGGAGAGGGAGGGTTTATTTTTTGAGAGAATGAGGAGTGTCATGATGGAATTATGTGTATGAGAAACCATTATTAATTGAATTATAAATCATAGAATATAAATATTGTTTTAGACGTTTGTCTGTCTCATTTTATACTTTTAGTTTGTTTTCTCCATATGCCACATATGCATGAACTTGTATGATGCCTATCTTTCTTTGCCTGGTTTATGTCACTAAACATAATATCCTCATGTGATCCAATTTTATACAGATATTAATAAGATTTCACTTCATACAACTGAGTAGTGTTCCATTGATTTACCCCTTTCATTTTCAAAATTTGTGGTTTAAAAGATACAAATATTGGTTTTAACAGTGCTCTGGTGTTTTAATATTTTCAGTTTAGTGAAGCAAAATAGATTTTACTGAAAAACACTTAGAAACTTGTTAAACCTTTGTAGTGTGGAATGCAATATATGTTCAAGAGAGAACACTCGTTTAACAAAGCTCGCAAAGAGAGACATAGAGAAAGGATGCACGGTGTTTCTTCAAGGAAGAACACATGCTTGAGGACCAAGCCGACTCTGGTAGTTTAGGCATGAGGACTTGGAGTGGTATGAACTTAACTTGTGCACTTTAGGGGAGAACCTGAGTGAAACTATTAGAAGTACGTTCAGGAGCATCATAAACTGGAGTCTGCACTTGGAGTGCGGAGGGTAGAGAGTTCTTTGGGGAGATCCGGACTATGGAGAACAGTGATATTATAACATTAATGATAGTATCTTACGGTGGGATTCCAAAAAAATCTGTAACAGTGTCGTCAGAAATGATAACATTCTTAGGTATTTGGATTTCCTGTGGTAACAACGGGAAAGCTGAGTTTATGCTCTGGATGCCTCCGCCTGAAACAAGGTCAACAAATCATGAATGAAAAATTACAAGTTAGATGGATCAAGGATTCTGATCCCAGTGGAAGGCTAGCTTTCGGGTGGACAATTTCTACTGATGGCCTGATGTAGATTCTGATCCTGGGATATGTAACAGAAAGGAGGTAGTGACAGCTATCCTCAGAAGTGAAGCCTCTGAAACAGAATTCGTTCATGCCAACTAATAGTTTATCAATATTTGCTCATGGCTGCTACCATTATAACATGCCATTCAATGGTTTTGTGGTTTCAATTTACTGTGTCAAGGTAAATTTCAAGTTTCTAAATGGAAGGTAAAAAATCTGAGGCCCTCAAGATGATGAATTATGGGGAGGGGGGTGGAGCTGGAGCTATAGTACAGCAGGTAGGGCATTTGCCTTGCACACGGCCTACCCATGTGAGATTCCCAGCATCCTGTATGGTCCCCCCAAGCACCGTGAGGAGTAATTCCTGACTGCAGAGCCAGGAGTAACCCCTGTGCTTCGCCAGGTGTGACCCATAAATGCAAAAAAAAAAAAGATGATGCCTTACCTTTAGATACTTTGAAGTCAAGTAGAAACATTCAGAAAGCTCCCCAGAAAAGAGTTCTACTGGGTCGAAAACATCATCACCTCTAGCGTGAGAGCATACAGAAAATAAGGTTTCCATTTTATGCCAAGTTAAAGCAAGCCAGACATGATCTTGGAATTTTTTTCCAAGGGAAACATGGCTATAGGAAGGATAAGGTGACAACAGAGTCTTAGAGGTCAAATATAGAAGAGAAGCGAGGGTCAAAATGTAGGAGGTACATTGGCGACCAGGAATGTTTAGAAAAGAAATTTTTAAAAAAGAAAATGCAATGAGACATCAAATAAGAACTTTTTAAATGTTTAAGAACAAGGATATAACTCAGGGTAGAGCATTTGCCTTCCTTTGTATGATGATCTTGGATAGATCCTTAGCATTGCAAACAGCATTATTTTTTAATTTTTAATTTCTTTCTTACTTGCTTCCTTGCTTGCTTCTTTATTTTATGGGTCGCACCTGCTATGTATAGGGGTATTTTTAATTTTTATAAAAACTCATAATTTTACCTTTTTAATCTGTTGTTTAAAAGGAAATATAAAATATTTTAGAGTAAATTTATGTGAAGAAGAATAAAATTCACGGGAACTATTTAGTGTTCTTAATGATACAGCAGTCAGAATTTTGAGGTTAATTGTATGGGTATTGCATAAATAATTTTTCCCCATTATGTGGGCTCTCTTTTTATCATGGTCACCATTTTTTCTGAGTTGCAGAAACTTCTAAGTTTAATGTAGTCTCATTTGTTTATCTTCACTTTCTCTTCCTTGGTCAGTGGTGTTTCATTCTAGAAGTTTCCCTTATCTTTAATATCATGGAGGGATCTTCCCACATTTTTCTCCATATATCTTAAGAATTCAGGTATCATATTGATGTCTTTAATACATTTGATCTGACTTTGTGCCTGGCACTATAAAGAGGTCTGAGTTCATTTTTTTTTGCAGGTTGCTGTCCAGTTTTCCCACCACCAGTTGCTGAAGAGACTTCCTAGCTCAATTTCATATTTCTTGAGCCTTTATGAAGGTAAGGTAAAGGTAAAGGCCCACCCATTGTTCGTCGATTTGCTCGAGCGGGCTCAGTAACGTCTCCATTGGAGACTTTGTTGTTACTGTATTTGGCATATGGAATACATCATGGGGAGCTTGCCAGACTGTGCCATGCAGACGAAATACTCTTGGTAGCTTGCCAGGCTCTCCGAGAGGGGCAGCGGAATCGAACTCGGGTCGGCCATGTTGGCTGCAATTTGCTTGAGCGGGCCCAATAACGTCTCTATCATGAGACTTGTTGTTACTGTGTTTGGTATATCGAATACATCTAATGGGCTGGAGCTATAGCACAGCGGGTAGGTCGCTTGCCTTGCAGCCAACATGTCCGATGCGAGTTCGATTCCTCCGCCCCTCTCGGAGAGCCGGGCAAGCTACCGAGATTATCTAGCCCTCACGGCAGAGCCTGGCAAGCTACCTGTGATGGATTTGAGCCTTTATGAAAGATTAGGTAATAATAATCTGAGGGCCAGCGTCAGAATATTTAACTATATTCCATTGATCTGAGCCCTGTCTTTATCTGAATATCATGGTATTTAGATTACTACAACTTTGTAGTTGGGTTTGAAGTTGGGGACGGTGTTCCCTTCTTCTTTTTACCAAAGATTGCTTTAGCTCTTCATGGGAGTTTATTGTTGTGTATGAGTTTCAAGAGTGTTTAATCTATTTCTTTGAAAAATGTTATGGTATCCTTATAGAATGTGCATTAAATCTGTATAGAGCTTTTGGGTGTATTGCCATTTTGACAGCGTTAAACCTCTCAATCCATGATCATGGGATGTGATTCTATTTCCTCATATACTCTCTTATTTCGTGAAGTAGTGTTTTGTAGGGTTTTTTTTTTTTTTTGTATAGTGCCTTAACCTTTTTAGTTGATTCTAATATACTCGATTTTCTGAGGAATTATTGTGAATGGGATTGTTTTTTCTCTATCTCTTTTTTCTCTTTCATTATTAATATATGGGAAAGCCATGGAGTACCAGATATTGATTTTGTAATATGCTACTTTACTAAACAAATCTATCGTTCCCAGGAGCTTTTTTTGTAGATTCTTTGGGATTTTCTAAGTATAGTATCATGTCATCTCCAAATAGTAAAAGCTTGAGTTCTTCCTTTTTTATCTGGATGCCCTTGATATCTTTTTTTTTTTACCGAAATCATATGGCAAATACTTCAAGTACAATGTTGAATAGGAGTGGTGAGAGTGGGTAACTTGTTTTATACCTGATAGTATTTTGGGATTCTAGTTCATTGATTTCTGCTCCAAGCCTTTAGTTTATCCCCGTTGATAATAATGCTTGCTGTGGGTTTGTGGTAATTTGCTTTGACTATATTGAGGAAAGTACTTTCAACTCCCATTTTGTTGACAGTTTTTCATCATGAATAGGTGCTGGATCTCATCAAATGCTTTATCTACATATATTGATATGATCATATGACTATCTTTATTTTATTGAGATGGTGTATTCTGTTGATTGACTAGAGAATGTTAAGCCATCCTTGCATCCCCAAGCTAAACCTACTTGGTCATAGTGTGTGAGATTTTGTTGAGTTTCTGGATTCTCTTTGCTAGTATTTTCTTGAGAATCTTTGTATCTGTATTCATCAAGGAAATAGGTCTGTAATTTTCTTTTTTTGTGGTGTGTCTGTCTGATTTGAGTACTAGGGTGATCTTTGCCTCATAGAAACTATTTGAGAGTATTTATGATTCTTCAATTTCCTGGAAAATCTTGAAAAAATGTTGGCAGCATTTCCTCTTTAAAGGTTTGAAATATTTCACAATTGAATCCATCTGGGCCAGGGAATCTGTTTGGGGGGATACTTTTGACCATCATTTCAATTTCCTTGGTAGTGATAGGTTCAAGTATTCCAAATCTTCATAGTTCAGCGTTGGGAGGTAATCGGAAACCAAAAATTTATCAATTTATTCAAGATTCTCTAATTTACTGCTGCAAAGATTCTCAATATAATCTCTGATGATCCTGTGGATCTCTGTAGTTTCTATTAGGATATGCCTCTTTGCATTTCTGATTCGATTTATTAGAATTCTTTCTCTTTGTTAATTTGAGAGGCTTCTCGTGGTTTATTGATCTTATTTATTTTCTCAAAGAACCAGCTTTTGCTCTTATTGGTCTTTTGGATTGTATTTTGGGATTCTAGCTCATTGATGTCTGGTACAAGTTTTATTATTTCCTTCTTCCATCCTAGTTTGGACTACTTTTGTTGGTCATTTTCCAAAATCTTGAGCTCTAATTTATTCATGTAGGCCCTTTCTTTCTTCCTGATGAATTCTGGCAGAGCTATACTCTTTCCTCTTAACACTGCTTTTGCTGTGTCCCACAACTTCTGGTAGTTCGTGTCCTCATTATCATTTGTTTCTGGAAACTTTTTATTTCCTCTTTGATTTCTTCTCTAAGCCAAAAGTTGTACATTACTTCCCTTAAAGAAAATATTTTCTTGCTGAGCTTTAGTCTGTTTGATCTATTGAGAAGTGAAAAAGTAGTGTTGAAATCTCCAACTAGTATTGTGTTGCTCTCAATGTTTTTCTTTAAGTCTATTAGAAGTTATTTTTAAGTATTTTCCTGGTCTGTCATTAGGAGCATCTACAGTGAGGAGGGTGAGTTCTTTCTGATGTACAGATCCCATGATCATGAAGAAATGACCTTCACTGTCTCTTATAACCTATAGCCTGAAGTCCATGTGGTCTGGTACTAGTATGGCCACTCCAGCTTTGTGGAGGTGTTCTTTTCTTTCTTGAAGAATTGTTTTCCAGCGTTTATCTTTGAGCCCATGGTTACTTTGATTGTTCAGAAGTGTTTCTTCAGGCAGCAGAAAGTTGGGTTCAGTTTTCTAATTCATCTTCCCATTCTGTGCCTCTGAATTGACACATTTAGTCCATTGACATTGAGGAGATTGTTGTGATGGGGATTTGTGGTATCTTTATGTAGAATTTTTGTACTTGTGGGGATTGTCTTAGCTTAAAGTCGCCCTGTTAATTCTTCTTGCAACAAAAATATGGAACACTTTACAAGTTTGCATGTCATCTCTGTGCAAGGACCATGCTAATCTATGTATCATTTCAATTTTAGTATATATGTTACAAAACATACTAGGAGTTGATTTTTCCATATTTTTCTCTTCTGATTACTTTGAGTGCTGTCCTTACTCACTCCTATGGCAGACAGTGATTCCTAATCAAGGAATGTATTTCAAAGCAGCTTAAATAGATAGATTTAGAACTTTAATGTCCCAGCAAGAAAAATATGGTTTTTACCATATTATCTTTTACCATACCCAAGACATCAGTTTTACAAAATAATTCTTTTGGAAGATGGTATATGAGTCTCGTTTAATTCCCTTCCCTGAAACCTTCATTAAGACCAATAAACTAGAGCCTTTTGCTGTTCTCACCTCAGTCCCGTGTACATCTCCATGAAAAGGTGGATGGTGTTGTCTGCAATTTGACCACCTTGAATGTAAGTAGGATTTTTCTCCTGAAGGAAGAGGTGAGGAGAATATTGATGATTTCATTCCACCTTATTACAAGTACAACTTGAATGGAAGGTGAGACTCATGAGGCTCCTGTAAAGGACAGAAAAAGGGGTCTCAGTGAAGTTTAATGGCCAACACACTTTAACAACACAGACGACTCAATGTAGCCTGTGTGCATCTTTGTGTATAGTGAGTTTCATATCTACTGAGAGTGATTCTCAGTCATGACACAAAGGCAAAACAGACCTGTATTTAAAAATCTAGTTCTCTGTGCAGAGCTGGGTCTCTGAGGTGATTGAACAAGTGTATAGTAATTTATTACTAAGCACATAAGTACTTTTCGATCTAAAATTAATTCCAAATATGTCTAAAATGACAGTCGACTGACCTGGCAGCTGGCTTTCCCCACCGGGGCCCCTTGGACGGGGAGGGGTGAGTTTCCCACACTGCCCTGAGTAGAGCCCCGGCAGTTGAAGACCTCTGCAACCAGCCATAGGTACGCTTAAGACCACTCTCCCCAAGCTTGAAGGAGCCTCATGCATGAAGGAACTGGAAGCAGAACCTGTGTAAACACACAAAAAATAAAAGGCTGGCGGTCAGGCCGTTTCCCCACTCCACGGAGGTCGATGGCGATGGTCAGGAGATGGAAGGAAACGGGGGTCAGGCTGGTTGGTTGTGGAGCAGCAGGTTATTACATGGAAGAGATTTATGTCATGGAGGCCTCAGGAATCCTCAAGCACATGAGCACACTGAGAGCCCTGAAGATCCCCTTATATAGATCATAGAACCTCTAAAAGGCGCATTACAGTGATGTCAACAAAAGGAATTACAGAAAGAACCTTGAGGCAGCAAACCATACATTGTTTCTTTACATCCACATTGATTCCTTTTAATCAGCAGGCCAGTAATACTGGCCTCCAGAAAGAAGATACAAAGCCAAACTGAAACCTTCCACAAGCACTTTCACAAGCTGCAAGCACCTTGATTTGCATCCCAAAGACCAGCCTGGCTAGAGCTGGGAATCTATATCCCAAAGATCAGTCCTGGCTAGCACCTGAGATCTGCAGATCTAAGACCAGCTAGGTTTCTGAGAGAAAAGGAAAACTGTCTCAATATACTGAAATCATTTACTGAAGGCAGTTTGAAGGGGAGAAAGCAGTCTCATCCAAGCTAGTCAGGACACACAGGAAAAGAGCTTCTAGGAGGTGTTTCTCCTCTCCTTGTCCAACCAACATATAAGCATATATAATATTAATCATTTTGTATGGACACAGTAAGAAATACTTTGAGCTTGTAGAATTGCTCTCCTAGGGCCATCTCGATCTCAGACTGCAGTGCTCAGGCAAGATATCTTTCCTATTCCTAGCAGCAGGGCCCTAGTCTCATCGTTACTTTTGGATCATGACATCATTTGCCTATGATCAACCTCTTAACTTATAGTTAAGAATTGTGGCACCTTGGCCAGGCCCATCGCGATGACAGTGTGGCACATAACTTACCGGCTTGCCCTGGTTCCATCCAGTCCCACGTCGGGACCCTGCCCTTGGGGTGCTAGGAAGTGAGGGCAACTGAGGCTTAAGTTGAGAAGCAGATGCCCAGGAGTGAATAATATTCAAAGCCAATCAATTCCTAAGTTACAAAGCATATGAATTAATTGTCTTCCTGTATCTATACAAAAGGACCTTGCATTAAGGTAAACTGCTCAAAAGACATAAGGAGAGGAGGAAGGCAATATTAACTTACAGTACAGCTTCAGTGTATAAGAGGGATGAGACCTTACAAATTGGTTGGGGAAGAGAGCATAGAAGTGGTTACAGACAGACAAAGTAATAGGAGTGACTCGGGAGCACTGTTATGGGTGCAATTTGATAAACCTAAGCTCTGTGTACTCCAACAGATCCCAGGTGTGCGGGACCGGGGGATGAGATCTCCAAGGCTGCTCAGATCAAGACTGGGCCCCCTCCATCCAGATCCCCCATCTTCTTAAGTGTTACAACCATGAACTGCCCCTGGAGCCATGTAATTCCATCAATGGCCAAGATCCAGAGACTGGATATTGTTGATAAGATAACAACTCTTATTGTTCAGTTCTCACTCTCACAGAACCTGGTAGGCTTCTGCAAGTATCTTGCCCGCAAGGCAGAGTCTGTGTTTCTGGTCACTGTTTCTTTTGAAATACAGAAGCTACTTAATTTAAGATAGTCCCCTTTGTTTATCTCTGTTTCCAGTTGCTTGGCAAGTGGCGTGTTATCTTAGAAGATACCATTAGCTTCAATGTTGTGGAGGGATTTGCCAACCTTGTCTTCAATGTAACTGAGGGATTCTGGTTGATTTTGAGGTCTTTGACGCATTTTTATCTGACTTTTATGCATGGTGTTAGGTAGAGGTCTGAGCCATTTTCTTTTTGCATGTAGCTGTCCAGTTTTTTTTGCACCGTTTGTTTAAGAGGACTCTCTTGCTCCACTTCACATTTCTTGCTCCCTTATCAAAGATTAGATGATGTATATTTGAGGGTGTGTGTCAGTATATTCAATCCTTTTCCAATGGTCTGCGGCTCTGCATTTGTTCCAGTACATGCTGTTCTCATTATTATCACTTCATAGTAGAGTTTGATGTTGGGGAAGGTGATGCCTCCATCGTCTTTTTCCCAAGAATTGCTTTAGCTATTAGTTGGCATTTGCTGTTCCGTATGAATTTCAGGAGTGCTTGATCAATTTCTTTGAAGAATGTCATGGGTATCTTTATAGGGTAAAAGGTAAAGGTAAAGGCCCTCCCGTTGATCGTCGATTTGCTCGAGCGGGCCCAGTAACGTCTCCATTGGAGACTTTGTTGTTACTGTGTCTGGCATATCGAATACTCTCGGTAGCTTGCCGGGCTCTCCGAGAGGGGCGGAGGAATCGAACTCGGGTCGGCCATGTTGGCCGCGTGTAAGGCGAACGCCCTACCCGCTGTGCTATCGCGGAGCGATCTTTATAGGGATCACATTGAATTTGTACAATGCTTTCGGGAGTATTGCCATTTTGACAATGTTAATTCTCCCATTCCATAAGCAGTATATATGTTTCCGTTTCCTCGTGTCCTTTGTTATTTCCTGTTGTGTAGGTCCTTTACCTCCTTAGTTAAGCAGATTCCAAGGTTCTTGATTTTCATGAGGCATGATTGTGAATGGACTTGCTTTTTCATGTCACTTTCTTCTCTCTCATAATTTGCGTATAATAAAGCCATAGACTTTTGGGTATTGGTTTTATAACCTGCAATTTTACTATGAAAGTCTATTGTTTCTAGAAGCTTTTTTGGTAGATGTTTTAGTATTCTTTAAATAGAGTATGACATCTGCTGTGAATAGTGAGAGCTTATTTCTACCTTTCATACATAAGAAACCCTTAATATCTTTTTCTTACCTTATTTCTATTGCAAGTACTTCCAGTACCACCTTGAACAGAAGTGCCAAAATGAACTTTTACGTAGCACTTTCTGTCTGTAAATTTCTATGCTAAGAACAGTGGAATATACAGTGATATCTTAGTAATTTACAAGTAAATTATGAAGACAGATACTATAAAAGAATTTCTTTGTATAAATTTCCAAAATGTGTAGCTTTTATTAAATATATTAAGAATAAATCATAGATCTTGATTATACCCTGAAGATTACTTCATTGTTAGAAATTACCCTTCTAAAATGCAATAAAGTGACACATTTTAAAAATGTTGATGATTCGCTCATTAATTCAAAGAATCTGTGTTAGTCTGGTGGTGCAATGCCTCCAGGAAATCAACCTGTACCCTCAGGTGAGTGCATCAACCGTCTAATGGTGTCTTCATGCTTCCTGATAACCTCAAATTGCCACTGTGCCTCGGGCTGGATCCCAACACCTCAGGACTAAGTTTCCCGAGAAATTAAACTCCCAAAAGATATGTGGGAGCCATGTTCACAGACCACCCCTGGCTCAGCTATACAAGCTAATGGATTGGTCTTGTTTCAGACACCCATAAACAAATCTTGAAAGAGATCAAAAGCCTCAGTTAACTTTGGACCTGCAAAAGGCTGAACACACTAGGGTAAATCAGAGGGAGGCAGGTTAGTTGGGTGCCCATACAACCAGAACCCAGTGCAGCCACTTGCTCCCACAATCCAAAATCGCCACCATGCCCTCGTCTGGTTTCCACCATCTCAGGTGGCTCTCACTGAAATATAACGGCTGAAAATTCGGATATGCGGGTTTTGTGACTGATATCTCCAGGTTTTCTCTGGGTCACGATGGGCATCCACCCCCACTGCCCTGTACTTATGGAAGCCTCAGCAATCATTTCCATACCTCAAAGCTACTCCAGCCTTAGCTTCCTGATAAAAATACTAAATTTCTTGAACAAACATGATGACCTCTTAGTACCTGTACGAGACCCATGATGCACAAAATAAAAAGGAGACAGAGAGAAAGAATTAAAGATCCTGCCATAGAGACAGGCTGGGGGTAGGGGTAGGGTGTTGGGGGATGGTTTTAGGGAACCAAGAACATTGGTGGTGGGAAATATACACTAGTGGACGGATGGATGTTCGATCCTTGTATGACTGGAAGCAAATTATGAATAGCTTTGCAATGGTCTATCTCACAGATATTCAATAAAATATTAAAAATATATATAATTAATTTGTACCTCAGACTACTGATAGAAGTGTAAAACCCAGCATATCTATTTTTGTGTTCTCTGTTGGAAAATAATGTTACTCACCCGTGTGCCTGTAGCTTGAAGAATACTAACCCCAAAGATACATCAATGACTGTCTTTGGCATGAATATTGTAATTGCAGCTATGTTATGTTTTAGAATCAGTTCATGGACAAGAAATCAAGAGGAGCAAGTGGCAAAGAGCATCAGTGTTGAATGGATACATAATGTTTGAGGAGCTTGCAAGGGAGACTAAAGATTTGGCATGAGAAGAGGGAAGACACAGAAGAGTGAAGTACTAATAAGTATCATGAGAAAAATGCAAGGGAGGACATTTCCTAGCAAGTGGCACACCCTGTTGAGCTTTTGGTGAGGATAAGTATTAGAAAGTATCTTTCCCATTTAGTGGTAAAAAGGTAATTTTGATGGGTGCATTTAAAAATTACTTTAAAAATTAGAATCACCAAGATATACACAGTTACAAAGTTGCTCATAATTGAGTTTCAGTCATATAATGTTCTAGCACCCTTCCAGTATAATGGTGGCATTTTTGAAGGAATATCCCTGGTGGGAAGACTAGGGCATCTGAATCTTAACACATTTCACCAAATATATGATCTCTTCTCACATGATATACCCTTTCCCCCTGCTTCTTTGATTTATGTTTTCATGCAATATTTCCTTGTGAACCTCACTCAAGTGAGGGTCCCTATTTAAGACAAGTACATGTTTCTGGGGCATTGCATATTTTTTGGTTGCTGGGAGAGTCTCTAAAGCAATGCTCAGGAGGTGTGGGGGACCCACAGGCAATTCTCAGTAAACGTAGCCATGGTGCTTGGGGTCCTCCGATACTATACAGCCTTTCATACTCTGGCAATCAGGTGGTGCTGGGAGTCAAATTGAGTGCATGTAAGAAAATACCATAAAGCACTACACTATCTCCTGCGGCCCTGGGTATTAGATTGATGTCAGCATTCGAGGTCCTCCCATTTGTCAGAAAGCAGAAACTTGTGCAAGAGAAAGTGGAAGAGACCTTAGGGTTTAGCTTCGTTGACTGAGTAGATGGTGGTAGCATTAAGATTAGAACATAAAGTAAAAATAAAACCAGAGAAAGATCTAACAATAGTAAAGAGGGCTTTAGTACTCAAAAAGTTTAGAAACAGGCAAATTAGAAAGTAATTTTAAAAAGTATCCAGGAGAGAATATAGTATTGTGAGTGAACCAATCTACTCTATGGATACATCTCATCCTTGAAATGGAAAAGGACAATATGTTACAGTTACAAATTTACAAATAAGATATATACCATCAATTTCTGCTGTGTTCCTATGCTTTACCAAGTATTATTCCAATTTTATATTTACTTTAATGATTAAAACAGTATTTGCCAACATTATACTTTTAATGAAATGTTTTATTAAA
Source organism: Sorex fumeus (assembly GCF_029834395.1). Lineage (NCBI taxonomy): Eukaryota > Metazoa > Chordata > Mammalia > Eulipotyphla > Soricidae > Sorex > Sorex fumeus. The sequence goes on along the minus strand of NW_026606152.1, from coordinate 17,885,296 downwards.
AATGTTTTTTAAAAATTATTAAAAATGTTTTATTAAAATGTTATTTAAAAAAGATACATATGGGCCAAAGAGTAGTGCATTATGTAGAGTGTGTTTACTTTGTATGCAGCTAATCTGAGTTCAATCCCCAGAACCCTGAGGCTGTCAGAAGGAATCTCTGGATAGAAAGTCAGAAGTGAGCCCGGAGCACATATGGGTGCGCTCCCTTCCCCACAAAAAAGGAAGAAAAGAAAAACATATAACTGATTCTTGAGTAGCATAGAGGTTAAGGGTGCTAATTCCTATATAATTTTTGAAAGCCCCAAATTTAATAGATAGTCTGCTGTTGACCAAGTAGATGGTTTTTTAATAATATTTACTCACATTGTCTGCAAGTAGTGCTATGTGTGGCCCGTAAATCTGTAAATTTTGATACATTTGAAAAAAATTATAATGGATTTTATAATGTACTTTATAATGAATTTGTATTTTATAGTAATAAGTGATAAATTGTATTTCTGTTTTTGTGGAGTATTTGGGCCATAGTATGTGGTGCTTGGGACTTCTGACTCTGTGCTCAAGGGTCATTCCTGGTGGTGCCAGCCATTAATTTCGGTTGACTGTGTGCATGGTAAGTGCTTTAACCCCTCTACTAAGTCTTGGAGCCAATCAAATCAATTATCTGCATATATTTTATACATGCATGGAATACTTTTTCTTAGATTTTTTGATATTTCTAGGATATATTGATCATCTTTAATTATTTCACATCAATACCAATGTCCAAATATTTTCAAAATATAATTATTGACAAAAAATCATATAGAAGTCCAAATTTGTATTGTTCATGGAATAACTATATTAAAAAGAAAAAAGAACCACAATAAACATCCAAGTAAAATGAAGGTACATTTCTTTGGAGTCTTTCAATTATGTATTTATATTAGTATATATACAAATATAATCTTTAAAAAATAAATTTCAGTTATTATAACATTTTATTGAGTTTTTTATAATTGTAATGTTTTACTGCTAAGATGATATTGTTGTGAACATTTATATCTATTTGTCAACTTTTCTGATTGTTTACTTACGATCTGATATTAAAAAGCTAACTTACTAGGGCTTGAGCGATAGCACAGCTGGTAGGACGTTTACCTTGCAATTGGCCGAGCTGGGTTCAATTCCCAGCATACCATATGTTCGTCTGAGCAACACAAGGGGCAATTCCTGAGTGCAGAGCCAGGAGTAACCCCTGTGCATCGCCAGGTGTGAACCAAAAAGAAAAAAAAAAAGCTTACTTACTTATGACTGTGTATGTAGCTCAGGGCTAAAGCACTTGGCTTGCAAGTATGAAATTTTGGGTTCTATTCCTCGCACAATAGAAATAAAACCAAAATATCTAACTGTGGTTGAAAATATATCTCAGTGGTAAAATATTTGCCTCACATTTGTGAGGTTATTGTTTGATCCCTGAATTTCCATATACGCACACAAAAGCTAATTTACTTAAAGAATATTAAACTGGTTAAAACTAAGTATATATTGCCATACTATTATACAGATTTAATTCTCAATAAAATAACTTGAAAAGGTCTATTTTTATCATCTTTACTAGGAAAAGATGTGACCTGATTTTTAAATGTTTGTAATTTGGGGACACATTTTAATTTGTCATTTTAATTTGTGCTCTTTGTCTATAAGTGAGCTTGAAAATTGCTCTTGTGTTTACGAGGAATTTACACTTCTTTCGATATAGATTATATGATCATAATTTATGCTTATTTTTTCTATACAAGTTTAATAGCTAAATACTGATTTATTTCACAGCACTAATTTATTAAAAACATTCATCTTTTGCCTATCATACTAATTGACATTAGTTGTATGTTTTGCTTGTTTTTTGATTACTTAATTTACTTTTTATCTTTTCTTTCAGATTTTAAGATTTTCACAGAAATGAGCATATGTTTTTCTTTACCTTCTACAGTTTTAAACTGAGAACAACTGTTTGTTTTGTAAAATAAGATACCTGTGCATTTACAATTACTTCTCATTATTTTTACATTTTAACATATCTCAATTCATCTACAACTTATCATATTAAGTGTTGTCATATTGAAAGAAACCACCATTTTTTTCAATCATAGCACTGTAGCACTATCCTCCTGTGGTTCATCCATTTGTTCGAGCGGGCACCAGTAACATCTTACAACACATTGTGAGACTTGTTGTTACTGGTTTTGGTCTATCGAATACGTCATGGATAGCTTGCCAGGTTTTTGCTATGAGGGCGAGATATTCTGGGTAGCTTGCCCAGCACAGGAATCAGAATCAGGGTTGGCCTTCTGCAAGGCAAATGCCGTACCCTCTGTGCTGTAAACGTTATATAAAATATACTAGTAATACCGAATGTTGTTTCTTTAACAGTGCAATAAAATGATTATTTAGTAATTTTCTTGATTTATTAATGAAATATGTAAGCTCTTGTGTATAATGGGAGTAGTTTTCTAACACAATAGTCTGAGGAAGTTGAAACTGTTATAACTGTCTTGCAGGATGTCATCTCCCTAGCCTGCTCCATTCTACCCCTCTCTCTATCCAATCCGGTCTTCTTCCTGGGAATCTGACCTCCTGATTGGCTAGGCTCTACCTGTAACTGCCTATTTTATGACATCATTCTCCCACCAAACCAACCACCAATTTGTCGAATGTTGGGGTTCCCATGCGGTTGTTTGTAAATAAATTTGAATCATCCTGGAAAGTGACCAGTGACAAATGACCAATCAACATTGACCAGTCATCTGTACTGGACACTTGTGGTCTTTAGCCGCTTCAGTTTTCAGACGTACTCTCGTACCGTCTCCTCTTCTCGTCTACCTTTCATCGGTATTTCCTGTTCTCTGACCATGTCAGGTAAGGAATAGTACTTTTCAAAGCTTTTCATTAGATTTATCATCCCTAAACTTAAAAGAAGTCTAGTGAAACCAGCACGTAGTAATGAAAGAAAGTGTTCAAGTAGAATTTTAAAGGGCTGGAGAGATAGCACACCGGTAGGGCGTTCGCCTTACAAGCGCCAACAGGGCGGACCCGAGTTCGATTCCTCCGCCCCTCTCAGAGAGCCCAGCAAGCTACTGAAGCATATTCCATATGCCAAACACAGTAACAATAAAGTCTCCAATGGAGATGTTACTGGGCCTGCTTGAGAAAATCGACGATCAACGGGAGGGCCTTTCCCTTACTTTACCTTACCATTTTAGCTTGACTTTGATATTTTCTGTGTGATTTTAGACATTGGCTTTCTTTCTCTCACATACAAACTGTTTTTCCTCATTGATTACTTTATATTTTAGACGTATTTACGAGCTCAAATACAAACATATATATATGTATATATATATATATATATATATATATATGTTGATTCTCTGTGTTTCTTTTTCCTTTTAATCGTGTATTTTATAAAATATCCTTTGACAAAAGTAAATCAGAGACAGTATTTTTACAGAAACAGAAAATGTAGATGCTGTGGAAACCTGTTAATATATACCCGCATGTTTTCTCTGTAATGGTCTCTCCTCTTGTATTTATACTTCAGTATTTTAAATATAGTGCTATTACACAGTAATAATCATTTATCTTTGAGTTTTCTATTTAAACCAGGTAATAAGAAAATTTGGGGCATGGGGAAGGTGTGGAGTGCTGAGCGGTAGGCAGGCAAGCCCTCAAAGGTAAGAAAGTTTGGGATCACTTTCATCAAACATTGACCAATCGAAACCAAGACGATATGAGGGAGAATAAAATAGGAAAGAAATAATGAAAGAAAATGGACGGCAATTATCCAGGAAGGGGAAACCGTCAGGATTGAATATTGAAGAAAACCGAGGATTTAAAATCAAAAAAGAAAGAATATATGTTAAATATGTTGAGGTAAATACACTGAGAGCAAGTCAAAGCAATTTACTTCAATAAATGCCAGGACTAGAAAGTATACAATTCCTTGAGTAGGGTACCAGTAGGAAAACCAGTATATCAGAAAGGCATCCTTGGTGACTTTTTTCCTTATTATCTCTTTGAACACAGTACTTGGTACTTGACAATTTGGAATATAAACATGCATCAGAAATGATGAATCCCATAAATAGCTAATAGTGGTTATCTAGGTGGGTGGAAGAAATAGAATCTTCAATGTTTTATGACGTTCTGGTCTTTAAGTACATGTACGCGTTGCCTGTTGAAATTTAAAAAATGTATTTACTAATTTGATTCAGGAGATTTGATTCATTTGTGTGGTAAGTAGGTTCCAGGTTAAAGCTGCTTGTCATTTTTACAAATAATATTTCATATGATTTTTTCTTCCTAACATGAGAGTAGTTTGATAATAGTCAACTTCTATTTTTAGATCCTAAGAGGAAATAGGAAAATCAAGTCTCACATGTCGAATTACACATTTTTGTCATATTTCTTAATTTTGATTGTTCCTACATTAAAAATATTTAATGGGATTTTGGTGCTCATTTATTAAACATTGAGCAGAACGTTTTCCAGGTTAATAAAGATAATTCTACACTAGGTTTTGAAAGAAATTTGCAATATTTTGTGATCATTTTTATATGGTCTTTTCTGTTTGTGTGATAAACTGAAATCATATGCTAGGTTTAACATGTGTTGTTTGCTGTTTAATATTCAGAGGTATTGATGAAAATAATTTTTTGTAATTACGAAGTTTCTCTATTTTACTCATTTGAAACATTTCTTACCTATGAAATACAATCAAGTTTATTGCTATTTTCATTTTTTATGTAGTTACTGGTAAATCGTTTCTGTTTAATGGACTGGTAAAGTGTGCTATCAAAAATCACCTTCTATTCCATTTCTTGGCTAGCAGTTTTTTCTAAAACAGAATACTCTTTTCATATAGTATATGTGTAACAATTTTTTTAACTTTTTTTTTTATTAGTGAAACACCATGAGGTACAGTTGTAGATTTACTATTTTTTGTGCTTGGGTTTCGATTATACAATGATCAGATACTCATCCCTCCACCAGTGCCCATTTTCCACCACCATGGATAATATCCCCCCCACACCCATTCCCCCATTTCCACCTGCTTCTATGACAAGGCAATCCCCGGTGTTCTCTCTCTCATTTTGGGTGTTGTGTTCTGCAAAAGAGGCATTGAGTGGCAAACATGTTCAGTCCATACTCTACTTTCGACATGCATCTCCCCTCCTGGAAGGATCCTCTTAACACCCTTTATTTGGTGCTCCCTTCTCTATCTGAACTGCTCTTTCCCCTAGAATACCCGGCTGGCCTCTAAGTTATGGAGTAATCCTCCTGGTGCTGATCTCAGCTATTCTTGGGTATTAATCTCATAATTTGCTACTTTATATCCCCCAGATGAATGCAATCTTTCTATGTATATCCCTCTCTTTCTGACTCATTTCGCTTAGCATGGTACTTTCCATGTTGTACCACTTGTATGTAAATTTCATGACTTCATCTTTTCTAAGAGCTACATAGTACTCCATTGTGTAGATGTACCAAAGTTTCTTTAACCAGTCATCTGTTCTTGGGCATTCAGGTTTCTTCCAGCTTCTGGTTATTGTAAAGAGTGCTGCAATGAACAAACAAGTGCAGATGTCACTTCGACTATACATTTTTGCCTCTCTGGGATATATTCCCAGGAGTGGTATTGCTGGATCAAATGGGAGGTCAATTTCTAATTTTTTGAGAATCGTCCATACTGTTTTCCAGAAGGGCTGAACCAGTGGACATTCCCACCAACAGTGAAGGAGTGTCCCTTTCTCGCCACATCCATGCCAGCATCGGTTGCTTTTGTTCTTTTGAATATGGGCCATTCTCTGAGGTGTGAGATGGTATCTCATTGTGGTTTTGATCTGAATCTCCCTGATGATTAATGATGTAGAGCATTTTCTCATGTGCTTTTTTGCCATTCGGATTTCTTCTTTGAGAAAGTTTCTGTTCATTTCATTGCCCCATTTTTGGATGGGGTTGGATGTTTTCTTCTTGTGGAGTTTTACCAGTATTTTGTATATCCTGGATATCAACCCCTTGTCAGATGTGTGATGGGCGAATATCCTTTCCCATTCTATAGACTGTTTTTGTATTTTGGTCACTGATTCTTTGGAGGTGCAGAAGCTTCTTGGTTTAAGATAGTCCCATTTATCTATCTCTGTTTTCACTTGCTCGGCCAGTGGCATGGCATCTTTGAAAATACCATTAGCTTCAATGTCATGGAGGGTTTTGCCAACTTTGTCTTCAATATACCTTATGGTTTCTGGTCTGATGTTGAGGTCTTCAATCCATTTTGATCTTACTTTTGTACATGGTGTTAGGGAGAGTTCTGAGCCCATTTTTTTGCATGTAGCCGTCCAATGATGCCAGCACAATGTGTTAAAGAGGCTTTCCTTACTCCACTTCACATTACTTGCAACTTTAGCAAAGATTAGGTGATCATATGATTGAGGGGAGATGTCAGTTTATTCAACCTTGTTCCATTGGTCTGCAGTTCTGCCTTTGTTCCAGTACCATGCTGTTTTAATTATTACCGCTTTGTAATACAGTTTGAAGTACGGGAGGTTGATTCTCCCCATTTTCTTTTTCCCAAGAATTGCTTTAGATTTTCGTGGGGGCTTATTGTTCCATATAAAATTAAGGAGTGTTTACTCTATTTCTTTGAAGACTGTCATGGATATGCTTATAGGGATTTCATTGAATTTATACATTGCTTTCGGTAATATTGCCATTTTGACAAAGTTAAGTCTCCCGACCCATGAGCAGGGGATATCTTTCCATTTCCTCATGTCCTCTTTTTTTCCTGAAGTAGCGTTTTGTAGTTTTCTTTGTACAGGTCCTTTACTTCCTTAGTTAAGCTTATTCCTAGGTATTTGATTTTCTGGGGCACAATTGTGAACGGGATTGTTTTTTCATGTTGCTTTCTTCTCTCTCGCTGTTTGCGTATAGGAAAGCCATGGACTTTTGGGTATTTATTTTATAGCCTGCAACTTTACTATATGAGTCTATTGTTTCTAGGAGTTTTTTGGTGGAGGTTATTGGGTTCTCTATGTACAGTATCATATCATCTGCGAATAGTGAGAGCTTGATTTCTTCCTATCCTACCTGAATGCCGTTAATATCTTTTTCTTGCCTAATCGCTATTGCAAGTACTTCTAGTACTATATTGAACAGCAGTGAAGATAGTGGGCATCCTTGTCTCATCCCTGATCTTAGAGGGAAGGCTCTCAGTTTTTCCCCATTGAGGATGATGCTTGCTGTAGGCTTGTGGTAGATGGCTTTAATTATGTTGAGGAAGGTACCCTCTATACCCATTTTGGCTAGGGTTTTCATCATAAAGAGGTGCTGGTTCTTGTCAAATGCTTTCTCTGCATCTATTGATATAATCATATGCTTTTTATCTTTTCTTTTGTTGATATGATGGATTATGTTGAATGATTTCCGAATGTTGAACCATCCTTGCATCCCTGGGATGAATCCTACTTGGTCATGGTGTATGATCTTTTTGATGAGTAGTTGGATTCTATTTGCTAGTAGTTTGTTGAGGATCTTTGCATCTGTGTTCATCAGGGATATCGGTCTGTAATTCTCTTTCTTTGTGGTATCTCTGTCTGCTTTTGTTTCAGTGTGATATTTGCTTCGCAGAAACTGTGTGGAACAATTTTTTATTAAACTTATTGGACTGTGTCATTTGGTTTTGTTTGAGACCACATACACAATTATTAATGGTTTACTCTTGGGTCTGCTCTCAATAACATACTGTACTATACAGCTTGCTACATAGCCCAGATTTCACTGATATCTCTATACTTATTTTTCAGTTCTGTTATACATATTTTTCATGATGTTTTCTTTATACTTCCACCTATGAAAACACATGAAGTGGAAAAATTAAATTTGTGTATGCATTATTATTCTTAGAGTTATTAGTTTATAAACAACTTAAGACACAATTTAAATAAAGTTTTCATTCCAAAAACATTTCTTGGGAAAAACTCAAGTAGTCATTTTTGAAGTGGATCAAAAATCAGGGTAACCTTCAATGCTTCAACAAGATTCAGTCATAAGTCAACCATACTACACATATTCATTGCACAAGTCCAATGGAAACATGATGATTGCAATGGTAATATTTGTAAAGACCCCAAATGCCTATATTAATGTAAGGTATCTTCCTAACCATTTCTGCATTGTATTGATCATGCAGAGTCCTGGAAAAAAGTCCACATGCTTTGGTTCCGTAACTTGAAAATTCATAAGGGACAGAGAGAGAGTACTGGAGGAGATAAGGCAATTGCCTTGTACACAGCCTATCTGGTTGGATCTCTGTCACTGCATACACTCTTCTGAATGTTACAAGGGGTCACTCAGAGTGCAGAGCCAGGAAGAGCCCAAGATCACTGTCAGTTATTGGTCCAAACTATACTCCTTACCGTGCCCAATAAAAATTATTGGAAAACATGAAGTCTCTTTGTCATTTATGGCCCTCAGGTTTCTTCCTGTCCAGAGAATGTTACCCATGCTCTTAGACTTCCTGGTTTGGAAAAGCTTCCCTTATAGGAAGTAACGTATGAATCAATAGGAGAGCAAGCTACAGGCATTGCTAGGGTAAGGAGAAACTATATGTAATCAAGAAATCCAGGTACAGACAAGATCACCTGGTGGCTCTACAGTTCTGTGTTCATTTGGGAGCACGATACCAAATACACAAAGTGCCAAAATGTTCCAGACTTTGAATCACTCCAAATTGTGGGAATTTTGGAAACTCAGTTGACTGTTGGTACTAGAAGCATCTCAATGGCTTAAATTTTAAGTTCATATTGTTCCTCTCAGCGTTGAAGGAGATTATTAGTCTCACAGATTTTTTTCATCACCCTCTTACTCCTTACAGAAAATTTTCAAAATCCATCTGTATTGGGAACTGCACATACTCTGCAGCTTTCCCTTCCCGTGGTGAACGATGCAGGTTCCCTAACAGGAAGTGTCTGCAACTACTCCAGAGTATCTGCTCCAGCTGGTAGTTCTGCTTGGCTCCTGCCCTCAGCCTCTGGCACCTCTTTTCAACTACTGATGGGTAGTGCCTATCTTTACCAACATTTCAGCACAACAATGCTACCTGGAGTGTTTCACCAGAGTCATATATCCAACTCAGCTGCTTCCGACCGGAGTGTTTTGGAATGGGATGTTGCAGGAAGTGCTGAAGTTAAGTCTTCCATGGGAGACTTTTCTGTAAGTGTCCTTGACCAAGACACCGCTGTCTCTTCCATTTCTACGGCAGTTCGCTATGAGAGAAACCGGGATACCTATAATACGGTGTCTGTGTACCCATCACTTTCTGCCAGTCTTGTTGAGAAAACACCATCTCAGGTTCCTCATCAGAGTCAAAGCCTGTCACTTCCCTAACTGGAACGAACCCAGGTGTATTACAATCAACAAGGCACTCTGGGAACTCTCCTTTTTGGCCTGCAGTCCTATGACTCCGTGTCATACATAGAGCAAAATGGCTCTGTCCCCCAAGCTTACAGCAACTCATCTAAAGAAATGGTTATTGTTCTGAAGTAGGTCCAGTCCCCAAATAACCAACCACCAACTTCGTCCTCTGGGATCCACTTCTCTGTGTCTGCTCAACCCCTCACAGAATCGAGATATCAAGGGGAGTTAAACTGAGAGAAGGGAAAGAAAACTCAAAAATTGGGGTCAAAAAAGAGGAAAACTGTCCATAGACAGGTGGTACTTAAATACACTGAGATTTTTAAGTTTATGAAATGAAGTTAACTAATCTCAGTTCATGTTTACTCCCCTCAGCCATTTTATAGCATATTATTTTCACACTCAACATAAGAGCTCCTAATGGACATTGGAAGGTATGATAGTGTAATGGACAACTACGTTTCGTATAATGAACTTCAGGAGCACACAAAAGAATGCCACAATTTTTTCCAAGTTATTTCATTTATTTTTTAATTTTTATTAGTTAAACATCATGAGGCAGAGTTGTAGACTTACACATTATTGTGCATACATTTCATTTATACAATGATGAAGAACCTATCCCTCCACCAGTGCCCATTCTCCACCACCACGGATACCAGTATTCCTGCCACCACACATACCCCCCATCCCACCCAGCCTCTGTGTCAGGGAATGCCACATTTTTCACTGTTCTAGTTCAGCAGTCCTCCAGAATTACCACACTAAAAGTAAAATACATGTTTTAAACTAGTATATTGTTATTTTCGTAAGAAGTTTCAGAACTTTTATTGTAATGGTACCACTTTAACTTTTCCTTCCATTAATGAGCAGCAAGGTTCTAAATGCACTTGTGGTTTAGAGATTCCGTCTCAAATCATCAAACCTAGAATCTGTACTTCAGCACAAATATCATGCTGAAGGAGTGCTTCATTCATAATCTTATTCTATGATATTAACATCCTTTTATTTTTCTATGAAAATGAATAAATTGAGAGTACAATACATTACAATGCTAAGCTCTGTATGGCACTTATTAGTTTGAAAATCTCAATTTTTTTTTTAAAAAAAGCTTTTGTTTGGAGGACGTTGAATCTGTGTCATAGCCAGAAGTGCTCAGGAATTACTCCTGGATCTGTGCTAGGGATCACTGCTGAAGATGCTTAGGAGATCATACGTGATACAAAAGATCAAACTGAGGTCAGCTGTGCGTAGGGCCAGTGCCTTACCAAATGTACTATCCCTCTGTCCATGTCTCTTGTTTTTTAAATTAGTTTACACAGATACTCTTTCAAATACAAAGAAAACCAAAAAAACAACAGCATCACATGACAAACAGTAAGAACTACAACAGTTACCTCCAATCTTCTAGCACAGGGCCTTGTCCATTATCCGTATAATACTCAGTAACAATGCTTTGCCTATTGCTGGTAGGTGCACAGTTGTTGCAGCACTAGGTTTGTGGAGGGAATATCTCATTTTGCAGGGACTGACATTTTCCTTGGTTCCTTTTAAGTGATGAATTTCCTGGGGATGGAGACTTCCCTGCCATCGCAATCTTCAGGTGAGACATTTGGTCTGACACAAATTTCCGAATTGCCCACATGTTGCAGTAGCTGGATTCAAAGACCTGAGAGTAATCCACCACCTGAGCGTGGGAAAGTTCCCATAATATCTCCAGCCCAAAGTAACCTGGCGCTGACCCCAACTCCAACTCAGGAAAAAAAGGTATGAATTTTGATCAGATGAACCATGGGCTTTCAAAAGCTCTGGAGACCTACCAGATCCCAGTAGACGTAGATCAATGCAAAGACCTGCAGGTAATGAACACCACTGACACCATCACTCTGAAGCATTTGCAAGAAAATTCAAGTGGCACCAAGGGGACCTCCGATGCAAAATGGAAGAATAAAAAGGAGGCTTCTGAGCCTCTTGAGAGAGTACCCAAGGCCAAAATCCAGCCAAAAGTCCGAGAATGCTTGCTAGGGGGAGCAGGGATTGTTCATAATGCTGCAGTCAGTGATAGGTGTCCTGTGACCACAGCCAAAACTAACAGCAAACCTCACAAAGCTGCCTCCAGCAGGATCAGCAAGACAAAGAGGCATGGGCAGGAGAAGATAAAAAACACCAGAGAAAACTCTAAGAAAGCTAAGATGTGTAAGCAGCCAGGGAACAAGGTCAAGGTAGAAGAAAAGCACACCATTGGCAAGATGAAACACAAGAAATGTCAACCTAATGTTTGCCAAGATGGTGTTAAAAAGCCCCACTGCTACCTAGGCATACACATGCTGGATTCTGTCAAAGTTTTTCATGCTCTGGGAAGAAGAGTGATCCAAAACCTTGAATCTCTTCCTCACAGGTCCTGAGTAGCTCAAAGAAGCCTACAGATGTCAAGCCACCCACAGCTGTCAAGCCATGGCTAGGTGCTGCACAGGATGGAAAAGTCCTTGAGAAAACTCAGGTCAAAGCACAGAAACCAAATAGCAGTGCTGAAAAACGCTCATCTAAAACCCAGTCTGAGCTGCCACCTCCTGGGAAGGTCAAATTGGTACCTTTGTCTTTTCTTACCATGGAGAGGCTGCAAGCTCGACCTGTTCCTCGAAGGCTACAATCTGTGGCCTCACATCGTCCTGCTGCAGCTTACCCTGCCAAGCCTGGCTCTACCAATGCAGCTCAGCCAACTGCTGCCAATTCTTCCTGGCCAACCACTGCATTTTTGCCTGGTCCTGCCAAACCTGCTCAGTCCATTTCAACCAACCCCTCTCGACCAGGTTTGCATAACCCCAGTAGCCAGCCTATTCCTCACCCTGCAGCTTCAATACCTGCTCCCTACAAGACAGCAGCTGGCACATTTATGCAGTGGGAGGCTCCTCCTGTCTCTGTGAACAAGCGGCAGTCGCCACCCAAACGTCAGAGTCACTTTCTACTCCAAGACTTCCGTTTCCAACCGATTCCATGGAGAAAGCCCAATGTCCCCGAGCCAGTCGTGTCAAAGCCCATCACCAAAGAGCAGAGAATAGAGCGTGAGGCTATGAATAGGAAGGTTCAGCAGGAGCGTGAGAACGCTGCCAAGCACACCTCGTTGGGGGAAAGTGCAGTTCTTTATTGAGAGGGAAAAATAGATGGACATCTCCCTCTACTATGGCTACGTAATATGAGAGCTGGAATGGTAGGTTCCACTTTATGTACCAGATGGTTGCCCTAGGCAAACACTGAAATGCCATACATCTTTTATTTATTCTAATATATTTTTCAAATTAAATAGATGCATCAGAGTTAATTGGTTGTTAATAAAAGTTCTTAATTTTGAGATGCTGTCCACTCTGGTTAATTTGGGAGTGGCTGGGGATTGAAGGATGGGATGGGAAAGAATGGGAAGTTAGAGAGAGGAAAAAGGGGGAATAGGCAAGACTCCAAGAAATACAAACTTTGTCCAGGGTTATAAAGCCTAAAAGAGGAGAAATTGCATGAACCTGAGGAAGAGTGGGGTAGGGTCAGAGGAAGAATATAGCTGACAGGGCATTTGCTTTGCAAGTAAGAAGGACTCAGTTCATTTCTTGCAATCTTATATGGTCCCCAGAGACCTACCCGATGTGAAACTTTAGCACTGAGCCAGGAGTAAGGCCAGAGCACCGTCAAGTATGCCCCATCACTGGTGTCCTCCAAAAAAAAATGGGAGAAATGGCACGGTCTGCGATTTTCGGTTAAAAAAATAAATTTGAAATAGGCTGAGGAAGACAGATGAGTCTAATATGACCAGTATAAAAGTTAAAATTCTTCCATTGAGGCTGTGTTTAGGTCTCATGGCCACCTTTGGAAGATAACCAAATTTGAGACACATCACTAAAATGTTTGGGTGGTCTATCCATAAATGTTGGCTGGGGGATGCAAACACGTACACTGGGGAATAAACCTATCAGATGAGTGATCAACGCCCTCAGAGTCATTCAAGGATGACTCTTAACAGTAACAAAGCCAAGAGAACAGTTGCAGCATGAAGCCTGAAGATCAGCTCCTGGGAGATGTAAAGATAAATCACCATGTCCTCAGGCCCTCTGTTCAGCACCCCTAGCTGCATCACTTCACTTATTCCCAACAATATTCATAATTTCTATCATGGTGACACTTTACTAGCTAGTTTCAACAATGAGATCCATTGCCGATTTAAGTCTTTGGATTTGTAAACTCCCCAAGGTAGCCAAGCCAGCTTTCAGGAAATTTCTGGTGGGGGGAGCTCAATTTATATTAGCTTGAGGGGCTGGTCTTTGGTCTTCCATGGTCCCTGGTGCCTGTAGGTTTCTCTAAACACCGCTTTAAACTGTAGCTCACACAAGATCCAGCTTTATAAATGGCGTTGTGACTGTGTTGCGGTAGGTACTGTACTAAAACATTTGTCCTAGGTCACCACTCCCAAAGCAGTTGGTACCGGATGACCTTGAGCCTGGAAGGTGATGGTGGAAAGAGATCATCCTAGGAGAGTTAATGGGGTGATGGATGGATGGAAAGGAAACCGGGAAGGGTAGGGAACTGGAAATCTGGTGATCATCATGGGATAGTTGGTGGATGTTTTTCAAATACGTTAAAATATTTTTTGTAAATGAGATTCAAGATAAAATACGAAAATAAGATAGGTTCCAAAGAACAGGTTACATATAAGACCGAGATAGCTGATATGGCTGGCATTCCTTCTGGACTTTCAATCATACCATTTACTAAATATGTTATTTTCACATCACTTTAGCTGTGGAGAGGAATAGTGAGAAACAAAATGCCACCAGAAAAGTACACTGGATGACCACCTTCAATAAAAGCCAGGTGGAAAGTGTTCCCATGGATCCCAAGTGCAAATATATGTTAACAGGAACATATATTTAACTAACTCTGCTTGGTACCAGTAACTACTTTGTTGAAAATGAGGGGAAATGAACGCAGTTTCTGACTGACCTGAGACTGACCAGTTAATAGATTTTCCCAGGCAAGGGTAGTTGACTGGCTGGGAACAAAAAAACGTGAAACGTGTTTTGCTACCTTTAATGTATGGCTGGAGGAAATTGATCCCAGTAATCTCTCAAAACTAACATGCTTCAACTCTCTTGAAGTAATGTTGTATTCACTGAGCAAAAAATGCTGGGAGAAAAGTCTGAACTGATGGGAAAAGAGACAATAAGTGCAAAAGGAAGGACTTGAAATTTGGGTTCCTCTGAAAACAAAGCTTGAAACAAGATCTGGTGGGAACATGATTTACTGGAAATGGGATCTGAGGAGGAAAATAGTGATATCAGGGATGTGAACAAGGAAAATTCAAGTTAACAAAGACTTATCTAGCTGACTACCCCATGGGCAACATGGTTCCAAAACTACCAGAACTTACCAAGTAATTTACTTTAATTTTCTTTCTTTTATATTGTCAATTACAACATGTATTCTTAGCCTTCTTCAAACACAATTTGGAGTATTCATTTCTTTTTCAATATTCTGTTCACTTGTGTAAGCATTTTAAATAACTGCTGGATAACAGAATTATTTTATCAGACTTATTTTTTACTTTAATGTTTAGTTGAGATTACTGAACAGTAGGTCTAAAGTGAAGTCTGTCTTGATTGGTACAAGTAGAAATGGGAGGACTATGAATGGAATTAGACATTAGAGGGTACCACATTCAGTTCCGAATAATACTACTAAAGGACAGTTTCCCAAATAAACTATTGAAAAGGATATTCATCTCTATTTAAACTGTGAATTTAGCTTTTTTTATATTAAATTAAAAATGAATTAATATTCCTGTATTTGGTCTTTTAAAGACATTCCAGGTTGATTAAGGAAACTAACACTGGCTATGAAATCATAACATCTTAATCATAAAAACCTGATTACTACTTAAGTTTCCACAAATGTCAGTGCTAAGAATTATTTCCCTGGATCTCACTAGTGTACATGATAATCATATGAATACACCTGTGAGGATACATCGCTGGTATCTAATTTAGAGAATAGATATACAGAGATTAGATCACATAGCTGAGTGTGATCTGAATTTTTCCAGATATTCCCTGCCCCACACACCCAAAGACTTGTACTGATCCTTATGGATCCATGACTTTTCCTCCTCCCCACTCTCAGAGTCTTTTAAAATTTGGGGTTTGGGGTTGGGAGTAGGAGTGGTGGGAGAGAAACTGGGAAGAGTAGCAATGGAACTCTATACTAGTGGAGGTTGGTTGTTAAAATATCCTATGATTAAAACTGAATCATGAAAAGTTTGTTATATGTGTCTCTTGCAGATTCAATACAAAAACATGATATTTAGTTTCTACCACCATGACTAACATATGAGTTTGCTGAAATTTATTTTTATCACCTTGGCTGGGCTGATTACATGGGTGCCTGTGTGGTGAAACATTTTTCATTTTATGCAGACTTAACAGACAAAACTAAAAGGGTTCGGAATTCTGGTGGAAGGAGAGAAGAGCACAAAACACCCTGTTGACCATAGCTTAGCACGGTCAGCGAACATGCTTTATGACTGACCTCCTTCACTTATTTCCACATTTGTAATGTGGAAAAATGAAAAGACTTTTCAGTCTGCCAGGGGGTTGTCCTGTCCAGTTCACACTATTTTCTTTTCGATCAGAATTGTTTAAAGATTATTTGATAAATTTGGAGCTTAATGATTTGTTCTCATATATTTCCCCTACATGGTGTCAGTGGGCATTGATCCAGGAAGGCCAGAATGAAAAAGTTGAGGTGTATGTCTTAACCACCAATGCCAACACAACTGTAAGTATGGAACCCAAAGTACAATAGTAAAACTTCAAAATGTGTTTGTCAAGGAAATCGGTGGGAATGCAGGGAGAAATCGGTCATTTGTTGGTGGAGGATGCAGACACTGGTGGTGAAAATGCTCTACATCATTAATCATCAGGGAGATGCAGATCAAAACCACAATGAGATACCATCTCACACCTCAGTGACTGGCCCACATTCAAAATAACAAAAGCAACCAATGCTGGCGCGGATGTGGCGAGAAAGGGACACTCCTTCACTGTTGGTGGGAATGTCCACTGGTTCAGCCCTTCTGGAAAACAGTATGGACGATTCTCAAAAAATTAGAAATTGAGCTCCCATTTGACCCAGCAATACCACTCCTGGGAATAAATCCCAGAGAGGCAAAAATGTATAGTCGAAGTGACATCTGCAGTTGTTTGTTCATTGCAGCACTCTTTACAATAGCCAGAAACTGGAAGAAACCTGAATGCCCAAGAACAGATGACTGGTTAAAGAAACTTTGGTATATCTACACAATGGAGTACTATGTAGCTGTTAGAAAAGATGAAGTCATGAAATTTACATACAAGTGGTACAACATGGAAAGTATCATGCAAAGAGAAATGAGTCAGAAAGACAGGGATTGACATAGAAAGATTGCATTCATCTGGAGGATATAAAGTAAGAAAGTATGAGATTAATACCCAAGAATAGCTGAGATCAGCACCAGGAGGATTACTCCATAACTTAGAGGCCAGCCGGGTATCCTAGAGGAAAGGGCAGTTCAGATAGAGAAAGGAGCACCAAATAAAGGATGTTTGGAGGATCCTCCCAGGAGTGGATATGCATGTCGAAAGTAGACTATGGACTGAACATTTTTGCCACTCAATGCCTCTTTTGCAGACCACAACACCCAAAAGGAGAGAGAGAACACAGGGGATTGCCCTGCCACAGAGACAGGGGGGATGGGTTGATGGGGGTGGGGGTTGTTATCCATGGTGGTGGAAAATGGCACTGGTGGAGGGATGGGTATCTGATCATTGTATAAACGAAACCCAAGCACAAAAAATTGTAAATCTACAACTGTAAAAAAAAAGAAAGAAAGAAAAAAAAGAAAAAGAAAGTAAAAAAAAAAAAGAAAATGTTGGGGTATATGTCTTAACCACCAATGCCAACACTAATGTAAGTATGGAACCCAAATTACAATAGGTAAACATCAAAACGTGTTTTTCAAGGAAATCGGTGGGAATGCAGGGAGAAATGGGTCATTTGTTGGTGGAGGGATACAGACACTGGTGGTGTGATTAGAATTGGAATATTGTATGACAAAACTCCATTATAAATGACTTTGAAAATCAAAATTGCCTAAATTTAAAAAAAAAGAGATGTCAACTTACGTCTATATTTCAAGAAATCTTGTCTTAGCAAATTTTGGCAGGGAGACCATAGTTGGTAGTGAGAGGGAGAAAGAAAGCGAGAGTTGACAGTTGGGAAGAGAAGCCTGGATATCATGGAAGAGATGAAAGCTGATCATAGAAGATTTGGAGCCATCAGAGTTTAGAGAGTTAAATGGTGAGAACATTGCAGTTTAGGTAGTTAAATAGAGAGATTGGTTTCAGTCATCAGCAGTGTATACATAGAGAGAGTTCAAAGACCTCACTGATATTCAGGCTATATTAACTAACAAGGGAAGCGTTTTTTTTTTTCCTGATGCACTATGTAAGTACGATATATTGCCAGGAAGAATGATAAGAAGTTGGTTCTCTTTTTCACAGATTAATAAATTAGCGATGAAAACTTTTGTACAAAGGAATCTATCATCTTGTCCTGTTGCTCTGTTTTCTTGTCATCATTCCATTCTCCCCCATGACCCTACCTAACCAGGGCTCTCCATATTTCTCAGCAGTGTCACCACATAGCCTCAGACCTGCGTTAAATGCCAGTAGCTCACAGCTCTCATGTTTTACCCACACCCAGGCCAGAGCCATCCTTCTGAAACCAAGGATATTTGCTGAAGGCCTGTTCTTCCTTGAATTGGCAGTCATGGTTTACCACTTCTTAATCATTGTGTTTACAAATTTAGATGAAAGTCACTATACTAGTGACAGGGATTTTCCAAACTAAGGAAAGCATAAACATTTCCCTTTCCCCCAAGAATTTGGGGCTAGTTCTTATCTATCCACTGCTAATAATTTGTGATAATGAGGAAACAGAACTGAAGTCAAAACAGGGACATTTGTCAATTTGGTGCCATGACTAATCAGTCTTAGTATAATTATATATTTCTAGGGAAAAAAAGCAGAAGAAAAGGAGTTGGTTGCTATCAAAGAATGCCAAATCTCTGCTAAGACATTTTTTTAAAATAAAATTGTGACTATGCACTGTACATTCTTGCCACTCAATGCCTCTTTTGCAAGCCACAACACCCAAGAAGAGAGAGAGAACAAAAGGGAATCCTCTGCCACAGAGGCAGTGTGGGATGGGGGGATAGGTGTGAGAGGGATACCCGAATCCATGGTGGTGGGAAATGGGCACTGGCAGAGGGATGGGCAATTTCTCATTGTATAATCAAAACCCAAGAACAAAAATTTGTAAATGTACAACTGCACCTCATGGTATTTCACTAATAAAAATTTTTAAAAAATAAATAAAAATAAAATAAAATTTGTTTTGTCTGCCAGAGATCAGCAGATGGGAACCTGAGTGAAGGCAAAAGATTAAATTGGTTGACTTTTATTTATCATTGAGTGTATTAATTTGATTTTGGAGTCAATTTATATGACAGATCATCAAGACACAGAAATTGTCGGCACTTCTCTTGTTTAAAAGTATAGTGATACACCATATCTCTATCTCACATTCTTTTTATTTCTGATAGTTTGACACAAAAGATACGTCGAAGTTATAGATAAATGTAAATTATTTAAATACTTTTTTGATTATTTAAAATTACATTATAGAATTACATTACAGAGTTTCATAAATTTTTGGATTATGCAGAATTAACGTGCATGTATCATATTACACTCACTACTGAAAAGCCTACTCTGTCATTCACCATTGTTCAGTTTTTCCACTTTTATTACACCTTTCTATCTGGTAACTAAATATTCTTATAGTTTTACAGTTTGTATTTATTGCTTTGAAAAGATCAAAATTATGCCATTTTCAACATTGGATGAAACTAGAGGATATCATGGATGTAAAGTTAGGCTTAAGGAAAGGAACAAATACAGAGAGATTTTTCTCATATCTGGGATGTAAGGACACACAGCAAGGTAGCAACAAAGGTTCAAGGGCAATGTAAGGGGAGAACTGATCCACACAATTGAGTCAGGAGATTGGGAGTGAGGGATTCTGGGGGTTTGGGGGAGAGGGAGGGTTTAATTTTTAAAAGGATGAGGAGTGTCATGTTGGAATTATGTGTATTAGAAACCATTATTAATTGAATTATAAATCATAGAATATAAATATTGTTTTAGACGTTTGTCTGTCTCATTTTATTCTTTTAATTTGCTTTCTACATATGCCACTTATAAATGTACTTGTATGATGCCTATCTTTCTCTGCTTGGTTTATGTCACTAAACATAATATCCTCATGTTATCCATTTTTATACAAGTAATAAGAAGATTTCATTTCATACAACTGATTAGTATTCCATTGCCTTACCACCTTTCATTTTCAAAATTTGTGGTTTAAAAGATACAAATGTTGGTTTTAACAAGGCTCTGGTTTCTTAACAGATGTGATAAATGCCAGGTTGTTCTCTCTATGGCTTAGAGGCCAGCTGCACTCTCTAGGGGTAAAGGCAGAGCAGATAGAGAAGGGAGCACCAAATAAATGGTGCTGGGAAGATCTGACCAGGATGGGAGATGCCTGCTGAAAGTAGTTTATGGACTGAACATGATTGCCACCCAATGTTTTTTCTGCAGAACACAGCACCCAAAAGGAGAGATAGAACAAAAGGGAGTGCCCTACCAAAGAGGCAGGGTGGGATGGGGGATGGGGGCTGGGAGGAATATGGGGATTGGTGGGAGTGGAGATTGGGCACTGGTGGTGGGATGGGTACTCGATCATTGTATAACTGAAACCCATGCACAACAACTTGTAAGTCTACAAGTGTACCTCATGGTGTTTCACTAATAAAACAAAACAAGACAAAAAATTAAAAATAAAAGTAAATTGCTCTTGTGTTTACAAGTCATTTCACTAGTCATTTACTAGTCATTACTAGTCATGGACATATCTCTCTATTATGACTACCTAATGTGAGTAGCTGGAATGGTAGTTTTCACTTTAGGTACCAGAGGGTTGCCTTAGACAAACACTGAAATGCTATACACATTTTATTTATTCTAATATATTTTTCACAAATTTTAGTGATGCATCATAGTTAATTGGTTGATAATAAATGTTATGAAGTTTGAGATGCTGTGAAATGTGGTTGTTTTGGGTAGGGGCTGGGGGTTGAAGATGGCATGGGAAAGAGTGGGAAGTTATAGAGAGGACAAAGGGGGAATAGACAAGACTCTGAGAAAGAGAAATTTGGTCCAGGGTTATAAATGCTATAAGAGGAGTAATTGCATGGGCCTGGTGAAGAGTGGGGTAAGGTCAGAGGAAGAGTATAGCCGATAGGGCATTTGCTCTGCAAGCAAGAAGGACCCAGTTCAATTCTTGCAATCTTTTATGGTCCCCAGAGACCCTCCAAATGTGAAACTTGTTCGCAGAGCCAGGAGTAAGTCTAGAGCACAGTCAAGTATGCCCCATCCCGGGTGGCCTCCAAAAAAAAAAATGGGAGAAATGGCACGGTCTGGGGGTTTGGATTAAAAGAACAAGGTTTACACATCAAGGTTCAGTCCTCCTGAACCTTGTTTTTATTGCCTATGGGTATTATTTTTACACTTGATCACTTGACATCCCCTTACTCATTAATTTGCACGGGCGGGCACCAGTAACATCTCCATTCGTTCCTCTTGGTTGCTAGTGTAGCCCAATGGCGTCTACTCATTCCAGAAACACAAAGAGCCTCAAACCATCGTTCAGGGTCTTGATAAAAAAGTCTGACCATCTCATATATGGGCGACCACATGATCTTCTGACTTCCCATGCAATCCAGTTGGTAATGACTCTAGTTCAGTGGTCATCTCCAAATCGCATTACATGTCCAGCCCATATGATTTTCAAAGCCTTAGCAAACGGGACAGTCTCCCTGATTCTCGATCACCGACCAACGACTGAACTTGGGATTCCTTCCCTCACTTGAGTCAATCCTGATAGTCTAAGCATAGCTCTTTGGTTCCTCTTTCCTTTTTCTTTTTCTTTTTTTTTTCTTTGCTTTTGGGTCACACCCGGCGATGCACAGGGGGTTGCTCCTGGTCAGGCACTCAGAAATTACTCCTAGCTGTGCTCAGGGGATCATATGGGATGCTGGGAATCGAACCCAGTTTGGCTGTGTGCAAGGCAAATTCCCACTGTGCTATTGCTCCAGCCCCTCAATACCTCTTTGGGAGACCCAAATAGCGTTCTTACCCTGTTTTCAAAGGGACCACGTCTCTAATGTATGTTAAGGCAGAAAGAATAGTAGAGTCGAAGAGATGTGCCCGGAGCTGGAGGTTCTTCATGCTCTTAGCTATTTCTTTGACACTCTTGACGGCATTCCAAGCTGTTCTCTTTCTCTTGCACAACTCAGGTGCCAGGTCGTTTGTCATGTTGAGTTCCCGACCTAGGTACATATAACTGCTGCATTCAGAGATGTTCTTTTATTTGAGAGTGAATGGAATGTCAGGAACGAGTTCCTTTCTCATGAACATTGTCTTCGTGGGATTCAGCTGCAGTCCGACTTTCCACACTTACTGACGAAGTCGGCCAGAATTTCTACCACTTGGCTAATATTTGGTATTATGAGAACGATGTCATCAGTGAAGTGGACGTGGTGTAGTTGCCAATCTTCTTTCTTCACTCCCGTTCCTTCCCATTCTTGTCATCTCATGATGTATGTGAGTTTGAACGACCTGTTTGGCTAGGGCTTCGATGACTGCTTCCATCTCAACAGAATCAAAGGCCTTCTTTAAATCAGTAAATGTTAGACAGAGTGGCATCTTGAACTCCCGAGAAACCTCAATGAGCTCGGTTACTGTGTGTATATGGTCGATAATGCTTATTCCTTTTCAGATTCCGGTTTGTCTCATGGTTGTCCTTCATCTAGTGTTCTACCAATCCTCTTCTGGATAACTCGAGTGAAAAGCTTGTAGAGGATGGACTATAGGCAGATTGTGCAATAGTTGCCAAAGTCATGGATGTCTCCCGTCTTGTACAGTAGAACAGTCCTGCTGGTTTTCCATTGGGTCAGAAACTTGCATTCAGACAAGTAGCGTGTGAAGAGCCGAGCCAGTGTATGGATGAGTACTGATGGCAGATTCTTCAGGTGTTTTGATCTTACCTTGTGTGGGATGGGTGCTGTTCGCTTCTTTACTGATGAAATGTCCTGTCAGTTTTCGGAAGGGAGAAAGTTGGAACCACATATCCATCCTGTGGAATTTGGTATGTGGGCAGGTGGACATGGGTATTGAAGAGATCTGAGTAGAAGTCATGGAAATATTCTCCATTAACCTCATGGAACATGTGATAGATCCATCAGGACTTCGGAGGGCAGTCATCTTGGTCTTGTAGTTGGCGAAGGACAGGCGGGTGTTATGACTACTTTTCTCGGCTTCTGCTGCATCAGCCAGCACTGCTGCTCTTCTCTCTTTGGGGTCTTCCTTTATTGCTTCTCTGCACTGCTTTGCGATCTTGAACATTAGCTTAGGGTTGCCTGAGGCACCTGCCAAGCCACATTGGCAAAGGAGCACAAGAGTTTCTGAAGAAAGGCATCTTTTTGTGGATTTCGCTCTTTCGACGTTCCTTGCACAATCGTGGAGGTGCTGAACCAGTCGATTGTATTTTTCATCAATGTTGAAGATGCCATCTATGATGGCATCTTCCCATGTTGCCACAGTTGTGCCAAAGAGCTCCCAGTTGGTGGTCGTTCTGGGAGTTTTCTTCTTAAACTTTGCAGCCCTTTCTCCCCACTCTGTGAAGTAGAATTTTGCACTACCGAGCTGCTGCCATGCTCCAGGCCTTTTTCCGGACTGGTTGGGCCAACTCTCATGCGTGAGTGAAGCCCCACAGAACTACATAAAGTGGAACTTTGTGTCCTTGGACTCCAGGCTCAATGGACCTGGAAACAGAGATCCTCTGCCTGCTTCCACCAATCTACGGTGACCCAGGGATCACACCCAAAAGACCCAACCTGCCAGAGCCAGATAAATACCTCATTGGCCGACCTCTACTACCTCCACTACCCAGCCGCCGCCATGCTCCAGGCGCCTTTCCAGACCACGTGGGCACTTTGCAGCCAAGTGAAGCATCATAAGACACTTCATTCCCATTTTTCATTATTGCTGAACCATATTTGATGGGGATTAAATACGGTTTGAACCATAGGAACACCTGCAAGAGTGGTTAGAGACTTCCCTAAAAGCCTCTATCCCTCTCAGAGACCCAGGCAAGCTACTGACAGTATCACACCTGCACAGCAGAGTTTGGCAAGCTATTTGTGGAATATTCGTCATGCCACATACGCAAATACAATGGGTCTAATTCCCCTGACCCTGAAAGAGCCCCCAATACAGCAGCGTTAAGAAGAATGAGCAAGTAGAGGCTGATAATATCGCAGCGCTTAAGTAGACTGCCAAAACGAAGGACTAAAACAACTGTCTGTACTTTCAACGCACTTACACTCACACTAGAAACATCCATCAAGGACCTGATAGTGCAAGTGTGGAAGATCAAGCACGACATCATTGGTCTGACTGAGAGTAGAAGGCATTGGTCACATACATGCCATTTTCAACCCTGGAGAAGGAGTGTTCCTCGGAACATGAAACCAAAGAGGTGATGGTGTCGATGACCTTGTCAACACAAACTTGGCCTGGAGTATTGACTCATTCAAATGCCTAACATCCTGAATCCAATGATCGTTCTTGAATAGATGTCTACTACTACTGGCAGCTTCTATTTGCGTTGTCTATGGACCAACATCCAATTACGATGAAGAAGAAATTGAGAAGTTCTACATGGAGCTAGAGAAGTTCTATAAAGAAGACCACACCTTCTACAAGATCATTGTCAGTGGTTTTAATGCAACCATAGGACTGAAAAGATCAAACAAAGAAGTCCACATTGGAACCCATGGCCTAGAATGGAACGAACGGGTGAAAGACTGACTTCATCATGTCGACCAAGTCTATCCAGGGTAACTAACAGGTCCAGAAGCCCTAATCTAAACGTTGGACATGGGAGTCTCTTGGTAGACAGTTCCCCAACAAAATTGGCCACATTATATTCTGTCAATGGTTTTGTCCGACCAATGTCGCTGTCGTTCTAAAATTCCAACAGGATTGAACCAGCATTTCCATCGTGCTGAACATGATATTTGAAAAAATATAGAGGGTCTAGATATTTTTCTCTCTTTTCACAGAGGATTTGCCTGTCTTTTGTAAGGCAGCAGAGTAAGAGCACATCTTAGCCCAACCAGAGAGTGACAGGCCTAGATGCAGGAAGCATCTTCACCACACGGTTAGGGCTCACTCTTTCCAAGGGTACAGCTATGCTGGAACTTCATCTTAAAACTGGGAGTAGTTCCCAGGGTATCTCCCTTTGGCAGGACCCCATATTTGATTTTTTTTTTGTTTCCAGAATTCCCAAAACTCACCTCTCCCAGATTCCTTGTACCTGCAGCACGGAGATAACTCACCTATTGAGGTTATTGCATCAAGGTGATTCACACCCCAGTTTTTGCTGGAATCTTGATCACTTGGGCTCTAATGGAATTGGTAGAGCCCACATCCTATTTATGTCTACAAATCCCCTTCCCACCAGATTGAGGAGACACCCACTGGCTTCTCTGTCTCTTCCTGTTGAAGATCAGCACTCATGACCTGAAGTAGCAGCTGAAGAAAGTATATCTAACTCAGTAGATGTTTCTACTCACTAAGAACTTACCTCTCAAATGTTGCTATTTTTAGTTGTTTGCTTCTGCCATCAAATATTTCATTATTAGGTCCAGAGGGATAGTGTAGTGTGTAGGGAGCTTGTCTTGCACATGAGAAAACCCAGGTTCAAAACCTGGTTCCACAGAGGGTCCTCTGACCTTCCAGGAGTGATATCTGAATGCAAAACCTTGGTAAGCCCTGAGTACCATCATGTGATCCAGCCCCCAAAAGAAGTCATTATTAATTGCTCCATTTTTTCTAGTTGCTCTCAGTAAAAAAAGTAGTTCTATAACAAGGTGTCTCAAGATTGCCAGATGCTGAAGTTTATACATATAAGGATGTGTCCTTAGCAATGAGTATAAAACAAGGCAGATTTGGATGGAATCAAGGGTTGAGGAAATTTAGAGCAGCAACAAGAAAAGATAGAAGAGGTGGATTATAAAATCTAAGCTGCCTAAGAAAGGGGTGAAGACTCGATGTGCCCCAGAGGGGGCGGGTGAGACCCCCTCCCCGCCTTCAAGCGACCCAGCCCCAGCAGCAAAAACCTCTAGCACCCATCCTCCGCCATGCTCATGGCTGCTCTCTGCATGCCTGGGCTGAGCATCACCATGAGCATGGCGCTGGCTGGGTTCTGGAGGTTTTAGGCTGGTAAGAAGGTGTAATTGTGGTGGGATTGGTGTTTGGATATTAAATGTAATAGATATTGTGAACTCAAGAAGAAAATACCCAACTAAATCAAAAAATGGGGCGAGGAAATGAACAGAAAGTTTCGCAAAGAAAAAATCCGAATGGCTAAAATGCACATGAGAAAATGCTCTACATCACTAATCATCAGAGAGATGCAGATCAAAACAACAATGAGATATCATTTCATACCACAGAGTCTGGCCCACATCCACAAGAACAAAAGCAACCGGTGCTGGCGCAGATGTGGCGAGAAAGGGACACTCCTTCACTGCTGGTGGGAATGCTGACTGGTCCAACCCTTTTGGAAAACAGTATGGATGATTCTCAAAAAATTAGAATTTGATCTGCCATTTGACCCAGCAATACCACTCCTGGTAATATATCTCATGGAGGCAAAATGTATAGTCGAAGTGACATCCGCACTTGTTTGTTCATTGCAGCACTCTTTACAATAGCCAGAATCTGGAAAAAACCTGAGTGTCCGAGAACAGATGACTGGTTAAAGAAACCTTGGTACATTGACACAATGGAGTACTATGTAGTGGTTAGAAAAGATGAAGTCATGAAATTTACCTACAAGTGGTACTACATGGAAAGTATCATGTTAAGCGAAATGAGTCAGAAAGAGCGGGATAGACATAGAAAGATTTCATTCATCTGGGGATCAGAAAGCAACAAATTGGGAGACTAACACCCAGGAGTGGCTGATATTAGTACCAGGAATTTTGCTCCATGACTTGGAGGCCACGTGCTAGGGGACAAGGAAGCTCAGATAAAGAAGAGAGCAACAAATAAACCAAATAAAGGGTGTTGGGAGTATCCTCCCAGGGTGGGAGAAGCATGCTGAAAGTAGAATATATACCAAACATGATTGCCACTCAATGCCACTCTTGCAAACCACAGGACCCTAAAGGAGAGAGAGAGAACAAGGGGGAATGCCCTGCCACAGAGGCAGGGTGGGAAGGGGGGGATGGGGTTGGGAGGGATGCTGGGACCTGTGGTGGTGGAGGATGGGCGCTTGTGGAGGGATGGGTACCTGATCATTGTATAACTGAAACCCGAGCACAAAAATTTGTAAGTCTATAACTGTACCTCATAGTGTTACACTAATAAAAAAATTTTAAAAAATATAAAAAAGTAAATAAATATTGTGAACTACTTCTCTGGGGGGTTTTGGCCTCCAGGGTTCTCCTGGGGTAAGGCGGGAAACTCAAAGTGCCCCCTTCCAGTTTGCACTGGTGAAGATCTTGGATAGTAACCCTTTATCAGAAAACATTTCTGAAAATGTTTTTTCCCTTTCGGTAGGGTCTTTTAACTAGGACTCAGGATTAATTTTTTTCTTTTTTTTTGAAATTTTTATAATTGGAACAATAGCATAGTGGGTAGGGTGTTTGCCTTTTACATGGCCAACCTTGGTTCTATTCCTCCAGCCCTTTCGGAGACCCGGCAAGCTACTGAGAGTATTTCACCCACACACAAAGTCTGGCAAACTACCTGTGATGTATTCGATATGCCAAAAACAGAAACAACAAGTCTCACAATGGAGACATTAGTGGTGCCTGCTTGAGCAAGTCAATGACCAATGGGAGGACAGTGACAGCGACAGTGACTTTAACAAATAATAAAATTTTAAAAAGAGAGGGGTGAATATTGAAGAATATTTAAAAATACAAAGGCCAGCCTATTATGAGTCACTAATGGTTAGGATGGGCTGGAGCAATAGCACAGCGGGTAGGGCGTTTGCCTTGCAAGCAGCCAACATGGCCAACCTGAGTTCAATTCCTCTGCCTCTCTCGGAGAACCTGAGAAGCTACCAAGAGTACCTCGCCCTCATGGCAAAGCCTGGAAAGCTACCCGTGACACAGAGGCAGGGTGGGATGGGGGTATGGGGTGTGGGATGGATACTGGGAACCATGGTGGTGGGAAATGGGCACTGGATGGGTATTTGATCATTGTATAATTGAAACCAAAGCACAAAAATTTGTAAGTCTACAACTGTACATCATGGTGTCTCACTAATTGAAATTTTAAAATAAAAAATAAAGAAAATTGGAACATAAAGTAAAAATAAAACAAGAGAAAGTTCTAACAATAGCAAAGAGGACTATAGTACTCAAAAAGTTGAAAAACAGGCACATTGGCAAGTATTTTTAAATAAGCATCCAGGAGACAATATAGCATTGTTCGTGAACAAATCTACTCTATGGATTCACCTCATCCTTGAAATGGAAAAGGACAATTTGTTAGTTACAAATTTGCAAATAAGATATATATCATCTATTTTTTGCTATGTTTCTATGCTTTACCAAGTATTATTCTAATTTTTAAATTTACTTTACTGATTAAAACAGTATTTGCCTGCATTAAACTTTTTAATTAAATGTTTTATTAGAAATGATTTTTAATTATTAAAATGTTTTATTACGTGTCATTTTTAAAAAGAAACATATAGGCTATAGAGCTAGTGAAGTATGTAGAGGGTGTTTACCTTGTATGCACCTAACCTGAGTTCAATCGCAGGAACCCTGAGACTGCCAGGAGTGATCTCTGGATACAGAGTAAGAAGTGAGCCAGGAGCACATCTGGGTGCAATACCCTCCCCTCAAAAAAAGGAAGAAAAGAAAAGAAAAACATATAACTGATTCTTGAATAACATAGAGGTTAAGAGTGCTAGCTCCTATATAAGTGTTGAAAAAGCCAAAATTTAATGGAGAGTCTGCTATTGACCAAGAAGATGGTTTTTTAACAGTATTTAATTACATTGTCTACAAGTAGTGATATGTGTGGTCTGTAAATGTGTAAATTTTGATACATTCAAAAATTTACAATGGATTTTATAATAGACTTTATAATACATTTGTATTTCATGGTAATAAGTGATAAATTATATTTCTGTTTTTTGCGGGGTATTTGGGCCAGAGTATGTGGTGCTTGGGACTTCAGACTCTGTGCTCAAGGGTCATTCCTGTTGGTGCCAGCCATTAATTTCTGTTGACTGTGTGCATGGTAAGTGCTTTAACCCCTATACTAAGTCTGGGGTCCAATCAAATCAATTATCTACATATATTTTATACGTGCATGGCATACTTTTTCTTAGATTTTTTGATATTTCTAGGATATATTGATCATCTTTAATTATTTCACATCCCTACCAATGTCCAAATATTTTCAAAATATAATTATTAAAAAAAATCATATAGAAGTCAAAATTTGTATTGTTCATGGGATAACTATATTAAGAAGAAAATAGAACCACAAAATACATACAAGTAAAATGAAGGTACATTTCTTTGGAGTCTTTCAATTATGTATTTATATTAGTATATATACAAGTATAATTTTTAAATAATCAATTGCAGTTCCTATAAAATGTTTATTGATATTTTATAATTGTAATGCTGCGGGGAATTTGCTGCTAAGATGACTTTGATGTGAACATTTATATCTATTTGTCTACTTTTCTGATTGTTTACTTAAGACCAATTCTTAAACGTAACTTACTTATGACCAGATATGTAGCTCGGGACAAAAGAACTTGGCTTGCAAGTATGAAATTTTTGTTTTTATACTTTGCGCTATAGAAACAAAAGCAAAATCATTAACTGTGGTTGGAAATATGCCTCGGTGGTAAAATATTTGCCTCACATTTCTGAGGTTATGCGTTTGATCCCTGAATTTCCATATACACACACAAAAGCTAACTTGCAAAAAAGTCTCACACTGGAGATGTTACTGGGCCCTCTCGAGAAAATCGATGAACAACGGGAGTATAGTGACAGTAACAGTGACTTAAAGAACATTAAACTGCTTTAAATTCTGTATTGCCTAACTATTATACAGATTTAATTCTCAATAAAATAACTTGAAAAGGTCTATTTTCTAACATCTTTGCTAGGAAAAGATATTACCTGAGCTTTCAATATTTGTAATTTGGGGGGAAATTTTAATTTCTCATTTTAATTTGTGCTCTTTGTCTACTAGTGAGCTTGAAAATTGCTCTTGTGTGGTACTACATGAAAATGGTATGCTAAACGAAATGAGTCAGAAAGAGAGGGACAGACATAGAAAGACCACATTCATCTGGTTAACATAAAGTAACAAAATAAGAGACTAACACCCAAGAATAGCTGTGATAAATATACAGGTTGTTCACTCCATGGCTTAGAGGCCAGCTGCACTCTCTAGGGGTAAAGGCAGCGCAGATAGAGAAGGGAGCACCCAATAAAGGGTGTTGGGAAGATCTGCCCAGGATGGGAAATGCCTGCTGAAAGTAGTCTATGGAACAAACAGGATTGCCACCCAATGTCTCTTCTGCAGACCACAGCACCCAAAAGGAGAGATAGAACAAAAGCATGTGCCCTATCAAAGAGTCAGGGTGGGATGGGGGATGGGGGTGGGAGGGATACTGCAATTGGTAGGAGTGGAGAATGGGCACTGGAGGTGGGATGTGTACTCGATCACTGTATAACTGAAACCCAAGCACAACAAGTTTAATTCTACAACTGTACCTCATGGTGTTTCACTAATAAAACAAAACAAAAAAAATTCAGAAAAAAGAAAATTGCTCTTGTGTTTACTAGTCATTTACACTTTTTTCAATACAGATTATATGATCATGGTTTATGCTTATTTTTTTATTCAAGTTTGATACTTAAATACTGATTTATTTCACAGCACTAATTTATTAAAAACATTCATCCTTGGCCTATCATATTAATTGCCAGTATTTGTTGGTTTTGCTTGTTTTTTGATCACTTAATTTGTTTTTTATCCCTTTTTTTTCAGATAGTAAAATTTTGACACAAATGAGCATATGATTTTCTTTATCTTCTACAGTTTTAAACTGAGAACAAATGTTTGTTTTGTATAAATAAGATACCTTTGCATTTACTATTTCTTCTCATTTTATTTACATTTTAACACATCTCGATTCATCTAAAACTTATCCTAGTAAGTATTGTCATTGAAAGAAACCATCATTTTTTTCAATCATAGCATTGTAGCACTGTCCTCCTGCTGTTCATCCATTTGCTTGAGCAGGAACCAGTAACATCTTACACAAAATTGTGAGACTTGTTGTCACTGGTTTTGGCCTATCGAATACGTCATGGGGAGCTTGCCAGGCTTTTGCTATGTGGACGAGATACTCTCGGTAGCTTGCCGGGCATTGAAATCGGAATCAGGGTTGGCCTTCTGCAAGGCAAATGCCCTACCCGTTGTGCTGTAAACGTTATATAAAATATACTAGTAATACCGAGTGCTGTTTCTTTAACAGTGCAATAAAAATGATTATTTAGTAATTTTCTTGATTTATTAATGAAATATGTAAGCACTGGAATATAATGGGAGTATTTTTCTAACACAGGCATCTGTTATAACTGTCTTGTAGGATTCCATCTCCCTAGCCTGCTTCATTCTTCCTCTCTCTCTAACCAATCCGGTCTTTTTCTTGGGAATCTGACATCCTGATTGGCTAGCCTCTACCTTTCAACTGCCTACTTTATGACATCATTCTCCCACCAAGTAAACCAACAACTGGTAGAATCTTGGGGTTCCCATGCAGTTGTTTGTAAACAAATTTGAAACATCATGGTAAGTGACCAGTGACCAATGACCAATCACCAGTGAGCAGTCATCTGTACTGAACAATTGTGGTCTTAAGCTGCTTCAGTGTTCAGAGGTAATCTCGTACCATCTCCATTTCTCGTCTACCTTTCATCGGTATTTTCTCCTCTCTCAGCATGTCAGGTAAAGAATATTACTTTTCAAAGCTTTTCATTAGATTTATCATCCCTAAACTTAGCAGCCAAGTAAAAACATCATGTAGTAATGAAAGAAAATATTCAAGTAGAATTTTATAAGCCACATTTTAGTTTGACTTTGACATTTGATGTGTTATTTTAGACATTGGCTTTCTTTTTCTCACATACAAAGTGTTTTTTCTCGTTGATTACATTATATTTTAGACATACTTACGAGCGCAAATACATGTATATATGTAAATGAGTGTTGATACTCTGTGTTTCTTTTTCCTTTGCATAGTGAATTTTACATGATGTCTATTGGAAAAAAGTAAAACAGAGACTTTTTTTTACAGACTCAGAAAATAGAAACAGAAAATAGAAAATAGAAACCAATATGATATGTGGGGGAATAAAATAGGAAAGAAAGAAAGAAAGAAAGAAAGAAAGAAAGAAAGAAAGAAAGAAAGAAAGAAAGAAAGAATATGGATGGTGATTATCAAGGAATGGGAAAAAGTTTGGAGAGAATATTGAAGACAACCAAAGATTTAAAATAAAAAACAAAGAATATATATTAAATATGCTGAGATAAACACACTGAGAGCAATTCAAAGCAATTTACTTCAATAAATTCCAGGACTAGAATGTATACTATTGTTTGAGTAGGGTACCAGAGGGAAAACCAGTTTATCAGAAAGCCATCCTTGGTGGCTTTTTTCCCTTATTATATCTTAGAATATAGTACCTGGTACTTGACAATTTGGAATATAAACATGCTTCAGAAATGATGCTTCCCATAAATAGCTAATAGTGGTTATCTACGGGGGTGGAAGAAACAGAATCTTCAATGGTTTTATTACGTTTTGGTTTTTAAGTACATGGACGCGCTGCCATTTAAATAAAAAATAAATGGTATATTCTATCTTGAATCAGGATATTTGATTCATTTGTGTGGTTAGTAGGTTCCTGGTTAAAGCTTCTTGTCATCTTTACAAATATTATTTTACGTGATTTTGTTTCCTAACATGAGAGTATTTGGAAAATAGTCAATTTCTGTTTTTAGATCCTAAGAGGAAATAGAAAAATCAAGTCTCATATGTCTAATTACACATTTTTGTCCTATTTGCGAATTCTGAGTTTTCCTATACTAAAGATATTTTATTGGATTTTGGTGCTTATTCATTAAACATTGAGAAGAACGTTTTCCTGGTTGATAAAGATAATTCTAATCCTGGGGGTGAAAGCAAATTTACAATATTTTGTGATCATTTTTTAAATGGTCTTTTCTGTTTCTTGTGTGATCAAGTGAAATCCTATGCTATGTTTATCACGTGTTGTTTGCTTGTTAATATTCAGAGCTATTGATGAGATTAATTTTTTGTACTTACGAAGTTTCTTTCTGTATTTTACTCATTTGAAACATTTCTTGTCTATGAAATACAATCACGTTTATTCCTATTTTCTTTTTTTATGTAGTTACTGGTAAATCTTTTCTCTTTAATGGACTCATAAAGTGTGCACTCAAAAATCACCTACTATTCAATTTTTTGGCTAGCAGTTTTTTCTAAAATAGAATAATGTCTTCATATTGCATATATGGAACAATTTATTAATAACCTTATTGGCCTGTTTTATTTGATTTTGTTACGGACCACATCCACCATTATTCAGGGCTTACTCATGGGTCTGCTCTCAATAACTTACTATACTATGCTGCTTGCTACATAGCCCAAATTTCATTAATATCTATATACATGTTTTTCAGTTCTGTGATACATATTTTTCACGATGTTTTCTTTACACTTACTCCTATGTAAATCATATGAAATAGAAAAATTATATTCAAGTATGCATTATTATTCTTAGAGTTATTATAAGTAACTACATTGTAGATAAACAACTTAAGACACCGAATGTAAATAAAGTTTTCCTTCCAAAAACATTTCTTGGGAAAAACTCAAGTAGTCATTTTTGAAGTGGATTAAAACTCAGGGTAACCTTCAATGCATCAACAAGATTGAGTCGTATGTGAACCATAAGTAACAGATACTCATTGTACAAGTCAAATGGAAACCTGATGATTGCAATGGTAATAGTTGTAAAGACTCCAATGCCTATATTAATGTAAGGTATATTCCTTCCGGTTTCTGGCCTTGTAGTGATCATGCAGAGTCCTGGCAAGAAGTCCACATGCTTTAGGTTGCCTAACCTGGAAATTCTTAAGGGCCAGAGAGAGAAAGTACTGGAGGGGATAAGTCACTTGCCTTGTACACAGCCAATCAAGTTGAATCTCTGTCATGGCATACACTCTACTGAATGTTCTAAGGGGTCACTCCAGAGTGTAGAGCCAGGAAGAGCCCAAGATCACTGTCAGTTATTGGTCCAAACTCTACACCACCCCACGACCAATAAAATTATTGGAATATAGGAAATCTCTTTGCCATCTCTGGGTCTCAGGTTTCTTCTTGTCCAGAGAATGTTTCCCATTATCTTAGACTTCCTAGTTTGAAAAAGCTTCCATTCTAGGAAATAGCATAGGACTCAATAGGAGAGCAAGCTACAGGCATTTCTAGGGTAAGGAGAAACTATCTTTAAGCAAGAAATCCAGGTTTAGATAAGACCCACTGGTTCTTCTACAGTTCTGTGTTCACAATGGGAGCACGATACCAAATACACAAAGTGCCAAAATGTTCCAGGCTTTGAATAACCCTAAGTTGTTGGAATTTGGGAAACTCAGATGACTGTTCGTACTAGAAGCATCTCAATGGCTTAAATTTTAAGTTAATATTGTTCCTCTCAGCGTTGAAGGAGATTATTAGTCTCACAGATTTTTTTCATCACCCTCTTGGTTCTTACAGAAAGTTATCAAAATCTATCTGTATTTGGAACTGTACATACTCTGCAGTTTTCCCTTCCTGTGGTGAATGATACAGCTTCCCTAACAGGAAGTGTTTGCAACTACTCCAGAGTATCTGCTCCAGTGGGTAGTTCTGCTTGGCTCCTGCCCTCATCTTCTGGCACCTGTTTCCAACCACTGATGGGTAGTGCCTAGCTTTACCAACATTTCAGCACAACAGTTCTATCTGGAGTGTTTCACCAGAGTCATATATCCACCTCAGCTGCTTCCTTCCAAATTGTTTTGGAATGTGATATTGCAGGAAGTGCTGAAGAGAAGTCTTCCATGGAAGATTTTTCTGTGACTGTCCTTGACCAAGACTCTGCTGTCTCTTCCATGTCTATGTCAACTCGCTATGAGAAAATCCTAGATACCAACAACATGGTGTCTGTGTACCCATCACTTTCTGCCAGTCTTGTTGAGAGAACACCATCTCAGGTTCCACATCAGAGTAAAAGCCTGTCACTTCCATTCCAGGAAGGAAGCCAGGTGTATTACTATCATCAAGGCACTCTGGGAACTCTCCTTTCTGGCCTGCAGTCCTATGACTCCA
The DNA here is from genome assembly GCF_029834395.1 of Sorex fumeus. Classification (NCBI taxonomy): domain Eukaryota; kingdom Metazoa; phylum Chordata; class Mammalia; order Eulipotyphla; family Soricidae; genus Sorex; species Sorex fumeus. The sequence goes on along the minus strand of NW_026606152.1, from coordinate 17,850,136 downwards.
TGTCATACACAGGACAAAAGGGCTCTGCCCCCCAAACTTACAGCAACTCATCGCGAGAAATGGTTACGGTTCTGAAGGAGGTTCAGCCCCCAAATAACCAAACACCAGCCTCCTTTTCTGGAATCGACTTCTCTCTGTCTACTCAATCCAACACAGAATCGAGTTATCAAGGTAGGTAAAACTAAGAGAAGGGAAAAAAATCAATAATTGAGGTCAAAAAAGAGGAAAACTGTCCATAGACAGGTGGTATTTAAGTTAAATACACTGAGATTATTAAGTTTATGAAATGAACTTGAAAGAAATCAGTTCATGTTTAATCCTCTCACTCTTTTTACAGCATGTTATTTTCACACTCAACATAAGAGCTCCTAAAGGAGATTGGAAGATATGATAGTATAATGGACATCTAGGTTTCATGTAATGAAACTTCGGGAGCACACAAAAGAATACCCACATTTTTCCCTAGTTTTTCCATTTGTTAAAAATTTTTATAAGTGATACATCATGAGGTACAGTCGTAGACTTACAAATTTTTGTGCTTATGTTTCAGTTATACAATGTTCAAGTACCCATCCCTCCACCAGTGCCCATTCTCCACCACGACGGATCCCAGTTTCCCTCCCATCTCCAATACCCACCATCCTACCCAGCCTCTGTGGTAGGGAATGCCACATTTTTCACTGTTCTAGTTCAGCAGTCCTCCAAAATAACCACACTAAAATAAAATACATGTCTTAAACTAATATTTTTGTATGTTCTCGAGACATTTCAAAACTCTTATTGTGATAGTATCACTTTAACTTTCCCTTCCATGAATGAGCAACAAGGTTCTGAATACACTTGGGTTTCGGTTCTCCTGTCTTAAGTCATCAAACCTAGAATCTGTACTTCAGCACAAATTTCATGATAAAGTGGTGTTTCATTCTAACTCCTATTCCATGATATCAACTTCCTATTATATTTTCAAGAAAGCAAATGAATTGAGACTAGACTACTTTACAATGCTAAGCTCTGGATCGATAGCACAGCGGTAGGGCGTTTGCCTTGCACGCAGCCAACATGGCTGACCCAAGTTCGATTTCTCCACCCCTCTCAGAGAGCCCAGCAAGCTACCGAAAGTATTTCGCCCGCACAGCAAAGCCTGGCAAACTCCCCGTAATGTATTTGATATACCAAATACAGTATGGAACTTAATAGTTTAAAAATATCTATTTTTTTTTTAAAAAAAGCTTTTGTTTGGATCAGGTTGAATCTGGGTCATAGCCCGTACTGCTCAGGGAATATTCATGGGTCTGTGCTACGGATCACTGCTGAATGTGCTTAGGAGAACATATGTGATACTAAAGATCAAACTGAGGTCAGCTGTGCACAGGGCCAGTGCCTTACGAAATGTACTATCACTCTGTCCTAGGTCTCTTATTTTCAAGTGCAATATATACAGAAACTCTTTCAAATACAAAGAAAACCAAAAATCAACAACATCACATGGCAAACAGTAAGAACTACAACATTTACCTCCACTTCTAGCACAGGGCCTTGTCCATTATCCTTAGAATAGCCAGTAACAATGCCTTGCCTATTTCTGGTAGGTGCACTGTCGTGGAGAACTGATCCACAAAATTGAGTCAGGGGATTGGGAGGAGGGATTTTGGGGGTTTGGGAGAGAGGAAGAGGTTAATTTTTGAGAGAATGAGTAGTGTTATGTTGGAATTATGTTTATAAGAAACCATTATTAATCGAATTATAAATCATAGAATATATATGTTTTAGACGTTTGTCTGTCTCATTTTATTCCTTTAATTTGTTTTCTCTATATGTCCCATATGCATGAACTTGTATGATGCCTATCTTTCTATGCCTGATTTATGTCACTAAACATAATACCCTCATGTTATCAATTTTTCTACAAATAATAACATTTCACATCATACAACTGAGTAGTATTTCATTGCTTTACCACCTTTCATTCTCAAAATTTGCGGTTTAAAAGAAACAAATATTGGTTTTAACAAAACTCTGGTTTTTTAAATTTTTAGTTCAATGAAGCAAAATAGATTTTTCAAACAACACTTAGAAACTTGTGACAGAGTTATAGTGTGAAAAGTAATATATGTTCAAGAGAGAAGACTCATTTAACAAAGCAAGCAAAGAGAGACATAGAGAAAGGAAGCACGGTATTTCCTCAAGGGAGAACACAAGCTTGAGAATCAAGCCGACTCTAGTAGTTTAGGAATAAGAACTTGGAGTGGTATGAATTTAACTTGTGCACTTTAGGGGAGAACCTGAGTGAAACTATTAGAAGCAGTTTCAGGAGCATCATAGACTGGAGTCTGCAATTGGAGTGAGGAGGGTAGAGAGTTCTTTTGGAAGATCTGGACTTTGGAGAATAGTAATATTATACCATTAATGATAGTAGCTTTCCGTGGGATTCCAAAAAAATTTTAAACTGTGTTGTCAGAAATGATAACATTCTTAGGTATTTGGATTTCCTGTGGAAACTACTGGAAAGTTGAGTTTATGCTCTGGTTGCCTCCGCCTGAAACAAGGTCAACAAGTCATGAATGAAAAATTGCAAGTTACAAGGATCAAGGATTCTGATCCCATTGGAAGACTAGCTTTTGGGTGTATAGTTTTTACTGATGGACTGATGTAGATTGTGATCCAGGAATATGTAACAGAAAGGAGGTTGTGAAAGGTATCCTCAGAAGTTGAAGCCTCTGAGAAAGAATTCATTTATGCCAACTTATGGGTTATCAATGCTTGCTCATGGCTGCTACCATTATAACATGCCATTCAATGGTTCTGTGGTTTCAATTTACTGTGTCAATGTAAAGATGAAGTTTCTAAATGGAAGGTAAAAATCTGAGGCCCTCAAGATGATGAATTATGGGGAGGGGGGAGCTGGAGCAATAGTACAGCAGGTAGGGCATTTGCCTTGCACACGGCCTACCCAGGTTAGATTCCCAGCATCCTGTATGGTCCCCCCAAGCACCGTGAGGAGTAATTCCTGAGTGCAGAGCCAGGAGTAACCCCTGTGCATCGCCAGGTGTGACCCATAAATGCAAAAAAAAAAAAAAAAGATGATTCCTTACCTTTAGATACTTTGAAGTCAAGTAGAAACAGTCAGAAAGCTCCCCAGAAAATGCTTCTCCAGGGTCGAAAACATCATCACCTGTAGCGTGAGAGCATACAGAAAATAAGGTGTCCATTTTATGTCAAGTTAAAGCAAGTCAGACATGATCTTGGAAAGTTTGTCAAATGAGAGCATGGATATAGGAAGAATAAGGTGCCAGCTGAATCTTATAGGTAAAATATACAAAGGTCAACAAGTAGGAGGTACAGTGGCGACCAGGTCTACTAAGAAAAGCATTTTTTAAAAAAGAAAATGCAATGAAACATCAAATAAGACCTTTTTAAATGTTTAAGAACGGGGATATAACTCAGTGATAGAACACTTGCCTTCCATTGTATAATGATCTGCGTTTGATCCTTAGCACTGCAACGAGCATTATTTTTAATTTTTAATTTCTTTCTTTCTTGCTTGCTTGTTTGCTGTTTTGTTTTTTGGGTCTCACCTGGCAAAGTATAGGGGTTATTTTTAGCTTTTAAGAAAAGTTATAATTTTACATTTTTACCTGTGGTTTAAAAGGAAATCTAAAATATTTTAGAGTAAATATATGTGAAGAAGAATAAAAGTCACAGGAATTATTTAGTATATTTAATGATACAGCAGTCAGAATTTTGAGGTTAATTTTATGGGTATTGTATAAATAATTTTTCTCCATTATGTGGGCTGTCTTTTTATCAAGGACACCATTTTTTCTGAGTTGCAGAAATTTCTTAGTTTAATGTAGTCTCATTTGTTTATCTTCACTTCCTCTTCCTTGGTCAATGGTGTTTCATTCTAGAAGTTTCCCTTAGCTTTAATGTCATGGAGGGATCTTCCCACATTTTTCTCCATATATCTTAAGAATTCAGGTATCATATTGAGGTCTTTAATTCATTTGATCTGACTTTGTTCCTGGCACTATAAATAGGTCTGACTTCATCTTTTTTGCATGTTACTGTCCAGTTTGCCCAGCACCAGTTGCTGAAGAGACTTCCTTGCTCAACTTCATAGTTCTTGAGCCTTTATGAATGATTAGGTAATAATAATCTGAGGGTCAGCGTCAGGATATTTGACGACATTCCATTGATCTGAGCCCTGTCTTTATCTGAATACCATGCTTTTTTGATTACTACGACTTTGTCCTAGGATTTGAAGTTGGGGAAGGTGATCCCATCTTCTTTTTCGAAAGATTGGTTTAGCTATTCATGGGAGTTTATTGTTGTTTATGAATTTCAAGAATTTTTAATCTGTTTCTTTGAAAAATGTTATTGGTATACTTATATGAAGCGCATTGAATCTTAATAGCGCTTTGGGGTGTATTGCTATTTTGACAGTGTTAATCCTCTCAATCCATGAGCATGGGTTGTGATTCCAGTTCCTCATATCCTCTTTTATTTCTTGAAGTGGTGTTTTTAGGGTTTTTTTTTTTGGTATAGATCCTTAACCTTCTTAGCTGTTTCTAATATACTTGATTTTCTGATGTATTATTGTGAATGGGATTGTTCTTCTCCTATCTCTTTTTTCTCTTTCATTATTAGTATACCGGAAAGCCATGGACTAATGGATATTGATTTAGCAAATCGTAAAAGCTTGAGTTTTTCCTTTTTTATCTGATGCCCTTGATATCTTTTTCTTACCAAATCATATGGCAAGTACTTCAAGTACTATGTTGAATAGGAGTGGTGAGAGTCGGTAACTTGGTTTGTGCCTGATTGTATTTTGGGATTCTAGCTCATTGATTTCTGACCCAAGCCTTTAGTTTTTCCCCATTGAGAATAATGCTTGCTGTGGGTTTGTGATAGTTTGCTTTGACTATATTGAGGAAAGTACTTTCAACTCCCATTTTGTTGAGAGTTTTTCATCATGAATGTGTGCTGGATCTCATCAAATGCTTTATCTACATCTATTGATATGATCATATGACTTTTATCTTTATTTTATTGAGATGGTGTATTCTGTTGATTGACTTGAGAATGTTAAGTCATCCTTGCATCCCAAGATAAACCTACTTGGTCTTAGTGTGTGATCATTTGTTGAGTTTCTGGATTTTCTTTGCTGTTATTTTCTTAAGGATCTTTGCATCTGTATTTATCAAGGAAATATCTGTAATTATCTTTTTTTTGTGGTTTCTCTGTCTGATCTGAGTATCAGGATGAACTTTGCCTCATAGAAACTGTTTGGTAGTATTTTTGTTTCTTTAACTTCCTGGAAAATCTTAAAAAATGTTGGCATCAGGTCCTCTTTAAAGGTTTGAAATATTTCATTAGTGAATCCATTTGGACCTGGGCTCCTGTTTTAGGGGATACTTTTTATTATCATTTCAATTTGCTTGGTAGTGATAAAGGTAAAAGGTAAAGGCCCTCCCTTTGTTCATCGATTTTCTCGAGCGGGCCCAGTAACGTCTCCATTGGAGACTTTTTTGTTACTGTGTTTGGCATATCAAATACGTCACAGGGAGCTTGCCAGGCTCTGCCCTGCGGGAGAGATACTCTCTCGGTAGCTTGCCGGGCTCTCGAGAGGGGCGGAGGAATTGAATTCGGGTAGGTCATGTTGGCTGCGTGCAAGGCAAACACCCTACCGCTGTGCTATCATATTCGAAATCTTCTTGGTTCAGCCTTGGGAGGTAATTGGAATTCAGTAATTTATCCATTTATTCAAGATTCTCTCATTTCCTGCTGTAAAGATTCTCAAAATAATCACTGATGATCCTCTGGATTTCTGTAGTTTCTATTATGATGTCCCCCTTTGCATTTCTGATTTGTTTATTAGGATTCGTTCTCTTTGTTTATTTGTGAGTCTTGCTTATGGTTTATTGATCTTATTTATTTTCTCAAAGAACCATGTCTTGCTTTTTGTTGGTCTTCTGGATTGTATTTTGGGATTCTAGCTCATTGATTTTTGCTCCAGGGTTTATTATTTCCTTCCTCCTGCCTAGCTTGGACTCCTTTAATTGGTCATTTTCCAAAATCTTGAACTGTAAGTTATTTTTGTAGGCCCTTTCTTTCTTCCTGATGAATTTCGCAGAGCTAAAAACGTTTCTCTTAACACTGCTTTTGCTGTGCCCCACAAGTTCTGGTAGCTCCTCATTCTCATTTGTTTCTGGAATCTTTTTATTTCCTCTTTGATTTCTATTCTAAGCCAATGGTTGTTCACTACTTCCCTCAAATAAAATATTTTCTTGCTGAGTTTTTGTCTGTTTAATATATTGAGAAGTGAGAAAGTACTTTCAAATCTCCATCTAGTATTGTGTTGCTATCAATGTTTTTCTTTAAGTCTGTTAGAACTTGTTTTTACATATTTTGCTGGTCTGTCATTAGGAGCATATACATTGAGGAGGGTGAGTTTTTTCTGATGTACAGATATCATGATCATTAAGAAATGACCTACACTGTCTCTTATAACCTTTAGCCTGAAGTCCATGTGGTCTGATACTAGTATGGCCACTCCAGATATTTGGAGGTGTTCTTTACTCGAAGAATTGTTTCCCAGCCTTTGAATTTGAGCCCATGTTTTCTTTGATTATTCAGATGTGTTTCTTGCAGGCAGCAGAATGTTGGGTTCAGTTTTCTAATTCATCCTGCCATCCTCTGCCTTTGAATTGCTGCATTTAGTCCATTGACATTGAGAGAGATCATTGTGATGGGGATTTGTGCTAACTTTATGTCGAAATTTGGAGTACTTGTGGGGCTTGTCTTAGATTAATGTAGCCCTGTTAATTCTTCTTGCAACAAAAATGTGGAACACTTTACAAGTTTGCATGTCATCTCTGTTCAAGGACCATGCTAATCTCTGTATCATTTCAATTTTAGTACATGTGTTGCCAAACTGAGTATAAGAGTTCTTTTTTTTCCCTATTTTTCTCTTCTGATTTTTTTGAGTGTTGTCCTTACTCACTCCTATGGCAGACGGTGATTCCTAATCAAGGTAGGTATTTCAAAGCAGCTTGAAGCTATAGATTTAGAACCTTAATGTCCCAGAAGAAAAAGTATGGTTTTTACCATATTCTCTTTTACCATACCCAGGGCGTCAGCTGTGCACATTATTTCTTTTGGAAGATGGTGAATCAGTCTTGTTTAATGCCCTTCCCTGAAACCTTCATTAAGACCATTAAAATAGAGCCTTTTGCTGTTCTCACCTCGGTCCCGTGTACATCTCCAGAAAAAGGTGGATGGCATTGTCTGCACTTTGACCACCTTGAATGTAAGTAGGATTTTTCTCCTGAAGGAAGAGGTGAGAAGCATATTGATGATTTAATTCCACCTTATTACAAGTTCAACTTGAACGGAAGGTGAGATTCATGAGGCTCCTGCAAAGGACAGAAAAAAGGGTCTCAGTGAAGTTTAATGGCCAACAAACATTAACAAAACAGATGTCTCAAAGTAACCTGTGTGCATCTTCGTGTGTATAGTGAGTTTTTTATCTACTCATAGTGATTCTCAGTCATTCCACATGGGCAAAGCACACCTGTAATTAAAAATCGAGTTCTCTGAGCAGATGGGGTTTTCTTAGGTCATTGAAGAAGTGTATAATTATTTATTGCTAAGCATATACAGCAGTTTGAATGATGTGTACTTTTCGATCTAAAATTAATTCCAAATATGTCTAAAATGACAGTCTCCTGACCCCGCATCTGGCTTTCCTCACTGAGGGCCCTTTGCCCTTGGTGGTGAGGTTCCCTCACCACCCCAAGCAGAGCTCCGGCAGCTGCAGACCTCTGCAACCAGCCATAGGTACGCTTTAGACCACTCTCCCCAAGCTTGAAGGAGCCTCATGCATGAAGGAACTGGCAGAGGATCCCAGGTGTGCGGGACCCGGGGCGGAGACATCCAAGGCTGCTCGGATCAAGACTGGGACTCCTCATCCAGATCCCTCATCTTCCAGTAGCTAAGTGTTACACCCACGAACTGCCCTTGGAGCCATGTAGTCCCATGAATGGCCAAGATCCAGAGACTGGATCTTGTTGATAATTCAACAACTCTTTTTGTCCAGTTCTCTTTCTTGGAGAACCTGGCAGGTTACCGAGAGTATCTTGCCCACATGGCAGAGTCTGGCAAGCTCCCCGTGGTGAATTCTACATGCCAAAACCCACTAACAATAATGGATCTCATTTCCCTGACCGTGAAAGAGCCTCCAATGTGGCACTTGCTAAAATCTCAGGGCTAGGACGAATGGAGATGTTACTGGTGCCTGCTCATGGAAATCATTCTCTACCACCAATGAACCCAGTATTCCTCCCAACATGCCCCCCACCCTGCTTCTGTGGCAGGGCATTCTCTTTGGTTCTCTGGGGCCATGGACAAGCCAGAGAGCTGCTCATGGTGGGCAACTCATGGTCTTGGCGGGGCAGGAAGAATGGGCTGTTTCTACCCCCCACCCCCTATCCCACGAGGCTGTAGTAGCCCTGTCACCGCTAGCTCATACCTGGCTATCCAATAGTCTCTGAGGTGATTGCCATTGTGCTGCCAGGGGAGATAAAGGCAGAAGGGACAAACACCCTTTCCCACCTGGTGTAGAATGGTGACATAGCTTAATGCATAGTTCAGCCACATTTCGGCCAAAAGCCGCTGGGTTCCGAATTGGGTCCATCTGCCTCTGGGGCCATGGTGGTTCTGGAGAGCCACTTGTGGGGGTCAAATTGTGGACTCGGTGGGGGAGAAAGAATGGGTCTATGGTCTACTCTTGCATGAATCTCCCAACTCAACTGGGTCCTCCAAAAACCCTTTACTTGGTATTCTGTTCTCTGTCTGAGCTGCCTTTTCCCCCAGCATGTGATGCCGGCTTCCAAGGCCTGGAGCAAAACTCCTAGTCCTTATCACTCTATTCTTGGGTATTAATCTCCCATTCTGTTACTTTATATTCCACGATGAGTACAATCTTTCTATGTCTGTCCCTCGCTTTCTGACACATTTCACTTTCTATATTGATCCACTTTCATTCAAATTTTATGACTTCTTTTTTTCTAAAAGCTTCATAGTATGCCACTGTGTAGATAAATAAACTATCATTAACCAGTCATCTGTTCTTGGACACTAGGGATTTTTCTCCCCCTGATTATGGTTATTGTGAACAGTGCAGCAATGAACATACAAGTGCAGATGTCATTTCGGCTGTACTTTTTTGCCTCTCCAGGCTATCTTCCCAGGAATGATATTGCTGGGTTAAATGGGAGCTCAATTTCTAGTTTTCGGAGAACCATTCATACTGTTTTCCAAAATGGCTGAACCTGTCCGCATTCGCACCAGCAGTGAAGGAGAGTCCCTTTTTCCCCACATCCACGGCAACACCAGTAGCTTTTGTTCTTTTGGATGTGGGCCAGTTTCCGTGGTGTGAGGTGATAATCTCATTGTAGTTTTGACCTGCATTTCCCTGATGATTTGTGATGATGAGCATTTTTCATGTGCCTTTTGGCCATTCGGTATCTTCTTTGAGAAAGTTTCTGTTAATTTCATCACCCCATTTTCTGATGGCGTTGGACGATTTCTTCTTGTACAGTTCAACCAGTGCCTTGTATATATTTGATATGAACACCTTATTACATAGGTATTGGGTGAATATCCTTTCCCAGTCTGTAGATTGTCTTTGTATTCTGGTCACTGTTTCTTTTGAGGTGCAGAAGGTTCTTAATTTAAGATAGTCCCCTTTGTTTATCTGTGTTTCCAATTTTTTGGCAGTGGTGTGTTATCTTTGAAGATACCTTTAGCTTCAATGTTGTGGACGGTTTTGTTGACCTTGTCTTCAATGTACCTGATGAATTCTGTTCTGATGTTGAGGTCTTTGACCCATTTTCATATGACTTTTGTGCATGCAGTTAGGTAGAGGTCTGAGCCCATTTTTTTGCATGTAGCTGTCCAGTTTTTCCAGCACCATTTGCTAAAGAGGCATTTCTTGCTGCACTTCACATTTCCTGCTCCCTTATCAAAGATTATTTGAACATATATTTGAAGGTGTGTGTCAGTATATTCAATCCTGTTCCATTGGTAGGCGGCTCTGCCTTTGTTCCAGTACCATGCTGTTTTAATTATTATCACTTTGTAGTAGAGTTTGAGGTTGGGGAAGCTGAGGCCTCCCATCGTCGTTTTCCCAAGAAATGCTTTAGCTATTCGAGGGCGTTTGTTGTTACATATGAATTTCAGGAGCGCTTGATCAATTTCTTTGACGAATGTTATGTGTAACTTTATAGGGATCACATTGAATTTGTACAATGCTTTGGGGAGTATTGCCATTTTGACAATGTTAATTCTCCCAATCCATGAGCAGGAGGTGTTTTCATTTCCTCGTTTCCTCTTATTTCCTGTTGTATAGGTCCTTTCCCTCCTTAGTTAAGCTGATGCCGAGATGTTTGATTTTCTGAGGCATGATTGTGAATGGGATTGCTTTCTTCATGTCACTTTCTTCTCTCTCATTATTTGCATATAGAAAAGCCATAGACTTTTGGGTAATGATTTTATAGCCTGCAACTTTACTATATAAGTTGTTTCTAGGAGTTTTTTGGTAGAGGTTTTAGAATTCTCTAAATATAATATCACATCTTCTGTGAATAGTGAGAGCCTGATTTCTACATTTCCTACATGAATGCCTTTAATATTTTTTTTTAATCTGACTGCTATTGCAAGTACTTCCAGTACTATATTCACAGAAGTGCCCAAATGAATATTTTTCTTTTTGGGTTTCACCCAGCGATGCTCAGAAGTTACTCCTGGTTCATGCACTCTGGAATTTCTCCTGGCAGTACTCGAGGGACCATATGGGATGCTGGGAATCGAACCAAGGTTGGCTGCGTGCAAGGCAAACGCCCTATCCCCTGTGCTATTGCTCCAGCCCCAAAAATGAATTTTTACTTAAAACTTTCTATCTGTAAATTTCTATGCTAAGAATAGTGGTATAAACGGTGATATCTGAGTAATTTAAAAGTAAACTATGAAGACAGATAATATAAAGAATTTCTTTGTATTAATTTCTAAAATGTGTAGCTTTTATTAAATATATTAAGAATGAATGAGAGGTCTTGATTATACCATGAATATTATTTCCCTGTTAGAAGTTACCCTTCTAAAATGCAATAAAGTGACACATTTTGAAAATGTTTATTATTCATTAATTCAGTGAATATTTGTTAGTCTGGGGGTTCAGTGCCTCCAAGAAGTCAACCTGAACCCTCAAGGTTAGTGCATCTACAGTCTGATGGTGCCTTCATGCTGCCTGATAACCCCAGATTTCCACTGTGCCTCTAGCTGGATCCCAACACCTCAGGAGTAAGTTTCCCGAGAAATTAAACTCCGAAAAGATATGTGGGAGCCATGTTAACAAACCACCCCTGGCTCAGCTAAACAAGCTAATGTATTGGTCTTGCTTCAGAGACCCATAAATAAATCCATCTCAGGATGGATTTCACTGAAATATAGGTAAAGGTAAAGGCCCTCCCATTGATCGTCGATTTGCTCAAGCGGGCCCAGTAACGTCTCCATTGGAGACTTTTGTTGGTACTGTGTGCTGGAGCGATAGCACAGCGGTAGGGCATTCGCCTTACAAGCGGCCAACGTGGCCAACCCGAGTTCGATTCCTCCGCCCCTCTCGGAGAGCCCATTAAGCTATCGAGAGTATTCGATATGCCAAACACTGAAATATGACAGCTGAAAATTCGGATATGCGGGTTTTGTGACTGAAATCTCCAGGCTTTCTCTGAGTCAGGGTGGGCAGCCCACTCTCACTGCCCTGTACTTATGGAAGCCT